>NC_136418.1:75514372-78419372 GCF_052625555.1 Lactuca saligna
GTTAATAATCTAGATTGCGAGTCCTTAACCATACTTAGACTGGATATGACTCGGACCATGGTCAGTATCCTTTTTATGACTTTTGTCACCCTTGAACCATTCGGTTCGGCTGTAGCTAGCAGCCAGGTGTGGGATTGTCAGTCCCGTATAGATCTATACACTCAAGCCACGCTCTCCTACGAACGGAGATTCTGGTTACATGGCTAGTCCCCCACTATCTCATGCCATGGAAGTGTTACAAGGACGTGTCTCCAATCATTAAGATTACTCTTTACTTTTCGACTAGGAAAGTAGTATTTACAACTGACTATATTCTACGTACCTGTCCTTTACACTCGAGCCTAGGTGTTTTATTAAGGACATTACACTCGAGCCTAGGTGTTATTTAATGATGGCTGTCCTTTTACACTCGACCCTAGGTGTATTATTAAGGACATTACACTCGAACCTAGGTGTTATTTAATGATTATGGTCCTTTACACTCGATCCTAGGTGTATTATTAAGGACATTACAGTGATTTGTATGTTATGATGGTATTTATCTAGCACACTCGAGCCTAGGTGTATTGTTAAGGACATATAGATGTTTTATGTTTTCTAATGGAGTCTGTCTTTTACACTCGAACCTTAGTGTTTTATTACAGACATTACAATGGTTTATGTATTCTATCAGTTTAAATGTGAACAATCAAATGCAAAGTACACAATATAACAGTGTATAATAAGAATTGAAAATCGGGTTAAAAACAAACAACTCTGCAAGTTAAAACAGTTT
This sequence comes from Lactuca saligna, assembly GCF_052625555.1. Classification (NCBI taxonomy): domain Eukaryota; kingdom Viridiplantae; phylum Streptophyta; class Magnoliopsida; order Asterales; family Asteraceae; genus Lactuca; species Lactuca saligna. The sequence continues at coordinate 75,515,148 of NC_136418.1, forward strand.
GTTTAAAAAGGTTTTCAATTCTTAGAGTGTACAAATATGAAACCATTTAACTAAAATCATGTGATTGAGTACAAGATATTCTTGTACTTTTGCTTGTATTCCCCCCTGAAAACATTGGAAAACCATTGAAAAAGGGTAGGGGTATGAACTCACCGGATGCGGAAATGTGTCGATTTCGGATACTAAACGTCGAATCGGGGCCTGATAACACGCGAGGTTCCTATGTAAAATGAAATCGCATACAAATATATCTAATTAGATTTACAAACTCTAATTAGATATGAAGTTACACTCCAACGAACGAAAACACCTCAAAACGGGTGTTTGGAGTGACCCGGGTGACATCTACGGACGGGAATTGAAGCGTGGGACTTGGGATTTGAGTTTACTCCCCAAGAGTAAACTTCCTAATTGATTTTACGGCCTAAACACCCATTCCCCATGAGTTTACGGCCGTAAACTCATAGAGGGGTGGTTTATGTTGTTTAATGGCTCACAAATGGGTATGGACACTTGGAAATGCTTGGAATAATTTTAACTAAGTCTTGGATTGAATTAAAATCATCAAATGCAACACTTAAAGGAGTTTACGGCCTAAGCATGGGTTCTATGGCCGTAAACTCACATATCTCATAGAATAAGTGTTGTTAAGGTCCCAAAATTAATCACATGTGATTCTAAAAATTCTAACAAGCCTAGAAATCAATTTTGGGCATCATATGACATCCATTTAGGAGTTTACAGCCATGGGGCATGTTCTATGGCCGTAAACTCTCAAATGTGGGATTTTGATGTGTTAAAGCCCTTAAACTATTTTTGGTTGATTCTATGATTTATTCCAAGGCTTTTGGTGGTGTTGGATGGCTTTCTAACACCTTAGAATTGAATTTATACCCCTTTTTGAGGATTTTACGGCCCAAGCACATGCATTGGCCGTAAAATCATATAAACCTCTAAAAATTTATGTTTGAAGTGTTCTAAGTCCAATTCCAATATTCTAAAAATCATATCTAAGTCTTGTTTGTGTTTTGGAATGGTTAAATGGCTTAAAAACCCTCATAATATGTGTTTACGGCCTAGGCACCTTCCAAGGCCGTAAACTCATATACAAGGCTTCAAATCTTGGTTTGAGGCATTCTAATTCCATTTCATAAAGTCCTTTAGCCATATACAAGGTCCCATTGAGGTTTGTGTAACGTCATGAAATTTCCAACCAAAAATTTTCATTTTTACAACCATTAAGACATGAGTAATTAGTTTAGATTTCCAAATATAACGTCGTAGTCTCAAACGATTACATAACAAAAGATAAAATAGTTTCCCCGAGTGTGTGTACGATCACGCTGGCGCCTTCCCACGGTCCTCACTCGTACCTGAAACACATAAGCAACAACTGTAAGCATAAAGCTTAGTGAGTTCCCAAAATACAACATACGCACATACGCCTTTCCAGGCCTTGACCTTCTGGTCCATGCGTTTCAGGGGACTTTCGTCCCGACTGGGTAAACCTTCCGGTCCTACCCACATCAACCTTTACAGTCCATATGACCACGCCTTCCGGCCCATATTAAACATATCATACATGACACATATAGCAAATAACTTTAACACACATAAAGCATATATTCCATATCATATTCGACCTTCCGGTCACATAGTCAAAACCCTTCCGGGTACAGTATAGTGAGAAGACTCACCTCGTATGCCTCGCTAAATTGCTAATCGTAAATCCTGAAATCACTCGGGCTCGAACCCTCGAGCTGCAAACCTCCTACGATATTAAAAATCTATAAATATTACTTGCACCACTAAGGTGGACCATCCAAATCAAGTCAACACAGGTTGACCTGGTCAACAGTCTTTAGTCAATTTGGACTAGACTCGGCGAGTGGACAATAGTGACTCGGTGAGTCTACGCGTTTTTACCAACTCTCAAGAATTTTCCCTTTGACTCGTCGAGTACTCCCCCGACTCGACGAGTTCCACCTGGGCCTGAATCACAGGGCCACCGCGACTCAACTCGCCGAGTCGAAGGTCAACTCAGCGAGTCCCATCCTGACTCGGTCCACCTGTCAAAACCTTTCCAACTCTCTGCGACTCACTGAGTCGCCCACAAGATGGTCTCAAGGACAATCTTCAAGTGACTCGTCGAGTCTGTTCTTCAGACTCGGCGAGTCCATGCCATGCACCAGCTAAAACTGGCTTTTGCGGTCAGATCCGTTCCATAAATACATAGATCTGGCCTTCCCAAGCTTATTTGTCACGTAAAGTCTCAGTCTTGGTTGCCATGCAATGCATACAAGGCTTATTTTGAAGAAACAACCTTTAATATGGCAAGTTTAACTTCTAACTCAAAAGGATGGGCATAAAGCTTGTCATAAGGGGTCTCCTGGACCTGCTAAAGTCCAGATCTAGGTTCCATGTCTCCATAGGACCTCTCATACTTCTTATTCAAGCCAAGAAAGGCAAGAAGAAACCCTAGATTTGGCCCATCAACACAAAACACGAAGATTGGCTCAGAAAGTTACCTCAAGAAGACCCCCTTGATGAAATAGCAACAGAGCTAAGCTCCCCAACACTTCAAGCTTGCTCCTCTCCCTCCTTTCCTTGCACTATCACACAAAATGAAGAACAAAAGGCCTTCAAACACACACACAAGGGCTTACAGACGTATGGAGGCTCTTAGGGTTCAAGGAGGCCGCATATGAGGGCCATAAGGTCCTTTAAATAGAGCTTAGGACCGGGGAATTAGGGTTTCATTAAACAGTGCGGACTCGTCGAGTCCATCCCTTGGACTCGTCGAGTTCGGACGCGAACCCCCGCTAAAAACTGCGGCCCGACTCGGCGAGTTCAACCACCGACTCGCCGAGTCCCCTCATAGAATGCCAAAAATATAAAAGGAATGAAGATACCTGGGAATCCGGGCTGTTACAAATCTCCCCCACTAGAATAAGACTTCGCCCTCGAAGTCCGCTTAGGCAAAAAGCTCCGGATGCTGCTCCCGCATCTCCCGTTCCGGCTCCCAGGTCATTTCTGATCCCTTCCGATGCTGCCACTGAACCAATACCAGTGGCACCTCCTTGTTTCTCAAAACCTTGATCTTCCGATCCTTGACGGCTACAGGTCTTTCAGCATAATTCAGACTTGCATCCACCTGAATATCCCCTAATGGAACCACCGCTGATTCGTCGGCTATACATTTCCGCAGTTGCGACACATGGAAGGTGTCGTGAATCTGTCCCAACTCTGCTGGCAAGTCTAAACGGTAGGCTACCCGACCTACCCTTGCGATCACACGGAAAGGACCAATATACCGGGGCCCCAACTTGCCCCTCTTCCTGAACCGAATCACTCCTTTCCAAGGAGAGACCTTCAGGAGCACGAGATCACCAACCTGGAACTCAAGCTCGGACTGTCGCCTGTCTGCATAACTCTTCTGCCCGCTCTGAGCGGTCAGCAACCTTTGCCTGACCATCTGAATTTGCTCGGTCGTCTGAAGCACGATCTCCGTGCTACCCATAACCTGCTGTCCCACCTCACCCCAACAGATGGGGGTGCGACACCTCCGCCCATACAACAACTCAAAGGGCGGCATACCAATGCTCGAATGATGGCTGTTGTTATACGAGAACTCTGCTAAAGGTAGATAGGTATCCCAGCACCCTCTGAAATCCAGCACACATGCCCGAAGCATGTCCTCGAGTGTCTGAATGGTCCGCTCACTCTGGCCGTCTGTTTTAGGATGATATGCCGTACTGAAATGTAACCTAGTACCCAACTCTTCATGGAATTTCTTCCAGAACCTGGAAGTGAAACGCACGTCGCGGTCCGAAATAATCGAGATTGGCACCCCGTGCCGAGATACTACTTCCCTCACATATAACTCAGCCAACTTCTCCGCAGAAGAGCTCTCACTAATAGCTAGAAAATGAGCGCTCTTTGTTAGTCGATCCACAATTACCCAAATCGCATCGTCTCCTCTCGCCGTTCACGGTAACTTGGTAATGAAATCCATAGAGATTTGTTCCCACTTCCATTCGGGAATCTCTAGCGGTTGCAGCTTACCGTGCGGTCGCTGGTGTTTGGCCTTGACCTGCCGACAAGTCAAGCACCTCTCAACGAACCAAGCGACATCCCTTTTCATACATGGCCACCAGTACTCCTTCTTGAGATCCAAATACATTTTCGTAGCACCAGGGTGAATCGAGAATTTCGATCGATGTGCTTCCTCCATCAAAATAGTGCGCGCACCGCCCAAAAACGGCACCCAAATCCGCCCCTGAAAAGTCATAAGCCCCCGACCATCCGTAACAAATCCTGATACCTGACCTACCACCCGTTCCTTCTTCTGGTGTTCCGGCTTTGCAGCCTCCATCTGAGCCCCTCGAATAATGTCCAGAATCGGGGTCAAAACCGTCAACCTCATACAAATGTCTCGGATCGGGGCGCTATCCGCCCTACGGCTGAATGCATCGGCTACCACATTAGCCTTGCCCGGGTGGTACAGGATCTCACAATCGTAATCCTTCACCACATCCAACCACCTCCTCTGACGCATATTCAGATTTGGCTGATCCATCAAGTATTTCAAGCTCTTATGGTCCGTGTAAATCGTACACCGAACCCCGTACAAATAGTGTCGCCAGATTTTGAGGGCAAACACCACCGCCCCCAATTCCAGGTCGTGCGTGGGGTATCTCGACTCATGAGGCTTCAACTGCCTCGAAGCGTACGCTATCACATGACCCCTCTGCATAAGTACCGCCCCCAAACCCGATATAGAGGCAACACAATATACCACAAAGTCCTCCATCCCTTCCGGGAGTGCAAGCACTGGAGCCTCGCACAATTTCTAACGAAGCGTCTCAAACGAAGACTGCTGCTCCGGTCCCCATGAAAACGCAACACCCTTCCGGGTCATCCTAGTAAGTGGCACAGCGATCATGGAGAAATCCTTGATAAATCTGCGGTAATATCCAGCCAAACCCAGAAAACTCCTGATTTCGATGGGCGATCTCGGCACCTCCCACCTCAACACCGCCTCAATCTTGGCCGGGTCGACCAATATCCCCTTCTGGTTCACAAGATGCCCGAGGAATTGGACCTCTCGCAACCAGAAATCACACTTGGAGAACTTGGCATACAACCTCTCCGATCTCAAAACCCGAAGAATCTCCCGCAAATGCTCCTCATGCTGGTCCCTAGTCGTCGAATACACCAAAATATCATCGATGAATACGATCACCGACCGATCCAGCATCGGTCGGCACACCCTGTTCATGAGATCCATGAATGCAGCCAGGGCATTGGTGAGCCCAAAAGGCATCACTACAAACTCATAATGCCCATAACGAGTCCTGAAGGCAGTCTTTTGGATATCCTCCTCGCAAACCCTCATCTGATGATATCCCGACCTCAAATCAATCTTGGAAAACCAAGATGCCCCCTGCAACTGATCGAACAGATCGTCGATCCTAGGTAACGGGTATCGGTTCTTAATCGTCAACTTGTTTAACTCCCGATAATCGATACACATCCGATGTGAACCATCCTTCTTTTTGACAAACAAAATCGGCGCTCCCCAAGGCGAGCTACTGGGTCGAATGAATCCCTTCCCCAACAGCTCCTGAAGCTGCGAAGATAATTCCTGCATTTCCGGTGGAGCGAGACGGTAAGGCGCCTTGGCGATGGGCGCCGGCCCCGGAACCAAATCGATACGAAACTCCACTTGCCTCTCCGGAGGCACGCCTGGTAACTCCTCGGGGAACACATCCGCAAACTCGCATACAACCGGAACGTCATCAATCGAATTGGGCCTCTCCGTGGTCACACGAGTATCCATCACATAAGCTATGAATCCATCACAACCCTGCTGCAGACTCTGCCTTGCCCTTGCCGCTGAACGAAACGCTGACCCACACCGGGTCCCTTCGCCATACACCGTGAGCACTCCCCCACTAGGGTCTCGAATCATCACCAGCTGTCTCTCGCAGTCAATGACTGCTCCAAACTTACTCAACCAATCCATGCCCACGATAATGCAAACATCCCCCATAGCTATAGGGACCAAGTCTATAGGAAACTCGACCCCAAAAATCTCGAGCACACATCCTCGAATCACCTCGGTGGTGTATACTGCTCTCTCGTTTGCTATAGCAACTCGCAGGGGACGACTCATCGTCTCCCGATCGATATCGATGTACTGGCTAAAAGCCAGCGAAACAAAGGACCGACTCGCACCTGAGTCGAATAATACCAAAGCAGGCACATGATTCACAAGAAAAGTACCTACGCATATAGGAACATAAGCATAATGTTTCAGCATAAATGTAAATACGTGAAAGAATACATACCGGCCACTACATCAGGCGCCGCGCGGACCTCCTCCGCAGTCAACTGGAAAGCTCTCCCATGAGCCTTCGGGGCCTCGGTCTTCACTGGCCGAACCTCAGGAACCCTGGTAGCAGGCGAAGATCCCTGGCGAAGCTGGGGGCACTCGGCCTTCCAATGGCCAATCTGGTTGCAATGGAAGCAGACCATAAATCCCTTGGGGCAATCCCTCACAATGTGCCCCTCCTTGCCACACTTGTAGCAAGCACCCGATCGACATGCCCCCTCGTGACCCTTGCCGCACTTCCCACAAGTACGGCTCTTCTGTCCTCCGGATCTCAAATCAGCGGACTTGGTCCGCTTGGCTGCCGGCTGCGACTGAGCTGACCGCCGATCCCTCCGTTGAGACTCGGCCTCCTCCCTGGCCTGGGTCTCCAACTCGATCTCCCGCTTCCTGGCATTCGCCTGAAGCTCAGCAAAAGTCTGATATGACGAGTTCGATACGAACTCCCGGATGTCTCTCCTCAGCACTCCCAAATACCGGATCATCCGAGCCTGCTCCGTGGACACCTGCTCGGGGCAGAACATCGCCCTCTCATGAAACTTCCGCATGATCACTGCAACCGAATCATTACCCTGCTTGAGGGTCAAGAACTCCTGAACCAACCGTTCCCTCTCTACCGGGGGAACATACTCGTCTCTGAACATAGCAGTAAATCTCTCCCAAGTCAAGGCTGAAACCTCCGCGAGAGTGAAGTTCGCCGTCACGAACTTCCACCAATCCTTCGCTCCCAGGCGGAGCTGGTTCAGGGTGAACCGCACCCTCAGATGCTCCGGACATGAACAAGTATAGAAGCATCCCTCAATATCGGCAATCCACCTCATCGCAGCAATCGGATCCTGAGTCCCGTCAAACTCTGGTGGCTTCGTGTTGCTGAACTCCCGGAACAGCAACGAGTCACCCCCCTGTGGTCTGGCAGCAGCCACAGCTGCGGTAGATGCAGCAGCGGCAGCCTCAGACAACGCGGCGTACCGCTCATCAAATGTCTCCATTAGCGTGGTCTTAATAGACCCAAACATCTCCGGGATCTCGGCCCGGATCGCTGCAGCTACCTCCTCGTGAATCATCTGACGAAGCTCCTCGTCAGTCACCCCACTCGTGCCAGGTCTGTGTCGTGGTCCAACCATGATGTCTCTGAAATACAACAAAAGAATATCAGAGACCCTATTGGGCAAAAATCGCACTCGATAACGCAGTCCTGCTCAGTTTTCGATACTCAGGGGTTCCCACTTGGCTGCCTACTGACCCGGTGTCCTTGGTAGTACGGGCCCAATACTGCCAGTTACACCGCGTCGGTATTCACCCAAGTCATCCTCCCCAACCTCGAATCCTGAGCACTCTATTCTTTTCATACTCTTGTTACTCACTCGCTCTCGAGCACCTCATAGAAGCAAGTTTTCCTAGACTAAGGCATCACAAAATCAGGCCACTCTAGCCCTAATATGTATACCTAGTCTACTAGCATGCGTATCATATCATATCATATATCGTAACACATATAATAAGAGTATTTTGGGGATTTTTACCGTTCGGGCGCTGGCTGACCGTACACACTTTTTCTTCTTTGGTCGTCTCACCTTTCAAAAAAATTTAATTTAATTTTCTTTGTAAAAACAATTTTCTCCAATCCCCGGTTTGAGTCCAGTTACACCCGAAGGTGTACCCGAATCCCTCAAACCAAGGCTCTGATACCAACTTGTAACGTCATGAAATTTCCAACCAAAAATTTTCATTTTTACAACCATTAAGACATGAGTAATTAGTTTAGATTTCCAAATATAACGTCGTAGTCTCAAATGATTACATAAGAAAATATAAAATAGTTTCCCCGAGTGTGTGTACGATCACGCTGGCGCCTTCCCACGGTCCTCACTCGTACCTGAAACACATAAGCAACAACTGTAAGCATAAAGCTTAGTGAGTTCCCAAAATACAACATACGCACATACGCCTTTCCAGGCCTTGACCTTCCGGTCCATGCGTTTCAGGGGACTTCCGTCCCGACTGGGTAAACCTTCCGGTCCTACCCACATCAACCTTTACAGTCCATACGACCACGCCTTCCGGCCCATATTAAACATATCATACATGACACATATAGCAAATAACTTAACACACATAAAGCATATATTCCATATCATATTCGACCTTCCGGTCACATAGTCAAAACCCTTCCGGGTACAGTATAGTGAGAAGACTCACCTCGTATGCCTCGCTAAATTGCTAATCGTAAATCCTGAAATCACTCGGGCTCGAACCCTCGAGCTGCAAACCTCCTACGATATTAAAAATCTATAAATATTACTTGCACCACTAAGGTGGACCATCCAAATCAAGTCAACACAGGTCGACCTGGTCAACAGTCTTTAGTCAATTTGGACTAGACTCGACGAGTGCACAATAGTGACTCGGCGAGTCTACGCGTTTTTACCAACTCTCAAGAATTTTCCCTTTGACTCGTCGAGTACTCCCCCGACTCGACGAGTTCCACCTGGGCCTGAATCACAGGGCCACCACGACTCAACTCGCCGAGTCGAAGGTCAACTCGGCGAGTCCCATCCTGACTCGGTCCACCTGTCAAAACCTTTCCAACTCTCTGCGACTCACTGAGTCGCCCACAAGATGGTCTCAAGGACAATCTTCAAGTGACTCGTCGAGTCTGTTCTTCAGACTCGCCGAGTGCATGCCATGCACCAGCTAAAACTGGCTTTTGCGGTCAGATCCGTTCCATAAATACATAGATCTGGCCTTCCTAAGCTTATTTGTCACGTAAAGTCTCAGTCTTGGTTGCCATGCAATGCATACAAGGCTTATTTTGAAGAAACAACCTTTAATATGGCAAGTTTAACTTCTAACTCAAAAGGATGGGCATAAAGCTTGTCATAAGGGGTCTCCTGGACCTGCTAAAGTCCAGATCTAGGTTCCATGTCTCCATAGGACCTCTCATACTTCTTATTCAAGCCAAGAAAGGCAAGAAGAAACCCTAGATTTGGCCCATCAACACAAAACACGAAGATTGGCTCAGAAAGTTACCTCAAGAAGACCCCTTGATGAAATAGCAACAGATCTAAGCTCCCCAACACTTCAAGCTTGCTCCTCTCCCTCCTTTCCTTGCACTATCACACAAAATGAAGAACAAAAGGCCTTCAAACACACACACAAGGGCTTACAGACGTATGGAGGCTCTTAGGGTTCAAGGTGGCCGCATATGAGGGCCATAAGGTCCTTTAAATAGAGCTTAGGACCGGGGAATTAGGGTTTCATTAAACAGTGCGGACTCGTCGAGTCCGGATGCGAACCCCCGCTAAAAACCGCGGCCCGACTCGGCGAGTTCAACCACCGACTCGCCGAGTCCCCTCACAGAATGCCAAAAATATAAAAGGAATGAAGATACCTGGGAATCCGGGCTATTACAAATCTCCCCCACTAGAATAAGACTTCGCCCTCGAAGTCCGCTTAGGCAAAAAGCTCCGGATGCTGCTCCCGCATCTCCCGTTCCGGCTCCCAGGTCATCTGTGATCCCTTCCGATGCTGCCACTGAACCAATACCAGTGGCACCTCCTTGTTTCTCAAAACCTTGATCTTCCGATCCTTGACGGCTACAGGTCTTTCAGCATAATTCAGACTTGCATCCACCTGAATATCCCCTAATGGAACCACCGCTGATTCGTCGGCTATACATTTCCGCAGTTGCGACACATGGAAGGTGTCGTGAATCTGTCCCAACTCTGCTGGCAAGTCTAAACGGTAGGCTACCCGACCTACCCTTGCGATCACACGGAAAGGACCAATATACCGGGGCCCCAACTTGCCCCTCTTCCTGAACCGAATCACTCCTTTCCAAGGAGAGACCTTCAGGAGCACGAGATCACCAACCTGGAACTCAAGCTCGGACCGTCGCCTGTCTGCATAACTCTTCTGCCGGCTCTGAGTGGTCAGCAACCTTTGCCTGACCATCTGAATTTGCTCGGTCGTCTGAAGCATGATCTCCGTGCTACCCATAACCTGCTGTCCCACCTCACCCCAACAGATGGGGGTGCGACACCTCCGCCCATACAACAGCTCAAAGGGCGGCATACCAATGCTCGAATGATGGCTGTTGTTATACGAGAACTCTGCTAAAGGTAGATAGGTATCCCAGTACCCTCCGAAATCCAGCACACATGCCCGAAGCATGTCCTCGAGTGTCTGAATGGTCCGCTCACTCTGGCCGTCTGTCTGAGGATGATATGCCATACTGAAATGTAACCTAGTACCCAACTCTTCATGGAATTTCTTCCAGAACCTGGAAGTGAAATGCACGTCGCGGTCCGAAATAATCGAGATTGGCACCCCGTGCCGAGATACTACTTCCCTCACATATAACTCAGCCAACTTCTCCGCAGAAGAGCTCTCACTAATAGCTAGAAAATGAGCGCTCTTTGTTAGTCGATCCACAATTACCCAAATCGCATCGTCTCCTCTCGCCGTTCGCGGTAACTTGGTAATGAAATCCATAGAGATTTGTTCCCACTTCCATTCGGGAATCTCTAGCGGTTGCAGCTTACCGTGCGGTCGCTGGTGTTCGGCCTTGACCTGCCGACAAGTCAAGCACCTCTCGACGAACCAAGCGACATCCCTTTTCATACATGGCCACCAGTACTCCTTCTTGAGATCCAAATACATTTTCGTAGCACCAGGGTGAATCGAGAATTTCGATCGATGTGCTTCCTCCATCAAAATAGTGCGCCACTGCCCACAAACGGCACCCAAATCCGCCCCTGAAAAGTCATAAGCCCCGACCATCCGTAACAAATCCTGATACCTGACCTACCACCCGTTCCTTCTTCTGGTGTTCCGGCTTTGCAGCCTCCATCTGAGCCCCTCGAATAATGTCCAGAATCGGGGTCAAAACCGTCAACCTCATACAAATGTCTCGGATCGGGGCGCTATCCGCCCTACGGCTCAATGCATCGGCTACCACATTAGCCTTGCCCGGGTGGTACAGGATCTCACAATCGTAATCCTTCACCACATCCAACCACTTCCTCTGACGCATATTCAGATTTGGCTGATCCATCAAGTATTTCAAGCTCTTATGGTCCGTGTAAATCGTACACCGAACCCCGTACAAATAGTGTCGCCAGATTTTGAGGGCAAACACCACCGCCCCCAATTCCAGGTCGTGCGTGGGATATCTCGACTCATGAGGCTTTAACTGCCTCGAAGCGTACGCTATCACATGACCCCTCTGCATAAGTACCGCCCCCAAACCCGATATAGAGGCATCACAATATACCACAAAGTCCTCCATCCCTTCCGGGAGTGCAAGCACTGGAGCCTCGCACAATTTCTGACGAAGCGTCTCAAACGAAGACTGCTGCTCCGGTCCCCATGAAAACGCAACACCCTTCCGGGTCATTCTAGTAAGTGGCACAGCGATCTTGGAGAAATCCTTGATAAATCTGCGGTAATATCCAGCCAAACCCAGAAAACTCCTGATTTCGGTGGGCGATCTCGGCACCTCCCACCTCAACACCGCCTCAATCTTGGCCGAGTCGACCAATATCCCCTTCTGGTTCACAAGATGCCCGAGGAATTGGACCTCTCGCAACCAGAAATCACACTTGGAGAACTTGGCATACAACCTCTCCGATCTCAAAACCCGAAGAATCTCCCGCAAATGCTCCTCATGCTGGTCCCTAGTCCTCGAATACACCAAAATATCATCGATGAATACGATCACCGACCGATCCAGTATCGGTCGGCACACCCTGTTCATGAGATCCATGAATGCAGCCGGGGCATTGGTGAGCCCAAAAGGCATCACTACAAACTCATAATGCCCATAACGAGTCCTGAAGGCAGTCTTTTGGAAATCCTCCTCGCGAACCCTCATCTGATGATATCCCGACCTCAAGTCAATCTTGGAAAACCAAGATGCCCCCTGCAACTGATCGAACAGATCGTCGATCCTAGGTAACGGGTATCGGTTCTTAATCGTCAACTTGTTTAACTCCCGATAATCGATACACATCCGATGTGAACCATCCTTCTTTTTGACGAACAAAATCGGCGCTCCCCAAGGCGAGCTACTGGGTCGAATGAATCCCTTCCCCAATAGCTCCTGAAGCTGCAAAGATAATTCCTGCATTTCCGGTGGAGCGAGACGGTAAGGCGCCTTGGCGATGGGCGCCGCCCCCGGAACCAAATTGATACGAAACTCCACTTGCCTCTCCGGAGGCACGCCTGGTAACTCCTCGGGGAACACATCCGCAAACTCGCATACAACCGGAACGTCATCAATCGAATTGGGCCTCTCCGTGGTCACACGAGTATCCATCACATAAGCTATGAATCCATCACAACCCTGCTGCAGACTCTGCCTTGCCCTTGCCGCTGAACAAAACGCTGACCCACACCGGGTCTCTTCGCCATACACCGTGAGCACTCCCCCACTAGGGTCTCGAATCATCACCAGCTGTCTCTCGCAGTCAATGACTGCTCCAAACTTACTCAACCAATCCATGCCCACGATAATGCAAACATCCCCCATAGCTATAGGGACCAAGTCTATAGGAAACTCGACCCCAAAAATCTCGAGCACGCATCCTCGAATCACCTCGGTGGCATATACTGCTCTCTCGTTTGCTATAGCAACTCGCAGGGGACGACTCATCGTCTCCCGATCGATATAGATGTACTGGCTAAAAGCTAGCGAAACAAAGGACCGACTCGCACCTGAGTCGAATAATACCAAAGCAGGCACATGATTCACAAGAAAAGTACCTACGCATATAGGAACATAAGCATAATGTTTCAGCATAAATGTAAATACGTGAAAGAATACATACCGGCCACTACATCAGGCGCCGCGTGGACCTCCTCCGCAGTCAACTGGAAAGCTCTCCCACGAGCCTTCGGGGCCTCGGTCTTCACTGGCCGAACCTCAGGAACCCTGGCAGCAGGCGAAGATCCCTGGCGAAGCTGGGGGCACTCGGCCTTCCGATGGCCAGTCTGGTTGCAATGGAAGCAGACCATAAATCCCTTGGGGCAATCCCTCGCAATGTGCCCCTCCTTGCCACACTTGTAGCAAGCACCCGATCGACATGCCCCCTCGTGACCCTTGCCGCACTTCCCACAAGTACGGCTCTTCTGTCCTCCGGATCTCAAATCAGCGGACTTGGTCCGCTTGGCTGCCGGCTGCGACTGAGCCGGCCGCCGATCCCTCCGTTGAGAATCGGCCTCCTCCCTGGCCTGGGTCTCTAACTCGATCTCCCGCTTCCTGGCATTCGCCTGAAGCTCAGCAAAAGTCTGATATGACGAGTTCGATACGAACTCCCGGATGTCTCTCCTCAGCACTCCCAAATACCGGCTCATCCGAGCCTGCTCCGTGGACACCTGCTCGGGGCAGAACATCGCCCTCTCATGAAACTTCCGCGTGATCACTGCAAGCGAATCATTACCCTGCTTGAGGGTCAAGAACTCCTGAACCAACCGTTCCCTCTCTACCGGGGGAACATACTCGTCTCTGAACATAGCAGTAAATCTCTCCCAAGTCAAGGCTGAAACCTCCGCGAGAGTGAAGTTCGCCGTCACGAACTTCCACCAATCCTTCGCTCCCAGGCGGAGCTGGTTCAGGGCGAACCGCACCCTCAGATGCTCCGGACATGAACAAGTATAGAAGCATCCCTCAATATCGGCAATCCACCTCATCGCAGCAATCGGATCCTGAGTCCCGTCAAACTCAGGTGGCTTCGTGTTGCTGAACTCCCGGAACAGCAACGAGTCACCCCCCTGTGGTCTGGCAGCAGCCACAGCTGCGGTAGCTGCAGCAGCGGCAGCCTCAGACAACGCGGCGTACCGCTCATCAAATGTCTCCATCAGCGTGGTCTTAATAGACCCAAACATCTCCGGGATCTCGGCCCGGATCGCTGCAGCTACCTCCTCGTGAATCATCTGACGAAGCTCCTCGTCAGTCACCCCACTCGTGCCAGGTCTGTGTCGTGGTCCAACCATGATGTCTCTGAAATACAACAAAAGAATATCAGAGACCCTATTGGGCAAAAATCGCACTCGATAACGCAGTCCTGCTCAGTTTTCGATACTCAGGGGTTCCCACTTGGCTGCCTACTGACCCGGTGTCCTTGGTAGTACGGGCCCAATACTGCCAGTTACACCGCGTCGGTATTCACCCAAGTCATCCTCCCCAACCTCGAATCCTAAGCACTCTATTCTTTTCATACTCTTGTTACTCACTCGCTCTCGAGCACCTCATAGAAGCAAGTTTTCCTAGACTAAGGCATCACAAAATCAGGCCACTCTAGCCCTAATATGTATACCTAGTCTACTAGCATGCGTATCATATCATATCATATATCGTAACACATATAATAAGAGTATTTTGGGGATTTTTACCGTTCGGGCGCTGGCTGACCGTACACACTTTTTCTTCTTTGGTCGTCTCACCTTTCAAAAAAATTTAATTTAATTTTCTTTGTAAAAACAATTTTCTCCAATCCCCGGTTTGAGTCCAGTTACGCCCGAAGGTGTACCCGAATCCCTCAAACCAAGGCTCTGATACCAACTTGTAACGTCATGAAATTTCCAACTAAAAATTTTCATTTTTACAACCATTAAGACATGAGTAATTAGTTTAGATTTCCAAATATAACGTCGTAGTCTCAAACGATTACATAACAAAAGATAAAATAGTTTCCCCGAGTGTGTGTACGATCACGCTGGCACCCGGCCAATTTGCCGTAACCCGATATGGTTGGTTCTAAAAATGTTCCGATCATTAATATGAGACGTTCGAATGAGTTCTAAGGGTATTAAGACACTTATTAAGTCATAAAATAAAATTCACATTAACGACTTAATAAAAGGTCGGAAATGGAAACGGCGATTGGATAATCGAAACGAGTCACAAAATGGGTTACAATTAAGGATATGAATTTCGGGTTGTTACAGAAATAACATATAGTCATACAGATCTAACGGATCACTACAACATAGTAACATCCTATATACCAGGATACAGATCTAACAGATCACCACAACATAACAGCATACGGTAAAACCAGGATATCAATCCAATGGGTCAGCCTTGGTGCCTTCGACCCATATGTATAGTGAGGAAAACTCACCTCACTGTCTGCATGCAGTCTGAATAGCTCCCAACTCTGACAACCGAATCAACCCTATCCTAAATGCCAAACATTTCTTATTCTAAATTAATAACATTTTTTCCCAAAATACCATTGATCAAAACTAGTCAAAATCCACAAGTCAATTGAGTCAACACAACCAAGTCAACATAGCCGAGTCGATTCAGGCTTCGTACACGAGGTGTACTTTGGAGGTATGTGGGTCATACTCAAGGTTCAAGGCTTCAGGGCCAAATATGCGTACACATAATGTACCGTTTGGTATGCCTAGTGTACGCAACAACTCCCCAATTAATTGATTTTGATCTTAATACTTCGACTTAACATGTCCAAATGCAAATTCAAGTCCCAAATAACGTTTTTGACCATAAATTTTCCAACTTTATGGTCTTGCAAGGCTAAAAAGGTCGTAACATCAAAACCTCAATCATTTAACCCATTAAGACATCAAAGCACATGCATGGAAGGAAATATATGATCAACATTACATTTTATGCTTATAAACACTTCAAAGTGACTGAAAGGACAACTTAATGTGGACAGATTAGCTCATACTCCAAATACCCAAATAAAAGGAACAAAATGACACAAACTCCATAGCTAACTTAGATCTATGCATAGAATCATCAAGTTCATAACTTTATACCTCAAACTGGACCTTGAAGGTGAGTTGTTCCTGGGTCTAGAAGGCCTTGATCTCCCAAGATGATGCTCTTTTCTTCACCTTGCTTCAAAAGCACCAAACACACACACAAACACACACATACACACACTTTTGAGCTCAAATGATCACACACAAGGGATTAGAGTTTCAAAGGATGAAATGAAGGTTGGAGGCCGAAGGGGGATAAGGAATGAACTGTTAATGACGCTTTTATATGGACCAACCTTAAAAAATTAAGGTTTGAGGTTTCATTACGTACGCCCTACGTATGTGGTTTATACCCAACATATTAGGGTCCGACCTAATACGCTTAGCATACACAAAGTACGCCCAACGTACCCCACCTTGTCCAAAATTACCAAACTGCCACTATGGGCATTTTTGCACTCTTTCTTGTACTGAATGACTTAAATTGTATAATTATCCGTACGTAGGTCTAAAATTGAAATTACATCAACATCGAGATGTTGCAATATAAGAGCCATATATATACTTTGACCCGTGTTGAGAACACTTATTAAAACTCTAAACATCCCTTCAACTAAAACTACCAACTCAACCTTTACGTCAGACGCCTCAACTAAGGTTAGTACCATACATAGTCCATACCACAAATAAACATGGAACATACACTTATGTTATTTGTGTTTACTGTGATGCATCCAACCAGGGTTTAGGCTGTGTGCTTATGCAACGAAGAAAGGTTATTGCTTATGCCTCAAGACAATTGAAAGCAGACGAAATCAATTATACAACTCACGACCTGGAGTTGGGAGCAGTTGTCTTTGCATTAAAGATTTGGAGACATTACCTTTATGGAAAAAATTGCATGATCTTCACTGAACATAAAGGCCTGCAACACATCTTCGACCAGAAAGACTTAATCATGAGACAACCTTTCGTCATTGCATTCTAAACATTGAAGCGAGCCTTGTGCAGCGTACCTATCATGTCTCTGCCCGACGGGACGGAGGAATTTGTTGTTAACTGCGATGCATCCAACCAGTGTTTAGGTTGTGTGCTTATGCAACGAGGAAAGGTTATCGCTTATGCCTCAAGACAATTGAAAGCAGACGAAATCTATTATACAACTCACGACCTGGATTTGGGAGCAGTTATCTTTGCATTAAAGATTTGGAGACACTACCTTTACAGAACAAAGTGCACGATCTTCACTGACCATAAAAGCCTGCAACATATCTTCGACCAGAAAGACTTAAACATGAGACAACAGTGATGGGTAGAACTACTATATGATTACGAGTGCGAAATCTGCTACCATCCCGATAAGGCCAATGTGGTGGCAGATGCCCTCAGCTGGAAGGAGTACTCAAGTCGTGGAGTGAAGGCACTGACCATGACTATCCACTCCCATTTATCCGTGTAAATCAAAGAGGCTCAGTTGGAAGCCTTAAAACTAGAGAACATGTCGGGTGAAGCCTTGAGAGGAATGGAAAAGAACCTAGAAATCAAGGGAGACAGAGTCTATTACTTTATGAATCGGATCTGGACCCTAAAGTTTGGTGGTTATAGAGAAGTCGTCATGAACGAAGCTCACAAGACGAAACACTCCATCCACCCAGGATCGGATAAGATGTACCTCGATCTTAAGAAGTTATATTGGTGGCCAAACATGAAATCTGAGATAACTACCTTCGTGGGAAAATGTCTGACTTGCGCCAAGGTGGAGGTTGAATATCAGAAGCACTCAGGCCTGCTCTAGCAGCCCGAGATACCTGAGTGGAAGTGGGAGATGATTTCTATGGATTTCATTCCCAAATTACTGAAATCTTCGAGTGGGTACGACACCATCTGGGTAATAGTCGACCGATTGATGAAATCCGCTCACTTCCTGCCAATCAAAGAAACTTTCAAACTGGAGAGAGTCACGCGAATCTGCATCCAAGAGATAGTCTGACTGCACGGTGTGCCTGCATCCATTATTTTCGATCGAGACAGCAGGTTTACTTCGAGATTTTGGTAGCCCCTTCAGAAAGCTCTTGGAACTAAGCTGGATATGAGTATAACTTATCATCCTCAGACTGGCAGACAAAGTG
The DNA here is from genome assembly GCF_052625555.1 of Lactuca saligna. Lineage (NCBI taxonomy): Eukaryota > Viridiplantae > Streptophyta > Magnoliopsida > Asterales > Asteraceae > Lactuca > Lactuca saligna. The sequence continues at coordinate 75,533,409 of NC_136418.1, forward strand.
AGAGAACCATCCAGACCTTGGAAGACATGTTGAGAGCGTGTGTCATCGACTTTTTGTAAATCATGGGACACCCATTTTCCCTTGGTTGAATTCTCTTACAACAATAGTTATCATACCAGTATCAAGGTTGCGCCTTTCGAATCCCTCTGTGGCCGCAAGTGCAGATCCTCTCTATGTTGGGCTGAGGTGGGCAACACGCAGCTAGATAAACTGCAAGTCTCTGATAGCACTATCACTGGTCCAGAAATCATCCGCGAAACCATTGAAAAGATTGTACAAATCCGAGAAAGACTTAAGGCCTCCCGTGATAGAAAAAAGAGCTACGTTGATAAACGACGAAAACTCTTGGAATTCCATGTCGAAGACCGTGTATTGTTGAAGGTCTCGCCCTGGAAAGGCATGATACACTTCGGAAAGTGTGGAAAGCAAAATCCAAGATACATAGGACCCTTCGAGATCCTCGCTAGGATCGGTCCAGTAGCCTACATAACTTCGTTTACCGCAAGAAATTAATAACATCCATCTGTCCTCCACGTCTCGAATCTTAAGATGTTCTTATCCGACGAAACCCTTGTGGTCCATTTTAACGAAATTAAAATCAACGAAAATCTAAACTTTATTGAAGAACCAATCCAAATCACAGATAGGGGGTTTAAACGGACGAAACAGAGTGGCATCCCGATAGTGAAGGTTCATTGGAATGCCAAGAGGGGACCTGAATTCAATTGGGAGCACGAAGATCAGATGAAACAGAAGCATTGACATCTCTTTCCCTAATTCATAATTGGAATTTTGGGACAAAATTCCCTCTAACGGGGGGGGGGGGGGGGGGTGGGTGGGTGGGATGATGTGACAACCTGAAACTCTTCTAATGTGCAATTGATTCGTGTATCAATATTTATCTCGAATTTGTCATTTATTAGCGAATTTTGGGTCCATATGAGTGCTTTAGGCTTAGAATATTATAGATATGAGTCTTAAGAAGGGTTAGAAAGTGTGCATCATCTGGAAATCGGGGCAAACACACCAAGGACGGTGTGTGCAGCCGCACACCCAGCCGTACACACCCTACAGCCTCACATCTGACCCTATATATATTGGAGGAGACCCCCTTTATCCACTCTTTCCCTCTTTTGGCTGCACACTACTTTCACTCTCTAGTTTCTCTCTCTAAAAACTTCATCCAAGAACATCATTAAGGACTCAAAAACATGAAATACTTCATCATTCAGCTTGTTATAATGGTAAGACACTTGAATCTAAGTCTAAAATTCATAGCGTTCTTCATGTTCTTCATCCTTTGAAGGAGTGCGGCCGCACACCTTCATAAGGTGGCCGCACACACTCAAATACCCTCCAAAGTGAGAGTATGGCATCTATAAACTTAGCTAGGGAACTTGAAATACCTCAAAATCAACATTTCGGGATCAAACAAGGAGTGTACAGCCGCACACTCCCTCTGTACGTCCGCACACTCCTGTGTGCAGCCGCACACCTAAGTCTGACCACACTCCAGGGCCTCACGCTCACTTTTATGGCCATACACCCACTCTAATGCTCATATTTGGCCTTAAACTTTCAAGGATCACTACGTGTGGAACCTAGAACACTTAGTTCAAACATTTCCAAGAGCTTAGGATGGTTTTCCCATCATGATTAGTCATGAGATACGCTAATCTAATACGTATATGTGTTACCATATGATTATTAGGGTCCGCTTGGGTTCAGAACATTCGTTGACACTCGGCACTCATATCGATTGTATACTCGAATCCTACGTTAAACTGTGAGTTCATACCCCTACACTTTTCCGAGTTCTTCATGTTTTCAGGGGGGGAATACAAGATAAACATAAAGGTTTTCATAACTTATAATCTGATGCAATTACAATGATTTTCTATCAAACATTTAGATACAATTATCCCTTTTGTATTATGCGGAGCATAAGGGATGTTTTCAATTCATAATTGCATAGTTTTCAAAACCATACCCGAACGTAACAACCATTCAAACTATAATAGGTATAGTTTGGGATTTCATTACCAGTCATACAGACTTAAAATTTCATGCAAAGTTAAACATATAAACTATGTCAGATTTAGTTTATTCATTGCTACAAATACAAAACTGGCGTATTATGCTAAATAATTATTTTATGTATAATTACTTATACTTTACACCGTCACAAACGATTTCGAACTTGAGAACAACCGAACAAACATGTAAACTAGTTAATCCATGATTGTGAGATTATCTTCGCTTTGCCCCTCTAGGTACCAATAAATCCTCACGATATTATAACCAGAGTCTCCTGGAGGGAGAGCGTGAAATTTGTGAATAGATCTATTCGGGGCCGACAATCCCACACCTGAACTGTTAGCTACAGTTCGGCGGGCACACCTGAGGTGACAAATTTTGAAATCGTACGATGCCTGAAGAATGTCAATGAGATCCTCAGTCATATTAGTATGGTTATACGACTCAAAATTAGTATAAACTAATCATTGTTTACGAGATTTCTTTCTTCTATAGTTTTATTTTAAGTAATAAAACTACTATACATACTGGTGGTAACCAGGGTTTTGCGAACGATCATACTATACATACTGGTAACCAGGGTTTTCCGAACGATCATACTATACATACTTGTGGTAACCAAGTTTTCCGAACGATCATACATTACATACTCGTGCTAGCTAGGGTCTTCAGACAAAGCGCACGTTTCATTCAAAAACCAACAAACATGTTAAAAAATATTGGATTTTCTTGGTAAACATGAGTACATATTTTAGAACTTGGTAACAACGATTTTTGATACAAACGATATCTACTTATAATGGAAAGAAACTATTTATACAAACTCAGTGACTAGTTTTTAATACAAAAACATGCTTATGAACTCACCAGCTTTATGCTTATACGATTTCAAAACCGCTTGTATTCTCAGGGCAACGATAGATAGGTACCTTACAAGCTTTTGGAGAATACGGAGCATTTTTGGAGTCTCATCTTTATCTTTTGTTACATAACGTTATGTATAAATTTATGTTTTCAACATATGTAAATATTCATATTGTAATGTAATGGTTGTGTTTACTTTGATTGCTATGATACGATTGTTGTTATACTACGTATGACATCGTCGCCCCCGGATGTTTCTGCCATTATTTTCCTGACGGTTCGGGGGTGTGACAATATGCAACCCAAATGGACCATGCTACTCATGGTTCAAGTACATACCAATTATAGTTATGGGTTTAGATACCTAATCCAACAGTCTCCCACTTGGATAAATCTAATAACTATTATTGCAAATATGACTTAAAAACCCGACTAGCAATCGTAGCTCTTAAAAGCCGATGTTGAACTCTGACCTAGTCAATGACGTGTCCATTAGATATAGGATCATGTATTCCTCCATTCTAGATATTGTATGGACTGAGATATGGATATAATCATTCTCTCTATCCACTGTTTTCCTAATTTATGATTTATGACGATCGACTAATTGAACAATTTAAATCAGTCCACGCTTGGCCAAGCACATAGCGGGGTTATCACTAAATCATCGAGGGGCCCACTGATATCGCTTTAATCCACATGGGGTAAAAGGATCGGGTAAACTTTGACTGAAATGCTCGCTTATACTTACTCATCAAATTACAAAGAACAATATGTTTTATAACACCAAGTTACTGATGCGTTTACATATGTCAATGTGCAATCGACTTGTAAATTATAACTCACATGTCTCCGTTTCAAGAATATAAGATATTATCGTCTCACAATCACTCGTGATAAAATACATGAAGTGATTCAGATGAGAGTGGGTTGAATCCAATACTCAAATTGAATTCCAGGAGTACTCACGAGTACTGCAGCTATGTCTAAAACACCTAAACAAACTATAGACCCATTCATGACAGTCTTGCCTCAATACCTACTTCCAAAGTATGATCGACTATGGATGGTTTAAATAACCTAGTTGTTCTGGAAGTCAAAACATGCAAAGTGAAACACAATAATAATATTAATCCTATATGCCCTAAAACTTTTGAGTGCCATATTGATTACTCATTATTCATTGTATAATGTTTCGAATAATCGACTTAATACTTGAATTAAACACAATAGTTGTCCCATGCTCAAAGCATGCACACTATGTTTATCTATGATCCTTACTTTGTGAAATAGATCAATTGACAACATTTCAATGAAGCTCATTTCACAATTCCAAGACATTATCGTAAATGTGAGAATATCAAGTTCTTGACATTTACTGTAATTTGTTAGACTCTAAACTTATATGCAATGATCGTCTTGTAATGACTATGCACACAAGTCACAGAGACTTGGCAACAGATATTACAAAGTATTTCAATTGAGAGAAATTCCATGGACACGAGTCTCAACTTCAAAGTACATTCCTTTGAACATCCTTCTTGCATTAAGTTTCTAAGTTTCTCATCTATTCTTCAACTCACAATATGGAAACATTCCATATTTTCCATACGACAACTCATTATTAATAAACTCCTGTCTATTCATAATAATCTCAATATGGTCCATCCATTAATATACTTCCAACTGTCCTTAAGCAAACAATCCTTAGGGAACCTTAGATTGTCCTATAATAGTTGTTTAACCACTTTAGTCATATCCGATTCTATTCCTTTTTCCCTCTTAATGCCCTAGGTATTTGGACATGATTCATAATGTCTGACATAAAGACATGATACTTAAGCAGTCTTTTCCTATAATAATTTTTTTTATTTTCCATATTCTCACAATTCGAATTAAGAAGAGGGATGTCGTAATCATAATCGAATTTTGAGTACACAATCAACATTTCCATATAGAATTTCCTTATGTTGAATCTTTTCAACATAACATTCATGTATATCCTTGACTAAATTTGTTAAAAATCTCAATCTATGCTTTTAGATTTGAAATGCAGTATGAATTTCTCTCCCTTAACTATACCAAAACAAACTTTGCAAATTGAAACTTTTGATTTCTATAAGCAACAATGCTAACTTGCAACATTAACAATAATAATTATGCTCCCAATATAATAACAATTATTATCTTACTAGCATAACACTTATGCTCCAACTAGCTTTGACATGTATTCAGAATTCAGCTGGACTTCTAGAAATGAATACTTATTGACTTTTATTACCAAAGTTTAGATTTCTGATACGAGATGCTTTGATAAGACTTTATCTAGGCTTCTCAAAATCATACACCTTTCCTTAGATAGCTCACATGTGTATCTAAACAATTTTAGAACATACAACAAAATACTCAAATGTTTAGACCCTTGCCATTTCACACAATTCGAATTATGAAAAGCGAGGTTGTAATCATAATTGAATTGGAGAATGCAAATATCACAATCCTATCTCCTTATAATCAACTTAGTGAAAGCGTTTCCTCATAATCATTTTCATGAATTGGAGAGAAACCTTGTGACACTTAGATTTTATGGTATATGTGTTCCTATCCATGTTAATTTTTCATAACCATAATCAGAGGAAAAGGTTAGTAACAAATCCAAACTAATATGGACTGAACTTGTTCAATCTTAATTTCTTGCCACCTGGCAGCACAAAGGTCTACCATTGTGTAACGACCCAAAAATCACGACTAAAAATTTGTTTTAAAAACATTACTAAAACCATATTTATAAAGAAATCCGTATCATAAGTCATACATAAATTCACAGTGTTAATTCAAACATAAACTTATTATCAGAGTAAAACATCCCAGGCTAGTTATCTATGGTGTGTGCATGCAATCCCTCCGAGCTCCTCATTTGAAAACTGAGTACCTGAAACCAAAAACTGAAAATGTAAGCACGAAGCTTAGTGAGCTCCCCCACACTACCACATACCACACAACATATAAAGCACATATTGGGCCTTGCCCACTGCATCGGACCGAAGTCCGGACTAACTGGGGCCTTGCCCCCTGCATTGGACCGAAGTCCGGAAACTGATTGGGACCTTGTCCCCTGCATCGGACCGAAGTCCGGACTAACTGCATCGGACCGAAGTCCGGAACTAACTGCATCGGACCGAAATCCAGGCTAACTGGGAACTAACTGCATCGGACCGAAGTCCGGAAACTGACTGGGACCTTGTCCCCTGCATCAGACCGAAGTCCGGACTAACTGGGGCCTTGCCCCCTGCATCGGACCGAAGTCCGGAAACTGACTGAACATAGCATAGCATAAACATATCAACTAGCATGAACACATAAACCACATACTGCATCGGGCTGTAGCCCGGAACACATAACACATAAATCCTGTCTGAGCCACGAAGGCATCAAACATACTAAAATCTGCATTGGACCGAAGTTCGGAAACTACTACTAGCTAAACGGGTTGGCATTGTGGCCTTAGACCCATTCCTACTTGAAGGAAACTCACATGATACTGCTGAACTACTGCTGCTAATCCCTTTGACCGCTACCTAACCTCTGTCTTCGAACTGCTGCTCCACTAGCTCCTCGAGCTACCAATATCAATATAACACTTAGTCTAACTGACCTCAAAAGGTCGACTAAGTCAACTCTTGCCAATGCCAAAGTCCTGGTCAAAGTCAACCTTCCAGGTCAACCCTACTCGCCGAGTCAGCATACTGACTCGCCGAGTTCATATACTTAGAGTTATTCCTGTTCGCGACTCGACTCGCCGAGTCAGCCACTGAGTCGCCGAGTCTACTGATTTCCCGAGTCTTGTCTTGTCCAACTCACTGAGTCCTGGCTCGACTCGCTGACTCAAATCTTAACTCGAAGGGTTTGGGACCACGCGACCTGACTCGGCGAGTCCAAGAACAGACTCCCCGAGTACAAGGCAATCTCCAACCAACTCGCCGAGTTGTTCATCCAACTCGCTGAGTTCATGCCCATCTTCATCCGACTCGACGAGCTGTTCATCCCACTCGTCGAGTTCCTCCTCATCTTCAAGCTACTCGCCGAGTCCATTCGGTTCTACATACATGCAGAGGACTTTTGAGTCATGCATGGACTCCAAACTGTAGATCCACTCTTCTAAGGTCTTTTCCTTACGTAAAGTGGCAAACTTTACGTGTGGTTGAAGATATCTAGGCTCAAAACACTATAAACTAGGGTTTAAGACAAAGGGGCTCAACAATCAACCCAACAACTGATGCTCTATGAGTCTCTAGGCCAAGATACACTTAGATATGAAGTAGCAACTTCAGATCTGAGCTTCCAACTCGAAATGGGTCTCAATCAACCATAAAACCCCCAAATCTCATAACAAAATAGATCTAGATGCAAGGAAGGGAAAATGGCAGCTTAATACCTCCAAGAAGAACAAAAACTGAAGTAGATCTCGGATCTACACCTCTCCTTTGAAGCAACCTTCCTGATCTTCAAGTCCCTTCCATGATTTCCTTCCTCCAAATCTATTTCTATCAAATGATGGAGGCTCCCACGAATCTAGGGTTTACAGTTTCTCTAGGATGATATAGAGGTTTAGGGAGGGACATAACTCCCTTTTAGATAGGATACAACTCCCAGAATTAGGATTTTCCTCGCATAGACCGGACTCGCCGAGTCTCCTTGGTCGACTCGCTGAGTCGGTCACTTACTCCCCGACCCGGATCCCGCTCGGACTCGCCGAGTCCCTCCTTGGACTCGCCGAGTCGACCCCTAAAATTAGGGTTTTCTTTCCTTTCTTGGTCTTCGAAACTTTGGGTGTTACAACTCTCCCCCACTTAAACTAAACTTCGTCCTCGAAGTTTGCTATGGCCCACTGCCTGCGAGCTGCTTGTAATACCCAACCAACTATTCCAACACCAGCTGCCTACCCTTGCTGGCTTTTCGCTCGGTCCTTCCGACTAACCTTAATCCTTGCAGATAACATCTCGGGTCAACCCTGACCCTGAACATCATGGAGACACAACTTACTCAACCGACAATCCTTGTGGTACTCACCGAGTACTGAACTGGACCTATAGGGGTTCACCCCTTCCTTTCCTTGCGCAAATCCCTTGACTTCCCAAGGCAAGGCTCTATAACCAACTATTTCTCTGTAACTGTGAAGGTCCTATACTTCACCAACTCCATCACCCCCGCCAATTCTAGTGCGGGTCAATGCCGCTAGCAACCACCGATGCACCTATCTGACATAACTTGGTGCCGAGCACCCCACGATTTCGACTAACTGAAAATCACCATAGACTGCTTACCCACACTACTACTGACCGAAAATTTCTGCTATTCCTCGTCCGCCTTCCGGATGAACCGAGCCACCCCGGTGCTTACTGACGTCTCCATATCTGGGTTACCGAACCCTTCCCGTTACTACACCACATCGCAATCTCCCAGTTGCTTCCAGCGACTTCTGAAGATACATCGACTATCTATAATTGTTCTATCCACTCTGCCACTCATACTGAAACTATCCGAAACACTGAACTGGCTGAAACGCTGAACTGACTAAAACACTGAACTGACTGAATCACTGAACTGGCTGAATGGCTGCTTCCCATAACTTTTGAACGAAATCTTCCTCTGGAACTAGTTTCCACCAGTCATCCTGGCACTGCAACTCTAACAACCTCCCGATCCAACCGACCGGGTCCATACGTCACATCCTGACATCGTCAATTCCACGACTAACAACATGATGGCTCCCAAACTAATGGTAGCCCTTAACATACACGAACCCAAACGGTCCACTGCTACTCTGATCTCATAACTGAGGTGACGATCTACTGACAAATCGCCGACTTAACTAAAACTGGACCATTTGGGAAATCCAAAATCTAACCCGTGGATTCCCATATCCTCACTACTGCACCCGAATTGGTGGGTACTACTGCTTCCCCCGCACCCAACAATGCGCTCATGCTACCTACCAACATGATAAAGGCCATGGCTACTCCTGCAGACTTACAACTCTCTAATACTATCTGGCTGCTAGTGAATGCTACGGCTACCCCCGCAAGCTTACAACACTCTACTACTATCTGCCTGCTAGTGAATGCTATGGCTATCCCCGCAGACTTACAACACTCTACTACTATCTGACTGCTAGTGAATGCTACGGCTACCCCCGCAGACTTATAACACTCTACTACTATCCCGAGGACATCCTGACTATCCCTAGTCCTGCTAGTGATTCCTCACCTTGGTTTCCCGAAACCAGCCCTCATATATCGAATGCTACATCAACCTCAACATCTGATATCCTTGACACACTTAGTGATCCGACGAGAAATTCTTCTTCTTGGTTCCTAACCCAACTGTCTACTAATCCGGATACATGAAACTATCATTGGGAAGTTTCCAAATTCCCAACTCCTGAATCCACACAACACAGCATGTTGTCTCTGCCACTGACTACTAACACGGAGGCATCTCTTGCTAACCATTCTCAGATCCTTATTCCGACTCAAAACCTACCGGCGGTCCTCCATCCTGGATTCCAAACCCAACTACTAACCATCTTGATTACATGCACTAACTGTTGGGAGGTTCCTCAAGCTCCCTATCCTGAACTTCTCAATCCATAAATTGCTGCTCTACTATCTTTTCTTCTCAGAGGTCGCACACTTATTCCGGAACTATGTGCTCTTACTCTTGTATACACGGAGGGTTCTCCCCCACTTGGATCCGGCTAACTCCTTACTGTTCACTGGTCGAAAGGATTCCCCAACCTGCCTTCCATTAAAAGGGAGGTCTGCTGTCCGCCAACGTTTACCTCTGACAACGCTCCAACTAATCTTCACCAGATCCGAACCATTCTTGCTATCTAGCTGGGCACACTTCAATCCTTAACCAGATTTTCTTTAGGGACTGCATTCTGAGAACCTGCGTTTGGGGTGCACATCCCCAACCCACTTCCTTACTGCCCGCTGGCTACCTCACTAGAAGCTCTATATTGCCACAACTAAGGATTTAACTGATCAATCCCGAATGACACCTTTCGAAAATAGTGAGGCATTACTGGTTCATACACATACATGCTATAGTCACTGCATCTGAAGTAACATGATCTAGAGGGGACGACCTCCAATTCACCATTCAATTCCAAGGTATGCAGATGGCATAAAACTCCACCACAAGCAGGTAATATAATACTCAACACATATGCTTATTGACATCAATGCAGCCACATAGCAATAGTATCATGAATAATAATTTACAGGGAGGTAAAAGATACATACCTCCATCACTCAGCGCTGCCCGAATCCTTGCTAAAATCAACCGGAAAAACTCGGCTCTGAGCCGTGGGCGCCCTTGCCCGGCCTCGACCACCACTGGTGATAATTGAAGTCCCAAGGACAGGAGCTGGCACCTGCCCTGCTGTATACAAACTCGGACAGTAGGCCTTCTTGTGGCCTCTCTGACTGCAATGGACACATATCAGACCAAATCCATGGGCGATGGTAGCAATACAATCCCTGCTAAAATGGCCAATCTGGCTGCACCTGAAACATCCGGCATCGCCACCACTTCTACGCCTGCACGCACCCAGGTGCATCCTACTGCACTTTCCGCATCGACTGCGACCCTGATAGTCCCTCGTCCTCAAATCCGACCCCTTGGGCCTCTTACTCGAACCTGTGGTTACCTGAGTCTCATCCGTTTTCCTCTTCCTTTCCGACTCCCTGCCCGCCTCTCGTTCCCGCGTTACCTTGTCGACACCGCCCGTCGACTGAACAACAGCTGTCTGATCCTGGAGCTTCGCAAACAACCTATCAATGATCCTCGCGACCATGTCGAGCAGATCCTCACGAATGGCTCGCGTAACCTCCTCAACTATCCAATCATGCAGAGGTCTCACTTGGAGACGGGATGCCCCACTAACTCTTATCCACTGGTGACAAAAACTAGAAATGGGATCTCCTTTCCGGTGGATCTCTGAACTCCATAAGAATCGGGGTCTAGGCGAGCCCCAATCTGTCCTGAAAACTATCCCGGCCTTAAACGCCTCAATATGACTGTCCATGAGCTCCACAATGGCCTCTCTAACCGAACCGAAAATCACTGGAGTCTGATTGATGATGTTGCACATAATCTCTGCAGAAATGAAATCCCTCATCTGATCATCAAGTTGCCCGACTCTAGGACCTGGGCTAGATCCCTCCCTAGCACCTGAACTGCTAACTGGTATCTCACGCAACGTTACCATGCTGAAAACATAACACCATAACTGCCAGAGTGCTCACTGCTACTGAGGGACCTTACACACCCTCCACCATTCCCTGGTTTCGTCTTAGCCCCTCTTGAATCGAGTACGGATCCTCTGCTTTCAGTAGTATGGGCCTCTACTACCTTCCACATCTATCCGTACTTTCCTCAAGAGTTACCTCAACTCCACCAAATCACTTCCACTACTACTGATCTCTCCTACTCTCCTCCTAGGCTTGCCCTAGGGAACTTCTGACTCCACCTAAACCAGTCCTCAGCTGCTGAAGGCCTCCTTGTAATGCCAATTAGCCACCACCTGAATACCATCCAATGCAATGAGGCCCGGATAATCCTTCGAGTAAAAGTCTCGTCCCTACAACGGTTAGACTTAGACGAGAGCTGCGTAGCAGGGCCAAATCCAACACTCTGAGATTATTCAACCATGATCACATGTGACGTGACGTATTCACGTAATGGCTAACTCCCATCACTCAGAGTCCCACAAAGCACAAAGCAAGCAGCATTCGGATAAAGGAAACACGCTCATGCAAAACTATTCTCATAACAAGAAACTATGCTAGCATACAATGCTAAGCTCATACTATCACGCATAACCTACACAAGCTATCCTACTACTGTCTGCTCAATACTAGCATGAAATTCTTATCAAGCTGAACACATAAGGCAGGCACATAAGGCACCCTCCTAGATCCTTAGTCCTATTCTACCATGCTGTTCTATTGAAACTGAACTGATATTCATAACATAAACTCGTATGGGTAATTTGGGAGTACTTACTTGAGCGCGGCTGATTGCATGCACCACACCCTTTTCTCTTTTCAAGTTATTTACTTTCTAAATATTCTTTTCGCTTTTTCTAAAACTCTTTTCTTTTCTCAAACTCCTTTTTACCATAAATTTCTTTCAAAAATGTTTTTCTTTTGAAAACCTTTTACCGTTTCCTTAGTTTGAGTCCAGACACACTCTCAAGTATGTCTGAATCCCTCAAACCAAGGCTCTGATACCAACTTGTAACGACCCAAAAATCACGACTAAAAATTTCTTTTAAAAACATTACTAAAACCATATTTATAAAGAAATCTGTATCATAAGTCATACATAAATTCACAGTGTTAATTCAAACATAAACTTATTATCAGAGTAAAACATCCCAGGCTAGTTATCTATGGTGTGTGCACTGCAATCTCTCCGAGATCCTCATTTGAAAACTGAGTACCTGAAACCAAAAACTGAAAACGTAAGCACGAAGCTTAGTGAGCTCCCCCACACTACCACATACCACACAACATATAAAGCACATATTGGGCCTTGCCCACTGCATCGGACCGAAGTCCGGACTAACTGGGGCCTTTACCCTTGCATCGGACCGAAGTCCAGAAACTAAATGGGATCTTGTCCCCTGCATCGGACCGAAGTTCGGACTAACAGCATCGGACCGAAGTCCGGAACTAACTGCATCAGACCGAAATCCGGACTAACTGGGGCCTTGCCCCCTGCATCGGACTGAACTCCGGAAACTAACTGGGACCTTGTCCACTACATCGGACCGAAGTCCGGACTAACTGGGGCCTTGCCCCCTGTATCGGACCAAAGTCCGGAAACTGACTGAACATAGCATAGCATAAACATATCAACTAGCATGAACACATAAACTACATACTGCATCGGGCTGTAGCCCGGAACACATAACACATAAATCCTGTCTGAGCCACGAAGGCATCAAACATACTAAAATCTGCATCGGACCGAAGTCCGGAAACTACTACTAGCTAAACGGGTCGGCATTGTGGCCTTAGACCCGTTCCTACTGGAAGGAAACTCACCTGATACTGCTGAACTGTTGCTGCTAATCCCTTTGACTGCTAGCTAACCTCTGTCTTCGAACTGCTGCTCCACTAGCTCCTCGAGCTACCAATATCAATATAACACTTAGTCTAACTGACCTCCAAAGGTCGACTAAGTCAACTCTTGCTAATGCCAAAGTCCTGGTCAAAGTCAACCTTCCAGGTTAACCCTACTCGCCGAGTCACCATACTAACTCGCCGAGTCAGCCACTAACTCGCCGAGTCTAATGATTTCCCGAGTCTTGTCTTGTCCAACTCACTGAGTCCTGGCTCGACTCGCTGACTTAAATCTTAACTCAAAGGGTTTGGGACCATGCGACCTGACTCGGCGAGTCCAAGACCAGACTCCCCGAGTACAAGGCAATCTCCAACCAACTCGCCGAGTTCATGCCCATCTTCATCCGACTCAACGAGCTGTTCATCCCACTCATCGAGTTCCTCCTCATCTTCAAGCTACTCGCCGAGTCCATTCGAAGGACTCGCCAAGTCCATTCGGTTCTACATACATGCAGAGGACTTTTGAGTCATGCATGGACTCCAAACTATAGATCCACTCTTCTAAGGTCTATTCCTTACGTAAAGTGGCAAACTTTACGTGTGGTTGAGGATATCTAGGCTCAAAACACTATAAACTAGGGTTTAAGAAAAAGGGGCTCAACAATCAACCCAACAACTGATGCTTTATGAGCCTCTAGGCCAAGATACACTTAGATATGAAGTAGCAACTTCAGATCTGAGCTTCCAACTCGAAATGGGTCTCAATCAACCATAAAACCCCCAAATCTCATAACAAAATAGATGTAGATGCAAGGAAGGGAAAATGGCAGCTTAATACCTCCAAGAAGAACACAAACTGAAGTAGATCTCGGATCTACACCTCTCCTTTGAAGCAACCTTCCTGATCTTCAAGTCCCTTCCATGATTTCCTTCCTCCAAATCTATTTCTCTCAAGTGATGGAGGCTCGCACGAATCTAGGGTTTACAGTTTCTCTAGGATGATATAGAGGCTGAGGGAGGGACATAACTCCCTTTTATGTAGGATACAACTCCCAGAATTAGGGTTTTCCTCGCACAGACCAGACTCGCCGAGTCTCCTTGGTCGACTCGCCGAGTCGGTCACTTACTCCCCGACCCGGATCCCGCTTGGACTCGCCGAGTCCCTCCTTGGACTCACCGAGTCGACCCCTAAACTTAGGGTTTTCTTTCCTTTCTTGGTCTTCGAAACTTTGGGTGTTACACATTGCTTCCATGTAGTTCTACAAACAGCTGAGAACTCATAGAACAAACATGCATAGTCAACTTTAACTGAAATGGGCACCGAAACAAGAATATGTCAACATGATAGGTTACAAGCCTCAAGTCATGTGCTAGTGATTAATAATAGGTTTTATTCTTGATTAGTAAAGATTGATTGTTATCCTTTTCTTAATAAAACAGTTTTAAACCTATTGAACTTATCTAGTAAAATAGGTATTTCATTCGTTTCTTGAATTATAACTACCATAAATTATATGTTTTATCTGATTAGCATGATAACTCATGAAAGTACCCCTTTGCTCAACATGAAACAAAGGTGACTATATTGGATTGAGGTAACTTATATATATATATATATATATATATATATATATATATATATATATATATATATATATGATCAAGAAGGAAATGACCTTCATACAGATAACTTCACCTTAAATCTATATCCAAACAAGGCAAAGAAAGTAAGGCAATTTATCAGTCCTAAGTCGTTTAAGTCTTATATATATATATATATATACACACACACACACACACATGATTTCTAACTGTAATGAGTTTAATATTCCAATATGTATTTGACATGTATAATTATTAGCTAATCAACAGTTGGACTAGTGTGTCTTACCCTAAGCCCACAACCAAACAAGGAACATGAGTGAAGGTTATTAACAATAGTCCTAAGTCCATTAAAGCATACTTATATACTCATACATAAATGAATATGTTTTGAAAGTAAAAGAGTTGACAATTTTATTATTCTTAAACGTTTTCAAAAGTTTTAATATGACTCTAAAAGAGTTTACATGACTTAAGGTCATTTGGAGACATTTGGGAATCTACTATTATTAACATAACCTTTAAAACATAAATAAAGTCTTTTTAGTGATTTTTGTATTACAAAGATTATTTAACATAATTTGATTGTGTTCAACTGGTATCCCCCCCTAAAAGAATTTAAAATCATTTAAAATGTATATTATAGGGGTATGAACTCACCTTTGGTGGATGATTTTTTTGAAGACGTGGATAAGAGTGTTACACACACTAAAGAAATCCCGAAGCACAAAAGGATCCTAATCATCATATAATGATACATATAAGAATGATATTAGTGTATAAAACCACTAACATGCTAGGATAGACAACCCTTGGACTAGGAAACACTTGTGATGAAGTGTTACAATCACATATGATTGGTTTAAGGGTGTTTACAGCCAAAGGGAAGTGTGCTCACGACCACACTAGGTGTGTACGGCCCTACACAATCCACCATGATGCATTTTTGGGTCTTGATTCGTAGGGATTTAATGGTTTATGAGTTCTAATGGACATCAAGTAGCTAGAAGTGGTTAAGGCTCAAGATTAAGAACCAAACAAGGGTGTACAACTATAGATATAGTGTACATCCCTACCGTCATGATGTTTATGATTTTGATGATGTTTCAAGGCTATAAATCAAGTGTTTAACTCGTCTAACTAGAATATAGAGGAAATACTCACACTTTGGAAGTCTTTAAGGAGTTCACGGCCCAAGAACAAGCGTGTGTTCTTGGTAAAATGGATGAAGATTTGAAGATCTATCATAAAAGATATGTTTTAATGGATAAATCATGAGATGTTTACAAGAATAGGAAGAATATCAACTTATAAATGGTAGAATCACTTACACTTTTGAAGATTAGAAGGGGTGTTCTTGATGATAGTTGAGAGAGAAACTGGATTCTTGTCTTGAAGATGGAAAAAGTGAGGGAAAATGATGGACATCATATATATACACACACACACACACACACACACACACATATATATATATATATATATATATATATATATATATATATATATATATATATATGGGAGGGGTTCACGACCATGATGGGTGTACGACCGTACACCCATGTGTACGGCCGTACACTCCTCTTGAAGGAGTGTTTGGCCCAAATGCAACACTTATGACTTAGATAACTCATCCGTAAACCCAAACCTTGATTATACTAGGCTTATAACACTAAAACATACCCTAAACAATGCTAAAAGATAGCATAAATGAGTCTTACTTTGATTTAATTGAATGTTGTACAAGATAGAAATTTTGAGTTGTCACAATGACCAAAAACGCCTTGCCATGCTGTGGCAATCCTCCCGCACGCCATGCCGACCCCAAAACACAGTTTTAAGTAAAAATAAAATATACCTAAAAACCTAGATGTTACGTTGTGATATTAATTTACTTTTATCATGTAATATTTAATGCATTTATCTCATTGTTCATGAAAAATCTGTTAGGTGCACTAAATGGCGATCATATGTAGTTCATAGAAATTAAAGTTTATTACTTTATAATATAATCCAAGGATTTTGCCCATCACTTGTCATAAAATTCTTATGATCACTAAATAGTTACGATTCACGCAAACTCGATCAAAACTAGGTTAACTCACTAATAGGTTATAAATATAGAAATTTTAACACATATGGATCAATTATCAAACAAATATGATAAATTATATGACCACTAAAATATTCAAATCATAGAAATAGCAAAAAAAATCTTAAAGATTCATCTAGTATAAGTGAAATCAAATGGTTTTTAACCTATAATCATAAGTATATAACATAAAGAATAAAAAGAAATTAGACTAAACATAACTGTAAAACAAAATGAATCCTCTCCTAATCCTTCATATCCTTGCTCCAAATCTCATATTCGACCTAAAAATAGCCTTGGAACCACTTCTAGTCATTGGAGCATAGCAAAAAACACTTGAACACACATCTAGGTCAAAGATAGGTCTCTATTTATACTCTCCAAAATCAAACTAAAATGGTTCCATACATAGAATAAGGACATGTGTTCTTCAACTCTCCATATATAACTTGAACTCTTATGCTCCAAGGTGTCATGTGATTCTTCCTGGACGGGTTGCGTACTATGATTCCAACTTGATTTCTGCTTCTTGTGATCTATATCATCTACCTTATCCTTTTAATCCAACAATGTTATTTTAGCAACAAAATGGAATTTGAAACTAAATCAATACCATATTTCTTAATTTAATAGAGATAAATCTCAAAACACCAAGATATCATGCGATATATATATATATATATATATATATATATATATATATATATATATATATATATATATATATATATATATATATATATATATCAACATATCCCATACTAGGACATTGCTTGTCCTCAAGAATACTAGAAAATGATAAAGGAAAAATGCAATTCCTCTCCAATATCAATCCAAAACAATATTATTACTAGAGCCACAAAGGAATAAATCAAAACAAGGACATTAATTATACTTAGAATCAAACATATATTTGTGTTTGTTGTCCTCTTTAACATTTTAGGCCACATTTAATGAAACTCCTTACAATAAATTACCCATCAATCGAAAAATCACTTATTTGTGCATACTGTAAAAAAAGACACGTTTGAAATTCCCATGCCTAAAGATTTATTGATGAATTTCCAAGTTTCTAGACAAAATATTGAACGAAACAACCTACTATTTGAGCTCATCCCTAAATCTAAGTATGGAACGTTTGAAACCACTATCTGAATTTCAATGACCACTAATTAGCTTAAACTTTCTATTACCATCTGTATATAATATTCTCTCTCTCTCTCTCTGTATATATATATATATATATATATATATATATATATATATATGTGACAACCCGAAATTTCCATTTGTACGAACACTATCTATTCAATAGGAGCTAGTCCAATTTCTGTAAATTTCAGACTTGTCCGAACAAGTTTGTGTACATTAGGGTTTACGTTTCTGGACGTATCCGGAGAATGGATGCTCTTGTAATCGTGAAACTTGAACATTATAAGTTTCGCAATGTTATAGTCCGACTTCTGGAATAAAAATATTTTCTGTCAAAATATTCCAGGACTATAAATAGTTTTCTGAAGTAAATTAATTCATTATTTACAATTCCAACTAGAGAAAAGCCAATTCTCTCTGACGGATCTTCGGGTTTTCATACCGGATTGTGAGTCTACTTTCCTAAACATGTTTTAATACTTGTTATATACTTTATAACATCATTTATATGTCCAAAATCAACAAAGTTAGAGGAGTTTACGGCCAAAGAACTGTTGGGCCGTAAACCCCTTTTTAAGGGACAAACATGCCCTAACTTGCCTCCTTGAACCTTAGGACTTTAACCACTAGTACTTGTGCTTGTTTTGGACTTGAAAACACTTCAAAATGATAGACTTTTAGGAGTTTACGGCCAAGGAAAGGATCTTGGTCCGTAAACCCATCTTTCTTGGGTTAAAAATCATTCCAAGCACACCTTAGGCCTTAAGACAATTTACCTTGCATACTTGGGACTAGAATGGAGAGTAGAACACATCAAAACCACTCCTTGAAAGGAGTTTACGGCCAATGAACATATCTTGGGCCGTAAACTCCAAGTGATGCCCTAAATGTGTGCATCTTGTCCCCATTAGCCTTAGATAAATTCATGGAAGCCATCCTTGATGTTTAAGAGCCTCAACTCAATTAAAATCCAAGAGTTTACGGCCGTAAACTCTAGGGTGAGAGGACTTTAGGCCGAAAACTCCACTATGGAGTATACTAGAGCCTTAAACTACTTTATGTGTTATTCCAACAAAGCTAGGAGTGTTCTAGGATCAAGATAGCACCCTAAAACAACCAAAACCACCCTTTGAGGAGTTCACGGCCATAAACCCATGAGTTTACGGCCGTAAACTCCAAGGTGTGGGGTTTGTTGGGTGGTGAACTCCTATGCAAGGCCATTTGATGTTTCAAACCCTTTTGCCTTGTCCCGTAGCAACTTAGATGCAACCATTTGAACCTTAAACACTCATAAGAGTGTTTACATGTTCCTAATTGTATTAACTTACATTGTTAAGTTATTATGTGGCTAATTAGTTATATATATGCTTATTATATGATAACTAGGCTCGAACGTGTGAACAAGTCTCCGTTTGACACTTAGCATGGTACCCGATACCTCAATTCAAACGACTCACCACAAGTGAGTTCATACCCCTTGAATCAACCTTTGAAATGATTTTAAATGTTTTAAATACTTTATGGGGGGATACAAGTCAAACACTTATAGTTATTGCTTCAATCACATGTTTATCAAACTTTTTCACTTCAAATGTTTTACAAACTCTTTTTACTTATCAAACGCTTTTATATAACTTTGTTTTACTTCTTATAAATTGCATGCCCATATATGTATATATATATATATATATATATATATATATATATATATATATATATATATATATATAAGTAATGTTTAAAGGGCTTAGGAAGGCCATCCGCCCTATTTCCTTTTCGCGCACTGAGATGTGGTCTGGTGGGACTTCGGGTGACCATCCGAAGGTCGTTTCAACATTAGTTATATATCATATATACATGTATAGACATAAAAGTACTTCCATATTCATATTTATCAGTACATCAATAGTTAGTTACCATCGGGGTAACACAATACATATACATATACTAGAAACAATACATATACATATACTAGAAACAATACATATACAATGATGCTAGAAACAATACATATACATATACTAGAAACAATACATATACATATACTAGAAACAATACATATACAATGATGCTAGAAACAATACATATACATATACTAGAAACAATACATATACAATGATGCTAGAAACAATACATATACAATGATGCTAGAAACAATACATATACATATACTAGAACAAGAAACAATACATATACATGAATACTTTATTATTGTGAATTAAATCGGAGCATGACTTAACTGTCATGGCTCGAGTTGTAGCCAGAATTCTCTTGAAGGGAGAGCGTGAGTTTGCGTATACATCTATACTGGATTGACAATCCTACACCTTGCTGCTAGCTACAGCCGGACTTGCAGGTCTGCGGGTGCCAAACGTCATTCCGTTATTACGACCATTCATTTGTCGTTATTACTAGTCAATAGTATGGTGCAATTTATCACGTAATGCCTTAATATAAATCCGGATTAAGGTAGTTAGTACAACAATAGTTCTTCTAATACAAGGCTACAGTACTACATTAATTTACCCATTACATATTTTTAGTGATAACCTCACTTAAACGTTTATGTACAAACTATATTTTGTTAAATGATAGTTACATTTGGGAAATTACACACTTTTACATCAAATGAACATACAAAACAGTTAAGCCTTGGTAGAAGGCTTCTTTAATAGAAAATATAGGTTTTTCTGAGAGATTCAAACTTTTACAAACAATTGCAAACTTTTACATACATTTTACAAACTTATACTTGATACAGGTTCAAACATTTTTGAATGACAATTTCCGACACTAAAATACTTATGAACTCACCAGCTTAATGCTGATAAACTCTTTCAAAATAACTTGTATTCTCAGGTCATCAGTAGACAGGTACCGAGGCCAGCTTTTGAGAAGATGGAGCGCATTCAAGACTCATCTTATTATTTTGATATACGTTATTTTTGGTGTCTACAATGTACAGAACACACTTGTATTAAAATTATATATTTAATGCAATGGATGATGTTGTTTGCTTATTTACATTTACTGTGTTGTGATACTTACATGACGTCCTCCGCCGCAGAACGTTTCCGCCGTTCTTGGTTTTGGGGTGTGACAGATTGGTATCAGAGCATTGTTTATAGTGAATCAAGTGTATCAACCCATAAAAGATATACTAAACTATAAACCCATTTGGGATTAAAACACTCTGACCAAGAGTCTATACTTAAAATACTAAAATATTTAATTAAGTATACTAGTCTACATTCATACTAAAACCAGTGTCACAACGACAAGAACAAAAGTATTACGATTGTTAAATATCACAGGTAAGCTCCGGGATATATGGTCAGTCCTGGGAATGGCATAGCCTGATCAACTATCCTGGTCCGAGGAGTGATTAGCATATGCCCTAGAATGGTTGTGATGTGTTAACAAGTCTAAAAACTTACCAACAATACCACAAGAAGATTCAATAGAACTTAAACTTAAAATACTATAGGTGTATTTTGTACTACCAACTACTTGTATACTATATCTTTATACCTCTCTTCTCGCGTAGATTTAGATGGCTGGATTCCATCACGGCGACCCGTACTTTCGAAATGAAGGCAACGCAGGATGGATCGAAGTAGAGTCTGACGATGAACACCCAATTCCATTGGATGATCATCAAGCTGAAGGCTTCTCAGATGGATCAGACTCTGAGCCTGAAGTCAACAACCTACCTCCCGTAGGTCAAGCCCCGAACAACAACCCTCGACCAGCTTTTCTAGGTCCCACTCCCTTATGGGTAGATAACTTGAATCGCTGGAGTGGCGAACAGGGTCAACCCTTACCATACTTTGGGGACCGAACCTTTTACAACGTCAGCGATGGCAGCTCTGCTGACCGAGCTCTACCTGTCCTTATCCGTAGAATAGCTCGTAATGTCGAGCAAGGTCGAGCAGCCATCGACCGGGTCGTGGAGATTGATGCCAACTCTGGTGTCAACACAGTCCGCATTCGCCGTCTCGAAGAAGATATGGAACGGACCCGGAGAACCAATGAAACTCTGCAGCAACGTCTAGTTGCCTCTCAAGCTGAGGTCATGGAACTTCGAGCTCGTCAAAGGGCTCATGAACAACACCTTCAAGAGGTGGTACGCCAAATGTGAGACCTCAGGGTTCTCCCGAGGAATACTCATCGCCGTTAGATAGTGTCTAGTACATCATTATCTTTTGGGGTTAAGGATTAGTCTTCTAACATCTGTGCCCTAAGTAGAACTTATCTGTAAAATATTCCTAACTTTCAGTACTCTAATTTGGAATCTAGGAACTGTCAAACTTTCCGTATGGTATGATGTAAGACCTACTGTTAGGTCAATTTTCATTGAACTCGTTACATCAGTAATACCAGTATTATTGACAACTACCTACTCTGTGGGATAAATCTTTATATTTGGATTTCCCTACACATCTTTCTAATTGTGAACACAAACACTTATTCAATTGTTGGGCTATGGCTAGTTAGTCCATGTGTCATTCGCACATTACTCACAAATTGATTCTTACCACTTTTCTCATATTTATAAACTTATAGTTGAAAGATGCCTCCTCGTAAATCTCCCAGGACTAGGAATAATCCTGTACCTCCACCGCCTCCTCCACCTGCGGTCATCGATACCGCAGCTCTGAACGCTGCCGTAGCTGCAGCAGCGGCAACTGCCATGGCTCAGTATCACTCATCAGATGCTAGCAGAGGTGGAACCCCGGTTAACTCCATTCCGATTGAAACTCCTGTGCGCTCGAGAGAGTGCTCTTACAAGGATTTCACCAACTGTAAGCCGAAACCCTTCCATGGGACCGGCGGAGTCATTGCTCTTTCGCAATGGTTCGAGAAGACTGAATCAGTCTTCGAAATATGTTCGTGCCCTGCTGCGTGCAAAGTCAAATATGCCGCATGCACCTTCGAAGGGAAGGCGCTGACGTGGTGGAACAGCCACGTTAAATTTCTAACTCTCGTCGTGGCCAATGACATAGGCTGGGATACGATGAAAGACCTCATGATTGAGGAATACTGCCCGAGGGGCGAAGTCCAGAAGTTAGAACATGAACTCTGGAACCTGACCATGAAGGGCACCAATGTGATCGCTTACACTGCCCGCTTTAGCGAACTGGTGGCCCTCTTCCCTAACATGGTTCCCACTGAAGGGAAGAAGATTGAAAGGTATGTATGGGGGCTAGTGCCTCCTTACCAGGGGAATGTCTTAGCATCCAACCCTGCTACCTTCGACAGTACCAAGCGACTGGCACAGTGGCTCATTGACCATGGTGTCAAAACCCCTACAACCACAACAACCCTAGCCATCTCAGAACCATCCAAACCCGCTGACTCCAAGCGGAAGTTCTGGGATGACAAGAAAAGGCAACGAGCCGCCAAGAAGCAGCAAATTGTGGCTGTACATGCCGCAGTAACCCCTGCTGCTACTGCACCGATGAAGCAGTATGCTGGAAGTTTGCCGAAGTGCAAAAAATGCAACTTCCACCACAACGGCCCCTGCCGTGAAATGCAGTGCTCTAACTGCAACAGGAAAGGACACACCGTCCGTTTCTGTAAATTCCCGGCGCAACCGATCACGCAAGTCCCTGGCTCTGGCGCGAGCCCAACTTGCTATGGATGTGGCGAAACAGGCCACTATAAGAGGGACTGCCCTAAAGCGAGAAATGCTGGAGGAGCAGGGAGGGTACTAGCTATAGGCGAAGGGGAAGCAGTCACTGACCCGACGGTGGTGACTGATACGTTCCTCCTCGATAACTCCTATGCATGCATTCTGTTCGATAGTGGAGCAGAGCGAAGCTTCGTAAACCACAAATTTGCTCGCATGCTTAAACCACAACCACACGCACTTAAAGAACAATTCACAGTAGAAATGGCTAATGGCAAAACAGAAAACACTAGTAGCATATACTTAGGATGTATCCTAACCATAGATAACCATTCATTCCCAATCGACCTCATGCCGGTCTCAATAAAAAGTTTCGACGTCATCATCGGCATGGATTGGTTGAGCCTTCATCGTGCCGACATCATGTGCTTCGAGAAAGCAGTCCGACTAAACCTTCCGTCTAACAAAACTCTTATAGTCTACGGCAACAAACCTGGTGCGAGTCTTCGCATTATATCAAGTATTCAAGCACAGAAATATCTGCGCAAAGAATACCACGCATTCCTTGCTCACGTCGTCAACACAAACCTCAAAACAAAAGAACTCAAGAACATTCCAGTAGTGAGCGACTTTCCCGACATTTTCCCAGAAGAACTACTTGGATTACCTCCGCAACGACAGGTCGAGTTCCGTATCGACTTAGTTCCAGTAGCTATCCCAGTAGCCAAGTCACCCTACCGATTAGCACCAGCAGAGATGCAGGAATTATCTGGTCAACTCAACGAACTACTCAGCAAGGGCTTCATAAGACCAAGATTCTCACCTTGGGGAGCACCGGTCTTGTTCGTTAAGAAGAAAGACAGATCATTCCGTATGTGTATCGACTACAGAGAACTCAACAAACTGACGGTCAAAAATCGTTATCCTCTACCTCGCATAGACGATCTATTTGACCAACTGCAAGGGGCGAACTATTTCTCCAAAATTGATCTAAGATCCGGATATCACCAGTTACGAGTGCTAGAGGAGGATGTTCCAAAGACAACCTTCCGAACTCGTTACGGACACTACGAGTTCGTGGTGATGCCATTCGGATTGACCAACGCGCCAGCAGTTTTCATGGACCTGATGAACAGAGTATGCCGACCTTACTTGGATCAGTTCGTCATCGTTTTCATTGACGACATCCTAATCTACTCCCGAAGTAAGGAAGAGCATGGCGATCACCTCTGACTAGTTTTAGGAACTTTACGAATGGAGAAACTCTATGCGAAGTTCTCGAAATGTGAATTTTGGATCCGAAGAGTCGAATTCTTAGGACACGTGGTAAGCGAAGAGGGAATCCACGTGGAGCCATCCAAAATTAAAGCCATTGAGAACTGGTCAGCACCGAAGACGCCGACAGAAATTCGTCAATTTCTAGGTCTTGCTGGTTACTACCGCAGATTCATTCAAAACTCCTCCCGAATAGCGAAACCTCTTACAACCCTGACCCAGAAAGGCGTGGCCTTTGACTGGGAAGAGAAACAAGAAAGAGCGTTCCAAACGCTCAAACGAGCCTTGTGCACCGCGCCAATACTATCTCTCCCCGAAGGGATAGAAGACTTCGTAGTCTATTGTGATGCATCGAACCAAGGGCTCGGGTGTGTTCTGATGCAACGAGGTAAGGTCATCGCCTACGCCTCCCGACAGTTGAAGACACACGAAGTTAACTATACGACACACGATCTTGAACTGGGAGCAGTGGTGTTTGCTCTGAAGATCTGGAGACATTACTTGTATGGAACGAAGAGCACTATCTTTACCGACCACAAGAGTTTACAACACATATTCGATCAGAAGGAGCTCAACATGAGACAACGACGGTTGGTCGAGCTACTCAGTGATTACGAGTGCGATATTCGTTATCATCCGGGTAAAGCCAACGTAGTAGCAGACGCCCTGAGTCGGAAAGAATATTCTGGTCACAAGGTCAAGTCATTATCAATAACCATCCATTCACACTTGTCTAACCAAATTCAGGCGGCCCAACTTGAAGCCATGAAACCTGAAAATGTGACGAGTGAATCCCTTAGAGGAATGGACAAGAGTTTAGAAGCCAAGGGTGACAGAGCCTTATACTTCATGGATCGGATCTGGACACCAAAACACGGTGGTTTCCGAGACTTAGTCATGACCGAGGCGCACAACACTCGGTATTCCGTCCACCCAGGTTCAGATAAGATGTATCTGGATCTTAAAAAGCTATACTGGTGGCCTAATATGAAAGCAGAGATTGCTACCTTCGTAAGTAAATGCCTTACTTGTGCAAAGGTAAAGGTCGAGTACCAGAAGCCCTCTGGTTTACTGCAACAACCAGAGATTCCAGAATGGAAGTGGGAGCGGATCACTATGGATTTCATAACCAAGTTGCCCAAGACAACGGGTGGACTTGATACCATATGGGTCATCGTTGATAGATTGACCAAGTCTGCACACTTCCTACCTATCAAAGAAACCGACAAGATGGAGAAACTTACGAGAACATACATTAGGGAAATCGTACGACTACATGGTGTACCTATATCCATTATCTCCGATCGAGATAGTAGGTTCACCTCAAGATTTTGGCAATCACTGCAACATTCCCTAGGAACAAGGCTGGACATGAGCACAGCCTACCATCCACAGACTGGCAGACAGAGTGAGAGGACGATCCAGACTTTAGAAGATATGTTGCGTGCTTGTGTAATTGACTTTGGAAAAGCATGGGATACTCATTTACCCCTTGTCGAATTTTCCTACAACAACAGTTATCACACGAGCATAAAAGCAGCACCATTTGAAGCTCTCTACGGCCAAAAGTGCAGATCCCCTCTGTGCTGGGCTGAGGTGGGTGATACCCAATTAGCTAGAGGGCAAGCTTCCGACAGTACTTTCACTGGTCCGGAAATCATTCAGGAAACGACAGAGAAGATCGTTCAGATTCGTGAACGGTTGAAAGCCTCTAGAGACCGACAAAAGAGCTACGCTGATAAACGCAGAAAACCTTTGGAATTTCAGGTGGGAGACCGAGGCCTTCTCAAAGTCTCACCCTGGAAAGGCTTGATACGCTTCGGTAAGCGTGGGAAGCTTAATCCTAGGTACATAGGGCCTTTCGAGATTCTTGCAAGAGTCGGCCCTGTAGCTTACAAACTTGATCTACCCGACACACTTCGTAACGTACATACTACATTCCACGTAGCTAACTTGAAAAAGTGTCTGTCCGACGAGACTCTCGTAATCCCACTCGACGAGATCGAGATCAACGAGAGCCTCAATTTCGTGGAAGAACCTGTAGAGATCATGGACCGTGAGGTCAAGCAGACGAAGCAAAGCCATATCCCTATCGTGAAGGTTCGCTGGAACGCCAAGCGAGGACCAGAATTCGCTTGGGAACGCGAGGATCAGATGAAACTGAAATATCCTCATCTTTTCGCTTAGTTATTTGTAACTTCTTATTTGCTTAAATTCTAATTTCGGGACGAAATTCCTTCTAACGGGGGGATGATGTGACAACCCGAAATTTCCATTTGTACGAACACTATCTATTCAATAGGAGCTAGTCCAATTTCTGTAAATTTCAGACTTGTCCGAACAAGTTTGTGTACATTAGGGTTTACGTTTCTGGACATATCCGGAGAATGGATGCTCCTGTAATCGTGAAACTTGAACATTGTAAGTTTCGCAATGTTATAGTCCGACTTCCGGAATAAAAATATTTTCTGTCAAAATATTCCAGGACTATAAATAGTTTTCTGAACTAAATTAATTCATTATTTACAATTCCAACTAGAGAAAAGCCAATTCTCTCTGACGGATCTTCGGGTTTTCATCCCGGATTGTAAGTCTACTTTCCTAAACATGTTTTAATACTTGTTATATACTTTATAACATCATTTATATGTCCAAAATCAACAAAGTTAGAGGAGTTTACGGCCAAAGAACTCTTGGGCCGTAAACCCCTTTTTAAGGGACAAACATGCCCTAACTTGCCTCCTTGAACCTTAGGACTTTAACCACTAGTACTTGTGCTTATTTTGGACTTGAAAACACTTCAAAATGATAGACTTTTAGGAGTTTACGGCCAAGGAAAGGATCTTGGGCCGTAAACCCCTCGTTCTTGGGTTAAAAATCATTCCAAGCACACCTTAGGCCTTAAGACAATTTACCTTGCATACTTGGGACTAGAATGGAGAGTAGAACACATCAAAACCACTCCTTGAAAGGAGTTTACGGCCAATGAACATATCTTGGGCCGTAAACTCCAAGTGATGCCCTAAATGTGTGCATCTTGTCCCCATTAGCCTTAGATAAATTCATGGAAGCCATCCTTGATGTTTAAGAGCCTCAAATCAATTAAAATCCAAGAGTTTACGGCCGTAAACTCTAGGGTGAGAGGACTTTAGGCCGAAAACTCCACTATGGAGTATACTAGAGCCTTAAACTACTTTATGTGTTATTCCAACAAAGCTAGGAGTGTTCTAGGATCAAGATAGCACCCTAAAACAACCAAAACCACCCTTTGAGGAGTTCACGGCCATAAACCCATGAGTTTACGGCCGTAAACTCCAAGGTGTGGGGTTTGTTGGGTGGTGAACTCCTATGCAAGGCCATTTGATGTTTCAAACCCTTTTGCCTTGTCCCGTAGCAACTTAGATGCAACCATTTGAACCTTAAACACTCATAAGAGTGTTTACATGTTCCTAATTGTATTAACTTACATTGTTAAGTTATTATGTGGCTAATTAGTTATATATATGCTTATTATATGATAACTAGGCTCGAACGTGTGAACAAGTCTCCGTTTGACACTTAGCACGGTACCCGATACCTCAATTCAAACGACTCACCACAAGTGAGTTCATACCCCTTGAATCAACCTTTGAAATGATTTTAAATGTTTTAAATACTTTATGGGGGGGGGGGGGATACAAGTCAAACACTTATAGTTATTGCTTCAATCACATGTGATTGCATTTAATCACATGTGATTAATAACTAGGAAAACAACGATTTTTACCAATGTTCAAACTGTTTATCAAACTGTTTCACTTCAAATGTTTTACAAACTCTTTTTACTTATCAAATGCTTTTATATAACTTTTATTTACTTCTTATAAATTGCATGCCCATATATGTATATATATATAAGTAATGTTTAAAGGGCTTAGGAAGGCCATCCGCCCTATTTCCTTTTCGCGCACTGAGATGTGGTCTGGTGGGACTTCGGGTGACCATCCGAAGGTCGTTTCAACGTTAGTTATATATCACATATACATGTATAGACATAAAAGTACTTCCATATTCATATTTATCAGTACATCAATAGTTAGTTACCATCGGGGTAACACAATACATATACATATACTAGAAACAATACATATACATATACTAGAAACAATACATATACAATGATGCTAGAAACAATACATATACATATACTAGAAACAATACATATACATATGTTGGATTAATGTCTAAGTCCATAACTATAATTGGTAAGACTTGACCCGACCCGGCATGGTCCATTTGGGTTGCATGGCATCATGCACTTGGATAGACTATAATGAGAGAAATAAGACACTTACGGTTATTAATATATTATAAGTTCTAGTATATTAATAATAAGAATAATGAGATTATTTAATTAGTATTGATCAAGAATTAATCTAGAATTAATTAAGTGATCAAAAGAAGACTAATTAAATATATGGGTTGATTGTGTAAATCATTCATTCTTATATATGTGGGCTTGTGATCCAAGATTCCTTATGTTGGACTAAGTCCATGGGGTGACTCATGGATACTCCATGGAGGTTAAAATCCATGGAGCATAAGGAATGGGTAAAGTCATGAGTTACATGGTGTAACCCTAATAGCCACCATATAAAAGAAACCCATGGCTCAAGAAATCGTGACTATGACTAACACTATGTGTATGTATGAGGGCTACACGATTTCTAGAAGTGTTCTAATTTCTCTCAAGTTATTCCAAGTGTATTTGGTGTTGTGTGAACCATTTGAGGTGTCACACTTGGGGCACTAAGCACTCAAGCTTCATGAAGACAAGCACTATCAAAGAGGTATGTATTCTATCTTGTTATATTCATTATTTTGTATGCTAGATTAGGATAATACCTTGGATGTTCATATTTGCATGTATAATAGAGAAAACATAGATCCAAGGTATTTAGGGTTGCATGTACACTTAGGAGTGTTAGAATGCTCATAACCCAATAGTGGTATCAGAGCCTAGGCTTGTTTTCTTGTTATACCTGCAATAGAAGCTGAAAAATCGAGTTTTGATGCTGTCAGCCCAGCTGACTCGCCGAGTCCATGAAGGGACTCGACGAGTCCAAGGCGAAATGCATCCAACTCGCCGAGTTGACTTCATGCACTCGACGAGTTGGACCCCAGACAGCATATCTTCGAGGTTTTTGGCTAGAAATGGACTAGGAACATTACCCTAAGTTGTTTTTGAACTTATAAACTTGTTTTTTAATGTGGTAATGTTCATGCTAATCCATTTTCAAAGATAATTGTCAATAGATTCATGTTTTGTATTAGTTTAAAGGTTAGACTAATTACATGAAAAAATTTGATTTGAATTATCTTGCTCTTATGAGTTGCTTAGATTAATAGAAAAAGTTGAGTGAAAAAGTTGTTTTCAATCCAAATTAATCTAAGAGTTGAGTATAAAATGTGTTTGTGTAACTTATCCTTAAGTTACATGAAGAGTCACATTAAAGACTCATAAAACTCATAAAGTTGGCAAAGGTTACAAAAAAGATGAAGAGTCTTGTCCTTAAGTTATGGAGGTTCAAGAGTCACTTCATTAATAAATAAATAAATAAAATATGTAACCTTAATTAATTCCATAAGTTATAAAATAAAGAAAAAAATTAATTCTTTATTAGTTTAAAGTCTTCCATAATTTGTCCACAAGTTATGGAACTTGAAGAGTTTTTGGATTAAAACTACTTTAAATACATAAGTTATGGAATTAATTAGTTTTGAATAGTTTCAAAACTTACCCTCAAGTTTTGGAATTTGTAAAGTTTTCTCTTATGAATACTTTAATTCCAAGTTAGCCCTTAGAATTTTAAAAGTTAAAATTCAACCCTTATACTTTATAATATTATAAGTTAATAATATATATATGTATAAGAGTAAAGTCGGTCTTACCGCTAGTACGCCTCATTCACGAAGCCGGTCTATAAGGTGGGTATAAGGTTGTTGCCTATAAAATGGCAACTTAATGGGTGTTCACTCTCACCCACCGCTCGCATGACTGGTGGAGGGTCGTTAGCCGAACGGGTTTGACATGACTATAATTCTCCCTTCATTAAAAGTATTAATGATAAATACTAAGTAACTAAATTTTTAATAATACCCAATCTTAGTTACTTAGAAAAATGTGAATAAGGTGCTAATCCACGAAATTACACTTTGCACTTTGTTTGAGTCGGTTAGTGGAGCGCGTGTGGTTAACCGGCACACTAACTCGTATTTAACAAGGTAGGCAAAGGGTAACTTAATGTTTATCATAGTATCGATGGAGCGTGTGTGGTTAACCGGCACATCGATTGAGGGGTAAACACTTAAGGGTATCAAGTAATTTGCATGGTTACTTCACACCTTGTTTTGTGATCCTCGGCATCCCAGTCACAAAACCTGAAGGGCACACTCGAGATTGAAACATGCCATTGAACAGTTCAATGAATCTCAAAAGATCTAGGAGTTTCAAATCCAATTAAAACCTAATAATACATTTCGTTTATCTTGGTGGAAATTGGTGAATCGTCATTCACCTACCTTCAAATTGTTTTATAGCTTGGATTACGGCATACCTCTTCTAAGTTATAAAATAGTTTGTTGGGTCCTAGCCTTAATATTTTCATATTGGGTGTCATATTAAGGACTCAAAGATCAACTATCTTGAATATCTCCCATAACATGTCTGGATTAGACATTTATGATCTTCCCAAATCTCTTGAAACAAGCTTTCCTAAATGAAGATGATGTCCCATGGATATCATACTTCTCTCTCCTCTTCCAATTATTCTCCCTAACCCACAAGTTCTTGAAAAATTTAAGGTCACTCGAACCCTATTGGCAAGACAAGGTCTAGGTGTGATCACATCTTGGAGATGTAGTCACATATTGACACGCCGAGAGAGTTGGGTGTCAATGTCTTGAGAAAGTT
Source organism: Lactuca saligna (assembly GCF_052625555.1). NCBI lineage: Eukaryota > Viridiplantae > Streptophyta > Magnoliopsida > Asterales > Asteraceae > Lactuca > Lactuca saligna. Next base: position 75,565,151 of record NC_136418.1, read on the forward strand.
GGTGGTTCAATCACTTTCTAAGTTACATAGTGAGTTCCTTTGGGACACCTATGAAATAGACTATGACAAGACCCTTAATGATCTCATCTATTGTTAAGATCAACTTCCTGAAACTTTATGGACATTGACAATGGTGACACTGGAAATACATAAAAAAAACATTCTCTTCCCAATGGAAAGGGATCGACCATAGTCAACTCGGTTGAACAAATGGTAAAGAGAAAAGCTAAGTCTGTAATAGTCCTGTGTACCATTATCAAAGGGTCCACATGTTTATATTTCCAAAGTAAGGGTCATTAGTTGCGAAGCTGCCTAATTTACCTAAGGATGTTAAAGTCGATAAGATTGACTCTACTTCAGGTAAAAGTCCACTACTCTGACTCTGTTAAGTTTCTATTCTGAGATTCCTGATACATGATGTGACTGGGTCACATGGTAATGTTTTAAGAATCAAAGAAAAGTAAAGGAACTTAAAGAAAGAATATGCTGAATCTGATCGCGTAGATGGATTTCTATCGTGTAGTTTGAAGATCGGATTCTTGAGCTAATTCTTAGGAGTTATGAGATATTGCTTAGGAATAGATAACAACAAGTTTTCATATGGGTTGTAAGGATAAGTTTTTCCGCATAGTTTTAAAATAAAAGGAAATTTTTGATTTTATTTATTTTTAAAATATCCTTACAATGGCATTTGAGGAAAAATTGTTGCTTATACGATTCCATTAATAGCAAGAGTGGAAATATGAAATTGATTCTTTCATTTGTGGTAATGTCTAAATTTACCAAACAAGGAAAGATTCTCATCATCCAAAGTCTCAATTGGACCGGGACTTGGAATCATGCAAATTCTATAGCATGATGAATAAGAACTTTCAAGTTTTGGAAAATTAAGACTAATTACTTGTTCACATGGATGTGTGAGTCAAGTAATGGACTAAGGGATCGAGCACATAGTCATGTGCACTGATTAAGTCCACCACAAAAGATATAAGGCTATTCGTCATATTTTACTAGAGTTCAGTAAATATGATTATACTTACAAGCTTAAGTGTAACTCTGAGACATTGGAAAATGTTCCAATGTAAGGCAGAGCGAATAAGAAGAATCAAATTAGGCAGAAGGATAAAAGTTTCTCAAATCTGAAAAGATGGGAGAGTACTTTAGTATCAGTTTTGTGATCATCTTAATGATTATGAAACCATATCAAAATTAGTTCTCTAAGGAAGTCTTAGTGCATTCTTATGACTAAGAAGAAGGGATCTTGAAATTGTTGAAATGGTTAAATCAAGAAGATGAGTCATACTTCGTTCTAATACAAGTCTTAGAGTCATACTCCAAGATTGTAATTTGAGTGACATGTCTTAAAGAAGGTTTAAAACACTTGACAAATGTAAGAGTAAAAGTTTTCTACTCTTGTACATTTGAAATTGGTAAGTTGTGATGTTTTGGATAAAACAAAGACAAACTAAGGCCAATTGTGTGAAGTGTTTGTCTTGATTAGAATCCACACTATCTCTTGGATATTTGACAAGGGAGTTTTATAGGTCAAGAGGACAGTGGGAGTCTTAAAGGTCTTGAAATTCTCAAGAACTAATCAAGAATGAAACCTGAAGTTCTTCACTAGCACACGACTTAAGGTTTATAACCTATCGTGTTGACATATTCTGTGCCCATTCCAGTTAAAGTTGGCTTTGCATATGAGTTCTTAGAGTTCTCAATGTATTGCACAACAACTTGGAATCAATGGTAGGCCCTTGAGCTGCCAAGTGGCAAGAAGTTAAGATTGAGTTCAATCCATATGAGTTTGGATTTGTCATAATTCTTGTCTTGTGACTATGGTTTTGACAAATTCACATGGATAGGAACTCATACACTATAAAATCTAAGTGTCATAAGGTTTCTCTCCGATTCATGAAAATGATGGTGAGGAAACGCTTTCACTAAGTAGATTTTACGTAGATATCAATTGTATTATTTGTATTTTCAAAAGTCGTTAGTGGAGCGCGTGTGGTTAACCGGCACACTAACATGGACTTGTGAGAAATGGAAAATGCCTAAGCAATTGAGACTATGATTACGACATACCTTTTCATAGTTCTTGAAATTGCTTAGACACACAGCTGAACTATCTACGGAAAGGTGTATGATAAAGTCTTATCAAAACAATCCAGTTTCAGAAATCTGAACTTTGGTAAGGAAGTCAATAAATTATTGATTTCTAGAAGTCAAGCTTTCTGAGTATATGTCAAAGCTAGTGGGAGCATAAGTGTTATGCTAATGATCATCATGTTAGTGGGAGCATGATAATTACGATAAGTATTGCAAACTAGCAATGTTAATTATAGAAAACAAAAGGTTTCAATTGGGAAAAAGTTGTTTTGCTATAATTAAGGGAGAGGAAATTATACTTCATCTCAAATCTATAAGCTCATCGTGAGGTTATAATCATTTAGTCAAGGATATATATGAATTTCATGTTGGAATGGCTCAACATAAGGAAATTCTGTATATGGGTCCATTATTTGCGTTCTTAAATTCGATTATGATTACGGCATCCCTTTTCATAATCTGAATTATGAAAACTTGGCAAATAGAAATGGAAATGTTATAGCAAAAGACTAGTTTAGTCTTTATGTGAGACATCATGAATCGTGTCCCATATGCTTCGGATAGAGGATCGATTACATGTGCTATATTCATCCTTTCTAAAATTTTCCAAATGCCTGGGGCATTAAGAAGGGAAAAGGTTTAGAACTGGATATGACTAAAAGGATTAAACAATTGTCGAGGACAATCTAAGGTTTACCAAAGACTGGTTTCTCAAGGACAGTTGGAAGTATAGTAATAATTCTGGAAGGACCATATTGACATAATCTGTAAGGAGGCAACTCTTGTTCAGAAGTGATAGTCGAAATGGAATCTGGAAATTGTTTCAAAGTTAGAATTTTCAATCTGTGTAAGATTTAGGAAACTTAATGCAAGAAGGATGGTTCCAAGGACTTGATCTCCTTTGGAATGCTCTGTAATGATTGTTGTTAAGTCTTTCTGACTTTGTGCATAATCATTACAAGAGGATCGATGCATATGAGTTTAGAATCTAACAGATTTCAGTAAATGACATGAATTTGGAATTCTTGCATTTGCAGTAAGGATTTGGGAGTGTGAAAAGAGAATCATTGAAGTTATGTTCATTTGATCTAGTTCACAAAATAAAGATCATAGTCAAACATATTATGCATACTTGGTGTATGGCATGACTATTGTTTAGAAAACATGGTGTGCATGCTTGGAGCATGGGACAACTATTGTTTTAAATTCAAGAATAATGTTGATAGCTGAAACAATATACAATGTATAATGTGTAATCATATGGTGATAAATAAAAAGTGTTTTATTTATATTCATAAGTTCTGAGACCATATTGGATTCAATTATTATTGTGTTTCACTTTGCATGTTTTGACTTCCCGAATAAACTAGGTTATTCTTCCGGAATGACTAAGTTATTCAAACCATCCACAGTCGGTCATATGTTGGAAATAGATATGAATTAAGACTGTCATGGGTTGGCTTGTAGAGGTCTAAGTTGTTGGACAAATGGCTACAACACTCATGAGTGCTCATAAGTTCTGAGTATTGGATTCAACCCGCGCTCATTGGAATTACTTCATGGATTTTATCACGAGTGATCATGAGATGATAATATCTTATATTCTTCAAACCTAGAGATATGAGTTGTTACTATGAGTTGGTTGTACATTGATTGCACGAAACTGCATTTGGTAACTCGGTGCTATAAAACGTGTCTTTGTGTATGATTCAACAAGTAGTAGAACAAGCCATATGAGTCGAAGTTTATCCATTCCTTTTACCTTCGGGATGAAAGCGATATCTGTGGGCCCCTCGATGATTTGATGATGACAAATGGAAGTGCTCGGCCGGGCCAGGACTGATTTGATTTGTTCAGTTAGTCAGTCGTCATAAATCGGAAATCGGGAAACAACTAATGGACAGAGAGAATGATTCTAATCCATGTCTCAGTCCATATGATATCTAGAATGGAGGAATATATGATCCCTTATCTAATGGACAAGTCGTTGACGAAGATCAGAGTTCATCTACAAGGTTAGAGTTCGACAGAAGCTTTTGAGAGCTACGATTGCTAGTTGGTTCCTGAAGTCATACGCAATAATAGTTTTAGACTTATCCAAGTGGGAGATTGTTGGATTAATGTCTAAGTCCATAACTATAATTGGTAAGACTTGACCCGACCCGGCATGGTCCATTTGGGTTGCATGGCATCATGCACTTGGATAGACTATAATGAGAGAAATAAGACACTTACGGTTATTAATATATTATAAGTTCTAGTATATTAATAATAAGAATAATGAGATTATTTAATTAGTATTGATCAAGAATTAATCTAGAATTAATTAAGTGATCAAAAGAAGACTAATTAAATATATGGGTTGATTGTGTAAATCATTCATTCTTATATATGTGGGCTTGTGATCCAAGATTCCTTATGTTGGACTAAGTCCATGGGGTGACCCATGGATACTCCATGGAGGTTAAAATCCATGGAGCATAAGGAATGGGTAAAGTCATGAGTTACATGGTGTAACCCTAATAGCCACCATATAAAAGAAACCCATGGCTCAAGAAATCGTGACTATGACTAACACTATGTGTATGTATGAGGGCTACACGATTTCTAGAAGTGTTCTAATTTCTCTCAAGTTATTCCAAGTGTATTTGGTGTTGTGTGAACCATTTGAGGTGTCACACTTGGGGCACTAAGCACTCAAGCTTCATGAAGACAAGCACTATCAAAGAGGTATGTATTCTATCTTGTTATATTCATTATTTTGTATGCTAGATTAGGATAATACCTTGGATGTTCATATTTGCATGTATAATAAAGAAAACATAGATCCAAGGTATTTAGGGTTGCATGTACACTTAGGAGTGTTAGAATGCTCATAACCCAACAACATATACTAGAAATAATACATATACAATGATGCTAGAAACAATACATATACATATACTAGAAACAATACATATACAATGATGCTAGAAACAATACATATACATATACTAGAACAAGAAACAATACATATACATGAATACTTTATTATTGTGATTTAAATCGGAGCATGACTTAACTGTCATGGATCGAGTTGTAGCCAGAATTCTCTTGAAGGGAGAGCGTGAGTTTGCGTATAGATCTATACTGGATTGACAATCCTACACCTTGCTGCTAGCTACAGCCGGACCTGCATATCTGTGGGTGCCAAACGTCATTCCGTTATTACGATCATTCATTTGTCGTTGTTACTAGTCAATAGTATGGTGCAATTTATCACGTAATGCGTTAATATAAATCCGGATTAAGGTAGTTAGTACAACAGTAGTTCTTCTAATACAAGGCTACAGTACTACATTAATTTACCCATTACATATTTTTAGTGATAACCTCACTTAAACGTTTATGTACAAACTATATTTTGTTAAATGATAGTTACATTTGGGAAATTACACACTTTTACATCAAACGAACATACAAAACAGTTAAGCCTTGGTAGAAGGCTTCTTTAATAGAAAATATAGGTTTTTCTGAGAGATTCAAACTTTTACAAACAATTGTAAACTTTTATATACATTTTACAAACTTATACTTGATACAGGTTCAAACATTTTTGAATGACAATTTCCGACACTAAAATACTTATGAAATCACCAGCTTAATGCTGATAAAATCTTTCAAAATAACTTGTATTCTCAGGTCATCAGTAGACAGGTACCGAGGCCAGCTTTTGAGAAGATGGAGCGCATTCAAGGCTCATCTTATTATTTTGATATACGTTATTGTTGGTGTCTACAATGTACAGAACACACTTGTATTAAAATTATATATTTAATGCAATGGATGATGTTGTTTGCTTATTTACATTTACTGTGTTGTGATACTTACATGACGTCCACCGCCCCAGAACGTTTCCACCGTTCTTGGTTTTGGGGTGTGACAATATATATATTTATAAATAAATATATATATATATATATATATATATATATATATATATATATATATATATATATATATATATATATATATATATATAGAGAGAGAGAGAGAGAGAGAGAGGACAGCAAAGTAAGTTCGAGAACTCAAAGTTTTGCGAGAGCCCAAGAACTTCTAATCAACTTCAAATGAAAACCACCACTAGTCTCCAAAATTCCACTAGAAAAGTACAAATTTTTACATACCATAGAAATATATACTTCAAAAGTTCTCCAGCCTCAAGGTTTATTGCCAAGTTTCCAGGTTTCTAGATAAATATATTAGACGAAACAACAAACTATTAAGCTCATAACCTCTATAAAATTCAGTTATGAAACTTTCAAATCCACTAGTCTAAATTTCAAAGTCCATTGATTAGCTTATTATATATATATATATATATATATATATATATATATATATATATATGTATGTATGTATGTATGTATGTATGTATGTATGTATGTATTATAAATGGAGTTTTTTTTTTGCCACATGTCCTCTTCACATTCATTTGGACACATGGCATTTTCTAAAAATTTTAAATTTTCTATTTTCCACTTGTCATTTTATTGTATGTTTCATTTTATTAAATTAAAATTCCACATTTAATGTGTGAGGTAATATGTATGTAAAGTATTTATTAGACAGAGTTTATATATGTAATGTATTCAATACATTAAAGTCTCATTAATTTTAATAATTCAAATTCTTCTTATTTTTCTTATAAATTCAAAATTTTCAAATTGTTAAAAGTTTATATTTGTTTTTTTATTTAAACCCATGTAATACATGGGTCTCACACCTAGTATATATATATATATATATATATATATATATATATATATATATATATATATATATGGGGTTAATTTAGTTTAACACAATGATATGTGAAAACCCGATAATTTCAAATGTGCTCAAAATTTTTCTAAACAAATAACACCATTAGTCTCTAAATGTTTGGTCTAAATCATTTTTAGGCCTAAAAAAGAAAAATTCAAACTTAGTTTGTTGGAATGTGCATATATACGCATCTAAATGTGCATATATGCATATTTTGTATTTTGTTCAAAAAATCAAATAACCAAGAACCATGGGACCCTAAGGCTAGGGTTTTAAAACAATTTTAAATTGAAAATGTCAAAAAACCACAAAAAGAACTAAAATATATAAATATGCATATATGTACATTTTATGAATATCCAAATGTTAATATATGCACACCTAGATGTGCATATATGTACATTTAAACAAAAAAACACATTTCTTAGCATATAGTTGGCTTAAACCCTAGATTTCATGTAACACGTGTCTCCAAAAGTACCGGGTAAAGACTTAAGGGATCAAAATAGGGTAATTGGAGAAAAAAAAACTCTACCACAATGTGGTGCATGTATGCCCACGATGTGACATGGGTTAAGCAAAACACGTTCTCCTGGTGAGTTTAACGACTGTGAGGTGAGTCTTCTTACTATACTTATGTAGGATGCTAGTTGTCTTTGCATGTAAGACTGGGATTTGGCCCTCATCATTGCAATGAAAGACCATGGGGGTAACCTATGGCACTTGGATGTAAGACAATGGGGGTAGCCCAAGGTATTTCAGGGAAAGAACATGGGGGTATCCCATGACACTTAGATTTAAGAACATGTGGGTAGCCCATGACATTTCAGGGAAAGGCCATAAGGGTAGCCCACGACAAATTTATGTATTGTGTGTGACATTTTGGGAGTCCACTAAGATTTGTGCTTACGGTTTATGTTTAAAAAGTTTTTAGGTACTTGTGGTTCCTAAGGGAAGGGTGTTGAAGATAATTGAGTTGCATCTTGGGCCCTTTTGTTTTACAACCGGATTGGGCTTGTCAATCCGTGTTCAACTAGATTAGCCTTATTTTTCTTAGAAAAACTGTTAGGGTTTCGTTATAAATATATGCATGCATGTATGCGTATGGTAACAGTCGTCACTCTCATTGAATATTGTAAACCCTAAAATCCTCTACAGTTGACGTTCTTTATCGAGCTCTTCTGAGGATTGTTTATTGAATCATTCGACACCTTTTGATTCATTTGCTTGTTCTTTATTGTTTATTCAGTCATTTATCTACCTGTTTCATAGATCTAATCGATCTTTAAGTTTATTTTTAAACTCATCAATTGGTATCAGAGCGGGAGCCTGTGTAATCCATACACTTCTTTTCTGTGAAAAAGCTTCGATTAGGGTTATTCCGCATTCATTGATATTTATTGAGCCGTCATCTCATAATTGACGTATCTCAATATTTATTATCTTTGCCCTAATTCGATATATTACAAGTCTGATATTTGAACAGGTTATTCGATCAATTATGGATGAGTCACAATCCAATCCCATCAATATTTCAAACAGCATTGGATCAACAACAAATATTCCCATCCTGTACACCCATGATTATGAAGTCTGGGCGAATCACTTTGAAGATTCAGCAACTTCAAGGATTATTAAAACTCAAAAGGAGTATAATGATCTCCTGAAAGATGTTAAAGATGTAGCGCAAGATGAAAAAGTTAAATTTCAGTGCAATATCAAAGCGCTAAGATTGATTAGATTTGCTCTTCAATCCGATACCTTTAGGCTGGTAAGTTCATGCACAACTGCTAAAGAGATATGGGACAGGCTACGTGAATTGTACTCTACAGATGAAGATCTTGAACACTCCATTCAAACCTTACTCTTGTCTGAGTTTGGTGAGTTCAAGCAAGGAACAGAAGAAACAGTGACTTAAACGTTTGATCGCTTCAATCATATTCTTAGCAAGATGATCAAACATGACATCGAAAGGAAGCTTATTGAACAGAAGGTTACTTTTTTAAATGGACTCAGGTCTGAGTGGAGAGCAATTGTGTCCACAGTCAAAGCACACGAGCAATTCAAATCCTATTCTTTGGCGAAACTGGTGGGCATTCTAAAATCTTAGGAAAAGATCGTGCTGCAGGAGAAGACCGTGGTTTCAAGTCTGGGTTCATTAGCACTCCTGTCGAAAAGCAAAGATGTGATAGAGGACGAAGATCTCAACTTGGATGATTATGATCTCACATCTGAAGACTATGCTATGATGGTGTCAAACCCTAAGAGATTCATCAAGAAGAGATTTTCCACCAATAGAAACCGAAATTGGCAAGGAAGCTATAGCACTGAAAAAGTCAAAGATGAACCGAAAGCTGAAGAAGCAAAGAAGGAACAGAAGGCTGAAGGAGATTCTGTAGTGAGCTGCTACTATTGTGGAGGAAAGAACCACTATGCAAAAGATTGCATCCTCAAAAAGATGGCAGAAAAGAACGAAGAACATGATGAAGAAGCTGTGTTGATGAAAAAGCTTGATGAGTTAAGGAAGAAGAAATCTGCTGCTAACCCTTCCATGAATGCTTTAATTGTGCAGGGCTCGGTAGCTGATGATGAGTTCGGTGGCGTGGAGGTTTGGTCAACCGACTCTGAAGATGATGAAGTGAGGAAGCCTTCACATGGAAAGGCCTATGTAGCGAAAGAAGAGAGCAGTGGAGGAAGATGCTTGATGGTGTCCGACATTTCTCAGATGAGAGGATACAACACTGATGGTGAGAATGATGACAAAGAACAGCAGAATCTATGCTTTGCCGCCAAACCACTCAGCGAGCAGTTCAGCGAACTTGATGAACTGATCAAGAAGGTACAATCAGTTTTTGTCTCATTTAAAGTCCCACAATGCTCATATGAAAAGGAATTAAAAAGTGTTAATTCAAGAATCTCTCATCTAGATAGTAGTTTAACTCAAACTCGGGTCACCAACTCTAACCTAACTGATCAATTAAGCAGGGTGTCTTCGAAGAGTGAGGAACGGCGGATGTGGATCGAACTGAAGGAGTCAGAGTTAATCAAAATAAAAGATGAAAACATCTATTTGCAAAGAGACAATTTAAAGCTTTTAAAACGGCGAAATGTTTTTTGTCTGATTGCCAAACGTCTTTATACTAATATTACTCAGCTTCATTTAAATTGTGAAATAGGGCAAAAGATTCATTGCATGATTTTACCCTTTCTTGAGTTTAAGGAAGATGAAATTGATGCTGATGCATATAATTGTGAGAGTATTATTTCGTCTAAGGATGTTAATCCAACATATTTATATGGACTGGACAAAATTGAATCTTTCATAAAATCCAAGGACCACAAGAATATGCTCAAAAATCTTTTGGATGAAAATGATAAACTGAAGCTTAGAACCGAAACTATACAAAAATTTGACTCACTAAATGTCAACTTAAGCTCGGAAAATAAAATTGATGTTGAAAATGCATCTGAGCTTAATGAGGACGATAACATGAGTGAAATTTCAGTAGAGGACACAGTTGATTGCTCAGAATTTGTCAAAAATGAACCCGAGAACCACAAAAATCTCATCTCAGAAAATTCTGTGGAATTCGCTTGGTTGTCCCAACAAAAGTCCCCGATTCTTGTAGAGAAGGCAGTTGTATACCAAAAAGTTAGGACCACTCCGAATCAGGTATACAAAGTCACAAGTGTAACCGAACATCAGACTGCTGAACTAACAGCTATTGTGAACGAAGACAATGCTGATGGCTGTGATGAGTTCTTCTGGTCGGCTCCCATTGACAATGTTGATGAAACGGTAGGTCTGTCTGAAAGGACTTCATGGAAAAGCAAAGGCAGATACGTTCCAGAACCTTTAAATAAACCTGATTGCTTCAACGTGGCAAGTACCATTGGAACAAAAGATGTCCCTCAAGAGAAAGAAAATCCTGCAAAAGAAGTCACATCTCCAAGCAAAACAACATCGGTTCAGAGTGGTTCAACCAATGAAAATCAAAAACATAAAGCTAACGTCCATCATCGACCGAAGCAGATGAGAAGTCAAAAACGGGAAAGGAATCAGAGATATAGGAAAAATCTCTCCGAAATAAAACAGTTTTGGCAATCGCAAAATGCCTATTTTTCACATCAAGACAGGAATTTAAAACCAGCAAAAAATCCTGATGGATCGACGGAGAGAAACGACAACCGAACGCAGAGTCTCGGTTCTGAGCAGAACAACAACCGAAAGTAGAGGTTCGGTTCTGAGCAGAACAACAACCAAAAGCAGAGGTTTGGCTCAGAGCACAACAACAACCGAACGTATAGATTCGGTTCGGAGAATGATTTCAACCAAAAGCATAGGTTCGGTTCGGGAATTAAAAGAGGTCAAAACTCTAAAGTTGGTCCTTCCGTTAATCAAAAGCAAAAGAGTCACCCAGAATCTTTAATCAAGAAGTCATACCGTTCTGAGTCATCTCTTCCTAACTCTTCTAACTCCACAAAATCCTCTGTCTCCTCTCGTCCTAAAGTCCACTTTGTTTCTTCTCAAAAATCTCAGTCAACAGCTGATCAAAAAGGGAAACAGAAGGTTTCAGATACTGAATCAAAATCAATTCCAAAACCATTAAATCCAAATAAAATCAAAGTTTTCACCATCAAAAGAAAAGATGATACAACACTAATAAAAAGAACATATGTTGTTGACATCTCTCTTACTATTCCCGCAAACAACTCACGAGGACCCAAAAAGCTCTGGGTTCCTAAATCTGCTTAATTTTTGCAGGTTATCAGTGACGAGCAGTATGACGAAGAATGGTACATTGATAGTGGCTGCTCGCGTCACATGACAGGGAGGAAGGAAGAACTAAGGGAATTCAGATCTCTTTCAAATGGTGGAAATGTCAAATTTGGGAACAATTCCTTCGGAACAATCAAAGGCTACGGGATGATTACAAACGGTGATTTCTCAATCAGGAAAGTTGCATATGTAGAGGGATTACAACACAATCTCATCAGTGTATCTCAGCTTGTTGGAGGTATTGGTCTCAAAGTCTCATTCGATGATGAAGGTTCGGAAATTATTGAGAAGAAGACGAACAAAGTTATTCTCCAATCAGAGCGCAAAGGTGAAATGTTTCCCCTAAATCTCAAACCAATCAAAGGAAACCCAGCCATCTATCTGTTATCCAAGGCACCATCTGACGAAAGCTGGCTGTGGCACAGAAGACTCTCTCATCTCAACTTCAAAGATATCAATAAACTTGTCACTGGAAGTCATGTGAGGGGTCTCCCATTGCTCAAATATGACAGAGATCATCTGTGTGCTGCATGTGAAATGGGAAAGCAGAGTCGTCAAAGTCATCCATCCATAATAAACACTAAAGTCTTTGAACCACTGGAATTACTTCATATTGATTTATGTGGTCCATCTTCTGTAGAAAGCATTGGTGGTAGCAAGTATATTCTTGTTATTGTTGATGACTTTTCACGTTTTACATGGGTGTTCTTTCTGAAGCTTAAATCTGAAGCGACTCACACACTAAAAGTGTTCATCAAGCAGATTGAAGTACAGCTGAAGAAGGTCGTTCGCAACATCAGAAGTGACAATGGGTTGGAGTTCAAAAATAAAGAATTTGAAGAATTCCTGGAAGAAAAGGGGATCAGTCACAACTTCTCAGCTCCCTACACACCTCAACAGAACGGAATTGTCGAAAGATGAAACCGATCCTTATGTGAAGCTGCCCGAACAATGCTAAGTTTTGCTTCCTTACCTTTATATTTTTGGGCTGATGCTATTTCTGCTGCTTGTTTTACACAGAACAGGTCGTATCTTAACAAACGCTTCACTCTCACTCCTTATGAGATCATCAACAACAGGAAGCCTAATGTGAAGTTTTTCCATGTGTTCGGTTCCAGATGCTTCATTTTCAATTCCAAAGAACACCGCAACAAGTTTGATGTCAAAGTTGACGAAGGGATATTTCTGGGTTATTCTCTTACTTCCAAAGCATACAGAGTGTTAAACAAGCGTTCAAGGAAGATCGAAGAAACTTACTACGTGACTTTTGATGATAGCTATGTTAAGAAGCTAAAGGCCAACGAAGACACAACTGGAGAAATCTTTCCTCAAACTGGCCAAGTCACAGCCTCGGTCGCTAATCTATTCGAGAAATTCATGGAGCTTTTTGATGAACCAGAGAAGGCCACTCTTTCTGAAGCCAGTGCAGCAGACAACAGGGTAGATAACTTGAAGCAACTTATTGACGATGCTGCAAGAAGAATGAATAAAGAAGAATCGAGTTCACAAGACCCTCCCCAACACAATGCATCAGTAGAGGGGGAGGATCCACCTGCATCCCAACCAAGTTCACAAGTTGAGGGGGAGCCAAGGTCTCAACCTCCAACCGAGAGTGCTTCACGAACCGAGAGTGCTTCACCAACCGAGAGTGTCTCACCAACCGAAAATGCCCCACCAACCGTAGGTTCATCAACACCCGAACGATCATCACCTCAAGAAACCACTATAGCTCAAGATTCACAAGACATTCCTGCAAGATCACATGTCGAGGGGGAGCATGCTGATATGTCATACGACTTCGACAGTCTATCCGAACCAGAAGATATGATAAATGCTGAATTGGATCCATCCTTTGATCCAAACTTCCCTCCTCTCACCAAATGGACCAGAAATCATCCTATTTCTCAAGTTGTCGGTGATATCTCAGAAACAGTTCTGACCCGATCACAACTCAAGGCAAAACAAGCATCCTTGTACTCAAAAGTCGAATTCTGCATGTTTAACTCATTCGTATCCAAAGTTAAACCAAAGATAGTTAAAACTGCTCTTGATCACTCTGATTGGGTTCAAGCAATGCAAGACGAACTGAATGAATTTGAAAGGAACAAGGTATGGCGTCTTATTCCAACTCCTCCACATGCCTCGGTTGTTGGTCTCAAATGGGTCTTTAGGAACAAACTCGACAAGGAAGGGAATGTTATCAGAAACAAAGCTCGTCTGGTCGTCAAAGGATACTGTCAGGAGGAAGGCATTGACTATGAAGAGACTTTCGCTCCGGTAGCTAGGCTGGAATCAGTGAGAATATTTCTTGCTTATGCTGCTCACAAAAACTTTGAGGTCTTTCAAATGGACGTCAAATGTGCCTTTCTCAATGGAGATCTCGAAGAGACTGTGTATGTGGAGCAACCTCCTGGATTCGTGAATGAAAAGCATCCCGATCACTGTTACATTTTGGATAAAGCCGTGTATGGTCTGAAACAATCACCGAGGGCCTGGTATGAAACGCTGACTAAATTTTTAAAGATGTCCAAATTCAAACAAGGTTCGGTTAACCCAACCTTCTTTCGCAAAAAGGAAGGTAACCACCTTATGATAGTTCAAATTTACGTCGATGATATCATCTTTGGCTCCACGAATCCAAGCCTAACAGCTGAATTCAGAAAGCTGATGGAGACTAAATTTGAAATGAGCTCAATGGGTCCCATTAATTTTTTTCTTGGTTTAAATATCAGACAGGGACCTGAAGGCATCTTTATCAACCAGGAAGCTTACACAAAGAATCTCTTAGCAAAATTTGGCATGATGGGAGATTCAAAGGTCAAAGTCCCAATGGCATTCGGCACTAAGCTCACTCCATCCCTGGACAAACCAGCTGTTGATCTTACACTTTATCGGCAAATGATAGGCTCTCTAATGTATCTTACTGCTAGCAGACCTGACATAATGTTTTCTGTTTGTTACTGTGCTCGGTTTCAGGCAAATCCAAGGGAACCTCATATGCTCGCAGTGAAAAACATATTCCGTTATCTCAAGCGAACTACCTCTTTAGGTCTGTGGTACCCTTCTAACTCAGGCTTCTTCGTTCAAGCCTACTCAGATGCATACCTTGGTGGTTGTGGTCTCGACAGGAAAAGCACCACTGGCGGTTGCCAATTCCTCGATGGGAAGTTGGTTAGCTGGCAGTCAAAGAAACAAACCTGCGTGTCACTGTCTACTGCTGAAGCAAAATACATTGCCGCTGCTTCCTGTACCTCTCAAGTGATTTGGATCCAGAGTCAACTCCGAGACTATGGACTCAATATGAAAAAGATCCCACTATATTGTGACTCAGAAAGTGCAATTAGGATCTGTCATAACCCAGTGCAACATTCCAAGACCAAGCACATCGCACTGAGGTATCACTTCATCAAAGATCACGTGGAAGACAGAAACGTTGAAGTACACTTTGTTAGAACCACTGATCAATTGGCCGATGTCTTTACCAAAGCTCTTCCTGAAACGACTTTCAACAAGATTCTACAAGGCTTGGGTATGATGGTTGGAGAGTCGGTCCTAAATCCTCAAATCTCCATCTAAGAATCAAGAACCGAAAGAGACAGACCGCTCGATTGCTCTCTGCTCTGGAGATTTAAAGGAACCGAAGCAAACAGACCGCTCGGTCTCTCTCTGCTCTGGAGATTTAAAGGAACCGAAGCAAACAGACCGCTCGGTCTCTCTCTGCTCTGATGATTTACTGGAACCAAACTAGACAGATTGCTCGGTTCATCTCTGTTCTGAAATTGTCACCGAAATACCCAGATCGCTCGGTCTATCTCTGCTTCATCATTTTTTTATGTTGTACGATTTTTATCTTTCTGTTTTTTATTTATTTTTCAGAAAAATCTCAAAATTACAAAAACATTTTATCTTTCTGTTTTTATTTATTTTTCAGAAAAATCTCAAAATTACAAAAACATTTTATCTTTCTGTTTTTATTTATTTTTCAGAAAAATCTCAAAATTACAAACACATTTTATCTTTCTGTTTTTATTTATTTTTCAGAAAAATCTCAAAATTACAAAAACATTTTATCTTTCTGTAGTATTTATCCAGGTATGTTTTATCTTTCTCTCATACTAGTTAGACGTCCCTAGAACCATGCTGCTGTATGTTGTCGCAAGCCTCTATGACCTTGAGTACGCCTTAATGATTCGATCTATACCTATCGTTTCTTCCCAATCAGGCTATTCTCTCACACTCGGTCTAGAGCTACCTTACTCTACTCATTTGATACATGAGTTGCTCTGCTTTGTCCCTATTCTGTAGCAGAAGGTACGTTCGGTCTCTTAACCACCGCCTCAAATTCTACATTTACCTTCAATTCCCTAAAGTAACCCTTGATGCTTTCGGTCTTTACCACTGAAGCTTATGGTTACACAACCTCTGTGTTTATGATCTTGGGTTCGATTACCACGTTCTACGTGAAACCCAAAATCCAATACCTGAAATGAATTGACGGTGAGTGATATACTCAAGCTATTACTTGGAAATCTCATTTTCTTTTTGTGTGATCTTTTATGAAATCGTCTCCACCTAAGACATTTCTTCCCAAAGAGGTCCAGTTTATTTTTCTTTGAGATTTCTGTCTATCCCATGCTTGTCACGCGATAATTCCCACCTACCTGTTCAACAGATCACATCGGTCTCACAGGTATCTCTGCCAACACTCAGTTTTATGTTAAGACTTGATGTTCGGTTAGAGGTCAGCCACCCTTCAGCCCATGATCAAAAGATGCCTTTCATTGTTTATTAATAGACAACTGATCGTATTTCCCGGGAAACCACATAAGCACTTCAAGTCTCTCTTGGCTTTGAAGGAAGTGATTCTTGCTCGGAATCTTCCGCTTTCTGTCTTCTTAATAGACAACACTCGCTTCTCAAACACTTTTGATTTATTTCTTTATCTTTCACACTCTTATGCACGAAAATTAATTTTTTCCAATATTCTGATTGCTGTTTGGTATATGGTTTTAAGTTTCAGCTGTAACCAAACAAGGGCACAAGGAATTTCAAACGGTACAAAAATGATTTGGGCACGTGCAATTGATTCGTTTCACACCCACGTGTGCTAACGTATTCCTGGGATACACCATAACTTCCAATCGCACTTTTTCAGGCGACGTTTTGGTTTCCTCATCATCACGATTTTCTCTCTCCAGTGAACGGTATAAATAAGGGGTGATCGTGTTCTTTGGCATTTACCTCCCACGTATTCTCTCTCTCTAAAAAGTTTCCACTGTTCATCTTCTTCCACAACTCAACAATGGCGACTTCTTCTTCTGCACAAGATCAAACTGCATCTTCATCTTTACTCTCCATCAAACCTAATCAAAATATGATTATAGAGATGACCCTGTTCTTATATGATTTATACATGCTACACGTGGTTGAATGCCTAAAATATTCCTCATTGCTGTTGGCACTCACGCAGGTGGAAGCCGTTCCAATGTCCCTGCTTTCTCAAGTCTACACAACAGCAAACTACGACAAACACAAAGATCACATCTACTTCACCATCCACGACAAGAAAACCTCTGTGTCCAAAACAAGGTTTTGCTCTCTTCTAGGGCTTGCAGTTGATTCTTCCGTCATCTCACCGGATTTTATCACCACTACTCAACTCTTCTCAATGATGTATGAAATGGGGTATACGGATGTTCTTATAACTATCGCGAAGGTCAAGAAATCCTGTCCTCCGTCTCAGTGGAACAGATTGCTTACCCTTTAGATTAAGGGTTTAGCGGAGAGGTGTGGTGGTTCTGACACCACGAGTAAAGGGTTTCTCACCATCCTTTATGGTCTTTACAACGGCATCAATCTAGATTATGGCTCCATAATCTGGTCTCAAGTCGTTCAGAGTCTCAACACCACTACACGGTACTCTGAGATATCATGCGGCCGTTTCTGGACGCTTATCACAAAAAAGGCCATGGATTCCCTTGAAATCCCGGTGATGAAGGATGCTCTTATGGCTTCAATTGCCTCTTACCACACCAAGAAGATCATCGTTTCTGATCCAAGTAAGTTTCTCCATTATGGATTAATCCCTGAATCCATGTACAGGTGTGTCACGCCTCACAACAAAATCATGGCTGACTATAGCACCAGAACACCTTTGCCTCCACGGGTTCTATCCGATGAACAGAGAGCTGCACTAGAAGCCCTTGATCAACCTGCCAACCGTGGCAAGAGGGCAAGCAAAAAGGAGAAACCAGAGAAGAAAGAAACTGAACCGAAAAAGGAGAGAAAGCGAAGATCCTCCAAACGCAAATCTGATGCAGAGGAACCTTCTCAGTCCAAATCCAAGAAAGTCAAGAAGATGGCTAAAAGAGCCAAAGGGTCTCCTTCTCCTGGCTCTGCTCCTAATGACCCATCTGACACAGAGGCTGCTGCTCCTCCAACCAAGACAACAATTGCTCAGTCTCCTCAACAACCATCTTCTCCTGCAGGCACTCATCTTCCCTCTCCACCAGCATCTCCCAAAATTCCCAAATCACCCTCTCCACCAACATCTCCCAAAATTACCAAATCACCTACTCCTCCCACTTATCCTAAAATTCCTACCCCACCCCAATCACCAACACAGGAGGTCCCACTTTCTGTTCCTATAACCATCCCTCCTACTCCAACAGAACCAATCATTCCCTTCTCTGTTACTCAACCTTCATCCTCTATCCCCACACCAATTATCACCGAATCAGTTACTATCACCTCTTCCCAACCACCAGTAACAGTCAATGTATCTGATACAGGGGCTACTACTGTGGTTGAAACCCCCGTCATCAACATCCCCCCATCTCCTTCTCCATCCTCCAACTCCGGTGCTACCTTGGGCGGTGATGATGAAGAGTACGATTCTCTTTATTATAGCCCATACTGGATTCCCACAGACACTGATGCCGATACCCCTGTTACTAGTCAGCAGATTCAAGAAATTCACGACAAACTCGATAGTCTGCTGGCTGATAATAAAGCCTACGGGGGTGTCGTGCTGAAAGCCTTCATTGAGTCTGCGATCAAGACGTACACTGACGCTCTGGATCGTTCCACTGATGCCATCGACAACTCAGCTGCTTCATGCTCCAAAGCCACAAAGGAAGTTTCTGAGGTTGTTCACACAACTCAGATCTTTCTTGATTCTCTAAAAGCACATGCTGATTCCAGTGCGGCCAAGTTTCAGACGTCAGTCGACTCCTTCTCGGCTACCCTTCAGGGTGAAACCTCCAAGCTTGAGGCTCTGCGTGCTGACCTCAGAACTGAATCCACCTCCTTTCTCAAATCTTTGGATTCACGTTTTGCTTCTCTAGCAGCAGAGAGCACCTTAAAGGAAGATCTTGTCAAGCATCAGGCAACTATCGACCTACAGAAGATACAACTAGCCCAGGCACAAAAAGAAATTTCTTTGCTGAAGACTCAGCGGGCAGTTCTTCAAGGTTGCGCTGGTGATGTCAAGAATATGTTAACAAATGTTCTTGACACTCATGATCCCTTCCTTACCCTTACTATCAGACAGCATCTCCAGGCTAAACTCCTTCCTGCAATTAACATCTTGAGCGAAATGAAGGGTGTCTCGGAGAAGCTTGTTCTTCCGCGACAAGGGGGAGAGGAAGGTTTCTCAAAGATAGAACCGAAGGTTAATGTAGCTTCGGGTTCTGGGAAACAGTTCCTTGTTGAGAGCGAGTCAGATACAGATGAAACTATCACTGAAGCTCTTTAACGAAAGAAAAGGGACAAAGAGCTAGATGAAACTCTTAAACTAGTTCGAGAGGCCGAGGCTAGGGAAAGAAAGATCAAGGAGGATGAGGATACTATACAAGCCAAGAAGACTCTGTTCCCAGAATGGGACAGAGACACACTCATCACTCAAGCAATTGAGTTTCCCTCCATATATTGGTTAGAACCGATTGCATCTATCGAGTGTGAAAATACCAAAGACTCGCAGTTTGACATGCCAATCACGAGAAAAGCTTTTACATTTCATTGCTTTGATGTCACTGCCGATGTCCCTCATCCAAACTTGAAGGTTGACAGAGAATTAATAGATTTCTATTTGAAGTATGGTCAACCGCAGTACTTGACATGGAGTGCTCAGAAGATAATTAAAGTCAAGGTACTGAAACCGACACAGGCTGGGAAATTTGTGAACGTTAATTTCAAAATCAACAGAGGAACGGCCAACACAGAACATCTCATTTCTCTGGCAGATCTTCCCAGTCTGAATCCGCATGATTGGATTCTTCTATACAACATTCTTCTCTCCAATCATAGAGAGTATGAACCGATTCTTAAACATCTCAAAAGAATGTTGGCTTCCTACATCCATGAGCTCGCCATTATGGATCAGGAAATAGCAAAGATTATGAACAAGAAACCGACCGTCAAGCCTACTTCCAAGATAGGAGATGTTCATAAAATGAAGGTAGGGCAAATTGATTCTTCCAATCTGACGGTCATGTTCACAAGAGGCGACAAGCATCAGTTTCTGTTTGCTTTGGTAGACAAACATCTGTTTTCAACAGATTGTCTGGAGCATATTATAAATATCATTCACCGATGCAAGCAGAACTCAACAGCAGACAAGAAGAACTTCACTGATATGCTTCGTTGGTATATCACCTTTAGGCATCACATTCTGGCTATGATACCGAGGATTTTTGAGACGGTAAAGAAGCCTTATGTTGTTAAAAGAGAATGAAGATTTTGTGCCAAAGACGCAAAGGGGGAGATTGTTGAAGATAATTGAGTTGCGTCTTGGGCCCTTTTGTTTTACAACTGGATTGGGCTTGTCAATCCGTGTTCAACTAGATTAGCCTTCTTTTTCATAGAAAAACTGTTAGGGTTTCATTATAAATATATGCATGCATGTATGCGTATGGTAACGGTCGTCACTCTCATTGAATATTGTAAACCCTAAAATCCTCTACAGTTGACGTTCTTTATCGAGCTCTTCTGAGGATTGTTTATTGAATCATTTGACACCTTTTGATTCATTTGCTTGTTCTTTATTGTTTATTCAGTCATTTATCTACCTGTTTCATAGATCTAATCGATCTTTAAGTTTGTTTTTAAACTCATCAAAGGGCCCAACTTGATCGCACTACATCCCCCTGAGATTTATTCCACATTAACTATTCATGATTTTACTCTGATGTTTTAGGAATACTTTTAGTATGAATTTATTTGAAGCAAACTAATGAATGTTCTAAAATGAAATTTTTACTTAGTATTTCGGGACGTTACATTTCAAATTCAATGGTGTTGTTGATTTCAAAAAATGTTGGTCAGATTAGGAGTTATTGGGTTCTTAGGCAAATATTGGTTCTCGAAAGAAAATTCCCCTCTCTCTTTCTATCTCTCTCTCTTTATATATATATATATATATATATATATATATATATATATATATATATATATATATATATATATATATATATGTTTGTTATATATGTTCAAAAATATTGATAAAAGGATATTGCCTTTAACATATGATCTTACACATTAACAATAAGTAAGACAATTAACTTGGTTAAATTTGTAAGATGAATTTGATTCATTTTAAAATATCACAACTTTTGTATTTATTCATTCATGAGAAAATAATAACAGCAGAATTCATATTGTATGAATTATTATAAGTATGGTACTTGTAACAACGTAAATTTTAAAACCAATTTTTCATTTTTGCAAACATCAAAACATCGAGTAATATTTTAAATTCCAATGTAAACAATATTGTCACGACTGAATACATCACAAAGATCATAAAATAGTTTTCCCTGAGTATGTGTACGATCACGTCGGCGCCTTCCCACGGTCCTTGCTAGTACCTGAAACACATAACACAACAACTATAAGCATAAATGCTTAGTGAGTTCCCCAAAATACAACCTACGCACATACGCCTTTCCAGGCCCTGACCTTCCGGTCTGTGTGTCTCAGGGGACTTCCGTCCCGACTGGGTAAACATTCCGGTCCTACCCACGTCAACCTTACGGTCCATATTACAACGCCTTCCGGCCCATAACATATTCGCCTTCCGGCCCATAACATAATGCCTTCTGGCCCATATCAAGCATATCCTACATGGCACATATAACGATTAACTTATCACACATAATACATAAATCTCATATCATATTTGACCTTCTGGTCACACAGTCAAACCCTTCCGGGTACAGTAGAGTGAGAAGACTCACTCGTATATCTCGATAACTCGTGAATCGTGGAAATCACTCGTGCTCGATCCCCCAAGCTATAATCCTCCTATAACATCATATATCTCTAATTAATACCTTTACCACTAAGGTTGACTACCCCTATCAAGTCAACACGGGTCAACTCTAGTCAACGGTCAACGGTCAACGATCAATTTGACCGGACTCGACGAGTGCACTATAACGACTCGGCGAGTCTAAGCATTTTCACCAACTCTCTAGGAATCTCTTTTGACACGTTGAGTACTCCCCTGACTCGACGAGTTCCACCTGGTCATGAATCGCGGGGACACCGCGACTCAACTCGCCTGAGTCAACCCTTTCTAACTCTCCATGACTCACTGAGTCAACCATAACTCGGCAGGACCAATCACTGAGTGTTTAAGGACAAACTTCATGCTACTCGCCGAGTCTGTTCTTTAGACTCGACGAGTCCATGCCATGCATCAACTCAATCTTGCTTCTGAGGTCAGATCTGCTCCATACACTCATAGATCTGGCCCTCCTAAGCTCATTCATCACGTAAAGTCACAGTCTTGGCTACCATGCAACACCCACAAGGCTCTTTTTGGAGAAATGACCTCTAAGATGGCAACCCTAGTCTCCAACCGAAAAGGAAGGACATAAAGTATGGCATTTGGGACTTTCTGGACCTGCTAAGGTCTAGATTTAGGTACCATATCCCCATGGGACCTCTCACACTTCAATTACAAAGCCAACAAGGCAATAAGAAACCCTAGATTTGACCATATCAACAAAAACACGGAAATAAGCTTTGAAAGATACCTCAAGAAGCTTCCCTTGGCGAAATGGAAGTAGATCCAAGCTCCCAACTCTTCTAGCTTGACTTTCCCCCTTCCTTTCTTGCAAACACACACAAATTTGGTGAACAATGGCCTCTTAGGAACCCTTAGTTGCTTTGGTGCTCTCAAGGATCAAGGTAGCCGCAATGAAGGGCCACAAGGTCCTTTAAATAGAGCTTAGGACCGGGAAATTAGGGTTTCATTAAACAGCGCAGACTCGCCGAGTCCAGACCTTGGACTCGCCGACTCCAGGCGCGAACCCGCATCCAGAACCGCGATCCTACTCGGCGAGTTTGAGCTCCAACTCGCCGAGTCCCCTCACAAAACACCAAAAATTATATGAATAAAAGATACCTGGAAATCCGGGCTGTTACAATTCTCCCCCACTAGAACTAGACTTCGCTGTCGAAGTCTCGCTCTGCAAATAGCTCCGGATGTTGCTCACGCATCTCACGCTCCGGCTCCCAGGTCATCTCTGATCCCTTCCGATGTTGCCACTGAACCAACACCAGGGGTACCTTCTTGTTTCTCAAAACCTTGATCTTCCGATCTCTGATGGCTACTGGTCTATCGGAAAGATTGATGCTCGAATCTACCTGAATATCTTCTAATGAAACCACTGCCGATTTGTCGACTATACACTTCCTCAGCTGCAACACATGAAAAGTGTCGTGAATTTGCCCCAACTCTATTGGAAAATCCAAACAATAGGCTACCCATCCTACTCTCACGATCACACGGAAAGGACCAATATATCGGGGAAACAACTTGCCCCTCTTCTTGAATCGAATCACTCCTTTCCAAAGAGAAACCTTCAGGAGTACAAGGTCGCCGACCTGAAACTCAAGCTCGGACCGGCGTCTGTCTGCATAACTCTTTTGTCGGCTCTGTGCGGTCAACAACCTCTGCCTGACCTGCTGAATCTGCTCGGTCGTCTGGAGTACGATCTCCGTGCTACCCATCACCTGCTGCCCCACCTCACCCCAGCAAATGGGAGTGCGACACCTCTGCCCATACAACAGCTCAAATGGTGGCATACCAATGCTCGAATGATGGCTGTTGTTGTAGGAAAACTCTGCCAAGGGTAAATATGCATCCCAGCTACCCCCGAAATCCAACACACAAACCCGGAGCATGTCCTCGAGTGTCTGAATTGTCCGCTCACTCTGACTGTCTGTCTGGGGATGATATGCGGTACTAAAATGCAGTCTAGTACCCAAATCCTCATGAAACTTCTTCCAGAACCTTGAAGTGAAATGCACATCACGGTCTGAAACAATCGACATTGGGACCCCATGCCGCGATACCACCTCCCTGACGTATAATTCCGCCAACTTCTCTGCAGAAGAGCTCTCGCTGATGGCTAGAAAATGAGCGCTCTTCGTCAATCTATCCACGATCACCCAAATCGCATCGACTCCCCTTGCAGTCCGCGGCAATTTGGTGATAAAATCCATGGTAATCTGTTCCCACTTCCATTCGGGAATATATAGCGGCTGCAATTTACAGTGCGGTCGCTGGTGCTCAGCCTTAACCTGCCGGCAAGTCAAGCATCTCTCAACAAACCATGCAACATCCCTTTTCATACAGGGCCACCAATACTCCTTCCTTAGATCCAAATATATTTTCGTAGCCCCGGGATGAATCGAGAATTTTGTTTGATGTGCTTCCTCCATCAAAATAGCACGCGCACCGCCCACAAACGGTACCCAAATCCGACCCTGAAAATTCATAAGCCCTCGACCATCCGTGACGAATACTGATACCTGACCTACAACCCATTCCCTCTTCTGGTGTTCTGGTATCGCAGCCTCAACTTGAGCTCCTCGAATAGTATCCAAAATCGGGGTCATTACCGTCAACCTCATACAAATATCTCGGATCAGGGCGCTTTCCACCCTACGGCTCAACGCGTCGGCTACCACATTAGCCTTGCCCGGGTGGTACAGGATCTCACAATTGTAATCCTTAACCACATCCAACCACCTCCTCTGTCGCATATTCAGATTTGGCTGATCCATCAAGTACTTCAGGATCTTGTGGTCTGTGTAGATGGTACACCAAACTCCATAAAGATAATGCCGCCATATCTTGAGGTCAAACACCACAGCCCTCAATTCCAGGTCGTGGGTGGGATATCTCGACTCATGAGGCTTCAACTGCCTCGAAGCATATGCTATCACATGACCCCTCAGTATAAGCACCGCCCCCAAACCCGATATAGATGCATCACAGTACACCACAAAATCCTCCATCCCTTCCGAGTGTGCAAGCACCGGAGCCTCACACAATTTCTGACGAAGCGTCTCGAATGACGACTGCTGCTCCGGTCCCCATGAAAATACAGCACCCTTCCAGATCATCCTAGTAAATGGCACGGCAATCTTGGAGAAATCCTTGATAAACCTGCGATAATATCCAACCAAACCCAGAAAACTCCTAATCTCAGTGGGTGATCTCGGCACCTCCCACCTCAACACCGCCTCAATCTTGGCTGGGTCGACCAATATCCCTTTCTGGTTAACAAGATGCCCGAGAAACTGGACTTCTCGTAACCAGAAATCAGACTTGGAGAATTTGGCATATAGCCTCTCCGATCTCAATATCCCATGAATTTCCCTCAGATGTTCCTCATGTTGCTCCCTAGACCTCGAATACACCAAAATATCATCAATGAATACGATCACTGACCGATCCAGCATCGGCCAGCACACCCGGTTCATAAGATCCATGAATGCAGCTGGGGCATTGGTGAGCCCAAAAGGCATCACCACAAACTCATAATGTCCATAACGATATCTGAAAGTAGTCTTCTGGATATCTTCATCCCGAACCCTCATCTGATGATAACCCGACCTCAAGTCTATCTTGGAAAACCAAGATGCCCCCTGCAACTGA
This sequence comes from Lactuca saligna, assembly GCF_052625555.1. Lineage (NCBI taxonomy): Eukaryota > Viridiplantae > Streptophyta > Magnoliopsida > Asterales > Asteraceae > Lactuca > Lactuca saligna. The sequence continues at coordinate 75,590,800 of NC_136418.1, forward strand.
TCGAACAGATCGTCGATCCTAGGTAACGGATACCGGTTCTTAACCGTCAACTTGTTCAACTCCCGGTAATCGATACACATCCGGTGTGAACCATCTTTTTTCTTGAAGAACAAAATCGGCGCTCCCCAAGGTGAGCTGCTCGGTCGAATAAACCCCTTTCCCAACAGCTGCTGAAGCTGCGACGATAACTCCTGCATTTCCAATGGAGCGAGATGATAAGACGCCTTGGCGATGGGTACCGCTCCCGGAAACAAATCAATACGGAACTCCACTTGCCTTTCCGGAGGCACACCTGGTAACTCTTCGGGGAACACATCCGAAAACTCGCATACAACAGGAACGTCATCAACCGAATTGGGCCTCCCCGCGGCCACTCAAGTATCCATCACGTAGGCTATGAATCCATTGCAGCCGTGCTGCAGACTCTGCCTTGCCCTGGCAGCCGAACAAAACACCGACCGACACCGGGTCCCCTCGCCATAAACCGTAAGCACTCCCCCACTAGGGTCTCGAATCATCACCAGCTGTCTCTCGCAGTTGATGACTGCCCCAAACTTACTCAACCAGTCCATGCCACGATGACGTAGACATCCCCCATAGCTATAGGAACCAAGTCTATAGGGAACTTGACCCCAAAAATCTCGAGCACACATCCTCGAATCACATTAGTGGCGTATACCACTTTCTCATATGCTATAGAAACTCGCAAGGGTCGACTCAACACCTCCCGATCAATACCAATGTGCTGGCTAAAAGCCAACGATACAAAAGACCGACTCACACCCGAGTCAAATAATACCAAACAGGTAAAGAATTCACAAGGAAAGTACCTACGTATATCATAAATTAAGCACAATATCTTAGCATAAAACTAAATACATGAAAGAATACATACTGGCTACGACATCAAGCGCCACGCGGACCTCCTCCGCAGTCAACTGGAAAGCTCTTCTACGAGCCTCGGAGCCTCGGCCTTCACTGGCCGAGTCTCGGTAACCCTGGCAGCAGGTGTAGATCTCTGGCGAAGCTGGGGGCACTCGGCCTTCCGATGGCCGGTCTGGTTGCAATGAAAGCAAACCATGAATCCCTTGGGGCAATCCCTAGCAATGTGCCCCTCCTTGCCACACTTGTAGCAAGCACCCGATCGACATGCCCCCTCGTAACTCTTACTGCACTTTCCGCAAGTGTGGCCCTTCTGACCTCCCAATCTCGAATCGGCGGACTTGGTCCGCTTGGCTACCGGCTAATACTGAGCTGGCCGTCGATCCACCCATTGAGACTCGGCCTCCTCCCTGGCCTGGGTCTCCAACTCGATCTCATGCTTCCTGGCATTCACCTGAAGCTCAACAAAAGTCTGATATGACAAGTTCGATACGAACTCCCGGATATCCCTCCGCAGCACACCCAAATACCGACTCATCCGAGCCTGCTCCGTGGACACCTGCTGGGGGAAGAACATCGCCCTCTCATGAAAGTTTTGCGTGATCATCGTGACAGAATCATTACCCTGCTTGAGGGTCAAGAACTCCTAAACCAACCGTTCCCTCTCCACCGGGGGAACATACTCATCTCTGAACATAGTAGTAAACCTCTCCCAAGTCACTGCTGAAACCTCTGCCAGAGTGAAGTTTGCCATCATGAACTTCCACTAATCCTTTGCTCCCAGGCGGAGTTGGTTCAAGGCGAACCGTACCCTCAGATGCTCCAAACATGAGCAAGTGTTGAAGCATCCCTCGATATCAGCAATCCATCTCATCGCAGCAATCGGATCCTGCGTCCCATCAAACTCAGGTGGCTTCCTGTTGCTGAACTCCCGAAATAGCAACGAGTCACACGCCTGTGGTCTGGCAGCAGCTACAGCTGCGGTAGCTGCAGCGGCCGCAGCCTCAGTCAACGCGGCGTACCGCTCATCAAATGTCTCCATCAGTGTGGTCTTAATAAACCCAAACATCTCCGGAATCTTAGCCCGGATCGCTACAGCCACCTCCTCATGAATCATCTGACGAAGCTCCTCGTCAGTCACACTACTCGTACCAGGTCTGTGGCGTGGTCCAACCATGGTGTCTCTGAAATACAACATAAAAATATCAGAGACTCTATCGAGCATAATCGCACTCGATAACACAGCCCTACTCAGTCTACGATACCCAAGGATTCTTACTTGGGTTGCCCACTGACCCGGTGTCTTCAGTAGTACGGGCCCAATACTACCAACTACAATGCATCAGCATTCACCCCAAGTCCTCCTCCCCAAACCCCGGATCCTGAGTACTCGATTCTTGCCACACACTAGCTACCCACTCGCTCTCAAAGCACCTCATAGAAGCAGGTTTCCCTAGACTAAGGCATCACAAATTAGGCCACTATAGTCCTAATATGAATACCTAATCGACTAGCATGCGTATCATATATAATATCTCATAACTCGTATTGTAAGAGTATTTTGGGGATTTTACCGTTCGGGCGCTGGCTGACCGTACACACTTCTTCTTCTTTGGTTGTTTCAAAAATCACTTATCAAATTTTATTGATTTATTAATCAAAATTTTCTCAAATCCCCGGTTTGAGTTCAGTTACGCCCGAAGGTGTACCCGAATCCCTCAAACCAAGGCTCTGATACCAACTTGTAACAACGTAAATTTTAAAACCAATTTTTCATTTTTGCAAACATCAAAACATCGAGTAATATTTTAAATTCCAATGTAAACAATATTGTCACGACTGAATACATCACAAATATCATAAAAATAGTTTTCCCCGAGTATGTGTACGATCACGTCGGCGCCTTCCCATGGTCCTTGCTAGTACCTAAAACACATAACACAACAACTGTAAGCATAAATGCTTAGTGAGTTCCCCAAAATACCACCTACGCACACACGCCTTTCCAGGCCCTGACCTTCCGGTCTATGTGTCTCAGGGGACTTCCGTCCCGACTGGGTAAACATTCCGGTCCTACCCACATCAACCTTACGGTCCATATTACAACGCCTTCCGGCCGATAACATATTCTCCTTCCGGTCCATAACATAATGCCTTCTGGCCCATATCAAGCATATCATACATGGTACATATAACGATTAACTTATCACACATAATGCATAAATATCATATCATATTCGACCTTCTGGTCACACAGTAAAACCCTTCCGGGTACAGGTTAGTGAGAAGACTCACTCGTATATCTCGATAACTCGTGAATCCTGGAAATCACTCGTGCTCGATCCCCCGAGCTATAATCCTCCTATAACATCATATATCTCTAATTAATACCTTTACCACTAAGGTTGACTACCCCTATCAAGTCAACTCTGGTCAACGGTCAACGGTCAATGGTCAATTTGACCGGACTCGACGAGCGCACTATAACGACTCGGCGAGTCTAAGCATTTTCACCAACTCTCTAGGATTCTCTTTTGACACGTCGAGTACTCCCCTGACTCGACGAGTTCTACCTGGTCATGAATCGCGGGGACACCGCGAATCAACTCGCTGAGTCACAAGAACAACTCGGCGAGTTCTAGCTCGAATCAGTCCACCTGTTAACCCTCTCTAACTTTCCATGACTCACTGAGTCAACCATAACTCGGTAGCACCAATCACTGAGTGGTTAAGGACAAACTTCATGCTACTCGCCGAGTCTATTCTTCAAACTCGGCGAGTCCATGCCATGTATCAACTCAATCTTGCTTCTGAGGTCAGATCCGCTCCATACACTCATAGATCTGGCCCTCCTAAGCTCATTCATCATGTAAAGTCACAGTCTTGGCTACCATGCAACACCCACAAGGCTCTTTTTAGAGAAATGACCTCTAAGATGGCAACCCTAGTCTCCAACCCAAAAGGAAGGACATAAAGCATGGCATTTGGGACTTTCTGGACCTGCTAAGGTCTAGATCTAGGTACCATATCCCCATGGGACCTCTCACACTTCAATTATAAAGCAAACAAGGCAAGAAGAAACCCTAGATTTGACCATATCAACAAAAACACGGAAATAAGCTCTGAAAGATACCTCAAGAAGCTTCCCTTGGCGAAATGGAAGTAGATCCAAGCTCCCAACTCTTCTAGCTTGACTTTTCCCCTTCTTTTCTAGCAAACACACACAAATTTGGTGAACAATGGCCTCTTATCTCACTCACAGGAACCCTTAGTTGCTTTGGTGCTCTCAAGGATCAAGGTAGCCGCTATGAAGGGCCATAAGGTCCTTTAAATAGAGCTTAGGACCGGGAAATTAGGGTTTCATTAAACAACACAGACTCGCCGAGTCCAGACCTTGGACTCGCCGAGTCCAGGCGCGAACCCGCGTCCAGAACCGCGATCCTACTCGGCAAGTTTGAGCTCCAACTCACCGAGTCCCCTCACAAAACACCAAAAATTATATGAATAAAAGATACCTGGAAATCCGGGCTGTTACAGTACTTATTTCATATAAATGTTAAATTATTGAACTTGTATAAGACTGGTTTATTTAATTTAAAGAGTTAAGTTAAATAAATGAATAAGCATTGATTTTATAATAACTAGAGATTAAATGAGAGAGAGGTTTAGTGTTTCACTCACTAGCATTATCCTATCTTATGATTTCGTCCAACACCACCACCCTCTCTATTGAGGTTGGTCCAATGCATGTATAGAGCTTTAAATATTAGGTGGTCGAGTACATAGGTGATATGTAATTAAATAAGTCTTAAGCTGTTGACTTGGGTTACTCCTTTTAACCCTCTAATGCATTGTACTCGAAATTTTGTCTAGATACAGACACGCTTCACCAATTTACTCCGCAAATGTATTAGAAGTAGAAGATCTCTTCATCCCTCTCTTGAAATAAAAAAAATATTGGAATTTTCATTCAAGCTTAAGAGGCTGAAATTATACATGAGAAGGACTAGAATTCTATTAAATATTATAGCTTGATGGTGGATATATTTCTATAGAGGACCTCATGTTTGAATTATAAACTCACTTCACCAACATCCAAAGTCTCGAGAGGATCAAAGACTTCAAATGTTGTTATCTTTAAAACCCCTTTTGGTTTCTTATTTTATCTTGCATGTTCATGTACAGTGATACTTGGTAGATTTAATCTTATTTAAATGTTTTATTTTATAAGAGACTTTCATTGCAACCTCTATAGACTTTCATTGAAACCTCTATGCTTTTATGTTTAGATCTCATGTTTATATGGATAATATTGGAAGCCATGGGTAATTTTCATCTTATATTCAAATTTCATGCATGGCTTCTTTCACAACATGGATATTGTAGTTGTTTATGCGACCAAATATTTTCATGCATTTGGCTACACAAAGGTGCCTTAGAAAAACAACAAATTTTTTGTCTAAGGATTTGTGTGCATGTTGTGCATAAACAAGACATTGCACCTTTGTGATGTTGTTTATGTAAGAATACGATTTGGGTGTAATATTTGTTTATTTATTTGTTCATATGTTATGTAATAGTAAATATGTAGTTAATCAAATTTAATGCATTTTTAAGTATTATATATATATATATATATATATATATATATATATATATATATATATATATTACAATGTAACAAGTTTTGAATAATGGATGCCATTTTAGAGGGCAATGGGAGGACACACTTTTCATGTAGTTTCGCCACCACATAATAGATTCAGTAAGAGAAGCACAACACTTCATGGAGCCAAGAATAACTTGCATGCAATGGTTGTTTTAGAAAGTTGGATCATCAATACATCAATCTAAAGATTTTGGTCCTTCTTGTCCCTTGTGAATGTATTTGATATTTCATGTATGGCTTATATGAAATACCTAATAGTTATGCCTTTGTTTATGAACTTATGTATGTATGTGATGCTTGTATGTTGCTATTTTCATTTTTATGCATGAAATATGAGTTAAGGGCTTAATGGATTAAGGAAAAAAATCCATTAAGTTGTCAATGAATAGAAAGCACATTGTGGCGAGTTGGTTGCTACGACATGGGAAATGAAGGGATTTGCGACTGTTTTGGACAGACTTTCCTACAACGTGGTGGAATATATATCATAACATAGCAATGGGTTTGTACACGACTGAGTTTAACCATGACCGAGTTTCAGATCGGGACTGAGTTCATTGGCCACGAAGTGACTTTGGGTAGGCCACGACGTGGAGATCAACTAATGTTGACTTTGATAGTTGAATTTTAACATAGGTTGACTATTAGTCAACTTCTAGTTTTCGAAGGTGGACTAGGGGTTTACTTTTTATGGTATATTAGGAGGTATGTAGCACCCACATTTCAAATGTGTGAGCGGATAACTATGGATTGCGACTGTGAAGCGAATCTTCTCGCTATACTATCTACGATGCTAGTTTTCTTTATGATACTTGCATGGTAGACCATGAGGGCAGCCCATAGAAATTGTATCAAAGACCATGGGAGTTAAGGGGTTTTGAGACATAAAATTGAGAGTTTTTAACAAAAAAACGGCAATGGAAGCTTTAAAATTTCTTGTAAATTGCAAGTATATACAAAACCAAACCATCAAGGATCCTTTTAAACAGGTTAGAATGATATTAAAACAACCATAGTTTTTTTAGAAATGACAACCTTTGAAGCCTTTGGACCCTCTTGGATTTGGAGTGTTGGAGCAGATGGTAAGAACAAGAAGCTTGATGCACCAACAAGAATAAGGTACCAAAAATTCTAGTTTTCTTCTTGTATTAGTTTTTTCTTTAAACCTTAAGTTCTTAAGCAATTAATCACTAAAGGAAGACCCGAAGTAAGCACCAAATCTTCACATTTAAACTTGAAAAGAAGAGATAAAGGGAGCTTAGAAAATCTACATCTTTTGCGTGCTAGGAAAAGAGAAAATGTGATGAAACAACCAGCTCATTTCTCATGCATAAATAATCTCCCATACCATGAACCTTTCGGCTATAAAGAAGGGAAAAGACAAAATTTGTCTACTAACCACATAAACCATGGTAGAGTAAGTTATTGATCCAACCATGTTTAACCAAAGTGTCAAAAACATTATATATGACTTATTTGATGATACAATATTATATAATGGCTAGTTTGTTTTTTCTTTTATTATCATTTTCACAAAACAATAATTTTTCTCTAATTAAATACAATAGTTTACTTTATTTATAAATATTAAATACTTAATAAACATTCAATAAATACGAACTTGATTACGGTGTGATTCTATAGGATCATGTATCATTATTGTCAAAACCGGTTTTGACTGAACCGGATCGGATTAAACCGGCGACCGGATTCAAACCAGTTTGGCACTACGGACGTAGCTTCGGATTGGACCCCGGATCAGAAATCGGATTCGACTCAAACCGGATCCAAAACCAGTTTCAAACCGAATTTTTTTTACCGTTAAAAAACTAGAAATTCCAAAACAAGATTTTTTTTGGTAACCGTTGGAACCCTTAAAAAACGGCTAGTTTGACTTTTCTTGACTTTTTGGCCCTTCTAAACACATATAAATACATGCCATTTGCTACATTTCCATTTTACACAATTTATACTACTTTATACTTCTATTGTCATAATCCTCCAAAAAATGAGCATGAGAAATTCTACCGCGGGTCATGATTCGGATGCAACGGTGGTTAAAATTTAACCAACCACTCGGAGTAAAGATGTGTGGCAACATTAAGATTTGTGTTTGTTCTCGAACGGGAAGGAAAAAGCAACTTGCAAGCAATGCAGGATGTTTTTGGGAAAAGATGGCAATAGTACGTTGATGACTTATACAACAAAAACGTGTCCTATTGTAAAAGGTCAAGGCTATCCGGATCAACCAAATATTACTCCCGAAGGGTCGATCTTTATGTACAATGATAAAGAAATTCATGAAAGCTTTTGCAAGTTCGTGATTCAAGAGGTCTTGCCTTTCAACCACTTCGACAGCCCACAATTAACAAGGATTTTGCAGGAAAAAATGCAACCCCAATACCGGCAAGTAAGTAACACTTCTCTTAGGCGTGATGCTCTAAAGTATTGGGATATAACCAAAAAAGATATGCAATTGGGATTTATAAATATAAAAACCGGTGTTTCTTTACCTTGTGATGTTTGGTCCTCTACCGGAAGTTGTCCTAAAAGCTATCGTGCCATCACAACACGTTGGATAGATCCCTCTACTTGGGTATGAACAAACGAGTTACTTCTTTTGAAATTTTTGTGCATCCTCACATGAGAGCACGATTATTTTCAATTTCGGTAAGCGTTATAGAGACTTATTATTTACACGACAAAATCTTCTCTATTTCATACTAGATGTGTTTATCACATTATTAATCTTGCAATACAAGATGGTTTAAAAATGATAGATTCGACGATTGAAAATTTCAAAATTGTGATAACTAGAGTTTTTTGAAAAAAATAAAGCTACATTGGAAAAATATCGAAAGTTTGCCATTTCCATTAACGTAACTCCATATAGTCCTCATTGGGATGTTGATACTAGATAGAGTTCGACGTGCATGATGTTTGAAAGTTTAACACATCAAAGAATCGCTTTGCAATTATTTTACGACACAATTTCAAAAGGAAAAAACCCGGTTTTGGATTTTGATTGAGAATTGATGGAAGAGTGTGTGGAAATGTTAAAAGTTTCTAAACAATCAACCACTTTTTTATCGGACGTGTATTACCCTACAAGTTCGTTGTTAGTAAATGAATTATGGTTGAAGTCCGCGCAATTGGAGCTTTTTGAACAAAGAAGTGAAATATTTTTTTTAGTTACGAGACCAATGAGACAAAAACTAGTAAAATATTTCAAAGAAATGCCACTATTTTTTACTTGCATCGCGGAATTAAACCCATGTATCAATGTTATGGGTGTAGAGGCTTTGATTACCAAAATTTCTATGTGTTTAAATTTGCACAAAGATGACTCAACCTAAATCTGTAACCAAATACACACATTTAATAATACTTTTACTAATTTGTTAGACATTTAAGCTACAAAATATAGTAATATGTCAAACACTTTTGCAAGTGTAACCGACTCTACTAGTGGTTCATATGGTAGTGGTGGGGGCGAATGAATTTTCATATCGACCTCTATAACTACCTTTTGGAGGAACAAAACAAAAGAGCATGCACATTAACCCCAAGTAAGGAACATGAAATTTATATGGGGTCAAACTTTTTAAAATTCATGAGTGCACTACAATTTAAAATTTTGGATCTTTTGGCTTAGTGGAGAGAAAAGGAAGCACAATTTCCTATTCTCTCCGTCATGGCCCGCGATTTACTAACCGTCCGAAGCTTCCACAGTAGCTTCGGAATCCGCTTTTTCTTTTAGCGGTAGAGTTTTATAAAAGTTGATGACGAATCTTACCCCGATTACGATAGAGGTTTGCATTTGCTTGAAGGATTACTTGGATTCGGTGGAATGTATATACAACACTTGGCATCGCTAGAAGGCCCACAAGCACAAAATGTTGAACCGGAGATCATGGATGAAGAATATGTACAAGGCTTATTAACACCTCCGGAAGACGAAGACGATGACGATGAAGACGAAGATGAAGATGATGAATATGGTATTGATGAGACCCCTAATTATTTGTGTGGTGGTTCAAGAATATTTTAGTGAAGGCGACACGAATTGGAAGACCACAAAAACTATTTCTATTCAGCTAAATGTTATAATGCCACTTTATTATTATTATTATTATTATTATTATTATTATTATTATTATTATTATTATAGTTTGAAAACTCTTTCTAATTCAATGTTTGATGTATGTTTTAACTATTTTAATGACCTATGTTGCAGTTTGTGTTATATATGAGGTCCAAAAAAAATTTAAAAAAGGGAAAAGTCGGATCAGATTTCGGATCGGATCCTAACCGGATTGGATTAAACCGGTTCGGATTTGGGGGAGGAAAAACTGGTTTCAAACTGGATCGTATTTTGGCTTAATTTGGATCGCCTTTCACGTCATCAATAATGATTCTTGAGCATATAGGTCCAATAATCTCCCACTTGTACAAGATTCCTTAAAGGCTGACGTAGAGAGTAGATGGCGTCTAGCAGCGAGCTACTACCCCTAATAACATACAAAGGGGTACCATAAATCAACATCTAATATCAAGATCTCACGAACTACATTAGAAGTATATGGTAACAATATCAATATTCCCTTTGTTACAAACATCATGTTGGATATGAGACATGGAACATGATCTTTCTCATTTGACATCTAACTTTTAATTAAGGCGCCTTAGATGTCTAACTCTCAACATATAAGAGGAACTAATCTCATCTTGACTAGATACACACTCTCATACAATTCATGTTACACCCACCGAAAGCTTTTATGATCCCACAATTAAAAATAACGTTTAACCATGTCAAAGTATAATAACCTCCATACTTGAGTTCTCCAATATGCATCTCATGTTTAAAGACATAAATATATTTTCCTGTAACTCCCCATTTGAAATAGAGTAATTAAATAATAAACCCGATTCCTCGAGATGTAAATTTATAATGTATATTATTTTATAATGAACCTAAAATCCACAATTATTTAGCGGGGTGTTGGTTCGGGGAGCCAAATGATATATTTTAGAACTTTGGGGGGTAAAGTGTAAGATCCGGGTTGGTTTTGTAAAGGTTTTCAGTAGTTAGGGGATGCTTGGTAACTATTAGGACTTAATTTGAAAGGACTTTGGGGTGATAGGGGTTAAATGGTAACATTGAGGATTTCATTTGAAGAGATTTTATGGAAGCAGGGGTTAAAAGGTAAGTTTTCGGTTTAAATTGGAAAAGATCTTCTGGGGAGGGGGCTGATATTGGTAAAATGGATGGAAGATTGATGGACTAAAGGGTGAACCCGTCACCCTCATGTCCAACTTCCATATTGAAGCTGATGGGTTTAGAGCATTCTAACACTTCCTAAGTGTACATGCAACCCTAATAACCTTGAATCTATGTTTTCTCTATATAGATACAAATATTTTTTTCAAGGTTATTTCCTAACTAGCATGGCATGGGGAATATATAAAACATAACACTAGTAGAAATACATACCTTGTTGTTGCTTGGATTCCTTCAAGACTTTGTGAGCCTATCACCCCAAATGTTGTGCCTCAAATGCTTCACACAAAACCGCAAAACTTGGAATAACTTGAGAGAATACTTCTTGCACTCAAAAATAGGTTATGCCCTCTCTAATAACACTAGGTCCCATTTTACTAGCCAAAGGGTTCCTTTTATAATGTTGTCACAATTAGGGTTTTCACATGAATACTCTTAATTGTCATGAATCTTCACTTCTCATGACCCATGGGTTTTTAACTCCCATGGACTATCCATGGGGCTCCAAGTGGTTACTATTGGGTTATGAGCATTCTAACACTCCTAAGTGTACATGCAACCCTAAATACCTTGGATCTATGTTTTCTCTATTATACATGCAAATATGAACATCCAAGGTATTATCCTAATCTAGCATACGATATTATCAATATAACAAGATAGAATACATACCTCTTTGATAGTGCTTGTCTTCATGAAGCTTGAGTGCCTAGTGCCCCAAGTGTGACACCTTAAATGGTTCACACAACACCATAAGCACTTGGAATAACTTAGAGAGAAATTAGAACACTTCATGAAATCGTGTAGCCCTCATACATACACATAGTGTTAGTCCCGATTTCTTGAGCCATGGGTTTCTTTTATATGGTGGCTATTAGGGTTACACCATGTAACTCATGACTTTACCCATTCCTTATGCTCCATGGGTTTTAACCTCCATGGAGTATCCATGGGTCACCCCATGGACTTAGTCCAACATAAGGAATCTTGGATCACAAGCCCACATATATAAGAATGAATGATTTACACAATCAACCCATATATTTAATTAGTCTTCTTTTGATCACTTAATTAATTCTAGATTAATTCTTGATCAATACTAATTAAATAATCTCATTATTCTTATTATTAATATACTAGAACTTATAATATATTAATAACCGTAAGTGTCTTATTTCTCTCATTATAGTCTATCCAAGTGCATGATGCCATGCAACCCAAATGGACCATGCCGGGTCGGGTCAAGTCTTACCAATTATAGTTATGGACTTAGACATTAATCCAACAGTTACATCCATAACCCATAAACCATGGCTCATTAATCCACAATAAAACAATTGATGATTGTCATAATCAATCCTATATATTTAATTAATCTCACTTTGATCACCAAATTAATACTAGATTAATACTTGATCAATACTAATCAAATAATACTTATTATTAATATATTAGAACTTATAATATATTAATAATCACAAGTGTACTTTCTCTCATTTTGTCTATCCAAGAATTGTAATACCATGCAACCCAAATGGACCATGCCGGGTCGGGTCAAGTACATACCAAATAAAGTTATGGACTTAGACACTATATCCAACAGTCTCCCACTTGGATAAGTCTAATAACTATGTTTGCAAATATGACTTCAAAATCCGACTAGCAATCGTAGGTCTTTCAAAGTATCTTGGAACTAAGATGTTGATGATACGTCATTTAAGATAAGTGATCATATAATCCTCTGTTCTCATGATATCAGCCGGACAAACACATGGAACATGGTCTTACTTATTGTCCAACATTTGTTTCTTGATCTTTGATTTGTTTCAACATAGAACTAAATTGAACACATCAATTAGGTTCTGACCGGGCCCGGTACATAGGTCAAAACCAAATCATCGAGGGGCCCAGATATCGCTTCTATTTCTAGAAGGAACAGATAAACTTTGACTGATATGCTTGTACTAACTACTTGTTGAATTATTCTTAAAGGCATGTTTTATAACATCGAGTTACCAATGCATTTTCGTACAATCAATGAATAACCAATTCATAGTCAACAACTCATCTCTCTAGGTTTGAAAATTTATATGATATTACCGTCTCACGATCACTCAAGATAAATTCCATGAAGTGATGGAAGTGAGTGTGGGTTGAATCCAATACTTAGCCCTTATGAGTACTCATGAATGTTGTAGCAACCATTGCATTGTCTAAAGCACTTTAGACAAATCATACAAGCCAAATTCATGATAGTCTTGATTCATATCTACTTCCAACATATGACTAATTGTGGATGGTTTGAATAATATGATATATACCATAACATAATTATTCTGGAAGTCAAAACATGCAAAGTGAAACACAAGAATAATACTAATTTATATGGCCCCAACACTTTGAGTGTAAATAAAAACACCTTTTATTTAAGCACCATATTGATTACTCATTATTTATGTTTCGATTAATTAAATTTATGCTTGAATTAAAACATTAGTTGTCCCATGCTCCAAGCATGTACACTATGTTTTTCCAAACAAAAATTATGCCATACTCCAAGTATTCATACTATGTTTACATATGGTCCTCTCTTTGTGAAGTAGATCAATTGACAATATTCCAATGATGCTCATTTCACGATTCCAATCCTTGTTGTAAATGCAAGAATACCAAACTCTTTCCATTTACTGTAATCTGTTAGATTCTAAACTTATATGCAATGATCCCCTTGTAACGACTATGCACAGAAGTCACAAGGACTTGGCAACAGACATTACAAAGTATTCCAATGGAAAACAATTCCATGGAAATGAAGTCTCAAATTTAAAGTGCATGCCTTTGAACATCCTTCTTAGCATTAAGTTCTTTAATCTTACACAGATTCAAAGAATAACTTCCACCTATGGAGACAATTCCATATTACCATTTTGACCATCACTTCTGAACAAGAGTTGCCTCTTTTGAAAATATGTCAATATTGTCCTTACTCTATACTTCTAATTGTCCATGAGCAACCAATCTTTGGTAAACCTCAGATTGTCCTCGACAATTTTTCTTAATCATTTTAGTCATATCCAGTTCTAACCCCTTTTCCCTTTTTAATGCCCTAAGCATTAGGAAAATTTAGAATGGATGAATGTTATAGTACATGCAATCGATCCTATATCCGAAGCATATGGGACACGATTCTTGCTAAAAAAAATTTATTTGCCATGTTCTCACAATTCGAACTATGAAGAGGGATGCCGTAATCATAATCGAATTTTGAGAACGCAACATATATAGATATTCCTTATGTTGAAGAATTCCAACATAACATTCATATATATCCTTGACTAAAGTTGATAAAACTCAATCTAAGCTGGTAGAATTGGAATGAAGTATAAAATCCTCTCCCTTAATTATAGCAAACAACTTTTCAAAGAAAATTGAAACTTTTGTTTTCTATAATTAATATTGCTGACTTGCAACACTTAACATAATAATCATGCTCCAATTAGGATAATGATTATTATCTTACTAGCATAACACTTATGCTCCCACTAGCTTTGACATGTAATCAACTGGACTTCTAGAAATCAATACTTTATTGACTTTCCTACCAAAGTTCATATTTATGATACTAGATTGCTTTGATAAGACTTTTATCAAAAACATACACCTTTCCTTAGATAGCTCACATGTTTGTCTAGACCTTTTGCAATTCTCACTAGTTAGGGTGCCGGTTAACCACATACGCTCCACTAACTATATGAGAATGCAAATATCACAACCGCTATCTACTTAAATTCTTCTTAATGGAAGTGTTTCCTCACCATGAATCAAAGAGAAACCTTATGACACTTAGATTTTATGGTGTACGTAGTACCTGGTTCCTGGTACGTAAATCTTATTTGAGTATTTTCCATTTTAAGCCTTGGACTCGACGAGTCATAGGTCTGACTCGCCAAGTAGGGACAGGACCTGGGACACGTTTAAGTTGGCGACTCGGCGAGTCCATATCCTGGACTCGGCGAGTCACCAATGTTGGATGAAACCCTAAGTTACATGGGTTTGCAACCTATTTAATCCCCCTTTCCACCCCAAGCCAGCCCCCATTCACCCTCAGAGCCATACACCTCGTTTTAAGCCTTGTTTTGTGGATTTAAAGCCATTTGGTTTGTCCTCTTGAAGATTGGAGTGAGCAGGAAAGGAGATCAAGAAGAAGAAGAGGAGGTCAAGCACTTGTGAGCTATTTCAGAGTGTTCACTAAGGTATGGCTCGTTTTCCCCCTTGTCTTCATGCTTATGGCCCCATTAAAGTCCTTCATGACTCATTTTCCAAGCTTGTATGTGCATCATATTTCGAAATAAGTTGATTGGCCTCTAGATCTAAACATGGTTGAGCTCCAGGAGCTCAGATCTACTACCTTTATGAACCCATATTGCATGAAAACCATAGATCTACTCTTTTGGTGCATTTTGAACCCTAAAATCCCATAGATGGATATTTACACGTAAAGTTGGAAACTTTACGTGTTATTCATGCTCTAGGAGCCCAGATCTACGAATGGCATGGATTGGATTCGAGCAAAATCGCATTTTTGGCTCTTGCATGAAACAGACTCGGTGAGTCTAGTCGCGAGTCTCCGAGTTTGTCCTCTTTTAGCTATGTCGAGCTGTGTGGTGAGTCCAGGGTGGACTCGGTGAGTTGGAAGCCAAAACTCACCCATAGTGGAACTCGGCGAGTCGATGCCCAGACTCGGCGAGTTCAAGGCAATCTCCTTATATCAAGATCAGACTCGGCGAGTTGTTTATACGACTCGGCAAGTCTCAGCATAAGTGTTCATTGGATGAAGATGAACTTGCCGAGTTGTTCATACAACTCGGTGAGTAGGATGAAGGACTTGAGCATCAGTTTGCATGGAGAACTCGTCGAGTCAACGCCTAGCTCGCCGAGTAGAAACAGAATCCAGGTCAGTCGTTTGGACATGGACTCGGCGAGTTGGTGGGCCAACTCGGTGAGTCGGTCAACTGGAAGTTGACTCTGACTTTGACTTAGGGCATGATCAGGGGTATAATGGTCATTTTACCCAAAGGTCAGTTAGCAGTTTTTGACTAAATGTTTGGTGAGAATTACAGCCAAAGGATTTCCGGAGCAGCACCAGCAGCAGTCAAACTATTCCCACGAAGACCGGCAGCTACTCCGAGGTTGGTTACCTTCTAGTAGCGGTGGGTCTAAGGCCTCAATGTCGGCCCACCAGTAGGAGTTGTATGTTAGATGATTGTCTTTGTGATATCATCTAGGTTTGCTACTACCTGATATGTTATATGTTGGCATGATATGTTGTATGTGATAGTAGTAGAGTTTGGTTGTTAGGACCGAAGGGTAGTCAGACACCCCAGATATGTCTGATATTATGTTTGTGATATGATATATGTGATGGTAGTAGTAGGGGGTGAAATAGTCCCTGAGGTTCGGTTGTTAGGACCGAAGGGTAGTCAGTACCCCAGAATAGCTTGACATGGGTAGGTCAGCACCCCAGAATGGCTTGACACGAGTAGGACGGCACCCCAGAATGGCCGCACGGGTAGTCGGCACCCCAGAATGGCCGTACCGGGTAGTCAGGAACCCCATAATAGTCTGGCAGTATGTATGATATGTATTGTATGGTATGTGGTACGATGGGGGAACTCACTAAGCTTTGTGCTTACAGTTAACAGTTTTGGTTTCAGGTACCTCTTCATCGAAGGGGAAGGAGCTGGCACGGTAGCAGCACATCATACACACGCACTGTTTCCGCATCTATTAGATTTATCAGGGATTTTATACTCTGATATTTCGATTGGTTGTATGGTTTGGCTTTTGAACATGGTTTATGTTGTGATGTAGTTTGATCAAACAATGTTTTTAATTATTAACATCTTCTAAAGTAATGTTTTAAAAACGAAATTTTTGGACATGAAAATTGGGTTGTTACAAGTTGGTATCAGAGCCCTAGTTTGAGGGATTCGGACACACCTTCGGGGGTGTTTGAACTCAAATCGAGGGATTAAAAGATTTTGCAAAGAGAAAATGTTTTCTAAAAGGTTTAAGTAAAGGGTTTTAAGAAAGAATAATGTGTGTGATGTGCGTTACCGGCCAAGCTCAAGTAAGTATTCCCCAATGTACCCATACAAGTTTATTTATGTTTATCAGTTTCTGTAGAACAGCATGCTAGAATAGGACTAAGGATCTAGGAGTGATGCCTTAAGTGCCTGCTTTATGTGCTTTAGTATATGAAAGAGTTGCATGCTAGAGTTGAGTAGACAGCAGTAGGGTAGCCTGTTTAGGTTATTCCTGATAGTACGACTTTAGCATTGTATGCTGGTTCAGTTCTCTCTTCGAGGATAGAGTTGCTTGAGATTGTTTTTCTTACGTCCAAATGTTGTTTGCTTTGTGCTATGTGGGCCTTGAAGTGATGGGAGTTAACTGTTAGTTGAATACGTTAAAGTCACATGTGATCATGGTTGAATAATCTCAGAGTGTTGGATTTGACTCTATTGCATAGCTCTTGTTTGAGCCTTAACCGTTGTAGAGATGAGTCCCTTACTCGAAGGATTATCCAAGCGTCAGCACATGTGATTGTATTCAGGTAATAGTTAATTGGCATCACAAGGAGGCCTTCAGCAACTGAGGACTGGCTTGGGTGGAGTTAGAGGTTTCCTAGGGTAAGCCTAGGATAGAGAGTAGCAATGATCAGTGGTACGGACCTGGTTCAGTCGAGGCGGTCCTTGGGGAAGGTACGGATAGATGTGGAAGGTAGTATGGCCCGTACTACTGGAAGCAGAGGATCCGTACACGAACCGAGGAAAGCCAAGATAAGACTAGGGAACTTGTAGCAGGTGGGATCCCTCCAGGGGTATCTGTATCGCTAACATTTGTTATTTCTTTGTATTTCAGAATGGTGATACTATGCCCGAGACCAACAGTTGGCAGTTCAGGAGAGAGATCGGGTTCGGGATCAGGTCCCGAGCCAGTAGATGAGAGGCTACGTGAGTTCATCGCGTCAGAGATCACCAGAGGTATCCTTGAGTCGACTCCCATCATCTTCGGGTCAATCAAGGAAGGGATCATTGAGTTGATGGAGGATCGCCTCAGGGCGTTTAGGAGCGACATGGCATCTGGCCAGTCGGGATCTCGCACGCTGTCCTTTAAGGACTTCAGGGGCAGTGGTGCGCCGGATTTTTGTTCGATAAGGTGTCTAAGTCCATAACTATTTCTCGTATGTACTTGACCCGACCCGGCATGGTCCATTTGGGTTGCATGGCACCATGCAATTGGATAGACCAAATGAGAGAAATAACACTTGGAGATTATTAATATATTATAAGTTCTAATATATTAATAATATTATTTGATTAGTTTGATCAAGAATTAATTTAGAGTTAATTAAGTGATCAAAAGATAACTAATTAAATATATGGGTTGATTATGTAAATCATCCATATCTTGTATAGTGGGCTAAGAGGCTCCATGGATTATCAAGTTGGGTTCCACCCATAGGATGCTCCATGGATGCTCCATGGGAGTTACAAACCCATGGGTCATGGAAATGAAGAGTCATGACACATTAGGGTTCACATGGTGTAACCCTAGATGTGTCAACACTATATAAGAATCATATTCTCCACCAAAATCGGCTACACTAAGGAAACAAGAGGGCTTGGCCGATTTCAAGAAGTGTGCATTCTCTCAAAAGTCTTTCCAAGAGCATTTGGTTTTGTGTGAAGCATTTGAGGCATCACACTTGGGGTGCTAGGCTCATAAGGTTTCAAGGAACACAAGCAACTACAAGGTAAGTTATTCTATCTATCATTCAAGTTAAAATTGTTCCCCATGTATGCTAGATAGGAATATAGCCTTGGAATTCAACTTTGCATGATAATTAGACAAACATAGATCCAAGGTTATTAGGGTTGCATGTACACTTAGGAAGTGTTAGAATGCTCAAAATCCATCAGTGGTAACAGAGCCTAGGCTTGTTTGCTTTTTATTTGTGCTTAAAAGTTGAAAAAAGTTGAAAATCTTGCTGTCTACGAATGGACTCGTCGAGTCCATGGGGGGGGACTCGTCGAGTTCACGTGTATCTTCAACCTACTCGGCGAGTAAGTTCATGCACTCGGCAAGTAGGGTCGACAGATTGTAGAATTTCGACTTTAGTTGCTGGAAATGGACTAGAAACATTACCCTAACCTGTTTTGGTACTTGAAAACTTGTTTTGATGGTGTAATGTTCCTTCTAATTCATTTACAACAACTAGTTATCAAAATTACAAAGTCTTAAGTGTAATTTTGATTTATGAATGTGTTCATATTCATGTTCTTGTTCTTATGATGTTTAGATGATCATAGGAATTATTTGTAACCTATGTGGTAGATTAATTCTTGATCATAATGTGTTTTAATGGAGTCCATAACTTGTCCTCAAGTTATGGAAAACCAAGAGTCACACTTGAATTAAAACCATTAAAAGAACACAAGATTTAGAAAAATGAAGAGTCTTCATTTTATTACTCTATTAAACTCATAAGTTACAACAAATGAAACGTTTTGAAAGTTACAAAACTTGCCCTCAAGTTTTGGAACAAGTAAAGTTAAGTTAAAACTTTAGTTCCAACCCTTAGAATTTTAAAAGTTAAAATTCAACCCTATACTTATATTATGATGATTTAATAATTATATATATATGTATAAGAACAAAGTCGTCTTACCGCTAGTACGCCTCATTCACGAAGCCGGTCTATAAGGTGGGTATAAGGTTGTTGCCTATAAAATGGTGACTTAATGGGTGTCTACTCTCACCCACCGCTTGCTTGACTGGTGGAGGGTCGTTAGCCAAACGGGTAAGACAAGGACTTACAAATTCTCATTCAAAGTATGATGAATATTATAAAGTAACTAAATGTTTTACTAAATTCCCAATCTTAGTTACTTTAGGAAAATGTGAATAAGGTGCTAATCCATGAAATTACACTTTACACTTTGTCTAAGTCGTTGGTGGAGCGTGTGTGGTTAACCGGCACACTAACTTGGACTTAACAACGTAGGTAAAGGGTGACTTAAGGTTTATTATAGTATCGGTGGAGCGTGTGTGGTTTACCGGCACACCGATTGAGTGATAAACTTTAAGGGTACCAAGTGATTTGCATGGTTACTTCACACCTCGTTTTGTGATCCTCGGTATCCCAGTCACAAAACTTGGAGGGCACACTCGAGATTGAAACATGCCTTTGAAAAGTTCATTGAATCTCAAAGAATCTAGGAATTTCTAAGAACCAATAATAAAACCTAATATCCAATATTTCGGTTTTCGTGGTGGAAATTGATGAATCGTTATTCACTTACCTTTCAAATATGTTATAGCTTGGATTAGGGCATACGTCTTCTAAGTTATAATATATTGTGATTGGATCCTAGCCTTAATATTACATTTGGGTGTTTTATTAAGGACTCTCTTAATATCTAAACTAGTCTTGTCCTCTTCCTTCAGATGTCTTCAAACAATGTTGCTTCTAGCTCAAATCCTAATGGCTCCTTTACTCTTATGAGCTTGTGTGGGAAAGTCACTTTTGATGGATCCAACTTCAATGAGTCGATCAGAAACATCAAGATGATTACCCGCTACGAGGACAAAGAATATGTCCTCGACAAGGAGCTTAAGGAGATTGATGAGACCACTGCAACTCCTCAGGAGATCGCTGACTTTCAGGCACATGAAAGGGATGCTACGAAAGTAGCATGCATCATGATGGCCACAATGACAGCGTAACTCCAAAAGTCCTATGAGGATTTCTACCCTTATGAAATGCACCAAGATTTGATGGAAAGATACCATCAAAGTGCACGACAAGAGAGGTACGAAATCATCTGCTCCATGATAACAACCATGATGAAGGACGGGGATTCCGTCACGAGCCACATGCAGAAAATGCAAAGGTATGTGGATCGATTGCTGAAGTTTAATGTGAACTTCCCTGAGGAGCTTGCAATAGATATAATTTTGCGCTCCTTACCATCATGCTATGATCAATTCCGCATGACATATCACATGAATAAGGAAGAGGTCACACTCAGCAAACTTCATGGACTTCTCAAGACCGTAGAACCAGGTCTTAAGGGGAAGTCGGTTGTTAACACTCCTACTGCAAACTCCACTTCGGTTTTGGCAATCGGGAAAAGTCGAGGGAAGAAGAGAAAGAGTTCTTCGAAGGGTACCAAGGTTAGGACCCTTGATGGCTCTTCTTCAAGTGGAACCAAGAAAGGTTTTGTCACTCCTTCTTCTGACCCAAAAGAGTCTGAATGCTTCTATTGCCATGAAAAATCACATTGGAAGCGGAACTGCCCAAAATACCAGCAAGATGTGAAGGATGGGAAAGTTAAACCCAACCATGCAGGTATTTACACTATCATTTCTAATAACTCACCCCATTCGAAATCTTGGGTCCTTGATACCGGTTGTGGTATTCACATTTGTTGTGACTTGCAGGGACTAGGAAGAAGTGAGAATGTGGAGCAAGGAAGAATAAACTTAATCATGGGGAATAAGAAAGTTACACCTGTCACCAAGATTGGAGTTTATACTTTATTGCTAAGTAGTGGGTTAAATTTAGATTTGAATAAATGTTGTTATTCGCCAGAAATGGCAAGAAATATTATTTCCTTTCATGCATTGTATAAGAAAGGTTTCACCTTTTCATTTGATAATGAAGTTGGTTCGATTAATGCTTTCTTTAATAATGTTCTTTATTTTAAAGCATTACCTTGTGATGGTGTGTATGAAGCTGTATCTGTTGCAGATAACTTAGGAAATAATGTTTTGTGTATTGATACTCCTAATAATAATAACTTGGATAAAGCATCATTATGGCATTGTCGTCTTGGACGTATAAGCAAGAAACGCATAGGCCAACTCCAAAAGGATGGAGTCTTGGAGTCGTTTGACCTAAAGTCAGATGATAGTTGCGAATCATGCTTACTTGGAAAAATGACAAAGTCACCCTTCACAGGCTCGTGTGAAAGGGGTGAAGGTTTGTTGGACCTTATACACACGGATGTGTGTGGACCATTCAAACATGCCACAAGGGATGCTAATCGTTATTATTTGACTTTTACTAATGATTACAGTAGATATGGATATGTCTACTTAATCAAACATAAGTCAGAGACTTTCGAGAGGTTTAAGGAATTTAAACAGGAAGTCGAGAATCAATTAGGAAGGAACATTAAGATGCTTCGATCCGATCGAGGTGGTGAGTATCTTAGTTCAGAGTTCCTCAACTATCTAAGGGAATGTGGGATTGTCTCACAATTGACACCTCCCAAGACACCACAGTTGAATGGTGTGGCTGAGAGGCGCAATCGAACCTTGTTAGACATGGTTCGTTCCATGATGAGTCGAGCTTCGCTACCAATCTCATTCTGGGGGTATGTCGTAGAGACTGCCGCCCATATTCTTAATCTAGTCCCTATAAAGAAAGTTGCCAAAACTCCTCACGAGATGTGGACTGGTAAAGTACCTAAACTAGACCACATCAAGATTTGGGGTTGCGAGGCTTTCGTGAGACGTGAGACTCATGATAAGCTCGAACCTCGAAGCGAGAGGTGTATTTTCATCGGCTACCCACAACAATCCTTTGGTTACCTCTTCTACAGACCTAGTGACAATGTGGTCTTTGTAGCAAGAAGAGGAGTCTTTCCAGAAAGAAAGTTTATAAGCCAAGGAGACAGTGGGAGGCAAATTGATCTTGAAGAAATTCAAGAGTCAAGTGGTGAAGGAACTTCAAACTCTAGCCCTCAACTTGAGGAGGAAACTCCTGTTGAGCCAATTGACGAATCTGTACCTCTGAGACGTTCCACGAGAGTTAGGAGTGTACCTGAGCATTACTATGGATTCCATATTACTGCAGAAGGTGAGACACTTATTAGTGATGGGACACTAGTAAGTCAAGATGACCCTAACAGCTACGAGGAAGCCATGGCAGGCCCCGAGTCTGCTAAATGGAAAGAGGATATGGATAGCGAGATACAATCCATGTATGACAATCAAGTTTGGAACATGGTAGAAAATGTACCAGGTCGTAAGACAGTGGGGTGCAAATGGATCTTCAAGAAGAAGACCGACATGGATGGTAATGTACACACTTATAAGGCTAGACTTGTTGCAAAGGGGTTCTCACAAATTCCTGGAGTGGATTATGATGAGACCTTTTCTCCGGTAGCCAAGATTAAGTCTATTAGGGTTATGTTAGCCATAGCCGCATTTCATGACTATGAAATTTGGCAAATGGATGTCAAAACCGCTTTCCTTAATGGAAAATTGGCTGAAGATGTTTACATGAGTCAGCCGTAAGGTTTTGTCAGCAACAAGTACCCTAATAGAGTGTGTAAGCTTGAGAAATCTATCTATGGATTAAAGCAAGCACCTCACAGATGGAATCTTTGCTTTGATGAAAAGGTCAAGGAATTTGGCTTTTCTAGGAGTGAAGATGAATCTTGTGTGTATGTCAAGGCTAGTGGGAGTATAGTTAGCTTTTTGGTATTGTATGTGGATGAGATACTACTCATAGGAAACGACATTCCAACCCTGCAGGAAGTAAAGTCCTGGCTTGGGAAGTGTTTCGCTATGAAGGACCTTGGTGAAGCTGCCTATATTTTAGGGATAAGGATATTGAGAGATCGGAGTAAAAGACTAATTGGACTTAGTCAGAGTACCTACTTGGATAAGGTGCTGAAAAGATTTAGCATGCAGGACTCCATGAAAGGAGAGTTACCCATCTAGAGTAATGGCAAGTTGAGTAAGACACAAAGCCCTAGTACTGAGGCTGAGATAGCAGAAATAAGTCGAATACCTTATGCTTCGGCTGTAGGATCGATCATGTATGCTATGACGTGTACTCGACCTGATGAAGCTTTTGCCCTGAGCATGGTTAGCAGGTTTCAGGGGACCCCTGGCAAGGCACACTGGACTACGGTAATGAATATTCTCAAGTACCTCCGAAGGACTAAGGACTGGGTCCTTACCCTCAGTGGGAGTGATGACTTGAGAGTTGTAGGGTATAGTGATGCTAGCTTCCAAACTGATAGGGATAATTTTCGCTCTCAGTCAGGCTGGGTCTTTACCCTAAATGGAGGATCAATTTCTTGGAAGAGTTCCAAGCAAGAGACAGTGGCAGATTCTACTTGTGAATCAGAGTATATTGCAGCGAGCGAGGCGGCAAAGGAGGCTATATGGCTAAAGAACTTCATCGGAGACCTTGGAGTTGTACCAGCTATTAAAGAACCAATGGAAATTTTTTGTGATAGTGAAAGTGCTGTTGCCTTAGCCAAGAAACCAAGGGATCACGGGAGATCCAGACACATCGACAGAAAATACCATTTTATTAGACATCGAATAGAAGAAGGACTCCTCGTGGCAAAGAGGGTATCATCGGATAAGAACCCAGCAGATCCCCTCACGAAGGGACTGAATCGGGTTAAGCATCTTCAGCATGCTCTGAGCATAGGGCTAAAGGATGATATTAGATTTAGTAGTTAGATAACCTCGAAATTTGTAAAGTGTAATTGACATTAGATGATGAATAAAAAGTGTTTTATTTATGAGTAAAGTGATGCTATCTCTTGTCAATCGTTTACTATATTTCTTTTGCATGTTTTGACTTCCAGAATAATTTTGTTTGGTATAACATATTATTCAAACCTCCACAGTCGGTCATATGTCGGAAGTAGGTATGAATCAAGACTATCATGATTGGTTGCAGAGGTCTAAGTTGTTAGACAAGGCTACAACAATCATGAGTGTTCATAAGTTCTGAGCATTGGACTCAACCCACGCTCACTGGATTCACTTCATGGAATTCTATCTCGAGTGATCGTGAGACGGTAATATCATATAAGTCTTCAAACCTAGAGATATGATTTGTTACTTACAAGTTGGTTATGTATTGATTGTACGAAAACGCATTGGTAACTCAATGTTATAAATCGTGCTCATGTGTGTAATTCAATGAGTGGTAGAACAAACATATGAGTCAAAGTTTATCTGTTCCTTCTTGGATTAGAAGCTGATATCTGGGCCCCTCGATGATTTTATTTTGACCC
This sequence comes from Lactuca saligna, assembly GCF_052625555.1. Lineage (NCBI taxonomy): Eukaryota > Viridiplantae > Streptophyta > Magnoliopsida > Asterales > Asteraceae > Lactuca > Lactuca saligna. The sequence goes on from NC_136418.1 coordinate 75,615,752, forward strand.
ATGTACCGGGCCCGGTCAGAACTAAGTTGATGTGTTCAATTAAGTTCTTTGTCAAACAAATCGGAAATCGGGAAAAAAACTGTTTGACAATAAGTAAGACATTGTTCCATGTATTTGTCTGACTGATATCTAGAATAGAGGATTATATGATCACTTATCTTAAATGGTGTACCGTCATCTTCTCAGTTCCAAGAAACCTTGAAAAGAGCTACGATTGCCGATCGGTTCCTGAAGTCATACTTGCAGTAATAGTTATTAGACTTATCCAAGTGGGAGACTGTTGGATAAGGTGTCTAAGTCCATAACTATTTCTGGTATGTACTTGACCCGACCCGACATGGTCCATTTGGGTTGCATGGCACCATGCAATTGGATAGACTAAATGAGAGAAATAACACTTGGAGATTATTAATATATTATATGTTCTAATATATTAATAGTATTATTTGATTAGTTTGATCAAGAATTAATTTAGAATTAATTAAGTGATCAAAAGATAACTAATTAAATATATGGGTTGATTATGTAAATCATCCATATCTTGTATAGTGGGCTAAGAGGCTCCATGGATTATCAAGTTGGGTTCCACCCATAGGATGCTCCATGGATGCTCCATGGGAGTTACAAACCCATGGGTCATGGAAATGAAGAGTCATGACATATTAGGGTTTACATGGTGTAACCCTAGATGTGTCAACACTATATAAGAATCATATTCTCCACCAAAATCGGCTACACTAAGGAAACAAGAGAGCTTGGCCGATTTCAAGAAGTGTGCATTCTCTCAAAAGTCTTTCCAAGAGCATTTGGTGTTGTGTGAAGCATTTGAGGCATCACACTTGGGGTGCTAGGCTCATAAGGTTTCAAGGAACACAAGCAACTACAAGGTAAGTTATTCTATCTATCGTTCAAGTTAAAATTGTTCCCCATGTATGCTAGATAGGAATATAGCCTTGGAATTCAACTTTGCATGATAATTAGACAAACATAGATCCAAGGTTATTAGGGTTGCATGTACACTTAGGAAGTGTTAGAATGCTCAAAACCCATCAATTTCCACGGGGTGAAGGACCCCATTGTTGCCAGGCGATGGATAGCAGACATCGAGTCTGCACAGTTGACTAGCTTCTGCCCCGAGCTGTCGAAGGTGAGGTATGCAACAGGGTGTTTACGAGACCGAGCTCGAGATTGGTGGGAGTCAGTGGGTGACTCTTTGGGAGCCTCATCTATCGAGGCTATGACCTGGTCGGACTTTGTGACCAGGTTCAGGGCCGAGTTTGCACCGGCTGTCGAGCTGCAGCAGCTGACAAGGGAGTTTTTAGACATGAGACAGATGACTGAGACTGTGGCGGAGATCACCGCCAAGTTCTGGGAGAGGGCACTGTTGGTGCCCCATTATGCGGGTGATGAGGACATGAGGAGGACCCGCTACCATGACATGCTTTGGGCTATTATCCGGGAGCACGTTAGTTTTTCAGCCTGCCCCACCCTGGACTCCATGATTGCCACGGTGAGGGAGAGGGAGATAGATTTGGAGCATATCCGGAAATGGAAGTCAGAGGAGGGATAGACAGGAGAGGCTTCACGTAAGAAGCCCAAGGGATCAGATGGTAGCCCGAAAGGCCAATTAGGACCGAGCCGCTGCAGGAAATGCGGCAGGCCGCACGAGGGGGCGTGCAGGTTGGGATCTTCAGGCTGCTACAAGTGCGGCAGGACTGGGCACTATAGCAGGGATTGCACTGCTCCGGCAGCAGTTATTCAGACATCAGAGTTGCTGTGTTTCCACTGAAACCAGAGAGGCCACAGGAAGGCCAATTGTCCCTAGTTGACAGCTTCATCACCGGTGAAGACGCCAGCTCCAGCGACCCTGCGGATCATGGATGGCCGGCAAGGCAAGGCATAGGCTCCAGTGGTGAGAAGCCGGGCATTTCAGCTGACCATCGAGGAGGCACGCGCAGCACCCGATGTGGTGACGGGTATGATTCTTTCCCTCTCATTTATTTATATGCTGTTATAATATTGATATGTGCTCGGTATATGTATATGTGTTAGGATCGTTCCATGTGAACGGTATCCTAGTTCAGGTGTTATTCGACTCGGGTGCATTCCGATCGTTTGTGTCCCTTGCGCTTAGCAAGAATTTTCCTGAGTCTTCGGGCATGTTGGATTGCCCTTTGGAGCTAGAAATCGCTGATGATCAATCCGTGCGAGCATCGATGGTGTTTCAGGACTGCGTCTTGCGTTTGTTCGAGGAGCGATACTTGGTAGACTTGGTTCCCATTCCGTTGGATGGGAACAAGGTGATTATACGCATGGATTGTCTGACAACCCGTAATTTATTCCGTCACTATAAACCGTTCCCGTTAAATAAAACCGTTCGTATTCAAAATTTTCCGTTAACCTTAGAGTTAAATTAAATTATCGTGACTTTTAATTCGGTTTCATAAGTGTTGGGATGCATTAAAAACATTCAAATATTTTCCATATTTATTTGGAAAATTATTAGTTTCATTTAAATCGTGATTACGACAATTTATCGGGTACGACCAAAAGCACCGTCTAACGGCAGTATCGGGTAGAATTCCACTGGGCCATAAACTCAACCCCTATATAAGGGAGTGAGTGACATCATTTTGAAGCTTTTTCTCTCTCTCTAAACACTTTTTCCCACTACTCTCTCTCTAGAACTCGAAATTAATCCAAAAACCCCATTTCAAGCTTCAATTTGGTAAGTACTTCATCCTAGCATGTTGTTTAACTTGTTTGGCATGCAAATTCATGTTTGAAACTTCCAAAAACACCCAACAACAAGTGTTTACGGCCTAGGGACCCTCCTAAAACCGTGAACACCCCTTGAGAGGGTTTTGAAGCCCTAAAACCCCTCCAAACCCATTCTAGTGCTTAGATATGGCTTAGAAACTTGCATGCATGAACTTAGGACACCAAATTCGTACCATTTGAGTATTGGACATGAGTTTATGGTCCAAGAATATGCTTGGACCATAAACCCACATTCATGGACCATAAACTCCTTTTAAAGTGTCAAAATGCCCCTAAACACTTCCAAATGCTTCCATGATGCTTCCATGAGAGTGTAGAACCTTATAATCCTTCATGTGATGCACCAAAACGTATGTAAATGGATCAAAATTGAGTTTACGGTCCAAGAACATTCTTAGACCGTAAACTCATCTCCTTGGACCATAAACTCTTCAAATGGGTGTTAAAGTGCCTCTAACACCTTGTATGGCTTGGAATTGAACCTAGAACCTTGTATGCTTAACCTTCAACCACAAAAACGCATGACTCATGGATAAACATGAGTTTCAGGTAGTAAACTCATGTGTTTAAGGTAGTAAACTCCCCAAGAGCATCTTCATAAACCGTAAACTACTTTTCAAGGCCATTTCAAGTCCTAATCACTTCCTAAGCCATAGAATCAACCCTAGAACTTTCCTTTGTGCATTGTAGCACCATTTAGCATCCAAGAACACACCACCCATGAGTTTACGGCCATAAAATCATGGTAATATGGTCATATGACCGTAAACTCCCCTAAGGGCTTATTTTTGAAGAGTAAACTCTTTATCTAGGCCCTACACACCCTTAAATGCTACCATTAAAGTGTTTTCGCGTCTTGGAGTGTAAATTCTTATCTAATTAGATACATTTGTGTATCATTTCATATTACATAGGTGCCTCGCACGTTTTCAAGCCTCTATCCGATGTTTAGCATCCTAGTCGACACCTTTCCTCGTCTGGTGAGTTCATACCCCTACCCTTTTTCATTGTTTTTCACTGTTTTCAGGGGGGAATACAAGCAAATTACAAGTAATACTTGTACTCAAACATATTTTATATGTGTTGTATTTCATACTACATATGTTTTTAACACTGTTAATCATACCGGTTAACCGTTTGAACTTGCACATTTCATTATCATAAGTATTTGTGAAAAATGTTATAAATTATTCTACTTTATATTTTCACAAATGGTTTCCATATTATAAACAATTAAAAACATAATCTTTGAACTTTGAACAAGAAACTTAATATATCGTTTTGTCCTCGGTAACACTCCATAGAGATACGCGAGTGGAGGACCTTCGTTATTATTACTTGTAGATTTGTTGTTCCAATAAATTGGAGACACGTCCTCGGAGAACACGCCACAGAGATACGCGAGTGGAGGACCGCCCCTGTAACCAGAATCTCTTAGATAGGGAGCGTGACTTGAGTGTATAGATCTATACGGAGCTGACTACCCCGCACCTGGCTGCTAGCTACAGCCGAACCGAAAGGTTCAAGGCTGACGAAAGTCATAAAGCAAGATAGACTACTTATTTTAATAATTAGTCTATTGTATGGTTATGGAACTCGCAATTTGGATAACAGAAATTTACATTTTTAGTAATAATGGATACAGTAAATTAATAACCAAAAGAATTAGTTTACTATGATAATCAAGTTTTAAGTGTACATCTTTTACATTACATTTTGGGTTGGTGGACTAAAATACACATTACACATTATATCTTTTATATCTTTTACATTTCATCTTTTACATCTTTCACATTAGCAAAATATTGGATTTTCCTGGGGTAATCACAATTCGTAACCAGAACAGTGTAACATAATAGAACAATTAAACTTTACATTTAAGATGATATGGGATTTTCTTGGGTCGTAACATTCTCAGAATTTAAAAGGAATCTTGCACATTTTCATAAAAACAAACCGCTTATGAACTCACCAGTTTTATGCTGATTTTTAAAATGCTTGTATTCTCAGGTTCTACTTAGATAGGTACCCCGCATCCTTTTGCAGAAGACGAAGCAAATGGAAGTCACGTCTTTCTTTTGTTCAAACTTATGTATCTATGAAACTTGTACTACTTTACTTTTCAACTGATGTAATGAAATCTATGTAATGTAATGTTTTGTGTTTTACTTCGCTTACTATGTACATTGGTTATGATATTCAAATGAAGTCACCTCCGCCCCGGGACGTTTCCACCATCGGTTTCGGGGTGTAAGAGATTGGTAGAAGGGCCCTTGTTTATAGTGAACTGAGTATACCAAACGTTACATGGTATAAGACTATAAACATTAAGGGGCCTAAGTGCTCTGAACTAAAATTATGTTTCAAAATATAAGTATTTTCAAAAACATACAAGTATACCTAACCGCCGAGATCCGTAACTACAAATAGAACAAAACATAAGTAAATAGGTGTAGTATGTTGCGGTTAAACCTGTGCAGTTATGTAGTCGTGTCTAGGGTCAATATAGCCTGATCAAATATATTCATTCGAGACACGGCCAACATGTGCCTGGGAGTGACTGTGGTGTTCAGCATGCCTAAAATTTACCCAAATACCCCAAACAACGAGCAGTCGTCGCAGTGAATCATGAAATACTATGGGAGTATTTCTAGATCCAACTTTGTTGTAGAAAATTCTCATTTAAGCGTTGCCCCTCGATCATTCCTTTAGCGATAGTTTATCTCCCTTGATAATTCATTCCTACTCTATCGCTTAATAGAATTATATGTCTGTTATCAAGAGATACCCCTTGTATCATATCTCTTGATTTAATGTAGAGGACTTACCATCCTCTTTTTCCTAATAAATTTAGATCGAAATGTCTTCGAAGAAAGGATCCAGTTCAAGTAACAACAACCCTCCGTCACCACCTCCTTCTCGATTCGACCCAGTGATGTTCCAATTGGCTATTTCTGCTGCAGTGACTGCCGCAGTGACATACTTCTGCCCCGACAGGTTCAGTGGACCAAGAAGTAAGACCAACCTCCAAAACCATGAAAATGTTCAGGAGCATCAAAATGAAGGTGATAAGAGTAAAAAGCGGAAGGGTCAGAGTTCCCAAGGACCCTCCAAGAGACGCGAAACTATGGCAGTTCAAGTTGTCACTACTCCTGTCGCTGTGTCTATAGTTCAAGCTGTTGCTACTCCTGTTGCTGTACCTACAGCTCAAGCACCTACCACTAGGTATGCGGGTAATCTCCCTTGGTGCAACAAGTGCAAATATCACCATTATACCCCTGGCCCGTGCTTCGATAAGATTTGCAAAAGATGTGGCAAAAAGGGCCACTCCGCTCAAAACTGCAAAACACCAGTTCATCTAATCAATCAAGCTTCCGAATCGAGTACCGGACAAGCCTGCTATGGTTGTCGAGAAATCTGGCATTTCAAGCGAAACTGCCCAAAGGCAGCAACTATTGGATTAATGTCTAAGTCCATAACTATAATTGGTAAGACTTGACCCGACCCGGCATGGTCCATTTGGGTTGCATACCATCATGCACTTGGATAGACTATAATGAGAGAAATAAGACACTTATGGTTATTAATATATTATAAGTTCTAGTGTATTAATAATAAGAATAATCAGATTATTTGATTAGTATTGATCAAGAATTAATCTAGGATTAATTAAGTGATCAAAAGAAGACTAATTAAATATATGGGTTGATTGTGTAAATAATCCATACTTATATAGTGGGCTAATGCTCCATGGATAATCTGATGGGTTTTGAGCATTCTAACACTTCCTAAGTGTACATGCAACCCTAATAACCTTGGATCTATGTTTGTCTAATTTGTCATGCAAAGTTGATTTCCAAGGTTATATTCCTATCTAGCATACATGGGAACAATTTTAACATAAAGTATAGATAGAATAACTTACCTTGTTGTTGCTTGTGTTCCTTGAAACCTTGTGAGCCTAGCACCCCAAGTGTGATGCCTCAAATGCTTCACACAACACCAAATACTCTTGGAAGAACTTATGAGAGTATACTCACTTCTTCAAATCGGCCAAGCCCCCTATTTCTTGTGTGTAACCGATTTGGGAGGAGATCATATTACTTATATAGTGTTGACACATCTAGGGTTAAACCCTAATGTGTCATGACTCTTCATTTCCATGACCCATGGGTTTATAACTCCCATGGAGCATCCATGGAGCATCCTATGGGTGGAACCCAACTTGATGATCCATGGAGCCTTTTAGCCCACTATACAAGATATGGATGATTTACTTAATCAACCCATATATTTAATTAGTTGATCACTTAATTAATTCTAAATTAATTCTTGATCAAACTAATCAAATAATATTATTAATATATTAGAACTTATAATATATTAATAATCTCCAAGCGTTATTTCTCTTATTTAGTTTATCCAATTGCATGGTGCCATGCAACCCAAATGGACCATGCCGGGTCGGGTCAAGTACATACCAGAAATAGTTATGGACTTAGACACCTTATCCAACAGTCTCCCACTTGGATAAGTCTAGTAACTATTACTGCAAGTATGACTTCAGGAACCGATCGGCAATCGTAGCTCTTTACAAGGTTTCTCGAAACTTGAGAAGATGATGGTACGCCATTTAAGATAAGTGATCATATAATCCTCTGTTCTAGATATCAGTCGGACAAATACATGGAACAATGTCTTACTTATTGTCCAACATTTGTTTCCCGATTTCCGATTTGTTTGACAAAGAACATTATTGAACACATCAATCTAGTTCTGACCGGGCCCGGTACATAGGTCAAAACAAAATCATCGAGGGGCCCAGATATCAGCTTCTAATCCAAGAAGGAACAGATAAACTTCGACTCATATGTTTGTTCTACTACTCATTGAATTACACATAAGAGCACGATTTTATAACATCGAGTTACCAATGCGTTTTTCGTACAATCAATGCATAACCAACTCGTAAGTAACAAATCATATCTCTAGGTTTAAAGACTTATATGATATTACCGTCTCACGATCACTCGAGATAGGATTCCATGAAGTGATTCCAGTGAGCGTGGGTTGAGTCCAATGCTCAGAACTTATGAGCACTCATGATTGTTGTAGCCTTGTCCCAGACCTCTACAACCAATCATGACAGTCTTGATTCATACCTACTTCCAACATATGACCGACTGTGGAAGTTTGAATAATATGTTATACCAAACAAAATTATTCTGGAAGTCAAAACATGCAAAAGAAATATAGTAAACGATCGACAAGAGATAGCAACACTTTACTCATAAATAAAACACTTTTATTCATCATCAAATGTCAATTACACTTTACAAATTTCGAGATTATCTAACTACTAAATCTAATATCATCCTTCAGCCCTATGCTCCGAGCATGCTGGAGATGCTTAACCCGAGTCAGTCCCTTCGTGAGGGGATCTGCCGGATTCTCATCTGATGATACCCTCTTTGCCACGAGGAGTCCTTCTTCGATCCGATGTCTGATGAAATGGTATTTTCTGTCGATGTGTCTGGATCTCCCGTGATCCCTTGGTTCCTTGGCTAAGGCAACAGCACTTTCACTATCACAGAAAATTTCCATCGGCTCTTTAATAGCTGGTACAACCCCAAGGTCTCCAATGAAGTTCCTCAGCCATAACGCCTCCTTTGCCGCTTCGCTAGCTGCAATATACTCTGATTCACAAGTAGAATCTGCCACTGTCTCTTGCTTGGAACTCTTCCAAGAAATTGCTCCTCCATTTAGGGTAAAGACCCATCCCGACTGAGAGCGGAAGTTATCCCTATCAGTCTGGAAGCTAGCATCACTATACCCTACAACTCTCAAGTCATCACTCCCACCGAGGGTAAGGACCCAGTCCTTAGTCCTTCGTAGGTACTTGAGAATATTCTTTACCGCAGTCCAGTGTGCCTTGCCAGGATTCCCCTGAAACCTGCTAACCATGCTCAAGGCAAAGGCTACATCAGGTCGAGTACACGTCATAGCATACATGATCGAACCTACAGCCGAAGCATAAGGTATTCGACTGATTTCTGCTATCTCAGCCTCAGTGCTAGGGCTCTATGTCGTACTCAGCTTGGCGCTACTCTGGATGGGCAACTCTCCTTTCTTGGAGTCTTGCATTCTGAATCTCTTCAGAATCTTCTCCAAGTAGGTACTTTGACTAAGTCCAATTAGTCTTTTACTCCGATCTCTCAAGATCCTTATCCCCAAAATATAGGCAGCTTCACCAAGGTCCTTCATTGCGAAACACTTTCCAAGCCAGGACTTTACTTCCTGCAAGGTTGGAATGTCGTTTCCTATGAGTAGTATGTCATCCACATACAATACCAAAAAGCTAACTATACTCCCACTAGCCTTGACATATACACAAGATTCATCTTCACTCCTAGAAAAGCCAAATTCCTTGACCTTTTCATCAAAGCAAAGATTCCATCTGCGAGGTGCTTGCTTTAATCCATAAATGGATTTCTCAAGCTTACACACTCTATTAGGGTACTCGTTACTGACAAAACCTTCTGGCTGACTCATGTAAACATCTTCAGCCAACTTTCCATTAAGGAAAGCGGTTTTGACATCCATTTGCCAAATTTCATAGTCATGAAATGCGGCTATGGCTAACAGAACCCGAATAGACTTAATCTTGGCTACCGGAGAAAAGGTCTCATCATAGTCCACTCCAGGAATTTGAGAGAAGCCCTTTGCAACCAGTCTAGCCTTATAAGTGTGTACTTTACCATCCATGTCGGTCTTCTTCTTGAAGACCCATTTGCACCCTACAGTCTTTCGACCTGGTACATTCTCAACCAAGTTCCAAACTTGATTGTCATACATGGATTGTATCTCGCTATCCATAGCCTCTTTCCATTTGGCAGACTCGGGGCCCGCCATGGCTTCCTCGTAGCTGTTAGGGTCATCTTGACTTACTAGTGTCTCATCACTAATAAGTGTCTCACCTTCTGCAGTAATATGGAATCCATAGTAATGCTCAGGTGCACTCCTAACTCTCGTGGAACGCCTCAGAGGTACAGATTCGTCAATTGGCTCAACAGGAGTTTCCTCCTCAAGTTGAGGGCTAGAGTTTGAAGTTCCTTCACCACTTGACTCTTGAATTTCTTCAAGATCAACTTGCCTCCCACTGTCTCCTTGGCTTATAAACTCTCTTTCTCGAAACACTCCTCTTCTTGCTACAAAGACCACGTTGTCACTAGGTCTGTAGAAGAGGTAACCAAAGGATTGCTGTGGGTAGCCGATGAAAATACACCTCTCGCTTCGGGGTTCGAGCTTATCATGAGTCTCGCGTCTCACGAAAGCCTTGCATCCCCAAATCTTGATGTGGTCTAGTTTAGGTACTTTACCAGTCCACATCTCGTGAGGAGTTTTGGCAACTTTCTTTGTAGGGACTAGATTAAGGATATGGGCGGCAGTCTCTAAGGCATACCCCCAGAATGAGATTGGTAGCGAAGCTCGACTCATCATGGAAGGAACCATGTCCAACAAGGTTCGATTACGCCTCTCAGCCACACCATTCAACTGCGGTGTCCTGGGAGGTGTCAATTGTGAGACAATCCCACATTCCTTTAGATAGTCGAGGAACTCTGAACTAAGATACTCACCACCTCGATCGGATCGAAGCATCTTAATGTTCCTGCCCAATTGATTCTCGACTTCCTGTTTAAATTCCTTAAACTTCTCGAAAGTCTCTGACTTATGTTTGATTAAGTAGACATATCCATATCTACTGTAATCATCAGTAAAAGTCAAATAATAACAATTAGCATCTCTTGTGGCATGTTTGAATGGTCCACACACATCCGTGTGTATAAGGTCCAACAAACCTTCACCCCTTTCACACGAGCCTGTGAAGGGTGACTTTGTCATTTTTCCAAGTAAGCATGATTCGCAACTATCATTTGACTTTAGGTCAAACGACTCGAAGACTCCATCCTTTTGGAGTTGGCCTATGCGTTTCTTGCTTATATGTCCAAGACGACAATGCCATAACGATGCTTTATCCAAGTTATTATTATTAGTAGAATCAATACACAAAACATTATTTCCTAAGTTATCTACAATAGATACAGCTTCATACACACCATCACAAGGTAATGCTTTAAAATAAAATACATTATCAAAGAAAGCATTAATCGAACCAACTTCATTATCAAACGAAAAGGTGAAACCTTGTTTGTACAATGCATGAAAGGAAATAATATTTCTTGCCATTTCTGGCGAATAACAACATTTATTCAAATCTAAATTTAACCCACTACTTAGCGATATAGTATAAACTCCAATCTTGGTGACAGGTGTAACTTTCCTATTCCCCATGATTAAGTTTATTCTTCCTTGCTCCACATTCTCACTTCTTCCTAGTCCCTGCAAGTCACAACAAATATGAATACCGCAACCTGTATCAAGGACCCAAGATTTCGAATGGGGTGAGTTATTAGAAATGATAGTGTAAATACCTGCATGGTTGGGTTTGACTTTCCCATCCTTTACATCTTGCTGGTACTTTGGGCAGTTCCGCTTCCAATGAGCTTTTTCATGGCAATAGAAGCATTCAGCCTCTTTTGGGTCAGAAGAAGGAGTAATGAAACCTTTCTTGGTTCCACTTGAAGAAGAGCCATCAAGGGTCCGAGCCTTGGTACCCTTTGAAGATCTCTTTCTCTTCCTCCCTCGACTTTGCCCGATTGCCAAGACCGGAGTTGTTTCTGGAGTAGGAGTGATAGCAACCGACTTCCCCTTAAGACCTGTTTCTGCGGTCTTGAGATGTCCCTGAAGTTTGCTGAGGGTGACCTCTTCCTTGTTCATGTGATATCTCATGCGGAATTGATCATAGCACGATGGTAAGGAGTGCAAAATGATATCTATTGCAAGCTCCTCAGGGAAGTTCACATTGAGCTTCAGCAACCGATCCACATACCTTTGCATTTTCTGCATGTGGCTCGTGACGGACTCTCCGTCCTTCATCATGGTTGTTATCATGGAGCAGATGACTTCGTACCTCTCTTGTCGTGCACTTTGATGGTATCTTTCCATCAAATCTTGGTGCATTTCATAAGGGTAGAAGTCTTCATAAGACTTTTGGAGTTCAGCTGTCATGGTGGCTAACATGATGCAAGCCACCTTGGTTGCATCTCTTTCATGAGTATGAAAGTCAGCGATCTCCTGGGGAGTTGCAGTGGACTCGTCAATTTCCTTAAGCTCCTTGTCAAGGACATATTCTTTGTCCTCGTAGCGGGTAATCATCCTGATGTTTCTGATCCACTTATTGAAGTTGGATCCATCAAAGGTGACTTTCCCACATAGACTCATAAGAGTAAAGGAGCCATTAGGATTCGAGCCAGAAGCATTAGTTGAAGACATCTGAAAAAGAAGAACAAGTTTAGTTTAGATTTAAGAGAGTCCTTAATAAAACACCCAAATGTAATATTAAGGCTAGGATCCAATCACAATATAATATAACTTAGAAGAGGTATGCCGTAATCTAAGCTATACCATATTTGAAAGGTAGGTGAATGACGATTCACCAATTTCCACCACGAAAACCGAAATAATAAATATTTAGTTTTTATTGGTTTTAGAAATTCCTAGATTCTTTGAGATCCAATGAACTTTTCAAAGGCATGTTTCAATCTCGGGAGTGCCCTCCAGGTTATGTGACTGGGATGCCGAGGATCACAAAACGAGGTGTGAAGTAACCATGCAAATCACTTGGTACCTTTAAAGTTTATCACTCAATCGATGTGCCGGTAAACCACACACGCTCCACCGATACTATAATAAACTTTAAGTCACCCTTTACCTACCTTGTTAAGTCCAAGTTAGTGTGCCGGTTAACCACACACGCTCCACCAACGACTCAGACAAAGTGTAAAGTGTAATTTCATGGATTAGCACCTTATTCACATTTTTCCTAAAGTAACTAAGATTGGGAATTTAATAAACCTTTAGTTACTTTATATATTCATCATACTTTGAATGAGAATTTATAAGTCCTTGTCTTACCCGTTCGGCTAACGACCCTCCACCAGTCAAGCAAGCGGTGGGTGAGAATATACACCCATTAAGTCACCATTTTATAGGCAACAACCTTATACCCACCTTATAGACCGGCTTCGTGAATGAGGCGTACTAGCGGTAAGACGACTTGTTCTTATACATATATATATATATATATATATATATATATATATATATATATATAATTATTAAATCATCATAATATAAGTATAAGGGTTGAATTTTAACTTTTAAAATTCTAGGGGTTGGAACTAAAGTTTTAACTTAACTTTACTTATTCCAAAACTTGAGGGCAAGTTTTGTAACTTTCAAAACTTTTCATTTCTTGTAACTTATGAGTTTAATAGAGTCATAAAATGAAGACTCTTCATTTTTATAACTCTGGGGTTTTTCTTAATGGTTTTTAACTCAAGTGTGACTCTTGGTTTTCCATAACTTAAGGATAAGTTATGGACTCCATTAAAACACATTATGATCAAGAATTAAACTACCAAATAGGTTACAAATAATTCCTATGATCATCTAAAACATCATAAGAACAAGAACATGAATATGAACATAATCAAAAATTACATAAAACTTTGTAATTTTGATAACTAGTTGTTGTAAATGAATTAGCAAAACATTACACCACCAAAAACAAGTTTACATTTACTAAAACAGTTTAGGGTAATGTTTCTAATTCATTTTCCAGCAACTGAATCGAAATTCTGCACTCATTCAACTCTACTCGCCGAGTGCATGAACATGACTCGCCGAGTTGGTTGAAGATACACATGGACTCGACGAGTCCCCCCAATAGACTCGACGAGTCCGATCGCAGACAACAAATTTTCGATTCTGTTTTCAACTCTTAAGCACAAATAAGAACAAACAAGCCTAGGCTCTGATACCACTGATGGGTTTTGAGCATTCTAACACTTCCTAAGTGTACATGCAACCCTAATAACCTTGGATCTATGTTTGTCTAATTTGTCATGCAAAGTTGATTTCCAAGGTTATATTCCTATCTAGCATACATGGGAACAATTTTAACATAAAGTATAGATAGAATAACTTACCTTGTTGTTGCTTGTGTTCCTTGAAACCTTGTGAGCCTAGCACCCCAAGTGTGATGCCTCAAATGCTTCACACAACACCAAATACTCTTGGAAGAACTTATGAGAGTATACTCACTTCTTCAAATCGGCCAAGCCCCCTATTTCTTGTGTGTAACCGATTTGGGAGGAGATCATATTACTTATATAGTGTTGACACATCTAGGGTTAAACCCTAATGTGTCATGACTCTTCATTTCCATGACCCATGGGTTTGTAACTCCCATGGAGCATCCATGGAGCATCCTATGGGTGGAACCCAACTTGATGATCCATGGAGCCTTTTAGCCCACTATACAAGATATGGATGATTTACTTAATCAACCCATATATTTAATTAGTTGATCACTTAATTAATTCTAAATTAATTCTTGATCAAACTAATCAAATAATATTATTAATATATTAGAACTTATAATATATTAATAATCTCCAAGCGTTATTTCTCTCATTTAGTTTATCCAATTGCATGGTGCCATGCAACCCAAATGGACCATGCCGGGTCGGGTCAAGTACATACCAGAAATAGTTATGGACTTAGACACCTTATCCAACATAATCAAGTTGGGCTAAAACCCATAGGATGGTCCATGGATGCTCCATGGTGTATTTGAACCCATGGATCCAAGGAAATGGAAAGCCATGACAATTAAGGATTTACCCTAATTGTAACACTATATAATGATATTATTCTTGACAAAAATCGGCCACTAATATTACACTAGAATCACATTAGAAAGTGAAGAAGAGGGCTAGCCGATTTCATGAAGTGTAGAACTCTCTCAAGTTATTCTAAGTGTTTTGATGATTGTGATTCCATTTGAGACTTACACACTATTGGGGCTAGCCACTCAAGCTTCATGAAGACTTTCTACATCAAAGAGGTATGTATTTTATCTTGTTACATTCATGTTTTGTATGCTAGATTAGGATAATACCTTGGATATTCTTATTTGCAAGTATAATAGAAAAAACATAGATCCAAGGTATTTAGGGTTGCATGTACACTTAGGAGTGTTAGAATGCTCAAAACCCAACAGTGATATCAGAGCCTAGGCTTGTTTTCTTGTTAAACTACCAAATAGGTTACAAATAATTCCTATGATCATCTAAAACATCATAAGAACAAGAACATGAATATGAACATAATCAAAAATTACATAAAACTTTGTAATTTTGATAACTAGTTGTTGTAAATGAATTAGCAAAACATTACACCACCAAAAACAAGTTTACATTTACTAAAACAGTTTAGGGTAATGTTTCTAATTCATTTTCCAGCAACTGAATCGAAATTCTGCACTCATTCAACTCTACTCGCCGAGTGCATGAACATGACTCGCCGAGTTGGTTGAAGATACACATGGACTCGACGAGTCCCCCCAATAGACTCGACGAGTCCGATCGCAGACAACAAATTTTCGATTCTGTTTTCAACTCTTAAGCACAAATAAGAACAAACAAGCCTAGGCTCTGATACCACTGATGGGTTTTGAGCATTCTAACACTTCCTAAGTGTACATGCAACCCTAATAACCTTGGATCTATGTTTGTCTAATTTGTCATGCAAAGTTGATTTCCAAGGTTATATTCCTATCTAGCATACATGGGAACAATTTTAACATAAAGTATAGATAGAATAACTTACCTTGTTGTTGCTTGTGTTCCTTGAAACCTTGTGAGCCTAGCACCCCAAGTGTGATGCCTCAAATGCTTCACACAACACCAAATACTCTTGGAAGAACTTATGAGAGTATACTCACTTCTTCAAATCGGCCAAGCCCCCTATTTCTTGTGTGTAACCGATTTGGGAGGAGATCATATTACTTATATAGTGTTGACACATCTAGGGTTAAACCCTAATGTGTCATGACTCTTCATTTCCATGACCCATGGGTTTGTAACTCCCATGGAGCATCCATGGAGCATCCTATGGGTGGAACCCAACTTGATGATCCATGGAGCCTTTTAGCCCACTATACAAGATATGGATGATTTACTTAATCAACCCATATATTTAATTAGTTGATCACTTAATTAATTCTAAATTAATTCTTGATCAAACTAATCAAATAATATTATTAATATATTAGAACTTATAATATATTAATAATCTCCAAGCGTTATTTCTCTCATTTAGTTTATCCAATTGCATGGTGCCATGCAACCCAAATGGACCATGCCGGGTCGGGTCAAGTACATACAAGAAATAGTTATGGACTTAGACACCTTATCCAACATAATCAAGTTGGGCTAAAACCCATAGGATGGTCCATGGATGCTCCATGGTGTATTTGAACCCATGGATCCAAGGAAATGGAAAGCCATGACAATTAAGGATTTACCCTAATTGTAACACTATATAATGATATTATTCTTGACAAAAATCGGCCACTAATATTACACTAGAATCACATTAGAAAGTGAAGAAGAGGGCTAGCCGATTTCATGAAGTGTAGAACTCTCTCAAGTTATTCTAAGTGTTTTGATGATTGTGATTCCATTTGAGACTTACACACTATTGGGGCTAGCCACTCAAGCTTCATGAAGACTTTCTACATCAAAGAGGTATGTATTTTATCTTGTTACATTCATGTTTTGTATGCTAGATTAGGATAATACCTTGGATATTCTTATTTGCAAGTATAATAGAAAAAACATAGATCCAAGGTATTTAGGGTTGCATGTACACTTAGGAGTGTTAGAATGCTCAAAACCCAACAGTGATATCAGAGCCTAGGCTTGTTTTCTTGTTATACTTGCAAATGGAGCTGAAAAATCGAGTTTTGATGCTATCAGCCCAGCAGACTCGCCGAGTCCATGAAGGGACTCGACGAGTCCAAGGCAAAATGCATCCAACTCGCCGAGTTTTGTTCATGCACTCGACGAGTTGGACCCCGGACAGCATATTTTCGAGGTTTTTGGCTAGAAATGGACTAGGAACATTACCCTACGTTGTTTTTGAACTTATAAACTTGTTTTTTAATGTGGTAATGTTCATGCTAATCCATTTTTAAAGATAATTGTCAATAGATTCATGTTTTGTATTAGTTTAACGTTTAGACTAATTAC
Organism: Lactuca saligna; assembly: GCF_052625555.1. NCBI lineage: Eukaryota > Viridiplantae > Streptophyta > Magnoliopsida > Asterales > Asteraceae > Lactuca > Lactuca saligna. Next base: position 75,632,752 of record NC_136418.1, read on the forward strand.
ATGAATAAGTTTGATATGAATTATCTTGTTCTTATGAGTTGCTTAGATTAATAGAAAAGTTAATTGAAATAGTTGTTTTCAATCCATTTTAATCTAAGAGTTGAGTATAAAATGTGTTTGTGTAACTTGTCCTCAAGTTACATGAAGAGTCACATTAAAGACTCATAAAACTCATAAAAGTTGGTAATGGTTACAAAATGAAGAGTCTTGTGTCATTGAATTTTTTTTATGACTCCATAACTTGTCCTCAAGTTATGGAAATTCAAGAGTCACTTCATTAATAAATAAATAAATAAATAAAGTGTAACCCTAATTAATTCCATAAGTTATAAAAAATAAAGAAAAGTTAATTCTCTTATTAGTTTAAAGTCTTCCATAAGTTATGGAACTTGAAGAGTTTTTTGGATTAAAGCTACTTTAAACACATAAGTTATGGAATTAATTAGTTTTGAAGAGTTTCAAAACTTGCCCTCAAGTTTTGGAATTTGAAAAGTTTTCTCTTATGAATACTTTAATTCCAAGTTAGCCCTTAGAATTTTAAAAGAGTTAAAATTCAACACTTATACTATTTATAACATTAATGGTTAATTATTATATATATGTATAAGAACAAGTCGTTTTACCGTTAGTAGGCCTCATTCACGAAGCCGGTCTATAAGGTGGGTATAAGGTTGTTGCCTATAAAATGGCGACTTAATGGGTGTATACTCTCACCCACCGCTTGCTTGATTGGTGGAGGGTCGTTAGCCGAACGGGTAGGACAATGACTTTAAATTCTCCCTTCATTAAAAGTATTAATGATAAATACTAAGTAACTAAAATCTTAATAATTCCCAATCTTAGTTACTTTAGGAAAAATGTGAATTTGGTGCTAGCCCATGGAATTCACACTTTGTACCTTACCAAGTCGTTGGTGGAGCGTGTGTGGTTAACCGGCACACTAACTTGGACTAGTAAGGACCACGAAGGGTGACTTAATGTTTGTCATAGATCAATGGAGCGTGTGTGGTTAACCGGCACATTGATTAGGTGATAATATTAAGGGTACCAAGTGAATTGGTATGGTTATTCACACCTTGTTTTGTGATCCTCGGCATCCCAGTCACAAAATTTGAGAGGGCACACTCGAGATTGAAACATGCCATTGAAAAGTTCAATGAATCTCAAAAGATCTAGGAATTTCAAATCCAATTAAAACCTAATAAATTATTTCGTTTTTCATGGTGGAAATTGGTGAATCGTCATTCGCCTACCTTCAAATATTTTATAGCTTGGATTACGGCATCCCTCTTCTAAGTTATAAAATAGTTTGTTGGGTCCTAGCCTTAATATTTCATATTGGGTGTCATATTAAGGACTTTAAATCAACTATCTTGAATATCTCCCAAAACATGTCTGGTTTAGACATTTATGATCTTCCCAAATCTCTTGAAGATGATGTTCCTCAACATCATGCTTCACTTCCTCTATCTCCTCCAATTATTCTCCCTCACCTACAAGTTCTTGAAAAGTTTAAGGTCACTCGAGCCATATTGGCAAGTAAAGGTCTTGGTGTGGTCACATCTTGGAGATGTAGTCACATATTGACAAGCCGGGAGAGTTGGGTGTCAAAGTCTTGAGAAAGTTGGTGGTTCAATCACTTTCTAAGTCACATAGTGAGTTCTTTTAGAACACCTATGAAAAAGACTATGACAAGACCCTTAATTATCTTATCTATTTGTTAAGATCAACTTCCTCAAAACTTGATGGACATTGACAATAGTGACACAGGAAATCCAGAAAAGCATTCTCTTCCCAATGGAAGGGACCGGCCATAGTCAACTCGGTTGACCAAATGGTAAAGAGAAAAACTAAGTCTGTGATAGTCCCGTGTACCATTATCAAAGGGTCCATATGTTTATATTGCCAAAGAAAGGGGCATTGGTTGCAAAGCTGCCATAATTTACCTAAGGACGTTAAAGTCGATAAGATTGACTCTACTTCAGGTAAAGTCCACTGTCTAACTCTATTAAGTTTTTATTATGAGATTCTTGATACATGATGTGACTGGGTCACATGGTGATGTTTTAAGAATCAAATAAAAGGTAAAGAAACTTAAAGAAAGAATATGCTGAATCTGATCGCGTAGATGGATTTCTATCGCGTAGTTTGAAGATCGGATTCTTGAGCTACTTCTTAAGAGTTATAATATATTGCTTGTGAATAGATAACAACAAGGTTTTCATGTGGATTGTAAGGATAATTTTTGCCGCAAAGTTTTAAAATAAAAGAAAAAAAGGGTTTTAATTTTATTTATTTTAAAAAAAAAATATCCTTACAATGGCATCTGTGGAAAATTGTTGCTTATATGTTTCCAGTAATAGCAATATTGGAAAGTGGATTTGATTCTTCATTTGTGGTAGTGTGTGAATTTACCAAATGAAGAAAGTTTTTCATCACCCAAGTTTCAATTGGACAGAAACTTGGAATCATACAAGTTGTATTGTATGACGAATGAGAATTTTCATCTTTGAAAAATTAAGATTGATTCTTTGATCACATGTATATGTGAGTCAATTGAAGGACTAAGGAATTAGGTACACTGGGTGTGCGCTGGTCAAGGTCCACCACAAAGATTGATTTGTCATGATTTACTAAGTATTAGTGAATATGATTATACTTATAAGGTTAAGTATAATTCTGTAACATTGGAAAGGTTACAATGTATGGCAAAGCGAATAAGAAGAATCAAATTAGGCAGAAGGATAAAAGTTTCTCAAATCTGAAAAGATGGGAGAGTACTTTAGTATCAGTTTTATGATCATCTTAATGATTTAGAAACCATATCACAAATTCATACTCTAAGGACGTCTTAGTGCATTGTTATGGCTAAGAAGAGAGGTCATGAATTGTTGGATTGGTTAAGATCAAGGAGATGAGTCATACTTCGTTCCAAAACAATTCTTAGAGTCATACTCCAAGATTGTAACATTAAGTGACATAAAGTAAGGTTTAAAACACTTATCAAATGTAGTGTGAAATGTTTCTACTCTTGTACATTTGAGATTGGTAAGTTGTGATGTCTTAGATGAGACAAAGACCAACTAAGACCAATTGTGTGAAGTGTTAGTCTTGATAAGAATCCGCATTATCCCTTGAATATTTGTTTTGTCAAGGAATGGTTCTTGACTGGGGAAACTTATATGTCAAGGGGACAGTGGGAGCCTTAAAGATCCCGAAAGGGTTTCAAGATTTAATCAAGAGTGAAACCTGTAATTTATCACTAGCACACGACTTAAGGTTTGCAACCTATCGTGTTGACATAATTCTTATTTCTGTACCTACTTCAAATAAGTTGAATTTGCATGTGAGTTATCAGAGTTCAACTTGGAAGCATTGGTGGGCCTTGTGCTACCAAGGTGACAAGAAACTAAGATTGAACAAGTTTAATCCATGTAAGGCTGAATTTCTCACTAACCTTATCTTATTATTATGGTTTTGACAAATTCGCATGGATAGGAACTCATACACTATAAAATCTAAGTGTCATAATGTTTCTCTCCGATTCATGAAAATGATGGTGAGGAAACGCTTTCACTAAGTAGATTTTACATAGATAGCAATTGTGTTATTTGCATTTTCAAAAGTCGTTAGTGGAGCGCGTGTGGTTAACCGGCACGCTAACATGGACTTGTGAGAAATGGCAAATGCCTAAGCAATTGAGACTATGATTACGGCATCCCTTTTCATAGTTCTGAAAATTGTTTAGACACACATGTGAGCTATCTAAGAAAGGGTGTATGAATCTAAATTTCAGAAGTCCAGCAGATTTCTGAAAATATGTCAGAGCTAGTGGGAGCATAAGTGTTATGCTGATAATCATCATGTTAGTGGGAGCATGATTATTATTATGATTAGTATTGCAAGCTAGCAATGTTAATTATAGAAAACAAAGCTTCAATTTGTGAAGTTGCAGGGGTTGAAAAGTTGTTTTGCTATAATTAAGGGAGAGGAAATTAGACTTCATTTCAATTCTAAAGCTTAGATTGAGATTTTAATCATCTTTAGTCAAGGACATATATATGAATTTTTTGTTTGAATGGTTCGACTTAAGGAAATTCTATATATATATATTGCATTCTCAAAATTCAATTATGACTACGACATCCCTCTTCATAGTTAAATTTTGAAAACATGGCAAATAAAAAAAATATTGTAGCAAAAGACTGGTCTAGTATCATGTCTTTATGTCAAACATCATGAATCGTGTCCCATATGCTTCAGATATAGGATCAATTTCATGTGCTATAATATTCATCCTTTCTAAATTTTCCAAATGCTTAAGGCATTTAGAAGGGAAAAATCTAGAACTGGATATGACTAAAGTGATTAAGCAATTGTCGAGGACAATCTAAGGTTTACCAAAGATTGGTTTCTCAAGGACAATTGGAAGTATAGTGATAATTCTGGAAGGACCATATTGACATAATCTGTAAGGAGGCAACTCTTGTTCAGAAGTGATAGTCAAAATGGGATCTGGAAATGTTTCAAAGTTAGAAATTATTCAATCTATGTAAGATTAGAAAACTTAATGCAAGAAGGATGTTCCCAAGGAGCTGATCTCCTTTGGAATGCTCTGTAATGGTTGTTGTCAAGTCTTTCTGACTTCGTGCATAATCATTACAAGAGGATCAATGCATATAAGTTTAGAATCTAACAGATTTCAGTAAATGACATGAATTTGGAATTCTTGCATTTACAATAAGGATTTGGGATTGTGAAATGAGCATCATTGGAATCATGTTCAATTGATCTACATCACAATGTAAGGATCATAGACAAACATAGTGTGCATACTTGGGGTATGGCATAACTATTGTTTAGAAAAACAAAGTGTACATGCTAGGAGCATGGGACGACTGTTGTTTTTATTCAAGTCTTAAGTTGATTATTTGAAACATTGAATAATGTGTAATCAATATGGTGATAAATAAAAAGTGGTTTTATTTATATTCAAAAGGGTTCTGAGACCATATTAGATTCGATTATTATTGTGTTTCACTTTGCATGTTTTGACTTCAAAAATAGCTAGGTTATTCTTTCTGAATGACTAAGTTATTTAAACACTCCACAGTCGTTCATATGTTGGAAGTAGGTATGAATCAAGACTGTCATGAATCGGGTTTGTAGATGGCTAAATGAGTTTAGTCATGGCAATGGTTGCTACAACATTCATGAGTGCTCATAAGTTATGAGTATTGGAATAAACCCACGCTCACTTGTATCACTTCATGGAATTTGTCTCGAGTGATCATGAGACGGTAATATCATATAAATCTTCAAACCTAGAGATATGAGTTGTTACCTATGAGTTGGTTGTGCATTGATTGCACGTAAACGCATCAGTAACTTGATGTTAAAAAACGTGCCTTTGTGTACAATTCAACAAGTAGTAGAACAAGCATATGAGTCAAAGTTTATCTGTTCCTTCTAGAAATAGAAGCAATATCTGGGCCCTCGATGATTTTGTTGTGACCTATGTACCGGCCGGTCAGAACTGAATTGATGTGTTCGATTAAGTTCTTTGTCAAACAAATCGAAAATCGGGAAACAAACTGTTGGACAATAAGTACGACGTTGTTCCATGTATTTGTCCGGCTGATATCATGAGAACAGAGGATTATATGATCCCTTATCTAATGGACAAGTCATTGACAAGGTCAGAGTTCATCTACAAGGTCAGAGATCAACAGAAGCTTTTGAGAGCTACGATTGCCAGTTGGTTCCTGAAGTCATACGCAATAATAGTTTTAGACTTATCCAAGTGGGAGACTGTTGCATTAATGTCTAAGTCCATAACTATAATTGGTAAGACTTGACCCTACCCGGCATGGTCCATTTGGGTTGCATACCATCATGCACTTGGATAGACTATAATGAGAGAAATAAGACACTTATGGTTATTAATATATTATAAGTTCTAGTGTATTAATAATAAGAATAATAAGATTATTTAATTAGTATTGATCAGGAATTAATCTAGGATTAATTAAGTGATCAAAAGAAGACTAATTAAATACATGGGTTGATTGTGTAAATCATCCATACTTATATAGTGGGCTAATGCTCCATGGATAATCAAGTTGGGCTAAAACCCATAGGATGGTCCATGGATGCTCCATGGTGTATTTGAACCCATGGATCCAAGGAAATGGAAAGCCATGACAATTAAGGATTTACCCTAATTGTAACACTATATAATGATATTATTCTTGACAAAAATCGGCCACTAGTATTACACTTGAATCACATTAGAAAGTGAAGAAGAGGGCTAGCCGATTTCATGAAGTGTAGAACTCTCTCAAGTTATTCTAAGTGTTTTGATGATTGTGATTCCATTTGAGGCTTCCACACTATTGGGGCTAGGCACTTAAGCTTCATGAAGACTTTCTACATCAAAGAGGTATGTATTTAATCTTGTTACATTCATGTTTTCTATGCTATATTAGGATAATACCTTGGATATTCTTATTTGCATGTATGATAGAGAAAACATAGATCCAAGGTATTTAGGGTTGCATGTACACTTAGGAGTGTTAGAATGCTCAAAACCCAACAGTAACCACCAACAACATCAACAACGCAAATATGGTTTTAGCTATGAAGCAAGAGGAAGCATCCACTGATCCCACTGCCGTGGGTATATTTCTTCTCGACAATTCTTATGTTCGCATCCTTTTCGAATCTAGTGTCAAGAAAGTTTTATTAGTCATCCATTCAAATATCTTAGTAAAGATAGCCCTTGTCTAATAACTGAAACATTTACCATCAAGATGGCTAGCGGCGAGAATGAGTGCGCTAATGATTTATTCCTAAGTTGTATCCTTACCTTGAGTAATCATTCTTTCCTCATTGATCTGATGTCAGTTTCAATAAAGAGTTTTGATGTTATCTTTGGCATGTATCAGTTGAGTCCTAATCATATTGATACACTTTGTTACGAAAAAGCTATTCGTCTCAATTTCCTCTCTGACCGGACCCTCATGAGATAAGGTGTCAAGCTTGGCCCAAATCACTGCATCATTTTCTGTATCAAAGCTTGAAAACTTTTGCAAAAAGGAGTTTTTGGTATTCCTAGTCCATTGAATCAGTGAGAAACAAGACGTTAAAGACCTCTAGAGCGTCCCCGAAAACTGTAGTATTCCTGATATATTCCCGAAGAGCTCCCGAGAATGCCTTCCGAACATCAAGTCGAGCCTCGTATCGACACAATCCCTGGATACTACCCCCGTAGCCAAATCTCCATACCATTTTTCCCCAGCAGAAATGCAGGAATTATCCAGTCGACTTAATGAGTTGACAGTCAAAACCGATATCCTCTTTCCCCAGTAGATGACTTCTTTGATAGAATTCAAGAGCTAGCTACTCGTCAAAGATAGACCCTAGGTCGAGACATCATCAACTACGAGTTTGCGAGGATAATGTTTCCAAGATAGTATTCAGGATTCGATATGATCACTAAGAGTTCGTATTGATATCCTTCGGTCAAACCATTTTCCCTTGGTCATGTAGTGAGCGATGAAAACATACACGTGGATTCTCATAAGGTCGAAGCAATAGAGAATTGGTCAGCACCGAAGACACTCATAGAAAACCTGTCAATTCTTGGGTTTCGCTGGCTAGTATTGCAGACCCATTCAGAAAATTCTTCCAGAATCACCAAACCCCTAATTACTCCGACACAGAAAGGTGTATCCTTTTATGTTGGAGTAAAAAGTGAGATACATCATTCCAAGCATTAAAGTAAGACTTATACATCACACCTAACCTGTCCCTGCGAAAAGAAACAAAGGAATTCATTGTCCTTTGCAGTACGTCCAATCAGAGTTTAGATCATGTGCTTAGGCAAGAAGGAAAAGTTGTCATTCACGCTTTGAGACAAACAAAAGGCACACAAAATTAACTACACAACTCACGACTTGGAAATTAGGAGAAGCAGTCCATGCACTGAAGAATGAGAAACATGATCTCTATGGAACCAAGTATGCAAATTTCACTAACCTTAAGAGACTACAACATAGCTTCGATCGTAAAGACATGAACATGAGGTGCCCTTAGCCGAAAGGAAAGCTTAGACAGCAAGACTAAGGCATGGACAATGACCATCTAGACCCGTTTACTCGCTCATACTTGAGGAGCCTAGTTAGAAACCCTCGGGATTGATCCAGTAGCCCGAGATACCCAAATGGAAATAAAAGATGTCCAACATGGACTTCACCATCCAGTTATCCAGTTTTCCGAGTAATTACGATACCATTTGTAAATGGTTGATCGTTCGATAAAATCCGTTCACTTCCTATCGATCAAAGAATCATTCAAGATGGAAAGACTCATGCGAACCCACATCAAAGAAGTAGTCCGACTGCATAGTATACCTGTGTCCATTATCTTCAGTAGAGATAGCAGGTTTACCTCAAGATTTAGGCAGATTCCTTCAGAAAACTCACGAAACCAAGCTAGACATGAGTACAACTTATCATCCTCGGACAATTAGACAAAGTGAGAGAGTATTTTTCAAGTCATGGAATACATGCTGGGAGCATGTGTCATAAATTACTAAGCAACTTGGGATACCCCTTTACCTTTGATCAAGCCCAAAAATAATAACGGTTATCCCAGCAGTATCCAGACGACACCATTTGGAACCATCTACAATAAAAAATGCAGATTCCCTTGTGTTAGGTCAAGGTGGAAGACATGCAGCTAGCCAAGAGTCGATTCCCCGGTAATACCCACAGTGGTTCTCAATTCATCCGCGAAACCGTCGAGAAAATCATCCAGACCTGAGAACAATTGAAAACTTCACAAGATCGACATGAGAGTTACGTCAATGTACAACGGAAACTTCTGGAATTCAAGGTTGGAGATCATGTCCTGTTAATGGTGTTTCCCTGGAAAGACATGAGACACTTTGGAAAGCACGGAAAACGTAACTTGAGGTAAATTGGACCCTTTGAGATCCTCGTTAGGATCAACCCCATAGGCTTCAAACTCTGAGTACCTTCAAAACTTAGCAACATCCATCCTGTCTTCCACGTACCGAATCTTTAAAAGTGCCTATCTGATGAAACCGTAGTAATCCCTCTTGGACAAATCGAGACCATAGACGGAGAGATCAAACGTACGAAACAAAGCCACATCCCGTTAGTGAAGGTTAGCTGGAATTCCAAGCGAAAAACTAAATTCACTTGGGAGCGCGAACACCCAATAAAGCAGACACATCCACATCCTTTTCCATAATTGTAACTTAATTTTTGAATTTTGGGATGAAATTCCCTCTAACAGGGGGATAATGTGACAACCCGTAATTTATTCCATCACTATAAACCGTTCCCGTTAAATAAAACCGTTCGTATTCAAAATTTTCCGTTAACCTTAGAGTTAAAGCAAATTATCGCGACTTTTAATTCGGTTTCATAAGTGTCGGGATGCATTAAAAACATTAAAATATTTTCCATACTTATTTGGAAAATTATTAGTTTCATTTAAATCGTGATTACGACAATTTATCGGGTACGACCAAAAGCACCATCTAACGGCAGTATCGGGTAGAATTCCACTGGGCCATAAACTCAACCCCTATATAAGGGAGTGAGTGACATCATTTTGATGCTTTTTCTCTCTCTCTAAACACTTTCTCTCACTACTCTCTCTCTCTCTAGAACTCGAAATTCATCCAAAAACCCCATTTCAAGCTTTAATTTGGTAAGTACTTCATCCTAGCTTGTTTTTTAACTTGTTTCGCATGCAAATTCATGTTTGAAACTTCCAAAAACACCCAAGAACAAGTGTTTACGGCCTAGGGACCCTCCCAAAACCGTGAACACCCCTTGAGAGGGTTTTGAAGCCCTAAAACCCCTCCAAACCCATTCTAGTGCTTAGATATGGCTTAGAAACTTGCATGCATGAACTCAGGACACCAAATTCGTACCATTTGAGTATTGGACATGAGTTTACGGTCCAAGAACATGCTTGGACCATAAACCCACATTCATGGACCATAAACTCCTTTTAAAGTGTCAAAATGCCCCTAAACACTTCGAAATGCTTCCATGATGCTTCCATGACAGTGTAGAACCTTGTAATCCTTCATGTGATGCACCAAAATATATGTAAATGGATCAAAATTGAGTTTACGGTCCAATAACATTCTTAGACCATAACCTCATCTCCTTGGACCATAAACCCATCTTCTTGGACCCTAAACTATTCAAATGGGTGTTAAAGTGCCTTTAACACCTTGTATGGCTTGGAATTGAACCTAGAACCTTGTATGCTTAACCTTCAACCACAAAAACGCATGATTCATGGATAAACATGAGTTTAAGGTAGTAAAATCATGTGTTTAAGGTAGTAAACTCCCCAAGAGCATCTTCATAAACCGTAAACTACTTTTCTAAGGCCATTTCAAGTCCCAATCACTTCCTAAGCCATAGAATCAACCCTAGAACATTCCTTTGTGCATTGTAAGACCATTTAGCATCCAAGAACACACCACCCATGAGTTTACGGCCGTAAAATCATGGTAATATCATCATAGGATCGTAAACTCCCCTAAGGGCTTATTTTTGAAGATTAAACTCTTTATCTAGGCCCTACACACCCTTAGATGCTACCCGGGCCACTCCTAACACTTAATTAAAGTGTTTTCACGTGTTGGAATGTAAATTCTTATCTAATTAGATACATTTGTGTATCATTTCATACTACATAGGGGCCTCGCACGTTTTCAAGCCTCGATCCGACGTTTAGCATCCTAGTCGACAGCTTTCCTCGTCTGGTGAGTTCATACCCCTACCCTTTTTCATTGTTTTTCACTGTTTTCACGGGGGAATACAAGCATATTACAAGTAATACTTGTACTCAAACTTATTTTATATGTGTTGTATTTCATACTACATATGTTTTTAACACTGTTAATCATACCAGTTAACCGTTTGAACTTCCACATTTCATTATCATAAGTATTTGTGAAAAATGTTATAAATTATTCTACTTTATATTTTCACAAATGGTTTCCATATTATAAACAGTTAAAAACATAATCTTTGAACTTTGAACAAGAAAATTAATATATCGTTTTGTCCTCGGTAACACTCCATAGAGATACGCGAATGGAGGATAGTCTTTTTAGATAGAACTTAAACAGGACCTTCTTCATTATTACTTGTAGATTTGTTGTTCCAATAAATTGGAGACACATCCTCGGAGAACACTCCATAGAGATACGCGAGTGGAGGACCGCCCCTGTAACCAGAATCTCTTAGATAGGGAGCGTGACTTGAGTGTATAGATCTATACGGGGCTGCCTACACCGCACCTGGCTGCTAGCTACAGCCGAACCGAAAGGTTCAAGGGTGATGAAAGTCATAAAGTAATATGGACTACTTATTGCCATAATTAGTCTATTGAATGGTTATGGAACTCGTAATATGGACTACTTATTGCCATAATTAGTCTATTGAATGGTTATGGAACTCGCAATTTGGATAACAGAAATTTACGTTATTAGTAATAATGGATATAGTAAATTAATAACCATAATAATTAGTTTACTATGATAATCAAGTTTTCAGTATACATCTTTTACATTACATTTTGGGTTGGTGGACTAACATACACATTACACATTATATCTTTTACATCTTTTACATTGCATCTTTTACATCTTTCACATTAGGAAAATATAGGATTTTCCTGGGGTAATCACAATTCGTAACCAGAACAGTGTAACATAATAGAACAATTAAACTTTACTTTTAAGAAAATATGGGATTTTCTTGGGTCGTAACATTCTCAGAATTTAAAGGAATCTTGCACATTTTCATAAAAACAAACCACTTATGAACTCACCAGCTTTATGCTGATTTTTAAAATGCTTGTAATCTCAGGTTCTACTTAGACAGGTACCCCACGTCCTTTTGCAGAAGACGAAGCAAATGTAAGTCACGTCTTTCTTTTGTTCAAACTTATGTATATATGAAACTTGTACTACTTTACTTTTCAACTGATGTAATGAGATATATGTAATGTAATGTTTTGTGTTTTACTTCGCTTACTATGTACATTGGTTATGATATTCATATGAAGTCACCTCCGCCCCGGGACGTTTTCGCCTTCGATTTCGGGGTGTGACAGATTGGTTGAGCCCTAATGGGGCAGTGATAGATTGCGCACAGCAGCTAGTGCGAGTCCGGACCCCAGGTGGGGGAGAGTTAGTGATTCATGGCGAGAGGCCACAGTGTGGACCCTCAGTCTGTTCAGCAGCAAGGGCTAGACGGTACCTTCAGCAGGGATGCGCAGGTTATGTTGCATACCTTATGGATATCCGGGAGGCGGGTAAGGCGTCAGTGAGCGAGGTTCTAGTGGTGCAAGATTTCACGGATGTTTCCTCAGAGGGGCTTCCTGGGATACCTCCAGAGCGACAGGTGGAGTTTAGGATTGACCTCATTCCTGGTGCGGTTCCGATAGCCAATACACCATATCGGCTGCCTCCTCCTGAGATGCATGAGTTGTCTACGGAGCTGCAGGAGCTGCTAGACAAGGGATTCATTAGACCGAGTAGTTCACCCTGGAGAGCCCCGATTCTGTTTGTGAAGAAGAAGGACGGATTGCACCGGATGTGTATAGATTATCGGGAGTTGAACAAGGTAACGGTGAAGAACTGTTATCCACTCCCAAGGATTGATGATCTCTTTGACCAGCTTCAGGGAGCATCTTGGTTCTACAAGATTGATTTGCGTTCGGGTTATCACCAGATGAGGGTCAGGGAAGAGGATGTGCAGAAGACCGCGTTTCGGACATGCTATGGCCACTATGAGTTCGTGGTGATGCCGTTTGGGCTCACCAATGCTCCTGCCGTGTTCATGGACCGCATGAACCGCGTATGCAAACCGATGTTGGATCGGTCTGTGATAGTCTTTATCGATGACATCTTGGTTTATTTCAAGACTCAGGATGAGCATGACGAGCATCTGAGGGAGGTGTTGGAGACCCTGAGGGGGGAGAGCTTGTATGCCAAGTTCTCCAAGTGTGAGTTTTGGTTGCACGAGGTGCAATTTCTAGAACACCTTGTCAACCAAAACGGGATTCTGGTCGATCCGGCCAAGGTCGAGGCCGTGATGAGATGGGAGGTTCCGAAGTCTCCATCTGAGATACGGAGTTTCCTAGGATTAGCAGGCTACTATCGGAGATTTATTCAGGATTTCACCAAGATAGTCGTACCCCTGATGCGGCTAACGAAGAAAGTTGTGGTCTTTCGGTGGGGACCCAAGCAGCAGACTGCATTTGAGACACTGAGACAGAGATTGTGCGAGGCGCCAATCATAGCCCTACCCGAAGGCGTAGAGGATTTTGTGGTTTATTATGACGCGTCCATTTTAGGGTTGGGCACGATATTGATGCAGAGGGGACATGTCATTGCCTACGCTTCGAGACAGCTCACGCCTCACGAGGCGAACTACCCGACTCATGATTTGGAGTTGGCGCGGTGGTTTTCGTCCTCAAGATTTGGCAGCATTACCTCTACGGGGTTTGGTGTACCATTTACACGGACCACAAGAGTTTGAGGTACCTCATGGATCAACCGAATCTGAATATGAGACAGCGTCGGTGGTTGGACGTGGTGCAGGATTATGATTGTGAGATCCTTTACCACCCGGGAAAGGCCAACGTGGTGGCCGATGCGCTTAGCCGGAAGTCGGCGCCGATCAGGGATATTTGCTTGAGGATGACTGTAGTGACTCCCCTGTTGGAGCAGATTCGGAAGGCTCAACAGGAGGCTATCAAGGAGGAACATCGGAAGAGCGAGCGTGTGGTGGGTCAGGTTTCCTCCTTCGATTATGATAGCTGAGGACTATTGACACTACAACGTAGGGTGTGGGTGTCGTATCACGGAGGCGTGCGCCAGATTTTGATGGAGGAGGCGCACAAGTCCCGATTCTCTATTCATCTAGGGGCGACGGAGATGTATAGTGATCTTCGATTAGATTATTGGGGGCCCTGCATGAAGCAGGATGTGGCATGGTACGTCGAGCGGTGCTTGACCTGCAGGAAGGTCAAGGCCGAACATCAGAGACCGCATGGGAAGATGCAGCCGTTGGACATCCCGTTGTGGAAATTGGAAGATATCACGATGGATTTTATCACAAAGCTTCCCAGGACTACGCGCGGAGTAGATTCGATTTGGGTCATCGTGGATCGATTGACCAAGAGCGCCCATTTTATTCCGATCCAGGAGGGCATCTTGGCCGAAAAGTTGGCTGATATTTACAGCAGGGAGATAGTAGCACGACACGGGGTGCCGGTGTCAGTGATATCAGACCGAGATGTGCGATTCACTTCTAGATTTTGGAAGAAGTTTCATGAAGAGTTGGGCACTCATTTGCATTTTAGCACCGCCTTTCACCCGCAAACGAATGGTCACAGAGAGCAAACCATCCAGACTTAGGAGGATATGTTTCGGGCATGTGTGTTGGATTTCGGTGGTAGCTGGGATACCTATCTTCCCTTGGCCGAGTTCTCGTACAATAACAGCTACCACGCGAGTATAGACCATCCCCAATTCGAGATGTTGTACGGTCGGAGGTGCAGGACCCTGATATGCTGGGGTGAAGTTGGCCAGAGGGTCATGGGGAGCACCGAAGTGGTGCTCAGAATGACAGAAAGGATCCAACAGGTTCGGAGCAGGCTTCAGACTTCTCAGAGTCGACAGAAGAGTTACGCCGACAAGCGTCGATCCGATTTGGAGTTCCAAGTCAGGGACATGGTTCTCCTGAAGGTGTCGCCTTGGAAGGGTGTCATTCGATTCAGGAAGCGGGGCAAGTTGGGCCCGAGATTTATCGGACCATTCAGGGTTGTAGCCCGGGTGGGCAAGGTGGCATATAGATTGGATCTGCCAGTCGAGCTCAGCTAGATCCACAACACTTTCCATGTCTCTCAGCTGCGGAAGTGCTTAGTGGATGATTCAGCAGTGGTGCCGTTGGAGGATATTCAAGTTGACGACAACCTGAATTACATTGAGCGCCCAGTCGCAATCCTCGACAGGAAGTCGAAGGATTTGAGGAAAAAAAGGGTGGAGCGAGTGAAGGTGTAATGGCAGCACCGCAAGGGTTCGGAGTGGACTTGGGAGCCGGTGGATGAAATGATGGAGCATTACCCCGAGCTGTTCCAGGATCGAGCAGCAGACTTCAAGGACAAAGTCTAAAATAAGTGGGGGAGATTTGGCTCTTGCATGAAACAGACTCGGCGAGTCACTCATCGGAGTCGGTGAGTCTAGTCGCCATTCTCCGAGTTTGTCCCCTTTTAGGTATGTCGATGCCCAGACTCGGTGAGTTGGAAGCCAAAACTCACCCATAGTAAAACTCGGCGAGTCGATGCCCAGACTCGGCGAGTTCAAGGCAATCTCCTTATATCAAGAACAGACTCGGCGAGTTGTTTATACGACTCGGTGAGTCTCAGCATAAGTGTTCATCGGATGAAGATGAACTCGACGAGTTGTTCATACTACTCGGCGAGTAGGATGAAGGACTTGAACATAAGTTTGGATGGAGAACTCGTCGAGTCAACGCCTAGCTCGACGAGTAGAAACAGAATCCAGGTCAATCGTTTGGACATGGACTCAGCGAGTTAGCGGGCCAACTCGACGAGTCGGGTCAACTGGAAGTTGACTCTGACTTTGACTTAGGGCATGATCATGGGTAAAATGGTCATTTTACCCAAAGGTCAGTTAGCAGTTTTTGACTAAGTGTTTGGTGGGAATTACAACCGGAGGATTTCCGGAGCAGCAACAGCAGCAGTCAGACTATTCCCACGAAGATCAGCAGCTACTCCGAGGTGAGTTACCTTCCAGTAGCGGTGGGTCTAAGGCCACAATGCCGGCCCACCAGTAGGAGTTGTATGTTAGATGATTGTCTTTGTGATATCATCTAGGTTTGCTACTACCTGATATGTTATATGTTGGCATGATATGTTGTATGTGATAGTAGTAGATTTCGGTTGTTAGGGTCGAAGGGTAGTCAGACACCCCAGATATGTTTGATATTACGTTTGTGTTATGATATATGTGATGCTAGTAGTAGGGGGTGAAATAGTCCCCGAGGTTCGGTTGTTAGGACCGAAGGGTAGTCAGCACCCCAGAATAGCTCGACATGGGTAGGTCAGCACCTGAGAATGGGTTGACACGGGTAGGACGGCACCCCAGAATGGCCGCACGGGTAGTCGGCACCCCAGAATGGCCGTACTGGGTAGTCAGGCACCCCAGAATAGCCTGGCAGTATGTATGATATGTATTGTATGGTATGTGGTACGATGGGGGAACTCACTAAGCTTTATGCTTACAGTTTACAGTTTTGGTTTCAGGTACCTCTTCATCGAAGGGGAAGGAGCTGGCACGGTAGCAGCACATCATACACACACACACTGGTTTCCGCATCTATTAGATTTCTCTGGGATTTATACTCTGATATTTCGATTGGTGGTATGGTTTGGCTTTTGAACATCGTTTATGCTGTGATGTAGTTTGATCAAACAATGTTTTTAATTATTAACATCTTCTAAATTAATGTTTTAAAAACGAAATTTTTGGACGTGAAAATTGGGTTGTTAGAGTGTATGTGTTCTTTTCCATTTGAACTTTGTCAAAACCATAATCACAGGACTAGGTTAGTGACACCTCCAAATTCATATGGACTGAACTTGTGCAATCTTAATTTCTTGCCATCTGGCAGCACAAGGACCTACCATTGCTTCCAGGTTGTTACGCAAACAGTCGAGAACTCTCAGAACTCCAATGCAAAAGCCAACCTTAACTCGGATGAGCACATAATATGTCAACACAATAGGTTACAAACCTCAAGTCGTGGGCTAGTGATTAACAAAACTCTTGATTACTTCTTGAACCCATCTGAAGATCTTTTTAAGACTCCCACTGACCTCTTGACCTATATGATTCTCTTTGTCAAGAACCATTCCTTGACAAAACAAATATTCAATAGTTAGTGCAGATTCTTATCAAGTTAAATACTTCCCATAATTGGACTTAGATGGTCTTTGTTTTATCCAAAACATCACAACTAACTAACCTCAAATGTACAAGAGCAGGACACATCTTACTCTACATTTTATAAGTGTTATGAACTTTCTAAAGACTATGTCACTCAAGTTACAATCTGGGAGTATAACTCCAGGATTTGTTTTTGGCATGAAGTATGAATTATCTTTTGATTTAACCATTTCAACAATTAACGATTCCTCTCCTCAGGCAACAAACACACTAAGGTATCCATAGAGGATCAATTGTGATATGGTTCCATAATCACTAAGATAATCATAAAACAAAATACACAAGTACTCTCCCATATCTTCATATTGGAGAAACTTTTATCTTTCTGCCTTATTTGATTCTTCTTATTCATTTTGCCATACATTGAAACTTTTTCAATGTTTCAGAATTACACTTAAACTCGTAAGCATAACCATATTTACTAAACTTTAGTAAATCATAACGAATAATCTTATCTACCTTTGTGGTGGACCTGAATAGTGCACAACTTAATGTACCCGATCCTTTAGTCCTTCGCTTGACTCACATGCGAATGTGAACAAGGAATTAGTCGTAATTTACCAAAGATGATAATTCTCATTCATCACACAATACAACTTGCATGATTCCAAGTTTCTATCCAACTGAAACTTGGGTGATGATAATCTTTCCTTATTTGGTAAATTATGACACTACCACTAATGCAAGAATCAAATCCATTTACCCATATTGCTTATCAATGGAAACATATAAGCAACAACCTTTTTCACAAAGGCCATTGTAAGGATACTTAAAATAAATAAAATCAAAACCATTTTCTTTTATTTTAAAACTTTGCGGAAAACTTATCCTTACAATCCATATGGAAAACTTGTTGTTATATATTCCTAAGAAATATAACATAACTCTTAAGTAACAACTCAAAATTCTGATCACCGAATCATGCGATCGAAATCCATCTTCACGATCAGAATCAGCATATACTTCGTTTAAGTTTATTCACTCTTCTTTGATTATTAAACATCAATATGTGGCCCAGTCACATCATGCAATAAGAATCTCAGATAGAAACTTAATAAAGTTAGATAATGGACTTTACCTAAAGCAGAGTCAAACATTTGACTTTACTATCCTTATGGACTTTTAGGTAAATTTGGCAGCTTCGCAACCAATGCCCTTCCTTTGGAAACGCTACACAGGACTATCACAGACTTAGCTTTTCTCTTTACAATTTTTTGAACCAAGTTGACTATGGCCAATCCCTTTCAATTGGGAAGAGAAAGGTTTTCTGGACTTCGAATGTTACCATTTTCAATGTCCATGGAAGTTTGGGAAGTTGATCTTCCAATCAAATTTTGCTTTACCAATGCTCCAAATCATTGTTGATTCAGCATCATAAAGAAAATACGTAAGATCATTAAGGTTCATGTCGTGATCTGTCATCAGGGAGTGACCAAGTCAACAACCAGCTGCCTTGAGACTTCGACACCCGACTCTCCCGGCTTGTCAATATGTGACTTAATCTCCAAGACCTAAGAAAATATTGAATTTGTTTGCCAATAGGGATTGAGTGACTTAGAACTTATCCGGTCTTGAAACTTGTGGGATAGGGAGATTTGTTGGAGGAGGTAGAGGAAGTGAAGTACGATTTCCAGTCCCATTAATGCACAACAAAAGGATTGATCTTCCACCTTGGTTGCCATTTGGGATACCATCTTCATTAGGAAGCTTCTTCCTAAAGATTTAGGAAGGCCATAGATGTCTAAACTAGACATATATAATGGGAGAAATTCAAGTTAGTTGATTTAAAGTCCTTAATATAACACCCAATATGAAATATTAAGACTAGGATCCAATAACCTATTTATAACTGGAAGAGAGATGTCGTAATCCAAATTATAAAACAGTTAAAGGTAGGTAAATGACGATTTACCAATTTCCACCATGAAAAACAAAATATTTTATTATTAGGTTTTATTGGTTTTGAAACTCCTGGATCTTTTGAGATACATTGAACTTTTCAATGGCATGTTTGAATCTCGATTGTGCCCTCTCAATTTTGTGACTGGGATGCCGAGGATCATAAACAGGGTGTGAATAACCATACAAATTGACTTGGTACCCTCAACAATATTACCTAATCGATGTGCCGGTTAACCACACACGCTCCACCGATCTATAATAAAGTCAAGTTACCCTTTTCCACTCTTACTAGTCCATGTTAGTGTGTCGGTTAACCACACACGCTCCACTAACGACTTGGTAAGGTACAAAGTGTAATTTTTATGGGGTAGCATCAATTTCACATATTCCTAAAGTAACTAAGATTGGGAATTTATAATGTATAGTTATTTTATAATTCATTATACTTTTAATGAGTATTTAAAGTCGTATCCTACCCGTTCGGATAACGACCCTCCACCGATCAAGGAAGTTGTGGTAGAGAGTAGACACCCATTAAGTCACCATTTTATAGGCAACAACCTTATACCCCCCCCCCTTATAGACCGGTTTCGTGAATGAGGCCTACTAACGGTAAGAATGACATATTCTTATACATATCTATATAATTAAAATTATAATAATAGTATAAGGGTGTATTTTAAACATTTAAAATACTTGGTGGTTTAATCTATTAATTAAACTATACTCTTAATTTAATTAAACTTAAACCATGTCTTTATGGAATTATTAACTATTTTAATTAAACACTTTAAATTAATTTAATGAAGTCCATAAATTTTGAATTTTTTTAACTTTTAAAAAAAGATTTTATTTTAAATTAAAGTGTAAGACTTTACAAATTCGAAAACTTGAGGGCAAGTTTTGAAACTATTTCAAGACTCCTCAAATTTGTAACTTATGAGTTTTAATGGCTCATAAAAATGAAGACTCTTCATTTTATGAAACCTCTTTAGTTCTTTAATTACAATTTAAAGAAGTGACTTTTGGTTATCCATAACTTGAGGACAAGTTATGGACACCATCATTGCCATTAAGATCATGAATTAAACACACATGGAGGTTACACATAATTCCTATGATCTTCTAAAAACTCACAAGAACACAAATCCATGTCAAGCAATTTCAAGAAATCATATAAATGTATACAATACGTGAAAATTGATAATAGTCATTTAAAATGGGTTAGCATAATCATTACCACTTTGAAAAACAAATTTTTTTTTACAAGTCCAAAAAAGTTTGGGATAATGACTTTAATCCATTTCCAGCAACAAAACTCGAAAAACTGCCCAACACACTCATACTCGTCGAGTGCAAGAACCTACTCGATGAGTAGGATGAATTTGTTCATGGACTCGACGAGTCTTCCCCATGAACTCGACGAGTCTAGTTATCAAAGTGCAAAATTTCGATTTTTTTAAGCAATTTTGCATCAAGTATACAGAAAACAATCCTAGGCTCTGATACCACTGATGGGTTTAGAGCATTCTGACACTTCCTAAGTGTACATGTAACCCTAATAACCTTGAATCTATGTTTTCTCTATACACATGCAAATATTTTTTTCAAGGTTATTTCCTAACTAGCATGGCATGGGGAATATATAAAACATAAAACTAGTAGAAATACATACCTTGTTGTTGCTTGGATTCCTTCAAGACTTTGTGAGCCTAGCACCCCAAATGTTGTGCCTCAAATGCTTCACACAACACCACAAAACTTGGAATAACTTGAGTGAATACTTCTTGCACTCAAAAATCGGTTATGCCCTCTCTAGTAACACTAGGTCCCATTTTACTAGCCAAAGGGTTCCAGTTATAGTGTTGTCACAATTAGGGTTTTCACATGAATACTCTAAATTGTCATGACTCTTCATTACTCATGACCCATGGGTTTGTAACTCCCATGGACTATCCATGGAGCTCCAAGTTGTTACATCCATAACCCATAAACCATGGATCATTAATCCACCATAAAAAAATTGATGATTGTCATAATCAACCATGTATATTTAATTATTCTCACTTTGATCACCAAATTAATACTAGATTAATACTTGATCAATACTAATCAAATAATACTTATTATTAATATATTATAACTTATAATATATTAATAATCACAAGTGTACTTTCTCTTATTTTGTCTACCCAAGAATTGTAATGCCATGCAACCCAAATGGACCATGCCGGGTCGGGTCAAGTACATAGCAAATAAAGTTATGGACTTAGACACTATATCCAACAGAAGCATCTCTAACCCTAACCCTAATCTTTTCTTTAGCCGCCACCACCTTGTGACTCCCCAGCCACCACCTTCCTTCTTCTCGTTTTTTCGATCTGATCAAGTCACCGCCTGCTGCCAGTGACACTGTAAGTGGCTTAGAGGACCACTGAGACTAGAGTTTGAGTTGTGAATGACAAAGTGTGGGCTGCCAACGACCATAATAACGCCGGATGTCGTGAATATCAGCGTTGCTATTCCAGCTCGCTCCTCTTCTCCATTTCTTCTCCTGTTATCGCTAACGAACGTCTGTTGCAGCTGTCTGCTGCCGACAAATACATGATTCAATGTCGACATTGGGGCCACCATACCTCTATCTTCTCTAGTAATGGCAACCCTTCCCTATCTCTCGTTATTCTGCCACTTCTCTCATGTCTGTTGCCATCTCCGCCCCGATGGCTATCGCCTTTTGATGATATCCTTTCCTGTCGCTGCAAACCACCATAAGAGTGGCGGTGATGTGTGTGTTTCATGTGTGTTTTCGTATTTCAACCAATGATGTGATGCTTGTGTCTGTTTCAGTCGTCACCACGGAAATGTTGGTAAAAGGTTGGCTGGAAAACGTTAGAAGAACACCATGGCAGCTAACCATGGTGGTTGTCACCGAGAAAGCTCTTCTGCCACCACTAACCACTATGCAAAGGTGGTTGTGAGCGCGTGGTGGTGTTTATGCCCGGATGTTGTGATGATTTGAGGCTACAGGAACGTTTCTTGGCTGGAGAACCGAAGAGAGACCCCACCGCCACCACTGTGAGGTGGTGGCTGCCACCATTTGTGCCTGTTTATCTTAGTGAGTCGTTGTGTGTTTATTTGAGACTTTAGCATTGTAAATTGTAACAAAAAATAGAATAAAGGAAAGAAACTCAAAACCACTACCGTAAGGTGGTGGCTCCCGCCTCCTATCGCCGTCGGCCACCGTGTTGGATGGTGGTGTGCCTCATTTGTATTGTGACTTGTTTGGGATGTTTGGATAAAGGGACTAAAACCCAAATGGGTCTAATAAACCTTAGTGGGCCAAATGAAACCCTAATGGGCCCAATGAAGCCCTAATTGACCTAAAAGCCCAAACATGTGACGAATGGGCCTAATGAAACCCTAATGGGCCTAACGAACCCTAATTGATCAAAAGAACTAGCTATTGGGCCTAATAGGCTTGTATTTGGTTTGGAAACCCTAATTTAGGATTGAAAGACCCTAATGCCTTGAAACCCTAATTTAGGGTTGATCGGGACTGCACGAGTATTATTTATTAAACCTAAAATAATAATTAATAATCATTGGCAAATTAACCTAAGGAAATATTGGACTTAATGGATTAAGTCCTTATGGGTTAAGTAAGAAACACCTAACCCTAATTGTCATTTCATGTGGAAACCCTAATTTCACTTGGGCCTTGAGTTGGGCCTTTCTATTGGGGTTTGGTGATTCGACTACTAATGGGCTTTCCAAGAATAAGTAAATGATATAAATAATTTTATGGGTTTTAAGGTAAGGCCCATGTGAGAGTCTTGGACCCAATTTGGAAAACTGTATCATAGATGGGTCATAATTTAGCCTTTATGATTACGTGATATTGGGCCATGGGAATACCAGGACTTTGGACTAGAATAATTGGATGGGCCTTAAAGCAAGACCATTTAGAGGTCTAGGCCCCATTTGGAAAATTGGGCCATGTGTTGGGCTTTGGCCCAATACTTGACTTTGGGCATTTGGAGTGTGAGTTGGACCTTAAGCTTGGAACCTAATTATTAATTGGGTATTGTTTGATGTTGACAACTCGGGAATCTGTCAACCAACAGTTGGAGTTTTATTTGCGGGACTTCAGCAATGTGAGTTCATTTTTCCTTACTATACTCAATGGTCTAAGCCACCAAGTCCGGCCCTTTTTGGATTGTTATCCTAATATGCTATGCTAGTATGATCTGTTAGATTGATATCTTGGTAGATAGGATGGTACATGCTATTATGACATGTTAGATCAGTATCCTAGTAGATAGGATGTTATTTTGCTGCTATGATTAGTTAGATCGGTTTATCTATCTACAGATTGTTATGTGATTATTTGTTATATGTGCACATGTTTGGTTGGTGGTTGAGGCTTATCTTCTATTTGTAAAAGCCAATAGAACTGGGTATTCCAACCTGTTGGTTGTGGGCCATGAGTATTCCATCCCAAGGATGATTGGACTTGTAGTATGTGGGCATTCCAACCTGCTGGTTGTGGGCCTGGGGTATTCCATCTCGAGGAAGATTGGACCTATAGTATGTTGGCATTCCAACCGGATGGTTGAGGGCCTTGTATTCCAACCCGATGGTTGACTGGACCCATAGTATGTTGTTTGTGATTATATGTCTATTATTGTGTGTATGAGTATTTTCGAGGAAACACACTAAGCTTTGTGCTTACGGTTTCAGTTTATTGTTTCAGGTGCTTCAGATTACTCGGCAAGGAGAAGGCATGACCATACACATCCTTGAGTTTTGGACTTATGGTTTCTAGGATACTCTCGTATTAAATTGTTTTGAAAACATTTTTTAATAACTAATGGCTTTTGGATGATTGAAAAAGTTTTAAATTGGCTTAATTTCTATGTTTGTTACAAGTTGGTATCAGAGCCTTGGTTTAAGTGAATTGGAGGAACACTCGTGTGAATCCAGTCTCAAATCAAGTAAAGATTTTCAAAATGATTTATAAATAGTTTTCAAAATAAGTAAAGTAGGATGCAAAGTGTATGATCATCTGGAGCCTGTAAGTAGACCCCAAAATACCATACGGTTACTTTATATTGTGATATGATAGAACAACATGCTAGTACTAGGCTAGGGATCTTCAGTAATTGCATGATAGAATTGTCTGATTGTATGATGCCTGATATCCTAGAGTTTTCCTTATATGAAATTGACATCATTACTATAGTTGCTCAGTGTATGCATCATAAGTTATACACAATTAAGATCTTGTAGCCTGAGAATATTTGGTTTAAATTTATTTACTGTTCCTTCTTTGGTTGTGGGCTTAGAGTAGGACTGAGTATTCGAATGTCTATAGGGTCCAACGTTATGTATGACTAGCATAAACTACTGTTGCAGGGATGGTGGAAGTTTCAGGGATGGGTGGGTTATGAGAGGCCGAGAGGTCATTTATGAGATATCTAGCATTCCTCTAGGAGTGAGGATTCAACGCTCGCTCTGTTTATGTATATTGTTAGGGTGTTGTGGTGATACTTGAGATAAATAAGGGTAGGTGTGGAAGGTCATATAGGCTCGTACTACTAAAAGCACAGGACCCATATGCGTAGCAAGGAAGTCACAAACCTTAGGGTTTGGTTGGGAGTTGGTTCCTTATCATTATATGGGTTATCAGATATCTTCCTATTGTATTACCAGAATGGTGGTTACGAGACGTCTTGAGATAGATCTGAGTTAGGATACGGGAGCTGCTAGCTAGGATAAGCCGACATTGTCAGAGGATCGTGTCAGTGGGATCACCCGTGAGTTAGTGATCGAGATTGGCCAGTGACTGTTGCCAGAGATGTTTGAATCTATCAACACTGCCATGGATGATTATTTCAACGAGCGATATGCAGCCATCGTTGAGAAGGTTTCCGCGGCCGCTACAACAGTTGTAACGGCGATATGGGGAGGAGCTGGTCGAGCTCTCCAGTACCATGATTTGTTACTAGGACGTATTCTAATGAGCAGAGGGTTGTAGTTATTTGTGATCAGGGAGATGTTTTGTACTCGATACAATTTGCGGGTTGAGCGAGAGATGCTAGCACATGAGTTTCTAGATTAAGGCTTCGGGGGTTTTGCTCAAGGCCGGAATGTGAGTCGCGGGGACTCCAGAAAGGAGTGATGATTATGTTCAGCTAGGGTTTTGTAGTTGGAAGTAGAATGGTTAATTGATGGATTGGAATGTCGTTTTATAGGGAAAGGATTATTGTAAAGTCCCAAATCCAAGGAACCAAAACAGTGATCAAAAAATGAACAATCAAGCAATAACAAGAATGGAGTAGCAGAAGGAATTTAATCAAGCAATGCACAAGTTTATTAGCTCAAACGTCAGGTACACCTTGACAAATACACACAAAGACCGTGAACTCGATTACTACCGTATACTGACATGTCAGACTCTATATATAGGACACGACCAACCACACACGGGTTCACGACCGTGAACACCAAATGGTCGTGAACCAATAACCGCAAACACCAAAACACATGACCAAACCCTAACAGACTAATACAAATAGTTGCCTATCCCACACCACATAATTAAGACCTACCAATCAATTTATTAGGCTTTAATCTTGAATTAATTTTGAGGGAAAAATGAGTTTAAGGCAAAACCAGGGTTTACGGTCGTGAACACGTTAACGGTCGTGAACCCTTCAAAGGCCGTGTGTAACACCATGAAATTTTAAATCATTTTTTTTCATTTTAATTTAATAAGAATACTCTAATCACAGTTTTCAAAAACGCGTATCAATTGTTTTTACATAACACAAGTACAAATCAAAAACCCCAGAATCTCCAAACAACTACATCATAAGTGTGTACTGATCATGTCGGCGCCTTCCCGCGATCATCAATGCTACCTGAAACACATAACACGCAAACCGTAAGCAATAATGCTTAGTGAGTTCCCCAAAATACCACGTACAACACATACGTCTTTCCAGGCCATAGTTCTATGGGATCTTCCGATCTAGGTGTCTCAGGGGATTTCCATCCCATGACTATGTTGACCTTCCGGTCCATATCATCATACTCATATCATAACATATAACATATACAACATACATCCCATTTACATCATACACATAAGACCTTCTAGTCACACATAATCACCCTATCGGGTAAGGCATAGTGAGAAGACTCACCTAAATGAAGTCAGATAAACTCTTGTGCTCAACGTCCCAACCTAGCCTCATCCTATTATTCAAATAACATTCCAGATCAATACTCTCCCATGATCTCATCTGTACAGACTGGGTAGAAGGCCATTCTATCCTTCCCTGAAATCTCCTGTATCAGTCTTGAACAGAACTTTAAAGTTAACGAAAGTCAATGGTCAACTTTGACCCGACTCGTCGAGTGCACAAAGGTGACTCGGCGAGTCCACGCAGGTCCTCTGAATCCTTTCAGACTCTCTTGGATCATCGAGTCTTTCTTGCACTCGACAAGTTACACATGTCACGAATCGAGAGGAAACCCCGACTCGACTCGTCGAGTCCGCTCATGGACTCGGCGAGTTTGTTCCATGCTCACAATCAAATGACCTTCTGAGGTCAGATTGGTTCCTCTAGTGCATAGATCTAATCTTCCCAAGCTCAATAATCATGTAAAGGTTCAAACTTGATGCTCATGCAACGTCCAAATGACACTACTTGATGATTTAGCCCCAAATACAACATCGTAAGTTCATTTCTTCCATAACACCTCATAAAGCAAGATGAAATAGGTTCTCTGGACCACTATGGATCCAAATTTGATGTCTAAACATGATAAGGGACCATATCCCCAACAAATCAACCCAATAAAGGGTATAGAAAACCCTAGATCCATGGATTCTTTAACAAAATAGAAAAGGGATCGATATGCTACCTCAAGGATGATGTCCTTTGCTTGCAATCCACAAATAAGCAACCTCCTTGGGCTCCTCTCAGCTAGAATTAACTTCTTTTTGCAAAACAAATCCACAAAGTGAAACATCCCAAAATACAACCCAAAAAAATTTTGTTGAATAATTACTAAAACACCATGATAAAATCATAAGGTAATCTCGTACGTCAATATCTCACAAACAAAAGTAAAGTGTTATGAGTAAACTATATCAAGACTATATCAATCACATCTATGAAAATCAAAACAACTCCCAGGATGGCTGAAGCAGTGGTGTGTGTGTGCGATGCCATCAACCCGAGCTCTTCCCTTTGCTTGCGGAAGTACCTGAAACCAAAACTGAAACTGTAAGCACGAAGCTTAGTGAGCTCCCCCATACTACCACATACCATATTATACATATAAACACATACTGGGCCTTGCCCACTGCATCAGACCGAAGTCCGGAAACTGCATCGGACCAAAGTCCGGAACAAACCAGGTCCTTGCCCTCTGCATCGGATCGGGATCCAGAACTACTGAGGCCTTGCCTCCTGCATCGGACCAAAGTCCGGAACTAACTGCATCGGACCGAAGTCCAGAACTGACTGCATCGGACAGAAGTCCGGAACATACTGAACATAGCATCACATAAGCATATCAACTAACATGAGTACATAGATAGCATACTACATCGGGATGTAACCCGAAACACATAACACAAAATATTATCTGAGCCACGAAGGCATCAAACATACTAGAATCTGCATCGGACCGAAGTCCAGATACTACTGCTAGCTAAACGGGCCGGCATTGTGGCCTTAGACCCATTCCTACTGAAAGGAAACTCACCTCGTGATCTGGCTGCTGAGTGTGTGGCTCCGGGAACTATCTGCTGCTGCTCCGGTATCTCCCCGGCTACAAATCCACAAATACACTCAATCAAATTACTAATAACTGCATTGGGGTAAATGACTGTTTTACCCCTGGCTAAAGTCAACTCTCCTGCTCAAAGTCAACTTTACAGTTGACCTGACTCGCCAAGTTGGGCCGCCAACTCGCTGAGTCCCTACTCTCATTTCTCAACCCTGCGCGCTGCTACTCATTGAGTATGGCATACACTCGACAAGTTGCCGCTCTATATTAA
Organism: Lactuca saligna; assembly: GCF_052625555.1. Lineage (NCBI taxonomy): Eukaryota > Viridiplantae > Streptophyta > Magnoliopsida > Asterales > Asteraceae > Lactuca > Lactuca saligna. The sequence goes on from NC_136418.1 coordinate 75,660,831, forward strand.
CACTCAGGTCATCTACATCCGACTCGCCGAGTCGTATGAACAACTCGACGAGTTGTTCTTGAATCATAAGAAGATTGCCTTGGACTCGCCGAGTTGTATGAACAACTCGTCGAGTCCCTCCATCACTGAGTCTGCCATCCAACTCACTGAGTCCACTCTCCCACTCACAGGTTCCCACTCGACATCACTCAGAAGGGGAAAAATCGGGACTCGCGGCTTGACTCGCCGAGTCGTTTTTCCGACTCGCCGAGTCGTATCCAGCATCTAAAACTTATAGATCTGGGCTTCCTTAGTTCGATTAGAACGTAAAGATTCTATATTTACGTGTACATAAGCGTCCAAGAAGATAATAAGGTTCAAAAAGCATGATAAAGGCTCGATATAGGGTTCTCATACAAAGAAACTTCAAAAAGGCAATAGATCTAGGTTGTACAACTCACAAATGAATAGATCTAAGGATATCTCGACCTATTAAGGCATCCAATCAACTATAAGGTTGGAAAAATACATCAAACTAACCCTAGAAATGTTCTAATGGAGATTTTAAGCATAAAACAGGAGGATTCCGAGAAATACCTCAAAGAAATCTGATTTTGACCTTGGATCTTTGCTCTACACCTCTTCTCTTTGTTCCTTTCTTCTTCTTCTTCTTCAAGCCTACAAGAATCCACAAAAAGACACTTCAATCAATCAAGGGATGGGTATAGGGTTTCTCACAGCTCTCTGAGGTGAAGGAGGCGAGTTTGGGGCTGATAAGGTGGTCCAAATAAGGTGTAAACCTGGAGATTTAGGGTTTCAACCTGGCGGGCCGACTCGCCGAGTCCGGAATATGGACTCGCCTAGTCGCCGATCTATAAGCTGATCAACAATGCGACCCAACTCGACGAGTCGGGACATAGACTCGCCGAGTTCCTCTACAAACTTCAAAAATAAATACTAAAAAAACAACATACCAGAATAAGTCTGCTGCTGCTGCAAATAACTCGGGATAATGTTCTCTTATCTCATCTTCAGCCTCCCACGTCCACTCAGACCCCTTCCGGTGCTCCCACTGCACCTTCACTAGCTGAATTACCTTCTTCCTCAAGGTCTTTGCCTTCCGATCCAGAATCGCGGCCGGCCTCTCAATATAATTCAAGCTGCTATCCACCTGGATATCCTGGAAAGGAACAACTGCTGACTCATCCACCAAACACTTCCTCAATTGAGACACATGGAAAGTGTTGTGGATCTGGCTAAGCTCTGCCGGAAGACCCAACCAATAAGCAACCCGACCCACCCGGGCCAAAACCCTGAAAGGACCAATGAACCCGGGGCCCAGCTTTCCACTCTTCTGAAACCTGATGACACCTTTCCAAGGTGAGACCTTTAGAAGGACCATGTCACCTACCCGGAACTCCAAATCTGAACGCCTCCTATCGGCGTAGCTCTTCTGCCGACTTTGCGCAATCTGCAGTCTACCACGAACTTACTGAATCAACTCGGTTGTCTTGAGCACCACTTCCGTGCTCCCAATAACCCGCTGATTGACCTCGCCCCAACAAATCGGGGTCCTGCACTTCCTCCCATAAAGCATCTCAAAGGGAGGTCGATCAATGCTCGCATGATAACTGTTGTTATACGAAAATTCCGCTAACGGAAGATACGTATCCCAACTGCCCCCAAAGTCTAGAACACATGCTCGGAGCATGTCCTCGAGAGTTTGAATCGTCCTCTCACTCTGCCCATCCATATGAGGGTGGAAAGCGGTGCTAAAATGAAGACGAGTACCCATCTCGTCATGGAACCGCTTCCAGAATCTGGATGTAAAACGGACGTCTCGGTCTGACACCACTGATACCGGCACTCCATGACGTGCAACTATTTCCCGCACATAAATATCGGCTAACTTTTCCGCTGATATGCTCTCCTAGATCGGTATGAAATGAGCACTCTTCATCAACCGATCCACTACCACCCAAATCGAATCTACCGCTCGTGCGGTCCTGGGAAGCTTAGTGATAAAATCCATGGTGATGTCCTCCCATTTCCACATGGAATGTCTAACGGCTGCATCTTTCCGTGAGGCCTCTAATGTTCTGCCTTGACCTTCCTGCAGGTCAGACACCTCTCTACATACCAAGCAACATTCCGCTTCATATAGGGCCACCAATAATCGGGTCGAAGATCTCTATACATCTTCGTTGCCCCTGGATGGATAGAAAATCGAGACTTATGAGCCTCGTCCATCAACACCTGCCGTACTCCGCCTCCGTACGGTACCCACATTCTCCCATGAAGGGTCAACAACCCCCGACTATCATAATCGAACGCACCTGCTCGGCCGACAATCCTCTCACATTTCTGCTTCTCTTCCTTGAGGCCCTCAACCTGAGCCTCCCTGATCCGTTCCAACAACGGAGTAATCACTGTCATCCTCAAACACAAATCTCTGATAGGGGCTGCTTTCACCTTCTGACTCAAGGCATCGGCCACTACCTTGGCCTTCCCTGGATGGTAAAGGATTTCACAATCATAATCCTTCAGCACATCCAACCATCTCCTCTGCGTCATGTTTAGACTCGGTTGATCCATAAGGTATCTCAAACTCTTGTGATCCGTGTAAATGGTACAACGGACCCCATAAAGATAATGTCTCCAAATGTTGAGGGTAAACACCACTGCCCCCAGCTCCAAATCGTGTGTAGGATAGTTAGCCTCGTGAGGCTTCAACTGTCTCGAGGCGTAAGCTATCACATGCCCCCGCTGCATCAACACTGCTCCCATACCTGTGATTGAGGCATCACAGTAGACTACAAAATCCTCTATCCCCTCGGGCAGGGAAAGAATCGGAACCTCGCATAACCTCTGCCTGAGGGTCTCGAATGTCGTCTGCTGCTCAGTCCCCCAACGAAACACCGCCGACTTCCTAGTCAATCGGGTGAGCGGTACTACTATCTTGGAGAAATCCTGAATGAACCTCCGGTAATACCCTGCCAACCCCAGGAAACTCCAAATATCGGATGGAGACCTCGGGACTTCCTACTGCATCACGGCCTCTATCTTGGTCGGATCTACCAATATACCCTTCTGGTTGATGAGGTGACCAAGGAACTGCACCTCACGCAACCAAAACTCACACTTGGAGAACTTTGCGAAAAGCCTCTCCCTTCTCAACACTTCTAGCACCTCCCTCAAGTGCTCCTCATGCTACTCCTGAGTCTTGGAGTACACCAAGATATCATCTATGAATACTATCATAGACCGATCTAGCATCGGTCTGCATACGCGATTCATGAGGTCCATGAATGCGGCTGGAGCATTAGTGAGCCCAAAAGGCATCACTACAAACTCGTAATGACCATATCGGGTCCTGAAAGCAGTCTTCTGCACATCTTCGCCTCTAACTTGCATCTGGTGATATCCGGAGAATAAATCGATCTTGGAGAACCAAGACGCTCCCTGAGGTTGATCAAACAAATCATTTATCCTCGGGAGGGGGTAACGGTTCTTCACCGTTACCTTATTCAGCTCCCGGTAGTCAATGCACATACGGTGCGACCCATCCTTCTTCTTCACAAACAAGATCAGCGCTCCCCAGGGTGAACTACTCGGCCGTATAAAACCCTTGTCTAGCAACTCCTGCAGCTGCATAGACAACTCCTGCATCTCAGGGGGAGCTAAACGATACGGTGCCTTGGCTATCGGAGCCGCACCAGGAATTAGGTCGATCCCAAAGTCGACCTGTCTCTCGGGAGGTATTCCTGGTAAGTCCTCCGGGAATACATCCGGAAAGTCTCGTACTATCGGAACATCGTCCACTGTCGACTTGCCCTTCTCTCGGGCATCCATAACGTAGGCTACATAGCCGACGCAACCCTGCTGAACATAGCGTCTCGCCCACACGGTTGAACAAAGAACTGGTCCACACTGTGGCCTCTCGCCCTGAATCACTAACTCTCCCCCACTGGGAGTGCGAACCCTCACTAACTGTAACTCGCAATCAATCACGGCCCCGTTGGGACTCAACCAATCCATGCCCACTATAACCTTATTCCCTCGCAGGGGAATAGGGACCAAATCCACCAAAAAATGCTCGTCGAACAACTGAAGAGAACATCCTCGATGTACTCTGACGACCCTTATAGTCCTATCATCTGCTATCTCGACCTCTAGTGGACAATCCAGCTCCCCAGGAGCTCTACTAAATCTCTTGCTAAGCGCTAGCGATACAAACGATCGGGTAGCCCCCGAATCAAATAATACTGTAGCAGAGATGCCGTTCACAGAGAACGACCCTATACAAAACATATAACCCTAAGCAATAGTCAATAATAATACCAATAATATAGAGATGAAGGGAAATACATACCCGTCACCACATCAGGAGTCGCTCGCGCCTCCTCTGCTTTCATCTGAAAAGCTAGACTCCTAGCCACTGGTGCCTCTGCTCGGCCCTTACGGCCATCTGTAATCCTCAAGGTAGTAGGGGCGGGTGCAGCCACCTTCCCTGCTGCAGCTAAACTTGGACACTAGGACTTTTTATGTCCCCTCTGATTGCACTGAAAGCAAATCAGATGTAACGACCCGTTCCCGGTATGTTGATTTATTGGTAATTATAGTGAGTTTTCTAGAGGGACTCGGCGAGTTCTAGCCTGACTTGCCGAGTCGGGTCGCGTCTGAGGGCATGCGTGAGCCGGGGACTCGACGAGTCCATGTGCCCGACTCGGTGAGTCCATCTGTCTGGGTGAAACCCTAAAATCCCCGGGTTGCCCACTATTTATACCACCTTATAGTCCCCATTCTCGCCTCCCTCACCCTGAGAACACAGTGTTAGAGCCCCAAACCTCCATTGAAGAGCTTATTTGTGTTTGGTGCCCTCTTTGTGAAGGTGTGAAGAAGGAGAAGAAGGAAGAAGCAAGGAGAAGGGTTGGAGTGCAAAGATCCAAGGCCAAATCAGAGTTTATTGAGGTATTTTCGGAGTTCCATCTTATTATATGCTTTAAACTTCCATTAGACCTCTCCTAAGAGCTAGTTGGTGCTTGTTTAAAGCCTTACACTTGCATGAACGTCTTATTAAGTCGATATATCTATGGATCTGAATGTTGGGGTGTTGTAGAGCCCAGATCTACTGTCTTTTTGGAGTTATATTGCATGATAACCATAGATCTACCCATCTTATGCATCTTTTAGCCTTATTTCCCTTATTCATGAGGTTGTGCACGTAAAGTTGGAAACTTTACATGGTAAAACAGCTTATTGGACTCAGATCTATCAATTGTATGCATTGGATTCAAACAAAATCAAGTAAAAATCAGTTGCATGGCGGCGACTCGGCGAGTCGGAAGAACGACTCGACGAGTCGGGTCGCGAGTCCCGAGTCCTTCAGTTTTATCAGTGTCGAGTGGACGAGGTGAGTCAGGAAGTGGACTCAGCGAGTTGAGAGTAGACTCAGTGATGGAGGGACTCGACGAGTTTGTTCATACAACTCGGCGAGTCCAAGGCAATCTTCTTGGGGATCAAGAACAACTCGTCGAGTCTGTTCATCCGACTCGGCGAGTCGGATGAAGATTGTCTGATTTCTTGGATCAAGAGGGTACTCGTCGAGTCAATGCCAGACTCGACAAGTAGCAGTGAGTAAGGGAAACAATGAGAGTAGGACTCGGCGAGTTGGGTGGCCCAACTCGGCGAGTCAGCCCCAAAAAGGAGAGTTGACTTTGACCGAGGGTAAAAGAGTCATTTTACCCCTAGCGCAGTGTTTAGTATTTGATTGAGTGTGTTTATGGACTTGTAGCCGAGGAGATTCAGGAGCAGCCGCCGCTAGCTTCCCGAGCCACACACTCAGCAGCCAGTTTACGAGGTGAGTTTCCTTCCAGTAGGAACGGGTCTAAGGCCACAATGCCGGCCCGTTTAGTTAGCAGTAGTTTCCGGATTTAGGTCCGATGCAGTAGTTGGTATGTTCGATGCCTTCGTGGTTCGAACAGGATTTGTGTGCTATGTTTTATGTGTCAAGTACTATGTGTTCCGGGCAACGGCCCGATGTAGCATGTCGTATATGTGTTATGCTAGTTGATGTGTTATGCTATGCCATGTTCAGTCAGACAGTTCCGGACTTCGGTCCGATGCAGTCAGTTCCAGACTTCGGTCCGATGCAGTCAGTTCCGGACTTCGGTCCGATGCAGTTAGTTCCGGACTTCGGTCCGATGCAGGGGACAAGGTCCCAGACAGTTCCGGACTTTGGTCCGATGCAGTTAGTTCCGGACTTCGGTCCGATGCAGGGGACAAGGTCCGAGTCAGTTCTGGACTTCGGTCCGATGCAGTTTCCGGGCTTCGGCCCGATGCAATGGGCAAGGCCCAATATGTGTTTATGTGTTATTGTATGGTATGTGGTATTTTGGGGGAGCTCACTAAGCTTCGTGCTTACAGTTTCAGTTTTGATTTCAGGTACTTCCGCAAGTAAAGGGAAGAGCTCAGGGTGACAGCATCGCACACACCACAGCATAGCTTTTATCCTGGGGATGTCTTTTGATGTTTTGGATGGATGTTGTATGATACAGTTTTTCCGCACAATATTTTACTATGTTTTGGGGATACATCGCGTATGTTTTATGTTATGATACGTATATCATGGTTTAGATTATATTGAAAAACAAATTTTTTTGGGTCGTGTTTTTGGGTTGTTTCAAGTTGGTATCAGAGCCCTGGTTTGAGGGATTCGGATACACTACCGGGTGTATCTAAACTCAAACTAAGGGAAACAAAAGATTTTAGTAAGATAAAAATGTTTTACAAAAAGAATTTTGAAAGCACTTAGAAAGAAAGAATTGTTTTGAACAAAATAGAGGTGTGTGTGCATGTGGTCAGCCGAGCTCAAGTAAGTACTCCCAAATTACCCATACAAGTTATATGTTCAGTTTCAGTTTTAGTAGAACAGCATACTAGTATAGGGGTAAGGATCTAGGAGAATGCCTTATGTGCCTGTTTATGTGTTACAGCTTTGTGAGTATTGCATGCTAGAATTGAGTAGACAGTAGTAGGATAGCCTGTTTAGGTTATGCCTGATAGTATGAGCTTAGCATCCTATGCTAGTGCAGTTTCTTGTTATAAGAGTAGTTTTGCCTGAGTCTGTTTCCCGTGTCCGAATGCTGCTTGCTTCGTGCTTAGTGGGGTTCTGAGTAGTGGGAGTTAGCCATTAGGTGAACACATCACACCACATGTGATCAGGTTTGAATAATCCCAGAGTGCTGGAACTGAATCTACTGCGCAGCTCTTGTTTGAGTCCAACCGTTGTAGGGACGGATCTTTTACTTGAAGGATTATCTGATCCTCATCACATGTGATGGTGTTTAGGTGGTGGCTAACTGGAATTATGAGGAGACCTACAGCAGCTGAGGACCAGTCGCGTCGAGCTTGAAGTTTCCCTAGGGCAAGCCTAGGATGAGAGTAGCAGAGTATGGCAGTGGTAAAAGTGACTTGGTGGAGTCAAGGCAGTTCTTGAGGAAAGTACGGATAGATGTGGAAGGTAGTAGGGGTCCATACTACTGAAAGCAGAGGATCCGTACTCAAATTAAGGAAGGCCAAGACAAGACCAGGAAGCTAGTAGTAGTATCATGATCCCTTGAGATATTTCAGTGTTCTGATGTTGTTATGATATGTTTCAGAATGGTAGTTTCGCGTCCGAGGCCAGCAGCCGGCAGTTCAGATGCCGGAGGGGGATCAGGATCGGGATCAGGCCCGGAGGCCGGGCGGATGGATAAGCAGACTAGGGAGTTCCTTTCTTCTGAGGTTACCCGCATCATACTAGAGCAGACTCCTGTGATCTTCGGTTCGATCAAGGAGGGTATTTTAGAGCTGATGGATGAGAGATTGAGTACTTTCCGTGCCGAGATGGCGGCCATGATGGGGTCGCGCACACTTATGTTCAGGGAGTTCAGGGCATGCGGGGCTCCAGACTATCATGGGGCGCGGGACCCCATAGCGAGTACCAGGTGGTTGGCGGATGTGGCCAACGCATTCCGCACTAGCAGATGTCCCAAGGGGGACAAGGTCAGATTGGCGTCCTGTCTTCTGAAGGACAGGGCACGAGACTGGTGGGAGGAGGTCGGACATGCCATCGGGGATGATGCGGCACTGGATGCCATGACCTGGGCTGATTTCTCTACCAGGTTCAGAGCGGAGTTTGCACCGGTCATCGAGGTGCAACAGTTAGCTAGGGAGTTCTAGGATCTTACCCAGACTACCGAGACAGTGGCGGAGATCACCGCCAAGTTCAGGGAGAGGGCCCTTCTTGTTCCTCAGTATGCAGTCGATGAGGAGATGAAGAAGGCCCGTTATCACGAGATGTTGCGGAGTGACATTCGTATGTTTGTGAGCCGGTCCAGTTGCAAAACGCTGGACGACATGATTGCTAGAGCCAGAGAGAGGGAGATTGATCTCGAGATGGAGAAGAAGAGGAAACCGGAGGCGGTTTCGGGTTTAGGCAGTGTGGGCAAAAAGCCCAAGGTTTCAGATCACAGGTCCAGGGGTCAGCAGAGCCACGGTCGGTGTGGCAAGTGTGGGAGATTGCACGAGGGGGCGTGCAAGGCAGGGAGTTCCGGCTGCTACAAGTGCGGTCAGACTGGGCATATGAGTAGGGATTGTACGGCCCCTGCTACTACGGTTACAGCATCGGATCTGATTTGCTTTCAGTGCAATCAGAGGGGACACAAAAGTTCCCAGTGTCCCAGTTTAGCTGCAGCAGGGAAGGTGGTTGCACCTGCCCCTGCCACCCTGAGGATTACGGATGGCCGGCAGGGCCGAGCTGATGCGCCAGCGGCGAAGAGCAGGGTATTTCAGATGACAGCAGAGGAGGCGCGAGCGACTCCTGATGTGGTGACGGGTATGAATCTTTCCTTCATCTTTAATTGTTATTATATCGTTTGTATATTATTTGATGATATGTTTTATTTAAGGTCGTTCTCGGTGAACGGCATCCCTGCTTTGGTATTGTTCGATTCGGGGGCTACCCGATCTTTTGTATCGCTTGCGCTTAGCAAGAGACTTAGCAGAGCTCCCGAGGAGCTGGATTGCCCACTAGAGGTTGAGATAGCAGATGATAGGACCGTGAGGGTCGGCAGAGTACATAGAGGGTGTTCCCTTCAGATATTTGATGAGCAGTTTTCAGTGGACCTGGTTCCTATTCCCCTGCGTGGGAATAAATTTATTATCGGCATGGATTGGCTGAGCCCCAATGGGGCGGTGATTGATTGTGAGATACAGCTAGTAAGGGATCTCACCCCCAGTGGGGGAGAGATAGTGATTCAGGGTGAGAGGCCCCAGCGATGATTGATCTTTTGTTCCGCCGCGAGGGTGAGGCGCTATGTTCAGCAGGGTTGCGCCAGTTTTGTAGCTTATGTCTTGGATGCCCGGGAGAAGGGCAAGACGACGATTGATGATGTTCCTGTTGTTCTTGACTACCTGGATGTGTTTCCCGAGGATTTGCCGGGGATACCTCAAAGAGGCAGGTTGAGTTCAGGATCGACCTAGTTCCTGGTGCGGCTCCGATAGCCAAAGCACCGTATCGACTTGCTCCCCCTGAGATGCAGGAGTTGTCTACACAACTTCAGGAGCTGTTAGACAAGGGTTTCATTCGGCCAAGCAGTTCGCCTTGGGGAGCGCCGATCTTGTTTGTGAGGAAGAAGGATGGGTCGCATCATATGTGCATTGATTATCGGGAGTTGAACAAAGTAACGGTGAAGAACCGTTACCCACTTCCGAGGATAGATGACTTGTTTGATCAGCTTCAGGGAGCGTCTTGGTTCTCCACGATCGATCTACGCTCCGGTTATCATCAGATGAGGGTTAGAGATGAGGATGTACAGAAGACTGCTTTCAGGACCCGGTATGGTCATTATGAGTTCGTGGTGATGCCATTTGGGCTCACCAATGCCTCAGCCGCGTTCATGGACCTCATGAACCGCGTGTGCAGACCGATGCTGGATCGGTCAGTGATAGTGTTTATAGATGACATCTTGGTGTATTCCAAGACCCAGGGGCAGCATGAGGAGCACCTGCGGGAGGTGTTGGAGACTTTGAGGAGGGAGAGACTTTTCGCAAAGTTCTCCAAGTGTGAGTTCTGGTTGCGCGAGGTGCAGTTTCTTGGTCATCTCATCAACCAGAAGGGTATTTTGGTAGATCCGGCCAAGATTGAGGCCGTGATGCAGTGGGAGGTCCCGAGGTCTCTATCTGAGATTCGGAGCTTCCTGGGGTTGGCAGGGTATTGTCGGAGATTTATTCAGGACTTCTCCAAGATAGCAGTGCCGCTCTCCCGACTGACCAAAAAGTTGGTGGTTTTTCGTTGGGGGCCTGAGCAGCAGGCGGCGTTCGAGACTCTCAGGCAGAGATTGTGCGAGGCTCCGGTCCTTACCTTGCCAGAGGGAGTAGAGGATTTCGTAGTCTATTGTGATGCTTCGATCACAGGTATGGGAGCAGTATTGATGCAGCGAGGCCATGTGGTAGCTTATGCCTCGAGATTGTTGAAGCCTCACAAGGTTAATTATCCTACCCACGATTTGGAGCTGGGGGCGGTTGTGTTTGCCCTCAAGATTTGGAGACATTACCTTTATGGGGTCCGCTGTACTATTTACACGGATCACAAGAGTTTGTGATATCTTATGGATCAGCCGAGTTTGAACATGAGACAGAGGAGATGGTTAGACGTGCTGAAGGACTATGACTGTGAGATCCTTTACCATCCAGGGAAGGCCAATGTGGTGGCCGACGCCCTGAGCCGCAAGGTGTCGACGGCCCCTATCAGAGATCTGTGTATGAGGATGACAGTGATCACTCCCTTGTTGGAGCGGATCAAGGAGGCTCAGATGGAGGGTCTCAAGGAGGAGAGGCAGAAGTGTGAGAGGATAGTGGGCCGAGTAGCTTCATTTGATTACGACAGTCATGGTTTGTTGACACTTCATGGTAGGATATGGGTACCGTACTGGGGAGGGGTACGGCAAGTATTGATGGACGAGGCTCATAAGTCTCGGTTTTCTATCCACCCAGGGGCGACGAAGATGTATCGAGATCTTCGATCGGATTATTGGTGGCCCTGCATGAAGCGAGATGTCGCTTGGTATGTGGAGAGATGTTTGACCTGTCGGAAGGTCAAGGCGGAGCACCAGAGACCTCACGGCAAGATGCAGCCGTTAGACATTCCCGTGTGGAAATGGGAGGACATCACCATGGATTTTGTCACCAAACTCCCTAGGACCGCACGTGGGGTGGACTCGATATGGGTAGTAGTGGATCGGTTGACGAAGAGTGCCCGTTTTATTCCGATTCAGGAGAGTATATCGGCGGAAAAGTTAGCCGATATCTATGTGCAAGAGATTGTGGCACGTCATGGAGTGCCGGTATCGGTGGTGTCGGACCGAGATGTTTGTTTCACGTCCAGATTCTGGAAGCGATTCCACGACGAGATGGGTACTCGTCTCCATTTCAGCACCGCTTTCCATCCTCAGACTGACGGGCAGAGCGAGAGGACGATTCAGACTCTCGAGGACATGCTTAGGGCATGTGTTCTAGATTTTGGGGGCAGTTGGGATACGTATCTTCCGTTAGCAGAATTCTCGTATAACAACAGTTATCATGCGAGTATTGATCGATCTCCTTTTGAGATGTCATATGACAGGAAGTGCAGGACCCCGATTTGTTGGGGCGAGGTCGGTCAGCGAGTTATAGGGAGCACCGAAGTGGTGCTCAAGACGACGTAATTGATCCAGCAGGTCCTTAGTAGGCTGCAGACTGCGCAGAGTCGGCAGAAGAGCTACGCCGACAGGAGGCGTTCAGACTTGGAGTTCCAGGTGGGAGATATGGTTCTTCTGAAAGTCTCACCTTGAAAGGTGTCATCAGGTTCCGGAAGAGGGGCAAATTGGGCCCCAGATTCATTGGTCCTTTCAGGATTTTGGCCCGGGTGGGTCGGGTTGCTTATCGGTTAGATCTTCCTGAGGAGCTTAGTCTGATACACAACACCTTCCACGTGTCGCAGTTGAGGAAGTGTTTAGTGGATGAGACAGCAGTCGTTCCCTTAGAGGACATTCAGGTTGATAGCGGCCTAAATTATATCGAGAAGCCGGTCGTGATTCTGGAACGGAAGACCAAGACCTTGAGGAACAAGGTAATTCAGCTAGTAAAGGTGCAGTGGCAGCACCGGAAGGGGTCTGAATGGACGTGGGAGGCCGAGGAGGAGATGAGAGCGCACTACCCGGAGTTATTTGCAGATCCAGCCGTAGCAGACTTCGAGGACGAAGTCTGAGACAAGTGGGGGAGAATTGTAACGACCCGTTCCTGGTATGTTGATTTATTGGTAATTATAGTGAGTTTTCTAGAGGGACTCGGCGAGTTCTTGCCTGACTCACCGAGTCGGGTCGCGTCTGAGGGCACGCGTGAGCCGGGGACTCGACGAGTCCATGTCCCCGACTCGGCGAGTCCATCTGTCTGGGTGAAACCCTAAAATCCCCGGGTTGCCTACTATTTATACCACCTTATAGCCCCCATTCTCACCTCCCTCACCCTGAGAACACAGTGTTAGAGCCCCAAAGCTCCATTGAAGAGATTATTTGTGTTTGGTCCCCTCTTTGTGAAGGTGTGAAGAAGGAGAAGAAGGAAGAAGCAAGGAGAAGGGTTGGAGTGCAAAGATCCAAGGCCAAATCAGAGTTTATTGAGGTATTTTCGGAGTTCCATCTTATTATATGCTTTAAACTTCCATTAGAGCTCTCCTAAGAGCTAGTTGGTGCTTGTTTCAAGCCTTACACTTGCATGAACGTCTTATTAAGTCGATATATCTATGGATCTGAATGTTGGGGTGTTGTAGAGCCCAGATCTACTGTCTTTTTGGAGTTATATTGCATGATAACCATAGATCTACCCATCTTATGCATCTTTTAGCCTTATTTCCCTTATTCATGAGGTTGTGCACGTAAAGTTGGAAACTTTACGTGGTAAAACAGCTTATTGGACTTAGATCTATCAATTGTATGCATTGGATTCAAACAAAATCAAGTAAAAATCAGTTGCATGGCGGCGACTCGGCGAGTCGGAAGAACGACTCGACGAGTCGGGTCGCGAGTCCCGAGTCCTTCAGTTTTATCAGTGTCGAGTGGACGAGGTGAGTCAGGAAGTGGACTCAGCGAGTTGAGAGTAGACTCAGTGATGGAGGGACTCGACGAGTTTGTTCATACAACTCGGCGAGTCCAAGGCAATCTTCTTGGGGATCAAGAACAACTCGTCGAGTCTGTTCATATGACTCGGCGAGTCGGATGAAGATTGTCTGAGTTCTTGGATCAAGAGGGTACTCATCGAGTCAATGCCAGACTCAACGAGTAGCAGTAAGTAAGGGAAAAAATGAGAGTAGGACTCGGCGAGTTGGGTGGCCCAACTCGGCGAGTCAGCCCCAAAAAGGAGAGTTGACTTTGACCGAGGGTAAAAGAGTCATTTTACCCCAAGCGCAGTGTTTAGTATTTGATTGAGTGTGTTTATGGACTTGTAGCCGAGGAGATTCAGGAGTAGCCGCCGCTAGCTTCCCGAGCCACACACTCAGCAGCCAACTTACGAGGTGAGTTTCCTTCCAGTAGGAACGGGTCTAAGGCCACAATGCCGGCCCGTTCAGTTAGCAGTAGTTTCCGGATTTAGGTCCGATGCAATAGTTGGTATATTCGATGCCTTTGTGGTTCGAACAGGATTTGTGTGCTATGTTTTATGTGTCAAGTACTATGTGTTCCGGGCCACGGCCCGATGTAGCATGTCGTATATGTGTTATGCTAGTTGATGTGTTATGCTATGCCATGTTCAGTCAGACAGTTCCGAACTTCGGTCCGATGCAGTCAGTTCCGGACTTCGGTCCGATGCAGTCAGTTCCGGACTTCGGTCCGATGCAGTTAGTTCCGGACTTCGGTCCGATGCAGGGGACAAGGTCCCAGACAGTTCCGGACTTCGGTCCGATGCAGTTAGTTCCGGACTTCGGTCCGATGCAGGGGACAAGGTCCCAGTCAGTTCCGGACTTCGGTCCGATGCAGTTTCCGGGCTTCAACCTGATGCAGTGGGCAAGGCCCAATATGTGTTTATGTGTTATTGTATGGTATGTGGTATTTTGGGGGAGCTCACTAAGCTTCGTGCTTACAGTTTCAGTTTTGGTTTCAGGTACTTCCGCAAGTAAAAAGGAAGAGCTCGGGGTGACAGCATCGCACACACCACAGCATAGCTTTTATCCTGGGGATGTCTTTTGATGTTTTGGATGGATGTTGTATGATACAGTTTTTCCGCACAATATTTTACTATGTTTTGGGGATACATTGCGTATGTTTTATGTTATGATACGTATATCATGGTTTAGATTATATTGAAAAACAAATTTTTTTGGGTCGTGTTTTTGGGTTGTTTCATCAGATCTGATGCTGCAACAGTGGTAGTAGGAGCCGTACAATCCCTACTCAAATGCCCAGTTCGACCGCACTTGTAGTAGCCCGAACTCCCTGCCTTGCACACCCCGTCGTGCAATCTTACACACTTGCCACATCGACCGTGGCTCTGCTGACTCCTAGATCTGTGATCTGAAACCTTGGGCTTTTTGCCCGAACTGCCTGTACCCGGAACCGCCTCCGGTTTCCTCTTTTTTTTTCCATATCAAGGTCAATCTCCCTCTCCTGAGCCCTAGCAATCATGTCATCCAACGTTTTACAGCTGGACCGGCTCACAAACTGGCGGATATTGCTCCGCAGCATCTCATGCTAATGGGCTTTCTTCATCTCCTCATCAGCTGCATACTGAGGAACGAGAGGAGCCCTCTCCCTGAACTTGGCGGTGATCTCCGCCACTGTCTCTGTAGTCTGGGTAAGGTCCTGAAACTCCCTGGCTAACTGCTGCACCTCGATAACCGGTGCAAACTCCACCCTGAACCCAGTGGAGAAATCGGTCCAGGTCATGGCATCTAACGCTGCATCATCTCCAATAGTATCTCCGACCTCCTCCCACTAATCTCGTGCCCTGTCCTTCAGGAGACAGGACGCCAATCTAACCTTGTCCCCCTCGGGACACCTGCTCGTGCGGAAAGCGTTGGTCACATCTGCCAACCATCTCGTACTCGCTATGGGGTCCCGTGCCCCATGGTAGTCTAGAGCTCCACATGCCCTGAACTCCCTAAACGTAAGTGTGCGCGACCCCATCATGGCCGCCATTTCGGCACGGAAAGTGCCCAATATCACATCCATCAGCTCTAGAATACCCTCCTTGATCGAACCGAAGATCACAGGAGTCTGCTCCAGTATGATGCGGGTAACCTCAGAAGAAAGAAACTCTCTGGTATGCTCATCCATCTGCCCGGCCTCCAGGCCTGATCTTGGTCCTGATCCCCCTCCGGCATCTGAACTGCCAACTGCTGGTCTCGAACGCAAAACTACAATTCTGAAACAAATCATAGCAACATCAAAAAACTGAAATATCTCAAGGGATCACTGATACCAATACTAGTTTCCTGGTATTGTCTCAGCCTTCCTTGATTCGAGTACGGATCCTCTGCTTTCAGTAGTACAGGCCCATACTACCTTCCACATCTATCTGTACTTTCCTCAAGAACTGCCTTGACTCTACCAAGTCACTTCTACTACTACTGATTTCTGCTACTCTTATCCTAGGCTTGCCCTAGGGAAATCTCTGACTCTATTCAAAACAGTCCTCAACTGCTGAAGACCTCCTTGTGTCAATAATTAGTTATCACCTGAATACCATCACATGTGATAAGGCTCAGATAATCCTTCGAGTAACGGACTCGTCCCTACCACGGTTAGACTCAAACAAGAGCTGCGCAATAAAGCCAAATTCAACACTCTGAGATTATTCAACCTTTGTCACATGCGATGTGCCGTATTTACCTAATGACTAACTCCCGTCACTCGGAGTCCCACAAAGCACGAAGCAAGCAACATTCGGATACAGGAATTTACTCAAGAAAATCTATTCTCATAACAAGATATTGTTCTATCATACAATGCTAAGCTCATACTATCAGGCATAACCAATCAGGCTATCCAACTACTATCTACTTCAATACTAGCATGCAGATCTCGCGAAGCTGTAACACATAAAGCAGGCACATAAGGCATCCTCCTAGATCCTTAGTCCTATTCTAGCATGTTGTTCTACTGAAACTAAAACTGATAAACATGAAGTAGCATGTATGGGTAGTTTGGGAGTACTTACTTGAGCTCGGCCGATTGCATGTTGTAACGACCCGTTCCTGGTATGTTAATTCATTAGTAATTGTTTTAAAGTTTTGCAAGAGGGACTAGGCGAGTTCATAGCCTGACTCGCCGAGTAGGGTCGCGACTTTGAGCACGTGTTAGCTAGTGACTCGGCGAGTCCATATCCCGGACTCGGCGAGTCCGTCCGTCTGGGTGAAACCCTAAATCCCCGGGTTGCCCACTATTTAAGTCACCTTATAGCCCCCATTCTCGCCTCCTTCACCCTCTAAAGCTGTGAGAAAACCCTAGTTCATCCTTGAGAGTTTGTAAGTGATTTTGTGTGATTTTGTGAAGGCTTGAAGAAGGAGAAGAAGAAAGGAGCAAGGAGAAGAAGTGGAGTGCCAAGATCCAAGGGCAAATCTGAGTTAATTGAGGTATTTTCGGATTTCCCCTCTTGTTTTATGCTTTAAACCTCCATTAGAACTCTTCTAAGAACTAGTTGATGCTTGTTCCAAGCCTTGTGCTTTCATGAACGCCCAAATAAGCCGAGATAACCTTGGATCTATTCATTGAGAAGTCCCATAGTCCAGATCTGTTGCCTTTATGAGGATACTTTGCATATTAACCCTAGATCTATCCCTTTTATGCATCTTTTAGCCTTATTTTCCCTTATTCATGTGTTGTAAACCAACTTATTGGACTCAGATCTATCATTTGTATGTGTTGGATTCAAGCAAAAACGGGTGAAAAAGACTTGCATGGTGGCAACTCGGCGAGTCGGGAAGAACGACTCGGCAAGTTGAGTCGCGAGTCCCCGATTCCTTCATTTTTAGCAGTGTTGAGTGGAACCAGTGAGTTAGAGAGTGGACTCTGCGAGTTGAAGGTAGACTCATAAATGGAGGGACTCGGCGAGTTGTTCATACAACTCGGCGAGTCCAAAGCAATCTTCTTAAGATCAAGAACAACTCGTCGAGTACGTTCATACGGCTCGGCGAGTCGGATGAAGAATGTCTGAGTTCTTGGATCAAGAGGGTACTCGTCGAGTCGATTCCATACTCGACAAGTAGCAGCGAGTCGGATTGAAAAGTGAGAGTAGGACTCGGTGAGTTGGGTGGCCCAACTCGGCGAGTCATTCCAAATGAGAGTAACTTTGACCAAGGGTAAAAGAGTCATTTTACCCAAGTGCAGTGTTTAGTATTTGATTGAGTGTGTTTATGGACTTGTAGTCGGAGAGATACAGGAGCAGCAGCCGTTAGCTTCCAGAGCCACACACTCAGCAGCCAGTTTACGAGGTGAGTTTCCTTCCAGTAGGGACGGGTCTAAGGCCACAATGCCGGCCCGTTTAGTTAGCAGTAGTTTCCGGACTTTGATCCGATGCAGTAGCTAGTATGTTTGTTGCCTTCATGGCTCAGACAGGATTTGTGTGCTATGTTTTATGTGTTATGTATTATGTGTTCCGGGCTACGGCCCGATGTAGTATGCAGTATATGTGTTCATGCTAGTTGTTATGTTATGCTACGCTATGCTCAGTCAGTTAGTTCCGGACATCAGTCCGATGCAGGGGACAAGGTCCCAGTCGGTTCCGGACTTTGGTCCGATGCAGTTAGTTCCGGACTTCGGTCCTATGCAGTTAGTTCCGGACTTCGGTCCGATGCAGTTAGTTGCGAACTTCGGTCCGATGCAGATAGTTCCGGACCATGGTCCGATGCAGGGGACAAGGTCCCAGTCAGTTCCGGACTTTGGTCCGATGCAGTTGTCGGGCTTCGTCCCAATGCAGTGGGCAAGGCCCAATATGTGTTTATATGTTATTGTATGGTATGTGGTAGTTTGGGGGAGCTCACTAAGCTTCGTGCTTACAGTTTCAGTTTTGGTTTCAGGTACTTCGGCAAGCAAAGGGAAGAGCTCGGGGGGACGGCATCGCACACACCACAACTTTAGCTTTTAGCCTGGGATTGATTTAGTTGTTTTGATTTGACGTAGTATGATACAGTTTTCCGCACAGTGTTTTCTATTATGTTGGAATACATCACGTATGATTTTATTATATGACACTCTGATTATGGTTTTGATTATATCGAAAAACGAAATTTTTGGGTCGTATTTTTGGGCTGTTTCAAGTTGGTATCAGAGCCCTGGTTTGAGGGATTCGGATACACTTCCGGGTGTATCTGAACTCAAAATAAGGGAAATAAAAGATTTTATTTTAAAAATAATAAAAACGTATTACAAAGAGAATTTTGAAAGCACTTAGAAAGAAAGAATAGTTTTTAACAAGATAGAGGTGTGTGCATGCGGTCAGCTGAGCTCAAGTAGGTACTCCGAAATTACCAATACAAGTTATTTGTTCAGTTTTAGTTTCAGTAGAACAGCATGCTAGTATAGGACTAAGGATCTAGGAGAATGCCTTATGTGCCTGCTTATGTGTTACAACTTTATGAGTATTGCATGCTAGTACTGAGTAAACAGCAGTAGGATAGCCTGTTTAGGTTATGCCTGATAGTATGAGCTTAGCATCCTTTGCTAGTGCAGTTTCTTGTTATGAGAATAGTTTTGCCTGAGTCTGTTTCCCTTATCCGAATGCTGCTTGCTTCGTGCTTGGTGGGGTTCTGAGTAATGGGAGTTAGCCATTAGGTGAACACGTCACACCACATGTGATCAGGTTTGAATAATCCCAGAGTACTGGAACTGTCCCTATTGCGTAGCTCTTGTTTGAGTCCAACCGTTATAGGGACGGGTCTTTTACTTGAAGTATTATCTGATCCTCATCACGTGTGATGGTGTTTAGTTGGTGGCTAATTGGCATTATAAGGAGACCTTCGGCAGCTGAGGACCAGTCGTGTTGAGCCTGAGGTTTCCCTAGGGCAAGCCTAGGATGAGAGTAGCAGAGAATAGCAGTAGTAGAAGTGACTTGGTGGAGTCAAGGCAGTTCTTGAGGAAAGTACGGATAGATGTGGAAGGTAGTATGGGCCCGTACTACTGAAAGCAGAGGATCCGTACTCGAATCAAGGAAGGCCAAGACAAGACCAGGAAGCTAGTAGCAGTGTCATGATCCCTTGAGATATTTCAGTGTTCTGATGTTGTTATGATATGTTTCAGAATGGTAGTTTTGCGTCCGAGACCAGCAGTCGGCAGCTCAGATGCCGGAGGGGGATCAGGATCGGGATCAGGCCCGGAGGTCGGGCAGATGGATGAGCAGACCAGAGAGTTCCTTTCTTCTGAGGTTACCCGCATCATACTGGAGCAAACTCCTGTGATCTTCGGTTCGATCAAGGAGGGTATTTTAGAGCTGATGGATGAGAGATTGGGTATTTTCCGTGCGGAGATGGCGGCCATGATGGGGTCGCGCACACTTACGTTCAGGGATTTCAGGGCATGCGGAGCTCCAGACTATCATGGGGCGCGGGACCCCATAGCGAGTACTAGATGGTTTGCGGATGTGGCCAACGCTTTCCGCACTAGCAGGTGTCCCGAGGGGGACAAGGTCAGATTGGCGTCCTGTCTTCTGAAGGACAGGGCACGGGATTGGTGGGAGGAGGTCGGACATGCCATCGGGGATGATACGGCATTGGATGCCATGACCTGGACTGATTTCTCTACCAGGTTCAGGGCGGAGTTTGCACTGGTCATTGAGGTGCAGCAGTTAGCTAGGGAGTTTCAGGACCTTACCCAGACTACAGAGACAGTGGCGGAGATCACCAACAAGTTCAGGGAGAGGGCTCTTCTTGTTCCTCAGTATGCAGCCGATGAGGAGATGAAGAAGGCCCGTTATCATGAGATGTTGCGGAGTGATATCCGCATGTTTGTGAGCCGGTCCAGTTGTAAAACGCTGGACGACATGATTGGTAGAGCTAGGGAGAGGGAGATTGATCTCGAGATGGAGAAGAAGAGGAAACCGGAGGCGGTTTCGGGTTCAGGCAGTGTGCGCAAAAAGCCCAAGGTTTCAGGTCACAGGTCCAGGAGTCAGTAGAGCCACGGTCTGTGTGGCAAGTGTGGGAGATTGCACGAGGGGGCGTGCAAGGCAGGGAGTTCCGGCTGCTACAAGTGCGGTTGGATTGGGCATTTGAGCAGGGATTGTACGGCCCCTGCTACTATGGTTACAACATTAGATCTGATTTGCTTTCAGTGCAATCAGAGGGGACATAAAAAGTCCCAGTGTCCCAGTTTAGCTGCAGCGTGGAAGGTGGTTGCACCTGCCCCTGCCACCTTGAGGATTACGGATGGCCGGCAGGGCCGATCTGATGTGCCAGTGGCGAAGAGCAGGGCGTTTCAGATGACAGCAGAGGAGGCGCGAGCGACTCCTGATGTGGTGACGAGTAGGTATCTTTCCTTCACCTTTTAATTATCATTATCATTTGAATATTACTTGATGATATGTTTTATTTAGGGTCGTTCTCGGTGAACGGCATCTCTGCTTTGGTATTGTTCGATTCGGGGGCTACCCGATCATTTGTATCACTTGCACTTAGCAAGAGATTTAGCAGAGCTCCAGGGGAGCTGGATTGTCCATTAGAGGTTGAGATAGCAGATGATAGGACCGTGAGGGTCGGCAGAGTACATAGAGGGTGTTCCCTTCAGATATTTGATGAGCAGTTTTCAGTGGACCTGGTTCCTATTCCCTTGCGAGGGAATAAAGTTATTGTGGGTACGGATTGGCTAAGCCCCAATGGGGCGGTGATCGATTGTGAGCTTCAGCTAGTGATGGTTCGCACTCCCAGTGGGGGAGAGATAGTGATTCAGGGCGAGAGGGCACAGCGTGGACCGATCTTTTGTTCCGCCGCTAGGGCGAGGCGCTATGTTCAGCAGGGTTGCGCCGATTTTGTAGCTTACGTCTTGGATGCCCGGGAGAAGGGCAAGACGATGATTGATGATGTTCCTATTGTTCGAGACTACCCAGATGTGTTTCCCGACGATTTACCGGGGATACCTCCTGAGAGACAGGTTGAGTTCAGGATCGACCTAATTCCTGGTGCGGCTCCGATAGCCAAAGCACCGTATCGACTAGCTCCCCCTGAGATGCAGGAGTTGTTTACACAACTGCAAGAGCTGTTAGACAAGGGTTTCATTCGGCCGAGCAGTTCGCCTTGGGGAGCACCGATCCTGTTTGTGAGGAAGAAGGATGGGTCGCATCGTATGTGCATTGATTATCGGGAGTTGAACAAGGTAACGGTGAAGAACCGTTACCCACTTCCGAGGATAGATGACTTGTTTGATCAGCTTCAGGGAGCGTCTTGGTTCTCCAAGATCGATCTACGCTCCAGTTATCATCAGATGAGGGTTAGAGATGAGGATGTACAGAAGACTGCTTTCAGGACCCGGTATGGTCATTATGAGTTCGTGGTGATGCCATTTGGGCTCACCAATGCCCCAGCTGCGTTCATGGACCTCATGAACCGCGTATGTAGGCCGATGCTGGATCGGTCAGTGATAGTATTCATAGACGATATCTTGGTATATTCCAAGACACAGGGGCAGCACGAGGAGCACCTGCGGGAGGTGTTGGAGACTTTGAGGAGGAAGAGACTTTTCGCGAAGTTCTCCAAGTGTGAGTTCTGGTTGCGCGAGGTGCAGTTTCTTGGTCATCTCGTCAACCAGAAGGGTATTTTGGTAGATCCGACCAAGATAAAGGCCGTGATGCAGTGGGAGGTCCCGAGGTCTCCATTTGAGATTCGGAGCTTCCTAGGGTTGGCAGGGTATTATCGGAGATTTATTCAGGAGTTCTCCAAGATAGCAGTGCCGCTCACCCGACTAACCAAGAAGTCAGTGGTATTTCGTTGGGGGCCTGAGCAGCAGGCGGCGTTCGAGACTTTCAGATAGAGATTGTGCGAGGCTCCGATCCTTACCTTCCCAGAGGGAGTAGAGGACTTCGTAGTCTATTGTGATGCTTCGATCACAGGTATGGGAGCAGTATTGATGCAGCGAGGCGATGTGGTAGCTTATGCCTCGAGACAGTTGAAGCCTCACGAGGCTAATTATCCTACCCACGATTTGGAGCTGGGGGCAGTTGTGTTTGCCCTCAAGATTTGGAGACATTACCTTTATGGGGTCCGTAGTACTATATACACGAATCACAAGAGCTTGCGATATCTCATGGATCAGCCGAGTCTGAACATGAGGCAGAGGAGGTGGTTGGACGTGCTGAAGGATTATGATTGTGAGATCCTTTATCACCCAGGGAAGGCCAACGTGGTGGCTGATGCCCTAAGCCGCAAAGTGTCGGCGGCCCCTATCAGAGATCTGTGTATGAGGATGACAGTGATCACTCCGTTGTTGGAACGGATCAAGGAGGCTCAAATGGAGGGTCTCAAGGAGGAGAGGCAGAAGTGTGAGAGAATAGTGGGCCGAGTAGCTTCGTTTGATTATGATAGTCGGGGTTTGCTGACGCTTCATGGTAGGGTGTGGGTACCGTACTGGGGTGGAGTACGGAAGGTGTTGATGGACGAGGCTCATAAGTCTCGGTTTTCTATCCACCCCGGGGCGACAAAAATGTATCGAGATCTTCGACCTGATTATTGGTGGCCCTGCATGAAGCGGGACGTCGCTTGGTATGTTGAGAGATGCTTGACCTGCCGGAAGGTCAAGGCGGAGCACCAGAGACCTCACGGCAAGATGCAGCAGTTAGACATTCCCGTGTGGAAATGGGAGGATATCACCATGGACTTTGTCACCAAACTCCCCAGGACCGCACGTGGAGTGGATTCGATATGGGTTGTAGTGGATCGGTTGACAAAGAGTGCCCCTTTTATTCCGATTCAGGAGAGTATATCGGCGGAAAAGTTAGCCGATATCTATGTGCGAGAGATTGTGGCACGTCATGGAGTGCCGGTATCGGTGGTGTCAGACCGAGATGTCCGCTTCACATCCAGATTCTGGAAGCGGTTCCACGACGAGATGGGTACTCGTCTTCATTTCAGCACTGCTTTTCACCCCCATACTGACGGGCAGAGCGAGAGGACGATTCAGACTCTTGAGGACATGCTGAGGGCATGTGTTCTAGATTTTGGGGGCAGTTGGGATACGTATCTTCCGTTAGCGGAGTTCTCGTATAACAATAGTTATCATGCGAGTATTGATCGACCTCCTTTTGAGATGTTGTATGGGAGGAAGTGTAGGACCCTGATTTGTTGGGGCGAGCTCGGTCAGCAAGTCATCGGGAGCACAGAAGTGGTGCTCAAGACGACTGAGTTGATCCAGCAGGTCCGTAGTAGGCTGCAGACTGCGCAGAGTCGGCAGAAGAGCTACACTGACAGGAGGCGTTCGGACTTGGAGTTTCAGGTGGGAGATATGGTCCTTCTGAAGGTCTCACCTTGGAAGGGTGTCATCAGGTTCCGGAAGAGGGGCAAGCTGGGCCCCAGATTTATTGGTCCTTTCAGGGTTTTGGCCCGGGTGGGTCGAGTTGCTTATCGGTTAGATCTTCCTGAGGAGCTTAGTCAGATCCACAACACCTTCCACGTGTTGCAGTTGAGGAAGTGTTTGGTGGATGAGTCAGCAGTCGTTCCCTAGAGGATATTCAGGTTGATAGCAGCCTGAATTATATTGAGAGGCCGGTCGCGATTCTGGATAGGAAGGCCAAGACCTTGAAGAACAAGGTAATCCAGCTAGTGAAGTACAGTGGCAGCACCGGAAGGGGTCTGAATAGACGTGGGAGGCTGAGGAGGAGATGAGAACGCACTACCCGGAGATATTTACAGATCCAGCCGTAGCAGACTTCGAGGACGAAGTCTGAGATAAGTGGGGGAGAATTGTAACGACCCGTTCCCGGTATGTTAATTCATTAGTAATTGTTTTAAAGTTTTGCAAGAGGGACTCGGCGAGTTCATAGCCTGACTCGCCGAGTAGGGTCGCGACTTCGAGCACGTGTTAGCTAGTGACTCGGCGAGTCCATATCCTGGACTCGGCGAGTCCGTCCGTCTGGGTGAAACCCTAAATCCCCGGGTTGCCACTATTTAAGTCACCTTATAGCCCCCATTCTCGCCTCCTTCACCCTTTAAAGCTGTGAGAAAACCCTAGTTCATCCTTGAGAGTTTGTAAGTGATTTTGTGTGATTTTGTGAAGGCTTGAAGAAGGAGAAGAAGAAAGGAGCAAGGAGAAGAGGTGGAGTGCCAAGATCCAAGGGCAAATCTGAGTTAATTGAGGTATTTTCGGATTTCCCCTCTTGTTTTATGCTTTAAACCTCCATTAGAACTCTTCTAAGAACTAGTTGATGCTTGTTCCAAGCCTTGTGCTTTCATGAACGCCCAAATAAGCCGAGATAACCTTGGATCTATTCATTGAGAAGTCCCATAGTCCAGCTCTATTGCCTTTATGAGGACACTTTGCATATTAACCCTAGATCTATCCCTTTTATGCATCTTTTAGCCTTATTTTCCCTCATTCATGTGTTGTACACGTAAAGTTGGAAACTTTACGTGGTAAACCAGCTTATTGGACTCAGATCTATCATTTGTATGTGTTGGATTCAAGCAAAAACCGGTGAAAAACAGTTGCATGGCGGCAACTCGGCGAGTCGGGAAGAACGACTCGGCGAGTTGAGTCGCGAGTCCCCGATTCCTTCATTTTTAGCAGTGTTGAGTGGAACCAGTGAGTTAGAGAGTGGACTCTGCGAGTTGAAGATAGACACAGAAATGGAGAGACTCGGCGAGTTTTTCATACAACTCGGCGAGTCCAACGCAATCTTCTTAAGATCAAGAACAACTCGTCGAGTACGTTCATACGGCTCGGCGAGTCGGATGAAGAATGTCTGAGTTCTTGGATCAAGAGGGTACTCGTCGAGTCGATGCCATACTCGACGAGTAGCAGCGAGTCGGATTGAAAAGTGAGAGTAGGACTCGGTGAGTTGGGTGGCCCAACTCGGCGAGTCAGTCTAAATGAGAGTAACTTTGACCAAGGGTAAAAGAGTCATTTTACCCAAGTGCAGTGTTTAGTATTTGATTGAGTGTGTTTATGGACTTGTAGTCGGAGAGATACAGGAGCAGCAGCCGTTAGCTTCCAGAGCCACACACTCAGCAGCCAGTTTACGGGTGAGTTTCCTTCCAGTAGGGACGGGTCTAAGGCCACAATGCTGGCCCGTTCAGTTAGCAGTAATTTCCGGACTTTGATCCGATGCAGTAGCTAGTATGTTTGATGCCTTCGTGGCTCAGACAGGATTTGTGTGCTATGTTTTATGTGTTATGTATTATGTGTTCCGGGCTACAGCCCGATGTAGTATGCAGTATATGTGTTCATGCTAGTTGTTATGTTATGCTACGCTATGCTCAGTCAGTTAGTTCCGAACTTCAGTCCGATGCAGGGGATAGGGTCCCAGTCGGTTCCGGACTTTGGTCCGATGAAGTTAGTTCCGGACTTCGGTCTGATGCAGTTAGTTCTGGACTTCGGTCCGATGCAGATAGTTCCGGACCTTGGTCCGATGCCGGGGACAAGGTCCCAGTCAGTTCCGGACTTTGGTCCGATGCAGTTGTTGGGCTTCGTCCCGATGCAGTGGGCAAGGCCCAATATGTGTTTATATGTTATTTTATGGTATGTGGTAGTTTGGGGGAGCTCACTAAGCTTCGATGTAGTTAGTTCCGGACTTCGGTCTGATGCAGTTAGTTCCGGACTTTGGTCTGATGCAGATAGTTCCGGACTTCGGTCTGATGCAGATAGTTCCGGACCTTGGTCCGATGCAGGGGACAAGGTCCCAGTCAGTTCCGGACTTTGGTCCGATGCAGTTGCCGGGCTTCGTCCCGATGCAGTGAGCAAGGCCCAATATGTGTTTATATGTTATTGTATGGTATGTGGTAGTTTGGGGGAGCTCACTAAGCTTCGTGCTTACAGTTTCAGTTTTCGTTTCAGGTACTTCCGCAAGCAAAGGGAAGAGCTCGGGGTGACGGCATTGCACACACCACAACTTTAGCTTTTAGCCTGGGATTGATTTAGTTGTTTTGATTTGACGTAGTATGATACAGTTTTCCGCACAGTGTTTTCTATTATGTTGGAATACATCACGTATGGTTTTATTATATGACACTCTGATTATGGTTTTGATTATATCGAAAAACGAAATTTTTAGGTCGTATTTTTGGGCTGTTTCAAGTTGGTATCAGAGCCCTGGTTTGAGGGATTCGGATACACTTCCGGGTGTATCTGAACTCAAACTAAGGGAAATAAAAGATTTTATTTTAAAAATAATAAAAACGTATTACAAAGAGAATTTTTAAAGCACTTAGAAAGAAAGAATAGTTTTTAACAAGATAGAGGTGTGTGCATGCGGTCAGCCGAGCTCAAGTAAGTACTCCCAAATTACCCATACAAGTTATTTGTTCAGTTTCAGTTTCAGTAGAACAGCATGCTAGTATAGGACTAAGGATCTAGGAGAATGCCTTATGTGCATGCTTATGTGTTACAGCTTTATGAGTATTGTATGCTAGTACTGAGTAGATAGCAGTAGGATAGCCTGTTTAGGTTATGCCTGATAGTATGAGCTTAGCATCCTTTGCTAGTGCAGTTTCTTGTTATGAGAATAGTTTTGCATGAGTCTGTTTCCCTTATCCGAATGCTGCTTGCTTCGTGCTTGGTGGGGTTCTGAGTAATGGGAGTTAGCCATTAGGTGAACACGTCACACCACATGTGATCAGGTTTGAATAATCCCAGAGTACTGGAACTGGCCCTATTGCGCAGCTCTTGTTTGAGTCCAACCGTTATAGGGACGGGTCTTTTACTTGAAGGATTATCTGATCCTCATCACGTGTGATGGTGTTTAGGTGGTGGCTAATTGGCATTATGAGGAGACCTTCGGCAGCTGAGGACCAGTCGTGTTGAGCCTGAGGTTTCCCTAGGGCAAGCCTAGGATGAGAGTAGCAGAGAATAGCAGTAGTAGAAGTGACTTGGTGGAGTCAAGGCAGTTCTTGAGGAAAGCACGGATAGATGTGGAAGGTAGTATGGGCCCGTACTACTGAAAGCAGAGGATCCGTACTCGAATCAAGGAAGGCCAAGACAAGACCAGGAAGCTAGTAGCAGTGTCATGATCCCTTGAGATATTTCAGTGTTCTGATGTTGTTATGATATGTTTAAGAATGGTAGTTTTGCGTCCGAGACCAGCAGTCGGCAGCTCAGATGCCAGAGGGGGATCAGGATCGGGATCAGGCCCGGAGGTCGGGCAGATGGATGAGCAGACCAGAGAGTTCCTTTCTTCTGAGGTTAACCGCATCATACTGGAGCAGACTCCTGTGATCTTCGGTTCGATCAAGGAGGGTATTTTAGAGCTGATGGATGAGAGATTGGGTATTTTCCGTGCGGAGATGGCGGCCATGATGGGGTCGCGCACACTTACGTTCAGGGAGTTCAGGGCATGCAGAGCTCCAGACTATCATGGGGCGCAGGACCCCATAGTGAGTACCAGATGGTTGGTGGATGTGGCCAACGCTTTCCGCACTAGCAGGTGTCCCGAGGGGGACAAGGTCAGATTGGCGTCCTGTCTTCTGAAGGACAGGGCACGGGATTGGTGAGAGGAGGTCGGACATGCCATCGGGGATGATGCGGCATTGGATGCCATGACCTGGGCTGATTTCTCTACCAGGTTCAGGGCGGAGTTTGCACCAGTCATTGAGGTGCAGCAGTTAGCTTGGGAGTTTCAGGACCTTACCCAGACTACAGAGACAGTGGCGGAGATCACCGCCAAGTTCAGGGAGAGGGCTCTTCTTGTTCCTCAGTATGCAGTCGATGAGGAGATGAAGAAGGCCCGTTATCATGAGATGTTGCGTAGTGATATCTGCATGTTTGTGAGCCGGTCCAGTTGTAAAACGTTGGACGACATGATTGCTAGAGCTAGGGAGAGGGAGATTGATCTCGAGACGGAGAAGAAGAGGAAACCGGAGGCGGTTTCGGGTTCAGGCAGTGTGGGAAAAAAGCCCAAGGTTTTAGATCACAGGTCCAGGAGTCAGCAGAGCCACGGTCGGTGTGGCAAGTGTGGGAGATTGCACGAGGGGGCGTGCAAGGCAGGGAGTTCCGGCTGCTACAAGTGCGGTCGGATTGGGCATTTGAGCAGGGATTGTACGGCCCCTGCTACTACGGTTACAGCATCAGATCTGATTTGCTTTTAGTGCAATTAGAGGGGACATAAAAAGTCCCAGTGTCCCAGTTTAGCTGCAGCGGGGAAGGTGGTTGGACCTGCCCCTGCCACCTTGAGGATTACGGATGGCCGGCAGGGCCGATCTGATGCGCCAGTGACGAAGAGCAGGGCGTTTCAGATGACAGCAGAGGAGGCGCGAGCGACTCCTGATGTGGTGACGGGTAGGTATCTTTCCTTCACCTTTTAATTATCATTATCGTTTGAATATTACTTGATGATATGTTTTATTTAGGGTCGTTCTCGGTGAACGACATCTCTGCTTTGGTATTGTTCGATTTGGGGGCTACCCGATCATTCGTATCGCTTGCACTTAGCAAGAGATTTAGCAGAGCTCCAGGGGAGCTGGATTGTCCATTAGAGGTTGAGATAGCAGATGATAGGACCGTGAGGGTCGGCAGAGTACATAGAGGGTGTTCATTTCAGATATTTGATGAGCAGTTTTCAGTGGACCTGGTTCCAATTCCCTTGCGAGGGAATAAAGTTATTGTGGGTATGGATTGGATAAGCCCCAATGGGCCGGTGATTGATTGTGAGCTTCAGCTAGTGAGGGTTCGCACTCCCAGTGGGGGAGAGATAGTGATTCAGGGCTAGAGGCCACAGCGTGGACCGATCTTTTGTTCCGCCGCTAGGGCGAGGCGCTATGTTCAGCAGGGTTGCGCTGGATTTGTAGCTTACATCTTGGATGCCCGGGAGAAGGGCAAGACGACGATTGATGATGTTCCTATTGTTCGAGACTACCCAGATGTGTTTCCCGAGGATTTGCCGGGGATACCTCCTGAGAGACAGGTTGAGTTCAGGATCGACCTAATTCCTGGTGCGGCTCCGATAGCCAAAGCACCGTATCGACTAGCTCCACCTGAGATGCAGGAGTTGTTTACACAGCTGCAAGAGCTGTTAGACAAGGGTTTCATTTGGTCGAGCAGTTCGCCTTGGGGAGCACCGATCCTGTTTGTGAGGAAGAAGGATGGGTCGCATCGTATGTGCATTGATTATCGGGACTTGAACAAGGTAACGGTGAAGAACCGTTACCCACTTCCGAGGATAGATGACTTGTTTGATCAGCTTCAGGGAGCGTCTTGGTTCTCCAAGATCGATCTACGCTCCAGTTATCATCAGATGAGGGTTAGAGATGAGGATGTACAGAAGACTGCTTTCAGGACCCGATATGGTCATTATGAGTTCGTGGTGATGCCATTTGGGCTCACCAATGCCCCAGCCGCGTTCATAGACCTCATGAACCGCGTATGCAGGCCGATGCTGGATCAGTCAGTGATAGTATTCATAGACGATATCTTGGTATATTCCAAGACACAGGGGCAGCACGAGGAGCACCTGCAGGAGGTGTTGGAGACTTTGAGGAGGGAGAGACTTTTTGCGAAGTTCTCTAAGTGTGAGTTCTGGTTGCGCGAGGTGCAGTTTCTTGGTCATCTCGTCAACCAGAAGGGTATTTTGGTAGATCCGGCCAAGATAGAGGCCGTGATGCAGTGGGAGGTCCCGAGGTCTCCATCTGAGATTCGGAGCTTCCTAGGGTTGGCAGGGTATTATCGGAGATTTATTAAGGACTTCTCCAAGATAGCAGTGCCGCTCACCCAACTAACCAAGAAGTCAGTGGTATTTTGTTGGGGGCCTGAGCAGCAGGCGGCGTTCGAGACTCTCAGACAGAGATTGTGCGAGGCTCCGATCCTTACCTTGCCAGAGGGAGTAGAGGACTTCGTACTCTATTGTGATGCTTCGATCACAGGTATGGGAGCAGTATTGATGCAGCGAGGCCATGTGGTAGCTTATGCCTCGAGACAGTTGAAGCCTCACGAGGCTAATTATCCTACCCACGATTTGGAGCTGGGGGCAGTTGTGTTTGCCCTCAAGATTTGGAGACATTACCTTTATGGGGTCCGTAGTACTATATACACGGATCACAAGAGCTTGCGATATCTTATGGATCAGCCGAGTCTGAACATGAGGCAGAGGAGGTGGTTGGACGTGCTGAAGGATTATGATTGTAAGATCCTTTATCACCCAGGGAAGGCCAACGTGGTGGCCGACGCCCTAAGCCGCAAAGTGTCGGTGGCCCCTATCAGAGATCTGTGTATGAGGATGACAGTGATCACTCCGTTGTTGGAACGGATCAAGGAGGCTCAGATGGAGGGTCTCAAGGAGGAGAGGCAGAAGTGTGAGAGAATAGTGGGCCGAGTAGCTTCGTTTGATTATGATAGTCGGGGTTTGCTGACGCTTCATGGTAGGGTGTGGGTACCGTACTGGGGTGGAGTACGGCAGGTGTTGATGGACAAGGCTCATAAGTCTCGGTTTTCTATCCACCCCGGGGCGACAAAAATGTATCGAGATCTTCGACCTGATTATTGGTGGCCCTGCATGAAGCGGGACGTCGCTTGGTATGTTGAGAGATGCTTGACCTGCCAGAAGGTCAAGGCGGAGCACCAGAGACCTCACGGCAAGATGCAGCAGTTAGACATTCCCGTGTGGAAATGGGAGGATATCACCATGGACTTTGTCACCAAACTCCCCAGGACCGCAAATGGAGTGGATTCGATATGGGTTGTAGTGGATCGGTTGACAAAGAGTGCCCATTTTATTCCGATTCAGGAGAGTATATCGGCGGAAAAGTTAGCCGATATCTATGTGCGAGAGATTGTGGCACGTCATGGAGTGCCGGTATCGGTGGTGTCAGACCGAGATGTCCGCTTCACATCCAGATTCTGGAAACGGTTCCACGACGAGATGGGTACTCGTCTTCATTTCAGCACTGCTTTTCACCCCCATACTGACGGGCAGAGCGAGAGGACGATTCAGACTCTTGAGGACATGCTGAGGGAATGTGTTCTAGATTTTGGGGGCAGTTGGGATACGTATCTTCCGTTAGCGGAGTTCTCGTATAACAACAGTTATCATGCGAGTATTGATCGACCTCCTTTTGAGATGTTGTATGGGAGGAAGTGTAGGACCCCGATTTGTTGGGGCGAGGTCGGTCAGCGAGTCATCGGGAGCACAGAAGTGGTGCTCAAGACGACTGAGTTGATCCAGCAGGTCCGTAGTAGGCTGCAGACTGCGCAGAGTCGGCAGAAGAGCTATGCTGACAGGAGGCGTTTGGACTTGGAGTTTCAGGTGGGAGATATGGTCCTTCTGAAGGTCTCACCTTGGAAGGGTGTCATCAGGTTCCGAAAGAGGGGCAAGCTGGGCCCCAGATTTATTGGTCCTTTCAGGGTTTTGGCCCGGGTGGGTCGAGTTGCTTATTGGTTAGATCTTCCTGAGGAGCTTAGTCAGATCCACAACACCTTCCACGTGTCGCAGTTGAGGAAGTGTTTGGTGGATGAGTCAACAGTCGTTCCCCTAGAGGATATTCAGGTTGATAGTAGCCTGAATTATATTGAGAGACCGGTCGCGATTCTGGATCGGAAGACCCATACCTTGAAGAACAAGGTAATCCAGCTAGTGAAGGTACAGTGGCAGCACCGGAAGGGGTCTGAATGGACGTGGGAGGCTGAGGAGGAGATGAGAACGCACTACCCGGAGATATTTACAGATCCAACCGTAGCAGACTTCGAGGACGAAGTCTGAGATAAGTGGGGGAGAATTGTAACGACCCGTTCCCGGTATGTTAATTCATTAGTAATTGTTTTAATGTTTTGCAAGAGGGACTCGGCGAGTTCATGGCCTGACTCGCTGAGTAGGGTCGCGACTTCGAGCACGTGTTAGCTAGTGACTCGGCGAGTCCATATCCCAGACTCGGCGAGTCCGTCCATCTGGGTGAAACCCTAAATCCCCGGGTTGCCCACTATTTAAGTCACCTTATAGCCCCCATTCTCGCCTCCTTCACCCTCTAAAGCTGTGAGAAAACCCTAGTTCATCCTTGAGAGTTTGTAAGTGATTTTGTGTGATTTTCTGAAGGCTTGAAGAAGGAGAAGAAGAAAGGAGCAAGGAGAAGAGGTGGAGTGCCAAGATCCAAGGGCAAATATGAGTTAATTGAGGTATTTTCGGATTTCCCCTCTTGTTTTATGCTTTAAACCTCCATTAGAACTCTTCTAAGAACTAGTTGATGCTTGTTCCAAGCCTTGTGCTTTCATGAACGCCCAAATAAGCCGAGATAACCTTGGATCTATTCATTGAGAAGTCCCATAGTCCAGATCTATTGCCTTTATGAGGATACTTTGCATATTAACCCTAGATCTATCCCTTTTATGCATCTTTTAGCCTTATTTTCCCTTATTCATGTGTTGTACACGTAAAGTTGGAAACTTTACGTGGTAAACCATCTTATTGGACTCACATCTATCATTTGTATGTGTTGGATTCAAGCAAAAACAGGTGAAAAACAGTTGCATGGCGGCAACTCGGCGAGTCGGGAAGAACGACTCGACGAGTTGAGTCGCGAGTCCCCGATTCCTTCATTTTTAGCAGTGTTGAGTGGAACAAGTGAGTTAGAGAGTGGACTCTGCGAGTTGAAGGTAGATTCAAAAATGGAGGGACTCGGCGAGTTGTTCATACAACTCGGCGAGTCCAAGGCAATCTTCTTAAGATCAAGAACAACTCGTCGAGTACGTTAAAACGGCTCGGCGAGTCGGATGAAGAATGTCTGAGTTCTTGGATCAAGAGGGTACTCGTCGAGTCGATGCCATACTCGACGAGTAGCAGCGAGTCGGATTGAAAAGTGAGAGTAGGACTCGGCGAGTTGGGTGGCCCAACTTGGCGAGTCAGTCCAAATGAGAGTAACTTTGACCAAGGGTGAAAGAGTCATTTTACCCAAGTGCAGTGTTTAGTTTGATTGAGTGTGTTTATGGACTTGTAGCCGGAGAGATACAGGAGCAGCAGCCGTTAGCTTCCAGAGCCACACACTCAGCAGCCAGTTTACGAGGTGATTTTCCTTCCAGAAGGGACGGGTCTAAGGCCACAATGCTGGCCCGTTCAGTTAGCAGTAGTTTCCGGACTTTGATCCGATGCAGTAGCTAGTATGTTTGATGCCTTCATGGCTCAGACAGGATTTGTGTGCTCTATTTTATGTGTTATGTATTATGTGTTCCGGGCTACGGCCCGATGTAGTATGCAGTATATGTGTTCATGCTAGTTGTTATGTTATGCTACGCTATGCTCAGTCAGTTAGTTCCGGACTTCAGTCCGATGCAGGGGACAAGGTCCCAGTCGGTTCTGGACTTTGGTCCGATGCAGTTAGTTCCGGACTTCGGTCCGATCTAGTTAGTTCCAGACTTTGGTCCGATGCAGATAGTTCCGGACCTTGGTCTAATGCAGGGGACAAGGTCCCAGTCAGTTCCGGACTTCGGTCCGATGCAGTTGCCGGGCTTCGTCCCGATGCAGTGGGCAAGGCCCAATATGTGTTTATATGTTATTGTATGGTATGTGGTAGTTTGGGGGAGATCACTAAGCTTCGTGCTTACAGTTTCAGTTTTGGTTTCAGGTACTTCCGCAAGCAATGGGAAGAGCTCGGGGTGACGGCATCGCACACACCACAACTTTAGCTTTTAGCCTGGGATTGATTTAGTTGTTTTGATTTGACGTAGTATGATACAGTTTTCCACACAGTGTTTTCTATTATGTTGGAATACATCACGTATGGTTTTATTATATGACACTCTAATTATGGTTTTGATTATATCGAAAAACGAAATTTTTGGGTCGTATTTTTGGGCTGTTTCGCATGCACCACACCCTTTTCTCTTTTTTTTAGAAAAATTTTGTTTTCACTTTTCTAAAACTCTTTTCCTCATACTTTTCCTAAAATTGTTTTGTTTCCTCAAAATATTTTTATAAACATGGTTTTTTTCTTGAAAACTTTATACTAGTTCCCTAGTTTGAGTTCAGACACACCCGAAAGTGTGCCCAAATCGCTCAAACCTGGCTCTGATACCAAATTGAAACTTCCCAAAATACGACCCAAAATTTTTTTTTTGGATAATTACTAAAACACCATGATAAAATCATAAGGTAAATATAACAACTCAAATTTTCAAATAAATTTTTCATTTAAAATAAAACATCATTATTCGACAAAAGAGTTTATTTCAAGTTATTGCAAACGTATAAATAATAAATCCTCAAGATCTTCATCGATGGCAGTGTGTACGTGTCACGCCGGCGCCTTCCCACGGTCATCGCTAGTACCTGAAAACATAAACACAACTAGTAAGCATAAATGCTTAGTGAGTTCCCCAGTATACGACTTACCCACATACGCCTTCCGGCCCGGACCTTTCGGTCCACATAACATTGCCTTCCGGCCCGTAACATAATCGCCTTCCGGCCCATAAAATATCGCCTTCCGGACCGTATTACATTGCCTTCCGGCCCATAGTATTTTGCCTTCCGGCCCATAACAGTATAAACATAACACATATAGCATATCACACATAACACATAAGTCATACATCATACCGTTCTGTCTATCACATAAGTCACGCCTTCCGGCCCGTATAAGCATACATCACATATAAGCATACATCACATACAAAGCATCTACCTCCCTAGACATAGCATAAATATAACACATACAACCTTCCGGTCACACAGTCAAACCCTTACGGGTGAAGTATAGTGAGAAGACTCACCTCGTAGTATGCAAGCTATAAACCCTTCGAGCTACTTGCACTCGATCCGCTAATCTGCAGGTTCCCTATAATACCACATACCTTTATTAATGATCTTATCAAACAAGACAACTGACCCTACTAAATTACATACAGGTCAACGGTCAACTTGACCGGACTCGTCGAGTGCAAAGGGCAACTCGGCGAGTCTAGACACCCCGACTCCACTCGCCGAGTCTGAAGAACAACTCGGCGAGTTCCAGTAGATCTTCAAGCTACTCGCCGAGTCTGAAGAACAACTCGGCGAGTCCTAGTGAATCTTCAAGCTACTCACCGAGTCTGATCATTAGACTCGGCGAGTCCTCGCCATGCAGTCAATTCGCTGCCTCCTGTATCTCGCATGATTCCGTAGTATATAGATATGGGGCTTCCTGGACTTTCACATATACTATTACAGGGGTTTAAACACTTGTAACAACACTATAATCTATCAATTCCTTAAATGGGTTTCCTAAACCCTAAATTCGCATACAACGTAAAAGCTACAAATATGATCCGAAGATTACCTGGAAACGTGTTCCCTGTGTCCCCAACCTTCAGAACTCGACCCCTTGAACCTCCTTTGATCACCACCTTGCCTCTCCTTGTCTACAACCTCTTCAAGCTTCCACTAGCCCTCACCCTTGCTCCAGATGCCCACAGACTCCTAAGGTATCTTCAATCGGCCAAAAGACGAGACATGACGGCCCTAAAGGCATTATATACGATTCAGAATCAAAACGGCTAGGGTTTCAGCTGAACAGCGTCGACTCGCCGAGTCCCTATTGGACTCGTCGAGTCCAGTCGCGTATCTGTGACCAAGACCATGGTCCTACTCGGTGAGTCATGCACCAACTCGCCGAGTCCCCTCCTAAATGTGCCCCAAAAATAATTTAAAGAAATACCTGAAATTCCGGGCTGTTACAACTCTCCCCCACTAGAACTAGACTTCGCCCTCGAAGTCTCATTCTGCGAATAACTCCGGATGTTGCTCCCGCATTTCTCTTTCCGGCTCCCAAGTCATCTCTGATCCCTTCCGATGTTGCCACTGAACCAACACCAGAGGTATCTCCTTGTTCCGTAGAACCTTGATCTTCCGATCCCTGATAGCTACTGGTCTCTCGGCGTAATTCAGGCTCGCATCCACCTGAATATCTTCTAACAGAACCACTGCCGCTTCATCGGCTATACACTTCCTCAACTGTGATACGTGAAAGGTATTGTGAATCTGACTCAGCTCCGCTGGCAACTCCAACCGATAAGCTACCCGACCTACCCTAGCAATTACCCGGAATGGGCCTATGAACCGGGGCCCCAATTTGCCCCTCTTCCTGAACCGAATCACCCCTTTCCAAGGAGAAACCTTTAGGAGAACGAAGTCGCCGACCTGGAATTCGAGCTCGGACCGGCGTCTGTCCGCATAACTCTTCTGTCGGCTCTGGGCGGTCAATAACCTCTGCCTCACTCGTTGAATCTGTTCGGTCGTCTGAAGTACGATCTCTGTACTGCCCATCACTCTCTGTCCCACTTCTCCCCAGCAAATGGGAGTCCGACACCTCCTACCATACAACAACTGAAAAGGTGGCATACCAATGCTCGAATGATGGCTGTTGTTGTAGGAAAACTCAGCCAACGGCAGATGCGCATCCCAGCTACCCCCGAAGTCTAACACACACACTCTAAGCATGTCTTCCAATGTCTGAATCGTCCGCTCGCTCTGACCGTCGGTCTGGGGATGGTATGCGGTACTAAAATGCAGTTTGGTACCCAACTCCTCATGGAATTTCTTCCAGAACCTGGAAGTGAAACGTACATCGCGGTCCGAAACAATCGAGGTCGGCACTCCATGCCGAGATACTATCTCTCTCACGTATAACTCTGCCAACTTCTCTGCTGATGAACTTTCGCTAATGGCAAGGAAGTGTGCACTCTTTGTTAGCCTATCCACTATCACCCAAATCGCATCGACTCCCCTGGCAGTTTTCGGCAATTTGGTGATGAAATCCATCGTGATCTGTTCCCACTTCCACTCAGGAATCTCCAAGGGTTGCAACTTACCGTGCGGTCTCTGATGTTCGGCCTTAACCCTACGGCAGGTCAAACACCTCTCAACGAACCAGGCAACGTCTCTCTTCATGCAAGGCCACCAGTACTCCTTTCTCAAATCCAAATACATTTTCGTAGCACCGGGATGGATCGAGAATTTCGATCTGTGTGCCTCCTCCATCAAAGTAACACGCGTACCGCCCACGAATGGTACCCAGATCCGACCCTGAAATGTCAGAAGTCTCCGTCCATCCATAACGAACTCTGAAATCAATCCGACGACCCGCTCCTGTTTCTGCATCCCAGACTTCACAACCTCGGCCTGTGCCCCACGAATAGCATCTAATACCGGAGTCATCACCGTCAATCTCAAACATATGTCCCGCAATGGAGTGCTCTCCGCCCTACGACTCAATGCATCGGCTACCACATTAGCCTTGCCTGGGTGGTATAGGATCTCACAGTTATAATCCTTAACCACGTCTAACCATCTCCTCTGACGCATGTTTAAGTTGGGTTGATCCATCAAATACTTCAAACTCTTATGGTCCGTGTATATGGTACAACGAACCCCGTACAGGTAGTGACGCCAAATTTTGAGGGCGAACACTACTGCTCCCAACTCTAAGTCATGCGTGGGATATCTCGCTTCGTGAGGCTTCAGCTGCCTCGATGCATAGGCTATCACATGGCCCCTCTGCATCAACACTGCACCCAATCCTGAAATCGATGCGTCGCAATATACGACAAAGTCCTCCATCCCCTCCGGGAGAGCTAATACTGGTGCTTCGCACAGTCTCTGACGAAGTGTCTCGAAGGAAGTCTGCTGCTCGGGTCCCCATGAAAATGTAACACCCTTTCGGGTCAATTTGGTAAGCGGCACCGCGATCTTGGAGAAGTCCCTAATGAACCTTCGATAGTACCCCGCCAACCCAAGGAAACTCCTGATCTCCGAAGGTGAATTCGGTGCCTCCCAACTCATCACCGCTTCCACCTTGGCCGGATCGACCAATATCCCTGCCTGATTTACAACGTGCCCCAGAAATTGAACTTCCCGTAACCAGAAGTCACATTTGGAGAATTTTGCATATAGCTTCTCCGACCTCAGTACCTCAAGGACCTCCCTCAAATGTCCCTCATGCTGCTCTCTAGACCGCGAATACACCAGAATGTCGTCGATGAATACAATCACAGACCGATCCAGCATCGGCCTGCATACCCTGTTCATGAGATCCATGAACACTGCTGGGGCATTGGTGAGCCCAAAAGGCATCACCACGAACTCGTAATGCCCATACCGAGTCCTAAAGGCTGTCTTCTGGACATCCTCATCCCGCACTCTTACCTGATGGTACCCTGATCTCAAATCAATCTTGGAAAACCAAGATGCCCCTTGCAACTGATCGAATAGATCATCGATCCTCGGTAACGGATAGCGGTTCTTGACTGTCACCTTGTTCAGCTCCCGGTAATCGATACACATCCGGTGTGAACCATCCTTCTTCTTGACGAACAGAATCGGTGCTCCCCACGGCGAGCTACTCGGCCGAATGAATCCCTTCCCCAACAACTCTTGAAGTTGCGAGGACAATTCTTGCATCTCTGGAGGTGCAAGACGATAAGGCACCTTCGCAATAGGCGCAGCCCCTGGAACTAGATCGATACCAAACTCTACTTGTCTCGCAGGAGGTACTCCCGGCAAATCCTCGGGAAAAACATCTGGAAACTCGCGCACCACTGGAACCTCCTTCAGTGTCTTCGATCTCTCGGAACTCTCCCGCGTATCCATCACATACGCCACAAAACCGTTACATCCCCGCTGTAGGCATTGCCTCGCCCTAGCGGCCGAACAAAAAGCTGATCCCGAACGGGTACCCTCGCCGTATACCGTAAGAACTCCCCCACTAGGGTCTCGTATAGTCACCAGCTGACGCTCGCAGTCGATAACAGCGCTGAATCGGCTCAACCAGTCCATGCCTACAATGACACAGACATCCCCCATCGCAATAGGAATGAGGTCAATCGGAAACGCGACCCCGAAGATCTCTAGCACACATCCCCGAAGAACCTCCGTAGCACAAATCACCCTCTCAGCCGCAATAGAAACGCTCAAAGGCCGACTTAACGGCTCACGACTAATGCCGATGTGCTGACTAAAAGCTAACGATACAAACGATCTACTCGCACCCGAATCAAATAACACTAGAGCAGGCATAGAGTTCACAAGGAAAGTACCTACACATACATTAACATAAGCATAGCATTTCGACCTTTAAGTAAATACGTGAATGATAACATACCTGCCACAACATCGGGCGCAGCGCGGACCTCCTCCGCAGTCAGCTGAAAGGCTCTCCCGCGAGCCCTCGGGGCCTCGACCTTCGCCGGTCGGGTCTCAGTAGTCCGGGTAGTAGGTGTAGCTCCCTGACGAAGTTGCGGACACTCGGCCTTCCGATGGCCTGTCTGGTTGCAGTGAAAGCAAACCATAAACCCCTTAGGGCAATCCCTGGCAATATGTCCCTCCTTGCCACACTTGTAGCAACCACCAGCTCGACACACCCCCTCGTGACTCTTGCCGCACTTCGCGCAAGTGCGACCCTTCGGACCTCCCATCCTCGAATCAGCGAACTTAGTCCGCTTGGCTGCCGGTTGAGACTGAGCCGGCCGTCGATCCACCTGCCGAGACTCAGCCTCCTCCCGCGCTTGAGTCTCCAACTCGATCTCGCGCTTCCTGGCGTTCGCCTGAAGCTCAGTGAAAGTACGATAGGTGGAGTTTGACACAAACTCCCGGATCTCCCTCTTCAAAACACCCAAATACGGGCTCATCCGCGACTGTTCCGTAGATACCATCTCGGGGCAGAACATTGCCCTCTCATGAAACTTCCGTGTGATCACTGCCACGGAATCAGTACCCTGCTTAAGGGTCAAGAACTCCTGAATCAATCGCTCCCTCTCCACCGGGGGAACGTACTCGTCCCTGAACATCTCCATAAACCTCTCCCATGTCACCGCCGAAATCTCTGCCTGAGTGAAGTTCGCCGTCACGAACTTCCACCAATCCTTCGCTCCCAGACGGAGCTGGTTCAAGGCGAACCGTACCCTCAAGTGCTCCAGGCATGAGCAAGTATAGAAGCACCCCTCGATGTCGGCGATCCACCTCATAGCTGCAATCGGATCCTGCGTCCCATCAAACTCAGGGGGTTTCGTGTTGCTGAATTCCCTGAATAGTAATGAATCACCCTCTTGCGGCCTAGCAGCAGCCACAGTTGTGGTAGTGGTAGCAACTGCAGCTTCAGTAAGTGCGGCGTACCGCTCCTCAAACTCCTCCATCAGCGTGGTCTTAATAGACCCAAACATCTCCGGGATCTCCGCCCGGACCGCCGCAGCTACTTCTTCCTGAATAATCTGACGAATCTCCTCGTCACTCGCACCGCTCGAACTCGCCCCATTGCATGTGATGACCATGATGTCTCTGAAATACAACATAAAATCATCAGAGACTCCACCAAGTACAATGGTACTCGATACGCGCCCTACTCAGTCTCCGATTTCCAGGGATTCTTACTTGGGTCTTCCACTGATCCGGTGTCTTCGGTAGTACGGGCCCAATACTACCGACCACACCGTATCAGTATTCGTCCCAAGTCTTCCTCCCCAAATCCCGAATAATGAGTACTCTACCTCTAGTATGCACTATCTACTTGTATGCTGCCAAACATCCCATATAAGCAATCTCCCTAGACAAGGCATCACAAAACAGGCCATTCTAGTCCTATCATGTATACCTAGTCTTCTAGCATGCATAACAATTCATAATTCAGTGCATAATATAACATTGTAAGGTATTCTGGGGATCTTTACCGTTCGGGCGCTGGCTGATCGTACACACTGCTCCATCCTTGTTTTACCGCCTTACGATTTATGAAATGTTGTGTCCTTATTATTTAAAAAGGTTTTTCCTCAAATCCCCGGTCTGAGTTCAGTTGCACCCGAAAGTACACCCGAATCCCTCAAACCAAGGCTCTGATACCAATTGTAACAACTCAAATTTTCAAATAAAATTTTCATTTAAAATAAAACATCATTATTCGACAAAAGAGTTTATTTCAAGTTATTGCAAACGTATAAATAAAAAATCCTCAAGATCTTCATCGATGGCAGTGTGTACGTGTCACGCCGGCGCCTTCCCACGGTCATCGCTAGTACCTGAAAACATAAACACAACTAGTAAGCATAAATGCTTAGTGAGTTCCCCAGTATACGACTTACCCACATACGCCTTCCGGCCCGGACCTTTCGGTCCACATAACATTGCCTTCCGGCCCGTAACATAATCGCCTTCCGGCCAATAACATATCGCCTTCCGGCCCGTATTACATTGCCTTCCGGCCCATAGTATTTTGCCTTCCGGCCCATAACAGTATAAACATAACACATATAGCATATCACACATAACACATAAGTCATACATCATACCGTTCTGTCTATCACATAAGTCACGCCTTCCGGCCCGTATAAGCATACATCACATATAAGCATACATCACATACAAAGCATCTACCTCCCTAGACATAGCATAAATATAACACATACAACCTTCCGGTCACACAGTCAAACCCTTACGGGTGAAGTATAGTGAGAAGACTCACCTCGTAGTATGCAAGCTATAAACCCTTCGAGCTACTTGCACTCGATCCGCTAATCTGCAGGTTCCCTATAATACCACATACCTTTATTAATGATCTTATCAAACAAGACAACTGACCCTACTAAATTACATACAGGTCAACGGTCAACTTGACCGGACTCGTCGGGTGCAAAGGGCAACTCGGCGAGTCTAGACACCCCGACTCCACTCGCCGAGTCTAAAGAACGACTCGACGAGTTCCAGTAGATCTTCAAGCTACTCGCCGAGTCTGAAGAACAACTCGGCGAGTCCTAGTGAATCTTCAAGCTACTCACCGAGTCTGATCATTAGACTCGGCGAGTCCTCGCCATGCAGTCAATTCGCTGCCTCCTGTATCTCGCATGATTCCGTAGTATATAGATATGGGGCTTCCTGGACTTTCACATATACTATTACAGGGGTTTAAACACTTGTAACAACACTATAATCTATCAATTCCTTAAATGGGTTTCCTAAACCCTAAATTCGCATACAACGTAAAAGCTACAAATATGATCCGAAGATTACCTGGAAACGTGTTCCCTGTGTCCCCAACCTTCAGAACTCGACCCCTTGAACCTCCTTTGATCACCACCTTGCCTCTCCTTGTCTACAACCTCTTCAAGCTTCCACTAGCCCTCACCCTTGCTCCAGATGCCCACAGACTCCTAAGGTATCTTCAATCGGCCAAAAGACGAGACATGACGGCCCTAAAGGCATTATATACGATTCAGAATCAAAACGGCTAGGGTTTCAGCTGAACAGCGTCGACTCGCCGAGTCCCTATTGGAC
Organism: Lactuca saligna; assembly: GCF_052625555.1. Lineage (NCBI taxonomy): Eukaryota > Viridiplantae > Streptophyta > Magnoliopsida > Asterales > Asteraceae > Lactuca > Lactuca saligna. The sequence goes on from NC_136418.1 coordinate 75,703,215, forward strand.
TCGTCGAGTCCAGTCGCGTATGGACTCGTGGAGTGCCAAGATCCAAGGGCAAATATGAGTTAATTGAGGTATTTTCGGATTTCCCCTCTTGTTTTATGCTTTAAACCTCCATTAGAACTCTTCTAAGAACTAGTTGATGCTTGTTCCAAGCCTTGTGCTTTCATGAACGCCCAAATAAGCCGAGATAACCTTGGATCTATTCATTGAGAAGTCCCATAGTCCAGATCTATTGCCTTTATGAGGATACTTTGCATATTAACCCTAGATCTATCCCTTTTATGCATCTTTTAGCCTTATTTTCCCTTATTCATGTGTTGTACACGTAAAGTTGGAAACTTTACGTGGTAAACCATCTTATTGGACTCAGATCTATCATTTGTATGTGTTGGATTCAAGCAAAAACGGGTGAAAAACAGTTGCATGGCGGCAACTCGGCGAGTCGGGAAGAACGACTCGACGAGTTGAGTCGCGAGTCCCCGATTCCTTCATTTTTAGCAGTGTTGAGTGGAACAAGTGAGTTAGAGAGTGGACTCTGCGAGTTGAAGGTAGATTCAAAAATGGAGGGACTCGGCGAGTTGTTCATACAACTCGGCGAGTCCAAGGCAATCTTCTTAAGATCAAGAACAACTCGTCGAGTACGTTAAAACGGCTCGGCGAGTCGGATGAAGAATGTCTGAGTTCTTGGATCAAGAGGGTACTCGTCGAGTCGATGCCATACTCGACGAGTAGCAGCGAGTCGGATTGAAAAGTGAGAGTAGGACTCAGCGAGTTGGGTGGCCCAACTCGGCGAGTCAGTCCAAATGAGAGTAACTTTGACCAAGGGTAAAAGAGTCATTTTACCCAAGTGCAGTGTTTAGTTTGATTGAGTGTGTTTATGGACTTGTAGCCGGAGAGATACAGGAGCAGCAGCCGTTAGCTTCCAGAGCCACACACTCAGCAGCCAGTTTACGAGGTGATTTTCCTTCCAGAAGGGACGGGTCTAAGGCCACAATGCTGGCCCGTTCAGTTAGCAGTAGTTTCCGGACTTTGATCCGATGCAGTAGCTAGTATGTTTGATGCCTTCGTGGCTCAGACAGGATTTGTGTGCTCTATTTTATGTGTTATGTATTATGTGTTCCGGGCTACGGCCCGATGTAGTATGCAGTATATGTGTTCATGCTAGTTGTTATGTTATGCTACGCTATGCTCAGTCAGTTAGTTCCGGACTTCAGTCCGATGCAGGGGACAAGGTCCCAGTCGGTTCTGGACTTTGGTCCGATGCAGTTAGTTCCGGACTTCGGTCCGATCCAGTTAGTTCCGGACTTCGGTCTGATGCAGATAGTTCCGGACCTTGGTCTAATGCAGGGGACAAGGTCCCAGTCAGTTCCGGACTTCGGTCCGATGCAGTTGCCGGGCTTCGTCCCGATGCAGTGGGCAAGGCCCAATATGTGTTTATATGTTATTGTATGGTATGTGGTAGTTTGGGGGAGCTCACTAAGCTTCGTGCTTACAGTTTCAGTTTTGGTTTCAGGTACTTCCGCAAGCAATGGGAAGAGCTCGGGGTGACGGCATCGCACACACCACAACTTTAGCTTTTAGCCTGGGATTGATTTAGTTGTTTTGATTTGACGTAGTATGATACAGTTTTCCACACAGTGTTTTCTATTATGTTGGAATACATCACGTATGGTTTTATTATATGACACTCTAATTATGGTTTTGATTATATCGAAAAACGAAATTTTTGGGTCGTATTTTTGGGCTGTTTCGCATGCACCACACCCTTTTCTCTTTTTTTTAGAAAAATTTTGTTTTCACTTTTCTAAAACTCTTTTCCTCATACTTTTCCTAAAATTGTTTTGTTTCCTCAAAATATTTTTATAAACATGGTTTTTTTCTTGAAAACTTTATACTAGTTCCCTAGTTTGAGTTCAGACACACCCGAAAGTGTGCCCAAATCGCTCAAACCTGGCTCTGATACCAAATTGAAACTTCCCAAAATACGACCCAAAATTTTTTTTTTGGATAATTACTAAAACACCATGATAAAATCATAAGGTAAATATAACAACTCAAATTTTCAAATAAAATTTTCATTTAAAATAAAACATCATTATTCGACAAAAGAGTTTATTTCAAGTTATTGCAAACGTATAAATAATAAATCCTCAAGATCTTCATCGATGGCAGTGTGTACGTGTCACGCCGGCGCCTTCCCACGGTCATCGCTAGTACCTGAAAACATAAACACAACTAGTAAGCATAAATGCTTAGTGAGTTCCCCAGTATACGACTTACCCACATACGCCTTCCGGCCCGGACCTTTCGGTCCACATAACATTGCCTTCCGGCCCGTAACATAATCGCCTTCCGGCCCATAACATATCGCCTTCCGGCCCGTATTACATTGCCTTCCGGCCCATAGTATTTTGCCTTCCGGTCCATAACAGTATAAACATAACACATATAGCATATCACACATAACACATAAGTCATACATCATACCGTTCTGTCTATCACATAAGTCACGCCTTCCGGCCCGTATAAGCATACATCACATATAAGCATACATCACATACAAAGCATCTACCTCCCTAGACATAGCATAAATATAACACATACAACCTTCCGGTCACACAGTCAAACCCTTACGGGTGAAGTATAGTGAGAAGACTCACCTCGTAGTATGCAAGCTATAAACCCTTCGAGCTACTTGCACTCGATCCGCTAATCTGCAGGTTCCCTATAATACCACATACCTTTATTAATGATCTTATCAAACAAGACAACTGACCCTACTAAATTACATACAGGTCAACGGTCAACTTGACCGGACTCGTCGAGTGCAAAGGGCAACTCGGCGAGTCTAGACACCCCGACTCCACTCGCCGAGTCTGAAGAACAACTCGGCGAGTTCCAGTAGATCTTCAAGCTACTCGCCGAGTCTGAAGAACAACTCGGCGAGTCCTAGTGAATCTTCAAGCTACTCACTGAGTCTGATCATTAGACTCAGCGAGTCCTCGCCATGCAGTCAATTCGCTGCCTCCTGTATCTCGCATGATTCCGTAGTATATAGATATGGGGCTTCCTGGACTTTCACATATACTATTACAGGGGTTTAAACACTTGTAACAACACTATAATCTATCAATTCCTTAAATGGGTTTCCTAAACCCTAAATTCGCATACAACGTAAAAGCTACAAATATGATCCGAAGATTACCTGGAAACGTGTTCCCTGTGTCCCCAACCTTCAGAACTCGACCCCTTGAACCTCCTTTGATCACCACCTTGCCTCTCCTTGTCTACAACCTCTTCAAGCTTCCACTAGCCCTCACCCTTGCTCCAGATGCCCACAGACTCCTAAGGTATCTTCAATCGGCCAAAAGACGAGACATGACGGCCCTAAAGGCATTATATACGATTCAGAATCAAAACGGCTAGGGTTTCAGCTGAACAGCGTCGACTTGCCGAGTCCCTATTGGACTCGTCGAGTCCAGTCGCGTATCTGTGACCAAGACCATGGTCCTACTCGGCGAGTCATGCACCAACTCGCCGAGTCCCCTCCTAAATGTGCCCCAAAAATAATTTAAAGAAATACCTGAAATTCCGGGCTGTTACAGTAAACTCGTACGTCAATATCTCACAAACAAAAGTAAAGTGTTATGAGTAAACTTTATCAAGACTATATCAATCACATCTATGAAAATCAAAACAACTCCCAGGACGGCTGAAGCTGTGGTGTGTGTATGCGATGCCATCAACCCGAGCTCTTCCCTTTGCTTGCGGAAGTACCTGAAACCAAAACTGAAACTGTAAGCACGAAGCTTAGTGAGCTCCCCCAAACTACCACATACCATATAATACATATAAACACATACTGGGCCTTGCCCACCGCATCGGACCGAAGTCCGAAAACTGCATCGGACCAAAGTCCGAAACTAACCAGGGCCTTGCCCTCTGCATCGGATCGGGATCCAGAACTACTGAGGCCTTGCCTCCTGCATCGGACCAAAGTCCCGAACTAACTGTATCGGACCGAAGTCCGAAACTGACTGCATCGGATAGAAGTCTGGAACATACTGAACATAGCATCACATAAGCATATCAACTAACATGAGTACATAGATATCATACTACATCGGGATGTAACCCGAAACTCATAACACAAAATATTGTCTGAGCCACGAAGGCATCAAACATACTAGAATCTGCATCGGACCGAAGTCTGGATACTACTGCTAGCTAAACGGGCCGGCATTGTGGCCTTAGACCCGTTCCTACTGAAAGGAAACTCACCTTGTGATCTGGCTGTTGAGTGTGTGGCTCCGGGAACTATCTGTTGCTGCTCCGGTATCTCCCCGGCTACAAATCCACAAATACACTCAATCAAATTACTAATAACTGCATTGGGGTAAATGACTCTTTTACCGCTGGCTAAAGTCAACTCTCCTGGTCAAAGTCAACTTTACAGTTGACCTGACTCGCCGAGTTGGGCTGCCAACTCGCCGAGTCCCTACTGTCATTTCTCAACCCTCCTCGCTGCTACTCATCGAGTATGGCATACACTCGACGAGTTCCCGCTCTATATCAACACTCAGGTCATCTGCATCCGACTAGCCGAGTCGTATGAACAACTCGACAAGTTATTCTTGAATCATAAGAAGATTGCCTTGGACTCGCCAAGTTGTATGAACAACTCGTCGAGTCCCTCCATCACTGAGTCTGCCCTCCAACTCACTGAGTCTACTCTCCCAATCACAGGTTCCCACTCGACATCACTCCAAAGGGGAAAAATCGGGACTCGTGGCTTGACTCGCCGAGTCGTTCTTCCGACTCGCCGAGTCGCATCCATGTAGCTACTCAAAACTCGATTATGCTTGAATCCAGCGTCTAAAACATATAGATCTGGGCTTCCTTAGTTCGATTAACACATAAAGATTCTATCTTTACATGTACATAAGCATCCAAGAAGATAATAAGGTTAAAAAAGCATGATAAAGGCTCGATCTAGGGTTCTCATACAAAGCAACTTCAAAAAGGCAATAGATCTAGGCTCTACAACTCCCAAATGAACAGATCTAAGGATATCTCGACCTATTAAGGCATCCAATCAACTATAAGGTTGGAAAAATACATCAAACTATCCCTAGAAATGTTCTAATGGAGATTTTAAGCATAAAACAGGAGGATTCCGAGAAATACCTCAAAGAACTCTGATTTTGACCTTGGATCTTTGCTCTACACCTCTTCTCTTTGTTCCTTTCTTCTTCTTCTTCTTCAAGCCATCAAGAATCCACACAAAGACACTTCAATCAATCAAGGGATGGGTTTAGGGTTTCTCACAGCTCTCTGAGGTGAAGGAGGCGAGTTTGGGGCTGATAAGGTGGTTTAAATAAGGTGCAAACCCGAAGATTTAGGGTTTCAACCTGGCAGGCCGACTCACCGAGTCCCGAATATGGACTCGCCGAGTCGCCGACCTATAAGCTGATCAACAATGCGACCCTACTCGACGAGTCGGGACATAGACTCGCCGAGTTCCTCTACAAACTTCAAAAATAAATACTAAAAAAACGACATACCAGAGACGGGTCATTACACAAAGGTCCAAGAATGGCTTCTTCTCTGTCACAAAACCTCAAGCACTATAAGGGTTTCTCTCAATGGTCTGGTAGCCGCAAATGGTGGCTATAAGGGTCCTTAAATAGGCCCCAAACTCGATAAATTAGGGTTTCATTAAATAGTGTGGACTCGCCGAGTCCACGTATGGACTCGCTGACTCCTCCATTAAATTAGACCAACACATGCACAATCCCACTCGGCGAGTCTGAGCGCCTACTCGCTGAGTCCCTCTCTAATATTCAATAAAAATTCTTAACATGAGAAACGTGGGAATCCGGATGTTACAATTACCCCCCACTAGAATAAGACTTCGCCCTCGAAGTCTCCCTCCGCAAACAATTCCTTATATTGCTCCCGCATCTCTAACTCCGGGTCCCAAATCAGCTCGGACCCCTTCTGATGTTGCCACTGGACCTGAACCATGGAAACCTCCTTGTTCCTCTGAAACTTGATTCTCTTATCATGGATCGCGATCGGCCTCTCAACATAGTTCAAACTTGCATCCACCTGAATGTCCTCCAATGGAACCACATCTGACTCATCGGCAATACACTTCCTCAACTGAGACACGTGGAAGGTATCATGAATCTGACTCAGCTCGGCAGGTAGCTCCAAACTATATGCTACTCTACCCACCCTAGCTGTCACCCTGAATGGACCGATATATCGATGTCCCAACTTGCCTCTCGTCCTGAATCGAATCACACCTTTCCAAGGTGATACCTTCAGGAGAATGAAATCACCAACCTGAAACTCGAGCTCTAAGCGACTCCTATCAGCGTAACTCTTTTAGCAACTCTGGGCCGTCAACAACCTCTGCCCGACCTGCTGAATCTGCTCAGTCATCTGGAGTACTATCTCCGTCCTACCCATCACCCGCTGTCCTACCTCTCCCCAACAAATGGGATTCTGAAACCTCCTTCCATACAGCAGCTTGAAGGGAGGCATACCGATGCTTGAATGGTGGCTGTTGTTATAGAAAAGCTCAACCAAAGGCAGATACGTGTCCCAACTTCCTCCGAAGTCTAATACACATGCCCGAAGCATGTCATCGAGTGTCTGGATAGTCCGTTCACTCTGACCGTCGGTCTGAGGGTGATAAGAAGTGCTAAAATGCAACCTCGTACCCAACTCCTCGTGAAACTTCGTCCAGAACCTGGAAATAAAACGTACATCTCGATTTGACACAATCAAAATCTGCACCCCATGCCAAGACACCACCTCCTTCACATATATTTCTGCCAACTTCTCTACGGAAGAGCTCTCACTGATAGCAAGGAAGTGAGCACTTTTTGTCAATCGATCCACAATCACCCAAATTGCATCGATACCCATTGGGGTTCTGGGCAGTTTGGTGATGAAATCCATAAATATTTGTTCCCACTTCCACTAGGGAACCTCAAGTGGCTGCAACATTCCATGCAGACGTTGGTGCTCGGCCTTAACCTGACGACAGGTCAAGCACCTCTCTACAACCCATGCAACATCTCTCTTCATACAAGGCCACCAATAGTCTCTCTTCATATCCAAATACATTTTAGTGGCCCTAGGATGGATCAAGAATCTCGATCTATGCGCCTCCTCCATCAAAACATTGCGTGCCGCCAATAAACGGCACCCAGCTCCGACCACGAAAAGTCATAAGCCCTCGGCTATCAGTCACAAACTCGGATACCTGCTCAATTACTCGCTCCTTCTTACTGTTCTCCGATCTCACAGCCTCTGCCTGAGCCTCATGAATGGTAGCTAACACCGGAGTCTTCACGGTTATTCTCTTACGCATACCTCAAATCGGAACACTCTCTACCCTCCGACTCAGGGCATCGGCTACCACATTCTCCTTCACTGGGTAGTACAGGATCTCATAATTGTAATCCTTCACCACATCCAGCCATCTCCTTTGCCGCATATTCAGGTTGGGCTGATCCATCAAATACTTCAAACTCTTGTGGTCCGTGTAAATGGTACATTGAACCCCATACAAATAGTGGCGCCAGATATTGAGGGCGAACACTACCCCTCTAGAAGAGATAACATAGGGGCTTCGCACAACTTTCGGCGAAGAGTCTCAAATGAGGTTTGCTGCTCCGGACCCAATGAAAGAGCAACACCCTTTCGGGTCAACCTAGTGAGTGGCACTGCAATCTTGGAGAAATCATGAATGAATCTCCGATAATAACCGACCAATTCTAGAAAATTCCTGATCTCCATGGCGGACTTCGGCACTTCCCAACTCATCACTGCCTCAATCTTGGCTGGGTGAACCAATATCCCATTTTGATTAACAAGATGCCCCAAGAATTGGACCTCTCGTAACCAAAAATCACACTTGGAGAATTTGGCATAAAGCCTCTCCGACCTCAATACCCCGAGGATCTCCCTCAAATGCTCCTCACGTTGTTCTCGGGATCTAGAATAAACTAGAATATTATCAATAAACATGATTACCGATCGATCCAACATGTCACACCCCTGAACCAAACGGCGGAAACGTCCGAGGGCTCGTGTGACTTAAATACAATATCATCCCAATGAATATACATGAATCATAACATAAACATCACAGTGCATCAATATATTACAACCGACATTCTTCACATCAAGTACATTGTTTTAACATTACAAATCCATACATAAATTGTTTGATAGTTTTCAAAAGCAAAACACACTAACATACATGGGGCTCATTCCTCGGCTTACCTGTTTCCTGAGAATACAAGTTATTTTGAAAAACAGTCAACATATGGTATGTTGGTGAGTTCATAAGTATGTTTGATATGCAAATGTTTTGTGTAGTTTTGAACGAGAACAACCCAGAAAATCCGATATTTTCTGAAAGACCATTGCTTGTATTGAAAAGTGTGAAGATCCGTACAATATGCATGATGATTTGAAAACATGTATAATTGAAGAACATAGTATTAAACGAACAAGTGAAAATGTTGAACTTCCCCGGAAAACCCGATGTTTTCCAAGTACATAAAATATAGTGATTACTCCTATTGTTATACTGCCACAATGAATGATTCTTGATTACTCTTCCTTGATTACTTGGATGGTTTTGGATTAATTAATGGTTGTGAGTCGTTATAACCATGCATGACAATGTCTAGTTATATCTCCAGGCTAGGAACGATCCTTAGAGGTGTTGCCCGTTAACACTCACTTAAATCCAAACAACCTTGATTACTTTTGATTAACAACCTGCATCTTTTTACTATGATTACTTATAAGCCTAGCAAATGAGGAGAAGACAAGTACAAAGTCCTGCTACTTTCGTGAGTTTACTTTAGGCTGTCGGGGATGCAAAAGACACGGTGGCCCATCTCGCATTTGATTACATTGACCTTACTGGAAATACTAATGGGTCCCTAGGGCACAATAGCAGTTAAAAGCCATTGAAGGTCCTTTTATATGGAATTGGGTCATAGAAGGCCCAATAACATAAAATCATTATCCCGTTCGGCCTAAAGATCATGTTAATGGACTTCAAGATCCAACAAGCAGATTTGAGACTTTCATCCCAAGGTTCTTGGAATATTTACTTGACTTAAGCATTGTATAATTGTTGGAGGGTTTGATTGAACGACTGGTTAATTTTGTATCGACTCGAGACCGAGCGATTTGTTTATAACGATATTTGGAGTTATGAGTGTATTCATCTTTCAGTTTTTGGTACGTCGTAGTATAGCATTTTTTAACATCAATATTCTAGAATTTAAATTAATTGACTTAAGAATATTGGTTTGACCTTTTCCGTCCTTCTTTAATAAAAACGACAATTTTAGTCCCTTATAAAGAAAAAAAAAACATTTTTGCACTTAAACTCTTTTGTTAACACTTTTGGGTCATGAACTTGTTCAAATGATATTTAAGCTCCAACACTTATTCTTTGACTGTTTCAGCCCTTCCCGAAAAGTATTTTACAGCTAAAATCCAAACTTTATGCAACTTTTACAATTTTGACCCAAAATCCAAAAACTTTGCATTTTTTATCCTTTTTGGTAAAGAAAAGCATTTTAACCCCTGAAAGGATTTTGTTTTCCCTTTTTATCCACTGTTTTGAGAAAACTTTCGTTTTAGCCCCTTAAAATTTGGAATTTTCACAACTTTGGGCTTGTTGGGCCGAAATGCCTAAAAATTAGCCATTAAGCTAATATTTACATTTTAAGTCCTTTAAAGTGCATAATATTCATAAAAAAAACATTTATTGTAATTTTTTTGACTCCTTAGACCTTAAAGAAACCGTAAGTGACAATTTTTGACCCATCTTTTGTTATTTGACAATTTAAGCAAAAAAAAGGGTTTTATGTGGAAATATGTTTATCACAATCTTATGAGTTAATATTCTTTACTTGTTTAGTATAATATAACTTAGATCATGATTGTTTTTCCTTCTTATGGTATAGATCTTGAAATATCTTCCCTTTTTCTTACATATTCATCACATAAACACATAAAATCACACATACATGCATAAAATCATACATAGCACACACATACACATAGATCTACACATTTTACTTGTATTCTCCCCCATAAAACTTGTAAGCCTAAAAAAGAGAGGGGTATGAACTAAACTTTGCTTTTTGTCTTTGGTTTAGAAGGAAGAAATGAAGAATGTTTCGATCCTAGCAAGCCTTCTTGGAAGATCTCGAACTTAGAGGCTTCTAAGATGGTGTCATGAGTTTGAATCAGTTAGGAAGGTATTTTCGATAAAAAAAAGAATCTAGATCATAGATACAAGCATGAACTTACCTTAGATGAGGATTTTTGTGGAACAATCTCCTTGAAAAGCTTCTAAACTTCGAAAATTTGATGAAGAATGGAGAGAGAGTCCTTATGTTTTTAAGGGAGAGTTTTGAGAGTGTGTGTGTGTATGTGTGTGTTTCAGTTGGTTTGGGCTGAGAGAAAAAGAGGGAGGAGAAAGCAAAGTGAGTGAAGAGATGGTTGCTTGGATACATAAGTTATTTGCATGGAGAACCAAGAAATAATGGTGAGGAGGCAAGTACAAAAGTCAACTTCTCCTTCCTTTGTGTAGTTGGGCCGAGAAAAGGAGAAGAAAGGAGAGAGATTGGTCCCTTTAATGCTGAAGCCCATATTATAATCCAATTAGGTGAATTTTCGGCCCAAATAAATCTTGAAATGATTTTTATGATCCATTAGGGCTATATAAATTTGTTCTAACCCAATAAGGCCCATTTAAGATAAACTAGTTCATTTAGGCTTGTAAGGCCCAAAATATTAAGTTTCATGTATATGGGTCAAATTAGAGCCCATTTAAGAGTTCTAAGCCCAAGATAGTCAAATTGGAAGTTTATTGACCCATTGGACCCAATTAGGAAATCCTAGTCCAACATGGACTTAAATTGGGATTTCTAGGGTTTCCAATTCTTTGTTGACTATTTGAAGTGCTTGTACAAGGTGTTTGATTGAAGTTTTATTGTTATTGAGTAAGCATCATACATGCTTCCACATTTTTGGTTCACAAAGGTTGGTATAATTGTTGTTGTTACAAAATATCAAAATTCCTGGTTGTGACATCATCCCCCTGTTGGAGGGAATTTCGTCCCGAAATTCTTTTGAAAGCTTGATTTGAGAATGTGAGAATAGGTGAGGGTACTTCTGCTTCATTTGGTCTTCATGTTGCCATGTGAATTCTAGCTCACACTTCGCGTTCCACCGTACCTTCACAACCGGAATACGACTTTGCTTAGTATGCTTCACCTCCCTGTCCATGATTTCGACTGCTTCTTCGATGAAAAGGAGATTCTCGTTGATTTTGATTTCTTCTAAAGGAACGACGAGGGTTTATTTGGATAAACAATTCTTTATATTGGAAACATGGAACAGGGGGTGTACACTGCTGAGCTCAGCGGGTAGCTGTAGTCTATACGTCGCTGGACCAATTTGGACAAGAATCCCGAAAGGTCCAATGTATCGTGGATTCAATTTTCCCTATTTTCCAAAAAAAATAACCCCTCTCTAGGTAGAGACTTTTAACAACACCCGATCCTCGACTTGAAACTCCAAGGGCTTTCGCTGTTTATCAGTGTAGCTCCTCTGTCGGTCGCGTGATGCTTGTCGTCAAGCTCTGATTTAAACTATCTTTTCCATGGTTTCACGTATGATCTCTGGTCCCGTTAACATCTTGTTTGATGTCAGTTCTTTCGCTAGCTGCGTTTCACCTACCTCAGCCCAACACAACGGTGATCTACATTTACGTCCATGCAACGCCTAGAAAGGAGCAACTTTGATGCTCATGTGGTAACTGTTGTTGTATAAGAATTTGACTAAGGGTAAGTGGGTATCCCACGACTTCCCAAAGTCTATCACACATGCGCAAAGCATATCTTCAAGTGTCTGAATGGTTCGTTCGCTTTGACCATTCGTTTGTGGATGATAAGAAGTGCTCAGGTCGAGATGTGTTCCTAGAGCTTTTTGAAGTGATTGCCAAAAATGCGAAGTGAATCTACTATCTCTATCTGAGATGATAGACACTGGCACTCTGTGGAGTCTCACAATTTCCTTGATGTATATCCTCGTCAACCTCTCCATCTTGTAGGATTCTTTTATTGGCAGGTAATGAGTGGATTTCGTTAATCTGTCGACTATTACCCATATGGTGTCCAATCCATCTGATGACTTAGGTAGTTTGGTCACGAAGTCCATCGTAATCCTTTCCCATTTCTGTTGGATTAATGTCTAAGTCCATAACTATAATTGGTAAGACTTGACCCGACCCGGCATGGTCCATTTGGGTTGCATACCATCATGCACTTGGATAGACTATAATGAGAGAAATAAGACACTTATGGTTATTAATATATTATCAGTTCTAGTATATTAATAATAAGAATAATAAGATTATTTAATTAGTATTGATCAAGAATTAATCTAGGATTAATTAAGTGATCAAAAGAAGACTAATTAAATATATGGGTTGATTGTGTAAATCATCCATACTTATATAGTGGGCTAATGCTCCATGGATAATCAAGTTGGGCTAAAACCCATAGGATGGTCCATGGATGCTCCATGGTGTATTTGAACCCATGGATCCAAGGAAATGGAAAGCCATGACAATTAAGGATTTACCCTAATTGTAACACTATATAAAGATATTATTCTTGACAAAATCGGTCACTAGTATTATTCTAGAGAGCGCTAGCCGATTTCATGAACTGTAGAACTCTCTCAAGTTATTCTAAGTGTTTTGATGATTGTGATTCCATTTGAGGCTTCCACACTATTGGGGCTAGGCACTCAAGCTTCATGAAGACTTTCTACATCAAAGAGGTATGTATTCTATCTTGTTACACTCATTGTTTTGTATGCTAGATTAGGATAATACCTTGGATATTCTTATTGCATGTATAATAGAGAAAAAATAGATCCAAGGTATTTAGGGTTGCATGTACACCTAGGAGTGTTAGAATGCTCAAAACCCAATAGTGGTATCAGAGCCTAGGCTTGTTTTCTTGTTATACTTGCAAATGGAGCTGAAAAATCGAGTTTTGATGTTGTCAGCGCAGCAGGCTCGCCGAGTCCATGAAGGGACTCAACGAGTCCAAGGCAAAATGCATCCAACTCGCCGAGTTTTGTTCATGCACTCGACGAGTTGGACCCCAGACAGCATATTTTCGAGGTTTTTGGCTAGAAATGGACTAGGAACATTACCCTAAGTTGTTTTTGAACTTATAAACTTGTTTTTTAATGTGGTAATGTTCATGCTAATCCATTTTCAAAGATAATTGTCAATAGATTCATGTTTTGTATTAGTTTAAGGTTTAGACTAATTACATGAGAAAGTTTGATTTGAATTATCTTGTTCTTATGAGTTGATTAGATTAATAGAAAAGTTAATTGAAATAGTTGTTTTCAATCCATTTTAATCTAAGAGTTGAGTATAAAATGTGTTTGTGTAACTTGTCCTCAAGTTACATGAAGAGTCACATTAAAGACTCATAAAACTCATAAAAGTTGGTAATGGTTACAAAATGAAGAGTCTTGTGTCATTGATTTTTTTTTATGACTCCATAACTTGTCCTCAAGTTATGGAAATTCAAGAGTCACATCATTAATAAATAAATATATAAATAAAGTGTAACCTTAATTAATTCCATAAGTTATAAAAATAAAGAAATGTTAATTCTTTTATTAGTTTAAAGTCTTCCATAAGTTATGGAACTTGAAGAGTTTTTGGATTAAAACTACTTTAAACACATAAGTTATGGAATTAATTAGTTTTGAATAGTTTCAAAACTTGCCCTCAAGTTTTGGAATTTGGAAAATTTTCTCTTATGAATACTTTAATTCTAAGTTAGCCCTTAGAATTCTAAAGAGTTAAAATTCAACACTTATACTATTTATAATATTAATGGTTAATTATATATATATATATATATATATATATATATATGTATAAGAACAAGTCGTTTTACCGTTAGTATGCCTCATTCACGAAGCCGGTCTATAAGGTGGGTATAAGGTTGTTGCCTATAAAATGGCGACTTAATGGGTGTCTACTCTCACCCACCGCTTGCTTGACTGGTGGAGGGTTGTTAGCCGAACGGGTAGGACAATGACTTTAAATTCTCCCTTCATTAAAAGTATTAATGATAAATACTAAAGTAACTAAAATCTTAATAATAATATTAGTTACTTTAGGAAAAATGTGAATTTGGTGCTAGCCCATGGAATTCACACTTTGTACCTTACCAAGTCGTTGGTGGAGCGTGTGTGGTTAACCGGCACACTAACTTGGACTAGTAAGGACCACGAAGGGTGACTTAATGTTTGTCATAGATCAATGGAGCGTGTGTGGTTAACCGGCACATTGATTAGGTGATAATATTAAGGGTACCAAGTGAACTAGTATGGTTATTCACACCTTGTTTTGTGATCCTCGGCATCCCAGTCACAAAATTTGAGAGGGCACACTCGAGATTGAAACATGCCATTGAAAAGTTCAATGAATCTCAAAAGATCTAGGAATTTCAAATCCAATTAAAACCTAATAAATCATTTCGTTTATCTTGGTGGAAATTGGTGAATCGTCATTCACCTACCTTCAAATATTTTATAGCTTGGATTACGGCATCCGTCTTCCAAATTATAAAATAGTTTGTTGGGTCCTAGCCTTAATATTTCATATTGGGTGTCATACTAAGGACTTTAAATAAACTATATTGAATATCTCCCAAAACATGTCTGGTTTAGACATTTATGATCTTCCCAAATCTCTTGAAGATGATGTTCCTCAACATCATGCTTCACTTCCTCTATCTCCTCCAATTATTCTCCCTTACCCACAAGTTCTTGAAAAGTTTAAAGTCACTCGAGCCCTATTGGCAAGTAAAGGTCTTGGTGTGGTCACATTTTGGAGATGTAGTCACATATTGACAAGCCGGGAGAGTTGGGTGTCAAAGTCTTGAGAAAGTTGGTGGTTCAATCACTTTCTAAGTCACATAGTAAGTTCTTTTGGAACACCTATGAAAAAGACTATGACAAGACCCTTAATGATTTTATCTATTTGTTAAGATCAAACTTCCTCAAAACTTGATGGACATTGACAATAGTGACACAGGAAATCCAGAAAAGCATTCTCTTCCCAATGGAAAAGGACCGGCCATAGTTAACTCGGTTGACCAAATGGTAAAGAGAAAAACTAAGTCTGTGATAGTCCCGTGTACCATTATCAAAGGGTCCATATGTTTATATTGCCAAAGAAAGGGGCATTGGTTGCAAAGCTGCCATAATTTACCTAAGGATGTTAAAGTCGATAAGTTTGACTCTACTTCAGGTAAAGTCCTCTATCTAACTCTGCTAAGTTTCTATTCTGAGATTCTTGATACATGATGTGACTGGGTCACATGGTGATGTCTTTTAAAAATCAAAGAAAAGATAGGAAGCTTAAAGAAGTATATGCTGATTTTGATTGCGAAGATGGGTTTCGATCGCATGGTTCGGTAATCAGAATTTTGAGTTGTTGCTTAAGAGTTATTATATATTGCTTATGAATAGATAAGAACAAGGTTTTCGTATGGATTGTAAGGATAAGTTTTTCCGCAAAGTTTTAAAATAAAAGAAAAAAAAAAGGTTTTAATTTTATTTATTTTAAAAATATCCTTACAATGGCATCTGTGGAAAATTGTTGCTTATATGTTTCCAGTAATAGCAATATTGGAAAGTGGATTTGATTCTTCATTTGTGGTAGTGTCTGAATTTACCAAATGAAGAAAGTTTTTCATCACCCAAGTTTCAATTGGACAGAAACTTGGAATCATACAAGTTGTATTGTATGATGAATGAGAATTTTCATCTTTGAAAAATTAAGACTAATTCTTTGATCACATGTATATGTGAGTCAATTGAAGGACTAAGGAATTAGGTACACTGGGTGTGCGCTGGTCAAGGTCCACCACAAAGATTGATTTGTCATGATTTACTAAAGATTAGTAAATATGATTATACTTATAAGGTTAAGTATAATTCTGTAACATTGGAAAGGATACAATGTATGACAAAACGAATAAGAAGAATCAAATTAGGCAGAAGGATAAAAGTTTCTCAAATTTGAAAAGATGGGAGAGTACTTTAGTATCAGTTTTATGATCATCTTAATGATTTAGAAACCATATCACAAATTCATACTCTAAGGACGTCTTAGTGCATTGTTATGGCTAAGAAGAGAGGTCATGAATTGTTGGATTGGTTAAAATCAAGAAGATGAATCATACTTCGTTCCAAAACAATTCTTAGAGTCATACTCCAAGATTGTAACATTGAGTGACATAAAGTAAGGTTTAAAACACTTATCAAATGTAGTGTGAAATGTTTCTACTCTTGTACATTTGAGATTGGTAAGTTGTGGTGTCTTGGATGAGACAAAGACCAACTAAGACCAATTATGTGAAGTGTTAGTCTTGATAAGAATCCGCACTATCCCTTGAATATTTGTTTTGTCAAGGAATGGTTCTTGACTAGGAAAACTTATATGTCAAGAGGACAGTGGGAGCCTTAAAGATCCTGAAAGAGTTTCAAGATTTAATCAAGAGTGAAACCTGTAATTTATCACTAGCACACGACTTAAGGTTTGCAACCTATCGTGTTGACATAATTCTTATTTCTGTACCCACTTCAAATAAGTTGGATTTGCATGTGAGTTATCAGAGTTCAACTTGGAAGCATTGGTGGGCCTTGTGCTACCAAGGTGACAAGAAAGTAAGATTGAATAAGTTTAATCCATGTAAGGCTGAATTTGTCACTAACCTTATCTTGTGATTATGGTTTTGACAAATTCGCATGGATAGGAACTCATGCACTATAAAATTTAAATGTCATAATGTTTCTCTCCGATTCATGAAAATGATGGTGAGGAAACGCTTTCACTAAGTAGATTTTACGTAGATAGCAATTGTGTTATTTGCATTTTCAAAAGTCGTTAGTGGAGCGCGTGTGGTTAACCGGCACGCTAACATGGACTTGTGAGAAATGGCAAATGCCTAAGCAATTGAGACTATGATTACGGCATCCCTTTTCATAGTTCTGAAAATTGTTTAGACACACATGTGAGCTATCTAAGAAAGGATGTATGAATCTAAATTTCAGAAGTCCAACAGATTTCTGAAAATATGTCAGAGCTAGTGGGAGCATAAGTGTTATGCTGATAATCATCATGTTAGTGGGAGCATGATTATTATGATTAGTATTGCAAGCTAGCAATGTTAATTATAGAAAACAAAGTTTCAATCCGTGAAGTTGCAGGGGTTGAAAAGTTGTTTTGCTATAATTTAGGGAGAGGAAATTATACTTCATTTCAATTCTAAAGCATAGATTGAGTTTTTAATCATCTTTAGTCAAGAATATATATAAGAATTTTATGTCTGAATGGCTCGACTTAAGAAAATTCTATATATATTCTGTTTTCAAAATTCGATTATGATTACGGCATCCCTCTGATGGGTTTTGAGCATTCTAACACTTCCTAAGTGTACATGCAACCCTAATAACCTTGGATCTATGTTTGTCTAATTTGTCATGCAAAGTTGAATTCCAAGGTTATATTCCTATCTAGCATACATGGGGAACAATTTTAACATAAAGTATAGATAGAATAACTTACCTTGTTGTTGCTTGTGTTCCTTGAAACCTTGTGAGCCTAGCACCCCAAGTGTGATGCCTCAAATGCTTCACACAACACCAAATGCTCTTAGAAGAACTTATGAGAGAATACTCACTTCACAAAATTGGCCAAGCCCTCTATTTCTTTTTTTTTTTTGCAACCGATTTTGGTGAAGATTATGTTTCTTATATAGTGTTGACACATCTAGGGTTAAACCCTAATGTGTCATGACTCTTCATTTCCATGACCCATGGGTTTGTAACTCCCATGGAGCATCCATGGAGCATCCTATGAGTGGAACCCAACTTGATGATCCATGGAGCCTTTTAGCCCACTATACAAGATATGGATGATTTACTTAATCAACCCATATATTTAATTAGTTATCTTTTGATCACTTAATTAATTCTAAATTAATTCTTGATCAAACTAATCAAATAATATTATTAATATATTAGAACTTATAATATATTAATAATCTCCAAGCATTATTTCTCTCATTTAGTTTATCCAATTGCATGGTGCCATGAAACCCAAATGGACCATGCCGGGTCGGGTCAAGTACATACCAGAAATAGTTATGGACTTAGACACCTTATCCAACAGTCTCCCACTTGGATAAGTCTAGTAACTATTACTGCAAGTATGACTTCAGGAACCGATCGGCAATCGTAGCTCTTTACAAGGTTTCTCGAAACTTGAGAAGATGATGGTACGCCATTTAAGATAAGTGATCATATAATCCTCTGTTCTAGATATCAGTCGGACAAATACATGGAACAATGTCTTACTTATTGTCCAACATTTGTTTCCCGATTTCCGATTTGTTTGACAAAGAACTTTATAGAACACATCAATTTAGTTCTGACCGGGCCCGGTACATAGGTCAAAACAAAATCATCGAGGGGCCTAGATATCAGCTTCTAATCCAAGAAGGAACAGATAAACTTCGACTCATATGTTTGTTCTACTACTCGTTGAATTACACATAAGAGCACGATTTTATAACATCGAGTTACCAATGCGTTTTTCGTACAATCAATGCATAACCAACTTGTAAGTAACAAATCATATCTCTAGGTTTAAAGACTTATATGATATTACCGTCTCACGATCACTCGAGATAGGATTCCATGAAGTGATTCCAGTGAGCGTGGGTTGAGTCCAATGCTCAGAACTTATGAGCACTCATGATTGTTGTAGCCTTGTCCCAGACCTCTACAACCAACCATGACAGTCTTGATTCATACCTACTTCCGACATATGACCGACTGTGGAGGTTTGAATAATATGTTATACCAAACAAAATTATTCTGGAAGTCAAAACATGCAAAAGAAATATAGTAAACGATCGACAAGAGATAGCAACACTTTACTCATAAATAAAACACTTTTATTCATCATCAAATGTCAATTACACTTTACAAATTTCGAGATTATCTAACTACTAAATTTAATATCATCCTTCAGCCCTATGCTCCGAGCATGCTGGAGATGCTTAACCCGAGTCAGTCCCTTCGTGAGGGGATCTGCCGGATTCTCATCTGATGATACCCTCTTTGCCACGAGGAGTCCTTCTTCGATCCGATGTCTGATGAAATGGTATTTTCTGTCGATGTGTCTGGATCTCCCGTGATCCCTTGGTTCCTTGGCTAAAACAACAGCACTTTCACTATCACAGAAAATTTCCATCGGCTCTTTAATAGCTGGTACAACTCCAAGGTCTCCAATGAAGTTCCTCAGCCATAACGCCTCCTTTGCCGCTTCGCTAGCTGCAATATACTCTGATTCACAAGTAGAATCTGCCACTGTCTCTTGCTTGGAACTCTTCCAAGAAATTGCTCCTCCATTTAGGGTAAAGACCCAGCCCGACTGAGAGTGGAAGTTATCCCTATCAGTCTGGAAGCTAGCATCACTATACCCTACAACTCTCAAGTCATCACTCCCACCGAGGGTAAGGACCCAGTCCTTAGTCCTTCGTAGGTACTTGAGAATATTCTTTACCGCAATCCAGTGTGCCTTGCCAGGGTTCCCCTGAAACCTGCTAACCATGCTCAAGGCAAAGGCTACATCAGGTCGAGTACACGTCATAGCATACATGATCGAACCTACAGCCGAAGCATAAGGTATTCGACTCATTTCTGCTATTTCAGCCTGAGTGCTAGGGCTTTGTGTCTTACTCAACTTGGCGTTACTCTGGATGGGCAACTCTCCTTTCTTGGAGTCTTGCATTCTGAATCTCTTCAGAATCTTCTCCAAGTAGGTACTTTGACTAAGTCCAATTAGTCTTTTACTCCGATCTCTCAAGATCCTTATCCCCAAAATATAGGCAGCTTCACCAAGGTCCTTCATAGCGAAACACTTTCCAAGCCAGGACTTTACTTCCTGCAGGGTTGGAATGTCGTTTCCTATGAGTAGTATGTCATCCACATACAATACCAAAAAGCTAACTATACTCCCACTAGCCTTGACATATACACAAGATTCATCTTCACTCCTAGAAAAGCCAAATTCCTTGACCTTTTCATCAAAGCAAAGATTCCATCTGCGAGGTGCTTGCTTTAATCCATAAATGGATTTCTCAAGCTTACACACTCTATTAGGGTACTCGTTACTGACAAAACCCTCTGGCTGACTCATGTAAACATCTTCAGCCAACTTTCCATTAAGGAAAGCGGTTTTGACATCCATTTGCCAAATTTCATAGTCATGAAATGCGGCTATGGCTAACAGAACCCGAATAGACTTAATCTTGGCTACCGGAGAAAAGGTCTCATCATAGTCCACTCCAGGAATTTGAGAGAAGCCCTTTGCAACCAGTCTAGCCTTATAAGTGTGTACTTTACCATCCATGTCGGTCTTCTTTTTGAAGACCCATTTGCACCCTACAGTCTTTCGACCTGGTACATTCTCAACCAAGTTCCAAACTTGATTGTCATACATGGATTGTATCTCGCTATCCATAGCCTCTTTCCATTTAGCAGACTCGGGGCCTGCCATGGCTTCCTCGTAGCTGTTAGGGTCATCTTGACTTACTAGTGTCTCATCACTAATAAGTGTCTCACCTTCTGCAGTAATATGGAATCCATAGTAATGCTCAGGTGCACTCCTAACTCTCGTGGAACGCCTCAGAGGTACAGATTCGTCAATTGGCTCAACAGGAGTTTCCTCCTCAAGTTGAGGGCTAGAGTTTGAAGTTCCTTCACCACTTGACTCTTGAATTTCTTCAAGATCAACTTGCCTCCCACTGTCTCCTTGGCTTATAAACTCTCTTTCTCGAAAGACTCCTCTTCTTGCTACAAAGACCACATTGTCACTAGGTCTGTAGAAGAGGTAACCAAAGGATTGCTGTGGGTAGCCGATGAAAATACACCTCTCGCTTCGGGGTTCGAGCTTATCATGAGTCTCGCGTCTCACGAAAGCCTCGCATCCCCAAATCTTGATGTGGTCTAGTTTAGGTACTTTACCAGTCCACATCTCGTGAGGAGTTTTGGCAACTTTCTTTGTAGGGACTAGATTAAGGATATGGGCGGCAGTCTCTAAGGCATACCCCCAGAATGAGATTGGTAGCGAAGCTCGACTCATCATGGAACGAACCATGTCCAACAAGGTTCGATTACGCCTCTCAGCCACACCATTCAACTGCGGTGTCCTGGGAGGTGTCAATTGTGAGATAATCCCACATTCCTTTAGATAGTCGAGGAACTCTGAACTAAGATACTCACCACCTCGATCGGATCGAAGCATCTTAATGTTCCTGCCCAATTGATTCTCGACTTCCTGTTTAAACTCCTTAAACTTCTCGAAAGTCTCTGACTTATGCTTGATTAAGTAGACATATCCATATCTACTGTAATCATCGGTAAAAGTCAAATAATAACGATTAGCATCCCTTGTGGCATGTTTGAATGGTCCACACACATCCGTGTGTATAAGGTCCAACAAACCTTCACCCCTTTCACACGAGCTTGTGAAGGGTGACTTTGTCATTTTTCCAAGTAAGCATGATTCGCAACTATCATTTAACTTTAGGTCAAACGACTCCAAGACTCCATCCTTTTGGAGTTGGCCTATGCGTTTCTTGCTTATATGTCCAAGACGACAATGCCATAATGATGCTTTATCCAAGTTATTATTATTAGCAGAATCAATACACAAAACATTATTTCCTAAGTTATCTACAATAGATACAACTTCATACACACCATCACAAGGTAATGCTTTAAAATAAAGAACATTATTAAAGAAAGCATTAATCGAACCAACTTCATTATCAAACGAAAAGGTGAAACCTTGTTTGTACAATGCATGAAAGGAAATAATATTTCTTGCCATTTCTGGCGAATAACAACATTTATTCAAATCTAAATTTAACCTACTACTTAGCGATAAAGTATAAACTCCAATCTTGGTGACAGGTGTAACTTTCCTATTCCCCATGATTAAGTTTATTCTTCCTTGCTCCACATTCTCACTTCTTCCTAGTCCCTGCAAGTCACAACAAATATGAATTCCGCAACCTGTATCAAGGACCCAAGATTTCGAATGGGGTGAGTTATTAGAAATGATAGTGTAAATACCTGCATGGTTGGGTTTGACTTTCCCATCCTTTACATCTTGCTGGTACTTTGGGCAGTTCCGCTTCCAATGAGCTTTTTCATGGCAATAGAAGCATTCAGCCTCTTTTGGGTCAGAAGAAGGAGTAATGAAACCTTTCTTGGTTCCACTTGAAGAAGAGCCATCAAGGGTCCAAGCCTCGGTACCCTTTGAAGATCTCTTTCTCTTCCTCCCTCGATTTTGCCCGATTGCCAAGACCGGAGTTGTTTCTGGAGTAGGAGTGATAGCCACCGACTTCCCCTTAAGACCTGTTTCTGCGGTCTTGAGAAGTCCCTGAAGTTTGCTGAGGGTGACCTCTTCCTTGTTCATGTGATATGTCATGCGGAATTGATCATAGCACGATGGTAAGGAGTGCAAAATGATATCTATTGCAAGCTCCTCAGGGAAGTTCACATTGAGCTTCAGCAACCGATCCACATACCTTTGCATTTTCTGCATGTGGCTCGTGACGGACTCTCCGTCCTTCATCATGGTTGTTATCATGGAGCAGATGACTTCGTACCTCTCTTGTCGTGCACTTTGATGGTATCTTTCCATCAAATCTTGGTGCATTTCATAAGAGTAGAAGTCTTCATAAGACTTTTGGAGTTCAGCTGTCATGGTGGCTAACATGATGCAAGCCACCTTGGTTGCATCTCTTTCATGAGTATGAAAGTCAGCGATCTCCTGGGGAGTTGCAGTGGACTCGTCAATTTCCTTAAGCTCCTTGTCAAGGACATATTCTTTGTCCTCGTAGCGGGTAATCATCCTGATGTTTCTGATCCACTTATTGAAGTTGGATCCATCAAAGGTGACTTTCCCACACAGACTCATAAGAGTAAAGGAGCCATTAGGATTCGAGCCAGAAGCATTAGTTGAAGACATCTGAAAAAGAAGAACAAGTTTAGTTTAGATTTAAGAGAGTCCTTAATAAAACACCCAAATGTAATATTAAGGCTAGGATCCAATCACAATATAATATTACTTAGAAGAGGTATGCCGTAATCTAAGCTATACCATATTTGAAAGGTAGGTGAATGACGATTCACCAATTTCCACCACGAAAACCGAAATATTAAATATTTAGTTTTTATTGGTTTTAGAAATTCCTAGATTCTTTGAGATCCAATGAACTTTTCAAAGGCATGTTTCAATCTCGGGAGTGCCCTCCAGGTTTTGTGACTGGGATGCCGAGGATCACAAAACGAGGTGTGAAGTAACCATGCAAATCACTTGGTACCCTTAAAGTTTATCACTCAATCGATGTGCCGGTAAACCACACACGCTCCACCAATACTATAATAAACCTTAAGTCACCCTTTACCTACCTTGTTAAGTCCAAGTTAGTGTGCCGGTTAACCACACACGCTCCACCAACGACTCAGACAAAGTGTAAAGTGTAATTTCATGGATTAGCACCTTATTCACATTTTTCCTAAAGTAACTAAGATTGGGAATTTAATAAACATTTAGTTACTTTATATATATTCATCATACTTTGAATGAGAATTTATAAGTCCTTGTCTTACCCGTTCGGCTAACGACCCTCCACCAGTCAAGCAAGCGGTGGGTGAGAATATACACCCATTAAGTCACCATTTTATAGGCAACAACCTTATACCCACCTTATAGACCGGCTTCGTGAATGAGGCGTACTAGCGGTAAGACGACTTTATTCTTATACATATATATATAATTATTAAATTATCATAATATAAGTATAAGGGTTGAATTTTAACTTTTAAAATTCTAGGGGTTGGAACTAAAGTTTTAACTTAACTTTACTTGTTCCAAAACTTGAGGGCAAGTTTTGTAACTTTCAAAACTTTTCATTTCTTGTAACTTATGAGTTTAATAGAGTCATAAAATGAAGACTCTTCATTTTTATAACTCTTGTGTTTTCTTAATGGTTTTAACTCAAGTGTGACTCTTGGTTTTCCATAACTTAAGGATAAGTTATGGACTCCATTAAAACACATTATGATCAAGAATTAAACTACCAAATAGGTTACAAATAATTCCTATGATCATCTAAAACATCATAAGAACAAGAACATGAATATGAACATAATCAACAATTACATAAAACTTTGTAATTTTGATAACTAGTTGTTGTAAATGAATTAGCAAAACATTACACCACCAAAAACAAGTTTACATTTACTAAAACAGTTTAGGGTAATGTTTCTAATTCATTTTCCAGCAACTGAATCGAAATTCTGCACTCATTCGACCCTACTCGCCGAGTGCATGAACATGACTCGCCGAGTTGGTTGAAGATACACATGGACTCGACGAGTCCCCCCAATAGACTCGACGAGTCCGATCGCAGACAGCAAATTTTCGATTCTGTTTTCAACTTTTAAGCACAAATAAAAACAAACAAACCTAGCTCTGATACCACTGATAGGTTTTGAGCATTCTAACACTTCCTAAGTGTACATGCAACCCTAATAACCTTGGATCTATGTTTGTCTAATTTGTCATGCAAAGTTGAATTCCAAGGTTATATTCCTATCTAGCATACATGGGGAACAATTTTAACATAAAGTATAGATAGAATAACTTACCTTGTTGTTGCTTGTGTTCCTTGAAACCTTGTGAGCCTAGCACCCCAAGTGTGATGCCTCAAATGCTTCACAAAATCGGCCAAGCCCTCTATTTCTTTTTTTTTTTGCAACCGATTTTGGTGAAGATTATGTTTCTTATATAGTGCTGACACATCTAGGGTTAAACCCTAATGTGTCATGACTCTTCATTTCCATGACCCATGGGTTTGTAACTCCCATGGAACATCCATGGAGCATCCTATGGGTGGAACCCAACTTGATGATCCATGGAGTCTTTTAGCCCACTATACAAGATATGGATGATTTACTTAATTAACCCATATATTTAATTAGTTATCTTTTGATCACTTAATTAATTCTAAATTAATTCTTGATCAAACTAATCAAATAATATTATTAATATATTAGAACTTATAATATATTAATAATCTCCAAGCGTTATTTCTCTCATTTAGTTTATCCAATTGCATGGTGCCATGCAACCCAAATGGACCATGCCGGGTCGGGTCAAGTACATACCAGAAATAGTTATGGACTTAGACACCTTATCCAACACCCTCTTCATAGTTAAATTTTGAAAACATGGCAAATAAAAAATATTGTAGCAAAAGACTGGTCTAGTATCATGTCTTTATGTGAGACATCATGAATCGTGTCCCATATGCTTCGGATATAGGATCGATTTCACGTGCTATAATATTCATCCTTTCTAAATTTTCCAAATGCTTAAGGCATTTAGAAGGGAAAAGTCTAGAACTGGATATGACTAAAGTGATTAAGCGATTGTCGAGGACAATCTGAGGTTTGCCAAATATTGGTTGCGCAGGGACATTTGGAAGTATAGTGATAATTCTGGAAGGACCATATTGACATAATCTGTAAGGAGGCAACTCTTGTTCAGAAGTGATAGTCAAAATGGGATCTGGAAATGTTTCAAAGTTAGAAATTATTCAATCTATGTAAGATTAGGAAACTTAATGCAAGAAGGATGTTCCCAAGGAGCTGATCTCCTTTGGAAGGCTCTGTAATGGTTGTTGTCAAGTCTTTCTGACTTCGTGCATAATCATTACAAGAGGATCAATGCATATAAGTTTAGAATCTAACAGATTTCAGTAACTGACATGAATTTGGAATTCTTGCATTTACAATAAGGATTTGGGATTGTGAAATGAGTATCATTGGAATCATGTTCAATTGATCTACATCACAATGTAAGGATCATAGACAAACATAGTGTGCATACTTGGGGTATGGCATAACTATTGTTTAGAAAACAAAGTGTACATGCTAGGAGCATGGGACGACTGTTGTTTTATTCGAGTCTTAAGTTGATTATTTGAAACATTGAATAATGTGTAATCAATATGGTGATAAATAAAAAGTGGTTTTATTTATATTCAAAAGGGTTCTGAGACCATATTAGATTCGATTATTATTGTGTTTCACTTTGCATGTTTTAACTTCCAAAATAGCTAGGTTATTCTTTCCGAACGACTAAGTTATTTAAACACTCCTCAATCGTTCATATGTTGGAAGTAGGTATGAATCAAGACTGTCATGAATCGGGTTTGTAGATGGCTAAATGGGTTTAGTCATGGCAATGGTTGCTACAACATTCATGAGTGTTCATAAGTTATGAGTATTGGAATAAACCCACGCTCACTTGTATCACTTCATGGAATTTATCTCGAGTGATCGTGAGACAGTAATATCATATAAATCTTCAAACCTAGAGATATGAGTTGTTACCTATGAGTTGGTTGTGCATTGATTGCACGTAAACACATCAGTCACTTGATGTTATAAAACCTGCCTTTGTGTACAATTCAACAAGTAGTAGAACAAGCATATGAGTCGAAGTTTATCTGTTCCTTCTAGAAATAGAAGCGATATCTGGGCCCCTCGATGATTTTGTTGTGACCTATGTACCGGCCGGTCAGAACTGAATTGATGTGTTCGATTAAGTTCTTTGTCAAACAAATCGAAAATCGGGAAACAAACTGCTGGACAATAAGTACGACGTTGTTCCATGTATTTGTCCGGCTAATATCATGAGAACAGAGGATTATGTGATCCCTTATCTAATTGAAAAGTCATTGACAAGATCAGAGTTCATCTACAAGGTCAGAGTTCGACAGAAGCTTTTGAGAGCTACGATTGCCGGTTGGTTCTTTAAGTCATACGCAATAATAGTTTTAGACTTATCCAAGTGGGAGACTATTGGATTAATGTCAAAGTCCATAACTATAATTGGTAAGACTTGACCCAACCCGGCATGGTCCATTTGGGTTGCATACCATCATGCACTTGGATAGACTATAATAAGAGAAATAAGACACTTATGGTTATTAATATATTATAAGTTCTAGTATATTAATAATAAGAATAATAAGATTATTTAATTAGTATTGATCAAGAATTAATCTAGGATTAATTAAGTGATCAAAAGAAGACTAATTAAATATATGGGTTAATTGTGTAAATCATCCATACTTATATAGTGGGCTAATGCTCCATAGATAATCAAGTTGGGCTAAAACCCATAGGATGGTCCATGGATGCTCCATGGTGTATTTGAACCCATGGATCTAAGGAAATGGAAAGCCATGACAATTAAGGATTTACCCTAATTGTAACACTATATAAAGATATTATTCTTGACAAAATCGGTCACTAGTATTATTCTAGAGAGGGCTAGCCGATTTCATGAAGTGTAGAACTCTCTCAAGTTATTCTAAGTGTTTTGATGATTGTGATTCCATTTGAGGCTTCCACACTATTGGGGCTAGGCACTCAAGCTTCATGAAGACTTTCTACATCAAAGAGGTATGTATTTTATCTTGTTACACTCATTGTTTTGTATGCTAGATTAGGATAATACCTTGGATATTCTTATTGCATGTATAATAGAGAAAACATAGATCCAAGGTATCTAGGGTTGCATGTACACTTAGGAGTGTTAGAATGCTCAAAACCCAACAATTTCCACTCAAGAGTTACTGGTTGCTATGATAACCTCGAGGGCCTCTAATATTCCATATTTACTTTAGTGCAAGTAAGGCATTTGCTAACATAGGTGGCAATCTCTTCCTTCATGTTGGGCCACCAATAATGTTGCTTAATATCCAAGTACATTTTGTCTGAACCCAGATGGATGGAGGATCGTGTCTTGTGGGCTTCATTCATGACTACCTCTCTAAATCCCCCAAGTTTAGGGACCCAAATTTGGTTCATTAAATAATATGCTCTGCCCTTTTTCACTTCGAGATTCTTTTCCATTCCACGTAATGCTTCGCTCGTTTTGTTTTCTACCTTCATGGCAATTGACTGGGTTGTCGTGATTTGCGAGGTCAGGTGGGATTGGATGGTTATCGAGAGAGTTTTCACATGATGATTCGAGTATTATTTCCGACTCAAGGTATTAGCTACCACATTAGCCTTGTTTGGGTGGTACTTGATTTCACACTCATAATCGTTTAGTAGCTCAACCCATCTTTGTTGCCTCATGTTCAACTCTTTTTGATTTAGGATATGTTGGAGGCTCTTGTGGTCCGTGAAAATGGTGCACTTTGTACCGTAATGGTAGTGCCTTCATATTTTCAAGGCGAAGACCACAGCTCCGAATTCCAGATCGTGGGTTGTATAATTCACTTTGTGTGTCTTTAGTTCTCAGGATGCATAAGCTATCATATTCTGTTCCCTCTTGTAGCGATAGTATCGGTGCACTTCAGAGTGCTTGCTTCAGAGTCTTGAAGGTAGCTTCTTTCTTATCTGACCATTCGAAGGGAACACCCTTTTATGTAAGCATGGTAAGTGGCTTGGCGGTCTTAGAGAAGATTTGAATGAACCTCCTGTAATAACCTGCTAGACCTAGAAATTGATGAACTTCTGTGGGTGTTGTTGGGACTCCCAATCCTTCAATGGCTTTGACCTTAGAAGGATCCACGTGTATTCCTTCTTAGCTAGCAACATGACCCAAAAAGTTCACACTACAAAGCCAGAACTCACACTTAGAGAGTTTTGCATATAGCCTTTCGGTTTGCAGGGTTTCCAGGATTTGTCGGAGATGTTGGCCATGTTCTTCTTCGCTTCAAGATTAAACTAGAATGTCGTTAATGAAAACGATGATAGAGTTGTTGAGGAATGGTCGTCAGATTCGATTCATTATGTCCATCAATGCGGCAGGGGCATTCGTTAGACCGAAGGGCAATACGACAAATTCATAATGTCCATAACGAGTTCGGAAAGTAGTTTTAGGGATATCCTCTTCCCGGACCTTGAGTTGATGGTACCCAGATCGCAGATCTATTTTAGAGAAGTAGCGTGCGCCCTCAAGTTGGTCAAATAGAACGTCGTTTCGCGGTAGTGGATAGCGATTTTTGACAGTGAGCTTATTTAGTTCCCTGTAGTCAATGCACATCCTAAAAGATCTGTCTTTCTTCTTGAAAATGAGAACTGGAGCTCCCCATGGTGAGAAACTGGGTCAAATGAATCCTTTGTCCAAAAGTTCGCTGAGTTGGCTAGACAATTCTTGCATCTCCATAGGAGCTAATTGATAAGGTGATTTAGCGATGGGAGTAGCTCCTGGCACAAGGTCAATTCAAAATTCGACTTGTCTTTTTGGGGGTATCCTCGGAAGAACATCAGGGAAGACATCTGGGAACTCGCAAGCTATTGGGATGTCTTCAACGTTGACCTCTTCCTTGGATTTGTCTACTATATGAGCAAGGAACATCAAGTCTTTCCTTGGTAGATACTTTTGTGCTTTAATGCACGAGATAAGACAAAGGTTCATGTTGGGTTTGTCTCCGTAAACAATTAGGGTTTCACGATTTGGATGGTGAAGGCGAACAACCTTCTCGTGACATATAATTTTAGCATGGCGGGGGCTTAACCAATCCATGCCAACAATCACATCGAAACTCCTAATGGGAACAGACATTAAGTTTATTTAAAAGACGTGTTGGTCCAAGGTTAGGGTACATCCGATATAGATTTCCCTAGTGGATTCTATTTTCCCATTGGCCATTTCCACCGTAAAGGTTTCATTGAGCTTCTGGGGTTGTTGTTTTACAAGTGTTTAAATTTATTGCTCACAAAACTTTGCTTTGCTTTGGTATCGAATAGGATGCATGCATAAGTGCGGTTTAGGAGAAACGTACCGGTGACAACAGTGGGGTCCCGAACCGCTTCTCTTGGACCCATGGTTAGTATTCTTCCTGTTCCTCCTTTCCCAAGGTTGTTGTTGTTAGGGCAGTTTCGATGGAAGTGCCCAGTCTTTCCACATCCGTAGCAGGTGTGGCTTGGTCGTGCATTGTTGCCGTTGTTGTTGGTGTTGTTGTTGTTGTTGTTGTTGCTGTTGTTGTTTCTTTGCTGCTGATTCTGGGGAGGATAGGTCCTACAATATCTTTTCGTGTGACCCTTTCAATTGCAACTGGCGCAATGCATCTCTCTGCACTCTCCATTATGATGGAGACCGCACTTGTTGCACTTCAGGAGATTACCGGAATACTGTCTAGGAGCGCTTGGAGCAGCTGAGACTGGAGCATGTGGTGTGGATTGAACTTGGGTGGTTGCAGTATTGACTGTCATTGTTTGTTGCTTCTTGGACGATTTTGAGCCTTGTCACCCATTTCTCTTGTTATTCTTTCCCTTCTTGTTGTCACTTTCCTTCTTGCCATCAATATCTACTGGCTTCTCACCCTTCTTTTTGTTGTGGTTGTATAGTTTCTTGGCCAATCTCTTGGCACTATCGAAGGTTTCAGGATTTGCAGCTATCACATTTCCTAGGATTGGGGAGGTTAGTCCCTAGATGAATCGTTCAATTTTCTTTCCCTCTGACGTAATCATGCCAGGGCACAATAGAGACAGTTCGCTAAACCTTGATATGTATGCATCAATTTCGGAATGTCGGATAGTGACATTCCATAACTCTTGTTCGATCTTCTGGATTTCGCCTCGCGAGCAGTACTCGGCTATCAACATTTCTTTAATCTCTGCCCACGACATAGAGTTGGCTACGGGAAGATTCATGGCTTCTACGTGTCCATTCCACCAAGTGAGAGCTTGATCAACGAAAGTGCATGCGACAGACTTCACCTTCCTTTCCTCTGGGCATTCGCATATCTCAAACCCCGATTCCACCTTCTTGATCCATCTTTTCAGAGTTAACATTCCCCCAGTGCCATTAAAGGTTCGTGGCTAGGCGTTAGTGAAGTCTTTGTAGGAGCATGTCTTGGTAGGTGCTTGATTTATCCCGTTTTTTGAACTTCCAGCCCCTTGCCCATTGACTCCTCCATTGTTCCCTTGGTGAATTTGTGCCATTGCCACAGTAACTGCAGTAGATACAACTGCTTGGAATGCAACTAAGTTGACTTCGGGTGGGGTTGGCCCAGGGTTTCCGTGGGATGGTAGTCGAGGCATCTTTCTATTACGAAACGGAAGGATGTTGAGTGCCCAAGTTTTTGTGGGTTTGTGGCCTCGTGACTAGGTTTATATCATGTATTTAGGTCGTTTCTGTTGGATAAGGTGTCTAAGTCAATAACTATTTCTGGTATGTACTTGACCCGACCCGGCATGGTCCATTTGGGTTGCATGGCATCATGCAATTGGATAGACTAAATGAGAGAAATAACACTTGGAGATTATTAATATATTATAAGTTCTAATATATTAATAATATTATTTGATTAGATTGATCAAGAATTAATTTAGAATTAATTATGTGATCAAAAGATAACTAATTAAATATATAGGTTGATTATGTAAATCATCCATATCTTGTATAGTGGGCTAAAAGGCTCCATGGACTATCAAGTTGGGTTCCACCCATAGGATGCTCCATGGATGCTCCATGGGAGTTACAAACCCATGGGTCATGGAAATGAAGAGTCATGACACATTAGGGTTTAACCCTAGATGTGTCAACACTATATAAGAAACATATTCTCCACCTAAAATCGGCTACACTAAGAAACAAGAGGGCTTGGCCGATTTTGAGAAGTGTGTGTTCTCTCATAAGTTCTTCCAAGAGCATTTGGTGTTGTGTGAAGCATTTGAGGCATCACACTTGGGGTGCTAGGCTCACAAGGTTTCAAGGAACACAAACAGCAACAAGGTAAGTTATTATATCTATACTTTTAGTTAAAATTGTTCCCCATGTATGCTAGATAGGAATATAACCTTGGAATTCAACTTTGCATGATAATTAGACAAACATAGATCCAAGGTTATTAGGGTTGCATGTACACTTAGGAAGTGTTAGAATGCTCAAAATCCATCAGTGGTATCAGAGCCTAGGCTTGTTTGCTCTTATTTGTGCTTAAAAGTTGAAAAAGAATTGGAAATCATGCTGTTTGCGAATGGACTCGTCGAGTCTATAGGGGGGACTCGTCGAGTTCATGAGTATCTTCAACCAACTCGGCGAGTCAGTTTATGCACTCGGCGAGTAGGGTCGACTGATTGCAGAATTTCGATTCAGTTGCTGGAAATGAATTAGAAACATTACCCTAAACTGTTTTGGTAATTGAAAACTTGTTTTTGGTGGTGTAATGTCTTTGCTAATTCATTTACAACAACTAGTTATCAAAATTACAAAGTTTTAAATGTAATTTTTGATTGTGTTCATATTCATGTTCTTGTTCTTATGATGTTTTAGATGATCATAGGAATTATTTGTAACCTATGTGGTAGATTAATTCTTGATCATAATGTGTTTTAATGGAGTCCATAACTTGTCCTCAAGTTATGGAAAACCAAGAGTCACACTTGAGTTAAAACCATTAAAACAAACACAAGAGTTAGAAAAATGAAGAGTCTTCATTTTATTACTCTATTAAACTCATAAGTTACAAGAAATGAAAAGTTTTGAAAGTTACAAAACTTGCCCTCAAGTTTTGGAACAAGTAAAGTTAAGTTAAAACTTTAAGTTCCAACCCCTAGAATTTTAAAAGTTAAAATTCAACCCTTATAATTATCTTATGATGATTTAATAATTATATATATATATATGTATAAGAATAAAGTCGTCTTACCGCTAGTACGCCTCATTCACGAAGCCGATCTATAAGGTGGGTATAAGGTTGTTGCCTATAAAATGGTGACTTAATGGGTGTTTACTCACACCCA
Source organism: Lactuca saligna (assembly GCF_052625555.1). Classification (NCBI taxonomy): domain Eukaryota; kingdom Viridiplantae; phylum Streptophyta; class Magnoliopsida; order Asterales; family Asteraceae; genus Lactuca; species Lactuca saligna. Next base: position 75,736,236 of record NC_136418.1, read on the forward strand.
CCGCTTGCTTGACTGGTGGAGGGTCGTTAGCCGAACGGGTAAGACAAGGACTTATAAATTCTCATTCAAAGTGTGATGAATATTATAAAGTAACTAAAATATTTTATTAAATTCCCAATCTTAGTTACTTTAGGAAAATGTGAATAAGGTGCTAATCCATGAAATTACACTTTACACTTTGTCTAAGTCGTTGGTGGAGCGTGTGTGGTTAACCGGCACACTAACTTAGACTTAACAAGGTAGGTAAAGGGTGACTTAAGGTTTATTATAGTATCGGTGGAGCGTGTGTGGTTTACCGGCACATCGATTGAGTGATAAACTTTAAGGGTACCAAGTGATTTGCATGGTTACTTCACACCTCGTTTTGTGATCCTCGGTATCCCAGACACAAAACTTGGAGGGCACTCTCGAGATTGAAACATGCCTTTGAAAAGTTCATTGAATCTCAAAGAATCTAGGAATTTCTAAAAATCCAATAAAACCTAATATCTAATATTTCGGTTTTCGTGGTGGAAATTGGTGAATCGTCATTCACCTACCTTTCAAATATAGTATAGCTTAGATTACGGCATACCTCTTCTAAGTTATATTATATTGTGATTGGATCCTATCCTTAATACTACATTTGGGTGTTTTATTAAGGACTCTCTTAAATCTATACTAAACTTGTTCTTCTCTTTCAGATGTCTTCAAATAATGCTTCTGGCTCGAATCCTAATGGCTCCTTTACTCTTATGAGTTTGTGTGGGAAAGTCACCTTTGATGGATCCAACTTCAATGAATGGATCAGAAACATCAGGATGATTACCCGCTACGAGGACAAAGAATATGTCCTTGACAAGGAGCTTAAGGAATTTGATGAGTCCACTGCAACTCCCCAGGAGATCGCTGACTTTCATACTCATGAAAGAGATGCAACCAAGGTGGCTTGCATCATGTTGGCCACAATGACAGCTGAACTCCAAAAGTCTTATGAGGATTTCTACCCTTATGAAATGCACCAAGATTTGATGGAAAGATACCATCAAAGTGCACGACAAGAGAGGTACGATGTCATCTGCTCCATGATAACAACCATGATGAAGGACGGAGATTCCGTAACGAGCCACATGCAGAAAATGCAAAGATATGTGGATCGTTTGCTGAAGCTTAATGTGAACTTCCCTAAGGAGCTTGCAATAGATATCATTTTGCACTCCTTACCATCGTGCTATGATCAATTCCGCATGACATATCACATGAACAAGGAAGAGGTCACCCTCAGCAAACTTCAGGGACTTCTCAAGACCGCAGAAACAGGTCTTAAGGGGAAGTCAGTTGCTATCACTCCTACTCCAAACTCAACTCCGGTTTTGGCAATCGGGCAAAGTCGAGGGAGGAAGAGAAAGAGATCTTCGAAGGGTACCAAGGCTCGGACCCTTGATGGCTCTTCTTCAAGTGGAACCAAGAAAGCTTTCATTACTCCTTCTTCTGACCCAAAAGAGGCTGAATGCATCTATTGCCATGAAAAAGCTCATTGGAAGCGGAACTGCCCAAAGTACCAGCAGGATGTGAAGGATGGGAAAGTCAAACCCAACCATGCAGGTATTTACACTATCATTTCTAATAACTCACCCCATTCGAAATCTTGGGTCCTTGATACCGGTTGTGGTATTCATATTTGTTGTGACTTGCAGGGACTAAGAAGAAGTGAGAATGTGGAGCAAGGAAGAATAAACTTGATCATGGGGAATAGGAAAGCTTCACCTGTCACCAAGATTGGAGTTTATACTTTATCGCTAAGTAGTGGGTTTAGTTTAGATTTGGATAAGTGTTGTTACTCGCCAGGAATGGCAAGAAATATTATTTCCTTTCATGCATTGTATAAACAAGGGTTCACCTTTTCGTTTGATAATGAAGTTGGTTCGATTAATGCTTTCTTTAATAATGTTCTTTATTTTAAAGCATTACCTTGTGATGGTGTGTATGAAGCTGTATCTGTTGTAGATAACTTAGGAAATAATGTTTTGTGTATTGATTCTACTAATAATAATAACTTGGATAAAGCATCATTATGGCATTGTCGTCTTGGACATATAAGCAAGAAACGCATAGGCCAACTCCAAAAGGATGGAGTCTTGGAGTTGTTTGACCTAAAGTGAAATGATAGTTGCGAATCATGCTTACTTGGAAAAATCACAAAGTCACCCTTCACAGGCTCGTGTGAATGGGGTGAAGGTTTGTTAGACCTTATACACACGGATGTGTGTGGGCCATTCAAACATGCCACAAGGGATGCTAATCGTTATTATTTGACTTTTACTGATGATTACAGTAGATATGGATATGTCTACTTAATCAAGCATAAGTCAGAGACTTTCGAGAAGTTTAAGGAATTTAAACAGGAAGTCAAGAATCAATTGGGCAGGAACATTAAGATGCTTCGATCCGATCGGGGTGGTGAGTATCTTAGTTCAAAGTTCCTCGATTATCTAAGGGAATGTGGGATTGTCTCAAAATTGACACCTCCCAGGACACCGCAGTTGAATGGTGTGGTTGAGAGGCGAAATCGAACCTTGTTGGACATGGTTCGTTCCATGATGAGTCGAGCTTCGCTACCAATCTCATTCTGGGGGTATGCCTTAGAGACTGCCGCCCATATCCTTAATCTAGTCCCTACAAAGAAAGTTGCCAAAACTCCTCACGAGATGTGGACTGGTAAAGTACCTAAACTAGACTACATCAAGATTTAGGGTTGCGAGGCTTTCGTGAGACGCGAGACTCATGATAAGCTCGAACCCCGAAGCGAGAGGTGTATTTTCATCGGCTACCCACAGCAATCCTTTGGTTACCTCTTCTACAGACCTAGTGACAATGTGGTCTTTATAGCAAGAAGAGGAGTCTTTCGAGAAAGAGAGTTTATAAGCCAAGGAGACAGTGGGAGGCAAATTGATCTTGAAGAAATTCAAGAGTCAAGTGGTGAAGGAACTTCAAACTCTAGCCCTCAACTTGAGGAGGAAACTCCTGTTGAGCCAATTGACGAATCTGTACCTCTGAGGCGTTCCACGAGAGTTAGGAGTGCACCTGAGCATTACTATGGATTCCATATTACTGCAGAAGGTGAGACACTTATTAGTGATGGGACACTAGTAAGTCAAGATGACCCTAACAGTTATGAGGAAGCCATGGTAGGCCCCGAGTCTGCTAATGGAAAGAGGCTATGGATAGCGAGACACAATCCATGTATGACAATCAAGTTTGGAACTTGGTTGAGAATGTACCAGGTCGAAAGACTGTAGGGTGCAAATGGGTCTTCAAGAAGAAGACCGACATGGATGGTAAAGTACACACTTATAAGGCTGGACTGGTTGCAAAGGGCTTCTTTCAAATTCCTGGAGTGGATTATGATGAGACCTTTTCTCCAGTAGCCAAGATTAAGTCTATTCGGGTTCTGTTAGCCATAGCCGCATTTCATGACTATGAAATTTGGCAAATGGATGTCAAAACCGCTTTCCTTAATGGAAAGTTGGCTGAAGATGTTTACATGAGTCAGCCAGAGGGTTTTGTCAGCAACGAGTACCCCAATAGAGTGTGTAAGCTTGAGAAGTCCATTTATGGATTAAAGCAAGCACCTCGCAGATGGAATCTTTGCTTTGATGAAAAGGTCAAGGAATTTGGCTTTTCTAGGAGTGAAGATGAATCTTGTGTGTATGTGAAGGCTAGTGGGAGTATAGTTAGCTTTTTGGTATTGTATGTGGATGACATACTACTCATAGGAAACGACATTCCAACCCTGCAGGAAGTAAAGTCCTGGCTTGGAAAGTGTTTCTCTATGAAGGACCTTGGTGAAGCTGCCTATATTTTGGGGATAAGGATCTTGAGAGATCGGAGTAAAAGACTAATTGGACTTAGTCAAAGTACCTACTTGGATAAGGTGCTGAAGAGATTCAAAATGCAAGACTCCAAGAAAGGAGAGTTGCCCATCCAGAGTAATGCCAAACTGAGTAAGATACAAAGCCCTAGCACTGAGGCTGAGATAGCACAAATGAGTCGAGTACCTTATGCTTCGGTTGTAGGATCGATCATGTATGCTATGACGTGTACTCGACCTGATTTAGCTTTTGCCCTGAGCATGGTTAGCAGGTTTCAGGGGAACCCTGGCAAGGCACACTGGACTACGGTAAAGAATATTCTCAAGTACCTACGAAGGACTAAGGACTGGGTCCTTACCCTCGGTGGGAGTGATGACTTGAGAGTTGTAGGGTATAGTGATGCTAGCTTCCAGACTGATAGGGATAACTTCCACTCTCAGTCGGGCTGGGTCTTTACCCTAAATGGAGGAGCAATTTCTTGGAAGAGTTCCAAGCAAGAGACAGTGGCAGATTCTACTTGTGAATCAGAGTATATTGCAGCTAGCGAGGCGACAAAGGAGGCGTTATGGCTGAGGAACTTCATTGGAGACCTTGGAGTTGTACCAGCTATTAAAGAGCCAATGGAAATTTTCTGTGATAGTGAAAGTGTTGTTGCCTTAGCCAAGGAACCAAGGGATCACGGGAGATCCAGACACATCGATAGAAAATACCATTTCATCAGACATCGGATCGAAGAAGGACTCCTCGTGGCAAAGAGGGTATCATCAGATGAGAATCTGGCAGATCCCCTCACGAAGGGACTGACTCGGGTTAAGCATCTCCAGCATGCTCGGAGCATAGGGCTGAAGGATGATATTAGATTTAGTAGTTAGATAACCTCGAAATTTGTAAAGTGTAATTGACATCTGATGATGAATAAAAGTGTTTTATTTATGAGTAAAGTGTTACTATCTCTTGTCGATCGTTTACTATATTTCTTTTGCATGTTTTGACTTCCAGAATAATATCTCTTGTCGGTCATATGTCGGAAGTAGATATGAATCAAGACTGTCATGTTTGGTTGTAGAGGTCCTAGACAAGGCTACAACAATCATGAGTGCTCATAAGTTCTGAGCATTGGACTCAACCCACGCTCACTGGAATCACTTCATGGAATTCTATCTCGAGTGATCGTGAGACGGTAATATCATATAAGTCTTTAAACCTAGAGATATGATTTGTTACTTACAAGTTGGTTACGCATTGATTGTACGAAAAATGCATTGGTAACTCGATGTTATAAATCGCACTCTTGTGTGTAATTCAATGAGTAGTAGAACAAACATATGAGTCGAGGTTTATCTGTTATTTCTTGAATTAGAAGATGATATCTGGGCCCCTCGATGATTTTGTTTTGACCTATGTACCGGGCCCGGTCAGAACTAAATTGATGTGTTCAATGAAGTTCTTTGTCAAACAAATCAGAAATCGGGAAACAAACTGTTGGACAATAAGTAAGACATTGTTCCGTGTATTTGTCCGATTGATATCTAGAACAGAGGATTATATGATCACTTATCTTAAATGGCGTACCATCATCTTCTCAGTTTCGAGAAACCTTGTAAAGAGCTACGATTGCCGATCGGTTCCTGAAGTCATACTTGCAGTAATAGTTATTAGACTTATCCAAGTGGGAGACTGTTGGATAAGGTGTCTAAGTCCATAACTATTTCTGGTATGTACTTGAACCGACCCGGCATGGTCCATTTGGGTTGCATGGCATCATGCAATTGGATAGACTAAATGAGAGAAATAACACTTGGAGATTATTAATATATTATAAGTTCTAATATATTAATAATATTATTTGATTAGTTTGTGTCACACCCCGCTAAAGCGGAAATGCAAGGTATGACAGCGATAACGGTTTCATTGCAAAAGATAAAGATACATCACCATAGCAGTATTTAAAAGTTTACAACCCATAGCTTCAAAAGAACAAAATACAAGTTTTTGAAAATAACATTGTTCAAAATATAGCTTCATAATAGCTTCAACACGATGCAGCATGCTCTATGATGATGAATCTTTACATCCACTTACTAATTATTTCCTGAAAAAGCATGTAAAACGAGCGTCAACTATGAAAATAGTTGGTGAGTATCACAAGTTTATAAAATCGAGCGTACAATAAGGCTTTTCGTAAATACAAGTACATTGCTTCAATGATAAACAAGTTGATTGCTATTAATGAATACAAGTTTATTGCTATAACGAGAAACGAGTTTGTATGTGTATGAGCAAACAATGAGTCTCAACCAAACCTATGACTGAAGCCCTATCGAGATCTATGCTTATCGTTCCATAGATGAATATGGTATCATGCACTCCAGCGATTCGGGCGAGTGAGGAGTTGTCAATTCCTAATAGCGCTATCCATAACGACCATTGGCTCAAAGAGTTAATGGTTAGAGATAAGGGAAGGGCCTTTGTACGATAAGTTCTCATGTTCCGTGTTGCATAGACATACATAAAGAAACATAGCAATACAATAGCAATCATGTTTGATACAATTCAATTTAAGTACAACATGCAAACAATAGTTTTTCTGGACATGCTTTTCCACCCCAAAACATAAAAAACGAAAATAGGGGAGTGCGTGAATACTCACGATGTTTTGTGTAGACACAAGCGGTACTTCGGGATGCACCAACGTCTTACTACCGGGATCCTACGACACCAAACACACGCACTAGTGAGTTTCCATGTCGATATCTAATGCTAATATACTAAACTCTACATATAGGGAAATGCCAATTTATGTTTTAGTATTGGATTTATATCATTTTGTTACACTTTTTCTGATGTATTGAAATTTTACAAGTCGTGCGATTAATTACAACCTTGGAAGGTTAATTTTCCAAATTTTAAGTCTCAATAACAACATAAATTCACGAAAAATAGTATTCGAGGGATAAAAATTCTCAAACTTTTTATTTAACTGTTAATACACAACACTAAGCTGGGAAAATTATAAAAATGGATTTCCAAGCTGTTTAATTATATTTTATAATTTTTGAGCATTTATTTCAATAAAAATTGAAATAAATAGTAAACAGTTTCCAAAATTACCCAAACTTTTTATTTAATTGTTATTATACATAAATAGGCTGGGAAAAATATAAAATATATTTTTCAGTGGTTATTTGTATTTTTCCTTGTTTTATTTCTTTAAATAGTCATTAATTAAAGAAATATTATTAAACAGTTAAAATAAATTACCATAAATTTTTGTAACATCATTTACAGTATAAATATCTTGGGAAAAATATCAAAAGTGGTTTTCATAATGTATAAACTGGTTTTGGGTATTTATGTATATTTAAGTGAATTTTAGTGCAATTAACTTTAGAAAATAAGGGAAAAATAGTTTACAGTGGAGAAAAATATTCAAAATTTTTATGTAACCTCCTACTATATAATATGATATCCTGGCAAATTTTCATGAATTTTGGATAATCAGAACTATTTTTCCCATTTTTAAGCCATTATAATTACCAAAAATTGGGAAAAATAGCTAGACATGATGAAAAATCTTGAAATTATTTTCTTGAGTCACCCATCACAAGTAAGGTATGCGAAAATTGTTAGATAAAATTTTCACATCCTAAAAAGTGGTTTTGTAATTTATCATGTCCTAAATAAAAGAAAATTAGAAATCATATGAAACAGTAACAAAAATTGCTGAAATTTGGTGAGGGGTCATTATTCCCCATAAGTATCATCCATGAATTTATTTAGGATTTATTGACCTCTGGAAGTATTTTATATGATTTATGCCCTTGGTTTTAGCAATAATTCTAATAAATCAAATAAATAACAAAAGCTCTTGAAATTTTCCAGATTATCTCATGCATGCAAGGGCTTTCAAAAGTAAAAATGTTAAGAATGTATTCAGAAGAGAAATGAGGGTAATGATTCCAAACAATTTAAGAAAAGTTGCATGCAATAATGCATGAAGTGTAGATGTGGCTGAGGTTCATGAATTTTTGTAGCCCATTCAGTGAGGTTTTAAGCCACGAAATTTCAACCATAACTCACTAGATATGTTAAGTTTCTAAGGTATTTTTCCTAAGATTTATGGTTGGGTTTAAGACCATTGTTTAAGCAAGATAAAAATAGTGATCATAGAAAAAGAGCTGTATGCGCAACCTTTTTGTAAAATCTGCCAAAAATCGGATATTTAATATTTTACAGTAAGACCAGTTGGGTTTGAAAGTTAACTCGTGGAACTAACCAATACAAAAAGAATATCATGATTTGGTTAAAAAATGACTGAGTTATGACTGTTCAAAGTCGAACAAAATAATCTGGCAGATTGCATGTTTGCTTGTGTGCATTTTTAGGGTATTTCAATAAGAACATCATGCATGTCCTTGGTAAGGCCCGATTTCTAACACATGCATGGAATGAATGAGCATCCAAGATGTACTAGAAATGGTTTAATGCTTTCGTTCATGCATGAACACACAAGAAATGGAGAAGAACATGAAATATTATGTTTTGATGTCACATGATCATATGTGCTTCTTTTCCACTCCTTGCATGGGTTTGATCCCGGATTTTCACCATCTTTAACACATGCATTGTGTTATGGTGAGAATCTACAAACCATAAGGGGAGAATAAAGATTTCTAGCCATGGAAAGGCATAGAATCCGAAAAGTAGAGAAGACTAAGAAGAAAAAGAGGTTTAACCATGAAACTATGGAAGAAGATGTTGTTGTTTACCTTGGTTTTGATCTTGAGAGAAGTAAGAACACTTCAAGGGATTCAAAATCTTGAAATTTGGCAGAGAAATGAGAGAAATTTCGTGAGTTTAGAGAGAGAGAGGAAGAGGGTGAAGTGTGTGAAGAGAGTGAAGTGAGAAGAGTGAAGAGAGAAGAGGTGGAGTGTGGGTTTGAGTTTAATCATGAGTTTTGGGAAGAGAGTGCATGGGGAGAGGGGAGATGGCCAGATTTTTGAGGCATTAAAGCCTCCTCTCTCCTAAATTCAAATTTTTATAAAAAATCCCTCCTTAATTTTTATAAAAATCTAATTTTTATAAAAATCTAATTTTTATAAAAGTGATTCTTTAAGCAATTTTTGATTTATTTAAAAATCTTGTTTTTAACTAATAAATTATGATTAATACTTGTAATTTATATTTCTATTTCATTGGTATAATCCATAATTTGATTAATATAATTTGATACTAGGAAGTTTATAGCCAAATTTTATAAAGTTTTTAAGCTTTATATTTTATAACTTTGGATTTTTGGCTCTTTAGGGTTTTTGGAACATTGTTTGGTATTCAACAACATGTTGAAGTATAATTAGAGTGTTTTAATTTATTTTTAGAGTTTTATACCCTATTTCAATTATAACAAAGTTTGAAGCTTATTCTAATTATATTATTGGCATTTCCTATTGTAGCTAAGCAACTTACTAGAATTGTAAGTATCAAGTATATTAGTCCTAGACCTTAGTTGGATCCTAGTTTATGCAAGATTTTTGACCTAATTTATACTACTAGGTCATGGCATGTTGTGCATGAATGGTTATTATAAAGATGCATGAGTCCAAGAATGACCTGAATTGACAGTTGTCACAGTTTGATCAAGAATTAATTTAGAATTAATTATGTGATCAAAAGATAACTAATTAAATATATGGGTTGATTATATAAATCATCCATATCTTGTATAGTGGGCTAAAAGGCTCCATGGACTATCAAGTTGGGTTCCACCCATAGGATGCTCCATGGATGCTCCATGGGAGTTACAAACCCATGGGTCATGGAAATGAAGAGTCATGACACATTAGGGTTTAACCCTAGATGTGTCAACACTATATAAGAAGCATATTCTCCACCTAAAATTGGCTACACTAAGAAACAAGAGGGCTTGGCCGATTTTGAGAAGTGTGTGTTCTCTCATAAGTTCTTCCAAGAGCATTTGGTGTTGTGTGAAGCATTTGAGGCATCACACTTGGGGTGCTAGGCTCACAAGGTTTCAAGGAACACAAACAACAACAAGGTAAGTTATTCTATCTATACTTTTAGTTAAAATTGTTCCCCATGTATGCTAGATAGGAATATAACCTTAGAATTCAACTTTGCATGATAATTAGACAAACATAGATCCAAGGTTATTAGGGTTGCATGTACACTTAGGAAGTGTTAGAATGCTCAAAACCCATCAGTTTCGCATATCAACATATAAACATAGTAGCATAGCACATAACAAGTAATAACATCACAACAAAACACATATATTTTCCATTAATAATATTCGTACTTTGTTACATGAAAATTTGCTTGAAAGAGAATACATAAGTGGTGCAAGTTCGGCAGCATAACGACTCTATGAGTAGTGTAATCACTTAAACATAGAGTCGATGGTACATAGCATAGATCATAGTACATAATACTAAAGATGGATACAGCTAGTCCTAGTCGTGGTGGGATGTGCCAGGTGGTGGTGCTGAGGAACTGGACGCTTCCTGAAGGCGAGCCACCTGTTGTTCCGCATCTTGGAGTCGATCCTCCCACCTTACTTGCCTCATGTGGAACTCTAGGATAACCTCTCGTGTCTCCTGCTCTGCACGCTCGACCCTAGTCTGCATCTGGTGCATCTGATTGGCGGTACTCTAAGCTAGGTCGCCAGTGTTCCACAATCGTCTCACTATGACCGGAAGTGAACGATCGGCTGGTCCTCCTTCCCTCAAGTCATAGAACTCGTGTGGCATGCTAACGGGGGTCGTTGTCCCTGCTGTCTGCTCCACCTCCAAAGATCAATACCCCAGGGGGTGTAGGACCAGTGGGGCCCATCCGATAAGTGGGCACCCTAACCGGATAAGGGGGTTGATGACTTTGGACTCCGCATCCGAATCACCATCTTCGTCATTGCTGGGTTCCTCATCGAGATCTCCTTCGGCTTCCTCATCTTCCTGGTCCACCCTAGCTCAGCAGGTCCATCCTAGCTCAGGTTCCTCTTCAGACTCCTCCTTAGGTTCCTCTTTAGATTCTTCCAACCATCCGTTATTCCCCTTATTAGGGAAATAAGGATCTCCGGGGTGATGGAAACCAGCCATGCTATCTGCGAGAGCGTATAAATATGCGAATATTATTCCTAAGACGTTTTAATTATTGTATAAGTTGAGTTGATGTTCTCTTCTTGGTAATAGAGGGGTATGTTGTTAGGTTTACCTACCATTGCGATTTCCTCGGGGCATGCGATAGTTGTAGCTCATACGAAATGTAGTTGATCAGGATACATTCACTGCTTAATACAACTATTAACAGTCCCGACTTAACCGAGATGCTAGCATTATCTTGTTTGGTTTGGTACTATGTTATTTTTCTTGTGTCTTGTGAGTAGGAGTGTTTTATCGTTGTGTTTGTATTTGTTTTGTTTTGCTCAGATTTGTTTTGTCCCTTTTTGGTTTGCATATCAATGTGTGGTTAGGTATGCTCGTTCACTATAAACAGAGCTCTGATACCAACCTGTCACACCCCGAACCAGACGACGGAAACGTCTGAGGGCTCGTGTGACTTAAATAGAATATCATCCCAATGAATATACATGAATCATAACATAAAAATCACAATGCATCAATATATTATAACCGACATTGTTCACATCAAGTAAATTGTTTTAACATTACAAATCCATACATAAATTGTTTGATAGTTTTGAAAAGCAAAACACACTAACATACGTGATGCTCATGTTGGATTAATGTCTAAGTCCATAACTATAATTGGTAAGACTTGACCCGACCCGGCATGGTCCATTTGGGTTGCATGGCATCATGCACTTGGATAGACTATAATGAGAGAAATAAGACACTTACGGTTATTAATATATTATAAGTTCTAGTATATTAATAATAAGAATAATGAGATTATTTAATTAGTATTGATCAAGAATTAATCTAGAATTAATTAAGTGATCAAAAGAAGACTAATTAAATATATGGGTTGATTGTGTAAATCATTCATACTTATATATGTGGGCTTGTGATCCAAGATTCCTTATGTTGGACTAAGTCCATGGGGTGACCCATGGATACTCCATGGAGGTTAAAATCCATGGAGCATAAGGAATGGGTAAAGTCATGAGTTACATGGTGTAACCCTAATAGCCACCATATAAAAGAAACCCATGGCTCAAGAAATCGTAACTAATGACTAACACTATGTATGTGTATGAGGGCTAGACGATTTCATGAAGTGTTCTTATTTCTCTCTAAGTTATTCCAAGTGCTTATGGTGTTGTGTGAACCATTTGAGGTGTCACACTTGGGGCACTAAGCACTCAAGCTTCATGAAGACAAGCACCATTGAAGAGGTATGTATTCTATCTTGTTATATTGATATTTTGTATGCTAGTTTAGGATAATACCTTGGATGTTCATATTTGCATGTATAATAGAGAAAACATAGATCCAAGGTATTTAGGGTTGCATGTACACTTAGGAGTGTTAGAATGCTCATAACCCAACAGTGGTATCAGAGCCTAGGCTTGTTTTCTTGTTATACCTGCAATAGAAGCTGAAAAATCGAGTTTTGATGCTGTCAGCCCAGCTGACTCGCCGAGTCCATGAAGGGACTCGACGAGTCCAAGGCAAAATGCATCCAACTCGCCGAGTTGTGTTCATGCACTCGACGAGTTGGACCCCAGACAGCATATCTTCGAGGTTTTTGGCTAGAAATGGACTAGGAACATTACCCTAAGTTGTTTTGAACTTATAAACTTGTTTTTTAATGTGGTAATGTTCATGCTAATCCATTTTCAAAGATAATTGTCAATAGATTCATGTTTTGTATTAGTTTAAAGGTTAGACTAATTACATGAAAAAGTTTGATTTGAATTATCTTGTTCTTATGAGTTGCTTAGATTAATTGAAATAGTTGTTTTCAATCCATTTTTAATCTAAGAGTTGAATATAAAATGTGTTTGTGTAACTTATCCTCAAGTTACATGAAAAGTCACATTTAAGTTTCATAAAAACTCATAAAGTTGGCAAAGGTTACAAAAAGATGAAGAGTCTTGTCCTTAAGTTATGGAGGTTCAAGAGTCACTTCATTAATAAATAAATAAATAAAATATGTAACCTTAATTAATTCCATAAGTTATAAAATAAAGAAAAGATTAATTCTTTATTAGTTTAAAGTCTTCCATAATTTGTCCACAAGTTATGGAACTTGAAGAGTTTTTGGATTAAAACTACTTTAAATACATAAGTTATGGAATTAATTAGTTTTGAATAGTTTCAAAACTTGCCCTCAAGTTTTGGAATTTGTAAAGTTTTCTCTTATGAATACTTTAATTCCAAGTTAGCCCTTAGAATTTTAAAAGTTAAAATTCAACCCTTATACTTTATAATATTATAAGTTAATAATATATATATGTATAAGAGTAAAGTCGGTCTTACCGCTAGTACGCCTCATTCACGAAGCCGGTCTATAAGGTGGGTATAAGGTTGTTGCCTATAAAATGGCAACTTAATGGGTGTTCACTCTCACCCACCGCTCGCTTGACTGGTGGAGGGTCGTTAGCCGAATGGGTTTGACATGACTATAATTCTCCCTTCATTAAAAGTATTAATGATAAATACTAAGTAACTAAACTTTTAATAATACCCAATCTTAGTTACTTAGAAAAATGTGAATAAGGTGCTAATCCACGAAATTACACTTTGCACTTTGTTTGAGTCGGTTAGTGGAGCGCGTGTGGTTAACCGGCACACTAACTCGTATTTAACAAGGTAGGCAAAGGGTAACTTAATGTTTATCATAGTATCGATGGAGCGTGTGTGGTTAACCGGCACATCGATTGAGGGGTAAACACTTAAGGGTACCAAGTAATTTGCATGGTTACTTCACACCTTGTTTTGTGATCCTCGGCATCCCAGTCACAAAACCTGAAGGGCACACTCGAGATTGAAACATGCCATTGAACAGTTCAATGAATCTCAAAAGATCTAGGAGTTTCAAAACCAATTAAAACCTAATAATACATTTCGTTTATCTTGGTGGAAATTGGTGAATCGTCATTCACCTACCTTCAAATTGTTTTATAGCTTGGATTACGGCATACCTCTTCTAAGTTATAAAATAGTTTGTTGGGTCCTAGCCTTAATATTTTCATATTGGGTGTCATATTAAGGACTCAAAGATCAACTATCTTGAATATCTCCCATAACATGTCTGGATTAGACATTTATGATCTTCCCAAATCTCTTGAAACAAGCTTTCCTAAATGAAGATGATGTCCCATGGATATCATACTTCTTTCTCCTCCTCCAATTATTCTCCCTAACCCACAAGTTCTTGAAAAGTTTAAGGTCACTCAAGCCCTATTGGAGATGTAGTCACATATTGACAAGCCGGGAGAGTTGGGTGTTAATGTCTTGAGAAAGTTGGTGGTTCAATGACTTTCTAAGTCACATAGTGAGTTCCTTTGGGACACCTATGAAATAGAATATGACAAGACCCTTAATGATCTTATCTATTGTTAAGATCAACTTCCTGAAACTTTATGGACATTGACAATGGTGACACTGGAAATACAGAAAAAGCATTCTCTTCCCAATGGAAAGGGATCGGCCATAGTCAACTAGGTTGAACAAATGGTAAAGAGAAAAGCTAAGTCTGTGATAGTCCCGTGTACCATTATCAAGGGGTCCATATGTTTATATTTCCAAAGAAAGGGTCATTATTTGCGAAGCTGCCAAATTTACCTGAGGGTGTTAAAGTCAATAAGATTGACTCTACTTCAGGTAAAGTCCACTACTCTAACTCTGTTAAGTTTCTATTCTGAGATTCCTGATACATGATGTGACTGGGTCACATGGTAATGTTTTAAGAATCAAAGAAAAGTAAAGGAACTTAAAGAAAGAATATGCTGAATCTGATCGCATAGATGGATTTCTATCGCGTAGTTTGAAGATCGGATTCTTGAGCTACTTCTTAGGAGTTATGAGATATTGCTAAGGAATAGATAACAACAAGTTTTTTATATGGATTGTAAGGATAAGTTTTTCCGCATAGTTTTAAAATAAAAGAAAATTTTTTGATTTTATTTATTTTAAAATATCCTTACAATGACATTTGAGGAAAAATTGTTGCTTATATGATTCCATTAATAGCAAGAGTGGAAATATGAAATTGATTCTTTCATTTGTGGTAATGTCTAAATTTACCAAACAAGGAAAGATTCTCATCATCCAAAGTCTCAATTGGACCGGGACTTGGAATCATGCAAGTTGTATAGCATGATGAATGAGAACTTTCAAGTATTGGAAAATTAAGACTAATTACTTGTTCACATGGATGTGTGAGTCAAGTAATGGACTAAGGGATCGAGTACATAGTCATGTGCACTGATTAAGTCCACCACAAAAGATATAAGGCTATTCGTCATAGTTTACTAAAGCTTAGTAAATGTGATTATACTTACAAGCGTAAGTGTAACTCTGAGACATTGGAAAAGGTTCCAACGTATGGCAGAGCGAATAAGAAGAATCAAATTAGGCAGAAGGATAAAAGTTTCTCAAATCTGAAAAGATGGGAGAGTACTTTAGTATCAGTTTTGTGATCATCTTAATGATTAAGAAACCATATCAAAATTTGTTCTCTAAGAAAGTCTTAGTGCATTCTTATGACTAAGAAGAAGGGATCTTGAAATTGTTGAAATGGTTAAATCAAGAAGATGAGTCATACTTCGTTCCAATACAAGTCTTAGAGTCATACTCCAAGATTGTAACTTGAGTGATATGTCTTTAAGAAGGTTTAAAAACACGTGTCAAATGTAAGAGTAAAAGTTTTCTACTCTTGTACATTTGAAATTGGTAAGTTGTGATGTTTTGGATAAAACAAAGACCAACTAAGGCCAATTGTGTGAAGTGTTTGTCTTGATTAGAATCCGCACTATCTCTTGGATGTTTGACAAGGAAGTCTTATAGGTCAAGAGGACAGTGGGAGTCTTAAAGGTCTTGAAAGTCTCAAGAACTAATCAAGAATAAAACCTAAAGTTCTTCACTAGCACACGAATTAAGGGTTATAACCTATCGTGTTGACATATTCTGTGCCCATTCCAGTTAAAGTTGGCTTTGCATATGAGTGCTTAGAGTTCTCAATGTGTTGCACAACAACTTGGAAGCAATGGTATGCCCTTGAGCTACCAGGTGACAAGAAATTAAGATTGAGTTCAGTCCATATGAGTTTGGATTTGTCATTATCCTTGTCTTGTGACTATGGTTTTGACAATTCACATGGATAAGAACACATACACCATTAAATCTAAGTGTCATAAGGTTTCTCTCCGATTCATGAAAATGATGGTGAGGAAACACTTCCACTAAGTAGATTTTAGCTAGATAGCAATTGTGATCTCAAAGTCGTTAGTGGAGCGTGTGTGGTTTACCGGCACACTAACTTGGACGTGTGAGAAATGGCAAAGGTCAAAACGATCAAGACTATGATTACGGCATCCCTTTTCATAGTTCTTAAAATTGTTTTGACACACCCATGAGCTATCTAAGGGAAGGTGTATGATTTTGATAAAGTCTTATCAAAACAATCTAGTATCAGAAATCTGAACTTTGGTAAGAAAGTCAATAAAGTATTGATTTCTAGAAGTCCAGCTGATTTCTGAGTACATGTCAAAGCTAGTGGGAGCATAAGTGTTATGCTAATAATCATCATGTTAGTGGGAGCATGATAATTATGATAAGTATTGCAAGCTAGCGATGTTAATTATAGAAAACAAAAGTTTCAACTGGGAAGAAGTTGTTTTGCTATAATTAAGGGAGAGGAAATTATACTTCATCTCAAATCTATAAGCTTAGATCGTGAGGTTTTAATCATTTAGTCAAGGATATATATGAATTTCATGTTGGAATGGCTCAACATAAGGAAATTCTGTATATGGGTCCATTATTTGCGTTCTTAAATTCGATTATGATTACGGCATCCCTTTTCATAATCTGAATTATGAGAACTTGGCAAATAGAAATGGAAATGTTATAGCAAAAGACTGGTTTAGTCTTTATGTGAGACATCATGGATCGTGTCCCATATGCTTCGGATATAGGATCGATTACATGTGCTATATTCATCCTTTCTAAAATTTTCCAAATGCCTAGGGCATTAAGAAGGGAAAAGGTTTAGAACTGGATATGACTAAAAGGATTAAACAATTGTCGAGGACAATCTAAGGTTTACCAAAGATTGGTTGCTCAAGGACAGTTGGAAGTGTAGTGATAATTCTGGAAGGACCATATTGACATAATCTGTAAGGAGGCAACTCTTGTTCAGAAGTTATAGTCAAAATGGAATCTGGAAATGTTTGAAAGTTAGAATTTTTCCAATCTGTTTAAGATTAGGAAACTTAATGCAAGAAGGATGTCTCTAAGGAGTTGATCTCCTTTGGAATACTCTGTAATGATTTTTGCCAAGTCTTTCTGACTTTGTGCATAATCATTACAAGAGGATCAATGCATATAAGTTTAGAATCTAACAGATTTCAGTAAATGACATGAATTTGGAATTCTTGCATTTGCAGTAAGGATTTGGGAGTGTGAAAAGAGAATCATTGAAGTTATGTTCATTTGATCTAGTTCACAAAAATAAAGATCATAGACAAACATATTATGCATACTTGGTGTATGGCATGACTAGTGTTTAGAAAACATAGTGTGCATGCTTGGAGCATGGGACAACTATCGTTTTAAATTCAAGAATAATGTTGATAGCTGAAACAGTATACAATGAATAATGTGTAATCGTATGGTGATAAATAAAAGGTGTTTTATTTATATTCATAAGTTCTGAGACCATATTGGATTCAATTATTATTGTGTTTCACTTTGCATGTTTTGACTTCCCGAATAAACTAGGTTATTCTTCCAAAATGACTAAGTTATTCAAACCATCCACAGTCGGTCATATGTTGGAAGTAGATATGAATTAAGACTGTCATGGGTTGGCTTGTAGAGGTCTAAGTTGTTGGACAAATGGCTACAACACTCATGAGTGCTCATAAGTTCTGAGTATTGGATTCAACCCGCGCTCATTGGAATCACTTCATGGATTTTATCACGAGTGATCATGAGACGATAATATCTTATATTCTTCAAACCTAGAGATATGAGTTGTTACTATGAGTTGGTTGTACATTGATTGCACGAAACTGCATTTGGTAACTCGGTGCTATAAAACGTGCTTTTGTGTATGATTCAACAAGTAGTAGAACAAGCCATATGAGTCGAAGTTTATCCATTCCTTTTACCTTCGGGATGAAAGCGATATCTGTGGGCCCCTCGATGATTTGATGATGACAAATGGAAGTGCTCGGCCGGGCCAGGACTGATTTGATTTGTTCAGTTAGTCAGTCGTCATAAATCGGAAATCGGGAAACAACTAATGGACAGAGAGAATGATTATAATCCATGTCTCAGTCCATATGATATCTAGAATGGAGGAATATATGATCCCTTATCTAATGGACAAGTCATTGACCATATCAGAGTTCATCTACAAGGTCAGAGTTCGACAGAAGCTTTTGAGAGCTACGATTGCTAGTTGGTTCCTGAAGTCATACGCAATAGTAGTTTTAGACTTATCCAAGTGGGAGACTGTTGGATTAATGTCTAAGTCCATAACTATAATTGGTAAGACTTGACCCGACCCGGCATGGTCCATTTGGGTTGCATGGCATCATGCACTTGGATAGACTATAATGAGAGAAATAAGACACTTACGGTTATTAATATATTATAAGTTCTAGTATATTAATAATAAGAATAATGAGATTATTTAATTAGTATTGATCAAGAATTAATCTAGAATTAATTAAGTGATCAAAAGAAGACTAATTAAATATATGGGTTGATTGTGTAAATCATTCATACTTATATATGTGGGCTTGTGATCCAAGATTCCTTATGTTGGACTAAGTCCATGGGGTGACCCATGGATACTCCATGGAGGTTAAAATCCATGGAGCATAAGGAATGGGTAAAGTCATGAGTTACATGGTGTAACCCTAATAGCCACCATATAAAAGAAACCCATGGCTCAAGAAATCGTAACTAATGACTAACACTATGTATGTGTATGAGGGCTAGACGATTTCATGAAGTGTTCTTATTTCTCTCTAAGTTATTCCAAGTGCTTATGGTGTTGTGTGAACCATTTGAGGTGTCACACTTGGGGCACTAAGCACTCAAGCTTCATGAAGACAAGCACCATTGAAGAGGTATGTATTCTATCTTGTTATATTGATATTTTGTATGCTAGTTTAGGATAATACCTTGGATGTTCATATTTGCATGTATAATAGAGAAAACATAGATCCAAGGTATTTAGGGTTGCATGTACACTTAGGAGTGTTAGAATGCTCATAACCCAACAGCTCATTCCTCGGCTTACCTGTTACCTGAGAATACAAGTTATTTTGAAAAACGGTCAACATATGGAATGTTGGTGAGTTCATAAGTATGTTTGATATGCAAATGTTTTGTGTAGTTTTGAACAAGAACAACCCAAAAAATCCGATATTTTTTGGAAAGACCATTGTTTGTAAAGAAAAGTGTGAAGACCCGTACAATATGCATGATGATTTAAAAACATGTCTAACTGAAGAACTTAGTATTAAACGTACAAGTGAAAATGTTGAACTTCCCCGGAAAACCCGATGTTTTCCAAATACATAAAATATAGTGATTACTCAACCTGTTATACCGCCACAATGAATGATTCTTGATTACTCTTCCTTGATTACTTGGATGGTTTTGGATTAATTAATGGTTGTGAGTCATTATAACCATGCATGACAATGTCTAGTTATAACTCCAGGCTACGAACGATCCTTAGAGGTGTGGCCCGTTAACACTCACTTAAATCCAAAAAACCTTGATTACTTTTGATTAACAACCTGAATCTGTTTACTTTAACTACTCATAAGCCTAGGAAACGAGGAAAAGAGGAGTACAAAGTCCTGCTACTTTCGTGAGTTTACTTTAGGCTGTCGAGGATGCGAAAGACACGTTGGCCCATCTCGCATTTGATTACTTTGACCTTACTGGCAATACTAATGGGTCCCTAGGGAACAATAGCACTTAAAAGCCATTGAAGGTCCCTTTATATGGAATTGGGTCATAGAAGGCCCAATAACATATAATCATTATCCCTTTGGGCCCAAAGATCATGTTAATGGACTTCAAGATCCAACAAGCATGATTTGAGACTTTCAGCCCAAGGTTCTTGGAATGTTTACTTGTCTTAAGCATTGTATAATTGTTGGAGGGTTTGATTGAACGACTTGTTATTTTTGTATCGACTCGAGACCAAGCGATTTGTTTATAACGATATTTGGAGTTATGCGTGTATTCATCATTCAGTTTTTGGTACGTCGTAGTTTAGCATTTTTTAACATCAATAATCCAGAATTTAAAATAATAGACTTAAGAATATTGGTTTGACCTTTTCTATCATTCTTTAATAAAAACGATAATTTTAGTCCCTTATAAAGAAAAAAAAAAACATTTTTGCCCATAAACTCTTTTCTTGACACCTTTGGGTCATGAACTTGTTCAAATGATATTTTTAGCTCCAAGACTTATTCTTTGACTGTTTCAGCCCTTTCCCGAAAACTATTTTACAACTAAAATACAAACTTTATGCAACTTTTACAGTTTTGACCCAAAATCCAAAAACTTTGCATTTTTGATCCTTTTTGGTAAAGAAAAGCATTTTAACCCCTGAAAGGATTTTGTTTACCCGTTTTATCCACTGTTTTGAGAAAACCTTTATTTTAGCCCCTTAAAATTTGGAATTTTCACAACATTGGACTTGTTGGGCTAAAAAGCCCAAAAATTAGCCCATTAAGCTAATATTTACATTTTATGTCCTTTAAAGTGTATAGTATTCATAAAAAAAATATTTATTGTAATTGTTTTGACTACATAGACCCTTAAGAAACCGTAAGTGACAATTTTTTACCCAACTTTTATTATTTGACAATTTAAGCCCAAAAATGGGTTTTATGTTGAAATATGTTTATCACAATCTTATGAGTTAATATAATTGACTTGTTTAGTATAATATAACTTAGATCATGTTTTTTTTCCTTCTTATGGTATAGATCTCGAAATATCTTCCCTTTTGCTTACATATTCATCACAAAAACACATATTCATCACACATACATACATAAAATCATACATATCACACACATACACATAGATCTATACATTTTACTTGTGTTCTCCCCCATAAAACTTGTAAAACCCAAAATGAGAGGGGTATGAACTCACTTTGCTTGTTGTTTTCGGTTTAGAAGGAAGAAATGAAGAAACTTTCGATCCTAGCAAGCCTTCTTGGAAGATCTCGAACCTAGAGGCTTCTAAGATGGTGTTAATGAGTTTTAATGGGTTAGGAAGGTATCTTTGATAAAAACAAAGAATCTAAATCATAGATCCAAGCATGAACTTACCTTAGATGAGGATTTTTGTGGAACAATCTCCTTGAAAAGCTTCTAAACTATGAAAATTTGATGAAGAATGGAGAGAGTCCTTATGTTTTTGAGAGGGAGTTTTGAGTGTGTGTGTGTGTGTATGTGTGTGTGTTTGAGTTGGTTTCGGCCGAGAGAAAAAGAGAGAGGAGAAAGAGAAGTGAGTGAAGAGATGGTTGCTTGGATACATGAGTTATTTGCATGGAGAACCAAGAAATAATGGTGAGGTGGCAACTATAAAAGTCAACTTCTCCTTCCTTTGTGTATTTGGGCCGAGAAGAGGAGAAAAAGAAGAGAGATTAGGTCCTTTAATGCTTCAGCCCATATTATAATCCAATTAGGTGAAGTTTCGGCCCAAATAAATTTAGAAATGATTTTTATGATCCATTAGGGCTATATAAATTTGTTGTCACACAATAAGGCCCATTTAAGATAAACTAGCTCATTTTAGGCTTATAAGGCCCAAAACATTAAGTTTCATGTATATGGGTCCAATTAGAGCCCATTTAAGAGTTCTAAGCCCAAGATAGTCAAATTGGATGCTTATTGATCCATTAGGCCCAATAAGGAAACCTAGTCCAACATGGACTTAAACCGGGATTTCTACAGTTTCCAAGATAGTCAAATTGGATGCTTATTGAAGTTTTGTTGTTATTGAATAAGCATTATACATGCTTCCACATTTTTGGTTCACAAAGGTTGGTTTAATTGTTGTTGTTACAGGACATTAATATTTCGTGTTGTGACACAACATCAACCGACATACTCTGTTCATGAGATCTATGAATGCTGCTGGTGCATTGGTGAGCCCAAAAGGCATAACCACAAACTTAGAGTGCCCATATTGAGTCCTGAACGCTGTCTTTTGGATATCCTCATCACGCACACTCATCTGGTGATATCCAGACCTCAAGTCTATCTTGGTAAACCAAGATGCCCCCTAAAGTTGATCGAACAAATCATAAATCCTCTGCAACGGATAACGGTTCTTGACCATTAACTTGTTCAACTCCCGATAATCAACGCACATCCGGTGTGAACCATCCTTTTTTCTTGACAAAAAGAATTGGCGCTCCCCACGGCGAGCTACTCGGTCGAATAAACCCCTTCCCCAACAGCTCCTAAAGCTGCGAGGACAACTCCTGCATCTCTGGAGGCACAAGGTGATAGGAAACCTTGGTGATAGGTGCAGCCCCCGGAACCAAATCGATACGAAAATCTACCTGCCTCTCAGGAGGCACACCCGAGAACTCCTCGGGGAAAACGTCTCAGAACTCGCACACTATCAGAACCTTACTAACTGATCTCAGTCCCTTCGAATCAGTCCTCGTATCCAGTACATAAGCTATGAACCCCTTGCAGTACTACTGCAAACTCTGCCTTACTCTGGCAGCCGAGCAGAACGCTGACCCACTTCGAGTTCCCTCGCCATAAACTGTCTGCACTCCCCCACTAGGATCTCGAATCATCACCATTTGCTGCTCGCAGTCTATCACAACCTAAAATCGGCTCAACCAATCCATTCTCACAATGACACATACGTGTAACATCCCGGAATAGCAAGACTAGAGTTGAAGGACTAAAAGTGTAAATTTTGAAGGGCAACTCGGCGAGTCAATGGATGGACTCGGCGAGTAGGGTCACGACTTTGGTCGCGAGTCAAGCGGCCTACTCGGCGAGTCCAAAGATGGACTCGACGAGTAGGTGTTGAGTGGAGAAAACCCTAAATCCGGGGAATGAGCCCTATTTAAAGAACATTATATCCTCTCCCCAGCCTCTTTGATCCCCCTTGAAGCCCATAAACCCTAGAAAGCGTGGTTGAAGAAGTTTGGAGTGCATTTGGAGCTTGGGGAGGTGTTTGTTGAAAAAATCTTGAAGGAGAAGAGGCCTGGATCAAAGGGCTTTGCTTGGATTCGAGTTTCATTACAGTTGGGGCATTCTTTTGAGGTAATATCTCGTTCTTGGGCTATCACTCATATGGATTCATCATTTTGGGGTTTGTGGGGAATATATCTTGGTATGTTTTGGAGTTCGGAGGTTAGATCTGAGGTTGCTACCTCAGATCTGGAATATTGAAGGCCTAGATTGCATTAAAGTTCCTGTGTTTGAGTGCTTAGTGAAGCCATCATGTCCTAAACCCTATCTCTAAAGTGAATAAGGCCTAGATCTCTTCGGATTCATGTAAAGTTTGCCACTTTACGTGATGGATGGGTTGTAGGAGGCTAGATCTATGTTTTGGATCAATTGCATGGCCTGGAAATACTTCTGTTTGGATTCAGACCGGTTGTACTTGGCGAGTCACAAGGGTGGACTCGACGAGTTGCTTGAAGATAAGCTGGAACTCGACGAGTTGGATGAACAACTCGGCGAGTAGATTGAAGATAGCCTTAGACTCGACGAGTCTGTTCTTGGACTCGGCGAGTCTTGTCGAAGAGTCCCAATATTATCTGGTTGAGTCGAGAATCGGTGAGTCAAGGGATGACTCGGTGAGTTGGGTGCGAGTGGACTCAGAGTTGTTGGACTCGACGAGTCTCGGGGTGACTCGGCGAGTTAGGTCGTGGGTTGAGGGTTGTTCTGAGCTTGGGGACTAGGTGAGTCATCGAGTTGACTCGGTGAGTAGAGTCAGTCAGGGGTTGACTTTGACTTTGTCCAAGGTTGACCAGTTTTCGTCCAGGGGTATTTTGGTAATTAAGGATATATATATTGAGTTGAGTGCTTTGGTGTTCAGTGGAGGAGTTCGTGTCAGAGTTTAGAGCAGTGGGATCTTATCCTTTCAGTCGGCAGTTCGAGGTGAGTTATCCTCACTATATCAATAGGGTCTACGGCACCAAGGCCGACCCTTTACCGGATGGAAATCTGGATAGTTGTCTATTATGATTTTCTTGATATGGGACGGAAGGCATTATGATATGGGCCAGAAGGCATTATGAAGTGGGCCGGAAGGCGTTATGATATGGGCTGGAAGGCATTTTATGTTATGTGGACCGAAAGGTCATGGCCTGGAAAGGCGTATGTGTGTAAGTAGTATTTTGACTGAGACGTAGGGTGATATATGCTCGTGATCGGCTAGGTCGGTATCTTGGTTAGGGTAATGATATGTTATGTGATCTGCTTGATCAATTTGTTGACTGCGAACTATTATATGATTGAATGTTATGTGCACAGGGTTGGTCAGACTGGAGTTGACCCGATATGCATGGTTGTTCTATGTTCTGTTTTGTTATGTATTCTTTTTATGTTATCGGCCGGAAGGCAATATGTTATGGGTCGGAAGGAAATATGTTTTGGACCGGAAGGTCGTGGCCTGGAAGGGCGTATATGTGGTTGGTATTTTGCGGGTATCTCACTAAGCTTTCGGGCTTACAGTTGTGGTTTAATGTTTTTCAGGTTCTTCAGGAGACTGTGGCAAGGCAAAGGCGTGATCGTACCGTTCCTCGCATATATGATTTATGAAATCGACCTGGGAATATTCTGATAAATAATGTATTAAACACCTTTCTGTAGTAATGTTATTAAAACAAATTGTTTTGAAAAGTTTAAATTATGTTGAAATTTTTGGTCGTTACAAGTTGGTATCAGAGCCTTGGTTTGAGCGAATTGGAGGAACACTCGTGTGACTCCCGTCTCAAATTGAGGAGGGTTTTAAAAAGAGAAAGTAAAATGGTTTTTAAATTTAGTAAAAGGAGGATGCGGAGGTACGATCAGCCAGAGCCAGTAAGTAACCCCAAATTACCATTCATGACATTTGTTTTATTGAGCTTTGATAGAACAGCATGCTAGTGCTAAGCTAGGGATCTTCAGGATTTCATGATAATGTTGCTTGTTTTATAATGCCTGTTAGCCTAGGGTTTTCCCCTGTTGAGATTTCCAGTGTTCCTCTAGGAGTGAGGATCGAGCGCTTGCTATGAACATTTGTCGTAGGGTGTTGTGGTAGTACTTCATACAAATATGGGTAGGTGTGGAAGGTAGTATGGGCCCCTACTACTGAAAGCACAGGGCCCATACGTGTATCAGGGAAACCATGACCTCTAGGGTTGGGTTGAGAGTTGGTTCCCGGGATAGTGGGAAGAGTCTGAGGTTTTCTAGTATATTTTCAGTATGGAGATTTCAAGGCATGCTGGGAGTGGATCCGGGTTAGGATCGGGTGCAGGAGGAGGAGTTGCGGACGGGTCAGTACCACCCGAGGTTATCGGTCAGATGAGTACGCACGAGTTGGATGCGAGGATTCGTGGGATCTTGCATGATGAGGTTGTTGCATTGTTCCGGGCCGAGCTGCTGGAACTGTTTGGGTCGATCAAGACCACCATGGTGGAGTATTTTGGTGAGTGCTACGCGGCTCTCACGGAGATGGCTGCCGCAGCGGCCACAGCGGATGTAGTAGCGGCAGGGGGAGGAACTAGTAGGGGTTTTCAGTATCGGGAATTCGATAATGTGGAGCCTCCCACCTTTGATGGAGTTCGGGATCCGATCGTTCCTATGAGATGGTTATCAGACATGGAGGGGTGTTTCTTCACGTGTTCATGCCCTGCTGATCAGAGGGTGAGGTGTGCTCTGAACCTGTTAAGGCTCGAGGCAAAGGATTGGTGGAGATTGACCATGGGGTCATACTCGAATGCGCAGAGGGCTGAAATTTCATGGGATTAGTTCAGAGAGATATTCAGCACTCGTTATGTTCCGCGAGTCGAGAGGGAGAGGTTGGCTCAGGAGTTCCTGGAACTGAAGCAGGATACGGAGTCAGTGACAGAAATCACTAGGATGTTTACTTAGAGGGTGATGTTTTGCCCTGAGTCCGCTTCGGAGCAGGCTCAGATGTCCCGATATCTGAGTATGCTAAAGGGGGGCATCAGTCAGTTTGTGTCCGCGCAGAGGTGCGAGACTTTGTTGGAGTTGCAGGAGGCTGCCAGGCGGCGTGAGTTAGAGATTGAGTTGCAGTTGCGTGAGCTGAGGCAAGCTCCAGTTCAGTCACAGTCAACGACGAAACAGTCTAAGACCATTGATGTCACACTCCGAAAACCAAAGGCGGAATACATTTCCGGGGTTGACTACCGTGTTGAGTATCAAATCCAATATACATAGTAAGTAAAGTAAAACAAGCATTACATTACATAATAACAGTTTTACAGTTGTTTCAAAAGTAAAGTTTGTACAGTTGTGATACATAGTATATATAGACAAAATGTAACGGGTCTTCATGTACACCGTCTCCATGCAAAAGGATCTTCGGGTACCTGTTCTAACGCTGACCTGAGAACACAAGCGGTTTGAAATTCAGCATAAAGCTGGTGAGTTCATAAGCCGTTTTGTTTTACGAAAATGTATCGGTTTCCTTTCTGTTTCTAAAATGTTATGTACACCAAGAAAATCCCATATTTTCTTAAAAGTTGGTTATTGTTTCACAAATGTAAAGTATAGTAAGTTTGTACACTGAAAACATGTTTACTCATGTGAAAATGTATAGTTGGTTATCTGACTGGTTAAACTGTTCTGTTTACTTATCATATGTTACCAGGAAAGTCCCATACTTTCCTTATTGTATGTTACTAATTGTAAAAGATGTAATGTTATTCATTCTGTGACTCTTTCTAGTTATGTAAGTGTTACCCAGGAAAGCCCCATGCTTTCCTGCATGTATGTATCTTATGTAAACGATGTGAAAGATGTAAAAGATGTAATCGTGATTGGATTCCATGTTTTCCCCAGGAAGGTCCTGTACCTTCCTGAATGTTAGTTACAGTAAGTAAAAGATGTAAAAGATGTAAACAATGTATAAAGTAATCCATTATTACTGTAAGTAAATCTCTGTTATCCTAATTGCGAGTTCCATAACCATACAATAGACTGTAACCTGTGGCAATAAGTAGTCCACATGTGGCAATAAGTCGTCCACATACTAATGACTTTCGTCACCCTTGAACCATTTCGGTTCGGCTGTAGCTAGCAGCCAGGTGTGGGGTAGTCAGCCCCGTATAGATCTATACACTCAAGTCACGCTCTCTAAATACCAGAGATTCTGGTTATGGGTGTAGTCCTCCACTCGCGTAGTCCAGGTGGAATGTTCTCCGAGGACGTGTCTCCAATCATACCGGAATAACAAATTTACTAGTAATAATATGAAAGTCCTCCACTCGCGTATGTGCGTGGAGTGTTACCGAGGACAAAACAGTGTACAGGTATTATATTCAAATGTTTTAATGTCATGCTTTTAACTGATAAAATGTGGAAAATCATTTGTGAAATACATGTAAAACATACTAGTTTAAATAGTTTATTTCACAAATATATGTTACGTGATCTGTATGTTCAATCTGTTATCAGCTGTAGTTATCAGTTATAAAAGCATAAGAGTATGAAACACACATTTGAAAACATGTTATGAGTACAAGAATTTCCTTGTACTTTTCTTGTGTTCCCCCCTGAAAACAGTGAAAACAGTGAAAAAGGGTAGGGGTATGAACTCACCGGACTCGGAAACGTGTCTGTTTTGAATGCTAGACGTCGGTTCGGGGTTTGATTACTCGCGATGACCCTATGTAAAATGATATAATGTCCATATATATACAATTAGAGATACATTCACTAATCATATGGAACATTTCACTCCAATCAGGTTAAACACCTCAAAACAAGCGTTCGTAGTGACCCGGGTGACATCTTCGGATTTGTAATGACACAAGGGACTTGGGACTTGAGTTTACTCCCCATAAGTAAACATTTTAAAGAGTTTACAACAATGGAACACCCACATACATGAGTTTACGGCCGTAAACTCATGTGGGTGAGGTTTTGGTGTTTTAAGGGCTCAATTGGACTTAGGGATTGCTAGGAATGATTATCTAAACACCTTGGAACAGTTGAAATGGATTTAAAACACTTAAAACATGAGTTTACGGCCACACTCTTTGAGTTTACGGCCGTAAACTCACAATGGCTTTGAAAAATTGATTTAAGCTACTTAGGGTAATCACATGTGATTCAAACTAATTTTCTAGGCATTGATATGATTTTAGAACATCAATTAAGACCTTTGTTGGAGTTTACGGCCTAGAGGAATGTTCTAAGGCCGTAAACTCTCTTTTACCTTTGAAAAAGATAGTTTTTGGTGCTTAAAACAATCACATGTGATTCTAGAATTTTGTACAAGCCATTTGGGTGTGTTTGATGCATCTTAAACATTGTTTTATGAGTTTACGGCCAAGGGTATGTTCCTAGGCCGTAAACTCTCATAAATCATACTTTTGTTGTGTTTCAATACTTTAAACCATTTTTAGATGCATCTAGATTTTACCACAAAGCCATAGATTGAGTTTGGAAGCATTTGAACATGTTTAAAGGCCTTAAATCACCCTTTTAGAGGAGTTTACGGCCCAAGAGAGTGTCTTGGCCGTAAACTCTTCTTTGTTACTCAAAAATCAAGTTTAAAGTGTTCCAAGTCTAGATTAGCAAGTCCAAGGTTTATGTCTAAGTCCCAACTAGGTTTTGGAAGGGTTAATTGGCTTAAATACCCCTTGTATATGAGTTTACGGCCCAAGAGAGTTCCTTGGCCGTAAACTCACTTTTGTCCTTCTAAATCCATGTTCTACATGTTATAAGTTCATCCCTTTAAGCCCTTAAGCCATATCTAGTGTCCAACTATGCAAAGGAAGGGTTTTAGGGCTTAAAAACCCTTAAAATGTGAGTTTACGGCCCATGAATGTTCCATGGCCGTAAACTCATGAATGTTGGCCTCTTTCATGATTTGAACTCGAATTTGGATGCCATATATGATAGAGATTAAGGCTAGGAAGGTACCTTAGAGATTAGAAGCCTTAATTTTGAGTTTTGATCTCTTAAACTTGGATTAGGAGAGAGGTGGGTAATGTTTAGTGCTAATTTGACCAAAGGCTTCAAATGAAGTCCTAAACACGTTTATATAGTGTTTAAGTTTTGGACACGGTGGAATTTTACCCGATACCGGCGTTAGACAGGGTTTTTGGTCGTACCCGATTAAGTTACCGTAACCCGATACGGTAAATTCTAGAATTATTCCGATCACCTAAGTTGGGTGTTAAATTGATTTCTAAATGTATTAAGACACCCATTAAGTCATTTTAAATGTGTACTAATTAATGACTTAATTAAATGGAGAAATCGGAAATCGGAACGACGATCGGTTGCGCGAGTTGATTTATGAAAAAGTTACTTTTAAAAAGAAGCGGAAATTTCGGGTTGTTACATTATCCCCCCGTTAAAGGGAATTTCGTCCCGAAATTCAAGTTTATAACATAATACAAGATACAAATCATGGATAAGAAAAGAGTTGTGGATACTTCTGCTTCATGGAGTCTTCCCGTTCCCAAGTGAATTCCGGTCCCCGCTTAGCATTCCAGCGAACCTTCACTAACGGGATGCGACTTTGTTTTGTACGTTTGACTTCTCGATCCATGATTTCGATTGGTTCCTCCACAAAGTTGAGGTTTTCATTGATCTCGATCTCGTCTAAGGAAATTGTTAGGGTTTCATCGGATAGGCACTTTTTAAGATTTGAAACATGAAAGACAGGATGAATGTTATTGAGTTCGTGAGGTAAATGAAGTTTATAGGCGACTGGACCAATCCTGGAGAGGATTTCAAAGGGTCCAATATACCTCGGATTAAGTTTCCCACGCTTGCCAAAGCGTACAGTGCCTTTCCAGGGCGAGACTTTTAACAGGACACTGTCTCCAACCTGGAATTCTAGTGGTTTCCGACGATATTCAGCGTAACTTTTCTGACGATCACGTGAGGCTTTCAGTCGGTTATGGATTTGAATGATCTTTTCGGTGGTTTCGCGGATGATTTCAGGACCAGTGAGAGCACTGTCGGGGACTCGACTCCTGGCTAACTGTGTATCCCCCACCTCGGCCCAGCACAGATGGGATCTGCACTTACGACCGTATAGGGCTTCGAACGGAGCAGCCCTAATGCTGGTGTGGTAACTGTTGTTGTATGAGAATTCGATCAAGGATAGGTGTGTATCCCACGACTTTCCCAAGTCAATGACACATGCCCGAAGCATGTCCTCCAGGGTTTGGATTGTTCTCTCACTCTGTCCATCGGTCTGAGGATGATACGCCGTGCTCATATCTAGTTTGGTTCCAAGGGCTTTCTGAAGAGATTGCCAGAATCTGGAGGTAAACCTACTATCTCTATCAGAGATAATGGATACAGGTACACCGTGTAGATGCACTACTTCCTGGATGTAGATTCGCGCGAGTCTCTCCATTTTGTATGATTCTTTGATTGGGATGAAGTGAGCGGATTTTGTCAAGCGATCTACAATTACCCATACGGTATCGTACCCACTAGAACACTTGGGTAGTTTGGTGATGAAGTCCATAGTAATCATCTCCCATTTCCACTCGGGAATCTCGGGTTGCTGAAGTAGACCTGAAGGCTTCTGATGTTCGACTTTGACTTTGGCGCAAGTCAGACACTTGCCCATGAATGTAGCTATCTCAGCTTTCATGTTTAGCCACCAGTATTGTTTCTTGAGATCCAGATACATCTTGTCCGAACCTGGGTGAACAGAGTATTTGGTTCTATGTGCTTCCTCCATGACTATTTCCCTGAATCCACCGGATTTGGGAATCCAGATTCGATTCATGAAACAGTGAACTCCGTCACCTCTGATCTCAAGTTTCTTTTCCATTCCTCTCAAGGTTTCATCTGACACGTTTTCAGGTTTGAGGGCTGCATACTGAGCTTCTCGGATTTGCGTAGGTAAGTTGGAATGGATGGTCATCGTCTGGTTCTTCACTTTGTGGCTTGTACTATCCTTTCGGCTAAGGGCATCTGCTACCACATTGGCCTTGCCGGGGTGGTAACGGATTTCACTCTCATAGTCACTGAGTAATTCTACCCATCGCCGTTGCCTCATGTTTAAGTCTTTTTGATTAAAGATGTGCTGCAGACTCTTGTGATCAGTGAAGATTGTGCACTTGGTTCCGTAGAGATAATGTCTCCAAATCTTCAATGCGAAGACTACTGCTCCTAGCTCCAAGTCGTGTGTGGTATAGTTGACTTCGTGTGTTTTCAGCTGTCTAGAGGCATAGGCAATCACCTTTCCTCATTGCATAAGCACACAGCCTAAGCCTTGATTAGACGCATCGCAGTAGACAATGAAGTCCTCTGTCCCTTCAGGCAGAGACAAAACAGGCGCGCTGCATAAGTCCCTCTTCAACGTTTGGAATGCAGTTTCTTGCTTATCACTCCAACAAAAGGGTACACCTTTCTGTGTTAGAGTGGTTAACGGTTTGGCGATTTTGGAAAAGTTCTGAATGAATCGTCGATAGTAGCCGGCTAGACCCAAGAATTGACGAATTTCCGTGGGCGTTTTCGGTGCCGACCAACTCTCTATCGCTTTAATCTTGGAAGGATCTACATGAATACCCTCCTCGCTTACTACATAACCGAGGAAAGTTACCTTCCGTAACCAGAATTCACATTTGGAAAATTTTGCGTAAAGCTTTTCGGATCTAAGAGTTTCTAACACTAGCCTCAAGTGTTGTTTGTGGTCTTCTTCGTTTCGGGAGTATACGAGGATGTCATCAATGAATACGATAACGAATTTGTCTAAGAAAGGACGGCACACCCGGTTCATCAGATCCATGAACACAGCCGGTGCATTGGTTAGACCGAAGGGCATCACTACAAACTCGTAGTGTCCATATCGAGTCCTAAAGGTTGTCTTGGGAACATCATTCTCCTGGACTCGTAACTGATGGTACCCTGATCGAAGGTCTATCTTAGAGAAGTAACTGGCTCCCTGGAGTTGATCGAAGAGGTCGTCTATTCTTGGAAGAGGATATCGGTTCTTAACGGTTAACTTGTTCATCTCACGGTAGTCGATACACATCCGAAAGGATCCATCTTTCTTTTTGACAAACATAATCGGAGCTCCCCAGGGTGAGGAACTCGGCCTAATGAATCCTTTACTGAGCAACTCATTGAGTTGACTGGATAACTCCTGCATTTCTGCGGGAGCTAAGCGATACGGGGATTTTGCTACGGGAGTAGCTCCAGGAATTAGGTCAATACGGAACTCGACCTGACGCTCGGGAGGAATCCCTGGAAGTTCTTCGGGAAACACATCGGGAAAGTTACAGACTTCGGGAATGCTCGCGAGGTCTCTAACTTCTTGTTTTTCATTGATCACATGAGCTAAGAATGCAACACATTCCTTTCGAAGGAGCTTTCGAGCTTTGATGTAAGAAATGATATGAAGGTTGGAAGTGGGTTTATCGCCATAGATTACGAGAGTTTGATTCGAAGGAAGATTGAGACGGATAGCTTTTTCGTAACAAAGAATGTCAGCATGATTGGGACTCAACCAATCCATGCCAACGATAACATCAAAGCTCTTAATGGAAACGGGCATGAGGTCTATATGAAATGAGTGATCATTTAGGGTAAGCGTACACCCTATGAATACATCGTTAGCACTTTCTTTCTCACCGTTAGCCATCTCGACGGTAAACGTTTCAGTTAGTGGTTGAGGATTTGTTTTTAGATTATGTTTGAATGCATGACTAACAAAACTCCTTTCAGCACCCGAATCGAAAAGAATACTAGCATATGAGTCGTCGAGAAGGAACGTACCCGAAACAACAGTGGGATCAGCAACTGCTTCCTCCCGTCCCATGGTTAGGACCCTTCCAGTGTTACCAGCAGTTGACTTCTTAGGACAATCCCTTTTAAAGTGCCCGACTTCGCCACAGTTGTAGCAGGCTTGACTAACACCTGCTCCCGATGATTGATTAGCTGATTGGGTAGGAGTTCTGCAGTATCGAACTGTGTGCCCTTTCTTACCACAGTTGGTGCAAGACAATTCTCGACAGGGACCAGGATGATGATGGTATTTACACTTGTCACATTGAGGAAGGTTACCAGCATATTTACTGGTAGGAGTTGAGGCAGTGGATCTCATGGCAGAAACAGCAACCACAGGAGTAGCAGTAGCAGCATGGACTGCTACCGTCTGTTGTTTCTTAGATGATCCTTGAGAAGATTGACCTTTCTTCTTTTTCCAGAATTTCCTCTTTTCACCACTCCTTTGAGTCGGCTCAGAAGTGGTAGTGATTTCCTTGACATCGTCGTTGTGATCAATCAAAATTTGTGCTAAGGTTTTGGCACTATCATAGGTATCCGGACGAGCAGCCAAAATATGACTCTTTATTGGTTGAGATAACCCCCAAACGAACCTTTAGATCTTTTTGTTTTCAGGAGTGACTAACCCCGGGCAGAGAAGTGTGAGATCATCAAATCGGGAAGTATATGCACCAATGTCGGAAGCTTTCATCTTCAGGTTCCAGAGCTCGTGCTCTAATATCTGCATTTCACCACGGGGGCAATACTCAGCAATGAGAAGTTCCTTCATGGCTTCCCAGCCCATGGCATTGGCTACGGGTAAGGTCAGAGATTTGACTCGGCCATTCCACCAAGTCAAAGCTTTATCCGCAAAGGTACAGGCTGCAAATTTGACTTTATCGGATTCCGCACAAGCACAGATTTCAAAGATGGACTCGATTTTCTCGAACCATCGAGATAAAGAAATGACACCTCCAGCGCCATTAAAGGATGTTGGTTTCGCATTCATGAAATCCTTATAGGAACCCCCTCTTTGGTGTCCTTGGCTACCCTCAGGGTTTTGAGATTGAGTACCACCACCCGAACCACTAGGGTTCATTTGTGACATAGCTGCTACCATTGCAGCTGTCATCATTGTCTGAACTGATGCTAGGTCAAACTGAGGAGGAGGTGGCGGCGAGGAAGGATTATTGTCGTTCTTTGAGCTAGGTCTCTTTCGGGGAGGCATCTTGATCTAATAAGATCAAGAAAGAGAGGATGGTAAGTCCTCTACATTGAATCGATAGACATGACAGTTATATGATTCGAGTAAGCGATAAAGTAGGAAAGAGTTATCGAACATATAATTTATCGCTAAGAGTAATCACAGAAAACTACTCGAATGAGGATTACTACAGATGATTGGAATCGAGAAATACTCCCATAGTATTTCATGAATTGTTTACGATAATGATTCGATGTTTGGGATATTAGGGTAAGTTTTAGGCATGTCGCATACCACAGTCACTCCCAAGCACATGTTGGCTGTGTCTCGAATGAATATGGTTGGCCAGGCCATATTGACCCTAGACACGACTACATAACTGCCCAGGTTTAACCGTAGTACACAACACCCATTTACTTATTTTCCGTTCTACTTGTGGTTACGGATGATGACGGTTCGGTATACTTGTATACTTTTGAAAATACTTATATTTTGAAGATACTTTTAATTCAGAGCACTTAGGCCCTTTAATGTTTATAGTTTTATACCATGTAAGGTTTGGTATATTTTATTCACTATAAACAAGGGCTCTGATACCAATCTGTCACACCCCAAAAACCAAAGGCGGAATACATTTCCGGGGTTGACTACCGTGTTGAGTATCAAATCCAATGTACATAGTAAGTAAAGTAAAACAAGCATTACATTACATAATAACAGTTTTACAGTTGTTTCAAAAGTAAAGTTTGTACAGTTGTGATACATAGTATATATAGACAAAATGTAACGGGTCTTCATGTACACCGTCTTCATGCAAAAGGATCTTCGGGTACCTGTTCTAACGCTGACCTGAGAACACAAGCGGTTTGAAATTCAGCATAAAGCTGGTGAGTTCATAAGCGGTTTTGTTTTACGAAAATGTATCGGTTTCCTTTCTGTTTCTGAAATGTTATGTACACCAAGAAAATCCCGTATTTTCTTAAAAGTTGGTTATTGTTTCACAAATGTAAAGTATAGTAAGTTTGTACACTGAAAACATGTTTACTCATGTGAAAATGTATAGTTGGTTATCTGACTAGTTAAACTGTTCTGTTTACTTATCATATGTTACCAGGAAAGTCCCATACTTTCCTTATTGTATGTTACTAATTGTAAAAGATGTAATGTTATTCATTCTGTGACTCTTTCTAGTTATGTAAGTGTTACCCAGGAAAGCCCCATGCTTTCCTGCATGTATGTATCTTATGTAAATGATGTGAAAGATGTAAAAGATGTAATCGTAATTGGATTCCATGTTTTCCCCAGGAAGGTCCCGTACCTTCCTGAATGTTAGTTACAGTAAGTAAAAGATGTAAAAGATGTAAACGATGTATAAAGTAATCCATTATTACTGTAAGTAAATCTCTGTTATCCTAATTGCGAGTTCCATAACCATACAATAGACTGTAACCTGTGGCAATAAGTAGTCCACATGTGGCAATAAGTCGTCCACATACTTATGACTTTCGTCACCCTTGAACCATTTCGGTTCGGTTGTAGCTAGCAGCCAGGTGTGGGGTAGTCAGCCCCGTATAGATCTATACACTCAAGTCACACTCTCTAAATACCAGAGATTCTGGTTATGGGTGTAGTCCTCCACTCGCGTAATCCAGGTGGAGTGTTCTCCGAGGACGTGTCTCCAATCATACCGGAATAACAAATTTACTAGTAATAATATGAAAGTCCTCCACTCGCGTATGTGCGTGGAGTGTTACCGAGGACAAAACAGTGTACAGGTATTATATTCAAATGTTTTAATGTCATGCTTTTAACTGATAAAATGTGGAAAATCATTTGTGAAATACATGTAAAACATACTAGTTTAAATAGTTTATTTCACAAATATATGTTACGTGATCTGTATGTTCGATCTGTTATCAGCTGTAGTTATCAGTTATAAAAGCATAAGAGTATGAAACACACATTTGAAAACATGTTATGAGTACAAGAATTTCCTTGTACTTTTCTTGTGTTCCCCCCCCTGAAAACAGTGAAAACAGTGAAAAAGGGTAGGGGTATGAACTCACCGGACTCGGAAACGTGTCTGTTTTGAATGCTAGACGTCGGTTCGGGGTTTGATTACTCACGATGACCCTATGTAAAATGATATAATGTCCATATATATACAATTAGAGATACATTCACTAATCATATGGAACATTTCACTCCAATGAGGTTAAACACCTCAAAACAAGCGTTCGGAGTGACCCGGGTGACATCTTCGGATTTGTAATGACACAAGGGACTTGGGACTTGAGTTTACTCCCCATAAGTAAACATTTTAAAGAGTTTACAACAATGGAACACCCACATACATGAGTTTACGGCCGTAAACTCATGTGGGTGAGGTTTTGGTGTTTTAAGGGCTCAATTGGACTTAGGGATTGCTAGGAATGATTATCTAAACACCTTGGAACACTTGAAATGGATTTAAAACACTTAAAACATGAGTTTATGGCCACACTCTTTGAGTTTACGGCCGTAAACTCACAATGGCTTTGAAAAATTGATTTAAGCTACTTATGGTAATCACATGTGATTCAAACTAATTTTCTAGGCATTGATATGATTTTAGAACATCAATTAAGACCTTTGTTGGAGTTTACGGCCTAGAGGAATGTTCTAAGGCCATAAACTCTCTTTTACCTTTGAAAAAGATAGTTTTTGGTGCTTAAAACAATCACATGTGATTCTAGAATTTTGTACAAGCCATTTGGGTGTGTTTGATGCATCTTAAACATTGTTTTATGAGTTTACAGCCAAGGGTATGTTCCTAGGCCGTAAACTCTCATAAATCATACTTTTGTTGTGTTTCAATCCTTTAAACCATTTTTAGATGCATCTAGATTTTACCACAAAGCCATAGATTGAGTTTGGAAGCATTTGAACATGTTTAAAGGCCTTAAATCACCCTTTTAGAGGAGTTTACGGCCCAAGAGAGTGTCTTGGCCGTAAACTCTTCTTTGTTACTCAAAAATCAAGTTTAAAGTGTTCCAAGTCTAGATTAGCAAGTCCAAGGTTTATGTCTAAGTCCCAACTAGGTTTTGGAAGGGTTAATTGGCTTAAATACCCCTTGTATATGAGTTTACGGCCCAAGAGAGTTCCTTGGCCGTAAACTCACTTTTGTCCTTCTAAATCCATGTTCTACATGTTATAAGTTCATCCCTTTAAGCCCTTAAGCCATATCTAGTGTCCAACTATGCAAAGGAAGGGTTTTAGGGCTTAGAAACCCTTGAAATGTGAGTTTACGTCCCATGAATGTTCCATGGCCGTAAACTCATGAATGTTGGCCTCTTTCATGATTTGAACTCGAATTTGGATGCCATATATGATAGAGATTAAGGCTAGGAAGGTACCTTAGAGATTAGAAGCCTTAATTTTGAGTTTTGATCTCTTAAACTTGGATTAGGAGAGAGGTGGGTAATGTTTAGTGCTAATTTGACCAAAGGCTTCAAATGAAGTCCTAAACACGTTTATATAGTGTTTAAGTTTTGGACACGGTGGAATTTTACCCGATACCGGCGTTAGACGGGGTTTTGGTCGTACCCGATTAAGTTACCGTAACCCGATACGGTAAATTCTAGAATTATTCCGATCACCTAAGTTGGGTGTTAAATTGATTTCTAAATGTATTAAGACACCCATTAAGTCATTTTAAATGTGTACTAATTAATGACTTAATTAAACGGAGAAATCGGAAATCGGAAATCGGAACGACGATCGGTTGCGCGAGTTGATTTATGAAAAAGTTACTTTTAAAAAGAAGCGGAAATTTCGGGTTGTTACAGTTGATTCCAGGGTAGGAGATCAGGGCAGCCATGTTTGTGGAAAGTATGGGAGGGGTCACGCCGGAGTTTGTCGGTCCGGTGGTGCATGCCGCAAGTGCAGAAAGGAGGGACACTATGCGAGGGTTTGTCGGTAGTCATTGCCGGTTTGGGATTTAAGGATATGTTATCATTGTCATCGGGTTGGGCACTTGGGGGTCAACTGCCCACAACTTGTTGTAGGACCGGTGCAGGCTCCAGCACCGGCCATTTTGAGGATCGCAGGTAGAAGTCAGGGTGGAGCGGAGCCCCCATAGGCTTGGGGTCATGCTTTTCAGCTTGTAGCGGAGGAGGTTAGAGCAGTGTCGGACGCAGCTACGGGTATGCTTCGTCCTTGTTGTCTTGTTTATTTATGATTATTGTGGAGTATCGTTTATCTGCTAGTTTTGATGGATGGATATGGATTTGTGTTTTGGGTTTTCATTTGGTATCCGTGTTCCTAGAAGGTTTGGCATGGTTATGGATTGTGATTCAGGTTCTTGTTTTGGTATCCGTTGTTCCCTGAAGGTTTGGTAAGGTTATAGTTTGGTGTTTCGTGCTATCGTTGGTCATCATTTGTGAGGGAGATTAGTGGAGATATGGCATTGGTTGAATGTCGGGTAGCATCTTCAGTCTAAGGAGTGGTTAGCTGAGGAATGAGTACCTTTGAAAGGATTGATCAGTGTGGAAACTTCTTTTGCAAAGATTACTAGTACTAGTGGAAATCCGTCTGTGTGTAAGCGTGGGGTTTTGTGCAAGGTTATTTTGGGAGGTCGGTGTTAGCGGCCGGTGGTTGATAGTCAGTGCCCTAAGTGGGGGAGAATCGGAAATTCTCCGGATGATCAATAGACTTGAGAGGTTGTTTAGCTGCTTGGGTTTCGGCGATATTTCTTTCAGACGAGAGCAGGATGGTATGGGTGAGTGGCAGGCGTGCAGGGCGGTATACATACCTATGGCAGTGATTGTGTAGGGCTTGGGAATAGGCTGGGATCGAGAATGTAGGGTGGAGATAGAGTTCGGAACCCCTGGGGAGGGGGGCTAGAACTGTATGCAGGGGAGGAATTCCTGGAAAGATAACTCGGACTGAGGAATGCTAGTTGAGCGGTCCGGATAGATTGATGGTTGGAAGGCGTACCAGTCAGACTGAAGGCCCTGGAGGGCGGCCCAGAGTGGCTGAAGGTTTTGAGAGTGGTCCAGATTGACTGAAGACCTGGTGAGGTGGCCCAGTCATGTTGAAGACTCTGCATGTGTCGTTAGACCGGTGCGAGGTAATGGATTGAATATGTCGCGATATGATAGCGTTGCAAGGTCTGGCCTCGGATATAGATCGCAATCAGTGAAGGTGGTGCATGGTTTTGAGAGTCTTCTCGGGTGGAATCAGAGTATGTATGGTGCATGGGATAGCGGTTATGAAATAAAGAGGTGAGGTAGCGTTGGGTGAGCACCGTAGTACTTGTCGTGGTGACACGGCGGTCGAGTGGTTTCCTTGGTAAGGAAAAAGGGAGGAATGTAATTCCGAAGGGGAGTGTAAATTCACGAAAGTGAAAGTGGCAGTGTAGAGTTATGATCGGGGTGTTCCGACGATGGTCATTGAGCAGCGTATGCGGCGGCGGTTTGGGATGACATCATGAGGGGATGTCTGTTGGGGTTGTAGAAGGGAACTCCAGGGCTATAAAGACAAGAGGCTCGTAAGGGATGTAGATATGGAGTTTTGGATTTCCAGTTTGATTTCGGTAAAGGATTTGTGTATTAGTGGTTCATCCTGAGGGATGTTTTGAGGGTCGTCAGAGTGATGGGTTTCCTAACCCTAGAGTGCTAGAGCTAGTTCAGCATGTGCATGCAATTGCAAGAAGAGAACTCATGGGAGTTGCTCTGAAGAGTGTGTCTTCTGTCAGCACGGAATGGATAGAGTTGGACTCGGACCGGGAATCGGGTGGTGCATAGTTTTTTTTATGGCTCTTATGGGTCGAGTGATGGTTGTGATTTGGAGCAGTGTTGCATCATGAGTGGTACCCAGTTGTTGTGTGTGATTATCAGAGGGTAAAGCCGATGTCCAAATTGAGGCGGTGGTCAGGACACCGCAAGGAAGGAGAAAGTGAGTTCGAGTTTCGATGGGTATGCCTTGAGGGACCTAGTCCGGTTAAGGCCAGGTGGCGTGTTGTGGAAGTACTTTTGAGATGAGTTGTCGTAGGCTTCGAGGACAAAGCCTAATTTAAGTGGGGGAGAATTGTAACATCCCGGAATAGCAAGAGTAGAGTTGAAGGACTAGAAGTGTAAACTTTGAAGGGCAACTCGGCGAGTCCATGGATGGACTCGGCGAGTAGGGTCGCGACTTTGGTCGCGAGTCAAGCGGCCTACTCGGCGAGTCCAAAGATGGACTCGGCAAGTAGGTGCTGAGTGGAGAAAACCCTAAATCTGGGGAATGAGCCCTATTTAAAGAACATTATATCCTCTCCCCAGCCTCTTTGATCCCCCTTGAAGCCCAGAAACCCTAGAAAGCGTGATTGAAGAAGATTGGAGTGCATTTGGAGCTTGGGGAGGTGTTTGTTGAAGAAATCTTGAAGGAGAAGAGGCCTGGATCAAAGGGCTTTGCTTGGATTCGAGTTTCATTGCAGTTGGGGCATTCTTTTGAGGTAATATCTCGTTCTTGGGCTATCACTCATATGGATTCATCATTTTGGGGTTTGTGGGGAGTATATCTTGGTATGTTTTGGAGTTTGGAGGTTAGATCTGAGGTTGCTACCTCAGATCTGGAATATTGAAGGCCTAGAGTGCATTAAAGTTCCTGTGTTTTAGTGCTTAGTGAAGCCATCATGTCCCAAACCCTAGCTCTAAAGTGAATAAGGCCTAGATCTCTTTGGATTCACGTAAAGTTTGCCACTTTACGTGATGGATGGGCTGAAGGAGGCTAGATCTATGTTTTGGATCAATTGCATGGCCTGGAAATACTTCTGTTTGGATTCAGACCAGTTGTACTTGGCGAGTCACAAGGGTGGACTCGACGAGTTGCTTGAAGATAAGCTGGAACTCGATGAGTTGGATGAACAACTTGGCGAGTAGATTGAAGATAGCCTTAGACTCGACGAGTCTGTTCTTGGACTCAACGAGTCTTGTGGAAGAGTCCAAATATTATCTGGTTGAGTCGAGAATCGGTGATTCAGGGGATGACTTGGTGAGTTGGGTGCGAGTGGACTCAAAGTTTTTGGACTCGACGAGTCTCGGGGTGACTCGGCGAGTTAGGTCGCGGGTTGAGGGAAGTTCTGAGCTTGGGGACTCGGCGAGTCATCGAGTTGACTCGGCGAGTAGAGTCAGTCAGGGGTTGACTTTGACTTTGTCCAAGGTTGACCAGTTGCCGTCCAGGGGTATTTTGGTAATTAAGGATATATATATTTAGTTGATTGTTTTGGTGTTCAGTGGAGGAGTTTGTGTCGGAGTTTGGAGCAGCGGGATCTTATCCTTTCAGCTGGCAGTTCGAGGTGACTTATCCTCACTATATCAATAGGGTCTACGGCACCAAGGCCGACCCTTTACCGAATGGAAATCCGGATAGTTGTCTATTATGATTTTCTTGATATGGGCCGGAAGGCATTATGATATGGGTTGGAAGGCATTATGATGTGGGTCGGAAGGCG
Organism: Lactuca saligna; assembly: GCF_052625555.1. Lineage (NCBI taxonomy): Eukaryota > Viridiplantae > Streptophyta > Magnoliopsida > Asterales > Asteraceae > Lactuca > Lactuca saligna. Next base: position 75,777,911 of record NC_136418.1, read on the forward strand.
TTATGGTATGGGCCGGAAGACATTTTATGTTATGTGGACCAGATGGTCATGGCCTGGAAAGGCGTATGTGTTTAAGTAGTATTTTGACAGAGACTTAGGGTGATATATGCTCATGATCGGCTAGGTCAGTATCCTCGTTAGGGTAATGATATGTTATGTGATCTGCTTGATTAATTTGCTGAATCCGAACTATTATATGATTGAATGTTATGTGCACAGGGTTGGTTAGACTGGAGTTGACCCGATATGCATGGCTGTTCTATGTTCTGTTATGTTATGTATGCTTTTTATGTTATGGGCCGAAAGACAATATGTTATGGGCCTGAAGGCAATATGTTTTGGACCGGAAGGTCATGGCCTGGAAGGGCGTATATGTGGTTGGTATTTTGGGGGTATCTCACTAAGCTTTCGGGCTTACAGTTGTGGTTTAATGTTTTTTTCGTATTGGAGTGTATAATCATACCTAATTAGTGATTTAAAGTCTAATTAGATACATTTGTATATCATTTCACATTATATAGGAACCTCGCGCGTTATCAAGCCCTGAACCGACACTTAGTATCCAAACCGTCACGTTTTCTCGTCTGCTGAGTTCATACTGATGGGTTTTGAGCATTCTAACACTTCCTAAGTGTACATGCAACCCTAATAACCTTGGATCTATGTTTGTCTAATTATCATGCAAAGTTGAATTCCAAGGCTATATTCTTATCTAGCATACATGAGGAACAATTTTAACTTGAATGAAAGATAGAATAACTTACCTTGTAGTTGCTTGTGTTCCTTGAAACCTTATGAGCCTAGCACCCCAAGTGTGATGCCTCAAATGCTTCACACAACACCAAATGCTGTTGGAAAGACTTTTGAGAGAATGCACACTTCTTGAAATCGGCCAAGCCCTCTTGTTTCCTTAGTGTGTCCGATTTTGGTGGACAATATGATTCTTATATAGTGTTGACACATCTAGGGTTACACCATGTAAACCCTAATGTGTCATGACTCTTCATTTCCATGACCCATGGGTTTGTAACTCCCATGGAGCATCCTATGGGTGGAACCCAACTTGATATTCCATGGATCCTCTTAGCACACTATACAAGATATGGATGATTTACATAATCAACCCATATATTTAATTAGTTATCTTTTGATCACTTAATTAATTCTAAATTAATTCTTGATCAAACTAATCAAATAATATTATTAATATATTAGAACTTATAATATATTAATAATCTCCAAGTGTTATTTCTCTCATTTAGTCTATCCAATTGCATGGTGCCATGCAACCCAAATGGACCATGCCGGGTCGGGTCAAGTACATACCAGAAATAGTTATGGACTTAGACACCTTATCCAACAGTCTCCCACTTGGATAAGTCTAATAACTATTACTGCAAATATGACTTCAAGAACCGATCGACAATCGTAGCTCTTTTCAAGGTTTCTCGGAACTGAGAAGATGATGGTACGCCATTTAAGATAAGTGATCATATAATCCTCTGTTCTAGATATCAGTCGGACAAATACATGGAACAATGTTTTACTTATTGTCTAACAGTTTGTTTTCCGATTTCCGATTTGTTTGACAAAGAACTTAATTGAACACATCAACTTAGTTCTGACCGGGCCCGATACATGGGTCTAAACAAAATCATCGAGGGGCCCAGATATCAGCTTCTAATCCAAGAAGGAATAGATAATCTTCGACTCATATGTTTGATCTACCACTCATTGAATTACACACAAGAGCACGATTTATAACATCGAGTTACCAATACGTTTTCGTACAATCAATGCTTAACCAACTTGTAAGTAACAAATCATATCTCTAGGTTTGAAGACTTATATGGTATTACCGTCTCACGATCACTCAAGATAAAATTCCATGAAGTGATTCTAGTGAGCGTGGGTTGAATCCAATGCTTAGAACTTATGAGCACTCATGATTGTTGTAGCCTTGTCTAACACCTTAGACCTCTGCAACTAATCATGACAGTCTTGATTCATACCTACTTCCGACATATGACAGACTGTGGAGGTTTGAATAATATGTTATACCAAACAAAATTATTCTGGAAGTCAAAACATGCAAAAGAAATATAGTAAACGGTTGACAAGAGATAGCAACACTTTACTCATAAATAAAACACCTTTTATTCATCATCTAATGTCAATTACACTTTACAAATTTCGAGGTTATCTAACTACTAAATCTAATATCATCCTTCAGCCCTATGCTCCGAGCATGCTGGAGATGCTTAACCCGAGTCAGTCCCTTCGTGAGGGGATCTGCTGGATTCTCATCCGATGATACCCTCTTTGCCACGAGGAGTCCTTGTTCTATTCGATGTCTAATAAAATGGTATTTTCTGTCGATGTGTCTGGATCTCCCGTGATCCCTTGGTTCCTTGGCTAAGGCAATAGCGCTTTCACTATCACAGAAAATTTCCATTGGCTCTTTAATAGCTGGTACAACTCCAAGGTCTCCGATGAAGTTCTTTAGCCATATAGCCTCCTTTGCCACCTCGCTCGCTGCAATATACTCTGATTCACAAGTAGAATCTGCCACTGTCTCTTGCTTGGAACTCTTCCAAGAAATTGCTCCTCCATTTAGGGTAAAGACCCAGCCTGACTGAGAGCGGAAATTATCCCTATCAGTCTGGAAGATAGCATCACTATACCCTACAACTCTCAAGTCATCACCCCCACCGAGGGTAAGGACCCAGTCCATAGTCCTTCGTAAGTACTTGAGAATATTCTTTACCGCAGTCCAGTGTGCCTTGTCAGGGTTCCCCTGAAACTTGCTAACCATGCTCAGGGAAAAAGCTACATCAGGTCGAGTACACTTCATAGCATACATGATCGATCCTACAGCCGAAGCATAAGGTATTCGACTCATTTCTGCTATCTCAGCCTTAGTGCTAGGGCTTTGTGTCTTACTCAATTTGGCGTTACTCTGGATGGGTAACTCTCCTTTCTTGGAGTCCTGCATGCTGAATCTTTTCAGCACCTTATCCAAGTAGGTACTCTGACTAAGTCCAATTAGTCTTTTACTCCGATCTCTCAAGATCCTTATCCCTAAAATATAGGCAGCTTCACCAAGGTCGTTCATAGCGAAACACTTCCCAAGCCAGGACTTTACTTCCTGCAGGGTTAGAATGTTGTTTCCTATGAGTAGTATGTCATCCACATACAATACCAAAAAGCTAACTATACTCCCACTAGCCTTGACATACACACAAGATTCATCTTCACTCCTAGAAAAGCCAAATTCCTTGACCTTTTCATCAAAGCAAAGATTCCATCTGCGAGGTGCTTGCTTTAATCTATAAATGGATTTCTCAAGCTTACACACTCTATTAGGGTACTCGTTACTGACAAAACCCTCTGGCTGACTCATGTAAACATCTTCAGCCAACTTTCCATTAAGGAAAGAGGTTTTGACATCCATTTTCCATATTTCATAATCATGAAATGCAGCTATGGCTAACAGAACCCGAATAGACCTAATCTTGGCTACCGGAGAAAAGGTCTCATCATAATCCACTCCAGGAATTTGAGAGAAGCCCTTTGCAACCAGTCTAGCCTTATAAGTGTGTACTTTTCCATCCATGTCGGTCTTTTTCTTGAAGACCCATTTGCACCCTACAGTCTTACGACCTGGTACATTCTCAACCAAGTTCCAAACTTGATTGTCATACATGGATTGTATCTCGCTATCCATAGCCTCTTTCCATTTAGCAGACTCGGGGCCTGCCATGGCTTCCTCGTAGCTGTTAGGGTCATCTTGACTTACTAGTGTCCCATCACTAATAAGTGTCTCACCTTCTGAAGTAGTATGGAATCCATAGTAATGCTCAGGTGCACTCCTAACTCTCGTGGAACATCTCAGAGGTACAGATTCGTCAATTGGCTCAACAGGAGTTTCCTCCTCAAGTTGAGGGCTAGAGTTTGAAGTTCCTTTACCACTTGACTCTTGAATTTCTTCAAGATCAATATGCCTCCCACTGTCTCCTTGGCTTATAAACTCTCTTTCTTGAAAGACTCCTCTTCTTGCTACAAAGACCACATTGTCACTAGGTCTGTAGAAGAGGTAACCAAAGGATTGATGTGGATAGCCGATGAAAATACACCTCTCGCTTCGAGGTTCGAGCTTATCATGAGTCTTGCGTCTCACGAAAGCCTCGCAACCCCAAATCTTGATGTGGTCTAGTTTAGGTACTTTACCAGTCCACATCTCGTGAGGAGTTTTTGGCAACTTTCTTTGTAGGGACTAGATTAAGAATATGGGCGACAGTTTCTAAGGCATACCCCCAGAATGAGATTGGTAGCGAAGCTCGACTCATCATGGAACGAACCATGTCTAACAAGGTTCGATTACGCCTCTCAGCCACACCATTCAACTGCGGTGTCCTGGGAGGTGTCAATTGTGAGACAATCCCACATTCCCTTAGATAGTCGAGGAATTCTGAACTAAGATACTCACCACCTCGATCGGATCGAAGCATCTTAATGTTCCTGCCCAATTGATTCTCGACTTCTTGTTTAAATTCCTTAAACCTCTCGAAAGTCTCTGACTTATGCTTGATTAAGTAGACATATCCGTATCTAGTGTAATCATCAGTAAAAGTCAAATAATAATGATTAGCATCCCTTGTGGCATGTTTGAATGGTCCACACACATCCGTGTGTATAAGGTCCAACAAACCTTCACCCTTTTCACACGAGCCTGTGAAGGGTGACTTTGTCATTTTTCCAAGTAAGCATGATTCGCAACTATCATCTGACTTTAGGTCAAACGACTCCAAGACTCCATCCTTTTGGAGTTGGCCTATGTGTTTCTTGCTTATATGTCCAAGACGACAATGCCATAATGATGCTTCATCCAAGTTATTATTATTAGGAGAATCAATACACAAAACATTATTTCCTAAGTTATCTACAACAGATACAGCTTCATACACACCATCACAAGGTAATGCTTTAAAATAAAGAACATTATTAAAGAAAGCATTAATCGAACCAACTTCATTATCAAATGAAAAGGTGAAACCTTGTTTATACAATGCATGAAAGGAAATAATATTTCTTGCCATTTCTGGCGAATAACAACATTTATTCAAATCTAAATTTAACCCACTACTTAGCGATAGAGTATAAACTCCAATCTTGGTGACAGGTGTAACTTTCCTATTCCCCATGATTAAGTTTATTCTTCCTTGCTCCACATTCTCACTTCTTCCTAGTCCCTGCAAGTCACAATAAATGTGATAACCACAACCGGTATCAAGGACCCAAGATTTCGAATGGGGTGAGTTATTAGAAATGATAGTGTAAATACCTGCATGGTTGGGTTTAACTTTCCCATCCTTCACATCTTGCTGGTATCTTGGGCAGTTCCGCTTCCAATGTGATTTTTCATGGCAATAGAAGCATTCAACCTCTTTTGGGTCAGAAGAAGGAGTGACAAAACCTTTCTTGGTTCCACTTGAAGAAGAGCCATCAAGGGTCCTAAGCTTGGTACCCTTCGAAGAACTCTTTCTCTTCTTCCCTCGACTTTTCCCGATTGCCAAAACCGGAGTGGAGTTTGGAGTACGAGTGTTAACAACCGACTTCCCCTTAAGACCTGATTTTGTGGTCTTGAGAAGTCCCTGAAGTTTGCTGAGTGTGACCTCTTCCTTATTCATGTGATATGTCATGCGGAATTGATCATAGCACGATGGTAAGAAGCGCAAAATTATATCTATTGCAAGCTCCTCAGGGAAGTTCACATTAAGCTTCAGCAATCGATCCACATACCTTTGCATTTTCTGCATGTGGCTCGTGACGGAATCCCCGTCCTTCATCATGGTTGTTATCATTGAGCAGATGATTTCGTACCTCTCTTGTCATGCACTTTGATGGTATCTTTCCATCAAATCTTGGTGCATTTCATAAGGGTAGAAATCCTCACAGCAACGAGTCACCCCCTATAGCCTGGTAGCAGCGATGGCTGCGGTGGCCGCTGCAACAGTAGTGTCAGTAAGAGCGGCGTACCGCTCATCAAAAGTCTCAATAAGCTTGGTCTTGATGGACCCAAACATCTATGGTATCTCAGGTCGGATGGCCGCAACCACCTCATCATGAATCATCTGGCGGAGCTCCTCATCGCTCACACCCCCTCGCTAGTCCCCGGTCCGTGCTGTGTACCAACCATGATGCCTCAAAAATACAAGATAAAAAATCAGAGACTCGCTCGAGTTACTTGCACTCGATAACTCGACCGTACTTTCTCCCTAGTTCCCTAAGGATTCTTACTTGGAATGCGCACTAATCTGGTGTCTTCGGTAGCACGGGCCCAATACTACTACCCACACCGCATCAACATTCACCCCAAGTCCTCTACCTAGGATCCCAGCTCACAAATACTCTACATCTCGCTATCATAGGCTACCCTTCGGTATGCCTCTCATAAGCTCCTCACTGCTACCTACTCGCTCTCAAGGGCCTCTTAGCATCAAAATTCTCCTAGGCTAAGGCATCAGAAATCAGGCCACTCTAGTCCTAACATGAATACCTAGCCTACTCTAGCATGCATAACATATCATATCATATCTCATAACACATAATGTAAGGGTATTTTGGGAAATCACCGTTCGGGTGTTGGCTGATCGTACACACTGCTTCTTTCTGCTTTCCTAAAATTCTTTTACTCTTTGGAAAAATTGTTTCTTTTATGAAAATCTTTCTCAAATCCTCAATTTGAGTTCAAATACACCCGAAGGTGAATCCGAATCCCTCAAACCAATGCTTTGATACAAACTTGTAACACCATGAAATTTGAAAACATTTTTTTTTCATTTTAATTTAATAAGAATACTCCAATCACTATTTTCAAAAATGTGGACCAATTGTTTTTACACAACACGAGTGCAAATCAAAACCCTAGAATCTCCAAACATCTCTATAATAAGTGAGTATTGATCATGCCGGCGCCTTCCCGCGATCATCACTGGTACATGAAACACATAACACGCAAACGGTAGGCAATAATGCTTACTGAGTTCCCCAAAATACCATGTACAACATATACGCCTTTCCAGGCCATAGCTCTATGGGATCTTCCGATCCAGGTGTCTCACGGGATTTCCATCCCATGACTCTGTTGGCCTTCCTGTCCATATCATCATACTCATATCATAACATATAACATATACAACATACATCCCATTTGCATCATACACATAAGACCTTCTGGTCACACATAATCACCCCATCGGGTAAGGCATAGTGAGAAGACTCACCTCAATGAAGTCAGATAAACTCTCGTGCTCAACGTCCCAACCTACCCTCCTCCTATTATTCAAATAACATTCCCAATCAATACTCTCCCATGATCTCATCTCTACAGACTGGGTAAAAGGCTATTCTACCCTTCCCTGAACTCTCCTGTATCAGTCTTGACCAGAACCCTGAAGTCAACGGTAAACTTTGGCCTTGCTCATCGAGTGCACAAAGGTGACTCGGCGACTCCACACAAGTCCTCTGAATCCTTTCAAACTCTCTTTGATCGTCGAGTCTTTCTTCCACTCGACAAGTTACACCTGTCATGAATCGAGGGGAAACCCCGACTCGACTCGTCGAGTCCACTCATTGACTCAGCGAGTTCGTTCCATGCTCATACTCAAATGACCTTCTTGTTGAATTAATGTCTAAGTCCATAACTATACTTTATAAGACTTGACCCGACCCAACATGGTCCATTTGGGTTGCATGGTATCATGCATTTGGATAGACTATAATGAGAGAAATAACACTTAAGGTTTGTTAATATATTATAAGCTCTAATATATTAATAAGTTTATTTAATTAGTATTGATCAATAATTAATTAGGAATTAATTAAGTGATCAAAAGGAGACTAATTAAATATATGGGTTGATTGTGTAAATCATTCATTCTTATATATGTTGGTATGTGATCCAAGATTCCTTATGTTGGACTAAGTGCATGGGGTGACCCATTGATACTCCATGGAGGTTAAAATCCATGGAGCATAAGGAATGGGTAAAGTTATGAGTTACATGGTGTAACCCTAATAGCCACCATATAAAAGAATCCCATGGCTCAAGCAATCGGTAACTAGGAGATAATAGAAAGGGCTAACAGATTTCATGAAGTGTGTATATTCTCTCAAGTCATTCAAGTGCACATGATGTTGTGTGAACCATTTGAGGTGTCACACCTGGGGCACTAGGCACTCAAGCTTCATGAAGACATTCTACATCAAAGAGGTATGTAATTCTAACTTGGTATATTCATATGAATCTATGTTATTATGCTAGTTAGGATAAATACCTTGGAAAGTTCATATTTGCATGTACAATAGAGAAAACATAGATCCAAGGTATTTAGGGTTGCATGTACACCTAGGAGTGTTAGAATGCTCAAAACCCAACAGTCGTATCAAAGACTAGGCTTTTTTTCTTGTTATACCTGCAAAAACAGCTTAAAAATCAAAATTTTGTGCTGTCAGGACAAAGGACTCGGTGAGTCCATCAGGAGACTCATCGAGTCCATGCCTCAAAAGTGTTCAAATCGATCCAACTCACCGAGTTGGTTCATGCACCTGACGAGTTGGACCCCCCGACAACATTTATTCTACTTTTTTTGGCTCGAATTGGACTAGGAACATTACCCTAAGATGTTTTTGGACTTATAAACTTCTTTTTGATGTGGTAATGTTCATGCTAAACCAGTTTCAAAGATAATTGTCAATAGATTCATGTTTTGTATTAGTTTAAAGTTTAAAGTAATTACATGAAAAAGTTTGATTTGAATTATCTTGTTCTTATGAGTTGCTTAGATTAATAGAAAGTTAATTGATTATGTGTTTTCAATCCATTTTAATCTTAGAGTTGATTCTAAAATGTGTTTTGTAACTTGTCCTCAAGTTATATGAAAAGTCACATTTGAGTTTCAGAAAACTCATAAAGTTGGCAATGGTTACAAAAATGAAGAGTCTTTTCCTCAAGTTATGGAGTTTCAAGAGTCACTTCATTAAGTAATAAAATGTGTAACCTTAATTAATTCCATAAGTTACAAAATAAAGAAAAGTTACATTCTTTTATTAGTTTAAAGTCTTCCATAACTTGTCCATAAGTTAGGGAACTTGAAGAGTTTTTTTAATTAAAACTACTTTAAACACACAAGTTATGGAATTAATTAATTTTGAATAGTTTCAAAACTTGCCCTCAAGTTTTGGAATTTGAAAAGTTTTCACTTATGAATACTTTAATTCCAAGTTAGCCCTTAGAATTTTAAAAGTTAAAATTCAACCCTTATAGTTTATAATATTACAAGTTAATAATATTTAAATATATGTATAAGAGTAAAGTTAGTCTTACCGTTAGTAGGTCTCATTCACGAAGCCGGTCTATAAGGGGGGTATAAGGTTACTGCCTATAAAATGGCAGATTAATGGGTGTCCACTCTCACCCACCGCTTCCTTGACTGGTGGTGGGTCGTTAGCCGAATATCTCCCTTCATTAAAAGTATCAATGATAAATACTAAGTAACTAAACCTTTTATAAATACCCAATCTTAGTTACTTAGGAAAAAGTGAATAAGGTGCTAATCCATGAAATTACACTTTGCACTTTGTTTAAGTCGTTAGTTGAGTGTGCGTTGTTAACCGACACACTAACCTGGACATAACAAGGTAGGAAAAAGGTAACTTAATATTTATCATAGTAACGGTGGAGCGTGTGTGGTTAACCGGCAGATCGATTAAGGGGTAAATAATAAGGGTACCAGGTATATTTTCATGGTTACTTCACACCTTGTTTTGTGATCCTCGGCATCCATGTAACAACCCGAAGTTCGTTCCATCATTTGTAACCCTTTTCCGTTAATACATTCATCATTTTCAATTTCATTTCCGTTTATGTTATTGAATTAAGTCATTTAACTTGAGATTACTATTATGACTTAATGGGTGTCCAAACGGGTTTAGAACTTATATTAACACTCATATTAGTAATCGGAAACATTTTAGAATCGACCACATCAGGTTACGACAACTTAATCGGGTGTGACCAAAAGCCACGTCTAACGTCGGTATCGGGTAGAATTCCACCGTGTCCCAAACTTAGAACATATTTAAAGCTCAAAAGACTTCATTTTGAAGCTTTTGCACTCTCTCACTATTCTCTCTCTAACCTCTCTCTTCAATCCAAACTTAAGGTCCAAAATCATCAAATTTAAGCTCCATTTCACCAAGGTAACCTTCCTAACTTGTTGTACAACCTTTCTAGCTTCCAAATCCGTGTTCAAACTATCATTTAGGACCATAAACAAGTGTTTACGACCCTGAAATGCTCTTGGGCCGTGAACACATATAAGTTGGGTTTTGGAGCCTAAAAACCCTTCCAATCAACCTTTGAAGCTTAGATATGGCTAAATGGCTTAGTGGAACGGACTTAGAACACCTTAAACATAACTTTTGGGGAGTAAACATGAGTTTACTGCCCAAGAACATGCTTGGACCGTAAACTCATTATCATGGGCAGTAAACTCAATTTTAAGTGTTTAAATGCAACTTAAACATACCAATAGCGTTGGATTAAATTCTAGAACCAACCACAATCGATTTAGGGGCCTTAAACATGATGAAAACCTTCCTTTTAGGAGTTCACGGCTGTAAACCCCACCCCCCCCCCCCTAAGATTGGGTTCTGGGGTCGTAAACTCACTTACACAAGCCAAATGATGCCCTAAATTCATTCTAAGGCTTGTACAATTGGTTTGAATCAAATGTGGTTGATCTAGGGACACAAAATCATGTAAGGAATGGTCACATAGGATCTTACAGCCATAAACTCCTAGTTTACAGCCATAAACTCCATTTGGTAATGCCTTTGGTGGTTTAACTCATTCATATGCCTTAGATTAAATCATAGCAACCTTCCCCAAGTGTTATTTGACCATTTAGCACTATAAAACCCCACATCCATGAGTTCACGGCTGTGAACTCATGTGGAGTTGGTCTTAGGACCGAAAACTCCATAGGGAGTTTACTCTTGAAGAGTAAACACATTATCCAAAGCCCCATACGTCTATAGATGTCACCCGGGCACTCCAAACACTTGATTTGAAGTGTTTCCTCGTATTGGAGTGTATAATCATATCTAATTAGTGATTTAAAGTCTAACTAGATACATTTGTATATCATTTCACATTACATAGGAACCTCGCGCGTTATCAAGCCCCGAACCGACACTTAGCATCCAAACCGTCACGTTTTCTCGTCTGGTGAGTTCATACCCCTACCCATTTTCAATGTTTTGCATTGTTTTCAGGGGGGAATACAAGCAAAGTACAATGGATACTTGTAGTGAAAAATGGTTGTACATATGTTATGTTTCATATTTCATTTCCTTTTAACAATGATAGTCGTAACAAGAAACCGTTGAACTTGTAGAACACACTATCATATTATTTTTGAAAAACATTATAAATTGTTGTATTTTATATTTTCACAAATGGTTTTCCCACATCATAACAGTTAAAAGCATAACATTGAACTTTGAACATGAAACTTAGAATATTGTTTTGTCCTCGGTAACACTCCACAGAGATACGCAAGTGGAGGATCGTCATTTCACCTTTCTGTATTATTACTAGTAAATTTTTTATTCCTATAAATTGGAGACACGTCCTCGGAGAACACTCCACAGAGATACGCGAGTGGAGGACCGCCTCTATAACCATAATCTCTTAGATAGGGAGCGTGACTTGGGTGTATAGATCTATACAGGGCTGACTACCCCGCACCTGGATGCTAGATACAGCCGAACTGAAAGGTTCAAGGGTGATGAAAGTCATAAAGTGTGATGGACTACTTATTTCCATAATTAGTCTATCGTATGGTTATGGAACTCGCAATTTGGAAAACAGAGATTTACTTGTTAGTAATAATGGATTTAGTAACTAGTTTACTTTGTACATATTAGTTTTATATATGTGTTAAAACTAATACATTTCAGTATACATCTTTTACATTACATGTCAGATTGGTAAACTAACATACACTTCACAAGGATAACCAGGTTTTCAGTATACATCTTTCACATAACATTTCAGATCGGTAGCCAACTTTTAGGAAATTATGGGATTTTCCTAGGATAACAATTGTACATAACCAGAACAATGTAACAAAACAGATAACTAAACTTTACATATAACAAAATATGGGATTTTCTTGGGTTTGCAACTTTTTCTGAAACCGAATGGAAACTTGTACATTTTCAGAAAACAAAACCACTTATGAACTCACCAGCTTTATGCTGATTTTTAAAATGCTTGTATTCTCAGGTCCGCATTAGACAGGTACCCGATGATCCTTTTGGCGATGACGGAGTACGTAGAAGACACGTCTTAACTTTTGTTCATATATACATTTATATAACACTTGTACAACTTTACTTTTGAACAAATGTAAATTTTCATATGTAATGTAATGGTTGTTTACTTTGCTTACTATGTGAGATGCGTTGTCACAAATTTCCACCAATCCTTCGCTCCCAAGTGAAGCTGGTTCAGTACAAACCAAACCCTCAAATGCTCTGGACATGAACAGGCGTAGAATCATCCCTCAATATCAAATATCCATCTCGTCGCAACAATCGGATCCTGTGTCCCATCAAACTCTGGTGGCTTTATGTTGCTGAACTCCTGATACAGCAACGAGTCACCCCCTATGGCCTGGTAGCAGCGATGGCTGCGGTGGCCGCTGCAACAGTAGTGTCAGTAAGAGCGGCGTACCGCTCATCAAAAGTCTCAATAAGCTTGGTCTTGATGGACCCGAACATCTATGGTATCTCAGCTCGGATGGCCGCAACCACCTCATCATGAATCATCTGGCGGAGCTCCTCATCGCTCACAACCCCTCGCTAGTCCCCGGTCTGTGCTGTGTACCAACCATGATGCCTCAAAAATACAAGATAAAAAATCAGAGACTCGCTCGAGTTACTTGCACTCGATAACTCGACCGTACTTTCTCCCTAGTTCCCTAAGGATTCTTACTTGGAATACGCACTAATCTGGTATCTTCGGTAGCACGGGCCCAATACTACTACCCACACCGCATCCACATTCACCCCAAGTCCTCCTCCTAGGATCCCAGCTTACAAATACTCTACATCTCGCTATCATAGGCTACCCTTCGGTATGCCTCTCATAAGCTCCTCACTTCTACCTACTCGCTCTCAAGCGCCTCTTAGCATCACAAATCAGGCCACTCTAGACCTAACATGAATACCTAGCCTACTCTAGCATGCATAACATATCATATCATATCTCATAACACATAATGTAAGGGTATTTTGGGAAATCACCGTTCGGCCGTTGGCTGATCGTACACACTGCTTCTTTCTGCTTTCCTCAAATTCTTTTACTCTTTGGAAAAATTGTTTCTTTTATGAAAATCTTTCTCAAATCCTCAATTTGAGTTCAAATACACCCGAAGGTGAATCCGAATCCCTCAAACCAAGGCTTTGATACAAACTTGTAACACCATGAAATTTGAAAACATTTTTTTTTTCATTTTAATTTAATAAGAATACTCCAATCACAATTTTCAAAAATGTGTATCAATTGTTTTTACATAACACGAGTACAAATCAAAACCCCAGAATATCCAAATATCTCTATAATAAGTGTGTACTGATCATGCCGGCGCCTTGCCACGAGCCGTTGGCTGATCGTACACACTGCTTCTTTCTGCTTTCCTCAAATTCTTTTACTCTTTGGAAAAATTGTTTCTTTTATGAAAATCTTTCTCAAATCCTCAATTTGAGTTCAAATACACCCGAAGGTGAATCCGAATCCCTCAAACCAAGGCTTTGATACAAACTTGTAACACCATGAAATTTGAAAACATTTTTTTTTTCATTTTAATTTAATAAGAATACTCCAATCACAATTTTCAAAAATGTGTATCAATTGTTTTTACATAACACGAGTACAAATCAAAACCCCAGAATATCCAAATATCTCTATAATAAGTGTGTACTGATCATGCCGGCGCCTTGCCACGATCATCACTGGTACATGAAACACATAACACACAAATGGTAAGCAATAATGCTAACTGAGTTCCCCAAAATACCACGTACAACACATACGCCTTTCCAGGCCATAGCTCTATGGGATCTTCCGATCCAGGTGTATCAGGGGATTTCCATCCCATGACTCTGTTGACCTTCCCGTCCATATCATCATACTCATATCATAACATATAACATATACAACATACATCCCATTTACATCATACACATAAGACCTTCTTGTCACACATAATCACCCCATCGGGTATGGCATAGTGAGAAGACTCACCTCAATGAAGTTAGATAAACTCTCGTGCTCAACGTCCCAACCTAGCCTCCTCCTATTATTCAAATAACATCCCCAATCAATACTCTCCCATGATCTCATCTCTACAGACTGGGTAAAAGGCTATTCTACCCTTCCCTGAACTCTCCTGTATCAGTCTTGACCAGAACCCTAAAGTCAACGGTAAAATTTGGCCTGACTCGTCAGAGATACGCGAGTGGAGGATCGTCATTTGATCTTTCTGTATTATTACTAGTAAATTTGTTATTCCTATAAATTGGAGACACGTCCTCGGAGAACACTCCACAGAGATACGCGAGTGGAGGACCGCCTCTATAACCATAATCTATTAGATAGGGAGTGTGACTTGGGTGTATAGATCTATACGGGGCTAACTACCCCGCACCTGGATGCTCGATATAGCCGAACCGAAAGGTTTAAGGGTGATGAAAGTCATAAAGTGTGATGGACTACTTATTTCCATAATTAGTCTATCGTATGGTTATGGAACTCGCAATTTAGATAACAGAGATTTACTTGTTCGTAATAATGGATTTAGTAACTAGTTTACTTTGTACATATTAGTTTTATATATGTGTTAAAACTAATACATTTCAGTATACATCTTTTACATTACATGTCAGATTGGTAAACTAACATACACTTCACAAGGATAACCAGGTTTTCAGTATACATCTTTCACATAACATTTCAGATCGGTAGCCAACTTTTAGGAAAATATGGGATTTTCCTAGGATAACAATTGTACATAAGCAGAACAGTGTAACAAAACAGATAACTAAACTTTACATATAACAAAATATGGGATTTTCTTGGGTTTCCAACTTTTTCTGAAACCGAATGGAAACTTGTACATTTTCAGAAAACAAAATCGCTTATGAACTCACCAGCTTTATGCTGATTTTTAAAATGTTTGTATTCTCAGGTCCGCATTAGACAGGTACCCGATGATCCTTTTGGCGAAGACAGAGTATGTAGAAGACGCATCTTAACTTTTGTTCATATATACATATGTATAACACTTGTACAACTTTACTTTTGAACAAATGTAAATTTTCATATGTAATGTAATGGTTGTTTACTTTGGTTACTATGTGCATTGGATTTGATACTCATCATGGAGTCCGCCCCAGAAACGTTTCCGCCTTGGGTTTCGGGTGTGACAATCCCAGTCACAAAACGTGAAAGGCACACTCGAGATTGAAGCATGCCATTGAACAGTTCAATGAATCTAAAAAGATCTAGGAGTTTCAAATCCAATTAAAACCTAATAATACATTTCGTTTATCTTGGTGGAAATTGGTGAATCGTTATTCACCTACCTTCAAATATTTTATAGCTTGGATTACGACATCCCTCTTCTAAGTTATAAAATAGTTTATTGGGTCATAGCCTTAATATTTCATATTGGGTGTCATATTAAGGACTTTAAATCAACTATCTTGAATTTCTCTCAAAAAGATGTCTGGTTTAGATATTTATGATCTTCCTAAATCTCTTGAAAAAAACTTTCCTAAATGAAGATGATGTCCCATGGAAATCATACTTCTTTCACCTCCTCCAATTATTCTCCCTAACCCATAAGTTCTTGAAAACTTTAAGGTCACTCAAGCCCTATTGGAAAGTAAAGGTCAATGTGTGGTCACATCTTGGAGATGTAGTCACATATTGACAAGCCTGTAGAGTTGGGTGTCAAACTCTTGAGAAAGTGGTGGTTCAATCACTTTCTATGTCACATAGTAAGTTCCTTTGGGACTCCTGTGAAACAGAATAAGACAAGACCCGTTAATGATCTTATCTATTTGCTAAGATCAACTTCCTAAAACTTTATGGACATTGGCAATGAAGACATTGGAAATCCAGAAAAAGCATTCTCTTCCCAATGGAAAGGGATCGGCCATAGTCAACTCGTTTGACCAAATGGTAAAGAGAAAGGCTAAGTTTGTGATATTCCCATGTTCTATTACCAAAGCATCCATATGTTAAATTTGCAAAGGAAGGGGCATTGGTTGCGAAGCTGCCAATTTACATAAGGGTGTTAAAGTCAATAAGTTTGACTCTACTTCAGGTAAAATCCACTATCTAACTCTTTTAATTTTCTATCATGAGATTCTTGATACATGATGTGACTGGGTCATATGTTGATGTTTTAAGAATCAATGAAAAGTGAAGAAACTTAAAGAAAGAATATGTTGAATCTGATCGTGTAGATGGATTTCTATCGCATAGTTTGAAGATCGGATTCTTGAGCTACTTATGAAGAGTTAAGAGATGTTGCTTAGGAATAGATAACAACAAGTTTTCATATGGATTCTAAGGATAAGTTTTTCCGCAAAGTTTTTAAAATAAAAGGAAAAAAATTTGATTTTATTTATTTTAAAATATCCTTACAATGGCATTTGAGGAAAAACCATTGTTGCTTATATGATTCCATTAATAGCAAAAGTGGAAATATGAAATTGATTCTTTCATTTATGGTAATATCTAAATTTACCAAATAAGGAAAGATCCTCATCACCCAAGTTTCAATTGGACCGGAACTTGGAATCAATCAAGTTGTATAGCATGATGAATGAGAATTTTTCATCCTTGGAAAATTAAGACTAGTTCCTTGTTCACAAGTATATGTGAGTCAAGTGAAGGACTAAGGGATCGAGTACACTGGTCAAGTCCACCACAAAAGATCGATAAGATTATTTTTCATAATTTACTAAAGCTCAGTAAATATGGTTATACTTACAATCTTAAGTGTAATTCTGAGACATTGGAAAAGGTTCCAATGTATGACAGAGCGAATAAGAAGAATCAACTTAGGCAGAAAGATAAAAGTTTCTCAAATCTAAAAAGATGGGAGAGTATTTTAGTATCATGTTTTATGATCATCTTAATGATTAAGATACCATATCACAATTGATCCTCTAAGGTCATCTTAGTGCATTCTTATGACTAAGAAGAGGAATCTTGAATTGTTGAAATGGTTAAATCAAAAAGATGAGTCACACATCGTTCCAAAAACAAGTCTTAGAGTCATACTCCAAGACTGTAAGTTGAGTGATATATCTTAAAGAAAGGTTTAAAACACTTGTCAAATGTAAGAGTAAAAGTTTCCTACTCTTGTACATTTGAAATTGGTAAGTTGTGATGTTTTGGATAAAACAAAGACCAACTAAGGCCAATTGTGTGAAGTGTTTATCTTGATTAGAATCCACACTATCTCTTGAATATCTGACAAGAAAGTCTTATATGTCAAGAGGACAATGGGAGTCTTAAAGGTCTTGAAAGTCTCAAGAACTAATCAAGAATAAAACCTGAAGTTCTTCACTATCACACGACTTGAGGTTTACAAGTTGGAAGCAATGGCAGACCCTTAAACTAGCAGATGGCAAGAAATTAAGATTGAGTTCAGTCCATATGAGTTTGGATTTGTCATTATCCTTGTCTTGTGACTATGGTTTTGACAATTCACATGGATAAGAACACATACACCATTAAATCCAAGTGTCATAAGGTTTCTCTCCAATTTATGAAAATGATGGTGAGGAAACACTTTCACTAAGTAGATTTTAGCTACATAGCAATTGTGATGTTTGCATTCTCAAAGTCGTTAGTGGAGCGTGTGTGAGAAGTGGCAAAGGTCTAAACAATCGAGACTATGATTACAAAATCCCTTTTCATAGTTCTTAAAATTTTTTAGACACACTTGTGAGCTATCTAAGATAAGGTGCATGATATTGATAAAGTTTTATCAAAGAAATCTAGTATCAGAAATCTGAATTTTGGTTAAAAGTCAATAAAGTATTGATTTCTAGAAGTGCAGCTAATTTCTGAGTACATGTCAAAGCTAGTGGGAACATAAGTGTTATGCTAATAATCATCATGTTAGTGGGAGCATGATAATTACGATAGATATTGCAAGTTAGCAATGTTAATTATAGAAAAGAAGAGGTTTCAATTGGGAAAAAGTTGTTTTGCTACAATTAAGAGAGAGGAAATTATACTTCATCTCAAATCTAAAAGCTTAGATTGAGGTTTTAATCGTATTTAGTCAAGGATATATATATATATATATATATATATATATATATATATATATATATATATATATATATATATATATATGAATTTAACGTTGGAGTGGCTTAACAAAAGTAAATTCTATATATGGGTCCATTATTTGCATTCTAAAATTCGATTATGATTACGACATCCTTTTCAGGGCTTTTAGCATGATGATGGTCGGTTTTGATGTACCTACAAAATGCAGAAGTCAATTTCGGATTACAAACAAGTGTAGATGATGAATCGGAAAATCAAAGGAGAGAGTATATGTTCGGGGTTAACAACCATGATCAATCAAATGGGCATGAAAGGGTTCACAACCATGAATCCCACCATATATATCTTGGATCCCATACCCGGTCCATCCCTTATGGGCTGAAAACCCAAGATGCTTCAAATCCAAGCCTAATAGATCCAATTTATTAAAAAATAATACATTTTGAAGACTTCAAAAATAAAATAAAATAAAGTAAAATCCAAAAAATTAAACTAATATATATATATATATATATATATATATATATATATATATATAATTTTTGAATTTTAGCAAAATAAAATAAAATTGAAATTTAAAATGAATTAACATTAATTTCTCTTTCATCAATGCTAATAATATTTTTGGGATACTGGGATCAAAGTTTTAAACACCCTCAATGCGTTTATCGGCACCTCCTTCTTTATGAATAAATCTGGTTAATCGTCGATATTGTGGTCCACTTAAGCATGAATGACTGTGAGAGATTTAGGACATACAACAAATGAGAAGACATTTGACCCTATATTCTTAGATAGCATTCCTAAGTGACCATTCAGTTGACGATGACCAAGGATATTGTTGTCCACCTAAATTAAGCAGGGAGATCTATAGATAACCTATTAAATGTTCAATTTTAGTTGTACTAGAACATGTTTCCCACTTCTAGATATACCTCGATAATCAAGAACTTCCAAGATACTCCTTACTTTAGGTGAGCAGACAATTATTAGGAGGGAAGACAGATTTAGACTGCATATGTTAGACACCCAGGTTGGATCTCTTCCAATCACGCAGAGGGGTTAACATATGACTAACCAGAAGTAGAGGGATTGAGAAGTAGAATCGTGTATATGCTATGTTCCAGTTCGGATCTATTTCAATCACGCATAGGAGACGACGTATGGCTAACAGACAGAAAGAATTTACATAGATAGGATATGCAAAGAAATATAGTTGCATATGTTATAGTCCAGGTCTGATATGTTCCAATCACACAAAGGATGCAACATATGACTGACAGTAAGAAAGAAAGAAAATAATTTTCTATAGGCCTACTTTATCGGAATTCCCTAGTCACCCTATCAATACTAGAATTAAGGAAAGAGTCCCCAGTGTAATCCACAGATTCCCATGTATATCTCCCTGCTCAACTTACCCATTCATCTTATTGTCAGGCTAAACAAAACTCTCTAAGTTAAGATTTGTCAAGTCTCTAGATTCCTTAAGTTCATATATGCCTAGTCAAGTCCAATTAAACTTTTCATGCCTACCAGCACACTAAACACAGAGCCTAGACAATTCAACTTTGGTACCTTACACATATTCAAATTTCCTATTATCAGATATTGATATCACTTCCCAAGGCATCACCTGTGAAAACATATTTTTGGATTTTTTTGGAAAAAAAAATAGAAATAATACTATTTTTGGATTTTCTAATTTTTTTTGTTTGGTTTTTGTTTATTTCTCCCCCCCTAAAATTAAGCATATGAAAGGAGTAGCATCAGCATCTGGATTTAGTTATGTTTAGCCTCTTTCTTCAGGACTAAGTGGAGTAGCAGCGGAAGCATCTCTGGTCATGAACTCTCTTTCTTCATGACAGAGCGGAGTAGCATCAACATCTGGATTTAGTTGTTGACTCGAAGATTCGGAGGAAGTACTTGGAACATCTGTATCCGCCATAGGAGTTGTGGAATTCACCATATGTAGTCTGAAGAGAACATCCTCATCTTTATTTTCAAGAATATCCTTCGAACCTGAGGAAGTACCTGAAACAACATCCAAAAACACATCAAATGATTTAAATAGAGAAGGGTAATCGAATACCCAGTCAAAACCGAATCGGGTGTCAGTCTTGTTCTCCTCCAGCCATCGCACGTCATAGTATTCCATAATATGTTTTGTTCTTTTGTTGTAGATCATGTACACTATGTGCAAGGCATATCCCATGAAGTAGTAGTCATCGGCCTTCGAGCTGTACTTCAGGTTGGAATCTAAGTGAATAAGGTGCAAGGACATCCAAAGATATGGAAGTGAGCAACCAATGACTTGTGATCGTATAGAATTTCATACGAGGTCTTCATATGAGCTTTGTTAATTAGGACCTGGTTATAAACATAGCAGGTCGTGTTGAACGCCTCGATCCAAAACAAGAGTGGAAGTTTGGAGTCACAAAGCATCATCCTTGCGACGTCTTTCAACGTTCGGTTCCGCTGTTCAGCAACACTATTTTGTTGTGGTGTGCGAGCAACACTATATTGATGCACGATCCCATTTTCAGCACCAAAATGATATAGAATGGCATTCTTGAATTCGGTCTCATCATCAGTTCTGAGTACCTTCACCTTGTCGTTGGTCTGGTTCTCAATCATCACGATAAACTTCTTGATTAGGTCAGTGATCCCAAAGTTGTTGAACAAGAAGAAAACCCACGTGAACCGCGAGAAATTGTTTATCACAACCAAACAGTATGAAGATTTTTTGATGCTGAGGACGTTGACCGGACCAAATAAGCCCATGTGTAACAATTGGAGAACTTTGCTGATCGAGTTAATTTGTTTTGGCAGGTGTGGCTTTCGGTGATGTTTTCCTTGTGCGCATGCTACACATTTTTTAAATGTAATGAAGTCTTTGACTGGGAGTCCACATACGATCTCGTTCTTTGCAAGTCGATTCAGGTTCTTTGTGTTAGCATGATCGAGCTGACGGTGACATATCATAATATTGTGCTCAAAGACTTTGGAGAAGAGGCAGGTGACTTGTTCAGGGATATTATGATTCACATCGATGATGTAAGCGTTCCCATGTATTTTTGACTTTACTAGGGTCCATTCATGAGGTATGACGATGCCCAACTTCAAAATCAGACACTCTTTATCGGTACAGTGAGTGGAGTAGCCCTTGTCACAAATTTGAGAGATGGTAAAAAAACTATGCTTCAACTCGGGCGCGTAGTTGACGTTCACAAAGCTTAGCACTCCATTTGAAACGGTTCCTTTTTGCATGATCTTTCCTCCATCCCTTCCCGTAAAGGAAACAAATCCCCTGTTAAAATTTTGAATGTCGTGCAACTAGGAAATGTCTCCTGTCATGTGTCGGGAACAACCGTTGTCGACGTGCCATAGTCTGGCAACATTCCTCCACAGTTGTTCCTGCATGATGAGCGGGATCAATTAAATTTTGGGACCCAAGTCATTACAACTCTGGGTTTACCCTTGACATTCATAGATTTTTCTTTTTCACTTTTTGATTTTGAAATACTATTAGATGCACTGTCAGAAGATGAATATGATTGGACAGTTAAAGATTTAGGCACCCACTGGTAATTAGGTTTTGAAATATTTACAGGTGATTTTCAATTATTTTTCTTTTTTTTAGCGTATAAATTTTTGGCTAGGATTAGTCAAAGATCCAGATTTGATAGAATCGATATTGGCTTAGCCGCATTCGATATTATTAAAACACTTGTGCCTTTTTGATCAAAAACCTGTTTATTCTTTTTAAGATCAGCCCTTTTCTTGTCCTTATGAACATTCCAATCATCATCTCGAAGATGAGATCTCAAGGACTTTCTTGTTAGAGACCTTCGTCGAGACTCATTTTCTCTTCTTGGTGTAGAAAAGTGTACAAGTGCCCTATTAGGACAATTGTGAGTAATGTGGCTGGCAGTTCCACAGTTAAAACATATTTTCTTTTTATCATGAAAACCGGTACCGCCTTTTTCTATTTTTGTGCTCTTATTGACTCTTCTAACTTTCCCATACATGCAAGTGCATAAGTCAGGTTGTGTGACAGGTGTAGATGGAGTGGATGTGCTAGTATCAGCTTCAACAGTTTTAACAAAGGCAACATCACATTTATCAGAAACATTAGACTTAGACACCTAATTATAAAAAATCAAAATATCAGTTTTAACGACAAACACAGAATCAACATTATTCAAAATAGAAACACCAAATTTTTACACAAAATTATTTTCAGACACTTTCTCTCCCGCTTCTTGCTTTTCCTGACTTAATGACGGATCTGCATAGGAAATAGAAACGTTAGTACCGTTTTCCTTAGCACTAATTTTCGTTGCTTGTGTAGCTGGTTTACCATACACCATAAATGGTTCTCGGTTAATCTCCTCTCAAGTCAAAGGTTTAACAATATAGTTGTGATTGGATGGGGGAGGGACACTCTTATATCCTATACCTACTTGTTTTTTATCCTTCCA
This sequence comes from Lactuca saligna, assembly GCF_052625555.1. Classification (NCBI taxonomy): domain Eukaryota; kingdom Viridiplantae; phylum Streptophyta; class Magnoliopsida; order Asterales; family Asteraceae; genus Lactuca; species Lactuca saligna. The sequence continues at coordinate 75,800,843 of NC_136418.1, forward strand.
CTTCATTTGTTTCTCAATCATTGTTGCTACTTTTTAACTTGACATATCATATTTTTTAAAATGGAAATCAGCATTTTCAAAATGATTTTTTAAAGTGTCGAGTTCTTCAGTTACATCAACAATTTGTTTCTTAATGTGATTATAGTTCCCACACTCGTTACTATAATCCTCTTGCAACTTCTAAAGTCCTTAGTCTTGTCCTCTAGTTGTTCTTCTAATGGTTTCTGGCCTTTCCAAAGGGTGTACCTCTCATACTTAAGGTCCTCGTTCTCCCTTTTTATTAATTCAATTTGCTCACATAAAAATTTGACAGTATTAATGCAAGTTTGAGAACAAGATATTTCACTAACCTGTGGCTTTGTAGACTCTAGGGTAGTGTGTACCATGAAAGCAAATTGCAGCTCCATCATTTCTTCTTATGGGCCCATTTTAGTTTTTTCTTCTGGGATATCATTGATCTGGGCAAGATGAGCATATTCAGGTCATGAGATGATCCGGGCCTGAATCTGATCTTCCCAGTCAAACGACAGAGCCACCACTGCAAGATTCACTATCTGATTGTTGGTGGTAGCTCCCCGACTGCTTTCTACGATCACCATGGTTCATTCATTGTTTTCCCTCCTGTCTGGCTTTGGGCATTCTCTGGCAAAGTGACCAGGTCCATGGGAGTTGAAACATCTTAGTTTTCCCTTCTTGAAGCCGACTTTCTTTTCCGTGTTCATTCCCTATTTTTTCTTGCCTGTTTTCTTTGAAAATTGTTTGGCCCTGAAAATAGCCATGGTAATTTTCATGTGATGTCCATTTACTCGACATCTTTTGGGTGTATTTGAACCAGGTCAACAAAAGAGAGCCGAGGAGGCAGTTCCCAGCCACAAAGGTGTTATAGCAATTAACAAGTTTGATTGTCAATGCCATGTTCTCATATGATTCTTTGGTAGCAGGAGTGGAAATGGGTGCCTTCGAAGAAGATGCTGCTTGTTGATAAGGCATTGATGGTTGAACAAAGTACATCGGGGGTGGAATAACATAAGATGGTTGTGAAGGAACAACAAAGGTTTGTGGTTTTTATGTAATGAATGATGAGAAGGCATTGTTGGATGAAATACCATGGTTAGCAGTTGAGTATGAATTTACGTGATTGATATCCATCTGCTTGTCATCAAGGTCACAAGCTTTGATAATTGCCATGGTTTTAGCAAGACTCATATAGTTGAGGTCCTTCATCTTCTTGATCACTGAGACATTCATGCCCCATGACTTTGGTAGTGAGTTCAATAGCTTCTTGTTGATCATAGACGTTGTGACCAAAACACCAGCAGAGCTCATCTCAATAGTGAGAGCGATGTACCTTTGTAGTTGAGCTTCCAATGTTTCGCCCAGAACATGATTGAACATATTAAACTTTTGTCTTAGCATGTCCTGTCGACTTTGCTTCATGTCTTCGTTCCCTTCATATACTTCAATCAGTGCTTCCTATAAAGCTTTTGCAGAAGTGTATTCTCTGAAACCCTAATCAATTTCTGGAGATAGGGCCATGGTGAGTGTGGCGAGTGCTTTGTCTTGCTCTTCAACTCTCTCAAAATATTCATCGGTAGAATCTTCAAACTCCTTATCAATGTCTGTTCCATTCTCAAGTTTTGTGGTGATCCAGACTGATCCTTTCAAGATGCTTCTCCATATCATGAAGTCGTTCATTTTGATATACTTTTCCCTACGGTATTTCCATTTGGGAAACCCTCAGCAGATAACAGTCTTTGAATGCATGTAGTTATTCCTATAATGGAGTCCAGTTCTTGATGAATGGTAGGGTTTTGAGATTGCATTTTCTTTGTTTTTTTATTTTTTAATTGATTAAACAGACAAACTTACAAGGAAAGTAAAATTGAAACGGAAAGTGTTCAATGACCAATAAGGGTTTTCATAGCCGTATGGAGATCACAGCCGTACACTATGCTCATGGTCATACACTGTAATCATGGTCGTACACACAATGCAATTCATGGTCAATCAATGGAACATGACCGAACACAATGGTCAATGTGTGGATCATGGTCAAGAGATGAACACGGTTAAATGGAATGAATGGTTCACAGCCGTACACCTGGTTCACGGTCGTAATCACTTCAACAAAATGAACTGTAAACACTAAAAACAATAGTTTTCGAGCAAATTATGATCCTTTTAGCCTTGAATACTTGAACAAATGCATATATCCAACAACCAAACACAAATCAACCACGAAAATGAAGAGAATACTCCAGCTGTACACACCACATGACAAGTTTGACACTGGATTGGCTCTGATACCAATTGTAAAGTCTCAAATCCAAGGAACCAAACCAGTGATCAAACAATGAACAATCAAGCAATAACAAGAATGGAGTAGGAGAATGAATTTAATATAGCAATGCACATGTTTATTGGCTCAAACATGAAGTACACCTTGAGAAACACACACAAAGATCGTGAACTCGACTACTACTATTCACTGACATGTCAGACTCTATATATAGGACACGACCAACCGCACACGATTTAATGGTCGTGAACACCAAACAGTCGTGAACAAACAACCTCAAACACCAAAACACATGACCAAACCCTAACAAACATATACAAGTAGTTGCCTAGCCTAAACCACATAACTATGACCTAACAATTGTGCCCTTTCAGTTTTTGAGCTCGAAGAAGTGAGCAGACTTGGGACCATAAGATCAAGTTGTAATCCAGCTCGGGTCAGTTGGTCACCGGGATTGGCTACAATAGTTCAATGCTTGTGAGTGTGGGTGGGTCGATGTGTCATAAGTATTTTGTGAGGTCCGGTTCTCCTTGAATCTCTTGTATCAAGAGGTAGTGATTTATTGTACGATCTATTGCACTTTTGGGATTGGAGGCTATGTATTGGGATTGTAGGCCGGTATAGGGCAGAGGTTGCTTCAGCTAGTACAACTCAGCTGTGGACGACTAAGCTGGCGAGTGAGTCAGGGTGCGAGACCCTGAGTGATATGATTTCTAGAGCCTGAGAATGGGAGATTTGTTCGGAGCACCTTGGGAAGATGGGTATTATATGGGAGGTCTACAGATAAGGTCCCATAGGATAGTTATTCAGCATTGTCAAGATTCAGTGGTTTCAGTAACCATTATTGATTGGAAGATGAGAGCGTCAAGGGAAGTAGCTCATTACTGAGATATTAGTTGGAGCACCTATCTTTAGGTCTTCAAGATTTGAGTGTGGGGTCATTCAAGTATTAGGCACTGTCGGTTTCACTGAGATTTAGTAAGTGTTCAACTAGTTCTTAGAAGTGTGTGATCACTTGTGATCGGCTAGTAATGCAGCACTAGCTGGAAAGAGTTGGTTGTCATCGGATCGATCATTGGAAAATAAGGAGAATTGGGAATTCTCAAATTTTCTTGTGCTGTGAAGACTTAGTCGAATCCAAGTGGGGAAGAATTATCCCGGGATTCAGAAGTAGGATCAGTTTTAAAGCCCAGATAAGTTTCGCATCGTTTTCAGGAAGGAAGACAAACCAAGTGGCTATTTGGTTTGAGTGTTGTGTCCGTTGGTAGTTTGGTAAAACTCCCCAACATGTGAATCGCATCTTCTCGATGCTTAATAGCATAATTTAGGGAATCAGGTTGGGATTCTAGTCATGAATGTAGCTTTGTTCGGGTGTTCGGTCGAGTGTGTGCTTGACTATGAGGGTTTTGTATTGATGGATTGGGGGTTCTCTTAGCTTCCAAGTCTTGACAGTACATTCAGCACGGGGGAGAATTGGCTATATGGGATAGGGCAGCAGGATGGGTCCAGGTTTATGCTCAACAGACTTAGAGCGGTCCAGAAAGGCTGAAGGCCCAAAGAGGCGGTCCACACATGCTAAAGGTTCTGGGAGTGGTCCAGATAGGCTGGATGCTTGAAGAGGAGGTCCAGTCAGGCTGAAGACTATGTATGTAATCTGTTAGATTTAGCGATCAGACAGTGAGTGAAGTGTTAGGAGACTGCGGGGTATAAGTAGCATTCCTGAATTCTGTCAGATGATTAGGCTAAAGTGAGCCACTTTGTAGGATTATGGGTAGACCACAACATGATTGGGATCAGGAAACGATAGGTCGTTAGAGGCTGGGAGTGATGTATGACTACAGTTTACTGGTAGCATTCACTTTTTGTATTTGATTCGATGGCGATAGGTTGTCAGGTCGTTATGGTCAGATGGATCAGAAGGATTGATGGATCCATGAGCAGCAATATAACTAGGATGGTTATTGCTAATCGAAGTATCCTTCAGGAATCGCATGGAGAGATTGTGAGATTGCTGATTGGTTCAACAACTGGGCAAGGATCTGGTATTCCGGATGATTTTTCTGTCAAGATTAAGTGTACTGCTGGGAAATTTGGTCTGTGACTCTGTCTTCTAGTAGGAACCTCACATTATCATAAGTGAGTGGCCAGTTGGGAGTTAAGTGTGGGCGATTTGTCAGGGAGTTAGACCATCTCGAGACATCAGAATTTGGATTTAGTAAATGTGATCATATTGCAAGGGACTCATTTATTTTCAAGTTTTAGAACCCTGCGAGGGTTGGTTATGGTTGCCTTGGAAAGGCTAGGGTTATGCTCGGGATTGTAGTTCAAGTTGTTTGGAGTGGTAAGGAATGATTTCGAGGATGAAATCTAATTCAAGTAAGGGAGAGTTGTAACACCCCGTTTGAAATAGATTAATTAAATTATAAACCCGGAACCCCGAGATGTAAATTTATAATGTATCTTATATTGTAATGGCCCTAAAATCCATAATTATTTAGCGGGGTGCTGGTTTGGGGAACCAAATGATATAATTTAGACCTTTGGGGGTTAAAGTGTAAGATACAGGTTGGTTTTGTAATGGTTTTCAGAAGTCAGGGGGTGCTTGGTAACTATTAGGACTTAATTTGAAAGGACTTCGGGGTGATAGGGGTTAAATGGTAACTTCAGGGAGTTCATTTGTAGAGATTTTATGGAAGCAGGGGTTAAAAGGTAAATTTTAGGTTTAAATTGGAAAATATCTTGCGGGGAGGAGCTGATATTGGTAAAACGGATGGAAGTTTGATGGACTACGGGTGAACCCGTCACCCTCATCTATAGTTTCTATATTTAAGAATTTCTAACCCTAACCCTAATGTTTTCTTTAGCCGCCACCACCTTGTGACTCCCCAGCCTCCGCCTTCCTTCTTCATGTTTTTCCGATCCGATCAAGTCACCGCCTGCAGTTGGTGACACCGTGAGTGGCTTGGAGGACCACCGAGACCGGAGTTTCAGCTGTGAACAACAAAGTGTGGGCTGCCAAAGACCAAAATAACACCGGACATCGTGAATATTAGTGCTGCTGTTCCAGCTCGCTCCTCTTCTCAATTTGTTCTCCGGTTCTAACTAACAGACGTTCGTTGCTGCTGTTTGTTGCCAGCGAATACTTGAGTCAAGACTGACGTCAAGGTCTCTGTACCTTTGTCTTCTCCGGCAATGGAAACCCTTCCCCCCCCCCTCTCTCTCTCTCTCTCTCTCTCTCTCTCGTTCTTCTGCCATTTCTCTCATGTCTATCGCCATCTCCTCCCCGATGGCTATCACCTTTTGATGATATCCTTTTCGGTCGCTGCAAACCATCATTTGAATGGCGGTGATGTGTGTGTTTTTGTATTTCAACAAATGATGTGATGTTTGTGCGTGTTTCAGTCGTCACCACGGAAGTGTGGGTGAAAGGTTGGCTGGAAAACGCTAGAAGACCACCATAGCAGCCAACCTTGGTGGCCGTCATTAGGAAAGCTCTTCTACCACCACTAACCACCGTGAAAGTTGGTTGCGGGCATGTGGTGGTGTTTGTGCCTGGGTGTTATGATGGTTTGAGTGTACAGGAACGTTTCTTTGCCGGATATACCAAGAAAGACCCCATCGCCACCATCTGGCGCCATGTGTGCATGTTTATCATAGTGAGTGGTTGAGTGTTTATTTGAGACATTAGTGTTGTAAATTATAAAAAAAATAGAATAAAGGAAAGAAACTCAAAACCACCACCATGAGGTGGTGGCTGTCACCTCCTGTGGCCGTCGGCCGCCGTGTTGGATGACAGTGTGCCTCGTTTATATTGTAACTCATATGAGATGTTTGGATAAACAGACTAAAACCATAATGGACCTAATAAACCCTAGTGGTCCCAAAGAAACCCTAATGGGCCCAATGAAGCCCTAATTGAACTAAAATCCCAAACATGTGACTAATGGGCCTAACAAACCCTAATTGATCAAAAGACCTAGCTATTGGTCCTATGGGCTAGTATTTGGGTTGGAAACCCTAACTACGGTTTGGAAAACCCTAATGCCTTGAAACACTAAATTAGGGTTGATCGGGACCGCATGAGTATTATTTATTAAACCTAAATTAATAATTAATAATCATTAGCAAATTAACCTAAGGCAATATTGAACTTAATGGATTAAGTCCTTAATGGATTAAGCAAGAAACACTTAACCCTAATCGTCATTTCATTTGGAAACCCTAATTTCACTTAAGCCTTGAGTTGGGCCTTTCTATTAAGCTTTGGTGATTGGACTATTAATGGGCTTTCCAAGAATAAGTAAATGATATATATAATTGTATGGGTTTTAGGATAAGGCCCATGTGAGATTCTTGGACCCAATTTGGAAAATTGGGCCATAGATGGGTCATAATTGGGCCTTTATGATTACGTGATATTGGGCCATGGGAATACCAAGAGTATGGACTAGAATAATTTTATGGGCCTTAAGTAAAGACCATGTCGAGGTCTGGACCTAATTTGGAAAATCGGGCCATATGTTGGTCTTTGACCCATTATTTGACTTTGGGCCTTTGGAGTGTGAGTTAGGACCTTGGGCTTGAAACCCAATTATTAATTTGGTGTTGTTTGATGTTGGCAACTCGGGAATCTGTCAACCAGCAGATGGCGTTTTATTCGCGGGACTTCAGCAGCCTGAGGTGAGTTTTCCTCACTATACTCAATGGTCTAAGGCACAAAGGCCAGCCCTTTTTGGACTGTTATCCTGATATGTTATGGTAGTATGATCTATTAGATCGATATCTTGGTACATAGGATGGTATATGCTAATATGATCTGTTAGATCAGTTTCCTGGTAGATAGGATGTTATTATGCTGCTATGATCAGTTAGATCGGTTTATCGGTCTATAGATTGTTATGTGATTATTTGTTATATGTGCACATGTTTGATTGGTGGTTGAGGTTAACCTGCTTCGTGTAAAAGCCAATAGACCTAGGCATTCCAACCTGTTGGTTTTCGGCCGTGAGTATTCCATACCAAGGATGATTGGACTTTTAGTATGTGGGCATTCCAACCTATTGGTTATGGGCCTGGGGTATTCCATCCCGAGGATGATTGGACCTATACTATGTTGGCATTCCAACCGGATGGTTAAGGGCCTGGGGTATTCCAACCCAATGGTTGACTGGACCCATAATATGTTGTTTGTGATTATATGTCTATTATTGTGTGTATGGGTATTTGGGGGAAACTCACTAAGCTTTGTGCTTACGGTTTCAGTTTATTGTTTCAGGTGCTTCAGATGACTCGGCAAGGTGAAGGTGTGACCGTACACATTCTCTTGTTTTGGACTTATGGTTTCTAGGATACTCTTATATTAAACAATTTTGAAAACATTTTGTAATAACTAATGGCTTTTGGATGATTGAAAAAGTTTTAAATTGGCTTGATTTTTATGGGTGTTTCATTACCGGTGTTCAAGATCACTTATGATATAGATCAATGAAGTGACTCTTAACGAGGGTCATATCTAACAGTTGTTCTCTAACAAGTACATATAAAGTTGGATGCAACACTTTGCTATTTTAGCACTTGAAATCAACCAATCCAATTCAGGTCAGCCTTAAATAATAGGTTCTCCCACAATAGTGACTGATTTAATTTTGAATAATTTCATTATTCAAGGATCAAATAACATGCTAATATACAACACAATAATATTTAAGACAAAAGACATATCTCATATATTAAAAGAGATTACATATCATTGCTAAATAGTTTTGAATATCCATATATTAGTAAAGTACATATTTAAATCCAATCTCTAGCTAATTGAAGATTGATTCCTTTTGCATGACTCTCAAACTTGTTTTGAGGAAGAGCCTTTGTGAATGGATCTGCTAGATTATCATCTGTATAAACCTTCTTAATGTGAACATTTCCCAATTCCAATTCCTGACAAATGAAATTGCATTTCCATTGAATTTGTCTAGTCTTGTTGGTAACCATTGGATCTCTTGCGATAACGATAACACTAGTTTTCTCACAAAATGTCTCAATGGCAGTTTTGAGGCTTGGAACAACATCCATATCACTGATGAATCTCTTCATCCAATCAACTTCTTGAGCTTCCTCACACATAGCTATATACTCTGATTCTGGTGTAGAAAGTGCGACCACTTCTTGTTTTGAAATTTTCCAGGCAATGGCTCATCCATTAAGTGTGAACACATGTCCCAACTATGATTATGAGTTATCTCGATCCGTTTTGAAACCATCATCAGTGTAACATCTTAAAGTAAGCTCTTCTTTAACTCCTGTAAAACTGGAAACATATCTTTAGTCCTTCTTAAGTACTTAAGTATGTTCTTAACCGCCATCCAATGGTTCTCTCCAAGATTATAATGATACCTACTAGTTAGACTAATAGCATAAGCTACATCCGACATTGTACATGTCATAGCATACATAATTGAACATACTGCTAAACCATATGATATGTGACTCATTATTTTGATCTCATCTTGTGTAGTAGGGTTGTCAGCCTTAGAAAGAATGATGCCAAGAAGTATTGGTACAACTTCTCGTTTTGAGTTTTCCATTTAAAAGCGTTTTAAGAATTTTTCAGTGTATGTGCTCTGACTCAAGCCAATGAGTCTTTGGGATCTTTCTCTATAGATCCTAATACTGAGTATATATGTGTCACACCCAAAACCGATAACGACGGAATACGTTTCGAGGTGGATGACGTAGTGTACGGTATCATCACAATTGCATAATAGTAAAAGCAAGAAATATACAACCATTTCATTTACATAGTGAGTATATTTACAAGTGTGTTTTGTAATGTTCAACAAACACCAAATGTAAACAAAAATAAGAGATGGGTCTTGCATGCTCCATCTTCTCCAAAAATGTTGCAGTCGTACCTGTCTATCTTTGACCTGAAGATACAAGTTATTTTGAAAAGAATATCAGCATAAAGCTGGTGAGTTCATAAGAGTTTAGTGTGAATTCTTATATAAAAAGCATTAGAACTGATAGTATGAAAGCTGAAGTTTATAGTCATAAGTAGTAGTAAGACCTACAAAATCCTATATTTTCCAGAAATGTATAGTAAGTTAAAAACCTTTAAGAAATATGACATTTTCATCTTTGAAAACCATTTATCGTGGAAGTATAATAGTGACTCCCCAATAAGTAAAGCAAGATGGTAAGTTATACTTGAAGTAAATAATAGTGGTGCAGCTTCCTTTAGTATTAGATACCTATTTACTTCGGGATATTAACTTTATCTTTTGTTTAGTATTTTAGTGCGGTTATAGTGTATTTCATGTATGTTACCAATAAAGTGAATAATAGCGGACCCCCATGACCTTCCCGGTCATGTACAGTGTAGTGGAGTAAAGACATCCCTGGACCTGTGCGGCTCGGACCGAAATTAACAGTCGGATGTAATAGCGTCTGCCCCGTATAGATCTATACATACAGTGTCGTCTTCCTATCGGAAAACATCGGGCGTAGTGCGTAGCGAATAGAGTATCTCGTAGTGGGTTAATGAGTTATTTCATGACTAGTACTTTCTCTTGTATTATAGTGTAGTAGTATTTTGTATAAATCGTATTGTATTCTCTTAGTAGTGTATAGTTTCATAATAGAGAGAATTATAGTTGTGTAGAGTAGTAGTTAAAACGAGTGATAGAGACCTTAACTATACCTATTATAGTTAACTTAGTGTGTGTGGTTCTAGTCAGGTTAGTGATTTAAGCATCTAATGAAATAAGGAATACTCGTAATCCATACTAATATACAAGATATATAACTAAGAAATCAATGACAGTCGGACGAATAACCACTACCCTAAGCCCACAATCAAACAAGAACAGGAAATAAGGCGAGCTATTGGTCCTAAGTCCTTGAAGTCTTACTTATATAAATATATCAGTGTGGTTACACTTTTATAAGGAGATTTATTAAATAAAAGTATTGTACAAAAGAAACATTTAAAACATATTTGTTTGTCCAAAATAATTTTGAAAACCAATGATTTATTTATAAAACATAGTGGTAAATCACATGTGATTTGAACTACAAGTAGTGAATCACATGTGATTAATTCTATAACATGAATAATTACCTTTTATAATTTTTCATAAACATGTATATTCAACTTGTATCCCCCCCCCCTAAAACATATAAAACATTTGAAAGGTTCATTAAAGGGGTATGAACTCACCTGAAATCGCGTAAATCGGGTGAATCGGGTAAATCGGGTAATAGTGTCGGTTGAACGTTTGGTACCAAATAATGACTTGAGCACCATTTTAGGATCCTAGTGACATATGAAATATGTATTTTACAAGGAATAAGTCATTCTATGCTTTTCATTAAAGTATTTAGGCAATTTAGCGTCAATTTGGGGTTTTAGGGCCTAGAAGGGGTTCCCGGGAGTGGTATAAGGCCAAGAAAGATTTACGGGAGGGTCCATGAGCTCACTCCCTTGGAGTTTACGGCCTAAAGGCCACTCTTTGGGAGTTTACGGCCGTAAGCCCCCTAGGCTTGGCCGTAAACTCATGTGGTCCTCCAAAATGCATGTTTAAGGCCTTATTTCACTTCCCTAATTTAATAGCAAGTGTCTTGAACCAATATGGAGGGTTTAAACCCTCATTTTGTGACATTTTGGGGAGTTTACGGCCAAGACTTGTGCTTGGGTCGTAAACTCTATTTAATCCCTCAAAATGGGTGTTTAAATGGTACAACACACTTCCCTTCACCTTAGGTAAATTCTAGAAGGCCTTATATGGAGTTTTGGGACATTTTGGCATAAAAATTGGGGAGTTTATGGCCCAAGCATAGTCTTGGCCGTAAACTCTTCTTTTTCCTTCAAAATGAGATGTTTAATGGTACAACACACTTCCTAGGGTCTTAGATAATTTCCTTACATGCCCTAGATAAGTTTTTGGGACTTGTTTGACATAAAATTTGGGTGTTTACGGCCTAAGCTTAGACTTGGCCCTAAACTCCTCTTTTTGTCCTCAAATGGTGTTGTTTAATGCACTTAAACATTTCCTAGTGTCAAGACTAAATTAGTACACATCCTAGATGAGTTTTTGGGACGTTTAACAAGGGTTTTTGGGTGTTTATGGCCTAAGCATAAGCTTGGGCCGTAAACTCCTTTTTAGGCTTCAAACTCTTGTGTTTTAATGTCCAAACTCTCCTAGGTATATCTCTTAATTAGTACATAAACTTAAAGGAAGGGAAAATGAGGCTTTTGGAAAGTTTTTAGGTGTTTACGGCCTAAGGGGCTTCTTAGGCCGTAAAATCCCTTTTGATCCATGTTTTCTATGATTTTTGGCCTCTAATTTCCATGAAGTATGTTTAGAATATGATAGGAAATAAGTCCTTACGTTTGGAAGCCGGAATTTGCGGTTTTGGAGTCGGGTTCAAGTCTAGAGAGAGAAAGTAGTGAGACAGAGTGAAGGTGTGGTAAAAGAGTTCAAATGTAGTGTCCATTTATTTATATATGTCTCGGGTATTGCACCCGCTACACGGCTATCCGATGCTAAAGTTTAACGGGGTTAAAACTTTTTACCCGGGTGAAGTGGTTGAAAAGTAATATAACTCTATTTAGTTAGACGGGGTTAACATTACAAGTTATAATTACTTATGATAATATCGGGACATATAAATAACTACATATTTGTTTATTGATGACTCCAAACATTATAGAAAATAACATATAGTGATGCATTCCATTAGTGAAAATGGGATTTGTAACGGTAGTATGTTTGGGGTTGTCACATCATCCCCCCGTTAGGGGAATTTCGTCCCGAAATTTAGAATTCATACATATAAGAATTACTGTACTACTAAGAGAAGAGATGGGGATATTTGAGTTTCATTTGGTCTTCGCGCTCCTAAGTGAATTCCGGTCCTCGTTTGGCGTTCCACCGAACTTTCACACTTGGGATACGGCTTTGTTTCGTTCGTTTTACTTCCCGATCCATAATCTCCGTAGGCTCTTCCACGAAGTTGAGGCTCTCATTGACTTCAATCTCGTCGAGGGGAATTACGAGAGTCTCGTATGACAGGCATTTATTCAAGTTCGAGACGTGGAAGGTAGGGTGTATGTTGCTTAGCTCGTGAGGTAGGTTGAGTTTATAAGCTACAGGGCCGATTCTGGAGAGAATCTCAAAAGGCCCTATGTACCTTGGGTTCAGCTTTCCACACTTTCCAAAGCGTATCGTGCCCTTCCAGGGCGAGACCTTCAACATGACTCGATCACCCACCTGGAATTCCAAGGGTTTTCTCCGTTTGTCGGCGTAGCTTTTCTGTCGATCCCTAGCGGCTTTTAGTCGTTCACGTATCTGTACAATTTTCTCGGTCGTCTCTCGAATGATCTCCGGACCAGTGAGAGAGCTGTCAGGGACTCTTCCTTTAGCTAGCTGAGTGTCACCCACCTCAACCCAGCACAGAGGGGATCTGCACTTATGGCCGTAGAGGGCTTCGAATGGGGCTGCCTTAATGCTCGTATGATAACTATTATTGTAAGAAAACTCCACAAGAGGTAAGTGTGTGTCCCATGATTTGCCGAAGTCAATCACACAAGCTCGCAACATATCTTCTAAGGTTTGGATCATCCTCTCACTCTGTCCGTCGGTCTGTGGATGGTAGGCTATACTCATCTCCAGCCTCATCCCTAGTGCCTTTTGTAATGATTGCCAAAACCTAGAGGTGAATCTACTATCTCTGTCTGAGATAATAGATATAGGGACGCCATGCAGTCGTACTATTTCTTTAAGGTATGTTCTAGTGAGTTTCTCCATCTTGTCCGTTTCTTTGATGGGTAGGAAGTGTGCGGACTTGGTGAACCTGTCAACAATAACCCAAATGGTATCTAATCCACCCGCTGTCTTGGGTAGTTTGGTTATAAAGTCCATTGTAATCCGCTCCCACTTCCATTCTGGTATCTCAGGTTGTTGGAGGAGTCCCGATGGCTTTTGATATTCGACCTTGACCTTCGCGCAAGTAAGGCACTTACTCACAAAGGTGGCGATCTCCGCTTTCATGTTCGGCCACCAGTATAGCTTTTTGAGATCCAAATACATCTTATCTGAACCTGGGTGGATGGAGTAACGAGTGTTGTGTGCTTCCTTCATAACCAGTTATTTGAAACCTCCATGGTGTGGAGTCCTGATTCGTTCCATGAAATAGTAGGCTCCGTCACCCTTAACCTCTAGATTTTTATCCATTCCGCACAGGGATTCTCCTGTCACGTTCTCGGGCTTTAAGGCTTCCAGCTGAGCCTCTTTGATCTGTGTGGATAGATGCAAATGGATAGTCATTGTCAACGACTTGGTCCTTCGACCAGAATATTCCTTTCTACTCAGGGCATCAGCTACTACGTTGGCTTTCCCCGGATGATATCTAATTTCATAGTCGTAATCGTTAAGTAGCTCGACCCATCGATGCTGTCTCATGTTGAGTTGTTTTTGGTTCAATATATGTTGGAGGCTTTTATGATCAGTGTACACCACACTCTTCGTCCCATACAAGTAGTGTCTCCAGATTTTTAGTGCGAAGACGACCGCTCCCAACTCGAGGTCGTGAGTAGTGTAGTTCACTTCATGATTCTTTAGCTGTCTCGAGGTATAGGCGATAACCTTGCCTCGTTGTATCAAGACACAACCGAGCCCCTGATTGGATGCATCACAGTATACTACGAAATCTTCTGTCCCTTCGGGAAGGGATAATACTGGTGCGGTGCATAGGGCTTGCTTCAGGGTTTGAAATGCCTTCTCCTGTTTCTCTTCCCAGTCGAACGATACACCCTTCTATGTCAGCGTAGTAAGAGGCTTCGCAATTCGAGAGAAGTTTTGAATGAATCTACGGTAGTAGCCAGCAAGGCCTAGAAATTGACGAATTTCCGTATACGTCTTCGGTGCTGACCAGTTCTCAATAGCTTTAATTTTGGAGGGATCCACGTGGATTCCCTCTTCACTAACTACGTGACCTAGGAATTCGACTCTTCGGATCCAAAACTCACACTTAGAGAACTTTGCATATAACTTCTCGGATCGCAGCATTTCCAGGACTCATCGTAAATGATCTTCGTGCTCTTCCTCGCTCCGAGAGTAGATGAGTATATCGTCAATAAAGTCGATGACGAACTGATCTAGATATGGACGACACACCCTATTCATCAAGTCCATGAATACTGCGGGGGCGTTAGTCAGTTCAAAGGGCATCACTACGAACTCAAAATGCCCGTAGCGGGTTCGGAAGGCTGTCTTCAGAACATCTTCCTCAAGGACCCATAACTGATGATACCCGGATCTAAGATCAATCTTGGAGAAATAACTTGCTCCTTCGAGTTGGTCGAATAGATCGTCGATACGAGGGAGAGGATAGCGATTTTGACGGTGAGTTTATTGAGTTCCCTATAATCGATGCACATCCGAAACGATCCATCCTTCTTATTCACGAACAAGACCGGAGCTCCCCAAGGTGAGAAGCTCGGTCTTATAAAACCCTTGCTGAGTAGTTCGTTGAGTTGACCGGATAGTTCTTGCATTTCGGCGGGTGCTAGAGGGTAGGGCGACTTAGCTACGGGGGTAGCTCCTGGGACTAGATCGATTCTGAACTCAACCTGACGTTTGGGAGGTAGGCCGGGAAGATCCTCCGGGAAGACATCAGGGAAATCGCATACTACAGGAATGTCTTTTGGATCTTTCGATTTCTGGTTAGGGTCGACGACGTGGGCAAGAAAGGCGCGATATACCTTGTGTAAGTATTTCTGAGCCTGAACACTGGAGATGATACGAAGACTCGTACTCAGCTTATCTCCATATATCAATAGGGTTTCGTGATTCGGAAGGTTCAGGCGAATGGCTTTGTCGCAGCATAGGATATCGGCGCGATGAAGGCTCAACCAATCCATACCAACAATGACATCAAAATTTTTGATTGAGACTGGTATAAGATCGATTGGAAATGAGTGATCGTCTAAGATGAGTGTGCAACCTATGTAAATTTCGCTAGAGCTTTCTGTTTTCCCATTAGCCGTCTCTACGACGAATGTTTCTTTAAGTGGTTGAGGGGTTTGTTTGAGTAAGTGTTTAAAGTTATGATTTACGAAGCTTCTTTCTGCACCACTATCAAATAAGACACAAGCATAGGAATTGTTGAGAAGAAATGTACCCATGACTACTGTGGGATCTGCTACCGCTTCATTGTGACCGATAGCGAGTAACCTTCCAGTTCCCCCAGCATTTGTAGCCTTCGGATAGTTCTTCTTGAAGTGACCAGCTTTGCCGCAGCCATAACACGTCGGGGTCACTCCTGAACCCGGAACTTGGGAAATAGGTTTGGGAGGGGCTTTGCAGAATCGGACAGTATGGCCCTTTCGGCCGCAGTTGGAACACTGCAATTCATGGCAGGGGCCGTTGTGGTGGAAAGGGCACTTGGGACACTTGGGTAGATTCCCGCTATAAGCTTTTGGCGGGGTTGGTGCGGCTAGAGTGGATGGGATGGTGGTAGCATGGACCGCCACGATTTGCTGGTCCTTTGAGGAGGTTTGAGTTTTCCTGCCCTTCTTCTTATCCCATCGTTTCCTCTTTCTATCAGATGAAGCGGATGGTGCAGTGGTTGTTGTAGTTGTTGTTGCTGGAGTGGAGGAGATTTCGTGGTTGATCAGACTCTGGGCCAATTCCTTGGCGCTGTCAAAAGTGGTAGGGCGTGAGGCTAGAACATTTCCCCGATATGGGGGCACTAAACCCCAGATGTATCATTCAGTCTTCTTGCTTTCGGACGGGATCATGTTGGGACACATAGCCGCCAAGTCGCAAAACCTGGCCGTGTAAGCTGTTATGTCAGTCCCTTTCATCTTGAGGTTCCAGAGTTCTTCCTCAAGTTTCTGAGTTTCGCCCCTAGGGCAGTAATCCCCTCTCATGAGGTCTTTTACAGTGTCCCAGCCCATGGCATTGGCTGTGATCAAGGAGAGTGAACTGACATGGCCATTCCACCATGTCAAGGCCCTGTTAGTGAGGGTAGCAGTAGCGAATTTGATTTTGCTCTCTTCAGGGCAAGAGCACATTTCAAATACAGCTTCAGTTCTTTCGAACCATTGGGATAATGCCAGAATTCCTCCAGTACCGTCGAAGAAGGTAGGTTTACAGTTCATGAAATCCTTATAAGTGCATCCCTGCACCCTTTGATGGACTTCACTGAACCTGGAGTTACCACCGCTCGCATCCCCAGAGTTCATTTGGGCCATGGCTGCTGTCACAGCCGCGGTCACCGCTGTTTGGAACAACACTGGGTCGATCTGCGGAGGAGGAGGTGGTGGAGGAGGGGTTTGAGTTGCGGGTCTTCCTCTGCTGGGACGCTTTCGTGGAGGCATCCTTCACTGGAAGATCATAGGAATGATAGTAATAGTAAGAGCCTATTGCGAATATGAATAGAGTGTTTCGTGGATTAAATCAACATAATCCAAGATTAGAATGAGAGTTATAGTAATAGAGAAATCACTGTCAATATACTGGTATTAATGATGCTACACAAGTTCATGAAAATTGACCTAGCAGTAGGTCTTACATCATACCATAGAGAAAATGTTAGCAGTTTAGAGGTTTAATTAGAGTACTTTCAAGCTAGGAATGTTTACAGATAATAGACCTACGGAACATAGAGAGAAAAGGCTAATCCTTTAAACAAAAGATTGAGGTAACTAGACGTTTTCTACTGGCGACGGTTACTTGTTGGGTGAATCCTCAGATCTGCTAGCTGACGCATAACTTCTTGAAGGTGTCGATCATGAGTCCTTTGGCGTGTACGAAGTTCCCTAACTTCGGCTTGGGATGCAGCCAGCTGATGCTGCAGAGCCTCGTTGGTCCACATTGTCCTGTCCATGGTTTCTTAGAGTTGACGGATGCGAAGCGTGTTGAGATTCGAGCTGGCATCCACTTCTACAACTCGACCTATAGCAGCTTGACCTTGCTCGACATTCCTGACAATCCTTCGGATCATGATGGGCAGAACCCGATCTGCTGATCCTCCTTGGCTTATGTTGTAGAAGCTTCGGTCTCCATTGTATGGCATGGGCTGACCTTTCTCCTCGCTCCATCTGTGCAAGGACATGGCCCACATAGGAGTGGGACCCTGAAATGTCGGACGGGGGTTGGGGTTTGGAGCTCCGGAAGGTAGGTTATTAACTTCTGGCTCGGAGTCGGAGTTATCTGAAAAGCCTTCTGCTCGGTGGTCATCCAGAGGGATTGGGTGATCGTCGTCCGACTCTTCACTGAGCCATCCTCCATTGCCCTGGTTTGGGTAGTACGGGTCGCCTGGAGGGTGGAAACCAGCCATGATATCTATGCGAGAAAAGGGAAAAGAAGATTAATAGGCGCACTAACCTAAATTACTTATAAGATGATCGTCACGAGTTAGACCAATACTTGCATAATGCATACGAATTACATGTGACTGGGGCTGGATAGTCCGTCGAATAAGTGACCCTAACTCTAAATCCACAACCAAACAAGGAACAGGAAGTAAAGCAAAGATCACATATTCTAAGTCTATAACGCCCTAGTCACATGTAACCGGAAAGTATCCATTTAGCAACTATTGCTCCATCAGTAACGACCCTTTTTAGTTCTCACAGATGTATGTTTTTAGAGATACAGAATACTCCTATAGTATTCTTATGCTAACGTTATTGTGGTAGTGTTGGTAAGTTTCAGACTTGTTGTAACACCACAACCAAGCTTAGGCACATGCTAGTCACTCCCAGGAAAACGTAGTTGATCAGGCTACATCCCCCTAATTGTGACTATATGTCTCTAAGCCCAATTATGCTTTCCAACAATCTTAATACTTTTGTTTTGTTCAAGGGCGATACCGACTTGTGTGTTTTATAGTGATGTGTGTATATACATATATATACTTAGTTAAATCCTTTAGATACTTAACATTATATATTCTTGGTTAGAGTGTTTTAGTCCCGAAGTGTTTATAGTTCGTATATCTTTTATAGGTTGATATACATGATTCACTATAAACAATGCTCTGATACCAATCTGTTACACCCCAAAACCGATAACGGCGGAATACGTTTCGGGGTGGATGACGTAGTGTAAGGTATCATCACAATTGCATAATAGTAAAAGCAAGAAATATACAACCATTTCATTTACATAGTGAGTATATTTACAAGTGTGTTTTGTAATGTTCAACAAACACCAAAAGTAAACAAAAATAAGAGATGGGTCTTGCATGCTCCATCTTCTCCAAAAATGATGCAGTCGTACCTGTCTATCTTTGACCGAAAGATACAAGTTATTTTGAAAAGAATATCAGCATAAAGCTGGTGAGTTCATAAGAGTTTAGTGTGAATTCTTATATAAAAAGCATTAGAACAGATAGTATGAAAGCTGAAGTTTAAGTCATAAGTAGTAGTAAAACCTAGAAAATCCTATATTTTCCAGAAATGTATAGTAAGTTAAAAACCTTTAAGAAATATGACATTTTCATCTTTGAAAACCATTTATCGTGGAAGTATAATAGTGACTCACCAATAAGTAAAGTAATATGGTAAGTTATACTTGAAGTAAATAATAGTGGTGCAACTTCCTTTAGTATTAGATACCTATTTACTTCGGGATATTAACTTTATATTTTGTTTAGTATTTTAGTGCGGTTATAGTGTATTTCTAGTATGTTACCAATAATGTGAATAATAGCGGACCCCCATGACCTTCCTGGTCATGTACAGTGTAGTGGAGTAAAGACATCCCTGGACCTGTGCGGCTTGGACTGAAATTAACAATCAGGATGTAATAGCGTCTGCCCCGTATAGATCTATACATATAGTGTCGTCTTCCTATCGGAAAACTTCGGGCGTAGTGCGTAGCGAATAGAGTATCTCGTAGTGGGTTAATGAGTTATTTCATGATTAGTACTTTCTCATGTATTATAGTGTAGTAGTATTTTGTATAACTCGTATTGTATTCTCTTATTAGTTTATAGTTTCATAATAGAAAGAATTATAGTAGTGTAGAGTAGTAGTTAAAACGAGTGATAGAGACCTTAACTATACCTATTATAGATAACTTAGTGTGTGTGGTTCTAGTCAGGTTAGTGATTTAAGCATCTAATGAAATAAGGAATACTCGTAATCCGTACTAATATACAAGATATATAACTAAGAAATCAACGACAGTCGGACGGATAACCACTACCCTAAGCCCACAATCAAACAAGAACAAGAAATAAGGCGAGCTATCGGTCCTAAGTCCTTCAAGTATATTTACTTATATAAATATATTAGTGTGGTTACAATTTTATAAGGAGATTTATTAAATAAAAGTATTGTACAAAAGAAACATTTAAAACTTATTTGTTTGTCCAAAATAGTTTTGAAAACCAATGATTTATTTATAAAACATAGTGGTAAATCACATGTGATTTGAACTACAGGTAGTGAATCACATGTGATTAATTCTATAACATGAATAATTACCTTGTATAATTTTTCATAAACATGTATATTCAACTTTTATCTCCCCCTAAAACATATAAAACATTTGAAAGGTTCATTAAAGGGGTATGAACTCACCTGAAATCGCATAAATCGGGTGAATCGGGTAAATCGGGTAATAGTGTCGGTTGAACATTTGGTACCAAATAATGACTTGAGCACCTTTTTAGGACCCTAGTGAAATATGAAATAAGTCATTCTATGCTTTTCATTAAAGTATTTAGGCAATTTAGCGTCAATTTGGGGTTTTAGGGCCTAGAAGGGGTTCCCGGGAGTGGTATAAGGCCAAGAAAGATTTACGGGAGGGTCCATGAGCTCACTCCCTTGGATTTTAAGGGCCAAAGGCCACTCTTTGGGAGTTTACGACCGTAAGCCCCCTAGGATTGGCCGTAAACTCATGTGGTCCTCCAAAATGCATGTTTAAGGCCTTATTTCACTTCCCTAATTTAATAGCAAGTGTCTTGAACCAATATGGAGGGTTTAAACCCTCATTTTGTGACATTTTGGGCAGTTTACGGCCAAGACTATGCTTGGGCCATAAACTCCATTTAATCCCTCAAAATGGGTGTTTAAATGGTACAACACACTTCGCTTCACCTTAGGTAAATTCTTGAAGGCCGTAGATGGAGTTTTGGGACATTTTGGCATAAAAATTGGGGAGTTTACGGCCCAAGCATAGTCTTGGCCGTAAACTCTTCTTTTTCCTTCAAAATGAGATGTTTAATGGTACAACACACTTCCTAGGATCTTAGCTAATTTCCTTATATGCCCTAGATAAGTTTTTGGGACTTGTTTGACATAAAATTTGGGTGTTTACAACCCAAACTTAGACTTGGCCGTAAACTCCTCTTTTTGTCCTCAAATGGTGTTGTTTAATGCACTTAAACATTTCCTAGTGTCAAGACTAAATTACTACACACCCTAGATGAGTTTTTTGGACTTTAAACATGGGTTTTTGGGTGTTTACGGCCTAAGCATAAGCTTGGGCCGTAAACTCCTTTTTAGGCTTCAAACTCTTGTGTTTTAATGTACAAACTCAAGGAGCACAAGGTCACCAACCTGAAACTCGAGCTCGGACCGCCGCCTGTCCGCATAACTCTTCTGGCGACTCTGTGCGGTCAACAACCTCTGCCTGACCTGCTGAATCTGCTCAATCGTCTGGAGTACAATCTCTGTGCTACCTATCACCCGCTACCCCCACCTCTCCCCAGCAGATGGGGGTGCGACACCTCCGACCATACAATAGCTCAAAGGGTGGCATACCAATGCTCGAATGATGGCTATCATTGTACGAAAACTCTGCTAAAGATAGATAGGTGTCCCAGCTCCCTCCAAAATCCAAAACACATGCTCGAAGCATATCCTCAAGCGTCTGAATCGTCCGCTCGCTCTGCCCGTCTGTCTATGGGTGGTATGCGGTACTGAAATGCAGTATCGTACCCAACTCCTCATGAAACTTCTTCCAAAACCTAGAAGTAGAACGCACATCCCTATCTGAAACAATCGACATCGGAACCCCATGCCACGATACCACCTCCCTCACGTATAATTCTGCCAACTTCTCCGCAGAAGAGCTCTCGCTGATGGCTAGAAAATGAGCGCTCTTTGTCAATCTATCCACGATCTCCCAAATCGCGGCGACTCCCCTCGCAGTCTGCGGCAATTTGGTGATAAAATCCATGGTAATCTGTTCCCACTTCCATTCGGGAATCTCTAGCGGCTGCAATTTACCGTGCGAACGCTGGTGCTCGGCCTTAACCTGATGACAAGTCAAGTATCTCTCAACAAACCATGCAACATCCCTTTTCATACAGTGCCACCAATACTCCTTCCTTAGGTTCAAATACATTTTCGTAGCCCCAGGATCAATCGAGAATTTCGATCGATGCGCTTCCTCCATCAATATAGTATGTGTACCGCCCACAAACGGTACCCAAATCCGACCCTGAAAAGTCATAAGCCCTCGACCATCCGTAACGAATTCTGATACTTGACCTACAACCCGCTCCCTCTTCTGGTTTTCTGGTTTCGCAGCCTCAGCCTATGCTCCTCGAGTGGTATCTAAAATCGGGGTCATCACCGTCAACCTCATACAAATATCTCAGATGCGGGCGCTTTCCGCCCTCCGGCTCAATGCATCGGCTACCACATTAGCCTCGCCCGGGTGGTACAGGATCTCACAATCGTAATCCTTCACCACATCCAACCATCTCCTCTGTCGCATATTCAGATTTGGCTGATCCATCAAGTACTTCAGACTCTTGTGGTCCGTGTAGATGGTACACCGAACCCCATAAAGATAATGCCGCCAGATCTTGAGGGCAAACACCACCACCCCTAATTCCAGGTCGTGGGTGGGATAGCTCGACTCATGAAGCTTCAACTTCCTTGTAGCATATGCTATCACATGTCCCCTCTGCATGAGCACTGCCCCCAAACTCGATATAGATGCATCACAGTACACCACAAAATCCTCCATCCCTTTCGGGAGTGCAAGCACCGGGGCCTCGCACAATTTCTGACGAAGGGTCTCGAATGAGGACTGTTGCTCCGGTCCCCACGAAAACGCAACACCCTTCCAGGTCATCCTAGTAAGTGGCACGACGATCTTGGAGAAATCCTTGATAAACCTTCCATAATAGCCAGCCAGTCCTAGAAAACTCCTGATCTCAGTGGGCGATCTCGGCACCTCCCATCTCAACACCACCTCAATCTTGGCCGGGTCGACCAATATCCCTTTCTGGTTAACAAGGTCCCTAAGGAACTGGACCTCTCGTAACCAGAAATCACACTTGGAGAATTTGGCATACAACCTCTCCGATCTCAATACCCCAAGAATTTCCCTCAAATGCTCCACATGCTGCTCCCTAGACCTCGAATATACCAAAATATCATCAATGAATACGATCACCGACCGATCCAGCATCGGCCGGCACACCCGGTTCATGAGATCCATGAACGCAGCCGGGGCATTGGTGAGCCCAAAAGGCATCACCACAAACTCATAATGTCCATAACGAGTTCTGAAAGCAGTCTTCTGAATATCTTCATCCCGAACCCTCATCTGATGATAACCTGACCTCAAGTCTATCTTGGAGAACCAAGATTCCCCATGCAACTGATCGAACAGACCGTCGATCCTAGGTAACGGATACCGGTTCTTAACCGTCAACTTGTTCAACTCCCGGTAATCGATACACATCCAGTGTGAACCATCCTTTTTCTTGACGAACAAAATCAGCGCTCCCCAAGGTGAGCTACTCGGTCGAATAAACCCCTTCCCCAACAGCTCCTGAAGCTGTGAGGATAACTCCTGCACTTCCGGTGGAGCGAGACGATAAGGCACCTTGGCGATGGGCGCCGCTCCCGGAACCAAATTGATACGGAACTCCACTTGCCTTTCCGAAAGCACACCTGGTAACTCTTCGGGGAACACATCCGAAAACTCACATACTACAGGAACGTCCTCAACCGAATTGGGCCTCCCCGCGGCCACTCCAGTATCCATCACGTAGGCTATGAATCCATTGCAGCCCTGCTGCAAACTCTGCCTCGCCCTGGTAGCCGAACAAAACGCCAACCCACATCGGGTCCCCTCACCATACACCGTAAGCACTCCCCCACTAGGGTCTCGAATAGTCACCAGTTGTCTCTCGCAGTCAATGACTGCCCCAAACATACTCAACCAGTCCATGCCCACGATGATGCAGACATCCCCCATCGCTATAGGAACCAAGTCTATACGGAATTTGACCCTAAAAATCTCGAGCACACATCCTCAAATCACGTCAGTGGCGTATACCGCTTTCTCATCCACTACAGAAACTTGCATGGGTCGACTCATCACCTCCTGATCAATACTGATGTGCTGGCTAAAAGCCAACGATACAAAAGACCGACTCGCACCCGAGTCAAATAATACCAAAGCAGGTACAGAATTCACAAGAAAACTACTTACTCATATCATAATATAAGCACAATATCTTAGCATAAAAGTAAATACGCGAAAGAATACATACCAGCTACGACATCAGGCGCCGCGTGGATCTTCTCCGCAGTCAACTGGAAAGCTCCTCCACGAGCCTTCAGAGCCTTGGCCTTCACTGGCTGAGTCTCGGTAACCCTGGCAGCAGGCGTAGAACCCTGGCGAAGCTGGGGGCACTTGGCCTTCCGGTGCCCGGTCTGGTTGCATTGAAAGAAAACCATAAATCCCTTAGGGCAATCCCTAGCAATGTGCCCCTCCTCTCCACACTTATAGCAAGCACCCGATCGACATGCCCCCTCGTGACCCTTGCCACACTTTCCGCAAGTGCGGCCCTTCTGACCTCCCGACCTCGAATTGGCGGACCTGGTCCGCTTGGCTGCCTGCTGAGACTGAGCCGGCCGCCGATCCACCCGTTGAGACTCGGCCTCCTCCCTGTCCTGGGTCTCCAACTCGATCTCACGCTTCCTGGCATTTGCCTGAATCTCAGCAAAAGTCTGGTATGACAAGTTCGATACGAACTCCCGGATATCCCTCCTAAGCACACCCAAATACCGGCTCATCCGAGCCTGCTCCATGGAAACCTGCTCAGGGCAAAACATCGCCCTCTCATGAAACTTCTGCGTGATCACCGTGACAGAATCATTACCCTGCTTGAGGGTCAAGAACTCCTGAACCAACCGTTCCCTCTCCACCGGGGGAACGTACTCGTCTCTAAACATAGCAGTAAACCTCTCCCAAGTCACGGTTGAAACCTCCGCCAGAGTGAAGTTCGCCGTCACGAACTTCCACCAATCCTTTGCTCCCAGGCGAAGCTGGTTCAAAGCGAACCGTACCCTCAGATGCTCCGGACATGAACAAGTGTAGAAGCATCCCTCGATATCAGCAATCCATCTCATCGCAGCGATCGGATTCTGCGTCCTGTCAAACTCGGGTGGCTTCGTGTTGCTGAACTCCCGGAAAAGCAACGAGTCACCTCCCTATGGTCTGGCAGCGGCCACAGCTGCGGTAGCTGCAGCGGCTGCGGCCTCAGTCACTGCGGCGTATCGCTCATCAAAAGTCTCCATCAGTGTGGTCTTAATAGACCCAAATATTTCCGGAATCTCAGCCCGGATCGCTGCACCCACCTCCTCATGAATCATCTGACGAAGCTCCTCGTCACTCACACTGCTCGTACCAGGTCTGTGGCGTTGTCCAACCATGATGCCTCTGAAATACAACATAGAAATATCAGAGACTCTATCGAGCATAATCGCACTCAGATAACGCAACCCTACTCAGTTTCCGATACCCAGGGATTCTTACTTGGGTTGCCCACTGACCCGGTGTCTGCAGTAGTACGGGCCCAATACTACCAACTACACCGCATCAACATTCACCGCATGTCCTCCTCCCCAAAACCCGGATCATGAGTACTCTATTCTTGCCATGCACTAGCTACCCACTCGCTCTCAAAGCACCTCATAGCAGCAAATTTCCCTAGACTAAGGCATCACAAATCAGGCCACTCTAATCCTAATATGAATACCTAGTCTACTAGCATGCGTATCATATCATATCATATCTCATAACACATATTGTAAGAGTATTTTGGGGATTTTACCGTTCGGGCGCTGGCTGACCGTACACACTTCGTCTTCTTTGGTTGTTTCAAAATCTCTTATCAAGTTTTTATTGATTTTATTAATTAAAAATTTCTCAAATCCCCGGTTTGAGTTCAGTTACGCCCGAAGGTGTACCCGAATCTCTCAAACCAAGGCTCTGATACCAACTTGTAACGACGTAAATTTTAAAACCAATTTTTCATTTTTGTAAACATCAAAAACATCGATTAATATTTCAAATTGAAACGTAAACAATATTGTCACAACGAAATACATCCCAAAGATCATAAAATAGTTTTCCCCCGACAATGTGTACGATCACGTCGGTGCCTTCCCACGGTCCTCGCTAGTACCTGAAACACATCACACAACAACTGTAAGCATAAATGCTTAGTGAGTTCCCCAAAATACAACCTACGCACATACGCCTTTCCAGGCCCTGACCTTCCGGTCCATGTGTCTCAGGGGACTTCTATCCCGACTGGGTAAACCTTTCGGTCCTACCCACGTCAACCTTACGGTCCACATCACAACGCCTTCCGGCCCATAGCATAATGCCTTCCGGCCCATAGCAGAATGCCTTCCGGCCCATATCAAACATTTCATACATAGCACATATAACGAATAACTTATCACACATAATACATATATCTCATAAAATATCCGACCTTCCGGTCACACAGTCAAACCCTTCCGGGTACAGTATAGTCAGAAGACTCACCTCGTGGAAAGTCTAAGATCTCGCATCCTCGCTATCACCGAATCCCAACGACGACTCTACCTCGCCTAAACATAAAGATATCATTTAATACACAAAGACTTCCACCACTAAACTTTACCCCTTATCATCATTCCTCAGAGGGTAAAAGACCATTTTACCCTTCCTTGACCTAAAGTCCTCATGTTGACCAAAACCCTAAAAGTCAAAAAAAGTCAACCCTGAGAGTACGCAGGGCGTATTGCTAGATGTACGCGGGGTGTACATCACCAATCCACTGGATCGGGGTCTCCACCCAGTACGTTGCGCGTACTGGAAGTTACGCCCAGCGTAACCATCAAAATCAGCCACTCTTCATTTCTGGTCTTAATCGGTTAAGCCATTACTCCAACTTCTAGATCCGGCTCTTTTAGTGTGTCGAAACCCATAAAGTCGAGACCTTTAAGCCTTGGCATGGCTGTAAAGGCTCCAACATCACATAACAACATTCTATTCAAACTCAAGGACCTAGATCTCATGCATGGTGCAATATCCACATCCAAGATGTCATTTTTATGAGTCTACAACTCCAATAGATCAGAAATATTAAGTATTTAAGCTTATTGAGGCCATTTGCACAAAAAGCCTCCACCTTTGGGACTTAAACCCTAGAAAATGATACCTTAAGCATATAACATGAACCAAGTGACAAGATCCGAACTTTTTACCAGATAATGAAGCTTTAACCCTTGGAAAGCTCAGATCTACACTTGAGCAGCACTTCTAGCCTCTCCAATAAGCTCTTCTTCTCCTTTGCAATCTTGGAATGGCACCACCAAGCTTAGAATGCACACACAAAGGCTTAAGAATGAAGGCACACACTATTTAGGGTTTCACTCTGAGGGATGGTGGCTGAGAAGTCCAGCCACACATTAATTTTATAGCCCTCCAAAGAGATTAGGGTTTTTAGATCTGGGCAAGTTACATCATGCGTAACCTTGGGTACGCCCAGCGTACCTGACGGGAAACGCGTCCAAATGAGGTGCGCGAGTACGCGCAGCGTACACCTTGTACGCCCAGCGTACTTGCCTACCATGAAAACCCTAAATTAACAACTTAACCAAGATGCAAGGCCAAAAGAAGAATACCTGGATTTCGGGCTGTTACATATTCGTTTTGGAAAACGGGGAAAATTGAATCCATCTTACATTGGACCTTTCGAGATCCTTGCCCGAATTGGTCCAGTTGCGTACAGACTGCAGCTACCCGCTGAGCTCAGTAGCGTACACCCTGTGTTCCATGTTTCCAACCTAAAGAAGTGTTTATCCGATGAAACACTCGTCATTCCCCTTTACGAAATTAAGATCAACGAGAATCTCCTATTCGTGGAAGAACCAGTCAAAATCCAAGACGGGGAGGTGAAGCGAAGCAAAGTCGCATTCCGATTGTGAAGGTACGGTGGAACGCAAAGCATGGGACAGAATTCACGTGGTAACGCGAAGATCAAATGAAGCAAAAGTACCCTCATCTATTCTAACATTCTCAAATCTGGCTTTCAAAAGAATTTTGTGACGAACTTCCCTATAACGGGGGATGATGACACAACTAGGAATTTTGATGCCTTGTAAACATTGAACAATGCTAACAAATGTGAAAACATGTAAGGTGCTTATTCAATAACAACATAATTTTAATCAAACCCTTCATACAAGCACTACAAATAATCAACAAATAATTGGAAACCCTAGAAATCCTTGTTTAAGTCCATTTTGGACTAGGATTTCCTTATTGGACCCAATAGACCAATAAGCTTCCAATTTGACTATCTTGGGCTTAGAAATCTTAAATGAGCTCTAATTGGACCCACTTTCATTTATTTTAATATTTTGGGCCATATTGAGCCTAGAATGAAACAAAATATTTAAATGAACCTTATTGGGCCATAACTAACCTAATTTATCCCTCATACGTCATAAAAATCACATTTATATTTATTTGGGCCAAAAATCACTCAACATAACCATGAAATTGGGCTTAAGCATTTAAGGCCCAAATATTCTCTCCTCCCTCTCCATTCTCAGCCCAAGCCCAACCCATGAAGAAGAGTTGACTTAGGCTTGCCACCTCACTTTTTCATGGAGGTTATCCATGCAAATAACCCAAATCTCCATGCACCATCTCATCACACTCTCTCTTCTTCCTCTCTCCTTTGCTCTCGGCCAAATCCATACACACACACACATATTTCATTCAAAGTTCTCTCAAAGAAACTCTCTTTCCATTCTCTCCAAATTTTCGAGATCTAAGAGGTGTTCAAGGAATTTCTTCCATAAAAATCATCATTCAAGGTAAGTTGGTGCTTAAATCTATGATCTAACTCACTTCTTTTCATCAAAAATCATCTCTTAATCCATTCAAGTTCATGATCTTGCATCTTAGAACCCACTAAGTTCGAGATCCATCCAAGGAACTTGATAGGGCCGAAAATAGCACCAAACTGCTCCAAATCCTCTTCAAAACCGATCCACAACTCAAGGTGAGTTTCATACCCTTTTTCTTTTCGGTTTTTATGAGTTTTATGGGGGAGAATATAATAAAATGTGTAGATCTATGTGTAAATGTATGCTGTGTGTGATTTGATGCATGTATGTGTGTGATATCATGTGTTTTGTGATGAATAGGTTATCAAAAAGGGTGTAAATCCGAGATCTAAGACATGAGAAAGGAAATAAACATAACTTAAGCTATTTTACACTAAATAAGTCAAGAAAAATAGTTTATAAGGTTAGGATGAACATAGTTGAGCATAAAATCCATTTTTGGGCTTAAATTGTCAAAAATACAAACTTGGGGTAAAAATCAATAAGTCACGGTTTCTTGAAGGTTAAGAGGAGCCAAAATAGTTTCTATAAATATTCTTCGGAATATTAGAAATTTCTAGGAACTTAAAATGTAAAATTTTAACCTAATGGGTTAATTATAGGCTTCTCGGCCCAATAAGCCTCAAAATGCGAAATTTTACAAGTTAAGGGGTTGGAAATGTAACTTTCTGTAAAACAGGGGGTATTTAGCATAATGAAATGATTATAAAGGTCAAAAATGCTTTTCATTATCAAAAAGGACCAAAAATGCAAACCTTTTAGATTTTGGGCTAAAACTGTAAAAGTTGTGAAAATGAGTCCTTAATCGAGAATCACTATTCTAGAGGGACTGAAGTTGTCAACTAAGTAGACTTTGAGTTAAAAATCGTGTTTTCATCAAGTAAATTATACAAAAGTGTCAAGAAAAGTATTTTAAGGACTAAAAATAAAACTGTTTTATTCAAAAGGACCAAAAGTGTAATTTTTACAAAAGGAGGGTAATGAAAAGGATCAAACTCCATTTTCAAACAAATTAAGTCATTAATACAAAATACAAGATCCACGACTATCGACGAAACGGAAAAAAAAAATACATTCTCAACAACAAATATCGTTACAAAACGAATTGATTCGGTCTCGAATCAATAACAAAACAAAATCATACAACCAAAGCATTTCAATAAACACGCGATAATTATGATGAGTTAATTTACAAACTTTGGGCTTGGAAGTTTCAAATTATGCTTGTTGGGCCTTGCTAGCCCAATAACATGATCTTTGGGCCCGAAGGGAATACGCTTACTTGTTATTAGGCCTCCTATGACCCAATTCCATGTAAAAGGACTTTCAATAGCTCTAACGTGCTATTGGGCCCTAGTGGCCCATTAGTACTGCTAGTGAGGTCTAGAAGTCAAATGCGAGTTGGGCCAAGTGTCTTTCGCATTCCCGATAGCC
Source organism: Lactuca saligna (assembly GCF_052625555.1). Lineage (NCBI taxonomy): Eukaryota > Viridiplantae > Streptophyta > Magnoliopsida > Asterales > Asteraceae > Lactuca > Lactuca saligna. Next base: position 75,830,758 of record NC_136418.1, read on the forward strand.
TTGAATAACTCATGGAAATAAATGGGGCTTCGTACTCTCCTTTCTCCCCGGTTGTTGGGCTTATGAGAAATCAAAGTAAACAGATTCAGGACAATAAACAATAGTAATCAGGGTGGGTGGATTAAGTGAGTAGTAAGGGCCAACACCTTTAAGGATCGTTCGTAATTTGCAGTTATAAACTAGCAATTTACTTAATGCGTGATTATAACGACTCACAACCCTAATTAATCCAACGCCACCTGGTTAATCCAAAACATTCGATGTGTCGATATAACAAAAAACAAGTCATGTATTTTACGTATTGGGAAAACATCGGGTTTTCCTGGGAAGTTCAACATTTTCACTTGCGTGATGTATACAAACTTCAACAATTATACATGTTTTGGAAAATCAACAAGCACATATTTACGGATCTTCACACTTTTTATAAACAAATACTCTTTTCAGAAAATATCGGATTTTCTGGGTTTACAAACTACACCAAATCATTTTACCACAACATTACTTATGATCTCACCAACATTCCATATATTGACGTTTTTCAAAATAACTTGTATTGTCAGGTAACAGGCAAGTCGAAGAATAAGTAACAAGTAATGTCACGGTGTTTTGCTTAGGTTATCTGTTAGATAGTTATGTTATGAAATTGTAATGTCTAAAACAATGTACGGAATGTAAACACTATTAGTTGTAATATTTCAATGCATGGTGATGTATTATGTTATGATTCATGTATATTCATTGTGATGGTATTCAATTTTAGTCACAAGAGCCCTCGGACGTTTCCGCTGTCTGGTTCGGGGGTGTTACAGCTATATAGCTAAAAAACTTCATTGGAGACCTTGGAGTTGTACCAGCTATTAAGGAGCCTGTGGACATTTTCTGTAACAATGAGGGTGCAGTTTCCTTAGCTAAGGAACCAAGGGATCACGGCAGATTTGGGCACATCGACAGAAAATACTTCATTAGACATCAAATAGAAGAAGGACTCCTCATGGTTAAGAGGGTATCTTTGGATGAGAACCCATCAGATCCCCTCAGGGTCAAGTATTTCCAACATGTAAGGCGCATCGGGCTGAAGGATGATATTAGTTTTATAGATTAGATAGTTATTTTTGAAACTTGTAAAATGTAACTTGACATTTGATGGTTAAATTAAAGTTGTTGTTTATTTATAAGTAAAGTGTTGCTATCATGTATCAATTATTTACTATTGTTTCAATTTTCCATGTTTTGACTTCTAGATAATTTCTTTATTCAAATTCTCCACAGTCAGTCATATGTTGGAAGTAGATATGAATCAAGACTATCATGAAGTTGGCTTGTAGATGTCTAAGATATTGGACATAGTAAAAGTTACTACAACATTAATGAGTACTCATAAATTATGAGTATTGGATTCAACCCAAGCTCACTTGTATCACTTCATGAAAGTTATCTCGAGTGATCATGAGATGGTAATATCATATAAGTCTTCAAACCTAGAGATATGAGTTGTTGATTATGAGTTGGTTGTGCATTTTTTGTACGAAAATGCATCGGTAACTCGATATTATGAAACGTGCTTTTGTGCATAATTCAACAAGTAGTAGAACAAGCATATGAGTCGAAGTTTATTTGTTCCATCTACTCCTTGGAGGATTAGACGCAATATATGGGCTCCTCGATGTTTTTGTTTTGACCTATGTACCGGCTCGGTCAAAACTAAATTAATGTCTTCAATTAAGTTCAATGTCAAACAAATTGGAAATCGGGAAACAAACTGATGGACAATAAGTATGACATTGTTCCATATATTTGTCCGGTTGATATCTAGAACAAAGGATTATGTGATCCCTTATCTTAAATGGTGTATCATCGTCATCTCAATTTCTCGAGACTTTGAAAGAGTTACAATTGCTGATCGGTTCCTAAATTCATGCTGATAACTATAGTTATTAGACTTATCCAAGTGGGAGACTGTTGGATAAGGTGTCTAAGTCCATAAGTATATTGGGTATGTACTTGACCTGGTTTAGCATGGTCCAATTGGGTTGCATGGCATCGGAACAATTGGATAGACAAATAAGAAAAGAATATTTATGGTTTGTTAATATATTATAAGTTCTAGTATATTAATATGATTATTTAATTAGTGTTGATCAAGAATTAATTTGTAATTAATTTTGTGATCAAATAGAGACTAATTAAATATATGAGGATAGATTATGTAAATATTGTATTCTTATGTAGTGGGCTAAGAGTCCATGATTCACTAAATTGGGTTAGGAGCTATTGGGTGCTCCATGGATGGTCCATGGAGGTTTACATGGAGTAACCCCACATGTGGAACACTATATAAAGACCTTATTAGCTAGAAAAATGGGCACTAAGACAATTGCATGAGGTCTGGCTCATTTTTGTGATCAAAGTATTCTCTTCTCAAGTTATTCCAAGTGTTCTTTATGTTGTGTGAAACATTTGAGGCATCACACTTAGGGTGCTAGGCTCACATGGTCTTAAGGAATCTTCAACACACAAAGGTAAGTCATTATACTAGTTTTTATATTACAAGTTCCCCTGTTGTATGCTAGTTAAGACGTAAACCTTGGAAAAATCAAATTTGCATGAATATTAGAGAAAACATAGATCCAAGGTTTCTAGGGTTGCATGAACACCATAGGAGTGTTAGATTGCTCAAAACCCATCACCTCTATCCTCCTAACGTGAAACCCTAGCCTCGTTGAAGCTTTTGGAGCTCATTTTGGTGTTCTTGGTGATCCTTAAAGGTAGAAGAAGGTCTTTGTGGTGTAGAGAGCATCTTAGCAAGCATAGAGATTTTGTTTGAACACTTTCTAGACTTTTTTAAGTCATCAAGACTTGATCTTTTTAGGTCTTTTGCTAAACATCTAGGTTTATTGCATGTTTTGGTCCCTTGTTAAGTTTATAGTGATTGACTGAGTAAAGTTTCCTTCTTTATGGCTCATCATTGTCCTTTGAACCCTATATATTCTTGATCTAGAAAGTTGTGTGTGAATTGATAATCTTGCATGAGGTTTAGGTCATATTCTTGGCTTTTGATGTAGAAAAGTAGAAGACATGCATAGGACAAGCGTGTCCTTAAAGTTGGATTTTTATTGACCATTAGGGTCCCTAGAAGCCTATTGGATAGTATGACTTGAGGGCTTAATGGAATAAGGAAAAAATCCATTAAGTTGTTGATGAACAAAAACCACGACGTTGCGAGTTGGATGGCATGATGTGGGGGATGAAGGGATTCGTGACTGTTTTGGACGGACTCTCCCACGACGAGTGGATTGTGTACCACAAAATGGAAATGGATATGTACGCGACTGAGTTTGATTATGGCTAAGTTATTAACTGGGAATAAGTTCATTGGCCACAACGTGCCCTTGGGTAGGCCACGACGTGGAGATCAACTAACATTGACTTTTGACCTGGGTTGACTTTTAGTTATTTTCTAGTTTTAGAAGGTGGAATAAGGGTTTACTTTGTATGGTATATTAGGAGGTGTAGCACGCACCTTTCGAATGTGTGAGTGGATATATGTGGATTGCTTGTGAGGTGAGTCTTCTTACTATACATATGTAGGATGCAAGTTGTCTTTGTGATACTTACATAACATACCATGGGGTAGCCCATGGCAGATGTATAAAAGACCATGGGGGTAGCCCATGACACTTTTATGTAAGACCGGGATTTGGTCCTTCACTTTGTAAGGAAAGACCATGGGGTAGCCTGTGGCACTTGGATGTCAAACCATGGGTGTAACCCGTAACATTTCAGGGAAAGACCACGGCGGTACCCAGGGCACTTGGATGTAAGACCATGGGGGTAGCTCATGGCAAATTTATGTATGGTATGTGGTATTTTAGGGGAATCACTAACCTTTGTCCTTACGGTTTATGTTTAAAATGTTTTCAGGTACTTCTGGTTCCTAAGGGAAGGGACCGTCATGATCACAATACATCCCCTGGAGATTTATTCCGCACTAACTGTTTATGAGTTTACTCTAATGTGTTGGGAATACTTTTACTGTGAATGTCTTTGATGCAAACTACTGAATGTTTTGGTTGATCTAAATTGAAATTTTTACTTAGTATTTTTGGGACATTACATTTCAAGTTCAATGGTTGTCTTTATTTCGAAAAATGTTGGCCTGATTAGGAGTTATTATGTTCTTACGCAAATATTGGATCTATATGCTTAAAAATAATCATAATAGGATATTGCCTTTTGCATATGATCTTACACATCAACAACAAGTAGACACTTAAATTGGTTAATTTAATAAGATGAATTAGATTCAAGTTAAAATATCTCAACTCTAGTATTTATTATTTCATAAGGAGAAAATAACAGCACAATTCATATTGTATGAATTGTTATAAATAAGGTACTTATACCATTTAAATGTCAAGTTATTTAACTTTTGTAAGACTGATTTATTGAATTTAAAGAGTTATGTTAAATAAATAAAACATATATATATATATATATATATATATATATATATATATATATATATATGGAAGCTTTTATAAATTATAAACATTGATTTTATAAAAACTAGAGGGTAAATAAGAGAGAGGTTGAGTGTTTGACTCACTAGCATCCTCCCATCTTATGGTGTCATCCAACACCACCACTTTCTCTCTCTCTCTCTCTCTCTCTCTCTCTCTCTCTCTCTCTCTCTCTCTCTTTCTTGATGGTGGTCCAATGCATGTATAAAGCCTTAAATTCTAGGTGGTCGGGTACATGGGTGAGATGTAGTTAAAAAAGTCATAAGCTACTGACTTGGGTTACACCTTTTAACCCTCTAATGTATTATATCCACAATTCTCTCTAGATACACAAATACTTCTTGATTTTACTCCATAGAGGTATTAGAATCATCCCTCTCTTGAAAGCCAAAAATTGGAACTTTCTTTCAAGCTTAAGAGGTTAAAATTATACAAGAGAAGGACTTGAACTCTATTAAGTGTTGGATCTTCTTAGTGGATATAATGCTAAATAACCTCAAGTTTGAGTTAATGCCTCACTTCACCAACATCCAAACTCCTGACGATCAAAGACTTCAAATTTTATAATCTTTAAAACCCATTTTGGTTGCTTATTTTATATTTCATGTTCATGTTAAGTGATACTTGGTAGATTTTATCTTGATCAAGTGTTCTATTTTATAATATAATTTCTTTTCAAGCTCTGTGATTATATGTTATTGAAACCCCAAGAACAAATTTCCAACAAGTTCTATTAGAGCCATCTTTGCATGCATGTTTAGTTCTCACGTTTATATGGATAATCTTGGTTTTTGGAAGCCATCGATAACTTTCATTTTAGATAAAAATTTCATTCATGGCTTGTTTGGCAACTTGGATATGCTGGCTTTTTGTGTGACCAAAGATTTTCATGTATTTGGCTACAGAAAGTTGCCTTAGAAAAACAATGAGTTGCTTTTTCTAAGTATTTGTGAATATGTTGTGCATAAACAAGACATTGGACCATCATGATGTTGTTTATGTAAGAATTAAATTTGGATGTAATATTTATTTATTTATTTATTGATTTATACAGTATGTAATAGTAAATATGCATTTATTTAAATTTAATGCATGTTTTAAGTGTTAGATATACATATCTTACAATGTAACAATTTTGAAGAATGAAGACCATTTTAGAGGACAACGAGAGGCTACACTTTTGATGTTGTTTGACCACAACCTCATAGATTTAGTAAGAGAATCACAACACTTTTGGAGCCAAGAATAATTCACATGTAATGGTTGTTTTAGCAAGTAGGAGCATGAATACATCAACGTGAAGATTTTGGTCCTTTATGTCCCTTAGGAATGTACTTAATTTTCATGTATTGACAATATGAAATATCTAAGAGTTATGGCTTTGTTTATGCATTTATGTATGTATGTGATGGTTGTATTTTGTTAGTTTTGTTTGTATGCATGAAATAGGATTTTGCATGCTAGACAACCAAATAATAAAACATAAATCATCATGGAATTTATTTTCTTTCAAAGTAATAACTTCAACATAAGATGGGTTAATATAGAGATTTATAAAACTCATTAAAACTCCAAATATAAATAACAAAAGGATGTTTTATTAAAGACTAAAATTGATTCATAGTAGGGATTGTGCCTTGGTATAGCTACGTCAAAATCTCAGTGTGTTGTTAGCTACCCTCATGAGGGTTTGTCCAATGAACACTCAAGATATCACGCTGCAAAGAATAGACAAACACTAGGTTAGAAATCTATACCATGGGATGGACACATGTATTGCTCTACAATTCCTAAATTAGATGCCATTTTTGAGTTATGAAGTATATTTTTTGGGAATTGCTTTCCCTTCAGGAAGGATCGAGCTTCCTTTTATAGTTGGGCGTTAGTCTGGTTCATAATCTTTCCATTTGGGTCTTTCTTTGGCCTAGAGGTCGCCAGGGTAAGATTTATTAATGAAATAAGTTTTTATTTTCCATGTTTCCTGGGATGTTATTTTGTAGACTTTATACGGAAGATCAGTTTTATAGGGTGTATGTATTCGATATATCATGGTGAGTCCAATACCGACCCGTGTCCTTCATAGGCTGTGACATCCCCAATTTCACAACTAGAAAAGACCGATTTATGTATACTTTATTTGAAAATCAGAGTATACTTTTAAAGAAATATGTTGCAGAATTTTTTTCCCAAAAATATAATAAAGAATTTATCAAAGCACTTCTGAAGAAATGTATACTCCAGTGCTCTCTTGCCACTACATGTATACAAGAAAGTAAGTGGGTCAGGCTTGGGAGTCTGGTAAGCACATAGGGTTTTCAACCCACAATAATTAAGTTTATTAATTTCATCAATTCAATCAACCCGATTACTCATTTCGGTTATCCTCACTTTCTGTCCCTAAAGAAACCAAAATTAAGCGACTTAGCCTAAGGATCTTCATCAGGATGACAACACTGCTTAGGGTATTCCTCAACAATACATGTCAAAAAGGAGACCATGAGGGGGATAGAGTACATCTGGTGAACACTTAGTTCAAGCACACCTACAAGTTGTGAGTCTGCTAGCATTCCACTGGACTGTCTAGAATAGTTTGTGGTCGTCATCTATACTCTGCCAGATGATTGGATCATCATAAAAACCGAGGGCCTCTCATCATTTATTAATCATCTATATCATCTACCCATCTTTACCCATAAATTATAGGTATAAAATACACATACAGTTTAAATCGAATAAAACATATATATTTTGTTCATCCAGCATAGATATCAAGAGTACATATAATATTCACACATAGCATGTAATTTATATTAAATACTTCATATATATGTCTAAGATGAAAGTAACTATGCACTCACTTGTTAAAGTGAAGATTCCAAACTTGGGCAGCGCTACACTTCTAACAGTTATATTTTCCTTCGACGAAAACTAGTATCATTACCGCTAGATTGTAGTCTAATATTTATTGCAACTATTTACGAACGTTATTGTTTTATAAGTGTTAAACAATACTTTTCAACCACTATGTACAGACAGGTGTCAGACATTAAAATCGGTGGGCAGGACCATTTTGGCATTATACCACTTCTGAAATCCAACAACCCTATGTGGCCCTTCAAACTAGATTCCCGGTACCGTGAGTAGTTAAAAGACATTATAATAACACTTTATATTATATTATATATATATATATATATATATATATGTGTGTGTGTGTGTGTGTGTGTTTATAAGTTCATAATAACGATAATAAACTTAAATATAAGTTATACTTAAAGTAAGGTAAGCATAACTTACTTATAAGAGGGTTTGGCTAGGAACCGGGCTTTGCAGGGAAAGAACTTCTGAATCGTAAGCTCTTCTTCTTGGAGCCTTCTGGTGCTCCTGGAATTGCCTCTTATCACTTAGGAAGTACTAAGGGTTGTGAGGGGTTTAGAGAGAACTTTGAGAGAGAAAGAAGGGTGAAGGTATGAAGAAATGAGGGTGCCCTCACATGCTATTTATAGGAGTTGATCCTTGGTTATCTTGGGAGTTCATCAGAGCTACGCTACATGTACAAGGCTACTTTGCGCATATTAGGGGACATGTGTTGTGATACGAAGCGAAGTGTGTGGGCAGCAAGCAAAGCCCGAGATTTGGCCACGTCTACCTCCTCGCATCAGCTCATTCCTGACTTCTAAATTCCATCACTTTTGCATACGAGCTCCGTTTCTTACTTTATTTATCTCCACGCGTAGATGGCGATGTACTCTACAACTTTCATTTAGACTCCGTCGGCTAATTTTGACTTTATTTTTAAATTTATATTTCAACACGCCTGGACAGTTAACGTCCGTTAAAAATTCATAACTTTGTCATCAGACGTCTGTTTTCATCTATCTTAAAATCGTTGAGTTCTTATTAACGAGATCTTTGATTCTCATTTAGATTGTATCAGCTAAAAATTTGAATTTTGGGTTGTGCATTGCTATGCCAAATTTTAGAAAAATCATAACTTCCTCATACGATGTCAGATTTGGACGTTATTTTTATGCACACTCTCGGTTTAATGTATACTATGACGTACGTTTAGATCGATAAGGCTAAAAAGTATTACATCGGAAATTCACTTTTTACGATTCACGGTGTCGTGCTGATTTTGTCGTGAAACTACGACATGGCATAATTTTTTTGTTATAAGTCAGATTTTAATGTTCCTTATATCTCTGGAATCATTGTTCCAACCACTTCAACTTTCTTTATAGATATTAGGTCTACCTGTTATTTTATTTTTTATGCTTATTTTTAGTATTATTTTATTACATCATTAATAGCAAGTATAATGCACATAAAATCACAAAATTCACATAATACTCAAATAATTCTTCTTCGTTACTTCAAAATGGGTTACAATTTTTGACCCTAACTATTACATCATACTATCAATGTTTAGCCTAGAAACACGAGCTTTACAATTCTCTCCTCCTTAGGATGATTTCGTCCTGAAATCATGCATCAGCAAAAAGATATGAATAGCGACTCATCATGTTACTCTTTGTTTCCCAAGTGAGGTTTGACCCATTCGTATGTTTCCATTGCACAAGCACCAAGTTGACCATCTTGTGTCACAACTTCTTTGTCTTGTGATCAACAATCACCTCGGGCTCTTCGATTAGCCTCTTATTTTCATCCATCCTTAATTCTGAAAGTGGAATTATATCGGGTACTTCTCCCGTAGACTTCCTAAAATAACACACATGGAAAGTGTTATGAATACCATCTAGTTCTTTTGGAAATTCCAGCTTGTAAGCTTGGGTACCAATCTTCTGAAGAACCTTGAATGGTCCAATAAACCTTGGACTCAACTTTCCTTTCTTTCCAAATCATATAATTCACTTCCACGGTGAGACTTTGAGCAATAAGGAATCTCCAACTTCGAATGTCATCGGTTGTCGCTTTTGTCATCATAGCTCTTTTGGCGATCTTGAGCTGCCAACATCCTTTCTCTAATAACTTTTAGCTTTTAAGCAGTTTGATGGACTATTTCGAAGCCCATAAATTCCTTTTTTCGGGCATTAAGCCACCAAGACGCTGTACGACACTTCTGACTGTACAAAGCTTGATAAGTGTCATCTTAATGCTCAAATGGTAACTATTGTTGTAGGAAAACTCAACCAGGGGAAAATGTTCATCCTAGTTACCTTGGAATTCTAGAGTACATGCTCTTAGCATATCTTCCACTATTCGAATCGTTCATCTGCTCTAACCATCAATCTGCGGATGATAAGTTGTACTTCAACACAACTTAGTACCCATTTCCTCTTGTAAACTCCTCCAAAACCTTGATGTGAAATGACTATCATGATCTATTACAATTGTTAAAGGTACATCGTGAAGTCTCACTTCCTCCTTTACGTAATCATTTCAAGCTTATCCATAGACCATCTCTCATTGGTTGCTATGAAGTGTGCATTCTTTGTGAACCGATCCACGATTACCCAAATCATGTCATGATCGTTCTTCGTCCTAGGCAGTTTAGTCACAAAATCCATGCTGATGTCTTCCCATTAACCCATGGTTACATGTAAAGGTTCTAAATTCCCGTACGATTTCTGATGTTGTGCTTTAACTCTCGCACATGTTACATACTCTACCAAATACTTTGAAACATCGAGCTTCATCGTCGGCCACCAGTAGTAAGGTTTTACATCCATATACATCTTAGTGTTGCCGGGACGAATCGACTACATGATTTTCTAATCTTCTTCCATAAAAAGATCTCTTATTCCACCCGTCTTAGGCACCCAAATTCTATCTTCAAATACCATTAATCCTTGATTATTTGTATCAAATACCAACGTCTTGCCTAAACGTTCTTCCTTTCGGTCATTTTTCTCTAATTGTTGAATGAATCCTTGACTATTTGTACCGAATACCAACATCACTCTATCATCCACTTTTGAAAAGGAAATCTCTTCAAATGATGAAGTTAAGTGTCTTATGGCTCAAACTGCTGAATCTTATGCTGACACTTCACATGATAGTGTTGGGATTCTTAACGTTGATTCTCCTTGTAATGTTGATAATCTCAAGTCAGAATAGGACAATGCATCATCGTATCAGGTAAAAAATCACATTAAGTTTTCTTTTATTGATAATATAAAAAAAGATGACACGGTCGATCTCTTACGTTTCAATTTATTGATCTCAAATAAAGAAAAATCTTCTCTCGGTCTTGAGATAAAGATTCTCAAAGAAAAAAAAATTCTTTCACTATAAAAATCTCTTTCTACTTTAAAAAAGAAAAACACTTGTGTATCGCTTACCGATAGTTTTCTTCACACTGAAAAATAAAATTTGTTGATTATGCTAATCGCACTCAATTTATTTTGAAATTCTAGGCATCCTCTCACTTTAATGTCACAAAAATCATTAATGCTTAGATTCCAAATCAATGTATGAAAATTCTTGGAGGTGATATAGAAGGCTTTGTATCTTTAACCAAAGTTGAAACTAAATAAACCTTTTATAAAGCTAACCGCTCTATTGATTCTAATGGCATTACTAAATGTGTTACTAAATTGTCTGCTCTTAATCCTTCTCTCCAACCTTCGCATTGTGAGTATGTTCTTTCCTCCACTAAGACTTTCCTAAAGTTTCCTATATGTAATTTTGAAGTTCATTTTGTAAACAAAATTATTAGCATGTTTCCTTAGTGCTCAGTTAGCAATTCTGAACCTGAAGATCAATCAAAGTCTTCAACACCTGAAAACTATTCAAAGGATCATGAGTCTCATGACAAGGTATTATATAGGCATACCACTGCTAACACTAATTTTTCCAAAGCTAAATCAAGAATTATTAAATCAAATTATCAATGTTCTTCAGATTCAACAAATGAAAAGAAATCAAAATCTAATGTTAAAAGAAAAAAATCCTAGAATTAAATTTTATTATCGATGTGGTGATGCGTCTCACAAAGTCAGCAAGTGATCTTTTGAAAAGAACACCATTCGTGTTGACAATATCATGAATCGAAATGATAAGTTGATCAAAAAGGGAAACTCGTTGAACTATCTATTTGATGATTGTTATAACATCTTTTCTTAGTGATCCTTTGCAAATGTGTCAATGTATATTTAGTGTATATTGTTTTTTTAGACTTATTGTACATCTTAGTTTCAGGGTAAAGAGCATATTTGGTATTTTGACAATGGCTGCTCAAGACATATGACATGATTCAAATATCTCCGAGAAGATTTCATAAAGAAGGATGGTATGTCAATTACTTATAGAAATAATGGCAAGGGAACTACAAAGGGTTATGGAACGATGTGCAATTATGTTACTTTCAAGAATGTCTCTTATGTGAAAGGTCTTCAGTATAATCTCATCTCTATCAATCAACTTTGTGACATTGGCTATGAAGTTATCTTTAACAAGAAAGAAGGTAAATTTGTTGATCAACATAACATCACTTTTCTTACTGCGAATCGACAAAACGACATCTATGTTTTGGATATGTTTTCTGCTAACAAATCTCTTTGTCGTTTCTTCTTATCTCGTGCTCAGTCTCGTCTGAATTGTCTATGGCATAAAAGGCTATTACATCTGAATTTCAAGAATATCTCAAGGATTGTGGAGAATTGGCTTGTGAGAGGAATTCCTAAGATGCAATTTGTCAAAGACAAAGTGTGCTCAACATGTAAAAAGGGAAGAAAACCAAGTGTTTATTCAAACCAATGTCATGTCCTTCAATCATCAAACCTCTTCATCTCCTTCATATGGACCTTTTTGGACCAGTTTCGATTAAATCAAGAGCTAGAGAGAAATACACTATTGTCATTGTGGATGAATTTTCAAGGTTTACATGATTAATATTTTTAAGATAGAAAAGTCATACCGCTGATGAAATAATTGCTCTCATTAAGCAATGGGAAGTCTTATATGATCACAAAGTAAAACAATTTCATAGTTATCAAGGAAATGAATTTAGAAAGTCTTATCTAGAATATTTTTTCTCTATTCTAGGAATCTTTCAGAACATTTTGGCAGTTAGAACTTCCTAACAAAATGGTATTACAGAAAGAAGAAACGGAACTCTTATTGAAATTGGAAGAACTATGGTTATTGAAGCTAGTCTTTCATTGTCATTTGGGCTAAAGCCGTAAATATAGTATGTTATACCCAAAACTGGCCTATTGTTGTCAAATGTCATGGGAAAACTGATTATGAGGCTATTGAAAGCAAGAAAACCAGACATTTCTTATTTTCATGTGTTTGGATGTGTTTGTTACATCTTGAATCAAAGATATCAACGTTTGAAGTTTGAGGCTAAAGGTAATGAGGGAGTGTTTCCAGGATACTTCAGCGTATCCAAGGCTTTCAGAGTATTTAATCTTTCAAGACAAATTGTTGAAGGAACAATTCATCTCACCTTTGATGAGGATTCATTCATTCATGATTGAGTTGATCACCCCTCGTCAATTCTGAATGAACTTACTTTTAGTCCTTCTGACCCAATTCTTGAGCTCTTGTCAAATAATGTTGATCCCATTGTTCCCAATGATGATCAATGAATTAGTTCTTAGCCTACCCCTGAAGATCAACTTCTTGTCTATGAAGAAGCTGATTTATCAAATTAGGAAGGTTCTGTCCATAGCAATTTAAATCAAATTTCTAATCCTAGAATCCTTCAAGATCATCCTGAATCTCAAATCATTGGAGATGTAAATTCTGGAATTCTCACTCGCAGCAGAGTCAGCAACAACTTTTTCATGTTTGTAAAATTCAGCTTAATGATCGAACCAAAGAATATTGTTGATTCCTTGAAAGAAGTTGGTTGGATTAAGGCTATGCAGGGTGAGCTAAATGAATTCGATAATCATCGTGTTTGGACTCTTGTTCCCAAACCTCAAGGAAATACTAGAATTGGCACTCACTGGAATTTTAGGAACAAAATGGATTAAAGATGGAATCTTCATAAGAAACAAAGCTAAGCTTGTAGCTCAAGGGTTCTGTCAGCTTCAAGGGTTAGACTATTATGAAACATTTGCTCTAGTTGCAAGAGTTGAAGCAAATCGTCTGTTTCTAGATTTTGCCTCTTTCAAAAACCTCAAAGTCCACCAAATGGATGTCAAGACTTCCTATCTACATGGAGTTATTCAAGAACAAGTATTTCTAAAATAACCTCCAGGGTTTGAAAATGAGGAGTTTCCATATCATGTGTATTGTCTTGATAAAGTTGTCTATGGCTTAAAACGGGCTCCCAGGACATGGTATGACACATTGGCAACCTACCTTCTCTTAAGTGGATACAAACGAGGAAAGATCGATAACACTTTATTCATAAAGTAATCGGGATCTCATATCATTCTTGCTCAAGTGTATGTGGACAATATCATCTTCAGATCCATTGATGAAAAGCTTAGTTTAGAGTTCGTGGAGGTTATGGCCAATAAATTTGAGATGAGCATGATGGGTGAACTAACCTTCTTTTTCGGATTGTAGGTCAAACAACTAACGGATGGTATTTTTATTTATAAATCTAAATATATATCAGATATGTTGAAAAATTACGGTTTATTTGATTGCAAACCGACAAAGACACTGATGTCTTCATCAGCGTATATTGGAACTAATGTGAATGCAAATCTGTTTCGAGGAATGATTGCCTCTCTACTCTATCTTACGGCCAATCACCATGACATTATGTTTACCACCATATTGTATGCTTGCTATCATGCCAGTCCTAAGAAATCTCATCTTCATGATGTCAAAGGATTTTCTGGCACTTAAAACATACACCCAAGCTTGGGTTATGGTATCCTCGTGACTCTAGGATTTTCTGGCACTTAAAACGTACACCCAATCATGGTGGGTGTGGCGTTGATCAGAAAAGCACTTCAGGAGGAGCTTAAATGCTTGGAAATAGATTGGTAAGTTGGTCTAGCAAAAAGAAGACATCAATGGCTTGTTCTACCGTTGAGGCTGAATATGTTACCATTGGAAGGTGTTGTGCGCAGATTCTATGGATTATGAATCAGCTCTTGGATTTATGGTTTGGATTTCTCAAAGACACCCATCTTTTGTGATAACACCAGTTCCATTCAGATGTTTCAAAATCCAGTGCAACATTCCAATACCAAACACATTGACATTCTCCATCATTTCATAAGGGACATAGTTCAAAATGGAAAAGTGGAATTGTTCTATATTCCATCCACAAATCAGCTAGTTGACATCTTCACCACAACATTGGATGAAAAGAGTTTGAACAAATTAATTGTTGATCTTGGCATGCTTTCTATAGTTTAATTACCAATTAACTTCTATCTGATCTTATGAAAAACTCAAAAAACAAGCAAGTGCTTCTTTTATTATGAATGCAAAATCTTACATTTATTATTTACATGTGTTTCCTTTCAACCTTATCTAAGATTTATTTACATCTTATTTGTAAGGACTGCAGTTGTCTTGAGGATCTTAATGCTCTTGGTATTGAGAAAAAGAGTGGCATCATGTGCTTTTCTTCTTGAGAATACCCTCTTTCTCTTTCATTCAATGTTATGGATGCAAAGAGCAAGTATCAAAGCAGTAAGTATTAGCTTCATCTACTGACTCATAATCCAATAGAACCGCATATTTCCTCATGTTGATCTTGAATATATAATGGTTTTATGGATTCAAGTCAGTTAACTCGTTAGTTATAAAGACTAATATATACCTTTCTCTTGCTCCTGATGAAGTTTGGAATCCATTTGTGGCGCTTTAATAATAAAAGACTTCATCAATTGTGAGTTGTTTAATGATGTACTTAGCATTTTTTGTTCTCTTTTATAGGTTAAATTTCAAGTGAAATATATCTTGGAAATTGGAAGTGCATTAATGACCATTCAATTCCAAAGATTTGATGGAATGAGTGTTTATCACCATTCTAAAAAAGCTGCACATATTTTGTTGTTTAAACTATTTTTTCTTTGACTAATTCCTTTGTTTGTTTTCTCATATTATTTATTCTTTTATAGAATTTTGTAAAAGAATCCGACAATGGCAACTTGATCCTAGAATGCAACTTTTGACACATCATCATCCCTAGAAGCATGTTGTTGTATGTGACAAAATCTCTTTAAGTTTCCTATCAGTGAGACCATCTGCTAAGAGCATTGAGTCACCCTCTCATGCTGATTGTTTAGCACTATCTAAACTCTCAAAGTGAGGTCGCCTAGTCCAAATAAAAAAATTGATAAAAAGGATAATGTGTTTATTTTTAATTAAATCATCTTTACCTAACCCCATCCCTTGAAGCATGCGTGTCGTATGCATCAAGTCGCATTTTCTGCTGAAACATTGAGCGTAACACATGGCTTACCCTGATTGCATAGTCATCAGCGTAAGAGATACTTGTCAGGTCCATAAATGACAAAGGGTTGTTTACTTCCTTGACCTCCTAGTTTGAGGGCGACATGGTACCATTATGAATTAATAGTGAATCTTTGATTCTAGATTGCATAGTACTCTATGATACATAAGTGTACCCCACTTCTTGTTGATGAGTTAAACTATTGATGATTCATGATGATTTCACCTCATCGTGACTAAAACAATCCATTCTTGCCCTTATATTCTTCTTTAAAGTTTTATGATTCAGCGTAATGTATCATACGCTGATGAGAGCTTGACAAATCTGTGTCGATGGGTATATCATTATCCATGATATATTATACCCACTTATCCATTCTTGCCATTTTTCTTCTAATAAAAAAGATTTATGATTCAGCGTATGTCACCACATGCTGATGAGATCTCATAATACTATGTCAATGAATGGTAGTTTAAGCACACACTATCATGATACATCACAATCATACTAGAATACAAGTTGATATTCTATTCTGATTGAAGTTATATGCTAATGTAAAAGGGGGGGGGGGGGAGAGAGAGAGAGAGAGAATCTTGGTAAAACTAAAAATCTTGCTGAAGAAATCTCGCTACTAGAATTAAAGAAAAGAATATTCTAATGGGGAGTCGATTCAAGATAAAGTCAAGCTCAGCTCAAGCTTATTCATCTGTCGTCTGCCATAATTCATACATGTTTGATAAATCATTCATCTCCTCATGGGGAGCATTCACTAAAACTACAAGAGTCAATATTTTATTCTTACTCTCAGGGGGGGGGGGGGTTCACGAGCCAAAAGCATTCATTGAGGATTAGTTTTGACATCATCAGATAGGGGGAGTTTATAAGGTTATACCTTATGATTTGATCAGTCAAACACATAACAAGCTGATCTATCAGCGTCAGCATCTACAAGTCGACAACACCATCATCATAAGTTCAACGATTTTAGCTTATAGTATAGTTGTTTGATTGTAATCTTTTGTATATTAGGAAGTTACTATAGATATGTAGAATATATATCATATCCTGTATCTTTATGATAAGGCCGGTTCTTAGTATAGATTAGATACAATCCCATCAATCATGTGATATACATGTATAGATTAGTATATATACAACATTAGGGAAAACCCTAATGTTGAGGTCGAGTAGTTATGTTTGTGGCTTTGAGTCGATTGTCTTTGTGAGAAATTCGTCTTCTTGGTGAAGACAAAAACCTATTTTCTTGGTGAAAGGAATATTTGGAGAACCCTTGTGTTATTTACTTTCTATTGATTATTTTTTATATTGGTTTTACTTTTCTTATTCATATATGAAGTGTGTCCGATCAAAAACAAACTTAAATAAAATAAGTTTACCTATTCAGTGTTTCCTAGGATGTTAATTTGTAGACTTTATAAGAAATATCTATTTTATAGGGTGTATGTATTCGGAGTAAATATACAACATTAGGGAAACCTTAATGTTGAGGTCCAATAGTTATGTTGGTAGCTTTGTGTCAATTGTCTTTGTAAGAAACTCGTCTTCTTGGTGAAGACAAAACCTATTTTCTTGGTGAAAGGAATATTTGGAGAACTCCTGTGTTATTTACTTTTTGTTGATTATTTTGTTTATATTAGTTTTACATTTCTTATTCATATATGAAGTGTGTCCGATCAAAAACAAACTTCAATAAAATAAGTTTACCTTTTCAGTGTTTACTGGGATGTTACTTTGTAGACTTTATAAGAAATATCTATTTTATAGGGTTTATGTATTAGGTATATCATGGTGAGTCGAATATCGACTCGTCTTGTTAATGGGATACAACCTTTCTTTAGATCATAGCGTTCGGCCGACCTGTTTTTTGTATGGGTCGGTACCTATACCCCATTACAGTCTATTTTAGACATTAGTTTGTGTTATATACTAACCTATTTTAGTCATTTATCTATTTTAGAAAACAATATACTTTAGACACTAGTCTATTTTATTTAACACCGAAAATTTTCCAAACTAAAATTTCATTTAAATTCGCTTTGATCTTAAAACACTTTTTGTAAAAATATCATTTTTGTTTGAATTAAAAAAAACATAACTCCATAATCAAATAAATAGTTATCCAAGATCCTCTAAAACATAATTCTTTCTCTGGTGTGTACAATCGAGTCGGTGCTGTCCCGTGATCCTGAGAAAATCTGAAACACAAAGCACAAAACACTGTAAGCAAGAAGCTTAGTGAGTTCCCCAAAATACCACACATAACACATACTAGCCACTTAAGGCTATAACTCTGTGGACCCTCTAGTCCTAGCTCTGTGAACCTTCTGGTTCTAACTCTAATATACTCTGATATACTGTCACACCCCAAAACCGGAACGGCGGAAACATTCTAGGGTGGATGACGTCATGCCAAGTATCACAACACATGCGTTATAGTAATCAAAGTACAACAAAACATTGCATTAATAGTAATAGTTTTACATGGTTCACATTACAATATATCGAAGTAATACAAGTAAATGTAATAAGAACATGGTACTAAGCTATCTTCATCAACAGCTCCGGGGAATGTACCTGTCCAATGCTGACCTGAGAATACAAGTTATTTGAAAAGCGAGTATCAGCATTTTTACAAATGCTGGCGAGTTCATAAGTAATTAGTGACATTTTATTCAAATAACTTTATAATGTAGTAGTTTAAGAGTTCACAGTGTATTAGAGTTCTTTCCAGAAAATCCTATATTTTCTTTAATAAAAGCAGCCTTGTACCAAGACTGGATGGAGTTATGTGGTAAAACGTAGCTTTCCCTTAATCGCTATCATTATCAAAATACTGAATTTGTTTATTAAAGGAAGCGAGAGAAGTCAGGGAAATAACATATGCCTCAGCAGTGAGGACTGCTGACTAAGGCAAAGGAAACATAGACTCCAGGAGAGTATCGAACGAACGACACGCCTGGTTCCGTCTAACAAATGGAAACACAGACCCCAGAAGGTACCAAATGAAAGGTACAACTGGTAAGGTCTAAAACAGTGAATACAGACCGCAGACAGTATCAAGTGAAAGATACATCTTGTAAGGTCAAAACAAAGAATATAGACCGCAGACAGTATCAAATGAAAGATACATCTTGCAAGGTCAAAACAGAGAATACAAACCGCAGACAGTATCAAATGAAAGATACATCTTGCAAGGTCAAAACAGTGTGACTCTGAAAATCAGATACCAGCATACAGTGTAAATTGCCGGTGAAATACTGTTACCTTAAGGCCATGAATTATAAGGCAACCTAGGATACTCGTAACCATACTAACCGACACTAGAGTACCTGACGCCCTACAAGCATCTATAAATTATGACATTTGTCACCCCTTGGCTTGGTGGGCCGTGGACTGTAGCTAGCAGTCAGGGTGCGGGGGTGTCAATCCCGTATAGATCTATACACACAATGTCCGCTCTCCCTACAGGAGACTCTGGTTACCAACTAGACGATGGAGAAGGCCGTGTCCCGAAAATGCATCCCAAATAGTGGGTAGTGGGTTTCATATGTAAGTGCTGAACTAGGGGTAGAGACTCATAACTGGACTGACTAATGTAAACCTATATGTCTATACTCGTATACATAACATACAACAAATGAACCAAACGACCTTCCCATAGAATTCGTCCACTCCTTAATATAAGGCAATCCATGGCCCAATTTGAATTATCTTATAATTACAATTCCAGTCCCTTAAGTTTAATTAATCTCTTTTAGTCACAAACTAATTACCAACTAATTCTTGACTAATATTAATTAAACAATATGATTTCCCCCTTAATATATTATTCTCATAATATATTAATAAATCATATTTAATCCTTTCTCTCCATAATTCATCCTATCAAGTTGCTTTGATGAAGGCAACCCAAAAGGACCTTGCACCATCGGGTCAAGTACATACCAAAATAGTTATGGACTTAGACACTAATCCAACAGTCTCCCACTTGGACAAGTCTAATAACCATTCTGCGTATGACTTCAGATCCTGATCTGTAATCGTAGCTTTCCAAAGCCGCTGTCAACTCTGATCCTATCAGATACGCGTGTCCTTTAGATAAGGGATCATATATTCCTCCATTCTAGATATCGTATGAGACATGATTTCAAATCATCCTCTTTGTACTATTTCTCGATTCCCGATTTATGACGACTGACTAATTGAACAAATCAAATTAGCCCTAGCTCGGCCGAGCATTTACGTTTGTCATCACTAAATCATTAAGGGGCCCAAAGATATCGCTTTTATCCTACTTTGGATAAAAGGAACGGATAAACTTTGATTCAATGATTGCTTTGTTGGGTTTTGAGCAATCTAACACTTCGTAAGTGTGCATGCAACCCTAATAAACCTTGGATCTATGTTTTCTTCTAAAATACATGCAAATAATAATTTCCAAGGTTTCTTCCTAACTAGCATAGCATAAGGATTATGAGTCATAAATTTACTAGTAGAAATACATACCTTTTGATGGTGGTTGATTGCTTGGAGTTTGAGAGCCTAGCACCAATAATGTGAATGCCTCAAATGGAATCACAAATCACCACAAACACTTGGAAAACTTTGAGAGAGTAGTATACTTTCTTATGAAATCGGCCACCACTAAGTCTCACACAACTAGAGTCTACCTTTTGAGCCATATTTCTTGCATCATATGCTTCTTTTTATAGTGTGCATCGTTAGGGTGAAACCCTAATAACCCATGTCTTTTCCTTTCCAAGGATCCATGGGTTAAAAGCTCCATGGATCATCCATGGACTTCCATATTAGCTTAGCCCACTAACAAATGAGTATTAGTCCACACTATATAAAATATAATAGCCCATAATTTAATCGGTCTTCTTTTTAATCTCTAAATTAATTCATAATTAATTTAAGGCTAAAACTAATTAAATAACATGACTTCATATTAATGTATTATAACTTATAATATATTAATAAATCGTAAGTATACAATTCTCATAAAATTATCCATAAATCGTTTGGATGAAATGCAACCCAAATGGACCATGCCGGGTTGGGTAAAGTATGTACCAAATAAGTTATGGACTTAGACACATTATCCAACAGACTCCCACTTGGATAAGTCTAATAACTATATTTGCATATGTTACTTCAGGAACCAACCAACAATCGTAGCTCTCGAAAACTCTGTTGAACTATGCAACGCCATTTTAGATAAGTGATCATATATTCCTCTATTCTCATGATATCAGCAGGACAAATACATGGAACAACGTCGTACTTATTGTCCAGCAGTTTGTTTCCCGATTTTCGATTTGTTTGACAACGAACTTAATCGAACACATCAATTTAGTTCTGACCGGACGGTACATAGGTCACAACAAAATCATCGAGGGGCCCAGATATCGCTTCTATTTCTAGAAGGAGCAGATAAACTTCGACTCATATGCTTGTTCTACTACTTGTTGAATCGTAGACAAAGGCACGTTTTATAACATCAATTTACTGATGCGGTTACGTGCAATCAATGCACAACCAACTCGTAGGTAACAACTTATATCTCTAGGTTTGAAGATTTATATGATATTACCGTCTCACGATCACTCGAGATAAATTCCATGAAGTGATACAAGTGAGCGTGGGTTTATTCCAATACTCATAACTTATGAGCACGCATGAATGTTGTAGCAACCATTGCTATGACTAAACCCATTTAGCCATCTACAAACTCGATTCATGACAGTCTTGATTCATACCTACTTCCAACATATGAACGACTGTGGAGTGTTTAAATAACTTAGTCATTCGGAAAGAATAACCTAGCTATTTTGGAAGTCAAAACATGCAAAGTGAAAGAAAATAATAATCGAATCCAATATGGTCTCAGAACCCTTTTGAATATAAATAGAACCACCTTTTATTTATCACCATATTGATTACACATTATTCATTGTATAATGTTTCAGACAATCAACTTAAGACTTGAATAAAACAATAGTCGTCCCATGCTCCTAGCATGTACACTTTGTTTTTCTAAACAATAGTTATGCCATACTCCAAGTATGCACACTATGTTTGTCTATGATCCTTACATTGTGATGTAGATCAATTGAACATGATTCCAATGATACTCATTTCACAATCCCAAATCCTTATTGTAAATGTAAGAATTTCTAATTTCTACCATTTACCAAAAATCTGTTAGACTTAAACTTATATGCATTGATCCTCTCATAATGATTATGCGCAAGGTCACCAAAACCTTGTCATCAGTCATTACAGAGAATTCCAAAGGAGATCAACTCTATGGAAACGAAGTCTCATATTCAAAGTACATTGCTTTGAACATCATTCTTGCATTAAGTTTTTCTAATCTTACATAGATTGAATAACTTCCACCTATGGAGACATTTCCATTGTCCCATTTTGACTATCACTTCCGAACAAGAGTTACTTCTTTTCAGAACATGTCAATACGGTCTTTTCCGACAACTTACATCATACTTCCAACTTTCCCTGAGCAACCAATCTTTGGCAAACCTCAGATTGTCCTCGACAATTGCTTAATCACTCTAGTCATATCTAGTTATAGACTTTTCCCTTCTCAATGCCTTAAACATTTGGAAAATTTAGAAAAGATGAATATTATAGCACATGAAATCAATCCTATCTCCGAAGCATATGGGACACGACTCATGATGTCTCACATAAAGACATGATACTAGACTAGTCATTCGCTACAATATTTTTTATTTGCCATGTTTTCAAAATTTAACAATGAAGAGTGATGTCGTAGTCATAATTGAATTTTGAGAACACAATATATATATATATATATATATATATATATATATATATATATATATATATATATAATTTCCTTAAGTCGAACCATTCAGACATAAAATTCATATATATGTCCTTGACTAAAGATGATTAAAATCTCAGTCTAAGCTTTAGAATTGAAATGAAGTATAATTTCCTCTCCATTAATTATAGCAAAACAACTTTTCAACCCCTGCAACTTCACGAATTGAAACTTTGTTTTCTATAATTAACATTGCTAACTTGCAACACTAAACGTAATAATCATGCTCCTACTAACATGATGATTATCAGCATAACACTTATGCTCCCACTAGCTTTGACATATTTCCAGAAATCTGCTGGACTTCTGAAATTTAGATTCATACACCCTTTCTTAGATAGCTCACAGGTGTATCTAAACAATTTTCAGAACTATGAAAAGGGATGCCGTAATCATAGTCTCAATTACTTAGGCATTTTCCATTTCTCACAAGTCCATGTTAGTGTGCCGGTTAACCACACACGCTCCACTAACGACTTTTGAAAATGCAAATAACACAATTGCTATCTACTTAAAATCTACTTAGTGAAAGCGTTTCCTCACCATCATTCTCGTGAATCGGAGAGAAACCTTATGACACTTAGATTTTACAGTGTATGAGTTCCTATCCATGTGAATTTATCAAAACCATAATCACAAGATAAGGTTAGTGATAAATTCAGCCTTACATGGATTAAGCTTGTTCAATCTTAGTTTCTTGTCACCTTGGTAGCACAAGGCCCACCAATGCTTCCAAGTTGAACTCTAATAACTCACATGCAAATTCTACTTATTTGAAGTAGGTACAGAAATAAGAATTATGTCAACATGATAGGTTGTAAACCTTAAGTCGCGTGCTAGTGATAAACTACAGGTTTTACTCTTGATTAAATCTTGAAACTCTTTCAGGATCTTTAAGGCTCCCACTGTCCCCTTGACATATAAGTTTCCCCAGTCAAGAACCATTCCTTTACAAAACAAATATTCAAGGGATAGTGCAGGTTCTTATCAAGACTAACACTTCACACAATTGGTCTTAGTTGGTCTTTATCTCATCCAAGACATCACAACTTACCAATCTCAAATGTACAAGAGTAGAAAATATTTTACTCTTACATTTGACTAGTGTTAATAAATCTTCCTTTATGTCACTCAAGGTTACAATCTTGGAGTATGACTCTAAGAATTGTTTTGGAACGAAGTATGACTCATCTTCTTGATTTTAACCAATCCAACAATTCATGACCTCTCTTCTTAGCCATAACAATTCACTAAGACGTCCTTAGAGTATGAATATGTGATATGGTTTCATGATCATTAAGATGATCATGAAATATGATGCTAAAGTACTCTCCCATCCTTTCAGATTTGAGAAACTTTTATCTTTCTACCTAATTTGATTCTTCTCATCTGTGTTGTCATACATTGTATCCTTTCCAATGTTACAGAATTATACTTAGCCTTATAAGTATAATCATATTTACTAATCTTTAGTAAATCATGACAAATCAATCTTTGTGGTGGACCTTGACCAGCGCACACCCAGTGTACCTAATTCCTTAGTCCTTCAATTGACTCACATATACATGTGATCAAAGAATTAGTCTTAATTTTCAAAGATGAAAATTCTCATTCGTCATACAATACAACTTGTATGATTCCAAGTTTTTGTCTAATTGAAACTTGGGTGATGAAAAACTTTCTTCATTTGGTAAATTCAGACACTACCACAAATGAAAGAATCAAACCCACTTTCCAATATTGTTATTACTGGAAACATATAAGCAACAATTTTCCACAGATGCCATTGTAAGGATATTTTTAAAATAAATAAAATTAAAACCCTTTTTTCTTTTATTTTAAAACTTTGCGGAAAAACTTATCCTTACAATACACATGAAAACCTTGTTGTTATCTATTCATAAGCAATATATTAGAACTATTAAGCAACATCTCAAAATTCTGATTACCGAACCATGCCATCGAAACCCACCTTCGCAATCAGAATCAACGTATACTTACTTTAAGCTTCCTATCTTTTCTTTGATTCTTAAAACCATCAACATGTGACCCATTCACATTATGTAATAAGAATCTCCAAATAGAAACTTAATAGAGTTAGTCAGTGGACTTTAACTGAAGTAGAGTCAAACTTTTTTACTTGATCAATCTTATGATCTTTCAGGTAAATATGGTAGCTTCGCAATCAGTGTCCCTCCCTTTGGCAACAAAACATATAGACCCTTTGGTAATGGCACATGAGACTATCTCAGACTTAGCCTTTCTCTTTACCATTTGGTCAACCGAGTTGACTATGGCCGATCCCTTTCCATTGGGAAGAGAAATGCTTTTCTAGATATCCAATGCTACCATTGTCAATGTCCATTTAAGACTTGGGAAGTTTTTCTTTTAATCAAATTTGCTTTACTGGTGTCCCAAATCATTGCTGATTCCACAACACCACGCAAATAGATAACATCATTAAGTGTCATGTCATAGTCTGTCTCATAGTAGTCCCAAAGAGACACACTATGTTACCAAGAAAGTGATTGAACATCCAACTTTCACGAGACTTTGGCACCCAACTCTCCCGGCTTGTCAATATGTGACTTTATCTTCAAGATGTTAGCACACATAGACTATGCTTGCCAATAGGGATTGAATGACTTTAAACTTTTCTAGAACTTGTGGGTGAGGGAGAATAATTAGAGGATGTGGAGGAAGTGAAGCATGATGTTGAGTAACACCATCTTCAAGAGATTTGGGAAGATCATAATTGTCTGAACCAGACATCTATAATGGGAGAAAATCAAGTTACTAGATTCAAAATCCTTAATATAACACCCAATATGAAATATTAAGGCTAGGACCCAACACAATATTTTATAACTTGGAAGAGGGATGCCGTAATCCAAGCTATAGAATATTTGAAGGTAGGCGAATGACGATTCACCAATTTCCACCATGAAAAACGAAATAATTTATTAGGTTTTAATTGGATTTGAAATTTCTAGATCGTTTGAGATTCATTGAACTTTTCAATGGCATGTTTCAATCTCGAGTGTGCCCTCTCAAATTTTGTGACTGGGATGCCAAGGATGACAAAAAAAGGTGTGAATAACCATACATATTCACTTGGTACCCTTAATATTATCACCTAATCAATGTGCCGGTTAACCTCACACGCTCCATTGATCTATGACAAACATTAAGTCACCCTTCATGGTCCTTACTAGTCCAAGTTAGTGTGCCGATTAACCACACACACTCCACCAACGACTTGGTAAGGTACAAAGTGTGAATTCCATGGGCTAGCACCAAATTCACATTTTTCCTAAAGTAACTAAGATTGGGAATTAAATTAAAAAAATATTTAGTTACTTTATAATTGTTGGATAAGGTGTCTAAGTCCATAACTATTTCTGGTATGTACTTGACCCGACCCGGCATGGTCCATTTGGGTTGCATGGCACCATGCAATTGGATAGACTAAATGAGAGAAATAACGCTTGGAGATTATTGATATCTTATAAGTTCTAATATATTAATAATATTATTTAATTAGTTTGATCAAGAATTAATTTAGAATTAATTAAGTGATCAAAAAGATAACTAATTAAATATATGGGTTGATTAAGTAAATCATCCATATCTTGTATAGTGGGCTAAAAGGCTCCATGGATCATCAAGTTGGGTTCCACCCATAGGATGCTCCATGGATGCTCCATGGGAGTTACAAACCCATGGGTCATGGAAATGAAGAGTCATGACACATTAGGGTTTAACCCTAGATGTGTCAACACTATATAAGTGACATGTTCTCCACCCAAATCGGTTACACACTAAGAAATAGAGGGCTTGGCCGATTTTTGTAAAGTGAGTATTCTCTCTTAAGTTCTTCCAAGAGCATTTGGTGTTGTGTGAAGCATTTGAGGCATCACACTTGGGGTGCTAGGCTCACAAGGTTTCAAGGAACACAAGCAACAACAAGGTAAGTTATTCTATCTATACTTTATGTTAAAATTGTTCCCCATGTATGCTAGATAGGAATATAACCTTGGAAATCAACTTTGCATGACAAATTAGACAAACATAGATCCAAGGTTATTAGGGTTGCATGTACACTTAGGAAGTGTTAGAATGCTCAAAACCCATCAGTGGTATCAGAGCCTAGGCTTGTTTGTTCTTATTTGTGCTTAAAAGTTGAAAACAGGATCGAAAATTTGCTGTCTGCGATCAGACTCGTCGAGTCTATTGGGGGGACTCGTCGAGTCCATGTGTATCTTCAACCAACTCGGCGAGTCATGTTCATGCACTCGGCGAGTAGGGTCGAATGAGTGCAGAATTTCGATTCAGTTGCTGGAAAATGAATTAGAAACATTACCCTAAACTGTTTTAGTAAATGTAAACTTGTTTTTAGTGGTGTAATGTTTTGCTAATTCATTTACAACAACTAGTTATCAAAATTACAAAGTTTTATGTAATTTTTGATGATGTTCATATTCATGTTCTTGTTCTTATGATGTTTTAGATGATCATAGGAATTATTTGTAACCTATTTGGTAGTTTAATTCTTGATCATAATGTGTTTTAATGGAGTCCATAACTTATCCTTAAGTTATGGAAAACCAAGAGTCACACTTGAGTTAAAACCATTAAGAAAACACAAGAGTTATAAAAATGAAGAGTCTTCATTTTATGACTCTATTAAACTCATAAGTTACAAGAAATGAAAAGTTTTGAAAGTTACAAAACTTGCCCTCAAGATTTGGAACAAGTAAAGTTAAGTTAAAAGTTTAGTTCCAACCCCTAGAATTTTAAAAGTTAAAATTCAACCCTTATACTTATATTATGATGATTTAATAATTATATATATATGTATAAGAACAAGTCGTCTTACCGCTAGTACACCTCATTCACGAAGCCGGTCTATAAGGTGGGTATAAGGTTGTTGCCTATAAAATGGTGACTTAATGGGTGTATATTCTCACCCACCGCTTGCATGACTGGTGGAGGGTCGTTAGCCGAACGGGTAAGACAAGGACTTATAAATTCTCATTCAAAGTATGATGAATATATATAAAGTAACTAAATGTTTATTAAATTCCCAATCTTAGTTACTTTAAGGAAAAATGTGAATAAGGTACTAGTCCATGAAATTACACTTTACACTTTGTCTGAGTCGTTGGTGGAGCGTGTGTGGTTAACCGGCACACTAACTTGGACTTAACAAGGTAGGTAAAGGGTGACTTAAGGTTTATTATAGTATCGGTGGAGCGTGTGTGGTTTACCGGCACATCGATTGAGTGATAAACTTTAAGGGTACCAAGTGATTTGCATGGTTACTTCACACCTCGTTTTGTGATCCTCGGCATCCCAGTCACAAAACCTGGAGGGCACTCCCGAGATTGAAACATGCCTTTGAAAAGTTCATTGGATCTCAAAGAATCTAGGAATTTCTAAAACCAATAAAAACTAAATATCTAATATTTCGGTTTTCGTGGTGGAAATTGGTGAATCGTCATTCACCTACCTTTCAAATATGGTATAGCTTAGATTACGGCATACCTCTTCTAAGTTATATTATATTGTGATTGGATCCTAGCCTTAATATTACATTTGGGTGTTTTATTAAGGACTCTCTTAAATCTAAACTAAACTTGTTCTTCTTTTTCAGATGTCTTCAAATAATGCTTCTGGCTCGAATCCTAATGGCTCCTTTACTCTTATGAGTCTGTGTGGGAAAGTCACCTTTGATGGATCCAACTTCAATAAGTGGATCAGAAACATCAGGATGATTACCCGCTACGAGGACAAAGAATATGTCCTTGACAAGGAGCTTAAGGAAATTGACGAGTCCACTGCAACTCCCCAGGAGATCGCTGACTTTCATACTCATGAAAGAGATGCAACCAAGGTGGCTTGCATCATGTTAGCCACCATGACAGCTGAACTCCAAAAGTCTTATGAAGACTTCTACCCTTATGAAATGCACCAAGATTTGATGGAAAGATACCATCAAAGTGCACGACAAGAGAGGTACGAAGTCATCTGCTCCATGATAACGACCATGATGAAGGACGGAGAGTCCATCACGAGCCACATGCAGAAAATGCAAAGGTATGTGGATCGGTTGCTGAAGCTCAATGTGAACTTCCCTGAGGAGCTTGCAATAGATATCATTTTGCACTCCTTACCATCGTGCTATGATCAATTCCGCATGACATATCACATGAACAAGGAAGAGGTCACCCTCAGCAAACTTCAGGGACTTCTCAAGACCGCAGAAACAGGTCTTAAGGGGAAGTCGGTTGCTATCACTCCTACTCCAGAAACAACTCCGGTCTTGGCAATCGGGCAAAGTCGAGGGAGGAAGAGAAAGAGATCTTCAAAGGGTACCAAGGCTCGGACCCTTGATGGCTCTTCTTCAAGTGGAACCAAGAAAGGTTTCATTACTCCTTCTTCTGACCCAAAAGAGGCTGAATGCTTCTATTGCCACGAAAAAGCTCATTGGAAGCGAAACTGCCCAAAGTACCAGCAAGATGTAAAGGATGGGAAAGTCAAACCCATCCATGCAGGTATTTACACTATCATTTCTAATAACTCACCCCATTCGAAATCTTGGGTCCTTGATACAGGTTGCGGAATTCATATTTGTTGTGACTTGCAGGGACTAGGAAGAAGTGAGAATGTGGAGCAAGGAAGAATAAACTTAATCATGGGGAATAGGAAAGTTACACCTGTCACCAAGATTGGAGTTTATACTTTATCGCTAAGTAGTGGGTTAAATTTAGATTTGAATAAATGTTGTTATTCGCCAGAAATGGCAAGAAATATTATTTCCTTTCATGCATTGTACAAACAAGGTTTCACCTTTTTGTTTGATAATGAAGTTGGTTCGATTAATGCTTTCTTTAATAATGTACTTTATTTTAAAGCATTACCTTGTGATGGTGTGTATGAAGCTGTATCTATTGTAGATAACTTAGGAAATAATGTTTTGTGTATTGATTCTACTAATAATAATAACTTGGATAAAGCATCATTATGGCATTGTCGTCTTGGACATATAAGCGAGAAACGCATAGGCCAACTCCAAAAGGATGGAATCTTGGAGTCGTTTGATCTAAAGTCAAATGATAGTTGCGAATCATGCTTACTTGGAAAAATGACAAAGTCGCCCTTCACAGGCTCATGTGAAAGGGGTGAAGGTTTGTTGGACCTTATACACACGGATGTGTGTGGACCATTCAAACATGCCACAAGGGATGCTAATCGTTATTATTTGACTTTTACCGATGATTACAGTAGATATGGATATGTCTACCTAATCAAGCATAAGTCAGAGACTTTCGAGAAGTTTAAGGAATTTAAACAGGAAGTCAAGAATCAATTGGGCAGGAACATTAAGATGCTTCGATCCGATCGAGGTGGTGAGTATCTTAGTTCAGAGTTCCTCGACTATCTAAAGGAATGTGGGATTATCTCACAATTGACACCTCCCAGGACACCGCAGTTGAATGGTGTGGCTGAGAGGCGTAATCGAACCTTGTTGGACATGGTTCGTTCCATGATGAGTCGAGCTTCGCTACCAATATCATTCTGGGGGTATGCCTTAGAGACTGCCGCCCATATCCTTAATCTAGTCCCTATAAAGAAAGTTGCCAAAACTCCTCACGAGATGTGGACTGGTAAAGTACCTAAACTAGACCACATCAAGATTTGGGGCTGCGAGGCTTTCGTGAGACGCGAGACTCATGATAAGCTCGAACCCCGAAGCGAGAGGTGTATTTTCATCGGCTACCCACAGCAATCCTTTGGTTACCTCTTCTACAGACCCAGTGACAATGTGGTCTTTGTAGCAAGAAGAGGAGTCTTTTGAGAAAGAGAGTTTATAAGCCAAGGAGACAGTGGGAGGCAAGTTGATCTTGAAGAAATTCAAGAGTCAAGTGGTGAAGGAACTTCAAACTCTAGCCCTCAACTTGAGGAGGAAACTCCTGTTGAGCCAATTGACAAATCTGTACCTCTGAGGCGTTCCACGAGAGTTAGGAGTGCACCTGAGCATTACTATGGATTCCATATTACTGCAGAAGGTGAGACACTTATTAGTGATGAGACACTAGTAAATCAAGATGACCCTAACAGCTACGAGGAAGCCATGGCGGGCCCCGAGTCTGCCAAATGGAAAGAGGCTATGGATAGCGAGATACAATCCATGTATGACAATCAAGTTTGGAACTTGGTTGAGAATGTACCAGGTCGAAAGACTGTAGGGTGCAAATGGGTCTTCAAGAAGAAGACCGACATGGATGGTAAAGTACACACTTATAAGGCTAGACTGGTTGCAAAGGGCTTCTCTCAAATTCCTGGAGTGGACTATGATGAGACCTTTTCTCCGGTAGCCAAGATTAAGTCTATTCGGGTTCTGTTAGCCATAGCCGCATTTCATGACTATGAAATTTGGCAAATGGATGTCAAAACCGCTTTCCTTAATGGGAAGTTGGCTGAAGATGTTTACATGAGTCAGCCAGAGGGTTTTGTCAGTAACGAGTACCCTAATAGAGTGTGTAAGCTTGAGAAATCCATTTATGGATTAAAGCAAGCACCTCGCAGATGGAATCTTTGCTTTGATGAAAAGGTCAAGGAATTTGGCTTTTCTAGGAGTGAAGATGAATCTTGTGTATATGTCAAGGCTAGTGGGAGTATAGTTAGCTTTTTGGTATTGTATGTGGATGACATACTACTCATAGGAAACGACATTCCAACCTTGCAGGAAGTAAAGTCCTGGCATGGAAAGTGTTTCGCTATGAAGGACCTTGGTGAAGCTGCCTATATTTTGGGGATAAGGATTTTGAGAGATCGGAGTAAAAGACTAATTGGACTTAGTCAAAGTACCTACTTGGAGAAGATTCTGAAGAGATTCAGAATGCAAGACTCCAAGAAAGGAGAGTTGCCCATCCAGAGTAGCGCCAAGCTGAGTAAGACACAAAGCCCTAGCACTGAGGCTGAGATAGCAGAAATGAGTCGAATACCTTATGCTTCGGCTGTAGGTTCGATCATGTATGCTATGACGTGTACTCGACCTGATGTAGCCTTTGCCTTGAGCATGGTTAGCAGGTTTCAGGGGAACCCTGGCAAGGCACACTGGATTGCGGTAAAGAATATTCTCAAGTACCTACGAAGGACTAAGGACTGGGTCCTTACCCTCGGTGGGAGTGATGACTTGAGAGTTGTAGGGTATAGTGATGCTAGCTTCCAGACTCATAGGGATAACTTCCGCTCTCAGTCGGACTGGGTCTTTACCCTAAATGGAGGAGCAATTTCTTGGAAGAGTTCCAAGCAAGAGACAGTGGCAGATTCTACTTGTGAATCAGAGTATATTGCAGCTAGCGAAGCGGCAAAGGAGGCGTTATGGCTGAGGAACTTCATTGGAGACCTTGGAGTTGTACCAGCTATTAAAGAGCCGATGGAAATTTTCTGTGATAGTGAAAGTGCTGTTGCCTTAGCCAAGGAACCAAGGGATCACGGGAGATCCAGACACATCGACAGAAAATACCATTTCATCAGACATCGGATCGAAGAAGGACTCCTCGTGGCAAAGAGGGTATCATCAGATGAGAATCCGGTAGATCCCCTCACGAAGGGACTGACTCGGGTTAAGCATCTCCAGCATGCTCGGAGCATAGGGCTGAAGGATGATATTAGATTTAGTAGTTAGATAATCTCGAAATTTGTAAAGTGTAATTGACATTTGATGATGAATAAAAGTGTTTTATTTATGAGTAAAGTGTTACTATCTCTTGTCGATCGTTTACTATATTTCTTTTGCATGTTTTGACTTCCAGAATAATTTTGTTTGGTATAACATATTATTCAAACCTCCACAGTCGGTCATATGTCGGAAGTAGATATGAATCAAGACTGTCATGTTTAGTTGTAGAGGTCTGGGACAAGGCTACAACAATCATGAGTGCTCATAAGTTCTGAGCATTGGACTCAACCCACGCTCACTGGAATCACTTCATGGAATTCTATCTCGAGTGATCGTGAGACGGTAATATCATATAAGTCTTTAAACCTAGAGATATGATTTGTTACTTACGAGTTGGTTATGCATTGATTGTACGAAAAACGCATTGGTAACTCGATGTTATAAAATCGTGCTCTCATGTGTAATTCAATAAGTAGTAGAACAAACATATTAGTCGAAGTTTATCTGTTCCTTCTTGGATTAGAAGCTGATATCTGGGCCCCTCGATGATTTTGTTTTGACCTATGTACCGGGCCCGGTCAGAACTAAATTGATGTGTTCAATAAACCTTGTGAGCCTAGCACCCCAAGTGTGATGCCTCAAATGCTTCACACAACACCAAATGCTCTTGGAAGAACTTAAGAGAGAATACTCACTTCACAAAAATCGGCATGTGTAATTCAATAAGTAGTAGAACAAACAATGTCTTACTTATTATCCAACATTTGTTTCCCGATTTCCGATTTGTTTGACCGATTTTTGTGAAGTGAGTATTCTCTCTTAAGTTCTTCCAAGAGCATTTGGTGTTGTGTGAAGCAGTTGAGGCATCACACTTGGGGTGCTAGGCTCACAAGGTTTCAAGGAACACAAGCAACAACAAGGTAAGTTATTCTATCTATACTTTATGTTAAAATTGTTCCCCATGTATGCTAGATAGGAATATAACCTTGGAAATCAACTTTGCATGACAAATTAGACAAACATAGATCCAAGGTTATTAGGGTTTCATGTACACTTAGGAAGTGTTAGAATGCTCAAAACCCATCAATAATAATCATTATACTTTTAATGAGAATTTAAAGTCATTGTCTTACCCGTTCGGCTAACGACCCTCCACCGATCAAGCAAGCGGTGGGTGAGAGTGGACACCCATTAGGTTGTCATTTTATAGCCAACAACCTTATACCCACCTTATAAGGGTAGAATTTTAACTTTTAAAACATCTAGGGTATGGAATTAAAGTTTGTGTGAGACTTTACAAATTCCAAAACTTGAGGGCAAGTTTTGAACAATTCATAAACTTTTGGATATTCATAACTTATGAGTTTTAATTAAGTGTTTAAAACTTTTAATGAAGAGTCTCTTGGAAATCCATAACTTGAGGACAAGTTATGAAGTCCATAAAATGCAATTATTAAAAAAACTCTTCAAAAGTGTAACTTATGACTTCTTAAAAAACATTTAAAAGAAAAAACTTTTGGAATCCCATAACTTGCGGACAAATCATGAATTCCATTAAAACACATTAAGATCAAGAATTAACTAACAAACAATTTGCAAATAATTCCTATGATCTAACAAAACTCATATGAACATGAACATCCACATCAACAATTTCAAGAATCATATGAACACATATAAACTTGAAATTTTGATTATTACTTTGAAATTGGTCCACCATCATCATTACCACATCAAAAACGGGTTTTATGAATCCAAAACAGTTTAAGGTAATGATTCTAGACCAATTCCAGCACCAAAACTCGAAAATCTGCACTCTGGCCTGCCAACTCATCGAGTGCATGAACTGACTCGGCGAGTTGGTTGAATATGCACATGGACTCGGCGAGTACAATGAATGGACTCGGCGAGTCTGCTATGCAGAATGCACTTTTTCGACATTTTTCAGCAATTTGCATCAAGTATTCAAGAAAACAAGCCTAGGCTCTGACACCACTGTTGGGTTTTGAGCAATTTAACACTTCCTAAGTGTGCATGCAACCCTAATAAACCTTGGATCTATGTTTTCTTCTAAAATATATGCAAATAATAATTTCCAAGGTTTCTTCCTAACTAGCATAGCATAAGGATTATGAGTCATAAAACTACTAGTAGAAATACATACCTTTTGATGGTGGTTGATTGCTTGGAGTTTGAGAGCCTAGCACCAATAATATGAATGCCTCAAATGGAATCACAAATCACCACAAACACTTGGAAAAATTTGAGAGAGTAGTATACTTTCTTATGAAATCGGCCACCATTAAGTCTCACGCAACTAGATTCTACCTTTTTAGCCATATTTCTTGCATCATATGCTTCTTTATATAGTGTGCATGGTTAGGGTGAAACCCTAATAACCCATGTCTTTTCCTTTCCAAGGATCCATGGGTTAAAAGCTCCATGGATCATCCATGGACTTCCATATTAGCTTAGCCCACTAACAAATTAGTATTAGCCCACACTATATAAAATATAATAGCCCATAATTTAATCAGTCTTCTTTTTAATCTCTAAATTAATTCATAATTAATTTAAGACTAAAACTAATTAGATAACATGACTTCATCTTAATATATTATAACTTATAATATATTAATAAATCGTAAGTATACAATTCTCATAAAATTATCCATAAATCGTTTGGATGAAATGCAACCCAAATGGACCATGTCGGGTTGGGTCAAGTATGTACCAAATAAGTTATGGACTTAGACACCATATCCAACATGCTTGCACTCACTCATCAAATCACACACAATAATATGTTTTATGACACCAAGTAACTAGTGCATTTACATATTATCAATGTGCAACCGATTTGCAAGATACAACTCACACATCTTGGTTTCAAGAATATAAGATGTTATCGTCTCACCAATCACTCGTGACATAATCCATGGAGTGATCCAAGTGAGCGTGGGTTTGATCCAATGCTCAAATTCATATTCATAAGCACTCATGAACGTTGCAGCAAACATTTTATTATGTCTAATACTCTTTTAGACAATCCACACACCAATTCACGACAGTCTTCATTAAATTATTCAGGAAGTCAAAACATGCAAAGTGAAACACAAGAATAATACTAATCCCATATGGCCTCAAACCTTTGAGTATAAATAAAACACCTTTTATTTATCACCATATCGATTACTCATTATTTGTCGTTTCGAGTAATCAACTTCTTAGTTGAATTATTACTACACTTGTCCCATTCTCCTAGCTTGCACAAAATGTTTACCTATGGTTCTTACTTTGTGAAATAGATCAAATTAAACACATTTCCAATAATTCTCATTTCACAACTCCTAATCTTTTTTCATAAGTGTAAGAATATCAAATCTTGCTACTTATAGAATATGCTAGATTCTAACATTGTATGCAATGATACTTTCGTAATATCACTACACCAAAGTCACAAAGACTATTGCCAATGAAATTACAAAGTCTTTTATCGGAGATTGTTACAAGCCAACTCCTTAGCTATGATGACTCTCATTCAAAGTACATTCCTTTGCACATCCTTTTGCATAAAAGTTTCTAATCTAGACATAGATTATCAATATTCAATTCCCAATATGGACACGCTTCCATATTTTCCATATAACAACTCATTCTTAATAGAATCTTATCTATTCGTAATAATGTTGACATGGTCCATTTAATATGGAAACATTTCCATATTTTCCAATACTATACTTCCAACTACTCACAAGCGATCAATCCTCGGCGAACTTTAGATTGTCCTTTGATAGTTCTTTAATTATTTTGGTCAAAAACCGATTCTAGTCCTTTTTCCCTCTAAATGCGCTAAACATTTGGAAAATTTTAGAATGGTCAAATATTAAAGCATTTGCAATCGATCCTATACCCGAAGCGTATGGGACACGATGCATAATGTTTTATTTGCTATGTTCTCAAAATTCGAATTGTGAAGACGAATGTCGTAATCATAATCGAAATTTTAAGAACACACTATGTACCTTTGACTAAATTTATCAACATTTCTCAACCTAAGCCTTTAGATTTGAAATGAAGCATAATATTCTCTCCCTTAATTATAGCAAAACAACTTTACAACCCTTACGACTTTGTAAGGTATACGTCTTGTTTTCTATAATTAATATTGCTGACTTGCAATACTTTCCATAATAATCATACAATCATAACATTTATGCTCCCACTGTCATGATGATTATTATAAACATAACACTTATGCTTCCACTAGCTTCGACATGTATTCATAAGCATCTTAATTTTCAGAAAAACAATACCTATTGAATTTCTTAAGTCCATGTTTCTAATACTTAATGCTTTGATAATCTTTTATCAACGCTTCTTGAAATTATACACCTTTGCCTTAGATAGTCCACATGTGTGTCTAAACAATTAAGACTAATTGACAAACCTCACAATTAAAATTATGGAAAGGGATACCGTAACCATAATCGAATTCGAGAATGCAATTTTACAATCACTATCTTCTTAAAATCTTTCTTAGTGAAAGCATTTCGTCACAATCATTTTCATGAAGGAGGAAATCTTATAACACTTATATTTAAATGGTGTATGTGTTTCTATCCATGTGAATTTGTTAAAACCAAAGTTTACGACAAATTCAAACTCATATGGACCAAACATTCTTAATCTTGCTTTCTTGCCTTATGGTAGCACAGCTACCCACCATGTCTTCCAAGTAGTTAAGCAGCTCACCATTTCCTATCAATGTACCTTTCATTGATTAAGGTGCCTTGCCTTTTATGCATTTAAAATGAGAACTCATAGAACTCACATGCATAATTAACTCAATTGGAATAGCACAGAAACAAAATAATGTCAACACGATAGGTTATAAACCTCAACTCGTGTGCTAGTGATGATCGATAAGATTTATTTTGATTTGTTCTTGAAACCTTTCAAGACCATTAAGACTCCCACTGACTCCTTGACATATAAGATTATCTTGTCAATAAACATTTGTTGACAAACAAACATTCAAGAGTTAGTGTGGTTTTTATCATAACACTTCATAAATTGGTCCTAGTTGGTCATTGTCTTATCCACAACATCACAACTTTCCACATTTGATGAACGTTATAAACCTTTTAATACCTGACACTCATTGTCACAATCTTAACTCTAAGACTTGTTATTGGAGCGAAGTATGATTATCTTTTTGATTTAACCATTTCTTCAATTCTTGATTCCTCTTCTTAGACATACAATTGTACTAAGACTCACTTAGAGGATCAATTGAGATATGGTTCTTAATCATTAAGACCTATCATAAAGCATAAAAGGTACTCTCCCTTCTTCTTAGAATGGAGAAACTTTTATCTATAGGCCTACTTGATTCTTCATATTCGTTTTGCTATTGATTTAAACTTTTTCAATCAATTCAGAATTACACTTAATCTTATGAGTATAATCATATTTACTAAACTTTTATTAAACCATGACGAATATCTTGTTACTCTTATGGTGGACTTTGACCAACACACAACTTTGTGTACTCGATCTCCTAGTCCCTCACTTAACACTTTGTCAATGAATTAGTCTAATTTCCAAATATGAAATTTCTCATTCTTCGTGCAACCAAGTTGCATGATTCCAAATTTCTGTCCAATTAAAACTTGGGCGAAGAGAAACTCTCCCTATTTGGTAAATTCTCGACTTTTCCATAAACACGAGAGGCCTGATGTTTCAGTTTTGGATTTGGGAGTACACCCTGCAGGTCGTTATCAATAATGATTTCCTCGGAGTATCAGGTAACAGGAGTGCCGCGAGGCAGTGACTTAGCGGGAGCAGACAGTCAGTTGGGACTGAGGTAGTCGAGGACCACACCACACCTAATTGAGAATAGTAGGTTGTGTTATAGTGGTAGCAGTGGGGAGTTCAGTCGAGTTTTGCAGTGCAGAGAGTTTTCATCTATGTTGGGAGTGGGTCTCTGTCCTTGGGACAATTCCGGTGTTGGAACATTGGTTGATGAGTTGAGGTGAGAGGAATGATGATTTTGCGGTGCAGTCTATAAGGCAGGGATGTTATTGATTAGTTGAGATGCTTAGTGTTAGATTGGTATGGGATTTGGAACGATTAGAGGCAGTCGTGATGAGAAGTTCTTGGAGAGTTAATCAGAGGTTCAGGGTATAGGGGGTTGATTGATTTCCTTAAGGGGGGGAATTATCGGGCGTTGCGTAGCACTTTCCTGGAGCAGGTGCAATTTCGCTGGTGAAAAATAGTC
The DNA here is from genome assembly GCF_052625555.1 of Lactuca saligna. Lineage (NCBI taxonomy): Eukaryota > Viridiplantae > Streptophyta > Magnoliopsida > Asterales > Asteraceae > Lactuca > Lactuca saligna. The sequence continues at coordinate 75,869,491 of NC_136418.1, forward strand.
GTGGGTTGGTTGTGCGCTAATTGGTGATGGTTCGAACCCTAAGTGGGGGAGAACCGAGTGCAGTATGTAAGGAAGCAAAGATTTGTCAAGAGTAGTTATAAGTGGAGTATAGAGATATGCTGTAAGAAATCATGAGACCAGAGATGTCGGTGATCGAGGAAAGGGGTCAGAGTGAGTTAATGCGGGAAGTACTTGAGGAGGAGGACGAATGTATCCATGACAGGTGATTGGTGTTGTTGCAAGTAGATAGAGAATGATTGGGCGGCCAACTCCCGGGGTCGGTATGCGTATCCTTGTTTGGATCTTGAGCGTCGGGAAAAAGAGTTTCGGAGAATTATCAGTATATTTCGTAGCGTCAGCGTTTTCTCGTTTTCCAATCGAGAAATTATATGCATCGAAGTTGAAATGTGGGAAACATGTAGATCTAATTATGGTGTTCAGAGGAAATGTATTATTGTGTCTATATGATGCTTGGGGCAGGAGATCAGTGGTTGTGGCAGGATCTTGTGATGGTTGCTTGGGGTATTCTGAGATATCCAGGTATGATATCTTTATTTTGGAGTTACTTGTGAATCCTGAATTGAATCGACGTGTGGCATATCAGGTATCTGTGAATCTAGTGGGAGCCCTTCGAGTATGGGCAACCAGGGAGATTATTTGAGAGAGTGGATTTTCGCAAAGATGGGCATTTGTTATGTTGATTGCCTCCAGAGTCTGTGATGGATATTCGAGCCGTAGTACTCCCTACTCAGAGGGTGTTGTGATGCTGCGTGGAGTTGCAATACTCACTAGATGGCAAGGGAATTTCGATGTTGGAATGTTTTTTCGAGCAGTGCATGATGTGGAAGAGTTGGGTTTGAGTAGCCCTGGTATTGAGTCCTTGGAGCTTGGATGTTGAGTCGGGGGCGAGACGGGGGTCTCCGTCTCTGTCAGGAGATGCGGGGAGATACGCAGGGAATATGCGGAGCAGAAACCAGAGATTTGAGTTGAGACGATCCTCGGTTGGATTGTATTTTTCTCGCATGAGGAAAAGAGGATTTCGTGACTTGCGTGTCACTGGGCCAGGATAGTGGTCACGGGGAGGAAGTTAGTGTGACACTTAGATCATGATATGGGTGACGTTGGGGGCTCAGCTGTGGAGCCAAAAGCTGACCTGGTACTCAGTCTTGAAGAGGAATATGAGAAAGGAGCTTATCCTGATGACATCTAAGGACACCTTAGAGAGAGTGACCGATTCAGACGCTCGAAGACATGCTTCGGGCATGTGTATTAGATTTCGGAGGAAGCCACGGTACGTATTTATCCTTGGTTGAGTTGTCTCATATCAACAGCCATCATTAGTGCATTGGTATGCAACCCTTTGAGCTGTTGCATAGGAGGTGGTGTCGGACCCTCATTTGCTGAGGAGAGGTAATGCATGGATCCGAGAGTCATTGCGAGCAGATCCGGAGCATGTGCGATACATGGAGTAGTGGCAAGGTCGTCAAGCGGATTTCCCTAGGTAAGGGAAGAGAAAGGTACGTTGGGGCTAGTGCAGCATGTGTATGCGATTGCAAGAGGAGAACTCGTGAGAGTTGCTCTGAGAGTGAGAATGGGCCTCTCAATCGTCCCGAAATGGATAAGGTGGGCTTTGGATCGGGGATCCGGTGATTCATGGTTTCCTAACCCTTATGGGCCGAGTGATCGTTGAGATTTAGAGCAGAGTTGCATCTTGGGTAATTCTCGGTTACAGGGAGTAGTGGGCAGTACAGAGATCGTGCTTCAGTCGACAGAGCAGATTCAGCAGGTTAAACAGAGGTTATTGACCGCCTAGAGACGATAGAAAAGTTATGCAGACAGACGCCGGTCCGAGTTTGAGTTTCAGGTCGGCGACTTCGTATTCCTGAAGGTCCCTCCTTGGAAAGGAGTGATTCGATTCAGGAAGAGGGGCAAGTTGGGGCCCGGTATATTGGGCCTTTCGTGAGATTGCGAGGGTAAGACGGGTGGCCTACCGTTTGGAGCTGCCAACGGAATTGAGATAGATCCACGACACTTTTCATGTGTCGCAGTTGAAGAAGTGTATAGTCGATGAGTCAGCAGTGGTTCCACTAGAGAACATTTAGGTGGATGCGAGCCTGAGTTATGCTGAGGGACCAGTGGCCATCGGGGATCGGAAGATCAAGGTTCTGAGAAACAAGGAGGAACCTCTGGTGTTGGTTTAGTGGCAACCCCGGAAGGGATCGGAAATGACTCGGGAGCCGAAACGTGAGATGCGGGAGCAGCATCCGGAACTATTTTCAGAGTAAGACTTCGAGGGCGAAGTCTGATTCTAGTGGGGGAGAATTGTAACAGCCCGGAATCTCAAGTATTGTTAAAATTATATTTTTGGGTGTTTTAAGGGGGGGACTCGACAAGTTGGAGCCAGACTCGCCGAGTAGGATCGCAGACCTGGTCGCGGGTTCGCGACTGGACTCGACGAGTCCAGATAGGACTCGGCGAGTCTGCGCTGTTTAGCGAAACCCTAGCCGTTTAGGGTTGGGACGTATAAAGGGGACTTATTGGCCGTCATTGTTCGTTTTAGCCTTCTGGGAGGAACCCTAAACCGATTATGTACATCTGGAGCAAGGCTAAAGGCCATTGGTGATTTTGAAAGAGTTGTGTGCAAGGAAGAGAAGGGCTAGGCTAAAGGAACAGCAAGGGAATCACGTTCTGAGGTTTGGGGACACAGAGAGTGCATTATTCAGGTATGAATTCGGGTATACTCTACTATGGTGATGTATTTAGAGGATTAGGGTTTATGGAACCCTTTTTGTGGATAGATTGAATGTTACCCTAGTCCCCCAAATGATTGTAAAACTGTGTTGGGACCCTTGGAGGTCCAGAATACCCCCATGTATGTGTATTTCGGGACTTGGTGAAGGTTTTGGATTGAAATCCTTATGCCTTAGGTCAACATGTAAATTATAAGTCTTGGGGTGTAACATGAGCACCGAAATGAGGACCATACATAATGGATCAGTCTAGGAAGGCCAGACCTATGAATGGTCGGAGCAGTTCTGACCTTAGGGAGCAGTTTGAGCGGCTGCATGGCATGGACTCGCCGAGTCAGATGAGCAGACTCGGCGAGTAGCTTGAAGAATAACTGGGACTCGTTGAGTTGTTCCTCATACTCGGCGAATGGAGTCGGGGTGGCCCCGCGATTCTTCCAGGAGTAACTCGACGGGTCAAGGAGGATACTCGACGAGTAGAAGGGAAACCTTAGAGGATTGGAGGACGACTAGACTCGCCGAGTCGCCAGAGTACTCGCTGAGTCCGGTCGAGTTGACCGTGCACTGTTGACCAGAGTTGACCCATGTGTGATTTCTTAGGGTCAGTTAACGTGGAAGATAAAAGTATTAATAAGAGATATATGATGTTATAGGGAGCTTGTAGCTCGGCGGATCAAGTACGAGGGATTTCAGGAGTTGCTAACTTTCAGTATCCGCGAGGTGAGTCTTCTCACTATACTGTACCCAGAAGGGTTTGACTGTGTGACCGGAAGGTCGAATGTGATATATGTGCTATATGTGGTAAGATAATTACTATGCGTGCTATGTATGTTTATATGGGCCAGAAGGCAATATGTATGGGCCGGAAGGCAATATGCTACGTGACCGGAAGGTCGGATATGATATGTGATATATGTACTATATGTGGTAAGTTAATTGTTATATGTGCTGTGTATGTTTTATGGGCCGGAAGGCAATGTGTTATGGGCCAGAAGGCAATATGTTATGGGCCGGAAGGCGAATATGTTATGGGCCGGAAGGTGATTATGTTAAGGGCCGGAAGGCGGTTTGTGTTGTGGACCGGAAGGTCAGGGCCTGGAAAGGCGTATATGTGTAAGTTGTATATTGGGGAACTCACTATGCTTCGTGCTTACAATGTTTTTTGTTATGTTGTTTTCAGGTTCTTTCAGTAACAAGGGATGGCACCGGCTCGATTGTACACACCAGAGAAAGAGTCAAATTTTGGAGGATCCTGGTTTTCTATTCAAGTGAAAATGAAACTATGCTTTGTAATTCGATTATGAACGAGATTTTTAACAAGTGTTTTAAATATTAAAATGATTATTTTAAATGAAAATTTTGCCTTGAAATTTACGGTGTTACAAAGCCCATAACTTTTAACGGATCCGGAGGCATAATGGCTCTATTACAATGGATATAGAAAATAGAAGCGGTTTTCGAGATCTGCTCATGTCTGGAAGTGAGCAAGGTAAAATTTGCCGCTTGTACATTCTCCCAGAGAGCTCTGACGTGGTGGAATGGCCACGCAAGTCACTAACTCTGGTAGTGAAAAATTCTATGGGTTGGGAGAATCTAAAGCAAATGTTAATGCAAGAGTACTGTCCAAGGGGATAAGTACAAAAGCTAGAATAGGAACTTTGGGGCCTTACTATGGTAGGCTCGGACATCACAACCTATACTAATTCGTTTAGTGATCTGGCAATCCTTTGCCTAGGCATGGTTACTCTAGAGAGCAAGAAGATCGAAAAAACATATGGGGAGTGTCACCCCAGATTCGAGGGAGTGTACTAGCTTCCAAACCAGTCACTTTCGATAGCGCCAAACAGTTGGCACAAGCTCTCGTTGACCATGGAATCTGTCAAGGCTTCGCAACTGTTGTCCCGGAGCAAACCATAGGAAACAACAACAACAACACCAGTATCAACAATAACAACAAGAAGAAGTTTTGGAACAAGAGGAAGAGTCAGCTTTCACAGGGACCTTCCAAGAAGCAACAAATAGTGGCAATCCATGTCAGTACTACCCCCACTACTGCTCCTGTTACCACTACACCAACAAGGCAATGCGTTGGGAACCTACCGAAGTGCGTCAAATGTAATTTCCATCACAACGGAAATTTTCAGGAGATGAACTGCAACAACTGCAACAAGAAAGGGCACATTGTCCGTTTCTGTAAGGCACCAACACGACCAATCACCCAAGTCCCTGGATTCGGTGTGGGTCAGGCGTGATATGGGTGTGGGGAGGCTATACACTACAAGAGGGACTATCCTAAGGCAAGGAACGTTGGCGGTATGGGAAGAGTACTGGCAATAGGGCAGAACGAAGCAATAGCTGATCCCACGGTGGTTACGGGTACATTTCTCCTCAATATCGCTTATGCATGCATACTCTTTGATTGTGGTGTGGAGAGGAATTTCGTGAGTCATAAATTCAAACACATACTAAAACAGAATCTGCAATCACTCAATAAGATATTTATAGTAGAAATGGCAAACGGTAGAACAGAAAGCACAAATGATATGTACATAGGTTGCACGCTAACTCTAAATGAACATTCATTTCAAATCGATCTAATGTTGATCACTACAAAGAGCTTTGATGTCATGATCGGTATGGATTGGTTAAGCCTACACCATGCCGATATACTCTGTCAAGAAAGGGTCGTTTTCCTAAATCTGCCAAACGACAAAAGCCTTTTCATTTATGGTGACAAACCCGGTACCAATTTACAAATCATCTCTTGCGTCAAAGCCGAAAAATACCTGCGTAAGGAGTACCATGCCTTCTTAGCCCACGTAGTAGATAAGGAAAAAGAAGAGAAAGACCTCAAAGACATTCCAGAGGTCTGTGATTTTCCTGATGTCTTCCCTGAAGATCTTCCAGGAGTCCCACCGGCGCGACAAGTCGAGTTCATAATTGATTTAATTCTCGGAGCTACCCCAGTAGCTAAGTCACCGTATCATCTAGCGCCAGCTGAAATGCAAAAATTATCCAGCCAATTAAACGAACTACTCAACAAAGGATTCATCAAACTGAGCTTTTCACCCTAGGGAGCACCAGTTCTGCTCGTAAAGATGAAAGATGGATCTTTCCGCATGTGCATCGATTACCGAGAACTCAACAAGCTCACTATCAAGAATCGATATCCCTTACCACGCATTGATGACTTGTTCGACCAACTCCAAGGAGCGAGTTATTTCCCAAAGATCGATTTGAGATCCGGGTATCATCAGCTGTGAGTCTTGGAAGAATGCACTGACGGTGTTCATGGACTTAATGAACTGAGTGTTTCCTTCATTCCTGGATAAATTTGTGATCGTGTTCATAGACGATATACTCATATATTCGAAGAATAAAGAAGAACACGGTCAACACCTCTGTCAAATCTGGAAAACTCTAACAAAAGAAAAGCTATACGCAAAATTCTCAAATTGAGAATTTTGGATTCGGAAAGTAGATTTCCTGGGTCATGTGGTTAGCAAGGATGGGATACATGTGGACCCTTCCCAAATCAAAGCAATCGAGAATTGGCCAGCCCCAAGGACCCCAACAGAATTCCGACAATTCTTGGGCCTTGTTGGCTACTATCGAAGGTTTATTCAGAACTTCTCGAAAATTGCTAAACCACTTACCACCTTGACCAAAAAGGGAGTAATTTTCAATTGGGAAAAAAGACATGATGCTTCATTCCAAACACTGAAGCAAGCCCTATGCAGCGCACCTATATTGTCCTTGCCATAAGGAACGGAAGACTTCGTGGTCTACTGTGATGCATCTAATCAAGGTCTAGGATGTGTTCTAATGCAACGAGGAAAAGTCATCACCTACGCCTCGAGACAACTCAATACATACGAGGTCAACTACACTACACACGACCTCAAACTGGGAGCAGTCATTTTCACCTTAAAGATTTGGAGATACTATCTCTATGGCATGAAATGCACAATCTTTACCGATCACAAGAACCTTCAACACATCCTCAATCAAAAAGAACTCAACATGAGGCAAAGACGATGGGTTGGACTGTTAAATGACTACGAATCTAAAATTCGTTATCACCCAAGAAAAGTGAATGTGGTAGCGGATGCCCTTAGTCGAAAGGAATACTCGGGCCGCCGAGTGAAATCCTTAAATAAGATGATCCATTCCCACCTATCCACACAAATCAAGGAGGTTCAGTGGGAAGCCTTGAAGACAAAGAATGTGATGGGTGAGGCACTAAGGGGAATGGATAAGAATCTTGAAGTCAAGGGTGACAGAGTTTGTTACTTCGTGGATCGGATTTGGACACCGAAGTTTGGTGGATTCAGAGACGTGGTCATGAATGAGGCTCATAAGACTCAATAATCTATGCATCCAGGTTCGGACAAGATGTATTTGGACCTTAATAAACTGTATTGGTGGCCGAACATAGAAATCAAAGATCGCTACCTATGTAGGAAAGTGTCTGACTTGCGCCAAAGTCAAGGTAGAGTACTAAAAGCCTTCAGGATTACTACAACAACCTGAAATACCCGAGTGGAAGTGGGAGCGGATAACCATGGATTTCATAACCAAATTACCCAAGACGGTAGGTGGGCTAGACACCATCTGGGTGATCGTCGATAGGTTAAAAAAATCTGCACACTTCCTACCCATAAAGGACACCGACAAGATGGAGAAGCTAGCTCGAACATACATCTGAGAGATTGTACGACTACATGGTGTACCAATATCCATTATTTTCGATAGAAATAGTAGGTTCACCTCACGATTCTAGCAGTCACTACAAAAATCTCTTGGAACGAAACTAGACATGAGTACTGCTTACCATCCACAAACCGACGGTCAAAGTGAGAGGACCATACAAACCTTGGAAGATATGCTAAGAGCTTGTGTAATCGATTTTGGTAAAGCATGGGATACCCGTTTACCACTAGTTGAATTCTCGTACAACAATAGCTATCACTCCAGCATTAAAGTTGCTCCATTCGAAGCCCTCTATGGCTACAAGTGCAGATCACCACTATGTTGGGCTGAAGTGGGTGACACGCAACTAACCAAGGGACAAGTACCTGATAGTGCTCTCACAGGCCCGGAAATTATAAAAGAAACAACTGAAAAGATAGTACAAATTCGGGAATGACTAAAAGCTTCAAGAGACAAACAAAGGAGTAATGCGAACAAAAGACGGAAGCCCTTAGAATTTTAGGTTGGGGACCGTGTGCTATTGAAGGTCTCGTCCTAGAAGGGGTTAATATGTTTCAGAAAACGTGGGAAACTAAACCCAAGATATAGCGGACCATTCTAGATCCTTGCAAGGATCGGCCCAGTAGCATACAAACTTCGCCTATCGCAGGAACTCAATAACGTACATCCTACCTTTTATGTGTCAAACTTGAAGAAATGTTTGTCTGATGAGACCCTCGTCCTCCCTCTAGAAGAAATCGAAATCAACAAGAGTCTCCATTTCATAGAGGAACCAATTGAAGTCATGAATAGGGGAATTAAAAGAACAAAACAAAGTCACATACACATTATGAAGGTCTGCTGGAATGGAAAGCGGGGACCTGAATTTACTTGGGAACGCAAGGATCAAATGAAACAAAAGTACCCGCATCTCTTTCCCTAATCCACAATTGTTAACTTTATACTTAATTTCGGGACGAAATTTCCTCTAACGGGGGGATGATGTGACAACCTGATATTTTCGAATCAGTGTAATGACCTAAAAAGTCAAGAATTTGTAATCTCTTTTAATGTAATGAAATTTTCATCAAAATTTGAATGTTCAAAAGTCTCTATTGTGTTACATAGAATGATAAACATCGTATCAAGGGTTTCAGAAATACAAAGAACACTAAAATCCAAGTTATCATGAAGAATTTATGACTAATCTAAGAATCACACTAAAAATCGACGTCACTAATAAGCGTAAAACACAAAGTTTCAATACAATTATATTTAGCCTTAGGTATCTAAATGAAATTTGTAGATATCATTAGACCGTATGTGTATATAAATGAACGTCCAAATCTGACTTCATATGAGAAAGTTATGAATTTTCCAAGTTTCAAATTTAGTAGCAAACAGCTAAAATACTCGAAACAGAGATCGAGAGATTTTTAGCTGATACAACCTAAATGAGAATTGAAGATCTCAACAGTAGTAGCACAACGGAATAAAGTCTGATGAGAACGGACATCACATGAAGAAGTTATGGATTTTTAACGGACTTTTCATGTCTCGGCCCGTTAAAAATAAATAAAAATAATGTCAAAATTTGCCAACGGAGTCTAAACGAGAGTTGTAGAGCATAATCTCACCTACGTTTGGATATAAAGAACGTTAAAAACGGAGTTCGTACGCGGAAGTTACGAATTTTACAAGTTTTCAGCACAAAATCCGAGGCTATCAGGCCCACGACGTGGTAAAGTGGACACGACGTGGTAATGTGATTAATGGGTGCTAGGTGCGTCAGCAAACGTCTCATCAACGGAAGAGGATAGATTCCCTCACCATGACGTGGTGAGGTGTACCACGACGTGGTGACCAAATTTGGGCTATAAATAGTAGCCGTATGTGTTGGGTTCCAGTGCTCATTTCTTCTCTCTCTCGTGCCGAAGCTCTACGTTTAAACCCCCAAAGCCATCCCGAAACCCTAGTCTTCATATCCATGTTCTAAAGGAAGGTTTTTCACCCCTGAGATTCCCGAGATACCTGAGAATCCTGAGAAATTCAACATTCCCTAGTCGAAGTTCTGCTTAGTTTTCGTTTCACCTTCTTCTGTCTATCAAGTGAGTTCATACCCCTACAACTACGTTTTCTAATGCTTTATAAATGCTTTCATACACTTTAAAGGGGGTAAATACAAGTAAACACACGGTTACTCTCGTGTGGAAAACATTAAGCTTTTACTACACTTATCTTTATATGACAAATCATACGTATATCATAACTATCATATGAAAACGTTCGCATGCAACACTTATTCAATAACATTTTGTCCTTCAAGAGTAAAAACATGTTGTCATACAAATATCAAACACTTTATTTATATATTAGTGTATAATGTTCAATAATGTTATTACAAATGTTATACTTACATACCAAGCTGATGCTGCACTAGGGTTTCTCATACAAACGAATCATAAATTTGAGAAAAACTATAATAGGTATAGTTTACTAGATATTCAAGAGATTTTACATATTATGAGTAGTATATTAAGGAAATACTTTCATATACAGGAACAAATGAACTTTTCATACGTAAATCTATTTGATACTAAGTTTTGTGAGACATTCAACTTCACGTACTTTCAAGTATGCAGTTAAAGTACTATATTCTATACCATAATATCTTGTAGGGAGAGCGCGATACATGTGTATAGATCTATACGGGATTGACAATCCCGCACCTAAACTGTTAGCTGCAATTAGATCGGCAGGTCTGGGGTGACAAACATGATAACATTCCAACGCCTGAAGAACGTTGTTAAAGACAGTCAGGGATAATAGTATGGTTATAAAAGTCACATGGAGTATTAAAAACACGTTGATTTACAGGTTTATCTAATGCCTTAGCGACTCTTTTACATACATCATTCTACTATTCTAGGCATGAAAAACACTAATGCATAATAGTTTCTGGAACTTTATAACTACCTTGCACTTATGGAAAAAATATTGGAATTTTACAAACAACATTCAAAACAGTCGGGTCTGAGTAGAAGACTACCTTTATACTAGTAGGAAATATGGGATTTTCTAGGAGTATTCAAACATCTACAAACAAATTCATTTAAATTTATACAAACATTGACATTAAATACTATTGAACTCACCAGCTTAAATGCTGATCTACTCTTTCAAATCTACTTCAATTTCTCAGGGATTCAGTAATACAGGTAAACTTCAGCTTTTGGAGAAGTGATGCTATGGCGTCAGTTTCAAACTCATTTTGACATCATATTGTAAATTTGTTTTTGAAAAAAGTATCATTTGACAATGTAACTCTTAAATTATATATATGATGGTTGTGTTTACTTTCTTTACTATGTATTCAACTGTTACGATACTACATGAAGTCATCCACCCTCGAATGATTCCGCCGTTCTGGTTTGGGCGTGTGACAACAACCCTGTGAAGGTTGTTTGGTGGGAAAGCAAACCAGGAAATTTCCGTCTCAAGCAAACTTCAAGGCAAAGAAGAAGCTTGAACTAATTCATGGTGACTTATGCGGACCAGTCACTCCTCCTACACATTCTGGGAACGTATACTTTATGTTAATTGTTGATGACTTCAATAGGGTAATGTGGCTATATTTGATGAAATATAAGGATGAGGCTTTCCACATGTTTAAGAATTTTAGAGATAAAGTAGAGATTGAGAAAGGGGAGAAGGTGAAGGTGTTCAGAATTGATCGTGGGCGAGAATTCTTATCAAACGAGTTCACTATGTATTGCAAGTAAACTGAGTTGGAGAGACATTATGTCACATCCCCAAACCAAGGATGGCACAAACGTCTAGGGTGGGGGACTTCATGTATAGTATCACAACAACGAGTATAATAGTGATCAAAGTAAATGCAACTATCATAAATATAATCGAGAAAGTTACATGGTTTTATGAGTACATGTTTCAAAATCGATTACAATATAATGATAAAATGTTTTGTCTATCGTCGAAGCGTTCCACCCTCAAAAGCTGGCAGTCACCTATTTTTATTAATTACCTGAGAATACAAGTAAATTTTGAAAGACTGTTAACGATTATGTTGGTGAGTGCATAAGCTTTTGTTCATAAAGTTTAAATCCTTTCTTTGTAATGTAGCGTGTCCACAAGAAAAATCCAATATTTTCCTTATAAAATGACTTGCAGTCTTAAGACCCAAAGACCAAACTGTGCAAGTATTTTTTCATACTTATAATAGTGTATGCAGTTTTATAAATATAAAACTCATAGAGATCCCCGTAAACTATATGTGTCGTTATTTCCCTATGTAAGTTATTATAACCATACTAATTGACATACTAATTTGTTACGATGTTCTTCAGGCGTAAAAATGTTGTGACATTTGTCACCCCAGACCTATCGGTCTAGCTGTTGCGTACAACTAAGGTGTAGGTTGCCAATCCTAATATAAATCTATATACAAGTATCACGCTCTCCTTACAAGAGACTCTGGTTGTAACTATAAGATTTTCACCATGACTCTAAGAGTACAATGAAGTAGTGTCTTACAACCGAATTTAACTAGTTTACGTGTAGTGTAATTGAAAATCCTTTTTGTAGTAAGAATCTAACCTTTCTTAGTAAGTTCATAGAGTTTATGAAACATAAACTATACCTATTATAGCTAATCATGTATGTTTGTAGAAAATGAAACATAAACTATACTTATTATAGTGTATATTGTATGTTTGAAATCAGTAAAAACCCTTATGATGGATGAGTATTTCTGTTTCATAAGTATAACTTAACACACACCCCAAGTCAGTATGTAGTCAATCATTGATAAACACTTTGCTCAACAAACTACAAAGTGTTAGCAAACTTGTAATTGTTTTTAACTAGTTTTCACTTTTCTGTCACTGTTTTTGTAAAAATCACAGAAAAATCATCGGAAGTTGAAATCTGAATCTGTAAACTCTTGAAGTTTAGAAAATTTGTCTAGTAGGTGCACAATTTTTATTATTATTTTTAATATTTTCTAACTAGTATGAAAATGACCATTATCATTGACTAGTCTGAAATATTTACTATCATGATAGGTAGTTTTGTAAAAATCACCATAATTGTAAAAATATCATATGAACATGTGTAAGTAGTCATTTGAAAGGTATAAATCTGAACTATTTTCATATTGAACATTTTTGAAAAGTATTGAGTTTAAGGTGGTCAAAATAGTTCGTTATTGGTGTTGGAATAGTGTCTAAGGCTGAAACTATATTAGGCAAGTATTTGATCCGGTTGTGCATGGTCCTTTTGGGTTGCCTTCACCATAGCAACTTGATGGATGATTTGTTAAGAGAGAGTAAATATTATAAGGAATAATATATGGTTATGTGATTAATATAAGTCATAGATTAATTGGAATTAATTTGGTGACTTAAAGAGATTAATTAAATAAGAGGGTATAAACTGTCAATTGTTTGACAGTTACACTTTAGACCATAAATCCTTATCCAAGATAGGATGGATGATTTCTAGGGCTTGGATAATCCAAAATCGTCCATAGGGTTATCAAGGAAAGGATATGGATTAACTTAAAGCTTAAGTTATCCAATTAGGGTTAAAGCTGTAATCCTTAAGGAGTCTACAAGTATAAATAGACCCTAGGGGTGAGGGAATTGGACACACCATCAAAAGTAGAGATACTCTGGCCGAATTCCTCCCCTCTCCTCTCTCCTAAATCATCTTTCTTGCTATTGGTGTTTGTAAGCCATTAGAGGAGTGAGATTTGTGACTCTAGAAGCTCCAAGACAACAAGATCAACAAGGAATTCAAAGGTATGGTTCTAGATCTATTTCAATGTTGTTATTTAACCTAATTAGCCATTAGAAGTCTTGGATTCAAAGCATTTTTAATTAGAAAGCCTAGATCCGAGCATTAGGGTTTTGCATGCGCACATAGGAATGTTCTTATGGCTAAAACCCAACAGTGGTATCAGAGCCTAGCTTGGTTTTCTTTAAATCGTTGCTTGATTAACTGAAACAAACCTGCAAAATTCGATTTTTGGGTTTTTGAGTCATGGACTCGGCGAGTTCCAAAGTGGACTCGGCGAGTAGGCGTGACTCGGCGAGTCCCTTTGTGTACTCGGCGAGTCCGGGCGTCAGGATTAGGCAAAACCGGGATTTTTTCATGTTTATCTTATGGAAACTTACCTTAATCATATTAGATCAACACTAATCCGATTTTTTGATATATATGACTATAATCTTGATCTAATTAAAGATATTTATCATCTAATAAAATATTTAATTTCCTTATATGATAATTGATTAATTATTTTGATAATTATCTTAAAAGAAATCTTGGATAAATCAAATATAGATAATTAGGATATTAATTGTTAATTGGAATTATTTGTTATTTGATCCTCCATGTTTTAAATGTTTAAAACTTGCCCTCAAGTTTTGAAATTTATATTTGTGATTAAAAGTTTTAATTTAGACAACTTAAATTTCAAACCCTACGTTTTAAAAGGTTTAAAACACAATCTTATACTAATATGATATTACTAGAATAATATATATATGTATAACTAGATGCTAGTCTTACCGTTATTAGGCCTCATTCACGAAGCCGATCTATAAGGTGGGTATAAGGTTGCGGCCTATAAAATGGCTCTTAATGGGTATACACTCACACCCACTGCTTGCTTGATTGGTGGAGGGTCGTTAGCCGAACGGGTAGGATAGGGCAACCTCATCCTCTCATTAAAAGTATAATAAGAAATACAAAGTAACTACACGTTTTAAAATTTTTTCCCAATCTTAGTTACTTTAGGAAAAGTGAATTGATGCAATCCCATGAAATTACACTTTGCACCCTTGCTAAGAAGTTAGTGGAGCGTGTGTGGTTTACCGGCACACTAATTGGTTCTAAGCAAAGGTGGCAAAGGGTGATTCATTGTTTATCATAGTTCGATGGAGCGTGTGTGGTTTACCGGCACATCGAATAAATGATCGTTACAATGAAGGCACCATGTGAATTTGCATGGTAATTCACTCCCGCTTTGTGATCCTTGGCATCCCAGTCACAAACAAGAGGGGCATATCGAGATTTAAACATGCCATTGAATAGTTTCAATGAATCTCATCCGAACCTAGGAATTCTCAATACAGTTAGGACTAATAGTCTAGGTTTTGTAATGGAGAATTAGTGAATCGTCATTCACTTACCTTCAATTTATTTTCATGTTAGATTACGGCATCCCTTTTCTAATATGAAAATGTTATTGTTGGATCCTAACCCTAATTTTTCTTATTGGGTGATAATTAGGGATTCTTATTCTAATCTATCTTTGTCCTTTCTATAGATGTCGAACGCAAACAACGCTGCTGGTAGTTCTTTCACGTTGATGAGCCTTTGCCAAAAGATCACCTTCGATGGAACGAACTTTAGCGAATGGATAAGATACATTCGCACCATTGCTCGCTATGAGGATAAGGAGTATGTCCTCGATGAAAAGTTTGAGAAGATCAACCCCGAAATCGCTACTTCGGCCGAAATCACCGCTTTTGAGACTCATGAGTGAGATGCAACGAAGGTACATTGCATCATGATTGCCACCATGAACTCTGAATTCCAAAAGTCCTACGAGGACATGTATCCATACGACATGCATCAAGACTTATTAGAGAGATACCACCAAAACGCGAGACAAGAGCGTTATGAGATTTTCATTAACATGATCTCCGCTAAGATGGGTCATGGAGAATCTCTTACCATGCACCTGCAAAAGA
Organism: Lactuca saligna; assembly: GCF_052625555.1. NCBI lineage: Eukaryota > Viridiplantae > Streptophyta > Magnoliopsida > Asterales > Asteraceae > Lactuca > Lactuca saligna. The sequence continues at coordinate 75,884,711 of NC_136418.1, forward strand.
TGCAAAGGTATGTCAATCGCCTTCGCAAGTTAAATGTTGACTTTGGGGAAGACTTGGCGATCGACATGGTGCTTCACTCTTTGCCTCCGATGTACAACCAATTTAGGATGACCTACCACATGAACAAAGAGGAGGTCACCCTAAGCAACCTCCAAGGTCTTTTGAGGGTTGCTGAGAGCAACTTCAAAGACAAGTCTGTTGCACCTACTCCCAATCCGTCTGCTGCTCCTGTCTTGGCAATTGGTCAAGAAAAGAGAAAGAAGAGGAAGGCTTCATCAAAGAACTATCGCAAGGTTAAAGCCCGAGATGGTGCCTCTTCTAGTGGGACCAAAGTTGATCCCACTAAGCCCTATCCTAACCCGAAGGAGGCAGAGTGCCACCACTGCCACAAGATAGGACATTGGAAGAGAAGCTGCCCAGAATACCTGCAAGCAATCAAAGAAGGAAAGATCAATCCATCTTTCGCAGGTATATACACAATTAAATATAACGATTCTAATCATGTTGTTTCTTGGGTTCTTGACACCGGTTGTGGTTATCACATTTGTTCAAATGTGCAGGGACTAAGAAGAAGTAGGGATGTGGAGCAAGGAAGGATCAATCTAATCATGGGGAACAGAAGATCGTCGCCTGTTACCAAGATTGGAGTGTATTCTTTAGTGCTTAGGAATTATTTATGTTTAGATTTGAACAATTGTTGCTATTCCCCAGAAATGGCTAGAAACATCATTTCATTTCATGGTTTATATAGACAAGGATTTAGATTTTCTTTTAATAATGAGAATGGTTCGATTATGGCTTATCTAAATAGTGTCTTTTACTTTGAAGCTATACCGTGTAATGGAATATATGAAACTGTTATGATTGTTGATAACTTAGGAAATGATGTTTTGAATATTGATTCTTCCACTAGTATGGATAAAGCATCCTTGTGGCATTGCCGTCTTGGACATGTCAACAAGAAACGCATAGCCCAACTCCAAAAGGATGGAGTGTTGGAGTCATTCGACCTTAGGGAAGATGACACATGCGAGTCTTGTTTACTTGGAAAGATGACTAAGTCACCCTTCACAAATACTTGTGAAAGGGGTGAGGGGCTATTGGACCTAATACATACCGATGTATGTGGACCCTTTAGATTAACCACGAAGGATGGGAACCGCTTCTATGTGACTTTTACCGATGATTATAGTAGATATGGGTATATCTATTTAATCAAGCAAAAGTCAGAAATCTTTGAAAAGTTCAAAGAGTTCAAGAATGAAGTGGAGAATCAATTGGGCAGGAAAATCAAGATGCTTCGATCCGATCAAGGAGGAGAGTACCTAAGTCGTGAATTCCACAATTATCTCAAGGAGTGTGGAATAGTTTCGCAATTGATGCCTCCCAGGACACCGCAGTTATATGGTGTGGCAGAAAAGTGTAATTGAACCTTATTGGATATGGTTCGCTCTATGATGAGTCGTGCTTCACTACCTATCTTCTTTTGGGGGTATGCCTTAGAGACTGTCGCCCATATCCTTAACCGAGTCCCTACTAAGAAGGTTGCCAAAACACCTCACGAGATGTGGACGGGGAAAGCTCCCTTGTTGGCACACATCAAGGTTTGGGGTTGCGAGGCTTTCGTAAGACGAGATACTCACGACAAGCTTGAACCTCGAAGTGATCGATGTATTTTCATCGGCTACCCGCAGACATCCTTTGGATATCTCTTCTATAGACCGAAGGACAACGTTGTCTTTTTTGCGAGGAGAGGAGTTTTCCGAGAGCGAGAACTCATAAGCCAAGGAGACAGTGGGAGGCAAATCGAACTTGAAGAAATTCAAGAGTCGATAGATGAAGGAACCTCTACCACTGGCATTCAACCCGAGGAGGAAACTCTGGTTGAACCGATTGACGAGTCCTTACCTCTTAGACGTTCCGATAGAGTTAGAGTTCATCCCCAGTTTTATGGTTTTCATATTACTACCGAAGGGGACACGTATATTAGTGATGGTACACTAGTAAATCTTGATGAACCTAATAGCTATAAGGAACCCATGGCAGGCCCGGAGTCTGCGAAATGGAAAGAGGCAATGGATAGCGAGATCCAATCCATGTACGATAACCAAGTTTGGAATTTGGTTGATTATGTGCCCGGACGTAAGACCGTTGGGTGCAAATGGATCTTCAAAAAGAAGACCGACGTGGATGGGAATGTGCACACGTATAAAGTGCGATTGGTTGCGAAGGGCTTTACTCAAACTCCAGGAGTTGACTATGATGAGACCTTCTCACCAGTTGCGAAGATTAAATCTATTAGAGTGATGCTAGAAATTGCCGTATTTCATGATTATGAAATTTGGCAAATGGATGTCAAGACCGCCTTCCTTAACGGAAAGTTGGCTGAGGATGTTTACATGGCTCAGCCAGAGGGGTTAGTGAATCCGAAGCATCCAAATAGAGTGTGTAAGCTTGAGAAGTCCATTTATGGACTTAAGCAAGCGTCTCGCAGATGGAATCTTTGCTTCGATAAGAAAGTCAAAGAGTTTGGATTTGTACGAAGCGAAGACGAATCTTGTGTATATGTCAAAGCCAGTGGGAGTATAGTAAGCTTCCTCGTTCTATATGTCGATGACATATTACTCATAGGAAACGACATCCCGACTCTGCAGGAAGTCAAGTCCTGGCTCGACAAGTGTTTCGCTATGAAGGACCTCGGAGAGGCTTCTTACATTTTGGGAATAAGGATAGTAAGAGAAAGAAGTAAGAGACTAATTGGACTTAGTCAGAATACTTACTTAGAGAAGGTACTAAAACGTTTTAGTATGGAAAACTCAAAGAAGGGAGAACTACTGATACAAGGAAATGCCAAGTTGAGTAAGACTCAAAGTCTGAGTACTAAAGCTGTAATAGCATAAATGAGCCGAGTACCATACGCTTCTGCAGTTGGCTCAATCATGTACGCTATGACTTGTACTCGCCCTGATGTAGCCTTCGCTTTGAGCATGGTTAGAAGATATCAAGGGAACCCTGGCAAAGCAGATTGGATTGCGGTGAAGAACATCCTTAAGTACCTTCGGAGGACGAAAGAATGGTTCTTAGTCCTTGGAGGGAGTGATGACTTGAAGGTGCGAGGGTATAGTGATGCCAGTTTTCAAACCGATAGGGACAACTACCGTTCGCAGTCGGGCTGGGTCTTTACCCTAAATGGAGGAGCAGTAACTTGGAAGAGTTCCAAGCAAGAAACTGTAACTGATTCAACGTGCGACTCAGAGTACATCGCAGCAAGCGAAGCGTCGAAGGAGGCAATATGGCTAAAGAACTTCATTGGTGATCTTGGAGTTGTGCCTGCCATAAAGGAGCCCATGGAGATTTTCTGTGATAACGAAGGTGCAGTTGCCTTGACCAAGGAACCGAGGGATCATGGTAGATCAAGACATATCAACAGAAAATATCACTTCATTAGACATCGTGTAGAAGAAGGACAACTCATAGTTAAGAGGATATCATCAGAAGATAACCCAACAGATCCGCTTACGAAGGGACTGAGTAGGGTTAAGCAATTGCAGCATGCTAGGAGTATTGGGCTGAAGGATGATATTAGTATAGATTAGATAGTATTAGAAACGTATAATAGATAAATGTAATTAACATTTGATGATTAAATAAAGGAGTTTTATTTATAAGTAAAGTTACTCTCATATGTTAATTGTTTAACTATTGTTGCACTTTGCATGTTTTGACTTCCAGAATAATTGAATTTATTAGGAATAATCGAATTATTCAAATTTTCCACAATCGTTCATATGTTGGAAGTATATATGAATGAAGATTGTCATGAATTGGTGTGTAGATAGTCTAAATGGTGTTAGACATAGCAAGGGTTGTTGCAACATTCATGACTGCTTATGAACTGGTTTTGAGCATTGGAACAAACCCGCGCTTGCTGGAATCACTTTATGGAATACGATATAAAAGGTGATCGCAAGACGATAATATCATATAGTCTTAAAACATAGATATATGGTTAATTATTTGTTAATTGATTGTACATTGATAATGCGAAAACGCATCAGTAACTTGGTGTTATAAAACGCATTGTTGTGTATAGTTGGTTAATGAATAAGTATATGCATATAAGTCGAATTTTATCTGTAAATTTTATCCTAAGAGGGTAGAAGAGATATCTTGGCCACTCGATGATTTGATTTGACTTATGTGTCGGGCCCGATCAAAACTGAATTGATGTGTTTCATTAAGTTCTATGTCGAATAAATCGGAGATCGAGAAATCAAATGCTAGACTAACCATTCCATAGGATTTTCAGCATCATATCTAACAGAGGACTGTACGATCCCTTATCTAAAGGACAAGATTGATTAGATCAGACTTTGACAGCGTCTTTGAGAGCTACGATTGCAAACCGAATTGTACTTGTATAGTTACTAGACTTATCCAAGTGGAAGACTGTTGGAATAGTGTCTAAGGCTGCAACTATATTAGGCAAGTATTTGATCCGGTTGTGCATGGTCCTTTTGGGTTACCTTCACCATAGCAACTTGATGGATGATTTGTTAAGAGAGAGTAAATATTATAAGGAATAATATATGGTTATTTGATTAATATAAGTCATAGATTAATTGGAATTAATTTGGTGACTTAAAGAGATTAATTAAATAAGAGGGTATAAACTGTCAATTGTTTGATAGTTACACTTTAGACAATAAATCCTTATCCGAGATAGGATGGACGATTTCTAGGGCTTGGATAAGCCAAAATCGTCCATAGGGTTATCAAGGAAAGGATATGGATTAACTTAAATCTAAGTTATCCAATTAGGGTTAAAGCTGTAATCCTTAAGGAGTCTACAAGTATAAATAGACCCTAGGGGTGAGGGAATTGGACACACCATCAAAAGTAGAGATACTCTGGCCGAATTCCTCCCCTCTCCTCTCTCCTAAATCATCTTTCTTGCTATTGGTGTTTGTAAGCCATTAGAGGAGTGACATTTGTGACTCTAGAAGCTCCAAGACAACAAGATTAACAAGGAATTCAAAGGTATGGTTCTAGATCTATTTCAATGTTGTTATTTAACCTAATTAGCCATTAGAAGTCTTGGATTCAAAGCATGTTTAATTAGAAAGCCTAGATCCGAGCATTAGGGTTTTGCATGCGCACATAGGAATGTTCTTATGGCTAAAACCCATCAATTGGACCCTAACGTTTCTGTTGAAAGTTGTTATTTGAGTTTGAGCATGTTTTGGTGTTGTAACTTGTATTCCCCCCCCCCCCCCCCTCTAAAACTTGAAGAAAACGTGAAAAGATAGGGGTATGAACTCACCTTGATTGATTCCATCAGATGGATGGTTGAAGAAAAGGGCTTTCCAAGTCAAGAACACTTGGAGAATGCTTAACGATTTGAAGATCCTAAGAACAAATATGACGATATTTGTGTAAGAAATCACTAATTTGAGTGAAGGAGTGTAGAATATTTTAGAGTGATAATGAGGATCCTACCAAATGTGTGGGAAGAACTCGTGACCTCCTGGTATTTTTTGGTTCTAGAGAGAAGAAAAGAGAGAAAGATATATATATATATATATATATATATATAGCGTGTGTGTGTGTGTGTTTGATTTTGGATGTGGCGAATAAAACTTTTTGGAAATGTGGGAGATATAGATTTTATGTGGATTGGAGGTAATAAAATCTAGTGGAGTGTTGGGGAAGAGTAGAAATGATAATGATTTGACTAGGTAGAGTGTGAATAGTGACATAAAGTGGGTATGAGGATGACTTGGTGTCAAAACTTCTTGGAAAAGTCAACAAACCCATAGATGATATCTTGTATAAAAGATATGATCTATAATAAAAATTTCCCCAAAATAGAAATAAAATATGAATTTATTGGCTCAAACATGTCATAATACGAGTTTGGGTGAAAATCCCCTGTCAAAATCATCAAAAACGGGCTTAAAACGCGAAAGTGGTCAAAAACCGGGAAAATAAGTGAATCTGTGAGTCCAAGAGGGGCAGACGCAAAGGGGGGTTCGTGGGCGAGAAGGTTCATAGAAGGAGGGAAGGTTCAGTTCGAGAGAATTCATAGGCGAAGGGGAGGGTTTTTTCGGGAGGATTCGCAGGCGAAACTTGTCGAGGCAAAGCGAACGTAGCCGATCAAAAAGCGAGAGGATCCGAAGCGAAAGGATTTCGAGGCGAATCTTGTTGTCAGGAGCTAACATTCTTGGTTCTTGCCAAGCGAAATTGTCCACGGTGAGAAGGGGCTTCATTCCGAGGCTATTGGCGACTCTTCTCGGCTAGGCACGAAGGTTTCATCATAAGGGTTCGCTTCTCGCTCCCATTTTTCGGTTTTCGTATTTTCCTCTCGTTTCAAGGGATTTTCAACTAATCGAAGTGTCGGTATGGCCTAGGTATTTATCAAATAGTAGAGAGAAAGAGATTTGGAGAGAGATAGAGTGAGAGAGATTGAGAGAGACTTGGTCGGTGGCCTTCACTATTGTTTGGTCCCGTAATACAAGGTTCGTAAACCCCATTGCCTTGTTATGAGTGTTTTACACCCTCGAATGTGCTTAATAGTGCTTTATAAAGTCATTACATCACTCACCATGGTTAGGGTTTAGAATTTATGAACATTTGAAACTTCTGAGTGATACTTTGTATTATGATAAAAAGTTGTACATTATAAAACATAGAATATACCTTATCATACAAGCACTAAATGAGTTTATCGATTTGACCCATTGACTTTCATTGACTTTGACTTGCCCAGAGTTTGACGGTTGTCACACATTACACGTCTCCATACTCTCCACAGCAAAATGGAGTAATTGAGAGACGTAATCGGACTTTATTGGAGATGGTGAGATGCAATTTGAAGACAGTGTCAATTCCTGATATATTATGGGGAGAAGCTATGGCACACTCTATTTATGTTCTAAATACAGTTCACACGAAAGCCTTGAAGGATATGACTCCTTATCAAATTTGGACTGGGAGAAAGCCACATATAGCACATCTCAGAGTGTTTGGTTGTATAGCTCATATGAAGGTTGCCAAAGAGCATTTGAGGAAGCTAGATGATAGAAGCATATGTCTGGTTCATCTTGGTGTAGAAAAAGCGTCAAAAGCTTATAGACTTCTGGACCCAGACACTGGGAAAATATACATAATCCGAGATGTTGTCTTCAAAGAAAACCGAACTTGGATGTGGGAGAAAAGCGTAAAAATCAAGGCGACACCAGGAGTAAGCTTCACCGTCGAAAGCTTTGATTTCGACGAAGACATCTATGACAATGATGGAGAATGGGAACCAGACACACCGGATCAAGAAATTGGTTTGGATCAAGTAATTGGGTCGTCATCCACGTAGGCCAATAGTGAGCAATCCAATATTTTGGGTCACCCACAAGCAAGCCCACCGGGTAGTCCGACAAATACCCCAGTCACACCCGTCTCCCCCATTACTCTTGATTCATCGACTCACTTGTCGACTCCTAGCACTGCATCGAGCTCTACTGGTTGTGGTACTCCAAAACGGTGTAGAATGCTGATTGATCTGTATGAAAGCACAGAAGAGATTAACATACCCCCAGAAGAGCTTATGATGATTCAAAATGACGAAGAACCCTCGTCGTATATAGAGGCAAGTACAAAGAGGGAGTGGCGAGAAGCAATGAATGTCGACATGGCCTCAATTGAAAGAAACAACACTTGGAGTCTGGTCGATCTTCCAAAGAATCAAAAGGCCATTGGACTGACGTGGGTATTCAAACTAAAGAGGGATCCAAATGGTAAAATCGTTAAACATAAAGCTAGGATCATGGTGAAGGGGTACATCCAAAATCATGGGATCGATTTTAGTGAAGTATTCGCCCCAATAGCCAGAATTGAAACAATTCGTCTCATCCTAGCCCTAGCATGCTCAAACGAGTAGAAGGTTCATCGTTTGGATGTCAAATTAGCGTTTTTAAATTGGAATTCAGAAGAAGAGGTCTACGTTTTTTAACCAAATGGTTATCAGAAGAAAGTTCAAGACCACAAAGTGTACAAATTGTCTAACGCCCTCTACGGGCTCAAACAAGCTCCTAGGGCTTGGAATGCTTGCTTGGATCGACACCTGAAGAGCATTGGATTCACGAGGTGTGCTCATGAGTACTCAGTCTACACCAAGAGGTATAATGGAAAAATATTGATTGTAAGGGTGTGCATAGATGATCTACTTGTGATAGGAAGTTACCCTAAAAGTGTTCAGATGTTCAAAAAGGACATGAACACCATGTTTGAAATGAATTCTCTAGGGTTCTTGACTCATTATTTGGGAATTGAATTGAACCAAAAGGGAGATGGGATTACATTAAAACAAAAATACTATGCTAAAAACCTGCGTGTCAAAACATGTATGCAAGACTTTAATCCGAAAAAGACTCCAATGGAACACTAGCTCAAGCTTTGGAAGAAAGATGAAAGCGAGCAAGTAAATCCCACTGAATTTCGAAGCATTGTTGGTGGCTTAAGGTACCTAACTCATACTTGCCCAGACATCTCATTCGCTATTTGAATTTTAAGCCAATTTATGGAAAGGAAAACTATGAATCACCTTCAAGCAGTGAAGGGTATACAAAGGTACATAAAGGGCACTTTGAATTTTGTAACACCGTAAAAATTCAATCAATTTTTCGCTTTTCAAAAGCATAATAATTCATTCATAATTACTTTCATAAACAGTGTATCAATATAATCTTAATAAAAAAATCCCAAGATCATATCATAATAAATTCCAATGAGTGTGTGTACGAATCATGTCGGCGCCTTCCCGCGCTCTTCACTAGTACCTGTAACACATAACACAAAACACTTTATGCACGAAGCTTAGTGAGTTCCCCAAAATACAACACATATCACATACTAGCCACTCGACGCTATAACTCTACGGGCCATTGGGCCCTAACTCTGTGGACCCTCTGGTCTTAGCTCTGTGAACCTTCCGGTTCTCACTCTGATATACTTGTTGGATTAATGTCTAAGTCCATAACTATAATTGGTAAGACTTGACCCGACCCGGCATGGTCCATTTGGGTAGCATGGCATCATGCACTTGGATAGACTATAATGAGAGAAATAAGACACTTACGGTTATTAATATATTATAAGTTCTAGTATATTAATAATAAGAATACTAAGATTATTTAATTAGTATTGATCAAGAATTAATCTAGGATTAATTAAGTGATCAAAAGAAGACTAATTAAATATATGGGTTGATTGTGTAAATCATCCATACTTGTATAGTGGGCTAATGCTCCATGGATTATCTAGTTGGGCCAAAACCCATATGATGCTCCATGGATGCTCCATGGTGTATTTGAACCCATGGATCCAAGGAAATGGAAAGTCATGACAATTAGGTTTTGCCCTAATTGTAACACTATATAAAGATATTATTCTCGACAAAATCGGCCACTAGTATTATTCTAGGAGGGCTAGCCGATTTTCATGAAGTGTAGAATTCTCTCAAGTTATTCCAAGTGTATTTGGTGTTGTGTGAACCATTTGAGGTGTCACACTTGAGGCACTAGGCACTCAAGCTTGATGAAGACATTCTACATCAAAGAGGTATGTATTCTATCTTGTTATATTGATAGTTTTGTATGCTAGATTAGGACAATACCTTGGATGTTCATATTTGCATCTATAATAGAGAAAACATAGATCCAAGGTATTTAGGGTTGCATGTACACTTAGGAGTGTTACAATGCTCATAACCCAACAGTGGTATCAGAGCCTAGGCTTGTTTTCTTGTTATACTTGCAAATGGAGCTGAAAAATCGAGTTTTGATGCTGTCAGCCCAGCAGACTCGCCGAGTCCATGAAGGGACTCGACGAGTCCAAGGAAAAATGCATCCAACTCGCCGAGTTTGGTTCATGCACTCAACGAGTTGGACCCCAGACAGCATATTTTCGAGTTTTTTGGCTAGAAATGGACTAGGAACATTACCCTAAGTTGTTTTTGAACTTATAAACTTGTTTTTTAATGTGGTAATGTTCATGCTAATCCATTTTCAAAGATAATTGTCAATAGATTCATGTTTTGTATTAGTTTAAGGTTTAGACTAATTACATGAAAAAGTTTGATTTGAATTATCTTGTTCTTATGAGTTGCTTAGATTAATAGAAAAGTTAATTGAAATAGTTGTTTTCAATCCATTTTAATCTAAGAGTTGAGTATAAAATGTGTTTGTGTAACTTGTCCTCAAGTTACATGAAGGGTCACATTAAATACTCATAAAACTCATAAAAGTTGGCAATGGTTACAAAATGAAGAGTCTTGTGTCATTGAATATTTTTTTTATGACTCCATAACTTGGACAAGTTATGGAAGTTCAAGAGTCACTTCATTAAAGAGTAAAAGTGTAACCTTAATTAATTCCATAAGTTATAAAAAATAAAGAAAAGTTAATTCTTCTATTAGTTTAAAGTCTTCCATAAGTTATGGAACTTGAAGAGTTTTTAGATTAAAACTACTTTAAACACATAAGTTATGGAATTAATTAGTTTTGAATAGTTTCAAAACTTTCCCTCAAGTTTTGGAATTTGTAAAGTTTTCTCTTATGAATATTTTAATTCCAAGTTAGCCCTTAGAATTTTAAGAGTTAAAATTCAACCCTTATATGTCATAATATTATAAGTTAATAATATATATATATATATATATATATATATATATATATATATATATATATATGTATAAGAGTTCTTACCGCTAGTACGCCCCATTCACGAAGCCGGTCTATAAGGTGGGTATAAGGTTGTTGCCTATAACTTGGCAACTTAATGGGTGTCCACTCTCACCCACCGCTTGCTTGACCGGTGGAGGGTCGTTAGCCGAACGGGTTTGACAGGACTATAATTCTCCCTTCATTAAAAGTATTAATGATAAATACTAAGTAACTAAACTCCTAATAATTCCCAATCTTAGTTACTTAGGAAAAATGTGAATAAGGTGCTAATCCATGAAATTACACTTTACACTTTGTCTAAGTCGTCAGTGGAGCGTGTGTGGTTAACCGACACACTAACTTGGACTTAACAAGGTAGGTAAAGGGTGACTTAATATTTATCATAGTATCGATGGAGCGTGTGTGGTTAACCGGCACATCGATTAAGGGGTAAACACTTAAGGGTACCAAGTAATTTGCATGGTTACTTCACACCTTGTTTTGTGATCCTCGGCATCCCAGTCACAAAACCTGAAGGGCACACTCGAGATTGAAACATGCCATTGAACAATTCAATGAATCTCAAAAGATCTAGGAGTTTCAAATCCAATTAAAACCTAATAATACATTTCGTTTATCTTGGTGTAAATTGGTGAATCGTCATTCACATACCTTCAAATATTTTGTAGCTTAGATTACGGCATACCTCTTCTAAGTTATAAAATAGTTTGTTGGGTCCTAGCCTTAATATTTCATATTGGGTGTCATATTAAGGACTTTAAGATCAACTATCTTGAATATCTCCCAAAACATGTCTGGTTTACACATTTATGATCTTCCCAACTAGCTTTCCTAAATGAAGATGATGTTCCAATGGAAATCATACTTCTTTCACATCCTCCAATTATTCTCCCTACCCCACAAGTTCTTGAAAAGTTTAAGGTCACTCAAGCCCTATTGGCAAGGCAAGGTCTAGGTGTGATCACATCTTGTAGATGTAGTCACATATTGACAAGTCGGGAGAGTTGGGTGTCAAAGTCTTGAGAAAGTTGGTGGTTCAACTACTCTCTAAGTCACATAGTGAGTTCTTTTGGAACACCTATGAAACAGACTATGACAAGACCCTTAATGATCTTATTTATTTGTTAAGATCAACTTCCTCAAAAACTTGATGGACATTGACAATAGTGACATAGGAAATCCAGAAAAGCATTCTCTTCCCAATGGAAAGGGATCGGCCATAGTCAACTCGGTTGAACAAATGGTAAAGAGAAAAGCTATGTCTGTGATAGTCCCGTGTACCATTATCAAAAGGGTCCATATGTTTATATTGCCAAAGAAAGGGTCATTAGTTGCAAAGCTGCCAAATTTACCTAAGGATGTTAAAGTCAATAAGTTTGACTCTACTTCAGGTAAAGTCCACTAATCTAACTCTGTTAAGTTTCTATTCTGAGATTCCTGATACATGATGTGACTGGGTCACATGGTAATGTTTTAAGAATCAAAGAAAAGTGAAGGAACTTAAAGAAAGAATATGCTGAATCTGATCGCATAGATGGATTTCTATCGCGTAGTTTGAAGATCGGATTCTTGAGCTACTTCTTAGGAATTATGAGGTATTGCTTAGGAATAGATAACAACAAGTTTTCATACGGATTGTAAGGATAAGTTTTTCCGCAAAGTTTTAAAATAAAAGAAAATTTCTGATTTTATTTATTTTAAAATATCCTTACAATGGCATTTGAGGAAAAATTGTTGCTTATATGATTCCATTAAGAGCAAGAGTTGAAATATGAAATTGATTGTTTCATTTGTGGTAATGTCTAAATTTACCAAATAAGGAAAGATTCTCATCATTCAAAGTCTCAATTGGATCGGGACTTGGAGTCATGCAAGTTGTATAGCATGATGAATGAGAACCTTCAAGTATTGGAAAAATTAAGACTAATTACTTGTTCACATGGATGTGTGAGTCAAGTAATGGACTAAGGGATCGAGTACATAGTCATGTGCACTGATTAAGTCCACCACAACAGATATAAGGCTATTCGTCATAGTTTACTAAAGCTCAGTAAATATGATTATACTTACAAGCTTAAGTGTAACTCTGAGACATTGGAAAAGGTTCCAATGCATGGTAGAGCGAATAAAAAGAATCAAATTAGGCAGAAGGATAAAAGTTCCTCAAATCTGAAAAGATGGGAGAGTACTTTAGTATCAGTTTTGTGATCATCTTAATGATTAAGAAACCATATCAAAATTAGTTCTCTAAGGAAGTCTTAGTGCATTCTTATGACTAAGAAGAAGGGATCTTGAATTGTTGAAATGGTTAAATCAAGAAGATGAGTCATACTTCGTTCCAATACAAGTCTTAGAGTCATACTCCAAGATTGTAATTTGAGTGACATATCTTTAAAAAGGTTTAAAACATGTGTCAAATGTAAGAGTAAAAGTGTCCTACTCTTGTTCATTTGAAGTTGGTAAGTTGTGATGTTTTGGATAAAACAAAGACCAACTTAGGCCAACTATGTGAAGTGTTTGTCTTGATTAGAATCCGCACTATCTCTTGGATGTTTGACAAGGGAGTCTTATAGGTCAAGAGGACAGTGGGAGTCTTAAAGGTCTTGAAAGTCTCAAGAACTAATCAAGAATGAAACCTGAAGTTCCTCACTAGCACACAACTTGAGGTTTATAACCTATTGTGTTGACATATTCTGTGCCCATTCTAGTTAAAGTTGAGTTCTTAGAGTTCTCAATTGGTTGCACAACAACTTTGAAGCAATGGCAGGCCCTTGAGCTGCCAGGCGGCAAGAAGTTAAGATTGAGTTCTGTCCATATGAGTTCGGATTTATCATTATCCTTGTCTTGTGACTATGGTTTTGACAATTCACATGGATAAAAACACATACACCATTAAATCTATGTGTCGTAAGGTTTCTCTCAGATTCATGAAAATGATGGTGAGGAAACACTTTCACTAAGTAGATTTTAGCTAGATAGCAATTGTGATATTTGCATTCTCAAAGTCATTAGTGGAGCGTGTGTGGTTTACCGGCACACTAACCTGGACTTGTGAGGAGTGGCAAAAAGGTCTAACCATTATGATTAAGGCATCCCTCTTCATAAATGTTTAGACACACAAGTGTGCTATCTAAGGGAAGGTGTATGATTTTGATAATGTTCTATCAAAACAATCCAGTATCAGAAATCTGAACTTTGGTAAGAAAGTCAATAAAGTATTGATTTCTAGAAGTCCAGCTGATTTCTGAGTACATGTCAAAGCTAGTGGGAGCATAAGTGTTATGCTAATAATCATCATGTTAGTGGGAGCATGATAATTATGATAAAGATTGCAAGTTAGCAATGTTAATTATAGAAAACAAAAGGTTTCAATTGGGAAAAAGTTGTTTTGCTATAATTAAGGGAGACGAAATTATACTTCATCTCAAATCTATAAGCTTAGATCGTGAGGTTTTAATCATTTAGTCAAGAAAATATATATGAATCTCATGTTGGAATGGCTCAACATAAGGAAATTCTATATATGGGTCCATTATTTGCGTTCTAAAATTCGATTATGATTACGGCATCCCTTTTCATAATCTGAATTATGAGAACTTGGCAAATAGAAATGGAAATGTTATAGCAAAAGACTGGTTTAGTCTTTATGTGATACATCATGAATCGTGTCCCATATGCTTCAGATATAGGATCGATTACATGTGCTATATTCATCCTTTCTAAAAGTTTCCAAATGCCTGAGGCATTAAGAAGGGAAAAGGTTTAGAACTGGATATGACTAAAAAGATTAACCAGTTGTCGAGGACAATCTAAGGTTTACCAAAGATTGGTTGCTCAAGGACAACTGGAAGTATAGTGATAATTTTGGAAGGACCATATTGACATAATCTATAAGGAGGCAACTCTTGTTCAGAAGTGATAGTCAAAATGAATCTGGAAATGTTTCAAAGTTAGAATTTTAAATCTGTTTAAGATTAGGAAACTTAATGCAAGAAGGATGTTTCTAAGGAGCTAATCTCCTTTGGAATACTCTGTAATGATTGTTACCAAGTCTTTGTGAATTTGTGCATAATCGTTACAAGAGGATCAATGCATATAAGTTTAGAATCTCACAGATTTCAGTAAATGACATGAATTTGGAATTCTTGCATTTGCAGTAAGGATTTGGGAGTGTGAAAAGAGAATCATTGAAGTTATGTTCAATTGATCTAGTTCACAAAGTAAAGATCATAGACAAACATAGTATGCATACTTGGTGTATAGCATGACTAGTGTTTAGAAAACATAGTGTACATGATTGGAGTATGGGACAACTATTGTTTTAAATTCAAGAATAAAGTTGATAGCTGAAACAATATACAATGAATAATGTGTAATCATATGGTGATAAATAAAAGGTGTTTTATTTATGTTCATAGGTTTTGATACCATATTGGATTCAATTATTATTGTGTTTCACTTTGCATGTTTTGACTTCCCGAATAAACTAGGTTATTCTTCCGGAATGACTAAGTTATTCAAACCATCCACAGTCGGTCATATGTCGGAAGTAGATATGAATTAAGATTGTCATGGGTTGGCTTGTAGAGGTCTAAGGTATTGGACAAAGGGCTACAACACTCATGAGTGCTCATAAGTTCTGAGTATTGGATTCAACCCGCGCTCATTGGAATCACTTCATGGATTTTATCACGAGTGATCATGAGACGATAATATCTTATATTCTTCAAACCTAGAGATATGAGTTGTTACTATGAGTTGGTTGTACATTGATTGCACGAAACCGCATTTGGTAACTCGGTGCTATAAAACGTGTCTTTGTCTATGATTCAACAAGTAGTAGAACAAGCCATATGAGTTGAGGTTTATCCATTCCTTTTACCTTCGGGATAAAAGTGATATCTGTGGGCCCCTCGATGATTTGATGATGACAAATGGAAGTGCTCGGCCGGGCCAGGACTGATTTGATTTGTTCAATTAGTCAGTCGTCATGAATCGGAAATCGGGAAACAACAAATGGATAGAGAGAATGATTATAATCCATGTCTTAGTCCATATGATATCTAGAATGGAGGAATATATGATCCCTTATCTAATGGACAAGTCATTGACAAAGGTCAGAGTTCATCTACAAGGTCAAAGTTCGACAGAAGCTTTTGAGAGCTACGATTGCTAGTTGGTTCCTGAAGTCATACGCAATAATAGTTTTAGACTTATCCAAGTAGGAGACTGTTGGATTAATGTCTAAGTCCATAACTATAATTGGTAAGACTTGACCCGACCCGGCATGGTCCATTTGGGTTGCATGGCATCATGCACTTGGATAGACTATAATGAGAGAAATAAGACACTTACGGTTATTAATATATTATAAGTTCTAGTATATTAATAATAAGAATAATAAGATTATTTAATTAGTATTGATCAAGAATTAATCTAGGATTAATTAAGTGATCAAAAGAAGACTAATTAAATATATGGGTTGATTGTGTAAATCATCCATACTTGTATAGTGGGCTAATGCTCCATGGATTATCTAGTTGGGTCAAAACCCATATGCTGCTCCATGGATGCTCCATTGTGTATTTGAACCCATGGATCCAAGGAAATGGAAAGTCATGACAATTAGGGTTTGCCCTAATTGTAACACTATATAAAGATATTATTCTTGACAAAATCGGCCACTAGTATTATTCTAGAAGGGCTAGCCGATTTTCATGAAGTGTAGAATTCTCTCAAGTTATTCCAAGTGTATTTGATGTTGTGTGAACCATTTGAGTTTTCACACTTGGGGCACTAGGCACTCAAGCTTCATGAAGACATTCTACATCAAAGAGGTATGTATTCTATCTTGTTATATTGATAGTTTTGTATGCTAGATTAGGATAATACCTTGGATGTTCATATTTTGATGTATAATAGAGAAAACATAGATCCATGGTATTTAGGGTTGCATGTACACTTAGGAGTGTTAGAATGGTCATAACCCAACAATACTCTGGTATACACACGGCATAAATCACATAGAAATAATGCAGTGCAACACATCACATAAATATCATACAATAACTCTATCACATAACTCTAATTACCACTCAAGGTAAGTATAGTGAGAAGACTCACCTCAGATGTCTCGGTAAATCCCTGACTCGGTAGCAGTATCGTCCAGCCTCCGCCTAACCACATAAAGTAAATACACTCATAAATATAACTCTCGAGACTAGACCCAACCCTTTCTTAGCACCCTCAGAAGGTAAAAGACCATTTTACCCCTCTCTTGACTCAAAGACCCCATTGTTGACCAATCCCTAAAAGTCAACAAAGTCAACGGTCAAACTTTGACCTTACTCGTCGAGTGCACTTGGGCGACTCGGCGAGTCTACACGTGTCCACTATCTCTCTAGCCTCTCCTGACACGTCGAAACTTCCCCCTGCTCGACAGGTTACACCTGGCATGAATCGCAGGGCCACCCCGACTCAACTCGTCGAGTTCAATTATAAACTCGGTGAGTTCCACCTATAATCCTCTATCCCCTTCTGACTCACTGAGTCATTCCCCCAACTCGACAAGTTACTCACTGAGTGACTTACGGGAAACCCTAGCCCTACTCACCGAGTCTGTTCTTGGGACTCGGCGAGTTCATGCCATTCTTATTCAGAAATGACCTCCTGAGGTCAGATCTGTTCCTCTAACCTATAGATCTGCCCTCCTTGATCATAATAAACACGTAAAGTTTGGATCTTGATGCCCATGCAAAGACCCTATGACTCAATTTAATGAAATGGCCTCAACATGCCATCCAAAACTCATATCTCTTAAAGACACTCAATAAAGATCAAGGATTTAAGGTCTCTGGACCTCTTTGAATCCAGATTCGAAGCCTCAACACAAGAAGGGACCATTGGCTTCACAAATCATACTCTAAAAGGGGGCTAGAAACCCTAACTCTCAAAACTTACACCAAAATTGAAAGAGGATCGAACATTTACCTCAAGATGAAGTCCCTAAGCTCTGAAATCCACAGATTAGCACCCTCTTCGGTTTCCTCTTTCCATGGCTACCTTCTTCTTGCAAAAACACCCACATAAAGATCAAAAATGGCTTCCTCTCTCTCTCTCTCTCTCAAAACATTCACACACTCTGGGGTTTCTCTCTATCAACTGGTAGCCGCTAATGAAGGCCATAAGGGCCTTTAAATATATCTCAATCCCTGGAAATTAGGGTTTCATTAAACAACACGGACTTGCCGATTCCACTAGTCGACTCGCCGAGTTCGGTCATTAACCCGAATGGAAATTCGCGACTCTACTCGGCGAGTCTAAGCATCAACTCGCCGAGTCTCTCTCAAAATCTCCAAAATAATGAATAAATAATGTACCTGGAAATCTGGATGTTACAACTCTCCCCCACTAGAATCAGACTTCGCCCTCGAAGTCTTACTCTGCAAACAGCTCTGGATACGCCTTACGCATCTCTCGCTGGTGGCTCCCAAGTCAGCTCGAACCCTTTCCGATACTGCCACTGGACCTGCACTAGAGGCACTTCCTTGTTCCTTAGAACCTTGATCTTTCGATCCCTAATCGCAACCGGTCTCTCAACATAGTTCAGGCTCGCATTCACCTAAATCTCCTCTAATGGTACCACTGCTGACTCGTCAGCAATACCCTTCCTCAGCTGCAAAACGTGAAAGGTGTCATGAATCTGGACCAACTCTTCAGGTAACTCTAACCGGTAGGCTACACGGCCTACCCTCGCAATCACTCGGAATGGACCAACATAACGGGGCCCCAGCTTGATCCTCTTCATGAAACGAATCACCCTTTTCCAAGGAGATACCTTCACGATATGAAGTCACCGACCTGGAACTCGAGCTCTGATTGCCGTCTATCTGAATAACTCTTATGATGGCTCTGGGCCGTCAGTAACCTCTGTCTAAACTGCTGAATCTACTCGGTCGTCTGAAGCACAATCTCTGTACTACCCATCACACGTTTCCCTACCTCTCCCCAGAAAATGGGGGTCCGATACCTCCTCCCATACAACAGCTCAAAGGGTGGCATACTGATGCTTGAATGATGGTGTTGTTATAGGAAAACTCAGCCAAGGGTAAGTACGTGTCCCAACTTCCTCCGAAGTCCAATACACATGCCCAAAGCATGTCCTCGAGCGTCTGAATCATCCAATCGCTCTGCCCATCAGTCTGTGGGTGGTATGCGGTACTAAAATGCAGCCTCGTACCCAATTCCTCATGAAACTTCTTCTAGAACCTGGAAGTGAAAGGCACATCTCGATCTGAAACAATCGAGACCAGTACTCCATGCCGCGATACCACCTCTCTCACGTACAACTCTGCCAGCCTCTCCGCAAAAGAGCTCTCGCTAATAGCAAGGAAGTGAGCGCTCTTCGTCAACCTGTCCACAATCACCCAAATTTCATCGGCACGCCTCGCAGTCCTTGGCAATTTGGTGATGAAGTCCATGGTAATATGTTCCCACTTCCACTTGGGAATCTCTAATGGTTGCAGCTTAACATGTGGATGCTGGTGCTCGGCCTTAACCCTGCAATAGGTCAAGCATCTCTCAACAAACCACATGACATCCCTCTTCATACAGGGCCACCAATATTCTCTCGTCAGGTCCAAATACATCTTAGTGTCCCCGGGATGGATCGAGAACCTCGATCGATGCGCCTCCTCCATCAAAATCGCACGCGTTCCACCCACAAACGGTACCCAAATCTGACCCTGAAATGTCATAAGCCCCCGGCTATCGGTAACGAACTCCGGCGAGTTGGATCGAATTGATCACATTTTAGGCATGGACTCGCCGAGTCTCCTGATGGACTCGCCGAGTCTGATGATCAAACAGTAACAAGTTCGTTTTTTCAGCTTCTATTGCAGGTATAACAAGAAAGCAAGCCTAGGCTCTGATACCACTGTTGGGTTTTGAGCATTCTAACACTCCTAAGTGTACATGCATCCCTAAATACCTTGGATCTATGTTTTCTCTATTATACATGCAAATATCAAATTTCCAAGGTATTGTTCTATTCTAGCATACTAAACGTTGAATAACACAAGTTAGAATAACATACCTCTTTGATAGTGCTTGTCTTCATGAAGCTTGAGTGCCTAGTGCCCCAAGTGTGACACCTCAAATGGTTCACACAACACCATAAACACTTGGAATAACTTAGAGAGAATTCTACACTTCATGAAATCGGCTAGCCCTCTCTAGAATAATCTAGTGGCCGATTTTGGGAAGAATAATATCTTTATATAGTGTTACAATTAGGGTAAACCCTAATTGTCATGACTTTCCATTTCCTTGGATCCATGGGTTCAAATACACCATGGAGCATCCATGGAGCATCATATGGGTTTTGGCCCAACTAGATAATCCATGGAGCATTAGCCCACTATATAAGTATGGATGATTTACACAATCAACCCATATATTTAATTAGTCTTCTTTTGATCACTTAATTAATCCTAGATTAATTCTTGATCAATACTAATTAAATAATCTTATTATTCTTATTATTAATATACTAGAACTTATAATATATTAATAACCATAAGTGTCTTATTTCTCTCATTATAGTCTATCCAAGTGCATGATGCCATGCAACCCAAATGGACCATGCCGGGTCGGGTCAAGTCTTACCAATTATAGTTATGGACTTAGACATTAATCCAACAGTCTCCCACTTGGATAAGTCTAAAACTACTATTGCGTATGACTTCAGGAACCAACTGCCAATCGTAGCTCTCAAAAGCTTTTGTCGAACTCTGACCTTGTAGATGAACTCTGACCTTTGTCAATGACTTGTCCATTAGATAAGGGATCATATATTCCTCCATTCTAGATATCATATGGACTGAGACATGGATTATAATCATTCTCTCTGTCCATTAGTTGTTTCCCGATTTCCGATTTATGACGACTGACTAATTGAACAAATCAAATCAGTCCTGGCCCGGCCGAGCACTTCCATTTGTCATCATCAAATCATCGAGGGGCCCACAAATATCGCTTTTATCCCGAAGGTAAAAGGAGTGAATAAACTTCGACTCATATGGCTTGTTCTACTACTTGTTGAATCATACACAAAGGCACGTTTTTTTAGCACCGAGTTACCAAATGCAGTTTCGTGCAATCAATGTACAACCAAGTCATAGTAACAACTCATATCTCTAGGTTTGAAGAATATAAGATATTATCGTCTCATGATCACTCGTGATAAAATCCATGAAGTGATTCCAATGAGCGCGGGTTGAATCCAATACTCAGAACTTATGAGCACTCATGAGTGTTGTAGCCCTTTGTCCAACAACTTAGACCTCTACAAGCCAACCCATGACAGTCTTAATTCATATCTACTTCCAACATATGACCGACTGTGGATGGTTTGAATAACTTAGTCATTCCGGAAGAATAACCTAGTTTATTCGGGAAGTCAAAACATGCAAAGTGAAACACAATAATAATTGAATCCAATATGGTCTCAGAACTTATGAATATAAATAAAACACTTTTTATTTATCACCATATGATTACACATTATTCATTGTATATTGTTTCAGCTATCAACATTATTCTTGAATTTAAAACAATAGTTGTCCCATGCTTCAAGCATGTACACTGTGTTTTCTAAACACTAGTCATGCCATACACCAAGTATGCATACTATGTTTGTCTATGATCTTTACTTTGTGAACTAGATCAATTGAACATAACTTCAATGATTCT
This sequence comes from Lactuca saligna, assembly GCF_052625555.1. NCBI lineage: Eukaryota > Viridiplantae > Streptophyta > Magnoliopsida > Asterales > Asteraceae > Lactuca > Lactuca saligna. Next base: position 75,906,199 of record NC_136418.1, read on the forward strand.
CTTTTCACACTCCCAAATCCTTACTGCAAATTTAAGAATTCCAAATTCATGTCATTTACTGAAATCTGTTAAATTCTAAACTTATATGCATTGATCCTCTTGTAATGATTATGCATAAAGTCAGAAAGACTTAACAACAATCATTACAGAGCATTCCAAAGGAGATCAAGTCCTTGGAACCATCCTTCTTGCATTAAGTTTCCTTAATCTTACACAGATTGAAAATTCTAACTTTGAAACATTTCCAGATTCCATTTTGACTATAACTTCTGAACAAAAGTTGCCTCCTTACAGATTATGTCAATATGGTCCTTCTAGAATTATCACTACACTTCCAACTGTCCTTGAGCAACCAATCTTTGGTAAATCTTAGATTGTCCTCGACAATTGTTTAATCCTTTTAGTCATATCCAGTTCTAAACCTTTTCCCTTATTAATTCCCTAGGCATTTGGAAAATTTTAGAAAGGATGAATATAATATAGCACATGTAATCGGTCCTATATCCGAAGCATATGGGACACGATTCATGATGTCTCACATAAAGACTAAACCAGTCTTTTGCTATAACATTTCCATTTCTATTTGCCAAGTTCTCATAATTCAGATTATGAAAAGGGATGTCGTAATCATAATCGAATTTAAGAACGCAAATAATGGACCCATATACAGAATTTCCTTATGTTGAGCCATTCCAACATGAAATTCATATATATCCTTGACTAAATGATTAAAACCTCACGATCTAAGCTTATAGATTTGAGATGAAGTATAATTTCCTCTCCCTTAATTATAGCAAAACAACTTTTTCCCAGTTGAAACCTTTTGTTTTCTATAATTAACATTTCTAGCTTGCAATACTTATCGTAATTATCATGCTCCCACTAACATGATGATTATTAGCATAACACTTATGCTCCCACTAGCTTTGACATATACTCAGGAAGCTCGACTTCTAGAAATCAATACTTTATTGACTTTCTTACCAAAGTTCAGATTTCTGATACTAGATTGTTTTGATAAGACTTTATCAAAAACATACACCTTCCCTTAGATAGCTCATGGGTGTGTCAAAACAATTTTAAGAACTATGAAAAGGGATGTCGTAATCATAGTCTTGATCGTTTTGACCTTTGCCATTTCTCACAAGTCCAAGTTAGTGTGCCGGTAAACCACACACGCTCCACTAACGACTTTGAGATCACAATTGCTATCTAGCTAAAATCTACTTAGTGGAAGTGTTTCCTCACCATCATTTTCATGAATCGGAGAGAAACCTTATTACACTTAGATTTAATGGTGTATGAGTTCCTACCCATATGAATTTGTCAAAACCATAATCACAAGACAAGGATAATGACAAATCCAAAACCATATGGATTGAACTCAATCTTAATTTCTTGCCACCTGGCAGCTCAAGGGCCTACCATTGCTTCCAAGTTGTTGTGCAACACATTGAGAACTCTAAGAACTCATATGCAAAGCCAACTTTAACTAGAATGGGCACAGAATATGTCAACACGATAGGTTATAAACCTCAAGTCGTGTGCTAGTGAAGAACTTCAGGTTTCATTCTTGATTAGTTCTTGAGAATTTCAAGACCTTTAAGACTCCCACTGTCCTCTTGACCTATAAGACTCCCTTGTCAAACATCCAAGAGATAGTGCGGATTCTAATCAAGACAAACACTTCACACAATTGGCCTTAGTTGGTCTTGTTTTATCCAAAACATCACAACTTGGAGTACGACTCTAAGACTTGTATTGGAACGAAGTATGACTCATCTTCTTGATTTAACCATTTCAACAATTCAAGATCCCTTCTTCTTAGTCATAAGAATGCACTAAGACTTCCTTAGAGAACTAATTTTGATATGGTTTCTTAATCATTAAGATGATCACAAAACTGATACTAAAGTACTCTCCCATCTTTTCAGATTTGAGAAACTTTTATCCTTCTGCCTAATTTGATTCTTCTTATTCGCTCTGCCTTACATTGGAACCTTTTCCAATGTCTCAGAGTTACACTTAAGCTTGTAAGTATAATCATATTTACTGAACTTTAGTAAACTATGACGAATAGTCTTATTAATCTTTTGTGGTGGACTTAATCAGTGCACATGACTATGTACTCGATCCCTTAGTCCATTACTTGACTCACACATCCTTGTGAATAAGTAATTAGTCTTAATTTTTCCAATACTTGAAAAGTTCTCATTCATCATGCTATACAACTTGCATGATTCCAAGTCCCGGTCCAATTGAGACTTTGGATGATGAGAGTCTTTCCTTATTTGGTAAATTTAGACATTACCACAAATGAAGGAATCAATTTCATATTTCCACTCTTGCTATTAATGGAATCATATAAGCAACAATTTTTCCTCAAATGCCATTGGAAGGATATTTAAAATAAATAAAATCAAAATTTTCTTTTATTTTAAAACTATGCGGAAAAACTTATCCTTACAACCCATATGAAAACTTGTTGTTATCTATTCCTAAGCAATATCTCATAACTCCTAAGAAGTAGCTCAAGAATCCGATCTTCAAACTATGCGATAGAAATCCATCTATGCGATCAGATTCAGCATATTCTTTCTTTAAGTTCCTTTACTTTTCTTTGATTCTTAAAACATTACCATGTGACCCAGTCACATCATGTATCAGGAATCTCAGAATAGAAACTTAACAGAGTTAGATAGTGGACTTTACCTGAAGTAGAGTCAACCTTATTGACTTTAACACCCTTAGGTAAATTTGGCAGCTTCGCAAATAATGACCCTTTCTTTGGCAATATAAACATATGGACACTTTGATAATGGTACACGGGACTATCACAGACTTAGCTTTTCTCTTTACCATTTGTTCAACCGAGTTGACTATGGCCGATCCCTTTCCATTGGGAAGAGAATGCTTTTTCTGTATTTCCAGTGTCACCATTGTCAATGTCCATAAAGTTTCAGAAAGTTGATCTTAACAATAGATAAGATCATTAAGGGTCTTGTCATAGTCTATTTCATAGGTGTCCCAAAGGAACTCACTATGTGACTTAGAAAGTGATTGAACCACCAACTTTCTGAAGACTTTGACACCCAACTCTCCCGGCTTGTCAATATGTGACTACATCTCCAAGATGTGATCACACCTAGACCTTGCCTTGCCATTAGGGCTTGAGTGATCTTAAACTTTTCCAAGAACTTGTGGGTTATGGAGAATAATTGGAGGAGGAGAAAGAAGTATGATATCCATGGGACATCATCTTCATTAGGAATGCTTGTTTCAAGAGATTTGGGAAGATCATAAATGTCTAAACCAGACATCTTTTGGGAGATATTCAAGATAGTTGATCTAAAGTCCTTAATATGACACCCAATATGAAATATTAAGGCTAGGACCCAACAAACTATTTTATAACTTAGAAGAGGTATGCCGTAATCCAAGCTATAAAACAATTTGAAGGTAGGTGAATGACGATTCACCAATTTCCACCAAGATAAACGAAATGTATTATTAGGTTTTAATTGGATTTGAAACTCCTAGATCTTTTGAGATTCATTGAACTGTTCAATGGCATGTTTCAATCTCGAGTGTGCCCTTCAGGTTTTGTGACTGGGATGCCGAGGATCACAAAACAAGGTGTGAAGTAACCATGCAAATTACTTGGTACCCTTAAGTGTTTATCCCTCAATCGATGTGCCGGTTAACCACACACGCTCCATCGATACTATGATAAACATTAAGTTACCCTTTGCCTACCTTGTTAAATACGAGTTAGTGTGCCGGTTAACCACACACGCTCCACTAACCGACTTAAACAAAGTGCAAAGTGTAATTTCATGGATTAGCACCTTATTCACATTTTCCTAAGTAACTAAGATTCGGTATTATTTGGAGTTTAGTTACTTAGTATTTATCATTAATACTTTTAATGAAGGGAGAATTATAGTCATGTCAAACCCGTTCGGCTAACGACCCTCCACCAGTCAAGCAAGCGGTGGGTGAGAGTGGACACCCATTAAGTTGCCATTTTATAGACAACAACCTTATACCCACCTTATAGACCGGTTTCGTGAATGAGGCGTACTAGCGGTAAGACTGACTTTACTCTTATACATATAAATATTATTAACTTATAATATTATAAAGTATAAGGGTTGAATTTTAACTTTTAAAATTCTAAGGGCTAACTTGGAATTAAAGTATTCATAAGAGAAAACTTTACAAATTCCAAAACTTGAGGGCAAGTTTTGAAACTATTCAAAACTAATTAATTCCATAACTTATGTGTTTAAAGTAGTTTTAATCCAAAAACTCTTCAAGTTCCATAACTTGTGGACAAATTATGGAAGACTTTAAACTAATAAAGAATTAATCTTTTCTTTATTTTATAACTTACGGAATTAATTAAGGTTACATATTTTATTTATTTATTTATTAATGAAGTGACTCTTGAACCTCCATAACTTAAGGACAAGACTCTTCATCTTTTGTAACCATTGCCAACTTTCATGAGTTTTATGAGTCTTTAATGTGACTCTTCATGTAACTTAAGGATAAGTTACACAAACACATTTTATACTCAACTCTTAGATTAATTTGGATTGAAAACAACTTTTTCACTCAACTTTTCTATTAATCTAAGCAACTCATAAGAACAAGATAATTCAAATCAAAAATTTTCATGTAATTAGTCTAACCTTTAAACTAATACTAAACATGAATCTATTGACAATTATCTTTGAAAATGGATTAGCATGAACATTACCACATTAAAACAAGTTTATAAGTTCAAAACAACTTAGGGTAATGTTCTTAGTCCATTTCTAGCCAAAAACCTCGAAGATATGCTGTCTGGGGTCCAACTCGTCGAGTGCATGAACACAACTCGGCGAGTTGGATGCATTTTGCCTTGGACTCGTCGAGTCCCTTCATGGACTCGGCGAGTCAGCTGGGCTGACAGCATCAAAACTCGATTTTTCAGCTTCTATTGCAGGTATAACAAGAAAACAACCAGTCTCTGATACCACTGTTGGGTTATGAGCATTCTAACACTCCTAAGTGTACATGCAACCCTAAATACCTTGGATCTATGTTTTCTCTATTATACATGCAAATATGAACATCCAAGGTATTATCCTAATCTAGCATACAAAATAATGGATATAACAAGATAGAATACATACCTCTTTGATAGTGCTTGTCTTCATGAAGCTTGAGTGCCTAGTGCCCCAAGTGTGACACCTCAAATGGTTCACACAACACCATAAACACTTGGAATAACTTAGAGAGAATTCTACACTTCATGAAATCGGCTAGCCCTCTCTAGAATAATCTAGTGGCCGATTTTGGGAAGAATAATATCTTTATATAGTGTTACAATTAGGGTAAACCCTAATTGTCATGACTTTCCATTTCCTTGGATCCATGGGTTCAAATACACCATGGAGCATCCATGGAGCATCATATGGGTTTTGGCCCAACTAGATAATCCATGGAGCATTAGCCCACTATATAAGTATGGATGATTTACACAATCAACCCATATATTTAATTAGTCTTCTTTTGATCACTTAATTAATCCTAGATTAATTCTTGATCAATACTAATTAAATAATCTTATTATTCTTATTATTAATATACTAGAACTTATAATATATTAATAACCATAAGTGTCTTATTTCTCTCATTATAGTCTATCCAAGTGCATGATGCCATGCAACCCAAATGGACCATGCCGGGTCGGGTCAAGTCTTACCAATTATAGTTATGGACTTAAACATTAATCCAACAACCCTAATAAACCTTGGATCTATGTTTGTCTAAATACATGCAAAATATTAAATTTTCCAAGGTTTATAACCTATCTAACATGGCATGGGGAACATTTCAACATAAAGAGTTCGAAGAGATTACATACCTTCTAATGAGTTTGGTTCTAGAGGAGTTTGACGGCCAAGCACCAATAGTGTGAATGCCTAAAATGGAATCACAAAACACCACAAACTCTTGGAAAACTTTGAGAGAGTATACACACTCTTGTATTTTCGGCCACATACATGCACACACACACACTAGTTCACTAGTTTTTTCTTAGGCTCCATTTCATGCTCCATAAGCATGCTTATATAGTGTGCATGGTTAGGGTGAAACCCTAATAACCCATGTCTTTTCCTTTCCAAGGATCCATGGGTTAAAAGCTCCATGGATCATCCATGGACTTCCATATAAGCCTAGCCCATTAACAAATGAGTATTAGCCCACACTATATAAAACAAATAGCCCATAATCTAATTAGTCTTCCTTTTAATCTCTAAATTAATTCATAATTAATTTAAGACTAAAACTAATTAAATAACGTAACTTCATATTAATATATTATAACTTATAATAGATTAATAAACATATGTGTATAACTCTCATAAAATTATCCATAATAGTTTGGATGAGATGCAACCCAAATGGACCATGCCGGTCGAGTCAAGTATATACCAAATAAGTTATGGACTTAGACACCTTATCCAACAGACTCCCACTTGGATAAGTCTAATAACTATATTTGCGTATGTTACTTCAGGAACCAACCAGCAATCATAGCTCTCGAAAACTCCGTTGAACTATGAAGACTCTGTTGAACTATGAAGCGCCATTTTAGATAAGTGATCATATAATCCTCTGTCCTCATTATATCAGCCAGACAAATACATGGAACAACGTTGTACTTATTGTCCAGCAGTTTGTTTCCCGATTTCCGATTTGTTTGACAAAGAACTTAATCGAACACATCAATTTAGTTCTGACCGGCCGGTACATAGTTCACAACAAAATCATCGAGGGGCCCAGATATCGCTTCTATTTCTAGAAGGAATAGATAAACTTCGACTCATATGCTTCTTCTACTACTTGTTGAATTGTACACAAAGGCACGTTTTATAACATCAAGTTACTGATGCGTTTACGTGCAATCAATGCACAACCAACTCATAGGTAACAACTCATATCTCTAGGTTTGAAGATTTATATGATATTACCGTCTCACGATCACTCGAGATAAATTCCATGAAGTGATACAAGTGAGTGTGGGTTTATTCCAATACTCATAACTTATGAGCACTCATGAATGTTGTAGCAACCATTGCTATGACTAAACCCATTTAGCCATCTACAAACCCGATTCATGACAGTCTTGATTCATACCTACTTCCAACATACGAACGACTGTGGAGTGTTTAAATAACATAGTCATTCGAAAAGAATAACCTAGCTATTTTAGAAGTCAAAACATGCAAAGTGAAACACAATAATAATTGAATCTAATATGGTCTCAAAACCCTTTTGAATATAAATAGAACCATCTTTTATTTATCACCATATTGAGTACACATTATTCATTGTATAATGTTTCAAACAATCAACTTAAGACTTGAATAAAAACAACAGTCGTCCCATGATCCTAGCATGTACACTTTGTTTTTCTAAACAATAGTTATACCATACTCCAAGTATGCACACTATGTTTGTCTATGATCCTTACATTGTGATGTAGATCAATTGAACATGATTCCAATGATACTCATTTCACAATCCCAAATCCTTATTGTAAATGTGAGAATCCCCGATTCCTATCATTTACCAAAAAAACTGTTAGATTTTAAACTTTTATGCAATGTTCCTCTTGTAATGATTATGCACAAAGTCACCAAAACCTTGTCACCAGTCATCACAGAGTATTCCAAAGAAGGTCAACTTCTATGGAACGGAAGTCTCATATTCAAAGTACATTGCTTCGAACATCCTTCTTGCTTTAAGGTTTTCTAATCTTACATAGATTGAATAACTTCCACCTATGGAGACATTTCCATAGTCCCATTTTGACTATCACTTCCGAACAAGAGTTACTTCTTTTCAGAACATGTCAATATGGTCCTTTCCGACAACTTACATCATACTTCCAACTTTCCTTGAGCAACCAATCTTTGGCGAACCTCAGATTGTCCTCGACAATTGCTTAATCACTTTAGTCATATCCAGTTCTAGACTTTTCCCTTATCAATGCCTAAGCATTTGGAAAATTTAGAAAAGATGAATATTATAGCACATGCAATCGATCCTATATCCGAAGCATATGGGACACGATTCATGATGTTTGACATAAAGACATGATACTAGACCAATCTTTTGCTACAATATTTTTTATTTGCCATGTTTTCAAAATTTAACTATGAAGAGGGATGCCGTAGTCGTAATTGAATTTTGAGAATGCAATATATATAGAATTTCTTAAGTCGAACCATTCGGACATAAAATTCTTATACATATTCATGACTAAAGATGATTAAAATCTCAATCTAAGCTTTAGAATTGAAATGAAGTATAATTTCCTCTCCCTTAATTATAGCAAAACAACTTTTCAACCCCTGCAACTTCATGAATTGAAACTTTGTTTTCTATAATTAACATTGCTAGCTTGCAATACTAATCATAATAATCATGCTCCCAATAACATGATGATTATCAGCATAACACTTATGCTCACACTAGCTCTGACATATTTCCATAAATCTGCTGGACTTCTGAAATTTAGATACATACACCTTTCCGTAGATAGCTCACATGTGTGTCTAAGCAATTTCAAGAACTATGAAAAGGGATGTCGTAATCATACTCTCAATGGCTTAGGAATTTGCCATTTCTCACAAGTCCATGTTAGTGTGCCAGTTAACCACACACGCTCCACTAATGACCTTTTGAAAATGCAAATAACACAATTGATATCTATGTAAAATCTACTTAGTGAAAGCGTTTCCTCACCATCATTTTCATGAATCGGAGAGAAACCTTATGATAGTTAGATTTTATAGTGTATGAGTTCTTATCCATATGAATTTTTCAAAACCATAATCACAAGATAAGGTTAGTGATAAATTCAGCCTTACATGGATTAAACTTGTTCAATCTTAGTTTCTTGTCACCTTGGTAGCACAAGGCCCACCAATGCTTCCAAGTTGAACTCTGATAACTCACATGCAAATTCAACTTATTTGAAGTAGGTACAGAAATAAGAATTATGTCAACACGATAGGTTACAAACCTTAAGTCGTGTACTAGTGATAAATTACAGGCCTTACTCTTGATTAAATCTTGAAACTCTTTCAGGATCTTTAAGGCTCCCACTGTCCCCTTGACATATAAGTTTCCCCAGTCAAGAACCATTCCTTGACAAAACAAATATTCAAGGGATAGTGTGGATTCTTATCAAGACTAACACTTCACACAATTGGTAATAGTTGGTCTTTGTATCCTCCAAGACATCACAACTTAACAATCTCAAATGTACAAGAGTAGAAAACATTTTACTCTTACATTTGACTAGTGTTAATAAATCTTCCTTTATGTCACTCAAGGTTACAATCTTGGAGTATGACTCTAAGAATTGTTTTGGAACGAAGTATGACTCATCTTCTTGATTTTAACAAATCCAACAATTCATGACCTCTCTTCTTAGCCACAACAATGCACTAAGATGTCCTTAGAGTATGAATTTGTGATACGGTTTCATAATCATTAAGATGATCATGAAATACGATACTAAAGTACTCTCCTATTCTTTCAGATTTGAGAACCTTTTATCTCTCGGCCTAATTTGATTCTTCTCATTTGTTTGTCATACATTGTAACCTTTCCAATGTTACAGAATTATACTTAACCTTATAAGTATAATCATATTTACTAATCTTTAGTAAATCATGACAAATCAATCTTTGTGGTGGACCTTGACCAGTGCACACCCAGTGTACCTAATTCCTTAGTCCTTCAATTGACTCAAATATACATGAGATCAAAGAATTAGTCTTAATTTTCAAAGATGAAAATTCTCATTCATCATACAATACTACTTGTATGATTCCAAGTTTCTGTCCAATTGAAACTTGGGTGATGAAAAACTTTCTTCATTTGGTAAATTCAGACACTACCACAAATGAAAGAATCAAATCCACTTTCCAATATTGCTATTACTGGAAACATATAGGCAACAATTTTCCATAGATGCCATTGTAAGGATATTTTAAAATAAATGAAATTAAAACCCTTTTTTTCTTTTATTTTAAAACTTTGCGGAAACACTTATCCTTACAATCCACATGAAAACCTTGTTGTTATCTATTCATAAGCAATATATTATAACTCTTAAGCAACAGCTCAAAATTCTGATTACCGAACCATGCGATCGAAACCCACCTTTGCAATCAGAATCAACATATACTTACTTTAAGCTTCCTATCTTTTCTTTGATTCTTAAAAACATCAACATGTGACCCATTCACATTATGTAATAAGAATCTCCAAATTGGAACTTAATAGAGTTAGACAATGGACTTTACCTAAAGTAGAGTCAAACTTCTTGACTTGATCAATCTTATGACCTTTCAGGTGAATATGGCAGCTTCGCAACCAATGCCCCTTCCTTTGGCAACAAAACACATGGACCCTTTGGTAATGGCACATGAGAGTATCTTAGAATTTGCCTTTCTCTTTACTATTTGGTCAACCGAGTTGACTATGGCCAATCCCTTTCCATTGGGAAGAGAAATCTTTTTCTAGATATCCAATGCTACCATTGTCAATGTCCATTTAAGACTTGGGAAGTTGTTCTTTTAATCAAATTTGCTTTACTGGTGTTCCAAATCATTGCTGATTATACAACACCAAGCAAATAGATAACATCATTAAGGGTCATGTCATAGTCTGTCTCATAGTAGTCCCAAAGAGACTCGCTATGTTACTAAGAAAGTGATTGAACATCCAACTTTCACGAGACTTTGACACCCAACTCTCCCGGCTTGTCAATATGTGACTTTATCTCCAAGATGTGAGCACACATAGACTATGTTTGCCAATAGGGATTGAGTGACTTTAAACTTTTCAAGAACTTGTGGGTGAGGGAGAATAATTCGAGGAGGTGGAGGAAGTGAAGCATGATGTTGAGGGACACCATCTTCAAGAGATTTGGGAAGATCATAGTTGTCTGAACCAGACATCTATAATGGGAGAAAATCAAGTTAGTTGATTCAAAATCCTTAATATAACACCCAATATGAAATATTAAGGCTAGGACCCAACACAATATTTTATAACTTGGAAGAGGGATGCCGTAATCAAAGCTATAAAATATTTGAAGGTAGGCGAATGACGATTCACCAATTTCAACCATGAAAAACGAAATAATTTATTAGGTTTTAATTGGATTTGAAATTCCTAGATCTTTTGAGATTCATTGAACTTTTTAGTGGCATGTTTCAATCTCGAGTGTGCCCTCCCAAATTTTGTGACTGGGATGTCGAGGATCACAAAACAAGGTGTGAATAACCATACCAATTCACTTGGTACCCTTAATATTATCACCTAATCAATGTGCCGGTTAACCACACACGCTCCATTGATCAATGACAAACATTAAGTCACCCTTCGTGATCCTTACTAGTCCAAGTTAGTGTGCCGGTTAACCACACACGCTCCACCAACGACTTGGTAAGGTACAAAGTGTGAATTCCATGGGCTAGCACCAAATTCACATTTTTCCTAAAGTAACTAAGATTGGGAATTAAATAAAAAAAATATTTAGTTACTTTATAATAATCATTATACTTTTAATGAGAATTTAAAGTCATTGTCCTACCCGTTCGGCTAACGACCCTTCACCGATCAAGCAAGCGGTGGGTCAGAGTATACACCCATTAAGTCGCCATTTTATAGGCAACAACCTTATACCAACCATATAGACCGGCTTCGTGAATGAGGCCTACTAACGGTAAAACGACTTATTCTTATATATATAATAATTAACCGTTAATATTATAAATAGTATAAGTGTTGAATTTTAACTTTTAAAATTCTAAGTGTTGGAATTAAAGTTTATTAAAGTGTGTGAAACTTTTCCAAATTCCAAAACTTGAGGACAAGTTTTTGAACAATTCATAAACTTTTGGATATTCATAACTTATGAGTTTTAATTAAGTGTTTAATACTTTTAATGAAGAGTCTCTTGGAAATCCATAACTTGAGGACAAGTTATGAAGTCCATAAAAGCATTTATTAGAAAAACTCTTCAAAAGTGCAACTTATGACTTCTTAAAAAACATTTAAAAGAAAAACCTTTTGGAATTCCATAACTTGAGGACAAATTATGAATTCCATTAAAACACATTAAGATCAAGAATTAACTAACAAACAATTTGCAAATAATTCCTATGATCTAACAAAACTCATATGAACATGAACATCCACATCAACAATTTCAAGAATCATATGAACACATATAAACTTGAAATTTTGATTATAACTTTGAAATTAGTCCACCATCATCATTACCACATCAAAAACAGATTTTATAAGATCAAAACAGTTTAAGCTAATGATTCTAGACCAATTCCAGCACCAAAACTCGAAGATATGTTGTCTGGGGGTCCAACTCGTCGAGTGCATGAACCAACTTGCCGAGTTGGATGAATTTTGTCTTGGACTCGTCGAGTCCCTTCATGGACTCGGCGAGTCTGCTGTGCAGACAGCACATAAACTTCGATTTTCAGCAATTTGCATCAAGTATCAAACAAGCAAGCCTAAGCTCTGATACCACTGTTGGGTTTTGAGCAATTTAACACTTCCTAAGTGTGCATGCAACCCTAATAAAACTTGGATCTATGTTTGTCTAAATACATGCAAAATATTAAATTTTCCAAGGTTTATAACCTATCTAACATGGCATGGGGAACATTTCAACATAAAGAGTTAGAAGAGATTACATACCTTTTGATGAGTTTGGTTCTTGAGGAGTTTGAGGGCCAAGCACCAATAGTGTGAATGCCTCAAATGGAATCACAAAACACCACAAACTCTTGGAAAACTTTGAGAGAGTATACACACTCTTGTATTTTCGTCCATATACATGCACACACACACACTAGTTCACTAGTTTTTTCTTAGGCTCCATTTCATGCTCCATAAGCATGCTTATATAGTGTGCATGGTTAGGGTGAAACCCTAATAACCCATGTCTTTTCTTTGCGAGGATCCATGGGTTAAAAGCTCCATGGATCATCCATGGACTTCCATATAAGCCTAGCCCATAAACAAATGAGTATTAACCAACACTATATAAAACAAATAGCCCATAATCTAATTAGTCTTCCTTTTAATCTCTAAATTAATTCATAATTAATTTAAGACTAAAACTAATTAAATAACGTAACTTCATATTAATATATTATAACTTATAATATATTAATAAACATATGTGTATAACTCTCATAAAATTATCCATAATAGTTTGGATGAGATGCAACCCAAATGGACCATGCCGGTCGGGTCAAGTATATACCAAATAAGTTATGGACTTAGACACCTTATCCAAGACTTCAAGCTCTTGTGGTCAGTTTATATGGTACACCGAACCCCATACAGATAGTGACACCAGATCTTGAGGGCGAACACCACTGCCCCCAGCTCCAGATCATGGGTGGGATACCTCAACGCATGAGCTTTTAGCTGCCTCGATGCATAGGCTATCACATGCCCCCTTTGCATAAGCACCGCTCCCAACCCTGATATCGACGCATCACAATACACCACGAAGTCCTCCATCCCCTTTGGAAGGGCTAACATCGGGGCTTCGCATAGACTCTGGCGAAGTGTCTCGAAGGAGGCCTGCTGCTCTGGGCCCCAGGAAAAATCAACATCCTTCCGGGTCAACTTGGTGAGGGGCATAACGATCTTGGAGAAATCTCTGATAAATCTCCGATAATAACCAGCCAACCCTAGGAAACTCCTGATCTCGGTAGGTGATCTCGGTACCTCCCAACTCTTCACTGCCTCGATCTTGGCCGGATCGACCAATATCCCTTTCTGGTTAACAAGGTGCCCATGGAACTGGACCTCTCGTAACCATAAATCAGACTTGGAGACTTTGGCATAGAGCCTCTCTGATCTCAAAACTCTGAGGAACTTTCTCAAATGCTCCTCATGCTGCTCTATGGATCTCGAATACACCAATATGTCGTTGATGAACACGATCACCGAGCGATCCAACATCGGCCTGCACACCCTGTTCATGAGGTCCATGAACATCGTCGGTGCATTGGTGAGCCCGAAAGGCATCACCACGAACTTGTAATGCCCGTAAGGAGTACTGAACGCTGTATTCTGGATATCCTCATCTCGCACCCTCACCTAGTGATATCCAGACCTCAAATCGATCTTGGAGAACCAAGATGCTCCATGTAACTGATCGAAAAAATCGTTGATCCTCGACAACGAGTAACGGTTCTTGACCGTCAGCTTGTTCAATTCCCTGTAATCAATGCACATCCGGTGTGAACCATCCTTTTTCTTAACAAAAAGGATAGGTGCTCCCCACGGCGAACTGCTCGGCCGAATAAACCCCTTCCCCAGCACCTCCTGAAGCTGTGAGGATAACTCCTACATCTCTGGAGGCGCAAGGCGATAGGGCGACCTAGCGATAGGCGCAGCCCCCGCAACCAAATCGATACTGAACTCAACCTGCCTCTCAGGAGGCACACCCAGTAACTCCTTTGGAAATACATCTGGGAACTCACGTACTATCAGAACCTCATCAACTGACCTCAGTCTCTCTGAATCAACCCTCGTATCCATCACATACGCTACAAATCCCTTACAGCCATACTGTAGACCCTATATCGCTCTAGAGGCTGAACAAAATGTAGATCCAGAACGTGTACCATCGCCATACACCGTAAGAACTCCCCCACTAGGGTCTCGTGTGGTCACCAGTTGTCTCTCGCAGTCGATAATCGCTCCAAATTTGCTCAACCAGTCCATGACCAAAATAACACAGACATCTCCCATCGCAATAGGAACTACATCGATCAGAAACTCAATGCCAAAAATCTCGAGTACACACCCTTGGATCACATCGGTGGCATACACCGCTCTCTCGTCAGCTATGGAAACTCTCAGGGGCCGACTCAACGCCTCTTAACTAATACTGATGTGCTGACTAAAAGCCAAAGGTACAAAAGACCGACTCGCACCCGAGTCAAATAACACTAAGGCAGGTACAGAACTCACAAGAAAAGTACCTATGCATATCATAATATAAGCACAATATCTCAACATAAAAGTAAATACATGAAATAATACATACAAGCTATTACATCGGGCATTGCGGACCTCTTCCGCAGTCAACTGGAAGGCTCTCCCTCATGCCTTCGGTGCCTCGGCCTTTACGGGCCGACTGTCTGTAGCTCTCACTGTAGCAGGGGTAGATCCCTGAGATACACCTTGAGCTGTCCCTCGCAACTGTGGACACTCTACCTTCCGGTGTCCGGTCTAGTTGCAGTGAAAATATACTACAAACCCCTTGGGGCAATCCATGGCCATATGCCCCTCCTTGCCACATTTGTAGCAAGACCCCGCTCTGCACACCCCATCGTGGCTCTTGCCGCACTTGACACAAGTGCGGATGCTCTGCCTCCCAAATCGAGAATCAGTGGGCTTGGCCCGCTTGGCTGCCAGCTGAGACTACGCCGATCGCTGATCTCTCCCCTGAGACTCAGCCTCCTCCCTAGCATGGGTCTCCAGCTCTATCTCCCTCTTCCGGGCATTTACTTGAAGTTCAGCAAATATCCGGTACGTCGAGTTCTCCACGAACTCTTGTATATCTCTCCTCAAAATGCTCAGATAACGGATCATATGTGCTTGCTCGGAGGACACGTGCTCTGGGCAAAACATCGCCTGCTCATGGAACATCCTCGTAATCACTGTAACAGACTCAGTACCCTGCTTGAGGGTCAGAAACTGTAACAGCCCGGATCCCCAGGTACCTTCATTTTCATATTTGTGATATTCTCTAAGGGGACTCGGCGAGTTAGAGGTCGAACTCGCCGAGTCAGGTCGCGGTTTTGGGCGGAGGTTCGCGTCCGGACTCGGCGAGTCCAAGGGATGGACTCGGCGAGTCCGTGCTATTTAATGAAACCCTATATTCCCGGTCCTAAGCCATATTTAAAGGACCTTATGGCCCTCATTTGCGACCACCTTGAACCCTAAGAGCCCCCATACGACTGTGAGCCCTTGTGAGTGTGTTTGGAGGCCATTTGTTCATCATTTTGTGTGATATTGCAAGAAAGGAGGGAGAGGATCAAGCTTGAAGAGTTGGGGAGCTTGGATCTGTTGCTATTTCATCAAGGGAGTCTTCTTGAGGTAACTTTCAGAGCCAAACTTCGTGTTTTGTGTTGATGTGTCAAATCTAGGGTTTCTTCTTGCATTTCTTGGCTTGAATTGGAAGTATGAAAGGTCCCATGGAGATATGGAACCTAGATCTGGACCTTAGCAGGTCCAGGAGACCCCATATGACAAGCTTTATGTCCATTCTTTTGGGTTAGAAGCTAAGCTTGCCATACTAGAGGTTGTTTCTCCAAAATAAGCCTTGTATCCATTGCATGGCAACCAAGACTGAGACTTTACGTGACAAATAAGCTTGGGAAGGCCAGATCTATGTATGTATGGAACGGATCTGACCACAAAAGCCAGTTTTAGCTGGTGCATGGCATGGACTCGTCGAGTCTGAAGAACAGACTCGACGAGTCGCTTGAAGATTGTCCTTGAGACCACCCTGTGTGTAGTCCTGACCGAGTTATGGGCGACTTAGGGAGTCGCATAGAGTTGGAAAGGTTTTGACAGGTGGACCGAGTCAGGTTGGGACTCGTCGAGTTGACCTTATGACTCGGCGAGTTGAGTCGCGGTGGCCCCATGATTCAGGCCCAGGTGGAACTCGTCGAGTCGGGGGAGTACTCGACGAGTCAACGGGAAAAACCTTGAGAGTTGGTTAAAACGCGTAGTGTGACAACCCAAGTTGCCCCGTTACATTTCTCCGTAACCGTTAACGGAATTTTCCACTGTTCAAAAGTTCCGTTAATAAGAAACCATCAAATTTAATAAACATTTCAATTGTGTATGTTTATATGTCGTTAATTTGTGATAAAAGGAAATAAAAATACATAACACATACTTCCATTTACTTGGAAAATATTAGTTTATTATCACGACCACTAAATCGGGTGCGACCAAAAGCCCCGTTTAACGGTAGTATCGGGTAAAATTCCACTGTGTCCCGACTCAAAACCCTATGTAAGGGTGAGTGGAGTCCATTGGAGACTTTTTACACTCTCTCTCTATACTCTCTCTCTCTAGACTCGTTTTAGCCCCGAATCCGCATCCAAACGCTTCCAAATTGTAAGTCCGCTTACCCTAGCTTATTCTAAACATAGCGATTTATGTTTATAGCCCAAAAATCATCCAAGAAGGCATGGAATAAGGAGTTTACGGCCCAGGAACATTCTAGGGCCGTAAACCCCTAAAATGGTGCCAATCATGCCTTTAAACTTGACCACAAGCTTAGAAACTATTAGGGGATATTCCCTAGGGGTGCTTAAACACTAAAATGCATGGATTTAGGACTCAAAGAAGAGTTTACGGCCAAGCACATGCTTAGGCCGTAAACTCCCCAAGTCATGGTCCCAAATGCACTCCAAACTCATCCTAGGGCTTCATACATAATTTAGGAACTTATCCTCTTGAGTTTAGACCCTTGAAACACTCCAAGATGAATTATTAAAAGGAGTTTATGGCCATGTCTATACCTTGTCCGTAAACACCCCTAAATGTGCCCAAAAGTGTGGTTTTTACCCCCCAAATGGCCTTAGACTATTTCTATAAAATGCTAGGAAGGATTTAAGGACTTAAACACAATGAAATGAGGCTTGATTTGGAGTTTACGGCCCAAGCATTTATCTAGGCCGTAAACTCCCCAAAACCCACTCAAATGATGGTTTTAATCCTCCAAAATAGCATCATACTTCATTAGAAATCACTAGAAAGGCATTAAGGACTTTAAACTTCACAAAATCCAAGGTATGAGAGTTTATGGCCGTAAACTCCCATGGGAGTGTTCATAGGCTGTAAACTCCAATATAATGCCCTTAGAAGCCTCAAATCCACTCATGCCTTTTATGAAAAGTCCTTAGAAAAATCCCATGAACAAGCTAGAAGCCTTAAAACACCCTAGAACCCATCACCATGAGTTTACGGCCATAAACTCATGGTGAGTAGTCCCTGGGCCGTAAACTATGTATTAAGGGGGTATTCTTGGATAGCAAACTCCATTCCTTAGCCATTCACACCCTTAAACGCTACCCGGGACACCCAAACACTTAGCCAAAGTGTTTTCCGCTCCTGTGAGCACATATATTTGTTTAATTAGTATTAAATGTGCTAATCACATGTAAACATATGTTATCATATGTTAAATAGGTCATTGTGTGTGTTCAAGTCCTTACGTAGCACCGAACGCCCAAACAGCACTCTCGTTGGACCTACTTACACCAGGTGAGTTCATACCCCTGAATGAACCTTTTAAATGCTTTTAAATGTTTTATAGGGGGGGGGGAATACAAGTTAAACATGCCAGTTATCATGTCAATCGCATATGATTGATAACCCGCATGCACAAGATTTTACCACTTTACACTGTTTTACCGAGTGGGACACTAAAATGACTTTTACCTGTTTCATAACTTTTACTTATACTGATTTATTCAAATTCATTCTAAACTGGTTTATGAAAGATCCTCTAAGGTTTTAAACGTATTTTACGAAGGAATACAATTTGTGATTTTCTTTGTACATAAAGATTTTTCATTAAAGATTTCTCTTTTCGACGTATACTTTTACTTATAAAATACTGCTGCTTCACTTATACTTATTTTATACTCTGACTCGGTAACACTTTCACTTATACCTATAGTTGCTTATACTTGATGACGCTTATACTTATTCACGCTCTTACTTAGTGATACGATTTCTCCTTCACTTATACTAGATAACGACTTTACTCCACTTATACTTGATAGACGTTCTTACATCACTTATTGTCGTCTCTGCTTCGTGATACACTTATACTTGGTACGCTTATACTTCATGGTTTGATTATCCCACACTGTACACGTATACTTCACGACTCGGATGTTCCACTGTACTCTTATACTTCACGACTCAGATGTTCCACTGTACACTTATACTTCACGACTCAGATGTTCCACTGTACACTTATACTTCACCGTATGATACACACTCAAGCATAGTTAGATGTATGTTTATGCTTGTATAGATGCATATAAATAATGATTGAAGGACTTAGGAAGGCTTGTCCGCCCTATTTCCTTTTCTTCGTTGAGATGTGGTCTGGTGGGATCGGATGTCCATCTAGAGGTCGTTCGATTCATTAGTTATATATTACGTATACGAGCATAGACATACGAGTTTTTCTTCAGTCAATTCAGTTAAGAGTCTATACCTCTAGTCTACACTTACATAAGAAACCCACTCCCTCCTAGTAACACACTATCCTCTATTTGGGATGCATCTTCGGGACGCGGCCTTCTCCGTCATCTAGTTGGTAACCAGAGTCTCCTGTAGGGAGAGCGGACATTGTGTGTATAGGCCTATACGGGATTGACAACCCCGCACCCTGACTGCTAGCTACGGTCCACGGCCTACCAAGCCAAGGGGTGACAAATGTCACATTATATAGATGCTTGTAGGGCGTCTAGTACTCTAGTCAGTATGGTTACGAGTATCCTAGGTTGCCTTATAATTCATGGCTTTAAGGTAACAGTATTTCGTCAGTGATTTACATTGTATGTTGATGTCACCTTTTTCAGAGTCACACTGTTTTGACCTTGCTAGATGTATCTTTCATTTGATACCGTCTGGGGTCTGTTATCTCTGTTTGACCTTACAAGATGTATCTTTCGTTTGATACCGTCTGGGGTCTGTTATCTCTGTTTGACCTTTCAAGATGTACCTTTCATTTGGTATCGTCGGTGGTCTGTCTTCACTGTTTTGACCTTGCGAGATGTACCTTTCATTTGGTATCGTCTGAGGTCTGTCTTCATTGTTATGACCTTGCAAGATGTACCTTCCATTTGGTATCGTCTTCGGTCTGCGTTCACTGTTTTAGACCTTACCAGTTGTACCTTTCATTTGGTACCTTCGGGGGTCTGTTTCTCCATTTGTTAGACTGAACCAGGTGTGTCGTTAGTTCGATACTTTCCTGGAGTCTATGACTCTTTTGCCTTAATCAGCAGTCCTCACTGCTGAGGCATATGTTATTCCCTGATGCCTCTGTTTTCTTTAATAATCAAATTTAGTATTTTGATATCATTAGCAATTAAGGGAAACTTCTTCTTACCACATTACACTGACCAGTCTTGGTAGAAGGCTGCTTTTATTAAAGAAAATATAGGATTTTCTGGAAAGAACACTAATACACTGAAATCACTTAAACTACTGCTTTATAAAGTTATTTGACTAAATGACACTAAATACTTATGAACTCACCAGCATTGTAAAAATGCTGATACTCGCTTTTCAAATAACTTGTATTCTCAGGTTAGCATTAGACAGGTACATCCCCGGAGCTGTTGATGAAGATAGCTTAGTACCACGCTGTATTTATTCTATTACTTGTATTACTTTAAATTGTTGTAATGTAACCTTGTAAAACTATTACTATTAATGCAATGTTTTGTTGCACTTTGATTACTATAATGCATGTGTTGTGATACTTGACATGACGTCATCCACCCCAAAATGTTTCCGCCGTTCCGGTTTTGGGGTGTGACACGTAGACTCGCCGAGTCACTATTGTGCACTCGCTGAGTCCGGTCCAAATTAACTAAAGACTGTTGACCAAGTCAACCCGTGTTGACTTGATATGGATGGTCCACCTTAGTGTTACAAGTAATAATTATAGATTTATAATATCATAGGAGGATTTCAGCACGAGGGTTCGAGCCCGAGTGATTCCAGGATTCACGATTAGCGACTTAGCGAGGCATACGAGGTGAGTCTTCTCACTATACTGTACCCGGAAGGGTCTTGACTGTGTGACCGGAAGGTCAAATATGATATGAGATATATGCATTATGTGTGTTAAGTTATTCGTTATATGTGCCATGTATGATATGCTTGATTTGGGCCGGAAGGCAACATGTTATGGGCCGGAAGGCGTGGTCATATGGACTGTAAGGTTGACGTGGGTAGGACCGGAAGGTTTACCCAGTCAGGACGGAAGTCCCCTGAGACACATGCACCGGAAGGTCAAGTCCTGGAAAGGCGTACGTGCGTAGGTTGTATTTTGGGGAACTCACTAAGCTTTATGCTTACGGTTGTTGTGTTATGTGTTTCAGGTACTAGCGAGGACCGTGGGAAGGCGCCAGCGTGATCGTACACACACTCGGGGAAACCATTTTGTGATCTTTTGTTATGTAATCGGTTGTGACTAAATTATTACACTGGAACCTAAACTTATTACTCATGTTTTGATGATTGTAAAAATGAAAAATTTTTGGTTCGAAATTTTATGACGTTACAAGTTGGTATCAGAGCCTTGGTTTGAGGGATTCGGGTACACCTTCGGGCGTAACTGAACTCAAACCGGGGATTTGAGAAAATTTTAATTAATAAATCAAAAAAAATTGATAAGTGATTTTGAGACAACCAAAGAAGAAAGAGTGTGTACGGTCAGCCAGCGCCCGAACGGTAAAAATCCCCAAAATACTCTTACAATATGTGATATGAGATATATGCCTTATGTGTGTTAAGTTATTCGTTATATGTGCCATGTATGATATGCTTGATTTGGGCCGGAAGGCAACATGTTATGGGCCGGAAGGCGTGATCATATGGACTGTAAGGTTGACGTGGGTAGGACCGGAAGGTTTACCCAGTCGGGACGGAAGTCCCCTGAGACACATGGACCGGAAGGTCAAGGCCTGGAAAGGCGTACGTGCGTAGGTTTTATTTTGGGGAACTCACTAAGCTTTATTCTTACGGTTGTTGTGTTATGTGTTTCAGGTACTAGCGAGGACCTGTTGGATTAATGTCTAAGTCCATAACTATAATTGGTAAGACTTGACCCGACCCGGCATGGTCCATTTGGGTTGCATGGCATCATGCACTTGGATAGACTAAAATGAGAGAAATAACACTTAAGGTTTGTTAATATATTATAAGTTCTAATATATTAATAAGGTTATTTAATTAGTATTGATCAAGAATTAATTTGGAATTAATTAAGTGATCAAAAGGAGACTAATTAAATATATGGGTTGATTGTGTAAATCATTCATTCTTATATATGTGGGCTTGTGATCCAAGATTCCTTATGTTGGACTAAGTCCATGGGGTGACCCATGGATACTCCATGGAGGTTAAAATCCATGGAGCATAAGGAATGGGTAAAGTCATGAGTTACATGGTGTAACCCTAATAGCCACCATATAAAAGAAACCCATGGCTCAAGAAATCGTTACTAACACTATGTGTATGTATGAGGGCTAGACGATTTCATGAAGTGTTCTAATTTCTCTCTAAGTTATTCCAAGTGCTTTTGGTGTTGTGTGAAACATTTGAGGTGTCACACTTGGGGCACTAGGCACTCAAGCTTCATGAAGACAAGCACTATCAAAGAGGTATGTATTCTATCTTGTTATATCCATTATTTTGTATGCTAGATTAGGATAATACCTTGGATGTTCATATTTGCATGTATAATAGAGAAAACATAGATCCAAGGTATTTAGGGTTGCATGTACACTTAGGAGTGTTAGAATGCTCATAACCCAACAGTGGTATCAAAGCCAGGTTTGTTTTCTTGTTATACCTGCAATATAAGCTGAAAAATCGAGTTTTGATGCTGTCAGCCCAGCTGACTCGCCGAGTCCATGAAGGGACTCGACGAGTCCAAGGCAAAATGCATCCAACTCGCCGAGTTGTGTTCATGCACTCGACGAGTTGGACCCCAGACAGCATATCTTCGAGGTTTTTGGCTAGAAATGGACTAGGAACATTACCCTAAGTTGTTTTGAACTTATAAACTTGTTTTTAAATGTGGTAATGTTCATGCTAATCCATTTTCAAAGATAATTGTCAATAGATTCATGTTTTGTATTAGTTTAAAGGTTAGACTAATTACATGAAAAAGTTTGATTTGAATTATCTTGTTCTTATGAGTTGCTTAGATTAATAGAAAAGTTGAGTGAAAAAGTTGTTTTCAATCCAAATTAATCTAAGAGTTGAGTATAAAATGTGTTTGTGTAACTTATCCTTAAGTTACATGAAGAGTCACATTAAAGACTCATAAAAACTCATAAAGTTGGCAAAGGTTACAAAAAAGATGAAGAGTCTTGTCCTTAAGTTATGGAGGTTCAAGAGTCACTTCATTAATAAATAAATAAATAAAATATGTAACCTTAATTAATTCCATAAGTTATAAAATAAAGAAAAGATTAATTCTTTATTAGTTTAAAGTCTTCCATAATTTGTCCACAAGTTATGGAACTTGAAGAGTTTTTGGATTAAAACTACTTTAAATACATAAGTTATGGAATTAATTAGTTTTGAATAGTTTCAAAACTTACCCTCAAGTTTTGGAATTTGTAAAGTTTTCTCTTATGAATACTTTAATTCCAAGTTAGCCCTTAGAATTTTAAAAGTTAAAATTCAACCCTTATACTTTATAATATTATAAGTTAATAATATATACATGTATAAGAGTAAAGTCGGTCTTACCGCTAGTACGCCTCATTCACGAAGCCGGTCTATAAGGTGGGTATAAGGTTGTTGCCTATAAAATGGCAACTTAATGGGTGTTCACTCTCACCCACCGCTTGCTTGACTGGTGGAGGGTCGTTAGCCGAACGGGTTTGACAGGACTATAATTCTCCCTTCATTAAAAGTATTAATGATAAATACTAAGTAACTAAACTCTAAATAATACCCAATCTTAGTTACTTAGGAAAAATGTGAATAAGGTGCTAATCCATGAAATTACACTTTGCACTTTGTTTAAGTCGGTTAGTGGAGCATGTGTGGTTAACCGGCACACTAACTCGTATTTAACAAGGTAGGCGAAGGGTAACTTAATGTTTATCATAGTATCGATGGAGCGTGTGTGGTTAACCAACACATCGATTGAGGGGTAAACACTTAAGGGTACCAAGTAATTTGCATGGTTACTTCACACCTTGTTTTGTGATCCTCGGCATCCCAGTCACAAAACCTGAAGGGCACACTCGAGATTGAAACATGCCATTGAACAGGTCAATGAATCTCAAAAGATCTAGGAGTTTCAAAACCAATTAAAACCTAATAATACATTTCGTTTATCTTGGTGGAAATTGGTGAATCGTCATTCACCTACCTTCAAATTGTTTTATAGCTTGGATTACGGCATACCTCTTCTAAGTTATAAAATAGTTTGTTGGGTCCTAGCCTTAATATTTCATATTGGGTGTCATATTAAGGACTTTAAGATCAACTATCTTGAATATCTCCCATAACATGTCTGGTTTAGACATTTATGATCTTCCCAAATCTCTTGGAACAAGCATTCCTAATGAAGATGATGTCCCATGGATATCATACTTCTTTCTCCTCTACCGATTATTCTCCCTAACCCACAAGTTCTTGAAAAGTTTAAGGTCACTCAAGCCCTAATGGCAAGGCAAGGTCTAGGTGTGATCACATCTTGGAGATGTAGTCACATATTGACAAGCCGGGAGAGTTGGGTGTCAAAGTCTTGAGAAAGTTAGTGGCTCAACTACTTTCTAAGTCACATAGTGAGTTCCTTTGGGACATCTATGAAACAGACTATGACAAGACCCTTAATGATCTTATCTATTTGTTAAGATCAACTTCCTCAAAAACTTGATGGACATTGACAATAGTGACATAGGAAATCCAGAAAAGCATTCTCTTCCCAATGGAAAGGGATCGGCCATAGTCAACTCGGTTGAACAAATGGTAAAGAGAAAAGCTAAGTCTGTGATAGTCCCGTGTACCATTATCAAAGGGTCCATATGTTTATATTGCCCAAGAAAGGGTCATTAGTTGCGAAGCTGCCTAATTTACCTAAGGATGTTAAAGTCAATAAGATTGACTCTACTTCAGGTAAAAGTCCACTACTCTAACTCTGTTAAGTTTCTATTCTGAGATTCCTTATACATGATGTGACTGGGTCACATGGTGATGTTTTAAGAATCAAAGAAAAGTAAAGGAACTTAAAGAAAGAATATGCTGAATCTGATCGCGTAGATGGATTTCGATCGCGTAGTTTGAAGATCGGATTCTTGAGCTAATTCTTAGGAGTTATAAGATATTGCTAAGGGATAGATAACAACAAGTTTTTCATATGGGTTGTAAGGATAAGTTTTTCCGCATAGTTTTAAAATAAAAGAAAGTTTTTGATTTTATTTATTTTAAAATATCCTTACAATGGCATTTGAGGAAAAATTGTTGCTTATATGATTCCATTAATAGCAAAAGTGGAAATATGAAATTGATTCTTTCATTTGTGGTAATGTCTAAATTTACCAAATAAGGAAAGATTCTCATCATCCAAAGTCTCAATTGGACCGAGACTTGGAATCATGCAAGTTGTATAGCATGATGAATGAGAACTTTCAAGTATTGGAAAAATTAAGACTAATTACTTGTTCACATGGATGTGTGAGTCAAGTAATGGAGTAAGGGATCGAGTACATAGTCATGTGCACTGATTAAGTCCACCACAAAAGATGTAAGGCTATTCGTCATAGTTTACTAAAGCTCAGTAAATATGATTATACTTACAAGCTTAAGTGTAACTCTGAGACATTAGAAAAGGTTTCAATGCATAGCAGAGCGAATAAGAAGAATCAAATTAGGCAGAAGGATAAAAGTTTCTCAAATTTGAAAAGATGGGAGAGTACTTTAGTATCAATTTTGTGATCATCTTAATGATTAAGAAACCATATCAAAATTAGTTCTCTAAGGAAGTCTTAGTGCATTCTTATGACTAAGAAGAAGGGATCTTGAATTGTTGAAATGGTTAAATCAAGAAGATGAGTCATACTTCGTTCCAATACAAGTCTTAGAGTCATACTCCAAGATTGTAACTTGAGTGACATGTCTTTAAGAAGGTTTAAAAACACGTGTCAAATGTAAGAGTAAAAGTTTTCTACTCTTGTACATTTGAAATTGGTAAGTTGTGATGTTTTGGATAAAAACAAAGATCAACTTAGGCCAATTATGTGAAGTGTTTGTCTTGATTAGAATCCACACTATCTCTTGAATGTCTGACAAGGAAGTCTTATATGTCAAGAGGACAGTGGGAGTCTTAAAGGTCTTGAAATTCTCAAGAACTAATCAAGAATGAAACCTGAAGTTCTTCACTAGCACACGACTTGAGGTTTATAACCTATCGTGTTGACATATTCTGTGCCCATTCTAGTTAAAGTTGGCTTTGCATATGAGTTCTTAGAGTTCTCAATGTGTTGCACAACAACTTGGAAGCAATGGTAGGCCCTTGAGCTGCCAGGTGGCAAGAAATTAAGATTGAGTTCAATCCATATGGTTTTGGATTTGTCATTATCCTTGTCTTGTGATTATGGTTTTGACAAATTCATATGGGTAGGAACTCATACACCATTAAATCTAAGTGTCGTAAGGTTTCTCTCAGATTCATGAAAATGATGGTGAGGAAACACTTCCACTAAGTAGATTTTAGCTAGATAGCAATTGTGATCTCAAAGTCGTTAGTGGAGCGTGTGTGGTTTACCGGCACACTAACTTGGACTTGTGAGAAATGGCAAAGGTCAAAACGATCAAGACTATGATTACGGCATCCCTTTTCATAGTTCTTAAAATTGTTTTGACACACCCATGAGCTATCTAAGGGAAGGTGTATGTTTTTGATAAAGTCTTATCAAAACAATCTAGTATCAGAAATCTGAACTTTGGTAAGAAAGTCAATAAAATATTGATTTCTAGAAGTCGAGCTTCCTGAGTATATGTCAAAGCTAGTGGGAGCATAAGTGTTATGTTAATAATCATCATGTTAGTGGGAGCATGATAATTACGATAAGTATTGCAAGCTAGCAATGTTAATTATAGAAAACAAAAGGTTTCAATTGGGAAAAAGTTGTTTTGCTATAATTAAGGGAGAGGAAATTATACTTCATCTCAAATCTATAAGCTTAGATCGTGAGGTTTTAATCATTTAGTCAAGGATATATATGAATTTCATGTTGGAATGGCTCAACATAAGGAAATTCTGTATATGGGTCCATTATTTGCGTTCTTAAATTCGATTATGATTACGGCATCCCTTTTCATAATCTGAATTATGAGAACTTGGCAAATTGAAATGGAAATGTTATAGCAAAAGACTGGTTTAGTCTTTATGTGAGACATCATGAATCGTGTCCCATATGCTTCGGATATAGGATCGATTACATGTGCTATATTCATCCTTTCTAAAATTTTCCAAATGTCTAGGGCATTAAGAAGGGAAAAGGTTTAGAACTGGATATGACTAAAAAGATTAAACAATTGTCGAGGACAATCTAAGGTTTACCAATGATTGGTTGCTCAAGGACAGTTGGAAGTGTAGTGATAATTCTGGAAGGACCATATTGACATAATCTGTAAGGAGGCAACTCTTGTTCAGAAGTGATAGTCAAAATGGAATCTGGAAATGTTTCAAAGTTAGAATTTTCAATCTGTGTAAGATTAATGAAACTTAATGCAAGAAGGATGGTTCCAAGGACTTGATCTTCTTTGGAATGCTCTGTAATGATTGTTGTTAAGTCTTTCTGACTTTGTGCATAATCATTACAAGAGGATCGATGCATATAAGTTTAGAATCTAACAGATTTCAGTAAATGACATGAATTTGGAATTCTTGCATTTGCAGTAAGGATTTGGGAGTGTGAAAAGAGAATCATTGAAGTTATGTTCAATTGATCTAGTTCACAAGGTAAAGATCATAGACAAACATAGTATGCATACTTGGTGTATGGCATGACTAGTGTTTAGAAAACATAGTGTGCATGCTTGGAGCATGGGACAACTATTGTTTCAAATTCAAGAATAATGTTGATAGCTGAAACAATATACAATGAATAATGTGTAATCATATGGTGATAAATAAAAGGAGTTTTATTTATATTCATAAGTTCTGAGACCATATTGGATTCAATTATTATTGTGTTTCACTTTGCATGTTTTGACTTCCTGAATAAACTAGGTTATTCTTCCGGAATGACTAAGTTATTCAAACCATCCACAGTCGGTCATATGTTGGAAGTATATATGAATTAAGACTATCATGGGTTGGCTTGTAGAGGTCTAAGTTGTTGGACAAATGGCTACAACACTCATGAGTGCTCATAAGTTCTGAGTATTGGATTCAACCCGCGCTCATTGGAATTACTTCATGGATTTTATCACGAGTGATCATGAGACGATAATATCTTATATTCTTCAAACCTAGAGATATGAGTTGTTACTATGAGTTGGTTCTACATTGATTGCACGAAACTGCATTTGGTAACTCGGTGCTATAAAACGTGTCTTTGTGTATGATTCAACAAGTAGTAGAACAAGCCATATGAGTCGAAGTTTATCCATTCCTTTTACCTTCGGGATAAAAGCGATATCTGTGGGCCCCTCGATGATTTGATGATGACAAATGGAAGTGCTCGGCCGGGCCAGGACTGATTTGATTTGTTCAATTACTCAGTCGTCATAAATCAGAAATCGGGAAACAACTAATGGACAGAGAGAATGATTATAATCCATGTCTCAGTCCATATGATCTCTAGAATGGAGGAATATATGATCCCTTATCTAATGGACAAGTCATTGACAAGATCAGAGTTCATCTACAAGGTCAGAGTTCGACAAAAGCTTTTGAGAGCTACGATTGCTAGTTGGTTCTTGAAGTCATACGCGATAATAGTTTTAGACTTATCCAAGTGGGAGACTGTTGGATTAAGGTCTAAGTCCATAACTATAATTGGTAAGACTTGACCCGACCCGGCATGGTCCATTTGGGTTGCATGGCATCATGCACTTGGATAGACTAAAATGAGAGAAATAACACTTAAGGTTTGTTAATATATTATAAGTTCTAATATATTAAAAAGGTTATTTAATTAGTATTGATCAAGAATTAATTTGGAATTAATTAAGTGATCAAAAGGAGACTAATTAAATATATGGGTTGATTGTGTAAATCATTCATTCTTATATATGTGGGCTTGTGATCCAAGATTCCTTATGTTGGACTAAGTCCATGGGGTGACCCATGGATACTCCATGGAGGTTAAAATCCATGGAGCATAAGGAATGGGTAAAGTCATGAGTTACATGGTGTAACCCTAATAGCCACCATATAAAAGAAACCCATGGCTCAAGAAATCGTTACTAACACTATGTGTATGTATGAGGGCTAGTCGATTTCATGAAGTGTTCTAATTTCTCTCTAAGTTATTCCAAGTGCTTTTGGTGTTGTGTGAAACATTTGAGGTGTCACACTTGGGGCACTAGGCACTCAAGCTTCATGAAGACAAGCACTATCAAAGAGGTATGTATTCTATCTTGTTATATCCATTATTTTGTATGCTAGATTAGGATAATACCTTGGATGTTCATATTTTCATGTATAATAGAGAAAACATAGATCCAAGGTATTTAGGGTTGCATGTACACTTAGGAGTGTTAGAATGCTCATAACCCAACAGGACCGTGGGAAGGTGCCAGCGTGATCGTACACACACTCGGGGAAACCATTTTCTGATCTTTTGTTATGTAATCGGTTGTGACTAAATTATTACACTGGAACCTAAATTTATTACTCATGTTTTGATGATTGTAAAAATGAAAAATTTTTGGTTCGAAATTTTATGACGTTACAAGTTGGTAACCCTGGCAGCAGACGAAGATCCCTGGCGAAGCTGGGGGCACTCGGCCTTCCGATGGCCACTCTGGTTGCAATGGAAGCAAACCATGAATCCCTTGGGGCAATCCCTAGCAATGTGCCCCTCCTTGCCACACTTGTAGCAAGCACCCGATCGACATGCCCCCTCGTGACCCTTGCCGCACTTCCCACAAGTGCGGCTCTTCTGACCTCCGGATCTCAAATCAGCGGACTTGGTCCGCTTGGCTGCCGGCTGAGACTGAGCTGGCTGCCGATCCACGCGTTGAGACTCGGCCTCCTCCCTGGCCTGGGTCTCCAACTCGATCTCGCGCTTCCTGGCATTCGCCTGAAGCTCAGCAAAAGTCTGATATGACAAGTTCGATACGAACTCCCGGATATCCCTCCTCAGCACTCCCAAATACCAGCTCATCCGAGCCTGCTCCGTGGACACCTGCTCAGGGCAGAACATCGCCCTCTCATGAAACTTCCGCGTGATCACCGTAACCGAATCATTACCCTGCTTGAGGGTCAAGAACTCCTGAACCAACCGTTCCCTCTCCACCGGGGGAACATACTTGTCTCTGAACATATTAGTAAACCTCTCCCAAGTCACAGCTGAGACCTATGCCAGAGTGAAGTTCGCCGTCACAAACTTCCACCAATCCTTTGCTCCCAAGCGGAGCTGGTTCAGGGCGAACCGAACCCTCAGATGCTCCGGACATGAACAAGTATAGAAGCATCCCTCGATATAAGCAATCCATCTCATCGCAGCAATTGGATCCTGCATCCCGTCAAACTCTGGTGGCTTCGTGTTGCTGAACTCCCGGAACAGCAACGAGTCACCCCCTGTGGTCTGGCAGCGGCCACAGTTGCGGTAGCTGCAGCGGCGGCAGCCTCAGTCAACGCGGCGTACCGCTCATCAAATGTCTCCATCAGCGTAGTCTTAATAGACCCAAATATCTCCGGAATCTCGGCCTGGATCGCCGTAGCTACCTCCTCATGAATCATCTGACGAAGCTCCTCGTCAGTCACTCCACTCGTACCAGGTCTGTGTCGTGGTCTAACCATGATGTCTCTGAAATACAACATAAAAATATCAGAGACTCTATCGGGCATAATCGCACTCGATAACGCAGTCCTACTCAGTCTCCGATACCCAGGGATTCTTACTTGGGCTGCCCACTGACCCGGTGTCCTTGGTAGTACGGGCCCAATACTAACAATTACACCGCGTCGGTATTCACCCCAAGTCCTCCTCCCCAAACCCCGAATCCTGAGTACTCTATTCTTGTCATACACTAGTTACCCACTCGCTCTCAAGCACCTCATAGAAGCAGGTTTCCTTAGACTAAGGCATCACAAAATCAGGCCACTCTAGTCCTAATATGCATACCTAGTCTACTAGCATGCGTATCATATCATATCATCAGATGAGGGTTCGCGAGGAGGATATCCAAAAGACTGCTTTCAGGACTCGTTATGGACATTATGAGTTTGTGGTGATGCCTTTTGGGCTCACCAATGCCTCGGCCGCATTCATGGATCTCATGAACCGGGTGTGTCGACCGATGCTGGATCGGTCGGTGATCGTATTCATCGATGATATTTTGGTGTATTCGAGGACTAGGGACCAGCATGAAGAACATTTGCGGGAGATTCTTAGGGTTTTGAGATCGGAGAGACTGTATGCCAAGTTCTCCAAGTGTGATTTCTGGTTACGAGAGGTCCAGTTCCTCGGGCATCTTGTGAACCAGAAAGAGATATTGGTCGACCCGGCCAAGATTGAGGCGGTGTTAAGATGGGAGGTGCCGAGATCGCCCACCGAGATCAGGAGTTTTCTGGGTTTGGCTGGATATTATCGTAGATTTATCAAGGATTTCTCCAAGATCGCTGTGCCACTTACTAGGATGACCCGGAAGGGTGTTACGTTTTCAAGGGGACCGGAGCAGCAGTCCTCATTCGAGACGCTTCGTCAGAAATTGTGTGAGGCTCCAGTGCTTGCACTCCCGGAAGGGATGGAGGATTTTGTGGTATATTGTGATGCCTCTATATCGGGTTTGGGGGCGGTGCTTATGCAGAGGGGTCATGTGATAGCGTACGCTTCGAGGCATTTGAAGCCTCATGAGTCGAGATATCCCACGCACGACCTGGAATTGGGGGCGGTGGTGTTTTCCCTCAAGATTTGGCGACACTATTTGTACGGGGTTTGGTGTACGATTTACACGGACCATAAGAGCTTGAAGTACTTGATGGATCAGCCAAATCTAAATATGCGACAGAGGAGGTGGTTGGATGTGGTGAAGGATTACGATTGTGAGATCCTGTACCACCCGGGCAAGGCTAATGTGGTAGCCGACGCATTGAGCCGTGGGGCGGATAGCGCCCCAATCCGAGATATTTGTATGAGATTGACGGTTTTGACCCCGATTCTGGATATTACTCGAGGGGCTCAGGTGGAGGCTGCAAAGTCGGAACACCAGAAGAAGGAACAGGTTGTAGGTCAGGTATCAGGATTTGTTACGGATGGTCGAGGGCTTATGACTTTTCAGGGACGGATTTCGGTGCCGTTTGTGGGCGGTGCGCGCACTATTTTGATGGAGGAAGCACATCGATCGAAATTCTCGATTCATCCTGGTGCTACGAAAATGTATTTGGATCTCAAGAAGGAGTACTGGTGGCCATGTATGAAAAGGGATGTCGCTTGGTTTGTCGAGAGGTGCTTGACTTGTCGGCAGGTCAAGGCCGAGCACCAGCGACCGCACGGTAAGCTGCAACCGCTAGAGATTCCCGAATGGAAGTGGGAACAAATCTCTATGGATTTCATCACCAAGTTACCGCGAACGGCGAGAGGAGTCGATGCGATTTGGGTGATCGTGGATCGGCTGACAAAGAGCGCTCATTTTCTAGCCATTAGCGAGAGCTCTTCTGCAGAAATGTTGGCCGAGTTATATGTGAGGGAAGTAGTATCTCGGCACGGGGTGCCAATCTCGATTATTTCGGACCGTGACGTGCGTTTCACTTCCAGGTTCTGGAAGAAGTTCCATGAGGAGTTGGGTACTAGGTTACATTTCAGTACGGCATATCATCCTCAGACAGACAGTCAGAGTGAGCGGACAATTCAGACACTCGAGGACATGCTTCGGGCATGTGTGTTGGACTTCGGAGGGAGCTGGGACACCTATCTACCTTTAGCAGAGTTCTCGTATAACAACAGCCATCATTCGAGCATTGGTATGCCGCCCTTTGAGCTGTTGTATGGGCGGAGGTGTCGCACCCCCATCTGTTGGGGTGAGGTGGGACAATAGGTTATGGGTAGCACAGAGATTGTGCTTCAGACGACCGAGCAAATTCAGATGGTCAGGTAGAGGTTGTTGACCGCTCAGAGCCGACAGAAGAGTTATGCAGACAGGCGACGGTCCGAGCTTGAGTTCCAAGTTGGTGATCTCGTACTCCTGAAGGTCTCTCCGTAGAAAGGAGTGATTCGGTTTAGGAAGAGGGGCAAGTTGGGGCCCCGATATATTGGTCCTTTCCGTGTGATCGCGAGGGTGGGCCGGGTAGCCTACCGTTTAGACTTTCCAGCAGAGTTGGGGCAGATTCACGACACTTTCCATGTGTCGCAACTGAGGAAGTGTATAGCCGACGAATTGGCGGTGGTTCCATTAGAGGATATTCAGGTGGATGCAAGCCTGAATTATGCTGAAAGACATGTAGCCATCAGAGATCGGAAGATCAAGGTTTTGAGAAACAAGGAGGTACCCCTGGTATTGGTTCAGTGGCAGCATCGGAAGGGATCAGAGATGACCTGGGAGCCGGAACGTGAGATGTAGGAGCAGCATCCGGAGCTATTTGCCAAGCGGGACTTCGAGGGCGAAGTCTTATTCTAGTGGGGGAGAATTGTAACAGCCCGGATCCCCAGGTACCTTCATTTTCATATTTGTGATATTTTGTGAGGGGACTCGGCGAGTTGGAGGTCGAACTCGCTGAGTCATGTCGCGGTTTTGGGCGGAGGTTCGCGTCCGGACTCGACGAGTCCGCGCTGTTTAATGAAACCCTATATTCCCGGTCCTAAGCCCTATTTAAAGGACCTTATGGCCCTCATTTGCGGCCACCTTGAACCCTAAGAGCCCCCATACGACTGTGACACCTTGTGAGTGTGTTTGGAGGCCATTTGTTCGTCATTCTGTGTGATATTGCAAGAAAGGAGGGATAGGATCAAGCTTGAAGAGTTGGGGAGCTTGGATCTGTTGCTATTTCATCAAGGGAGTCTTCTTAAGGTAACTTTCAGAGCCAAACTTCGTGTTTTGTGTTGATGTGTCAAATCTAGGGTTTCTTCTTGCATTTCTTGGCTTGAATTGGAAGTATGAAAGGTCCCATGGAGATATGGAACCTAGATCTGGACCTTAGCAGGTCCAGGAGACCCCATATGACAAGCATTATGTCCATTCTTTTGAGTTAGAAGCTAAGCTTGCCGTACTAGAGGCTGTTTCTCCAAAATAAGCCTTGTATGCATTGCATGGCAACCAAGACTGAGACTTTACATGACAAATAAGCTTGGGAAGGCCAGATCTATGTATGTATGGAACGGATCTGACCGCAAAAGCCAGTTTTAGCTAGTGCATGGCATGGACTCGCCGAGTCTGAAGAACAGACTCGACGAGTCGCTTGAAGATTGTCCTTGAGACCACCCTGTGTGTAGTCCTGACCGAGTTATGGGCGACTCAGTGAGTCGCAGAGAGTTGGAAAGGTTTTGACAGGTGGACCGAGTCAGGTTAGGACTCGCCGAGTTGACCTTACGACTCGGCGAGTTGAGTCGCGGTGGCCCTGTGATTCAGGCCCAGGTGGAACTCGTCGAATCGGGGGATTACTCGACGAGTCAAAGGGAAAAACTTTGAGAGTTGGTTAAAACACGTAGACTCGCTGAGTCACTATTGTGCACTCGCCGAGTCCGGTCCAAATTGACTAAAGACTATTGACCAAGTTAACCTGTGTTGACCAAGTCAACCTGTGTTGACTTGATATGGATGGTCCACCTTAGTGTTACAAGTAATAATTATAGATTTATAATATCATAGGAGGATTTCAGCACAAGGGTTCGAGCCCGAGTGATTCCAGGATTCACGATTAGCAACTTAGCGAGGCTTACGAGGTGAGTCTTCTCACTATACTGTACCCGGAAGGGTCTTGACTGTGTGACCGGAAGGTCGAATATGATATGAGATATATGCCTTATGTGTGTTAAGTTATTTGTTATATGTGCCATGTATGATATGCTTGATTTGGGCTGGAAGGCAACATGTTATGGGCCGGAAGGCGTGGTCATATGGACTGTAAGGTTGACGTGGGTAGTACCGGAAGGTTTACCCAGTCGGGATGGAAGTCCCCTGAGACACATGGACCGGAAGGTCAAGGCCTGGAAAGGCGTACGTGCGTAGGTTGTATTTTGGGGAACTCACTAAGCTTTATGCTTACGGTTGTTGTGTTATGTGTTTCAGGTACTAGCGAGGACCGTGGGAAGGCGCCAGCGTGATCGTACACACACTCGGGGAAACCATTTTGTGATCTTTTGTTATGTAATCGGTTGTGACTAAATTATTACACTGGAACCTAAACTTATTACTCATGTTTTGATGATTGTAAAAATGAAAAAATTTTGGTTCGAAATTTTATGACGTTACAGAAACTCCTAGGCCAAACGCTCCCTCTCCACCTGGGGAACGTACTCTCAGAACATAGCAGTGAACCTCTCCCAGTTCACTGTAGCAAACTCAGCAGGCGAGTAATGCGCCGTCACAAACTTCCACTAGTCCTTCACCCCCAAGCGAAGCTGGTTCAACGCGAACTGGACTCTCAGATGCTCTGGAGATGAGCAAGTAGAGAAACACCCCTCGATGTCTGAAATCCACCTCATCGCTGCAATCGGGTCCTAAGTCCCATCAAACTCTGGTGGTTTTGTGTTGCTGAACTCCCGGAACAGCAACACATCACCACCCTGTAGCCTAGTTGCAACCATGGCTGCAGTGGCCGCAGCAACCGCAGCCTCAGAAAGAGCAGCATATCTCTCGTCAAATGTCTCTATCAGTGTGGTCTTGATAGACCCGAACATCTGTGGTATCTCTGCCCTGATCGCCGCAGCCACCTCCTCGTGAATGATCCTACGGATCTCCTCATCACTAGTACTACTGCTCCCTGGTGTGTGGCGCGTCCCAACCATGATCTCCCTCTAAAATACGACATAAGAATATTAGAGACTCACTCAAGTATACCCACACCCGATGACTCCACCCTACTTGTTCCTTAGTACTCGAAAGATTCTTACTTGGTCTACGCACTAACCCGGTGTCTTCAGTAGTACAGGCCCAATACTACCATCCACACCACATCAGCATCCATCTAAAGCCCTCCTCCCAGAGTCCCAAATCCCAAGTATTCTACTCTTTTTAAACATATGCTACTCACTAGCAGATCTCTCATAAGCTCCTCGCTGCTATCTAAACACTCTGGAGCATTCCTAGCAGCAAAACTCCTAAACTAAG
The DNA here is from genome assembly GCF_052625555.1 of Lactuca saligna. Classification (NCBI taxonomy): domain Eukaryota; kingdom Viridiplantae; phylum Streptophyta; class Magnoliopsida; order Asterales; family Asteraceae; genus Lactuca; species Lactuca saligna. Next base: position 75,942,565 of record NC_136418.1, read on the forward strand.
GCATCACATATCAGGCCACTCTAGTCCTAATAAGAATACCTAGGCTACTCTAGCATTCATATCATAACTCATCATGTAGCATAGCATAACATATCTTATAACACTTCTCGCGAGGGTATTTTGGGAAATCACCGTTCGGGCGCTGCCTAATCGTACACACGGCTCTACTCTGTTTGTCTCAAAACTCTTTTTACTCTTTTAAAGTTGTTTTGTTATCCAAATTTTCTCAAATCCTCAGTTTGAGTTCAGATATGCCCGAAGATGCATCCGAATCCCTCAAACCAAGGCTCTGATACCAACTTGTAACACCGTAAAAATTCAACCAATTTTTTTCTTTTCAAAAACATAATAATCGATTCATAATTACTTTCATAAACAATGTATCAATATTATCTTAATACAAAATCCCAAGATCATATCATAATAAACTCCGATGAGTGTGTACGAATCATGTCGGCACCTTCCCGCGCTCCTCACTAGTACCTGCAACACATAACACAAAACACTGTATACACGAAGCTTAGTGAGTTCCCCAAAATACAACACATATCACATACTAGCCACTCGAGGCTATAACTCTGCGGGCCCTTGGGCCCTAACTCTGTGGACCCTCTGGTCTTAGCTCTGTGAACCTTCCGGTTCTCACTCTGATATACTCTGGTATACACATGGCATAAATCACATAGAAATAATGCAGTGCAACACATCACATAAATAGCATACAATAACTCTATCACATAACTCTAATTACCACTCAAGGTAAGTATAGTGAGAAGACTCACCTCAGATGTCTCGGTAAATACCTGACTCGGTAGCAGTATCGTCCAGCCTCCGCCTAACCACATAAAGTAAATACACTCATAAATATAACTCTCGAGACTATACCCAACCCTCTCTTAGCACCCTCAGAAGGGTAAAAGACCATTTTACCCCTCTCTTGACTCAAAGACCCCATTGTTGACCAATCCCTAAAAGTCAACAAAGTCAACGGTCAAACTTTTGACCTGACTCGTCGAGTGCACTTGGGCGACTCGGTGAGTCTACACGTGTCCACTATCTCTCTAGCATCTCCTGACACATCGAGCCTTCCCCCTGCTCGATGGGTTACACCTGGCATGAATCGCGGGGCCACCCAAACTCAACTCGTCGAGTTCAATTATAAACTCGGTGAGTTCCACCTATAATCCTCTACCCCCTTCTGACTCACTGAGTCATTCCCCCAACTCGACAAGTTACTCACTGAGTGACTTCCGGGAAACCCTAGCCCTACTCGCCGAGTCTGTTCTTAGGACTCGGCGAGTTCATGCCATGCTTATTCAGAAATGACCTCCTGAGGTCAGATCTGTTCCTTTAACCCATAGATCTGCCCTCCTTGGTCATAATAAACACGTAAAGTTTGGATCTTGATGCCCATGCAAAGAGCCTATGACTCTATTTGATGAAATGGCCTCAACATGCCATCCAAAACTCATATCTCTTAAAGAAACTCAATAAAGATCAAGGATTTAAGGTCTCTGGACTTCTTTGGATCCAGATTCAAAGCCTCAACACAAGAAGGGACCATTGGCTTCACAAATCATACTCTAAAAGGGGGCTAGAAACCCTAACTCTCAAAACTTACACCAAAATTGAAAGAGGATCAAACATTTACCTCAAGATGAAGTCCCTAAACTCTGAAATCCACAGATTAGCAGCCTCTTCAGTTTCCTCTTGCCTTGGCCACCTTCTTCTTGCAAAAACACCCACACAAAGATCAAAAATGGCTTCCTCTCTCTCTCAAAACGTTCACATACTCTGGGGTTTCTCTCTATCAACTGGTAGCCGCAAATGAAGGCCATAAGTTCCTTTAAATAGGTCTCAATCCCCGGAAATTAGGGTTTTATTAAACAGCGCGGACTTGCCGAGTCCATTAGTCGACTCGTCGAGTCCGGTCATTAACCCGGATGGAAATTCGCGACTCTACTCGGCGATTCTAAGCATCAACTCGCCGAGTCTCTCTCAAAATCTCCAAAATAATAAATAAATAATGTACCTGGAAATCCGAATGTTACAAATTTTGGTTTGAAGTACTCAAAAGGAAAGGAAAATGTCACTCTAAATGGACACACAAATAGTGATTTAACAAATGATGTCAATAATCGAAGAAGCACATGTGGCATGACGTTCTACATGAATGAAAATTTGATTGCATGGGCATCACGGAAGCAGAGGTGTGTGGCACTTTCTTCCTGTGAAGCAGAATTTATGGCTGCCACCATGGTAGCTTGTCAAGGAATTTGGCTGAGAAGGCTACTCAGTGAGATAACATGCCAAAAGGTGCCACCTGTAGAGATGAAGGTAGAAAACAAATCATCTCTTGATCTGATGAAGATTCCATTTTTTCCATGGCAGAAGTAAGCACATAGACATCCGTTTCCATTTCATCCGAGAATGTATTGAAAATGGAGGTATCACAGTCACTCATGTATGGAGCAAGGAACAGAAGGTTGATATTCTAACCAAGTCACTGGGAAAACTGAAGTTCGTGGAGATGTGAAGTCTTCTTGGAGTGTTAAAGGTATGATTTATGAATTAAGGGGGGAAATGATGAATAATTTAGAAATTACTTTAGTTTCCTTACTGCACGTTTAGTTTTTGAATAATTCAATAGTCATGTGGGCTAAGTCCGAGTCTTTAGTAAGTAGATTTAGTTGCAGGTTTTTAGCACTATTTTAAGTTTAAATAGATTGCACTTATGTACGTTTTTTATACACCACCTCTTTTTCAATTCACTGAATAAAAAGCTCTAAGCGCTAAGTATTTGTGCTCTGTTTTTCTTTGTTACTGTTTCATTGCCATTCTCAAGTTACAGGCTTGTGAAAAGCCAACATGTTGTTCAATTCACATCTAGAAGTACCTTACTAGTTGAATAGCCCAATGGTTTAGTCAACTTTCTAAGCCCGAAATTGAGGTTTGTTGTTGGAAGAAGGATAGAAATGTATAGTTTTGGTCTTTGCATTGTGAATGAGTCATAAACACTTTTGAAAAATTATAATTTCTAGCTTATTCAAAATGACTTTTCAAAGGGTAATAGAAAACATTTTTGAAAAGTGTTTATTAAGTTGCTATTTTTTTTTAAGATTATTAGATTTTAAAACTTAAAACTCAATCCCAAACACCCTCTAAAATTTGGATGAGACAAAGCTTTAAGCAATAATGAGTGTTAATTTTGGCTCATGTAGTTTAATGTGTTTATTAGTTTGGTCCAAGCGTAAAATCGTTATATATGTAAAAGATAACAGTCATTAAGCTTAACGATTCAGGGACTAAAGTTGCAATTAAATGAAACTTAGGAATAATTTTGCTAAGAAAAACAAAACTTAGACGCAAGCTGTCCAATCTGACATACCAAAAGGAACCATTTGTGTCATTTAGTCTTTATTTTAGAAACAAGCATGTGTTGATTATACTTCCAACAGCTCTTTTAGGTGAAGTGCCCGGCATCTTCTTCCATGGGCACGTGCAGCAGGCGGCTCCGGTATCCAAGTGGCAAGTTGGTTTCTTCAGAAACTTTCTAGCTGCCGGTCAAGGCCCTGAGCGGTTTTATACAAAGTGAAGACAAGAGTTTTCAATCACATACAATATTTTATTGAGTTTGTTTATGTTATATACTGTCACATCAATAACTAAAACGTCTCAATAAATCTCATATATTTTTAATGAGCTTTTTAACAAACTTATTTACAAAGAAACCGACTAAAACTAATATTTTAACGATCATTAATGATTTTTTTTAAATGAGCCTTTTAACAAACTTATTTCCAGGGAAACTGAATAAAATAAGATACAAAAAAAATTTTAAAAAAAAAAAAAAAAAAAAACGACTAAAACTAATATTTTAACGATCATTAATGATTTTTTTTAAATGAGCCTTTTAACAAACTTATTTCCAGGGAAACTGAATAAAATAAGATAAAAAAAAAAATTAAAAAAAAAAAAAAAAGTTTTTTATAATTAAAATACTTATTTACCTTTTTTTTTTCGAAAGAAATATTTTAGATGCTATTATAGGATTTAAAGAACGATGAATCACAAAATATTAAAATAGATGGTTTTGTCATAATTTGGACAGCCTTTTAGAAAAACATTAAAAATGATCATTTATTTAACGAAATACCACATTTGGTAAAAATAACATAATTTTTTGTGAGATGATTTGTTTTACTTAACAGAATGACCAATTTAAATGACCAATTGAAGAAAATAAGTATTTTAACGAGATGACCATTTTTTTAAAATGATTTGATTACCACATACTTGAATTTTAAAGAAATGGCCAACTTTAAATAATGCTCATTTTGTTTTAAATAACATGATACATGTTTTTGCGGCAAATTTATATATACAAAAAAAAATCACATAATTACAAAAAAAAAAAATCGGTAAATTTATATATACAAAAAAAATCACATAATTACAAATTGATATAAATTATATCACATTTTTAATTGATATTTCGAGCACTTAATAACAAAAAATCAACAAAATTTCAATAGTTTTATGCACGATCAGAACCAAAAGCTCGCGCATTCCCTTAGCACGCCTTCAACAACCCTGCCCATAATATAATTTGACATAAAACTTATCTTACATTATTTTATGATTAGAAACAAGAAAGATATTCAGATAATAATATAAAGTTTCCGACTGTAGTCATTATAGTGTTAGCCCTTTTTTAAAAAAATTTACCAGAAACCTAGATTTTAAACTTCCTCGTTTAATCATTTTGGTGTGAACGCCTTGAAGTGGAACAATCATATTGACCCACTAACCATCACCAAACATCCCATTGTATAAACAATTCATTAAAAATGATATGTTAATAAAATAATACAAAAAACAACTCCCATGTCAATCAATCCATTTCAAAGAGTGCCCATAGGATTTGAAGATTTTCATTGACTCCTATATACAACCCCATTAGCATTAACCACTTGCGATCACCTCTATCCCCTCAAGTCTATAAATATGGAAGAGCGATATAATCAAACTCACCAACTAAAACATGAAGAAGTCTCAACTAAATTCTTCTGTCTTCCTCTTCGTTCTAATTCTTTCATTTTCCGTTTCATGGGCAGCATTATCTTCAATTCTTGATGTTACACCAGGTTCTCAAGATTTCTTAGGCTGCCTACAATCCAACTCCAACAATGTCACCTCCATCTCTCAACTCACGTTTACCTATGGCAATGCTTCTTTCCTACCCACTTGGCAAGTGCATGTCCAAAACACTAGGTTCCTTAAACCTTCCACTCCTAAACCATCAGTCATTGTGACACCTGTGGATGAAACACTCGTCCAAACGACACTACACTGTGCAAAGAAACATGGCTACGAGCTCAGGATCAGGAGCGGAGGCCATGACTACGAGGGTCTATCGTACACTGCTGATGTTCCGTTTGTTATGCTTGATTTCACCAACATGAGGTCTATAGACGTGGACGTAGCAAACAGGACTGCATGGGTCCAGGCAGGCGCCGCACTTGGTGCACTTTATTACGCTATTTCTCAGAAAACCGACACTTTGTATTTCCCGGCGGGTGTTTGCCCCACGGTGGGTGTTGGTGGGTACATGGGCGGCGGTGGCTATGGAAACCTGTTGAGGAAATACGGTACCGCTGCTGATAATGTTATTGATGTTCGTTTCATGGATGTCAAAGGAAATATTCTTGACAGGAATTCAATGGGCGAAGATTTGTTTTGGGCAATTAGAGGAGGTGGAGCTTCCAGTTTCGGAATCGTTCTTGCATGGAAGTTGAGGTTGGTTGCAGTTCCAGAAAAAGTAACCGTTTTTATACTGAACAAAACGTTGGAAGAAGGTGCTACCCAGATTTTCCATAAATATCAATATGTTGCACCAACTATTGATAGAAATCTGCATATACGAACTCAGGTGTTCGCTGAATATATCGGCAACACCACCAAGAAAACCATCCGAATTATGTTCGAAGGTATTTATCAGGGCACAAGCGACACATTGCTTCCATTGTTGGACGAAAAGTTTCCGGAGCTCGGTGTTACACGTGAGATCTGTGAAGAAATTAGAATGGTCCAGTCGACCCTTGTGTTCTGGGGTTTACCAAGCTCTACCCCAACTGAGATTCTCACAAACCGATCAGCCATAGCAAAGTTGAACAATAAAAGTAAGTCAGACTATGTTCGAACGCCGATCCCCATAAATGGGCTCAAAAAGATATGGAGAAAGCTCATGGAAAACGACCAATCAGCGCTTCTTATGATCAATCCTTTTGGTGGAAGGATTGCTGATTACTCAGAGACAGCAATTCCATATCCACATAGAGCTGGAGTCTTGTTACAGATGCTTAAGACTGTTAATTTTAACGGTCAAGCTTCAGACACCACCCCTACATCACTCAGGAGGATGGCATGGCTTCGAAGTTTGGATGAGTTGTTGACGCCTTATGTGTCAAAGAATCCAAGGGAGGCATATTCCAACTACAATGATCTTGACTTTGGTGTTGGAAGTGCTACTTATGAAGAAGCAAGTCTTTGGGGTGAAAGGTACTGGAAGAGGGACAATTTCAAGAAGTTGATTCAGATCAAGGCCAAAGTTGATCCCTTGAATTTCTTTAGGCGCCCACAAAGTATTCCAGTTTTCTCGACACCTCTCTCCGACATGTGAAGCCCTTTGATTGATGAAAGTTCCAAAGTATGAACTTAGTTTTTTTTTTGTCTTGAATAAACTAGCAATAGGTCTACTTTTTGTTAGTTTCTTTCTTTTTTCTTAACGTTTCCGACGTTATAAATGAATAAATGCACATTCTTTTTCTGTTTAATTTAGGCGTATCTACTATCTATATTAAATTAGCATGTTCCAATAAATGAAAATAGACACCTCAATGTTTTTTAGATTTATATTTTATCGTTTTGTTGTTTAAAGATCGTGGTTGATATAATTAGTTCCCATATATTTACTTTTTCAGAATATATCATAGATAATATATCATAGATTTGAGGAAATCATTTGAAAATATGTGCAACTAGATATTCCCACTGCCTTCAAGAAAATGCACGCGTATACAGATACACGGCTCTCTTATCCAAGTGGGAATTAAATTGGTTTCTTTACAAAGGTGTTACTATAATTACTATAATTATGGAGGATATGAAATGCATCAACTTTATAAATCTTTAATTAGTAATATAAAATCGAAAAATAATAATTATAACGTTATTTTTAATTATTTTCACTTAAGGTTACCAAGTTGGAAAGCAAGATCTCTCTTTTGGGGATAGAGTGACATTAATGAAATCAGTCTATGGAAGTCTCCCAACTTACAATTTTTCTTTATTTTTAGCCTCAATGGGTATCTTAAATGAACCGGAGAAAATCTAGAGAGGTTTCTTACGGGGCCGCACGACTGATGAAAAGAAAAGGATTACACCGGATTTCGTGGGATAAGGTGACTGCTTCCAAAAATGATGGTGGTTTGGGGATAGGCTCACTAAAGGCTCACAATATTGGTCTAATAATGAAATGGGTTTGGCGGCTCCGAACAGAAAAGGAAGCATTATGGTGCAAAGTTATAGTGGGGCTGCATAACCAGGTGAGAAAACGGGGGCATTTCTAGCAAAGAAAACTTTACCGGGCGTGTGGCAAAATATCTCTAAGGTCTTTGATTACACATCAAGACTTGGAATTTCTGATGATGATTTATTCCATATCCATACAAGATCTGGAAATAGTATGTTGTGGAAAGATAAGTGGATTGACTCCATCTCGCTACAGACCCGGTTCCCAACATTATACTCCTTAGAATCACGGAAAACATGCTTTGTTTATGAAAGAAAAGCAAGTGAAAGCTTATGTTGGGCCTGGAGATCAAAGATTACCTCCATTGAAGCTTTGAATGAGTTATATGAGCTTGTCTTCATGTTGAATAATTATAATTTCCTACAAGGAAATGATATGTTCAAGTGTATAATCAATAATGATGGTGGTTTCACGGTGGAAGTAGTCAGGAAAATTATAGACTTGAAGTTGATAGCAACAGGTGGAGTAAACTTCATGTGTAATAAGATTACACCCTTAAAAGTCTTGTGCTTCGTTTGGAGAGCTGTGGGGGGCAGGATCCTTATAGTTGTTGAATTATTGAGGAAAAGAGTTCAAGTTCCATCTATTAGCTGCCATCTATGTGATAGTGGAATGGAAACAGCAGATCATGTCTTAATTAATTGTAGATTCGCAGAATGTGTGATGGAGGGGATTTTAAAATGGTGTAATATTCTCTTTAGGTACTTCACCAATATTGGGGAACTTATCAACTCTGCAGCGAGTTGGGCGGATTTCCCCAGGAAACGAAAACTGATAATTGTGTAACATCCGGACTCCTGGGTATTAATTTGAAGTTTAAATTTCACATTTTTAAAGCCTACTCGATGAGTTGGTTGCCCCCAACTCATCGTGTAGACATGGATATGGCCGCATGATTTATGGAACCTACGCGACGAGTTGCAGGACCCCAACTCGACAAGTAGAGGTTGTGCATGAAAACCCTAATTTTTAAGGTATGCACCGTATTTAAAGGACCTTAAGTCCTTCCTTCCATCCTCCTTACCACCTTTTCACGACCAGAAGCAAACCCTAATCGATCTAACCCTATTTTGAGTGTGTGTGTGTGTGTGAGGCTGAAAGTGTGTTTTTGGTGGATTTCTTGAAAGGTTTGAACAGCTAGGAGCTTGGAACGAGAAAAGACTAGTAGATCCATCATCTACATCGTGTTAACACTCATTGGGAGGTAGCAAGTCTTTACGTTGGCTTTCCATCCCTTGGATCTCTTCTATTACAAGTTTATGGTCATTTTGGTGCAAAATGGGGGTCATTCTCGGGTTGGAGCTTGTCACAAGGATATGGCTTCAGATCTAGACTCCTCTAGGCCCTCTTTGACATAAAGCCTCAAGTGTTATGAAGCTTTAGCCCTTCTTCATGCCCTAAAACTCTTCCTAAGCTTAGTATGGACAGTTTTAGCCTCATGAGACCTTGCATGCACGTAAAGTTAGTGTCACACCCCCGAACCAGACGGCGGAAACGTCCGGGGGATTGCGCGTGGCTTTATCCTTGTATTGTCATCACATAGTATATAATTGAAACATAACATAATCATCATCACACATGTAATATAACAACATACATTGTTTACATCGAGTATTGTGTTTAAATATTAGATGCCAAAAATGTGTAAAGTATGATGAAACAAAATATAGCAAAACATATGTTAGATTATTCAGCCCAACCTGCTTCGATGGTTTCCTGAGAATACAAGTTAATTTAAAAAGGTCAACATAAAAATGTTGATGAGTTCATAAGCATGTTTTAGAAAATGATTTGTATAGCTTTGTGATCACAAAAAAATCATGTATTTTCTTAAAATAGTTTAGTTTGTTGTGTCCAGTCTTGTATTAATGCATGTGTGTTTTTGTTTGAAAGAATTCCAAATGGTAAATGAAGATATTGTAGAGAGAATGCTTCCAGAAAACCCTATGTTTCCTGTAAAAGGAATGTCGGTACATTAACCCCCGAGGTCGAGTACCGGTGCGAGTCGTTATAAAATACTAATTAATGATAATTTCGCCTATCTTGGCATTGTTGAATGCCGACGAATAATAGAATAAGGTTTTTGTTCACCCTAGACTGATGTAGTCTAACTGTAGCGAATAGCTCAGGTGTGGGGTGTCATCCCTGTATAGATCTATACACAAACCCTTGCTCTCCCTCCAAGAGACTCTGGTTATAACTACATGTTACGATCGTACACTCAGTAGGTGTCAACCGACATGGCTCACTAGATCCTTGATCGAATTCACACGAAGAAAAACATATAAAACTCATTACATGCCCATTGAGTCATGTAAACAAACCACGGAGGCTCGCTAAACATGTAAATCTTTTCTAGGCCCAAAAGGAACGAGATTAAATAACATGGGCCCAAAATATATGTAAAAGGACAACCGAGACCCATTTCACATGTAAGGTATTTACGGCCCCAAATAGCATGCAAATAGTATCCAAGGTCAGTCACGCATGTTAATGGGTTAATGAGGCCTAATAAACATATAAATATTATTCAGGACCTATCAAGCATATAAATGAGCTACTATGGCCCAATAACATGAGAACGAAAAAATTAGTCCGTTTGTTATTATTTCGCTAGTAGCGGCTGAATTATTTACTAAAATGGCATAAAAAATCCACTTTTTGTAAAAATTGACATTCTTGTCCCATTAAACCAAAAATTTACAATTAATGCCAAAGTTTAGTAAAAATAACATTTTAGGCCCCGTTTTGGACAAAATTTGCATTTAAGGCTAATATTTGTAAAAATAACATTTTTAACTCATTTTTGTGAAAACATCATTTTTGGCTTGGTTTTTGTGAAAATATTCATTTTCGGCCCATTTATAAAAAAAATCATCTTTTTGGCCCAAATGTTCATAATTTCGCAACTTTAACCCATTTTTATCAAAAATTTACATATTTGACACAACTTTCTTGAAAGTGACAATTTAACCCACCAAAGACCAAAATTTTCAACTTTTGGGCTCAAAACCATGAGAAGCCCAAATAAGGCCCATTTATGAAAATATTTACATTTTTGGTCCCTATAAGGTCTCAAATGTTGAGGTTAGCCACAATTTAGCAACACTTTCCTTTTGAACCCCCTTACTAGCCGAGAGTTACATAAACAACCCATATTTTGTCACTTTTGTTGGTTTTAGCCCCTTTCATGAAGTTTTTCTTAGATTCAAGTATCCTTGATGTATTTTAAACCCTTTTCTTATGAGATATGTTGAAATAGGTGTTATATTATACCAATATCATCATCTTTTAGTATATCTTTTATTTCATGAAGATTTCAACACATAAACACATATGTAAGTAAGGAAAACACACAAAATCATGCATACACACATAGATCTACACAAAACAACTTGTATTCTCCCCCCAAACAAGGTCAAAATCAAAAATGGCAGGTATAAACTCACTTTGCATTGAGGTTTTCAATTTTTTATGCAGAATGGATGAGATCTCGGCCCTAGATGTGTTCTTGAGGAGATTTTCGAACTTAGATGGTTCTAGGAAACATGATTCACGAAAACATGTGTGTGAGAGGAGTAATTGAGTTTAAAATGAAGTACATCATCTAGAGTTTGTATGATCTTACCACAATGTGAAGTTTGGAGTGATCTTCTTGAGAACCCACCTAATACTCATGATTATTCTTGAGAGAAGAAGAGTTGAAGAGTGTTGAATCGTTGATAGAATAGGTGTTGAATTTGAAATTTGAGAGAGGTTGGAGAGTGACTGAGACTCAGAGTTACGGAGATAGATAAGAGAGAAGAGAAAGGTTAACTTTCGAAGAGAATGATGTGAGAGTTGCATGGATACATGAACTCTTTCATGGATACCCACCAAGTATTGATGAGGTGTCACTCCATTTCCCTCCTATTTGTTTCTCTCTTGTTTTTTTATTGTTGGGCCGAGAGAAGGGTAAGTGGAAAGGAAATGAGAGAATTTAGGCCCTTTCTTGACTTAGTTCGAGTTTGTAAGGCCCAATATGAAGCTTTTTCGGCCTATTTGGCCCTTATGAGGGCTTACGGGCCAATTAGGCCCAAATATATAGTTTACGGCCCATTAGGGCTTATGAAACCATTTATAGCCCATCATGGCCCATTAGAGATAAGATGAATCATTCTAGGCCCACATGACCCAAAATGCTTTAGTTTCATGAATGTGGGTCCAATTAGAGCACAAATAGGGTTCCTTGGCCCAAATATTCAAATTGAAAGTTTATTGGTCCATTAGGCCCAATAAGAGGATCCTAGTCAATAATAAACTTGAACCGAGATTTTTAGGGTTTTTAACCCATAGATGAATATATGAGATGTATTGTATTAGGTTTTGAACTTCAATCAGGAGTTTAATTCAAATAGATGATTTCATGTTAGCATATAGCATGATATTCACTTAGAGTACAAATCTTACAACTGTTAATGTTTACATGAAAATAGAATTTCCTAGCTAAAAATGCTAGTTGTGACAGTTAGCAACTTTACGTGGTAACTTCACCCTAGGAAGCCAGATCTGGAGTTTAAAGCCATGAACTCAACTGGAATGAGCTGAATGCGAAATGACTGAAGGAACTCGACGAGTTGCATAGTCAACTCAACGAGTTGGATGGGGGTTTCTTGCTTTTTGGATTTTGCATGAACTCGGCGAGTTGGCAAGGTGACTCGACGGGTTAGTTAGGGTTTTCCCGACATTCTAGATGTTGCATGGACTCGACGAGTTACTTGGTAACTCAGCGAGTTGACTAGGTTTTCAAAACTTTTTGAGTTCTAAAGGAACTCGACGAGTCTGTAAGCCGCACTCGACGAGTTGGGTCAACATTGACTGTTGACCTTGACCTTTGACTTTGACATTGACCAAGGGTTGACCAAGTTTAACTTCTGATGGTATTTTGGTAATTTGTGTGACAACCCGAAACTTTTTCCGTTATCTTTAACCCATTTCGGTTAATAAAATGTGAATTTTATTGGAATTCCGTCAAACTCCTTAGTTTGCATGAATTATCACGCTTTATATAATTAAAATTATATACGAGTTGGAACCAAAAGTCGCGTGAAAAACCCGAAAAGTCTCAAAATCTAATAGTTTTCGGCCGAGGTGGGTGTACGGCCGTACACCTGTTTACGGCCGTATACCTGTTTACGGTCGTACACCTGTTTACGACCGTAAACCCGTGTACGATTAGTGCCAAGTGGACCCCACCACCGACCACACCCCCCAGCCTATAAATACGAGACCTCCACCTTCATTTGAGCCTTCTTGGCCGAAAACTCTCTCATTCTCTCTCTAGAACTTCCGACCGTAAACACCAAAAACACCTCTTTTCTTCCGAAAAAAATCAAAAATCGTCATTTGGGGTCGATTGAGAGCATCTGGAACACGTTTTCATCGAAACCGAGCACCCTTGTTCTTGAGTTTACGGTCGTACGCCCTTCAAATCTACAAGGACCGTAAACCCTTCAAAGAGGAGTTCACGGCCGTAAACCCTGTTCACAGTCGTAAACTGCCTGTTTAGCCGTAAACCACTCTTCACGGCCGTAAACCCCTGTTTACGACCATACACACCTCCTAAGTGGTGAAAAACCTGTTTCCTCGATTCACTCAAGTCCTGTTCCTTAACCGAAAGCAAGTGTTTTTCTAACAATTTATCTAACGAAATCACTAATTTAGATACATATATGTATTTATTTGATATTAGGATTCCGTTAACTACCATGTACAACAACTCGAGGATCTCTGTTTCCGGTCGAAGTTTGCACACAACTAACAGTTTTCTGGGGGAATACAAGCCAAACACAAATGATTTTTTGAACTAAAACAAAAGGTTTTCAACCATTTTAAAACTTATGCAATTGATACCATCCAACGATTTCCATAAAATATACAGATATTTTATTCCCTTTTGTATTATGCGAAGCATAAGGGACACTTTCAAATCATAATTGCATAGTTTTCAGAAAAAATCACGAACTAAGAACATAACTTTTCATACAAACTATAATAGGTATAGTTTGGGGAATTTATTACCAACCAATACAAACTACTTACTTGGTCAATTATATAAACTATTACAGATTTAGTTTATGATATTCATTACAACGTTCAGATAACAAGAGTATAACATTAAATGATTATTTTAAGTATAATTATTTATACTCTACCAATTATACAAATGGTTTCAATTACGATAACACAATACAGAACAGCACGTAAACTAGTTAATACGGGATTGTGAGGCATCTCTTCATTGTACCCTTTGGGGTACTAGTTAAATCCTCAACATTTAGTATAGCCGGAGTATCCTGGAGGGAGAGCATAAGATTTGTGAATATATCTATTCAGGAATGACAATCCCACACCTAAACTGCTAGCTACAGTTAGGCAGGTATGCCTGGGGTGACAAATATCAAACCGTGTGACGCCTGAAGAAATGTCGCTGAGATCACCAGTCATATCAAGCATGATTATACGAACTCACAATAGTATAAACTAACCTTTGTTTATGGGATTTCATTTTTCACTAGTTTTATTTTAAATAATAGAACTACTACACATGAAACTGGAGGGTTTCCAGGGATACAATACATGGTTTTATTTTAAGTAATAAAGCTACTATATAACTGGTGATAGCCAGGGTTTTCAAACATAACACACACTACACACTAGTGTTAGCCAGGGTTTTCAAACAGAACATACACTACACACTGGTGGTAGCCAAGGTTTTCAAACAGAACATACACTACACATTGGTGGTAGCCAAGGTTTTCAAATAGAACATACACTACACACTAGTGGTAGCCATGGTTTTCAAACCGAACATACTATAAATACTGGTGGTAGCCAGGGTTTTCAAACAGAACAAACTATACATACAGTAACGAACAAACATGTTAGAAAATATTAGATTTTCTTGGGAAACATGCTTACATTTGTGACAACCCGAAACTTTTTATTCTTTGCGATTAGTCAATTTTATCAATATTAAACTCGATTCCATTATCTTTTAACGCCGTTTAAGGCTTCGTTTAAGTGTTCTAAGCTTGAGCAGCCGAGAATGAGATTAGGAATGAGTTAACAAGTTGTATAGGGACAAAACCGGGTCATACACCCTCTTGGGAGGTGTTTACGGCCGTACACACGGGTGTGCGACCGCACACCCACCCCTCAGTCGTACACCCACCTCTATATATAGAGGGAGACCCCTTCATTCATTCTTTTCCCTTTTTGGTTGTACTCTACTTTCTCTCTATAGAATCTTCATCCAAAAACACTCCAAAGGCCTAAAAAACGTGAAGTATTCCATCATCTAACGTGTTATACTGGTAAGATATCTTGATCTAAGCCTAAATTCATCATGTTCTTCATCCTTTGAAGGTGTACGTCCGCACACCTTCATAAGGTGGCCGTACACACCTTAAAGACTCTCTAAAGTGAGAGTTTGGCCTACATCTAGTAGCTTGAACTTGGTATTAACCTTGAATCACCTGAAAATCGACGTTTTGAGCATAAATGAAGACTGTACAGTCGCACACCCTTATGTACGGCTGCACACCCCTCTATACGGCCGCACACTCCTATGTATGGATGCACACACACTCTTATGGCCTTAAACTTGCAAAAACCACTAAGTATGGGACCGAAAACACTCCTTGGATGCTTGTAGAACATTGGAAACACCTCAAAAACACTCCCCATCATGAGTGTACGGCCGTACACTCATGGGCCGTACACCTATGGTCGTACACACCCTTAGGGTGGCTATACACCTCCCTCTTTCAATCATTTATGGTTCCGATACTTAGTTCAAGCATTTCCAGGTCCTTTAGGTGGTTCTCATCATGTTTAATCATGGAATACTTTAATCTAATGCATATATGTGCTACTATATGTTAATAGGATCCACTTGCATACAAAACATCAGTTGACACTCAGCACTCATACCGATCGTATATTCGGATGCTACGTTAAACTGTGAGTTCATAGCCCTACGCTTTTTCCGAGTTTTCATGTTTTCAGGGGGAATACAAGCAAAAGTACAATGAAACTTGTGCTCAAATTATATTATTTTTTTAATATAATTATATGTTCAGTATGCTTTTAACATAGAAAATAGTTTTACCAAACGATTAAGAAATCAACTCGTAGAAACAGTTTTCAAAACTAAAGCAATGAACTCGTGAATCATATCGTAAATAGTGTTATTTTATAAAGGATTCATGCAAATCATAAACAGGATTTTCCGTATTATTACTTGTAAATTATCAGTCTAAAGTTGGAGACACATCCTTGGTAACACCCCCACAGAATCAAGGTGTAGGATTAGCACTTGTAACCATAATCTCTTGGAGGGAGAACGTGATTGTTGTGTATAGATCTATATGGGACCGACTATCCCGCACCTTACTGCTAGCTACAGTTGGACCGACAGGTCCAGGGGTGACAAAGTCATAAAAAGATATTGGCCCTGTTACGTGCCATATCAAGTCTAAGTACGGTTATGACACTCGCAACCTAGATAAGAGTAATTTAATTATGAAATAATGAAACATGTGAACTAACCTCAAAGTAAAAATTGATTTGATTACTAGAGAGTACTAATAATACCCATAGGATTTAGTTCACCACGTATTTATTAGTTTTATTTATGTAATAAGGCTAATACACCTCCCAGGGAGCAAACAGGGTTTTTCAAGCAAACTACGTCTAACGATATAAGTATGGTAGATACTTGTACACCTCAGACTAGAGTCTACTATTTCATAAAGGAAATATAGGATTTTCTTGGGAAACACTTCAAACATATTTTCTATAAGAAAATATAGGATTTTCTTTGGAAACACTTTTCAAAAGGATCAAAGAAATATTTTTTACCGAAATTAAACTCTTATGAACTTACCAGCTTTATGCCGATACTCTTTCAAACTGCTTGTATTCTCAGGGCAACAATAGACATGTACTTTTGCCAACTTTGGGAGAAGACGGAGCATTTTGGAGTCGTGTATTTTACTTTTGTTATACACTGTTATGTATAAACTATGTTTTCAAACAGATGTAAATAATCGTATTGTAATGTAATGGTTGTGTTTACTTTGATTGTTATGATACGATTGTTGTGATACTACGCATGACGTCACCCGCCTCGGACATTTCCGCAGTTGTTTTCTGACGGTTCGGGGGTGTGATAGATTGGTATTAGAGCTATTGTTTATAGTTAACTAAGTATATCGAACCTTACATAGTATACAACTATAAACACTAAGGGGCTAAAGCACTCTGAACTAAAAGTATACTTTTCAAATATAAGTATTTTTACAAAAAGTATACAAGTATACCTACATACCAGAAACCGTATCATAAAAAGAACCAAACAAAAGTATTTGGATGTTGGATACTGCGGTTAAACCTGGGCAGCTATGTAATCATGTCTAGGGTCAATATAACCTAACCAACTATATTCATTCGAGACATGACCAACATGTGCTTGGGAGTGACTGTGGTGTTGCAGCAAGCCTAAAACATACCAAGTATTCCTACCACAAGATATCGATAGAACAAAGCATTCAACATAAAATACTATAGGAGTATTTAGCCAGAACCAAATACATTGTAGATATTCATTCCAAGTGTTGCTACTCATTCTTTCATAGCGATAGTTTTCTTGCATTAGTAATTCTTCCTTGTTTATCGCTTAGTAGAACACTTTATCTATCAGATAGAGATATACCTTGTTTTATATCTCTTGATTCTAAAGTCGAAGGGACTTATGATCTTGTTCCCCCTGATATAGAACAAGATGGATCCAAAGAAAAGACCCAACAAAAAAAACAACAATTCCTTGATGGATCCAACGCCTCCACCTCCTCCTCAGTTCGATCACGCTATGTTCCAGGCAGCTATTACTGCCGTTGTGACTGCCGCTTTGTCACAAATTAACCCTAGCGGCTCTGGTGGTTCTGAGAGTGGTATTCATTCCCAAAATCATGAAGGTAGTCAATTGTACCAGAAGGAGTGCTCCTATAAATACTTCATGAACGAAAAGCCCACATCTTTCGACGACAATGGAGGTGTTATTGCCTTGACTCGATGGTTCGAGAAGATCGAGTCTATCTTCGAAATTTATTCCTGTTCCGAAGCCAGTAAGGTGAAATTCGCTGCTTGCAGTTTCACCAAACGAGCGTTCACCTGGTGGAATAGTCGGGTCAAATCCCTAACCCTGCTAGTAGAAAATGCTATGGGTTGGAAGAGCTTGAAGGAGCTCATTCTCGCTGAGTACGACCCACGGGGCGAGATGCAGAAACTGGAGCACGAGCTATGGAACTTGAAAATGAAGGGTTCCGACATTGTTGCCTACACTTCTAGGTTTGAATACCTAGCACTTCTATGCTCGGGAATGGTCACCCCGGGAAGCAAGAAGATAGAGAGATACATTTGGGGATTAATGCCCCGAACTCAAGGAAATGTCTTGGTGGCCAGTCCAATCACTTTTGACAGTGCCAAGTGCCTGGCGCAGACTCTCATAGATCATGGGGTTGATCTGGATAAAGTGACAGCCGCTCCCGAACCAGAAAAGGGAAGTGGCGAGAAGAGAAAGTTTTGGAAGCAGTGAAAGGGACAGTCTTCGCAGGAGCCCTCCAGGAAACAGCAAACTGTGGCAGTCCCTGTTACTCCAACGAACCCCAGTCTTTATGCTGGGAAATTACCTCTGTGCAACAAGTGCAACTACCACCAACAGGGACAGTGTCAGGAAATGTCATGCACTAGTTGTGGCAAAAATGGGCACACCAGCTCGAGTTTGCAAGGCATTAGTCCAACCAATCAATCAGACATCTGGAGTAGGTGTCGGTCAAGCTTGCTATGGTTGTGGGGAAGTAAGGCATTATAGGAGAAACTTCCCCAAGGCAACGAAAACTAGCAACATAGGGAGAGTACTAGCGATGGGACAAAAGGAGGCAGTTGCTGACCCTACTGTTGTTATGGGTATGTTCCTCGTTGACAACTCCTATGCATACATTCTTTTCGATTCTGGTGCGGAGAGAAGTTTTGTCGGTCATACATTCAAACATCTTCTTAAACATAAAACGCAATCCTTAACCAAAACATTTACCATTGAGATGGCTAATGGCGAGAAAGAGAGCATTGACGACATATTCATCGGTTGTACCCTTACCCTAAACGATCATTCCTTCCCGATCGATCTTATGCTAGTTTTCATAAAGAGCTTTGATATCATCATTAACATGGATTGGTTAAGCCCCAATCGTGATGATATACTTTGTTACGAAAAAGCTATATGTCTCAATCTTCCCTTTGGAGAAACCCTTATGATTTATGGCGATAAACTCAGTTCAAACCTTCGTATCATTTCGTGCATCAAAGCCAAAAAAACTTCTGCGAAAGGAGTGTCATGCATTCCTAGCCCATGTTGTTAATAAGAAACAGGAAGTAGAGGATCTCGAGAGCATCCTCGAAGTCTGCAACTTTCCTGATGTCTTTCCCGAAGAGCTTCCGGAATCCCTTTTGAGCGCCAAGTCGAGTTTTGCGTCGACTTAATCCCCGGAGCTACTCACATAGCTAAATCTCCATACCTCCTAATGCCAACAGGAACGCTGGATTTATCCAGCAGCTCAATGAGCTGCTCAGCAAAGGATTCATCAGACCGAGTTCCTCACCCTAGGGAGCCTCAGTTTTATTTGTGAAAAAAAGGATGGATCTTTTTGGATGTGCATTGACTACCGCGAACTGAACAAGCTCACCATCAAAAATCATTATCCTCTTCCTCGGATCGTTGACCTTTTCGACCAACTTCAAGGAGCCAACTATTTCTCCAAAATAGACCTCATATCAGGGTACCATCAGTTGCGAGTCCACGAGGGTGATGTTCCTAAAACAGCATTTCAGACTCAATATGGTCACCAGGAGTTTGTAGTAATGCCCTTCGGTCTATCCAACACACCAGCAGTATTCATGGACCTGATGAATCGGGTGTGCCATCCTTTTATGGACAAGTTCGTAATCATGTTCATCGAAAATATATTTGTCTATTGCAGAAGCGAGGAAGATCACGGAAAGCATTTGAGATTGGTGTTGGAAACTCTAAAGACAGAGAGGCTATACGCTAAATTCTCTAAGTGCGAATTCTGGATTCAAAAAGTAACTTTCTTGGGTCATGTGATAAGCGAGGAAGGAATACACGTGGACCCGTCCAAAATCAAAGTGATAGAGAACTGGTCAATACTGAAGACACCCACAGAAATCCGTCAGTTCTTGGGTCTCGCTGGCTATAATTGTAGGTTTATCCAGAATTTCTCCAGAATTGCCAAACCCTTAACCACTCTAACACAAAAAGGTGTACCCTTTTGTTGGAGTGAAAAACAAGACACTACGTTCCATACATTGAAGCAGGCCCTATGCAGTGCACCTATCCTATCTCTGTCCGAAGGGACAGAGGACTTCGTTGTCTACTGTGATGCATCCAATAAGGGCTTAGGCTGTGTGCTTATGCAGTGAGGAAAAGTTATTGCTTATGCCTCAAGACAGTTGAAGGCACACGAAGTCATTTATACAACCCACGACCTAGAGTTGGGAGCAGTGGTCTTCGCATTAAAAATATGTAGACATTACCTCTACGGAACCAAGTGCACTGTCTTTACTGATCACATTAAAATTATGAGTGTCAAATACGCTACCATCCCGGCAAGGCCAATGTGGTAGCAGATGCCCTCAGCCGAAAAGAGTACTCAGGTCGCAGTGTGAAAGCACTTACTATGACTATCCATTCTCACTTATCCGCACAAATCAGAGAGGCTCAGCTGGAAGCCCTAAAACCATAGAATGTGGCGGATAAAGCCTTGAGAGGAATGGAGAAAAACTTAGAGATCAGGGGAGACAGAGTCTACTATTTCATGAACTGGATCTGCACCACAAGGTTCGGTGGTTACAGAGAGGTTGTCATGAACGAAGCTCACAAGACCAGATACTCCGTTCATCCAGGTTCGGACAAAATGTACCTTGATCTCAAGAAACTATATTTGTGGCCAAACATGAAAGCAGAAATTGCTACCTTTGTGGGCAAGTGTCTGACTTGTGCCAAGGTGAAGGTTGAATATCAGAAGCCCTCAAGTTTACTTCAACAGCCAGAGATACCTGAGTGGAAATGGTAGAGGATTACCATGGATTTTATCACTAAGTTACCCAAATCTCCGAGTGGATACGATACCATCTGGGTAATAGTCGATCGATTGACTAAATCCATCCACTTTCTACCAATCAAAGAAACATTCAAAATAAAGAGGCTCACACGAATCTACATCCAAGAAATAGTTCGACTGCATAGTGTGCCTGTATCCATTATCTCTAATCAAGATAGCAGGTTCACCTCGAGATTTTGGCAGTCTCTATAGAAAGCTCTTGGAACTAAGTTGGATATGAGTACAGGTTACCATCCTCAGACAGACGGGCAGAGTAAGAGAACCATCCAAACCTTGGAAGACATGATGAGAGCATGTGTCATCAACTTCGGTAAGTCGTGGGAAACCCATTTACCCTTGGTTGAATTCTCCTACAACAACAATTATCATACCAATATCAAGGTTGCGCCCTTCGAAGCTCTCTATGGTCGTAAGTGCAGATCCCCTCTGTGTTTGGCTGAGGTGGGTGACATGCAGCTAGCCAAGGGACAAGTTCCCGACAGCACTCTCACATGCCTAAAGATCATCCGCAAAAACATAGAAAAGATCGTACAAATCCGGGAACGACTGAAAGCCTCACAAGACAGACAAAAGAGCTACGCCGATAAACGACGAAAACCCTTGGAGTTCCAGGTCGGAGAACGTGTTCTGTAGAAGGTCTCGCCCTGGAAAGGCATGATACGCTTCGGAAAGCATGGAAAGCTAAATCCAAGATACATAGGACCTTTCGAGATCCTTGCTAGGATCGATCCCGTAGCATACAAACACCATTTACCTCAAGAGCTTAGTAACATTCATCCTGTCTTCCACGTTTCGAATCTTAAGCAATGCCTATCCGACAAAACCCTTGTGGTCCCTCTCGACGAGATTGAAATCAATGAAAACCTGAAATTTGTGGAAGAGCTAGTCGAAATCATGGATAGAGAAATCAAACGAATGAAAAAAAGTCGTATCCCGATAGTGAAGGTTCGCTAGAATTCCAAGCGGGGACCCGAATTCACTTGGGAGCGTGAAGATCAGATCAAACAGAAGTATCCGCATCTCTTTCCAAGTTGTGACACCCCAACATTTCGAGACAATATAATGTAACACAAGTCAAACTTAGGTTAAAATTTAACTTTCCTAAAATCTTATTTGATTTAAATGAAGTGGTAGGAATCGTATCAAGGTTTCCATACATATAAAGAACACTAAAATCCAAGTTATAACGAAGAAGTTATGACCAATCTAAGATTCGCGGTAAAAACCGACAATGCTGATAGACGTAAAACACGAAGTTTCAATACAATAATTTTTAGCCTTAGATGTCTAAATGAAAGTCGTAGATTCTATTAAACCGTGAGCATGTATAAAAAGAACACCCAAATCTGACTTCGTATGAGGAAGTCATGATTTTTCTAAATTCCGAAATGGCAGTAGATAACTAAAACCTCGAAACAGTGATCGAGTGATTTATGGCCAAAACAACCTAAACGAGAATCAAATATCTCGTCAATGGTAGCACAACGGTAAAAATTCTGACAAAAACGAACATCAGATGAAGAAGTCATGGATATTAAACGGACTTTTCGCATCCCGGCCTATTAAAAATATATAACTAAAAATAAATTCAAAATTAGCCAACGAAGTCTAAATGAAAGTTATAGAGTATTTTCTCACCTTCGTGTGTATATAAATAACGTCAAAATCAGAGCTCGTTTGCGAAAGTTACGGATTTTACAAGTCTGTGGCACACACACCGAGACGATTTACGCCCAGCGTTCTCAGATGCTAGGCTCCGGTTCATCCATGTCGCTTTGATGCTTCGCCCGAGGATGCGGTAAGTGATGACGTTGCATACGCCCAACGTACCCTCACCAGTACGCCCCGTGTACGCGAGGCTTTCAGCCCCTATAAAAGGGATGCGAGGGTGTCGGCCATTTTTGCTCAATTCCTCTCTTTCTCGCGCCGAAGCTCTGCATTTAAACCCTCGGAGCCATCCCGAAGTACCGGTTTTCATATCCAAGTTGGGAAGGAAGTTTTACGCTCCCAAAATTCCTGAGATTCCCAAGAATCCCGAGAAATCTGCTTTCTCGAGTTGAAGTTCTGCTCGGTTTTCGTCTCGCTTTCTTCAATCTATCAAGTGAGTTCATACCCCTACAACTATATTTTCAAATATTTTATAAACGCTTTTATACAATTTTAAGGGGGGAATACAAGTAAACATACGATTATCCTCGTGCGAAAAACATCAATCTTTTTCTATACTTGTTGTTAAATAAATCAATCACATGGGATTTATAACTAGTATACAAATGGATTTACTACACGTTTAGCTGTTTTACCAAACATATTACTTCAAATGACTTTCTCAAGCATTATACATCTTAAAACTCTTTATCAAAATGTCTTACATACTGTCTGTTTCCTTTCAAACTCTGTTACAATTGTGTTTCAAACAAAGGATTTCCTATACTTTAAACTCTTCTTATCAAACAAACTACTTTCAAATCATTTTATAAACTGACATCTAATCGTCATTTCTTTGTTACTAATCTTTTCAAAGGTATTAAAAAACTTCTTTTATACTTTTATATTGTAAAATGCATGCCCATATATGCATAGTTATATAAATAATGTTTAAAGGACTTACGACGGCTAGCTCGTTTTATTTCCTTTTCGTCGTTGGGATGTGGCCTTAGGGAATCAGTTATTCGTCCGAATGTCGTCTAAATATTTGTTATATATATCATGTATACATATATAGACATAAAAGTTTCCATCAGTTGGTTCAGTACCTTTGAGAAGCGAAGGCATACTTCGGTTATACACGTACAATACTAGTAACTATAATAGTTATAGTTAGGAGATACTACTTACCATTCCAAGTACATGGAATCACACAAGAGTCAATTTATTCATCAGTCTATACTAATACATTACATACTATATGAAGAGATACGATCACATAAAATTACAAGGCATACAATTTTAAAACATACAATTACAAGAGATACGATTACATAAGATAGTGTACTAGATATTCAGGAAATTTTACATACTACAAGTACTATATCAAGGAAATACTTTCATATACAAAAACAAAATGGACTTTCATACGTAAATCTATTTAATACTAAGAATTGTGAGACATTTCAGCTTCACATACTTTCGAGTATGCAATTAAAAGTCCTGTATTATATACCATAATCCCTTGTAGGGGGGAGCATGATACCTGTGTATAGATCTATACGGGATTGACAATCCCACACCTAAGTTGTTAGCTACAGCTAGGCCGGCAGGCCTGGGGTGACAAACGTCATAACTTTTCAACGCCTGAAGAACGTTGTTACAGGCAGTCTGGGTTATTAGTATGGTTATAAAGCTCACATAGAGTATTAAGAACACGTTGATTTACGGGTTTATCAATTGCCTTAACAATTTATTACATATAAAAATCTATTATTTTAAGCATGAAAAATACTATTGCATTTCAGTTTTGGGACTTTTAGACTACCACCCACTTATGGACTAATATTGGGTTTCTAAAAGCAAACATTCAAAATAGTCGGGTCTTGGTAGAAGGCTACTTTTTATACTACTAGGAAATATGGGATTTTCTAGGGTTTTCAAACGTTTACAATTACTTACAAAGATGTTCATTGATACAAACTTTCCTTCAAACATTTACAGGTCTTTTTGTACAGTTTTACACATCAAAGTCACTTAAATACTTATGAATTCACCAGCTTTATTGCTGATACTCGCTTTCAAAATAACTTGTATTCTCAGGTCACAAATAAGACAGGTACGACGACCAGGTTTTGTGAAGACGGAGTAGTCAAAACTCGTCTTTTATTTTGAATATTCATTATGTAGATTTATACTATGAAAGAACTCACATGTACTTAAAACTTATACTATTAATGCAATGGATGATGTTGTTACTTGTTTACTACTTTGCATTGTTGTGATACATTACATGACGTCCTCCGCCCCAGAACGTTTCCGCCGTTCTCGGTTTCGGGGTGTGACAAATTGGTATCAGAGCATTATTTATAGTGAATTGAGTATATCAACCCATAAAAGATATACTAGCTATAAATACAAGGGGATTAAAAATACTATGACCAAGAGTTTATACTTTAAATAATAAAATATTTAACAAAGAATATGTGCCAGCATTCATACTAAAATCTGTGTCACAATGACAAGAACAAAAGTATTACGATTGTTGAATATCACAGGTAACCTCGGGGATGTATGGTCAGTCCTAGGAATGGCATAGCCTGATCAACTATGCTGGTCCGAGGAGTGATTAGCACATGCCCAAGAATTGTTGTGATGTGTCAACAAGTCTAAAAACTTACCAACACTACCACAATGAGAACATTATAACAGAACCTAAGTCTAAAATACCATAGGAGTATTATGTGTTACTATAATTACTTACTTGAGAGCTAAAAAAGATATTCATTACTAAGTTGATAGTTGCTAAGTGGATATACTAAGGTTATATGAAACTAGGATGTCTTAGACTTAGAATCTGTGAAATTCTGCTTTACCCCGGTTCCTTGTGAATTTGGAGTTAAGGTCACTTACTCGAAGGCCTATACTGTTTTGATTACATATAACTGGTATGCACTTTACAAATAATGATGTAACTAATGAAGATTATCTAATAATTATCTAGATAGTTCATCTAATAATTATTTTCTTACCCCAATTCTCGTGTAGATAACATGGCTGGACTCCATCCCCACGGCAACCCGTACCTTCCGAACGAAGACAATGTTGGATGGTTTGGAGAAGAACCTGAGAATGATCATCCAATTCCTTTGAATGATCACCATGCTGAAGACCTTTCGGATGATGATAACTCCGAACCCGAGGTTAAGAACCTACCCCCGGTAGCTCCCATTCTAAATCCTAACCCTCTTCCCAGCTTTTCATGGCCTGACGCCTCCTTGGGTAGAACGCTTGGAAACATGGAGCGAAGAGCAAGATCAACCTATGCCATTTAAAGGATACCGAATGTTGTTGCAACTTAAGCGAAGGGAGATCAGTAGACGGAGTTCTACCAATCCCGATCCGTATTGTTGCCCGAAATGAAATTCAGGGCAGGACGGCTCTCCATTGTATCGAAGAGGTTTAAATGCCATGCAAGAATGCATACCATCCCCACCAATCGTCTTGAAAACACTCATGAGAGATCTAAGAGAGACCATGAGACCCTACTGCAAGCGCTAGCTGAAACACGAGCCGAAGTCATAGAACTACGAGTACGCCAGAGACTGTAGGAAAGACACCTGCTTGATAATGGAACGTCAATTGGCTGAACTGAGAGTTCACCAGAGGGATGACCGTCGCAAGTAAGGAAATGCTTTATTTTCCTTCCTTGTTTAAAGGAATTGATTT
Source organism: Lactuca saligna (assembly GCF_052625555.1). NCBI lineage: Eukaryota > Viridiplantae > Streptophyta > Magnoliopsida > Asterales > Asteraceae > Lactuca > Lactuca saligna. The sequence goes on from NC_136418.1 coordinate 75,968,776, forward strand.
CCTGTATACGTCATATGTGGCATTTTCTACGTAACTATCTTGTACTACAAGTACTGTTAGTTAGGCCTTTATGCGGCCAAAACCTTTCTACTCCGGATATGATGTAAGACCTTCTTCAAGATCAATTTTCCCGAACCTATTACATCTTAAACATCGATTATACTGATAGCCGGTTAACTTCCGTGTTACTCTTTGTTTAAATACTTTCATTATACTATCGTTGGAGTCGATCTGAAACCCACTCTGGTCAAGTTATTGGACTAGGGTAATTTAATTCCGGAATCATTTTCAAGCCCCTTTTAAAGGTTGGATCATATTATTCACCAACCAATAATACCCCAGCTTGTACAACAAACATCTTAAGACAATTCTACTAACTTACTTCTACTCTTTACTAAGACTGCATCGTAGGGATGTATGTCAAACCCACGAGAACATATTTCTATTCTTTACATGAACAATCAAACTACATCTAGGTTCAACCATATCCGCTCACAAATTCATAATCAACCTATCAACCTATCCACCAAACACCAACTCTTCAGATTGATGCAACTACCTTTCAAGTTGCAGTCTCAGCTGCCGTGACAGCTGTTCTAATTCACCTTAACGCTAACAACGCAAGTGTTAGCGGGATGATTTTCAATAATTCCAATCCAAGTAACAACCAAGTACACCCCCGAGTAACAAGCTACCACGACACTCTGAACCTCAAACCAAATAGCAATAAACGGAAATTTTGGGATAAAGTCAAAGGCAAATCACCTCGAGGGACAAACAGGAAACCATCACTGGTGGCAGCCTTCGCAGCCACGACATCTACAACTCCTACCACCAACACTGCTAGTATCCCAATTATCCCTAACTCGGCCAGACAGTATGCTGGAAACCTACCGAAGTGCAATAAGTGCAGCTTCCATCACCTAGGTAGTTGTCGTCTGTTACACTGCAAGACCTGCAATAAGAACAAATAGACTACCCGCTTCTGCAGGACTCGGGTCCAACACATTACTTCAACCACCAATGTCGAAATTTCTTGGATATGCCATCTATGTGGCGTAATGGGACACTTCAAAAGGGATTGCCCAACAAAGAAGAATGACAGTGGAACAGGAGGAGTTTGACCTCAGAATGGAAAAAGGCAATGAAGGACCCGACTATAATAGGGGTTAACTTCCAATCGTCAGCATTAAGTATGTTGTTAAACATGTTTAAAACTAGTGCAACTCGAGTCTTATCTTTTGAGAGATCCCGTCAGTAAAGGGGACCCTCGTGCTACGTATACTTGCCTTTTGTAGTATACCTTGTTCGCAACAATACTCTTGTAGTAAACCCAAAGTACTGTAACTCTGTTAAAAGTTGCAATGCTGTGTTTTATCTATAACACCCTTATGATCAAATCTAATGCCTTTATTTCCAAGTAAGCCCGATATCATCATAGAACTTGGCTCAATTCGATCCTCGCAATACCAGTTTCATGCGCACATCTCTTTCTCCGAAATCGCCTTTCTAAGCGAAGCCGTCATTCCAGAACTCCAAAGTACTCAGGCGTAGGGTACCTCATGTCTTCTCCGAAGAAACCTCAGCAAGCCTCCCCAAAGTACCACTCGGACAGTACATCAAGTTCAATTCAAAGACCCGTACGGTTGATCTATCGCTAAGGAGTGTATACACGAGGGTGGTAAATAATCAAGGTTCTACAGGTTTAGAATTAATGATTCTGCTTTAACTTCTTTTCCTTGTTTGGATGTGAACTTAGAGAAGAATCATTTATTCGACTACCTTTTCAATCTTAATTATATAGGACCCGTATACCTATGACTGTGAGTGATGAACCATGTATGAGTTCTATTACGAACTTCTGGATGGAGATTGCCCAAGACTACGAGTGATCGTACTTCCCTGAGAATAAACTTAGAAGTATCTATCTTTTCTTCCTTAATTCATGAGTAATCATACTTTCTTTTAGATCTTCATGACATCTAACCCACTCTAAGAATTTTGACATCATAAACAGTATGAGTTGGTTAAGTCTAGGTTGAACCAACATCATGTGCTTTGATAGAACAGCTCATCCTAACCTCCCTAAACGACGAAACTCTAGTTATTTACTGCAACGAATCAAGTGCGAACCTTCTCATCATTTCGTGTATACAAGCTCAGAAGTACTTGCGAAAGGAATGGCATACATTCCTTGCACACGTTGTCGATACGAGCCAAGAAGTGAAAAACATTCAGAACATTCCAGAAGTACGCAACTCTTCCACCACAACGCCAAGTCAAGTTTCAGAATCGACTTAGTCCCAAGGACTACCCCGGTAGCCAAATCTCCTTATCGTCTAACTCCAGTGGAGATGCATATCCTTTCCAGACAGCTTAACGAACTTTTCAAGAAGGGATTCATTAGGCCAAGCTTCTCACCATGGGAAGCATCGGTCTAGTTCGTGAAGGGGAAATACGGATCGTTTCATCAGTAACATCCTTATCTACTCCCAAATTAAGGAGGAGCAGAGTCAACACCTCCAAGGAATACTATACTAACAGACACGAGATCATGCAACACACATCTGACCAGGAAGAGTCATCACCCCAGTGAAGGCAAACAAAAGAAACAAATTCGTTCCCCGATAGTGAAAGCTTCGCTGGAAGGCCATGCGAGGACCTTAATTCACTTAGGAACGCGAGGATCAAATGAAACTTCTATCCATAGCATAGTATCGATTCTGCTTAAAATTTAATTTCGGGACGAAATTCCCTCTAACGGGGGGATGATGTGACAACCCGACATTTCGAGACAATATAATGTAACACCAGTCAAACTTAGGTCAAAATTTAACTTTCCTAAAATCTTATTTGATTTAAATAAAGTGGTAGGAATCATATCAAGGTTTCCATACATATAAAGAACACTAAAAATCCGAGTTATAACGAAGAAGTTATGACCAATCTACGATTCGCGGCAAAAACCCACAATGCTGATAGACGTAAAACGCGAAGTTTCAATACAATAATTTTTAGCCTTAGATGTCTAAACGAAAGTCGTATATTTCGTTAAACCGTGAGCATGCATAAAAAGAATGCCCAAATCTGACTTCGTAAGAGGAAGTTATGATTTTTCTAAATTCTGAAATGGCAGTAGACAGCTAAAAACTTGAAACGGTGATCGAGTGATTTATGGCTGACACAACCTAAACGAGAATCAAAGATCTCGTCAATGGTAGCACAACGGTAAAAAGTCTGACAGAAGCGGACATCGGATGAAGAAGTAATGGATTTTAAATGGACTTTTCATGTCCCGGCCTATTCAAAATATATAATTAAAAATAAAGTCAAAATTAGCCGAAGAAGTCTGAATGAAATTTGTAGATTATTTTCTCACCTTAGCGTGGATATAAACAACGTCAAAATCGGAGTTCTTATGTGAAAGTGACGGATTTTACAAGTCCATGGCACACACACGGAGACGATTTACGCCCAGCATACCCTCGTACACCCAGCGTACTCGGATGCTAGGTTCCGGTTCGTCCACGTCGCTTCGATGCTTCGCCCAAGGATGCGGTACGTGATGACATTGCGTACGCCTAGCGTACCCTCGCCAGTACGCCCCACGTACGCGAGGCTTTCAGCCCCTATAAAAGGGATGCGAGGGTGCCGACCTTTTTTGCTCAATTCCTCTCTTTCTCATGCCGAAGCTCTGCATTTAAACCCTCGAAGCCATCCCGAATTCTCGGTTTTCATATCCAATTTGGGAAGGAATTTTTACGCTCCCGAGATTCCCGCGAATCCCGAGAAATCCACTTTCTCGAGTAGAAGTTCAGCTCGGTTTTCGTCTCGCTTTCTTCAATCTATCAAGTGAGTTCATACCCCTACAACTATATTTTCAAATACTTTATAAACGCCTTTATACAATTTTAAGGAGGGGGGGGGAATACAAGTAAACATACGATTATCCTCGTGCGAAAAACATCAATCTTTTGCTCTACTTGCTATTAAATAAATCAATAACATGGGATTTATAACTAGTATACAAATGGATTTACTACACGTTTAGCTGTTTTACCAAACATATTACTTCAAATGACTTTCTCAAGCATTATACATGTTAAAACTCTTTATCAAAATGTCTTACATACTGTCTGTTTCCTTTCAAACTCTGATACAATTGTGTTTCAAACAAAGGATTTCTTATACTTTAAACTATTCTTATCAAACAAACTACTTTCAAATCGTTTTATAAACTGGCATCAAGTCGTCATTTCTTCGTTACTAATCTTTTCAAAGGTATTACAAAACTTCTTCTATACTTTTATATTGTAAAATGCATTCCCATATATGCATAGTTATATAAATAATGTTTAAAGGACTTAGGATGGCTAGCTCGCTTTATTTCCTTTTCCTCATTGGGATGTGGCCTTAGGGCATAGGTTATTCGTCTGAATGTCGTCTAAATATTAGTTATATATATCATGTATACATACATAGACATAAACGTTTCCATCAGTTGGTTTAGTACCTTTGAGTAGCAAAGGCATACTTCAGTTATACACGTACAATACTAGTAACTATAATAGGTATAGTTAGGAGATACTACTTACCATTCCAAGTACAAGGAATCACACAAGAGTCAGTTTATTCATGAGTCTATCCTAATACATTACATACTATATGAAGAGATACGATCACATAAAATTACAAGGCATACAATTTTAAAACATAAAATTACAAGAGATACGATTACATAAGATAGTGTACTAGATATTCAGGAAATTTTACATACTACAAGCACTATATCAAGGAAATACTTTCATATACAAAAACAAAATGGACTTTCATACGTAAATCTATTTAATACTAAGAATTGTGAGACATTTCAGCTTCACGTACTTTCGAGTATGCAATTAAAAGTCATGTATTATATACCATAATCCCTTGTAGGGGGGAGCATGATACTTTTGTATAGATCTATACGGGATTGACAATCCCACACCTAAGTTGTTAGCTACAGCTAGGCTGGCAGGCCTGGGGTGACAAACGTCATAACTTTTCAACGCCTGAAGAACGTTGTTACAGGCAGTCTGGGTCATTAGTATGGTTATAAAGCTCACATGGAGTATTAAGAACACGTTGATTTACGGGGTTATCAATTGCCTTAACAATTTATTACATATACAGATCTACTATTTTAAGCATGAAAAATACTATTGCATGTCAGTTTTGGGACTTTTAGACTACCACCCACTTATGGACTAATATTGGCTTTCTAAAAGCAAACATTCAAAACAGTCGGGCCTTGATAGAAGGCTACTTTTTATACTAGTATGAAATATGGGATTTTCTAGGGTTTTCAAACATTTACAATTACTTTCAAACATGTTCATTGATACAAACTTTCCTTCAAACATTTACAGGTCTTTTTGTACAGTTTTACAAATCAAAGTCACTTAAATACTTATGAATTCACCAGCTTTATTGCTGATACTCGCTTTCAAAATAACTTGTATTCTCAGGTCACAAATAAGACAGGTACGACGACCAGGTTTTGTGAAGACGGAGTAGTCAAGACTCGTCTTTTATTTTGAATATTCCTTATGTAGATTTATACTATGAAAGAACTCACATGTTTTTAAAACTTATATTATTAATGCAATGTATGATGTTGTTACTTGTTTACTACTTTGCATTGTTGTTATACATTACATGACGTCCTCCGCCCCCAGAACGTTTCCTCCGTTCTCGGTTTTGGGGTGTGACACAAGTCCACAATTGTAACCTTTTTTCGAATTTCGGGACGAAATTCTCTCTAACAGGGGGATGATGTGACAACCCGAAACTTTTTATTCTATGCGATTAGTGTATTTTATCAATATTAAACTCGATTTCGTTATATTTTAACATAGTTTAAGGGTCTGTTTAAGTGTTCTAAGCTTGAGTACAGCTGGGAATGAGATTAGGAATTAGTTAACAAGTCATATAGGGACAAAACCGGGCCATACACCCTCTTGGGAGGTGTGTATGGTCGTACACACGGGTGTGTGGCCGCACACCCACCCTTCAGCCGTACACCCACCTCTATATATAGAGGGAGTCCCATTCATTCATTCTTTTCTCTCTTTGGCTGCACTCTACTTTCTCTCTCTAGAATCTTCATCCAAGAACACTCCAAATGCCTCAAAAATGTGATGTATTAAATCATCTAACTTGTTATACTGGTAAGATATCTTGATCTAATGCTAAATTCATCATGTTTGTAACACCGTAAATTTCAAGACAATTTCTTTTTTTATTTTATAAAAACATAATTCACTTAATATTCATAAAACAACCATGTTTGAAATTCAATTCAAGTAATACAAAAATCCCAAGATCTCAAAATCTTAAATCCCATGCGAGTGTAAAGATCAAGCCGGCGCCTTCCCGCGGTCGTCACTAGTACCTGAAACAAAAACACCAAAAACTGTAAGCACAAAGCTTAGTGAGTTCCCCAAAATACCACATATAACACAAATTAGCCACTCGAGGCTATAACTCTGCGGGTCCGTGCACCCAAACTCTGTGAACCCTCAGGTTCTAACTCTGTAAACATGCACAGCATAAATCACAAAGAATAATGCAGCGCAACACATAACACAAATATAGCATACAAGCACTGTATCACATAACTCTAGTTACCTACTCAAGGTATGTATAGTGAGAAGACTCACCTCGCGTATCTCGGTAACTCGCAAGTCCCTGAAATCACTCGTGCTCGATCTCCCGATCTATAGTCCTCCTATAACACAATACATCTCTAAATAACACTTCACAACTAAGGTTGACTATCCCTTAACAAGTCAACAAAGGTCAACACTGGTCAATGGTCAACGGTCAACTTTGACCGGACTCGGGGATTGCACTATAGCGACTAGGTGAGTCTATGCGCATACACTGATTTCCCTGGGATCCTCACTTGACACGACAAGTATTCTCCTAGCTCGATGAGTTCCACCTGGCATGAGTTGTGGGGCCTCCACGACTCAACTCGCTGAGTCTCAAGAACAACTCGGCGATTCCCAGCTTGACTCAATCCACCTGTCAACCCACTCTGACTCTCCCTGACTCACTGAGTCAATCCCTTAACTCGGCAAGACCACTCGTTGAGTGGTGCTGGGCAATCTTCATGCTACTCGCCGAGTCCGAAGAACAGACTCGGCGAGTCCATGCCATGCAACAACTCAAACTCGCTCCTGAGGTCAAATCTGTTCCATACATTCATAGATCTTGCCTCCCCAAGCATGATAATCATGTAAAGTCCAAACCTTAGAGCTCAAACAACAACTATTTGCTCATAAATGATGTTTTAGCCCCATATCTCATAACTCTAAGCCAATACTCTCTTGAACACTCATAAAGCTTAAGGAATACAGCTCTTCTGGACCTCTATGGATCTCATCTCAAGCCTTATCATGATTAGGGACGAAATGGACATCAAATCTAGCCAACAAAGGGGTCAAGAAACCCTAAACCCCCATGTTCATCATAAAAACGAAAAAGGAAGCCAAGATATACCTCCAAGATGATGCTCTGAGCTCCAAAATCACAGAATGTCCACTTCCCTTGCGTCTTCTTAGCTAGAATCTCCTTTGCCTTGCCAAAACAAGCTCCAAAGGTCAATAATGGCCTCTTTTCTCTCCCAAAACGCTCAAATCTCTTTAGGGTTTCTCTCTAGGGGTTGGTGGTCGCAAATGATGGCCACAAGCCCCTTTAAATAGGTATCAAACCCTGGGAATTAGGGTTTCATTACACAGCGTGGACTCGTCGAGTCCAGACGCGAACCCGCGTCCAAAATCGTGATCCTACTCGGCAAGTTTGAGCTCCAACTCGCCGAGTCCACTCACAACTTTCCAAAAATACACCAATAATAAATACCTGGAAATTTCGGGCTGTTACAATTCTCCCCCATTAGAACTAGACTTCACCCTCGAAGTCTCGCTCTACAAATAACTCCGGATGTTGCTCGCGCATCTCACACTCTGGTTCCCAGGTCATCTCGGACCCCTTCCGATGCTGCCACTGAACCAAAACCAAAGGTACCTCCTTGTTCCTCAGAACTTTGATTTTCCGATCTCTGATTGCCACTGGTCTCTCAGCATAATTCAGGCTCGCATCCACCTGAATATCCTCTAATGGAACCACTGCCGACTCATCGGCTATACACTTCCGCAATTGCGACACATGGAAAGTGTCGTGAATCTGCCCCAACTCTGCTGGCAAATCCAAACGATAGGCTACCCTGCCTACCCTCGCGACTACCCGAAATAGTCCAATATATCAGGGCCCCAACTTGCCCCTCTTCCTGAATCGAATCACTCCTTTCCAAGGAGAGACCTTCAGGAGCACAAATTCGCCGACCTGGAACTCAAGTTCGGACCGGCGTCTGTCCGCATAACTCTTCTGTCGACTCTGAGCAGTCAGTAACCTCTGTCTGACCAGCTGGATCTGTTCTGTTATCTGAAGTACGATCTTAGTGTTTCCCATAACGTGCTGTCTGACTTTTCCCCAGCAAATGGGGGTCCGAAACCTCCTCCCATACAACAGCTCAAAGGGTGGCATACCGATACTCGAATGATGGCTGTTGTTGTAAGAAAACTCGGCCAAGGGCAAATACGTATCCCAACTTCCCCCGAAATCCAATACACATGCTCGGAGCATGTCCTAGAGCGTCTGAATCGTCCGCTCACTCTGTCCGTCTGTCTGGGGGTGATATGCGGTACTAAAATGCAGCCAAGTACCTAGCTCCTCATGCAACTTCTTCCAGAATCTGGAAGTGAAACGTACATCCCAATCTGAGACAATCGAGATCGGCACCCCATGCCGAGATACCACTTCCCTCACGTACATCTCTGCTAACTTTTCTGCAGGCGAACTCTCGCTGATAGCAAGGAAGTGAGCGCTCTTCGTCAACCTGTCCACAATCACCCAAATTGCATCTACTCCCCTAGCAGTCCTTGGCAATTCAGTGATGAAATCCATGGTGATCTGTTCCCACTTCCATTCAGAAACCTCGAACGGCTGCAACTTACCATGCGGTCTCTAGTGTTCGGCATTAACCCTACGGAAAGTTAAGCACCTCTCAACAAACCACGCAACATCCCTCTTCATACAGGGCCACCAATACTCCCTCCTCAAATCCAAATACATCTTAGTGGCCCCAGGATGGATCGAGAATTTCGACCGATGAGCGTCTTCCATCAAAATGGTATGCGTCCCCCCCCCCACCCCCCACACAAACGGTACCCAAATACGCCCCTGAAATGTCATAAGCCCCCGACCATCGGTGATGAACTCTGATACCAACCCAACAACTCGCTCTCTCTTCTGGTTCTCCGACCTCACTGCCTCAGCATGTGCTCCCCGAATGGTGTCCAACACTGGAGCCATCACAGTCAATCGCAAACATACATCTCGCAACGGGGCGCTCTCCGCCCTGCGACCCAGGGCGTTGGCTACCACATTAGCCTTGCCCGGATGGTACAGGATCTCACAATCGTAATCCTTAACCACATCCAACCACCTCCTCTACTGCATATTTAGGTTGGGCTGATCCATTAAACACTTCAGACTCTTATGGTCCGTGTATATCGTACATCGAACCCCATACAAATAGTGCCACCAAGTCTTGAGGGCGAACACCACTGCCCCCAACTCTAGGTCATGGGTGGGATACCTCGTCTCACGAGGCTTCAACTGCCTCGATGCATATGCTATCACATGCCCTCTCTGCATCAGCACCGCTCCCAACCCCAAGATCGATGCATCACAGTATACAACAAAGTCCTCCATTCCCTCCGGGAGGGCTAACACTGGGGCCTCGCATAAGATTTGGCGAAGCGTCTCAAAGGAGGCCTGCTGCTCGGGACCTAGTGAGTGGCACTGTGATCTTAGAGAAATCCCTGATAAATCACCGATAATAACCGGCCAACCCTAGAAAACTCCTGATCTCGGAGGGTGACCTCGGCACCTCCCAACTCATCACCGCCTCAACTTTGGCTGGGTCGACCAATATCCCTTCCTGGTTAACAAGATGTCCTAGGAACTGGACCTCTCGCAACCAGGAATCACACTTGGAGAATTTGGCATAAAGCCTCTCCGACCTCAGAATTCCGAGGATCTCCCTCAAATGCTCCTCATGCTGCTCTCTAGATCTCGAATATACCAAAATGTCATCAATGAATACAATCACCGACCGATCCAACATCGGCCTGCACACCCGGTTCATGAGATCCATGAACACTGTCGGGGCATTGGTGAGTCCAAAAGGCATCACCACGAACTCATAATGCCCATAATGCATCCTAAATGTTGTCTTCTGGACATCCTCATCTCGCACCCTCACCTGATGGTAGCCAGACCTCAAATCGATCTTGGAGAACCAAGATGCTCCCTGCAACTGGTCGAACAAATTGTCGATCCTCAGTAACGGGTAACGGTTATGGACCGTCAGCTTGTTCAACTCCCGGTAATCGATGCACATCCGGTGTGAACCATCCTTCTTCTTAACAAACAGAATCGGCGCTCCCCACGACGAGCTGCTTGGCCGAATAAACCCTTTCTCCAGCAGCTCCTGAAGTTGTGAGGATAACTCTTGCACCTCTGGAGGTGCAAGACGATAAGGCACCTTAGCGATAGGTGCGGCCCCCGGGACCAAATCGATACCGAACTCTACTTGCCTCACAGGAGGCACACCCAGAAACTCCTCTGGAAAGACATCCGGGAACTCACGCACTATAGGAACCTCCTCCACCGACCTCGGCCTCTTGGAATCAACCGGTGTATCCGACACGTACGCCACAAAACCCTTACAGCCCTGATGTAGACACTGCCTCACCCTAGCGGCCGAACAAAACACTGATCCAGAACGGGTACCCTCGCCGTACATTGTAAGAACTCCCCCACTAGGGTCTCGTATGGTCACTAGCTGTCGCTCGTAGTCGATAACCGCACCGAACCTGCTCAACCAGTCCATGCCCACAATGACACAGACATCCCCCATGGCAATAGGAACCAAATCAATCAGGAACTCAACACCAAAAATCTCGAGTACGCACCCACGGATCACCTCTGTGGCATATATCACCTTCTCGTCAGCTATGGAAACTCTCAGAGGCCGACTCAGCGCCTCACGACTAACACTGATGTGCTGACTAAAAGCCAAAGATACAAAACACCAACTCGCACCCGAGTCAAATAATACCAAGGAAGGTACAGAATTCACAAGAAAAGTACCTACGCATAACATAATATAAGCATAATATCTCAACATTACAATAAATACACGAAAGAATACATACCAGCCACGACATCGGGTGTTGCGCGGACCTCCTCCGCGGTCAACTGAAAGGCTCTCCCGCGTGCCCTCAGCTCCTCGGCCTTCACTGGCCGACTCTCGGTAGCTCTGATGGCGGCAGGGGCAGATCCCTGAGGTGCTCCCTGAGTTGATCCCCGCAACTGCGGACATTCCGCCTTCCGGTGTCCGGTATGGTTGCAGTGAAAGCATACTGCAAACCCCTTGGGGCAGTCCTTGGCTATATGCCCCTCCTTGCCACATTTGTAGCAAGATCCAGCTCTACATACTCCATCATGACCCTTGCCGCACTTTCCAAAAGTGCGGCCCTTCTGGCTCCCAAATTTGGGATCAGTGGGCTTGGCCCGCTTGGCTGCCGGCTGGAATTATGCCGGTCGTCGATCCCTCCCCTGAGACTCAGCCTCCTCTCTAGCTTGAGTCTCCAGCTCAATCTCCTTCTTCCGGGCATTTGCCTGAGGCTCAGCAAATGTCCGGTATGAGGAGTTCGCCACGAACTCCCGAATGTCTCACCTCAAGATACTCAAATAGCGGCTCATACGTGCCTGCTCAGTGGACACGTGCTCAGGGCAGAACATCGCCCTCTCGTGGAATATCCTGGTAATCACCCTAACAGACTCAGTGCCCTGCTTGAGGGTCAGAAAATCCTGGGCCAAACGCTCCCTCTCCACCTGGGGAAGTTACTCATCTCGGAACATGGCAGTGAACCTCTCCCAGGTTACCGCCGCAACCTCAGCAGGCGAAACGTGCACTGTCACAAACTTCCACCAGTCCTTCGCTCCTAAGAGAAGCTAGTTCAGCGCGAACCGTACTCTCAAATTCTCATGAGATGAGCAAGTGAAGAAACACCCCTCCATGTCAGAAATCCATCTCATAGCCGCCACCAAGTCCTGGGTCCCATCAAACTCTGGTTGTTTCGTGTTGCTGAACTCCCGGAACAGCAACGCATCACCACCCTGCGGCCTCACAGCAGCAACAGCTGCGGTAGCCACCACAATAGCAGCCTCAGAAAGAGCAGCATAACGCTCGTCGAAAGTCTCAATTAGTGTTGTCTTAATAGACCCGAACATCTCTGGTATCTCTGCCCTGATGGCCACAGCCACCTCCTCGTGAATGATCTGACGGATCTCCTCATCGCTAGCCCCAACGCCCTCTGGCATATGACGTTTCCTCACCATGATCAATCTCTGAAATACAACATATGATAAATTAGAATCCATTCGAGTATACTCAAACTCGACACTCATCCCTCCTTGATCCTTGGTATTCTGAAGATTCTTACTTGGACCATACACTGCCCCGATGCTTTCAGTAGTACGGGTCCAATACCACTGTCCACACCGTTTCAGTATACACCCCAAATCCTCCTCTTCGAATCCCAATTTCCAACTACTCTATCACTTTCTAACATATCTCTCATAAGCTCCTCGTTGCTACCTATTCACTCTCAAGCATCTCATAGCAGCTCACCCCTCCTTAGGCTAAGGCATCACAAATCAGGGCACTCTAGTCCTAATAGGAATACCTAGCCTACTCTAGCAAGAGAATACATCGTAACAATCTCATAAACATATAATATAAGGGTATTTTGGGAAATCACCGTTCGGGCGCTGACTGATCGTACACACGTTTCTTCTCTGAATTTCTCTAGAAATCTTTTACTTTTAGAAATTTTGGTTTCTTTTTGAAAATATTTTCCAAATCCTCAGTTTGAGTTCAAATAGTCCCGAAGGTGTACCCGAATCCCTCAAACCAAGGCTTTGATACCAACTTGTAACACCGTAAATTTCAAGACAATTTTTTTTGAATTTTATAAAAACATAATTCACTTAATATTCATAAAACAACCATGTTTGAAATTCAATTCAAGTAATACAAAAATCCCAAGATCTCAAAATCATAAATCCCATGCGTGTGAACAGATCAAGTCGGTGCCTTCCCGCGGTCGTCACTAGTACCTAAAACAATAACACCAAACACTGTAAGCACAAAGCTTAGTGAGTTCCCCAAAATACCACATATAACACATATTAGCCACTCGAGGCTATAACTCTGCGGGTCCGTGCACCCAAACTCTGTGAACCCTCAGGTTCTAACTCTGTAAACATGCACAGCATAAATCACAAAGAATAATGCAGCGCAACACATAACACAAATATAGCATACAAGCACTGTATCACATAACTCTAGTTACCTACTTAAGGTATGTATAGTGAGAAGACTCACCTCGCGTATCTCGGTAACTTGCAAGTCCCTGAAATCACTCGTGCTCGATCTCCCGATCTATAGTCCTCCTATAACACAATACATCTCTAAATAACACTTCACAACTAAGGTTGACTATCCCTTAACAAGTCAACATAGGTCAACACTGGTCAATGGTCAACGGTCAACTTTGACCGGACTCGGGGATTGCACTATAGCGACTCGACGAGTCTATGCGCATACACTGATTTCCCTGGGATCCTCACTTGACATGACGAGTATTCTCCTAGCTCGATGAGTTCCACCTAGCATGAGTTGTGGGGCCTCCACGACTCAACTCGCCGAGTCTCAAGAACAACTTGGTGAGTCCTAGCTTGACTCAGTCCACCTGTCAACCCACTCTGACTCTCCCTGACTCACTGAGTCAATCCCTTAACTCGGCAAGACCACTCGTTGAGTGGTGCTGGGCAATCTTCATGCTACTCGCCGAGTCCGAAGAACAGACTCGGCGAGTCATGCCATGCAACAACTCAAACTCACTCCTGAGGTCATATCTGTTCTATACATTCATAGATCTGGCCTCCCCAAGCATGATAATCACGTAAAGTCCAAACCTTGGAGCTCAAACAACAACTATTTGCTCATAAATGATGTTTTAGCCCCATATCTCATAACTCTAAGCCAATACTCTCATGAACACTCATAAAGCTTAAGGAATACAACTCTTCTGGACCTCTATGGATCTCATCTCAAGCCTTATAATGATTAGGGACAAAATAGACATCAAATCTAGCCAAAAAAGGGGTCAAGAAACTCTAAACCCCCATGTTCATCATAAAAACGAAAAAGAAAGCCAAGATATACCTCCAAGATGATGCTCTGAGCTCCAAAATCGTAGAATGTCCACTTCCCTTGCCTCTTCTTAGCTAGAATTTCCTTTGCCTTGCCAAACCAAGCTCCAAAGGTCAATAATGGCCTATTTTCTCTCCCAAAACGCCCAAATCTCTTTAGGGTTTCTCTCTAGGGGTTGGTGGCCGCAAATGATGGCCATAAGCCCCTTTAAATAGGTCTCAAACCCTAGGAATTAGGGTTTCATTACACAGCGTGGACTCGCCGAGTCCACTCTTGGACTCGTTGGGTCCAAACGCGAACCCGCGTCCAAAATCGCGATCCTACTCGGCAAGTTTGAGCTCCAACTTGCCGAGTCCACTCACAATTTTCCAAAAATACACCAATAATAAATACCTGGAAATTCCGGGTTGTTACAATGTTCTTCATCCTTTGAAGGTGTACGGCCACACACCTTCATAAGGTAGCCATACCCACCTTAAACACTCTCCAAAGTGAGAGTTTGGCCCCCATCTAGTAGCTTGAACTTGGTATTAACCTTAAATCACCTGAAAATCGATGTTTTGAGCATAAATGAAGAGTGTACGACCGCACAACCCTATGTACGGTCTCACACCCCTATGTACGGCCGCACACCCCTACGTACGGCTGCACACACACTCTTATGGCCTTAAACTTGCAAAAACCACTAAGTATGGGACCTAAAAACACTCCTTGGATGCTTATAGAACATTGGAAAGAGTTCAAAAACACTCCCCATCATGAGTGTACGACCGTGCACTCATGGGTCGTCCACCCATGGTCGTACACACCCTTAGGGTGGCCATACACCTCCCTCGTTCAATCATTTATGGTTCTGACACTAAGTTAATGCATTTCTAGGTCCTTAGGGTGGTTCCCGTCATGTTTAATCATGGAATAGCTTAATCTAATACATATATGTGTTACTATATGTTAAAAGGATCCACTTGCATATGAAACATCAGTTGACACTCGGCACTCACACCGATCGTACATTCGGATCCTACGTTAAACTGTGAGTTCATACCCCTACGCTTTTTCCGAGTTTTCATGTTTCCTGGGGGGGGATACAAGCAAAAGTACAATGAAACTTGTGCTCAAAGTATATTATTTTTTTAATATAATTATATGTTCGGTATGCTTTTAACACAGAAAACAATTTTACCAAATGATTAACAAATCAGCTCGTAGAAACAGTTTTCAAAACTAAAGCAATGAACTCATGAATCATATCGTAAATAGTGTTATTTTATAAAGGATTCATGCAAATCATAAATAGGATTTTCAGTATTATTACTTGTAAATTGTCAGTCTAAAGTTGGAGACACGTCCTTGGTAACACCCCCACAGAATCAGGGTGTAGGATTAGCACTTGTAACCATAATATCTTGGAGGGAGAACGTGACTATTGTGTATAGATCTATATGGAACTGATTATCCCACACCTTACTGCTAGCTACAGTTGGACCGACAGGTCCAAGGGTGACAAAGTCATAAAAAGATACTAGCCCCATTATGTGCCATATCAAGTCTAAGTACGGTTATGACACTCGCAACCTAGATAACAGTAATTTACTTTTGAGATAATGAAACAAGTGAACTAACCTCAAAGTAAAAACTGATTTAATTACTAGAGAGTATTAACAATACCCTTAGGATTTAGTTCACCACGTATTTATTAGTTTTATTTATGCAATAACGCTAACACACCTACCAGGGAGCAAACATGGTTTTTTAAGCAAACTACGTCTAACGATATAAGTACGGTAGATACTTGTACACGTCAGACTAAAACAGTTAACCAACCATTAACTTTTAAAGGAAAATGTGGGATTTTCCCGGGATAACTTGACTTTTCATAAACAGATTGTTCAACAAGTAACTAATGGATGTTCAAACATATTTTCTATAAGAAAATATAGGATTTTCTTGGGAAACACTTTTCAAAAGGATCAAAGAAATATTTTTCACTGAAATTAAACTTTTATGAACTCACCATATTTATGCGGATACTCTTTCAAATTGCTTGTATTATCAGGGCAATAATAAACAGGTATTCTTGCCAACTTTTGGAGAAGACGGAGCATTTTGGAGTCGCGTCTTGTACTTTTGTTATACACTGTTGTATACAAACTATGTTTTTAAACAGATGTAAATAATCATATTTTAATGTAATGGTTGTGTTTACTTTGATTTCTATGATACGATTTTTGTGATACTACCCATGACGTCACCCGCCCCCGGACGTTTCCGCCATTGTTTTCTGGCATTTCGGGGGTGTGACAACATTTTTTAGATTCATTAATAGGTTTTCACTACAAAACATTCTGATGAACTCACCAGCTTTATGCTGATACGTTTTCAAAATCGCTTGTATTCTCAGGGCATCAGTAGACAGGTACTCTCGCCGGTTTTTGACAAGACGGAGCATTTGGAGTCTTGTCTTTATATTCTGCTATACGTTTGATGTATATAAACAATGAAACAAACAAATGTAAATATTCATATTATATTGTAATGGTTGTGTTTACTTTGGTTATTATGATGCAATTGTTGTGATACAACACATGACATCCTCTACCCTCGAACATTTCCGCCGTTTCGGTTTGGGGGTGTGACAGATTGGTATCAGAGCTATTGTTTATAGTTAACTTAGTATATCGAACCTTACAAGGTATACAACTATAAACACGAAGGAGCTGAAGTACTCTAAACTAAAAGTATACTTTTAAAATATAACTATTTTATAAGTAGTATACAAGTATACATACGTACCAGAAACAGTATCACCAGTACAACCGAACAAAAGTATTTGGATATTGGACACTGCGGTTAAACCTGGGCAGTTATGTAATCATGCCTAGGGTCAATATAGCCTGATCAACTATATTTATTTGAGACATGACCAACATGTGTTTGGGAGTGACTGTGGTGTTGCAACAGGCCTAAAACTTACCAAGTGCATACAACAAGATATCAATATAACAAAACATACAACTTAAAATACTATAGGAGTATTTTAGCTAGAGCCAAATGCAGTGTGGAGATTCATTTCAAGTGTTGCTACTCATTCCTTCTTAGCGATAGTGTCACACCCTGAAACCCAGGGCGGAAACGTTCTGGGGTGGAGGTGACTTCATGTTAAGTATCATAACCAATGTACATAGTAAGCGAAGTAAAACACAAAACATTACATTACATAGATTCATTACATCAGTTTGAAAGTAAGTAATACAAGTTTCATAGATACATAAGTTTAAACAAAGAAAGACGTGACTTCCATTTGCTCCGTCTTTTGCAAAAGAACGCGGGATACCTATCTAAGGAGAACCTGAGAATACAAGCATTTTAAAAATCAGCATAAAGCTGGTGAGTTCATAAGCGGTTTGTTTTATGAAAATGAACAAGATTCCTTTTGTTTTCTGAAAAAGTGGTTATCCAAGAAAATCCCATATTTTCTTAAATGAAATGTTTAGTTTTCCTTTATGTTACAAAATTCTGGTTATGAATAGTTATTACCCCATGAAAATCCTATATTTTCCTAAAAGTTGATTACCAATCTGAAATGTAATGTAAAAGATGTATACTGAAAACTTGATTATCCTTGTGAAGTTTATGTTAGTTTACCAACCCGAAATGTAATGTAAAAGATGTATACTGAAAACCTTATTATCCTTGTGAAGTGTATGTTAGTTTACCAACCCGAAATGTAATGTAAAAGATGTATACTGAAAGCCTGATTATCCTTGTGAAATGTATGTTAGTTTTAACACGTATATAAAACTATCAACATAGTAAACTAATTTTTAGGGTTATTAATTTACTATATCCATTATTACTAACAAGTAAATCTCTGTTATCCAAATTGGGAGTTCTATAACCATACTATAGACTAGATATGGCAAAGGAAGTCCAGTATCATTTATGACTTTTGTCACCCTTGAACCTTTTGGTTCAGCTGTAGCTAGCAGCCAAGTGCGGGATAGTCAGCCCCGTATAGATCTATACACTCAAGTCACGCTCCCTATCTAAAAGATTTTGGTTACAGAGGCGGTCCTCCACTCGCGTATCTCTGTGGAGTGTTCTCCGAGGACGTGTCTCCAATTTATAGGAATAACAAATCTACAAGTAATAATGCGGAATATCCTGCTTAAGTTCTATCTACAAAGACGATCCTCCACTCGCGTATCTCTGTGGAGTGTTACCGAGGACAAAACAATATACTAATCTACTACTTTTAATAATAATTTTAAGGAAAAACCATTTGTGAAAATATAAAATACAACAATTTATAACGTTTTTCACAAATAATAAGATAATGTGATCTGCAAGTTCAAACGGTTATCTGTAATGATTGTCAGTGTTAAAAGCATATGTAATATACAACACAACACATATAAAACAAGTTTTGAGTACAAGTATTCCTTGTACTTTGCTTGTATTCCCCCCCCCCCCCCTGAAAACAGTGAAAAACATTGAAAAAGGGTAGGGGTATGAACTCACCGGACGAGGAATGTGTCAACTAGGATGCTAAACGTCGGATCAAGGCTTGAAAACGTGCAAGATTCCTATGTAATATTAAATGATACACAAATGTATCTAATTAGATCTTAAATCACTAAGTAGTTGAGGATATACACTTCTAGTCGCAAAAACACTTCAAAGTAGGTGTTTGGAGTGACCCGGGTGACTTTTATGGACGTATATGGCTCGGTATGGAGTTTACTCTTCAAGAGTAAACTCTTAGAAGAGTTTTCGGCCCTAAATACCACATCCCCATGATTTTACGGCCGTAAACTCATGGATGGTGTTCTTAATTGCTAAATGGTCTTATAATATTTGAGGGATGATGCTAGGTTTGGTTCTAGGGCATTAGAAAGGGATTTAAT
This sequence comes from Lactuca saligna, assembly GCF_052625555.1. Classification (NCBI taxonomy): domain Eukaryota; kingdom Viridiplantae; phylum Streptophyta; class Magnoliopsida; order Asterales; family Asteraceae; genus Lactuca; species Lactuca saligna. The sequence goes on from NC_136418.1 coordinate 75,988,078, forward strand.
CAATCATATGGACCATTTGATGAGTTTACGGCCGTAAACTCTCACCCACACAATTCTTATGTGCTTTGATGGTTATATGTTAATCACATGTGATTCAACTCATTTTTACAAGCCAAGTGGTGAATTTAGGGCACAATTTAACCCATTTATAGGAGTTTACGGCGCAGGAACCCCTTAATGGGGGGTTTACGGTTGTGAACTCCTAAGGGAAGAGTTTTCATCAAGTTTAAGGCTTCTAATTCGATTGTGGTTCCTTCTAGTTATTAGTTCAAGGCTTAGGAGGTGTGTAAATGGCATTTTAACACCTAAAAAGGAGTTTACTATCCATGATATGAATTTTATGGCCTAAGCATGTTCTTGGGCAGTAAAATCATGTTTACTCCCTACATGATGAGTTTAAGGTGTTCTAAGTCCAATCCAATAAGTCCTTAAGCCATATCTAAGCTCCAATGGTGGTTTGGAAGGGTTTTAAGGCTCAAACCCCCCCCCCCCTTTTATATGTGTTCACGACCCAAGAGTGTTCCAGGGCTATAAACACATGTTTATGGTCCTAAATCATGATTTGAACACGAAATTGAAGGCTAAGGATGTTATACTAGGAGCTAGCATAGTTACCTTGGTGATTTGAAGCTTGAAATGAGTGATTTTTGGACCTAGATCCTGGATTGAGGAGAGAGGTTAGAGAGTGAGTGAAAAGGCTTCAAATGAGGCTTAAACAACTTTAAATATGATGTGGATTTGATACACGGTGGAATTCTACCCGATACTAACGTTAATCGAGGCTTTTGGTTGCACCCGATTAAGTTGTCGTAACCCGATATGGTCGAAACTAAAATTTTTCTAATTACTAGTTTGGGGCGTTTTCATGTGTTTCTAATGTGTTTGGATACTTATGAGGTCAAAATAAAAATCTTAACTTAATTGACCTGATCCAAAAATGAAATCGGAATAATTCGCTTAAGACGAGTTTTACGGACGAACGGGTTGCGGCGATGGAACAACTTCGGGTTGTCACAGATAGTTTACTTATATTAGTAACATTCCTTGTTTATCACTTAGTAGAACACTTATTCTATCAGGTTGAGATATATCTTGTTTCATATCTCTTGATTCAAAAATCTAGGGGACTTACCATCCCCTTCTTCCTAATTATTTCTAGAACAACATGCCTCCGAATAAAAGACCCAATAGGAAGAACAACAATCCCCCAACAGATATGGCACCACCACCTCCTCAGTTTGATCCTGCCATGTTCTAGGTAGCAGTTACAGTCGTTGTGGTTGCCGCAATGTCGCAGATTAATTCTGGCGGCTCTAGCAGATCGGGAAATGGTACCCATCCCCTCAATCTTGATGGTAGCTAGTGGGACAACCCGAAGTTCGTACCATTATTTGTAACCCTTTTCGTTAATGTATTCGTCGTTTTTGATTTCTTTTCCGTTACGTCATTAAATTAAGTCATAATTGCGGGATTCAATTATGACTTAATGAGTGTCTAAACATATTTAAAACTCACATTAACACTTCATATTAGTAATCGGAAACATTTTATAATCGACCATATCGGGTTACGGTAACTTCATCGGGTGCGACCAAAAGCATCGTATAACGCCGGTATCGGGTAGAATTCCACCGTGTCCAAAACTTAGAACCTATTTAAAGAGGTTTAAGCTTCCATTTGAAGCTTTTTCTCTCTCTCTCACTACTCTCTCTCTCTCTCTCTCTAACCTCTCTCAATCCAAATTCAAGGTCCAAAAACACCCATTTAAGGCTCAAATTCATCAAGGTAACCTGCCTAACTCGTAGTATAGCACCATTAGCCTTCAAATTCGTGTTTAATCTTTGGAAAAGGACCATGTTCATGAGTTTACGGCCTTGGAACATGCCTGGGCCGTAAACACATGTGAAGAGGGTTTTTGAGCCTTTAAACCCTTCCAAACCAACTTTGGGACTTAGATATGACTTAATGGCTTACCAATTTGGACTTAGAAAATCTTGAACATCATTTTTGAGGAGTAAACATAAGTTTACTGCCCAATAACATTCTTTGGGCGTAAACTCATATTCATGGGGAGTAAACTCAAATCCAAGTGTTTAAAAGCCATTTAAACACACCAATAGCCTTGGAATAAATTCTAGATTCAACCACAACCAGTTTGGAGGCCTTAAACATGATGAAATCCCCTCATTGAGTATTCACAGCTGTAAACCCCCCTATAAAGGGTTCCTAGGCCATAAACTCATCTACACAAGTCAAATGATGCCCTAACTTCATTCTAAGGCTTGTAAAATTAGTTTGAATCACATGTGATTGATCTAAAGCCACCAAATCATCAATATAAGAGGGGTATAGGAGCTTACGGCTGTAAACTCCTATTTTAGGGCTGTAAACTCCCTTTGATGGTCCCTTTGGTGGTAAAACTCATTCCTATGCCTTAGATTAATTCCTAGCAACCCTTCCCATGTGTTAATTGACCATTTGGCACTATAAAATCCCATATTCATGAGGTCAAGGCCGTGAACTCATATGGGCATGGTCTTAGGGCCGTAAACTCCCTAAGGAGTTTACTCTTGAAGTCCAAACTCATTATCCAAGTCATATACATCTGTAGATGTCACCCGGGTCACTCCAAACACTTGATTTGAAGTGTTTTCACGTCTTGGAGTGTGTAATCATATCTAATTAGTGATTTAAAGTCTAATTAGATACATTTTTATACCATTTCATATTACATAGGAACCTCATGCGTTATCAAGCCCCGAACCGACACATAGCATCCAAACCGTCACGTTTTTTCGTCTTGTGAGTTCATACCCCTACCCATTTTCAATGTTTTTCACTGTTTTCAGGGGGAATACAAGCAAAGTACAAGTAATACTTGTACTCAAAACTTATTTTATATATGTTGTGTTTCATATTACATATGCTTTTAACACTGATAGTCGTAATAAGCAACCATTTGAACCTACAGAATACATTATCATGTTATTTGTGAAAAACAGTATAATCGTTGTATTTTATATTTTCACAAATGTTTTCCCACATTATATCAGTTAAAAGCATAACATTTGAACTTTGAACATTGTTTTGTCCTCGGTAACACTCCATAGAGATACGCGAGTAGAGGATAGTCATTTGATCTTTCAGTATTATTACTAGTAAATTTGTTAATCCTATAAATTTGAGACACATCCTCGGAGAACACTCCACAGAGATACGCGAGTGGAGGACCGCCCCCGTAACCAGAATCTCTTAGATAGGGAGCGTGACTTGAGTGTATAGATCTATATGGGGCTGACTACCCCACACCTGGCTGCTAGCTACATCTGAACCGAAAGGTTCAAGGGTGACGAAAGTCATAAGGATGTGGACTACATATTGCCATATCTAGTCTATTGTATGGTTATGGAACTCGCAGTTTGGATAATAGAGATTTACATTTTATTAATAATGGGTTTAGTAACTAGTTTACTTGGTATTTATTAGTTTTATAAACGTGTTAAAACTAATACATTTTTATTGTACATCTTTTACATACATTTTGGGTTGGTAAACTAGCATGCACTTTACAAGGATAACCAGGTTTTCAGTATACATCTTTCACATTAGGAAAATATGCGATTTTCCTGGGATCACAGTTGAACATAACTAGAACCGTGTAACCTAACAGTTAACCAAACATTACTTTTAAGAAAATATGGTATTTTCTTGGGTCGTGACATTTTCAGAAACAAAAAGGAAACTCGTACATTTTCCCAAACCGCTAATGAACTCACCAGCTTTATGCTGATTTTCAAACTGCTTGTATTCTCATGCCCGCATTAGACAGGTACTCGATGACCCTTTTTCCAAAGACGGAGTGCATCAAAGACACGTCTTGCTTTTTTATATATATACATATGTATAACAATGTACAACTTCACTTTCGAACAAATGTAAATTTCTATATGTAATGTAATGGTTGTTTACTTTAATTACTATGTGTATTGGATTTGATACTCAACGTGGAGTCCGCCCCGGAAATGTTTCTGCCTTGGTTTTCAGGGTGTGACAGTTAGGGATACCAAAAGGAGTGTTCCTACAAAGATTTCAAGAATGCAAAGCCCAAATCCTTCGACAGCAATGGAGGTGTCATTTTCCTAACTCGATGGATTGAGAAGTTCGAATCGGTCTTCGAGATCTGTGTGTGCTCCGAAGCAAATAAGGTGAAGTTCGCCGCTTGCACCTTCACTGATAGAGCATTGGCTTGGTGGAATGGTCGAGTCAAATCCCTAACCCTGCCAGTAGCAAATGTCAAGGGGTGGGAAAGTTTAAAGGAACTCATGCTCGTAGAGTACTGCACAAGGGGCGAGACGCAGAAGTTGGAACACGAGCTTTGAAACTTGAAGATGAAGGGTTCCAATATCTCCACCTATACAGCTAGATTCTGTGATCTGGCTCTCCTCTATCCGGGAATGGTCACCTCGGAAAGCAAGAAAATAGAGAGGTACATTTGGGGATTGACGCCCCCAACTCAAGGGAATGTCTTGGATACTAAGCCTTCCAATTTTGATAGCGCCAAGTGCTTGGCGTAGTCCCTAATAGATTACGGGGTTAATCTTGATGAAGTGACAGCTGCTCCCGAACCACCAGAGGCAAGTGGTGGGAAGAGAAAGTTCTAGAAACAGCAAGTAGTGGCAGTTCGTGCTGCTACCACTCCTGTCATTTTTCCTGTAGCTCAAGCACCTACTAGTGGATATGTTGGTACCCCTCCTTGGTGCGACAAGTGCAACTATCATCATAATCACGAGCCATGCCGTGAGATGTTGTCCAAAAATTGTGGTAAGAAGGGGCACACAGCTCATTTTTGAAAGGCACCAATCCAACCAGGCTACTAGAGCAGGCGTTGGTCAAGCCTATTATGGTTGTGGGGAGGTCGGGCACTACAAGAGAAATTGCCCCAAGGCAACAATATCTGGAAACACAGGGAGAGTGCTAGCAATGGTCCAAGAGGAGGCAGCTGTTGATCTCACCGTTGTTACGGGTACGTTCCTCCTTGACAACTCTTATGCATGCATTCTTTTCGATTCTGGTGCAGAAAGGAATTTTGTTAGTCATGCATTCAAGCATCTTCTCAATCATAAACCCCAGCCCTTAACCGAAACGTTCACCGTTAAGATGGATAACGGTAAGAAAGAGAGCACTAACGACGTATTCATCATCTGTACCCTTACCCTAAATGACCACTCCTTTCCAATCGATCTTATGTCGGTCTCCATAAAAAGCTTCGACATCATCATCTGCATGGATTAGTTGAGCCCTAATTGTGTTGATATCCTTTGCTATGAAAAAGCTATCTGCCTCAATCTGCCATCTGGTGAAGCCCTCGTTATTTATGGTGATAAACTCAGCTCAAACATCCGTATCATTTCGTGCATCAAAGCCCATAAATATATGCAAAAGGAGTGCCATGCATTCCTATCCCATGTCGTTAATGAGAAACAGGAAGTTAAAAACCTCAAGAGCATCCTCAAAGTCTGCAACTTTTCTAATGTCTTTCCCGAAGAGCTTCCGGGAATCCCTCCTAAGCGCCAAGTCGAGTTACGCATCGACTTAATCCCCGGAGCTACCCCCGTAGCTAAATCCCCATACCGCCTAGCGCCAACAGAAATGCAAGAGCTATCCAGCCAACTCAATGAGCTACTCAGCAAAGGATTCATCAGACCGAGTTCCTCACCCTAGGGAGCCCCGATCTTATTCATGAGAAAGAAGGATGGATCCTTTCGGATGTGTATTGATTATCGAGAACTGAACAAGCTAATCATCAAGGACCGTTATCCCTTACCAAGAATCAACGACCTCTTCGATCAACTTCAGGGAGCCAGTTATTTCTCAAAAATAGACCTAAGATTAGGGTACCATTAGTTGCAAGTTCATGGGAATGATGTTTCCAAAACAGCATTTCAGACTCGATATGGTCACTACGAGTTTGTAGAAATGCCCTTTGGTCTAACCAACGTACCGGCGGTATTCATGGATCTGATGAATCGGGTGTGCTGCCCTTTCTTAGACAAGTTCGTGATAGTTTCCATTTATGATATACCTATCTATTCCTGAAGCGTGGAAGATCATAGGCAGCACTTGAGGCTAGTGCTGGAGGCTCTAAGGGCGGAGAAGCCATATGCGAAATTCTCTAAGTGCAAATTCTGGATCTAAAAAGTAACTTTCCCTTGGTCACGTGGTAAGCGAAGAAGGCATACACATGGACCCTTCCAAGATCAAAGCGATAGAGAAGTGGTTAGCACCGAAGACACCCACAGAAATCCGTCAATTCTTGGGTCTCGCTGGTTATTATCACAGGTTTATCCAGAATTTCTCTAGGATTGTTAAAACTCTAACCACCCTAACTTAAAAAGGTGTGCCTTTTTGTTGGGGAGAAAAGCAAGACACTGCGTTTCAAACGTTAAAGCAGGCCATATGTAGCACACCTATCCTGTCTCTACCCGAAGGGACGGAGGACTTCGTTGTCTATTGTGATGCATCCAATCAGGGCCTAGTTTGTGTGCTCATGCAGTGAGGAAAGTTTATAGCTTATGCCTCAAGGCAGCTGAAAGCACACGAAGTCAACTATACAACTCACGATTTGGAGTTGGAAGTAGTGGTCTTCGCATTAAAAATATAGAGACATTATCTCTATGGAACCAAGTGCACCATCTCCACTGACCATAAAAGCCTACAACACATTTTTTACCAATAAGAGTTGAACATGAGGCAACAGCGATGGGTAGAGCTATTCAGTGATTATGAGTGTGAAATACATTACCATCTCGGCTTGAGCTCGACCGATTGCACGCATCACATTCCTCGTTTTTTCTCAAAAACCATATTTTAAATGTTTTGAAATTTTATTTTTTCCTTGTAAAAATCTTTCAAACCCTCGATTTGAGTTCAGACACGTACGAGAGTATGCCTATATCCCTCAAACCAAGGCTCTAATACCAACTTGTAACATTCCAAAATTCAAGGCCAAAATTTTTATTTTAATTAAGTTAATATAAAAACTGATAGTATAAAAACATCCATAGTGTCATCCATATCAAAACCAATATATCAATAATCAAAACATGTCATAATGAAACATCATCAGAGTATAATACCAAAGACCTCATATGTGGAAAACATAGTGTGATGCGCTGCGATCATGCCGACTCCTTTCCTTTTGAAGAAGAAGTACCTGAAACCATAATTGAAAACTGTAAGCACGAAGCTTAGTGAGTTCCCCTATCATACCACCTAATCATATATTGCCAGGCATATCTGGGTGCCCGACCTACCCTGTCAGGCATATTTGGGTGTCCGACCTACCCTGTCAAGCATATCTAGGTGCTCAACCTACCCTGTCAAGCATATTTGGGTGCCCAACCTACCCTCCAGTTTATCTCAACCAATTACAGGTACTATTTCACCCCTACCACTACCACATACTACATAGCATAAACATACTGTTAGGCATATCTGTGTGCCCGACCTACCCCCTCGGTCCTTACAACTAGTAACGGGGTCTATCCTAGCCCTCCTACATAATATCATGGCATACTAGCACATAAAGTAGAACAAATAGTGACATGCCAGACAATTGTTACAAATAAAATCGTCTCAACTATAATCAACTACTAGTGAGCCAACATTGGTGCCTTCGATCCACTTCTACTAGAAGGTAACTCACCTCAAATCCTGTAAAGTATCTGGAAATCCTCGGCTCCGACAATCCACCCAACTCAAACTCCTATAAATAAAAGAGTTCCTTAATTCCCTTTCATACTCATTACCCCCTTAAGGATCAACATAGGTCAAAGTCAAAGCCAAGGTCAACACCCTGGTCAAAGTCAACATTCTAGTCAAAGTCAGCATTATGGGTTGACTCAACTCATCGAGTTGGCTCATCAACTCATCAAGTCCCAAAACTCATAAAAACCTAAAATCGCAATCCAACATTCTTTCACGAACTCGTCGAGTTCCTCCTATCCACAGAATCGGGACTTTCCAACCCAACTCGTCGAGTCCATCCTTGAACTCGTCGAGCCCTTCCTTTACAGAATCGGGGCATTTCGACTCAACTCTTCGAGTTCCTCTATGAACTTGTCGAGTTCTTTAGTTCGATAAGCTTTCTTAATGTGTTAAGCCATTATTCTTTTAGTCTATGTCCCATATTCCAGATTTGAGTCGAAAATACATCTAGGAGGGTAAAGTTTCTGACTTTACCCATTAATACTCATCCAAGAAGAAATGAGCCCTAACCCTAACTCAAAATGGCTTAGTCTCATCCTCAAAAACCATCAAAACTTCAAGATAAGTCATAAGATCATAGATCTGGACTCTATGGACACTTAGTTCATGTAAAGTTCCTATCTTTACTTGCATGCATAGACTACTTGGCTCAAAAGGCCAGAAAGATGGTCCACAAGTTGCATGTGACTTCCATGGCCATAAAGTTGGCACATTTATGCCATGAAATCCCCTATAGACCCTAGATATGCAAGCTTTGTCCCCATGGGACGTCCAAGTCCCAAAGACTAACATTTTTTGACCAAATATGGAGAAAACCTCCTAAAACTAGATTTAAACATACTAGAAGCAAGGTAGGAGCTTTATACCTCAGATGAACCAGAAATGAAGCTCAACTTCTGGATCTAATCTTCTCTTACATGTCCTTGCTCCTTCTTCAAGTATCCTATTCTTCAAAATCACAAAGAATGCACAAGAATGGATCAAAACTCTCAAAAGTGGATTAGGGTTTTGTGGCTAGGGTTTGAGACAATGAAGGTTGTAAATAAGGGTAGATTATGGAGGTTAAGGTGTTTAAATAGGGTGCAAAACCCTGGAAATTATGGTTTCACTATGCTAGTCCTACTCGTCGAGTTGAGGCTCCTCGACTCATCAAGTAGACTTCACAACCCGCGTCTAAATCCATGTCTACTTGACGAGTTTGGGGCCTCCAACTCATCGAGTTTCTATACAAAAATGAATAAATTGAGAATTAAATACATACTAGGAACCGGACGTTACACACATACTTACTCTCTCTCTCTCTCTCTCTCTCTCTCTCCTGTTAAACAAAGCTTATCAAAAAATGAAAAAATATGCAACCCTATTAAAACAGGCTGATAGTCGGCCAAAGCTCCACCCTTTTCAATGCCTAATTCCCCATAAGGCCCTCTCGGACCACCGCGATACCCATCCTTATCATCGAATCCCGATTTATCCCCTTCAAATCTAAAAGGGTGACTGTAAAATTCAATTGCAAAAATAACATCAAACTTCCATCAATATTTGGCAACAATGAGGTAAAAGAATAGATTCAAGATATCTACTGGGGACAATCACTGGGAGGTCCAACCATGAGACTTTTGAAGGGCTTGGATGATTTCCTTAAAAGTAACAGGTACGAGGTCAGATGGAAGATTGAGGTAAGTTTTGGTGACCGGAAACCTCTAATAGGGGATGGTGTGAAAGAATGAAAAAATTAAAATTGGTGATGATAATCGAGGGTGAGAGAAAGACGAGTCTGTAATCAGGTGTGTGTTTGTGTGGCTCTAATAAAAAAAATTAAAAACCATGGAAAATCACTTCTTTATTTTTGTTTTGTTGTGATTCGATTTTGTTTTGTGTAGTTGATTAAAAGATGGCCCATTTAACTAAAGAAGAAATCAGTGTAAATGAATTTAAGCGTATGTCCCTTTTGATACAACTATGGATAAATCTATAGGAACCAGTGCTTTACCCCTTGGCCCCTTGATGACACTTTGCTTTACCCCCATCAAAATGGAAGAGACCATATCTATGATATCTTCTTCACTCTGAAAAGAGGTTGATGGTGGTCGACATTTCCATTTCAATCGTCAATACTTTTAATCTTTAGGTAGGACCTTCGATTTGAGGGCTACCATTTGCAAGTGAACATGATGAAGGAGATGAAGAGAGGGAGAGAGATTAACTGAAACTTGTGTGAGAGTAAGAGGAAAAGGTTTCCTGAGGAATTGAAGAATAACTTCAACTTTGTTTTTCTTGATCTGCATTTGGTGTTGAGAGAGAGAGAGAGGAGAGAGAGAGAGAGAGAGAGAGAGAGAGAGAGAGAGAGAGAGAGAGTGAGAGAGAGAGAGGAGGACGAGGATGCCTATTGCATATTAAAATAATTATTTTTTACTTTTTTCTTTTTGTTTAAATAAAAAAAACTCATAAATGGTCCCTGTAATAGTGAAATGACAGGAATATCCTTCACTTAACGGACAAAACTTGACGGAGTTAGCAATAAAGACCTTTTGTTAAAAGTTTTGAAACCACAGGGACCCTCCGTGAGGTTTTTTAAAATTAGAGACAAAACTTTAGATTTTGTGAAACATAGGAACAATTTATGAAGCTATGTATTTTGTTTTTGATATTAATGTATATTTAAAGATAAACATATAGCTGTATTAATTGCCCGTCAATCAAATACCTGATTAGTTATTATGACTTGTCATACTTAACGATGCATATAACACATTATTGTTTTTTTTACACTAAACGCGATGATTGTATTATGAATGTATGCATATTTTGTATGTATGTATATATTTTATGTTTGTTATCCATAACTTATGACTTATGTAACCAAAAATCTTATATTTTCAATTGTAATAAATATGAAGTTACACGTAATATAAATAATAGTGACAACAAGGCAAGTGCATGTTGTAATCTATTTCTTAAATTAACCAGAATAATATATTTCATTAGATTATTCTATAAACCTTCCAACATGCATATAAGTAAGCATAATTTTCAATAAAATAAAACTTAAATTGAAAACTTAAAAACTTAAATTAAAATTAGAGCCTTATTCTTTACAATAAAATAAAGTTAAATCCAAAAAGCGATTAAACCACTCAACTAGTTATTTTCTTAAGACAAAATTGCAAAAACAGTCCCCGTAGTATGCATTTTTTTGGGGTTTTAGTCCAAACCTCGACTTTTTTGGATTGGTGGTCCTTTTGGACTAATTTGTATGTGAAAATGGTCACTCCGAAAATTAAAATGACTAAATTGCCCTTGTGATATATTTTTTATATTTTTTTCTATTTAATTTATTGTTTTATGAATAATAAAATAGGGCCCACGCCCCATTCTATCTCTCTCTCTCTCTCTCTCTCTCTCTCTCTCTCTCTCTCTCTCTCTCTCTCTCTCTCTATATATATATATATATATATATATATATATATATATATATATATATATATATATATATATATATATATATATATATATATATATATATCTGCAGTACCCATATTTGACGATCGTTTTTCTCCCCCAATCAAACCTTGAAACCACCATTGTTCTGATGAAAATCGAAGTTGTAAACCAAAATAAGAACCTAAATCTCGAACCCATTTCTCCTTCTTCACACCCAAAGCTTTGATGAGATAAACCAGCTCCAAACACCCTTCTTTTCATTCAAATTTGTTGTAGCCATCAAGAAGAAGAACCAGAGGCAGCTGCCTCTTCTACTTCGCATGTCTTCTCTTTCGGGTGATGGCCAATTCCGACAAGACTTCGAGGCAACAGCCCCTTGTTGCTCCACCCTTTCCACCTGTCGATCATAGTCACTAAACTCCCCCACCCAAGAAGACTATTGTGATCGTTGCTGCCTTTCCCCCTTTCATCCTCAGTTTCTTCTTCGTTCCCTAGCATGAACCCACCACCGAAGTGGGTGTTTCCCCGGAGAAAACAATCGAGGCGACAGCCCCCTTTTGATTCCCCACCTTCGCACCTTCCTTCCGAGACAGAAGAAGCGCAGGAGCTACTTAAGCTGTAATAACTTGTATCAAAAAAACATATATGTAATATATATAATTTGATTATATCAATTTAAAAGAAAGAGGATTAGTTCGCAATTAATGGGTTAATTATATACAAATTATGAGGCTTAATGATCAAAACCGTCACCTTGATTAGGCTAGTTAAATGCGAGCAAATGAAAGGGTTTCGCCGGTTATAGACTTAGGCATTATATATAGCATGAAAAATCAAGTGGAAACCCCACTGGAATTGTGAAAAAGACGAAGAATCAAGGGAGAAATCGGGTGTTGAATTTCTTGAAGATTTTCGGAGTGGTTCTTGAAATTGAGGTAATGTTACGTGATTTAAGTTTGATATTGTTGTTTGGATAGATTTACATGCATGATAGGTGTATTTTGGTTCCATATGTTGTCTTGATTCGACCCACACTAATAGTAATTTGACAAAAATCTAAAAATAAAGTTTTTGAAAATAAAACCTGCAACTCGTATGTTTATAGAATTATTGCTAAATTTTTACGGGAATATGCCAACAGAAGGTGGAGATGTTTTGTGGTAATTTTAAAAAAAATATTTTACATACTTTTTCGAAGATGCATTATATTCTAAAAATGGCAGTAGGTTGTTTGCGGGTAAAGAAGATGACTATCCGGGTATATTTCTTTTGGGTGGGCGGAATTGTTTTTCAGTGTTTTAAAATAAATTATTTACAATTTTAAAACCAAAATATAGTAGGAGTTTACTGGTCAATGAAGGTGATTGTACTAAAGGTTGTGTTATCAATCCTTGGGCGCGTCTCCTTTTATTTCAGTTTTTTTTGGGCAAAATGAATCGTGTTCCTTTACTTGCTTGAAAAGATATTTACACAAATGATCCTTACCTTTTGAAAGGTTTGCTGAATCTAACCTTGTGCTTAATAAGCACGCATTTGTTGAAAGAAAAGTTAAGTTCATGAAACTTTAATTTTAGTCCCTGAAGTATTTTTTTATGAACTGGGGTCTTATTCAAAAGTTAAATACGACAACTTCACATGGTCGTATTTTTGAACGCTGTGAAAGTTTATTTATTTATTTTTATTCACTTATTTATGTATCTATTTATTTTATATGTTCTTCTGAGAGTAAAATTCTATTAGTTTAGCAAATTAAATTAAAATATGACATCATATGTTTAGATATCTGATTTATGCAATGTTGGCATATATTTAAGTAAGATTTTACAAATGTCGTAAATATGTTAGTAAATAACTATTGGTGGGTCGAACAAGATATGTGGATATCGGAACCAAAATGATCGCATAGGATGTTTTTCTAGGATTGTTGCCTTAGAAATATGTTGGTTAAATGTAGGGAGCGTGTAGCGTGATAAGCTTTGGTTAAGACCTAACGCCAACGAGGTGAGTTTCGTGTGAATTTTGTGGTTGCTTGCATGAAAAGTTGATTCTAAATTATTTGCAATTATATGTTACCGTTGTTATTGCTATGAATATTTGTGTGAAATTTTGTGAATTATTTCATATAAAATGGTGAAAATGGTGGGTGACATATAGGGAACAGGTGTATTTACATGGTCTTATTATTAGTCGTCGTACAGGGTGTTAGTACGCGGCGGAGAGCTTACGCTCTGTTTTTCTAGCCGTAAGCATATTTGTTGTGCCCGGCGGAGGGACTCGTTCCCTGGAAATGACAGTAGTTCCCTAATATGTCATCAAGGGTGGAAAGAAATGAAAAGATTTATATTGATAAATTGTTGCATTATTTTTATTTTATTGACGTCAATATGCATGAAACCCACGAACTCACTAGGCCCTAGGCTTACCCATTAGAATTTTTAAATGCACGCAACCCAGGAAATAACATAGCAAGTGGCAGCGGGAATGGAAAGGATAAAGTACAGACTTGAAGAAGGCGACAAGTTTTGAGGAAGACGTAGCGCACCAAGTGTTTAATTAAATTTCTATTTGCTTCCACTATTATTATTATTATTAATAACAATTACGTTAGTATTTAAATCTTGAATTTTGGAAGTTTTGGGACTATGTTAAGTTATTTTGGTATTTGAAATTTGGGGTGTTACATAAGCAGCCCTTGCTGCTTTCGTTACCACCCCGAGCCTTCCCTGTCACTGCCTTGTTCGTGATTAGCCTTCTCAATCAGATGAAAACCATGGATCAGAGGTCCCTTATGCCTATTATTCTTCATACCAATCATCGAATTGCTAATAAGTACTGAAATCTTGCAGATTTTTGTTGGTGATTCAATGTTATATATACATGAATCTTGTAGAGGTGGAGGTAAAGATGGATTGATGTATGAGATTGAAGAAGATGAATGTTGTGGTATGTATTTTGGGATGTAGTGGTCGATTGAGAGAGTGGGAGAGAGAGATAAGGTCACTGAAGCTTTCTCCATTAAGTGTATGTGTGTATTGATGAAGAAGATAAGAGACCACAATGTGTCTGTATGTGTGAATGTCTGAGTTTTAATTTTCACAAGAAGTTGTGTGGGTTTTTTTGCAGGAAGAAGATGATTGCACACGAGAGAGAGAGAGAGAGAGAGAGAGTGAGTGAGGGGGAGGTGGGCCCGTTTTTATATTTAATAATAATAATAATTTTAAAAAGTGAAAGAAAAATGAAAACTAAATTCATTAAGGGTATAATAGTCTTTTTAGTTTGTGTCACACCCCCAAACCAGAACGGCGGAAACGTTCGAGGGCGGAGGACGTCATATTCAGTATCATCATAGTTCATAGAAAGGAAAGTACACACCACCATATATATTAAGTTTTTCAAAATGTTTACATAATTGTATTCGTTACATGATCAAAAGATAAATACATAAACATCTTTCAAAAGAAGTAATTAACGTCAGCACGTTAATCCCCAAAAGTTGATCTCCAAACCTGCTTAGCGGTTCCCTGAGAATACAAGTTATTTCACAAAAAAAGTGTCAACAATTAAGTTGGTGAGTTCATAAGTAGTGTTTTGAGAAAATGTACGACATTCGAAAGTTCGTGTATGTTTTCCAGAAAACGCAGTATTTCAAATGTAAAGAGTTATGATTCGTTGTGTTGACAATGAATGTATTAGATCCAGAAAATCCCATATTTTCCCTAATGGTTGAGATACGAACTGTTGTGTTTTCCAAGAAAAACCCTTATTTTCTTATAAAAGTATGAAATGCATATGAATGTTCGTGTTATAAGTTGTAAGTAATTGCACCAGGAAAATTCCTTATTTTCCTATTAGTTGTTTGGTTTGTATCCAGGAAAAACCCTTATTTTCCTAACATAACTAGCAGTCTCTAAGACCGAAAATCGCAAGCAACCGACATGCTTAAAAGTTGTAGCATAGTTTTAATAGCTACTCGTTCATAAAAGCATAATACCGTATTAATTGTATATCCGGTGAGTTTTATAACCATACTAAACATAATATGCCTGTAGCGACGTTCTTCAGGCGTCGTAGCGTTATGACAAACTGTCACCCCAAAGGACGGACTGTAGCTAACAGTCAGGGCGCGGGATCATGACTTCCCGCATAGATCTATACACATTTGACACGTTCTCCGAACGGGAGACTCTGGTTATAGACAGGACTTGCAGCATTACTTTCTAATAAAGAAAAGTAACGTTTGAAGATATACACATCTCATGGATTCTCAACTAAGCCTGTATTAAAGTGATAGTTTTTGTATGCAAAGTTTATCCTTTTTCACAATGTTTGACAAAGCATAAATCATAAGTTTTTAGAATGTATAAAACGAATTAACAATGAAAGGTACATTGAAATCATTATATACTTTGCGTAAGTCTAATGCACACAAAGTATGACAAGAGTTTTCACATAGTAGTAATAAATCACAAGTGATTCATTTGATAAAAACGAGTAAAGTAAAATTTTTGATGTAGAAGACAATTTTGTAAACAAAACCTATATATGTATATGGTTATATATATGTATAAGTTTTGAAAGATGATTTGGTATGTTTTGTAATTGTTGTTACTAAAGACCTTTTTGTACTTATCACTTTTGTAAAAATGGTAATTAAACATATTTAAATTATTGTGTTTTAACTTCCTTAATTTATAAACATTGCTCAAAAATGTTAGAAGGTGTTAATAAATCTATAAACCACTTTTGACATTTTTACCCTTTACTGTCCCTGTTTTTAGAAAGCTCATAGAAAAATCCTCGTAAGTTAAAAACTGAATCCGTCACCTCTGAGAGTTTATAAAATGAGTCTACTTTGTTCCTAATTTTTATTATGATTTTTAGTGGTCTCAAACTAGTGTGAAAATGAACATCTTCACAGACTGGTCCGAAATTACTTCTGAAATGACAGGTAGTTTTATAAAAATCGCCATAAATTGTAGAAAAATCATATGAACGTGTGCGGGTAGTCATTAGAAAGGTATAAACTTGACCTATTTTCATATTGTACAGTTTTGAAAGATATTAAGTTTAAGATGGTCAAAACAGTCCGTGAACAGGACTCAACTTTTCTGTAGAAAGCTATCATTTAAATTTAAGTTATGTTTAGTGTTCTAACTTGTATTCCCCCCCCCCCCCCCCCCCCCTTAAAACTTGAAGAAAACATGAAAATGTAGGGGTATGAACTCACCTTATGTGAATACTTGAAGAATGGAAGGTTGAAGATGAACTTTTGGTTGTTGGTTTGATGCTCCAAAACAGCCACTCTTTTGGCTATGTTGCTGTCACGAAAATTTCACAGCAAAAGAGCAAGAAAAGGGTAGTTTACTCACTGTTTTGAATCAATAATTTTGAGTATCAAAACAAGTAACTTCCAGGGGTATTTGGTGGTAAAAATATCAAGCAAAAGGAAGGTGTAGATGGGTGAAATGGTGGCTGAAACACAAAAGGGACAGCAGCCCTTTAGTTTATGGTTTTGATGGCTTTGGAAGGAAGTTATTGTGCTTGAAAATGAGATGAAGGTTGAGAGAAATTCCCTGGAGTATTTGCTGGTCAAATGATGGTAAAATGAAGATGAAATTTCGTGATTATGAAGGAGAAAAGAGTGGAAGAGGATAAGGGGACAAAACCTAGACTAGCTTGTGATGGGATGTGAGTTTAAGTGATGTGATCTTGTCTAGCCACTTGCTTGGGTGGTTGTTTAGAGATAGAGTTAGTTAACTAATTAACTACTAGTTATTTAGTTAGTTAGGAGTTCTAGTTAAGGATAGGGAAGGTCTTAATCTCAAAAATTAGAAGAGGGATTAATAAGCATTCTTAGTAAAATGTCTTAAGTGATTAAGCACTTATTAGTTAAGTTGGCACTTATCTCCACCAATTCTCTTATCTTAATTGATTTAGACATCATAAAACTTACATGAAATCACTTTAATTCATGACTCATAACTAGTCATTCACTAGATAATAATACATATATACAAATGCATACATGTATACTTAGTATAAAATAACAATGTAGTTTTTGTGTATTTGAACTTTAATGTTTATGTTTTATTCTTTTTATTCAAAAACACTTAAATACATTTTAATTATACCTTATAATAATTCATTTTATATTTTAATTTATTTAAATATAAAATTTATTGAGCAATGTATAATTTCGTGACATTTAACCGGTTAACCATATCGTTAAACACGTTTTGTCACTTTGGTCCGTATATTTGTCAAATTTAGATCCTTCACATCTATTAAGCAAACGTTTTACATAGAACCTAACTTACTTATCAACTACAGACATGTAGATACAAAAATTAAGTTTGTTGCGTTTAAATGATGTTATATGCTAATTTCACAAACCGGTGATGGTTCGTAGTCATACATCATAACGAAATTATCGTTAGTTACTTGTTTTATATTTCACAAGAACTTATCTAAATAAAAGAGGTTAAATGCTTTCAACCATTCTTGATAAAATACTCATATTGTTTAATAATCAAAACATAGCATCGTACGATTATTCCTATTTTTACCAATTGTTACAGTTTGGATAGGGACCAAAATTGCATGTAAACCAGCCCAAAAAGACCACCAATCCAAAAAAGTTGAGGTTTGGACTAAAATCCCCAAAAAATGCATACCACAAGGACCATTTTTGCAATTTTGTCTTTTCTTAATAACAAATAAATTAACTAGTGTCATACCCGTCCGGTGGACAGGTTGACAAATAGATAAACAATATATTGATTTATCTTATTTTTATAGCATATTATTTTCATTCATTTCTATATTAGTTATGTACATGAAAAATCTATCCAATTATGTTTCTATCTCTTGGAAAAATATCTATAATTGTGTTCCATACATAAGATAAAATAAACAACATAGTGGATTTAAGACTAAAAAACTGAAATATTATTCAGTGTAGATCTGAAAGTCAACATTCTTATTGGTTCAGATAAAACCACCCACAAGAACAAACGCAATATCCTTTGGTGTATGGTATCTAAACAATAATGTGTTTCGCCATAAGGACAAAAAAATGTACTATGTGATTTCATACATTTACAACACTCGAACCATAAATATGTCTAAAAACTCTTATGAAAAGCATAATCCAGTTTATAAATTCAATTAAGAAAATAACACAATTTTTATTGAATATATGATTAATGTTATAAATGGATACAAATATATTCGTTTTATACAAATCACCATTGTTTTTAAAAGTACAATCAGAAGGGTATCTTGTGAACAAAAAAGTTCCAGTTCATATTTTGAAGTTATTTTTTCAAAAAAAAATGGGGATTTTTGAAATGTACTTTGTTTGTTTGTGTAATTATATATATAACATTAATTTCTAAATCTTCATTTTTTTAATTTTTTTTTGTTTTATTTTCTTATTTAACCATTGTACTTTGAAAGTACAATGATTTAATACGAAAAAACATAATTATTTTTTGAAAATATGAATTAAAATGAAAGTATGGTGCTATATTTAGAAGTACAATACTTAAATAAGAAAATAACATAATTTTTATTGAAAATAAGTACAACGCTATTGTTTTCATAGACGAATTACCATTTTGCCCCCATCCCCATTTATACATTTGTTTAATATATGACAATTGTCAAATGATCGGTATCCCCCTCTCCACCCCCCCCCCTCCTGTTGTGATTTGTGAATGTGTTTTTTTATTTGTCTAGTGTTATATATATATATATATATATATATATATATATATATATATATATATATATATATATATATATATATATATATATAACAATCATTTCTAAATCTTCATTTTTTAAATTTTTTGTTTTATATTCTTATTTAACCACTGTACTGCGAAAGTACAATGGATTAATAAGTAACACGGCATAAGTTTTTTTTTGAAAATATGAATTAAAAATGAAAGTATGATGCTATATTTGAAAGTACAATGCTTAAATATAATTTTTTTCTAAAAATAATAATTAAAAATTAAAGTATGATTCTATATTTGAAAGTATAATGCATAAATAAGAAAAATAACATATTTTTTATTGAAAATGGATACACATATATTTGTTTTATACAAATCATCATTGTTTTTAAAAGTATAACCAAAAGGGTATTTTGTGAACAAAAATGTTCCATTTCATATTTTGATGTTATTTTTTCAAAATAATGTTGATTTGTTAAATGTACATTTTTTGTTTGTCTAATTATATATTTATCATTCATTTCTAACTCTTCATTTTTTTTAACTTTTTGTTTTATTTTCTTATTTAACCATCGTACTTTGCAAGTACAATGGTTTAATAAGAAAAAAAACATAATTTTTTAGAAAATATGAATTAAAAAAGAAAGTATGATGCTATATTTGAAAGTACAATGCTTAACTAAGAAAATAACATAACTTTTTGTGAAAATAATAATCAAAAATTAAAGTATAATGCCATATTTGAAAGTACAATGCTTATATAAGAAAAATAACATAATTTTCTACTAAAAGTGAATACATATATATATATATATATATATATATATATATATATATATATATATATATATATATATATGTTTTACACAAATCATCATTGTTTTTAAAAGTACAACCAGAAAGGTATTTTGTGAACAAAACCGTTCATATTTAGATGTTATTTTTTCAAAAAAAAATGGTGATTTGTGAAATGTATTTTTTTGTTTGTCTAATTATATATTTAACATTCATTTCCAAATCTTCATTTTTTAATTTTTTGTTTTATTTTCTTATTTAACCATCGTACTTTGAAAGTACAATGGTTTAATAAGAAAAAAAAACATAATTTTTTTTCTTGAAAATATAAATTAAAAATGAAAGTATACTGTTATATTTGAAAGTACAATGCTTAAATAATAAAATAACATATTTTTTATTGAAAATAAGTACAATGCTATCATTTTCAAAGCTGAATTACCATTTTGCCTCCAACCCCACTTATACTTTTTTTTAAATATGACAATTGTAGAATGACCATTACCCCCCCCCCCCCCCCCTTATAGATATATTTAATAATCACCATCATCGCAAACTAAACATTTGCGATGTTAAATTTCAGACACGGACCCTTATATTCCAACAAACAACTTTCATGACTAAGTGCTTAAGCTATTAAGCACTTAAACAGGTTCAAAATATGATTGAAAGTATGAATCAGACAAGATACAACAACACCAAAACATTTACTTCAATTATACAATGAAATTGAATATGCAAAGAAGTACAAATTAAAGAATCGATTAAAGAAATGGGCATACCTTGAAAAAAAAAGCTTTAAATTACTAATTAAGCTAACCCATTTTTCTACCGTTACAGTGGTAACGTGTTATATTTGATACCCTTGATATATATTATATACATAAAATCATTTCCATACTAAAACTATTTCAACAACTTCTTTTATAATACTTGAACTACATAGTTTGAATATATAAACTCCTAACTTTTCTATTAAAGGCCTTCATCTAAACTATTATTATTTTTATAATATTAACTCACCAATTCCAACTACATACTATTCTTAACATATGATACAAGGTATGCTCCAGCAGGATTAATATCATATATATATATATATATATATATATATATATATATATATATATATATATATATATATATATATTACACATAAAGATTACAAGTGATAAAAATGTTGTAAAAATCCCAACTTAAACATAAAATGCTATTGAAGAAATGTAGGAAATTTTGACCTATCATCTAGTAAGGTTAATATGTTTTTTATTAAAAAAAAGTTTCTAAATGATAAGCACACACACCAAGCAAAGTTTACTCAAATTACATTCTCTAAGTAATGATCTAACATCTTTCTCGAAGTCTTCTTTAAAGAAGCTATCTTAATACCTTTGTTTGAATTTCCTTTTCTAAAGAACTTCCAAAATGTTCCTTGGAGCGCTTCCTGATTTTTTTCCTTCAATGGAAAAAATTAACGTGGAAGTTTAGATTGAAAACATACCTAGAAGTTCACATGTTTAAATGTTCAGATCAAAAACATGCATTGCAAGTTCAATACAATAAAAGAAAAAAAAAAGATCTTTTAAATGTTGAAACCGAAAATATAACTAAATGTTCAGATAAAAAAGCATACAAAGTTCTTACATATAGCTTCCAAAAACATTTAAAAGCCAATAGTTAAAAATAAGCAACCAACAATAGAGAGAGATACATTTTTCGTTCATTCTCTGAACATATATGATCGAATAGTGATGGAATTACACAAATAGTTCAAAATGATCAAAAGCTCTCAGACAAAAAAATCCTTCAAATAAATGATGGAATTACACAAATTCATGAACATATATGAGTGATTTATTTTATGTACATCTAGAAAATGAGTATGGAATGCCATTGTACTTAGCCCCAACAGGAAAAAGTTCTTTTCAAATGTTAATTGATCTATACACACAAAGTTGTAAATGAAGATCAAAAAGTTATAAATGCCCTTCATTAAACTTTTTGATAAAAAAAATATATTACAGCTCAAATACTTTATGACATTGTTAAATTGAATATTGTATATCCTCCAAATAACATCACAATATGACTAAAAGATGATGTCATTCAACTTTCCACTTTTTCCACTTCATATTTCTCCAATACCAGATTTCAAATCAAATTGATGATGCAATAAGTACAACTCAGTAAGCTTTTAAAAGTAATAAGAAGTCAAACTTTCCTCTTGTCTTTTTCCATCATCTTTCTTTTACGTTAAAAAGCCAATATTCCTTTTTAACTCTTTCACTGTTCCATGTTTCCATACCATTCAAAATTCAAATTGTTATAAAGAATATATATACCCCTTGATCCACTTGCTCTTGATTTGTGGAATCCAACAAATAAAATTGCTCCAAAAAGGATCTTAAGAAAAAACCATTTTGTTATAAAATTCTAGAAATTGACCAAAATACCCCTTAAAACCTTTATTGCACCAAATCTTTAAAAAAGCAAACAAACTCCTTTTCCCATACCAACCATGGACTCGAAGCTTCACACAATCTTGAAAATATCTATCACAATTAAGTGTAACCAAAAAAGACCATAATACCCTTTATTATCATTTTCAATCCAAAGAAGAGACATGGCAAACCAATTCTTCATTTCTTTACGCCTACAATAATTTCGATCATTCATACTCCCAACTATCAAGAAAAGACCTTTCACGTTTGACACTAACCAAAAAAAGACCATAATGTCCCTTATTCTTATTCTCACACCGGTTTATTCCTCCCATTTTATATTTTATTCCAAAAAAACCAATCCCCTTCCAGTTGCAACCAAACCACAGATTAACTATTTTTCAAGCCAAAGTTTGTTTAAACTCCAATATTTTCTGTTCATCATCAAAAAAAGTTAATTTTTTCCATTTCTCCACTTACTTCTTATCTCTTTATCAAATCCCACATACCCATTCTTAAACACTATCAGTTTAGTATGATGTCTTCAAATATGTTAAAATTACCATTTTTTTTTCATTCTTTCCTTTCTTAAATTATTTTTGTTTATGCTCATGTTAAATGTAATTAATCATCAAAAAAAATATGTTGATAAAGCTTAAAAAAAGGAACCTGAAGTTCAGACTCTGGTTTTGCCAACACATCCATGTCTGCTTTTCTAAGCTGGAAAGTTTTTTCAACAACTTGTATTGGATTTGTACTGAAATTTTTATTTAAATCTATGATATCCATAATAACATGGAAAACTATATTAAAATAAAAAAGATAACACATAATTAAAAGGTTATAGACTAACCCATCTGTAAGGATATTTGCAATAGTCAGAATGTCAGATTCACATGACTTAAAAGATGTCCCATGGTTACCGATAGTAAGGACTAACTCAAACCTTATATTCAACTTTAAAAAATGTTATGTTCATACATGGAAGAGGTTTCTAACCTTCCAGTTTTATACATAACTACATATCTATGTGGTGCCTATAAAATAAATTCATGAACTCCTATATAAAGAAGAAAGACTGATATAAAGGTGAGTTACCTTATTAGCTCTTTTTTGATCTCTCATTTCTCGAATATGAGGTTTCTTGGTGTTCTTCCCAACTTTTTCCTACATGGGTAAACACCGTGAAAAGTTAATAATCTAATTGCTATTTTAGATGAAGTATAAATTACAATTCTTAAAATTATTGAAATCACTTTAGATATTTTGCAAAACTCACAGCCATTTCAACTAATGTTCAAAACTCACAACTATTTCATAAAATCAACAAAAAATCACAATTTCAAATATTATGCACAATGTGTCTTTCTCTATGTGTGTATGTGTGTTTGAGAAATGTCAAATAAGAGTTGAGAAAAATGCTAAACTAACCTTGCCAACACCTGATGCTTCTTGGCCATTGTTTCTTGTTTTTCTTAAGAAAAGACTAAACTAACCTTGCCAACACTCGTTGCTTCATGGCCACTGTTTGTTGTTTTCCATGAAAAAGAACTTCCTCAACAATAATCTCTATATAAATCTCAATGAAAGAAAATATCAATTGAAATAAACATTTGTTAGTCATCAATATGTAGGTAGAAAATGGTTGCAATAGAAATTTAATAATACTAATAAAAAGATATTGAAAAAGACAAAATATAAAAATAAATAAAAAATAAATAAATAAATAAATAAAAAAACTGCAAACATAAATAAAACAACTTAGTCTTTCAACACATTTCAAAAATTAATAAAATAGCTTGATATCTTATGCAATCCAAAAGCCATCTTGTAAGCCAGATTTTCACTCTAATAGTTTGCAATTAAAATTGTCTGTTTAACAGATCATACATAACCAACTATTCAATCTGTCACTTTACAGTTACTTCATAAGTGTGACAACCTGAAATTTATCCCGTCATTGTAACCTCTTCTTCTGTTAATAAAACTCGTTCTTATAAACTTTTCCGTTAGCATTTGGATTAGGTTATTTTAAATTGAGATTTTATTATGACGTCATGAGTGTCCAAACGAATTAGAAACACGTGAAACATCCTCTATATCCCTTTGAAAAGTTTTTAGTTTACGACCACGTCGAGTTACGACAACTTAATCGGGTACGACCATAAGCCCCGTTTAACGTCGGTATCGGGTAGATTTCCACCGGGTCGCAAACTCAACCCCTATATAAGGATGAGTGGACCTCCATTTGAATCTTTTCCACCCTCATAACACTCTCTCTCTACAAAACCGATTTTGATCCAAAAACGCCCCTTTCGAGCTCCATAATCATAAGTAATCTATCCTAGCTTGTTGTTTAACTTATTTTGCATGAAAATCCATTTTTAAATCACCCAAAACCCTCAAAATCATGTGTTTGCAGCCCAAGAACACTCTTGGACTGCAAACACTCATAAATGGGGTTTTGAAGCACCAAAACCCTTCCAAATCACTTCTAGTGCTTAGCTATGACTTAGGGACTTGCATGTATGAGATTAGAACACCAAAATCTTGTCATTTGAGGAGTAAACATGATTTTACAGCCCAAGAACATTCTTGGACTGTAAACCCCTCTTCATAGGCCGTAAACACCTTTTAAGGTGTTAAATTGCCCTTTAAATGCCTCCTATGGCTTGAGTTAATGTCTAGAATCAACCACCATCGAAGTAGGGACCTTAAACATCAAAGAAACCATGAACATAAGGGGATTACAGCCATAAACCCCCAAAGGATTGGTCCCTTGGCCGTAAACTCCCTTAAGGAGGTCAAATGATGCCCTAACTTCCCCCTATAGCTTTGAATAATGCATAGAACCTTGTATTCATTCATTTGAGACCTTAAATCATAAAGTGGGGGGACAAGTGAGAGTTTATGGCTGTAAACCCTATGTTTACAGCCGTGAACTCCCTTAAATGGTTCATTTGAAGCCTTAGTTACTTCCTATGCCTTAGAATTGAACCTAGCTTAATTCCCCAAGTGATATAAGACCTTTGAGCAACCAAGAACACACCACCCATAAGTTTACGGCTGTAAACTCATAGGGATATGGTCATTGGGCTGAAATCTTGTAACAACCCGAAATTCATATCCTTAATTGTAACCCTTTTCGCGACTCGTTTCGATCATCCAATCGCCGTTTCCGATTTTGTTTCCGTTTCCGACCTTTTATTAAGTCGTTAATGTGAATTTTATTTTATGACTTAATATGTGTATTAATACCCTTAGAACTCATTCTAACGTCTCATATTAATGATCGGAACATTTTTAGAACCAACCATATCGGTTACGGCAAATTGGCCGGGTGCGACCAAAAGCCCCGTCTAACGCCGGTATCGGGTAGAATTCTATCGTGTCCCGAACATGGATGCTATTTAAAGTGATCCAAGTCTCCATTTTGAAGCTTTTGCTCCATTTTACAACTATCACTCCAACCTCTCTCCTTAAACTAGATTTAAGGGTCAAAATCTCAAGTTTAAGGCTTCAAATCACCAAGGTACCTTCCCTAATTTGTTATGCAACATCTTTAGCCCTCAAATTCGAGTTCAAACCATGGGATAGGACCATTATCATCAGTTTACGTCCCTAGAACAGTCCTAGGCCGTAAACTCATATAAAAGGGGTTTTTGGAGCAACAAAACCCTTCCAAACCTCAATTGGACCTTGTATATGGCTAGAGAACTTTATGAAATGGAATTAGAATGCCTCAAACCAAGATTTGAAGCCTTGTATATGAGTTTACAGCCCTGGAAGGTTCCTAGGCTGTAAACACATATTTAAAGGGTTTTTAAGCCATTTAACCCTTCCAAAACATAAACAAGACTTAGATATGATTTTTAGAATATAGGAATTGGACTTAGAACACTTCAAACATAAATTTTGAGAGGTTTATATGAGTTTATGGCCAAGGCATGTGCTTGGGCCGTAAATTCCTCAAAAGGGGGTATAAATTCATTTCTAAGGTGTTAGAAAGCCATCCAACACCACCAAAAGCCTTAGAATAAATCATAGAACCAACCAAAAATAGTTTAAGGGCTTTAAACACATCAAAATCCCACATTTGAGAGTTTACGGCCATAGAACATGCCCCATGGCTGTAAACTCCTAAAAGGATGTCAAATGATGCCCAAAATTGATTTCTAGGCTTGTTAGAATTTTTAGAATCACATATGATTAATTTTGGGACCTTAACAACACTTATTCTAAGAGATATGAGAGTTTACGGCCATAGAACCCATGCCTAGGTCGTAAACTCCTTTAAGTGTTGCATTTGGTGAATTTAATCCATCCCAAGCCTTAGGTAAAATTAATCCAAGCATTTCCAAGTGGTATTGACCCTATATGATCCATTAAACACCATAAACCACCCCCACCATGAGTTTACGGCCGTAAACTCATGGGGAATGGGTGTTTAGGCCATAAACTCAATTATGAAGTTTACTCTTGGGGAGTAAACTCAAATCTCAAGTCCCACGCTTCAATTCCCGTCCGTAGATGTCACCCGGGTCACTCCAAACACCCGTTTTGGGGTGTTTTCGTTCGTTGGAGTGTATCTTCATATCTAATTAGAAATTGTAAATCTAATTAGATATATTTGTATGCCATTTCATTTTACATAGGAACCTCACGTGTTATCAGGCCTCGATTCGACGTTTAGCATCCGAAATCGACTCATATCCGCGTCCGGTGAGTTCATACCCCTACCCTTTTTCAATGGTTTTTCAATGTTTTCAGGGGGTAATACAAGCAAAAGTACAAGAATATCTTGTACTCAATCACATGATTTCAGTTAAATGGTTTCATAATTGTACATTTTAAGAATTGAAAACCTTTTAAACAAACTGTTTTAACTTGCAGAGTTGTTTGTTTTTAACCCGATTTTCAATTCTTATTATACACTATTATATTGTGTACTTTGCATTTGATTGTTCACATTTAAACTGATAGAATACATAAACCATTGTAATGTCTATAATAAAACACTAAGGTTCGAGTGTAAAAGACAGACTCCATTAGAAAACATAAAACATCTGTACGTCCTTAACAATACACCTAGGCTCGAGTGTCATAGATAAATACCAGCATAACACACAAATCACTGTAATGTCCTTAATAATACACCTAGAATCGAGTGTAAAGGACCATAATCATTAAATAACACCTAAGCTTGAGTGTAATGTCCTTAATAACACACCTAGGATCGAGTGTAAAAGGACAGTCATCGTTAGGTAACACCTAGACTCGAGTGTAATGTTCTTAATAAAACACCTAGGCTCGAGTGTAAAGGACAGGTACGTTGAACATATCCAGTTGTAAATACTACTTTCTTAGTCGAAAAGTAAAGAGTAATCTTAATGATTGGAGACACGTCCTTGTAACACTTCCATTGCACGAGATAGTGGAGGACTAACCCTGTAACCAGAATCTCCGATCATAGGAGAGCGTGGCTTGAGTGTATGGATCTATACGGGACTGACAATCCCACACCTGGCTGCTAGCCACAGCCGAACCGAAAGGTTTAAGGGTGATGAAAGTCATAAAAAGATATTGACCACGGTTCGAGTCATATCTAGTCTGAGTATGGTTAAGGACTCGCAATCTAGATTATTAACGTTTCAGACTCATTTACTAGCTTTATGTACGTAGTAAAGCTAATGCACGTCTAGGGATGTCAGATACACACACACAGTCAGGAAAACATGGGGTTTTCCTGGGGAGAACACTGAACATAACCAGAACCAGTAAAGATACACACACAGTCAGGGAAACATGGGGTTTCCTGGGAAGAACACTGAACATAACCAGAACCAGTAAAGACACACACACACAGTCAGGGAAACATGGGGTTTTCCTGGGGAGAACACTGAACATAACCAGAACCAGTAAAGATACACACACAGTCAGGGAAACATGGGGTTTTCCTGGGAAGGACACCGAACATAATCAGAACTAGTAATAGTTCACACACACACACACACATTCAGGAAAACATGGGGTTCTTCCTGAGTAATAGTAGTACGAAATTAGAGAAGTGTAATAAGTTAAACAATTGAACTACATTTCACAAGAACAATCATGTTTTAATTAAACATCGTTTACTTTACTTTCGGATTTGGAAACTAACTTTACATAAGAAAATATGGGATTTTCTTGGATAACCACTTTTCAGGAAACCAAAGGAACCCGTACATTTTCAGAAAAACTAACCGCTTATGAACTCACCAGCTTTATGCTGATTTTCAAACCGCTTGTATTCTCAGGTCCGCATTAGATAGGTACTCAAAGACCCTTTTGTACGAAGACGGAGTTCTCAGAAGATTCGTTTCGTGTTATTTATATATGATATGTACCACTTGTATAACTTATACTTTTGAAACAAATGTAAAACTTTCATATATGTAATGTAATGGTTGTTTTTACTTTACTTACTATGTACATTGTATTTGATACTCAACGTGGAGTCAACCCCGGAAATGTTTCCGCCTTTGGTTTTCGGGGTGTGACAGATTGGTATCAGAGCCCTTGTTTATAGTGAATGAAGTATACCAAACCTTACATGGTATAAAACTATAAACATTAAGGGGCCTAAGTGCTCTAAATTAAAAGTATCTTCAAAACTATAACTATTTTCAAAAGTATACAAGTATACCGAGCCGTCAAAATCCGTAACTACAAATAGAACAAAACATAAGTAAATGGGTGTTGTACACTGCGGTTAAACCTGGGCAGTTATGTAGTCGTGTCTAGGATCAATATAGCCTGGCCAACTATATTCATTCGAGACACGGCCAACATGTGCTTGGGAGTGATTGTGGTACGTAGCATGCCTAAAACTTACCCAATATCTCAAACAACAAGTCGTCGCTGCAACGAACCATGAAATACTATGGGAGTATTTCTCGAGCCAATCCTTCATAGAAAATCCTCGTATACGCGATGTTACTTGAACGTTCCTCTAGCGATAAAATGTTATGTCTTGATAACTCTTTCCTTCTTTATCGCTTAGTATAATGTTATATCTGTCTTGATGAGATATCCCCTGTTCCATATCTCTTGATTCAATTCAGAGGACTTATAATCCTCTCTTTCCTGATCTTTTTAGATCAAGATGCCTCTAAGAAAGAGACCCATCTCGAAGAACAACGACAATCCTCCTCCACCACCACCTCCTCCTCAATTTGATCTCGCATCACTTCAGACAGTTCTGACTGCCGCAATGGTGGCAGCCATGTCACAAATAAATCCCGGTGGCTCCGGAGGTGGCCCCTAGCCCCAAAACCCAAAAGATAGCCAGGGACGCCGGAAAGAGGGTTCCTATAAGGATTTCATGAACGCCAAACCCACGTCTTTTGATGGCACTGGAGGTGTCATTTCCCTTACCCGATGGTTCGAGAAGATCGAATCTATCTTTGAAATCTGTGCTTGTTCATATTCAGATAAGGTAAAGTTTGCCGCCTGCACCTTTATCGACAAAGCCTTGACTTGGTGGAACGGCCGAGTCAAATCCCTAACCTTACCTATAGCCAACGCCATGGGTTGGGAAGCCATGAAGGAACTTCTGATGGCTGAGTACTACTATCGGGGCGAAATGCAGAAGTTAGAACATGAACTGTGGAACCTGAAGATGAAAGGTTCCGACATTGCTGCTTATACTTCCAGGTTCGACGACTTGGCACTACTTTGTCCGGGAATGGTTACTCCGAAAAGTAAGAAGATAGAGAGATTTATCTGGGGGCTGACTCAGCCAACGAAAGGAAACGTCATAGCTGCGAGGCCGGATACGTACGACAGCGCCAAATGTTTAGCACAAATCCTAATCGATCACAGTGATGACCTTGAAGAGGCAACCACCACTACTGAGCCGACAGTGAGGAGCGGCGAGAAAAGAAAACTTGGGAAGAAAGAGAAAAGCCAAACATCACACGAGTCTTCAAAGAGACAGCAAACAGTGGCAATTCACGCTGTCACTTCCCCTGGAACTGTTTCTGTTGATGGATCCTCAACCCGAAAATCTGCTAATAGGTATGTTGGAACCCTTCCTAGTTGTGGCAAGTGCAACTATCATCATCTTCCTTCCAGTCCATGTATCGAAGTAATTTGCAACAAATGTGGAATAAAGGGTCACATGGCGAAAAACTGTAAGACACCAACTCAATCAACAATTCAAACTTCCGAAGCGGGCATCGGTCGGGCCTGCTATGGTTGTGGAGAAGTGGGACATCTCAAGCGAAACTGTCCTAAGACTGTAAAACCTGGTAACATTGGAAGAGTTCTAGCGATAGGACAAGAAGAGACAGCCAACGATCCCACGGTTGCCACAGGTATATTTCCCCTCGTTAAATTTATATGCCTGTGATTCTTTTCGATTCTAGCACCGAAAGAAATTCGTTAACCATCCATTTGAACATTTTCTAACCCCCTTCGTTTACGAGTAACCGGAAATGTATGTCTTCGAGATGGTTATCACATAAAAACGAGAACGCTTGTGTCGTATTCGTAGATTGTTTTCTCAATCCGAGCGATTATTCTTTTCCATTCGATCTATTGGTAAACTTTTTATGAAATGCTTTGATGCCACCCTTAGCATGTAATGATTGAGCCTCATTCATATTGTCTTTCCTAGTTTCGAGAAAGCCATTTGTTCTAATCTTCCTCCAACTCGACTCTCATGATCTTCGTACATCAAAGCTTAAAAAGTGTTCCCGTGTATCCCTCGTCCGAGTAATCATCGAGAAATGAGAAGTCTACGATCCTTTCCTGATACTATCTCCAAAGAATTCTTAAAAATTCTTTCCGGACGCGTAGTCTAGTCTCGCATCGACCTAATCCCGGGAATTTCCTCGTGACCAAAGCTCGGTAAGCACGATGTGTGCAGGTCAGCAATCAGGGCATGATACGATCACTACGAGGTAGTAGTGGTGCCCTTCGGTCGAACCATTCTCTTGTTCATGTAGATAAGCAAAGCAGTCATACTCATAGATCCTTCCAAAAGCTAAGGCAATAAAGAATTAGTCGACACCAGGAGCACCCATGGAACCTGTCGATCTTTGGATCCCGTCGGCTACGATCATAGACTCACGTAGAAGTTCCCCTTAGAACCATTGGACCTTTAGTTACTCTGACATGTGAAAGCGTACCCACTTGTTGAAGGTTTTACCCTGGAAAGACATAGTACGTCTTGGGAAGTGCGGAAAACTTAACTTGTGGAACGTTAGACCCTTCGAGATCTTCGTTAGGAATCGATTCCATAACCCTCTCCGAGCTATCTTAAGGACTCAGTAGCAATCATCTGGTATTCCACATCTTTATTCGTAAGGCTTGCCGACCTGACGAAACCCTAGTAAATTCCTTTGAGGAAATAAAAATCCAAATTTTCATGTATGAATCAATTGAGATCGTAGATTGAGAGGTTAATCATACGTAACAAAGCCACATCCTGACAGTGAGGGTTCGCTAGAATGTTAAGCGGAAACCCGAATGCAGTAAATTCATCTCCATATATCTTTCCACTTCGTGATCTGTGTTTGAATCTTTGAATTTAGGGACGAAATTCCCTCTAACGGGGGGATAATGTAACAACCCGAAATTCATATCCTTAATTGTAACCCTTTTCGCGACTCGTTCCGATCATCCAATCGCCGTTTCCGATTTTGTTTCCGTTTCCGACCTTTTATTAAGTCGTTAATGTGAATTTTATTTTATGACTTAATAAGTGTCTTAATACCCTTAGAACTCATTCTAACGTCTCATATTAATGATCGGAACATTTTTAGAACTAACCATATCGGGTTACGGCAAATTGGCCGGGTGCGACCAAAACCCCCGCCTAACGCCGGTATCGGGTAGAATTCTATCGTGTCCCGAACTTGGACACTATTTAAAGTGATCCAAGTCTCCATTTTGAAGCTTTTGCTCCATTTTACAACTATCACTCCAACCTCTCTCCTTAAACTAGATTTAAGGGTCAAAATCTCAAGTTTAAGGCTTCAAATCACCAAGGTACCTTCCCTAATTTGTTATGCAACATCTTTAGCCCTCAAATTCGAGTTCAAACCATGGGATGGGACCATTATCATGAGTTTACGACCCTAGAACAGTCCTAGGCCGTAAACTCATATAAAAGGGGTTTTTGGAGCAACAAAACCCTTCCAAACCTCAATTGGACCTTGTATATGGCTAGAGGACTTTATGAAATGGAATTAGAATGCCTCAAACCAAGATTTGAAGCCTTGTATATGAGTTTACGGCCCTGGAAGGTGCCTAGGCCGTAAACACATATTTAAAGGGTTTTTAAGCCATTTAACCCTTCCAAAACACAAACAAGACTTAGATATGATTTTTAGAATATTGGAATTGGACTTAGAACACTTCAAACATAAATTTTGAGAGGTTTATATGAGTTTGCAGCCAAGGCATGTGCTTGGGCCGTAAACTCCTCAAAAAGGGGTATAAATTCATTTCTAAGGTGTTAGAAAGCCATCCAACACCACCAAAATCCTTGGAATAAATCATAGAACCAACCAAAAATAGTTTAAGGGCTTTAAACACATCAAAATCCCACATTTGAGAGTTTACGGCCATAGAACATGCCCCATGGCTGTAAACTCCTAAAAGGATGTCAAATGATGCCCAAAATTGATTTCTAGGCTTGTTAGAATTTTTAGAATCACATGTGATTAATTTTGGGACCTTAACAACACTTATTCTAAGAGATATGAGAGTTTACGACCATAGAACCCATGCCTAGGCCGTAAACTCCTTTAAGTGTTGCATTTGGTGAATTTAATCCATCCCAAGCCTTAGGTAAAATTAATCCAAGCATTTCCAAGTGGTATTGACCCTATATGACCCATTAAACACCATAAACCACCCCCACCATGAGTTTACGGCCGTAAACTCATGGGGAATGGGTGTTTAGGCCATAAAATCAATTAGGAAGTTTACTCTTGGGAAGTAAACTCAAACCCAAGTCCCACGCTTCAATTCCCGTCCGTAGATGTCACCCGGGTCACTCCAAACACCCGTTTTGGGGTGTTTTCGTTCGTTGGAGTGTATCTTCATATCTAATTAGAAATTGTAAATCTAATTAGATATATTTGTATGCCATTTCATTTTACATAGTAACCTCACGTGTTATCAGGCCTCGATTCGACGTTTAGCATCCGAAATCGACTCATATCCGCGTCCGGTGAGTTCATACCCCTACCCTTTTTCAATGGTTTTTCAATGTTTTCAGGGGGTAATACAAGCAAAAGTACAAGAATATCTTGTACTCAATCACATGATTTCAGTTAAATGGTTTCATAATTGTACATTTTAAGAATTGAAAACCTTTTAAACAAACTGTTTTAACTTGCAGAGTTGTTTGTTTTTAACCCGATTTTCAATTCTTATTATACACTGTTATATTGTGTACTTTGCATTTGATTGTTCACATTTAAACTGATAGAATACATAAACCATTGTAATGTCTATAATAAAACACTAAGG
Organism: Lactuca saligna; assembly: GCF_052625555.1. Taxonomy (NCBI): domain Eukaryota; kingdom Viridiplantae; phylum Streptophyta; class Magnoliopsida; order Asterales; family Asteraceae; genus Lactuca; species Lactuca saligna. The sequence goes on from NC_136418.1 coordinate 76,021,793, forward strand.
TTTGAGTGTAAAAGACAGACTCCATTAGAAAACATAAAACATATGTACGTCCTTAACAATACACCTAGGCTCGAGTGTGATAGATAAATACCATCATAACACACAAATCACTGTAATGTCCTTAATAATACACCTAGAATCGAGTGTAAAGGACCATAATCATTAAATAACACGTAAGCTCGAGTGTAATGTCCTTAATAACACACCTATGATCGAGTGTAAAAGGACAGTCATCGTTAGGTAACACCTAGACTCGAGTGTAATGTTCTTAATAAAACACCTAGGCTCGAGTGTAAAGGACAGGTACGTTGAACATATCCAGTTGTAAATACTACTTTCCTAGTCGAAAAGTAAAGAGTAATCTTAATGATTGGAGACACGTCCTTGTAACACTTCCATTGCACGAGATAGTGGAGGACTAACCCTGTAACCAGAATCTCCGATCATAGGAGAGCGTGGCTTGAGTGTATAGATCTATACGGGACTGACAATCCCACACCTGGCTGCTAGCTACAGCCGAACCGAAAGGTTCAAGGGTGACGAAAGTCATAAAAAGATATTGACCACAGTTCAAGTCATATCTATTCTGAGTATGGTTAAGGACTCGCAATCTAGATTATTAACGTTTCAGACTCATTTACTAGCTTTATGTACGTAGTAAAGCTAATGCACGTCTAGGGATGTCAGATACACACACACAGTCAGGAAAACATGGGGTTTTCCTAGGGAGAACACTGAACATAACCAGAACCAGTAAAGATACACACACAGTCAGGGAAACATGGGGTTTCCTGGGAAGAACACTGAACATAACCAGAACCAGTAAAGACACACACACACAGTCAGGGAAACATGGGGTTTTCCTGGGGAGAACACTGAACATAACCAGAACCAGTAAAGATACACACACAGTCAGGGAAACATGGGGTTTTCTTGGGAAGGACACCGAACATAATCAGAACTAGTAATAGTTCACACACACACACACACATTCAGGAAAACATGGGGTTCTTCCTGAGTAATAGTAGTACGAAATTAGAGAAGTGTAATAAGTTAAACAATTGAACTACATTTCACAAGAACAATCATGTTTTAATTAAACATCGTTTACTTTACTTTCGGATTTGGAAACTAACTTTACATAAGAAAATATGGGATTTTCTTGGATAACCACTTTTCAGGAAACCAAAGGAACCCGTACATTTTCAGAAAAACTAACCGCTTATGAACTCACCAGCTTTATGCTGATTTTCAAACAGCTTGTATTCTCAGGTCCGCGTTAGACAGGTACTCAAAGACCCTTTTGTACGAAGACAAAGTTCTCAGAAGATTCATTTCGTGTTATTTATATATCATATGTACCACTTGTATAACTTATACTTTTGAAACAAATGTAAAACTTTCATATATGTAATGTAATGGTTGCTTTTACTTTACTTACTATGTACATTGGATTTGATACTCAACGTGGAGTCAACCCCGGAAATGTTTCCGCCTTTGGTTTTCGGGGTGTGATAAATCTCCTCTAAGAGTTTACTCTTGAAGAGATACTCCCTAACTAGGCCATACACTCCCTTATTGCAACCCAATAGCCTCCTAGCACTTGACCAAAGTGTTTTTATTCACATTAGGGTTCTTATACGTGTTTAATTCGTGTTAAAATCACTAATTATATGTAAACATATGTCTTCATATGTTACTAGGTCATTAAGTGTGTTCAAGTCTTCACTTGACACCGAGCACTCAACTAAGACTTCCATCCGATCCACTCACAGCAGGTGAGTTCATACCCCTGAATTAACCTTTTAAATGTTTTTAAATTCTTTTATGGGGGGGAATACAAGTTGAAACATGATAGTTATCATATCAATCATAGGTGAATAATAACCTGCATGCAAAAGGATTTACTACACTTTCATCTGTTTTACCAATTATATTACTTCAAATGGTTTTCCAAAGCGTTACTACTTGTTTAGATCTTTCTCAAGTTATCCTTCGCGCTGTATGTTTTCCTTCAAAACCTGTTACAACAGTGTTTTAAACAAAGGTTTTCTTTACTTAAATTGTTTTATCAAATCATTTTCAAAGCTTGTTTATGAAAGGTTTTTCAAAGGTTTTCAAAGCTTGTTTTACAAAATGACATTAAGTCGTAAATTCTTATTTGTAAAGATTTTCCAAGGGTTTTACCAAAGTTTTCTTCTATTTTTTTATTTCGTTAAATGCATGCCTATATTTGTATAGTTATATAAATAATGTTTAAAGGACTTAGAACGGCTAGTTCGCCCTATTTCCTTTTCCTCGTTGGGATGTGGTCTGGTGGGTATCGGTTATCCGTCTGAGGGTTGTTTAAATATTAGTTATATATCATGTATACATGTATAGACATAAAGGTTTCCATCAACCAGTTCAGTCCTTGAGTAGTACAAACATCCTTCTATTATTCAAGTTTCTAGAACCCTAGTAACTATTATAGGAATAGTTAGGAGATTCTCTCTCTCTCTCTATATATATATATATATATATATATATATATATATATATATATATATATATATATATATATAGCTCTCTCTATCTCTCTCTCTCTCTCTCTCTCTCTCTCTCTCTCTCTCTCTGGCTCTAGTACGAAGATTTACTTAGGAGTCAGTTCAATTGCGAGTCCATATTATTACTATAATATTTTAGAATGTGACACACTATTTCTCTCTACGACGCCTCATAGCGCCATCGTCGTGTAACCAGAGTCTCCGGGGAGGAGAGCGAACATCATGTGTATAGATCTATACGGGACTGACACTCCCACACCCAGACTACTAGCTACAATCCGCGCCGGTAAGGCCCATGGGTGACATAATGTCACTACCTCTATGCGTGACCTGTAGGGTCATCAGACACTCTATCGTCGATCAGCATGGTTACATACGAGTTCACATTCACCTCTTGTTTTAGACTTTGCTAGATGTATCGTTCATTCGATACTGTCTGGAGTCTGTGCTTCCTTGTGTTAGACTGAGCTAGGCGTATCATTTATACGGTACTCTCCTGGAGTCTATGTTTTCATTTGTTTTAGTCAGTAGTATTACTGCTGATGTATATGTTATTTTCCTCTAATATTTTTACTTGTGTTTTTCTTATAATCCCTTTAAAATCAATACTGTATTTTGATAATGATAGTATTTTGGGGAAAATTACTCCTTAAAACATAAAATCGTCGGGTCTTGGTAGAAGACTACCTTTATTTAGAAAATATAGGATTTTATGGAAAGAACGCTAACACACCGTAGATTCTAGATTACTATCTTTCATAAAGTTATTTTGAATAAAAAAATGTGTATTTATACAAATGATACTAAATACTTATGGACTCACCAGCATTATAAAAATGTTGATACTCGTTTTCAAAATAACTTGTATTCTCAGGTCATCGATAGACATGTACATCCCGGGAGCTTTTGCGGAGACATCCTAGTAGCGAGCTGCATCTATGTTATGTTCTGTATTTACTTTGATATTGCTATGAAATGTAACCTATGTAAAATTATTACTATTAATGCAAAGGTTGTTGTACTTTGATTACTATACTACATATGTTGTGATACTTGACATGACGTCATCCACCCCAGAACGTTTCCACCGTTTCGGTTTTGGGGTGTGACAATAAGATGTGATTTGAAGGTATATATGTCAAATCCTTTTCAAAATCATACACATAAGCAACATTCATTAGAAATCACTGAATCAAAAAAATAATTCATTAGAAATCGCTTATTTCTAGAGTTCACAAGATATATATAACGAATTGGCATCAAATTCAATACTTGAAGGAAGAAAAAATGTCGGTTTTAAAACAAATTAGGAGATTTTGATGCTGCTCCATTTCATCAACAGCTAACCTAATGGGAACAAATCCAAGTGTATGAAGGATATGAATGAGTACAACTTCTTAAGATATGAAATTTTTGATAGAGTTGAAAGAGAGAATCTTACCTTGAGAGAAGTGGAGGATTGAAAAACATATAATTTACGCCTGTAAAGTGGAAGAGAAGAAGGTTTGGCGTTTGGATTGAGAGATATTCTATGGTTTTGAATCATTATGCAAGTGATTATAAATGAAAACCGTATAGCAAAAACATAGCAAATTCCCAAAAATAAACAATGGTTAGATTGAACAATATAATAAAACTAACGATTTAATCAATTTTGAATGGAGGAGATCGTGGGTGCCGGAGAAGATCAGTTGAATCAAGAACGTAGAATCGCCGATAACCTACGTTATAGTTGCAAAGTGGAAGGAGTTATAAACCGAAGAAGCCTCCGTATCGTGAAGGTTGAAGAAGTCTTTGGAAGCTGTAAACATCTAACAGCAAACCATCATTTTATAGGCGGGTGAGGATGAACTAATGTAGCAGTTACCGGCATGTAGCAGTTACAGGCATGGACACAGTCGATTTATGCTCCATGATTGATCAAACGATGGAAGCAATCGAGGCAATTGATGGAATGATTGAAGCAAATACATTGAAATTGAACTCTTATTTAGGCTGATTTGTACGATGTGATTGTAGCAATTATCGATTATGAAACATGGAAGCAATCGTGCGTAGAAACCGATCACTGAACTGCAAAAAACTACCAAATTAGAGTTTATACGACTCAGATTGAAAGAACTTTTAGACAGTTGAGATTTGGAGGACGATAGTTAGACTCACCGTCGCCAATAGAATAAATAATATAATTCTTAAAAATTTAAATTAAAATTAGGTTCTTATCCTTTTTCAGGTTTAACCGTCTTACATTCCATGCCAATGTGATCGGTGGTTATGTATGTATAATTGTAAAAACATATGTAATCCATCCATTTTTTTCTATAATCTTAGATATTTTTTTCTCAAATATATATTTCATAGCATATTTAATATTTTGATAGTATTTAACTAAAATTAGTAAATTAAGAAGATTTTAATATCAACTTTTAGCCAAAATAATAAAAAAATAATATCAGTGTTTTTTACATGTATAAAATTTTCGCTACAAGGCTCATATAAAATACTAGTTAACACTTAACCTTAACGTCATGTGTTATACTCACCACTAACCATTATAGTGGTGAGTACCACATCATCACCACACTACCCGTCACTAACCATGAGATACTTACAACTAAACACACAACTCCACCTCAATTTTTAAATTAAATTTAAATTAAAAATACATAAAAATCATATAATTTTTTTAAATACTAGTTTTTCATTAATTTAAAATACCAAATTACATTAAATAAAAACTCTATTAATAAAAATAAAAATGAAATAAAAATAACATTAAGAATTAAAAACCTAAAAAGACTAAACTTCTAATTTGTGTGTTTAAGCAAGGTTATTCCGTTTTGGGGAATTCTTCAACTTTTGTCAAGCTTTGACGAATCCAAAACGTTTATGATTTGTGTTTTCATATTGCTTCATGGTCACATTAATCATATCAATATCGGTTTCGTGTACGTTGTTTATAACAAAGTTGTAAATTTCATTGAACTCAGAACATTTGGTCCTCATATCGCGCCATTTCGAGCATATTTCATCAACATTTCGAATTGCACAACCCATTAAACCATGAAAAACATTTTCAACATTTCTTCAAAAAGAACCAGAAGTTTAACCAGCACATTCTTCCGAAACCATCACCCATGCTTGTGCTAATTTATCTTTTTCCTCTTCTGACCATTTCTTGTGTTTGGGAGGCATGATTTTTAAATGATCAAACAACAAAAATGTTTGACGACTAAAGGGAGAAGAAATTTATGAAAATAAGAAGATGAGTTGTAGTATTTATAGGTAAATATTGAAGGAAGATGAGTAGATTGAAAATATAGAAAAGAGAAAGGAGTTCAAACGAGATTTAAGACAAAAAAATGAAGTGATTGGTTGGTTGAAATCGTTCTCCCGAACACGAAGAACCATAAACCACCCGGGTGGTGTGTGTTATCGTGGTTCGTGGTCACCTAGACCGCGACCACTTGGTGGCCACCGTACCGAAGGGTCTAAAAGGAGAACTAATTTCTCGGACTAAGGTCCCGTTTGATAGTTTCTGTCTGGGAAAGTGTTGTGTGGGAAAGTTTTCTGATTGGGAAAGAAACCATGTTGTTTGATTGTACATCTGACTGATTGTGCTGAATGATGAAAAAAAAATAATTCACTAAAAAAAATTTAAAAGAAGTTATTTAAAAATATTAATAATCCAATAACTTAAAAAAAAAGACGGAAAGATATGATTTTAGGGCTTCCTGGAAACACATATCTTACCGGAAAGATCCATACTTTTACTTTTGTGTAAATCAAACAACTTTTTTTGGTTCATTCAACCTGTGAAAACCTGAAAGAATGTGTATCAAACTGGCCCAAAAATTTAACAAGAAGAGTTGTTGGCAAGCAAAAGTGGGGCATAGAATACTATACAATACCGTTTTTGTCTCTCTCGTCTCTCCATAGTTCAGAACCCAAAAAAGGCACACCTGTAAATCGTACGAACAAGTTCGAATCCGGCATTTTCGATACCTTCACAAGTCTTCCATCTCTGCCTAAGAATCTATGCAACCGTATCGTCACCTCTACTTCTGGTATGATTCCCCCTATTTTACTTCATATTCTCGGTTTCCTTAGATTTTTTTTCATTATCAAGCTTTGTCAATGTTGTGTTCGCCTCTGAAATCTAATGTCATCATATCTCTTTGTTCTCTGTCTCGCGTTTTTACGTTATTGCAGTCAGCATTTTGATTTTTTTTTCAGTTCCAATTAAACAGATCTGTTCGTTACTCCAGCATTTTCAGAAATATGATATTTAAGGTGAAAAATACTCTTTAAGTTTTGGAGAAAATCTCATTATATAACCTAAAACCATCTCAAATAGTATAGATACAGCAACATTGTTACTGAAACTACTCTTCACCCGTTAAACCCTAACTTTTTATATATGTGCAATCATTTACAAAAGCGTGGCATCATTTTCTCAAATAGTTTTTAGACATCATCATTCTGACAAAACCTAATGGCCATTATATTTCTTCTAATCAATGATAATTCGTATATCACAGAATCCAGTTTCCACATTTACACCCCATTTACATTCGTAAATTATATTTTCCAGATTTTGCAGAAAAACGTATAATTCTGGAGACAATCATGTTTGTGGTTGGGTCAAAGAATTTGGGATCTCAAATTAGCATAGTTGATGTTTATTAGAAAGAACAACATGGCTCGAGCATCTACACCTCTCTTGATTCTAATAGCTCTTGGTTTCTTCTTTGGTACCTATAATTTGGTCACTCTGGTAATTCACAATACAAGTGATTCCCTGAAATTAAGGGACAATGGTTCAGAGTGGTTTCATGATGCCATTAGAAGCATGACAGAAAAAAAGAATTTAAAATACCATGTTGCCCTTACAGCCACAGATGCACCTTATAGCAAATGGCAGTGTAGGATTATGTATTATTGGTATAAAAAGGTGAAGGACTTACCTGGATCAGATATGGGAGGTTTCACTAGGGTTTTGCATTCGGGAAGCTCTGATAATTTGATGGAAGAGATTCCAACTTTTGTGGTTGATCCTCTTCCTGATGGACTTGATCGGGTGAGTCATCTTTTTTCTTATAAAAACAAATAGTGATCTTTTTACATCATCTCCTTCACATGATAATTGTTATTTGCAGGGTTATGTTGTGTTAAACAGACCTTGGGCTTTTGTGCAATGGTTAGAAAGAGCAACAATCGAGGAAGAGTGAGTTTTGTAATATTTTATGAGTGGAAATTAATTTGAGTGGATTTTAAAAAAATAGAGCATTCTATTACTGATGAATGCAGATACATTCTAATGGCAGAACCTGATCACATATTTGTAAACCCTTTGCCAAATTTGGCACGTGGAGAGCATCCAGCTGGATTCCCGTTTTTTTACATAAAACCAGCTGAAAATGAGAAAATCATGAGGAAATTCTATCCAATGGAGAAGGGTCCTGTTACAAATATTGATCCAATTGGCAATTCTCCAGTAATTATTAGCAAGGTAAATCCTTATTTACTTGAAATAGTTCATTTCCATTGCAATGCGAAAACCTTTTGTTTTTTTTTTTTTTTTTTTTGTCTCATGGAATCCATTCCTGAAGGAATACAACTTTTTTCATTTTGTTAATTTTCATTTTTCAGCCATGGGTTGTTTTTTCTTTCCATCATGGAATAAGAAATTGCAATATAACTCATTTTCTTTTATGTAACCATTTTGATTTGTGTAGTTAAATGTTGAAATTGTTTTTCAGAATCTTTTGGAGAAAATTGGTCCCACATGGATGAATATTTCATTGAGAATGAAAGATGACCTGGAGACTGATAAAGCCTTTGGGTGGGTACTGGAAATGTAAGTCTTTCTTATTATATATGTAGTATGTTTGTTAAAAATTTAAAAAAAAAAAAAAAAAAAAACGAATTTTTTTTTGGTTTGAATTTTATTATGTATGAAATAAATAGGTATGCCTATGCAGTGGCTTCTGCATTGCACAATGTCCGGCATATTCTTCGTAAAGACTTGATGTTGCAGGTTTGTTGCATTAATAAATCTTCAATCTATTCCTATTCTTTTTTGAAATAGGATGCTAAGTACATTGTTTTTCTTGCATTTAATCCTTTTTTTTTTTTTTTTTTAAATTTCACTTTTTCAGCCTCCATGGGACGAAGAAGTTGGAAAGAAGTTCATTATCCATTACACGTATGGTTGTGATTACAACATGAAGGTAAATCTATCAAACAATCACAAACCAAATAGAAAGAAGTGAAAGTAGGATATGCAAAAATTTTTGACTACAACACTACAGGGAGAGTTAACTTATGGGAAGATTGGTGAATGGCGTTTTGACAAAAGGTCATATCTTCGTGACCCTCCACCCAGAAACCTCCCTTTACCTCCTCCTCGCGTTCCTCAAAGTGTCGTATGTCTTCTAAACACTGCTTTTGTTTTGTTAATATACAAGAATGGATTTTGTTGTTTTCCCCTTGGTTTCATTTTCGTTTTTCTTTTTCTCTTCCATCAACATCATGGAATGAAACATGATATGATATTTTTGCAGGTAAGACTAGTGAAGATGGTGAATGAAGCCTCCGCTAACATTCCTGGATGGGAGAAATTAAATAGTTGAGATGACAGATAGATAATTATTAATTAGTGGATCTGTATCGATTGTAGAGGCATATCCTACTTTTGGTGCATTCATACACTTACGTACATATCACAGTCACAGATAACCTACTTTAGAATCCGCAAATTTGAAGGCTTGTTTATGCTACAACGTACCCATGATCTGATATGATTAACAACAAACAAGTAGAATTTTTATTTTTGAGATCCATGTCAATAACGCGAAATTTGCAAAATGTCTCGCTTAAGACAATGGAACAAAAAAAGATTAGTTATTGATCTAAAGTGCGTATAGAAGGCATTAAAAATTAACCTCCTCATTCTCGTTCTCATTCTCATTATTGAAAATAACCACACAAAGTTTTACCATGTAACAAATGCATAAGGATAGACAGATGGAGTCGAAGCAAATTACCTGCTGGCTACACCACTCTTGGGTTACTTAAGCCTTTGTTCTCTCTTCTCTCCATTTGTACCATGTGCTGTGAAACGTGTATCTAGGGGATTGGGTTTGGAGGGATGGATTTCCATATAATGTGTTTTGGGAGGTGATAGAGCTATTGATGTGGTGACTATGTGGCAAGTGGGTTGGAAAGGGTGGGAGAGATGGAAACAAGTACATAGACCTTAAAGTTGATACATTTTGCTTGGCTTTTTGGAAGGGTAATAGACAAGAAAATGGGCATCATTGGGAATTGTTGAAATTTTAGTAATGTGTTTCTCAGTTGAACGATGCATTTCCACGTTTTGTTTTGATGAAGATAGATGGTTCATCTTTAAATTGCTGACATCATCTTCCCAACGTATAATCTAATCCTATGATTTCTACTGTTAGATCAAATTGCTGATATAACATCTTCCTAAAATATAATCTAAACATTTAATTATAAAATCTTTAAATTTTGCAATTACATTTCAAAAATAATTACATTTAATTATAGAATCTATGTATACTTTCTAAAATATATTTCACAATTAGAGAACAATTACGTTTAATTATAGAATTTTTAAAATCAGAAATTATGTTATCGATTAAAGCATATAATTCTATTTATATTTGTAATATCAGTTTCAGTTTCTCCATAAATCTGACCAAAAAACATGAATGGCCGTCCTATATTTCTCCTCTATTTTTCTCTCTTAAACTATGATTCCCTAATACTCTTCGTCCTCATGTCAATGTTTGTGATTCAACTGATGTTTTGTGTATTCATAAGAGAATGTAGCACCATAAGTTGGTTCTTTTTTGCTCATATATTCTTAGAATTTGTGTATTGCCTCTTCCTTGCATCTCTAATTATCACACTTGTATTTTGGCTTCACACAAATATCTACAAACTGAAGCATGCATCTCCTTCAAAACATCTTTTGACAATCTATGTCATCATTAACCCTAATTAATATTGTTCATAATTTAACTTTCTTATTTATAGTTTTTCGCTTCAAAATGCAAACCCGTTTAACTTTTTCTTTTTTCAAAAAGGCATTAAATAAGCATATTAATAATTATGTTATCTTTACTATATATTAAAACAAAAATCTTATGACATCATTTTAAATAATCTAGACAACTGATTGTATTTCAATCATATGTTTTCCACCTTTAGATCAAATTGCTGACATCATCATCTCCCAAAAACTCTAGGCAGTAATGAATGTCAATTTGGTTGTGAAGGTGTAGGTTTTTCTTTACACCTTCCTCAGAAGCTTTGGATAGGAAATCACTGGATCCAAGAGCCTCTCCTCCAGTTTCTTCCTTGATAACTTCATCGTCTTCCTCAAATGATGCACAAGAACCACAATATGAGCTTCTCTCTCACTCTCTAGCTCAAATAGCAATTAGGGTTTGCTCTCATGGGTGTACGGCGAATGATGAGGCGGAAATGGGGGCATAAGCTCCCTTATATAGGCCCCAACCCCGAGAAATTAAGGTTTCTCTACCCAGCACCAACTCGACGAGTCTGCCTCCCAACTCGTCGAGTCCATTCATTAAATCCCACACGATAACTCAGCCCTACTCGGCGAGTTGGACTCCCAATTCGTCGAGTCACTCCATAAACCTCAAGAATTCAACCATACGATAACATACCTGAAATTCCAGATGTTACATGAGACCAATCCTTAGTCAAATACTCTATTCTATCAAAGTTTGATCAAAAGCCAAACTAGTCAAAAAGTTAATGGTCAAAGTCCACAAGGTCAACGGTCAGCTTACTCAAAGTCAACATCACATCGTGACCATTCCTTGGTCACATCGTGAGAATGCAACGAAAAACAATCACGATTCTAGATACTGTCACGTCGTGACACATCCTATGTCACATCGTGACTTCTGGTCAGAAGGCCAAAATCTTCATTAAGTGCTTAGTCTCTTCAGACCAAGGCCCATAACATCATATCTAGTTCCTAAATAGCTCCTAATGGATAAAGTTTCCAACTTTATCCATTAGGATAATCCAAACAACCAAGATCCAGTCTTTAAGTCTCAAAGGGACCAAGAATGCATCTTTCTCAGCTAAACCCATTAGGTCCAAGTCTCCAACCTTCAGATCTGAATTAACATAATGTTTAGATGGATAAAGTTTATAACTTTATCCATAATAATGTCTCAAGCTTCCAAGATCTAAACTTTAATACACCAAAATGGCCTAAATGACCAAAATAACTTGCATGGCTGAAAGGGAAGGCAAAAGATCAGAACTTTGCTAGTCCATGAGGTCCAAGAAAACATTCTAAATGCGATCAAAAGGTGTTGGAGTCCATATCTGAAACATTCAATGTTCTTGGGGCCTTGGAGAGTAATAAAGTTGCAAACTTTATTCTCAACTCCCACTCAAAACTCATTGAAATGGACCAAAACACCAAATACACTTAGATCCAAAGATGGAATGCAATAAAGCTTGGAACTTTATAACTTACAAAGGTCTAGAATGTAGATGAAAGTTGAGATCTTCAATTGTCAAACTTCAAGGATCAATCTTGCATGAAAACATTGTTCCAAACCCACCAAAAACTCCAAAAATTAGATGAGAGGGGAGGGAAAGGCTCAAATCTTGAAAATTGAGGCTAGGGATTCTTCTAAGAGATTCTAGATATGATGGAGGCTAAGAAAATACCCTAAAACATGAATCCTTACCTTTAAATACCTTGAAAACCCTAAAAATTTTGTAGGCTTTGGCTGCACAATTCTCATGTCGTGAGAATATATTCTTATCTCATGAGCACTTCTCACGTCGTGAGAATTACTGCTCACCTCGTGAGAACGGGTTTTCACCCGATATCACTCCAACTTCAAACAGTCATAACTTCTTCTTTTCAACTCCGTTTTGGTGACGAGCCCTACACTTCTATTTATTTAATTTTGGCTTAATACATGTCGAACTAAAAACCATAATTCATGAAAGAAATCTAAAACATCATTTTTTTCATTTTACCATTTGACTCCAAGACACATACCAAAGCTTTAATTACTTATCCAACATTGTCATCATCCAATAAAGTCTAAATCACATTCTCTTGAAGCCCAAGACCTTTATTTAATCCATAATCCCGAAAATAAGAAACTTTTCGAAATAGGATGTTACATCGTATTTTATATATATATATATATATATATATATATATATATATATATATATATATATATATATATATATATATATAGAGAGAGAGAGAGAGAGAGAGAGAGAGAGAGAGATTGATTGATAATAATGATAGAAATTAGGGGTTGAAACATTATTTCTGGAAACTGAAATAATCTTAAAGAATATGCATAACATGAGGGGTTGAATATGGAAAATTATAATAAAAAAAAGTCAGATGATTGTTTACAAGGGGAACGAGTCAAAATAAAAAAAAAATGGAATTTTTTTAGTTATAGGAATTTCCAAGAAAACTCATACAGTAGCAGACGAACGACATTGGACCACTGACACTCAAAGGTACATTATTATTTTTGTGTAGTGAAGGGTTCATGTTATAAAAGATTAATAAATTATTTGAAATGTTATTTTATTATTAAAGATGTTCAGTTTAAAATGAAAGTTTAATGTTTTTTTCCAAAGAGAACGAAAGTTTAATGTTAACGTGGACATTACATGAAATTTTATTTTATTTATAAACTTTGTGTTGTAAAGATATCAGTCAACTACCAGATATGCCTATTTTAGTCTTTCAAAAATATTATTGCTAAAGTTTCAAATTTATTTTTCCGCTCCATTTATTTAAAAATTGTATTTGTAAACGGCTAAAGGGATTTTTGTTTTCTCTATATCAACTCATGTTTTAGATTAAAAAAAAATCATGTTTTACATAAAATGAGTAAGGAGGTGATTGGGATTGATTTTGAAGTTTTGTTTTGTAAAAGTGTTAATTAATTTGTACAGGAGTAAAAAACTTTTTGAAAAGTGATTAGATTAAGTATACAATGACAAAATACTATTAGCTGATAAATACGTTTTAAAGTGTTTAACAAAAAAATGACAAGAGATTTATATATTTTGGCTAGGTCTGATACTTAAGTTGAGTTTGGGTTGGTGGGTCACAAATTGGTGTGTCAGAATATATTGACCTAACCTAACCTATATAATATATTGGTTGGCGGGTTGGCTGGTCATGAATTGACAGGTTGGCAGGTCATGGATTGACGGGTTGGAAACATTAACTCAACCCAACCCACATAACTCATTTAAGTATTTACAAGAATGTTTGGTCTTTTTCACAATTTATGCAACAATATTGTTTTTTATATAAAATATACAATAACATTTTAATGTAGGACCAATTCATGCAACCATTTAGCTAAAGATGTCGTTAAGTGAACAAGGTTACACAACGCGTAGCCTGGTTGGATCCCATATTCTGAAGTAAGGCTCTATGTCATGCGTAGAGTTGGAGAACACAACGCGTAGATCAACGAAAGTTGACCTTGACTTTTTGACCCGTTGACTTTTGGTCAACTATTAGTATAGGTCTCAGGAAGGGCAAAATGATCTTTTGTCATTAAAAGAGTTAGTCTTAGTAGGGCTGGCAATTCTCGACACGACACGCGACACGACCCGCGACACGACATGAAATAAATGGGTTTGGGTTGAGTTTTTCAACCCGCCAACCCGCTAACCCGTCAACCCGCCAACCCGTTTATTAAACGGGTTATATATGGGTTTCTCAAAAAATAAACGGGTTGACCCGCCAACCCGTTTATATTCTTAATAAAAAAAATTATATTTTTAAATGTATTTATGTATCAAGTATTAATATTTAATAAGTATTATATAATATATACAATTTATTCATAGACCATTTGATTGTTTTGACATTATTACTCGTGATGGATGGTCTAAGGTCTTAAGTCGTAACCTATAAGGCTAAGTCTGTAACATGTTTCTATGAATGTTTTTAATTTTCATTTGGATGTTTTAGACTTAAATATCTAAAATTTGGACCCACGAACCCAAATCTGACCCATGAACCCGCCAACTTGTGAACCCGTATAAATAAATGGGTTGGTGGGTCATATATGGGTTTATGTTCCAAACCCGTCAACCCGTGACCCGCCAACCCGTGACCTGTATAGTTAAATGGGTCGTGTTTGGGTTGGCATATTCTGACCCGCCAACCCGCGACACGCCAACCTGAACACGACACGATTGCCAGGCCTAAGTCTTAGTCTAAGTACTTGTCAGTTTGAAGTTTTTACCTTGGTTTTGACTTGAGGATGTTTTGGGGAATTGATAGTGTAAGGAGTTTACGGGTTAGTAGCTCTAGCTCGTGTTTTCTCATTAATAGCCGATTGAGGTGAGTATTCTCACTATACTAGTTGGACCCTATATTTTAGAAAACTCATTAAGATTTATGCTTACAGTTTATGTTTAAAATGTTTTAGGTACTTCTTGTTTCAAAAGGAAGGGTCCAACTTAATCGCATTGCATCCCCTGGAGATTTATTCCACACTAAATGTTTACGAATTACTCTGATGTTTTGTGAATACTTGACTCTGATCGTCTTTTAAAAAAAACAAAGGAATGGTTTTAACTTATTTAAAATGACATTTTTACTTGGTTTTTTGGATGTTACAACGAGCAATGGGTTATATGATCTACTTATATAAGAGTTTAGGTTTGAATGATCAATGGTGTATAGTATGATATGTTTCCTTTATACAAGAGCGTAGATTTTACCCATTATTGTGAGATATGAGAGTAGCAACATGTAGCATTTGTCTTTGAAATTGACTTGGGATATGAGAGTAGCAGCATGTAGCATTTGTCTTTTTTGAAATTGTTGACTTATTATTGGTGAGTTCGATGTTATTTCACAAATTCCTATCTTTGAAATATTTATCCAACATTAAACCATAACAAATGTTTTGATGTTTGTTGACTTATTATTGTTAACTTTATCATATACCTTTAAAGAGTTAACCTGGTAATGTTCGCTAGAGTTTCCAAACCTAATATATATATTTTGACATATATTTAGACTAGAGGACTAAAGAAGAATGAAGGTAAATGAAGCATGAACTATTAGAAGATCATTTGAATATGTAAAGACTATATAACAAATTTTTTCTTTGTATTTGTTGATTCATCGTCATTATAAATAAACTATGCGAAACTTAAAACTTTGGGACTTAATTTGGCCCGACTTAATTCCATAAATTAAACTCTTTTGATATTAAAAATGCTATTTTGAAATAGTTATTTAAAATATCTATTGTGATGGATGTTTCAAGCAGTCACAACCTCTTTGACTTTTTTATAATTTTTCCTGCCAACATAGTCCTATGTGTTATATGCTTATATTACCATTTGTTATTTTGGATAGAACTCATGATGAAAAACTATGAAAAATTCTCATATGTCAGCATGTTTTAGGTCCGGTCCAACCCAAATGCATCCAAAAATCGAGAACCGGATCTGAAACTAAATATGGTTAGCTTCAATAAGTCTGATCCAATATCCAAATATCCATCGATTTATGTAATGTGGTCCAAATTCTCACCTCTATTTGAAAATTGAAAACACAAAAATGAGTAAATGTGTAGTTGAAGGACTAAAAAGAAGAAGTATATAGCTGGAGGATTGTTTTTGTAACTTCATTCGAATAGTGATATTTCAGATTCTCTCCGCGTGAGCCTCCATAAATCCATTTTACATTTACACAGTACGGAGAAAAAGCAAAGAAGTCATGGCGAATTGAAGAATTCAAACTGCAAAGTGCAAACGGTGAAGAAGCTAAAGACGAAAGCAAGCATTCCAATCGACTTCTTTCCTGAGTTCTCCTCAAGGTAATTTCCAATTCATTTTGGTGCATCACTATGATAAAAGAAAGAGAAAATTACTCGAGTGATGGTGTTAATGGAGGTCAAAACTCTGAATCAAAGCTAACAGATTTGACATCTGATGAAAATCGAGGGAATCTGGATGAAAAAACTGGGTTTTCCGATAAGAATAATGTTTTTTCTAGAAGTTCAGAGTCAAAACCCTCGAAATTGGGGATTTCTCAAGAGTTGACTTTGAGCTATCTATGTGATAATTCGACATTAGCTCAGAATCCGTCTGATAACGGTAGAAGTTTACTGAATTCCTTTGATAAAGTTAAAGGGAAATTAGTCGTTTCTGAGGATCATAATAATCCTAATCCGGATGAGAATAGATGGGTAGAGAGAGATTTTTTGCAATTGTCAGAAAATTCTTCGAAAAGAGAAGCTGACGATGATGAAATGTATCAAATGAATAGAGATAAAAAGCCGAAATTGGAAACCCTAGATCTATCTCTAGCTTTACCTGATACTTCCATGTCCTTAGCTGCATCAAATCGTCTTCAAGATGGCGATCCTTCAGTGAGTTTGAAGCCAAGCAGGAGCTTTCAATCGTTGGGTATTTCAAACAGCAACAACACTCAAACCACTTTCTCAAACGATTTCACAACAGGTTCCATGTCATATTCATATTCACAACAGTTCTCACATAACCCTAGTTGCTCCATGACTCGAAATTCAACCGACAATTATGACTACTCGATGGGTAGCCATAGAAGAGAGTGTGATCAGATCTGGAATGGTGGAGAGGGGACCAATGGATCTGTTCATAGCCGGTTTAGACCTGTAGGTGATGGAGGTGTTGCTTTAGTGCAAAGTAATCCCTCCAACTCTAACACCAACTTATCCTTCTTTCCATCTGAACTTCCTGCAAGAATGAAGATGGACACACAGTCTGGCGATTCAAGGGGGAGAGGCTCTGAAAACACAAAAGGGATGGAAGGTTTGGATTTCGGAAGATCACGTAAGCCTTCAAGACCCGAAAGGATTCTTAGAGAGATCGTATCCGAGTCTATTCAAACGATGGCTCAGATAACTCAAGAACTCCCAGACGAAACACTCGAATCAACAAAAGATTACTTGAAGAAACTCATCTCAATTCCCGAAAAAAGAGATGAATTGGTTAGGTTACAGCTTCGGCTCGAAAGAAGATCCGATCTCACAAGTGAATCCCTTTCAAAAGCCAACAAAAACCAAGTTCTACTCTTGGTTTCCATACGAACAGGTCTTGAAACCTTCTTATCTCCCCAATCCCGTCTCCCAACAAACGAACTTATCGAAATTTTTCTATCTGAAAGATGTAAGAACGTGAATTGCAAACGGTTGTTACCCGTTGAAGACTGTGAATGCAAGATTTGCTCAACAAAGAAAGGATTCTGCAGCGAGTGTATGTGTCCTGTTTGTCTAAACTTTGATTGTGCAAGCAATACATGCAGTTGGGTGGGGTGTGATGTGTGTTCTCATTGGTGTCATGCGGCTTGTAGTCTTCAAAAGAATCTTATAAGGCCTGGAGCAAGTTTGAAAGGGCCCACAGGTACAACAGAGATGCAGTTTCATTGCCTTTGTTGTGGTCATGCTTCTGAGATGTTTGGGTTCATTAAAGATGTTTTCAAGTCGTGTGCACAACAATGGGGTTTGGAGACATTGATCAAAGAGCTTGATTGTGTTAGGAAAATCTTTAGGGGGAGTGGAGATTTCAAAGGGCAAAAGCTTCATTTGAAGGCTGGTGAGTTGATGTCCAAGCTTGAGAACAAAGTCATGTCCCCTTCAGATGTATGCGGTTTCATCCTTCAATTCTTTGACTGTAAGTCTCACAATCCATTTTTATTTTGACTTTTTTTTTTTTTTTTGTTTCAAACAATATTGGTTATTATAATTCTTATTTTGTTTTGCGTTTTATAGCCCTAGATGCAGAAATCATGCCTGATTTTCCCATTTCCAATCCACCAATCCAAACATCATACAACATGAACATGAACATGATGGGAATGGGAATGGGAATGGGATCATCAAGTAATCCTCACGATAACAACCATAAACCTCTGCCACACATGATGAATTCCAATTCCAATAAAATAGTGATCGAAGACGAATGGTCGGTGAAATCGTCTAAAAAGGACAAGGACGCGTTTGACAGTGTGGAAAGCCTGGTGAGAATAAAAGAAGCGGAGGCTAGAATGTTCCAGAACAAAGCGGATGAAGCGAGAAGGGAATCCGAGGGGTATAAACGGATGATCAGGACAAAAATTGAGAAATTGGATGAAGAGTATACGGATAAAATAGGGAAATTGAATTTGGAGGAGATTGAAGAGCAAAGGAAGAAGAAAGCGGAAGAGGTTAAGGCGAAAGAGAAGGATCATCATGAGTATTATAAGATGAAGATGAGGATGCAAGCTGAGATTGCTGGCTTGTTGGAGAGAATGGAGAAGACTAAACAACAATGGGTCTGATCCTCTTCATCTTTTCACCTTCTTCACAGTTTGTTGTTGTGTCGATGTATTTTTGTATTATTTTTTTTTTTTGAATTGTGAATTTGTGATATGGGTGTGGTTGGGGGGGTTGTGGTAAATTTGTGATTCACCGTTTTGGTTTAATTGGAAGAATGATGATTATTGACATCTTTGGATATTGTGTTTTTTTTTTTACTACTGCTTGTTCATGGATGCAATTGATAAGAGTAGATTCGGATAATGATATTTCAAGATTTTGGATATTCAAATCATCCAAACTTCCAGCATCTGCTTTTCTGATATTTTTGTTTTGCGATCATATCATTTATTTATTATAATTATAATTATGTGTGTGGATTCTTTCAAAATAAAAGTGACATATGTTGCTGATTGCTGAAGAGTTTCTAAAATTTAACATCACTTTGTTCTCGTTCGTCTTTGCTTTGCTAGTGGAACAATCCTACAATGAATCAACAACAAAAAAAAAAAAAAGGCAAAATATGTAATCAATTTACAATCTCATCTGAAAATTCTGCTCAATTCTATCACGTTTTATGTCCATGAACATGAGGGAAAAGTATTAACAAAAACATTACTTTTTGAAACGGAAACAGATCGCCCCATTTCTTTTAATATAAAATTATCTTTAACATAATTAACTTTTTTAATTAAGGTAATTATATAAAACCCGACATGTTATAGTTTTTTTTGTTACTAATATTGTTATGCATACATATTTTTAAAAATTAATCATTTGAAAGCTGATTCATAATATTTAATACAGAGTATTGTCATTCATGTAGTAAAAGTTTCACTCTAAGTTTTTGTAGTTATGGCATGACAAATTTTGTATTTAAAATCGGAAATTATTTGATACTAGTTTTCATTTCGAACGAAGAACATATTTTTCTTAGATTCGCAAGTATTATGTTTTACTTTTACACATTCATATAAGATGACTCATAAGTTTACTATGTTATTCACATCTTTACCAACTTCGTTAGGCAAACAATGTTAGTTTCATTGTTTTAAGAATTGGTTCCCAAGATATCAGTTGAAGTGAAGAATTCCATACAATAGATATATGGTTCAAATTTTAACAACTCTGACACCTTCAATATATTATTAGTGTTCTACGGTTTACATCTCATGATGACTTTGGGATAGGGTTTGGCATGGTATCATTAAACAATTATTAAAAATATATATAGCAATAAATGCTCAAATTAGGAAGAACAAAAAAAAAAGAATGATTTGTATAAATGGTTTAATTGATTTAACTGTAGCCTTTATAATATGAGCTTTTAAATGTTGAAGATTGAAAGGGTTTTCTTCTTATCATGAGAGCCTTTTCATCTAAAGTTTCTCGATCAAACTTGTAAATCTAAAAACTATTTGTTGGATTTTTTGTCTCTTCCGGATCTTCAAACAATTGTTAACTGTTAAGTACTTATACAAATAACAGTAGCATATAACAAATTAGTATCTGCTACTATTATAAATAAGTTGATGAAAAAGTTATATACTAGACTATTATTGTGATTTTTTTTTAGATTTTTGGATTGATGAGTTGGACACAAAAAAAAACTTAGTTAAAAAAAAATATATTATGGATGTTTTTAAAAATTAACTAGTAAAGATACTCATGCGTTGCACGAGTCATATTTTTTTGTTGATGTTTGGTAGGTCAGGTACACGAAAATCCGACAGGTTGCAGGGCAAAGAGTTACTTCGTGCAAAAGTGCATCATGGTGTTGGGAATAGAGGCATTGATGTTATTCCTAACAACATAATATGATGCGAACAACAATTCCGTAACATTATTCTTGGTAGCATTCAAAGAAAGGAATTGACACTTGCTTATATGATATTGAAAGTTGATATAGCATGATAGCATTCAAAGAAAAGATGGAAAAATATAGCAGGCTCCAAGAATGTTCTATTACCAATTCAACAATTTCCGATTTCAAAATATGGATACAAATAGTTCAAAATAAATTCAAATCTCATTTGAACCAACCAAATTATAATTCGGATTACAATATAAAAGATATTACAATATTGTCTAATGTGACAAATAAATTCAAATCTCATTTGACAGCTTATAAATTGGCTAGTACTGTATAATTAAATCAACTAAAAATAGTCACTTGAAAAAATAAATGTTGTATTATAGCAGTCTACTACCAATAATTTTAAATTTATAACTCAACGAACTTAACTAGCTAGAATACACCTAGGCAGTGTACCTAATCAAATTATAGAATAGTTTAGATAAGTCGGGTGTCGATAACAAGGAATGATATTTAATTAATAAAATAATTACTAAAAGCTAAACTAAGAAAAACAATTAAAATATGGAGGGTTTTATCTGATTTCACAAGTTTAGAAAAACTTAACTAAAATACTTAATTAATGACTAAAAGGACGATTTAAAACCAAGAATATTTAGCTTTGATTCCCTCCTTTTGCCTATGGTTGATTTCAAAACAATGGATTGATTTCGTTAGTTAACAAATAAAAGTTACTAGTCATCGTGATCATACTAACTAGCATAAGTCAATTCAATAATATTAGCCTCAATGATCATGCAAGTTAAGGACACTAAATTGGTTTTAAAGATAATTTGGACTTTAAATGATAGAATCTACAAACTACTATTCTATGGTCAAGTCCAATAATCAAGCAAATGTTATGATCAAATACTACTCTCTAACACAGTTAAGCAAATAACTTATCACCTACACTAGGATATGGCTAATCTCTAGCTCTAGCAATTTAATGATCATAAATAACTAGGTAAAACAAGCTAATGCAATTAAATGCAGTTTAACTGCATAATCTTAAGGCAAGGCAATAAATGTTGAAACTATAACAAGCTAGGTTTAGATTTATCAAATAATATTTAAAGCAAAACGAACTTCATAAATCCATCAAATAAGAAATCAACGCATAGTAGTTATGAGTTCATCTAATCTAAGAAATCCACTGTTCTGTAATTGAGTTCCACTTTCCAAGGGTTCTTGGAAGGGTTTTTCTTCGTTAATTGTCACAACCCTCCGGCCTCCAACCTCTGAAATCGACTAGTTCGAATATATATAGTTGCCTAAAATTCGATTGCCACGAAGTGGGGAATAGATGTCACACCCCCAAACTAGATGGTGGAAACGTCTAAGGGTGGAACGAGAACACAATATCAAAATAATTGAATACATTGAAATACAAGTACATAAACAACCATCGTACCATATGCTTAGATAAGTTACATGACCCGGATGTTAATTGATATAAAAATACATTACCAGTTTTTGCATGTTATCAAATAAAGTAGTCCCTATACAAATATCACAAAGTTCAAGCAATGATATTTTGTGTCTTGTCTTCAAAAGTAATTCCACTGGTCCGAGCTTACCTGTTTACTTAGATTACATGTTATTTTAAAAGTCAACATAAAGTTTGGGAAAAATGACCTAAAAGCCCTTAAGTTTTCACAAAAATGTCGGTTTTACCCTTGGACGTGTTTTTGGTCCAGGAAAGCCGGATGTTTTGTTTTATTTGTTCATTTATACCATTTTAGTCGATTTCCAAGTAATCTACCAGTTATCGAATTCCAATAAAGCCCTCGAGTTTTCGAAAATGTTCGGATTTACCCTTACTTTGATTGTTATTTTAATTATTATTATTATTATCATTATTATTATTATTATTATTATTATTATTATTATTATTATTATTATTATTATTATTATATGTTTAATACATTTTTAAATGTATAAAAATATTTTATACGTATATTTTTCAATACGTTTTTAAATGTATAACAATATTTTTATAGATTTAAAAATATATTTACTTGTATTTACTATTTTAAAATATGTTTACTTCTATTTAGTATTTATATATATTTGAAAGCTAATGTATGCTTTAAAAACTTATTTATATATTAAAAATATATTTATTTGTATTTAGCAGGTATTAATATATATATATATATATATATATATATATATGTATTTCGCATAAAAATATATTGTACACATATAAATATAAAAATATCTATTTATAAGGTTTATATTGAATAAAAGGTATAACTATATGTATTTTTATATATTACAAAGTATAAATATGTATTTATTTCATATATATATATATATATATATATATATATATATATATATATATATATATATATATATATATATATATATGATTTGTATTTATACATATTTATATGGTAAATTAGATATAAAGAAAACATTTTTTTTAATTATTTGGGTGATTCATCAACCAAAACAAAAAAAGAAAAGTTTTTAGTGTTTACTTAGTAAGTATAAATATGTATTTATTTCATATTTATATGTATACAATAGTTTTTATACAAAATAAATAAATATTCATATCTATTAAATACAATTTAATACAAATAAATATATCTATTAAATACAAATAAAAGCATATTTGTACATTTAAAGATTTATTTATACATTTAAAAGTATTTTCATTTATATTTAATACATATAAATATGTATTTATTTTGTATAAAAACTATTGTATGCATATAAATATGAAATAAATACATATTTATACTTAATAATAGGTACAAATACATATAATTATATCTTGAGTAAATTACTGAAATCATCCCTGTGGTATAGTCAAAATTGCACGTTTGGTCCCTAACTTTTTTTTTTTGCACTCGGATTGTCTCTGTGATTTGATTTTGTTGCATTTTTCGTCCCTATGGTTTGGTAAAAATTGCATGTTTGGTCCCTAACTTTATGTATGTAAGGGATGAAAAATGCAATAAAATCCAACCACATGGACGAAAAACACAACAAAATCAAACCATAGGGACGATCCGAGTGCAAAAAAAAAGTTAGGGACCAAACGTACAATTTTGACCAAACCACAAGGACGATTTCAGTAATTTACTCTTATATCTTTTATACAATATAAAGCTTATAAATATGTATTTTTATATTTGTATGTAAACAATATATGTTTTATATGAAATAAATATATATTTATATCTACTAAATACAAATAAAAACATTTTCAATATATAAATACGTTTTGAAAGGAATGCATAGGCTTTAAAATGGATATAAATACTAAATACAAGTATATATATTTTTAAAAATATATTTGAAGTAATAAAAATATTTTTATACATTTAAAAATGTATGTATAAAATATTTTTATACATTTGAAAATGTAATAATAATAATAATAACAATAATAATAATAACAATAATAATAATAATAATAATAATAATAATAATAATAATAATAATAATAATAATAATAATAATAATAACAACCAAAATAACATTCAAAGTAAGGGTAAATTCGAACATTTTTTATAACTTAAGGGTAAATCCAAACATTTTTGAAAACACAAGGGCTATACTGTCATTAGGTAACCGGTAGGTTACATGGACACCAAAAAAAAGAGTATAAATGAACAAATTAAACAAAACATTTGGCTTTACTGGACCTAAAACTCGTCCAAGGGTAAAACTGATATTTTTGTGAAAACTTAATGACTTTTATGTCATTTTCCCTAAAGTTGGTGAGTTCGTAAGAGTTTAGTTGTAGAAAAATCCAATGTTTTTCCTTATGTCAACCTTGTAAAAAGTTTTGTTTCTATACGCCTTCAGCATAAAAGAAAAATGCATGTGTGTAGTATGTATTCCAAAATATTTATAAAATAGAAGTTCCTATAACTTCTAAACTTATAAAAAGTGTGCCTGGTCATGTGATTTTATTATCCAAAATCAATTGTATAACTAAATAACCATACTTATAAATGTAGTGTATAAGTAAATAACCATACTTATACATGTGTTTTGTATTAGAATAACCATACTTACAAAACCATACCTGTAAGTGAATAACCATACTTATAAATGTGTATTGTACTAGAATTTCACTATTCGATGTTATAGTGAGCCCTTATAATCGAGCTATCAGCTGTAATGTTGTCCGCCTCAACGCTTCTTCGGACATCGTTAAAATGTTAAGACAATCTGTCACACCCCAAAACCGAGAACGGCGGAAACGTTCTGGGGCGGAGGACGTCATGTACAGTATCACAACAATGAAAAGTAGTAAACAAGCAACAACATTATCCATTGCATTAATAATAGAATTATTATACAAGTGTGTTCTGTCAAATTTTGATAAACACTAAAGCATAAATCAAAATGAAAGATGAATCTTCAACGAGCTCCATCTTCCCTAGTCCTTGCATCGGTACCTGTCTATGATGACCTGAGGATACAAGTAATTTTGAAAGCGAGTATCAGCTTTAAAGCTGGTGAGATCATAAGTATTTTAGTGTCTTAATTTGTATGTAAATACTTGTATGTATTTGAAATGTAAGTATGTGTATGTATACGAATTGTAAGTATTGAAAATGTAAATGAACTGTAAGTATGAAAATGTATATGAATTGTAAGTATGAACATGTTTGTAAAACAACTGTAAACATTTGAAAAACCCTTGAAATCCTATGATTCCTATAGTAACAAAAGGAGTCTTCTACCAAGACTTAACTGTTCTCATGTAGTCTTCTACCAAGACCTAACTGTTCTGAATGTAGTATTCTACCAAGACCTAACTGTTCTGAATGTAGTCTTCTACCAAGACCTAACTATTCTGAATGTAGTCTTCTACCAAGACCTAACTGTAATAGTATCACCCTTTGGTACTCGGGAAAATAACAATGTTAACTGAAGACATTCGTAGATGTACATTTACCTCTGTTGCTAACAGCTGGGTATAGGAATAGTCAGTCCCCAAAAGTATACCTGTAATGGTATCAACCGTTGACATTCGTGGATGTGCTTTTACCTCTGTAGCTAACAGAGATTCTAGGAATGGTCAGTCCCGCAATGTATCCTTGGGTACTAGGATATTAATCCCAATCTATCTCGTCGATTGTGTGATTGAATCACAAGGTAAAGATAAGAATGAGGATTATATAATAGAATCTATACATATAAAATGTACTAGTAATTCCTGTAAGTGTACTCATGTACATGTGATCATGTAAACATATCTATGCAATAGTATAGTAATGTACTGTAATGTTCCACGTGTGCTAGCTGTAAAGTGTGATCTCTCTCTATCTAGCATGTATAGTAATGTACTCGTTCTAGTATCGTTGTATATGTTCTTCTCTAGTATAGTTGTATATGTTCTTCTCTAGTATAGTCGTATATGTTCCTCTCTAGTATTGTTGTATATGTTCTCATAGTAGTAAGTATTGACTCATGAATGAACTGACTCATAGTATGATATTGGGTTCTAGTAATAGTTCTAGTATCTTCCTAAACTACCCCTATGGTAGTTTACTAGTAATCTAACTGGTATGTATGGACATGGATGTATACCCTTGCTACCCAAGGGTATTGATTGAACTGGGAGAACCTTTATGACTACATATGTACACATGATATATAACTAATATTTAAACGACCTTCGGACGGGTACCCGATATAGACCACATCTCAAGCGCGAAAAGGAAATAGGGTGGATAGCCTTCCTAAGTCTTTTAAACATTACTCATATAAATATACATATATAGGCATGCAATTTATAATATAAAAGCATAAAGTAAGTTTTGTAAAACCTTTGAACATAATTATTATCTTAAGAAAAGATCGACTTGATGTCAATCATTAAAACATTTTGAAGGCATGGGTTTGATAAAACAATTTAGTATAAAGAAACATTTATTTGAAACGCAATTGTAAATAAGTTTGAAATGTAATATACATAGTAAAATGTACAGTGTAATAAAGAGTTTAAAACATATAAAATGTTTATAAAAATCATTTGAAGAAAACTGTTTGGTAAAACGGCTAATGTGTAGTAAATCATTTGAATGTTACATATTAATCACATGTGATTGATATAATAACTAGCGTAATTCTACCTATTAATCACATGTGACTGATATAATAACTAGTATGATTCTACTTGTATCCCCCCCCCCCCATAAAACATTTAAAAGTAGTTTAAAACATTATTTAAGGGGTATGAACTCACCTGTAGCAAGTGGATCGGAAGGAAGTGTCGGATAAGTGCTTGGTGTCAGGTGAAGACTTAGACACGCACAAAGATCCTAATAACATATAAGGATATATGTATATAAAAAATTAGTCTTTATACAACTAATAAACAAATTCAAGACACTCTAAGGCATGACAAACACTTTGAATAAGTGTTATAAGTGCTAAGGAGTGCATCTAAGTATTGTAGGGAAAGGCTAGTGTGTTTGGGGTTCAAGGGTAAACTCCCTTGGAGTTTACGGTTTTCATGACCATTAGCCAAGGAGTTTACGACAGTAAACTCAAGGGTTTATGGTTGTAAACTCTACACTTTATGACCATTTGTTGGTTTGAAGTCTTCTAAGCTATTCCAAGCATTCCTACTTTATGATTTAGCCTTAGGAAGTGTTGTGTGGCATCAAAACACTCCTAAATGGAGTTTACGGTCTAAGGACCAATTCTCCATGAGTTTACTACCTTAAACTCATGAGTTTACTACCTTAAACTCCTAAGTTTGATATTTGGCGGTTTTCAAGTCCTTAGCTCAAACATGGCACTAGTCTAGGTTAGATTCTAGCCATAAGGAACAACAATGGGCCATTTATGGGACATTTACACCACATTTGAGGTGTTTACGGTTTTGGGAGATCCCCAAACCGTAAACACATAAAAATAAATGATTTTGGTGCTTTTTGTGTGATACACTCATCAAGGATGGATCTAGACAAGTCCTTAAGGCATTGTGAAGCATCTAGACACCCTAAAGCACCCTAAGGCACTATATTGGGTGTTTACGGTTTTGGGAGCCTCCCAAAACCGTTAACACCTTGTTCTTGGGACTTTTCCTTGGTATAAACATGTATAGCAAGCTTAAAATGACTCTAGGATAGAAGTACTTACATAGAGGAAGCTTGAAATGAACTTTAAATCCAAGAACACTTACTATGTGTTCTTCGTGTTCTTGGTGTTTTTGGAAACTAATCAAAACACAAAAAATGGATGGATTAAAGGATGTACAATCACTAGATTAAGTGATATACTAACTTGAAAGGGCTAGAAACACTTACTAGATTGATGATTTTGAATAAAAACTTGGATGATACTTGAGAGGATATTTTGGAGTTTACTCTTTTGACATTTGGGGAGTAAACACAAATGACTAACTTTTTGGGGAGTAAACTCATACATAGGTATGAGTTCACGGTTTTGGGTGATTTTTCAACCCAAAACATAAAAGTTTGGTCGGGAATTTCTAAGACGCGAGGTGTTTGCGGTTTTTAAAATTCACAACCCGAGACGACACTTTCTTTTGCCCGTTCATTTAAAAATAATATTAAAATAATCAAACAAACTTTATATTTCTTAAAAATAAGAAATAATGAATTTACCTTATGATACGAAGTGGTTGACTTTTAGGGTTTGACCGAATGGAAATTTCGGGTTGTCACACAATTGTCACCCTTGACCCATCGGTTGTGGTTGTAGCTGGCAATCATAGGTGGGGTTTGTCAATCCCATATAAATCTATACACAACTCTTCCGCTCATTTAAGATTTAATGATTATAAGGTCGGGACCTAATGTATTGGTTGAAGAAACATCTTACATAACCCGTTGAAAGTATGTTAGTCTAGATGTAAATGAAATCAAAGTTTTCCATGTCTAGGGTAATGATTAAAGTGTTGTGTTGTTTACCCAATGTTTAATAGTATTATCTAATGGATAATTGTATTATACAATGTATAATGATTTTATCCAATGTATAATCACAAAATATTAATCTTTCATATTTAGACTTTTGGTAAAAATGTATGTTTGTGATTATCCAATCTGTAATAGTATTATCCATCATGCAATAGATCTAGACTTTAGAAACTTATCTAGCATGCATCTAAAAGAATGAAACTTGTGAGCTTCATTTGATCTAGGACTCTTGTGTAAAGTTATTGACCAAAGTGTAATTTGTTAGCATGACATGTAATCTCCCTCGAGAGAATGAAATGAGTAAAACTAGTAGAAAAAGGGGGTATGGTTGTTATGTTATTGTCCAAAGGCTAAACGAACTTGGAGATGGTGGTCCTTGGCTTGGATCTTAATGTTCTTGAGCTTTCTGAAACATCCTAAAAATACAGGCCAAAAATTTCATTTTTAAATCATTAATATAACCATAAATATCATCATCAAATAAAAAGCATAAACAATGTATCTCAAAATATCATAACTGTCAAAATTTATCAGAGTATAAACATCCCAGGCTAAACAAATGGTGTGTGCACTATAATCATCCTGAGCTCCTCTTTTGAAAACCGAAGTACCTAAAACCAAAACTGAAAAGTGTAAGCACAAAGCTTAGTGAGTCTCCCTAACTTGCCACATATCATACACATAACATGCAAATAGGAGATACGGGCCCCACCTACACCCCATTGTCTAGGAGATTCGGGCCCCGCCCACACTCTGTTGTCTAGGAGATTCTGGCCCCGCCCACACTCTGCTACTATCATGCATACAAGTATCACAAAGACAATAGATATATCTAATTTTATCAAGCAGTCACATATCTATACCCAAATAATACTACGAGATTTGGGCCCCGCCCACACTCGGCTACTATGAGATTCGGGCCTCACCCATACTCGAATAATAATGAGATACGGGCCCCGCCTACACTCACATACATAAACAACCACATACAAGTATCACACATACAACAAATATAACAATCCAACAATCTTACTGATATCTATACTCTGGTAATAATGAGATACGGGCCCCGCCCACACTCTGTGTTCCTATCAAGAACATATAAACTACATAGGTCGGCATTGGTGCCTTAGACCCGTTCCTACTGGGAGATGACTCACCTCACACTGCTGAAGTCTCGCGAACAAAACCCTAGCTTCTGGATGACAGATTCCTGAATCTATCAACATCAAAATAACACCCAATTAATAATTAGATCCCAACACATATCCATAAGTCCATGCTTGGGGTAAAAGACTAATTTACCCCTAACTTACCTTGATTAAAGCCTAAGGCCCAATCCAAAGGCCCAAAAGTCTAACAATGAACCAAAGCCCAACATATGGCCTGATTTTCCAAATTGGGCCCAAACCCCTACATGGTCTTACCTTAAGGCCCAACCATTTATTTTGGTCCAAACACTTGGCAATCCAATGGTCCAATATCTCATAATCATCAAGGCCCCTTTATGGCCCAATTTTTCCCAATTGGGCCCAAGCTTGTCTAATGGGCCTTATCCTAAAGCCTAATCTAAATATTTTAGTCCATATACTTGTTCTTGGATGGCTCGTCAATAGTTCAAGCATCTAGGCCCAACGGGAAAGGCCCAACTCAAACCCAACACAATTAGGGTTTCACCTGAAATGATGATTAGGGTTAAGTGTTCTCACTTAACCCATTAAGTCCATTATTCCGCTAAGTCATCATACAATGGAATCGGCATAAGTAATAACTTCAGTCCACTGGTCCACACACGGGCCCCGTTAGGTCCAAACCAACATTTTCTAAAATTAGGGTTTTCTAAACCCTTATTAGGGTTTCCAACCCAAATCACAAACCAACTAAGTCCAATTTAAGATATTAGGCCGATTAGGGTTTCACTAAGCTGGGTACCACCCACTACCACCTCGTGTAGTGGTGGTTAGTGGCGGCCACCACCTTACGGGGGTGGTGGTGGGTTTTCTGACCATAAAAACACACATACAACCTCATAATAACGAAAGCAACAAATACATTCAAACACACACTCATACACACACCCACAACCACCTCCCACGGTGGCTGGTGGCTGCGAGATATGACAGAAACGGCAACCAGCATGGTTGGTTGCCATGGTGGTGCGCCTAACCTCCAGCCAACAGTCTTCATGAGTCCCAACATCTTTAAACGTAAAATACGACAAGAATCTATGGCTGGAAATGAAGAAGCTAATGGAAACAGCGGTCAAGGCCGATAGTGGTAGCTAGGGTGTACCCACGTTACACTCTCCAGAAAGAAAAAGAAAAACAAAAGAGAGAATGGTCGCAGATACCTTACCGAGAGTTTCCGGTTTCTCGTGACCCGCACATCAACGCCCACAATGAATTCCATGGTACTCGGTGGTTCTCCGGGTTGCCCACGATATCTGACAGCAGACATCGCAATGGCGACCTTCATCGGCATTGTAGCGATTGTCGGTCGGACCTGTAACGCAAGCGGTGGCTGAAAATGCTATAAATGGTGGTGGCGGCTGATGGTATAATGACTTAGGGTTAGCGTTCCAATATTACAATGAGAGGGAAAGAAAAGAAAGATACGAGGTGAAACTCGTGTCTCATTTCAACTTTGGCCATATTTCCAAAATCAGCCCTTCCTCAAAAAATATTTTCCACTTTAATCCTACATTTACCCTTTACCCCTGATTCCATAAATTCATTTCATTTTAGGTCCAAAACTTACCATTCAGTCCCTTAGCCTCTCAAATCTCTTGAAATTAAGTCCCAATAATTTACCAAGCAGTCCCTGCCTTCATAAATATTTACAAACCACTTTGGAACTTACACTTTTAACCCCTAACTCCCAAAATTGTATCAATTAACTCCTTGAGACCAACACCTTGCTATATTATTATTGATTTTTGGGCTACTATTTATTCATTAATCTTTCTACTTATTTATTTAACAAACAGGATGTTACACTTTCCTTCCAAGATCTTGAATTGTGAGGATTGTGTGGGCAAGTGATTGAGCTTGGAATGAAGAAATTAGAGAATGATGGTGGTGAGGCGCAACTTTCGGCCAAGAGAGGGAGAGTGAGGGTGGGAGAGTTTTCTTGGTTTATCTTGAGTTGTGAAGGAGGTGGAGATATTTACAGGGAAAAAGTGCCCTAGGTTGTATGAGGGGATGGGGGCTGAATTTTAGGGGTATAGGAGGGGGTATTTTTTATTTAAAAGGTGTAAGAAGATATCATTATGTTGTCTTATAATGATTTTGCATTATTTTAATGGGTTAACTTTTTTATATTAAATTAAGGATCTTTAGTTGTGTGTGTGTGTATGCATGGATTTATAAATATAATAACTTTTATAAAAATACACCAATTCTTATTCATAAAGAAAGTGTCATAAAAGATCGTTACCATAATAGTTTTTCTTATGATTATTAGTGGTTGGTGATATGGAAGTTAGTATATTTCATTTATACTTATTACAACCTTAAACACTAAAGGTCATTTGTACGTTGTATTCCCATACACCTGGTATGACGTATTGTAATAACCCGATAAATCATTCACCGATCATCTATTTGGTCACGCATATATTGTAGTGTTAAACGTACCGACCTACATACAATTTGAAGTTGGAAAAGGAAATGTTAATTCATTAAAAGATTTCTAATATCTCATAATAGTTGTGAGAGATATATTAGTTTTTACCTTAATTATGGTTTACTTCTGTTGGCTAAAATTGACGATGTCACATCATCCCCCTGTTGAAAATAATTCTGTCCCGAAATCAGTTTTAGGTACCGAGGTCCTAGGGACTTTGAAATAGTTGGGGATATTTTTGTTTCATTTGATCCTCGCATTCCCAAGTAAATTCAGGTCCCCGCTTAGTGTTCCAGTGGACCTTTACTATTGGAATGCGACTTTGTTTCATTTTCTTGACTTCCCTATCCATGATTTCGACCATTTCTTCAATGAAATTCAGATCTTCATTGACCTCGATCTCGTCTAACTAAATGAAAAAGGTTTCGTCGAAAGGTGTGATGTATATTGCTTAGTTCTTGTGGCAATCAGAGCTTGTAGGCTACATGACCTATTCTCGCAAGGATTTCAAAAGGTCCTATATACCGTGGATTATGTTTACCTCGTTTTCCAAATCGTATCATCCCTTTCCATGGAGAGACTTTAATAGTACTCGATCTCCAACCTGAAACTCCAAAGGTTTGCGCCTCCTGTCAGCATAGTTGTTTTGCCGATCTTAAGATGCTTTCAGTCATCCCCTTATCTGAATGGTATTTTCCTTTGTTTCGTTTATAATTTTGGGGCCAATGAGTATCTTGTTCGTCACTTAACCCCTATCCAGTTGGGTATCACCAACTTTAACCCAACATAAGGGTGACCTGCATTTACATCCGTAAAGAGCTTCAAATGGAGTGACTTTGATGCTGGAATGGTAGTTGTTGTTGTAGGAGAATTCGATTAAGGGCTGGTGAATGTCGCATGCATTACCGAAGTATATCAAATAGGCATGAAGCATGTCTTCTGGTGTTTGAATGGTTCGCTCACTCTGACCTTCTGTTTGGGAATGGTAAACTGTACTTATGTTGATTCAGGCTCCCAAGGACCTCTGAAATAATTTCCAAAAGCGTAAAGTGAATCGATTATCCTTATCCAGGATGATGGATATTGGCACACCATGCAGTCTCATATTCTCATTGAAATACATCTTTGTCAGCGTTTCCATTTTGTCGGTCTCCTTGATTGGTAGGAAGTTGATGGACTTGGTTAATATGTCAATAACCACTCATATTGTAACACCCCGACTCTTAGGTATAAACTTTTCAGTCTTATATTTTCATTTTGAAAGGTCTACTCGATGAGTTGGATGCCCTGACTCGTCGAGTAAGAACGGATTCAGACACGTGTTTAAAGTGACCAACTCGACGAGTTGGAAGACATGACTCGACGAGTTGGAGCTCGAGGATGAAACCCTAATTTCCTGAGTTTTCCCCCCTATTTAAAGGGTCATTAGCCTCCCTTAGCCTCTCTTAGAGCCCCCTTTGAGCTAAGAAACCCTAAATCGTGTTTTCTCCCCATATTTGTGTGTTATTAAGATTGGAAGGTGGATCTTGGTGAGAAGAGCTTAAAGATCAAGAAGCTTGGAGCAAGGAATAATTTAGGATCTAAACTCTACTCCATTTTTAGCATCACTTGATGGTAACAAGCCGTTACCTTGAACTTCCTTCCATCTAGGTCTCTTCATGTTTGAGATTACAGCCATTTTAGCATGATTGGTGATTCATTTCGGGTATTGAGCATGATCTGAAGTTTCAACTTCAGATCTAGGCTTATCTTGGTTGTTATAGTCATAAAGCTTCATCCTTTAGCAAGATAATGCATTTTCCCCACCTAGAACTTCTTATTTAGCTTGATTTTGGCCCTTAACACCTTGTATGTACATAAAGTTTGCAACTTTACGTAGGAAGTATGCCTTATGAGCTTAGATCTACAATATGGAGCTTTGGGGTGGCTTCAAATCATCTGAATGGAGAAAGGATTGAAGCGAATCGACGAGTTGCATGGCCAACCCGACAAGTCCGATGAAGGTTAGCCTTTGAAGGATCCACATGAAGTCCGCGAGTCAGCAAGACGACTAGACGAGTCAATTAGGATTTCCTCGACTTGTGAACATGCATGGGCTCAACGAGTTGTTTGGAAACTCGACGAGTTAACTAGGGGGTTTCATGACTTCTCGAGTTTTGGGAGGACTTGACAAGTCAGTGAGCTGCACTTGACGAGTTGGGTCAACATGGACTATTGACCTTGACCGTTGACCTTGACCTTGACCAAGGGTTGACTAGATTGACTTCTGGGGGTATTTTGGTCATTTGGAAATTTATGGAAATGTTTTTATGGTAAATATAGGTGGTGGAGTCTGTGGTTGTGATTCAAGAGTTTAAGCTTATCACTTCAGCTCGACATTTGCGAGGTGAGTTTTCCTCACTATACCAAAGGGTCGAAGGCACCAAGGTCGGCCCTTTGGATTGTTATCCTGATATGTTATGCTAGTATGATCTGTTAGATCGGTATCCTGGTAGATAGGATGTTATTATGTTGCTATGATCTGTTAGATCGGTTTGTTTGTCTATAGAGTATTATGTGATTATTGGTTATATGTGCACATGTTTGATTGTTGGTTGAGGCTTATCTGCTTAGTGCGAAAGCCAATAGACATGGGCATTCCAACCCGATGATTGTGGGTCGTGAGTATTCCATCCTGAGGATGATTGGACTCGTAGTAAGTGAGCATTCCAACGTATTGGTTGTGGGCCTGGGGTATTCCATCCCAAGGCTGACTGGACCCATAGTATGTTGGCATTCCAACCTGATGGTTGAGGGCATGGGGTATTCCAACCCGATGGTTGACTGGACCCATATTATGTTGTTTGCGATTATATTTATATTGTTGTATGTATGGGTATTTTGGGGGAAACTCACTAAGCTTTGGACTTACAGTTTTAGTTTTTTTTTCAGGTACATTAGATGATCACGGGAAGGCAAAAGGCGTGATCGTACAGCTCCTCATATTTTTATGACCTTGTTTCTGGGATACTCAAATATTATATTATTTTGAAAATAAGTTTTGTAATATTCAATGGTTTTGAGATGTTTTAAAAAGATTAAATTTGGCATGATATTTATGGATGCTACACGTATGGTGTCAATTCCACCAGAAGTCTTGGGTAATTTTGTTATGAAGTCCATGGTAATCCACTCCCACTTCTACTTGGGTATTTATGGTTGTTGTAACAATCCTAAGGGCTTTGGTACTCTACCTTGACCTTGACACATGTCAAACACTTGCCGACATTAGTGGCAATCTCAACTTTCATGTTCGGTCACTGATACATCTTTTTCAGGTCCAAGTACATTTTGTCTGAGCCAGGATGAATGAAATATTTATTCTTGTATGCTTCGTCCATAATCAATTCTCTAAGGCCACCAAACCTTGGTGTCCAAATTCGATTCATGAAGTATTGAATCCCATTATCTCTGAATCCAAAGTTCTTATTCATTCATCGCAACGCTTTAGTTGCAGAGTTTTCTATTTTATGGGCCTTGAGTTGAGCATTCTTGATTTGTGTGAAAAGATGTGAGTGTATGATCATTGGTAACGATCTTATTCGACACCATGAGTGTTCCTTTTGTCTCAAAGCATTTTCCACTACTTTCGCCTTGCTCGGATGGTAACGGATATCACATTCATAACCATTTAACAAATCAGCCCATATTTTTTTCCTTATGTTAAGGTCTTTCTGGTTGAGGATATGCTTAAGGCTCTTGTGATTAGTAAATATCGTACACTTGTTACCGTACAAATAATGCCTCAAAATCTTCAATGCAAATACTATAGCTCCAAGCTCAAGATCGTGGGTGGTATAGTTGACCTCATGGGCTTTGAGTTGCCTGGAAGCATAGGTTATGACCTTTCCTCTTTGCATGAGCACGCATCCTAACCTTTGTTTCGAAGCATTGCAATACACAACAAAGTTCTACGTGCCCTTTAGGAGGGATAGGATCGGTGCACTACACAATGCTCGCTTCAATGTATAAAAGGAATCCTCTTGTTTGTCTTCCCAGTCAAAACTCACCCCTTTTGTCTTAACGTTGTGAGGGGTTTAGCTTTTTTGGAGAAGTTCTTGACGAATCTCCAATAATAGCCAACAAGAACCAAAAATTTGTGTATCTCTGTTGGCATCCTTGGTGCTTCCCAGTTCTTTATTTCCTTTATTTTGGATGGGTCAACATGTATTCGTCCTTATTGACCATGTGCCCCAGGATGTCTACCTTCCGTAACCAGAACTCACACTTAGAAAATTTTTACGTACAATTTCTCCTTTCGTAACAACTCCAATATCGATCTCAAGTGCTGACCATGCTCTTTTCCACTTTGTGAGTATATCAATATATCATCGATGAATATAATCAAGAATTTGTCTAGGTATGGTCTGCATATGCGGTTCATGAGGTCCATGAACACCGCTGGAGCATTGGTTAGTCCGAATGGCATTAAGACAAACTTGTAGTGACCATATCGAGTTCTGAACGCTGTCTTCGGAATATCTTCTTCATGAACTCTAAGTTGGTGTCTTTGATGAGTAGTTGGATCCCTATAATTGTTCGAATAGGTCATAAATTATGGGGAGTGGATACATGTTTTTGATGGTTAGCTTGTTCAATTCTCGGTAGTCAATACACATTATAAAGGTTCCATCATTATTCTTTACAAACAGGATCGGTACTCCCCAAGGTGAGAAGCTCGGTCTGATAAACCCTTTATCTAATAATTCATGTAGATGAATAGATAATTCTTTCATCTCTATTGGGGCTAGTCTGTATGGGGACTTTGCGATAGGGGATGCTCCTAGGATTATATTGATTCTGAACTCAACTTGTCGAATAGGTGGTAACCCCGGGAGGTCTTCTGGAAATATGCCAGGAAAGTCTCACTGACTTCTGCTATGTTCATGATTTCCTTCACCTTTTTCTTATTTTCTATGATCTGGGCTATGAATGCATAATACTTCTTGTGCAAGTACTTTTGCGCTTTCATACATGATATGATTTGATGTCCTTTGCTTGGTTTATCACTGTATACAACGAGAGTTTTGTTATTGGGTAGATTGAGTCGGGTGGCTTTCACGTGACACATAATGTCGGCACGATGAAGGTCCAACCAATCCATACCGACTATTACATCGAAGCTCCCAATAGTCATAGGCATGAGGTTAATTTGGAAGGTGTGGTCATTTAGTGTTAGTGTGCAGTTCATGTAAATTTCCATGGTATTTTTGGTTCTCCCATTAGCCATTTCTACAATATAGATTTTTTAAGTGGTTGGGGGTTCTGTTTTGTAATTGTTTGAGCTTATGATTAACAAAAATTCTTTCGGCTATGGTTCTTTGTTGGAGTTGCAGGAGACCGTCAGGTGGCATTAGATTAAGATGGAGCTCCAGACGAGGGAGTAGAGACCGGCCTTGGCTCAGTCGCAACCCGCACCGAAGCGGTTCAAGGCAGCTGATGTTAGATCTTGGGGTCATAAGGGTCGCACTTGTGGGAAGTGTGGCAAGGTTCATGAGGGTGTTTTTCAATCATCTTCTGGTTTCCACAATTGTGGCCGGTAGGGCCATATGGCGCGGGATTGCCACCAACAGTCCCCAACACTCAGCTCAAGGATTTGTTACTATTGCAACCATGTTAGCCATGTGAAAGCCAACTGCCCCTTGCTAGTTGCTAGGCCATCGCAAGCTCTAGTGCCGACTACTTTAAGGATCATATATGGGAGTCAGGTAAGGGTAGAGCCCCCGAGAGCTCGAGGTCGTGCTTTCCGTCTCACTGCTGAGGAGGCTAGAGCAGCTCTAGATGTTGTGATTGGTATGTTTCTACCCATTATCTTGTTGATTATGCTTTTGTGTTATGCTTATATATGTGTCTCTGTTGGGTACATTCCTAGTGAACTCTCTGCCTGCTCTTGTGTTGTTTGACTCGGGTGTAAGTCGGTCCTTTGTATATCCATTGTTAAATAAAGAGTTTTATATGCCTATTGGGGAGTTAGAGTGTTTATTGCAGGTTTCTATGGCCAATGAACACGGGGTTTCTATGCCTTCCATGTATCAGGGTTGTGTATTGAAGATCTTCAGGGTGCCTTATCCGATTGATCTGGTCCATATTCCCATGGGGGATGTTTACATTATAGTAGGTATGGACTAGCTAGCCCGACTTAGCGCGATGATTGATTGTGAGGGCCAGCAATTGGTAGTTCGAACCCCAAGTGGAGGAGAACTAGTTATTTATGAAGAGGGTACCAGGGTCAGTTCAAGGTTTTGTTCGACAACCAAGGCTCGTCAGTATATTTAGCACGAGTGTGCATGTTATTTGGCTTATGTGGTTGACACTCGAGTTGGGGATCAGGTTTCTGTTTCAGAAGTTCCAGTGGTCAGGGAGTTTGCTAATGTGTTTCTAGAGGAGTTACCCAGTGTGCCTCTCGAGAGGCGGGTCGAGTTTAGGATTGACCTTGTGCCAGGTGCGACCCCGATTTCCAAGGCGCCATACTGCTTGGCACCACCTGGCACCTAAGATGCAGGAGTTATCATCTCAGTTGCAGGAGTTGCTAGGCAAGCAGTTCTCCATGGGGAGCGACGATACTGTTCGTCAAGAAGAAGGATGGTTCACATTAGATGTGTATTGATTATCAGGAGTTAAATAAGTTGATGGTGAAGAACTATTATCCCCTCCCGTGGATTGATGACCTCTTTGATCAATTGAAATATGCATCTTGGTTCTCCAAGATAGATCTGAGGTCTGGATATCATTAGGTTAGAGTGAGAGAGAAGGACGTGGAGAAGACCGTGTTTCAAACTTGTCATGGGCATCACGAGTTCGTGGTGATGCCATTTGGGCTCATCAATGCGCCTGCCGTGTTTATGGATTTGATGAATCGGGTATGCATGCCAATGCTCGACCGATTTGCTATTATGTTCATTGATGATATATTGGTGTATTCCAAGACCTGAGAGTAGCATGAGTAGAATCTACGAGAGATCTGAGGTTCTTGAGGCGAGAACAACTTCATGCCAAGTTTTTAAAGTGCGAGTTTTTTGTTACGAGAGGTCCAGTTCCTAAGACACCTCGTTAACCAGGATGAGATTTTGGTTGATCCGACTAAGATCGAGGTTTTGATGCAGCGGGAGGTTCCGAAATCTCCCTCATATATCAAGAGTTTCTTGGGTTTGGAAGGGTACTATCGGAGATTCATTCATGATTTCTCCAAGAATGGTACCCCTTACTCATTTGACGAGGAAGGGGGTCGATTTCCGATGGATCCCTGAGCAATAGTCGGCATTTGAGACTCTTTGGCAGAGGTCATGTGAGGTCCCGATATTGATCCTCACGAAGGGAATTGAGGATTTTGTGGTATTTGTGATGCATCCATCACCAGTTTGGGGGGCAATCCTCATGTAGAGAGGATGTGTGATTGCTTATGGTTCGCGGCAGTTGAAGCCGCATGAGACACGATATCACACTCATGACCTGGAGTTAGGGGTAGTGGTTTTTCCCCTCAAGATTTAGAGCACTATCTTCATGGGGTTTGTTGTATTGTCTACACATATCACAAGAGTTTGAGGCATAATATGGATCAACCAAACCTGAACATGGGGCAACATAGGGGCTGGACGTAGTCAAGGATTATGATTGTGAGATCCTTTACCATTCAGGGAAAGCGAATGTAGTGGTGGATACTTTGAGTCGTAAGCCAACTGGATCTCCGGATAGGGAGATGTGTATGAGGATATCAGTTGATTCCCCACTTTTGGGATTGATCGGGGAGCTGATGCCAAGGGAGTTCGGATGGAAAACTGGAAGTAGAAGAGGATCAGATATGAGATTGACAGATTTGTCACGGATAGTCGAGGGTTATTGACCCAGTATGGTCGGATCAGGGTTCCAGTTTTTGGTGGGATCAGACAGATTGTGTTTGAGGAGGATCATAAGTCTCGTTTTTATACTCATCCAGGGGCCACCAAGATGTATCGTGATTTAAGATTGAGCTATTGGTGGCCATGTATGAAGAGGGAGATAACTTGGTATATTGAGAGATGTATGAATTGCAGGATGGTCAAAGCTGAGCATTAGAGACTGCATGGCAAGTTTCAGCCTCTGGAGGTTCCCATGTGGAAATGATGCAAATTTTGATGGATTTTATCACCAAGTTGCAGAAGACAGTAAAGGGTTGTGACGCTATATGAGTCATCGTGGATCGATTGACCAATATTGCCCACTTTTTGTCAGTTCAGGAGAGTTCTTCGGCCAAGAAGTTGGTCGATGTGTATGTTCACAAGATTGTCATCGTCATGGATTTCCAATCTCTATTGTTTCATATCGTTATGTTCGGTTCACTTCTTGTTTCTAACTGAAGTTCCACGAGGAACTGGGCACGAGGTTGCATTTCAAGACAACTTATCATCCGCAGATTGATGGCTAGAGTGAGCGGACGATACAGACCCTTGAGGATATGTTTCGGTCCTATATTATCTATTTTGGTGGGAGTTAGGATTCCTATCTACCTCTTGCAGAGTTCTCTTACAACAACAATTAGCACTCCCGCATTGGTGCTCTGCATTTTGACCTCTTGTATGGCGAAGATGTCGCGCCCCGGTTTGTTAGGGCAAGGTCAGTCACAGGGTTATGAGGAGGACCGAATTCGTTCTTCATACCACAGAGTTGATTCAGTAGATCAGGCAAAGACTACAGACTGCTCAGAGTCGGCTGAAGAGCTATGCCGACCAACGCCGATCCGAGTTGGAGTTTCAGGTCGGTGATATGGTATTATTGAAGGTCTCACCTTGGAAAGGTGTGATACGCTTCAGGAATAGGGGAATTTGGGTCCCCGATATATTAGGCCTTTTCGGGTGGTTTCCAGGGTTGGCAAGGTTGCTTACAGATTGGATCTACCTGAGGAGCTCAGCTAGATTCGCATCACTTTCCAAAGGTATTTCCTTGTTGCACAGGACCTTCATCTTTCTTTCTAACATAATTATTAGCCTATCCATATAGTTCAGGTGCTCATCGAACTTAATATCATCCGAGGAAAGCACTGCATCCTCATCTAAAATGCACTTTCGTACCTAGGAGCTCCGAGTGGACCTGGGAGCCGGAGGCTGAGATGCAGGAGCATTATCCTGAGTAATTTTCCGCAGCAGGCTTCGAGGAAGAAGTCTAATTCAAGTGGGAGAATTTTAACATCATGATGCTAAGGTAATTCAAATTTCAATGCTTTAATTTTATTATATTGCGTTTAGTCCCTAAGACCAAGAAAATGTGCATTGGACCCCTAGTGACATTTTGTAATTTCGACATGGAGGAGTACGCCATGCGTACTAGTGTGTACGCTAAGCGTACAAGAGTGTTTCCTAGTATGTTGGGTGTATATCTATGTACACGGGGCATACTTGCTAAATAAGGAAACCCTATTTTTTAGGGTTTGGCTAGTATTTAAGCATCATTATGGCCTCGTTTCCCTTTACCTTGATGACCTACACCCTCTCTTTCGTGGTTATAACCCAAGAACCAGCTTATGAAACCATTTCAAGTATTAAAGTTTGTGTTTATGTGCTTAGAAGAAGAAAGGAGGAACAAAGCTCATCTTGGAGGGAAGAATCATCTTGGATCTGGAAGTTTTTCATCATTTTCTATCATTTCAAGCTATAAAGTTCATATGTTGATGGCTAGTTTTCTAGATCTTGTTTATCAGTGTTTTTGTGTCCCTTTTTCTTCCCAAAAGTCTCATCTTGAGCATGAAATGTTTTGGATGTTTTGAGTTGTCCTTTCAGACCCTAGGAGGGATCCTTAGCCATAAAAATGAAGTCCCATTGGTTAGAATTGATCCATGCATCTTGTAGAAGGTCTTAATGGATTAAGACCTTGAGTTAAGCTCTTATTAGGTATGTAAAGTTGTAAACTTGGAAACTTTATGACTCTAGAGTGTGTTTTAGTCATGGATATGAAGTTGAGACGTAAGAGCTTAAACCATTAAGCTCTTAATGAGGTTTTGGACTTTGCAAGGGTAAGCCCCGCGTACGAGGTCAACCACCCCGATGGTGGTCAGCTAAGAGGGTTGGAATACGCCTAGCATACCTCCAAAGTATGCCCCATGTACTCGCATTGGGCCAGCTCATTTGGGTTGACTCGGCTGTGTTGAATTGGTTGACTTAGTAGGTTTGACCGGTTGACTTTGACCAAGTTTGGCCTTAAGGGTATTTTAGAAATTCTAATTGGTTTGGTTATTTGGTTGGAATAGGAGGCATTCAGAGCTGAGATTCGGAGTCAGGACCTTGTCAACTTCTGTTCAATTTGCGAGATGAGTTTTACTCACTCTACTTGCGGGTCGAAGGCACCAAAGATGACCCATTGGTTTGAAAACTTGATATTCGTTGATATGTTGAGTATGGAATAAATATGCATGCTAGTTTTGACATGCTAGTATGGTAGATTGGTAGGACTACCTGTGATAGTGTTTGTATGATTATCTGTATATGTTAGTATATGTTATATGTCAACATATTTTGTGGGTTACGTTTAGGTTGTACTGCTCCGTGCGGTAGCCAACAAACCCTAGAGCAATCTAGATATGAGTTGAGGGTCGGGTAGGGCATGCCAAACTCATATCGAGGGCCCATGAGCATTCCAGATACGAGCTGAGGGTAGGGTAGGGCATGTCAGATTCATACTGAGGGCTTGGTGGTATTCAGTCTGAGGACTGATATGATCGAGGAGCAAGCCATACATAAGATGTGGGCCCGGAGGGAAATCCAAACATATGTTGTGGGCCTAGGGGTAATACAGTCTTTTAGTTGTGGACCCATTGCATGCTATTATTGTATATGTGTTATTTTGTTATGTGTTGATACTTTGGGGATCTCATTAAGCTTTGGGCTTACTATTTTGGGTTATGTTTCAGGTACTTCAGACGATTGCACGAAGCGAAGGCGTGACCGTACACATCCTCATGTTTTGACTTATGATTTTGGGAAACTCTGATATTGAACATGTTTTGAAAACGATGTTGTAAACAATTTATGATTTTGTGTTGGTTTAACAGAAATTATGAAATTTAAGAGAAAGGAGGTCATCATCTACAGTATAGAAAGAAGCAATCTACTAACCTTCAATCGACCAATTAATATGCCCTAATTAGAAGAAAAAAAACTTTTAACTCTGTATTGTGTTCCTCTTGAGGTGATACCTTCTTTTTCTTCTGATTTGTCGGCCAAGCGAAGTCAGATGACCAAGATTAAGGTGAAACCAAACTCATATTGATAGGTGAGTAGGCTATTCGAGGGAAAAGAGATGTGAGACGGCTATTTGAGGCGACAAATAGGAGGCAGGTGGAGAGTTGAGCTCTTAATATAGGGTGAATCGGCAAATGAAATCAGAGGCAGTGAGGCACATTGTACAGGTGCTTCAAATTATGTAGGAGGTGGCATGCTACTTTGGGGTAAACGTCGATGTCAAGAAAAAACCCAGCTTCAAGTCACTGTAGGTAAGTAGGCAGACGCCACTCATCAGGAAACGATGTCATTTGTGGGACTCCCTATGTGGACTCACACTCTATTTATGGCTGAGGGAAGGTTGAAGAAAGCAGACAACCATGTGACGAGAGGAAGCACCTCAATGACGTGCATAGTATTACCATCCAAAAGAGAGTCTCGCATATAGGTAAATGATATATATATATATATATATATATATATATATATATATATATATATATATATGAGCATGGAAATGCTCTACAAATTATGAGTTATAAGTTAGGTT
The DNA here is from genome assembly GCF_052625555.1 of Lactuca saligna. Classification (NCBI taxonomy): domain Eukaryota; kingdom Viridiplantae; phylum Streptophyta; class Magnoliopsida; order Asterales; family Asteraceae; genus Lactuca; species Lactuca saligna. The sequence goes on from NC_136418.1 coordinate 76,065,903, forward strand.
ATTTATTCCCTTTATTGTATTGTTTGGTTCTCTCTCCTTATAAATAGAGAGAGTTGGTCATTTTATTTGTAAGTAAGAGTGCACAATATAGTTCCTAGTGAGAGAGAGTATGGTGAGATCTCTCTAACCAAGGGAGAGTTATCTCTCCCAACCCATGTTCTTGTATTCTAATATTTTATCTCTCTTTCTAGTAAATCATGGAATTACTCATCTTATGTTCTTCATTTATATTTTTATGATCATTAAATCTCAAGATGTTCTTATTATTCTTCATCAACCGGTCATTAAAATGGGCTTCAACAATTGGTATTAGAGTCATACCTGGATGGTTAAAGAGGCTAGTTCAAGGGAACGACTCCCGATCGATTCTTATCTTGAAGATTTTTTCGATCTTTACAAGAATTTTCGGATTCAAAACCGGATGTTCTTATGATGAGTTCTTCTATTTTTTTAGTGCTGATTCAAGCTTTCAAGAATAAAAAGTTGTTGCTTGCTCATTTTTCTGTTGAAAATCCGAATTTATAAAGTTGTTTATGATGCTGTTGAAGAAGAAGAAGAAGAAAAAGGAATAAAAAATTTTGTTGTCTAAAATATTTGAAGATCTTGAAGAATTTGTTCCAGTAATTTTTTTTTTGGAAAAAGACACAAAATCTTGGGTTTTTATTGAAGAATATGGAGAGAATTCTCTTTGAAGATTTCATCATCAACATATGAGTTCTTAAGTTCATCATAAAAAAAAGGTATGAGGTTAATGCTTTTCAACTTAAATATTCTTGTGAATCTTTATGATAGAGATTTTGGATGTAATAAGGTGTTCGTAAAAAGACCTTTTTCCTTGTTACTCTTTTTGGAAAGAGTCCTCCGCATTTTCTTTCCCTCCTAAGCAAAAACCATATGACTTTGAGCCATCCCATCACATTTGTCCCTTTACTTTCCTTGCTCACTCCACCTTTTTACATTGACCCATGCCTTGTCCCCTCAACATTTTACCTTACCAATACTTCACCTCATCCCCGCATGCCTTAGGAATCATTCCCTTTGATAAACTTGAAGATATAGGCTCTTTGGTATCATTTTTTCATGAAAAGTGGCATTTTACGTCATCAACACGCTCTTCCTCGGTTCCCATAACCGAAGACCAAAAATGACCCTACCAAAGTCTGCTAAGAAGCCCCTGCGGTACTCCTCTTAGACTATGGTGTTGTTTGTTTTTTTTTAAAACCACTTCAGATCACTTATTGTTGCGCCACGCAGCACACGCGCAACACTTAGCCCTTCGCAGTTGTTTGTTTTTTAGAAGACTTCTGACTTAAAAACTGTTGCGCGTGTGCTGTGTGGCGCAACACTAAACCAACTGCTTCAAACCTCTTCACGCCTTAATTTAACATATTGCAAACGTTAAAAAACAAACATATTTTTTATTACGTGTTGCAGCTGTTTGTTCCACCTCTTCTGATACAGAGGATTGTAGAGGTGGTCCGCAGACTTCACGCATTTTCTCTTCTAAAAAAATAGCACCTTGGTATCGGAGACCCACTCAACCTCCTTACTCGGAGACCTGCTCTAAATGAAGACCTTGCCCAAGGCATGACCACAAACTATTTCCTTTCGTGCAACCGCAACCTGTGCTACCACAAACTACCCTCTTTTCTTCGCAACCGCAGCCAAACTTCACCCAACCGAAAACCAACCCTTGACCACATACTCTATCGTGTACTTCCTAGTCCTCGCTATCTCTTTTATACAACCTCTTCCCCTCTTTGATACCTACTCCCTCCTCACCTTTCCACTACATACACCTCAACCCAAAGACCCATCTCACCCCTACCCTTATCAACCCGCATAACCCCTCCCCAGTACCTCCTCCCTCCTTGGTATGTCCTTCCTCATCCCCTCTCACTTCATCCTTCCTCCTCCTTTACTCATCCCCGCCCATTCCAGCCCCCACCCCATTCCTTCATTCTTTTTGCCTTATTTTTATAATTAACACCAATTTTTTTCATCTAATTTTATTTATTTAGCCATTTTTTTCTGAAACCCAACAAATACCTTAGCCTTTTTTTTTGTTAAAACCATTTTTTTTTAAAGCCAATTATTTTTTAATACCAATTTTTGTCACAACTCAATCTTTGATAGTCACATTGGTTTACTTCATACTGATTATATTGGAAGAATTTTATTCTTTACATAAGGATTACTTCATATCGCAGTCAGACATGATATTTTTTCTTCGCGATGATTGTACCGCAATTGCATCTGATCAACAAAATTGTTTTACAACCTTTGCTTTATGGGATTATTATGACTTGTCGCTCTTGATCTTCGGTTGACGAACCATGTATCTTGAGCATATGAACTTTATTTTTTTGAAGACCACTTTAGGAGTTCCGACACTGCAGTTTGGGTACATCAGTATTTGTCAACACAACATAGATTTATCATGCAAAGTTATTATTTATTACTTTGGTATTTGTTCGAGCAGTTTTCAGCAACTGAATCAGCCAACTACATATGACCAAAGAGTATTTATTTTACTCTCATTCTCGTGTTTTATTGTAATATCCCGATTTACTGGAGTGTGGGTTTAGAGATTTTATTTCAAATAAGGAAGACTACTCGACGAGTTATAGGCCCCAACTCATCGTGTAGAGTTTTAGTCAACCCGCGTGATTTAAGAGGTCTACTCGACGAGTCGGAGGAACCCAACTCAACGAGTAGGAGCTGGAAGATGAAATCCTAATTTCCAGGGTTTTGTTCCCTATTTAAAGGGTCATTAGCCTCCATCTTCCTCCCTTACCATCCCCTTTGAGCTCAGAAAACCCTAATCTCGCTTACTCTCCATTTTTGTGTGTTAAGAAGATTGGAAGGTGGATTTTGTGAAGAAGGCTTGAAGTCTAAGGAGCTTGGAGCAAAGAGAAGCTTGTGGATCTAACTCTACTTCATCTTGACATCATTTTGAAGTTAAAAAGTCGCTACCTTGACTTCTCTCTAGCTAGATCTCTTCATGCACAGGTTTAGGGCCATTTTTAGCATATTTGTGAACCATTTCGGGTATTGGTCATGATTGAAGTTGTAACTTAAGATCTGGACTCCTCTAAGTCCCTATAATTATAAATTTACCAGATTTAGCAAGCTTTGGCCCTTCTCTTTGGTTTAAAACTTTCTCTTAGCTTGGTTTTGGCATTTAGGACCATGCATGTACGTAAAGTTTGCAACTTTACGTGGAAACCATGCCCTAGGAGGTTAGATATGCAATTTGGAGCTTTGGGGTAGCTTTAAAACGTCGAAATGAGAAATGGACCGAAGGGACTTGATGAATTGCATGGTCAACTCGATGAGTCGGATGAAGATTGGTTGTTGTGCGTTTTTGGATGGACTCAACGAGTCAGTGAGACGACTCGACGATTCAGTTAGGGTTTTCCCGACATTTGGACATGTATGGACTCGACGAGTTGTCTGGAAACTCGGCGAGTCAACTAGGGTTTTCATGATTTCTCGAGTTCTGGAAGGACTCGACGAGTCAGTGAGCTGCACTCGACGAGTTGGTTCAACATGGACTGTTGAACTTGACCGTTGAATTTGACTTTGACAAAGGGTTGACCAGTTTGACTTCTGGGGGTATTTTAGTAAATTGGGAATTTTTGGAAGTGGTCCGATGGTGAATATAGGTAGTGGAGTTCGTGGCTATGATTCAAGAGTTTGATCTTATCACTACAGTTCGAAATTGTGAGGTGAGTCTTCCTCACTCTACTCAAGGGTCGAAGGCACCAAGGCCGACCCTTTGGATTATTAACCTACTTTGTTATTAGTGAGATCTGTTAGATCGGTATCAGGGTAGATAGGAGGTTGTTATGATTAGAGATTTGTAGATCGGTTTGTCTGTCTGTAGACTATTATGTGATTGTCTGTTATATGTGCACATGCTTGATTGGTAGTTATGGGTATTCCATCCTTTGGATGATTGGACCCTAGTATGTTGTCTTTGTAGACGGTTATATGATTATCTAATATAGGTGCACATGCTTGATTGGTACTGGGGTATTCCAACCCGATGGTTAACTGGACCCATATTATGTTGGCCTTTCGACCCGATGGTTGAGTGCCTGAGGTATTCCAACCCAATGGTTGACTGGACCCATAATATGTTGCCATTCCAACCCGATGGTTGAGGAGGGCCTGGAGTGTTCCAACCCGATGGTTGACAGGACCCATAGTATGTTAGCATTCCGACCCAATGGTTGAGGGTCTGGGGTATTCAAACCCGATGGTTGAATGGACCCATAGTATGTTGTTTGTGATTATATGTATATTATTGTGTGTATGGATATTTTGGGGGAACTAACTATGCTTCGGGCTTACAGTTTTGGATTTTGTTTCAGGTACTTCAAATGATCGAGAGAAGGCAAAGGCGTGATCGTGCACCTCCTCACATTTTTATGATTTGTATTTTTGGGATACTCTGATGTTTAAACTATTTTTGAAAACACTTTGTAATAACTTAATGGTTTTGAATGGTTGAAAAGGTTTTAAATTGGATTGATTTTTTGGGTGTTACATTTATCGAGACGCTTCATAAATCTAGGGAGAGCTTGCATAGCTCTTGGTATCTGACACTCTCCATCAAGATGATTTATTTATTTTTATATTTGATCATCAATTATCAAAAACAGGGAGATAATATGTTCTCATCCATATATTATTTTATGATTGTTTGAGTTTGGATTTTCGAGACTTCTGAAGACGATGATTTATTTAGTGATGTGATGTGGCACTGATTTTTGGTCATCTTGATCAAAATTTTGGCATTACTAGATGTTTCCCGGATCAATATTATTTGTCATTCCGACTCTACCATAGGATGTTTCATTTGTGTTTGCATCTGGATCAGATCTTATGACTTCTCGAGTTTGGATCTGGGATATTTTGAAGACGAATACTATTTTAGCGATGTGACGTGACACTTATTTTTGATCTTCCGATCAAAATTTTGGCATTGCTAGACCATGTCTTCGGACTCACATTACTTATTATTCGGACTTCACTTTTGGATGCTTCACATTTTTAGCAGGTTATTCTTTTGAAGATATTTGGATGTTGTAAGGCCCGTAGATTTGGGCTAGTCAATTAAGAGATAATAGGGATCGAAAATGACTTTTTGACAAAAGATTATTTAGAATAAATAATCTTAACCAAGTTTTAGAATATGTCTCAAGGGTTCCGTACATATAAAGAACGTCGAAATCCGAGTTATAACGAAGAAGTTAAAGCCCGTCGAAGTTTTACGGCAAAACCGACACGGCACCGGAAGACGTAAATAGTGAATTTTAGATAAAGCACTTTTTAGTCTTAGTGATCTAAACAAAATTTGTAGTATACGTTATACCAAGGACATACAAAAAAATAACGCCTAAATCTGACATCGTATGAGGAAGTTATGAATTTTCTAAGATTTGGCATAGCAGTGCACGACCCGAAACTCGAATTTTAGTTTGAGTGGTTTTCGGCCTGCGCGACCTAAATGAGAGTTGAATATCTCATTACTAGGAACTCAACAATAAAAAGACAGATGGAAATGGAGTTCGCATGTAGAAGTTTTGAATTTTACGCGGACATTTAACAATATAAATTCCTCTTACTGTTAAATTTATGATCGGTCGAGAATTAGCCGACAGAGTCTAAATGAAAGTTGTAGATCTTGTTTTTACCTACTCATGGAAATAAATAATTTCAAAATGGAGCTCTTATGCGAGAGTTATGATTTTTCTAAGTCAGGAGGGTGTTGTACGAGTTTGGGTGACGTGGCGCGATCACAGCCGTTGCTTCCTCCCCAAGGCTAGCCACCAGATGGTGACACCTGGATTGGAAATAGATGATTTGGAGACCAACTCGATGAGTTTTGGTGATTTCCAGCCTATAAACAAAGTGTCGGGGAACCCTCATTTCTCACACCTTCCAACTTCACGTTCTCTCTCTACTTTCTATCTCTAGCCTCCCTTAAGCCCCCTAAAGGTAAACCCCCTAGCACCCGAAGGAAGCCCCGAGAAAATAGCCTTTCGGCTCGGGAACGCTACTCTAGCGAAGCATAGTTTTCAAGAAAACCCCTTGTAAGTGAGCTACGCTTACCCTATCTTTAGTATACCTTATGTTTCAATATAGTAATGTTATTAGGACCATATAAGGAGTATTTGGGGTATTATTATAGGTTATATAATTATTGTTTAACGCTTATATAATAGTAATAATATCTAGACTATTAATTAGTCTCGTCAAATGTTAGACTAAACTCTAGTGGTAATGATACTAGGTTTCATCAAGGGATAATTGTTTTAAGAGTAACGAAGTGTTGTCCGAGTGCCGACTCACCACCTTACCGAGTGAGTGCATATTTACTTTCGTCTTACGCATAAATATGTAGTATTTTATATAAATAACGTGTTATGTGTGCATACTATCTGAGTACTTGTTGTCTATGCTGGATGAATGATTTTATACATGTTCTAAAATGATTTAAACTGTATATGTATTTTATATCTACAAATATGTTGGGTATGACATGGGTAATTGAATAATGAGATATAAAAGATGATGTGAATAAACATTGGTAGCTATATGTTGGATTAATGTCTAAGTCCATAACTATTATTGGTATGTACTTGACCCGACCCGGCATGGTCCATTTGGGTTGCACTTCACCCGAACAATTTATATGGATAATCTTGTGAGAATAGTATAAGTTATAATTTATTAATATATTATAAGTTCTAATATATTATTTGGAATCATATTATTTAATTAGTATTGATCAAGAATTAATTTAGAATTAATTAAGTGATCAAAAGGAACTAATTAAATATGGACTCTTATATATATATATATATATATATATATATATATATATATATATATATATATATATATATATATATATATATATATGGAATGGGCCAAGTTCATCTAGGTTGGGCTAAGCTATCATGGATAGTCCATGGAGTTTTAACCCATGGATCCTATGAAATGAATGGTCATGGGTATTGGGGTTTACATGAATGTAACCCTAATCCTCCATATTATATAAAGAGGCATTTGGCACAAGAAATGGCACTTGTGTGTGAGGACATAAGAGTGGGCCAATTTTAGTTTGCATACATATTCTCTCAAGTTCTTCCAAGGTGTTTTAGTGATTTGTGATTCCACTTGAGGCTTCCACACTATTGGGGCTAAGCTCTTAAAGCTTGAAGACATCAAGCTACATCAAAAGGTATGTCATCTAACTATAACTTTGTAGTATAGGTGCTTCATAATATGTTGGTTAGGATGAAACCTTGGAATATTTAATATTTGCATGTATAATAGAGAAAACATAGATCCAAGGTTTATAGGGTTGGATGTACACCATAGGAGTGTTAGAATGCTCAAAACCCATCAGTGGTATCAGAGCCTAGACTTGTTCTCTTATATTCTTGATGCAATTGCTGAAAAATCGAAGTTATATTGTTGTCTGGACAGTGGACTCGCCGAGTTCACTAATGAACTCGACGAGTCCAAGGCAAAATGCAACCAACTCGTCGAGTTGATTCATGCACTCGGCGAGTTGGACCCCCTGGCATCATATCTTCGAGTTTTGGTGTTGGAATTGGTCTAGAATCATTATCTTAAACTTTTTTGGACTTATAAAAACTATTTTTTGATATGCTAATGATTATGGTAAACCAATTTCAAAGTTGTTATCAAAATTTCAAGTATTATATTGTTAATTTTATGATTCTTGAAATTGTTGACATGCATGTTCTTGAACTTATGAGCTTAAATGATCATAGGAATTATTTGTAACATTCTTGGTAGTTTAATTCTTGATTATTATGTGTTTTAATGGAGTCCATAACTTGTCCTCATGTTATGGATAACCAAAAGTCATAAGTAATTAAATCCATTTAAAGAACACAATGGTTACATAAGATGAAAAATCACTCATTTTAATAAGCCTTTAACTCATAAGTTATGAAAAATGAAAAATTTTGGAAGTTTACAAAACTTTCCCTCAAGTTTTGGAACATGTAAAGTCATAATTAAAACTTTAGTTCCAATCCTTAGATTTTTAAAAGTTAAAATTCAACCCTTATACTTTATAATATTATAAGTTTAACAATATTTATATATGTATAAGAACAAAAGTCGTCTTACCATTAATAGGCTTCATTCACGAAGCCGGTCTATAAGGGGGTATAAGGTTATTGCCTATAAAATGGCAGTTTAATGGGTGTCCACTCTCACCCACCGCTTACTTGATCGGTGGAGGGTCGTTAGCCGAATGGGTAGGACAAGGACTATAATTCTCCCTTCATTAAAAAGTATTAATGATAAATACTAAGTAAGTAAACATTTATAAATTCACAATCTTAGTTACTTAGGAAAATGTGAATAAGGTGCTAATCCATGAAATTACACTTTGCACTTTGTTTAAGCCATTATTGGAGCGTGTGTGGTTAACCGACACACTAACCTGGCTTTAACAAGGTAGGCAAAGGGTAACTTAATATTTATCATAGTATCGGTGGAGCGTGTGTGGTTAACCGGCACATCGATTGAGGGGTAAATATTAAGGGTACCAAGTATATTTGCATGGTTACTCCACACCTTGTTTTGTGATCCTCGGCATCCCAGTCACAAAACCTGAAGGGCACACTCGAGATTGAAACATGCCATTGAAAAGTTCAATGAATCTCAAAAGAATCTAGGAGTTTCAAAACCAATTAAAACCTAATAATACATTTCGTTTATCTTGGTGGTAATTGGTGAATCGTTATTCACCTACCTTCAAATATTTTATAGTTTGGATTACGGCATCCCTCATCCAAGTTATAAAATAGTTTGTTGGGTCCTAGCCTTAGTATTTCATATTGGGTGTTATATTAAGGACTTAAATCAACTTTACTTAAATTTCTCCCATTATTGATGTCTGGTTTAGACAACAATGATCTTCCCAAATCAAGCTTTCCTAATGATTATGACTTCCCGAGTTTGGCTCATGGAAGTCATACTTCTCTTCCTCCACGTCCTCCAATAATTCTCCCTGACCCATAAGTTTAAGGACTTGAAAAGTTCAAGATCACTCAATCCCTACACACAATAAAACATAAAATTGTAAGTCCTGTGTGCACTCATGTCTTAGGACTAAAGTCACACAGTGATAGGTTGAGAATGTTGGGTGTTGTTGTCCCAAGGAAGTTGACTATTGACTGGGTCTTTCAGTCACTTTTTGAGTCATATAGAAAGATTGCTATGTGACAGATCACGACATGACCCTAATGGATCTTTCTTATTTTCTTATTGTTGTTGAATCAGAAATGATTTGGTACAATAGTCAAGCAAATATGGATGGAAGGTCTATTTCTCAAACCTTCCATGAACATGGACAATGGAGACATTGGAAGTTCAGAAAAACTTTTTCTTCCCAATTGAAAGGGATCGGCCTTGGTCAACCCGGTTGACCGGAAGGTAAAGAGAAAGTCTAAGTCTGGAATAGCCTGTGTACCATTCCCAAAGAGTCTATATGCTCTCAGTGTGAAGAAAGGGGGCATTGGAAGCAAAGCTGCCCAAGCTACCTGAAAGAAAGAAGAATCAAAAGTTTGACTCTGCTTCAGCTAAGTCCACTATCTAACTCTGTTAAGTTCCCATTTGATGATTCTTAATACAAAATGTGACTCGGTTTCATTTTGATATTTAGCAGGATCAAGCAAAGGGAATGAAACTTAAAGAAAGAGTATGTTGAATTTGATCGTGAAGATGGATTTCTTTCGTTTGGTTGAAGATTGAATTCTTGAGCTACTTCTTAGAAGTTATGATAGATTGCTAGGAAACATGTAATAGCATAGTTTTCATTTCAAGTTTCATTGTAAGAAAAAGTTTGATTAATGTCTAAGTCCATACCTATAATTGGTATGTACTTGACCGGACACGGGATGGTCCATTTGGGTTGCACTTCACCCGAACAATTTATATGGATAATCTTGTGAGAATAATATAAGTTATGATTTATTAATATATTATATGTTCTAATATATTATATGGAATCATATTATTTGATTAGTATTGATCAAGAATTAATTTAGAATTAATTAAGTGATCAAAAGGAACTAATTAAATATGGACTCTTATATATATATATATATATATATATATATATATATATATATATATATATATATATATATATATATATATATATATATATATATATATATATATATATATGGAATGGTTTAAGTTCATTTAGGTTAGGCTAAACTATCATGGATAGTCCATGGATTTTTAACCCATCGATCCTATGAAATTAAAGGTCATGGGTATTGGGGTTTACATGAATGTAAACCTAATCCTCCATACTATATAAAGAGGCCTTTGGCACAAGAAATGGCACTTGTGTGTGAGGACATAAGAGTGGGTCGATTTTAGTGTGCGTACATATTCTCTCAAGTTCTTCCAAGGTGTTTTGGTGATTTGTGATTCCACTTGAGGCTTCCACACTATTAGGGCTAAGCTCTAAAGCTTGAAAACATCAAGCTACATCAAAAGGTATGTCATCTAACTAGAACTTTGTAGTATAGGTGCTTCATAATATGTTGGTTAGGATGAAACCTTGGAATATTTAATATTTGCATGTATAATAGAGAAAAAATAGATCCAAGGTTTATAGGGTTGCATGTACACCATAGGAGTATTACAATGCTCAAATACCATCACTATAGACTTAGTGTCTAATAAATAACATCGGCAGTTATGGACTTAGTGCCTATTGGACAAGCACTGGTAGCTATGGACTTAGTACCTATTAGGTAAACATGGGTGGCTATGGACTTAGTACTCGTTAGGTGTTGGTAGCTATGGATTTAGTACCTGGTAGCTATGGACTTAGTGCCTATTGGATAAACATTGGTAGCTATGGACTTAGTACTTACACTGGTAGCTATGAACTTAGTACTTACACTGGTAGCGATGGATTTAGTACCTGATAAATGAACTTCAGTAGCTATGGATTTAGTGCATTAGCAACTATGGAATTAGTATCTGTCTTATAAACCCTAGAAACAAGGGACTTCGAAATAAACGAATGCATGATAGATGACTCTTAGGGTATAACCTTAAGAGTAAGCAAGATAATAAGGATGGCTAATTGGGTTGATTGTTTGATGTTTAAACATAATAATTATATTATTGTGGGTTGAAAACCCTATGTACCCACCAGGTTTCCCAACCTGACCCACTCAGTTTATTTATATCATAGGTGTTGATATGAAGTCACATTACACTGAGAGATTAAGTAGATATAAATCATTAGTGATAACGAATGTAAGTTTTGTTTATGCTTATGTTTCTGTATTGACGATGACATCCCAAATGTTTTAAAATGAATAAAAATACCTTTCTTCGAAAATGCTTTGATAACATATTTATCATGTTTTACTGGGAACAAATTCTGCAACATTTTTATTAAAAGAGGTACTACGATTTTTATAAATCATAAACAAAATCGGTCTTTTCTGGCCGTAAAAATGAGGATGTCACAGTTGGTATCATAGCATTAGTTTAAGCGAACTAGGAAGATGGATTTATTTATAGACTTAAACTTAAAATGCTAAGCAATGATTGTGAGGAGTGTGTCTTAGGTAATACACCTGAATAGACACAAGCACTAGCTTATTTAGGGAAAATACCTAACATGATTTTATGTGCTAAATGATTTATGATGCTTTATGATACTATTGTTTGATCGGATCTATGGTCTGTTGCCGACCGGATCTGGAAATTTTATGTGTTCAGATTTCTAAACGTTTAATTACGGTGTTAGAACTGGCATGTAAGTTTTCGGGGTAATATGGAGGAATACGCATCTAGATCTTCCTCTATCTATATTCTCGTCTCGATACACCGAACACCTACTTTGGTGTGCAGAACATCATGGTGAAGACTCGTAGTGAATTGAGTGAATGGAGGAAATGATAAGGCTTACGTACCGAATGGTACCTATCGGAAGATATCGTAAGAGTGATATCATGCCATTAGAATCCGTCTAATATATGATACGTCTAGTATGGGAGAAGTACATGTTCGATTAGTAGAAAGAAAGATTTTTAGTATAATCCATGAAGTTATCCCATCGTCGTACGTTTCCATCACCAACTGAGTGAAGCAGAATTGATGATTGAATATACGCATGGAAGAAGTCCTAGTAGAGTCTAGGGAAAATTATATGATTGTTTGGACACATTTTTATGTGTTAAAATTGTTTATGTGATAATGACTTGGAGAACTGCGAGCAATACTTGGGATGAGTATGAGTAGGTGTAAAAGGTAGTAGAGGCCTACACTACCGAAAGTGCAAGACTCACACTTGGATCAGGGAAAGCCAGAAGGTTACCAAGAAACTAGTAATTGATTTTGTTTTATCCAATTTTTTTATTACCATTGTTTCAGTAAAGATTAGGTAGATAATTGTTATTCCAACCCTAGCGGTCATACCAAGTTGAGTCCGACTATGAAGAATATGTTACTTAGTTCCGAGAACCAAGTTTGATGTAGCACCTAACTTAAGCCAGAAGAATTAATCAAAGCGATCAGTAGAGGTATCACGACGGTTTCTTCTAGCTAGAAATGCTACCTTTTAATATGAGATTAGAACATGAAGGAAAGTAAGCGTTGCAAAATACGATGATAGGTCATTAGAATTTGACACATCGTTCCATTGTATTAGTAAAAGAACATATCTTAAGTTCGTATCCAATGAGGATCGATATTTTGACTTGAAGGTCATAAATTGAAGTCTAACATGAGATAGAGAGCGGTTCCAAGATTGGGCACCGCCTGCAGTCAGGAAGTCCTAGAGTTAGATACTCGTTCGAAGAAACATCAAAGTTATGGTTATTACTTAGGATGAAGAGATAATGTATGGAGTCATCATGTGAGCCTTGTTTCGTTGATGATTCCGGGACATAATCATCCTAAGGGGAGGTAATTGTAACGCCCGTAGATCCGGGCTAGTCAATTTAGAGATAATAGGGGTCGAAAATGATTTTCGACAAAAGATTATTTAGAATAAATAATCTTAACCAAGTTGTAGAATATGTCTCATGAGTTTTGTACATATAAAGAACGCCGAAATTCGAGTTATAACGACGAAGTTATGGTCCGTCGAAGTTTTATGGCAAAACCGGCACGGCACCGGGAGACGTAAATAGTGAATTTTTGATAAAGGACTTTTTAGCCTTAGTGATATAAACAAAATTTTTATTATACATTAAACCTAGAACATACAAAAAAACAAGTACGCCCAAATCTGACTTCGTATGAGGAAGTTATGAATTTTCTAAGATTTGGCATAGCAGTGCACGACCCGAAACTCGAATTTTAGTTTGAGTGGTTTTTGGCCTACGCGACCTAAATGAGTGTTGAAGACCTCATTACTAGGAACTCAACAATCAAAATACAGACAAAAACGGAGTTCGTATGTAGAAGTTATGAATTTTACGCGGTCATTTAACAGTATAATCTGCTCCTACATTAAACTTAAGATTGGTCGGGAATTAGCCGACGGAGTTTAAATGAAAGTTTTAGATCTTGTTTTTACCTATGCATGGATGTAAAGAATGTTGAAAATGGAGATCGTATGCGAGAGTTATGACTTTTCTAAGTCGAGAGGGTGTTGTGCGAGTTTGGGTGACGTGGCGCGATCACAGCCGTTGCTTCCTCCCCAAGGCTAGCCACCAGATGGTGACACCTGGACTAGAACTCGATGATTTGGAGGCCAAATTGATGAGTTTTGGTGATTTCTAGCCTATAAATAGAATGTCGGGGCCCCCTCATTTCTCACACCTTCCAACTTCACGTTCTCTCTCTACTTTCTCTCTCTAGCCTTCCTTAAGCCCCCTAAAGTCTAGGTAAACCTCCTAGAACCCAAAGGAAGCCTCGAGGCTCCTAAATCCCTGAGAAAAGAGACTTTTGGCTCGGGAACGCTGCTCTATCGAAGTACATTTTTCGAGAAAACCCGATGTAAGTGAGCTACACCTACCCTATATTTAGTATAGCTTATGTTTCAATAGAGTAATGTTATTAGGACCTTATAAGGAGTATTTGGGCTATTATTATGGGTTATATAAGTATTGTTTAACGCTTATATAATAGTAATAATAGCTAGACTATTAATTAGTCTCGTCGAACGTTAGACTAAACTCTAGTGGTAATGATACTAGGTTTCGTCAAGAGATAATTGTTTTAAAAGTAATGAACTGTTGTCCGAGAACCGACTCACCACCTTATCCAGTGAGTGCATAGGTACTTTCATATTACACATAAATATGAAGTATTTTATATAAATAACGTGCTATGTGTTCATATTATATGAATATTGGTTGTCTATGTTGGATGAATGATTTTATACATGTTCTATAATGATTTAAACTGTATATGTATTTTATATCTACAAATATGTTGGGTATGATATGTGTAGGTAAATAATGAGAGATAAAAGATGATGCGAGTAAACATTAGCAACTATAGACTTAGTGCCTAATAAATAACATCGGCAACTATGGACTTAGTGTCTATTGAACAAACAGTGGTAGCTATGGACTTGGTACCTATTAGGTAGACACGGGTGGCTATGGACTTAGTACCTGTTAGGTGTTGGTAGCTATGGACTTAGTGCCTATTAGATAAACATTGGTAGCTATGGACTTAGTAGCTACACTGATATTTATGGATTTACTACCTAATAAATGAACTTCAGCAACTTTAGATTTAATGCATTGGCAGCTATGGAATTAGTGCTTGTCTTATAAACCCTGGAAGTTAGGGACTTCGAAATGAATGAATGCAGGATAGATGACTCTTAGGGTAGAACCTTAAGAGTAAAGAAGATAATGGGGATGGGTAATTGGGTTGATTGTTTGATGTTTAAACATAATAATTATATTATTGTGGGTTGAAAACCCTATGTACCCACCAGGTTTCCCAACCTGACCCACTCAGTTTATTTATATCATAGGTGTTGATATGAAGTCACATTACACTGAGAGATTAAGTAGATATAAATCATTAGTGATAACGAATGTAAGTTTTGTTTATGCTTATGTTTCTATATTGACGATGACATCCCAAATGTTTTAAAATGAATAAAAATACATTTCTTTGAAAATGCTTTGATAACGTAATTATCATGTTTTACTGGGAACAAATTCTGCAACGTTTTTATTAAAAGAGGTACTCTGATTTTTATAAATCATAAACAAAATCAGTCTTTTCTGGCCGTGAAAATGGGGATGTCACAGATGTATTATGATTCGAGAACTAAAGATGTTTTTTAGACTTCTTAAATCCGAAGTTTTTTTCTTATCGAATCTTCTACTTGTTCATTGGGCTTATGACTAGTTTGAAGATTTGGATCTTATTTTTCTTCCTCAAGAGTAGTGACCTTGAAGCCGAAGACCTTTATTGATTAAAGATTCACGGCCAGCATCAGATATCACATACACTTAAAAGTTTCAGAGACATTTCAGCATTTGGTTCTCATTATATTTCATTTTTATTACCATAATTGCTAGTTGGTTACTGTGTATTTTAGCCTTCATCGTTTGCGGGCATTTAGGTACAGATTGTTGGAGCATGAAAATGCTCTGCAAATTATGAGTGATAAGTTAGGTTATTTATTCCCTTTATTGTATTGTTTTGTTTCTCTCTTACCATCCAAAAGAGAGTCTCGCATATAGGTAAATGATATATATATATATATATATATATATATATATATATATATATATATATATATATATAGTAAAGAATATTATGTTAAAAGACTATTTAACATATTAATATACTTTAATAAGAAAATATTCACTGTATATTGCTTTATATAATTGATTTGTTAAGCCAATATACTAACGAAAACTGTTGCTGGTATGTTTTGATATTATATATATTTAAATCGGTTTCGAAAAAAAAAAGAACCGAAACCAAAACTGTTGGGCTTTGTAAATTGCGTCTTTTGGGCTCGACTGATTATGCTATTTTGTATTCCGGTTTGTGCCTGTCCAACCGTGAACCTTTTATGTTTTGTATATAAGTTTACGCTTGCATGCATATTAGGTTAAGGTTTTAGAGATCTGAGTATAGCGATACATCCATACGTCAACAGGTTTCTTTGATCGTTCTTGTAACCTTCCAATCCTCTACAGTTGATGTTCTTAATCGAGCTCTTCTGAGGATTTTGTTTAATCATTCGACACATTTGATTTCATCTTGTCTTGTTCTTATTATTGTGTTTATATCGTCTTTGTTTACTCACTTGTTCAAGATCTAATCGATCTTTATAGATTAAAAGATTGTTTAATCGCATCAATTGGTATCAGAGCGGGAGGCTGTGTAATTGATACACATCTTTTCTGTGAAAAAGATTTCCATTAGGGTTTTTCCGCAATCATCAATATTTATTGAGCCGTCATCTCTTTATTGTCGTATCTTGATATTTATTATTTTGCCCTAATCTGCTTTATTACAAGTCTGATCTTTGAACAGGTTTTTACGATCATAATGGACGCGACACAATCAAACCTCATTAATATTTCCAACAGCATAGGTTCGACGACAAAGATTCCGATCTTATACACCCATGACTATGAAGTATGGGCACATCACTTCGAAGACTACGTTATTGGATCGGAGGATAATGGGTATCTCATTTGGGAAGCCATCACCAATGGACCATTTTCTCATTCTGCAACGTCCAGAATCATCAAGACACAAAAAGAGTACAATGATCTGCTAAAGGACGTGAAAGATATTGCACAAGATGAAAAGGATAAGTTCCAGTGCAATATCAAGGCATTAAGGTTGATCAGGTTCGCCCTTCAGTCCGATACATTCAGATTGGTTAGCTCATGCACGACGGCAAAGGATGTTTGGGATAGACTTCGCGAACTGTATTCTACAGACGAGGATCTTGAACATTCTATTCAAACCTTGCTCTTATCTGAGTTTGGAGAATTCAGGCAAGGGGTTGAAGAAACTGTGACCCAGACGTTCGATCGCTTCAATCATCTTCTCAGCAAGATGATCAAACACGATATTGAAAGGAAGCTTATCGAACAGAAGGTTACATTCCTGAATGGTCTGAGGTCTGAATGGAGAGCAGTGGTTTCCACAGTTAAAGCCCATGAGCAGTTTAAATCATATTCTTTGGCGAAACTGGTGGGTATTCTCAAGTCCCAGGAGAAGATTGTGCTACAAGAAAAGAACGTCGTTTCCAATCTCGGTTCGTTGGCCCTCTTGTCAAAAAGTAAAGCTGTTATGGAGGATGAAGACCTCAACCTGGAGGAATATGATCTCACATCAGAAGATTATGCCATGATGGTTTCCAATCCCAAGAGGTTCATAAAGAAGAGATTCCCCAGCAACAAAAACCGAAACTGGCAGGGGAGTTACAGCTCTGAAAAAGTAATTAATGAACCGAAAGCTGAGGAGCACAAGAAGGAACCGAAGGTGGATAGTGATTCTGGAGTAAGCTATTTCTACTATGGTGGGAAAAATCATTATGCTAAGGACTGTGTCCTTAAGAAAATGGCTAAAAAAGGTGATGGGAATGACGAGGAAGCCGTGTTGCAGAAAAGACTGGACGAGTTGAGAAAGAAGAAGTCTACCGCTAACCCTCCTATTAATGCTCTTACTGTGCAGGGTTCGGTTCAAGGTGATGAGTTCGGTAGCACGGAAGTTTGGTCTACTGACTCAGAAGACGAAGAAGTGAGGCAGCCTACCCATGGAAAGGCCTACATGTCTAGGGAAGAAAGCAGTGGTGAAAGATGCTTCATGGTAACTGACGTATCTCATATGAGGGGATACAACACCGATGGAGGCAGTGATGGACCGAAGGCAAAGGAGGACATGTGCTTTACGGCCAAACCGCTCAGCCAGCAGTTCGATGAGCTCGATGAACTGATAAAGAAGGTACAATCTGTTTTTATTTCATGCAAAGTACCATCTTCCTCTTATGAGAAAGAACTAAAAAATGTCAATACAAGAATTTCTCATCTAGATAGTAGCTTAACTCAAACTCGGGTCACAAATTCTAACCTAACTGATCAATTGAGCAGGGCGGCGTCGAAGAGTGAGGAGCGGAGAATGTGGATAGAGTTAAAGGAGTCAGAATTAGTCAAAGTTAAAGATGAAAACATTTATTTGCAAAGAGACAATTTAAAATTGTTAAAACAATGAAATGTTTTTTGTTTAATTGCTAAACGTCTGTATTCTAATATTACTTAGCTTCACTTGGATTGTGAAATAGGCCAAAAGATTCACCGCATGATTTTGCCCTTCCTAGAGTTTAAGGAAGATGAAATCGATGCCGAAGCTTATAATTGTGAGAGTGTGATATCGTCTGATGATGTCAATCCGACCTACATGTATGGACTGGACAAAATTGAGTCCTTCATTAAATCCAAAGACCACAAGGACATGCTTAAAAATCTTTTGGATGAAAATGACAGACTTAAACTGAGAACCGAAACCATGCAAAAATTTGACTCTTTAAACGCCAACGTAAGCTCAGAAAACAAAATTGATGTTGAAAATGCATCTGAGCTTAACGAGGACGAAAACATAAGTGAAATTTCTGTAGAGGACACGGTTGACTGCTCAGAATTTATTAAAACCGAATCTGAAAACCACAAAAATCTAATTTCTGAAAACTCAGTGGAGTTCGCTCGGTTGTCGCATCAAAAGTTCCCAAAATTAGTTGAAAAAGTTGTTGTGTATCAAAAGGTCAGGACAACTCCGAATCAAGTTTACAAGGTGACAGGAGTAACCGAACATCAAACAGCTGAACTTGTAGCCATCGTAAACGAAGACAATGCTGATGGATGCGACGAGTACTTCTGGGAAGCTCCAATTGATAATGCAGACGAAACCATTGGCTTATCTGAAAGAACTTCCTGGAAGAGCAAAGGAAGATACATACCTAAACCCTTGAATAAGCCGAACAACTTCGATGAGCCGAGCACCAGTGGTACAAAAGATATTCCTCAGAAGAATGATCACTCGGCAAAAGAAGACATTTCCTCTGCTCCTTCGGCTCAAAGTAAAACTCCCGCAGTTCAAAAGGAACCAACCAAGGAGACACCGAATACAAAAGCAAACGTTCATCATCAACCTTCTCAGATGAGGAACACGAAGAGAGAAAGGAACAATAGATACAGGAAGAACCTTTCTGAAAGGAAACAATTCTGGCATTCCCAGAATGCATATTTCTCTCATCAAGACAAGAATCTGAAGCATGAAAACAATCCTGTAGGAAATCCTGAAAGTCACAAAAACCGAAAGCCAAGGTTCGGTTCACAAGAAGAAATCAACCGAAGGCAACGGTTCGGCTCTGAAAAGAACTTCAACCGAAACCAAAGGTTCGGTTCCAAAGATAGTTCCGACCGAACGCAAAGGTTCGGTTCTGAAGTCAAAAGAGAACAAAACTCTAAGGTCATTCCCTCCAATGATCAAAAGCAAAAGGGTCACCTAGAGTCTCAAGCCCGGAACTTCTCTCAATCCAAACCCTCTTGTTCAAATTCTTCTCGTTCTTCTAATTCCTCTTCTCGGTCTCATAATTCTTCTACTCCCACCGATTTGTCTCCGTCTTACTCTAAAGCTGATTTCTCTTGCTTTCAAAAATCTCATTCGTCAACTGAGCAAAAGTGGAAGAAAAAGGTCAATGAATCCCAACCAGAATCCAAACCTAACTCACCCAATCCTAACAAAATAAAAGTTTTTACCATTAAAAGGAAAGATGCAACAACTCTTATAAAACGAACTTATCTTGTTGATGTCTCTCTTATTGTTCCCGTTCCCATGCAAAGCTCACGTGGACCCAAGAAATTTTGGGTTCCTAAATCTGTCTATTTTTTGCAGGTTATAAGTGACGAGCAGTTCGACGAAGAATGGTACATCGATAGTGGCTGCTCACGTCACATGACAGGGAGGAAAGAGGAGCTTAGGGAATACAGATCTCTTGCAAATGGTGGCAACGTCAAGTTTGGAAACAATTCATTCGGCACCATAAAAGGATACAGGATGATAACAAATGGAGACTTTTCTATAAGGAAGGTGGCTTATGTGGAAGGACTCCAACCCAACCTCATTAGCGTATCTCAGCTTGTTGGAGGTACAGGTCTCAAAGTCTCGTTCGATGATGAAGGTTCTGAAATCATAGAGAAAAAGTCAAAGAAAGTGATTCTCAAGTCAGAGCAAAAGGGTGACATGTTTCCCTTAAACCTTAAACCCATCAAAGGAAACCCAGCTATATGCTTGTTGTCAAAAGCTCAATCCGACGAAAGCTGGTTGTGGCACCGAAGATTATCTCATCTTAATTTTAAAGACATCAACTGACTTGTCACTGGAGGTCATGTTAGGGGTCTTCCATTGCTCAAGTTCGACAGAGATCATTTGTGTGTTGCATGTGAAATGGGGAAGCAGAGTCGTAAAAATCACCCATCTATAATCAACACAAAAGTTGTTGAACCACTCGAATTACTTCATATCGATCTGTGTGGTCCTTCATCTATCGAAAGCATCGGTGGTAGCAAGTATATTCTTGTTATCGTTGATGACTTTTCACGATATACATGGGTGTTCTTTCTAAAGCTCAAATCTGAAGCGACTCAAAAGCTGAAAGTGTTTTTCAAGCAAATTGAAGTACAGCTCAAGAAGGTTGTTCGCAACATCAGAAGCGACAATGGTCTCGAATTCAAGAACAAGGAGTTTGAAGAGTTTCTTGCAGAAAAGGGAATTAGTCACAATTTCTCAGATCCCTACACACCGCAACAGAACGGAATAGTCGAAAGACGAAACCGATCTTTGTGTGAAGCTGCCCGAACTATGCTAAGTTTCGCTTCCTTACCTCTTTATTTTTGGGCTGACGCTATTTCGGATGCTTGTTTTACACAGAACAGGTCATATCTCAACAAGAGGTTCAAGCTCACTCCATATGAGATACTGAACAACAGAAAGCCAAATGTGAAATTTTTCCATGTGTTCGGCTCAAGGTGTTTCATCTTTAATTCTAAAGAACAACGTAACAAGTTTGATGTCAAAGCCGACGAGGGAATATTTCTAGGTTACTCGCTCACATCCAAGGCATACAGGGTCCTAAACAAGCGTTCGAGAAAGATTGAAGAGACATACTATGTGACCTTTGACGACAACTATGTCAAGAAGCTACAGGCTAAAGAAGATATCACTGGGGAAATCTTTCCTCTAAATGGCCAGGTTATAGTCTCGGTCGCCAACTTATTCGAGACATTCATGGACCTCTTTGACGAACCGGAGAATGCTTCACTCTCTGAAGCAGGTGCAGCAGACAACAAAGTTGATCACATGAAGCAGATTGTCGAAGATGCTGCAAGAAGAATGCATGAAGAAACATCAACCTCTAACGACTCTCCTTCCAATAACGCTCAAGTCAAGGGGGAGCCAAGTGCTCAAGTCCAGGGGGAGCCAAATTCTACAACTTCAACCGAAGAGGCCTCAATACCAGGAAGCTCAGAACCACAAGAACCACCTGAACCTCATGTCTTCCAAAGCTCATCAACTGAAGGGTGCCATAATGATATGACACTCGGTTACGATAGTCAATCTGAGCTAGACGAAATAATTAATGCTGAACTAGACCCAACCTTTGATCCAAATTACCCTCCTCTTATCAAATGGACCAGAGATCATCCTGTATCTCAAATATTTGGAGATGTCTCTGAAAAAGGTTTTGACCCGATCACAACTGAAGGCAAAACAGACTTCCTTATTTTCAAAGGTTGAGTTTTGCATGTTCAACTCCTTCGTATCAAAAGTTGAACCAAAGACAGTTAATATTGCCCTCGATCACTCTGATTGGGTTCAAGCAATGCAAGACGAGCTGAACGAATTTGAAAGGAACAAAGTCTGGCGCCTAATTCCAACTCCTCCTGATGCTTCGGTTGTTGGTCTCAAATGGGTATTTAGGAACAAAATGGACAAGGAAGGTAATGTTATACGGAACAAGGCTCGTTTGGTGGTAAAGGGATACTGTCAGGAGGAAGGGATAGACTATGAAGAGACTTTCTCTCCAGTAGCTTGGCTAGAATCTGTTAGAATATTTCTGGCTTATGCTGCTCACAAGAACTTTGAGGTTTTCCAAATGGATGTCAAGTGTGCATTTCTCAATGGAGAACTCGAAGAAATGGTGTACGTGGAGCAACCTCCTGGGTTTGTGAACGAAAGGCATCCAAATCATTGCTATATTCTGGATAAAGCTGTGTACGGTCTTAAGCAAGCTCCGAGAGCCTGATATGAAACGCTTACAAAATTTTTAAAGATGTCTAAATTCAAACAAGGTTCGGTTGACCCAACCTTCTTTCGCAAAAAGGAAGGTAACCACCTTATGATAGTTCAAATTTATGTCGATGATATCATCTTTGGCTCCACGAATCCTAGCCTAACAGCTGAATTCAGAAAGCTGATGGAGACTAAGTTTGAAATGAGCTCAATGGGTCCTATTAATTTTTTCCTTGGTTTAAACATAAGACAGGGACCCGAAGGCATCTTTATTAATCAGGAAGCTTACACGAAGACTCTCCTAGCAAAGTTTGGAATGATGGGAGACTCAAAAGTCAAAGTCCCAATGGCATTCGGCACCAAGCTTACCCCATCCCTAGACAAACCGGCTGTCGATATCATGCTCTATCGTCAAATGATTGGCTCATTAATGTATCTAACTGCTAGCCGACCTGATATCATGTTCTCCGTTTGTTACTGTGCTCGATTTCAGGCAAACCCACGCGAACCTCACATGCTTGCAGTGAAGAACATCCTATGCTACCTCAAGCGAACCACCTCCTTAGGTCTATGGTATCCATCCAACTCAGGCTTCTTTTTTCAAGCCTATTCTGATGCTGACCTTGGAGGATGTGGACTCGACCGTGAAAGCACAACTGGTGGCTGTCAATTCCTTGACGGGAAGTTAGTCAGCTGGCAATCCAAGAAACAAACGTGCGTGTCGCTATCTACTGCCGAAGCGGAATACATTGCAGCTGCATCATGCACATCACAAGTGATTTGGATCCAAAGTCAACTTCGAGACTATGGACTCAATATGAAGAAGATCCCACTATATTGTGACTCTGAAAGTGCAATTAGGATCTGTCATAACCCAGTGCAACACTCCAAAACGAAACACATAGCACTGCGGTATCACTTCATCAAAGATCACGTGGAAGATGGAAACGTCGAAGTTCACTTCGTAAGAACCACTGATCAACTGGCTGACGTCTTTACAAAAGCTCTTCCTGAAGCATCATTCAATAAAATATTGCAAGGCTTAGGTATGATGGTTGCAGAATCGGTCCCAAATCCTCAAGTCTCTATTTAAGAATCAAGAACCGAAGCAACCAGACCGCTCTGTTGTTTTCTGCTCTGGCGCTTTAACGGAACCGATGCAACCAGACCGCTCTGTTGTTTTCTGCTCTGGTAAAATAAAGGAACCGAAGCAACCAGACCGCTCGGTCACTCTCTGCTATGGTAAAATAAAGGAACCGAAACAACCAGACCGCTCGGTCCCTCTCTGTCCCAGTAATTTAAAGGCGCTCAAGCAAACAGCACGCTCGGTCTCTCTCTATTCTAAAAGATTTACACATACCGCTCGGTTCTTCTCGATTTTGGTACTATCACCGAAATACACAGATCGATCGGTCTATCTCTGCTTCTTATTTTTGTATATATTTTATCTTTCTGTTTTATTTATTTTTCAGAAAATTCCAAAATTACAAAAATATTTTGTCTTTCAGTTTTTTTTTATCTCTCAGTAAATACCAAAATTACAAAAACATTTTATCTTTCTAGTAGGTGTACGTTTTGCACAGGTGAATACTAGCATCTCCTTCTATATTGTTCACCCAGGTTTGTTTTATCTTTATCAGACTAGTTAGACGTCCCTAGAAGCATGCTGCTGTATGTTGTCGCAAGCCTCTATGACCTCGAGCATGCCTTAATGATTCGATCAATACCTATCGTTTCTTCCCAATCAGGCTATTCTCTCATACTCGGTCTAGAGCTACCTTCTTTTACTCATCTGAAACATGAGTTGCTCTGCTTTGTCCCATTTCTGTAGCAGAAGGTACGTTCGGTCTCTTAACCCTCTCTTCATCTTCTTCATTTGCCTTCGATTCCCTAAAGTAACCCTTGATGCTCTCGGTCTTTACCACTGAGGCTTATGGTTGCACAACATCTATGTTTATGATCTTAGATTCTTTTACCACGTTCTAAGTGAAACCCAAAATCCAACACCTAAAATGAATTGACGGTGAGTTATTAACTCAAGCTATTTCTTGGACATCTCTTTTTCCTTGTGCGTGATCTTTTATGAAATTGTCTCGTCCTAAGACATTTCTTCCCAAAGAGGTCCAGTTTAATTTTTTTTGAGATTTCTGTATATATCATTCTTGTCACGAAATTCTTCCCACCTACCTGTTCAACAGATCTCATCGGTCTCACAGGTAACTCTACCAACACTCTGTTTTATGTCAAGACTTAATGCTTGGTTTGAGTGCAGCCACCCTTCAGCCATTATCAAAAGATGCCTTTCATTGTTTCTTTAAAGACAACTGATCGTATTTCTCGGGAAACCACACAAGCACTTCAGGTCTCTCTTGGCTTTGAAGGAAGCGATTCTTGCCCGGAATCTTCCGCTTTCTGTCTACTTTCTAGATAACACCCACTTCCAAACACATTTGATTTATTTCTTTGTCTTTCACACTCTTATGCACGAAATTTTTTTTCCAACATTCTGATTGCTGTTTGGTACATAGTTCTAAGTTTCAGTTGTAACCAAACAAGGGTACAAGGAATTTCAAACGGTACGAAAAAGATTTGGGCGCGTGCAAATGATTCGTTTCAAACCCACGTGTGCTGACGTATTCCTGGGATACACCATAACTTCCAATCGCGCTTTTTCAGGCGACGTTTTGGTTTCTTCATCATCACGATCTTCTCTCTCCTGTGAACGGTATAAATAAGACGTGATCGTGTTCTTTGGCAGTTACCTCTCAAGCATTCTCTCTCTGAAAAAGTTACCACTGTTCATCTTCTTCCACAACTCAACAATGGCGACTTCTTCTTCCGCTCAAGATCAATATGCATCTTCTTCTTTGCTCTCAATCAAACCAAATCAGAATTTGATCGTAGAGATGTCCCCATTCCTCTATGACTCATACATGCTATACATGGTGGAATGCCTCAAATATTCCCCACTATTGTTGGCACTTACGCAAGTGGAGGCCGTTCCCATGTCTCTGCTCTCCCAAGTCTACACCACAGCTAGCTACGACAAACATAAAGACCGCATCTTCTTCACCATTCACGACAAGAAGACTTCAGTGTCCAAAACACGGTTTTGCTCTCTTCTAGGGCTTGCTGTCGACTCCTCTGTCATCTCACCAGACTTCATCACCACCGCACAACTATTTACAATGATGTATGAGATGGGGCATACAGATGTTCTTACCTCCATTGCCAAAGTCAAGAAATCCTGTCTTCCATCTCAATGGAACGGATTGCTTACCCTTCTGATTAAGGGTTTAGCGGAGAGATGTGGTGGTTCCGACACCACAAGCAAAGGGTTTCTAAAAATCTTGTACGGTCTTTACAATGGCATTAATCTTGATTATGGGTCCATCATCTGGGCTCAAGTTGTTCAGAGTCTCAACACTACTTCCAAGCACTCCGAGATTTCCTGCGGCAGGTTTTGGACCCTTATCACCAGAAGGGCTATTGATTCTCTTGACATCCCGGTAATGAAGGATGTTCTTACGGCTTCTATTGCCACTTACCACACCAAGAAGATCATAGTCTCCGATCCAACAAAGTTTCTTCACTATGGACTAATTCCTGAGTCCATGTATAGGTGCATCACGCCCCACAGCACGATCATGGCGGACTACAGCACCAGAACCCAATTGCCTCCTAGGGTTCTTTATGAGGAACAACGTGCTACTCTTGAGGCCTTGGATCAGCCTGACATCCGAGGCAAGAGGGTGAGCAAAAAAGAGAAGGCGGAGAAGAAAGAAACCGCACCACAAAAGGAGAGAAAGAGAAGGTCCTCCAAACGCAAATCCGAGGCAGAGGCACCTTCTCAGTCTAAATTAAAAAAAGGTAAAGAAGATGGCTAAAAGAACCAAAGGGTCTCCTTTTTCTGAATCAGAACCGAATGAACCATCAGAAACAGAAGCTGCTGATCCTCAAACCGAAACCACACTCGTTCAGTCTCCACAACTACCATCCTCACCAGTATCTCCTTATATTCCCAAATCACCCTCCCCACCGAAATCTCCCCAAATTACCAAATCACCTTCTCCTCCTACTTCCCCAAAACTCCCAACCCCAACCCAATCACCTAAACAGAAGGTCACACTTTCTGTTCCAATATCTATCCCTCAAACCACAACAGAACCTAATATTCCCTTCTCTGTTTCTCAACCTTCATCCTCTATCTCCACGCCCATTATCACCGAATCTGTTACCATCACCACTTCCCAACCACCAGTAACGGTCAACGTATCTGATACGGGGGCTGCTACTGTGGTTGAAACCCCTGTCATCAACCTTCCCTCATCTCCTTCTCCATCCTCCAACTCCGGTGCTACCTTAGGGGGTGATGATGAAGACTTCGATTCCATCTATTATAGCCCTTACCGGATTCCTACAGACACCGATGCAGATACCCCTGTGTCAAATCAGCAGCTTCAGGAAATTCACGCCAAACTTGACAGTCTGCTAGCTGACAGTAAAGCTTATGGGGGTACTGTGCTGAAAGCTTTCATAGAGTCTGCGATTCAGACTTACACTGAAGCCTTGGATCGTTCAACTGACGCCGTAAATAATTCAGCAGCTTCATGCTCCAAAGCCACTCAGGAAGTTTCTGAGGTTGTTCATACAACTCAGATCTTTCTTGATTCCCTCAAGGCTCATGCTGACACTAATGCGTCCAAATTTCAAGCGTCAGTAGACTCTTTTTCAGCTACCCTTCAGGGAGAAACCACAAAATTTGAGGCTCTGCGTGCTGACCTCAAAACTGAATCCACCTCATTCCTCAAATCTTTGGATTCACGTTTTGCCTCTCTGGCAGCCGAGAGCACCCTGAAGGAAGATCTTGTAAAACACCAGGCAACCATTGACTTACAAAAGATCCAACTGGCCCAGTCACAACAGGAAATAACTTTGCTACAAACTCAGCGGGCAGTTCTTCAAAGTTGCGCTGGTGACGTTAAGAATATGTTAACAAGTGTTCTTGACACCCATGACCCCTTCCTGGCCCTCACTATTCGTTAGCATCTCCGGGCAAAACTCCTTCCTGTAATTAATATCTTAAGTGAAATGAAGGGTGTCTCGGAGAAACTTGTTCTTCCGAGACAAGGGGGAGAGGAAGGTGTGCCCAAGACAGAATCGACAGAACAGAAGGGTAATGTAGCTTCGGGTTCTGGTAAACAAGTCCTAGTTGAGAGCGAATCAGAATCAGACGAAACTATCACTGAAGCTCTTCAACGCAAGAAAAGGGACAAAGAGCTTGATGAAACTTTAAGGATAGCTCGTGAGGCCGAGGCCAAGGAAAGAAAAATCAGGGAGGATGAGGAAGCCATTCAAGCCAAAAAGACTCTGTTCCCAGATTGGGACAGAGACACACTCATCACTCAAGCGATTGAGTTTCCTTCTATTTATTGGTTGGAACCGATTGCATCCTTTGAGTGTGTAAATTCAAAAGACTCGCAGTTCGACATGCCTATAACGCGCAAAGCTTTAACATTTCATTGCTTTGATGTCACTGCCAATGTCCCTCATCATAACCTGAAGGTTGACAGAGAGCTCATCGATTTCTATCTGAAATACGGTCAACCGCAGTACTTGACATGGAGTGCTCAGAAAATTATTAAAGTCAAGGTACTGAAACCGACACAGGCTGGGAAATTTGTAAACGTCAATTTCAAAATCAACAGAGGAACGGCCAACACCGAACATCTTATTTCTCTGGCAGATCTTCCCAGTCTGAACCCGCATGATTGGATCTTGCTATACAACATTCTTCTCTCCAACCAGAGAGAATATGAACCAATTCTTTCACATCTTAAAAGAATGTTGGCTTCCTACGTCCATGAGCTCGCCACTATGGATCAGGAAATAGCAAAAGTAATGAACAAGAAACCGACTGTCAAGCCCACTTCCAAGACCGGAGATGTTCATAAAATGAAGTTAGGGCAAATTGATTCTTCCAATCTGACGGTTATGTTCACCAGGGGCGACAAGCATAAGTTTCTATTTGCTTTGGTAGACAAGCATCTGTTTTCTACAGAGTGTCTGGAGCATATCATCAATATCATTCACCGATGCAAACAGAACTCAACAGCAGACAAGAAGAACTTTACTGACATGCTTCGTTGGTATATTACTTTCAGGCATCATATTCTGGCTTTAATACCGAAGATTTTTGAAACGGTAAAGAAGCCCTCTGCTGTGAAAAGAGAGTGAAGGTCTCGCTCCAAATTGATGCAAAGGGGGAGATTGTTGGGCTTTGTAAATTGCGTCTTTTGGGCTCGACTGATTATGCTATTTTGTATTCCGGTTTGGGCCTGTCCAACCGTGAACCTTTTATGTTTTGTATATAAGTTTACGCTTGCATGCATATTAGGTTAAGGTTTTAGAGATCTGAGTATAGCGATACATCTAGACGTCAACAGGTTTCTTTAATCGTTCTTGTAACCTTCCAATCCTCTACAATTGATGTT
Organism: Lactuca saligna; assembly: GCF_052625555.1. Classification (NCBI taxonomy): domain Eukaryota; kingdom Viridiplantae; phylum Streptophyta; class Magnoliopsida; order Asterales; family Asteraceae; genus Lactuca; species Lactuca saligna. The sequence continues at coordinate 76,094,729 of NC_136418.1, forward strand.
CTTAATCGAGCTCTTCTGAGGATTTTGTTTAATCATTCGACACATTTGATTTCATCTTGTCTTGTTCTTATTATTGTGTTTATATCGTCTTTGTTTACTCACTTGTTTAAGATCTAATCGATCTTTATAGATTAAAAGATTGTTTAATCGCATCAAAAACCAATTAAGACGGTTCCAGATATTTAGAAATCATGACTGCTTAAGGTGGTTTTGGTTTTAGAATCGACGGTTGTTATTCCGAAAGCAAGTAAAGAGTTCCACTACTCACCCCTAGTTATAACCTACATATGCTCTAGTTCAACGGTGTAGCCATGAGTTTGTTTTAGGGTAGGCCAAATAATATGGGAGTAGCCACATGTATCCTAGGTAGGTCCTAGGATCTACCTAAGTTTTCATATTTTATAGAATTTATATGGAAAATTATATTAGGACCTACCTTTTACTATTGAAAAATATAAAGGATCTATCTAATTTTGTATGAGGAACTACATAACTTTTGGTTCTAGATTCACTACTGCCAAATAATATACTAAATATGAATGAGTGGCAAATTTATTAAAACAGATACAAAAAATAATTATATATGCATTCTTAACTAAATTGTTTATTTAAGTTTCAAACAATGTTGTCTTACATTATTAAAATAATCTAAAATGGAGTCTAATCGATATAAACAACAATGTATCCCCTTCTAATAATTTCATGTTTTGAATGGAATAGGTCGTATCACAACTCTAATTCATTATATATAACTTTGATTTTATGAGGATAATGACTTATAAGGATAAGAATGTTTCAGAAATGTTAAAAAAGACCATCTAAGTTTTGGTTGTTCAAAAAATACCATCCAAGTAAGGGTGTTGTTTAAAAAACACAAAGAAAGTATACCATTTTTTCAAATGTTACATATGGTAATCGGTAGGTGTAGGTTACCTCTCTTATTCGACCGTTTAAAAGAATAAAAAGAAAAAAGAAACTAACATGGAGTATATGATCGTTTAACATAGCCATACGTGCGATTTTACCCAATTTCTCGTCAACAACAGGAAGAGAGGGAAGACGATTCCTATCGGGTTTGATTGATCAAATATCCTTCAAGAAATTCAGAAGTCGATCATTTGATACGGTCGTATATGTTTATGTAAGCTATACTCTTAGAAATCCCTCTCTTAGTAATCGATCTTTCTCTTTTTGTGCTTTAAACACTGGCTTCGATACCCTAACCCCTCTAAATCAGACGAACGTTGGATTTACAATGGAGGTTTTTGGAGTCATCGTTGATTGATAAAAATCAGACCATCACTTATTCTCATTGGTATCAAACCCTAAATCATAGGTAACAAACCCTAAATCAATCCTCATAGTTTTGAACTTTGTTGAATGTTCTTGGAAATGTTATTGTTTTAATTAGTCATATGTTCAACCTTTATTTCTCTTATGTGATTATCTGACTTGCTAATCATTAACAATGGATTTGGTTGTAACATCCGGACTCCCAGGTATATTATTTATTTATTCATTTTTGAGATATATTGAGCAACTCGACGAGTTGGTGCCTCAACTCGTCGAGTAGAGACTGATTTGACTGTGTGGGTCTAATAACCGACTCGAAGAGTCAGAGAGCCGACTCGCCGAGTTGAATCTGTGAGATGAATCCCTAAATCCCCAGGGTTGGGACCTATTTAAGAGCACTTATGACCTCATTTGTTCCTCACCAGCTGCCCAACTTCCCTGTGTGAAACCCTAAATGTGTGTAGCGAGCTAAGAGAGTTCTAAGGTCAATGTTTGAGTAATTTAGTGCATCTTTTGAGGAGAAGAAGAAGGTTATCCAGCAAGGAATGAGGAGGAGCTGTTGGAATCAGTGCTATATTGTTTAGAGTTTTTGTGGAAGGTAAAAATCTTGCACCTTTCTCATCTAAATGGTTAGATCTCATGATTATGGAAGTTTAGGGTTCTTACCACCTTTTTATTGGGACATTGAGTGCATTGAGTCTATCAGGAGGTCTAGGCTTCAGATCTGGACCTTGTAAGGTCCATAGAGTCCAAAGGTCCTATCTTTATTCAGCCACGTAAGAGTTATTGAGCATAAACATCTTTATTAGAGTTGTATTGGCATTTTGGAGAAAATGTGCCATGTATGAACATAAAGATCAAAGATTTACGTGACATTCGAGCCTTGGGAGCCTAGATCTAGAGTGTGGTGGGGTATATCTACCTTAAAACGTCTGAATGAGAATTCAGACTGAAGGGACTCGTCGAGTCAACGAGCTGACTCGACGAGTCGGCTAGGGTTTTCCCCGATGAGTCTGAACATGGGTAACTTGGCAAGTTAACGGGATAACTCAACAAGTTGAGTTGGGTTTTTGTGATGTTCTGAAGTAATAAAGGGGACTCGGTGAGTCACATAGATGCATTTGGCGATTCAGGTCAACATGGACTGTTGACTCGAGTGTTGATTTTAGGGTTTGGTCAAGGCAGGGAGAATGGGAACCATGGAGGGGTAAAATGGTATTTTACCCATTCCAAGAGTTTGAGAGAGACAATAACCTAGTTTATTTCGAGTCATTATTTAAGTGTTAATTAGAGATTATTATCTTATGTGTTAGGTGGAGGCTAGTATGAGATTCGTGTACAAGGTTATTACTTGCTAGCTTACGAGGTGAGTCTTCTCACTATACTTTACCTAGAGTGGTAATCTTTGTGTGACCAGAGGGTATTATGTGCTTATATTGAGTATTGTGATATCCTGCATTATGTCTTTGTGACTTGTGTTGTGCATTATTATTAGCTACTGAGTTAGGACCGGAGGGTCCACCCGAGTTGTGGGACCAGAGGGTCCCACCGAGACACATTGATCGGATGGTCTTATTGAGTATAGCCTCGAGTTGCTAATGATTTGTGTGTGGTATTTTGGGGAACTCGCTAAGCTTCGTGCTTACCGTGTTATGTGTTATGTGTTTCAAGTACCTCTCAGGATCACGGGAAGGCACCGGCTTGATAGTACACACTGGAGCGAGATTATTTTTATGATTCTTGGATAATGATTTTTATTTGTGGATTGTTGACATTTGGACACTTGTGGTTTTGAGAAAATGTAAAAATGAGTTTTATTGTGTTTTAAAATGAAAATTTTATTTGAAAATTTACGGTGTTACATTTGTAGTGCTTAAACTTTCAAGTAGTTGACTTTGGCCGTTAAAACAAGAATGTTGTTCTCAACAAATAGTGCATTGACTATAGATGTTTACCATAGAGGAGTGTTTTTTCCTAAGCCCTTGATGTACTTCAATCCTGATAAGACTTCTGAAAGACATATACTCCATTCTTTCTAAAACTACATCATATTTCTGAAAGACCCAAACTTTCATACTTCACAATATTGTTACTCCAAAACATGCTACATGCATATTCATAAAATAATATTTTACATTGATAGTTTATTTACATAGACTGGATACAAACCGACTATTTAGATTTTTACAAAGTTTTACACATATTACATACTTTCCCAGGAATACAATACGAAAGTTATAATATTATCTATTCTACAAGTACAAAACTATATTGGATGCTTATCATTTGCAATAGTTTTAAACATTGAGAGGGATAAGCGGGTGACACTTAGTGAGTTCAATAACAGTTACAATATAACATTATGCCATATACATATCAATATGACTGAAGCAAAGAGGGACAAGGAACAAGATGGGCAAATGAGCATCATATGACATGCTTTCCACAACAACAAATAATCAGATTCAAAATTTTGAATTTAGTGAGACATCATAATTTTCCAACACTTGATATACAACAATAAGACTTCAGCCCAAGTGTCGAAGAAACTATAATTTCAGAATATCTTTTCACTAGAATACACAGGCTTTCAACCATGTCTTTGTATTCTGATATGCTAAAGTGATGCATATGTCATACACTTCATGGCCAAAGGCTACATACCAGTACCCAAGTGATGCTTATGTCATACACTTCGTGGCCTATGGTATACCTCATTATCATAATAACATGGGAAAGCACATTGAAAATATAGCACATAGCATACAATTGTCCCAATATTGAAACTCACCGTGAAATAATCGGGGAATAAATGATAATTTGGGCAGCACTTCGACTCTAAATATGACTTTCTACGATGAAACCGGGGATTTTAGTTGAAAATCAGCCTTACTTAGGTAGAATTTCGGCTAGAAAAATATGATTTTCTCGGGAACTTCAGAGTGTAGGGACTTGCTTTGGGTGTCAGGAATGATATCGGGGCTTATGGGGGTTAAAAGTGGGCTAAAAGGGGTTTTAGAGTGAAAGGAAATAAGAATTTGTAGCATAATTCTGGAGATCCTCGGTCTCTATTTATAGCGGACCAAAGTTGCTGACTACATTGGGTGTAAGTCCTCCGTACGTTGGGCGTACCGTGAGGCGGCCATCTACGCGGGGCATAAACCTCGTACACGGGGCGTACATGCGAGGCGTGTCCTATGATCGGAACCCAGGTCTCGGATGTGGCGATCTTATCCCATACGCGTGCCTTATGTGAAGAGAGAGAGAGAGAGAGAGAGAGAGAGAGAGAGAGACGTGGCCAGATTCTGACCCCGTATACGAATGCTGAGCGTACTCCTTTGGATAAGGCTTCGAATTTTCCTTTATTTTTATTTAAAAAACTTTGAAAATTCATATCTTTTGTGTACGAGCTCCGTTTTTGATGTTCTTTATATCCACACGTTGGCGAGAATATACTCTACAACTTTCGTTTAGACTCCATCGGCTAATTTTGACTTTATTTTTATTATTATATTTTTAACATGTCGAGACAGGATAAGTCCGTTAAAAATTCATAACTTCTTCATCCGGTGTCCGTTTTCGTCTATCCTTTTACCGTTGTACTACAATCAGTGAGATCTTCGATTTGCGTTTAGGTTTTGTCGGCTAAAGCTCACTCGATCTTTATTTCGAGTTTTTAGCTATCTACTGCTATTCTAAAACTTAGAAAAATCATAATTTCTTCATACAAAATCAGTTTTGGAAGTTCTTTTTATGAAAGTTCTCGGTTTAATAATGTAACAACCCGAAATTCCGTACCACTTCTTGTAACTCTTTTCGTAGTCCGATTCAAGCAACCAATCGTTGTTTTCAAATCCGATTTCCGATTTCACCGGTTAATTAAGTCATTATTTTGTATTGATCTAAAATGACTTAATGGGTGTCTTAATACAATTAGAAATCATTTTAACACCCCATATTAGTGATCGGAATATTTCTAGAATTTACCATATCGGGTTTACGACAACCTAATCGAGTACGACCAAAAGCACCGTCTAACGGCAGTATCGGGTAGAATTCCACCAGGCCACAAACTCAACTCCTATATAAGGGATTGAGTGATATCATTTTGAGGCTTTTACTCTCTCTCTCTAAAAACTTTCTCTCACTACTCTCTCTCTAAAATCCAAAAATTTGCCAAAATCATCCAAATCAAGCTCCAAATCACTAAGGTAACTTCCCTAACTCATGAATTAGCATCTTAGACCTTCAAATTCGGAATTTTTATGAGGAATGAGACCAAACAAGTGTTTACGGTCTAGGAACCCCCTTAGGCCGTGAACACCCCATATGAGGGTTTTGAAGCCTCAAAACCCCTCCAAGACACTTCTAGGGCGTAGATTCGGCCTAGAAACTAGCATGCATGAGCTTAGGAGCCCAAAATCATAACATATGATGTATGGACATGAGCTTACAGCCAAAGCATGTTCTTGGACCGTAAACCCTCATTCATGGACCATAAACTCATGTTAATGAGTCAAAATACCCTTAAACACCTTCAAAATGCTTCCATGGGAGTGTAGAACCTCATAAACCTTCATGTGATGCACCAAATCATCATCAAATGGGATAAACTTGAGTTTACGGTCCAAGAAAATTGTTGGACCGTAAACACACCTCCTTAGGTTGTAAACACCCCTCAAAGGGTGTTAAGGTGCCTTTAACCCCTTAAATAACTTGGTTTTGGACATAGAATCACATGTGATTAACCTTCAACCACCAAAGCCCTTGATTCATGGACAAACATGAGTTTACAGTTGTAAACTCATGAGTTTAAGGTAGTAAACTCCCAAAGAACATCTCCTTAGACTTTAAACTCATTTCCAATGCCATTCCAAGTCCCGATCACTTCCTAAGCCATGGAATCGACCCTAGAACCTTCCCGTGTGCATTGTATGACCATTTGGCATCCAAGAACCCACCACCCATGAGTTTACGGCCGTAAACTCATGGTAAAATGGTCAATAGGCCGCAAAATCCTCATTGAGTTTATTTTTGAAGAGTAAACTCCATATCTAGGTCCTATTCATCCATAGATGTCACCCGGATCACTCCTAACACTTGAATTGAAGTGTTTTCACGTCTTGGAGTGCATATTCATGTCTAACTAGTGGTTCGAAGTCTAATTAGATATAATTGCATATCATTTCATATTACATAGGAACCTCGTGCGTAATCAAGCCCCGAACCGTCACATAGCATCCAAACCGTCGCGTTTTCTCGTCTGGTGAGTTCATACCCCTACCCATTTTCAATGTTTTCACTGTTTTCAGGGGGGAATACAAGAAAAGTACAAGTGATACTTGTACTCAAAACTTGTTTTATATACATTGTGTTTCATACTATACATGCTTTTAACACTGACACTCGTAACAAACAACCGTTTGAACCTACAAGAACACAATATCATGTTATTTGTGAAATACCTTATAAATTGTTGTATTTATATTTTCACAAATGTTTTCCTACATTATATCAGTTAAAAGCATAGTACTTAAACATTTGAACATGGTTTTGTCCTCGGTAACACTTCACAGAGATACGCAAGTGGAGGATAGTCAATTGATCTTTCGGTATTATTACTAGTAAATTTGTTAATCCTATAATTGGAGACACGTCCTCGGTGAACACTCCACAGAGATACACGAGTGGAGGACCACCCCCGTAACCAGAATCTCTTATATAGGGAGCGTGACTTTAGTGTATAGATCTATACGGGGCTGACTACCCCGCACCTGGCTGCTAGCTACAGCCGAACCGAAAGGTTCAAGGGTGATGAAAGTTATATAGGGTGATGGACTATTTGTTGCCCTAATTAGTCTATTGTATGGTTATGGAACTCGCAATTTGGATAACAGAGGTTTACATAATAGTAATAATGGATTAAGTAACTAGTTTACTTGGTATATGTTAGTTTTATAAACGTGTTAAAACTAATACATTTTCATAGTACACCTTTTACATTACATTTTGGTTCGGTGAGTACATCTTTTACATTACATTTGCGTTGGTAAACTAAAACATACATTACAAGGATAACCAGGTTTTCAGTATACATCTTTCATATTAGGAAAATATGGGATTTTCCTGGGATCACAGTTGAGCATAACCAGAACAGTGTAACCTAACAATTAACCAAACATTACTTTTAAGAAAATATGGGATTTTCTTGGGTCATAACATTTTCAGAAACCAGAAAGGAAACTCGTACATTTTCACAGAACAAAACCGCTTATGAACTCACCAGCTTTATGCTGATTTTCAAACTGCTTGTATTCTCAGGTCCGCATTAGACAGGTACCCGATGATCCATTTTGGCGAAGACAAAGTGCGTTGAAGACACGTCTTGTTTTTGTTTATATATACATATGTATAAACACTGTACAACTTTACTTTTGATCAAATGTAAATTTCTATATGTAATGTAATGGTTGTTTTACTTTACTTACTATGTGCATTGGATTTGATACACAACGTGGAGTCCGCCCCGGAAATGTTTCCGCCATCGGTTTTCGGGGTGTGACAAATAAATACTACAACTTTCATTTAGATCATATAGGCTAAAAAGTAGTTTATAAAAAACTCACTTTTTACGTCATTCTGCGTCGTGCCGGTTTTGTCGCGAAACTTCAAATAGTTATAACGTCTTCGTTGTAACTCGAATTTCGATGAGGTTTTCGCCTAAATGTTTATAACGAGATTCTCTAAAACTTTCAATAATAAAATTTTACTTATTTCAAATTTTATATTTTCGTTAAATTTCAATATTATATTGGAATCTCATAATACTTCCAATATTTTCCGAGTGATTCTAAACATAGTTTTACTTTTTTTTTTCTAGTAAAAACTATCTGTTAGAACTCAACACTCAAAATCACATAATATTTCATAATATTATTTACTCTTTAACATTTACAAAACACGATTTCAAAACATGTATGTTACAACTTCTGTCACGGGGATGGACTTACGAAACATGGAGTTTAAGGACTTCATTATCTACATCCGTAATTTAACGAAGGGTATGTGTCATGATATGCATATTGTCTTCCAAATCGGGACATAGTAGATGAGTTGAGGGAGATGAGAGATGAAGATGATTATGTGAGGTTTCTGGATGCTGGATATAAAAATAGGAGAAGAATCAGTATCTACATTGATCACGACGACGAGCCACTTATGCACTGGATTGAAGAAGAGATAGCCGAAGATGGATTGTACAATGATAGTGATCCATGTTTTGATTATGTGGACTCGGCCATGTTAGATGATATATCGGTAGACCATGAAGCTGATGATGAGGTTATAGAAATTCCTAAATTTGTTGATCCTTTTTTATCCAAGAAAAATATTATTCCATAAGGAGGAATAGATGATGAAGTTGATGATGAGGTCCACCACTTTCCTATCCATGATCCCAACTAGAAATAGGACACAATGGTACCTGTATTAGGCATGAGATTCTCTGACATATATAAACTCTAGAAAATGTTAACAAATTATACTGTCTTTAAAGGTTATGCATTGTGGTATGAAAAAAATGACTCAACTAGATTGTTAGCGAGGTGCTGTAAAAATAAAGAAGGAAAGGTAGCTTGCCCTTTTAGACTATGGGTTACTCCAATGAGTAGTGAAAATTCATTCCAGATCAAATCGCTAATTGATGAACATAACTATTGCAGACAAGTTAAGTTGGGGTCTATTGTGACGTACAGGTGGATTGGTAAAATGTTAACCAATGACATTTTGGAAAAGCCCTGCTTCAGCTACAGGAACATGGTAGCATTAGTTAAGAAAAATTTTGGTTTGCATGTAAGTGTTGGGCAATGTAGAAATGCCAAGAGTTTTGCACTAGATGAAATTTCAGGCAGCTTGGTAGGATACTATGAAAAGTTATGGGATTATGGTGCGGAGTTATGAGGTCTAATCCGGGTTCAACAGTCTCAATAGAGGTGAATCCTATGCTCGATTCTACAACTTACTTTAAAAGAATGTATGTTTTCCTGAAGGGTATGAAAGAAGGTTGGATTAAAGTATACATGAGGGTGATTGGTGTTGATGGGTGTTTTTTGAAGGGTATTTGCAGAGGAGAGCTATTAGCAGTTGTTGGTAGGGACTCCAACAACCAAATGTACCCTCTGGCATGGGTTGTAGTGTTAGTAGAAAACAAGGAAACCTGAATGTGGTTCTTAGATCTACTACTTGAGGATATTGGGATGGGAGATGACAGAGGTTTTACCATTATTTCTGACCAACATTAGGTTTGTTCTTATAAATACATAACTTAGTGCTTTATATGTTTATTTATATGTTATTTTATATTTAATGTTAATATTTTCATCTGGCAGGGTTTGCTAGAAGTTATTAAAGAAAGAGCACCAACATGTGAGCATAGGCAATGTGCTAGACACATCTATGCTAACTTTAAGAAGAAATACACATGTGTTGAGTTTAGGAAGTTATTATGGAGAGCAAAGTCCACAACCGAGTATTATATGAGGGAAATCAATACAATGTCCACGCATGCTTATGATCACCTAATGGAAAGGGACCCAAAGACATGGTGCAAGGCATTTTTTGAGCTTGATAGGTGTTGTGATGTCGTGTAAAATGGAATATCAGAATCTTTCAATTTAGCAGTTGTATAGGCCAAGAAAAACCCCATAATATTAATGTTGGAAGAAGTCAGAGTGTACGTGATAAAGAGGATGTATTAACAAAAAATAAAAGGGGAAAAAATGGAACTTGGATATATATCCTTCCATTAGAAGGAGGACTGAGAAATTCAAAGAACAACAGAGGTATAATACTTGTAATGCATTTTTTTATTAGAAATTACTTTATACCATTTCATCATAGGTATTGGGATGTTACTCTAAGTGGTCCGCGAATATATGAAGTGAAACAATTGCATGGGGTTTATGCAATTGACTTGGACCAAAGAACCTGTGGGTGTAGAGTATGGCAACTGACTGATATACCATGTGTACATGGCATTGCTGCAATCTTGTTTTTCAATGGGAATGCAGAGGAGTATGTGGCAGTTTGGTTCACAACGAATATGTTTGGAAGTTGCTATAGGTATAACATGGAACCAACTAATGGAGGTAACATGTGGCCGGAAACATGTATTCAAAGCATCTTGCCACCATGCCCTGGAGACCAAAAGTGAACAGAAATAAATTCCCTACATAAAAAGAAGGAAAACATAATCTTAGCAAGAAGGGGGGCATTCCAAAATGTGGTAATTGTCACCGAGAAGGTTACAACAAGAGACGATGTCCATTGCTAAAACAAGTTTTGATTCCTAATTACAGTCTTTCTTTATTAAGATTTTGACACTAATATTTTTTTTGATTTACAAATTGTAACGCCTTGGTTTCAGGGCTAAGCATTTTAGATGATGTAATAGTCTAGGTCAACTATTGTAAGTCTTTTTGAAGTAATAAAGATGAAATATTTGAGTACTATGAGAGTTATGTGTATTTGTGTGCTTATAACTTAATTATAAAGATATAATTAATAACGAACAAAAATAAGAGTCAAAATTAAAGTATGAGATAAGTCCTATATCTTTACATAAAGTTTTAGTGGTCGAAACAAGGATTCTGGGGATATAAAGAACGTCGAAATCCGAGTTATAACGAAGAAGTTATGACCCGTCGAAGTTTCGCGACGGAACCGACATAGCACCGGGAAGCGTAAATAGTGAATCTACGATAGAACGACTTTTAGCCTTAGCGATCTAAATGAAAGTCTTAGAATATGTTAAACCGAGAGCGCCGATAAAAAGAACGCCCAAATCTGACTTCGTATGAGGAAGTTATGATTTTTCGAAGTTTCGACTTAGTAGTGTACAGCCCAAAGTTCGAATACTAGATCGAGCAGTTTTTAGCCGACACAACCTAAAAAAGAATCGAAGATCTCGTTAATAGTAGCGTAACGATAAAAGACAGACGAAAACAGACGTCGGATGAAGAAGCTGTGGATTTTTAACAGACCAATCCTGTCTCAGCCTGTTAAAAATATAAAATTTAAAATAAAGTCAAAATTAGCCGACGGAGTCTAAACGAAAGTTGTAGAGTACGTTCCCGCCTACACGTGGATATAAAGAACATCGAAAATAGAGCTCGTATGCGAGAGTTATGATTTTTAGAAGTTGGAAAGGAAATTCTCGAAGCTGAGTGCGAGCCTACGCCTTGCGTAGAGATGGGACACCCAACGTTCGAAGTGCGCCCCACATTGGAAGGGGTACGCCTCGCGTACAGCTGCCTTTTGCGAACTAAAATGAGCCAAAATGACCCAGCAGCGAAGCGGCACGTGTCCCGTACGAAGACCAGCTAGAAGCCTTTTCTGAGGTTACGCCCAGCGTACCACCGAAGTCCGACCCTATAAAAGGGTGCGAGATGTTCTGAGGAAATCACACTTTTATTCACTCTCTCTCTAAATACTTTCTCTCTCTAGCCTATTCTACCCCCCTAAAGCTTAGGTGAACCTCCAAGCACCATAAGGAAGCCCTGAGAGTCCCGGAGTCCCAAGAAAAAGGGTCTTTTGGTTCGGAAACGTTGCTCCAAGCGAAGTCCGGTTTTCTATAAAAACCGGTTGTAAGTGAGCTACGCCTATGCTATTTTTTAATATAACTTCTAATTAATTATAGTAACATTATTAGGAACTTATAATAAGTACTTGGGCTATTATTATGGTTTATATAAGTATTGTTTAACGCTTATATAATAGTAATAATAGCTATACTATTAATTAGTCTCGGTGAATGATAGACTAAACCCTAGTGGTAATGATACTAGGTTTTGACGAAGGAAATTGTTTCAAGAGTAACGAACCGTTGTCTAAGTTCGGAATCACCACCTTGATACGTGAGTGCATAGTTACTTTCATCTTACACGTAAATATGAAGTAATATATATAAATTACATGCAAGGTGTGCATATTATCTGAATACTTGTTGTCTATGTTGGATGAATGATTTTATACATGTTTTAAATGATTTAAACTGTATATGTATTTTATATCTACAAAAATGATAGGGGTAAAACATGGGTAAATGTACCAAGACGACGTGTGATAAAATGATGAGAGGCCTCAATGTTGTTGTTGTTGTTGTTGATACTGTCATCTAGCGGAGTATGGATGACAACCACGGACTATTCTAGATAGTCCAATGGAACGCTAGCAGACTCGCAACTTGTAGGTGTTTGTGAACGATGTGTTCATCGGTGTACTCCATCCCCCACATGGTTGCCTTAAAGGACATTTAGTGCTGAAGAATCCCCTTAGCATTAGTGTCCATCCTGATGATTGATCCTTAGTCTAGGTCCCTTATGATAGGTGTTTTAGGGACGTGATGTGAGGATAATGGGAATGGGTAATCGTGTTATTGTTGGTTGATGAAATTAATAAACTTATTTATTGTGGGTTGAAAACCCTATGTGCTCACCAGGTGTCACACCCCAAAACCAAGAACGGCGGAAACGTTCTGGGGCGGAGGACGTCATGTAAAGTATCACAACACAGTAAATGTAAATAAGCAAACAACATCATCCATTGCATTAAATATATAATTTTAATACAAGCGTGTTCTGTACAGTTATAGACACCAAAAATAATGTAAATCAAAATAATAAGATGAGTCTTGGATGCGCTCCATCTTCTCAAAAGCTGGCCTCGGTACCTGTCTACTGATGACTTGAGAATACAAGTTATTTTGAAAGAGTTTATCAGCATTAAGCTGGTGAGCTCATAAGTATTTTAGTGTTGGTATTTGTCATCCAAAAACGTTTGAACATGTCTCAAGTGTAAGTTTGTAAAATGTAAGTAAATGTTTGTAAGTGTTTGTACAAGTTTGAATCTCTCAGAAAAACCTATATTTTCTATTAAAGTAGCCTTCTACCAAGGCTTAACTGTTTTGTATGCTCGTTTGTTGTAAAAGTGTGTAATTTCCCAAGTGTAACTATCATTTAACAAAATATAGTTTGTACATTAAAGTTTAAGTGAAACAATCACTAAAAGTATGTAATGGGTAAATTATTGTAGTACTGTAGTGTTATATTATAGGAACTACTGCTGTACTAACTACCTTAAACCGGATTTATATTAAGGTATCATGTGATAAATTGCACCATACTATCGACTGGTAACAACGACATACAAATGGTCGTAATAACGGAATGACGTTTGGCACCCGCGGACCTGCAGGTCCTGCTGTAGCTAGCAGCAAGGTGTAGGATAGTCAATCCAGTATAGATCTATACGCAAACTCACGCTCTCCCTCCAAGAGAATTCTGGCTACAACTCGGGCCATGACATTTAAGGCATGCTCCGATACTGTGGATCACAATTGTTAACGTATTCTTGTATATGTAATGTAATGAACTGTTCTAGTATAGTTGTATATGTTCTTCCTCTAGTATAGTTGTATATGTTCTCTGTCTAGTATAGTTGTATATGTTCTCTTTCTAGTGTAGTTGTATAAGTACTCGTAGTAATAAGTATTAACGCATGAATGAACTGACTCATTTATCTAGAAATTGTAGTAGTATGATCCTATGTTACCCCGATGGTAACTTACTGATGATGTACTGATAAGTATGAATATGGAAGTACTTTTATGTCTATATATGTATATTTGATATATAACTAATATTGAAACGACCTTCGGACGGTTACCCGAAATCCCACCAAACCACATCCAAATCGAGAAAAAGGAAATAGGGCGGATGGCCTTCCTAAGCCCTTTAAACATTTCTTATATATCTATACATGTATGGGCATGCAATTTATAAGAAGTAAAACAAATTTTAATAAAAGCATTTGATAAGTAAAAGAGTTTGTAAAATATTTTGAAGTAAAACAGTTTGATAAACAGTTTGAACAGTGATAAAATCATTGGTCTTCTAGTTATTAATCGCATGTGATTAATGTAATCACATGTGATTGATGCAATAACTATAAGCATTTAACTTGTATTCCCCCCCCCCCCCATAAAAGTATTTAAAACATTTAAAAGTATTTCAAAGGTTAATTAAAGGGGTACGAACTCACTTGTGGTGAGTGGATTGGATTGAAGTGTCGGATACCGTGCTAGGTGGCAAACGGAGACTTGTTCACACGCATGAGCCTAGTTATCATATAATGAGCATATATATAACTAATTAGCCAAATAATAACTTAATGAAATAAGTTGGGACACTCAGGAACATGTAAACACTTTGTATAAGTGTTATAGGTCCTAATGGTTGCATCTAAGTTGCTATGGGACAAGGCTAAAGGGGTTTAATGTACCAAAGGGCTTTATATAAGAGTTTACTACCCAATAAACCCCACACAAGGAGTTTACGGTCATAAACCCTTGAGTTTACGGCCGTGAACTCCAATCTTGGTGGTAATGTGTGTTTTGAAGTGCTAAATGATTTCTAGAATAAGCCTAGCTTGGTGGTTTAATCCTTTGGGTAGTTTAGGGCATAGATAATACTCCTTTGAGGAGTTTACGGCCAAAAGACCATATCCCTTAGAGTTTACGGCCGTAAACTCTCATGGGATGGGTGTTTTAATTCTTTCAAGTCCCAAACACAAATAGGATAATTTCTAGGCATTTGTTTAAGGCTATGGAGGACCCTAGGCACACTTTGGTGCCCTTATTTGGAGTTTACGGCCTAAGGGCATTCCTTGGTCGTAAACTCCCTTTAAGGGGTGTTTTTGATGTGTTAATGTCTCCAAATTAGCTAGAAGTAATTGAGGATTAAAGTCTAAGGCCTTTAGGAGTGATTAGGGCACATTTAAGCCCTTGAATTTGATGTTTACGGCCTAAGACATTCTTGGGCTGTGAACTCCTTAATCTATGTGTTTTTGATTGTTTTCTAGTCTCTAATGTACATACATATTATCCTAAGCTAGTTACCTAACAAGGAAATGGGACTAGATAGCCTTTAAGCTTCGTTTTGGAGTTTACTCCTCAAGAACGTTCTTGGGCGGTAAACTCCCGAATCTCACATATTTGACATGTAATCTATGTTATTAAGCATATAACAAGCATTAAATAACAACTAGAGAAGTGTACTCACGATTTGGGATGAAAACCCGAAGATCCGTGAGAGAGAAAATGGCTTTTCTCTAGTTGGAAATGTGAATAATGAATGAATTTGGTTCAGAAATCTATTTATAGTCCTGAGATATTTTTGACAGAAATATTTTTATTCCTGAAATGATTTCCAATATAACAGGGTGTTGGAATAATAGTGTTGCACAAAACCGTAGTGCATCCACTCTACTGATATTTACTGAAGTGTAAACCCTAAATTACTCCAACTTATACGAAAAGTCTGAAAATCGACTATGACTGTTATAACTTCTATTGAAGTGATATTGTTTGTATAGAATGGAAATTTCGGGTTGTCACACCAGGCTCCAAAACCTGACCCACTCAGTTTCATGTATTACAAGTAGTGGCGCTCGAGCATAGATGTGATGTTTTGGATGAGGGATTACAGATATAGGCCTATAGATATGAAATAATGTAGTAAGGCTTATATTGTACTGTTTATGCTTTTGATTTGTATCGAACATGACATCCCGAGTCTTTTTAATGAAATACATTTCTACGGAAATGCTTTGATAAATCTTTATCATATTTTATTTTTGGAACAAAATCCGAAATACTTTTATGAAAAATAGTACTCTGATTTTCAAATAAGCATAAACAAAATTGGTCTTTTCTGGCAGTGAAAATGGGGATGTCACACAGATGAATAAGTACTTGAGGAACATGTGACTACTGAGGAGGTTGGGGTTGAAGAACAAGTGGCTGCTGGGAGGTTGGGGTTGGAGAATAAGGAGTTGCTAAGGAGGTTATGGTTGATGAAATGGTGGCTGATGAACAACCAAATGAGGAACAAGTAGTCGAACATGTAGTTTCTCAACATGTACGAGTTGTTGCTCAAAAGTGTAATAGGAGAAAGGGTGGTCCTTCGCAGAGAAGCACAAAGCTTAAGTTGATGAGAAAGGTGGTGACAAAGGATGGTAGTGGCGAAAGTATTGAAAATCCAGTAACCTTAATCTAGGATATTTGCTTTTGTTTGAATTATGCCAAAAACTATGAAAATGCACATCTTTTGGTGATTAGCGCACACGTAAAACAATTATTTACTATAAGGGCTCCTCTTTTGGTGCCATGTGCACATTTACCAACATTTAGTGCCTTATGCACATGTTTTGAATGAATATCATTTACTGTTTACGCCCTTTAAATTGTTTGTACAATTAATGCTTTTTATTTTGTTTTATGGTTTTTTTTACCAAACTGCCCATATATTGTTTTGTTGGTTTTAAAAAGAGTGATTTTAATAGTGTGTTGCTATTTTAGAAATGGTAGTTTAGTCATTAACAAAAAAAACAACAAATTAAAAGTGTGTTGCTATTTCAAAAATGGTAGTTTGGTCATTAACCAAAAAATGTATATAAGGGCATTTTGGTCACATAATTGTTGATACACTACATCCCCGTTTGAAGCCATCACATAGTTTGTTAGTCCATTGGATATGGTTTACAGCCGAGACTATACAATAACATTACTTTAGGATAATACTCTATCAGATAGAGATACTTTAAAAAGAACATTACGATAACATTACTTTAGGATAATCCTGTTTGAAGCCATCACATATTGCCCTTATATACATTTTTTGGTTAAAAATTAGTTACTTTAACATCATGTGACCAAAGTTACCCTCATATACATTTTTTTCTCGGTTAAAATTAAGTGACTTTTAACATCATGTGACCAAAATACCCCTATTTCGAAATTAATGACAAAACTACCCCTGTTTTGAAATTAATGACCAAACTACCACTGTTATAGCAACCATGTTTGAGGGGCTTTATAAGGTTCTGTATCATTGAATAAAACTACATAGCTATTTTCTTGATGACAGTTATACCCTTTATTGAAACAACCATTATATACTAAAAGGACATTGATATTTCTTCCAAACATTGTTAAAATCAAAGTCAAACTACAACAAGTACATTGATATTTCTTCTAAACATTGTTAAATCAAAGTCAAACTAAAACTTACCGTACATACTAAAAGAAGTACATTGCAAAGGTTTAAACATATATACTACATCATTAATTTCACTAAAAACACAACAAAAATCATGATTATGAACCACTTCTGAAATCGTAATTTCCTACTCTTTTGTGTCAATTACTTACTTAAACTAATATATTTCTCCAAACATTGTTAAAATCGAAGTCAAACTACAAAGGTACATTGATATTTCTTCTAAACATGGTTAAAATCAACGTCAAACTAAAACTTACCGTACATACTAAAAGAAGTACATTGCAAAGGTTTAAACATATATACTACATCATTAATTTCACTAAAAATACAACAAAAATCATGATTATGAACCACTTCTGAAATCGTAATTTCCTACTATTTTGTGTCAATTCCTTACTTAAACTAATATATTTCTTCTTTGTCATCCCTTTGTGCTCATTGAAATCTTTTTCAAAAATTAATATCCTCACTTCAATGGAATCTACTTTTATTTCTATTTCATCTCTCTCATTTGTGTTTCTTAGTCCTTCATCGTCATCAACCCATTTCCAAAGAGAACAATTTGGTGGGTTTGGATCCTTCATATGCAGAAAAAATAAATCAATTAGTTAACCAACCAAATAGGGAAAACGACATTAACTAAGGAAGTATATATACAAAAGGTATGATAACTTACCTGTCGGTTGGGACAAACCCTAATTTTTTTTTCCAGGATTCTTCTTAGTGGTTGAAGTCCAAATTTGCGATGGGAACCCACAACCACAAGGGTATGAATCATCAACCACTTTATTTGTCTTTGAAACGTTAGAGCTTGAGGACGAGATTATGGATTTGGCAGAACAAGATGAAGCCATCACAAATGTTGATGAATGAGACAATGTAGGAGAAGAAACCTAAGAGTGCTCGTCCCTTACTATGAGCAAAAGCCATAATTCTGTCACACCCCCGAACCAGATGACGAAAATGTTTGAGGCCTCGCGTGACTTAAATTGAAATATCATCACAATGAGTATACATGAACAACACATACATCACCAACATTGCATAATACAACTATCATTGTTCACATCAAGTACATTGTTTAAACATTACACATCCATAACATAAATTGTTTGAAACGAAACATCCTAACACACTCGGTATATATTGTTCTTCAGCTTATCTGTTACCTTAGAATACAAGTTATTTTGAAAACGTCAACACATATAATGTTGGTGAGTTCATAAGCATGTTTGATGTAAAACTTGTTTGTATCGTTTGTAAAACCCAGAAAATTCGATATTTTCTGTACAAAAACTGTTTGCGAAAAGATGCAATGATCCCATAAGTACATGTGTATGTGATTTCAAAACAAGTAAAAGTGATTGTTATTCAAAATTGATTATCGTATTATAGTTGTCGTGTATAGGAGTGAATAATGTTGTTCCCTCGGAAAACCCGATGTTTTTCGATATAAATAGTATGTATTATTGTATCGTCACAACGAATGAATATGTTTTCCCCTGATTACTTAGATGGCGTTGGATCTCTATGTGAGTCGTTATAACCATGCATAATAATGACTAGTTCGTCTGTCTTGGCATTCTAGCGAATGCTGGAATTGATTTAAGATTTTGTCACCCTAGACTGATCGAGTCTAACTGTAGCGAACAGCTCAGGTGTGGGGGAGTCACCCCCATATAGATCTATACACAAACTCCCGCTCTCCCTCCAGGACTTTGGTTATAACTACAAACTACGAACGACACTTAATAGTGTCACCCGTTATTTCCCAGTAAATCCAACTGAATGTGAACAACCTTGTTTAGCAACCTAATTTTATGTTTACTTGAATAACAGAGATAAGCCTAATAGACGAAGAGAAGAGGGTAGCAGAGGCCCACTAATCATGTATGTTATTATAGGCTGTCGAGTATGAGACGGGCACGTTGGCCCATCATGTATATGTTTGATTTGGACCTTACTAGCAATGCCAATGGGCCACTGAGGCCCAATAGCATGTAAAAGCCATAGAGGGTCCATTAGGCATGGAATTGGGTCACAAGAGGCCCAATAAACATGTGTGAACATATCGGGCCCAATTAAACATGGTATTGGACCATAAAGTCCCATGAGCACATATAGAAGGTATTTGAGCCCAATTTTGAATCGCTTTTGTTTTATCGAGTTTATGTTCGTATTGTTGGTATTCGTGGTACGTTAAATGTTTATTCGCAATAACGAAACATTTTAACGTTTGATTTATAACGAAGTTTTTATTATATGTATATATATTTTTAAAGAGAAATTAAATATCCTCCTACTTTCCTTCCTACATATTTTCCTACTCATTTAAAATGATGACAAGTGTATAAAAATGTAATTAATCTTATCCAAATATGACACATGTCATCATTTTACATGGGTAGGAAGATAAGTAGGAAAAAAAGGTAGTAAGATATTTTATTTCTCAATTTTATAACTATGCGTTATAAACTTGATATTTTTAACCCCAAAAGTTAAAATAATTTATTTGGCCCAAAAAAACATTTAGATTCACCATTATGGCACCTTTTCCTATAAAAATGATAGTTGTAGTCCATTTTTACGAAAAATTTACATTTTTGGTCCTTAAACCATTTTTATTGACATTTTCCACCCGAACTTTATTTGAATACTACTTTCAGTCCAAAAATATTGTATTTGTCATTTCCAGCCTTGATTTGCAAAAAGTTACATTTTTGGCCCAATTTCC
The DNA here is from genome assembly GCF_052625555.1 of Lactuca saligna. Taxonomy (NCBI): domain Eukaryota; kingdom Viridiplantae; phylum Streptophyta; class Magnoliopsida; order Asterales; family Asteraceae; genus Lactuca; species Lactuca saligna. The sequence continues at coordinate 76,114,874 of NC_136418.1, forward strand.
GTAAGTTTTACAATTTTGACCCTAAAATCAAAAACTTTGCATTTTTAGTCCAATTTAGTAATAAATTTATTTTCAACCCTTGAAAAAGTTTATCTACGTTTTATACTCATAGTTTGTTAAGTTTTCCATTTCAACCCCTCAAAATTTCCCTTTTTTCGTAACTTTGGGCCCAAAATCTCGTGAGACCCAATTTAAAGCCCAATATGCCAAATTTTATGATTTTAACCTTTTGAAAAATATGATTTTCATAAAAATCAGCTTTTATACTAATAAAAAACTTATAACCCCCATAAAATCGAAAATTTACAATTTACACCCAATATTTGTTATTTTTGCAAGAATAACACTTGTAAGCTTCTTTGGTTTTGTTTTTTCACCTCTTTAACTTAAGAACCCTTAGATCTATGATACATGTTTGTTTATCAAGTTTTTGTTTATGATTATTTCACCCTTTTTGTTATAGATTTCGAAATATAACAAATATTTCATATTATCACAACCAAAAACTAAAGAATTCACATATAACATGCAAGCACACATAGATCATCACATAATGCTTGTATTCTCCCCCCCCCCCCCCCCCCCAAAACAAGTAAAAACCAAAAACAAGGGGGTATGAATTCACCTTGCTTTATTGCTCACGATTTTGAAAAAAGAAATGAAGAGAATTTGGTCCTAGCAAGCTCCTTGAAGAGATCTCGAATTTGAAGAGTTCTATGGAGCGTGATCAAGAATTTAAGGTTGTAAGTGTTGGGTTTTAGCCATAAGAACTTTCCTATGTGTGCATGCAAAACCCTATTGCTTGGATCTAGGCTTTCTAATTAAACATGCTTTGAATCCAAGACTTCTAATGGCTAATTAGGTTAAACAACAACATTAAAACAGATCTAGAATCATACCTTTGAGTTCCTTGTTGATCTTCTTGTCTTGGAGCTTCTAGAGTCACAATTGTCACTCCTCTAATGGCTTACAAACACCAATAGCAAGCAAGATGATTTAGGAGAGAGGAGAGGGGATGGAATTCGACCAGAGGTTCCTTGCTTTAGGTTCTGAAAGGTTGTACACGAATTCCACATCCCAAGGGCCTATTTATACTTGTAGACTCCTTAAGGGTTTCACCCTAAACCCTAATTGGATAATCTTCACTTAAGGCTATCCAAATCCATTCCATAGATATCCTTATGGACTATTTTGAGCTATCCTAAAGCTCTTAGAAACCGTCCAAAGTCAACCCTAATAGATTTATAGTCCAAAGTCTAACTATCAAACAATTGACAGTTTATACCCTCTTATTTAATTAATCTCTTTAAGTCACCAAATTAATACCAATTAATTTATGACTTATATTAATCAAATAGCTAAATATTATTCCTTATAATATTTACTCTCTCTTAACAAATCATCCTTCAAGTTGCTATGGTGAAGGCAACCCAAAAGGACCATGCACCACCGAATATAGTTATAGCCTTAGACACTATTCCAACAGTCTCCCACTTGGATAAGTCTAGTAACTATACAAGTACAATACGGTTTGCAATCGTAGCTCTCAAAGACGCTGTCAACTCTGATCTAATCAATCTTGTCCTTTAGATAAGGGATCGTACAGTCCTCTGTTAGATATCATGCTGACAATCCTATGGAATGGTTAGTCTAGCATTTAGATTTCTCGATCTTCGATTTATTTGACATAGAACTTAATCGAACACATCAATTCAGTTCTGACCGGGCCCGGCACATAAGTCAAATCAAATCATCGAGTGGCCAAGATATCTCTTCTACCCTCTTAGGATAAAATTTACAGATAAACTTCGACTTATATGCATTTACTTATTCATTAACCAACTATACACAACAATGCGTTTTATAACATCAAGTTACTGATGCGTTTTCGCATTATCAATGCACAATCAATTAACAAATAATAAACCATATATCTAGGTTTTAAGACCATATGATATTATCGTCTTGCGATCACCTTTTATATCGTATTCCATAAGATGATTCCAGCAAGCGCGGGTTTATTCCAATGCTCAAAACCAGTTCGTAAGCACTCATGAACGTTGCAGCAACTCTTGCTATGTCTAACACCATTTAGACACTCTACACACCAATTCACGACAATCTTCATTCATATCTACTCCCAACATATGAACGATTGTGGACCATTTGAATAATTCGATTATTCCTAATAAACTCAATTATTCTGGAAGTCAAAACATGCAAAGTGAAACAATAGTTAAACAACTAACATGTGATAGTAACTTTACTCATAAATAAAACTTCTTTATTTATTCATCAAATGTCAATTACATTTATCTATTATACGTTTCTAATACCATCTAATCTATGCTAATATCATCCTTCAGCCCAATACTCTTAGCATGCTGTAAGTGCTTAACCCTACTTAGTCCCTTCGTAAGCGGATCTGCTGGGTTATCTTCTGATGATATCCTCTTCACTACGAGTTGTCCTTCTTCTACACGATGTCTAATGAAGTGATATTTTCTATCGATATGTCGAGATCTACCATGATCCCTCGGTTCCTTGGTCAAGGCAACCGCACCTTCGTTATCACAGAAAATCTCCATGGGCTCCTTTATGGCCGGCACAACTCCAAGATCACCGATGAAATTCTTCAGCCATATTGCCTCCTTCGACGCTTCGCTCGCTGCGATGTACTCTGATTCGCACGTTGAATCAGCTACAGTTTCCTGCTTGGAACTTTTCCATGTCACTGCTCCTCCATTTAGGGTAAAGACCCAGCCCGACTGCGAACGATAGTTGTCCCTGTCGGTTTGAAAGCTGGCGTCACTATACCCTCGCACCTTCAAGTCATCACTCCCTCCAAGGACTAAGAACCATTCTTTCGTTCTCCGAAGGTACTTAAGGATGTTCTTCACCGCAATCCAATGTGCTTTGCCAGGATTCCCTTGATATCTGCTAACCATGCTCAAAGCGAAGGCTACATCAGGGCGAGTACAAGTCATAGCGTACATGATTGAGCCAACTGCGGAAGCGTATGGTACTCGGCTCATTTCTGCTATCTCAGCTTCGGTACTCGGACTTTGAGTCTTACTCAACTTGGCATTTCCTTGTATCGGTAGTTCTCCCTTCTTTGAGTTTTCCATACTAAAACGTTTTAGTACCTTCTCTAAGTAAGTATTCTGACTAAGTCCAATTAGTCTCTTACTTCTTTCTCTTACTATCCTTATTCCCAAAACGTAAGAAGCCTCTCCGAGGTCCTTCATAGCGAAGCACTTCCCGAGCCAGGACTTAACCTCCTGCAGAGTCGGGATGTCGTTTCCTATGAGTAATATGTCATCGACATATAGAACGAGGAAGCTTACTGCACTCCCACTGGCTTTGACATATACACAAGATTCGTCTTCGCTTCGTACAAATCCAAACTCTTTGACTTTCTCATCGAAGCAAAGATTCCATCTGCGAGACGCTTGCTTAAGTCCATAAATGGACTTCTCAAGCTTACACACTCTATTCGGATGCTTCGGATCCACAAACCCCTCTGGCTGAGCCATGTAAACATCCTCAGCCAACTTTCCGTTAAGGAAAGCGGTCTTGACATCCATTTGCCAAATCTCATAATCATGAAATGCGGCAATTGCTAGCATCACTCTAATAGATTTAATCTTCGCAACTGGCGAGAAGGTCTCATCATAGTCAACTCCGGGAGTTTGAGTAAAGCCCTTCGCAACCAATCGTGCTTTGTATGTGTGTACGTTCCCATCCACGTCGGTCTTCTTCTTGAAGATCCACTTGCACCCTACGGTCTTACGTTCGGGCACGTAATCAACCAAATTCCAAACTTGGTTATCGTACATGGATTGGATCTCGCTATCCATCGCCTCTTTCCATTTCGCAGACTCCGGGCCTGCCATGGCTTCCTTATAGCTATTAGGTTCATCAAGATTTACTAGTGTACCATCACTAATATACGTGTCCCCTTCGGTAGTAATATGAAAACCATAAAACTGAGGTTGAACTCTAAATCTATCGGAGCGTCTAAGAGGTAAGGATTCGTCAATCGGTTCAACCGGAGTTTCCTCCTCGGGTTGAACGCCAGCGGTGGAGGTTCCTTCATCTATCGATTCTTGAATCTCTTCAAGTTCGATTTGCCTCCCACTGTCTCCTTGGCTTATGAGTTCTCGCTCTCGGAAAACTCCTCTCCTCGCAACAAAGATAACATTATCTTTCGGTCTATAGAAGAGATATCCAAAGGAAGTTTGCGGGTAGCCGATGAAAATACATCGCTCACTTCGAGGTTCAAGCTTGTCGTGAGTATCTCGTCTTACGAAAGCCTCGCAACCCCAAACCTTGATATGTGCCAACGAGGGAGCTTTCCCCGTCCACATCTCGTGAGGTGTTTTGGCAACCTTCTTAGTAGGGACTCGGTTAAGGATATGGGCGGCAGTCTCTAAGGCATACCCCCAAAAGAAGATAGGTAGTGAAGCACGACTCATCATAGAGCGAACCATATCCAATAAGGTTCGATTACGCCTTTCTGCCACACCATTCAACTGCGGTGTCCTAGGAGGCGTCAATTGCGAAACTATTCCACACTCCTTGAGATAATCGTGGAATTCAAGACTTAGGTACTCTCCTCCTCGATCGGATCGAAGCATCTTGATTTTCCTGCCCAATTGATTCTCCACTTCACTCTTGAACTCTTTGAACTTTTCAAAGGTTTCTGACTTTTGCTTGATTAAATAGATATACCCATATCTACTATAATCATCGGTAAAGGTCACATAGAAGCGGTTCCCATCCTTCGTGGTTGATCTAAAAGGTCCACATACATCGGTATGTATTAGGTCTAATAGTCCCTCACCCCTTTCACAAGTACTCGTGAAGGGTGATTTAGTCATCTTTCCAAGTAAACAAGATTCGCATGTGTCATCTTCCCTAAGGTCGAATGACTCCAACACTCCATCCTTTTGGAGTTGGGCTATGCGTTTCTTGTTGACATGTCCAAGACGACAATGCCACAAGGATGCTTTATCCATACTAGTGGAAGAATCAATATTCAAAACATCATTTCCTAAGTTATCAACAATCATAACAGTTTCATATATTCCATTACATGGTATAGCTTCAAAATAAAAGACACCATTTAGATAAGCCAAAATAGAACCATTCTCATTATTAAAAGAAAATCTAAAACCTTGTCTATATAAACCATGAAATGAAATGATGTTTCTAGCCATTTCTGGCGAATAGCAACAATTGTTCAAATCTAAAACTAAACTATTCTTAAGCACTAAAGAATACACTCCAATCTTGGTCACAGGCGACGATTTTCTGTTCCCCATGATTAGATTGATTCTTCCTTGCTCCACATCCCTACTTCTTCTTAGTCCCTGCACATTAGAACAAATGTGATAACCACAACCGGTGTCAAGAACCCAAGAAATAGCATGATTAGAATCGTTAGATTTTATTGCATATATACCTGCGAAAGATGGCTTGATCTTTCCTTCCTTGATGGCTTGCAGGTAGTCCGGGCAGCTTCGCTTCCAATGTCCTATCTTGTGGCAGTGGTGGCACTCTGCCTCCTTCGGGTTAGAGCAGGGCTTAGAGGGATCAACTTTTGTCCCACTAGAAGAGGAACCATCTCGGGCTTTCACCTTTCGATAGTTATTTGAAGAAGCTTTCCTCTTCTTTCCCTTCCCTTGACCAATAGCCAAGACAGGAGCAGCAGACGGATTGGGAGTTGGTGCAACAGACTTGTCCTTGAAATTGCTCTCAGCAACCCTCAAGAGACCTTGGAGCTTACTTAGAGTGACCTCCTCTTTGTTCATGTGGTAGGTCATCCTAAATTGATTATACATCGGAGGCAAAGAGTGAAGCACCATGTCGATCGCCAAGTCTTCGCCGAAGTCAACGTTTAACTTGCGAAGGCGGTCGACATACCTTTGCATCTTTTGCAAGTGCACGGTAAGAGATTCTCCATGACCCATCTTAGCGGAAATCATGTTGGTGAAGATCTCGTAACGCTCTTGTCTCGCGTTTTGGTGGCACCTCTCCAACAAGTCTTGATGCATCTCGTATGGATACATGTCCTCGTAGGACTTTTGGAACTCGGAGTTCATGGTGGCGATCATGATGCAATGTACTTTCGTCGCATCTCGCTCATGGGTTTCAAAGGCGGTGATTTCAGCGGGAGTAGCAATTTCGGGGTTGATTTTCTCGAGCTTCTCGTCGAGGACATACTCTTTATCCTCATAGCGAGCAATGGTGCGAATGTATCTTATCCATTCGCCAAAGTTCATTCCATCGAAGGTGACCTTTTGGCAAAGGCTCATCAACGTGAAAGAACTTGCAGCAGCGTTGTTTGCGTTTGACATCTATAGAAAGGACAAAGATAGATTAGAACAAGAATCCCTAATTATCACCCAATAAGAAAAAATAGGGCTAGGATCCAACAATAACATTTACATACTAGAAAAGGGATGCCGTAATCCAACATGTAAATAAATTGAAGGTAAGTGAATGACGATTCACTAATTCTCCATCAAAACTTAAACTTTTGGTCCTAAGTGTTTTGAGAATTCCTAGGTTCGGATGAGATTCATTGAACTATTCAATGGCATGTTTAAATCTCGATATGCCCCTCTTGTTTGTGACTGGGATGTCGAGGATCACAAAGCGGGTGTGAATTACCATGCAAATTTACATGGTGCCTTCATTGTTACGATCACCTATTCGATGTGCCGGTAAACCACACACGCTCCATCGAACTATGATAAACAATGAATCACCCTTTGCCACCTTCGCTTAGAACCAATTAGTGTGCCGGTAAACCACACACGCTCCACTAACATCTTAGCAAGGTGCAAAGTGTAATTTCATGGGATTGCATCAATTCACTTTTCCTAAAGTAACTAAGATTGGGAAATTTAAAAAAAGATTTAGTTACTTCGTATTTCTTATTATACTTTTAATGAGAGGATGAGGTTGCCCTATCCTACCCGTTCGGCTAACGACCCTCCACCAATCAAGCAAGCGGTGGGTGTGAGTGTACACCCATTAAGCGCCATTTTATAGGCCGCAACCTTATACCCACCTTATAGATTGGCTTCGTGAATGAGGCCTACTAGCGGTAAAACTAGCATTTAGTTATACATATATATATATATATATATATATATATATATATATATATATATATATATATATATATATTATTCTAATAATATCATATAAGTATAGGGTTGTATTTTAAACTTTTTCAAAATCTAGGGTTTGAAATTTAAGTTGTCTAAATTAATGCTTTTAATCACAAATATAAATTTCAAAGCTATAGGGTAGGTTTTAAACATTTAAAAAACATGGAGGATCAAATAACAAATAATTTCAATTAACAATTAATATCTTAATTATCTTTATTTGATTTATCTTTGATTTCTTTGAAGATAATTACCAAAAATAATCTAAATAATTAATTAATTATCATATAAGGAAACTAAATATTTAATTAGTTGATAATTACCTTTAACTAGATCAAGATAACACTTATATTTATCAAGAAATCGGATTCATATTGATCTAATTAGTTTATGGAAAGTTTGGATAAGATAAACACAAAGAAATCCCGAATCTGGCCCTATCTGACGCTTGGACTCGCCGAGTGCACAAGGGGACTCGCCGAGTCAGGCCTACTCGACGAGTCCACCTTGGAACTCGACGAGTCAGTGACTCAAAACCCAAAAAATCGAATTTTGCAGGTTTGTTTCAGTTATTCAAGCAACAATTTAAAGAAAACCAATCTAGGCTCTGATACCACTGTTGGGTTTTAGCCATAAGAACTTTCCTATGTGTGCATGCAAAACCCTATTGCTTGGATCTAGGCTTTCTAATTAAACATGCTTTGAATCCAAGACTTCTAATGGCTAATTAGGTTAAACAACAACATTAAAACAGATCTAGAATCATACCTTTGAGTTCCTTGTTGATCTTCTTGTCTTGGAGCTTCTAGAGTCACAATTGTCACTCCTCTAATGGCTTACAAACACCAATAGCAAGCAAGATGATTTAGGAGAGAGGAGAGGGGATGGAATTCGACCAGAGGTTCCTTGCTTTAGGTTCTGAAAGGTTGTACACGAATTCCACATCCCAAGGGCCTATTTATACTTGTAGACTCCTTAAGGGTTTCACCCTAAACCCTAATTGGATAATCTTCACTTAAGGCTATCCAAATCCATTCCATAGATATCCTTATGGACTATTTTGAGCTATCCTAAAGCTCTTAGAAACCGTCCAAAGTCAACCCTAATAGATTTAGTCCAAAGTCTAACTATCAAACAATTGACAGTTTATACCCTCTTATTTAATTAATCTCTTTAAGTCACCAAATTAATACCAATTAATTTATGACTTATATTAATCAAATAGCTAAATATTATTCCTTATAATATTTACTCTCTCTTAACAAATCATCCTTCAAGTTGCTATGGTGAAGGCAACCCAAAAGGACCATGCACCACCGAATATAGTTATAGCCTTAGACACTATTCCAACAGTAAGAAGAGTGATTTAGTGTATAAGGAAAACATGTTTGCAAGATCTTACCACTACTATGTAGTTGGAAGTGATTTTTGAATGAGATTCTTTCTTGAAGCCCTTATGGTTCTCGAAAATTTGGAGGAAGGATGAAGGTTCTCTAGAGAGTGTTTGAAGTAGTTTACAATGGTGATGTGTGTGTGTGGGTAGCATCGACCGAGAGGAAGAAAAAGAGAGAGGGAAAGAGAGATGTGAGATGACTTGCATGGATGTATGGGAATCATTGCATATATACATGATGGATTTTATTGAGGTGGCATCTCCTAGTCAACTCTCTTCTATCCAATTCATTTTTCATTTTTTTTGTTGTTGTTGGGCCGAAATAGGCTAAGGTAGGGGAAAGGAATCATCTTAGGCCCATTCTAAGTCTTGCTCCAAATTATGAGGCTAAATAACTATTTTTCGGCCCATTGGGCTTGTAGGGGTGTTTACGGCCCAATTTAGCATAAAGGAATGGATTTGAGTCCATTAAAGCTAATTGGATTTGTTATGGCCCAATAAGGCCCATTAAAGATAAACTAGTCCATTTTAGGATTATAAGGCTCAAAAAGGTTAAGTCTCATGAGAGTGAGTCCAATTAGAGCCCATTTAAAAGTTCTAAGCCCAAAATAGTCAAATTGGAAGATTATTGGTCCATTAGGTAATAAGGAAATCCTAGTCCATAATGGACTTAAACCGGGATTTTTAGGGTTTCTAACTTTTTGTTGACTATTTAAATGTTTGTATAGAGTGTTTGATGGAATTTTGTTGTCATTGAGTAAGCATCATACATGCTTACAAGTTTTAGTTACAATGTTATCCTTGTTAATTGCTTTACAACGCATCAGAATTCCTAGTTGTGACAAATTTCCTTTAAAGAAATACACATAAATGCCATGTCATTAATTTTAGGCCACCTCACCAATTTTTTAATCCTACTCATCAAGCAAACCACAAGAACCGGTTACCATTAGGTAACATTTGAACAAATGGTATACTTTCTTTGTTGTTTTTTATACAACACCCTTACTTGGATGATATTTTTTGAACAACCAAAACTTCAATGGTCTTTTTTGAAAATTTCTGAAACATTCTTACCCTTATAAATCATTTTCCCCTAATTTTATGCCGGTGAGCCTAGACCCACTATTGGCTTATATTGCCTACCCCCTTTATGTTTGTTTTGTATAACATTAAAAATAACAAATACACATGTTTGAAGTTTAAACAATTATTCCATTTTTAGGCGCATTGCTATGTACATTTAAAAGAATTTGAGGTGAACACGAGGGACTGAAAATGTAAATTTTGTTAGTGATTTGAAATTTACTTGTGGCGTTATCAGCAACTGTAAGTCGTAACTCCCACCAGCAAATATTTGACTGCCCCTCGAATCACGGGTCGAAGTTAAGTCTCCCATTAAAGACCAAATGCCGCTATTACCTAATCCAACGTTTCTCGACAGAAACTCAAGAGAGAGAGAGAGAGAGAAGGGTCACACAGCTTAGCTTTTGTTGCTCCTTTTGTGGGTTTTTCATCATCTCCATCTTCCGCCTTCACCTGCACCATCTCTTTAATCTGAAGCCCACCTCAAATCAGATCTTCGCTGATTACTTTAGCACTGTAGTTGGGTTTTCGATCTGGGTTCGACTCATTCGTGGATAGTTTACAACTCTCATCTCAATGTTTAATTTTTTCGCCGTCAATGTTTTCTAAGAATGTCTGCTTCATTGGCGACATTCACGCGTCCCCGAATTGGAGCGACAAACACGGTATTGTTTTAGTGTTTTTCTTGTTTCAGGGAATCATCGAAAAACAGTGTTACGTCATACTTTCCGCTTACGAATTGGGTTTGGGTTTTGTTACAAATTTAAGACGAACTTGTTCTAATTTCGAGAATTTGTTTATGATGTTCTACATCCCTTCGCGTTCTTCAATTATTCTTTTAAAATTAAGAGCTCAAAATCCATGTCAAATTTGAGGTCAAACCAATACCATGTTCAGCATCCAAAGTCGAGCTTTACCTTTTCTTTCCCTTCGGAATAGAGGAAGTAATAACGAAGCAAAGTAGATGCGTATGGTTTAATTTGACGTTTCTGTGACTTGCTTCTGTTTCAAGCTTAAATTGGATAATTTTGGAAATATAATATATTTTGTTGCAAAACCCCACTTCCAATTTCAAGTTTTCACCTTTGTTTTTGTTAATTCTAATCAGTCTATCACGAAGAAGATTGGGTTTTTTAACAACAATCCTGTCTGTATAATAAGTTTTCTTATATCTTTCAACTCTTTGTGGAAAATGTATAGGTTTTCAAGAGTGGGCCACTGTTCATATCCTCTAAAGGTGAGTAAAAATTCTTCTGCTTGTTCGAACTTATGATACACAACAGTTCAGAAGTTTCTTGACAATCTATGTATGGACTTAAACAAAAAGCAAATATGTAACATTCTGTTTATTTGATGCATATTGCCTAGATTGTAGCTTCTCTTTGCGCCTCCAATTCATGCTCAATGACTCTGAAAATAATTTATATAAGAATATAATTTTTTTTTTCTTGACTAATATTTGCTGCTGCAGGATTGGGCTGGAAGTCATGGAAGAAGCGTTGGTTTATTCTCACACGCACTTCTCTGGTGTTCTTCAAAAATGATCCAGTCAGTCATCTCTCTTGATTACTTTTTTTTTTCAGGAAATATTGATGCTTTTTCTTGTTATTGAAACATTTTTTTCTCCAAAAGTTCTCAATCCTTGATCAAAATGTATTAATGTATATATACTCTGTTACTGAATTAGTGAATTTCACTCATGATGGTTCAATAGAATCTATAAGATTCACTTCACCCGATGCAATCCTTAGATTTTGCAAATTGCAATGATGAGTTTGTTTTTTCATACTTATAGATGATTACACATTGCATTGTGTTTATATTTTACACATCCCACCCAATGAGAGATGAGGTGTAGATTTCAAAAGTTAAAGGGCCTATAGTGTATAACACAAGACATTAGACATTCATGCAACAAAAAAGCTTTTATTTTTGGGATAAATGCAAGAGATAGCAATGTAGTTTCATTTACATTTGTATTTTAGCATCCTACTCTAATTTCTTTCTATTACAACAATGTACTTCCATTTTTTTTTCTTATTAAGGTTTTTTATTATAAGGACATTATTCTTTAAAAATCTATCCAATTTTGGAAACGCTTAACATTATGAGTTTCTTATAGTTTGATGATTGAGGGATTCTATACTTTAGAGACTTCAATGAGTTCGAGGTTTCACATTTCTGTGTCTTCAGTAACTTGTGTTTCACTTTTTATTATGAGCTAAATGCAAAAAATCGCAACAGATTTATTTTATTTATGTATTATAGCATCCTACTTGTATTTATTTTTATCACAAAATTGTGCTTTCAGTTCTTTTTTCTTATTAAATCAGTGTACTTTGAAAATCTCCAATGGTAGCATTGTACTTCCAATTCTTTTATCTTATCAAGACATTATAATTTGAAAAATCTACCCAATTATAGCATTTTACTTTTTTTTTTTTTTTTTTTTTCTTTGAAAAATCTACCTAGTTATAGTATTGCTTTGTATTTCAATGGGATTTCTTTAATTGGATAGTTCTTTCACTCTTCAATACTGTAATAGAAACAATTAAAAGTAGGATGCTATAATTAAAAACAATTAAAATTGGGATTTCTTTAATTGGATAGAAACAATTAAAAGTAGGATGCTATAATCAACAAATCACCAAAAGTACATTGCTATTTCTTGCTCTTAACCTTTTTGTTTCAGTGACTGAATTTATAACTTGTGTTTTGTTTAGAGTGCACTTCCTCAGACTCAGAGAGGAAGTGAAGTAAATCTGACATTGGGGGGAATTGACTTGAACAATTCTGGAAGGTAATGTTGTTTATGTGGTTTATATTTATATTTATTGAAGAAAACATCAATTTAACATCTACTAAATTATGTGAATTTTTGCTTTCAGTGTTGTTGTTAGAGAGGACAAAAAGCTTCTAACTGTTTTATTCCCTGATGGACGAGATGGGCGAGCATTTACTCTCAAGGTTTTACATTAATCATATGTTTTTTAGGCTATTCTTTCAATTGATACATTGTATCTACATTTACATATAATATAAACTTTTCATATACATTACCATGTACACCTAAGATTAAGAATTTAAGATATTGCTAATTCGAATTTCAGGCAGAGACTTCAGAGGATTTGTATGAGTGGAAGACAGCTCTTGAACATGCTTTATCACAAGCACCAAATGCAGCTCTTGTTATGGGACAAAATGGAATCTTCCGGAATGATACTACAGATTCCACTGAAGGCCCCTTCTATCAATGTTTGTCAACATTCATTCTCACAACGTTTTCTTTTACTAAAAATTAATTGCATTGTGGATCATGAATGTAAAAAGTCATTTATTCTGCTTGTACTTGCATCATTTATCGATTAAGTCACTTAACTATCTCCTGTAGAAAACAAAAAAAAAAGACATTTTTCCAGGTTACTTGGTTTTGATATAAGAGTCAAATACAAGAAAAACAACAAGTAGATGCTGTATATTGCACTTACGTCAATTAAAATTCTTAGATTTTTTTTTTATTATTTTTTTTCAGGGAGTAATAAAAGACCGATTAAGTCTTTGGTTGTTGGAAGACCAATATTGCTAGCATTGGAGGACATAGATGGAGGCCCATCTTTCCTTGAGAAAGCACTTAGATTTCTTGAGAAACATGGTAAGCTTCTTTCCGAATGATAAAATAAAAATGTTATGGAATCATGTAGAAAGTTATGTGTTAGATAAGAATTACATTCAAGAAATAGCAATGTACTTTTCTTTTTTAGGACACTGTACTTTGAAAAATCTACCCAAATGTAGATTTTTCAAAGTACAATGCTGTAATAGGAAGCAAAGTAGAAAGTAGGATGTTATAAAAAAACAAATATGTTGCTATTTCTTAAAAAAAAGTAGGAGATTGAGCTAATATAATAAGAAGCTTCTATTGCTTGAATTGCTAGGAAACATAATGAAGGTCTTTATGTTGTGCTAATTTTAACTTGTAGTAGTATTCCCATATAAATGTAAAATAAAATGGTATTATATTATGTAACTAACAGGAAGCAAAGTAGAAGGAATCTTGAGACAAGCTGCTGATGTAGAGGAGGTTGATCGCAGGGTTCAAGAATATGAAACAGGTTTCCTTTCTTTCTTTTAATTTATATTTTGCCTAAATCCTAATTGGAATGAAGAAAAGCTGTTTCTTTTAACTTGTAGTGTTTCTTATCTTGGAATGGAATGAGAAACTGCAATATAACCCATTTTTATTTATGTAATTTTTAGTCACAAATCAATTTTTAAAGATCACATGATTTTAATTAAATTACAATTTTATCTTTCCAAAAATAACTTGGCAATATATCTTAATCTTATTTGGGTTTAATGAGCTTTTTTTATTATGTTTAGTTTTATAATTTGGTATATTGAATGTTCATTAATTATAACTTATATAACTATACAACATTGTGTTTACATACTATAAAAATTCTATATGCCAACTGAAATACCATTACCAAACATGATCATGAAATGTAACGACTCATTTTATTACCTTATGATTTGAAATAAATTGCATCTTGTTTTATTTCATTTTTGCTTATTTTTGTTGAGTAGTCTAGCAGCTTATATACCAAAGCTTACTTTATCTTTGTTGTAGGCAAAACTGAATTCAGTGCTGATGAGGATGCACACGTTGTTGGTGATTGTGTTAAGGTACTTACTACATTTCACTTAAAGCCCCTTTTCTTTTCTTTATTTTTTTCCCCTCCTATTTTTTCTTTTAGAAAACAATGGCACACTTAGAAAATGGTGGGAAAATAGAATATAGGCAAATTTGTAAAAAAAAATATTCTTTTCAGTGACTTACTGTATTAAGTTGTTCTTTCTGCATTAAGTCAGCAAGAAACACCTGTACGTATATAGCTTACAAGATTAAGGTGTTGTTTTCTTTTTGACTTAATGGGATATGACTTAATCCAGTAAGCTATATATGGGTGTATCTGTTTGACTTAATAGAGAAAATCTGGGAAAGAATGCTTTCCCTATTGAGTCTTGATATTTTACAAATTTGACTTCAAAAAGGGAAGAAAAAGAAACTGAACTTGAAAGGTGCTTAGTTTGGATCTTGTTTTAGTTATTGATTATGAAGCTCTTTCATTTGCAGCATGTTCTTCGAGAGCTACCCTCATCACCTGTTCCTGCTTCCTGCTGCACTGCTTTATTGGAAGCTTATAGTGAGTTTGCCTTCCCTTACCCTATACTTAAAGTATTAAACTTTGTTTTCTTAATTTTCTAGGCAACTCCACCGATAATTACACGGTTTTTAAAAAAAAATGTATATGATGTTGAATGCTCTTAATTTTTAGGGTATCATGTAGTTATCTGTTATGTTACATGGGTAGTTTCACCCTTTCACTTGATTTAAATTAATCAGGTTGAAAAAATGCTGATAATCTGTATTTCTAAGAAGTATGTCTATAGGGTAGCACATAGTTGTTTGTTACATGTGTAAATACTATTACTATTACTGTTATTGATAATAATATTATATATTGTATCCTTGTTGCTTGATGAAGAAATTGATCAGAAGGAATCCCGAGTAAATGCTATGCGTGCTGCAATCTTGGAAACATTTCCTGAACCAAACAGGCGTTTGTTGCAAAGGTAATCCTTCTCTCTTTCGTATTATATACTCTTTTTGGCTTAATCTTTTTAGGACAAAAGTAGCAATGGTCTTTCATTTATTTGTATATTATATAGCATCATACATTCAATTCTTTTTAACATTGCACTTTCAAGATTTTTCTTAATTTAAGGCATAAGAATCTACAATTATAGCATTGTTCTATCGAATTTTTTCTTGTTTGGACGTTATATTTTGGAAAATCTACTCATGTTTGGATGAAATTGCTATAGTTGGGTAGATTTGTCAAAATACATTGTTGTAGTTTGAAGAATGAAAGTACAATGCTATAATAAACAAATCAATGAAAGTACGTTGCTCTTTCTTGCGTTTAACCCTTTTAATTACAAAGTCTTTTAATTTCAGTTCGTCATTTGTTTTCCCTGAGTAATAATGAATGAGCAAGTAAAGCTACAAGCAGTAATTTATATGTTGGCTGATTACAAAAAAAAGAGAATGTTGTTATACTATAACTAATTAACTATATACAAATCCAAATTTCGGTAAACTGTAAAAATCATTATGTCTGTAAGAGCTAAAAATTACTCTAGTCCTCATTTGAATGTACATTTATCATGTTTGCTTGATCACATACATATATTATTTCAGTTATTTTAAAATTGAAAGCCTTGAATTGAATTGCAGAATCCTGAAGATGATGCACACGATTTCCTTGCATACTTCTGAAAACCTAATGACAGCATCAGCAGTTGCTGCTTGCATGGCACCATTGCTATTACGCCCACTTTTAGCTGGGGAATGTGAGTTGGAGGATGATTTTGATAATAACAATAATAATAATCCCAACAATTCTGCTCAGTTGCTTGCTGCTGCTAATGCTGCTAATAATGCTCAATCTATTATTGCAACTCTACTAGAGGAGTATGATATTATCTTTGATGTAAGTTTCTCTTCTTTCTATTACAACTGTTTACTTTTAACCATCTACCCAATTATACTTTCAATATGTTTGTTCTTAGAACATTGTAATATCAAAAGTTTACCTTATTATTATGGTAATGATAATTGCTAATGACATTGATATAATTAATTGGGTTGATTTTTCTAAGAACAATGTTGTACTAAGAAGAAAAAAACGTAGGATGCTATAACTAAATGCAAGAAATAGCAACATACATTCATTTCTTTAACTACTCTTCAAAAAAGTTCTTATTGAAACGCGATACTTAAAAAATCGAGCCTATTATAGCAATAAAACTTGCTTTGTATTTGAATGAAATCGCTATAATCGGGTAGATTTTTTTAAAGAATGATGCTATGCTAATACTAGGATTCTATGTCTATTATAATAAATAAATAAACACAAGTATGTTGGTATATCTTGTGTTTGACAATAATAGATTGATTAAATCTTTATTTATGGTTTGTTTCAGGATGATGCGATGCTGAGATGTTCTATGTCAGCAGATTCTAGGGACATTAGTGGAAGTGAAGATTCGAGTGATGATGAAAATGTGGAAATAAAAAACAATGTTTATCATGATGCACAAAATGAAGCTGATCAGGAAACTGATGATGATGAGGAAGAGGATGATCCTGAACGTGTTTTTAGTGGAAAATTGAGCGAAAGCAGTGGTTATGCTGGCAGTGATCTTTATGACTTTAAGGTACTTTCTCACTATTATATTAAGTATTAACCAACAATAACTAAATATCACCTTATCTACATGTACTTTTTGTTTTCTTTTTCATGAAAAATGTTCATCTCATGAGCTTCTGTGGGTTAAAAATCTGCTTTTATAGTTTTTTGGATTAAATGCAAGAAATAGAAATTTAATGCCTTGTTATTTCTTCCTATTACTACATAACATTATTGTACTTTGAAAAATCTACCCAATTATATTTACAGCAGTGAAAATTGCTTTGAATTTGGATGTCATTGCTATAATTGGGTAGATCTTTTGAAATGAAACTTGGATGCTGTTATATACATATCTATGAAAGTGCATTGCTGTTTCTTGCATTTAAACCAAAAATTCTAAGAGGTTTTTAACTTCAAAAGCTCATGACATCAGTATCTTAGAAAAAGAATTAGAACTACAACTCTATTTTTTGGGTAGATATTAATGTCCCCATTAAAAACCAAATATATATATATATATATATATATATATATATATATATATATATAGATTTTCAAATAAGTGGAAGTAATTTATATGTTGATGGTTGGCATGTAGGCATATGGAGGCGATGAATCAGATGTGGTGTCCCCAAAAAACAACATTAATTCAGCAGAAAAATCAAATTCATTATTAGCAGAGTCTCAACAACATCTTGGAGATTCTATTGTTGAAATTAATGAGCAACAAATGAAGCAAAACAGGGCAAATGACAATGAATCATGCACTGGGACTCCACTTTCCAAACTAACAACTGCCTCCAACAATAATTCTAGACGTTCAACAATTTGGGGAAGGAATAATGTAACTTCTCTTTTGCTTTGTAGATTTACAAAGTACAAACAAAATATATATATATATATATATATATTTAGCCCTTTAAAAATATATATTTTGGTCTTCTTTATTTGAGTTTCAAACCGGAATTTGATAAATAATATCACAATTTGTGTATGGGAAGGGGAAAATCTTCATAGAACTTTATTTGGTTGTGATTTTTTACAAGTTCCCTTTATGCTGATTTTTTTTTATTTTTGTTGTTACTTATTTCCCTCAGGGCAGAAAGACACCATCAATGGAATCAATCGATTCTTCTGGAGAAGAGGAGTAAGATTTCATGACATTTCATTTTAATTTGTTTTGATTTCTTAGGGCATGTCGGATTCCGATGGAATCGGAATTCGAGATTCCAGCCATGTGGTGTTTGGTTGCCAAATAGACGGAATTCGATTTCATAGAAATACTTTAAACTCCATGTTTCATGGACTTCACCATTCTTCCTTTTCTACAAAAAGACCAAAACACCCTCATTATATATTGAATTAAAAAAATACATAACTATCTATATTTGCAATAGACGAGAAATATTTAAATCTTAACAAAAGTTTTGAAATTTATTTATCATTATTCTTGGCTCCCATTCCATTTCCTTCCAATCCAACTCGTGACAGACTATGTTTCTTTTGTATTCCAATTCCTTTGATAAATTTCAGAACATTCTCAAATCAAATTCCCCCTTAATACATTTCATATCATGCAAGTTCATTTTTTTCTTTTGTAAATATATCAACTGGCATCTAGAAATCTGTTATTGATGATTGATATCTAATGATATTCAATGTGTATTTAGCTACTTTTTGAATATGTTTTAATGTAACAAGTTGTCTTTGTGTTTGTAGACTTGCTCTTCAAAGGCTTGAGCTCACAAAAAACGACTTGCGACAAAGAATCGCTAAGGAGGTAATTAATAGTAATACTCATGAACATGATTTTTTTAGTGCTTATTCTTCACAAGATTTATTAATTAATTATTATCAATATTTTAATATTTTTTAGGCCAGAGGAAATGCGATACTTCAAGCTAGCTTGGAAAGAAGGAAGCAAGCATTGCATGAGCGCCGATTGGCACTTGAAAAAGACGTATATATATGCCTTCCTTCCTTTCTTTCCCCATTTGATGCCATCATGTGCAAAATGACGTAGATGCCCTCCTCCTCATCATCATCGAAAATAGCTCTAGAAAGTTCATCCACTCCCATCCAATCCAATCCAACCTTCTGCATGGGACTGGACAAACTTTCTAGGGCAATGTTTGATGAGAAGGGCATTTACGTCTTTTCCACAAACAAGAGATCAAATAGCAACTTTTTATATTGTGACAGGTTTCAAGATTGCAAGAACAGCTACAAGCCGAGAGAGATTTAAGAGCTGCATTAGAAGTCGGATTAAGCATGTCATCTGGACAGGTGTCAGGATCCCGTAACATGGATTCAAAGGTAAGGTGTTTTTT
The DNA here is from genome assembly GCF_052625555.1 of Lactuca saligna. Taxonomy (NCBI): domain Eukaryota; kingdom Viridiplantae; phylum Streptophyta; class Magnoliopsida; order Asterales; family Asteraceae; genus Lactuca; species Lactuca saligna. Next base: position 76,134,126 of record NC_136418.1, read on the forward strand.
TTTATTTTTTATTTTTTATTCTCTTCCTCTTGTTTTATAAAAAGTGTTGTTTTTATGAAATTTTTTGAAATGAAATTGAAGACAAGGGCAGAGCTTGAGGAGATAGCTGTTGCTGAAGCAGATGTTGCCAGATTGAAACATAAAGTTGCAGAGTTGCATCAACAACTTCATCAACAACGCCAACATCATTATGGCTCTCTCTCTAATGCTTCTGATCGATTCCAACAGTCAGTCCTTATCCATTCATTCTTTCACTTCTTTTATTAACTAACTGCAACAAATACCTATTTATTAATTTCTCTATCGAAAAGGTGTAAAGATTTAATGATATCAATCATTAGATCAAAGGCCACATATAGATTATGTCTAGCATTATTCATTTCTTTTCTTTGGCAGGAGAGGTTTTCAGCAAGGCTTTGATTCTACTATTGCTATAATCAACCATGAAAGAAAACAAAGATCAGAGGTAACTCTACTCTAAACCATCTCTTAAATCTATATACTTTTGTTTCGTGGATTCCAATGGAATTGGAATTCGAGATTCCATTCCATGGCATGTTTGGATGAAAGTCCAATTCCATCAGATTCCTACGGTGGGTCGAAGGAATTCAATTTGATTCTTCTTCCTTTTCTATATAAAGACCAAAATACCCTTGTTAGTGAAAATTTACAACTTGTTGCGTTTTTTTATGATTGAATTACATTTACATGTATCTTTTGTTAATGCTTTACAGGAAACTTCATTGGGAGCAGAGTTAAGAAACATCAAAGGGCAAGCCCTAATGAATGGAAACAAGAGTAGGAAAACTACTACTCATAAGCAATTTTTAGACTCACAAAGCTTGAGTGATTCTAAAAGTAACACACAGGCTTCCACAAGTTTATCTATGGATGATTTTGGGGCTGTTGATTCTGTGGGTATTATGCCATCTACATCAAAACCAGCTGAGGTTTGACTTTATAAAAAAAAGAGTAAATTACACGAATGGTCCCCTATGGTTTGGGGTAATTTGTGCGTTTGATCCCTAACTTATTTTTTTAACGCGGAAAGTCCCTACTGTTTGTTTTTGTTACGCGCTTGGTCTCTACTATTTGTTTTTGTTATGCGTTTGGTCCCTGTCTTACCTAAAAAGACTATTATTTAACTAGGAAAAAATGGTGGGGTAGGTAAGGTAAGGTGAGGGGGTGGGGTTGGGGTTGGTGGTGTTTTTATTTAAATAAATTAAAAAATCAAGGGCAAAATAGCTTTTTTTAGGTAAGATAGGGATCAAGCGCGTAAAAAAAACAAACAGTAGGAACCTTCCGAGTTAAAAAATAAGTTAGGGACCAAACACGTAAATTACCGAAAACCATAGGGACCACCTTTTTCATTTTTTTTGTGCAAAAAGATCACATGTTGGACAAAAAAATGACAAGGATGGTGTTTTTTTGTTCAAAGTAGGAAGAAAATTTCAATGAAAGTACATTGTTGTTTCTTGCATTTAAAAACATTTTATATTTCACATACATTTCCTCAATTTGCCATTCTTGTAAAAACATTTTGTTTTTTTTCATCTTTGCACGAAAAGATTCACCATTTAAAGATATATGAATTATGTAGGTGAACGATTATCCAAGACAACAATTGGCAACATCTTCCACATTGGTAGAATTAACAACTCGCCTTGATTTCTTCAAAGAACGAAGGTCTCAACTCATGGAACAACTTCACAATCTTGATTTAAACTATGGGTCCACAACACAAGATCTTACATATAAACAACCGTCGCCAGGCTGGAACATACTTAAAAGAAGCTGATCATTTGGCATTTGTATATCCTATGTTTCTTCTCCTTTCATGATTCTTTGTTGAAAAGTTATTAAACTTGGTTTCTTCTTATTAGGTGAAGTGGGTTTATAGAATCTTTAATTGGGTATGTGTATTATTTTGTTCAAACTGATGATTATGAAGTTTTCAACATAATCTTGTACTGCTATTTGAGAATGTAATGAATGGTTTAATTTTATGTTTGATGATTGTTGCGTTCTTGGATATCAAAATCTGTACCTAGATTTAATTATTTATATATGGTACACTTGAGATTTGTATTCAGCCTTTTAAGCAAATCTTTCATTTTTAACGTCTATCTTTAGAAATATGTAGGATGCTGATGCAGTTTAATGATAAGATTGCAGAAAAAAAGATCAATAGTATTCCATAATTGAGAGGTCGACTCTCTTGAATCATAATAGAGATTTTACAGAAAAATTATCGCGTCTTTCTCTAATCGTTCACCAGTTATCTATATGCCTCATACTACTAATTACAAACCCAACAAATGTAAAACTGACATCCACCTATTTTGTCATCGATATGCCAAAGTGGAATGATAGATACCTCTTAATAGAGGGTGTTTGGCTAAGTTTATTTAAGGAGTTTATTAGCGGTTCTATATAGATATAAGTTAAAAGTATTTGGATAAAAATAAGCTAATAAGCAATATTTTTTTTTGTCAAATACCCCCTAAGTATCTCTTTCTTGAATATGTAAATCATATATGTGGTTTATCATTTGCATGGGCAAGACAAGGCAATACAGTGTTTTTAAGGGAAATTATGATACAAAAAGGATGGCATCTATTCCTTTTGGCCAAGAGGTTAGTACGCTGGGTGTACGTTGTGTGCTAAGCGTACTGGGGCGGACCCTAGTATGTTGGGCATACACCGCGTACACCGGGCGTACGTGGTAAAAAATCAAATGTTAATTTTTAGGTTTGGTCCATATATAAGTATCATTAACTTTTCATTCCTCATTCCCTCTCCAGCCTCCAACCTTCATGTTGAGTCTAGTGGATTGCGTCATGGGCTCGGTCCATAGCCTAGTTTGAATGCCGGTATTGGGCCTGTTCAGCCGTGCATTATTTTGTATTAGGGTTTAGTATATAAGCTGCATGCATGCATACTTAGAAGACATCGTTTTTATTGTTTTCGTTTTCATTGCTTGTAAACCCTAGCTCGCCTCTACAGCGGAAGTTCTTTATCAAGCTCTGCTGAGGCGTGACTCAGTTTTGAATCTCTGTGTTCTTTCTTATTTCGTTCTTAAACTGTTAGATTTCTTTTATCATACTTGTGAAAGATCTAAACGATCAAAGAGTTTTGAACTCATCAATTGGTATCAGAGCAGGAGAGACTGTGTAATCTATACACACCTCTTCTGTCGAAGAAGATCATAGGGTTTTTATTCCGCATTGATTGATATTTATTGAGCCGTCATTCTTTATTGGCGTATCTCATTAATTGTTAATCTAACCCTAATCGAAAAACTACAAGTCTGATCTTTTACAGGTTTTCGATCAAAAGTATTCACAATGTCTATGGACGATTCTCAAACCAATCCGATAAATATCTCCAACAGCATAGGGTCTACAACAAGAATACCGATCTTGTATACGCAAGACTATGAAGTCTGGACGCATCATTTTGAAGATTACGTGATTGGATCAAAGGACAATGGGTATCTAATCTGGGAAGCAATCACTTCAGGCCCATTCACTCATTCTAGCACATCAAAGATTGTTAAAACATAGAAAGAATACAATCAGCTTGTCAATGACGTCAAAGACATTCCTCAGGATGAAAAAGAGAAGTTTCAGGGCAACATCAAAGCTCTACGGATGATAAGGTTTGCTTTACAATCAGATACGTTTCGTTTAGTGAGTTCTTGTGCTACAGCTAAGGAGATCTAGGATAGATTGAAGGAATTATATTCCACAGATGAAGATCTGGAACACTCTATCCAAACTCTCTTGTTGTTTGAGTTTGGTGAATTTAAGCAGAAGCCTGAAGAAAAACTTGTTCAGACTTTCGATCGCTTCAATCATCTTTTGAGTAAAATGATAAAGCATGGAATTGAAAGAAAGGTAATTGAACAAAAGGTCACTTTCATGAATGGTCTCATATCTGAATGGATGGCTGTTGTGTCAACAGTCAAAGCTCATGAACAATTCAAGTCTTACTCTCTGGAAAAACTTGTGGGTATTTTAAAATCCTATGAGAATTCTTTATCAAAGGAAACGAATGTGGTCTCGGCTCTGGGTTCTTTAGCTCTTGTCTCCAAAGGAAAGAGCTCGGTTGAAGAAGAAGAGGAAACATATCTTGCTGATTTTGATCTAACCAGCGAAGAATATGCAATGATGGTGTCAAACCCCAGAAAATTCATCAAGAAGAAATTCCCAACCAACAAGAATCGAAACTGGCAAGGAAGTTATAACGCCGAACGGATCAAGGAGGAACCGAAGATGGGATCAAAATCCAAAGAGTTAAAGAAGGAAGCTAAAATTGGAGGCGACTAAGGATTTAACTGTCATTACTGTGGAGGCAAAAATCATTTTACTAAAGACTGCATGCTGAGAAAGAAAGAAGAGAAGACAAGCGAAGATGATGAGGAAGTGAGCCTCCTGAGAAGATTGGAGGAGATAAAGAAAAGAAAGTCTGTTGTTAATAACTTTACTATGAATGCTTTAATTGTGCAGGGTTCGAACAACAATGATGAGTTTGGAGGTGTGGAGGTCTGGTCCACAGATTCGGAGGATGATGAAGTTAGGAAGCCTACTCAGGGAAAAGCTATGATGGCAAAAGCAGAGCAGTCAATGGGAAGATGCTTTGCAGTAACCGAGGGTGTGTCCCAAATGAGAGGATACACAACTGATGGGAGAGTTGAAGAAGAAAGAGAGCGAGAGGACATATGTTTTGCTGCCAAGCCTGTCAGTGCTCAGATCAATGAATGTGATGAGTTGATCAAAAAGGTACAAGATATTCTTTCTTCTCTAAAAATACATGCTAATAATTATGAAAAGGAATTAAATAATTTGAAGTCAAAATTATCTAGCATAAGTAGTAGTCTCACCCAAACCCGTGTCACGAATTCTAACCTAACTGATCAAATCAGCAGGATTTCATCAAAGAGTGAGGAAAGAAGAATGTGGATCGAGCAAAAGGAAAAGGAATTAATTAGATCTAAAGATGATTCTATTTATTTGCAGAGAGACAATCTTAAACTTCTCAAGCAGAGAAATGTTTTTTGTTTAATTGCTAAGAGACTTTATTTTAACATCACTCAGTTGCATCTTGATTGTGAAATAGGGAAGAAAATTCATCGTATGATTTTATCTTTCCTTGAATTAAAGGAGGATGAAATCGATGCAGAAGCATACAACTGTGAAAGCGTTGTATCTTCTGACGAAGTGTCTCCAGCATATAAGATAGGTCTGGACAAAATTGAATCTTACATAAAGTCCAAGGACCACAAGGACATGCTCAAAAATCTACTAGATGAAAATGATATATTGAAATTGAGAGCGGAAACTATACAAAAATTTAACTCCTTGAATGCCAATTTAAGTTTAGAAACAAAATTGATGTTGAAAATACATCTGAACTTAATGAGGATGATGACATGAGTGAAATTTCTGTAGAAGATTTGGTGGACTGTTCTGAATTAGCCAAAAACGAACCCAAGTCCCATAAGAACCTAATCTCTGAAAACTCTGTTGAGTTTGCTCGTTCCTCTACTAACAAGTCCAAAGCTCTCAAAGCTAAAGCTGTTGTGTACCAAAAGGTACAAACCACTCCAAACCAAGTCTACACAGTACATGGTATCACTCCATAACAAACTGCAGAACTAACTGCCATGGTAGAAGAAGATAATGCTGGTGGATGTGATGAATTCTTCTGGTCGACCCCAATAGACAACGCAGACGAGACGAAGGGTCTTTCTCAGAAAACCTCATGGAGAGTAAAATGTAGATACATACCTGAACCGCTAAATGAGCCTACAAAGTATGATGTGCCGAGCACAAGCGGAACTAAAACTCCTTTAGATGAACCTGTGCAAACCACTAGTGATACTTCTTCAGCAAAAAGTGCATGCTGTGCCCATGCTTCAAAACGAAAGGCCAACATTCACAGAAATCCAAAACAGGTGGCTGATCGTAAGAATCAAAGAAATCTGAGATACAAGAAGAATCTCTCAGAGAGAAAACAGTTTTGGAATTCTTAAAATCCTGATTTTGTAAGGATTGAAAAGAAGCAAAAATCACAAGACACAAGGAACCGAAAGGGAGGTTTCGGTCCTTCGACCAACTGGAACCGAAAGGATGATTTTGGTCCTTCAAAAAATAGGAACCGAAAGGGTGGTTTCGGTCTAACGACTGAAAACAAACGAAATGGTAGTTTCGGTCCCTCGACTGAAAACAACCGAAACGGTAGTTTCGGTCCATCATCCATCAACAACCGAAAGAGCAGTTTCGGTCCCACATCCTACTACAACCGCAAGGGCGGTTTTGGTCCTTCATCCTACAACAACCGAAAGGAGAGTTTCGGTCCCTCATCCAATGGCAAATGGAATAGCAATTTCCGTCCTTCTGCCTATAAGTATGATCAACAAAACCGGGAATCTAGTGTCTCTTCTAAATTCAATTCTCTAAATTCCAGTTCCTCAGCCAAAAACTCCAGTCCTCTTAAATCAACTAAAATTAAAGTTTTCACTAGTAAAAGAAAAGATGAAACAACTTTGATTAAACACACCTATATGGTTGATATTTCTCTTACAATTCCCTGTCCTGTAAAAGGCTCACAAGGACCCAAGAAACTTTGGGTTCCTAAATCTGCTTAATTTTTGCAAGTTATTCGTGACGAGCAGTTTGACGAAGAATGGTACATCAATAGTGGCTGCTCAAATCACATGACAGGAAGGAAGGAGTAACTAAGGGAGTTTCGCTCTCTCAAAGATGGCGGTATTGTAAAGTATGGCAACAACTCTTTTGGAACTATTAAAGGCTACAAAATGATCACTAATGGCGAATTCTCTATAAGGAAGGTTGCATACGTTGAAGGGCTCCAACACAATCTCATCAGTGTATCACAGCTGCTGGTTGGTACCGGGTTAAAAGTATCATTCGACGATGAAGGCTCAGAAATTGTCGAGAAGAAGTCAAGCAACGTTCTATTAAAATCCAAGAGAAAAGGAGAAATGTATCCACTGAACCTCAATCCGATAATAGGTAAACCAACAATCTGTTTACTCACAAAGGCTCACTCCGATGAAAGTTGGTTATGGCACAGAAGACTCTCTCACATGAACTTCAAGGACATCAACAAATTAGTTTTAGGTGATCATGTTTGAGGGCTGCCAGTTCTGAAATTCGATAAAGAACATCTCTGTGCAGCGTGTGAAATGGGAAAAGAGAGTCGGCAGAGCCATCCTTCAATAATCAACACTAAGGTAATAGAACCATTGGAGTTACTGCATATTGATCTATGTGGTCCATCGTCCATCGAAAGCATTGGAGGAAACAAATATATCCTGGTCACAGTAGACGATTTCTCAAGGTTCACATGGACATTCTTTCTCAAGCAAAAGTCTGAAGCTACACCAAAGCTCAAGCTCTTCATTAAACAGATAGAAACGCAACTCAGAAAGGTTGTTCGTAATATAGGGAGCGATAATGGCCTGGAATTCAAAAAAAAAAGGAATGTTTTCTTGCTGAAAGGGGACGACTCACAATTTCTCAGCTCCCTATACTCCACAACAAAACGACATGTTGAAAGGAGAAATCGATCCCTGTGTGAAGCTGATCGCACCATGTTATGCTTCGCATCCTTGCCATTATACTTCTGGGCTGATGCAATTGCGGCTGCATGTTATACTCAGAATCGATCTTACTTGAATAAATGGTTCTCTATTACTCCTTACGAGATCTTGAACAATCGAAAACCAAACGTGAAATTCTTTCATGTGTTCGGTTCTAGATGCTTCATTTTCAACTCCAAAGAGAATCGAAACAAGTTCGATGCTAAGGCGAACGAAGGAATTTTCTTAGGCTACTCCCTGAACTCCAAGGCATATAGAGTTCTCAATAAATGCTCGAAGAAAATTGAAGAAACATACTATGTCACTTTTGACGATAGTTATGTTAAGAAATTAAGAACAACCGAAGATGCATCACAAGACATATTTCCAAAGAATGGTCAGGTTACTACCTCCATCTCAAATCTTTTCGACCAATTCATGCTCTTGTTTGATGAGCCTCAGAAAGCAATTGACTCAGAATCAATTGCAAACGACAACAAAGTTGACAATATGAAACAAGTTATAGATGATGCTGCTAGAAAAATGGCTGATGATCAATCCAAAGGAACCAAAAGTGCAGACGGAAGCGAAACTTCTGGTGACCATCCTACTGTCGAGGGGGAGGGTTCTTCTCCTCATCATGATCAAGGTTCTTCTTTCCAGGGGGAGAACTCATCGCCAAATACAACAACCTCCACTGAAATTCCAACCAATGAAGTAAGTACAAATGCTGGTCCTGAACAGTAATCATTCTTCGAGGGGGAGAAAACAGTTAGTGAAGATGACAGTTTGTTTGAACTCGAAGAAGAAATCAATGCTAAATTGGATCCCATCTATGATCCAAAGTTTCCTCCACTTGTGAAATGGACCAAAGATCATCCCCAGACTTAAATCATTGGGGAATCCTCTGAAAAGGTGTTGACTCACTCTCAAATCAAAGAGAAACAGGATGTTCTATTTTCCAAAGTCGAGTTTTGTATGTTCAATTCATTCGTGTCCAAAATTGAGCCAAAGACTGTTAATTCAGCTGTTGATCATGCAGACTGGGTTCAAGCCATGCAGGATGAGCTAAATGAGTTTAAACGAAACAAGGTATGGCGTCTTATTCTGACGCCAAAGGATGCTTCGGTTGTCGGTCTTAAATGGGTGTTCAGAAACAAGATGGACAAAGAGGGGAATGTCATTCGTAACAAAGCAAGGCTGGTCGTCAAAGGATATTGTCAGGAAGAGGCAATCAATTATGAAGAAACCTTCGCTCCCATATCAAGATTAGAATCTGTACGTATCTTCCTTGCATACGCTGCTCACAAGAACTTTGAAGTCTATCAAATGGACATCAAATGTGCTTTCCTAAATGGTGAACTTGAAGAAACCGTATATGTTGAGCAACCACCAGGCTTCGTGAACGAGAAGTATCCCGATCACTGTTATATTCTTGACAAAGCTATATATGGTCTCAAACAGGCTCCCAGAGCATGGTATGAAACTCTCACTCGTTTCTTAAAAATGTCTAAATTCAAACAAGGTTCAGTTGACCCAACCTTCTTCCGTAAGCGAGAAGGTAACCACCTTATGATAGTCCAAATTTACGTTGATGACATCATCTTTGGCTCCACGAATCCTAGCTTAACAGCTGAATTCGTAAAGTTGATGGAAACTAAATTTGAGATGAGCTCAATGGGTCCAATTAACGTTTTCCTTGGTTTAAACATTAGACAGGACCCGAAGGCATTTTTATTAATTAGGAAGCATATAACAAGACTTTGCTAACCAAGTTTGGAATGATGGGAGACTCCATAGTGAAAGTGCCTATGGCTTTTGGTACTAAACTCACACCATCATTGGAGAAACCAACAACTGATGTAACCCTTTATCCAAGATCCATTTTGAGGTATAAAGTTATGAACTTGATGATTCTATGCATGGATCTAAGTTAGCCATGGAGTTTGTTTCCTTTTGTCCCATTACTTGGGTATTTTGAGTATAAGTAACTCTAATCCGTTTAAGTTGTCCTTTCGGCCACTTTGAGGTGTTTAGAAGCATAAAAATGTAGTCTTGATCATATCTTTCGTTCCAAGCATGTGTTTTGAGGTCTTAATGGGTTACGTGGTTGAGGTTTTTGGTGTTAAGACCTTATTGGCCATGCAAGACCAAAAAGTTGGAAACTTTATGGTCAAAAATGTTATTTAGGACTTGGATCTGCATTTGGACGTAATAAGTCGGAGTAATAAGCTCTTAATCAGTTAAGATGAGAGGTGCTGCGTACACTGGGCGTACCAAATGGTACGCTGCACATATGCAAATTTGGCCCCAATGCCTCGGACCTCTAGTACACCCCGCATACGAAGCTTGAGTTGACTCGGTTGACTAGTGGATTTTGACCAATTTTGATCAATGTCATTTTTGGAAAATGTTGCTAATTTAGAATGGGAAATGTTTTGACATTTTAGGATTTGGGTTGAGTCGGTTGTCGGAGCGAGGAGTTATTCAAACTGCATTCAGACCATGAGGTGAGTTTTCCTCACTGTATTTACAGGTCGAAGGCACCACGACCGACCCATTGGATTGATATCTTGATTTACTATATATTGCTGGGTCGAAGGCACCACGGCCAACCCATTGGATTGATATCCTGATTTACTATATATTGATATGTTGTAGTGATCCGTTAGATATGTATCCTAGTATATAGGATGTTGCTATGTTGTAGTGACCTGTTAGATCTATATGACTACATGTGTCTACTAGCTATTGATTGCTATGGTATATGTTGATATGTGTTGGTATATTGGGTTGAGGCCGACCAGCTGGGACTAAACGCCAAGACACCCACGTAGGTCCAGATAGACTGAAGGCCTGCAAGGCGGACCAGTCAGGCCGAAGGTCCAGAGAGCGGTTAAGATAGGCTGAAGGCCCAGTGAGACGGTCCACTCATGCTGAAAGCTCTGTATGCATGTTGTTGTTTGTTGTGTTTATGTGGTGGTACATTGGGGAAACTCTCTAAGTGTTAGTTTGCTGTTTTAGTTTTGTTTCAGGTACTTTTAAGGACCATGACAAGGTGAAGGTGTGACCGTGCACATCCTTGGTTTTATGTTGTTGATCTTGGGAGACTCTGGTTTTGAATAATGTTTTTGGAAACAATGGCGATGTAAATACCTTTTATTTTATTATTATTATTTTTTTGTAAATGGGTTGTTTTGAAAAGTTTAAATTTGTTGTGATTTTTGAGATGTTACAAGTTGGTATCTACGCTTTTGTTGAGCGAATAGGAGGAACATCCGTGTGAATCCAGGCACAAACTAAGGAACTGCAAAAGTTTTAAAAATTATTTTCAAAAGTAACCAAGGAAGGATATGATGTGTACGATCAGCTAGAGCCAGTAAGTATACCCCACGTTATCATACTGTTATTGATATTATGTTTATGTTAGGACAACATGCTAGTGGCAGGCTAGGGATCCTCAGGAAATTGCATGATAGAATTTCCTAATAATTGATGCGTGATAGCCTAGGATTTTTTTCTTGTATGGAATTAACATCATTACTGTAGTTGCTTAGTGTATGCATCATAGTTGTACATAGTTAAGATTCTATAGCTTGAGAATGTTTGGTTTAGCCTTATTTCCTGTTCTTGTTTGATGAAGGGCTTTAGGCAGAATCAAGTATTCGATTATCTATAAGATCCAGTGTTATGTATGATTAGCATACACGAGTGCTGCAGTGTTGGTGGTGTTGGATTAGGTGTCTAAGCCTATAATTATAATTGGTATGTACTTAACCCGAGAGTAGCATGGTCCATTTGGGTTGCATGGCACCGAAATTTTTTTTTGTAAGGATGGACTTTTGAGAAAAGTATATTCATGATTTATTAATATATTATAAGTTTTAATATATTAATATGAAATCATATTATTTAATTAGTATTGATCAAGAATTAGTTTGGAATTAATTTTGTGATTAAAAGAGACTAATTAAATATAAGGGGTTGATTTGGTAAAATCATTCATTCTTATGGTGTGGGCCAATGATCCATGATTCCTTAGGGTGGGCTAAACCCATGTGAAAACCCATGGAGATTTAAACCCATGGATCCTAAGGAATATGGAAGGTCATGCACATTAGGGTTTACAAGGTGTAACCCTAGTTTTGCGACACTATATAAGAAACCCATTAGCTCCTAAAATTGGCACCCTAGTGTTCTTGGAAGAGCCATAGCTGATTTTAAGTGCGAGTATTCTCTCTCAAGTCCTCCATTGTTGGTGGTGTTGTGTGATTCCATTTGAGGTGCAACACTTGGGGCACTAAGTTCTTAAAGGCCAAACACAAGAAGTTCTACAAGCTACAACCAAGAGGTAATTCAATAACTCTCTTTTATGTTGATTATGTCATTTGCATGCTAGCTGTAGGATTAATGCTTTCGAAACAATATTGCATGTATAATTAGAGAAAACATAGATCCAAAGCATTTAGGGTTGTATGTGCACCATAGAATGTTGTAGTATACTAAAACACATTAGTGGTATCAAAGCCTAGGATTGTTTTATATTATACTTGATGTTTTATTGGTTTTCAAAGCAAAAAAAATCGAACTTTTTGCATTCTGGACAGTGAACTCGTTGAGTCCACTCAGAAAAAGTCCAACTCGACGAGTCCAGTTCATGTACTCGCCGAGTTGGTGCTCCAGTGGACAGTTTTTCGAGTTTTTTTGGTCTATTTTGGATTAGAATCATTACCGCAAAGTGTTTTAGTTCATAAAATCTGATTTTGTTGATATGGTAATGATAATTCTCATCCAAATAAAAGATAATTGTCAAGGTTTCATGATTTGTATTAGTTTATATGATTAGGCTAATTTCTTGAAACTTTTTTGATATGAATTATCTTAACTTATGAATTTAATTAGATCATAGGTAAATTGCTTGATTATGGTAGTTGGACTTTTTGATCTAATTGTTTTTGGTGAAATCCATAACTTGTCCTCAAGTTATGGAAAGTGAAAAGTCTCATTTCTAAATGTCATCATAAAATGGGTTTAAGTCTTCCATAACTTGTCCTCAAGTTATGGAACTTGAAGAGTCTTTTACATAAATGTTTTTATGAACTCCATAACTTGTCCTCAAGTTATGGAATGTCAAGAATCTTTTCATAAAACCTATATTAAACTCATAAGTTACGGATACCAAATTTTTTTGAATAGTTCAAAACTTGCCCTCAAGTTTTGGAATTTGTAAATGCATAGTCTCACTTTGAAACATTTAGTTCCAAACCCTAGAATTTTAAAAGTGTAAAATTCAACCCTTATACTATTATAATATTATAGGTATAATATATATATGTATATATATATATATATATATATATATATATATATATATATATATATATGTATGCATGTATGTATAAGATTAAAGTCAGTCCTACCATTATTAGGCCTCATTCACGAAGCGGTCTATAAGGGGGTATAAGGTTACTGCCTTGGTGGACTCGGCGAGTCTGCGCTGTTTACTGAAACCCTAATTTCTCGGGTTTGAGGCCTATTTAAGGGGCCTTATGGCCGTCATTTGCGCTCATTAGTCCCCAGAGTGAAACCCTAGAGCATTTGAGTGATTTAAGTGAGGGAAGGAGCCATTGTTGATCTTGGAGTTATTGTCTAGCAAGGGAAGAGGAGATCTAGCCAAGAGGAAGCAAGAGAGGGGTGGATTCTTGAAGAACTAAGGTCCAGGACATCACAACTGAGGTACTATTTCGAATTCTTCCTTGTTATTGTGATGTTCATATAGATTTAGGGTTTTTGAACCCATTTGTGGCTAGATCTAGTATCCTCATGGTCCCTTGGAGAGTTATGGCTCTGAATCTGGACCCATAGAGGTCCAGAGCACCTCTTTGCACAAGCTTTATATGCATCCATGGAGGTTTTGGGTTGGGATCAATGTATTTGAGGCTAAAACACCATTAATGAGCTATTTGATGCTTAATGAGCACCAAGACTTGGACTTTACGTGGTCAATAAGCTTAAAGGGACTGGATCTATGAGTTAGTAGAGTGGATCTGACCTCAGAAGGTCGTTTGGGGTTGTGCATGGAATGCACTCGCCGAGTCCACTCGCAGACTCGGCGAGTTGGTGCGGGTTGTTCAGTGATCACGAACTAGGGACTGAGTAACCAAGTCGGGTGAGTGACTCGGTGAGTTGGAAGAGATTCAGAGGGATCGGGTTCCTGTAGGGACTCGGCGAGTCCATGCTAGACTCGGCGAGTCAGGTCAACCGTTGACCGTTGACCATTGACCAGAGTTGACTAGTTTGAATTTGTAGTGTTAGTCAGCCAGGGTCAAGGTGGTATTAAGTAGAGATATGCTTGTGTTGTAGGATGACGATAGCTCGGGAGATCGAGCACTAGTAGTTACAAGATTTATGAGTTACCGAGATACGCGAGGTTAGTCTTATCACTATACATTACCTTGAGTAGGTATTTCGAGTTAACCAGAGGGTCTCATGTGCCTTGTATGAGTTTATGTGGTCTTAGAGATTTCATGCTATGTGTTATTTGTATGCTATATGGTTATATAGACCGGGCCGGAGGGTCCAACGATTCTGACCGGGCCGGAGGGCCCAACGAGCTATGACTGGACCGGAGGGTCCGACGAGCTGCGGGACTGGAGGGTCCCGTTGAGACATATTGACCGAAGGGTCGGGTTTATCCTTGGGTGTCGTATTTGTGGTATGTGGTATTTTGGGGAACTCACTAAGCATTTATGCTTACAATTGTTGTGTTTGATGTCTCAGGTACCAGCAAGGATCGTGGGAAGGCGAAGGCTTGACTTGTACACACCCACACCGATGGAGTTTATGTTAGAGAGATCTTGGGATTTGTTTGAAAACACTGTTGTTATGGTTTTGAGATTATGATATGATATACATTTTGTGGTTTAAAAATGAAAAAAATTAAATTGGAAATTTTACGTTGTTACAAGTTGGTATCAGAGCCTTGGTTTGAGGGATTCGGATGCACCTTCGGGCGTATTTGAACTCAAACCGAGGATTTGAGAAATTTTCAAACAAAACTAAAATTTTCTAAAAAGAAAAAGAGGTTTTGGAACTAAGCAGAGTGGAAGGTGTGTACGGTCAGCCAGCGCCCGAACGGTGAACCCCCAAAATACCCTTACATAATATGTTATGAGTTATGAGGTATTATGTTGTGCATGCTAGAGAGGCTAGGTATTCCTATTAGGACTAGAGTGGCCTGATTTGTGATGCTTTAGCCTAGGAGATTGCTGCTGCTATGAGATACTTTGAGAGTGAGTAGGGAGCAGTGAGGAGCTCGTGAGAGGTCTACTGAGGGTAGCCAATGCATAGCGAGAGTAGAGTATTTACGACTTGGGATCCTAGGAGGAGGACTTGGGTTGTATATTGATTCGATGTGGACGATAGTATTGGGCCCGTACTATTGAAGACACCGGATTGGTGCGCAGTCCAAGTAAGAATCCTTGGGGTACCAGAAGTTGAGGATGATTAATTTGTCGAGTGTGAGCATGGTCGAAAGTGTCCCTAATAGTTCTTATGTTGTATTTTAGAGATTGATCATGGTCAAGACATGCCATACCATCGAGGGCAGTGGGATGAGTGATGAGGAGATCCGTCAGATCATCCATGAGGAGGTGGCTGCTGCCATTAGAGCCGAGATTCCGGAGATGTTTGGATCTATTAAGAGCACACTGATCGAGACGTTTGACGAGCATTACGCTGCTTTGACTGATGCTGCTGTTGTTGTAGCCACAACAACTGTTGCTGCTACGAGACCCCAAGGTGGTGATTCGTTGCTGAACCGAGAGTTCAACAACACGAAACCACCAGAGTTCAATGGTACACATGATCCGATCGCTGCCATGAGGTGGATCTCAGACATAGAAGGGTGTTTCTATATGTGCTTGTTTCAGGAGCACTTGAGGGTGCGGTTTGCTCTCAACCAGCTTCGCTTAGGGGCGAAGGACTGGTGGAAGTTTGTGACCGCGAGCTATTCGACAGCTGAGCTGGCTGCAGTGACCTGGGAGAGGTTTACTGCGATGTTTCGTGATGAGTATGTTCCCCAGGTGGAGAGGGAACATTTAGCCCAGGAGTTTCTGACCCTCAAGCAGGGGACTGAGTCGGTGACAGTGCTTACGAGGATGTTTCATGAGCGGGCATTGTTTTTCCCGGAATAGGTGTCCACTGAGCAGGCTCGCATGATCCGATATCTGAGTATACTCAGGAGGGACATTCGTGAGTTCGTGGCAAACTTGACTTACCAGACATTTTCCGAGCTCCAGGCAAATGCCCGGAAGAGGGAGACTGAGCTTGAGATGCAGGCGTGGGAGGAAGCCGAGTCTCAGAGGGGTGATCGGCGACCGGCACAGTCGCAGCCAGCCACCAAGCGGGCAAAGCCCGCTGATTCGAGGACGAGTAGTTTGAGGGGCCGTACTTGTGGGAAGTGCGGCAAGAGCCATGATGGATCATGCAAGTCTGGGGTATGCTACAAGTGTGGAAAGGAAGGGCATTTCGCGAGGGATTGTCCTAAGGGGTTCTCGGTTTGCTTCCATTGCAACCAAACCGGCCATCGAAAGGCCGAGTGACCCCAGCTTCAGTGGACAGTGCAGGGATCCGTACCTGCAGTTCGAGCTACTGAGACCCGACCAGCAAAGGCCGAAGCACCGAAGGCTAGGGGGAGAGCCTTTCAGTTGACAGCGGAAGAGGTCCGCGCAGCACCTGATGTCGTGGCAGGTACATATTCTTTATTTATTTATGATGAGTTTATATTGTGATGATTATATGTTATGCGTAGGTACTTTTCTTGTGAATTTTGTACCTCCATTAGTGTTGTTTGACTCGGGTGCGAGTCGGTCGTTCGTATCTGTGACTTTTAGTCGGCACATTAGTATTCCGAGGGAGGCGTTGAGTCGACCTCTGCAGGTTTCCATAGCCGATGAGCGTGAGGTATGTGCTACCGAGGTGATACGTGGATGCAAACTGGAGATCTTCAGAGTGGAGTTTTCGATTGATTTGATACCGATTGCCATGAGGGATGTTTGTGTTATAGTGGGCATGGATTGGTTGAGTCGTTTTGGGGCTGTCATAGATTGCGAGCGTCAGTTGGTGATGATCTGAGATCCTAGTGGGGGAGTGCTAACAGTTTCTGGGGAGGGGACTCGTGGTGGTTCAGTATTCTGTTCGGTTGCCAGAGCGAGGCGGAGCTTGCAGCAGGGCTGCAAGGGATTCGTGGCCTATGTGACGGATGTACGAGAGGCTGTTGGGAGGCCAAGTTCAGTGGATGATGTGCCGATAGTGCGTGAGTTTCGGGACATGTTCCCCGAGGAGTTGCCGGGCGTACCTACCGAGAGGCAAGTGGAGTTTCGTATCGATTTGATTCCCGGGGCCGCGCCTATCGCTAAGGTGCCATATCACCTAGCACCGCCAGAGATGCATGAGTTATCCTCACAGCTGCAGGAGCTGTTGGGGAAAGGGTTCATCCGTCCCAGTAGCTCTCCCTGGGGAGCGCTGATCCTTTTTGTCAAGAAAAAGGATGGCTCACACCGAATGTGCATTGATTACCGGGAACTGAACAAGTTGATGGTCAAGAACCGTTATCCACCACTGAGGATCGATGATCTATTTGATCAGTTGCAGGGGGCATATTGGTTCTCCAAGATAGACCTGAGGTCGGGATATCACCAGATGAGAGTTCAGGATGAGGATATCCAGAAAATGGCGTTTAGGACTCGTTACGGGCATTACGAGTTCGTGGTGATGCCATTTAGGATCACCAATGCACCCGCGGCATTCACAGACCTCATGAACAGGGTGTGTAGGTTGATGTTGGATCGATCGGTAATTGTATTCATTGATGACATCCTGGTGTATTCGAGGACCAGAGAGCAGCACGAGGAGCATTTGAGAGAGCTCCTCGGAGTTCTGAGATCGGAGAGGCTATTCGCCAAATTCTCCAAGTGCGATTTTTGGTTACGGGAGGTCCAGTTCTTAGGGCATCTCGTTAACCAGAATGGGATATTGGTTGACCCAGCCAAGATCGAGGCTGTGATGAGTTGGGAGGTGCCGAGGTCACCTACGGAGACCCGGAGCTTCTTAGGGCTGGCAGGCTACTATTGGAGATTTATCAGGGACTTCTCCAAAATTGCTGTTCCACTTACCAAGTTAACCCGGAAGGGTGTTACTTTCTCATCGGGTCCAGAGCAGCAGACCTCATTTGAGACCATTCGCCAGAGATTGTGCGAAGCTCCCGTGCTTGCATTACTGAAAGGGATGGAGGATTTCGTGGTGTACTATGATGCATCGATATTGGGGTTGGGAGCGGTGTTAATGCAGAAAGGGCATGTGATCGCGTATGCATCGAGGCAGTTAAAGCCTCATGAGACGAGATATCCCACCCATGATCTGGAGTTGGGGGCTGTGGTTTTCGCCCTCAAGATCTGGCATCACTATCTGTATGGGGTTCGATGTACGATATACACGGACCACAAGAGCTTGAAGTACTTGATGGATCAGCCAAATCTAAATATGCATCAGAGGAGATGGCTGGATGTGGTAAAGGATTATGATTGCGAGATCCTGTACCACCCGGGCAAGGCTAATGTGGTAGCCGACGCCCTGAGTCGTAGGGAAGAGGGTGCCCTGATGCAAAATATTTGTTTGAGGTTAACGGTGATGACCCCGATTTTGGACACCATCCGAGGGGCTTAGGCTGAGGCTGCGAGATCAGAAAATCAGAAGAGGGAGCGGGTTGTCGGTCAGGTATCGGAATTCGTTACGGATGGTCGGGGACTTATGACTTTTCAGGGTCAGAATTGGGTACCGTTTGTGGGCGGTGCGCGTACTATCTTGATGGAGGAAGCGCATCGATTGAAATTTTCGATTCATCCCGGGGCTACTTAGATGTATTTGGACCTAAGGAAAGAGTATTGGTGGCCCTGTATGAAGAGGGATGTTGCATGGTTCGTCGAGAGGTGCCTGAATTGTCGTCAGGTTAAGGCCGAGCATCAGCGTCCGCACGGCAAATTGCAGCCGCTGGAGATTCCCGAATGGAAGTGGGAACAGATTACCATGGACTTTATCACCAAATTGCCACAGACTGCGAGGGGAGTTGATGCGATTTGGGTGATCGTGGATAGACTGACGAAGAGCGCTCATTTTCTAGCCATCAGTGAGAGCTCTTCTGCGGAGAAGTTGGCGGATTTATATGTGAGATAGGTGGTATCGCGACATGGGGTTCCGATGTCGATTGTTTCAGATCGGGATGTGCGTTTTACTTCTAGGTTTTGGAAGAAGTTTCATGAGGAGTTGGGTACGAGACTGCATTTCAGTACCGCATACCACCCGCAGATGGACGGACAGAGTGAGCGGACGATTCAGACGCTTGACGATATGCTCCGAGCATGTGTTTTGGATTTTGGAGGGAGCTGGGACACCTATCTACCTTTAGCATGGTTTTCGTACAACAACAGCAATCATTCGAGCATTGGTATGCCACCCTTTGAACTGTTGTATGGGCGGAGGTGTCGCACCCTCATCTGCTGGGGAGAGGTGGGGCAACAGGTGATGGGTAGCACGGAGATTGTACTCCAGACGACTGAGCAGATTCAGCAGGTCAGGTAGAGGTTGTTGACTGCGCAGAGTCGCCAGAAGAGTTATGCGGACAGGCGTCGGTCCGAGCTCGAGTTTCAGGTTGGTGACCTTGTGCTCCTAAAGGTCTCTCCTTGGAAAGGAGTGATCCGATTCAGGAAGAGGGGCAAGTTGGGACCCCGGTATATTGGACCCTTCAGGGTAATTGCTAGGGTAGGCAGGGTAACCTACCGGTTGGATCTACCTACTGAGTTGGGGCAGATCCATGATACCATTCATGTCTCGCAGTTGAGGAAATGTATTGCAGACGAGTCGGCAGTGGTGCCGTTAGAGGACATTCAGGTGGACACGAGCCTGAACTACGCTTAAGGGGACTGGATCTATGAGTTAGTAGAGTGGATCTGACCTCAAAAGGTCATTTGGGGTTGTGCATGGAATGCACTCGCCGAGTCCACTTGCAGACTCGACGAGTTGGTGCGGGTTGTTCAGTGATCACGAACCAGGGACTGAGTAACCGAGTCGGGTGAGTGACTCGGTGAGTTGGAAGAGATTCAGAGGGATCGGGTTCCCGTAGGGACTCGGCGAGTCCACGCCAGACTCGGCGAGTCGGGTCAACCGTTGACCGTTGACCGTTGACCAGAGTTGACTAGTTTGACTTTGTAGTGTTAGTCAGCCAGGGTCAAGGTGGTATTAAGTAGAGATATGCTTGTGTTGTAGGATGACGATAGCTCGGGAGATTGAGCACTAGTAGTTACGAGATTTATGAGTTACCGAGATACGCGAGGTGAGTCTTCTCACTATACATTACCTTGAGTAGGTATTTCGAGTTGAACAAAGGGTCTCATGTGCCTTGTATGAGTTTATGTGGTCTTAGAGATTTCATGCTATGTGTTATTTGTATGCTATATGGTTATATAGACCGGGCCGGAGGGTCCAACGATTTTGACCGGGCTGGAGGGCCCAACGAGCTATGACTGGACCGGAGGGTCTGACGAGCTGCGGGACTGGAGGGTCCCGCTGAGACATCTTGACCGGAGGGTCGGGTTTAGCCTTGAGTGGCGTATTTGTGGTATGTGGTATTTTGGGGAACTCACTAAGCATTTATGCTTACAGTTGTTGTGTTTGATGTCTCAGGTACCAGCGAGGACCGTAGGAAGGCGAAGGCTTGACTTGTACACACCCACACCGATGGAGTTTATGTTAGAGAGATCTTGGGATTTGTTTGAAAACACTATTGTTATGGTTTTGAGATTATGATATGATATACAATTTGTGGTTTAGAAATGAACAAAATTAAATTGGAAATTTTACATTGTTACAAGTTGGTATCAGAGCCTTGGTTTGAGGGATTCGGATGCACCTTCGGGCGTATTTGAACTCACACCGAGGATTTGAGAAATTTTCAAACAAAACTAAAATTTTCTAAAAAGAAAAAGAGGTTTTTGAACCAAGCAGAGTGGAAGGTGTGTACGGTTATGTAATATACTTATAATATATTAAAAATAAAATCAAAATTAGCCAATGGAGTCTAAACGAGAGTTGTAGATCATAATCTCAAATTCGCGTTGATATAAAGAACGTCGAAAATGGAGTTTGTGTTGAAGATTATTGTGTTGCGTCTTGGGACCTTTTTGTTTTACAGCCGGATTGGGCTTGTCAATCCGTGGTTATCTAGATTAGCCTTCTTTTTCTTAGAAAAACGGTTAGGGTTTTAATATAAATATATGCATGCATGTATGCATATATAGTAGCGGTCGTCATTCTCATTGATTATTGTAAACCCTAAAATCCTCTACAGTTGATGTTCTTTATCGAGCTCTTCTGAGGATTGTTTATTAATCATTCGACACCTTTTGATCCATTTGCTTGTTCTTATTGTTTATCTGGTTATTTCTCTACCTGTTTCATAGATCTAATCGATCTTCAAGTTTATTTTTAAACTTATCAATTGGTATCAGAGTAGGAGGCTGTGTAATCGATACACTTCTTTTCTGTGCAAAAGCTTCGATTAGGGTTATTCCGCATTCATTGATATTTATTGAGCCGTCATCTCATAATTGACGTATCTCGATATTTATTATTTTTTCCCTAATTTGATATATTACAAGTCTGATCTTTGAACAAGTTATTCGATCAATTATGGACGAGTCGCAATCCAATCCCATCAATATTTCAAACAAAATTGGATCAACAACGAAGATTCTCATCCTGTACACCCATGATTATGAAGTCTGGGCGAATCATTTTGAAGATTATGTCACAGGATTTGAAGATAATGGATACCTCATCCGGGAAGCAATCATCTCTAGACCTTTTTCTCATTCAGCAACTTCAAGGATTATTAAAACTCAAAAAGAGTATAACGATCTTCTGAAAGATGTTAAAGATGTGGCACAAGACGAAAAAGTTAAATTTCAGTGCAATATCAAAGCGTTAAGATTGATCAGATTTGCTCTTCAATCCGATACTTTTAGGCTGGTAAGTTCATGCACGACTGCAAAAGAAATATGGGACAGGCTACGTGAACTGTACTCTACAGACGAAGATCTTGAACACTCCATTCAAACCTTACTCTTGTCTGAGTTTGGTGAGTTCAAGCAAGGAACAGAAGAAACGGTAACTGAAACGTTTGATCGCTTCAATCATCTTCTTAGCAAGATGATTAAACATGACATCGAAAGGAAGCTTATTGAACAGAAGGTTACGTTTTTGAACGGACTCAGATCTGAGTGGAGAGCAGTCGTGTCCACAGTTAAAGCACACGAGCAATTCAAATCCTATTCTTTGGTAAAACTGGTGGGGATCCTAAAATCTCAAGAAAAGATCGTATTACAGGAGAAAAACGTGGTTTCAGGTCTCGGTTTATTGGCCCTCCTATCGAAAAGCAAAGCGGTGATAGAGGACGAAGATCTCAACTTGGGTGATTATGATATCACGTCTGAGGACTATGCTATGATGGTGTCAAACCCCAAGAGATTCATCAAGAAGAGATTCCCCACTAACAGGAACCGAAACTGGAAAGGGAGTTATAGCTCTGAAAAGGTCAAAGATGAACCGAAGGCTGCAGAGTCAAAGAAGGAACCGAAGGCTGAAGGAGATTCTGGAGTAATCTGCTTTTATTGTGGAGGAAAGAACCACTATGCAAAAGATTGCATCCTAAAAAAGATGGCAGAAAAGGACGAGGAAAATGATGAAGAAGCTGCGTTGATGAAAAAGCTTGATGAATTAAGGATGAAGAAATCTGCTGCTAATCCTCCTATGAATGCTTTAATTGTGCAGGGTTCGGTAGCTAATGATGAGTTCGGTGGCGTGGAGGTCTGGTCAACCGACTCCGAAGATGATGAAGTGAGGAAGCCTTCACATGGAAAGGCTTATGTAGCGAAAGAAGAGAGCAGTGGAGGAAGATGCTTGATGGTGTCCGACGTTTCTCAGATGAGGGGATACAACACTGATGGTGAAAATGATGACAAGGAACAACAGAATCTGTGCTTTACTGCCAAACCACTCAGCCTGCAGTTCAGCGAACTTGATGAACTGATCAAGAAGGTACAATCAGTTTTTGTCTCATTTAAAGTCCCACAATGCTCATATGAAAAGGAATTAAAAAGTGTTAATTCAAGAATCTCTCATCTAGATAGTAGTTTAACTCAAACTCGGGTCACCAATTCTAACCTTACTGACCAATTAAGCAGGGTATCTTCGAAGAGTGAGGAACGGCGGATGTGGATCGAACTGAAGGAGTCAGAGTTAATCAAAATAAAAGATGAAAACATTTATTTGCAAAGAGACAATTTAAAGCTTTTGAAACAGCGAAATGTTTTTTTTCTGATTGCCAAACGTCTTTATACTAATATTACTCAGCTTCATTTGAATTGTGAAATAGGGCAAAAGATTCATCGCATGATTTTACCCTTTCTTGAGTTTAAGGAAGATGAAATTGATGCTGATGCATATAATTGTGAGAGTATTATTTCATCTGAGGATGTTAATCCAACATATTTGTATGGACTGGACAAAATAGAATCTTTCATAAAATCCAAGGACCATAAGAACATGCTCAAAAATCTTTTGGATGAAAATGATAAACTGAAGCTAAGAACCGAAACCATACAAAAATTTGACTCACTGAATGTCAACTTAAGCTTAGAAAATAAGATTGATGTTAAAAATGCATCTGAGCTTAATGAGGACGATAATATGAGTGAAATTTCTATAGAGGACACAGTTGATTGTTCAGAATTTGTCAAGAATGAACCCGAGAACCACAAAAATCTTATTTCAGAAAATTCTGTGGAGTTCGCTCGGTTGTCCCAACAAAAGTCCCCGATTCTTGTAGAGAAGGCAGTCGTATACCAAAAAGTTAGAACCACTCCGAATCAGGTGTACAAAGTCACAGGTGTAACCAAACATCAGACTGCTGAACTAACAGCTATTGTGAACGAAGACAATGCTGATGGCTGTGACGAGTTCTTCTGGTCAGCTCCCATTGACAATGCTGATGAAACGGTAGGTCTGTCTGAAAGGACTTCATGGAAAAGCAAAGGCAGATACGTACCAGAACCTTTAAATAAACCTAATGGCTTCAACGTGGCAAGTACCAGTGGAACAAAAGATGTCCCTTAAGAGAAAGAATTTCCTGCAAAAGAAGTCACATCTCCAAGTGAAACTACATCAGTTCAGAGTGGATCAGCCAACGAAAATCAAAAACATAAAGCTAACATCCATCATCAACCGAAGCAGATGAGAAATCAAAAAAGAGAAAGGAATCAGAGATACAGGAAGAATCTCTCAGAAAGAAAACAATTTTGGCAATCGCAAAATGCCTATTTCTCACATCAAGACAGGAATTTAAAACCAGAGAAAAATCCTGTTGGATCAACGGAGAGTAATAACAACCGAAAGCAGAAGTTCGGTTCAGAGCACAATGACAACCGAAAGCAGAGACTCGGTTCTGAGCAAAACAACAACCGAAAGCAGAGGCTCGGTTCTGAGCAAAACAACAACCGAAAGCATAGGTTCGGCTCAGAGCATAACAACAACCGAACGCATAGATTCGGTTCAGAAAATGATTTCAACCGAAAGCACAGGTTTGGTTCGGAAATCAAAAGAGATCAAAACTCTAAGGTTGGTCCTACCGTTAATCAAAAGCGAAAGAGTCACCTGGAATCTTCAACCAAGAAGTCATACCGTTCTGAGCTATCTCATTCTAACTCTTCAAAATCTTTTGTCTCTTCTCGTCCTAAATTCCACGCTGTTCCTTCTCAAAAATCTCAGTCATCAGCTGACCAAAAAGGAAAACAGAAGGTTTCAGATATTGAACCAGAATCAATACCAAAAGCATCAAATCCAAATAAAATCAAAGTTTTCACCATCAAAAGGAAAGATGAAACAACACTAATAAAAAGAACATATTTAGTTGACATCTCTCTTGCTATTCCAGTTCCAGTAAAAAGCTCACGTGGACCCAAGAAGCTCTGGGTTCCTAAATCTGCTTAATTTTTGCAGGTTATCAGTGACGAGTAGTTTGACGAAGAATGGTACGTTGATAGTGGCTGCTCGCGTCACATAACCGGAAGGAAGCAAGAGCTAAGGGAATTCAGATCTCTTTCAAATGGTGGAAATGTCAAATTTGGGAACAACTCCTTCGGCACCATCAAAGGCTACGGGATGATTACAAACGGTGATTTCTCAATCAAGAAAGTTGCATATGTAGAGGGACTACAACATAATCTCATCAGTGTATCTTAGCTTGTTGGAGGTACTAGTCTCAAGGTCTCGTTCGATGATGAAGGTTCGGAAATTATTGAGAAGAAGACAAACAAAGTTATTCTCAAATCAGATCGCAAAGGTGAAATGTTTCCCCTAAATCTCAAACCAATCACAGGAAACCCAGCCATCTGCCTGTTATCCAAAGCATAATCTGACGAAAGCTGGCTATGGCACTGAAGACTCTCTCATCTCAACTTCAAAGATATCAACAAACTTGTCACTGGAGGTCACGTTAGAGGTCTTCCATTGCTCAAGTATGATAGAGATCATCTATGTGCTGCATGTGAAATGGGGAAGCAGAGTCGTCAAAGTCATCCATCTACAATAAACACTAAAGTTGTTGAACCACTAGAATTACTTCATATTGATTTATGTGGTCCATCTTCTATAGAAAGCATTGGTGGTAGCAAGTATATTCTTGTTATTGTTGATGACTTTTCACGTTTTACATGGGTGTTCTTTCTGAAGCTTAAATCTGAAGCGACTCACAAGCTAAAAGTGTTCATCAAGCAGATTGAAGTACAACTGAAGAAGGTCGTTCGCAATATCAGAAGCGACAATGGGTTGGAGTTCAAAAATAAAGAATTTGAAGAATTCCTGGAAGAAAAGGGAATCAGTCACAACTTCTCAGCTCCCTACACACCTCAACAGAACGGGATTGTCGAAAGACGAAACCGATCCTTATGTGAAGCTGCCCGAACAATGCTAAGTTTTGCTTCCTTACCTTTATATTTTTGGGCTGATGCTATTTCTGCTGCTTGTTTTACACAGAACAGGTCGTATCTTAACAAGCGCTTCACTCTCAGTCCTTATGAGATCATCAACAACAGGAAGCCAAATGTGAAGTTTTTCCATGTGTTTGGTTCCAGGTGTTTCATTTTCAATTCCAAAGAACACCGCAACAAGTTTGATGTCGAAGCTGACGAAGGGATATTTCTGGGTTATTCTCTTACTTCCAAAGCATACAGGGTGTTAAACAAGCGTTCAAGGAAAATAGAAGAAACTTACTACGTGACTTTTGATGATAGCTATGTTAAAAAGCTAAAGGCCAACGAAGACACAACTGGAGAAATCTTTCCTCAAACTGGCCAAGTCACAGCCTCGATCGCTAATCTATTCGAGAACTTCATGGAGCTTTTTGATGAACCAGAGAAGGCCACTCTTTCTGAAGCCAGTGCAGCAGACAACAGGGTAGATCACTTGAAGCAACTTATTGACGATGCTGCAAGAAGAATGAATGAAGAAGAATCAGGTTCAAAAGACCCTCCCCAACACAATGCGTCAGTCGAGGGGGAGTGTCCACCATCAGTCGAGGGGGAGGATCCACCTTCATCCCAGCCAAGTTCACAAGTTGAGGGGGAGCTAAGGTCTCAACCTTCAACCGAAAGCACATTGCCGACCGAAAGTGCCTCACCATCCGAAAGTGCCTCACCATCCGAAAGTGCCTCACCAACCGAAGGTGCATCAACGCCCGAATGCTCAACACCACAAGAAACCAATGTAGCTCAAGATTCACAAGACATTCCTGGAAGATCATTTGTCGAGGAGGAGCATACTGATGTGTCATACGACTTCGACAGTCTGTCCGAACCAGAAGAAATAATAAATGCTGAATTAGATCCAACTTTTGATCCAAACTTCCCTCCTCTCACCAAATGGACCAGAGATCATCCTGTCTCTCAAGTTGTTGGTAATATCTCAGAAACAGTTCTGACTCGATCACAACTCAAGGCAAAACAAGCATCCTTGTTCTCAAAAGTTGAATTCTGCATGTTTAACTCATTCGTATCAAAAGTTGAACCAAAGACAGTTAACACTGCTCTTGATCACTCCGATTGGGTTCAAGCTATGCAAGATGAACTGAATGAATTTGAAAGGAACAAAGTCTGGCGTCTTATTCCAACTCCTCCAAATGCCTCGGTTGTTGGTCTCAAATGGGTCTTTAGGAACAAACTTGACAAGGAAGGGAATGTTATAAGAAACAAAGCACGTCTGGTCGTAAAAGGATACTGTCAGGAGGAAGGCATTGACTATGAAGAGACTTTCGCTCCTATAGGTAGGCTAGAATCAGTGAGAATATTTCTTGCCTATGCTGCACACAAAAACTTTGAGGTCTTTCAAATGGACGTCAAGTGTGCATTTCTCAATGGAGAACTCGAAGAAACTGTGTATGTGGAGCAACCTCCTGGATTCGTGAATGAAAAATATCCCGATCATTGTTACATTTTGGATAAAGCCGTGTATGGTCTGAAACAAGCACCGAGAGCCTGGTATGAAACGCAGACTAAATTTTTAAAGATGTCCAAATTCAAACAAGGTTCGGTTGACCCAACCTTCTTTCGCAAAAAGGAAGGTAACCACCTTATGATCGTTCAAATTTATGTCGATGATATCATCTTTGGCTCCACGAATCCTAGCTAACAGCTGAATTCAGAAAGCTGATGGAGACTAAATTTGAAATGAGCTCGATGGGTCTCATTAACTTTTTCCTTGGTTTAAATATTAGACAGGGACCTGAAGGCATCTTTATCAACCAGGAAGCTTACACAAAGAATCTCTTAGCAAAATTTGGCATGATGGGAGATTCAAAGGTCAAAGTCCCAATGGCGTTCGACACTACACTCACTCCATCCCTGGATAAACCGGCTGTTGATTTTACACTTTATCGTCAAATGATAGGCTCTCTAATGTATCTTACTGCTAGCAGGCCTGACATAATGTTTTCTGTTTGTTACTGTGCTCGGTTTCATGCAAATCCACGGGAGCCTCACATGCTTGCAGTGAAGAACATATTACGTTATCTCAAGAGAACTACCTCTTTAGGTTTGTGGTACCCTTCTAACTCAGGCTTCTTCGTTCAAGCCTACTCAGATGCAGACCTTGGTGGTTGTGGTCTCGACAGGAAAAGCACCACTGGCGGCTGCCAATTCCTCGATGGAAAGTTGGTTAGCTGGCAGTCAAAGAAACAAACGTGCGTGTCTTTGTCTACTGCTGAAGCAGAATACATTGCCGCTGCTTCCTGTACCTCTCAAGTGATTTGGATCCAGAGTCAACTACGAGACTATGGACTCAATATGAAAAAGATCCCACTATATTGTGACTCTGAAAGTGCAATTAGGATTTGTCATAACCCAGTGCAACACTCCAAGACCAAGCACATAGCACTGAGGTATCACTTCATCAAAGATCACGTGGAAGATGGAAACGTTGAAGTACACTTTGTTCGAACCACTGATTAGTTGGCCGATGTCTTTACCAAAGCTCTTCTTGAAGCGACTTTCAACAAAATTCCACAAGGCTTAGGTATGATGGTAGGAGAGTCGGTCCCAAATCCTCAAATCTCTAACTAAGAATCAGGAACCGAAATAGACAGACCGCTCGGTCTCTCTCTGCTCTGGAGATTTAATGGAACCGAAATAGATAGACCGCTCGGTCTCTCTCTGTTCTGGAGATTTAATGGAACCGAAATAGACAGACCGCTCGGTCTCTCTCTGCTCTGGAGATTTAATGGAACCGAAATAGACAGACCGCTCGGTTTCTCTCTGTTCTGATATTTTAATGTCACCGAAATACACAGATCGCTCGGTCTATCTCTGCTTCATCATTTTTTTCTGTTGTACATTTTATCTTTTCTTTTTCAGAAAAATTTCAAAAACCCAAAAACATTTTTCCTTTCTGTTTTTATTCCGTTTCTTACTTATTTCCACTACTCGCTAGTCCTGGTTGGTGTAAGCTTTGCACAGGTAAATACAAGTATCACCTTCAATAATGTTCAACCAGGTATGTTTCATTTTTCTCTCAGACTAGTTAGACGTCCCTAGAAGCATGCTACTGTATGTTGTCACAAGCCTCTATGACCTTGAGTAAGCCTTAATGATTCGATCAATACCTATCGTTTCTTCCCAATCAGGCTATTTTCCAACACTCGGTCTAGAGCTACCTTACTCTTCTCATTTGAAACATGAGTTGCTCTGCTTTGTCCCACTTCTGTAGCAGAAGGTACATTCGGTCTCTTAACCACCTCCTCAAATTCTACATTTACCTTCGATTCCCTAAAGTAACCCTTGATGCTTTCGGTCTTTACCACTGAAGCTTATGGTTACACAACATCTGTGTTTATGATCTTGGATTCGCTTACCACGTTCCAAGTGAAACCCAACATCCAATACCTAAAATGAATTGACGGTGCATGATATACTCAAGATGTTACTTGGAAATCTCATTTTTTTTTGCGTGATCTTTTATGAAATCGTCTCTACCTAAGACATTTCTTCCCAAAGAGGTCCAGTTTATTTTTTCTTTGAGATTTCTGTTTATCCCATGCTTGTCATAAGATAATTCCCACCTACCTGTTCAACAGATCACATCGGTCTCACGGGTACCTCTGCCAACACTCAGTTTTATGTTGAGACTTGATGTTCGGTTAGAGGACAGCCACCCCACAGCCTATGATCAAAAGATGCCTTTCATTGTTTATTGACAGACAATTGATCGTATTTCTCGGGAATCCACACAAGCACTTCAAGTCTCTCTTGGCTTTGAAGGTAGTGATTCTTTCCCGGAATCCTCCGCCTTATGTCTTCATCATAGACATCACTCACATCTCCAACACCTTTGATTTATTTCTTTATCTTTCACACTCTTATGCACGAAAATTAATTTTTCCAACATTCTGATTGCTGTTTGGTACGTGGTTTTAAGTTTTAGTTGTAACCAAACAAGGGTACAAGGAATTTCAAACGGTACAAAAATATGATTTGGGCGCGTGCAGTTGATTCGTTTCACACCCACGTGTGCTGACGTTTTCCTGGGATAAACCATAACATCCAATCGCGCTTTTTCAGGCGACGTTTTCGTTCCATAATCATCACGATTTTCTCTCTCCAGTGAACGGTAGAAATAGAGGTGATTGTGTTCCTTGTCATTTACCACACACGTATCTTCTCTCTCTGAAAAAGTTTCCACTGTTCATCTTCTTCTTCGATTCAACAATGGCGACTTCTTCTTCTGCGCACGATCAAACTGCATCTTCATCTTTGCTTTCCATCAAGCCTAATCAGAATATGATTATCGAGATGACCCCTTTCTTATATGATGCATACATGCTCCATGTGGTGGAATGTCTGAAATATTCCCCATTACTGTTGGCTCTCACGCAGGTGGAAGCCGTTCCGATGTCCCTGCATTCTCAAGTCTACACATCAGCAAGTTATGACAAACACAAAGATCGTATCTACTTCACCATCCATGACAAGAAAACCTCCATCTCCAAAACCAAGTTTTGCTCTCTTCTAGGGCTTGCCGTTGATTCTTCCGTCATCTCACCGGATTTTGTCTCAACTACCCAGCTTTTCTCGATGATGTACGAGATGGGTTATACCGTTGTTCTTACGACAATCGCAAAGGTCAAGAAATCTTGTCTTCCTTCTCAGTGGAATGGCTTGCTTACCTTGTTAATCAAGGGTTTAGCGGAACGCTGTGGTGGTTCTGATACCACGAGCAAAGGATTTCTCACCATTCTCTATGGTCTTTACAATGGCATCAACTTAGATTATGGCTCCATAATCTGGTCTCAAGTCATTCAGAGTCTAAACACCTCAACCCGGTACTCCGAGATCTCTTGCGGACGTTTCTGGACGCTCATCACGAAGAAAGCCATGGATTCCCTAGAAATCCCCGTGATGAAGGATGCTCTTCTCGCTTCAATAGCTTCTTTCCACACTAAGAAGATTATTGTTTCTGATCCGAGTAAGTTTCTACATTATGGATTAATTCATGAATCCATGTACAGGTGTGTCACGCCTCATAGCAAGATCATGGCTGACTACAGCACCAGAACTCCCTTGCCTCCAAGGGTTCTGTCTGACAAACAGAAAGCCGCCTTGGAAGCCCTAGATCAACTTGCCAACTGTGGCAAGAAGGCTGGTAAAAAGGAAAAACAAGAGAAGAAAGCATCAGAACTGAAAAAGGAGAGAAAGCCAAGATCCTCCAAGCGAAAACATGATGCAGATGAACCTTCTCAGTAAAAAACAAAGAAGGTTAAGAAGATGGCTAAAAGGGCCAAAGGATCCCCTTCTCCTGGCTCTGCTCCAAATGACCAATCAGACGCAGAGGCTGCTGCTCCTCATGCTTTCCCAACAGAGCCAACTACTGCTCAGTCTCCTCAACAACCATCCTCTCCTACAGATACTCATCTTCCCTCTCCACCAGCATCTCCAAAAATTACAAAACCACCCACTCGTCCACCTTCTCCTAAAATTCCTACCCCACCCCCATCACCGAAACAGAAGGTCCCACTTTCTGTTCCTATCATCATCCCTCCCACTACAAAAGAACCAACCTCTTTATCGACTTCAACCATTCCTTTCTCTGTTACTATTCCTACATCTTCGATCCCTACTCCAATCATCACCGAATCCGTTACTACCACTTCTTCCCAACCACCAGTAACTGTCAATGTATCTGATACAGGGGCTACTACTGTGGTTGACACCCCTGTCATTAACATCCCACCATCACCTTCTCCATCCTCAACCTCTGGTGCTACTTTGGGCGGTGATGATGAAGAGTACGATTCTCTTTATTATAGCCCATACCGGATTCCCACAGATACTGATGCAGATACCCCTATTACCAGTCAGCAGCTTCAAGAAATTCACGACAACCTCGATAGTTTGTTGGATGATAATAAAGCCTATGGGGGTGTGGTACGGAAAGCCTTTATCGAGTCTGCAATCAAGACGTATACTGATGCTCTGGATCGTTCCACCGATGCCATTGACAACTCAGCCGCTTCATGCTCCAAAGCTACAAAGGAAGTCTCTGAGGTTGTTCACACAACTCAGATTTTTCTCGATTCTCTTAAAGCACATGCTGATGCTAATGCGGCCAAGTATCAAACGTCTGTGGACTCCTTTTCGGCTACCCTTCAGGGTGAAACCTCCAAGTTTGAGGCTCTACGTGCTGACCTCAAAACTGAATCCATCTCTTTTCTCTAATCTTTGGATTCACGTTTTGCTTCTCTAGCAGCAGAGAGCACTTTAAAAGAAGATCTTGTCAAGCATCAGGCAACTATTGACCTTCAGAAGATACAACTGGCCCAGGCACAACAAGAAATCTCTTTGCTGAAAACTCAGTGGGCTGTTCTTCAAGGTTGCACTGGCGATGTCAAGAATATGTTGACAACTATCCTCGACACTCATGATCCCTTTCTTACCCTTACCATCAGACAGCATCTCCAGGTTAAGCTCCTTCCTGCGATTAACATTTTGAGCGAAATGAAGGGTGTCTCGGAGAAGCTTGTTCTTCCGAGACAAGGGGGAGAGGAGGGTACACAAAAGACAGAACCGAAGGTTAATTTAGCTTCGGGTTCTGGAAAACAATTACATGTTGAGAGCGAGTCAGATACTGATGAAACTATCGCTGAAGCTCTTCAACGAAAGAAAAGAGACAAAGAGCTGGATAAGACACTGAAAATAGCTCGAGAGGCAGAGGCCAAAGAAAGAAGAATCAAGGAGGATGAGGATGCTCTACAGGCCAAGAAGACTCTGTTCCCAGAATGGGACAGAGACACACTCATTAATCAAGCAATTGAGTTTCCCTCCATGTATTGGTTGGAACCGATTGCATCTTTTGAGTGTGAGAATACCAAAGACTCGCAGTTTGACATGCCAATCACACGAAAGGCTTTTACATTTCATTTCTTCGATGTCACTGCTGATGTCCCTCATCCAAACTTGAAGGTTGACAGAGAATTAATAGATTTTTATTTGAAGTATGGTCAACCACAGTACTTGACATGGAGTGCACAGAAGATAATAAAGGTCAAGGTACTGAAACCAACACAGGCTGGGAAATTTGTGAACGTTAACTTCAAAGTCAACAGAGGAACGGCCAACACAGAACATTTTATTTCTCTGGCAGATCTTCCCAGTCTGAATCCTCATGATTGGATTCTGCTATACAACATTCTTCTCTCCAATCAAAGAGAGTATAAACCGATTCTGAAACATCTCAAAAGAATGTTGGCTTCCTATATCCATGAGCTTGCCACTATGGATAAGGAAATAGCAAAAATAATGAACAAGAAACCGACCGTCAAGCCTACTTCCAAGACAGGAGATGTGCACAAAATGAAGTTAGGGCAAATTGACTCTTCAAATCTGACGGTCATGTTTACAAGAGGCGATAGGCACAAGTTTCTGTTTGCTTTGGTAGACAAGCATTTGTTTTCAATAGATTGTCTGGAGCATATCATAAACATCATTCACCAATGCAAGCAGAACTCTACAGCTGACAAGAAGAACTTCACTGATATGCTTCGGTGGTATATCACTTTCAGGCATCACATTCTGGCCATTATACCGAGGATTTTTGAGACGATGAAGAAACCTTCTGCTGTTAAAATGGAATGAAGCCTCTGTGCCAAAGACGCAAAGGGGGAGATTGTTGAAGATTATTGTGTTGCGTCTTGGGCCCTTTTTGTTTTACAGCCGGATTGGGCTTGTCAATCCGTGGTTATCTAGATTAGCCTTCTTTTTCTTAGAAAAACGGTTAGGGTTTTAATATAAATATATGCATGCATGTATGCGTATATAGTAGCGGTCGTCATTCTCATTGATTATTGTAAACCCTAAAATCCTCTACAGTTGATGTTCTTTATCGAGCTCTTCTGAGGATTGTTTATTAATCATTCGACACCTTTTGATCCATTTGCTTGTTCTTATTGTTTATCTGTTTATTTCTGTACCTGTTTCATAGATCTAATCGATCTTCAAGTTTATTTTTAAACTTATCAGTTTGTATGCGAACGTTATGAATTTATGAAGTTCGGGGCGCGAAACCCCAAAACTATCAGAGACCACGACGTGGCAAGCAGTGCCACGACGTGGAAAACCTTCTGACACCTCCGGGAGTCTCCCAGATGCAACTTGAGATGACGCATGCAGTGACGATCAAGCCCACGACGTGGCAAAAGGTTCCACGACGTGGAAAGGGCCAGTTTTGCCCCATAAATAGATTTGAAGGGCTAGCCGAGTTTGGTTGCTCATTTTCTCATCTCTCACCCATATTACATCGATTTACGTGCAAAGAAGTACCCTAGAAGCCCCGGTATCATCCCGAGACCCAAAGCGAGTCCCAAAACCCGAAGATCCCGAGAAGAAAAGAGTTTCCGAGCCAAAGCTCTGCCCGCGAGGAGTCCGGTTTTTTGTGAAGATCTTCCAGATCTACCGAAGAATACTACTTCTACAAGCCGTGGTGCTGTCTGATCATCTTCTGATCAAGTGAGTGTGTAGTTACTTTCTTCTAATGCATAACTATGAAGTATTTTATACGATATACGTGTATGTGTATATTTTGTTGTTATATGAGTGAATGTATATTCACTTTCTTTTATCTCATAGATCTGATTTATTCTTTATGAAATGTGTGTTATTTGTGTGTGCCTCGCCTGTTATGTGGAATATGTATTGATTGAACATGCTATACAAGTTTTAAACTATGTATAAAAATATATATTTTTATCTACTAATATGTTGGGTGGAACATGGGTAGATAGTTGTGTGATAAACAGATGAGAGGCCTCGATGTCATTGTGATCCAGTCATCTAGCGGAATTTAGATGACGACCACAGACTCTTTTTAGACAGTCCCGTGGAACACTATCAGGCTCATAACTTGTAGGTGTTAATGAACTTGGGTGTTCATTCGCTGTATTCCATCCCCCTCATGGTTGCCTTATTTGACTTATATTGTTGAGGAACCCTCGAAGCATGTGTTTTCGCCCCGATGAAATATTCTTAGACTAGGTCCCTTGTGTTAGTTGTCTTAGGGATGTAAAGTGAGAATAACGGGAATGGGTAATTGGGTTATTATTGGTTGATGAAATTAAATTAATTATTTATTGTGGGTTGAAAACCCTATATGCTCACCAGATTCCCAAGCCTGACCCACTCAGTTTTCTTTGCATTACAGGTAATGGCACAAGAGTATAAGTTGGTGGACTTGACGAGAGGTTTTGGATTATAGATCAGTAGTTATAAATAACTGTTGTAAGGTCTATTTTATATTGTTTATGCTTTTGGTCTGTATCGGAACATGACATCCCGAGGTTTTTATTATTTAATGAAAATACATTCTCTTTGAGAAATGTTTTGATAAATGGTTATCATATTTTGTTTTGGGAACAAATTCCAAAACCATTTTCTTTAAAAGATTTACTCTGATTATATAAAACAAAGCATAAACAAATCGGTCTTTTCTGGCCGTGAAATTGGGGATGTCATATTAGGTGTTGTTGTCTCGAGGAAGTTGGCTGTTGAATGGGTTCTTTAATCACTTCTTGAGTCATGTAGTGAGTTCATTGAGGACTAATATATGATAAATTACAAGAGGACCATTATCCATCTTACCTATTTGCTTGTTGCTGCTGAATCAGCAATGATTTGGTGCACTGGTAAAGAAAATTTGATTGAAAGATCTACTCCCCAAACTTCCATGGATATTAACAATGGTAACATTGGAAGTCCAAAAAAGCTTTCTCTTCCCAATGGAATGGGATCGACCATGGTCAAGTCATTTGACCAAATGGTAAAGAGAAAGGTTAAGTCTGAGATAGTCCCGTGTACCATTCCAAGGAGTCCATATGTTTCTATTGCCAAGAGAAGGGGCGTTGCGAAGCTGCCGTATCTACCTGAAGGACTATAAGGATGGTAAAGTCAGAGTGTATGACTTTGTTTCATGTAAGTCCACTATCTAACTTTATTAAATTCCTATTTGGAGATCCATAATACATGATGTAATGTAATTACATTTTGATGTTTTGAAGGATCGAAGAAGAGAAAAGAAGCTTAAAGGAAGAGTATGCTCAATCTGGTCGCGAAGATGGATTTCAATCGCATGGTTCGATGATCGGATTCTTGAGCTGCTGCTTAAGAGTTATGATAGATTACTTAGAAATATTTAGAAACATAGTTTTCATTTGTAATTGCATTGTAAGGAAAAGTTTTTCCGTATTTTATAAATAAATAATTTTTTTTATATTTTATTTCCTTGCAATGGAATTTGTGAAAATTGATGATTGTATGTTTATATGTAAGCAATATGAATTTGATTCTTTTGTTTGTGGTAGTGTCGAGAATTTGCTAAATAAGGGAAGATTCTCATCACCTAAGTTTCAGTTGGATAGAAACTTGGAATCATGCAACTTGTATTGTATGATGAATGAGAATTTTCGTCTTTGGGAAATTAAGACTAATTCCTTGTTCACACGTATATGTGAGTCAAGTGAACGACTAGGAGATCGGGTACACTGGGTGTGCACTGGTCAGGTCCACCACAAAGAATGATAAGACTATTCTTCATGATTTACTAAAGTTTAGTAAACACGATTATGCTTACTGTGACAACCCGGAACTTTTATCCTGTACAATTGGTCTATATATCAATATTAAACTCGATTTTATCACTTTTAACACCATTTAAGGGCTTAACCAAGCGTTCTAAGTATCGTACAATCAATGTTCGGGTTCTAGGTTGAGTAATACCAATTCGTAGTACAACATTCGGGCCATACACCCTCTCGGGAGGAGTGTACGGCCGCACACCCACCCTCCAGCCATACACTCACCCTTATATATATAAGTTAACCCTCTTCCCTCATTCCTTTCCTTTAGCTGCACTCTACTTTCTCTCACTACTTCTCTCTCTAAAAACTTCATCCAAGAACACTCAAAAGGGCTAAAAAATGTGAACTACTTCATCATTCAGCTTGTTATATTGGTAAGACACCTGAATCTAAGCCTAAAACTCATAGTGTTCTTCGTGTTCTTCATCCTTTAAAGGTGTACGGCCGCACACCTTAATAAGGTGGCCGTACACACCTTAAAGCTCTCCAAAGTGAAGAGTTTGGCCTTCATTCACTTGTAGGACTTGGTATTAGCACTAGAACACCTCAAAATCAACATTTCGGGCACAAATGAGGAGTGTACAGTCGCACACTCATGTGTACGGCCGCACACTCCTGTGTGAAACCGTACACACATGCTGACCGCACACCCTGGCCGCACACACACCCTTTTGGCCATACACCTCCCTTGTTTGATCTTATAGGGTCCCGACAAGCATTTCCAAGTCTTTAGGGTGGTTTCCCGTCATGTTTAGCCATGAAACACCCTAATTCTAACACACATATGTGTTATCACATGTTAATAGGATCCACTTGCATACAAAACATCGGTTGACACTCAACATTCGTAACCGATCATACACCCAGATCCTACGTCAAACGGTGAGTTCATATCCCTACGCTTTTTCCAAGTTTTTCATGTTTTTAGGGGGGGGGGGTGGGTGGAATACAAGAAAAAGTACAAGGAAACTTGTGCTTAATTATATCATTTTGCATAGAATGATTTGATGTTCAGCATGCTTTTAACTCAGAAAACCGTTTTACAATCGATTAAGGAATCAACTCGTAGAAACAATTATCAAATCTAAAGCAAGAAACTTGTGAATCATGTAATAATATGTATAAACCGTGTTTTTGAACAATGTAAATACTCATATTATAATGTAATGGTTGTGTTTACTTCGCTTACTATGATACAACTGTTGTGATACTACACATGACATCCTCTGCCTTGGAACGTTTCCGCCATCGGTTTCGGGGTGTGACAGATTGGTATCAGTGCTATTATTTATAGTGAACTAAGTATACGTAACCTTACATGGTATACAACTATAAACACTAAGGGGATGAAGTGCTCTGAACTAAAAGTATACTTTTAAAATATAAGTATTTTTACAAAGAATATACAAGTATACCCGAGTATTAGAATCCGTGTCATGAGTTGAACAAAACAAAAGTATTTTGGATGTTGAACACTGCGGTTAAACCTGGGCAGTTATGTAATCATGTCTAGGGTCAATATAGCCTGATCAACTATATTCATTCAAGACATGAACAACATGCGCGTGGGAGTGACTTTGGTGATGCAACAGGCCTAAAACTTACCCAATATCCATACAACTTAAAATACCGTAGGAGTATTTTAGCCAGAGCCGAATACATTGTAGAAATTCATTCCTAGTGTTGCTACCTATTCGTTTCTTAGCGATAACTTGCTTGCATTAGTAACTTTCCTTTGCTTATCGCTTGGTAGAACACTTTATTATCAGGATGAGATATATTTTGTTTCATATATCTCGAGGACTTACCCTCCTCTTCTTCCTAATTGTTTCTAGAACAAGATGCCTCCTTGAGAAAGACCTATCAGAAGGAATGACGACGCTCCACCACCATCACCCCCTCAGTTTGATCCCGCTATGTTCCAGGCAGCTATTACTGCTGTTGTGACTGCCGCTATGTCACAAATAAATTCTGATGGATCTGGTGGGCAAGGAAGTGATACTCATCCCCAAAATCAGGAAGGTGGTCAAGGACACCAAAAGGAGTGCTCTTATAAGGACTTAATGAATGTGAAACCCACATATTTCGACGACAAAGGAGGGGTTATTGTTCTGACTCAATGGATCAAGAAAATTGAGTCCATTTTCTAAATCTATTCCTGTTCTGAAGCCAACAAAGTAAAGTTCACCGCTTGCACTTTCGCCAACAGGGCACTGACCTGGTGGAATGGTCGGGTCATATCCTTAACCCTTCCAGTGGAAAATGCCATGGGTTTGGGAAGCCTAAAGGAACTCATGCTAGCTGAGTATTGCCCATCGGGCGAGATGCAGAAACTAGAGCACGAATTTTGGAACCTAAGGATGAAGGAATTCGACATTGCTGCCTACACTTCCAGGTTTGAAGACCTAGCACTTCTTTGTTCGGGAATGGTCACCTCAGAAACTAAGAAGATAGAGAGATAAATATGGGGACTGACACAAACCACCAAAGGAAATGTCCTGGATGCTAGGACAAACACCTTTGACAACGCTAAGTGTCTGGTGCAAACTCTCATAGATCACAGAGTTGATCTTAATAAAGTGGCAACCGCTCCTGAGCCAGCGAAAGGGAGTGGTGAGAATAGAAAATTCTGGAAACAGAGAAAGGGTCAGTCTTCGCAGGAGCCCTCAAAGAAACAACAAACAGTAGTAGTTCACACTGCTATTACCCCTGTTGCTGCTCCTGCTACTCAAGCACCTACCAGTAGGTATATAGGTACCCTCCTTTGGTGCAATAAGTGCAATTATCACCATCGCATCCCTGGTCCATGTCGTGAGATGCTCTGCAACAATTGTGGTAAAAAGGGCCACCTGGCTTGAGGCTGCAGAAACCCAGTCCAACCAACCGATCAGGCCTCTAGAGCAGGTGTTGGTCAAGCCTATTACGACTGTGGGGAAATCGGGCATTACAAGAGGAACTGCCCCAAGGCAGCAACAACTGGCAACATTGGGAGAGTACTAGCTATGGGGAAAGAGGAGGCCGTGGCTGACCCTACCGTTGTGATGGTATGTTCCTCCTCGACAACTCTTATGCATGCAGTATTTTCGATTCTAGTGCGGATAGAAGTTTTGTTAGTTATGCATTCAAACGTCTTCTTAGGCATAAATCTCGACAATTAACTGAAACATTTACCGTCAAAATGGCTAACGGTGAAAAAGAGAGCACTAATGACATATTCGTGGGTTGTACCCTTACTCTGAACGACCATTCATTTCCCATCGATCTTATGCCAGTCTCTATAGAAAGCTTTGATGTCATCATCGTCATGGATTGGTTGAGCCCCAATCGTGCTGATATCCATTGTTTCGAAAAAGCCATCTGTCTCAACCTCTCCTCTGGTGAAACTCTCGTAATTTATGGCGATAAACTTAGCACAAAACTTCGAATCATTTCGTGCATTAAATCCCAGAAACTCCTGCAGAAGGAGTGTTATGCATTCCTAGCCCACGTCATTAACGAGAACCAAGAAGTTAAAGACCTCGAGAGCATCCCCGAAGTCTGCAACTTTCCCGATGTTTTTCCTGAAGATCTCCCGAGAATCCATCCCGAACTCCAAGTCAAGTTTCGCATCGACTTAGTCCCCGGAGCTACCCTCGTAGCCAAATCCCCATACCAACTAACGCCGGAAGAAATGTAAGAGTTATCCAGTTAGCTCAATAAGCTGCTCAGCAAAGGATTCACAAGACCAAGTTCCTCATCCTGGGGAGCCCCGATCTTATTTGTGAAAAAGAAGGATGGATCCTTTCAGATGTGCATCGACTATCGAGAGCTGAACCAACTCACAGTCAAAAACCGTTACCCTCTTCCTCGAATCGACGACCTCTTCGATCAACTTTAAGGAGCCATTCACTTCTCTAAGATAGACCTAAGATCAAGGTACCATCAACTGCGAGTCCATGAGAGTGATGTTCCTAAGACAACATTTCAGACTCGGTATGGTCACTACAAATTTGTAGTGATGCCCTTCGGTCTAACCAACGCACCGATAGTATTCATGGACCTGATGAATTGGGTGTGTTGTTCTTTCTTGGACAAGTTCATAATTGTGTTCATCGATGACATACTTATCTATTCCAGAAGTGAAGAAGATCTTCGACAACACTTGAGATCGGTGCTGGAGACCTTAAGGATGGAGAAACTATATGCGAAATTCTCCAAGTGCGAATTCTGGATTCGCAAAGTAACCTTCCTAGGTCATGTGGTAAGCGAGGAAGGCATACACGTGGACCCCTCCGAAATCAAAGCGATAGAGAACTGGTCAGCCCGAAGACGCCCACAAAAATCCATCAATTCTTGGGTCTTGCTGGCTACTATCGTAGATTTATCCAGAATGTCTCCAGAATTGCCAAACCCTTAACTACTCTGACTCAGATAGGCGTACCCATTTGTTGGAGTGAGAAGCAAGACATTGCATTCCAAACGTTGAAGCAGGCCCTATGCAGCGCACCTATGTTGTCCATGCCCGAAGGGATGGAGGACTTCATTGTCTAATGTGATGCATTCAATCAGGGCATAGGCTGTGTGCTTATGCTACAGAAAAAAGTCATTGCTTATGCCTTAAGACAGCTGAAAGCACACGAAGTCAACTACAAAACACACGACCTGGAGTTGGGAGTAGTGGTCTTCGCACTAAAGATATGGAGACATTATCTCTACGGAACCAAGTGCACTATCGTCACTAACCATAAAAGCCTGCAAGTTATTTTCGACCAGAAGGAGTTGAACATGAGAAAACGGCGATGAGTTGAGCTACTCAACGATTACGAGTGCAAAATCCGCTACCATCCTGGCAAGGCCAATGTGGTGGCAGATGCCCTCAGCCGGAAGGAGTACTCAGGTCGTAGAGTGAAGGCACTAACCATGTCTATCCATTCCCATTTATCCACGAAAATCAAGGAGGCTCAGTTGGAAGCCTTAAGACTAGAGAACATGCCGGGTGAAGCCTTGAGAGGAATGGAAAAGAACCTAGAGATCAAGGGAGACGGAGTCTATTATTTCATCGACCGGATCTGGACCCCAAAGTTTGGTGGTTACAAAGAGGTTGTAATGAACGAAGCTCACAAGACTAGATACTCCGTTCACCTAGGTTCGAACAAGATGTACCTCGATCTCAAGAAACTATATTGGTGGCCGAACATGAAAGCAGAGATCGCTACCTTCGTGGGCTAGTGCCTGAGATGCGCCAATGTGAAGGTCGAATATTAGAAACCCTCATGTCTACTCCACCAACCGGAGATACATGAGTGGAAGTGGGAGAGAATTACTATGGACTTTATCACCAAATTACCTAGGTCTCCGAGTGGGCACGACGCCATTTGGGTAGTTGTCGACCGTTTGACTAAATCCGCCCATTTCCTACCAATCAAGGAAAACTTCAAAATGGAGAGACTCACGAGAATCTACATCCGAGAGATATTTTGACTGCATGGTGTGCCTGTGTCCATTATCTTCGATTGAGATAGTAGGTTCACTTCGAGGTTCTGGCAGTCACTACAGAAGGCTCTTGGAACTAAGCTGGATATGAGAACAACTTACCATCCTAAAACAGATGGATAGAGTGAGAGAACCATCCAAACCTTGGAAGACATGTTGAGAGCATGTGTCATTGATTTCGGAGAGTCGTGGGACACCCATTTGCGCTTGGTCGAGTTTTCCTATAACAATAGTTACCACACAAGCATTAAGATTGTGCCTTTTGAAGCCCTCTATGGCCACAAGTGCAGATCCCCTCTGTGCTGGGCTGAGGTGGGCGACACGCAGGTAGCCAAGGGGGAAGTCCCTAACATCACTCTTACTGGTCCAGAAATCATTCGCGAAACCACCGAAAAGATCGTACAAATCCGAGAACGACTTAAGGCCTATCGAGATAGACAAAAGAGCTACACTGATAAACGACGAAAACCCTTAGAGTTCCAGGTTGGAGACCTTGTCCCGCTGAAAGTCTCACCCTGGAAAGGCATGATACACTTTGGAAAGTGTGGAAAGCTAAATCCAAGATACATAGGACCATTCGAGATCCTCGCTAGGATTGGTTCCGTAGCCTACAAACTTCATTTACCGCAAGAACTTAGCAACATTCATCCCGTCTTTCACGTTTCGAATATTAAAAAGTGCTTATCCGATGAGACTCTTACTATTCCTCTCGATGAGATTGAAATCAACAAGGAGCTACTCTTCAGCTCCTCCATTCCCAACAACCAAAGTTGGCCGAAGCCCTTAAAGCTCAATTTCAAGAGGTTTTTGCCAAGGTTGACGGCCTTAAAAAATGGCTTCAGGAAGCTCCTCCGTTTCATTCCTTAAGAGGGGGAATCACTCTGATCACTCCATCTGACAACATCAGACCCTCCCCCCCACCCCCATCATCACAGAAAAAAGTTCCTACACCACAACCTTCACCGCAACCATCTTATCATACCCCACCTTATAACACTCCACCGCAAGAGAAGCCCACTCCTGAAAAGCTAGAGACTTCCCCTCACTTCAAAAACCTGGCTAGCATATGTCATCTCCAAGCTCAATTGACTCTCCTACCACTACCCAAAGAAAACACGATTGGAAGGCAGCTGTAACACCGTTGTTTTTAAGACAAAATTTTTCATTTAAATAATCAATTTAATATTAATACACTTGTTTAAAATCTTATTCACATTCGAATTACAAAACATAGTTTCGTTTTTATTATAATAGAAGACCAGGATCCTCCAAAACACAACTCTTTCTTCGGTGTGTACAATCGAACCGTTGCCATCCCGCGTTACTGTAAGAACCTGAAACACATAACATAAACAACGTAAGCACGAAGCTTAGTGAGTTCCCCAATATACACCTTACGCACGTACGCCTTTCCAGGCCCGGACCTTCCGGTCCACTGCACAATGCCTTCCGGCCCATGAGATAATCGCCTTCCGGTCCATAAGATATTTGCCTTCCGGCCCATAAGATAATTGCCTTCCGGCCCATAAGATAATTGCCTTCCGGCCCATAAGATAATTGCCTTCCGGCCCATACACATATATAACACATAACACAAATACTCTAACACATAAAGCACATATATCATATATCAACCTGCCTTCCGGCCCGTAACATACTCTAACACATAAAGCACATACATCACATATCATACCTGACCTTTCTGTCACATAATACTTTGCCTTCCGGCCCATATATAAACATGTATATCACGCGTAGCAGCTAACTTTCCATCTATAGCATATAAACATAACACATAACATACTTGACCTTCCGGTCACACAATCAAACCCTTCCGGGTACAGTATAGTGAGAAAACTCACCTCGCGGACGCTGGAAGATAACAACTCCTGAAATCCCTTGCACTTGATCCTCCGAGCTACAAGCTCCCTGTAACATCATATATCTCTTCATTAATACTTCTATCTTCCATGTTGACTGACCCTAAGAAATCACACCGGTCAACTCTGGTCAACGGCCATCTCGACTGGACTCGGCGAGCACCCTGGCGACTCGGCGAGTCTAGTCGTCCTCACAAATTCCTGAATGTTCCCTTTCTACTCGTCGAGTATCCCTCTTGACTCGACGAGGTCCTCGTGGAAGAATCGCGGGGCCACCCCGACTCTACTCGCCGAGTCTGAAGAACGCACTCGGCGAGTCCCAGTAAATCTTCAAGCTACTCGCCGAGTTTGCTCATCTGACTCGGCGAGTCCACGCCATGCAGTCGATCGAACTGCTTCCTGAGATACATATATTCCCGAATAAACAAACATGGGACCTTCTGGACCTCTAAGGGTCCTAATACAAGGTTATAAACATTGGGTAACGACACAACAATCCATCTAATCTCCAAATGGGTTTCATAAACCCTAAATTCGTGTACACATCAAAATAACAGGAATGATCCGAAACATAACCTGAAAACGTACTCTCTGTGTCCCCAAACCTCAGAACTCGACCCCCTTGATCTTCCTTTGGCCAAAATCCTTCCTCTTCTTGCACCACAATTCCTTCAAAGTCAATAATGGCCTTCAAGTTTGCTCTAGATGCCACAGTCGTTTAGGGTTCTCCTCAATCGGCCAAAAGACGTGAAATGACGACATAACAACCCTTATATACGACCCAATACGAAATGGCTAGGGTTTCCGCTGAACAGCGTCGACTCGCCGAGTCCATACCTGGACTCGTCGAGTCCAGTCGCGAACCCGCGACCAAATCTGCGACCCTACTCGGCGAGTCTGGCTCCAACTCGCCGAGTCTCCCCTTTAAACACCCCAAAATGCAATTTAACAATACTTGAGATTTTGGGCTGTTACAATTCTCCCCCACTAGAATTAGACTTCGCCCTCGAAGTCTCACTCTGAAAATAGTTCTGGATGCTGCTCCCGCATCACACGTTTCGGCTTCCCTAAACACTTCCGATATCTTCCGAGGTTGTCACTGAATCAATACCAGAGGTACCTCCTTGTTCCTCAGAGCTTGATCTTCCGATCCTTGATGGCCACTGGCCTCTCGGCGTAACACAGGCTCGCATCCACCTAATCGTTCT
Organism: Lactuca saligna; assembly: GCF_052625555.1. Lineage (NCBI taxonomy): Eukaryota > Viridiplantae > Streptophyta > Magnoliopsida > Asterales > Asteraceae > Lactuca > Lactuca saligna. Next base: position 76,179,075 of record NC_136418.1, read on the forward strand.
CTAGTAGAACCACTGCTGACTCATCTACTACACACCTCTTCAATTGCGACACATAAAAGTGTCATGGATCCATCCCAATTCCGTTGGCAGCTCCAACCGATAGGCCACCTTTCCTACCTTCGCACCTTCACGCAAAGACCCAACATACCGGGGCCCCCACTTACCCCTCTTCCTGGAATACGAAGTCGCCGACCTGAAACACATGCTCGCGACGGCGTCTGTCTGCATAACCTTCCTGTCAACTCTAAACGATCTTTAACCTCTGATTAACCTGATGCATCTGCTCTGTCGACCAAAACACGATCGATGCACTCCACCACTTCCTGCAACCGAGAATTACCCAAGACGCGACTCTGCTCTAAATCTCAATGATCACACGACTCATAAGGCTTATGAAACTCTGAATCACCGGTTCCCCGATCCTAAGCCCACTTTGTCCATATCGGAACAACTGAGGGACCCATGCTCAATCTTATGGTAACTCTCACGAGTCCTCTTCCTGCAAACACCTACCCTGGCTGCATTAGCCCCAACATACCTTTCCCTTCCCTCACTTAGTGAAACCCGCTTGACAACCTTGACACTACTCCCTGTATCACACATGCACTGGACCTACTCGCAAGGACTCTCGGGTCCATGCATTACCTTTCCTCAACGAACGAGATTCCGACATCACCTTCCATGCAACAGCTCAAAGGGCGGCATACTAATGCACTAATGATGGCTGTTAATATTAAACAACTCAACCAATGATAATTACGTACCGCGGCTTCCTCCGACAGCTAATACACATGCCCGAAACATGTCTTCGAACGTCCGCATCGTTCGCCCTCTCTAAAGTGTCCTCAGATGTCATCATGATAAGCTCCTTTCCCATATTCCTCTTCAAGACTAAGTACCAGATCAACTTTTGGCTCCACCTCTGAGCCCCCAACGGTCACCCATATCGCGATCCAAATATTCCATTAACTTTTCTCCCTGTGACCACTATCCCGACCCAGTGACACGTAAGTCACAAAATCTTCTTTTCCTCGCGAGAGAAAATACAATCCCACCGAGGATCGTCTCGACTCTAATCTCTGGTTTCTGCTGTGCCTCTTCCTTGCGTATCGCCCCGCATCTCCCGACAGAGACGAAGACCCCCGTCTCGCCCCCGACTCAGCATCCAAGCTCCAAAGACTCAATACCAGGGCTACCCAAACTCGAAACTCTTCCACCTCATACGCTGCTCGAAAATATTCCAACATAAAAATTCTCTTGTCACCTAGTGAGTACTGCAACTCCACACAGTATCGCAACACCCTCCGACTAGTAAGTACTGCGACTCGAACATCCGCCACAGACTATGGAGGCGATCAACATAACGAAGCCCATCTTGCGAAAATCCACCCTCTCAAATAATCTCCCTGAATGCCCATACCCGAAGACTCCTACTAAATCCGCAGATACCTAATATGCCACACGTCGATTCAATTCGGGATTCCCGAATAACTCCAAAATAAGGATATCATACCCGAATATCCCAGAATACTACCACCACCATTGATCTCCTGCACCCCATAAATAAACCTATATTTTCCCCGCCTTACCACCTTGGTGCATCTAATTTCTCGATTGGAATGCGAGATAACGTTAACGTACGAAATGCGCTGACAATTCTCCAAATCCCTTTTTCCTGACACTCAAAATCCAAACAAGGATACGCATACCGACTCCAGAAGTTGACTGCCCAATCATTCTCTATCTTCTTGCAACAATACCAATCACCTGTCATGAATACGTTCGTTCTCCTCTTCAAGTACTTCCCGCATTAACTCACTCTGGCCCCTTAACTCGATCACCGACACCTCTGGTCTCATGATTTCTTACTGCATATCTCTATACTCCGTTTATAACTACTCTTACTAACTCTTTGTTTTCTACGTACCGCACCCGGTTCTCCCCCACTAGGGTTCGAACCATCACTAGTTAGCATACCATCAACCCACGACTATCTTTCACCAGCGAAATCGTACCTGCTCCAGGAAAGTGCTATGCAACGCCCAATAGTCCCTCCCCTTATGAAGTCAATCAACCCTCTATGCTCTGAACCTCTGGTTAACTCCCAAGAACTTCTCATCACGGCTGTCTCTAATCGTTCCAAATCCCATACCAATCCAACACTAAACATCTGCTCCGCTCGATAACATCTTTGACTCGTAGACTGCACCGCAAAATCATCATTCCTCTCAGCTCAACTCATTAACCCATATCCAACGCTGGATTTGTCCCAAGAACAGGGACTCACTCTCAACATAGACGAAACTCTCTGCACTGCAAAACTCGACTGAACTCTTCACTGCTACCACTATAACACAACCTATTATTCTCAATTAGGTGTGGTGTGGTTCTCGACTACCTCAGTCCCAACTGACTGTCTGCTCACGGTAAATCACTGCCTCGCGGCACACCCGCCACCTGATGCTCTGAGGGAAATCATTATCGATAACTACCTGCAGGGTGTACTCCAATCCAAAACTGAAACACCAGACCTCTCGTGTCTTGCACACAAACATAAATGACACTACCCACCTAGAAGGTGACCTCTCCTCTATCGACTGATTTCTCGACTCAGACCGAAATTTCCTCTCCTTTTAACTCCATACCACAATACTCTGATAGGTACTCGCCTTTCCCCTCAAGGAACGCCTCTCCATCCTCAATCATGATCTACTGGCCTAAAACCCATAGCGTCCGATCTTTACCTCATCGATCATAACCGGATAACAAGATAGTCACCAGCATCATCCACTACGAACCATGGTACTCATCCCATGACATCCCTTCTCAATTTGCTCCGGTGTATGGTACCTGAACCATAGCATCACCCTCCATCTGCTCCAACGTATGGCACTCGAACCACAACATCTATTTCAATTTGTTCCGATGTATGGTGCCCGGACCATAACATCCCTCCTCATTCCGTTCCTTAGGACCTTCAGAATGATCCCTGTATCAAGTATGGGTCCTCTGCTTTCAGTAGTACGGGCCCATACTACCTGCCACATCTACCCATACTTTCCACACGGACCATCCCAGAGTTCCTAAGTAGCTGATCGAGCTACTCTTTCACCAATCCCCTCACGCGTGCCCGCTCTCCAGCGAAATCCTCTACTCTACCAGCGCACTCATCTGGCTAGGTTTACTCCCTAGTCCCTTCCGCCGTCCCCCCACTTCTTTGCTATCAGCTGCTGAAGAGTTCCTAATGATGCCAGCCATCTACCTCCTGAGTATCGTCATACTCACTTAGTAGCTGACTCCCATCATCGAGAACTCCACAAAGCACGAAGCAAGCAGCATTCGAGCATCGAAGCATACATAGGACTCCCTATCCTTGATAGCTCCACCTTCTTGGCTCATCCTCGGAAGTACCACTATACTCTGTAGCTCTACCCCTCGTGCGTTCTAACTAGATACCCTCACTCATCACATACACACAAAAGCATAACGCACATATAACCACAAACCCTAGACTAAGGCATCACAAATCAGGCCACTCTAGTCCTAAGATATGAAATACCTAGCCTGTCTCTAACATGCAATAATATCTCATAAGTGCATAATAAATATTTCATAACACAAAAGTAAGGGTATTTTGGGAAATCACCGTTTGCCTCTGGCTGATTGTACACACTGCTCTTTCTTGCTTTCTCTTTGAACTCTTATTCACTTTTAGAAAACCATTTATTTGGAAAACTTTTTCTTACTTCCTCAGTTTGAGTCCAGATTTACCCGTAGGCGCGTCCGAATCCCTCAAACCAAGGCTCTGATACCAATTGTAACACCGTTGTTTTTAAGACAAAATTTTTCATTTAAATAATCAATTTAATATTAATACACTTGTTTAAAATCTTATTCACATTCGAATTACAAAACATAGTTTCGTTTTTATTATAATAGAAGACCAGGATCCTCCAAAACACAACTCTTTCTTCGGTGTGTACAATCGAACCGTTGCCATCCCGCGTTACTGTAAGAACCTGAAACACATAACATAAACAACGTAAGCACGAAGCTTAGTGAGTTCCCCAATATACACCTTACGCACGTACGCCTTTCCAGGCCCGGACCTTCCGGTCCACTGCACAATGCCTTCCGGCCCATGAGATAATCGCCTTCTGGCCCATAAGATATTTGCCTTCCGGCCCATAAGATAATTGCCTTCCGGCCCATAAGATAATTGCCTTCCGGCCCATAAGATAATTGCCTTCCGGCCCATAAGATAATTGACTTCCGGCCCATACACATATATAACACATAACACAAATACTCTAACACATAAAGCACATATATCATATATCAACCTGCCTTCCGGCCCGTAACATACTCTAACACATAAAGCACATACATCACATATCATACCTGACCTTTCTGTCACATAATACTTTGCCTTCCGGCCCATATATAAACATGTATATCACGCGTAGCAGCTAACTTTCAATCTATAGCATATAAACATAACACATAACATACTTGACCTTCCGGTCACACAATCAAACCCTTCCGGGTACAGTATAGTGAGAAAACTCACCTCGCGGACGCTGGAAGATAACAACTCCTGAAATCCCTTGCACTTGATCCTCCGAGCTACAAGCTCCCTGTAACATCATATATCTCTTCATTAATACTTCTATCTTCCATGTTGACTGACCCTAAGAAATCACACCGGTCAACTCTGGTCAACGGCCATCTCGACTGGACTCGGCGAGCACCCTGGCGACTCGGCGAGTCTAGTCGTCCTCACAAATTCCTGAATGTTCCCTTTCTACTCGTCGAGTATCCCTCTTGACTCGACGAGGTCCTCGTGGAAGAATCGCGGGGCCACCCCGACTCTACTCGCCGAGTCTGAAGAACGCACTCGGCGAGTCCCAGTAAATCTTCAAGCTACTCGCCGAGTCTGCTCATCTGACTCGGCGAGTCCACGCCATGCAGTCGATCGAACTGCTTCCTGAGATACATATATTCCCGAATAAACAAACATGGGACCTTCTGGACCTCTAAGGGTCCTAATACAAGGTTATAAACATTGGGTAACGACACAACAATCCATCTAATCTCCAAATGGGTTTCATAAACCCTAAATTCGTGTACACATCAAAATAACAGGAATGATCCGAAACATAACCTGAAAACGTACTCTCTGTGTCCCCAAACCTCAGAACTCGACCCCCTTGATCTTCCTTTGGCCAAAATCCTTCCTCTTCTTGCACCACAATTCCTTCAAAGTCAATAATGGCCTTCAAGTTTGCTCTAGATGCCACAGTCGTTTAGGGTTCTCCTCAATCGGCCAAAAGACGTGAAATGACGACATAACAACCCTTATATACGACCCAATACGAAACGGATAGGGTTTCCGTTGAACAGCGTCGACTCGCTGAGTCCATACCTGGACTCGTCGAGTCCAGTCGCGAACCCGCGACCAAATCTGCGACCCTACTCGGCGAGTCTGGCTCCAACTCGCCGAGTCTCCCCTTTAAACACCCCAAAATGCAATTTAACAATACTTGAGATTTTGGGCTGTTACAGCAGCCAAACTTGCAAAGCTTATATGGAGAGAATGTGGTTTTGATACTATGATGGACGAATCCTTGATAAAATCTTGGATCAATCCTCACCGTAGACTGCTGGAAGAAGATTACAAACCCCACCTCCAATATGCTGAACCCCCTACTAATGGATACTGGGATGTCCCAATCTCTCCAAAAGCCAAATACTTCACAATATTTGAGCAGTTCGACCGCGACCTTCTTGACCACAAAAGACTGCCAATGGAATTTGAGAGACTTAGTCTTTTTCATGCTAAACATGCCTCTTCCATTGAAAATATATGGTCTAATGATAGACCATGCGCAGTCAAGAACTACAAAATCCAGAAGTTTATGAAGGCTGACTACATCCTATATACCCTCACTAGAAGGGAGCATGACTATATCCGCACACAGGCAGACTTTCCTTGTATGAATTCGGAAGAAATCTTTCTCATTGCCAAGTTGTTCCAAAACAAGTCAGAAAAGCACCTGAAAATGAAGATTGCGCTTGAAAAGGCCAATACTTTTATGAAGGAACCGGTGTGTGATTTTGGCAAGATCGATGAAGATATCTACCTATCATTGCCAAGATATTTGATCTGCCACCTCTCGAGCTTGCACTAATGCCTACTGAAGGTTATCAAGAAAGATCCTTAGGTGCAACCAACTTTCCTGAACTTGGAGTCATTTTCAAAAGGAAGATCGATAATGTCAAATACTTCATTCCTATGACTGCCATGCATCACCTCACCAAGAAGCAACTTGACGTCTACCGAACCGCAGTTGAAAGATCGAAGCACACTACTGCAGAAGTCAAGTTCGAGATTTTAAGAAGAATCAACTGGCTGGAAAACGTCAAGAAGTTTTGGTGGATCCTAATCAAGTTTCTCAAACTTGATATCCAACCCAAAGTTAAAGAGGTTACTTAGGGGGAAATTGTTGAATCATAAAAAGTGACCCTCTTGAACTTCAGCTACCGCAACCTCTTCAGCTACCGCAGCCATCCAGCACCCGCAGTCAACTTCTTCATCAACAACCGCAACTAGAGTCTCTTCATACCACAGTCACTTTTACTAGATTACTTCACTTGTCTTTTATTGTAGCTCTCTATTGTCCAGTATGCATTGCATGGCTACTATTAGAGAGGTAATCTAGTATACATCGTGAGTCTCTATAAATAGAGCTCATTCTCTTTGTTTTCAAAACACTTACTTACATGCATCTATCTATTCTGAATACACTTCACTGAAATTATCTCTTCTCTCCCTCTACCTAGTATTCCCCTTTCTGTTGCAGTTGGAGCAATGCATTTCCTAACAAGGTCCGGTGTGGTGGAAGTTGCATTTGTTGCACTTCGGAAGGTTACCCACATAAGGCTTTACTGGGTAGGGGTTAGTAGGAACGACAGTAGGTACAACAACAACATTTACTGTAACTAGTTGTTGTTTCTTAGAGGATTCTTGTGAAGACCCTTCTTTCCTCTTGTTCCATCCTTTCTTCCTGTTGTTGTTGTTGTTTCCCTTTTGTTGATCGGGTGTAGCAATTGTTGTGTTCAGGTAGTTTCCGTGATCGATAATAGATTGTGCCAGTTCTTTAGGGCTGTCAAAAGTAACATGCCTTGAATCTAGCACGCTCGACTGTATCTGAGGCGACAGTCCCCAAATAAACCACTCTATTTTCTTTTTCTCAGGAGCAACCATTTCCGGGAAAAGAATTGCCAGATCACAGAATCTATTGGTGTAGGTTGATACGTCAGAATCAACCATATTTAGATTCCATAGTTCCTGCTCGAGTTTTTGAATTTCCCCTCGAGGACAGTACTCTCTCATTAGCATGGCTTTCAAATTCTCCCAGCTTATTGAATTTGCCACAATCAGAGTCAGTGACTTAACGTGGCCATTCCACCAAGTTAAAGCCTTGTCAGAAAAGGTGCAAGTAGCAAACCTGACCTTATTGTTCTCTGGATAGGCGTAGATTTCAAAGACTGCTTTGGTCTATTCTATCCACTGCCTTAAAATCATCACCCCTCATGTTCCATTGAATTACGGGGCTTGGCGTTCGTAAAATCCTTGTAGGTGCACTCTCTGGGGTGCCCATGACTCTCGCCATGGTTTGAAGGAGGAGTACCAATTCCTGATCCACTAGGGACAGGAGTATTGATGTGCGACATGGCAACCGCTACTGCCGCAGTGACAGCCGCTTGGAACATAGCAATGTCAAACTGAGGAGGTGGAGGCGGTGGTGGTGTAAGTGCGTCCTCACCATTGTTGCGCCTAGGATTTCTACGAGGCGACATTTTTCAACTATAAGTTGAAAAGATAGAGGCAATGATAAGAATTCAATAGGATAGAAAATGAATGTGTCTCATGAACTAAATCTCCATAGTTCAACAATAGATGATAGTATGAGTTCCTGCATAGATTAGATAACATGCCAAAATTACTGGTATTAATGATGTAAATAAGTTCAGGAAAATGACCTCACTAAAGGTCTTACATCATACCATAGTGAAAATGTTGGCATTTTAGAAGTCTAATAATTTACTTGAAAGACATGAATAATTTACAGGCAAGTGCTACTTAGAACAAAGGTAAGGAAGCTATTCCTTAATCAAAAGAAAAGATGTGCTAGACATCTTCTAACGACGATGGGAATTTCTTGGGCGAACCCTAAGATCTTCCATCTGACGAACCACCTCTTAGAGGTGTCATTCATGAGCCCTCTGGCGAACTCGAAGTTCTATGACTTCAGCTCGGGAGGCAGCTAGTTGTTGCTGTAGAGTCTCATTGGTCCTCCTGGTTCTTTCCATCGCCTCTTTGAGATGGTGAATGCGGACTATGTTAACACCAGAGTTGGCATCAATCTCCACTACTCGGCCGATGGCTGCCCGACCTTGCTCAACATTTCGAGCAATCCTGCAGACCATGATGGGTAGGGCTCGGTCAGCCGAACCACCTTCACTTATGTTGTAAAAGCTTCGGTCCCTATTGTAAGGAAAGGGTTGAACCTGTTCATCGCTCCAGCGATTCAAGTTTGTTGCCCACAAGGGTGTGGGACCTTGAAACACAGGTCGGGGGTTGAGATTTGGAGCTTGACCCTCTTGGGGTAAGTTGTTGACTTCTGGCACGGAGTCAGAGCCATTCGAAAAGCCTTCTGCTAGGTGATCATCCAAAGGGATTGGATGATCATCTTCTGGCTAGTCATCCATGTAACAGCCCGGATTTCCAGGTATCTTTAATTTCATATTTTTGGTATTTTGTGAGGGGACTCGGCGAGTGGGAGGTCGAACTCGCCGAGTCGGGTCGTGGTTTTGGACGAAGGTTCGCGTCTGGACTCGGCGAGTTCAAGGGATGGACTCGGCGAGTCCGTGCTGTTTAATGAAACCCTAATTTTATGGTCCTAAGCCCTATTTAAAGGACCTTATGGCCCTTCATTGCCTACATCTTGAGCCTTGACTGCACCAAAGCAGCTGAGAGTCCTTTTGAGTGAGATAAGAGGCTATTTGTTCACCAATTTGTGTGTTATTGCAAGAAAGGAAGGAGAAGATCAATCAAGAAGAGTTGGGGAGCTTGGATCTGCTTCTATTTCATCAAGGGAAGCTTCTTGAGGTAACTTTCAAAGCTAATCTTCGTGTTTTGGTTGATATGTCAAATCTAGGGTTTCTTCTTGCCTTATTTGACTTGTATTTGAAGTGTGAAAGGTCCCATGGAGATATGGAACCTAGATCTGGACCTTAGCAGGTCCAGAAGGCCCCAAATGACATGTTAGAGGTTATTTTCCCAAAAAGAGCCTTGTAAGTGTTGCATGGCGGCCAAGACTGAGACTTTACGTGATAAATGAGATTGGGAAGGCCAGATCTATGTGTATATGGAACGGATCTGACCGCAAAAGCATGTTTTAGCTGATGCAAGGCATGGACTCGCCGAGTCTGAAGAACATACTCGACGAGTAGCTTGAAGATTGTCCTTAAAACCACTCAGTGAGTAGTCCTGCCGAGTTATGGGTGACTCAGTGAGTCACAGAGAGTTAGAGAGGGATTGACAGGTGGACCGAGTTGAGTTGGGACTCGCCGAGTTGTCCTTGCGACTCGGCGAGTTGAGTCGCGGTGGCCCCGTGATTCATGAACAGGTGGAACTCGTCAAGTCAGGGGAGTACTCGACGTGTCAAGGGGAAATCCTTGCAAGTTGGTGAAAACGCGTAGACTCGCCGAGTCGCTCTAGTGCAGTCATCGAGTCCGGTCAAATTGACCATTGACTGTTGACCAGAGTTGACCAATGTTGACTTGTTAGGGATGGTCAACCTTAGTGGTACAAGTATTAATTATAGATATATGATGTTATAGGAGGATTATAGCTCGGGGGTTCGAGCACGAGTGATTTCCAGGGTTCCCAAGTTATCGAAATATACGAGGTGAGTCTTCTCACTATACTGTACCCGGAAGGGTTTGACTGTGTGACCGGAAGGTCGGATATGCTATGAGATATATGTGTTATGTGTGATAAGTTATTCGTTATATGTGACATGTATGAGATGCTTGATATAGGCCAGAAGGAATTATATTATGGGCCGGAAGGCGAATATGTTATGGGTCGGAAGGCGTTGTAAAATGGACCGTAAGGTTGACATGTGTAGGACCGGAAGGTTCACCCAGTCGGGACGGAAGTCCCCTGAAACACATGGACCGGAAGGTCAGGGCCTGGAAAGGTGAATGTGCGTAGGTTGTATTTTGGGGAACTCACTAAGCATTTATGCTTACCGTTGTTGTGTTATGTGTTTCAGGTACTAGCGAGGACGGTGGGAAGGCGCCGACGTGATCATACCCACACTCGGGGAAAACTATTTTATGATATTTGTTATGTAATCGGTCGTGACAATATTGTTTACGTTAGAACTTAAATTATTACTCGATTTTTTTGATGTTTGTAAAAATGAAAAAATTGGTTTAAAATTTACGTCGTTACAAGTTGGTATCAGAGCCTTGGTTTGAGGGATTCGGGTACGCCTTCGAGCGTAACTGAACTCAAACCGGGGATTTGAGAAAACGTTAATTAATAAATCAATAAAATTTGATAAGTGATTTTGAAACAACCAAAGAAGAAGGAGTGTGTACGGTCAGCTAGCGCCCGAACGGTAAAATCCCCAAAATACTCTTACAATATGTGTTATGAGATATGATATGATATGATACACATGCTAGTAGACTAGGTGTTCATATTAGGACTAGAGTGGCCTGATTTTGTGATGCCTTAGTCTAGGGAAACCTGCTTCTATGAGGTTCTTTGAGAGTGAAAGGGTATCTAGTGCATGGTAAGAATAGAGTACTCAGGATTCGGGGCTTGGGGAGGAGGACTTGGGGTGAATACTGACGCGGTGTAGTTGGTAGTATTGGGCCCATACTACTAAAGACACCGGGTCAGTGGGCAACCCAAGTAAGAATCCCTAGGTATCGGAGACTGAGTAGGACTACGGTATCGAGTGCGATTATGCCCGATAGAGTCTCTAATATTTTTATGTTGTATTTCAGAGACATCATGGTTGGACCACGCCACAGACTTGGTACGAGTAGTGTGACTGACGAGGAGCTTCGTCAGATGATTCATGAGGAGGTAGTTGCAGCGATCCGGGCTGAGATTCCGGAGATGTTTGGGTCTATTAAGACCATGCTGATGGAGACATTTGATGAGCAGTACGCCGCGTTGACTGAGGCCGCCGCCGCTGCAGCTACCGCAGCTGTGGCCGCTGCTAGACCACAGGGAGGTGACTCGTTGCTGTTCCGGGAGTTCAGCAACACGAAGCCACCTGAGTTTGACGGGACGCGGGATCCGATTGCTGCGATGAGATGGATTGTTGATATCGAGGGATGCTTCTACACTTGTTCATGTCCGGAGCATCTGAGGGTACGGTTCGCCTTGAACCAGCTCCGTCTGGGAGCAAAGGATTGGTGGAAGTTCGTGACGATGAAGTTCACTATGGCAGAGGTTTCAGCTGTGACTTGGGAGAGGTTTACTGCTATGTTCAGAGACGAGTACGTTCCCCAGGTGGAGAGGGAATGGTTGGTTCAGGAGTTCTTGACCCTCAAGCAGGGTAATGATTCTGTCACGGTGATCACACGGAAGTTTCATGAGAGGGCGATGTTCTGCCCCGAGCAGGTGTCCACGGAGCAGGCTCGGATGAGTCGGTATTTGGGAGTGCTGAGGAGGGATATCCGGGAGTTCGTATCGAACTCGTCATATCAGACTTTTGCTGAGCTTCAGGCGAATACCAGGAAGCGTGAGATCGAGTTGGAGACCCAGGCCAGGGAGGAGGCCGAGTCTCAATGGGTGGATCGGCGGCCGGCTCAGTCTCAGCCGGCAGCCAAGCGGACCAAGTCCGCCGATTTGAGACCCGAAGGTTAGAAGGGCCGCACTTGCGGAAAGTGCGGCAAGGGTCACGAGGGAGCATGTCGATCGGGTGCTTGCTACAAGTGTGGCAAGGAGGGGCACATTGCTAGGGATTGCCCTAAGGGATTCATGGTTTGCTTTCATTGCAACCAGACCGGCCATTGGAAGGCCGAGTGCCCCCAGCTTCGCCAGGGATCTACGCCTGCTGCCAGGGTTATCGAGATTTGGCCATTGAAGGCCGAGGCTCCGAAGGCTCATGGGAGAGCTTTCCAGTTGACTGCGGAGGTGGTCCCCGCGGCGCCTAATGTCGTAGCCGGTATGTATTCTTTCATGTATTTACCTTTATACTGAGATATTGTGCTTATATTATGATATGCGTAGGTACTTTTCTTATGAATTCTGTGCCTGCTTTGGTATTATTTGACTCGGGTGCGAGTCGGTCTTTTGTATCGTTGGCTTTTAGCCAGCACATCAGTATTGATCGGGAGGTGATGAGTCCACCCCTGCGAGTTTCTATAGCAAATGAGAAAGCGGTATACGCCACTGAGGTGATTCGAGGATGCGTGCTCGAGATTTTTGGGGTTCGAGTTCCCTATAGACTTGGTTCCTATAGCTATGGGGGATGTCTGCGTTATCGTGGGCATGGATTGGTTGAGTAAGTTTGGAGCAGTCATTGACTGCGAGAGACAGCTAGTGACGATTTGAGACCCTAGTGGGGAAGTGCTTACGGTTTATGGCGAAGGGACCCGGTGTAGGTCGGCGTTTTGTTCGGCTTCCAGGGCAAGGCAGAGTTTGCAGCAGGGCAGTAATGGATTCATAGCCTACGTGATGGATACTCGAGTGGCCGCGGGGAGGCTCAATTTGATTGATGACGTTCCTATTGTATCCGAGTTTTCGGATGTGTTCCCCGAAGAGTTACCGGGTGTACCTCCGTAGAGGCAAGTGGAGTTTCGTATCGATTTAATTCTGGGAGCGGCGCCCATCGCCAAGGCGCCTTATCATCTCGCTCCACCGGAAATGCAGGAGTTATCCTCGCAGCTTCAAGAGATGTTGGGAAAGGGATTCATTCGACCGAGTAGCTCACCTTGGGGAGCGCCGATTTTGTTCGTCAAGAAAAAGGATGGTTCACACCGGATGTGTATCGATTACCGGGAGTTGAACAAGTTGACGGTTAAGAACCGGTATCCGTTACCTAGGATCAACGATCAGTTCGATCAGTTGTAGGGGGCATCTTGGTTCTCCAAGATTGACTTGAGGTTGGGGTATCATCAGATGAGGGTTCGAGAGGAAGATATCTAGAAGACTGCTTTCAGAACTCGTTATGGACATTATGAGTTTGTGGTGATGCCTTTTGGGCTCACTAATGCCCCGGCTGCATTCATGGATCTTATGAACCGGGTGTGCCGGCCGATGCTGGATGGGTCGGTGATCATATTCATCGATGATATTTTGGTGTATTCGAGGTCTAGGGATCAGCATGAGGAACATTTGAGGGAGATTCTTGGGGTTTTGAGATCGGAGAGACTGTATGCCAAGTTCTCCAAGTGTGATTTCTGGTTACGAGAGGTCCAGTTCCTCGGGCATCTTGTTAACCAGAAAGGGATATTGGTCGACCCGGCCAAGATTAAGGCGGTGTTGAGGTGGGAGGTGCCGAGATCGCCCACCGAGATCAGGAGTTTTTTGGATTTGGCTGGATATTATCACAGGTTTATCAAGGACTTCTCCAAGATCGCCGTGCCACTTACTAGGATGACCCGGAAGGGTGTTGCGTTTTCATGGGGACCAGAGCAGCAGTCCTCATTCGAGACGCTTCGTCAGAAATTATGCGAGGCTCCGGTGCTTGCACTCCCAGAAGGGATAGAGGATTTTGTGGTGTACTGTGATGCCTCTATATCGGGTTTGGAGGCGGTGCTTATGCAGAGAGGTCATGTGATAGCGTATGCTTCGAGGCAGTTGAAGCCTCATGAGATGAGATATCCCACCCGTGATCTCGAGTTGGGGGTTGTGGTTTTCACCCTCAAGATCTGGCGACACTATTTGTATGGGGTTCGGTGTACGATATACACGGACCACAAGAGCTTGAAGTACTTGATGGATCAGCTAAATATGATTATGCGACAGAGGAGGTGGTTGGATGTGGTGAAGGATTACGATTGTGAGATCCTGTACCACCCGGGCAAGGCTAATGTGGTAGCCGACGCGTTGAGCCGTAGGGCTGAAAGTGCCCCGATCCGAGATATTTGTATGAGATTGATGGTATTTGTCACACCCCCAAACCAGAATGGCGGAAACATTCGGGGGTGGATGACTTCACGTAGTATCACAACGATTGAATATTGCAAAGAAAGTAACACAACCATCATATATATAACAATGAAAACGTGTATTGTTGCGTTATACATGTTGTCAAAAGAATATTACAATATGATGAATAAATGTTTAATGATAAAATCATCCTTTGTGTTCCTTCTTCCAAAAGCTGGTAGTTTACCTGTATCACTGATTCCCTGAGAAATACAAGTGGTTTTGAAAAGTGTCAACATTTAAGTTGGTGAGTTCATGAGTGTTCCGAGTTGAAAAGTATATTCCTTTGGGTAGTAATTTGGTAAACGAGATCTTTAGAAAATCCAATATTTTCTTGTAAAATGTAAAAGGTTCCAAAGTTGGACTGTGTTAGTAACTTTTATAAACAATTGATAGCAATAATTTAGTATGAAAATATAATGTAGAAATACTGCGATGCACATATGACCCTTGTAAATCAACCTTGTTTTATACTTTTTATGTGAGTTTTATAACCATACTATTGACACTGACGGCCTGTAACAACATTCTTCAAGTGTTGTAGTGTTATGACATTTGTCACCCCAGACCTGCCGGTCTAACTATAGCTAGTAGTTTAGGTGCGGGATTGTCAATCCCGTATAGATCTATACACAAGTATCACGCTCTCCCTCCAAGAGATTATGGTATATAATACAGGACTTGAAATGCATACAAAAATGTACGTTGAAGTTTAAATGTCTCACATTACCTAGTATAAATAGATTTACAATGAAATAACCTTACTTCTTTTGAAAGTAGTTCGTTTTCAAACGGTATAAAATGTATGATTGACTTGCTAACTATACCCATTATAGTTTTTCAGATAGTATGTTCCATTTCGTAGACATAACTTTGTGATATAATTGCCCTTGTATACCTAAGATGTTTGTATCGATAATCGAAGTTAGAAATTTCATTTATGTTTAGAAAACGATACTTTTAACGTGTAATGTACTTGTATTTCCCCCCCTAAAACATGTAAAAGAATTTGAAAAGTAGGGGTATGAACTCACTTGTTAAGTTTGAAGAGAGGGGCTAGAGTTGAGCAGAGTTTCGATCGCGGATAGTTGCGTTGTCGGGCTCTTCGGGAACTTCTGCAACGTAAATCTTTCGTCGGGGCTCGAGTGCGGATACCGAGGTGAGAAAAGGGTCTCTGGGGCTGGGAGGATGTCTGAGAAATGGTGAAGGTGTGCCAAAACCCGAGCCTTATGCCTTCTATTTATAGGGCTGAAAACCCCCGTACGCGGCGCGTACTGCCGGAGTACGCGGGGCGTAGTCAGTACGCGGGGCGTACTTCGGTTACGCGGGGCGTAATAAGGCGTCATGGCTTACGACTCCTGGCTAGCTAGGCGTAGCTTGGGCGGGCCGATGGGACTCGACCCTGGGTCTAGTACGCGGGGCGTACTCCCAGATTACGCGGGGCGTAATCCCTGCTTCCAACTTCTAAATTCCGTAACTTTCGCGTACGAGCTCCGTTTTTCGCGTTCTTTATATCCACGCGTAGGTGAGGTTATGCTCTACAACTTTCATTTAGACTCCGTCGGCTAGTTTTAATTTTTATTTTTAATGATACAATTTTAATAGGCCGGGCCTCCTAAAGTTCGTTAAAATTTCATAGGTTCTTTATTCGACGTCGGCTTTCGTTTGTCCTTTTATTGTTTTATTACCACCAAGGAGATCTTCAA
This sequence comes from Lactuca saligna, assembly GCF_052625555.1. Taxonomy (NCBI): domain Eukaryota; kingdom Viridiplantae; phylum Streptophyta; class Magnoliopsida; order Asterales; family Asteraceae; genus Lactuca; species Lactuca saligna. Next base: position 76,195,032 of record NC_136418.1, read on the forward strand.
CTTTCGTTTAGGTGGCGATAGCTAAATAATACTCGATCTTCGATCCGAGTTTTTAGCCCTTTACTACTGTTACGAAACTTTGAAAATTCGTAACTTCTTCATACGAGGTCCAAATTGGGCGATCTTTTTATGCACGCTCATCTTTCGACGAGATCTACGACTTTTGTTTAGATACTTTAAGGCTAAAATGTATTTTATAGAGATTTCACTTTTTACGTCAAATTATGTTTTAACGTCGAGTCGTAATTATACGAGTGGTTATAATTTCTTCAATATAACTTGGTTTTGAGTGTTCTTTATGTCTTTGGAAACCTGGGCATGATATCTAATATTCGATGCATCCCAACTTAGATACCTGAACACTTTATTTTTGAGGTTAATTTCGTTGTTTTTAGCTTTCGAGTGTTTACAATGCTTTTGGGAGAAATAGGGTTGTCACATCATCCCCCTGTTAAGGGAATTTCATCCCGAAATTTAATCTAAGATCAATATTACAAATTAGGAAAAAGATGCGGGTACTTTTGTTTCATTTGATCCTCTCGTTCCCAGGTGTATTCAGGTCCTCGCTTGGCGTTCCAGCGGACCTTCACGATAGGTATGCGGCTTTGTTTGGTCCTTTTGACTTCCCGATCCATGATCTCTACCGGTTCCTCTACAAATTGGAGGTTTTCGTTTATTGCGATTTCGTCTAGAGGGACGACAAGGGTCTCGTCGGATAAGCATTTCTTCAGGTTTGACACATGAAAGGTAGGGTGTACATTGTGGAGTTCCTGAGGTAGTCTAAGTTTGTAAGCCACTGGACCGATCCTCGCAAGGATCTCGAATGGTCCGATGTATCTGGGGTTCAGTTTCCCACGTTTTCCGAAGCGTATCAATCCTTTCCATGGCGAGACTTTTAGTAGGACACGGTCTCCAACTTGGAATTCCAAGGGTTTTCGTCTCTGATCTGCATAACTCTTTTGTCTATCCCTTGATGCCTTTAGACGTTCTCGGATTTGAACAATCTTCTCCGTAGTTTCCCGTATGATTTCTGGCCCAGTAAGTGTGTTGTCAGTTGCTTGTCCTTTTGCTAGTTGGGTGTCTCCCACTTCGGCCCAGCATAAAGGTGACCTGCACTTGCGGCCATAGAGGGCTTCGAACGGGGCAGCTTTGATACTGGTGTGGTAGCTATTGTTGTACGAGAACTCGACCAAGGGTAGATGTGTGTCCCATGCTTTGCCGAAATCGATTACGCAGGCCCTCAGCATGTCTTCTAGGGTTTGTATGGTTCTCTCGCTCTGGCCGTCGGTTTGAGGGTGATAGGCGGTACTCATGTCTAGTCTTGTCCCCAAAGCTCTTTGTAGCGACTGCCAGAATCTTGAGGTGAATCTACTATCTCGGTCCGAGATAATGGATACGGGCACACCGTGCAGTCGTACAATTTCCCTGAGGTACGTCCTTGTTAACTTCTCCAATTTATCCGTCTCTTTGATCGGTAGAAAATGCGTTGATTTAGTTAACCTGTCGACAATTACCCAAATGGTGTCGAGTCCGTTTGTCGTTTTGGGTAACTTGGTTATGAAATCCATAGTTATCCGCTCCCACTTCCATTCGGGTATTTCTGGTTGTTGTAATAAACCTGAAGGTTTTTGGTATTCTATTTTGACCTTAGCGCACGTCAGACATTTACTCACGTAGGTAGCAATTTCGGCTTTCATGTTCGACCACCAGTACAACTTCTTGAGGTCGAGATACATCTTGTCGGAGCCGGGATGTATGGAGTATCGTGTTTTATGGGCTTCGTCCATGACGATTTCTCTGAATCCACCAAACTTTGGTGTCCATATTCGATCCATGAAATAACGAACTCCGTCGTTCTTGGTTTCAAGATTCTTATCCATTCCCCTTAGGGTTTCTCCTGCCACATTTTCAGCTTTCAAGGCTTCCATTTGGGCTTCCTTGATTTGCGTGGACAGGTGGGAATGGATCGTCATAGTTAGGGACTTCACTCGGCGACCGGAGTATTCCTTCCTACTGAGTGCATCCGCCACCACATTAGCCTTTCCGGGGTGATATCGAATTTCGCATTCGTAATCACTTAGTAGCTCTACCCACCGTCTTTGTCTCATGTTGAGTTCTTTCTGGTTGAGAATATGTTGAAGGCTTTTATGGTCAGTGAAGATCGTGCATTTTGTGCCGTAGAGGTAGTGTCTCCATATCTTTAGAGCGAAAAAGACTGCTCCTAGCTCAAGATCGTGCGTTGTGTAGTTCACTTCATGCGTCTTGAGTTGTCTTGAGGCATAGGCGATGACCTTCCCTCGTTGCATTAGGACACAACCGAGTCCTTGGTTTGATGCATCACAATAGACCACGAAGTCCTCTGTCCCTTCTGGCAGGGTTAGGATGGGTGCACTACATAATGCTCGTTTTAACGTTTGAAATGCGGCATCTTGTTTTTCTCCCCAGTCGAAGGTCACATTTTTCTGAGTCAGTGTGGTGAGTGGCTTGGCAATCTTGGAAAAATTCTGTATGAACCTTCGGTAATACCCGGCGAGTCCTAAAAATTGTCGGATCTCTGTAGGGGTTCTTGGGATCGTCCAATTCTCTATTGCCTTGATCTTCGAGGGATCCACGTGTATTCCTTCCTTGCTTACTACGTGTCCTAGAAAATCCACCTCTCGAATCCAAAATTCGCACTTGGAAAATTTTGCATAAAGTTTCTCTGCCCTTAATGTTTCTAGAACTTGGCGGAGATGTTGGATGTGTTCTTCCTGGTTTCTAGAATAGATGAGTATATCATCTATGAACACGATCACGAATTTGTCCAGGAAGGGGCGACATACTCGATTCATCAAATCCATGAACACTGCTGGCGCGTTTGTCAATCCGAAGGGCATCACTACAAACTCGTAGTGACCATATCGTGTTCGGAAAGCCGTTTTGGGGATGTCTCCTTCTAGTACTCGTAGCTGGTGATAACCGGATCTTAGGTCGATTTTCGAGAAGTAGCTCGCTCCTTGTAGTTGGTCAAAAAGATCGTCTATACGTGGAAGGGGATATCGGTTTTTGATTGTTAGTTTGTTCAGTTCTCGATAATCGATGCACATGCGAAAAGATCCGTCCTTCTTTTTCACGAACGGGACTGGTGCACCCCATGGTGAGAAACTTGGCCTAATGAATCCCTTGCTCAACAGCTCGTTCAATTGACTGGACAGTTCCTGCATCTCGGCTGGAGCTAAACGGTACGGTGACTTTGCTACTGGGGTGGCTCCGGGAATCAAGTCGATTCTGAATTCGACTTGACGTTCTGGTGGGACTCCTGGGAGATCTTCTGGGAAAATGTCTGGGAAGTTGCAGACTTCTGGAATATCTTTAATGTTCTTTGGTTCTTTCTTCTGGTCTACTACGTGGGCTAGAAAGGCATGGTATTTCTTGCGAAGATATTTTCGTGCTGTAATACAGGAGATGATTTGTAATTTTGCACTAGGTTTGTCTCCATATATGATGAGATTTTCACCGTTGGGAAGATTGAGACGAACGGCCTTTTCATGGCAAAGAATGTCGGCATGGTGAAGACTCAGCCAGTCCATACCGATGATTATATCAAAACTTCTTATCGAAATGGGCATAAGGTCGATTGGAAATAAATGTTCGTTTAAATTCAATGTGCACTCGACGTACATATCACTTGTGCTTTCTGTTTTTCCATTAGCCATTTCTACCGTGAATATTTTATTAAGTGGTTGGGGTCTCTGGTTAAGTAGATGTTTGAATTTATGGCTCACAAAACTTCTCTCCGCACCGCAATCAAATAGTATGCATGCATAAATGTTGTTGAGGAGAAACGTACCCGTAACTACTGTTGGATCAGTTATTGCTTCATTTTGACCTATCGCCAGCACTCTCCCAATACCACCAACATTCCTTGTCTTGGGGCAGTCCCTCTTGAAATGCCCGGTTTCTCCACATCCATAACAGGCTTGACTTACCCCATTACTAGGAACTTGAGTGAATGGCCGCGCTGGTGCCTTACAGAAACGGGCTGTGTGCCCTTTCCTGTCACAGTTCTTACAGTACATTTCGCGGCAATTTCCGTGGTGATGGTAGTTGCATTTGCTGCACTTTGGCAAGTTCCCTGCATATTGTCTTGTTGGCGTCGAAGTTGTAGGAGTTGTGCTGGGAGTAGTAGCAGCATGAACCGCCACCATTTGTCTCTTTGAAGGTTCTTGAGAGGTTAGTCCCTTCCTCTTGTTCCAGTATTTCTTCTTGCTGTTGTTATTGTTGTCATTATTCCCTTTGGTTGGTTCAGTTGCGATAGTCGTGACTCCTTGGCAGACGCCATGATCCACAAGAGATTGCGCCAGTTCTTTGGCACTGTCGAAGGTCATGGGCTTTGAAGCTAGCACACTTCCTCGCAGTTGGGGTGATAATCCCCAGATGTATCTCTCCACTTTTTGGCTTTCTTGAATTAACATCCCAGGACAAAGCGTTATCAAATCGCTGAACCTATTGGTGTAGCCTGCGATGTCCGATCCTTTCATCGAAAGGTTCCACAATTCTTGTTCCAGCTTCTGAATTTCGCCCCTTGGGCAGTATTCCCGTAGGAGCATTCGCTTCAAATTCTCCCAACCCATGGAGTTTGCCACCACCAGGGTTAGTGTCTTGACGTGGCCGTTCCACCATGTCAAGGCGCGTTCAGAGAATGTACAGGCAGCAAATTTTACTTTGCTTTCTTCCGGGCATGTGCAAATTTCAAATACGGCTTTCATCTTCTCTATCCATTGGGATAGAGCCAACACTCCTCCAGTTCCATAAAAGGGAATAGGTTTTCCATTAGTGAAGTCTTTGTAAGTGCAGACTCCAGTACGGCCTTGGCTCGGGCCGTTGGTAAAGCTATTTATTCCACCTCCAGACCCATTGTTGCTCATTTGAGCCATCGCCGCGGTTACAGCGGCCGTTACAGCAGTTTGGAACATAGCTGCATCCATAGTCGGTGGTGGAGGTGGTGCTGGAGTTGAGTTTCTGCGTGTTGTTCTACGAGGAGGCATGTTCTGGTAGAGAAAATAAGAATGAATTCTATAAGTTTCTATTGTTTTGACAATCGTGTAATTGAGGGTTAGTCGTATCTTGTAATTTGTTTTGGCTTTATTTTTTATTTTTTATTTTTTTATTTTTTATTTTTTATTTTTTTTTTCAAGTTAGATATAACAATTTAATTAATTTCGAGAGGTATATAAAGAGGCACTGCATATATATATATCACACCTAAGGTGTGTTTCATTAGGCTTCTAGGAAAATTTGACCTATTTAAGAGGTCTCCGTTTTACAGATACAAAAGAAAATAAGAGAAAAACTTTATCCGCGGTCCTAGTCTATATCAAAATTTGTTGGAGCTTGACCAAACTCTACTTGTGGCGTTTGGAGCTGGATTCGGCATCTTGCCGTTTGACTCCCATCAGTCGCCTCTCGAATTCCGCTTGTTGTTCTTTCATCTCTCTTATATCATCTATAGCTGTTATCATTTGGTTCTGTAGTGTCCCCGTGTAGATTTGGAGATTCTCATGTAGTCCGTCCAAACGGCTGATGTCGGAGGCGTTACCTTGGGTAGCAGCATTGATCTCTCGAATTCGGGTTGCTTGTTGTTCTGCCTGGTAGTTCTGGTTAGCTATAGCGTTCACGACAACGGGAAGTGCCCGATCAGCGGAGCCTCCTCCACTGACGTTGTAAAAATCCCGACACATGCCAAATGGAGGACGCACGCCTTGCTGACGGCTCCAGTAGTAAAGGTGGCTTCCCCATATGGGAATGGGTCCCGGTTGATGTGGCCTGATCACTGGAGGATGGGGGATGGGAGGGTCAATTACTTCTGGTTCGGAATCTGTTCCGCTAGAAATTTCCACGATCTCCTCGTCGACTTCGTATTCCTCTCCGACTTCGATTTCGAATTCTTCTTCAACCTCTTCTTCGATTTCTTCTTCAATTTCCTCTGGGTCTTCCTCCGGGTCTTCTTCTATCCAGTCGCCATTACCTTGATTTAGGTAGTAGGGGTCTCCCGGTAAAGGAAATCCGGCCATTTGTCTGTACTGGGATAGAGGTATGAGATTTTTATAAGAAAAGAATTTCTAATTAACGAATTCCTAAGCCTATTTATATCTTTACTGAGCGCAATGTTTTATCGTTTAATAATAAACTTATATTATTTCAATTTAGCGAATTTAGATTTTATAAGTTTTTGGCTTGTTGACTACTACGACCATTCCTCGATGTATATTGGTCAAATCTAGGATAAATATAGTTGATCAGGCTATATTTATTCTTGATTTGATTACATACCCCAAGGCTCAATCGTGATATTGCAACTTGCCATACTACTTTTTAGAAAAACTTGTCATGACGCGAGACTGATATGTGCGGTAAAAATGTATATATTTAAAAGAAAATATATTTCTATGAAAATGTTGTTATCAGAGGGTTTTTGGTTCCCGTTGTATTTATAGTTTGTATATCTTATGTGGTTAGATATACTTAGTTCACTATAAACAATGCTCTGATACCAATCTGTCACACCCCCAAACCAGAATGGCGGAAACATTCGGGGGTGGATGACTTCACGTAGTATCACAACGATTGAATATTGCAAAGAAAGTAACACAACCATCATATATATAACAATGAAAACGTGTATTGTTGCGTTATACATGTTGTCAAAAGAATATTACAATATGATGAATAAATGTTTAATGATAAAATCATCCTTTGTGTTCCTTCTTCCAAAAGCTGGTAGTTTACCTGTATCACTGATTCCCTGAGAAATACAAGTGGTTTTGAAAAGTGTCAACATTTAAGTTGGTGAGTTCATGAGTGTTCCGAGTTGAAAAGTATATTCCTTTGGGTAGTAATTTGGTAAACGAGATCTTTAGAAAATCCAATATTTTCTTGTAAAATGTAAAAGGTTCCAAAGTTGGACTGTGTTAGTAACTTTTATAAACAATTGATAGCAATAATTTAGTATGAAAATATAATGTAGAAATACTGCGATGCACATATGACCCTTGTAAATCAACCTTGTTTTATACTTTTTATGTGAGTTTTATAACCATACTATTGACACTGACGGCCTGTAACAACATTCTTCAAGTGTTGTAGTGTTATGACATTTGTCACCCCAGACCTGCCGGTCTAACTATAGCTAGTAGTTTAGGTGCGGGATTGTCAATCCCGTATAGATCTATACACAAGTATCACGCTCTCCCTCCAAGAGATTATGGTATATAATACAGGACTTGAAATGCATACAAAAATGTACGTTGAAGTTTAAATGTCTCACATTACCTAGTATAAATAGATTTACAATGAAATAACCTTACTTCTTTTGAAAGTAGTTCGTTTTCAAACGGTATAAAATGTATGATTGACTTGCTAACTATACCCATTATAGTTTTTCAGATAGTATGTTCCATTTCGTAGACATAACTTTGTGATATAATTGCCCTTGTATACCTAAGATGTTTGTATCGATAATCGAAGTTAGAAATTTCATTTATGTTTAGAAAACGATACTTTTAACGTGTAATGTACTTGTATTTCCCCCCCTAAAACATGTAAAAGAATTTGAAAAGTAGGGGTATGAACTCACTTGTTAAGTTTGAAGAGAGGGGCTAGAGTTGAGCAGAGTTTCGATCGCGGATAGTTGCGTTGTCGGGCTCTTCGGGAACTTCTGCAACGTAAATCTTTCGTCGGGGCTCGAGTGCGGATACCGAGGTGAGAAAAGGGTCTCTGGGGCTGGGAGGATGTCTGAGAAATGGTGAAGGTGTGCCAAAACCCGAGCCTTATGCCTTCTATTTATAGGGCTGAAAACCCCCGTACGCGGCGCGTACTACCGGAGTACGCGGGGCGTAGTCAGTACGCGGGGCGTACTTCGGTTACGCGGGGCGTAATAAGGCGTCATGGCTTACGACTCCTGGCTAGCTAGGCGTAGCTTGGGCGGGCCGATGGGACTCGACCCTGGGTCTAGTACGCGGGGCGTACTCCCAGATTACGCGGGGCGTAATCCCTGCTTCCAACTTCTAAATTCCGTAACTTTCGCGTACGAGCTCCGTTTTTCGCGTTCTTTATATCCACGCGTAGGTGAGGTTATGCTCTACAACTTTCATTTAGACTCCGTCGGCTAGTTTTAACTTTATTTTTAATGATACAATTTTAATAGGCCGGGCCTCCTAAAGTTCGTTAAAATTTCATAGGTTCTTTATTCGACGTCGGATTTCGTTTGTCCTTTTATTGTTTTATTACCACCGAGGAGATCTTCAACTTTCGTTTAGGTGGCGATAGCTAAATAATACTCGATCTTCGATCCGAGTTTTTAGCCCTTTACTACTGTTACGAAACTTTGAAAATTCGTAACTTCTTCATACGAGGTCCAAATTGGGCGATCTTTTTATGCACGCTCATCTTTCGACGAGATCTACGACTTTTGTTTAGATACTTTAAGGCTAAAATGTATTTTATAGAGATTTCACTTTTTACGTCAAATTATGTTTTAACGTCGAGTCGTAATTATACGAGTGGTTATAATTTCTTCAATATAACTTGGTTTTGAGTGTTCTTTATGTCTTTGGAAACCTGGGCATGATATCTAATATTCGATGCATCCCAACTTAGATACCTGAACACTTTATTTTTGAGGTTAATTTCGTTGTTTTTAGCTTTCGAGTGTTTACAATGCTTTTGGGAGAAATAGGGTTGTCACATCATCCCCCTGTTAAGGGAATTTCGTACCGAAATTTAATCTAAGATCAATATTACAAATTAGGAAAAAGATGCGGGTACTTTTGTTTCATTTGATCCTCTCGTTCCCAGGTGTATTCAGGTCCTCGCTTGGCGTTCCAGCGGACCTTCACGATAGGTATGCGGCTTTGTTTGGTCCTTTTGACTTCCCGATCCATGATCTCTACCGGTTCCTCTACAAATTGGAGGTTCTCGTTTATTGCGATTTCGTCTAGAGGGACGACAAGGGTCTCGTCGGATAAGCATTTCTTCAGGTTTGACACATGAAAGGTAGGGTGTACATTGTGGAGTTCCTGAGGTAGTCTAAGTTTGTAAGCCACTGGACCGATCCTCGCAAGGATCTCGAATGGTCCGATGTATCTGGGGTTCAGTTTCCCATGTTTTCCGAAGCGTATCAATCCTTTCCATGGCGAGACTTTTAGTAGGACACGGTCTCCAACTTGGAATTCCAAGGGTTTTCGTCTCTGATCTGCATAACTCTTTTGTCTATCCCTTGATGCCTTTAGACGTTCTCGGATTTGAACAATCTTCTCCGTAGTTTCCCGTATGATTTCTGGCCCAGTAAGTGTGTTGTCAGTTGCTTGTCCTTTTGCTAGTTGGGTGTCTCCCACTTCGGCCCAGCATAAAGGTGACCTGCACTTGCGGCCATAGAGGGCTTCGAACGGGGCAGCTTTGATACTGGTGTGGTAGCTATTGTTGTACGAGAACTCGACCAAGGGTAGATGTGTGTCCCATGCTTTGCCGAAATCGATTACGCAGGCCCTCAGCATGTCTTCTAGGGTTTGTATGGTTCTCTCGCTCTGGCCGTCGGTTTGAGGGTGATAGGCGGTACTCATGTCTAGTCTTGTCCCCAAAGCTCTTTGTAGCGACTGCCAGAATCTTGAGGTGAATCTACTATCTCGGTCCGAGATAATGGATACGGGCACACCGTGCAGTCGTACAATTTCCCTGAGGTACGTCCTTGTTAACTTCTCCAATTTATCCGTCTCTTTGATCGGTAGAAAATGCGTTGATTTAGTTAACCTGTCGACAATTACCCAAATGGTGTCGAGTCCGTTTGTCGTTTTGGGTAACTTGGTTATGAAATCCATAGTTATCCGCTCCCACTTCCATTCGGGTATTTCTGGTTGTTGTAATAAACCTGAAGGTTTTTGGTATTCTATTTTGACCTTAGCGCACGTCAGACATTTACTCACGTAGGTAGCAATTTCGGCTTTCATGTTCGACCACCAGTACAACTTCTTGAGGTCGAGATACATCTTGTCGGAGCCGGGATGTATGGAGTATCGTGTTTTATGGGCTTCGTCCATGACGATTTCTCTGAATCCACCAAACTTTGGTGTCCATATTCGATCCATGAAATAACGAACTCCGTCGTTCTTGGTTTCAAGATTCTTATCCATTCCCCTTAGGGTTTCTCCTGCCACATTTTCAGCTTTCAAGGCTTCCATTTGGGCTTCCTTGATTTGCGTGGACAGGTGGGAATGGATCGTCATAGTTAGGGACTTCACTCGGCGACCGGAGTATTCCTTCCTACTGAGTGCATCCGCCACCACATTAGCCTTTCCGGGGTGATATCGAATTTCGCATTCGTAATCACTTAGTAGCTCTACCCACCGTCTTTGTCTCATGTTGAGTTCTTTCTGGTTGAGAATATGTTGAAGGCTTTTATGGTCAGTGAAGATCGTGCATTTTGTGCCGTAGAGGTAGTGTCTCCATATCTTTAGAGCGAAAAAGACTGCTCCTAGCTCAAGATCGTGCGTTGTGTAGTTCACTTCATGCGTCTTGAGTTGTCTTGAGGCATAGGCGATGACCTTCCCTCGTTGCATTAGGACACAACCGAGTCCTTGGTTTGATGCATCACAATAGACCACGAAGTCCTCTGTCCCTTCTGGCAGGGTTAGGATGGGTGCACTACATAATGCTCGTTTTAACGTTTGAAATGCGGCATCTTGTTTTTCTCCCCAGTCGAAGGTCACATTTTTCTGAGTCAGTGTGGTGAGTGGCTTGGCAATCTTGGAAAAATTCTGTATGAACCTTCGGTAATACCCGGCGAGTCCTAAAAATTGTCGGATCTCTGTAGGGGTTCTTGGGATCGTCCAATTCTCTATTGCCTTGATCTTCGAGGGATCCACGTGTATTCCTTCCTTGCTTACTACGTGTCCTAGAAAATCCACCTCTCGAATCCAAAATTCGCACTTGGAAAATTTTGCATAAAGTTTCTCTGCCCTTAATGTTTCTAGAACTTGGCGGAGATGTTGGATGTGTTCTTCCTGGTTTCTAGAATAGATGAGTATATCATCTATGAACACGATCACGAATTTGTCCAGGAAGGGGCGACATACTCGATTCATCAAATCCATGAACACTGCTGGCGCGTTTGTCAATCCGAAGGGCATCACTACAAACTCGTAGTGACCATATCGTGTTCGGAAAGCCGTTTTGGGGATGTCTCCTTCTAGTACTCGTAGCTGGTGATAACCGGATCTTAGGTCGATTTTCGAGAAGTAGCTCGCTCCTTGTAGTTGGTCAAAAAGATCGTCTATACGTGGAAGGGGATATCGGTTTTTGATTGTCAGTTTGTTCAGTTCTCGATAATCGATGCACATGCGAAAAGATCCGTCCTTCTTTTTCACGAACGGGACTGGTGCACCCCATGGTGAGAAACTTGGCCTAATGAATCCCTTGCTCAACAGCTCGTTCAATTGACTGGACAGTTCCTGCATCTCGGCTGGAGCTAAACGGTACGGTGACTTTGCTACTGGGGTGGCTCCGGGAATCAAGTCGATTCTGAATTCGACTTGACGTTCTGGTGGGACTCCTGGGAGATCTTCTGGGAAAATGTCTGGGAAGTTGCAGACTTCTGGAATATCTTTAATGTTCTTTGGTTCTTTCTTCTGGTCTACTACGTGGGCTAGAAAGGCATGGTATTTCTTGCGAAGATATTTTCGTGCTGTAATACAGGAGATGATTTGTAATTTTGCACTAGGTTTGTCTCCATATATGATGAGATTTTCACCGTTGGGAAGATTGAGACGAACGGCCTTTTCATGGCAAAGAATGTCGGCATGGTGAAGACTCAGCCAGTCCATACCGATGATTATATCAAAACTTCTTATCGAAATGGGCATAAGGTCGATTGGAAATAAATGTTCGTTTAAATTCAATGTGCACTCGACGTACATATCACTTGTGCTTTCTGTTTTTCCATTAGCCATTTCTACCGTGAATATTTTATTAAGTGGTTGGGGTCTCTGGTTAAGTAGATGTTTGAATTTATGGCTCACAAAACTTCTCTCCGCACCGCAATCAAATAGTATGCATGCATAAATGTTGTTGAGGAGAAACGTACCCGTAACTACTGTTGGATCAGTTATTGCTTCATTTTGACCTATCGCCAGCACTCTCCCAATACCACCAACATTCCTTGTCTTGGGGCAGTCCCTCTTGAAATGCCCGGTTTCTCCACATCCATAACAGGCTTGACTTACCCCATTACTAGGAACTTGAGTGAATGGCCGCGCTGGTGCCTTACAGAAACGGGCTGTGTGCCCTTTCCTGTCACAGTTCTTACAGTACATTTCGCGGCAATTTCCGTGGTGATGGTAGTTGCATTTGCTGCACTTTGGCAAGTTCCCTGCATATTGTCTTGTTGGCGTCGAAGTTGTAGGAGTTGTGCTGGGAGTAGTAGCAGCATGAACCGCCACCATTTGTCTCTTTGAAGGTTCTTGAGAGGTTAGTCCCTTCCTCTTGTTCCAGTATTTCTTCTTGCTGTTGTTATTGTTGTCATTATTCCCTTTGGTTGGTTCAGTTGCGATAGTCGTGACTCCTTGGCAGACGCCATGATCCACAAGAGATTGCGCCAGTTCTTTGGCACTGTCGAAGGTCATGGGCTTTGAAGCTAGCACACTTCCTCGCAGTTGGGGTGATAATCCCCAGATGTATCTCTCCACTTTTTGGCTTTCTTGAATTAACATCCCAGGAAAAAGCGTTATCAAATCGCTGAACCTATTGGTGTAGCCTGCGATGTCCGATCCTTTCATCGAAAGGTTCCACAATTCTTGTTCCAGCTTCTGAATTTCGCCCCTTGGGCAGTATTCCCGTAGGAGCATTCGCTTCAAATTCTCCCAACCCATGGAGTTTGCCACCACCAGGGTTAGTGTCTTGACGTGGCCGTTCCACCATGTCAAGGCGCGTTCAGAGAATGTACAGGCAGCAAATTTTACTTTGCTTTCTTCCGGGCATGTGCAAATTTCAAATACGGCTTTCGTCTTCTCTATCCATTGGGATAGAGCCAACACTCCTCCAGTTCCATAAAAGGGAATAGGTTTTCCATTAGTGAAGTCTTTGTAAGTGCAGACTCCAGTACGGCCTTGGCTCGGGCCGTTGGTAAAGCTATTTATTCCACCTCCAGACCCGTTGTTGCTCATTTGAGCCATCGCCGCGGTTACAGCGGCCGTTACAGCAGTTTGGAACATAGCTGCATCCATAGTCGGTGGTGGAGGTGGTGCTGGAGTTGAGTTTCTGCGTGTTGTTCTACGAGGAGGCATGTTCTGGTAGAGAAAATAAGAATGAATTCTATAAGTTTCTATTGTTTTGACAATCGTGTAATTGAGGGTTAGTCGTATCTTGTAATTTGTTTTGGCTTTAGTTTTTTTTTTTTTTTTTTTTTTTTTTTTTTTTTTTTTTCAAGTTAGATATAACAATTTAATTAATTTCGAGAGGTATATAAAGAGGCACTGCATATATATATATCACACCTAAGGTGTGTTTCATTAGGCTTCTAGGAAAATTTGACCTATTTAAGAGGTCTCCGTTTTACAGATACAAAAGAAAATAAGAGAAAAACTTTATCCGCGGTCCTAGTCTATATCAAAATTTGTTGGAGCTTGACCAAACTCTACTTGTGGCGTTTGGAGCTGGATTCAGCATCTTGCCGTTTGACTCCCATCAGTCGCCTCTCGAATTCCGCTTGTTGTTCTTTCATCTCTCTTATATCATCTATAGCTGTTATCATTTGGTTCTGTAGTGTCCCCGTGTAGATTTGGAGATTCTCATGTAGTCCGTCCAAACGGCTGATGTCGGAGGCGTTACCTTGGGTAGCAGCATTGATCTCTCGAATTCGGGTTGCTTGTTGTTCTGCCTGGTAGTTCTGGTTAGCTATAGCGTTCATGACAACGGGAAGTGCCCGATCAGCGGAGCCTCCTCCACTGACGTTGTAAAAATCCCGACACATGCCAAATGGAGGACGCACGCCTTGCTGACGGCTCCAGTAGTAAAGGTGGCTTCCCCATATGGGAATGGGTCCCGGTTGATGTGGCCTGATCACTGGAGGATGGGGGATGGGAGGGTCAATTACTTCTGGTTCGGAATCTGTTCCGCTAGAAATTTCCACGATCTCCTCGTCGACTTCGTATTCCTCTCCGACTTCGATTTCGAATTCTTCTTCGACCTCTTCTTCGATTTCTTCTTCAATTTCCTCTGGGTCTTCCTCCGGGTCTTCTTCTATCCAGTCGCCATTACCTTGATTTAGGTAGTAGGGGTCTCCCGGTAAAGGAAATCCGGCCATTTGTCTGTACTGGGATAGAGGTATGAGATTTTTATAAGAAAAGAATTTCTAATTAACGAATTCCTAAGCCTATTTATATCTTTACTGAGCGCAATGTTTTATCGTTTAATAATAGACTTATATTATTTCAATTTAGCGAATTTAGATTTTATAAGTTTTTGGCTTGTTGACTACTACGACCATTCCTCGATGTATATTGGTCAAATCTAGGATAAATATAGTTGATCAGGCTATATTTATTCTTGATTTGATTACATACCCCAAGGCTCAATCGTGGTATTGCAACTTGCCATACTACTTTTTAGAAAAACTTGTCATGACGCGAGACTGATATGTGCGGTAAAAATGTATATATTTAAAAGAAAATATATTTCTATGAAAATGTTGTTATCAGAGGGTTTTTGGTTCCCGTTGTATTTATAGTTTGTATATCTTATGTGGTTAGATATACTTAGTTCACTATAAACAATGCTCTGATACCAATCTGTCACACCCCCAAACAAGAATGGCGGAAACATTCGGGGGTGGATGACTTCACGTAGTATCACAACGATTGAATATTGCAAAGAAAGTAACACAACCATCATATATATAACAATGAAAACGTGTATTGTTGCGTTATACATGTTGTCAAAAGAATATTACAATATGATGAATAAATGTTTAATGATAAAATCATCCTTTGTGTTCCTTCTTCCAAAAGCTGGTAGTTTACCTGTATCACTGATTCCCTGAGAAATACAAGTGGTTTTGAAAAGTGTCAACATTTAAGTTGGTGAGTTCATGAGTGTTCCGAGTTGAAAAGTATATTCCTTTGGGTAGTAATTTGGTAAACGAGATCTTTAGAAAATCCAATATTTTCTTGTAAAATGTAAAAGGTTCCAAAGTTGGACTGTGTTAGTAACTTTTATAAACAATTGATAGCAATAATTTAGTATGAAAATATAATGTAGAAATACTGCGATGCACATATGACCCTTGTAAATCAACCTTGTTTTATACTTTTTATGTGAGTTTTATAACCATACTATTGACACTGACGGCCTGTAACAACATTCTTCAAGTGTTGTAGTGTTATGACATTTGTCACCCCAGACCTGCCGGTCTAACTATAGCTAGTAGTTTAGGTGCGGGATTGTCAATCCCGTATAGATCTATACACAAGTATCACGCTCTCCCTCCAAGAGATTATGGTATATAATACAGGACTTGAAATGCATACAAAAATGTACGTTGAAGTTTAAATGTCTCACATTACCTAGTATAAATAGATTTACAATGAAATAACCTTACTTCTTTTGAAAGTAGTTCGTTTTCAAACGGTATAAAATGTATGATTGACTTGCTAACTATACCCATTATAGTTTTTCAGATAGTATGTTCCATTTCGTAGACATAACTTTGTGATATAATTGCCCTTGTATACCTAAGATGTTTGTATCGATAATCGAAGTTAGAAATTTCATTTATGTTTAGAAAACGATACTTTTAACGTGTAATGTACTTGTATTTCCCCCCCTAAAACATGTAAAAGAATTTGAAAAGTAGGGGTATGAACTCACTTGTTAAGTTTGAAGAGAGGGGCTAGAGTTGAGCAGAGTTTCGATCGCGGATAGTTGCGTTGTCGGGCTCTTCGGGAACTTCTGCAACGTAAATCTTTCGTCGGGGCTCGAGTGCGGATACCGAGGTGAGAAAAGGGTCTCTGGGGCTGGGAGGATGTCTGAGAAATGGTGAAGGTGTGCCAAAACCCGAGCCTTATGCCTTCTATTTATAGGGCTGAAAACCCCCGTACGCGGCGCGTACTACCGGAGTACGCGGGGCGTAGTCAGTACGCGGGGCGTACTTCGGTTACGCGGGGAGTAATAAGGCGTCATGGCTTATGACTCCTGGCTAGCTAGGCGTAGCTTGGGCGGGCCGATGGGACTCGACCCTGGGTCTAGTACGCGGGGCGTACTCCCAGATTACGCGGGGCGTAATCCCTGCTTCCAACTTCTAAATTCCGTAACTTTCGCGTACGAGCTCCGTTTTTCGCGTTCTTTATATCCACGCGTAGGTGAGGTTATGCTCTACAACTTTCATTTAGACTCCGTCGGCTAGTTTTAACTTTATTTTTAATGATACAATTTTAATAGGTCGGGCCTCCTAAAGTTCGTTAAAATTTCATAGGTTCTTTATTCGACGTCGGATTTCGTTTGTCCTTTTATTGTTTTATTACCACCGAGGAGATCTTCAACTTTCGTTTAGGTGGCGATAGCTAAATAATACTCGATCTTCGATCCGAGTTTTTAGCCCTTTACTACTGTTACGAAACTTTGAAAATTCGTAACTTCTTCATACGAGGTTCAAATTGGGCGATCTTTTTATGCACGCTCATCTTTCGACGAGATCTATGACTTTTGTTTAGATACTTTAAGGCTAAAATGTATTTTATAGAGATTTCACTTTTTACGTCAAATTATGTTTTAACGTCGAGTCGTAATTATACGAGTGGTTATAATTTCTTCAATATAACTTGGTTTTGAGTGTTCTTTATGTCTTTGGAAACCTGGGCATGATATCTAATATTCGATGCATCCCAACTTAGATACCTGAACACTTTATTTTTGAGGTTAATTTCGTTGTTTTTAGCTTTCGAGTGTTTACAATGCTTTTGGGAGAAATAGGGTTGTCACATCATCCCCCTGTTAAGGGAATTTCGTCCCGAAATTTAATCTAAGATCAATATTACAAATTAGGAAAAAGATGCGGGTACTTTTGTTTCATTTGATCCTCTCGTTCCCAGGTGTATTCAGGTCCTCGCTTGGCGTTCCAGCGGACCTTCACGATAGGTATGCGGCTTTGTTTGGTCCTTTTGACTTCCCGATCCATGATCTCTACCGGTTCCTCTATAAATTGGAGGTTTTCGTTTATTGCGATTTCGTCTAGAGGGACGACAAGGGTCTCGTCGGATAAGCATTTCTTCAGGTTTGACACATGAAAGGTAGGGTGTACATTGTGGAGTTCCTGAGGTAGTCTAAGTTTGTAAGCCACTGGACCGATCCTCGCAAGGATCTCGAATGGTCCGATGTATCTGGGGTTCAGTTTCCCACGTTTTCCGAAGCGTATCAATCCTTTCCATGGCGAGACTTTTAGTAGGACACGGTCTCCAACTTGGAATTCCAAGGGTTTTCGTCTCTGATCTGCATAACTCTTTTGTCTATCCCTTGATGCCTTTAGACGTTCTCGGATTTGAACAATCTTCTCCGTAGTTTCCCGTATGATTTCTGGCCCAGTAAGTGTGTTGTCAGTTGCTTGTCCTTTTGCTAGTTGGGTGTCTCCCACTTCGGCCCAGCATAAAGGTGACCTGCACTTGCGGCCATAGAGGGCTTCGAACGGGGCAGCTTTGATACTGGTGTGGTAGCTATTGTTGTACGAGAACTCGACCAAGGGTAGATGTGTGTCCCATGCTTTGCCGAAATCGATTACGCAGGCCCTCAGCATGTCTTCTAGGGTTTGTATGGTTCTCTCGCTCTGGCCGTCGGTTTGAGGGTGATAGGCGGTACTCATGTCTAGTCTTGTCCCCAAAGCTCTTTGTAGCGACTGCCAGAATCTTGAGGTGAATCTACTATCTCGGTCCGAGATAATGGATACGGGCACACCGTGCAGTCGTACAATTTCCCTGAGGTACGTCCTTGTTAACTTCTCCAATTTATCCGTCTCTTTGATCGGTAGAAAATGCGTTGATTTAGTTAACCTGTCGACAATTACCCAAATGGTGTCGAGTCCGTTTGTCGTTTTGGGTAACTTGGTTATGAAATCCATAGTTATCCGCTCCCACTTCCATTCGGGTATTTCTGGTTGTTGTAATAAACCTGAAGGTTTTTGGTATTCTATTTTGACCTTAGCGCACGTCAGACATTTACTCACGTAGGTAGCAATTTCGGCTTTCATGTTCGGCCACCAGTACAACTTCTTGAGGTCGAGATACATCTTGTCGGAGCCGGGATGTATGGAGTATCGTGTTTTATGGGCTTCGTCCATGACGATTTCTCTGAATCCACCAAACTTTGGTGTCCATATTCGATCCATGAAATAACGAACTCCGTCGTTCTTGGTTTCAAGATTCTTATCCATTCCTCTTAGGGTTTCTCCTGCCACATTTTCAGCTTTCAAGGCTTCCATTTGGGCTTCCTTGATTTGCGTGGACAGGTGGGAATGGATCGTCATAGTTAGGGACTTCACTCGGCGACCGGAGTATTCCTTCCTACTGAGTGCATCCGCCACCACATTAGCCTTTCCGGGGTGATATCGAATTTCGCATTCGTAATCACTTAGTAGCTCTACCCACCGTCTTTGTCTCATGTTGAGTTCTTTCTGGTTGAGAATATGTTGAAGGCTTTTATGGTCAGTGAAGATCGTGCATTTTGTGCCGTAGAGGTAGTGTCTCCATATCTTTAGAGCGAAAACGACTGCTCCTAGCTCAAGATCGTGCGTTGTGTAGTTCACTTCATGCGTCTTGAGTTGTCTTGAGGCATAGGCGATGACCTTCCCTCGTTGCATTAGGACACAACCGAGTCCTTGGTTTGATGCATCACAATAGACCACGAAGTCCTCTGTCCCTTCTGGCAGGGTTAGGATGGGTGCACTACATAATGCTCGTTTTAACGTTTGAAATGCGGCATCTTGTTTTTCTCCCCAGTCGAAGGTCACATTTTTCTGAGTCAGTGTGGTGAGTGGCTTGGCAATCTTGGAAAAATTCTGTATGAACCTTCGGTAATACCCGGCGAGTCCTAAAAATTGTCGGATCTCTGTAGGGGTTCTTGGGATCGTCCAATTCTCTATTGCCTTGATCATCGAGGGATCCACGTGTATTCCTTCCTTGCTTACTACGTGTCCTAGAAAATCCACCTCTCGAATCCAAAATTCGCACTTGGAAAATTTTGCATAAAGTTTCTCTGCCCTTAATGTTTCTAGAACTTGGCGGAGATGTTGGATGTGTTCTTCCTGGTTTCTAGAATAGATGAGTATATCATCTATGAACACGATCACGAATTTGTCCAGGAAGGGGCGACATACTCGATTCATCAAATCCATGAACACTGCTGGCGCGTTTGTCAATCCGAAGGGCATCACTACAAACTCGTAGTGACCATATCGTGTTCGGAAAGCCGTTTTAGGGATGTCTCCTTCTAGTACTCGTAGCTGGTGATAACCGGATCTTAGGTCGATTTTCGAGAAGTAGCTCGCTCCTTGTAGTTGGTCAAAAAGATCGTCTATACGTGGAAGGGGATATCGGTTTTTGATTGTCAGTTTGTTCAGTTCTCGATAATCGATGCACATGCGAAAAGATCCGTCCTTCTTTTTCACGAACGGGACTGGTGCACCCCATGGTGAGAAACTTGGCCTAATGAATCCCTTGCTCAACAGCTCGTTCAATTGACTGGACAGTTCCTGCATCTCGGCTGGAGCTAAACGGTACGGTGACTTTGCTACTGGGGTGGCTCCGGGAATCAAGTCGATTCTGAATTCGACTTGACGTTCTGGTGGGACTCCTGGGAGATCTTCTGGGAAAATGTCTGGGAAGTTGCAGACTTCTGGAATATCTTTAATGTTCTTTGGTTCTTTCTTCTGGTCTACTACGTGGGCTAGAAAGGCATGGTATTTCTTGCGAAGATATTTTCGTGCTGTAATACAGGAGATGATTTGTAATTTTGCACTAGGTTTGTCTCCATATATGATGAGATTTTCACCGTTGGGAAGATTGAGACGAACGGCCTTTTCATGGCAAAGAATGTCGGCATGGTGAAGACTCAGCCAGTCCATACCGATGATTATATCAAAACTTCTTATCGAAATGGGCATAAGGTCGATTGGAAATAAATGTTCGTTTAAATTCAATGTGCACTCGACGTACATATCACTTGTGCTTTCTGTTTTTCCATTAGCCATTTCTACCGTGAATATTTTATTAAGTGGTTGGGGTCTCTGGTTAAGTAGATGTTTGAATTTATGGCTCACAAAACTTCTCTCCGCACCGCAATCAAATAGTATGCATGCATAAATGTTGTTGAGGAGAAACGTACCCGTAACTACTGTTGGATCAGTTATTGCTTCATTTTGACCTATCGCCAGCACTCTCCCAATACCACCAACATTCCTTGTCTTGGGGCAGTCCCTCTTGAAATGCCCGGTTTCTCCACATCCATAACAGGCTTGACTTACCCCATTACTAGGAACTTGAGTGAATGGCCGCGCTGGTGCCTTACAGAAACGGGCTGTGTGCCCTTTCCTGTCACAGTTCTTACAGTACATTTCGCGGCAATTTCCGTGGTGATGGTAGTTGCATTTGCTGCACTTTGGCAAGTTCCCTGCATATTGTCTTGTTGGCGTCGAAGTTGTAGGAGTTGTGCTGGGAGTAGTAGCAGCATGAACCGCCACCATTTGTCTCTTTGAAGGTTCTTGAGAGGTTAGTCCCTTCCTCTTGTTCCAGTATTTCTTCTTGCTGTTGTTATTGTTGTCATTATTCCCTTTGGTTGGTTCAGTTGCGATAGTCGTGACTCCTTGGCAGACGCCATGATCCACAAGAGATTGCGCCAGTTCTTTGGCACTATCGAAGGTCATGGGCTTTGAAGCTAGCACACTTCCTCGCAGTTGGGGTGATAATCCCCAGATGTATCTCTCCACTTTTTGGCTTTCTTGAATTAACATCCCAGGACAAAGCGTTATCAAATCGCTGAACCTATTGGTGTAGCCTGCGATGTCCGATCCTTTCATCGAAAGGTTCCACAATTCTTGTTCCAGCTTCTGAATTTCGCCCCTTGGGCAGTATTCCCGTAGGAGCATTCGCTTCAAATTCTCCCAACCCATGGAGTTTGCCACCACCAGGGTTAGTGTCTTGACGTGGCCGTTCCACCATGTCAAGGCGCGTTCAGAGAATGTACAGGCAGCAAATTTTACTTTGCTTTCTTCCGGGCATGTGCAAATTTCAAATACGGCTTCCGTCTTCTCTATCCATTGGGATAGAGCCAACACTCCTCCAGTTCCATAAAAGGGAATAGGTTTTCCATTAGTGAAGTCTTTGTAAGTGCAGACTCCAGTACGGCCTTGGCTCGGGCCGTTGGTAAAGCTATTTATTCCACCTCCAGACCCATTGTTGCTCATTTGAGCCATCGTCGCGGTTACAGCGGCCGTTACAGCAGTTTGGAACATAGCTGCATCCATAGTCGGTGGTGGAGGTGGTGCTGGAGTTGAGTTTCTGCGTGTTGTTCTACGAGGAGGCATGTTCTGGTAGAGAAAATAAGAATGAATTCTATAAGTTTCTATTGTTTTGACAATCGTGTAATTGAGGGTTAGTCGTATGTTGTAATTTGTTTTGGCTTTAGTTTTTTTTTTTTTTTTTTTTTTTTGTTTTTTCAAGTTAGATATAACAATTTAATTAATTTCGAGAGGTATATAAAGAGGCACTGCATATATATATATCACACCTAAGGTGTGTTTCATAAGGCTTCTAGGAAAATTTGACCTATTTAAGAGGTCTCCGTTTTACAGATACAAAAGAAAATAAGAGAAAAACTTTATCCGCGGTCCTAGTCTATATCAAAATTTGTTGGAGCTTGACCAAACTCTACTTGTGGCGTTTGGAGCTGGATTCAGCATCTTGCCGTTTGACTCCCATCAGTCGCCTCTCGAATTCCGCTTGTTGTTCTTTCATCTCTCTTATATCATCTATAGCTGTTATCATTTGGTTCTGTAGTGTCCCCGTGTAGATTTGGAGATTCTCATGTAGTCCGTCCAAACGGCTGATGTCGGAGGCGTTACCTTGGGTAGCAGCATTGATCTCTCGAATTCGGGTTGCTTGTTGTTCTGCCTGGTAGTTCTGGTTAGCTATAGCGTTCACGACAACGGGAAGTGCCCGATCAGCGGAGCCTCCTCCACTGACGTTGTAAAAATCCCGACACATGCCAAATGGAGGACGCACGCCTTGCTGACGGCTCCAGTAGTAAAGGTGGCTTCCCCATATGGGAATGGGTCCCGGTTGATGTGGCCTGATCACTGGAGGATGGGGGATGGGAGGGTCAATTACTTCTGGTTCGGAATCTGTTCCGCTAGAAATTTCCACGATCTCCTCGTCGACTTCGTATTCCTCTCCGACTTCGATTTCGAATTCTTCTTCGACCTCTTCTTCGATTTCTTCTTCAATTTCCTCTGGGTCTTCCTCCGGGTCTTCTTCTATCCAGCCGCCATTACCTTGATTTAGGTAGTAGGGGTCTCCCGGTAAAGGAAATCCGGCCATTTGTCTGTACTGGGATAGAGGTATGAGATTTTTATAAGAAAATAATTTCTAATTAACGAATTCCTAAGCCTATTTATATCTTTACTGAGCGCAATGTTTTATCGTTTAATAATAGACTTATATTATTTCAATTTAGCGAATTTAGATTTTATAAGTTTTTGGCTTGTTGACTACTACGACCATTCCTCGATGTATATTGGTCAAATCTAGGATAAATATAGTTGATCAGGCTATATTTATTCTTGATTTGATTACATACCCCAAGGCTCAATCGTGGTATTGCAACTTGCCATACTACTTTTTAGAAAAACTTGTCATGACGCGAGACTGATATGTGCGGTAAAAATGTATATATTTAAAAGAAAATATATTTCTATGAAAATGTTGTTATCAGATGGTTTTTGGTTCCCGTTGTATTTATAGTTTGTATATCTTATGTGGTTAGATATACTTAGTTCACTATAAACAATGCTCTGATACCAATCTGTCACACCCCCAAACCAGAATGGCGGAAACATTCGGGGGTGGATGACTTCACGTAGTATCACAACGATTGAATATTGCAAAGAAAGTAACACAACCATCATATATATAACAATGAAAACGTGTATTGTTGCGTTATACATGTTGTCAAAAGAATATTACAATATGATGAATAAATGTTTAATGATAAAATCATCCTTTGTGTTCCTTCTTCCAAAAGCTGGTAGTTTACCTGTATCACTGATTCCCTGAGAAATACAAGTGGTTTTGAAAAGTGTCAACATTTAAGTTGGTGAGTTCATGAGTGTTCCGAGTTGAAAAGTATATTCCTTTGGGTAGTAATTTGGTAAACGAGATCTTTAGAAAATCCAATATTTTCTTGTAAAATGTAAAAGGTTCCAAAGTTGGACTGTGTTAGTAACTTTTATAAACAATTGATAGCAATAATTTAGTATGAAAATATAATGTAGAAATACTGCGATGCACATATGACCCTTGTAAATCAACCTTGTTTTATACTTTTTATGTGAGTTTTATAACCATACTATTGACACTGACGGCCTGTAACAACATTCTTCAAGTGTTGTAGTGTTATGACATTTGTCACCCCAGACCTGCCGGTCTAACTATAGCTAGTAGTTTAGGTGCGGGATTGTCAATCCCGTATAGATCTATACACAAGTATCACGCTCTCCCTCCAAGAGATTATGGTATATAATACAGGACTTGAAATGCATACAAAAATGTACGTTGAAGTTTAAATGTCTCACATTACCTAGTATAAATAGATTTACAATGAAATAACCTTACTTCTTTTGAAAGTAGTTCGTTTTCAAACGGTATAAAATGTATGATTGACTTGCTAACTATACCCATTATAGTTTTTCAGATAGTATGTTCCATTTCGTAGACATAACTTTGTGATATAATTGCCCTTGTATACTTAAGATGTTTGTATCGATAATCGAAGTTAGAAATTTCATTTATGTTTAGAAAACGATACTTTTAACGTGTAATGTACTTGTATTTCCCCCCCTAAAACATGTAAAAGAATTTGAAAAGTAGGGGTATGAACTCACTTGTTAAGTTTGAATAGAGGGGCTAGAGTTGAGTAGAGTTTCGATCGCGGATAGTTGCGTTGTCGGGCTCTTCGGGAACTTCTGCAACGTAAATCTTTCGTCAGGGCTCGAGTGCGGATACCGAGGTGAGAAAAGGGTCTCTGGGGCTGGGAGGATGTCTGAGAAATGGTGAAGGTGTGCCAAAACCCGAGCCTTATGCCTTCTATTTATAGGGCTGAAAACCCCCGTACGCGGCGCGTACTGCCGGAGTACGCGGGGCGTAGTCAGTACGCGGGGCGTACTTCGGTTACGCGGGGCGTAATAAGGCGTCATGGCTTACGACTCCTGGCTAGCTAGGCGTAGCTTGGGCGGGCCGATGGGACTCGACCCTGGGTCTAGTACGCGGGGCGTACTCCCAGATTACGCGGGGCGTAATCCCTGCTTCCAACTTCTAAATTCCGTAACTTTCGCGTACGAGCTCCGTTTTTCGCGTTCTTTATATCCACGCGTAGGTGAGGTTATGCTCTACAACTTTCATTTAGACTCCGTCGGCTAGTTTTAACTTTATTTTTAATGATACAATTTTAATAGGCCGGGCCTCCTAAAGTTCGTTAAAATTTCATAGGTTCTTTATTCGACGTCGGCTTTCGTTTGTCCTTTTATTGTTTTATTACCACCGAGGAGATCTTCAACTTTCGTTTAGGTGGCGATAGCTAAATAATACTCGATCTTCGATCCGAGTTTTTAGCCCTTTACTACTGTTACGAAACTTTGAAAATTCGTAACTTCTTCATACGAGGTCCAAATTGGGCGATCTTTTTATGCACGCTCATCTTTCGACGAGATCTACGACTTTTGTTTAGATACTTTAAGGCTAAAATGTATTTTATAGAGATTTCACTTTTTATGTCAAATTATGTTTTAACGTCGAGTCGTAATTATACGAGTGGTTATAATTTATTCAATATAACTCGGTTTTGAGTGTTCTTTATGTCTTTGGAAACCTGGGCATGATATCTAATATTCGATGCATCCCAACTTAGATACCTGAACACTTTATTTTTGAGGTTAATTTCGTTGTTTTTAGCTTTCGAGTGTTTACAATGCTTTTGGGAGAAATAGGGTTGTCACAGTATTGACCCCGATTTTGGATATTATTCGGGGAGCTCAGGCAGAGGCTGCGGAGCCAGAACATCAGAAGAGGGAGCGGGTTATGAGTCAGGTATTAGGATTCGTCACGGATGGTCGAGGGCTTATGACTTTTCAGGGTCGGATTTGGGTACCGTATGTGGGCGGTGTGCGTACTATTTTGATGGAGGAAGCACATCGATCGAAATTCTCGATTCATCCCGGTGCTACGAAAATGTATTTGGATCTAAGGAAGGAGTACTGGTGGCCCTGTATGAAAAGGGATGTCGCTTGGTTTGTCGAGAGCTGCTTGACTTGTCGGCAGGCCAAGGCCGAGCACCAGCGACCGCACGGTAAGCTGCAACCGTTAGATATTGCCGAATGGAAGTGGGAACAAATTACTATGGATTTCATCACAAAGTTGCCGCGGAATGCGAGGGGAGTCGATGCGATTTGGGTGATCGTGGATAGATTGACGAAGAGCGCTCATTTTCTAGCCATCAGTGAGAGCTCTTCTGCGGAGAAGTTGGCGGAGTTATATGTGAGGGAGGTAGTATCGTGGCATGGAGTGCCAATCTCGATTATTTCAGACCGTGATGTGCGTTTCACTTCCAGGTTCTGGAAGAAGTTCCATGAGGAGTTGGGTACTAGGCTGCATTTTAGTACCGCATATCATCCCCAGACAGACGGTCAGAGTGAGCGGACGATTCAGACACTCGAGGACATGCTCTGGGCATGTGTGTTGGATTTCAGGGGTAGCTGGGATGTATATTTACCCTTGGCAGAGTTTTCCTACAACAACAGCCATCATTCGAGCATTGGTATGCCACCCTTTGAGTTGTTGTATGGGCGGAGGTGTCGCACCCCCATCTGTTGGGGTGAGGTAGGGCAGCGGGTTATGGGTAGCACGGAGATTGTACTCCAGACGACCGAGCAGATTCAGCTGGTCAGGCAGAGGTTGTTGACCGCTCAGAGCCGATAGAAGAGTTATGCAAACAGACGCTGGTCCGAGCTTGAGTTTCAGGTCGGTGATCTTATACTCCTGAAGGTCTCTCCTTGGAAAGGAGTGATTCGATTCAGGAAGAGGGGCAAGTTGGGGCCCTGATATATTGGTCCTTTCCGTGTGATCGCGAGGGTGGGCCGGGTAGCCTACCGTTTAGACTTGCCAACAGAGTTGGGGCAGATTCACGACACGTTCCATGTGTCGCAGTTGAGGAAGTGTATAACCGATGAATCGGTAGTGGTTCCATTAGGGGATATTCAGGTTGATGCGAGCCTGAATTATGCTGAGAGACCAGTAGCCATCAGAGATCAGAAGATCAAGGTTTTGAGGAACAAGGAGGTACCCCTGGTGTTGGTTCAGTTGCTGCATCGGAAGGGATTAGAGATGACCTGGTAGCCGGAGCGTGATATGCGTGAGCAGCATCCGGAGCCATTTGCAGACCGAGACTTCGAGGGCGAAGTCTTTTTCTAGTGGGGGAGAATTGTAACAGCCCGAATTTCCAGGTATCTTTAATTTCATATTTTTCGTATTTTGTGAGGGGACTCGGCGAGTGGGAGGTTGAACTCGCCGAGTCGGGTCGCGGTTTTGGACGAAGGTTCGCGTCCGGACTCGGCGAGTCCAAGGGATGGACTCGGCGAGTCCGTGCTGTTTAATGAAACCCTAATTTTCCAGTCCTAAGCCCTATTTAAAGGACCTTATGGCCCTTCATTGCGGCCACCTTGAGCCTTGAGTGCACCAAAGCAGCTGAGAGTCCTTGTGAGTGAGATAAGAGGCTATTTGTTCACCAATTTGTGTGTTATTGCAAGAAAGGAAGGAGAAGATCAAGCTAGAAGAGTTGGGGAGCTTGGATCTGCTTCTATTTCATCAAGGGAAGCTTCTTGAGGTAACTTTCAGAGCTAATCTTCGTGTTTTGGTTGATATGTCAAATCTAGGGTTTCTTCTTGCCTTATTTGACTTGTATTTGAAGTGTGAAAGGTCGCATGGAGATATGGAACCTAGATCTGGACATTAGTAGGTCCAGAAGGCCCCAAATGATATGCTTTATGTCCATTTTTTTGAGTTGGAGACTAGGGTTGCCATATTAGAGGTTATTTCCCCAAAAAGAGCCTTGTAAGTGTTGCATGGCGGCCAAGACTGAGACTTTACGTGATAAATGAGCTTGGGAAGGCCAGATCTATTTGTCTATGGAACGGATCTGACCGTAGAAGCATGTTTTAGCTGATGCATGGCATGGACTCGCTGAGTCTGAAGAACAAACTCGACGAGTAGCTTGAAGATTGTCCTTAAAACCACTCAGTGAGTAGTCCTGCCGAGTTATGGGTGACTTAGTGAGTCACAGAGAGTTAGAGAGGGATTGACAGGTGGACCGAGTCGAGTTAGGACTCGCCGAGTTGTCCTTGCGACTCAGCGAGTTGAGTCGCGGTGGCCCCGTGATTCATGACCAGGTGGAACTCGTCGAGTCAGGGGAGTACTCGACGTGTCAAGGGGAAATCCTTGCGAGTTGGTGAAAACGCGTAGACTCGCCGAGCCGCTCTAGTGCAGTCACCGAGTTCGGTCAAATTGACCATTGACTGTTGACCAGAGTTGACCAGTGTTGACTTGATAGGGATGGTTAACCTTAGTGGTACAAGTATTAATTATAGATATATGATGTTATAGAGGATTATAGCTCGGGGGTTCGAGCACGAGTGATTTCCAGGGTTTGCGAGTTATCGAGATATACGAGGTGAGTCTTCTCACTATACTGTACCTGGAAGGGTTTGACTGTGTGACTGGAAGGTCGGATATGCTATGAGATATATGTGTTATGTGTGATAAGTTATTCTTTATATGTGACATGTATGATATGCTTGATATGGGCCGGAAGGCATTGTACAATGGACCGTAAGGTTGACGTGGGTAGGACCGGAAGGTTCACCCAGTCGGGACGGAAGTCCCTTGAGACACATGGACCGGAAGGTCAGGGCCTGGAAAGGCGAATGTGCGTAGGTTGTATTTTGGGGAACTCACTAAGCATTTATGCTTATCATTGTTGTGTTATGTGTTTTAGGTACTAGCGAGGACCGTGGGAAGGCGGCGACGTGATCATACACACACTCGGGGAAAACTATTTTGTGATCTTTGTTATGTAATCGGTCTAGACAATATTGTTTACGTTATAACTTAAATTATTACTCGATGTTTTTGATGTTTGTAAAAATGAAAAAATTGGTTTAAAATTTACGTCGTTACAATCCAGAGATCCAACATTGCCCTGAATTGGGAAGTAAGGGTCTCCAGGGATATGAAATACAGCCATGTTATCTACGCGAGAAGTAGGGGTAAAAGAATCAGTTTAACAGACGTACTAAATAAGATATTTATAGTAACATGAAATACTCCTATAGTATTTTAAGTTATGTTTTTTTCTAAAGTTCTCATTGTAGTAGTGTTGGTAAGTGTTCAGACGTGTTGCCATATCACAACCATTCTTGGGCATATCCTAATCACTCCTCGAACCAGCATAGTTGATCAGGCTATGCCACTCCTAGGACTGAGCATACATCCCCGAGCTTACTTGTGATATTCAACAATCGTAATACTTTTGTATTTGTCATTGTGACACTAATTTTAATATAAATGCAGGTATGTATACTTAGTTAAATATTTTATTATTTAAAAGTATAAACTCTTGGTCAGAGTGTTTTAATCCTATTGTGTTTATAGTTATTATATATTTTATGGGTTGATATACTCAATCCACTATGAACAATGCTCTGATACCAATCTGTCACACCCCAAAACCGAGAACGGCGGAAACGTTCTGGGGCGGAGGACGTCACGTATAGTATCAAAACACAGTAATAGCAAACAAGTAAACAAGCATCATCCATTGCATTAAATATATAATTTTAATACATGTGTGTTCTTTGTAATATAATAGACACCAAAAATGAATGATCAAAATAAAAGACGAATCTTGTCTGTACTCTGTCTTCTCAAAAACCTGCCACCGGCACCTGTCTACTGATGACCTGAGAATACAAGTTATTTTGAAAGCATAGATCAGCATTTAAGCTGGTGAATTCATAAGTATTTTAGTGTCTTTGATTTATAAAACTGTAAGGAAAAGACTTGCAAATGTTTGATGAAAAACTTTGTATTAGTATGAAAACCCTAGAAAATCCCAAATTTCCTACTAGTATAAAATGTAGTCTTCTACATAGTCTACCTCATCGTTTAAGTGAATGTGTCACAAAATAAAAGTAAAAGGGAAGATAATATAATCATTGAAATATTATCCTTTGGTACTAGGATAAACACGGCAAAGTAACTTGCCGAATAGTATTAATCGTAGACATCCGTCGATGTGCATGGTCCCTCTGTAGCTAACAGCTGGGTGTAGAATGGTTAGTCCCGTACGTATATAATAGTATCTACTCATATAATATGTAATAGTATCTCATCATATAGTATGTAATAGTATCTCTTCATATAGTATGTAATTATATCTCTTCATATAGTATGTAATAGTATCTCTTCATATAGTATCTACTACATTTCTATAGACTCATGAATGAACGGACGCTTGTATGTTCCAATTGTACTGGGAATAGTAAGTAGTATCTCCTAAACTATACATATTATAGTTTACTAGTAATGTAGTTTGAAGTGTCCATGTATGTTTATACACCTTTTCTAAACAAGGTGTTGGAGCTGAAGTCACAACCACCTTATCAAATACATACGTATATATATATATATATATATATATATATATATATATATATATATATATATATATATATATATATATATATATATACACACACACACACTTACTACATAAGTGTATAGATATGGTTTTTAACAATACATAAGTTGAAAATAGGTTTTGTAATACATTTAAAGGGTTTGAAAAAATAAACAATAATGACTTGAATGTCAGTTTATAAAACGATTTAAAAGTGGTTTGTTTGATAAGACGGTTTGAAAGTATAGTAAATCCATCTGTTTGGTAGTTATTAATCACATGTGATTGATATAATAACTATGATATTCAACTTGTATCCCCCCATAAAAGCATTTAAAAGCATGAAAAAGCATTTAAAAGGTTGTTTAAGGGGTATGAACTCACCTGAAATAAGTGATGCGATAGTAGGATCGATAAAGGATGCTAAGTGTCAAGTGAGGACTTGAACACACACAATGATCCTAGTTAACATATAATGAAACATTTATGTATCTAATTAGTCATTTAACAACTAATTAACCAATTTAAAACACCCTAGGACATGGAAACACTTTGATTCAAGTGTTATAGGTACCAGAGGGTTGCATCTAAAGATTGTATGGCATGGAATTGGAGTTTATGGACCAAGGACCACTCCTTATGGAATTTACGGTCCATGGTCATTTACCCAGGAGTTTATGGCCGTAAACTCATGGTACTAAGTTCCAGTTGGTGTTTTGAGGTCTTATAAGTAAAGATTGAGCATCCATTGATCAAGTCCAAGCCTTAGGAAGCATTAGGGGCACATTATCACCACTTTGTAGAGTTTACAACCTAAGGACCATTTCCTTATGTGTTTACGGCCATAAATGCTTATGGGGACATGGTTTCTTTGTTGTTAAAGTCCTAAACACTGCAAGGAAGGATCAAGACTAGCATCGAAGTCTTAGGAAGGGACTAGGGTTCATTTAACCCCATTTAGAAGAGTTTACGGCCCAAGAACATCCCTTGGCCGTAAACTCCATTGATCATATGTTTCTTGATGTTTTCTAAGTGTAAACAAGTTCATTCTAAGCACACAAGTAGCTAGCGCAAGTGTACTTACAAGATAGAAGCTTGATTGGGTGTTTAAGGTCCAAGAACACTAGTGTGTGTTCTTGGTGTTTTGAAGAAAACTTGAAGATCTAAGTGAAAATCAAGAATGAATGGATGAAATGATGTATAAACACTAGATGTTAGGTTATAACAACAAATCAAGTTAAGCAACACTTACGTTTTCGGAAGATCGGGTGACGAACGGGATGCTACTTGAGAGAGAATGGTAAGTGTTCTTGAGTTTGGAAATGAGGAAGTGAAAGAATGGAGAGTAAACTCATGCCTAAGGCATGAGTTTGCAACCCTAAGAGATTTCACGGCCCAAACCCTCCTTGTTTGGCCGTGAACACCAATCCTAGGTGCTGATTGGTCCATTGCTATCCCGATATTCTAGAAATCACTTCCTTTTGTCCGTTCGTTTCATGAATAATTAATAAAAATACTCAAATAGACTTTAAACCGGCTAAAATTTAGCAGAAAAGTATTTAACTTTTAATTGAAGTTCTGGACTGTAGGGTTTATACGAATGAAAATTTTGGGTTTTCACAATAGCACATGTAATCGATCCTATATCCGAAACACATGGGACACGATTCATAAAGACATGATACTGGACCAGTCTTTTGCTATAATATTTCTATTTCTATTTGCCAAGTGCTCATAATTCAGATTATGAAAAGGGACGCCATACTCTTAATCGAATTTTAGAACGCAAATAATGGACCCATATATAAAATTTCCTTATGTTGAGCCATTCCAACATAAAATTCATATATATATATATATATATATATATATATATATATATATATATACACATACTTGACTAAAGATGATTAAAACCTCAATCTAAGCTTCTAGAATTGAAATGAAGTATAATTTCCTCTCCCTTAATTTTAACAAAGCAACCTTTTTCCCAATTGAAACCTTTTGTTTTCTATAATTAACATTGCTAACTTGCAACACTTATTATAATTATCATGCTCCCACTTGCATGATGATTATTAGCATAAAAGGTATGCTACCACTAGCTATGACATGTACTCAGAAATCAGCTAGACTTTTAGAAATCAATAGTTTATTGATCTTCTTACCAAAGTTCATATTTCTGATATGAGATGCTTTGATAAAACTTTATCAAAATCATACACCTTTCCCTAGATAGTGCACATGTGTGTCTAAACAATTTTAGAACTATGAAGAGGGATGCTGTAATCATAGTCTCAATTGTTTTGACCTTTGACATTCCTCACAAGTCCATGTTAGTGTGCCAGTTAACCACACACGCTCCACTAACGACTTTGAGAATGCAAACACACTTGCTATCTACCTAAAACCTGCTTAGTGAAAGCGTTTCCTCACCATCATTTTCATGAATCGGAGAGAAACCTTATGACACTTAGATTTTCTGGTGTATGTGTTCCTATCCATGTGAATTTGTCAAAACCATAATCACAAGACATGGTTAGTGACAAATCCAAACTCTTATGGATTGAACTTGTGCAGTCTTAACTTCTTGCCACCTGGCAGCACAAGGGCCTACCACTACTAGAAAAATAGCCTTTTACGATGCTCATTGCGTGTCATAAAAGGCTCAGACGACGCGCAAATGCGCGTCAAGGAAGGCCCTGTCATAATGAGAGACGATGCGCTATAGACGACGCTCATTTACGACGCGCAGTTACGATGCGCGCTTACGACACGCAATGTGTATCAAGGAAGGCCCTGTCATAAAGGAAGACGACACGCATTCGCGTGTCGTTACCTTATGACGCGTGTGTTAATGACACGCAATGCGTATCAAGAAAGCCACTGTCAAGAAAGGCCATGTCATAAATGAAGATGACACACATTTTTGCATATCATAATTTTAAATGTTTAATAAAAAATATTATTTATAGATTTACTTATTTTCAAATTAAATTTATATTTAATGTTTCATAGTAGAAAATAAAATATCATATACAAAAAATAGAATCCATTGCATATATTTAATGTCATACAATTCTATTTCTTACAATATATAAATTTGCATCTAATCTACTATGTACATCGAATTCCAACTAACTAAAGTTGCATCTTGCCTTTCATAATTCTTTAAGACTAATGCTCCAAGCAGCTGATTATATGACTTAGCAAAATTCAACTCCAAGTCTTTACTGCATCTTGCTGATAATGCTGCAAGATTTAATTAAAATTCAACTCCAAGTCTTTACTCAATAATCAAAATCCCAAGAGCAACATCCATTGTAGAGGCAAGTTCATTTTCAAAACAAAACATAGTATTTATAATGATAAGGATGTGGAGGGTACACTGTAAAAACTCAGACATGGCTATAATGGAGATAACAGGGATATATATATATATATATATATATATATATATATATATATATATATATATATATATATATATACCTTAAACAAATTAGCTTCCAGATCAGATTGAGAGCTGCAAAAAAACTAATATATGTTAAGGTAGTATTTGGAGGATGTAATATGATGAGATACATGTCCAGAAGGCTATTATCTATGAGCTTGACCAACACCAAAGGCATTATTGGTAGAAATAATGTTACTATTTGTAGGGTTGATAGGGATAATGTCTCCTCACTTTGCTCATGTACTGAAGCTCCCTGTTGAATATATTATGTTTTTCTATGCATATGGGAACATGGGGAGGCCTCATATGGGGGTAGATTTGTCATTTGACATACCGGTGACTAAACTGAAGGTGAAGACAAAAGCATTTTCATGAAATTTTTTGTTCATATGAATTCCTTCTACATAGGGTAA
The DNA here is from genome assembly GCF_052625555.1 of Lactuca saligna. Lineage (NCBI taxonomy): Eukaryota > Viridiplantae > Streptophyta > Magnoliopsida > Asterales > Asteraceae > Lactuca > Lactuca saligna. The sequence continues at coordinate 76,228,911 of NC_136418.1, forward strand.
TTAAGCCAACTAACTTGACTAAGTTAACATGGTTTCTAATAGAAACTAGTTTCTAGATGATGAATGGAATATAAATTCAAGTAGGGTTTTGAAGTTTGAACAACAGATATGTTGTTACCTTAACGAGGCCAGGTGGAATTACTAACCATCAACACCAATAGGCCAATGCGGAGCCTTAGCTGCAACATCGAGGCATTGCAGAATTGCTTGCTCTGCCTTAATTATAGATATTGAAAACGCTACACCACAGCACAACACAAAGATATTAGCCACTTTTTTTGCATCAGAAAACAAAATGAACTTAACAAACCTCCCATATCGGTTATGGTTCATATGAGGTGAGATATCGCTTCATCGCTTAACCCGCAAAAAATCCATGTCACAAAATAGAAAAAAAAATAATAATAAAGAAAAAAAATAGTAGGATATCTTCCCTAAAACAACCAATTCTGCAAATATCCAATAACAATGGTAGAACCAATGGTGATCATCTTGCATAATGAAGTGGAGTCGAGAATTGACATGCCATAAATCATTTATTTCTGTCTGTTAAAATACAACTAAGCAGCTGATGTGTCAAAAAAATTTAAAAACTTATGCCACATCATACACATAAGTCATAGTAGGTTGCATGAACCATTGTCCTATTTTGAAACACCATTGCATATTATGTATAACAACAAACATTATTAATCAGAACAAATGTGAAACATTGTTGTATAAATAAGTAACTAACCCTAAACAAGAATTAGGAGTCCCTTATAAGTCTTTAGTAGCATACTAATAACTTCCATTCCACCAAGGTTTTTATAACAATTTAGAGGTCACTAGAAATGCATGGAAAATGAAATTCATCATTTACAAGAACCTACTACCATAATACATACCTCAGAAAGAACCATGAGTATCTGATCAATGTACCAAATCTTATCAGGGGAAAGCCTACAACACCAGTCAAGAAATGTTATTGTGTGTATGATACTTTGAAAATCATCAAATATGCTATAACAATATTACATTCACCAAATTAAAAGATAAAAATGAAACCTTCAACTTACTTTTCTACAATGGAGCAAATTTTTTCAGTAAGATCTCCCTTGAAGTCCTGGTCACTTACATGTAGATAATCAATTAACTCCTTGGGCAAAGGTTTGACATTCGTCTCATTGGATCTGATTTTCATCTTGAGACTGAAACATTTAACAAATCATGAAATTTGATTTAATTAAAACTAAAACATTAAACAAAAATTCATACCTTGTTTAATGGGTGAGAAATCAATTGTTGTTCAAGTTTCTCAATCTGATTTACCAGGTCCACAAACTGAGGTTCTTATATGCCCATATCATGTCAACAGAAGTCATGTATTTTTGAATTAGTTATGAAAAATAAAAGGTCAGTAAAACGCAAATAAAGTTACCTTGACAGGATTAAGTTTTGGAAGACCTTGAGGAAAATGTTTTTGAAGCTCAGGATTCAAAATTTGAAAAACTTTACCAGTCTTGATATTGCAAATAATGGTATTTCAGATACTATTCCTCTCGAGTTTTGGGGCTTGTAAAGTGGGAAAGTACCAGATCTGTCATCAATATTTCACAAGAATTCAGTGATAGGTTTAAGCTCCAACAACTTTGATGGTCTAATAACTAATGTCTCTTCCACTGTGGCATTACTAAATCTTTCCAGAAACAAATTTTTTTGGAGGAATCTCCTTTTTATGTGAGGTTATCCATGGCTTTTTAGTTATACTTGACCTCTCTCATAAGTATCTAAGCGGACAAATTCCAGACTGTTTGTGGCATTTCAAAGAACTAAAAGTTCTTAATTTAGAACACAATAATCTGTCTGGAAGGCTTCCTGCTTCTGTTGGATCTATGATTAAGCTCGAGGCATTGGATTTATACAAGAATGATTTCTCCGAATCTGTCCCAGCTTCTGGGAGGCCCGGCTTTTTCACCACATTTACAACCACCCCCACCCCTAATCTGTCCCAGCTTCTCAAACCTTAACCTGAAACAAAAAAAAAATAGACGAATATAACCTTATCATTTTCTCAAGTATTTGACACTGCCCCAAGTATAATCATAATTTTATGAATAAGTTGATGAACAAACACTTCATTGATCTCAAACAGTTCTTCATGATCATGGGAGCCATGATGACCTCCCTCCACTAATGACTCATCTGTCCCTTCAAGTGCCACATAGGAATCACCTTGGTGTGCCTGGAACATTAAATAAAATATATAATATGGTCTTTAAATATTAATCAAAAAATATAAACATGGTTAAAACAATAAAAAGAACATGACATACTTTGTTGTGATGTGCCTTTAAACTGAAAGGCTTGGGTAGCAGCATCCATGGGACAACAATTAAGGATAGAAGTAGTAGCATAAGCTATCATTGCCATTGCCAATCAGATCATTTCTATTAGTTGTCACCTTCAATAAACTTTAGATGAATACAGTTTATTTTTATAAAAAAATAACATTTTTTGCTTTATTCATTAACTTAATTTACTTAGTTTTCTAGTTATACCTGACTGTCTTTCAGCGGAGATGAGTGATGACGTAAACTCTTTGCTATTCAGTGTTTTCATTTTTTATATTACTTTCAAGTTATGATATGTAATTACTTTTGAACCAGACTTAGTATATACTCATATGCACTTGTCATTAGCCCAACATTGCAACATGCATCTCATGATTTCTTTTATGTTGGATCACATTGAAAAGAACAAAAATAAATATTCTTAGCTAAAGATTACTTTATAATAAAATCCAATAACACAAGTGAAGGAATGTAGTGGTAAACAAAGAAGTATGAGTTGAAAGTTTGGAAATGGAAGTTAACCTCTACTGTTCTTTTAGCTAAATGAAATTCATTTTTCAAATTCTCAACATTTGTACGCTTGATAGCTATCATCTTAATCACACATCTAATATTATAAATATAAAATCATTATTAAAAGATGGATATGATAAATAAAATATTAGAAAGAGGTTAAAAGCTATCTCCATATTAGGTGAACATGAAAGGTATGTTCAAGCACATTTGGCAGTCATCTACCAAATGAGTAAGCATCAACATTAAAAAAGAAGAAAAACCTCAACAGTGAACAGGAGACAGACCCATGACAACTCAAAGATTCTTTTGAGCATTTATACAAACGCATTGTGTGCATATCCATGTTCCACATAATCATATAAAAAGTTTACACTAACATCGGTCCATGTGGTTAGAAATTAATGAATTACAATCCACATACGAAAAATTGATTTTTCCATTTCAGTTGATGGATGAATCTCACTGACACTCAAAAATTGCTTTGATAACAAAATTTATGAAAACATGAACCTGTAAAAAGATTTATCGATGAAAGAGATGAGAATAACACCTCAAAATATGGTACAGTTCACACAAGTCAGCCAGCAAGTGATTATAAAAATTGATTTTAAGGATGCCATTCATCAAAATACTTGCTCTATAAATGAAAAAACCCTAATATCAGAGAGAGAGAGAGAGAGAGAGAGAGAGAGAGATCACGAAGAATCAAAACAGGACCTGAATGTTCAAGTTGTTAGCTCAACCCGTATTTTTCCATCCTCGTCCCAGTTTAGAGAGATGTGCTTGAAATTTCACAAGAATATAGGGTTAGAAAACCTTGGACGACCTACTTCGATTGTGGACTTGATTTTTTTTTCTAATAGAATCACACAATAGGGATGTGAATGAGTATCTGGTGGAAGCTCTCCAATCTTCGTTCCCTTAATTTTATCGTCATCTTTGTGTGCGTGAAGAGCCGAAAAGATAAAAGTAGAAAGAAGGAGAACAAGGCGGGGTTTTCGAATTTTCGGGGATTTCGTTTCCATCTTAGCTATTAAAGGTCGGAAAACGCATGTTTCATCGATTTTTGCATCTAGGTTAGAACGAAGAAGGAAGTGTGGGGAGCAAAAAACCCTAAAAAAAGGGGGTGAACGAATTAACTGGAGATCGATTAACATCTAGAAAGAGATCATTAGCTAATAAAACCAACGAAGCCTTGTTATACGATGAACTTGGAATGATTGAAATAGAACAGGGTAGTGATGCATAAAAGAAAATCCCCAAATTTAATAGTAAATATGCATCCAATCGGACGAACTGATACATTATCGAAATCATCTCTCTCTCCCATTTGTTGTGGTTAATGGGAGAGAGAGAGAGAGAGATTTGTTATAGATAGGGCGGAGGTGGTGAATGAGTTGTTTGGTGATACTGATAAGAAGGAGATCGAGTAGAGATCCGATGAACGAGATGTTTGATGATACTGAAGATGAAGATGAAGGACCTAGGGCTTTTTCTTGCTAAGTAGAAGAGGCGGGGGGATTAATTTTGGGATTCAATAGGCAGGGGTAATTTTCGTCGATTTCATTTCCCGCCTAAAAGGCGTGTTTCACTTAAAATTATAAAGCGACACATTCACATGACACACATTTTATGAAAGGTGCCCTCCGCATTTCGTTTTTTTCTTTTCTGACACTAATTTTACGGCGCGCAAAAATGCGTGCCCTCTATCCTTCAAATTTTGCAAAACTGACATTATCTTTTAGGGCACTTACAAATGCGCATCGTCTATCAGCGAGTGTCATTGTTTGCGCGTCATTAAAGGGCTATTTTCTTGTAGTGTACCATTGCTTCCAAGTTGTTATGCAACCAATTGAGAACTCTCAAAAGTCATATGCAAAGCCAACTTTGACTGGAATGGGCACAAGGGCCTACCATTGCTTCCAAGTTGTTATAAACCTCAAGTTGTGTGCTAGTGATAAACTATAGGTTTTTCTTCATGATTAGATCTAGAAGCTTTTTCAAGATCTTTAAGACTCCCACTATCCTCTTGACATATAAGACTCACTTGCCAAATATTCAAGAGATAGTACGGATTCTTTATCAAGACAAACACTTCACACAATTGGCCTTAGTTGGTATTTTTTTATCTAAAACATCACAACTTAGCAATTTCAAATGTACAAAAGTAGGACAAATTTTACTCTTACATTTGACAAGTGTTATAAACCTTTCTTTAAGATATGTTACTCAACTTATAGTCTTAGAGTATGACTCTAATACTTGTTTTGGAACGAAGTACGAATCATCTTCTTGATTCAACCATTTTAGTAATTCTTGATTCCTCTTCTTAGCCACAGGAATGCACTTAGAGGACCAATTGTGATATGGTTTCTTAATCATGAAAATGATCACAAAACATGATACTAAAGTACTCTCCCATCTTTTCAAATTTGAGAAACTTTTATCTTTCTGCCTAATTTGATTTTTCTCATTCGTTCTGCCATACATTGAAACTTTTCCAATATTTCAGAATTATACTTAAACTTGTAAGTATTTACTAAACTTTGGTAAATCATGACGAATAATCTTATCAATCTTTTGTGGTGGACTTGACCAGTGCACAAGAATGTGTACTCGATCCCTTAGTCCTTCACTTAACTCACATATACATGGGAACAAAGAATTAGTCTTAATTTTCCAAAGCTGAAAGTTGTCATTCATCATACTATACAACTTGGATGACTCTAAGTTTCTATCCTACTGAAAACTTGGGTGATGAGAATCTTTCCTTATTTGGTAAATTTAGACACTACCACAAATGAAAGAATCAAATTCATATTTCCATTATTGCTAGAAACATATAAACATCAATTTTTCCATAAGAGCCATTGCAAGGAGATATAAACTAAAATAAAATCAAAATTTTATTTATTTATAAAATGCGGAAAAACTTTTTCCTTACAATGCAACTTTAATTGAAAACTGTGCTATTACATATTTCCTAGCAATCTATCAAAACTCCTAAGTAGTAGCACAAGAATCCGATCTTCGAACCATGCGATTGAAATCCATCTTCACGATCAGATTCAACATACTCTTTCTTTAGGTGTCCTTCCTTTTGCTTGATTTTGAAGCAAAATCAAACTTTCTGACTAGACCTTCTCTCAGATCTTTCAGGTAGTTAGGGCAGCTTTGCAACTAATGCCCCTTTGTCACACCCCCAAACCAGACGGCGGAAACGTCCTGGGGTTCGTGTGACTAACAATTGAATAATCATCACAATGAATATACATGAAACGTAGCACATTCATCACCAACATTACATAATACAACCATCATAGTTCACATCAAGTACATTGTTCAAATACATAAGTTCTAATTGTTCATGTACGATAAGTGAGATTACATAAATAAAACCATACATACTTGCATATCTTCCAGCTTAACGATTACCTGAGAATACAAGTTATTTTGAAAACGGTCAACATATATAATGTTGGTGAGTTCATAAGTATGTTTGAGAAAACGTTGTTATATCTTTCAAAAAAACCCAGAAAATCCGATATTTTATGTAAATTGTCTGAAAATGATGTGAAAATCCAATATAAATGCATGTGTGAATTTCATAGTTATAGCTTGTATAAAAGTAGTTTAGATTCATTGTATTTTGAATAACTGACCAGTATATATGAATAATTTCCCCAGAAAATCCGATATTTTCTGTTTTATACCAATGTTTAGATTTTTTGTATTGTTAAATAAGAGCTATGTATTGACACCCTCAAAGAGTTTATCGTTAAGAGGTTAAACTTTTGGTATCGAATCCCTATATGAGTTGTTATAACCATGCATGATAATGACTAGGTTGCCCGTCTTGGTATTTTTCCAAATACCGGTATTGATATTAGGATGTTGTCGCCTTAGACTAGCCTAGTCTCGATGTAGCAAGCAACTAAGGCGTGGGGGGTCACCCCGTGTAGATCTATACACAATGTCACACCCCGAAACCGATGGCGGAAGAGTTCCGGGGCGGAGGACGTCATATATAGCATCACAACCAATGAATAACAGAAATCATAGCAACACAACCATTACAGTGAATATTTGAATAAAAATGTTTACATCTGTTTGTAACTCAGTTTGAAATATATCCAATAGTTTTGCAAAATAAAAACTTAAAAACTCTAAATGCTTTGGTTCCTTGAAAATCCAGGAAGTTCTTGTCTACTGATTTCCTGAGAATACAAGCCGTTTGAAAAATATCAGCCTAAAGCTGGTGAGTTCATAAGCAGTAATTTGTAATGAAAACTTATTGATGAGCGAGCCGAAATGATTATGTAGTTTCAAGAAAATCCGATATTTTCTTTAGTGAAAAACGTAGTGTGATCGATTTCGTATAAACCCATGAATGTTCATTTCTGAAAATCGTAGAGATATGCGAAATACTACTTCATGTGACTAGCTAAAGCTAATAATGAAGTATACGTATTTAAATGTAAAACCGTAGCATTAATGATTTGGTTTTGAATACCCTGGCTCGGCCAGTATGCATAGTGTGTTTAGTTCTATTTGGTGTAAATAAAACTACTGAAGAAAACCAGGTTGGTAAACTATCGATGATTTATACATAATGTGAGTCGTATAACCATGCTTGATATGACTAGTGACCTTTCCAACGTTCTTCAGGCATTGATGTTAAATGAAATTTGCACATCTCAGTTGTGCCTGCCTAACTGTAGCTAGCAGTCCAGATGTGGGATTGTCAGTCCCGAATAGATCTATTCACAAACCTCACGCTCTCCCTCCAGGAGACTCTGGATATATACAGTGGTAGGATTTATCCCTGTACACCTGAGGGTATAGTAGTGAAGTAGCGCCTCACAGTATCGTACAATCTAGTTTACATGTAATGCAGTAGCGTTCTACCGTAACAAAAATCCGAATGTATACCACGTGTAGTGAAATATTATAGTGATGAAAATATGATCAAATAGTGATATCAACTATAAACGGTTTCTGTTCCAGTGCATGTGTTTAGTAGAGAAGTTTCTATGGTTGATAAGTTTAGAGAAATCCCAAACTATACCGATTATAGTATGCATGTATAACGTAATGAATAGCGTATCTGTAAAAACTATGCAATTTTAGTAAAAACACCCCTTATGCTCATCATAGTACAAAAGGGAAATAAAGCATGAAGTTTGCATAAGGTTCATGTATGTTCCTGAAAACATTTATGTTTAGCTTATAAGAAAACATTTATGTTTAGCTTTTATTCCCCCCCCCCCCCTGAAAAACCTTAAAAATACGGAAAAATGTAGGGGTATGAACTCACAGTTGCTGCGTGGTGTTGTTGACTGAAATGAAGATTCCCGAGTTGTTGTACGAGACCCTTAACGAAATCCTATTATCAAATAAATACGTATATGTATCTAAATTAGCGATTTCGATAAATAAAGTGTCATAAGAACACTTGAATTCGGTTGAGGAATGTTATCGAGACTTGCTTGTATCGAAGAAATGGGTTTTCAGTCAAAAGTACCACCAAAAAGGTGTTTACGGTCTCTGAAGGTTGGCGAGTTTACGGTTTCTGAAGATTGGCGAATTTACGGTTTCTTAAGATTGGCAAGTTTACGGTTTCTGAAGATTATCGAGTTTACAGCCGTAAACTCAATAACTGAGTTTACGGTCTTTGAATAGACCATAAACTCAGAAAATGGTGTGTGGATGCTGATTTCGATGGGATATAGATTCCAGACGATCCAAAAGGCTCCAAACGGTGTTTTTCGACATTTCCCGAAGTTTAAATGCGTTTTTTAGAGTTTACGGTTGATGATTCTTAGAGAAAGGAGGAGAGAATGCGGCGAGAAACGTCCCAATGAAGTCGGAGGCATCGTATTTATAGGGTGAAAGTGGGATCCATTCGTCCTTGACCCTAAATAGAGTTTACGGTCGTAATCCCATTTACACCAAAAATGTTGATTTCTCGAGATTTTCGGGTTTTCGCGTGATTTTTGGTTCCGGTTCGTAAATATTTTAATTAAATATAACTAGATTATTTTATTGAACCAAAATTTTGACGGAAAAGTTAACGGATCTGAAATTTCATTAACGGAAAATGTGTAACAGAAACGAAAAAAGTTTCGAGTTGTCACATCATCCCCCCGTTAGAGGGAATTTCGTCTCGAAATTCAAACCTAGAATACAAATCATGGATTAGAAAAGAGATGTGGATACTTCAGTTTCATCTGGTCTTCGCGCTCCCAAGTGAATTCAGGTCCCCGCTTGGCATTATAGTGAACCTTCACTATCAGAATGCGAGTTTGTTTCGTTCGTTTGACTTCCCGATCCATGATTTCGAAAGGTTCTTCCACGAAGTTGAGGTTCTCGTTGATTTCGATCTCATCGAGAGGAATCACAAGTGTCTCATCGGATAGACACTTCTTTAGGTTCGATACGTGGAAAACAGGATGAATGTTGTTGAGTTCTCGCGGTAACTGAAGTTTGTATGCTACGGGGCCGATCCTAGCAAGGATCTCGAATGGTCCAATGTACCTTGGGTTTAGCTTTCCACACTTTCCGAAGCGTATCATGCCTTTCCAGGGTGAGACCTTCAGAAGGATGCGGTCGCCAACCTGGAACTCCAAGCATTTACATCTCTTATCGGCGTAGCTCTTTTGTCTATCTCGTGAGGATTTTAGTCATTCTTGGATTTGTACAATCTTCTCAGTTTTCTCTCAGATGATCTTAGGACCAGTGAGAGTACTGTTGGGGACTTGACCCCTGGCGAGCTGCGTGTCATCCACCTCAGTCCAACACAGAGGGGATCTGTACTTGCGGCCATAGAGGGCTTTAAACGGTGCATCATTGATGTTGGTATGGTAGCTGTTGTTGGAGGAAAACTCAACCAAAGGAAGACGAGTGTCCCAAGATGTGCCGAAGTCAATGACACAGGCTCTTAACATGTCTTCCAATGTCTGAATTGTCCTCTCAATCTGTCCATCAGTCCGTGGATGATAAGCTGTGCTCATATCCAACTTAGTTCCAAGAGACTTCTATAAATACTGCCAGAACCTCGAAGTAAACCTGCTATCTCAACTGGAGATAATGGATGCAGGTACACCATGAAGGCGAACTATCTCTTGAAAGTAGATCCGTGTGAGTCTCTCCATCTTGAAGCTTTCTTTAATTGGCAGGAAGTGGGCGGACTTCGTCAACTGATCAACAATTACCCAAATGGCATCGTGCCCACTCGGAGACCTGGGTAACTTGGTTATAAAATCCATGGTTATCCTTTCCCACTTCCACTCAGGTATTTCTGGTTGTTGAAGTAAACCTGAGGGTTTTTGATATTCAACCTTCACCTTGGTGCAAGTCAGGCACTTGCCCACGAAGATAGCAATCTCTACTTTCATGTTTGGCCACCAATAGAGTTGTTTGAGATCCAGATACATCTTATCCGAAACTGGGTGAACGGAGTATATACTCTTGTGAGCCTCATTCATGACAATCTCTCTGTACCCGCCGAACTTTGGGGTCCAGATTCGGTTCATGAAATAGTACACTCCGTCTCCTTTGACCTCCAAGTTCTTGTCCATTCCCCGCAAGGCTTCCCCTATCACGTTCTCGGGTTTTAATTCTTCCCGCTGAGCCTCCTTGATTTGCGCGGATAGATGGGAATGGATGGTCATTGATAGTGCCTTCACCTTACGCCTTGAATACTCCTTTCGACTGAGGGTATCTGCTACCATGTTGGCTTTTCCGGGATGGTAGCGAATGTCGCACTCATAGTCACTGAGTAGCTCGACCCATCGTCGTTGTCTCATGTTTAACTCCTTCTGATTAAAGATGCGCCGCAAACTCTTATGGTCGGTGAAGATAGTGCACTTGGTTCTGTAAAGATAGTGGCTCCAGATCTTTAACGCAAAGACCACTACTCCAAACTCCAAATCATGAGTTGTGTAATTAACCTCATGTGTTTTCAACTGTCTCGAGGCGTAGGCGATAACCTTTCCTCGTTGCATGAGCACACAACCTAGGCCCTGATTGGATGCATAACAGTAGACCATGATGTCTTCCGTCCCTTCGGGCAGGGACAAGATAGGTGTGCTGCACAGGGCCTGCTTCAATTTTTGAAATGTAGTGTCTTTCTTGGCTCCCCAACTAAAGGTTTCCCCTTTTTGCATCAGGGTAGTTAAAGGCTTAGCAAATCTGGAGAAGTTCTAAATGAATTTGCGATAGTAGCCCGCGAGACCCAAGAATTGCCAGATTTCTGTGGGTGTCTTTGGTGTAGACCAATTCTCAATCGCTTTGATCTTGGAAGGATCCATGTGTATCCCTTCCTTGCTAATCACGTGTCCAAGGAAATTCACCTTCCTGATACAGAATTCGCACTTCGAAAATTTCGCGTATAGCTTTTCTGCCCTTAAAGTTTCCAACACATGCTTTAAGTGATGTTTATGGTCGTCCTCACTCTGCGAATAGACAAGTATGTCGTCGATGAACACAGTAACGAACTTATCTAAGAAAGGGCGGCACACCCGATTCATCAGGTCCATGAATGCTGCCGGTGCATTAGTTAGACCAAAGGGCATTACTACGAACTCGTAGTGTCCATAGCGAGTTCGGAATGCTGTTTTAGGCACATCATTCTCATGAACTCGCAATTGATGGTACCCTGATCTTAGATCGATCTTTGAGAAATAACTGGCTCCCTGAAGTTGGTCGAAAAGATCGTCGATTCTGGGTAAGGGATAGCGGTTCTTGATGGTAAGCTTATTCAGCTCTCGGTAGTCAATGAACATCCGAAAGGATCCATCTTTCTTTTCACAAATAAGATCGGTGCTTGGGTGAGGAACTCGGCCTTATGAATCCTTTGCTGATTAGCTCATTGAGCTGACTGGATAATTCTTGCATCTCTGCTGGCGCTAGACGGTATGAAGATCTAACTATAGGAGTAGCTCAGAGGATCAAGTCGATACGGAACTCGACTTAGCGTTCGGGAGGGATTCCTGGAAGATCTTCAGGGAAGATATCAGGAAAGTTGCATACTTCGGGGATGCTCTCAAGGTCTTTAACTTTTTGCATTTCGTTGACAACATGAGCTATGAACGCATGACTCTCCTTTCGCAGATGCTTCTGGGCCTTGACGCATGAAATGATACGGAGGTTCGAACTGAGCTTATCACCATAAATCATAAGGGTTTCGCCAGAAGGAAGATTGAGGCAGATAGCTTTCTCGAAGCAAAGAATATCAACATGATTAGAGCTCAACCAGTCCATGCCGATAATGACGTCGAAACTCTTGATGGACACAGGCATAAGATCGATGGGAAACGAATAATTGTCTAGAGTAAGAGTACAGCCTATGAATATGTCGTTAGTTCTCTCCTTCTTTCCATTAGCCATCTCGATGGTAAATGTTTCAGTTAGAGGTTGGGATTTACACTTGATTAGATGTTTGAATGAATGACTAACAAAACTCCTCTCCGCACCAGATTCGAACAGAATGCATGCATAAGAGTTGTCAAGGAGGAACGTACCTGTAACAATGGTAGGATCAGCAACTGCTTCATTCTGGCCCATAGCCAAAACTCACCCTGTATTGCCACCAGTTGTTGCCTTGGGGCAGTTTCTCCTGTAGTGCCCAGCCTCTCCACATCCGTAGCAAGTTTGACCAGCGCCCGCTCCCGGAGCCTGGTTGGTTGGTTGAGCCGGTGTTTTGCAGTATCGAACTGTGTGTCCCTTCTTCCCACAGTTGTTGCAGATCAACTCACGGCAGGGCCCATGATGATGGAAGTTACATTTGTTGAACAATGGTAGTTTCCCAACATAACCACCGGTAGGGGATTGGGTGGTTGGAACAACACTGGGAGCAGCAGCAGGAGCAGTAACAACATGAACTGCCACTATCTGTTGTTTCTTGGACGGCTCCTGCGAAGACTGACCCCTTTTGCTTGTTGCCAGACTTCTTCTTCTTCCCACCGCTATCCTTTTGGGGTTCAGGGACAGTTGTCACTTCATCCAGATCGATTCCATGATCGATCAGAGTCTGTGCCAGATCCTTGGCGCTTTCAAATGTGGTCGGCCTAGCAGCCAAGACATTTCCTTTGGTGGGTTGCGTCAGTCCCCAGATGTACCTCTCGATTTTCTTGCTTTCCGGGGTGGCCATTCCCGGACAAAGAAGCGCCAGATCACAGAATCTAGCAGTGTACGCAGTGATGTCGGAACCCTTCATCTTCAAGTTCCAGAGTTCGTGCTCCAACTTTTGCACTTCGCCCCTCAGGCAGTACTCCGCTAGCATGGGATCCTTAAGGCTTTCCCAACCCATGACATTAGCCACTGGCAGGGTTATGGTTTTGACTCGACCATTCCACCAAGTCAAGGCTCTGTCAGTGAAGGTGCAGGCGGCAACCTTCACCTTGTTGGCTTCAGAACAGATGCAAATTTCGAAGATGGATTCGATCTTCTCGAACCATCGAGTCAGGGTGATGACACCTCCATTTCCATCAAAGGACTTGGGTTTCCCAGTCAAGAAGTCCTTGTAGGAACACTCTTTCTGATGTCACTAACTTCCATCTTGTCTCTGAGGGTCGGTTCCACCTCCAGCTACTCCAGCGTTCACTTGTGCCATTGCTGCAGTCACAGCGGCTGTAACTGCTTCCTGGAAAATGACTGGGTCGAACTGAGGAGGTGGTGGTGGCGGCGGGGTGTCCTTGATCCTTCTGATGGGTCTTGGTCGGGGAGGCATCTTGTTCTAAAAACAATCAGGAAGAAGAGGATGGTAAGTCCTCGAGATATATATAAAAGAACAAAATATATCTCATCCTGAAAATGAAAGTATTCTACCGAGCAATAATCATAGAAAGGTTAATAACACAAGTAAGTTATTGCTTAAGGAAGGAGAGGTAGCAATACTTAGATTCAAGGTTGCAGAACTCGTTACTCGGTACCTGTTCGGCCGACTACCGAGTAGCGAGTACCCGAGAGTACTCGGGGAGTACTCGGATTCGGTAATTCATGTAGAAATATTTTTAGGGAAATTATATATGTCAAAATCATAAGTTAAAATCATTAGTTGATTGAAATATATAACAAAATTAGATACATGTGAATACACAAAAGCTGAAAAATCACATAATGGTCTTACTTCGCGAATAATTACTGAAAATTTAAGATATATATGTAGTAATAATCATATGTATGTGTTAAATAATAAATCATTAAGTATATTATACATATTAATCACCGAGTTGACCATGTTTTACAAAACTACTCAGTTTAGTAAATAGGCCGATTGGGGAGTACTCGGGATTTTGTAACTCGCCTCGGTAAGGGGCCGAGTAGCGAGTACTCGGAGGAGTAATCGGCCAACTCGGCGAGTTTTACAACACTGCTTAGAGTGAATCTGCGTACTAAGTTTGGCTCTAGCAAAAATACTCCTATAGTATTTCATGAGAGATGATTTTTGGTATGTATTAGGCCCGCTGTAGCACCACAGTCACTCCCAAACACATGTTGGTTATGTCTCGACTGAATATAGTTGATCAGGCTATATTCACCCTAGACATGATTACATAACTGCACAGGTTTAACCGCAACATACCAACATCCAAAAACACTTTTGTTCAGTTTTACTAGCGACACGAATCCTGTTATGTATGCAAGCTCGTATACTTTTATAAAAGATGCTTTATATTTTGAAAGTATACTTTTAGTGTAGAGCACTTAGGCCCCTTAGTGTTTATAGTTGTATACCACGTAAGGTTCAGTATACTAGTTCGCTATAAAGATGGGCTCTGATACCAATCTATCACACCCCAAAGCCGATGGCGGAAGCGTTCCGGGGCGGAGGACGTCATATATAGCATCACAACCAATGAATAATAGCAATCATAGCAACACAACCATTACAGTGAATATTTGAATAAAAACGTTTACATCTGTTTGTAACTCAGTTTGAAATGTATCCAATAATTTTGCAAAATAAAACTTAAAAACTCTAAATGCTTAGGTTCCTCGAAAATCCAGCAAGTACATGTCTACTGATTTCCTGAGAATACAAACAGTTTGAAAAATATCAGCATAAAGTTGGTGAGTTCATTAGCAGTAATTTGTAATGAAAACTTATTGATGAGCGAGCCGAAATGATTATATAGTTTCAAGAAAATCTGATATTTTCTTTAGTGAAAAACATAGTGTGATCGATTTCGTATACAACCATCAATGTTCGTTTCTGAAAATCGTAGAGATATGCAAAATACTACTTCATGTGACTAGCTAAAGGTTATCATGAAGTATACGTATTTAAATGTAAAACCGTAGCATAAGTGATTCGGTTTTGAATACCCTAGCTCGGCCAGTATGCATAGTGTGTTTAGTTCTATTTGGTATAAATAAAACTACTGAAGAAAACCAGGTTGGTAAACTATCGGTGATTTATGCATAATGTGAGTCATATAACCATGCTTGATATGACTAGTGACCTTTCCAACGTTCTTCAGGCGATGATGTTAAATGAAATTTGTACATCTCAGGTGTGCATGCCTAACTGTAGCTAGCAGTCCAAATGTGGGATTGTCAGTCCCGAACAGATCTATTCACAAACCTCACGTTGTCCCTCCAGGAGACTCTGGTTATACATGTACACCTAAGGGTACAGTAGTGAAGTAGCGCCTCACAATATCGTACAATCTAGTTTACATGTAATGCAGTAGCGTTGTACCATAGTAAAAATCCGAATGTATACCGCGTATAGTGAAATATTACAGTTATGAAAATCATGATAAAATAGTTATATAAACTGTAAACGGTTTCTGTTCCAGTGCATATGTTTAGTAGAGAAGTTTCTATGGTTGATAAGTTTAGAGAAATCCCAAACTATACCGATTATAGTATGCATGTATAACGTAATGAATAGCATATCCGTAAAAACTATGCAATTTTAGTGAAAACGTCCCTTATGCTCAACATAGTACAAAAGGGAAATAAAGCATGAAGTTTGCATAAGGTTCATGTATATTCATAAAAACATTTATGTTTAGCTTATAAGAAAACATTTATGTTTAGCTTGTATTCCCCCCTGAAAAACCTTAAAAATACGGAAAAATGTTGAAGTATAAACTCACGGGTGTTGCGTGGAGTTGTTGACTGAAATGAAGATTCCCAAGTTGTTGTATGAGACCCTTAATGAAATCCTATTATCAAATAAATACGTATATGTATCTAAATTAGTGTTTTCGATAAATAAAGTGTCATAAGAACACTTGAATTCGGTTGAGGAATGTTACCGAGACTTGCTCGAATCGAAGAAATGGGTTTTCAGTCAAAAGTACCACCAAAAAGGTGTTTACGGTCTCTGAAGGTTGGTGAGTTTACGGTTTCTGACGATTGGCGAGTTTACGGTTTCTTAAGATTGGTAAGTTCACGGTTTCTGAAGGTTGGCGAGTTTACAGTTTTTGAAGATTGCCGAGTTTACGGCCGTAAACTCAAGAACTGAGTTTATGGTATTTGAAGGTTGGACCGTAAACTCGGAAAATGGTGTTTGGATGCTGATTTCGATGGGATAAGTGATTCCAGACGATCCAAAAGGCTCCAAACGGTGTTTTTCGATGTTCCCCGAAGTTTAAATGCTTTTTTGAGAGTTTACGGTTGATGATTCTTAGAGAGAGGAGGAGAGAATGCGATGAGAAACGTCCCAATGAAGTCGGAGGCATCATATTTATAGGGTTAAAGTAGGGTCCATTCGTCCTTGGCCGTAAACACGTTTACGGTCGTAATCCCATTTAAACCAAAAATGTTGATTTCTCGAGATTTTTGGGTTTCCGCGCGATTTTTGGTTCCGACTCGTAAGTATTTTAATTAAATATAACTAGATTATTTTTATTAAACCAAAATTTTGATGGAAAAGTTAACGGATCTGAAATTTCATTAACAGAAAATGCGTAACAGAAACAAAAAAAAGTTTCGGGTTGTCACACACAAACTCCCACTTTCCATCCAGGAAACTCTGATTATAACTACAGGCTACGATTGTACACTCAATGGTGCCAACTGACATGTCTCACTAGATTCTCAACCCCTTTTCGTACTATGTTTAATGTTTACGCATATGTTGTATGTTTTGGATTCAAAAGGTACATATTTATTTAGGTATAAGACGTTAAGTGATTACACAATGGTATAATTATGATCACATGTACATGAATTCCATTTCAAGCCCAATTAGCATGTAAATGGACCACGTAGGCCCAATAACATGTAAGAAGGTATCTTGGGCCCAATAGACATGTATATGGCCACAAAAGCCCACTAAACATATAGTCCATAATTTAGGCTCTAATTAACATGTAAGTGGGTCGCAAGGCCCACTTAACACGTCATGGAACACATTCTTAACATGTCATGGAACACATTGGGTTCAATATACACTTAGTTGGGCCCTTTGGGCCCAACGACCAGGTATCGTGAATATTAAGCCTAATAATTGATTATCGATGTAGTTTGTTCGTTCGTTTTGTTTCGTTGTTTGTTTTAGCTAAAGGTTTACTAGAGTGATGTTAATAGTTTTCTTTTTGTAAAAATGACAATTTTTGTCCAATAATCCTCAAAACTTTAGTTAAGGCCCAAAGTTTTGTAAAAATGACGCTTTAGTCCATAAGTTATAAAAAGTTGCAATTTTGTCTCAAATGTCTAAAAATTTACGGTTTTAGCCCATACAGTTATATTTTCACATTTTAGAACCCTGTTTTGCAGAAAAGTGCACTTTCAGCCCTTTGTTTGTAAAAGTTTACACTTTCGGCCCAATTTTTGGAAAGTTTTACATTTTTGGTCCAATTTGAAAATAAATGTTGTTTTCACCTCCAAATTTGGTTTATTTACATTTCTGACTCCAACTTTGGCCAAATAACATTTTTAAATATTAAAACATCCTTTTTTCAAAAATTGGGCCCAAAGGCCGTGAGGCCCAAAAGTTTGGCCCAATAAGCTTAAATTTTCATTTTTGACCCTTATAAAAGTGTTTTTTAGCATAAAATACCTTTTTATACATGTAGGACTTGTTTGGTCCCCTTTAAAAATAGAATTTTTAGTTTTTACCCTTATCTTTTGTTTTCTTGACAATTTTGACCTTTAACAAGATTTTTGTTGTTAGCTTGGTAATATGATATATATAATGTACTAGATCATAGATCTTTGCTAGATAATACTTAAATTTTAAGATTTGCTAAGATCTAACCCTTTATTACCAAATAAAACAAGTATTCACACAAAGCATGCATCTAACACATAGATCTACACCTTTTACTTGCATTCTCCCCCAAAACTCATATGAAAACCGAAAACAAGGAGGTATGAACTGACCTTTGCTTTGATGATTCAGTTTTGAAGAAGAAATGAAGAAGATTTTGGTCCTAGAAACTCTTTTGAGTAGATCTCGAACTTGAGAAGATTCTAGGAGTATGATCACCAAAAACTTTGCTTAAAGGAGTGATCTAACAAGAGAATGGAGTTATAAAACTTTGATGTGTAAAGACTTACCAAGAAGTGATAATTATCTTGTGAAAACCTCTTGAAACACAATCAAATTTCGAGATTTTCATGGAAGGAGTAGGATGATTTTTGAGAGTGTTTTGAGAGAGTTTGATGTTGTGTGTGTGTGTGGTTTCCTTAGGCCGAGAGTAAAAGAGGAGAGGGAAGAGAGTGATGAAATGACTAGTATGGATGCATGGTGGTTTAAGGCCTAGTTATCCTCTAAACAAAAATGAGGTGGCACCTCCCAAAGTCAACCCTCCCTTAATCTCTCTCTCTATCTCTCTCTCTGTCTCTCTCTCTCTCTCTCTCTCTCTCTCTCTCTCTCTCTTTTTAAAAAAAATGGGCTGAGATTTTGGGCCAAGAAGAAATGGTGGAGTAGTTTGGGCCCATTCACCTTAGCTAGGATATTTGGATCCTAAACATAGAATTTTTCGGCCCATTGGGCCCTTAGAAGCATTCACGGCCCAGATAGAATAAAAGAATGGGCTTATGGCTCACTAAGGTTAAATGGATTAATTATGGCCCAATAAGGAACTCCTAGTCCAATATGGACTTAAACCAGGATTCTTAGGGTTTTTAGCCTCTTCGTTGAACATGATTGATGAATCTAATGAGCATTGTGTGAGATTTACTTAGAGTATAAGATTTACAATAGTTGAATGGTTACAGAGGAATAGAATTTCCTAGCTAAAATGCTAGTTGTGACACCCTTCCTTTTTGGCAATAAAACCATATGGACCCTTTGGGATTGTTACACGGGACAATCTCAGACTTAGCCTTTCTCTTTACCATCTGGTCAACCGAGTTGATTATGGCCAATCCCTTTCCATAGGGAAGAGAAATCTTTCTAGATTTCCAATGTCACCAATTTATCAATATCCATGGTAGTTTGGGAAGTTGATCTACTAATCAAATTTGATTTACCAGAGCTCCAAATCATTTCTAATTTAGCAGCACCAAGAAAATAGATAAGATCATTAAGGGTCATGTCATAGTCTTTTACATAGTAGTCCAAAAGGATACTCACTATGTGACTTAGAAAGTGATTGAACAACCAACTTTCTCAAGACTTTGACACCCAACTCTCCCAGCTTGTCCGTATGTGACTTCATCTCCAAGATGTAATCACACATAGACCTTGCTTGCCAATAGGGCTTGAGTGACCTTGAACTTGTGGGTTAGGGAGAATAATTAGAGGAGGTGGAGGAATTGAAGTATGATTTCCATGATCCAGTCATGGGACATGATCTTCATTAGGAAAGCTTATTCCAAGAGTTTTGGGAATATCATATTTGTTTGAACTAGACATCTTTTGGGAGATATTCAAGATAGTTGATTTAAAGTCCTTAATATAACACCCAATATGAAATATTAAGGCTAGGACCCAACATAATATTTTATAACTTAGAAGAGGGATGCCGTAATCCAAGCTATAAAATATTTGAAGGTAGGTGAATGACGATTCACCAATTTCCACCATGAAAAACAAAATAAATTATTAAGTTTTTAATTGGATTTGAAACTCCTAGATCTTTTGAGATTCATTAAACTTTCAATGGCATGTTTCAATCTCGAGTGTGCCCTTCAGGTTTTGTGACTGGGATGCTGAGGATCACAAAAAACGTGTGAAGTAACCATGCAAATTACTTGGTACCCTTAATGTTTACCCCTCAATCGATGTGCCGGTTAACCACGCACGCTCCATCGATACTATGATAAACATTAAGTTACCATTTGCCTACCTTGTTAAGTCCATCTAGTGTGCCGGTTAACCACACGCGCTCCACTGACCGACTTAAGCAAATTGGAAAGTGTAATTTCATGGGTTTGCACCTTATTCACATTTTCCTAAAGTAACTAATATTGGGAATTTATAAAACATTTAGTTACTTTATATTAATCATTAATACTTTTAATTAAGATTTAAAGTTGTTTTCTTACCCTTTCAGCTAACGACCCTCTATCGATCAAGGAAACGGTGGGTTAGAGTATACACTCATTAAGCTGTCATTTTATAGGCAGCAACCTTATACACCCCTTATAGATCGGCTTCGTGAATGAGGCCTACTAATGGTAAAATGACTTTTTGTTATACATATATAATTATTATTAAACTTATAATATTATAAAGTATAAGGGTTGAATTTTAACTTTTAAAATTCTAGGGGTTGGAAGTAAAGTTTTTAAGGTGACTTTACATGTTCCAAAACTTGAGGGATAGTTTTGTAACTTTTAAAACTTTTCATCTTTCATAACTTATGAGTTAATGGTTTATTAAAATGAGAGACTTTTCATTTTATGTAACCTATGTGTTTCATAATGGACTTTAAAAGAGTGACTTTTGGTAATCCATAACTTGAGGACAAATTATGGATTCCATTAAAACACATAATTATCAAGAATTAAACTAACAAGCAAGTTACAAATAATTCCTATGATCTTCTAAACTCATAACTTCATGAACATGTGTCACACCCCGAAAACCAAAGGCGGAAACGTCTCCGGGGTTGACTACCACATTGTGTATCAAATCCAATGTACATAGTATTCACAGTAAACAAACATTACACTACATATATATGAAAGTTTACATGTGTTTCAAAAGTAAAGTTATAAAAATATACATATGCATCATATTAATAAAAGTTGAGACGAGTCTTCTACGCACTCCGTCTTCGCCAAAAGAGATCACCGGGTACCTGTCTAACTTGGACCTGAGAATACAAGCGGTTTGAAAATCAGCATAAAGCTGGTGAGTTCATAAGCGGTTTTGTTTTGTGAAAATGTATCGGTTTCCTTTAGTTTCCGAAAAGATTTGTTATCCAAGAAAATCCCATATTTTCTTATGTGAAGTTGGTTAAGTTATCGTTTGTTACCAATTCGATTATGTATTGTATTTACCCCAGGAAAATCCCATATTTTCCTAATTGTAAGATCAATAGTATATCACAAAGTATAGTTTAGCACACAAAACTATATAATGAAAATCTTGGGATCACTATCCCGAAAGACATATAAGTTAGTTTGAGATATTCGAAAGTACGGTTCAAGATCATGGGACTATCATCCCGAACTAACACGAGATAAGTTAATGTATGTATGTAAATATAGATTTGAAACCATGGGATCACTATCCCGAATAAGATACAAATTTTAGAACTCATGGGATCACTATCCCGTATAAGATATAGATTTAGAAAACCATGGGATCACTATCCCGTATAAGTTATCGATATGAAATCTTGGGATCACTATCCCGTATAAGATATAGTTAAAGACCATGGGGAAAGACATCCCGTACAAGTTGTAGACATAAAACTATTGGATCACTATCCCGAACTAGATACCAAATAGTTTAGTTAATACCATGGGATCACTATCCCGAAAGAGATATAAGAATAAACCATGGGATCATTATCCCGTATAGGACATATATATAGAATAGTTTGATAATACCATGGGATTACTATCCCGAAAGAGACATAGAAATAATACCATGGGATCACAATCCCGAAAGAGACATAGAATATAGATACAAAACCATGGGATCACTATCCCGAACGAAATAAAGATCCTGAACCCAAACTGTGAATAAGTTGGTATTAATACATATTGTGAGTCGGGTAACCATACTAATACGACAACGTGACCTCCTTGACGTTTGTCAGATGTCGAACGATATCCAGAAATTTGTCACCCTAGGCGTGCCCGCCTAACTGTAGCTAGCAGTTAAGGTGTGGGATTGTCAGTCCCGAATAGATCTATTCACAAATTCCGCGCTCTCCCTCCAGGAGACTCTGGTTACACTTCCGGAGAGGATTTACTGATCATCCATAAAGGGTAGTGACTATCTCACAAGCTAGTACTAAACTATTCACAGGGTTCTTATAAGATATTGACATACAGAAAGTTATGAAACATAGTATAGTAAAGTATAGATACATACATGAAATCATCGGATAATACATTCAAATGATACGGAGATAAACTGAACGGACATAGTTTATCTAATAATTTAGTATAGATATCAGTATACGATAGAAAGAACAGTAAAGACCCCCAAATTATTCCCATAATAACTTGATTAGTTTGATTGTTTCTTAACTAAAATCCATTTAGTTGAAATCGAGTAGTCATTCCTTATGCTCAACATAATACATAAGGAGTAAAAGAGTTTATAGATTTGTCAAATATTGTTTGAAACACATCAATGTTGTGATTGGAAAACAGTTATAGTTTGCTTGTATTCCCCCCCTGAAAACATTGAAAACAGTGAAAAAGCCGTAGGGGTATGAACTCACCGAACGAGGTACGAGACGGTTTGGATGCTAAGAGTTGAGTCGGGACTTGTAAACGCATGAGGTTCCTAATTATTAAGTAAAGATACACATTTGTATCTAATTAGGACTTAGATTGATTGTCGGATAGGGACAATTGCTTCAGGTCGCGATAACACTCCGATACAAGTGTTTGGTGGGACCCGGGTGGCGTTTAGGGACATGAATGACACAAGGGACTTGGGAAATGAGTTGGGACATCAAAGGAACACTCCCCTTAAGGGAGTTTACGGCCAAAACACCCTTCCCCATGAGTTTACGGCCGTAAACTCATGATGGGTGGTTTATGGTGCCATTTGGACTTCCAACACTTAGGGGATAATTTCTAGACTTGGTTTAAGGACTTGTAATGATTTAAAACATAAATTTGACCCTCTTTGATGGGAGTTTACGGCCTAGCAAGATCCATGGCCGTAAACCCTTGTTTGTCCAAGAAAATGGTGTTAATTGTTGCTAGAACAAATCACATGTGATTGGTAGATTTTATCCAAGGCCTAACATGAGTTTGCATGGGACTTTTGAGTGATTTGTGGAGTTTACGGCCAATGAAACCCCCTTCATGGCCGTAAACTCTAGTGTGTGATGCTACAAGGTGTTTCAAGGTCTAGAACATGCATGAATGGACTTCTAAAATTCATCTAAGGGCCTTAGGGGTGTGTAGTTTGCATTTAAATACCCAAAATATTGGAGTTTACGGCCCAAGAACATGTCTTGGCCGTAAAATCTTAGAAACCCCAAAAATGTTGTGTTTTAGGCCCTCAAAGTATTTTTGGTTGGTCCCTTGATTTATTCCAAGGCTTTTGGTGGTGTTGGATGGCTTTCTAACACCTTAGAATGAGATTTATGCCAACTTTAGTGGAGTTTATGGCCCAAGAACATGCCTTGGCCGTAAACTCACATAAGTCCCTCAAAATTAATGTTTCAAGTGTCCAATTGCAAGAATCAAAGTCCCATAATTCATATCTAAGCTATAGGGGTGATTTGGAAGGGTTTAAGGGCATAAAAACCCTCATTATATGAGTTTACGGCCCAAGAATATTCTTTGGCCGTAAACTCCTTTAAACATCACAAAATGCAAGTTTTTCATGTTTAGATTACATATATTAAAGTCTCATAGCCATATCCAAGGTCCAAACTAGTCAAGGAAGGGTTTAAAGGCTCAAAACCCCTTATTTTTAGTGTTTACGGCCTAAGCATCTTCTTAGGCTGTAAACTCACATACTTGGCTCAATTTCATGTTTAATTCTCGAATTTGAAGGCTAAAGATGCTATAGATTAAGGCTAGGGAGGTACCTTAAGGATTTGAAGCCTTAAAATTGAGTTTTGGACACTAAATCTTTGGATTTTGGAGAGAGGTTAGAGAGAGTAGTGAGAGAAGGAAAAAGCTTCAAATGAAAGCTGAAACTCGTTTATATAGTTCCCAAAATTTGCACACAATTCTACCCGATACCGACGCTAACCGCGGCTTTTGGTCGCACCCGATTGAGTTTCCGTCACCCGACGAGAACATTTTAAAAACTCGTGAGATAATCATTTTGGGCGAATAACATAAGTTCCTGAGTGCTTTAGACACTCATTAGGATAAAATAAACGCATAATTTATACAAATAAATTTTAAAGAGAAATCGGAACGAATCCGATAACGGCGACTTTCCGGGTAGAACGGTTCTTGCCGGCGAACAAATTTCGGGTTGTTACAACATGCATATCAAAAATTTCAAGAATCATAAATAAACCATATAAAACTTGAAATTTTGATAATAACCTTTGAAATTGGATTATCATAATCATTACCACATCAAAAACAAGTTTTAAGGTTCAAAAAACAATTTAGGGTAATGATACTCATCCAATACCAAGCAAAACCCCGAAATTATGCATACAGGGGCATCACCATGTCGTGGAAAATACTGCTAAGTCATGGTGAGCAGTCAGATGCAAAAAATGTAGAATTTCAACCTTTGAAAAAAACATGTAGCATCAAGTATCAAGCAAAACAACCCTAGGTTCTGATACCACTGAAGGGTTTTGAGCACTCTAACACTCCTATGGTGTACATGCAACCCTAGAAACCTTGGATCTATGTTTTATCTATGATACATGAAAATTTGTTTTTCCCAGGTTTATAACCTATCTAGCATACATGGGGAACTTTTAAACATAAATGTTAGTAAGAAATACGTACCTTTAGTTGCTTGGATTCCTTGAGAACCTTGTGAGCCTAGTGTTGGGTTTTGAGCAATCTAACACTTCCTAAGTGTGCATGCAACCCTAATAAACTTTGTATCTATGTTTTTCTAAATACATGAAAAATAATAGTTTTTCCAAGGTTCATAACCTATCTAACATGACATGGGGTACTTTTAAACATAAAAGAATTAGATGAGATTACATACCTTTTGATGATGAGTTTAATTCCTAAGGAGTTTGAGGGCCAAGCACCAATAGTGTGAATGCCTCAAATGGAATTACAATTCACCACAAACTCTTGGAAAACTTTGAGAGAGTGTATACACACTTATAAAATCGGCCACACACAAACACACACACTAGTGACACTAGTGGCTATTTCATGCAACATAAGCATGCTTATATAGTGTACATGATTAGGGTGAAACCCTAATAACCCATGACCTTTCCTTTTCCAAGGATCCATGGGTTAAAAGCTCCATGGATCATCCATGGACTTCCATACAAGCCTAGCCCATTAACAAATGAGTGTTAGCCCACACCATATAAAACGAATAGCCCACAATCTAATTAGTCTTCCTTTTAATCTCTAAATTAATTCACAATTAATTTAAGACTAAGACTAATTAAATAACATGACTTCATATTAATATATTATAACTTACAATATATTAATAAACATATGTGTATAACTCTCATAAAATTATCCATAAAAATTTTGGATTAAATGCAACCCAAATGGACCATGCCGGGTTGGGTCAAGTATGTACTAAATAAGTTATGGACTTAGACACCTTATCCAACAGACTCCCACTTGGATAAGTCTAATAACTATATTTGCGTATGTTACTTCAGGAACCAACCAGCAATCGTAGCTCTCGAAAACTCTGTTGAACTATGAAGCGCCATTTTAGATAAGTGATCGTATAATCCTCTGTTCTCATGATATCAGTCGGACAAATACATGGAACAACGTCGTACTTATTGTCCAGCAATTTGTTTCCCGATTTTCGATTTGTTTGACAAAGAACTTAATCGAACACATCAATTTAATTCTGACCGGCCGGTACATAGGTCACAACAAAATCATCGAGGGGCCAAGATATCTCTTCTATTTCTAGAAGGAACAGATAAACTTCGACTCATATGCTTGTTCTACTACTTGTTGAATTGTACACAAAGGCATGTTTTATAACATCAAGTTACTGATGCGTTTACGTGCAATCAATGCACAACCAACTCATAGGTAACAACTCATATCTCTAGGTTTGAAGATTTATATGATATTACCGTCTCACGATCACTCGAGATATATTCCATGAAGTGATACAAGTGAGCGTGGGTTTATTCCAATACTCAGAACTTATGAGTACTCATGAATGTTGTAGCAACCATTGCTATGACTAAACCCATTTAGCCATCTACAAACCCGATTCATGACAGTCTTGATTCATACCTACTTCCAACATATGAACGACTGTGGAGTGATTAAATAACTTAGTCATTTGGAAAGAATAACCTAGCTATTTTGGAAGTCAAAACATTCAAAGTGAAACACAATAATAATCGAATCCAATATGGTCTCAGAACCCTTTTGAATATAAATAGAACCACCTTTTATTTATCACCATATTGATTACACATCATTCATTATATAATGTTTCAAACAATCAACTTAAGACTTGAATAAAAACAACAGTCGTCCCATGCTCCTAGCATGTACACTTTGTTTTTCTAAACAATAGTTATGCCATACTCCAAGTATGCAAACTATGTTTGTCTATGATCCTTACATTGTGATGTAGATCAATTAAACATGATTCCAATGATACTCATTTCACAATCCTAAATCCTTATTGTAAATGTGAGAATCCCTGATTCCTATCATTTACCAAAAATTTGTTAGATTTTAAACTTTTATGCAATGTTCCTCTTGTAATGATTATTCACAAAGTCACCAAAACCTCGTCACCAGTCATTACAGAGTATTCCAAAGAAGGTCAACTTCTATGGAATGGAAGTCTCATATTCAAAGTACATTGCTTTGAACATCCTTCTTGCATTAAGGTTTTCTAATCTTACATAGATTGAATAGCTTCCACCTATGGAGACATTTCCATAGTCCCATTTTGACTATCACTTCCGAACAAGAGTTACTTCTTTTCAGAATATGTTAATACGGTCCTTTCCGACAACTTACATCATACTTCCAACTTTCCTTGAGCAACCAATCTTTGGCGAACCTCAGATTGTCCTCGACAATTGCTTAATCACTTTAGTCATATACAGTTCTAGACTTTTCCCTTCTAAATGCCCTGAGCATTTGGAAAATTTAGAAAGGATGAATATTATAGCACATGAAATCGTTCTTATATCCGAAGCATATGGGACACGATTCATGATGTCTCACATAAAGACATGATACTAGACCAGTCTTTTGCTACAATATTTTTTATTTGCCATGTTTTCAAAATTTAACTATGAAGAGGGATGCCGTAATCATAATCGAATTTTGAAAACGCAATATATATAGAATTTCTTCAAGTTGAACCATTCCAACATAAAATTCATATATATATATATATATATATATATATATATATATATATATATATATATATATATATATATATATATATTCTTGACTAAAGATGATTAAAATCTCAATCTAAGCTTTAGAATTGAAACGAAGTATAATTTCCTCTCCCTTAATTATAGCAAAACAACCTTTCAACCCCTGCAACTTCATGAATTGAAACTTTGTTTTCTATACTTAACATTGCTAACTTGCAATACTAATCATAATTATCATGCTCCCACTAACATGATGATTATTAGCCTAACACTTATGTTCCCACTAGCTCTGACATATTTCCAGAAATCTGCTGGATTTCTGAAATTTAGATTCATACACCCTTTCTTAGATAGCTCACATGTGTGTCTAAAGAATTTTTAGAACTATGAAAAGGGATGTCGTAATCATAGTCTCAATTGCTTAGGCATTTGCCATTTCTCATAAGTCCATTTTAGTGTGCCGGTTAACCACACGCGCTCCACTAACGACTTTTGAAAATGCAAATAACACAATTGATATCTACGTACAATTTACTTAGTGAAAGCGTTTCCTCACCATCATTTTCATGATTCGGAGAGAAACCTTATGACACTTAGATTTTATAGTGTATGAGTTCCTATCCATGTGAATTTGTCAAAACCATAATCACAAGATAAGGTTAGTGACAAATTCAGCCTTATATGGATTAAACTTGTTCAATCTTAGTTTCTTGTCACCTTGGTAGCACAAGGCCCACCAATGCTTCCAAGTTGAACTCTGATAACTCACATGCAAATTCAACTTATTTGAAGTAGGTACAGAAATAAGAATTATGTCAACACGATAGGTTGCAAACCTTAAGTCGTGTGCTAGTGATAAATTACAGGTTTTACTCTTGATTAAATCTTGAAACTCTTTCAGGATCTTTAAGGCTCCCACTGTCCCCTTGACATATAAGTTTCCCCAGTCAAGAACCATTCCTTGACAAAACAAATATTCAAGGGATAGTGCAGATTCTTATAAAGACTAACACTTCACACAATTGGTCTTAGTTGGTCTTTGTCTCATCCAAGACATCACAACTTACCAATCTCAAATGTACAAGAGTAGAAAACATTTTACTCTTACATTTGACTAGTGTTAATAAATCTTCCTTTATGTCACTCAAGGTTACAATCTTGGAGTATGACTCTAAGAATTGTTTTGGAATGAAGTATGACTCATCTTCTTGATCTTAACCAATCCAACAATTCATGACGTCTCTTCTTAGCCATAACAATGCACTAAGACGTCCTTAGAGTATGAATTTGTGATATGATTTCATAATCATTAAGATGATCATGAAATACGATACTAAAGTACTCTCCCATCCTTTCAGATTTGAGAAACTTTTATCTTTCTGCCTAATTTGATTCTTCTCATTTGTTTTGTCATACATTGTAACCTTTCCAATGTTACAGAATTATACTTAACCTTATAAGTATAATTATATTTACTAATCTTTAGTAAATCATGACAAATCAATCTTTGTGGTGGACCTTGACCAGTGCACATCCAGTGTTCCTAATTCCTTAGTCCTTCAATTGACTCACATATACATGTGATCAAAGAATTAGTCTTAATTTTCAAAGATGAAAATTCTCATTCATCATACAATACAACTTGTATGATTCCGAGTTTCTGTCCAATTGAAACTTGGGTGATGAAAAACTTTCTTCATTTGGTAAATTCAGACACTACCACAAATGAAAGAATCAAATCCACTTTCCAATATTTCTATTACCGGAAACATATAAGCAACAATTTTCCACAAATGCCATTGTAAGGATACTTTTAAAATAAATAAAATTAAAACCCTTTTTTTCTTTTATTTTAAAACTTTGCGGAAAAACTTATCCTTACAATCCACATGAAAACCTTGTTGTTATTTATTCCTAAGCAATATATTATAACTCTTAAGCAACAACTCAAAATTTTGATTACCGAACCATGCGATCGAAACCCACCTTCGCAATCAGAATCAACATATACTTACTGTAAGCTTCCTATCTTTTCTTTTCATTCTTAAAACATCAGCATGTGACCCATTGATATTATGTAATAAGAATCTCCAAATAGGAACTTAATAGAGTTAGACAGTGGACTTTAACTGAAGTAGAGTCAAATTTTTTGACTTGATCAATCTTATGATCTTTCAGGTAAATATGGCAGCTTCGCAATCAGTGTCCCTCCCTTTGGCAATAAAACATATAGACCCTTTGGTAATGGAACATGAGACTATCTCAGACTTAGCCTTTCCCTTTACCATTTAGTCAACCGAGTTGACTATGGCCGATCCCTTTCCATTGGGAAGAGAAATGCTTTTCTAGATATCCAATGCTACCATTGCCAATGTCCATTTAAGGTTTGGGAAGTTGATCTTTTAATCAAATTTGCTTTACTGGTGTTCCAAATCATTGCTGATTCCATAACACCAAGCAAATAGATAACATCATTAGGGTCATGTCATAGTCTGTCTCATAGTAGTCCCAAAGAGACTTACTATGTTACTAAGAAAGTGATTGAACATCCAACTTTCACGAGACTTTGACACCCAACTCTCCCGACTTGTCAATACGTGACTTCATCACCAAGATGTGATCACATATAGATCTTGCTTGCCAACAGGGACTGAGTGACTTCAAACTTTTCAAGAACTTGTGGGTGAGGGAGAATAATTGGAGGAGGTGGAGGAAGTGAAGCATCATGTTGAGGGACACCATCTTCAAGAGATTTGGGAAGATCATAGTTGTCTGAACCAGACATCTATAATGGGAGAAAATCAAGTTTAGTTGATTCAAAATCCTCAATATAACACCCAATATGAAATATTAAGGCTAGGACCCAACACAATATTTTATAACTTGGAAGAGGGATGCCGTAATCCAAGCTATAGAATATTTGAAGGTAGGCGAATGAAGATTCACCAATTTCCACCATGAAAAACGAAATAATTTATTAGTTTTAATTGGATTTGAAATTCCTAGATCTTTTGAGATTCATTGAACTTTTCAATGGCATGTTTCAATCTCGAGTGTGCCCTCTCAAATTTTGTGACTGTGATGCCGAGGATCACAAAACAAGGTGTGAATAACCATACCAATTCACTTGGTACCCTTAATATTATCACCTAATCAATGTGCCGGTTAACCACACACACTCCATTGATTTATGACAAACATTAAGTCACCCTTTGTGATCCTTACTAGTCCAAGTTAGTGTGCCAGTTAACCACACACGCTCCACCAACGACTTGGTAAGGTACAAAGTGTGAATTCCATGGGCTAGCACCAAATTCACATTTTTCCTAAAGTAACTAAGATTGGGAATTAAATAAAAAAAATATTTAGTTACTTTATAATAATCATTATACTTTTAATGAGAATTTAAAGTCAGTGTCCTACCCGTTCGGCTAACGACCCTCCACCGATCAAGCAAGCGGTGGGTGAGAGTGGACACCCATTAAGTCGCCATTTTATAGGCAACAACCTTATACCCACCTTATAGACCGGCTTCGTGAATGATGCCTACTAACGGTAAAACGACTTGTTCTTATACATACATACATACATATATATATATATATATATATATATATATATATATATATATATATAATTAACCATTAATGTTATAAATAGTATAAGTGTTGAATTTTAACTTTTAAAATTCTAAGTGTTGGAATTAAAGTTTATTAAAGTGTGTGAAACTTTTCCAAATTCCAAAACTTAAGGGCAAGTTTTGTAACTCTTCAAAAGTTTTCATTTCATAATTTATGAATTAAAGGTTCATAAAATGAAGACTCTTCATTTTATGTAACTTATGTGTTTTTAATGTGTGTTAAAGAAAGGTGACCTTTGGATATCCATAACTTGAGGACAAATTATGGACTCCATTAAACCACATAAATGATCAAGAATTAATCCTAAACAATTCAACAAATAATTCCTATCATCTTCTAAATTCATAAGAACATGAACATGATTATCAAAGTTTCAAGAATTATATGAACACATACAAAGCATGAAATTTTGATATATGCTATTGTAAATGGATTAGAACAACCATTACACCAACTAAAATAAGTTTTAAAACATCAAAACAGTTTAGGGTAAATTTTCTAGCAGCAAAAGTCGAATATCTGCATTCTGAACCTTCTACTCATCGAGTGCACGAACCTACTCGGCGAGTAGGATGAATTTTGCTTTGGACTCGGCGAGTCCATCATGCAGACAACAAAAATTTCGACTTTTTTCACTATTTTGCATCAAGTATCAAACAAGCAAGCCTAGGCTCTGATACCACTGTTGGGTTTTGAGCAATCTAACACTTCCTAAGTGTGCATGCAACCCTAATAAACCTTGGGTCTATGTTTGTCTAAATACATGCAAAATAATAGTTTTTCCAAGGTTCATAACCTATCTAACATGACATGGGGTACTTTTAAACATAAAAGAATTAGATGAGATTACATACCTTTTGATGATGAGTTTAATTCCTAAGGAGTTTGAGGGCCAAGCACCAATAGTGTGAATGCCTCAAATGGAATCACAATTCACCACAAACTCTTGGAAAACTTTGAGAGAGTGTATACACACTTATAAAATCGGCCACACACAAACACACACACTAGTGACACTAGTGGCTATTTCATGCAACATAAGCATGCTTATATAGTGTACATGATTAGGGTGAAACCCTAATAACCCATGACCTTTCCTTTTTCAAGGATCCATGGGTTAAAAGTTCCATGGATCATCCATGGACTTCCATACAAGCCTAGCCCATTAACAAATGAGTGTTAGCCCACACCATATAAAACCAATAGCCTACAATCTAATTAGTCTTCCTTTTAATCTCTAAATTAATTCATAATTAATTTAAGACTAAGACTAATTAAATAACATGACTTCATATTAATATATTATAACTTATAATATATTAGTAAACATATGTGTATAACTCTCATAAAATTATCCATAAAAAGTTTGGATGAAATGCAATCCAAATGCACCATGCCGGGTCGGGTCAAGTATGTACCAAATAAGTTATGGACTTAGACACCTTATTCAACACCTAGCACCTCAAGTGTGATGCCTCAAATGTCTCACACAACACCAAAGCAATTGGAATAACCTTGAGAGAAATAGAAAACTTCTAAAATTGGCTATGCCCTCTTGTTCTTACTCTAGTGCCGATTTTGGTTGCTCACATATTCTTTTTATAGTGTGTCTTAAGTTGGGTTACACCATGTAAACCCTAACTTGACATTTCTCTTCATTTCCATGATCTATGGGTTCAAAGATACCATGGAGCATCCTATGGGTTTTAGCCCAACTTAATAATCCATGGAGCATTAGCCACTATACAAGTATGGGTGATTTACACAATCGAATCATATATTTAATTAGTCTTCTTTTTAATCACTTAATTAATTTCAAAATAATTCTTTGATCAATACTAATTAAATAATATTATTAATATATTATAAATTATAATATATTAATAAACCTTAAGTGTTATTTCTCTCATTTTGGTCTATCCAAATGCATGATGCCATGCAACCCAAATCGACCATGCTAATCGGGTCAAGTACATTCTAGAAATAGTTATGAACTTAGACACCTAATCCAACATTTTTGTATAGGGTCTGATGTACTATCTATACAGATCACAAGAGTTTGAGATATCTCATAGATAAGCTGAATCTGAATATGATACATCATAGGTGGATTGACGTGGTCAAGGATTATGCTTGCGAGATTCTGTATCACCCCGAGAAAGAGAATGTGGTCGTTGACACTTTGAGCTGCAAGACGGCTAGTTCCTCTTTTGAGAGTCTTTGTATGAGAATATCGGTTGATTCTCTGCTTCTTGATCTGATTAGGGAGGCTCAACCCGAGGGGGTCAAGAAGGAGAATTAGAATAGGACAGACTCAGGGGTGAGGTTGACAGGTTTGCCACTGAAATTCGGGGATCATTGACCCGGTATGGAAGGTTCTGGGTGTCGAACTTTGATGGGGTCTGGCAGACTATGATGTAGTAGGCGCACAAGTCCAGGTTTTCGATACACCCTGGAGCCACCAAGATGTATCGGGATTTGAGGCTTTGTTATTGGTGTACGTGTATGAAGAGAGAGAGACAGCGTGGTATGTCGAGAGGTTTTTAACCTGTCGGATGGTCAAGGCTGAGCATCAGAGGCCACATGGCAAGCTACAACCATTGGAGGTTCCCATGTGGAAACTGTAACATATCACTATGGATTTCATCACCAATTTTCCTTGGACGGATAAGGGCTTTGATGCAATTTGGGTTATTGTGGACCGTCTGACCAATAGCACCCACTTTCTAGCCATTCAAGACAATTCTTTGGCCAAGAAATTGGCCGATTTGTATGTGCACGAGATTGTTGCTCGACACAGTATTCTGGTCTCCATTTTATCAGATCGAGATGTTCGGTTCACATCTCGTTTTTGTCAGAAGTTTAATGAGGAATTGGGTATGAGGTTGCATCTCAGCACTGCATATATAATCTGCAGACTGATGGTTAGAGTGAGTGGACCATTCAGACACTTGAGGACATGTTGTGAGCCTGTTTCATAGACTTCGGTGGGTGATGAGACTCCTACCTTACATTA
The DNA here is from genome assembly GCF_052625555.1 of Lactuca saligna. Taxonomy (NCBI): domain Eukaryota; kingdom Viridiplantae; phylum Streptophyta; class Magnoliopsida; order Asterales; family Asteraceae; genus Lactuca; species Lactuca saligna. The sequence goes on from NC_136418.1 coordinate 76,263,031, forward strand.
TCTAAGTTTTCTTACAACAAAATTATTATTCCAGTATCGGTGTGCTTCCTTTCGAGCTGCTTTATGGGAGGAAGTTTCTTACCCTAATTTTTTGGGGAGATATTTGTCACAGAGTATTGGGAAGGACTGAGGTAGTCCTTTAGACGTCAGAGCTCATCCATCAAATTAGGTTGAGATTGCAGACAACAGAGTCGACATAAGAGTTATGCCGACAAGCATCGATCTGAGTTGGAGTTTGAGGCCGGTGACATGGTTTTGCTGAAGGTATCACCTTGGAATGGTGTAATACGCTTCAGGAAGAGGGAAAAATTAGGGCCCCGATATATCAAGTTATTTTGGGTGATTGCCATCGTGGTTATTCCTTTGAATGATGTTCAGGTTGATGATTGCCTGAATAACATTGAGAGACCAGTAGCGATTTTAGATCGGAAGACGAAGGCCTTGCGCAAGAAGGTGGTATCTTTGGTCAAGGTTCCGTGGAAGCATTAGAAGGGTTCTGAATGGACATGGGAACCCGATTCAGAGATGCAAGAGTATTATCCTGAGTTTTTTGCTACATTAGACTTTGAGGACCAAGTCTAGTTCATGTGAGGGAGAATTGTAACATCCCGAAATGAGGTATTTCCAAAATTCCCTCTTAAGTATGAAAGATTTTGATTTTTAGCCCTTGAGTATGAGGAAGCTTGCAAAAAGGCCCATAGTGGCATTTTGCTAATTTTGGCCAATAGGTTAGTACGCTGGGCATACGTTGTGTACGCTCAGCATACTGGGGCGGACCCTAGTATGTTGGGCATACACCGTGTACGCTGGGCGTACATAGTAAAAGCTCAAACCCTAATTTTTAGGGTTAGGTCCATATATAAGCATTATTAACTGTTCATTCCTCATTCCTTCTCCAGCCTCTAATCTTTATTTCATCCTTTGCAACCCTAATCCCTTGTGTGTGATCATTTGAGCTCAAACGTGTGTCTTTATGGTGCCTTTGAAGAAAGGTGAAGAAAGAAGCATCATCTTAGAAGATCAAGTCCTTCTAGATCTAGGAACACCTCACCTGAAAGATCCATTTTGAGGTATAAAGTTATGAACTTGATGATTCTATGCATGGATTTAAGTTAGCCATGGAGTTTGTGTCCTTTTGGTCCCATTATTTAGGTATTTTGAGTATGAGCTACTCTAATCCATTTAAGTTGTCCTTTCAGTCACTTTGAGGTGTTTAGAAACATAAAAATGTAGTCTTGATCTTATACTTCCTTCAATGCATGTGTTTTGAGGTCTTAATGGGTTAAGTGGTTGATTTTTTTGGTGTTAAGACATTATTGGCCATGCAAGACCATAAAGTTGGAAACTTTATGATAAAAAACGTTATTTAGGACTTGGATCTGCATTTGGATGTAATAAGTCAAAGTAATAAGCTCTTAATCGGTTAAGAAGAAAGTTGTTACGTACGCTGGGAATACCAAATGGTATGCTGTGCATATGCGGATTTGTCCTCGATGCCTCAGACCTCGAGTATACCTCACATATGAAGCCTAAGTTGACTCGGTTGTGTTGAATTAGTTGACCTGTGGATTTTGACCAGTTTTGACCAATGGTATTTTTGGAAAATGTTATTAATTTAGAATGGGAAATGTTTTGACATTTAGGATTTGGGTTGAGCTGGTTTTCGGAGTCCGAAGTTATCCACACTACATTTAGAATGTGAGGTGAGTTTTCCTCACTGTACTTATGGGTCGAAGGCACTAAGGGCGACCCATTGGATTGATATCCATTGGATTGATATCCTGGTTTACTGTATATTGCTATGCTATAATGATCTGTATCCTAGTATATAGGATGTTGATATGCTGTAGTGATATGTTAGATCTGTATCCTGGTATATAGGATGTTGCTATGCTGTAGTGATCTGTTAGATATTTATGATTACATGTGTCTGCTAGCTATTAATTGTTATAATGTATGTTGGTATGCGTTGGTATGTTGGATTGGGGTGGAGCAGTTGGGAATGAAGGCCAAGACACCCAGGGCGGTTCAGATAGACTGAAGGCCTGCAAAGCGGACCAGTCAAGCCGTAGGCCCAAAGAGCAGTCCATATAGGCTGAAGGTCCGGTGAGGCGGTCCCGTCATGCTGAAGGCTCTATATTTTATGATGTTGTTTCTTGTGTTTATGTGGTGGTACTTTGGGGAAACTCACTAAGCTTTGGATTACAGTTTTAGTTTTGTTTCAGGTACTTCTAAGGATAGTGCAAGGCAAATGCATGACCGTACACATCCTTGATTTTATGTTGTTGATCTTGGGAGACTCTGATTTTGAATAATGTTTTTGGAAACAATGGCTATATAAACACTTATTATTATTATTATTATTATTATTATTATTATTATTATTATTATTATTATTATTATTATTATTATTATTATTATTATTATTATTATTATTTTGTAAATGGGTTGTTTTGAAAAATTTGAATTTGTTGTGATTTTTGAGATGTTACATTTTCATCATTTCTAATTTTAGTGGATGTTGAAGGTTGATCATCTATAGTAAATGATTGTCATATTTATGTTGAAATTGGTTGTTCTATGTTCACTATAAGATTTCTTTTAATTGTGTACTTATTGTATTGTGAGGATTTGTTTCATGATTATTTTTTAATTTAGGTGATTCAAAGGATAATAATGGTTCGGATAGTTTATCAATATGAATTCTATCTTCTACATTAAAAGTGTATTACTACGATGAGAGTTTGTTAGTGCATAATTTATTTTTGATATTTTATAGTAAAAGGGTGATTACCTTTTATCATATTTTTTTCTTAACAATCTACTGTTGGGTTAAGGTTTCTAAAGTCCTTACTAAATTGGTATAATCTTAGTGAATAAAAGTAAAGTCATTTTTGGGTTGCTCTTATAACAATAATATCCAGAAATTATATTAGGAGATAGATAAAATGATTTGTTAATATATTATATGATTAATATATTAACTATAAATAATTAATAAATTGATTAGATATTGTTGGAATGGATTAATTATTAATCTAAATTAATATGAAATTAATTCATGATTAATTGGAATTAATTAAAGGTGCAATGCATGAATTGTAATTGTTCAATAATTGAACAAAAGAAGCAATTTTAGAACCCTTCATGGTATGAACGGTTTTGGAAGGGTTTCTAGAAGCCTACTATAGTTGATAAGGATAACCGTGTTAAATAAATAAAATATGATTATTTTATAATTTAAATCAAGGTTAATCTTGGAGATCCCCTAGCTTTAAATACCTCCATTAGACGTCAAATTTCATGGTTCTTTCTTCCAATAAGGTGGAGAACGAAATTTCTCTTCCTCCACAACCTTTCTCCTCTTGAATTCTAGTGTTATAAGGTTTTGAGTGTGAACCATTAGTGGCATCCACACTATTGGTGCTTGCTTTCTAAGAAGCTTTTCAAGAGAGATGTTTGCATTATTCGATTTTTCCAAAAATGTATGAATTCTAACTTGTAATTTTTTATTTACATAGGTTAGAAGTTTGTTTTATAAGTATGTTACTATAACTTGAGAAAATGTCATAGACTTCTAGGTTACTTGTACCCATAATATGATTATGAATCCTTTGCGTAAATATTCTTGTGTGTAACCTAGAAAATCCATCAGTGGTAGCAGGGCGTAGGGTTTGTTGTTTTTTGTTCATATATAGAATTGGAAATAGATACCTGGAGAAACCGAGAAAACTTGACAATTTTAGGGCGTGGTGCGCTTTTAGATGCAATAGGGTTTTGAGATTTACTTGCCTTTTTTTTTCCGAATTTTAGGATAATTATTAGATCTTAATTGTTATTTTATTTGATTAAAATCTCAACTTTTAGACGACATAATTATAAAACCCTAATTCGAAAACTTAAGGAAGTATAAAATGAATTAATATGATTAATTAAATATTTAAGTAAAAGGAAAAATATTAAATCCAAGATTGGTTTGAATATTAATTAATTAAGGGTTAATTAAGTTAATTGAATTTAAATCTTGTATTATTACAAGGTTTGAAGATACACCCTTAAATATGTATAAGAGTTATAATACTATATGTAAAACACTACGTTGGCCGAACCAAGACTAGGACTCATTAACGAAGCCACACTATAAGAGAGGTGTAAAGAAAGGACCTATAAAATGACCGTTGAATGAATGTCCTTTTCACCCACCAATTCTTTTGGTGGTGGAGTGTTGTTAGACGAAAGGTTTCTGATGGAACACTAATCACATTGAAAGTATAATGTAAAAATACTAGAACATTCTATAAAATCCTACTTTAGTTACTTTAGGAAAAATGTGAAATTGTATGCTAATCCATGAAAATGCACATTGTTTCTTTGTGAGTCGTTAGTGAAGCATGTGTGGTTAGACGAGACACTAATTTGGGACTACAAAAGGCAATGCAAGAGTGATTTGAAGATCATCAAAAGTTCCTAGTTGCATGCAAGCCAAAGGAGAGATTTTTATATGTGCTCAATGAGAGATACATAGAGAAAATCGAGAATCTTAATGTTGTCCCTAATAATAGTTTTTCAATAAATCTTGTGCTTGGATCTTTCATTAGTTCTTATGATAATTTCTACTTGATTTATCATATGAATAGTATGGAGAAAAACATTGATGGAATTCTTAAACCTTCTCCAAATTATGAAAACCGAAAAGGAATTTGATTTCTTATCTACTTACTGTTATTGCCTTTCTGAATGTTTTTGGAAAAGAAGAGGAAACGTTCGAATCCTAAATGGAAAGAAACTTTCCAATCAGAACTTCCCATTATGAAGGAATGGAAATGATGTATCCTTTATTCCACACAACCATGATTCAAAACAGGCAAGTTGCATAGGAAATGAAGTTGTCCTAAGTACTTGGAGATGTTAAAGTCAAATGTTTGACTCTACATCAAGTACTTGAATGATAAAACTCCAAATACATCTAATTTGTGGTTCCTTGATGCATGATATGGTAGTCACATTTGGATGGAATTGTAGGTCCTAAAGGAAAGAAGGAAGCTAAGCATCAAAAACTTAAATCCAATCATGGGAATGGAAAATGTCGCATGTTTCGATGATTGAGGATTTTGAGCTTGTGCTTAGTAGTGGAGTTAGGATAAATCCAGTTATTTGCTACTACTCTTCAAAAATGTATAGAAACCAAATTTCATTTTATGTGTTGTATAAAAATGAGTTTAATTTTCATTTTGATACTGTAAAGGTAATAATCTAGTTCATAAAGATGATGGTTTTATGTTTAAAAAAACTTCTTGTAACTAGCATTCATGAAATTGTAGGGGTTTTTTTTTATTTTTTATTTTTTTAATTTTTTAAATTTTTTTATAATAATAGTAAGGTTAACTTTGATATTGATTCCTCTAATAGTTTAGATAAGATCGCGCTTGTGGCATAATCACATTGGTCACAAAAGTGAGAATTACATCGCCAAGCTCTAACTGGATCGAACTTGGATTCATTCGACTTTGGGTTCGATGATGTATGCGAATCTTGTTTGTTGGCAAGAGGATTTAATCATCATTCACATGGGAATCTGATGGATGTAAAGGATTGTTGGATCTTGTACACACTAATGTGTGTGGATCCTTCAGATCCACCACAAGGGATGTCAAACACTACTATGTCGTATTTTCTAATAGTTTCAGTAGATGTGATTCTGTTTATATGACTAAGCATAAGTCTTACACTTTGAAAAGTTTCATAGAATATCAGGAAAAATTAGGGAATCGGTTGGGCATGAAGATAAAGGGTCTATAATCCGAAATAAAAGGAGAATGCCTTAGTATCAACTTCAATTACCATCATAGAGATTGTGGAATAGTTTCCTGATTGGATCCTGTAAGAACATATTAGTATAATGGTGTTGCTAAAAGGAGAATCGAATGCTATATGGTTCAATCTATGATGAGTTGTGCTTCGCCACCAATTATGTTTTTGGGGGATATACTTGAAATAGTACAACATTTTGAACCTTGTAACAAACTAAGTAGGTTTGAAGACGCCTCATGAAATGTAGACTTAGAAAGCTTCCTCACATTTAGGTCTGGTGTTGTAAGGTTTTTCATTAGAGGAGAAACTAATGACTAGCTTGAATCGAGATTTGAGAAGTGTAACATTGTCAGGTATTCACTAAATACTTTTGATATTTGTTTTAAAGATCCATGAGAATGTAGTGCATACAAAGGAATGTTCCTTAATAGAAAGAACAAATACATATCAAGAAGTCAATGGGAGACATATTGACCATGAAGAAATTCAAGATATGACCAACAATAAAACTATAGTTGGTTGTAGCATCCCAAATTACAAAAGAGTTTTTTCATTGAAAGTTGATTAATTGATTAAAACCTTTTATTTCAAATCATGATATAACATCTAATTGTTTGAAAACCATAAGATGAACATAGTTGAATTACAGAACAGGGGAAACCAATATCTTCGATGCGGATGAACTGTCTTATCGAGCTCTTCACACGAACAACCTACAAAACATTTAATCCACAATTTCAAGCATAAATCTCAGTGAGTTACCCGATATACCACATATTCCACCATACATATAATTCATCAAATGCCATCTCTCCTATAAACATGCATACGATATATATAACAATCATACATATCATCAATTAGCACTCTACCACTAGACTATTATTGGCCTCAAACAACTACTACTATTGGCTCTTAGCCGTCAACTATTATTAGCTCTCAACCACCATATAATCATTGGCCTCTCACCAGAACAATATCCAAACTGAAGCCAATGCTAATTTTGACAACTGCCTCATTAATACTGTAATACCCGATTTAAGGTGTGACAACCCGAACCCTTTTCTAGTTTCCGTTAATTAATTTTATATATTTTGAGATCTATATCCGAGTCGGAACCAAAACCACACGAAATTTCAAGAATTCCTTCGAAAAAGACTGAGTTAACGGCTTGTGAGTTCTAGGCCATACACCCGTGTCCGGCCATACACTCGTTTACGACCAGTGTCAGGTGGACCCCACCACCGACCAACAACAACCCCTATAAATACGGGACCCTACCCTTCATTTACACTTTTCTGACCGAACACCCACTCTTTCTTTCTCTAGACTCGTGACCGTACACCCCTAAAAACACCCTTATCCTTCCGGAAAACATCGAGAATCACCATTGGGGGTCATTTCAGAGCATCTAGAACATGTTTTTCATTAATTTCAACACTCTTGTTCTTGAGTGTACGGCCGTACTCCTTCAAATCTGCAAATCTTCATTGACCGCACACCAGTTTACGGTCGTACACCTTCAAAGGTCGTACAACGTTCACAACCGTACACCTTGTTCACGGCCATAAACCCCATTCACGGCCGTACACACTTCCTAACCAGTGAATTAGACTGAAAACCCACTTTCCTCGATTCAATCAAGTCCTGGTAACATTCCTTAACCGAAAAAGTGTTTTTCTAACACTTTATCTAACGAAATCGCTAATTTAGATACATATATGTACTTAATTGTTAATAGGATTATGTTAAGTGCCGCACACTACAAATCGAGGGTCTTTATTCCAATTCGTTGATTCAACGTTTGCACACAACTAACTGTGAGTTCATACCCCTATGTCTTTACTGTTTTTAATGTTTTCAAAGGGGGAATACAAGCCAAGCATAAATGATTTTATGAAATTTATGCAAAAATGATTTCAAAAAACTTAAAACGGATGCAATTGATACAATCATACAGTTTCTATACTTTTATAAAATATGTAAATATTTTGTCCCTTGTGTATTGAGTAGAGCATAAGGGAAGTTTTCATCATAATCACAAAACTTTCAATGTAAAACGTGAATTGAATACATGAATGAACATATAAACTATAATAGGTATACTTTATTAAACAATTAACATATCAATGTACAAATCATAGATTCAATGCAACCAGACATATAAACTATTAAATGTGTAGTTTATGAGATATATAGACAGGAAGTTAAATTCAATGGTTCTACATGAAATCGTTAGTATAGCATTTTATGAGTGAGAATTCTTCGCGTACTTACCTAAGTACTAACAAAAGTCCTGAGATTATAACCATAGTCTCCTGGAGGGAGAACGTGAGTTTGTGTATAGATCTATATGAGATTGGCAATCCCGCAACATAACTGCTAGCTACAGTTAGACCGGCAAGCCTGGGTGACAAGGTCATTTCGATTCTGACACCTGAAAAATGTCGTTTAGGAATTCAATGGTCAAGTATGGTTATAACAACTCATAAATTTGGTACTAAGAAAATACGATTAACATATGAATGGTAATAACTTTAATTTGTTTTATTATAAAGTAATAGAACTACTATACATATTACAGTTTTCAGAGCTTTCCGAACATATTATACATGCTGGTGATAATCAAGGTTTTTCTTGTAAAAGAGGTTTCTTATTCAATCAAACAATGCACAACACATTCAATGAAATTCAGTAACCAATATTCATAGTTAATTCTATAACTTCTAAATTTATGCATCAGGGTTACGTATGAAGAATATTAGATAGACTGTGGAATATGTGATTTCCGCCTCATTTCCTGCTCCTTGTTTGGTTGTGGACTTTGGGCACATCCACATAATCCACTGTCTGTTCGATAATTGTTTATACGCGACTAGTATGAATTAAGTAGTCATAGAAAGAACTGGTTTATCATATTTCAACTAAAGAATATAATGGATTTTCTTGTAAACAAATGAACATTTTCATAGATTCATACTTATGAACTCATACCTCCTGGAGATTTGAGAAGACGGAGCGTATAGAGTCTCGTCTTTTTCTTTTGTCATACTTTTGATGTCTATAAATATGTATCAAACCGATGTAAATATTTTACTTAAAAAATGTAATGGTTGTTTTCACTATGATTATAGTAATGCAATGGTTGTGATACTATACATGAAGTCATCCATCCCCGAACGTTTCCGCCGTTCCGGTTTAGGGGTGTGACATATTGGTATCAAAGCTATTGTTTATAGTGAACTTAGTATACTGAACCTTACATGGTATACAACTATAAACACTACGGGACCGAAGTGCTCTAAACTAAAAGTATACATTTAAAATATAAGTATTTTATAAAGAGTATAAGAGTATCCATAAGTACCAGAAACAATATCATAAGTAGAACAAAACAAAAGTATATGGATGGTGGACACTACTGTTAAACCTGAGTAGTTATGTAATCATGTCTGGTATCATTATAACCTGATCAATTATATTTATTTGAGACATGACCAACATCTATCTGGGAGTGATCGGGTGTTGCAGCAAGTCTAAAACTTACCAAGCTATATACATCAAGATATCATTAGAAAGAACGTACAACTTAAAATACTATTGGAGTATCTTAGCTAGATCTGAATACAATATAGAGATTCATTCCAAGTATTGCTACTTATTTATTCCTAGTGATAGCTTACTTGCATTAGTAACTTTTCTCTATTTATCGCTTAGTAGAACGCTTTATCTATCAGGGTGAGATATATCTTGTTTCATATCTCTTGATTTAAGATCTCGGGGACTTACCATCCTCTTCTTCCTGATTATTTTTAAAACAAGATGCTTCCTAGAAAGAGACCCAACATGAAGAACAACGACCCTCCACCGCCACCACCTCCTCAGTTCGATCCTGCCATGTTCCAGGCAGCAGTTTCAGCCGCCATGACTGCAGTAATGACACAAATTAACCCCGGTGGGGCTAGCAGATCCGGAGGTGGTACTCATCCCCAGATTCTTGGCGATCAGGGACATCAAAAGGAGTGTTTCTATAAGGACTTTATGAATGCGAAACCCAAATCCTTCGACAGCAATAGAGGTGTCATTTCCCTTACTCGAAGAATCGAGAAGATCAAATCGGTATTTGATATTTGTGCATGCTCCGAAGCAAACAAAGTAAAGTTTTCCGCTTGCACCTTCACAGACAGAGCATTGACCTAACCCTACCGGTAGCGAATGGTCGAGTCAAATCCCTAACCCTACCGGTAGCGAATGCAATGGGTTGGGAGAGTACAGACCGCAGACAGTATCACATGAAAGACACATCTAGCAAGGTCAAACAGTGTGACTCTGAAAAAGGTGACATCTCGCATACAGTGTAAATCACTGACGAAATACCGTTACCTTAAAGCCATGAATTATAAGGCAACCCTGAATACTCATAACCATACTGACTAGAGTTCTAGACGCCCTACAAGCATCTATATAATGTGACATTTGTCACCCCTTGGCTTGGTAGGCCGTGGACTGTAGCTAGTAGTCAGGGTGCGGGGTGGTCAATCCCGTATATGCCTATCCACACAATGTCCGCTCTCCCTACAGGAGACTCTGGTTACCAACTAGACGACAGAGAAGGCCGCGTCCCGAAGATGCATCCCAAATAGAAGATAGTGTGTTAATAGGAGGGAGTGGGTTTCTAATGTAAGTGTAGATTAGAGGTAGAGACTCTTAACAGAACTGACTGGAGTATTTCTTGTATGTCCATACTCATATACATAGTATATAACTAATGATCCAAACGACTTTCGGACGGCTACCCGATCCAACCAGACCCATCTCAACGAAGAAAAGGAAATAGGGCGGATGAGCCTTTCTAAGTCTTTCAATCGTTACTTATATGTATCTATATAAGCACAGACGTACATCTAACTACGACTGAGTGTGTAATAATTGAAGACATATCATCGTGGTGTGGATTCATACAGTGTGGAATAACAGAATCGTAAAGTATAAGTGTATCAAGTATAAGTGATTCTTGTGAAGTAGGAGTGTCTAACGAGTGAAGTAGGAGCGGTCGCAAGTGAAGTATAAGTGTCGAACAAGTATAAGTGTATCACGAAGTAGAGGCGACAATAAGTGAAGCAAAAGCGTATCAAGTATAAGTGAAGTAGAGTCGTCATCAAGTATAAGTGAAGAAGAATCATATCACTAAGTAAGAGCGTGAATAAGTATAAGCGTCATCAGGTATAAGCGACTACAAATATAAGTGAATGCATTACCGAGTAGGAGTATAAAATAAGTATAAGCGAAGCAGCAGTATTAATCAAGTAAAAGTATACGTCTACAAAGGAAATCTTCAATGAAAAGCCTTTAAGTGCAGAGAAAATCCCAAATTGTATTCTTATGTAAAATTTGTCTAAAAACCTTAGAGGATCATTCTTAAACCAATTTAACATGAATTTGGATAAATCAATATAAGTAAAAGTTATGAAATAAGTACAAGTCATTATAGTGTCCCACTCGGTAAAACAGTGTAAAGTGGTAAAATCTTGTGCATGCGGGTTATCAATCACATGCGATTGACATGATAACTAGCATGTTTAACTTGTATTCCCCCTATAAAACATTTAAAAACATTAAAAGGTTCATTCAGGGGTATGAACTCACCTGGTGTAAGTAGGTCCAACGAGAGTGCTGTTTGGGCGTTCGGTGCCACGTAATGACTCGAACACACTCAATGACCTATTTAACATATGATATCATATTTTCACATACAATTAGTATATTTAATACTAATTAAACAAATATACACGCTCAAAGGAGCAGAAAACACTTTGGCTAAGTGTTTGGGTGTCCCGGGTAGCGTTTAAGGGTGCTAAGGGTCTCCTATCAGTTGTGGAACTTTGCTAAACTCAAATATCAAGTGTGTGAATGGGTTTAAAGCATTAACATGGACCATTTTGGAGTTTACGGCCTAACTCAAGGGAGTTTACGGCCGTAAACTCCCAAGGTCATATTCTTGGGTGTTTAATGCTTCTAGTTTGTTCATTGATTTATTCTAAGCACTTTTCCCAAAAGGCATGAGTGGGTTTGAGGCCTCTAAGGGCTTGATCTATGAGTTTACGGACAAGGAACCACTCTTAAAGGAGTTTACGGCCGTAAACTCTAATCCTTAGAGTTTTGGGAAGTTTAAAGGCCCTAATGCCTTTCTAGTGATTTCTTATGAAGTATGATGCTATTTTGGAGCATTAAAACCATCATTTGAGTGGGTTTTGGGGAGTTTACGGCCTAGATAAACGCTTGGTCCGTAAACTCCAAGTCATGCCTCATTTCATGGTGTTTAAACCTTTAAATCCTTCCTAGTATTTTATGGTAAATGTCTAAGGTCATTTGGGGGACAAAAACCAACATTTTGGCTTAGTTTGGGGAGTTTACGGCCTAAGCATGTGCTTGGGCCGTAAACTCATTTTTGTCCTTCATTTTGATGTGTTTAAATGATCTAGACTCAAAGGAATAAGCCCTTAATTTATGTGTTAAGCCCTAGTGTGGTTTGGGAGTGTGTTTGTGGCCTTTTAACAAGATTTTGAGGTGTTTACGGCCTAAGCTTGTTCTTGGGCCTTAAACTGTCTTTTAACCCCCAAAACCATGAGTTTTAATGTTTAAACACTCCTAGGCTAATACCTCAATTTATTTCCAAGCCATTAGGGACAAGTTTGGGTCATTTTGGCCTTGATTTGGGTGTTTACGGCCTAAGGAGGTGCTTAGGCCGTAAAATCCTTTTCCATAGCTTCTAAGTCCGATTTTTGGGTTATAAACATGATTCAATATGTTTAGAATAAGCTAGGGTAAGTGGACTTACAATTTGGAAGCGTTTGGTTGCGGATTCGGGGCTAAAACGAGTCCAGAGAGAGAGTATAGAGAGAGAGTGTAAAAAGTCTCCAATGGACTCCACTCACCCTTACATAGGGTTTTGAGTCAGGGCTTAGTGGAATTCTACCCGATACTGCCGTTAAACGGGGCTTTTGGTCGCACCCGTTTAGTGGTCGTATTAATAACACTTGACATATTCCAAATAAATGGAAATGTGTGTCTTGTGTTTTTCTTCCCTTTTATCACGACTTAACGGCATATAAACATACACAATTGAAATGTTTATTAAACTTGACGACTTCTCATTACGGAACTTTTGAACAATGGAATATTCCGTTAACGGTAACGGAGAAATGTAACGGGGCAACTTGGGTTGTCATATCGTCCCCCCGTTAGAGGGAATTTCGTTTCGAAATTCAGATCTAGGCAAGGAAGTAGGTATGAATGGTCAAGTAGAGGTAAGAGAGTACTTCCTATGTGGTTGTCCTCGCATTCCCAAGTGATCTCTGGTATGTGTTTGTCATTCCAACAGACCCTCGCGTACAGGATGCGGATTCCGTCTTGTGTAGCTAGTGGGTTCCTCCTGGTGTATCTACAAGGTTAGGATTCTCAATGGATTTTATCAAGATGAGTGAGGCACGAAGAGTGTTGTCGGGAAATCACCTATCAAGTCAAGTCTCAGAAATGGGTCGTCCGGGTGTGAATCCTGTGGTATATCCGAAGGTAGTAGCGGCCTGAAAAGGGTAGGACCATGTCTCCATGAGGATTCTCGGATGGTCCTAAGCTCTCGGAAAGGAGTAGAGCTTTTCAGTACTAAGAATATAGTGTACTTTAATGGCAATATCAACACTGGCGTGATCGCCATTCCGAAGTTCCTAACGTTCTCACTTGTACTGGATGTGTAGTCCTTCAGGTTAGTCCTTAGGAAGCTCGGGTGGTCTTCGGTCTCGTGTTTTCTTTCAACTGGCTGATAGAGACTTTCTAGATCATCGAGTGGGTTGCGTGACTATGGTTATTCATTTGCTATAGAGTGTCTATCTCGCGCTTGTGCAAAATGAACTTGCACTAACGAAGCTTGAGATACGGAAACCCTGAGGGTCGGGGAGATAGGGTTCCACCAGACGAGAGCTGGACTATCTCAGGAGGTAGTTCTTACTATCTCTGCGTGAGATAGTATTCGTGGAACACCTAATAGTCCAATGAATCTCTAAAACCGTGGTTTATCCTAGCATGGAAGGTGTATGTTCCTGCATAACCCTTCGACTAACACCAAGGCTGGTGTCAAGCCTATGATCTCTTCGGGATCCGGGTCATGAGATTTAACGCAGCTACTTTCACACTTGACCAAATATTCTTGGCTGCGAAGGTTATCCTGTGGTTCTCGGTATCCTAGTGTTCACTTCGGAGAATGTATTTCATCGTCTACAGGGCGACGACGATTTCCTCCATGCAATAGGGTGGAGGATGATAAGCACTCCTCGTCTATAGCGGGGTGGACGAAGTGCCTAAGCAGTGTGATCATATATTGCAACTACTCTTCCGAAGGTTCTAGATTTTCTCGGTCTAGGTCACATCTAGTGAGTATAGAGTCTTCTCACTCGGAACTTCCTCGTTCGACCCGCAGTGATTCTCTTGACTTTGGCTCGTATTTTATGGAATATGGTGAAAGTGTTTTGCTAAGAGGTTCGTGGTAGGGCTCATGCCTAGCCTAACCACAAATACCGGGTGTATGCAAGCAATGTTCAATCGAGGTCGGCGGGACGTTCAGCTGTGCGATTCCACCCCAAACCCACAACCTAACGAGGAACAGGGAATAGGGAGGAAACACACACCTTTAATCTTTTTGATCTCAATTATATGCCGCCCTTATGCATATACCTGATTATAGCGGTCAGTCTCATGAGTTCTATCTTCTGGGTTCACGAACCTGATGTGCGAAGTGATGGGTTTTGAGCATTCTAACACTTCCTAAGTGTACATGCAACCCTAATAACCTTGGATCTATGTTTGTCTAATTTGTCATGCAAAGTTGATTTCCAAGGTTATATTCCTATCTAGCATACATGGGGAACAATTTAAACATAAAGTATAGATAGAATAACTTACCTTGTTGTTGCTTGTGTTCCTTGAAACCTTGTGAGCCTAGCACCTCAAGTGGTGATGCCTCAAATGCTTCACACAACACCAAATGCTCTTGGAAGAACTTATGAGAGTATACTCACTTCTTCAAATCGGCCAAGCCCTCTATTTCTTTGTGTAACCGATTTGGGAGGAGATCATATTACTTATATAGTGTTGACACATCTAGGGTTAAACCCTAATGTGTCATGACTCTTCATTTCCATGACCCATGGGTTTGTAACTCCCATGGAGCATCCATGGAGCATCCTATGGGTGGAACCCAACTTGATGATCCATGGAGCCTTTTAGCCCACTATACAAGATATGGATGATTTACTTAATCAACCCATATATTTAATTAGTTATCTTTTGATCACTTAATTAATTCTAAATTAATTCTTGATCAAACTAATCAAATAATATTATTAATATATTAGAACTTATAATATATTAATAATCTCCAAGCGTTATTTCTCTCATTTAGTCTATCCAATTGCATGGTGCCATGCAACCCAAATGGACCATGCCGGGTCGGGTCAAGTACATACCAGAAATAGTTATGGACTTAGACACCTTATCCAACACGAGGTGCGAAGGGTTTTCCGAGGGAATCTACGAAGTATGCTTCGATTGGTTGTTGTATTCTAGAGTATCTTGTAGTGTGTTTCGCTTTGGTGTTCATCTGACTACGAGGGGGTTGGTCAACAGTGTATGGTACCCTCCCTTGGGTACTTCGAAAGGTTTGAGATAAGAGGGACGATTGACAGATCGTATTAAGTTGGTTTATTTGTGTTAGGTTCAGGTTCGGAAGAACCTTTATTTGCTGATATGGCTATGGAGAAAGCTCTTTTTACACAACACTAAGAATGTACACATGGTTGCACGAAGTCAAACCATGATCAATAGAGTCGTCGAAGTTGGCACACTCCGACATGATGTAAAGTGAAGATCGATAGAGTCATGTGCCGAATAGGCACACTAGTTCTAGGCGTCTCGGGTTCCGTCCTACGTATCACTACCACGGATATTTGGACCGGTAGAGTCGACGCGGAACTATAGAGAGTTCTAAGTGTTTCCGAATAGAGTATCTTTTCATGAACGGATTCTCACGAGGCATTTCTATAATTGCCTCACATATACTAGTCATGTATATTTAAGGTGGGGAGGACTGTTGACTGAGCGACCCCGCCCTAAATCCACAACCAAACGAGGAACAGGAGATGAGGCGGCATTCGCTCACTCTAGGTCTGTCCATCTTAAATATACATGGCCGTAACGTATATGTTTAGCCACTATAGTTTTACCTAATGAATTTTAAATTTTATAACAGTGCTGCGACTTTCGCCTTACTGGAAAGAATTTGCATTTGAATTAGTCTTTTAGTGTTCTTAGCTTAGTTATCTGAGATCAAGAGTCGTACCAAAAATCTACCGAGTTCCTTGACGTTTCTCCCTAAGCAGTAGTGTCAGGATCCTTCTGTGTCTTTGTCTTTCCCTTCGGTTGGGCAGTCCTTCTTGAAGTGTCCAAACTCGCCACATAGACGGCAAACCTGTGTGGCCGCCGCATTGGCGATTGATGCAATATGTTCCACCGGAGTTCTGCATACACGAGCAGTATGCCCCTTCATGTGGCACCTAGCACAATAGAGTTCTCGGCATGCACCATGATGATGGTAGCTGCACTTGCTGCAGTGGGGAAGGTCTCCTAGATACGGTCTTCTTGGAGTCGGGAGGGAAGGATTGACAGGGGTATAGACTGCCTCAGCTCGTTGTCCTTCTGAAGGTCCTTGAGCCGAGGTACTTCCCTCCTCTATCTTGAGTTTTCTCTTTAGTGGGTTCGGTTGAGGTTCTTGGGTGACTGAGTATGGAAGTGTGGGTTGATGCTGTCCATTGTCAGGATTGGAATTTCCGACGGGCACCTTGCTAACATTGGCGTTGTTAGCATTTAGGTGAGCCATGACAGCTGCTACGGCTGCGGAGACTGCAGCTTGGAACGTAGCTTCATCGAATAAGAGAGTAGGTTTCTTGTTTGTGGATTGGTTACGCTTCCTCGGTGGCATGGTTTTACTACACGAAAAGGAATACAAGGCAATGAGAGACGATGGTTAACCCTAGACATTTCTGTCCTGAACGTATTAGGCATAATATTTTTCCCGTGCCTCGGGTATTGGTTGTTTGAACGTCGACCTACATCCCTATGATGTAGTCTTGGTAATCGAAGTGGGTGTATGAGTATCAGAAATAGGCCATAAGATGCGAGTCGTTCCTACTAAGTTACCTTTATACTGAGAAAGGTTTCACTCTCCATCTTGGAGAGATTTGAGAACAGTTCGGAACGAAGCTGCGGAACGAGAGGCTCATGAGGGCTTATGGCTAAACAACCTCACAGAGGTGTGGGGGTCCGCTCTAAGCGCATTACTGGCAACGGGAACAAGGCGATTTACCTAACACGTAGCGTGAGCAGTGTAACCACTAACTCACTAAATTGTATTATTTTACGGGTGTATTAGCGTGACGAACACGAGGAAAACACACTTCTCGGGTTCCACGTACTGGCTCCCTCGGTCTGCCTCATATCTTTGACTGGAATCGGCGTTGGTTTCCTTCGGGCAGTTTCCTAGGGTTCTCTCGTATGGACATATTGAATTTCCTACTCCGCCTTCCCTCTGATTCCAACTATGGGTGTCATCACTTCATGATAGATGACTGGGAATCTCCGAAGTTTAGACGAATTTCTCACCGTTGTCCCTAAAAGAACACGGGCACTTGGTGTATTCAATAGTCTCGACCCAGTTCATTTATTTCCGAATAGGAAACATTCTCAATGAACCTCTTCGGGGTCGAATTCAACTCTTCTGTTATGCACTGAAGTGGGTAGGATTTTCTAAAGGGTTCATGCGAGAATGGAAATGCCTAAAGAATCCTAACAGATTATTAACATTTCGCTTAATGATCCATATCGAGTCCTGCTACAATTACACAGGGTATACAAATCATATCTAGCTTAGATCCGATAGGCCTTCGAATACGTGATACTACTCTAGGACCACATCCCAATGAGGAAAAGGAAATAGCGCGAAACCACACATTCTTAGCCTATGGGATCCTTATTATATATAACCTTGGAAGTATACCCTGTGTAGTTGTAGGTATGTCAATAAGGATCTTTTAGTTCTCACACCAGGTTATCTATGTATCCTAAATACCCCTATGGTATTTTAAATTCTTGTTTGGTTCTCGTCTTTGAATTATGATTCTGGGTTTAGTGTGAATCTTTTAGCGTTCTAAAATACTCCTATAGTATTTTAACTTTATGTTTGGCTCTAACAATCCTAGTTGGTAAGTTTCAGCCCTGTTGCACACCACAATCACTCCCGAGCACACGTTCATCGCATCTCGAATAAAGGTAGTTGATCAGGTTACATCTATTCCATCATACGATTACATAACTTCCCAAATTTGATTGTAGTGCTCAACATCCGAAGACTTTTATTCTTGTTATTCTTGTGATACTTGTGTTCGAGTGCTTAGATTCTGGATGTTGTTATACTTTGGTAAAATATGGTTATATTTTAAGGTATAATTCTTGGTCAGAGTGTTTTATCCCTTTTGTATTTATATGCTGTATATCTTTTATGAATTGATATACTTAGCTCACTATAAACAATGCTCTGATACCAATCTGTCACACCCCAAAACCGGAACGGCGGAAACGTTCTGGGGTGGATGACGTCATGTCAAGTATCACAACACATGCATTATAGTAATCAAAGTACAACAAAACATTGAATTAATAGTAATAGTTTTACAAGGTTACATTACAACAATTTAAAGTAATACAAGTAATAGAATAAATACAACATGGTACAAAGCTATCTTCATCAACAGCTCCGGGGATGTACCTGTCTAATGCTAATATGAGAATACAAGTTATTTGAAAAGCGAGTATCAGCATTTTTACAAATGCTGGTGAGTTCATAAGTATTTAGTGTCATTTAGTCAAATAACTTTATAAAGTAGTAGTTTAAGTGTTTTCAGTGTATTATTGTTCTTTCCAGAAAATCCTATATTTTCTTTAACGAAAGCAGCCTTCTACCAAGACTGGTCAGTGTAATGTGGTAAAATGAAGTTTCCATTAATTGCTATTATTATCAAAATAGTGAATTTGATTATTAAAGAAAGCAAGTGGCATCAGGGAATAACATATGACTCACCAGTGAGGACTGCTGGCTAAGGCAAAAGAATCATAGACTCCAGGGGAGTATCGAACTAACGTCACGCCTGGTTCAGTCTCAGAAATGGAGACACAGACCCCAGAAGGTACCAAATGAAAGGTACAGCTGGTAAGGTCTAAAACAGTGAACGCAGACCGAAGACGATACCGTATGAAAGGTACATCTTGCAAGGTCATAACAGTGAATACAAACCGCAGACGATACCAAATGAAAGGTACATCTCGTAAGGTCAAAACAGTGAAGACAGACCGCATATGATACCAAATGAAAGGTGTCACACCCCCAAACCTGAACGGCGGAAACGTTCGGGGGCGGATGACTTCATGTGGTAGCGTAACAAATGAATACATAGTAAAGAAAGCAATACAACCATCATATATATAATTGAAAGTTTACATTTGTCAAAAGTTACATGTTCAAAACCAATTACAATATGATGTCAAAAATATGAGATTAAACTGGCGCCGCAGCATCTCTTCTTCAAAAGCATACTAGTACCTGAAATTTACTGAATCCCTGGGACATACAAGTAATTTTGAAAGAGTTGATCAGCATTTAAGCTGGTGAATTTCATAAGTATTTAAATGACAATGTTTAAATGAAATGAAATGTTTTATCTTTGTTTGTATGTATTTTAGAAAATCCTATATTTTCTACTAGCATAAAAGTAGTCTTCATTCAAGACCAATGTTTGTTTCCAAGATATATGTAAAGGTAAAATAATAAATGAGTTTGAAAACCTTGTAAATCAATGCGTTTTTAATACCCCTTGTGAGTTTTATAACCATACTATTGACTCGAAATGCCTATACACAACATTCTTCAGGCGTTGGAATGTTATGACGTTTGTCACCCCAAACGGTGGACTGTAGCTAACAGTCAGGGCGCGGGTTGTCAAGCCCGTATAGATCTATACACAAACACCATGCTCCCCCTCCAAGGGATTCTGGTATATAATACAGGACTTGAGATGTGTACTCGAACGTACATGAAGTTAGTGTCTCACAAACCCGTGGTATAAAAACAGATCAACTTGTTAAAATGTTACGTTTGTTCTTGTATACGAAGGTAAACCTCTTGAAATATATGTTTCTAGTACATAAGAGTTAGAAATCTGTTTCGTAAAACTATACCTATTATAGTTTTAAAAGAATGTGCTTTGTTTGTTTAGAAATACTTAGGAAAAGGATAATTTAAGAACGGTTTAGTTTTATACATGTATTACAACAACTTCATATTTTAAAAGATTCGAATACTATTGTAACAAATGTTTCATATTTATATATAAAAGTTCCTTTAAAAGTTTATAAACCGATTGTGATTTGAATATTTAACAGTATATAAAAGAGTTTCTGTATGTAACACACGATAATACTCGTGTGTTATACTTGTAATCCCCCCCTTTGAAAGCATATAAAAGTATTTAGAATAATTAAAACGGTTAATTAAGGGGTATGAAACTCACTTGAAAGTTTTGGAGATAGCGAGATGGAAAACCGAGCAGAGTTTCGTCTCGGGAAACGGATTTTCCTCGGGATTCTCGGGAATCTCGGGAGTAAAATCGACCTTCGGGACTTGAGCCAAAAAGACCAGAGCTTCGGGTTTGAACGGGAACGGAAAACGAGGCAAAGTAGAGTGAGAGAGAAGAGAAATGAGCCCCTTCTTTGGAAACCCTCGCATGCTATTTATAGGGAGGCTGGTCTGCCTCGGTACGTGGGGCGTACGCTAGTACACAGCGCGTACGCGTGCGTCACGCATGACCGAGCCACGACCGCCTCGGCCTCGGATGGGACGGGTTCCTGGGTTCGCGGGTCGGATGGGACGGATCGCTGGCACGCGGGTCGGATGGGACGTCGGGTCGGGTTCTCCGGATCGTGCAACGTGGACGATTTGAGACCGAGCTTTCTCGGGTACGCGGGGCGTACAGGAGTACGCGGCGCGTAACGCGTATGCTGACTCCCCTTCGGATAATATCCGAATTTTGAATAAAATAAATAATTAATTTATTTAATAAACTTCAAAAATTCATATCTTCTTCATACGAACTCCGTTTTCGATGGTCTTTATATCCTCGCGTAGGTGAGACTACGCTCTTCAACTTTCGCTTAGACTCCGTCGGCAAATTCCAAAATTATTTTTTTTATTAAATATAAAATCTATCGTGTTTAAGGAATTTCTTTGAAAATTCGTAACTTCTTTATCTGATGTCGGTTTTTGCCAGACTTTTTATCGCTAGAATACCATTGTCGAGACCTTCGATTCTCGTTTAGGTCATTCCGGTCAAAAGTCACTCGATTTCCGATTCGAGTTTTTAGCTGTCTGTTGCTGAGTCGAATTTGGAAAAATCATAATTTCGCTAAATGAAGTCGGATTTGGGCGTTCTTTTCACGTACGATCATGGCTCAAAGACATTTAATCATAGAAGGAAATTAAATAGGACTTATTTGTACATTTTATTATGAAAGTAAATTTTATTACTCAGAAGCGGTTACAATACTTGACCCACTTTGGTCGTTACAAAGAGTTGAAATATCGGGTTGTCACATCATCCCCCCGTTAGAGAGAATTTCGTCCCGAAATTTAAAGTAGTAAAGATACTAGTGAACATGAAAGAGATGAGGATACTTTTGTTTCATCTGATCTTTGCGTTCCCATGTGAATTCGGGTCCCCGCTTGGCGTTCCAGCGAACCTTCACGATGGGTATGCGACTTTGTTTTGTTTGTTTGACCTCTCGGTCCATGATTTCTACTGGTTCTTCCACAAAGTTGAGGCTCTCGTTGATCTCGATTTCGTCGAGTGGGATAACAAGAGTCTCGTCGGATAGACACTTTTTCAAGTTTGAGACGTGGAAGGTTGGATGGATGTTACTAAGTTCGCGCGGTAGGTTAAGCTTGTAAGCCACAGGGCCGATTCTGGCAAGAATCTCGAAAGGCCCTATGTACCTTGGATTTAGTTTCCCCCGCTTTCCAAATCGTATTAAACCCTTCCACGGTGAGACCTTTAATAAGACGTGGTCTCCTACCTGGAATTCCAAAGGTTTCCTCCTTTGGTCAGCGTAGCTTTTCTGTCGGTCTCTTGAGGCTTTCAATCGTTCACGAATCTGAACGATCTTCTCTGTTGTTTCACGTATGATCTCCGGACCGGTGAGAGTGCTTTCAGGAACTCTTCTTCCAGCTAACTGGGTATCGCCAACTTCAGTCCAGCACAGAGGGGATCTGCACTTTCGACCATAGAGGGCTTCAAATGGAGCAGCCTTTATGCTTGTATGATAACTATTGTTGTATGAAAATTCGACAAGGGGTAAATGAATATCCCATGCCTTTCCAAAATCAATCACGCAGGCTCTCAGCATGTCTTCTAAAGTTTGTATCGTTCTCTCACTTTGTTCGTCTGTCTGTGGGTGGTAGGCCGTACTCATGTCCAGCCTAGTTCCCAGGGAACTTTGTAGTGACTGCCAGAACCTTGAAGTGAATCTACTATCTCGATCGGAGATAATGGATATCGGAACACCATGCAATCGCACTACTTCCCTTAAGTAAGTCCTTGTAAGCTTCTCCATTTTGTCAGTCTCCTTGATGGGTAGGAAATGTGCGGATTTGGTCAGTCTGTCGACAATGACCCATATGGTATCGAGTCCACATGTCGTCTTGGGTAACTTGGTTATGAAGTCCATAGTAATCCGCTCCTATTTCCATTCCGGTATCTCTGGCTGTTGTAGTAGTCCTGACGGTTTCTGATACTCGACCTTAACCTTAGCGCAAGTAAGACATTTACTCACGAAGGTAGCAATCTCTGCTTTCATGTTAGGCCACCAGTACAGTTTCTTAAGATCCAGATACATTTTATCTGAACCCGGGTGAACGGAATATCTTGAGTTGTGAGCTTCAGTCATGACTATGTTTCTGAAACCACCATGTTTTGGGGTCCAGATTCGGCCCATGAGATAGTAGGCTCCGCCACCCTTGACTTCTAAATTCTTCTCCATTCCCCGCAGGGATTCACCCGCCACATTTTCGGGTTGCAAAGCTTGCATTTGTGCTTCCTTAATTTGTGTGGATAAGTGGGAATGGATAGTCATGGTCAGAGATTTGACCCTCCGACCAGTGTATTCCTTTCGGCTGAGGGCGTCGGCTACTACGTTGGCCTTTCCAGGATGATATCGAATCTCACATTTGTAGTCATTCAGTAACTCGACCCATCGCCGTTGTCGCATGTTGAGTTCCTTCTGATCGAAAATGTGTTGAAGGCTCTTGTGATCGGTGAAGATGGTACTCTTTGTTCCGTATAAGTAGTGCCTCCAGATCTTCAGAGCAAATACTACAGCTCCTAATTCGAGATCGTGTGTCGTATAGTTCACTTCGTGTGTCTTAAGCTGTCGGGAGGCATAAGCGATAACCTTCCCCCTCTGCATAAGAACACAACCTAGTCCTTGATTTGAAGCATCGCAATACACCACAAAGTCTTCTATCCCTTCGGGGAGGGATAGTATCGGTGCGGTGCACAAGGCCTGCTTTAGTTTCTGGAATTCCTTCTCTTGTTTCGCTTCCCAGTCAAAGACCACACCTTTCTGAGTTAATGAAGTAAGAGGTTTCGCAATGCTCGAAAAGTTCTTTATGAATCTGCGATAGTAGCCAGCTAGACCTAGAAATTGATGAATTTCAGTAGGTGTCTTTGGTGCCGACCAGTTCTCAATAGCCTTAATTTTGGAGGGGTCAACGTGTATTCCCTTTTCGCTAACAACGTGACCTAAAAATTCGACTCTTCGAATCCAAAATTCGCATTTAGAGAACTTCGCATATAGTTTTTCCGTTCGCAGTGTTTCTAGGACTTTTCGTAGGTGTTGACCATGCTCTTCCTCACTTCGAGAGTAGATAAGTATATCATCGATAAAGACGATGACGAACTGGTCCAAGTAAGGGCGGCATACCCTATTCATTAGGTCCATAAATACTGCTGGTGCATTGGTTAATCCGAACGGCATCACCACGAATTCATAGTGTCCATAACGAGTTCGAAAAACTGTCTTTGGAATGTCCCCTTCTAGAACTCGTAATTGGTGATATCCGGATCGCAGGTCTATTTTGGAGAAGTAGTTCGCCCCTTGAAGTTCATCGAATAGGTCGTCGATACGGGGTAGAGGATAGCGGTTTTTGACAGTAAGTTTGTTCAGCTCTCTGTAGTCGATGCACATACGGAACGATCCATCTTTCTTCTTTACAAACAAGACCGGTGCTCCCCAAGGTGAGAAACTTGGTCTTATGAATCCTTTGCGAAGGAGTTCATTAAGTTGACTGGAAAGTTCCTGCATCTCTGCTGGTGCAAGACAATAAGGCGACTTCGCTACTGGGGTAGCTCCTGGAATTAAGTCGATTCTGAACTCGACTTGGCGTTGCGGTGGTAATCCTGGTAGTTCTTCTGGAAAGATATCGGGAAAGTCGCGTAGTACCGAGATGCTCTTGATGTCCTTCAGTTCTTGACTTGTATCGACGATGTGTGCTAGGAATGCCCGACAATCCTTCCGTAAGCACTTTCGAGCTTGGATGCACGAAATGATGCGAAGGTTTGTACTAGATTTGTCGCCGTAGATAACTAATGTTTCGTTGTTCGGGAGGTTAAGACGGACTGCTTTCTCAAAGCACATGATGTCAGCACGAAGGAGACTCAACCAATCCATGCCGACTATGACGTCGAAACTTTTAATTTGTACCGGCATGAGATTGATTGGGAAAGAATGGCCGTCCAATGTTAACGTACAACCCATGTATATGCAATTTGTGCTTTCGGTTTTTCCATTGGCCATCTCTACAGTGAATGGTTCTTTTAACTTGCTAGGTGTAGGTTTAAGCAAATGGATAAAGTTTTGACTCACGAAGCTTCTCTCCGCTCCACTATCGAATAATATGCATGCGTATGAATTATCGAGAAGAAACGTACCAGCAACTATAGTTGGGTCAGCTACAGCTTCGTTGTGACCTATTGCCAAAACTCGTCCTACCCCTCCGGTGCCTGCTGCCTTAGGACAGTTTCTCTTGAAGTGGCCCACCTCGCCACAACCATAGCAAGCCTGCCCTATACCCGCACCGAAAACTTGAGTGATCGGCTTTGCGGGTTCTTTGCAGAAGCGAGCCGTGTGTCCTTTCCTGTTGCAGTTGGCGCACTGCATATCTCGACAAGGTCCATGGTGGTGGAAATTGCACTTGGTGCATTTTGGGAGGTTGCCTACATAAGGCTTTGTTGGGTAGGTATTTGTAGGGACTGTAGCAGGTACAATAACAGCAATTACTGACACAAGTTGTTTCTTTGCGGATTCTTGGGAAGATCCACCCTTTCCTTTGATCCACGCTCTCTTCCTGTCATTGTTTTTGTTGTTGTAGTTGTTGTTTCCTTTATGTGGTGCTGGTGCAGAAGTGGTTGAGTTCTGATGACCTCCGTAGTCGATCAGAGATTGTGCCAGTTCCTTAGCACTTTCAAAGGTGTCAGGTTTGGAAGCTAACACACTTGACCGCATCTGGGGCGTCAGTCCCCAGATGTACCTTTCTATTTTCTTGCTCTCGGGAGCAATCATGTCTGGACAAAGGATTGCCAGTTCGCAGAACCTGTTGGTATAAGTAGCGATGTCGGTACCCACCATTCCGAGAGTCCATAGTTCGTGTTCAAGCTTTTGAATTTCTCCCCGTGGGCAGTATTCTCTCATCATCATGGCCTTCAAGCTCTCCCAGCTTATGGAGTTTGCCACGATTAGGGTAAGTACTTTAACGTGGCCATTCCACCAAGTTAAAGCTTTATCGAGAAGGGTGAAGGTTGCAAACTTGACCTTGCTGTGTTCGGGACAGGAGCATATTTCAAAGACTGCCTCCGTCCTTTCAATCCACTGTCTCAGGGCCATCACACCACCAGTACCATAAAACATCCGGGGCTTGGCATTGGTGAAGTCCTTATAGGTGCATTCTCGAGGTGGTCCATGACTCTCGCCATGGTTGGACGTGTGTGCGCCAGATCCCGAGACATTAGCACTTGAGTTATTGATCTGTGACATGGCGGCTGCCACTGCTGCGGTGACTGCTGCTTGAAACATTACAACATCAAATTGGGGTGGTGGAGGTGGTGGTATAGGTATTTCCTCACTGTTGTTTCGCCTTGGATTCCTACGCGGAGGCATCCTTCAACTATAGATGGAAAGAAAACAGTGATAAGAATTTCATGAAATGGAAAATGTATGTGTCTCATGAATTACATCGCTATAATTCAACAACAAAAGATAGTATGAGTCTTGAAATAGAAGAATGAAAGTTATTTGTAAGACTGAAGGTATGAAACAAGTATTTGGGTTCCTGAGGACCATTCAAGGTTCGAACGAAATACTCAACATAGTAATAATAGTGCCACTTATATTAATATAAAAGTTGTTACAACGATCAAGAAAATTTGTCCTCTATAAGGATCTCCATTTACTAAGTTTAAGAAATTTAAAGACTTTTAGCCGAGGTCCTAAGCTATAACAAAATTTTGAGTTTTTGACAAGCACTACTTGCGTCGAAAGTTGCGTTTGGAGCTTGACTCCGTATCTGATTGCTTTGACTCCATTAGACGCCTATCCAAAGCGGCTTGTTGTTCCCTTAGTTCGGCGAGGGCTGCAATAATTTGCGCTTGAAATGCTTCGGTTTGGAACTGAGCGTTGTCTTGCCTCTTGTTCAACTTACGGATGTCAGAAGTGTGAACCTGCACTTCTACGTTGATATCCCGGAGTCGACTAGCTTGTACTCCAGACTGATAGGACTGATTGGCTAACTTACCCACCATTACCGGGAGTGCTCGATCAGCCGAACCTCCGCCGCGGACATCATAGAAGACGGGAGTTGGTCCTTGAAAGTTCCTTACGAAGACGGGAGGTTGAATGGGTGGTGGATCGATAACTTCCGGCTCTGAGTCGGTACCGGAGTCATCACCCACGTCTATGGGTTCCTCGTCCTCTTCGGGATCATCTTCGATCCATCCTCCATTACCTTGGTTGGGAAAGTAGGGGTCGCCAGGGTGGTGAAATCCAGCCATTTGACTATACGAGAATTTAGGTTATAAGAATTGAATAAAGTCGGAACATGTAAAACATGTAAGTTAAACTAGTTTAGATAGCAAATACTCCTATAGTATTTAAATTCTTGTGTTTGATTTTTGTAATGGTTTGGTACGGTTTGACTTGTTGCTTACTACGATAATTTCTCGATTCGTGCGTGTCAATTTGCCTATATACTTGTAAAATTGTACAATATGAAAATAGTTTGTGGTATGCATGTAATTGTACTTAAATGAACTATTAATTTAAGTTGAACGAAATGATGTTTAAGTGTAAAAAGAAATTTGTTTTGTTAGAGAGTATTAGTCCCTTAAGCATTTATAGTTTGTATATCTTATGTGGTTCGATATACTTAGTTCACTATAAACATTGCTCTGATACCAATCTGTCACACCCCCAAACCTGAACGGCGGAAACGTTCGGGGGGGAATGACTTCATGTGGTAGCGTAACAAATGAATACATAGTAAAGAAAGCAATACAACCATCATATATATAATTGAAAGTTTACATTTGTCAAAAGTTACATGTTCAAAACCAATTACAATATGATGTCAAAAATATGAGATTAAACTGGCGCCGCAGCATCTCTTCTTCAAAAGCATACTAGTACCTGAAATTTACTGAATCCCTGGGACATACAAGTAATTTTGAAAGAGTTGATCAGCATTTAAGCTGGTGAATTTCATAAGTATTTAAATGACAATGTTTAAATGAAATGAAATGTTTTATCTTTGTTTGTATGTATTTTAGAAAATCCTATATTTTCTACTAGCATAAAAGTAGTCTTCATTCAAGACCAATGTTTGTTTCCAAGATATATGTAAAGGTAAAATAATAAATGAGTTTGAAAACCTTGTAAATCAATGCGTTTTTAATACCCCTTGTGAGTTTTATAACCATACTATTGACTCGAAATGCCTATACACAACGTTCTTCAGGCGTTGGAATGTTATGACGTTTGTCACCCCAAACGGTGGACTGTAGCTAACAGTCAGGGCGCGGGTTTTCAAGCCCGTATAGATCTATACACAAACACCATGCTCCCCCTCCAAGGGATTCTGGTATATAATACAGGACTTGAGATGTGTACTCGAACGTACATGAAGTTAGTGTCTCACAAACCCGTGGTATAAAAACAGATCAACTTGTTAAAATGTTACGTTTGTTCTTGTATACGAAGGTAAACCTCTTGAAATATATGTTTCTAGTACATAAGAGTTAGAAATCTGTTTCGTAAAACTATACCTATTATAGTTTTAAAAGAATGTGCTTTGTTTGTTTAGAAATACTTAGGAAAAGGATAATTTAAGAACGGTTTAGTTTTATACATGTATTACAACAACTTCATATTTTAAAAGATTTGAATACTATTGTAACAAATGTTTCATATTTATATATAAAAGTTCCTTTAAAAGTTTATAAACCGATTGTGATTTGAATATTTAACAGTATATAAAAGAGTTTCTGTATGTAACACACGATAATACTCGTGTGTTATACTTGTAATCCCCCCCTTTGAAAGCATATAAAAGTATTTAGAATAATTAAAACGGTTGATTAAGGGGTATGAAACTCACTTGAAAGTTTTGGAGATAGCGAGATGGAAAACCGGGCAGAGTTTCGTCTCGGGAAACGGATTTTCCTCGGGATTCTCGGGAATCTCGGGAGTAAAATCGACCTTCGGGACTTGAGCCAAAAAGACCAGAGCTTCGGGTTTGAACGGGAACGGAAAACGAGGCAATGTAGAGTGAGAGAGAAGAGAAATGAGCCCCTTCTTTGGAAACCCTCGCATGCTATTTATAGGGAGGCTGGTCTGCCTCGGTACGCGGGGCGTACGCTAGTACGCAGCGCGTACGCGTGCGTCACGCATGACCGAGCCACGACCGCCTCGGCCTCGGATGGGACGGGTTCCTGGGTTCGCGGGTCGGATGGGACGGATCGCTGGCACGCGGGTCGGATGGGACGTCGGGTCGGGTTCTCCGGATCGTGCGACGTGGACGATTTGAGACCGAGCTTTCTCGGGTACGCGGGGCGTACAGGAGTACGCGGCGCGTAACGCGTATGCTGACTCCCCTTCGGATAATATCTGAATTTTGAATAAAATAAATAATTAATTTATTTAATAAACTTCAAAAATTCATATCTTCTTCATACGAACTCCGTTTTCGATGGTCTTTATATCCTCGCGTAGGTGAGACTACGCTCTTCAACTTTCGTTTAGACTCCGTCGGCAAATTCCAATTTTTTTTTTTTATTAAATATAAAATCTATCGTGTTTAATGAATTTCTTTGAAAATTCGTAACTTCTTTATCTGATGTCGGTTTTTGCCAGACTTTTTATCACTAGAATACCATTGTCGAGACCTTCGATTCTCGTTTAGGTCATTCCGGTCAAAAGTCACTCGATTTCCGATTCGAGTTTTTAGCTGTCTGTTGCTGAGTCAAATTTGGAAAAATCATAATTTCGCTAAATGAAGTCGGATTTGGGCGTTCTTTTCACGTACGATCATGGTTCAAAGACATTTAATCATAGAAGGAAATTAAATAGGACTTATTTGTACATTTTATTATGAAAGTAAATTTTATTACTCAGAAGCGGTTACAATACTTGACCCACTTTGGTCGTTACAAAGAGTTGAAATATCGGGTTGTCACAAATGGTACATCTCGTAAGGTCAAAACAGTGAAGACAGACTGCAGACGATACCAAATGAAAGGTACATCTCGCAAGGTCAAAACAGTGAAGACAGACCCCAGATGATACCAAATGAAAGGTACATCTCGCAAGGTCAAAACAGTGAAGACAGACCGCAGACGATACCAAATGAAGGGTACATCTCGTAAGGTCAAAACAGAGACTACATACCACAGAAGTATCACATGAAAGACACATCTAGCAAGGTCAAACAGTGTGACTCTGAAAAAGGTGACATCAGCATACAGTGTAAATCGCTGAAGAAATATCGTTACCTTAAAGCCATGAATTATAAGGCAACCCAGGATACTCGTAACCATATTGACTAGAGTTCTAGACGCCCTACAAGCATCTATATAATGTGACATTTGTCACCCCTTGGCTTGGTAGGCCGTGGACTGTAGCTAGCAGTTAGGGTGCGGGGTTGTCAATCCCGTATAGGCCTATACACACAATGTCCGCTCTCCCTATAGGAGACCCTGGTTACCAACTAGACGACGGAGAAGGCCGCGTCCCGAAGATGCATCCCAAATAGAGGATAGTATGTTACTAGGAGGGAGTGGGTTTCTAATGTAAGTGTAGATTAGAGGTAGAGACTCTTAACGGAACTGACTGGAGTATTTCCTGTATCTCCATACTCATATACATAGTATATAACTAATGATCCAAACGACTTTCGGACGGCCACCCGATCCCACCAGACCACATCTCAACGAAGAAAAGGAAATAGGGCGGATGAGCCTTTCTAAGTCTTTCAATCGTTACTTATATGTATCTATATAAGCACAGACGTACATCTAACTACGACTGAGTGTGTAATAATTGAAGACATATCATCGTGGTGTGGATTCATACAGTGTGGAATAACAGAATCGTAAAGTATAAGTGTATCAAGTATAAGTGATTATTGTAAAGTAGGAGTGTCTAACGAGTGAAGTAGGAGCGATCGCAAGTGAAGTAGAAGTGTAGAACAAGTATAAGTGTATCACGAATTAGAGGCGACAATAAGTGAAGCAAAAGTGTATCAAGTATAAGTGAAGTAGAGTCGTCATCAAGTATAAGTGAAGAAGAATCGTATCACTAAGTAAGACCGTGAATAAGTATAAGCGTCATCAGGTATAAGCGACTACAAATATAAGTGAATGCATTACCGAGTAGGAGTATAAAATAAGTATAAGCGAAGCAGCAGTATTAATCAAGTAAAAGTATACGTCTAAAAAGGAAATCTTCAATGAAAAGCCTTTAAATGCAGAGAAAATCCCAAATTGTATTCTTCTGTAAAATTTGTCTAAAAATCTTAGAGGATCTTTCTTAAACCAATTTAACATGAATTTGGATAAATCAATATAAGTAAAAGTTATGAAATAAGTACAAGTCATTATAGTGTCCCACTCGGTAAAACAGTGTAAAGTGGTAAAATCTTGTGCATGCGGGTTATCAATCACATGCGATTGACATGATAACTAGCATGTTTAACTTGTATTCCCCCTATAAAACATTTAAAAACATTAAAAGGTTCATTCAGGGGTATGAACTCACCTGGTGTAAGTAGGTCCAACGAGAGTGCTGTTTGGGCGTTCGGTGCCACGTAATGACTCGAACACACTCAATGACCTATTTAACATATGATATCATATTTTCACATACAATTAGTATATTTAATACTAATTAAACAAATATACACGCTCAAAGGAGCGGAAAACACTTTGGCTAAGTGTTTGGGTGTCCCGGGTAGCGTTTAAGGGTGCTAAGGGTCTCCTATCAGTTGTGGAACTTTGCTAAACTCAAATATCAAGTGTGTGAATGGGTTTAAAGCATTAACATGGACCATTTTGGAGTTTACGGCCTTACTCAAGGGAGTTTATGGCCGTAAACTCCCAAGGTCATATTCTTGGGTGTTTAATGCTTCTAGTTTGTTCATTGATTTATTCTAAGCACTTTTCCCAAAAGGCATGAGTGGGTTTAAGGCCTCTAAGGGTTTGATCTATGAGTTTACGGACAAGGAACCACTCTTAAAGGAGTTTACGGCCGTAAACTCTAATCCTTAGAGTTTTGGGAAGTTTAAAGGCCCTAATGCCTTTCTAGTGATTTCTTATGAAGTATGATGCTATTTTGGAGGATTAAAACCATCATTTGAGTGGTTTTGGGGAGTTTACGGCCTAGATAAATGCTTGGGCCGTAAACTCCAAGTCATGCCTCATTTCCTTGTGTTTAAGCCTTTAAATCCTTCCTAGTATTTTATGGTAAATGTCTAAGGTCATTTGGGGGACAAAAACCAACATTTTGGCTTAGTTTGGGGAGTTTACCGCCTAAGCATGTTCTTGGGCCGTAAACTCATTTTTTTCCTTTATTTTGATGTGTTTAAATGATCTAGACTCAAAGGAATAAGCCCTTAATTTATGTGTTAAGCCCTAGTGTGGTTTGGGAGTGTTTTTGGGGCCTTTTAACAAGATTTTGAGGTGTTTACGGCCTAAGCTTGTGCTTGGGCCGTAAACTCTCTTTTAACCCCCAAAACCATGAGTTTTAATGTTTAAACACTCCTAGGCTAATACCTCATTTTATTTCCAAGCCATTAGGGACAAGTTTGGGTCATTTTGGCCTTGATTTGGGTGTTTACGGCCTAAGGAGGTGCTTAGGCTGTAAACTCCTTTTCCATAGCTTCTAAGTCCGATTTTTGGGCTATAAACATGATTCGATATGTTTAGAATAAGCTAGGGTAAGCGGACTTACAATTTGGAAGCGTTTGGTTGCGGATTCAGGGCTAAAACGAGTCTAGAGAGAGAGTATAGAGAGAGAGTGTAAAAAGTCTCCAATGGACTCCACTCACCCTTACATAGGGTTTTGAGTCGGGGCTCAGTGGAATTCTACCCAATACTACCGTTAAACGAGGCTTTTGGTCGCACCCGATTTAGTGGTCGTAGTAATAACACTTGACATATTCCAAATAAATGGAAATGTGTGTCTTGCATTTTTCTTCCCTTTTATTACGACTTAACGGCATATAAACATACACAATTGAAATGTTTATTAAACTTGAAGACTTCTCATTAACGGAACTTTTGAACAGTGGAATATTCTGTTAACGGTAACGGAGAAATGTAACGGGGCAACTTGGGTTGTCACAATGTATGCATGTTAGGGACAAGAAAACAAGCCACAATCCACCCAAGATTGGGAGTTTACGGCCCAGAACTCTCTTAGGCCGTAAACTCCATATTCTAACACTAAATGGTGTTTTGAGGACACTAGGACTTAAGGGCTTGTATCTAGGCTATTTTCCCAAGTAGCACAAGGTCTTAAACACATCAAATGACACAAACAAAAGTGAGTTTACGGCCGAAGAGAATCTTAGGCCGCAAACTTCATTTAAATGGACAAAAGGGTGTTTTAATGACACCTAAAACCCTAGGCCTTTACAAGAAATTGTGACACACTTAATGGAAGGACCAAACCACATCAAAATCACTTAAAGAAGTGAATTTACGGCCAAGACATGGTTCTTGGGCCGTAAACTCCAAAAAAGGGCACCTAAGGTGTGCCTAATGCCTTCATATGCTAGGAATAAAAGTCTAGAACATATCCCACAAGTGCAAGAGGATTGAAAGCAACAAAAACCCACATTACTTAGAGTTTACGGCCGTAAACTCTAAGGGGAATGGCCTTGAGGCCGTAAACTCCTAATTGGACTTAGCCACTAAGTTAGAACAATTCTAGAAAGCATTTTGGACTTCAAAACACACCAAACACACATGTTTGGGAGTTTACGGTCGTAAAATCAAGAGTTTACAACCGTAAACTCCATGTGTGATGGTTTATAGAGAGTAAACTCTCATATAGGGTCCTTTGGAAACCCTAAACACAAATACTCTGTCCCACAATAGCTTAGATGCAATCCTTATGGCTTAAAACACTTATATAAAGTGTTTATTATGCCTAGGATGTCTTAAACATTATCAATTAGTCATTTGAGTGTAATTGAGTGCATATATGTGTGATTATATGTTCATTAGGATCGTAGTGGGTACACAAGTCCTCGCTTGACACCTAGCAATCCGATACCGTTCATTTCATTCAAATCACCAACTACAGGTGAGTTCATACCCCTAATCAATGTTTTAAATGATTTTTAAATGCTTTAAAGGGGGGGGGGGGAATACAAGTAGAAACAAACATGTTATTTAATCATTTTTATGTATTTTATAACTATGTCTGTCGTTTAAACAGATTTCACATACTACAAAATGTGATACATGAAATGGTTTTAAATCTTAAAAATGCATTGTTATCTATTGTTTTACCTTTGAAATGTATATTAAAATGACATCAAGTCATTGATAATTATTGTTCAAAAACCCATAAGATGTCTTATAAAACCATTTTACATTATTGAACTAAACTATGCATGTACACTTATATTCTTATATATGTATGAATGTTATAGTTTACAGTTTTCATTTAGTTTCTCACACCCTTGAGTAGTAAGAGTGTATAAACCTACTTGAACAACCAATTACCTTCCAGCAAACTATCATAGGGATAATTTGGAGATATCAAACATAATTCCTATTACAAGGAATCACACAAGAGTCAGTTCATTCATGAGTCTTTACCAGTACGTTACCTGATACATGAGTACCTTTACATTTGATTACATGATACATGAGTACGTTTACATATACTTACATGACACATGAATATGCGTACATGAACGCATTACATGAGTACCTTTACGTAGATACACTTAATTATGTACATTAAGATGAATACTTGTATCTTGAATTGTGAGGATGATTTATTAGTACTATATGTTTAAATCTTCCTGCATATCCCTAGTACCTCGGGATATCTAGACAGGACCCTATCCCCAGTACCTCGGGATACCTAGATGGGCCTCTATCCCACAGTACAATGGGATATACATATGAGACTAACCATTCCGGAACCCATCTGTTAGCAACAATGGGTGATGAAGATCTACGGATGCCTACGGTTATTACTTATATTAGGAGTCAGATACGGAACTAACCATTCCTCCATCTCCTGTTGCAATAGGGGATGAGATGAAAATCTTCGGATGATCATTAGGTTAACGTTGTTATGGGATTAACCCCCTTCCACCCTGCTGCAGCTACAGAGGGTGAGTGGACAATCTTTGGATGTTCATTAGGTTATATAGGTCGTGTTAACCCTAGTACCTTGGGATAACAGTGACATAAGATGTGTTAGTCCTAGTACCTAGTGACAACACTTACAGTAGTACATTTTCCTGTTTACTTTATTTTGTGATTCTTTCACATAAACGCTGAGTTAGACTAAGTACTTTAGTACTAAACAATTAAAGGGAAAACTATCATTTTACTTACAGAACATTCGAGTCTTGGTAGAAGACTACATTTCATACTTATAGAAAATAAGGGTTTTTCTAGGGTTTTCATACGTACATCAACATTTTCATTCAACAATTTACATGGTCTTTATAACATATTTTCACAAACAAGGCAATGACACTTATATACTTATGAATTCACCAGCTTTAAAGCTGATATTCGCTTTCAAAATAACTTGTATTCTCAGGTCATCAGTAGACAGGAACGGAGGCCAGGTTTTTGAGAAGACGGAGCAGACAAGTCTCATCTTTTATTTTGATTGTATATTTTTGGTGTCTTACTACAATGAAAGAAACACACATGTATTAAAACTTTACTTATAATGCAATGGATGATGTTGTTGCTTGTTTATTATATTACACCATTGTGATACTGTACATGACGTCCTCCACCCCTGAACGTTTCCGCCGTTCGTGGTTTTGGGTGTGACAGATTGGTATCAGAGCATTGTTTATAGTGAATTAAGTATATCAACCCATAAAAGATATACTAACTATAAATACATGGGATTAAAACACTCTGTCTAAGAGTTATACTTTTAAATAATAAAATATTTAACAAAGTATACGTGCCTGCATTCATACTAAAACCAATGTCACAATGACAAGAACAAAAGTATTACGATTGTTGAACATCACAAGTGAGCCTGGGGATATATAGTCAGTCTTGGGAATAGCATAGCCTGATCAACTATGCTGGTCCGAGGAGTGATTAGCATATGCCCAAGAATGGTTGTGATGTGGCATCAAGTCTAAAAACTTATCAACACAACCATAAAGAAATACCCTATGGGTATTTGATCTTACTATAATTATCTTAGTTAGTTCGTCCATTTAAACTATTTCTTATATCCCTTTTCTCGCGTAGATTAAGATGGCTGGATTTCACCATGGCGATCCGTACTTCCCAAACCATGGCAATGCTGGTTGGCTAGAGGCAGAACCAGAAGATGATCACCCAATCCCTTTGGATGATCACCATGCTGAGGGCTTTTCCGATAGTTCGGACTCGGAGCCAGAAGTCAACAACCTACCCCCAGCTGCTCAAAACCCAAACCTGAACCCTTGTCCTGTGTTTCAAGGACCCACACCCTTGTGGGCCATTAACTTGAATGAATGGAGTCGGGAACAAGGTCAACCCATTCCCTACAAAGGAGACCGAAGTTTCTACAACCTCACTGAAGGAGGTTCTGCTGATAGAGTCCTACCAATCATGGTGCGTAGGATTTCTCGAAACACGATCATGGCTCAAGCGACTATCAATCAAGTTTCGGAAGTTGACATCAACTCTGGTGTTAACACTGTCCACATTCGCCAACTAGAGTCTGCTCATGAAAGGACTCTGGTCCGCAATGCAAATCTGCAAAGGGAACTTGCGGAAACCTGAGCAGAAGTTAGAGAACTTCGAGCTCAACAAGCAAGGTCGAACAGGCGTATAAGGGACATTGAACGTCTATTGTCAGGATTGAGGACTCATGCAAGTAGCTCTCGTCGCCGATAGAAGCTCGTCGACTCATCTTTTGGATATAACCTAGTTTATGTAAAACTTTGGTCTAATTTCCTATCTGTATAAATCTTAGACCTGTTGGGTCTTGATCTAGTCTTATTCTGTCGAAATTTTCCATCTTGGTTGATGTAAGGCCTACTTTTAGGCCATTTTTCCCGAACTTATTACATCTGTAATTCCAGTATTCTTGACAGATATCTAATCATATGGAAATTATTATCCAAATGTTGTCACTTTCAGTTAGTTATTCTATTCATTCCGTTGTTGGACTATGGGGAGTTAGTCCATGGAACACATTCATAAATCATTTATTCTTATCCATGTCGTCATCTTTTAAATGTATAGTTAACGATGACGCCACGCAGAAGTACAAGGCGTAATCCAATCAACGAAACACCGATACCACCGCCTCCTCCACCACCACAACCGCAACCTCAACCTCCTCTACCACCTAACCCCTTTGATGCCAACGTGTTCCAGGCAGCTTTCACAGCAGCAGTTGCAGCTTCTGTGTCAGCAATCAACACTCCTGTCCTTAGTGGATCGGGAACAGGTCCACCTCCCTCGAACCATGGCGAAAGCCATGGACACCCTCGGGAATGCACCTACAAGGACTTCACAAACGCCAAACCCCGCAGCTTCAATGGTACTGGTGGGGTTATGGTGTTAAGGTAGTGGATCGAAAAGATGGAATCTGTCTTTGAAATCTGTGCTTGCCAAGAAAGCAACAAGGTCAAGTTTGTAGCTTGTACCTTCTCTGATAGAGCACTAACATGGTGGAACGGCCATGTTAAATCCCTAACTCTAGTGGTGGCGTATTCCATCAACTGGGAACACTTGAAGGACATGCTGATGAGAGAGTATTGTCCTCGGGGAGAAATACAAAAACTCGAGCAGGAACTTTGGAACCTGCAAATGGTTGGATCTGACATAGGAACCTACGCAAATAGGTTCTGTGATCTGGCAAACTTATGCCCTGACATGGTTGCTCCCCAGAGAAAAAAGATAGAAAGATATATCTGGGGGCTGTCGCCCTAGATCCAATCGACTGTTATAGCTTCCAGGCCTATTACTTTCGATAGCGCCAAAGAGCTAGCACAATCTCTCATCGACCACCGGAAACCTCAGAACATAACAATCCATACTCCTGTACCACAAAAGTCCAACCCCGACTACCACAACAAGGGGTGGAATAAAAGGAAAAGAGGCGCTCTGCAAGGATCCTCCAATAAGCAACGACTTGTGTCGATCAATGCTGCCACAGTGACTCCTATTGTCCCTGCGAACCCCTTACCAGCAAAAACTTATGCTGGAACCCTTCCGAAGTGCACCAAGTGCAACTTCCACCACCACAGACTTTGCAAGGAGATGTTCTGCTCTAACCGCAACAGGAAGGGGCACACCGCCCGTTACTGCAAGGCTCCAACAGCTCAAGCCGCCCAGGTTCCTAACGCCGGTATGGGCCAAGCTTGCTATGGATGTGGCGAAGTAGGCCACTACAAGAGGAACTGCCCTAAAGCAGGGACGACTAGAGGAGTGGGAAGAGTTATGGCCCTAGGTCACGAGGAAGCACTAGTTGATCCTACGATAGTTACTGGTACGTTCCTCCTTGATAACTCATATGCTTGCATACTTTTTGATAGTGGAGCCGAGAAAAGTTTTGTAAGTCACAAATTTGCACACCTGCTTAAAAAAAACCATGTGCATTAGATAATTCATTCACGGTAGAAATGGCTAACGGGAAAATAGAGAGTACAAACTGCATATACGTAGGTTGTACCTTAGCCTTAGATGGCCATACTTTCGAGATAGATCTCATGCCAGTCACAATTAAATGTTTCGATGTTATCATCAGTATGGATTGATTGAGTCTTCTTCGCACCGACATCTTATGCTTTGAAAAAGCAGTTCGTCTTAACCTTCCTAACAACGAAACTTTAATCATCTACGATGACAAACCTAGTACGAGCCTTCGTATCATTTCGTGCATTCAAGCTCAGAAGTGCTTGCGAAAGGAATATCATGCATTCCTTGCACACGTCGTCGATACAAGTCAAGAACTAAAGGACATCCAGAAAATCCCAGAAGGACCGACTTTCCTGACATATTCCCAGAAGAACTTCCCGGTTTACCACCGCAACGCCAAGTCGAGTTCAGAACCGACTTAGTGCCAGGAGCTACCCCAGTAGCCAAATCTCCTTATCGTTTGGCACCAACCGAGATGCAGGAACTTTCCAGTCAACTTAACGAACTTCTCAAGAAAGGATTCATTCGACCAAGCTTCTCACCATGGGGAGCACCGGTCTTGTTCATCAAGAAGAAAGATGGATCGTTTCGCATGTGAATCGACTATAGAGAACTCAACAAACTTACCATTAAAAATCGTTATCCCTTGCCCCGCATTGACGATTTGTTTGATGAACTTCAAGGAGCCAACTACTTCTCAAAGATTGATCTGCGATCCGGATATCACCAACTACGAGTGTTAGAGGAGGATGTTCCCAAAACAGCCTTCCAAACTCGTTATGGGCACTACGAGTTTGTAGTGATGCCATTCGGATTAACTAACGTGCCATCAGTATTCATTAGGGTGTGTCGTCCTTACTTGGATCAGTTCGTCATAGTCTTCATTGATGACATACTCATCTACTCTTGAAGTAAGGAGGAACATAGTCAACATCTCCGTAAAATCTTAGAAACATTGCGAGCGAGGAAGCTCTACGCGAAGTTCTCGAAGTGCGAATTTTGGATTCGACGAGTTGAATTTTTGGGCCATGTGGTTAGCGAAGAAGGTATACACGTGGACCCCTCCAAGATCAAAGCCATTGAGAACTGGTCAGCACCAAAGACACCTACCGAAATTCATCAATTTCTAGGTCTAGCTGGCTATTATCGTAGGTTCATTCAGAACTTCTCCAGCATAGTGAAACCACTTACAACCCTGACCCAGAAAGGCATGGCCTTTTACTGGGAAGAGAAACAGGAAAGAGCATTCCAAACACTCAAACGAGCCTTGTGCACCGCCCCGATACTATCCCTCCCTGAAGGGATAGAAGACTTCATTGTCTATTGCGATGCATCCAACCAAGGTCTCGGACGTGTTCTGATGCAGCGAGGTAAAGTCATCGCCTATGCCTCGAGACAGCTGAAGACACATGAGGTGAACTACACAACCCACGATCTTGAACTAGGAGCAGTTGTGTTCGCTCTGAAGATCTGGCGACATTACCTATATGGTACAAAAAGCACGATCTTTACGGACCATAAGAGTCTACAACACATTTTCGACCAGAAAGAGCTCAACATGAGACAACGACGGTGGGTCGAGCTACTCAGCGATTACGAATGTAAAATTCGTTATCATCCGGGTAAAGCCAATGTAGTAGCCGATGCCCTAAGTCGGAAGGAATATACTGGTCGTAGAGTCAAATATTTGACTCTAACTATCCATTCACACTTGTCCACGCAAATTAAGGAGGCTCAGCTCGATGCTTTGAAACCTAAGAACGTGGCTGGTGAATCCCTTAGAGGGATGGATAAGAACTTGGAAGTCAAGGGTGGCGGAGCCTTATACCTCATGGATCGGATCTGGACACCAAAACACGGTGGCTTCAGAGACTTGGTCATGACCGATGCTCACAACACTCGTTATTCCGTCCACCCAGGTTCAGCTAAGATGTATCTGGATCTTAAAAAGCTATACTGGTGGCCTAACATGAAAGCAGATATTGCTACCTTCGTGAGTAAATACCTTACTTGCGCAAAAGTCAAGGTCGAATACCAGAAACCCTCCGGTCTTCTACAACAACCGGAAATACCAGAATGGAAGTGGGAGCGGATCACTATGGACTTCATAACCAAGTTGCCCAAGACGACGGGTGGACTTGATTCCATATGGGTCATCGTCGATAGACTGACCAAGTCTGCACACTTCCTGTCGATCAAAGAAACGGACAAGATGGAGAAACTTACCAGGACATACATTAGGGAGAGTGTAAGGCTGCACGGTGTTCCTTTATCTATCATCTCGGACCGAGATAGTAGATTCACATCAAGGTTTTGGCAGTCATTACAAAATTCCCTAGGAACTAGGCTGGACATGAGTACAGCCTACCACCCACAGACCGACGGGCAAAGTGAGAGGACTATCCAAACCTTAGAAGATATGTTGTGTGCCTGTGTGATTGACTTTGGAAAAGCTTGGGATACTCATTTGCCCCTAGTCAAATTTGTTGGATAAGGTGTCTAAGTCCATAACTATTTCTGGTATGTACTTGACCCGACCCGGCATGGTCCATTTGGGTTGCATGGCACCATGCAATTGGATAGACTAAATGAGAGAAATAACACTTGGAGATTATTAATATATTATAAGTTCTAATATATTAATAATATTATTTGATTAGTTTGATCAAGAATTAATTTAGAATTAATTATGTGATCAAAAGATAACTAATTAAATATATGGGTTGATTATGTAAATCATCCATATCTTGTATAGTGGGCTAAGAGGCTCCATGGATTATCAAGTTGGGTTCCACCCATAGGATGCTCCATGGATGCTCCATGGGAGTTACAAACCCATGGGTCATGGAAATGAAGAGTCATGACACATTAGGGTTTAACCCTAGATGTGTCAACACTATATAAGAAACATATTCTCCACCAAAATCGGCTACACTAAGAAACAAGAGGGCTTGGCCGATTTTTGAGAAGTGTGTGTTCTCTCATAAGTTCTTCCAGGAGCATTTGGTGTTGTGTGAAGCATTTGAGGCATCACACTTGGGGTGCTAGGCTCACAAGGTTTCAAGGAACACAAACAACAACAAGGTAAGTTATTCTATCTATATTTTAAGTTAAAATTGTTCCCCATGTATGCTAGATAGGAATATAACCTTGGAATTCAACTTTGCATGATAATTAGAAAAACATAGATCCAAGGTTATTAGGGTTGCATGTACACTTAGGAAGTGTTAGAATGCTCAAAACCCATCAGTGGTATCAGAGCCTAGGCTTGTTTGTTTTTTATTTGTGCTTAAAAGTTGAAAAAAAAAGTCAAAAACCTTGCTGTCTGCGAGTGGACTCGTCGAGTCTATAGGGGGGACTCGTCGAGTTCATGTGTATCTTCAACCAACTCGGCTAGTGAGTTCATGCACTCGGCGAGTAGGGTCGACTGATTGCAGAATTTCGATTTAGTTGCTGGAAATGAATTAGAAACATTACCCTAAACTGTTTTGGTAATTGAAAACTTGTTTTTGGTGGTGTAATGTCTTTGCTAATTCATTTACAACAACTAGTTATCAAAATTACAAAGTTTTAAGTGTAATTTATGAATGTGTTCATATTCATGTTCTTGTTCTTATGATGTTTTAGATGATCATAAGAATTATTTGTAACCTATGTGGTAGATTAATTCTTGATCATAATGTGTTTTAATGGAGTCCATAACTTGTCCTCAAGTTATGGAAAACCAAGAGTCACACTTGAATTAAAACCATTAAAAGAACACAAGAGTTAGAAAAATGAAGAGTCTTCATTTTATTACTCTATTAAACTCATAAGTTACAAGAAATGAAAAGTTTTGAAAGTTACAAAACTTGCCCTCAAGTTTTGGAACAAGTAAAGTTAAGTTAAAACTTTAAGTTCCAACCCCTAGACTTTTAAAAGTTAAAATTCAACCCTTTTACTTATATTATGATGATTTAATAATTATATATATGTATAAGAATAAAGTCGTCTTACTGCTAGTACGCCTCATTCACGAAGCCGGTCTATAAGGTGGGTATAAGGTTGTTGCCTATAAAATGGTGACTTAATGGGTGTCTACTCTCACCCACCACTTGCTTGACTGGTGGATGGTCGTTAGCCGAACGGGTAAGACAAGGACTTATAAACTCTCATTTAAAGTATGATGAATATTATAAAGTAGCTAAATGTTTTATTAAATTCCCAATCTTAGTTACTTTAGGAAAATGTGAATAAGGTGCTAATCCATGAAATTACACTTTACACTTTGTCTAAGTCGTTGGTGGAGCGTGTGTGGTTAACCGGCACACTAACTTGGACTTAACAAGGTAGGTAAAGGGTGACTTAAGGTTTATTATAGTATCGGTGGAGCGTGTGTGGTTTACCGGCACATCGATTGAGTGATAAACTTCAAGGGTACCAAGTGATTTGCATGGTTACTTCACACCTCGTTTTGTGATCCTCGGTATCCCAGTCACATAACTTGGAGGGCACTCTCGAGATTCAAACATGCCTTTGAAAAGTTCATTGAATCTCAAAGAATCTAGGAATTTCTAAAAACCAATAAAACCTAATATCTAATATGTCGGTTTTCGTGGTGGAAATTAGTGAATCGTCATTTACCTACCTTTCAAATATGGTATAGCTTAGATTACGGCATACCTCTTCTAAGTTATATTATATTGTGATTGGATCCTAGCATTAATATTACATTTGGGTGTTTTATTAAGGACTCTCTTATATCTACACTAAACTTGTTCTTCTCTTTCAGATGTCTTCAAATAATGCTTCTGGCTCGAATCCTAATGGCTCCTTTACTCTTATGAGTTTGTGTGGGAAAGTCACCTTCGATGGATCCAACTTCAATGAATGGATCAGAAACATCAGGATGATTACTCGCTACGAGGACAAAGAATATGTCCTTGACAAGGAGCTTAAGAAAATTGTTAAGTACACTGCAACTCCCCAGGAGATCGCTGACTTCCACACTCATGAAAGAGATGCTACCAAAGTGGCTTGCATCATGATGGCCACAATGACAGCAGAACTCCAAAAGTCTTATGAGGATTTCTACCCTTATGAAATGCACCAAGATTTGATGGAAAGATACCATCAAAGTGCACGACAAGAGAGGTACGAAATCATCTGCTCCATGATAACAACCATGATGAAGGACGGGGATTCCGTCACGAGCCACATGCAGAAAATGCAAAGATATGTGGATCGATTGCTGAAGCTTAATGTGAACTTCCCTGAGGAGCTTGCAATAGATATAATTTTGTGTTCCTTACCATCGTGCTATGATCAATTCCGCTTGACATATCACATGAATAAGGAAGAGGTCACACTCAACAAACTTCAGGGACTTCTCAAGACTGCAGAATCAGGTCTTAAGGGGAAGTCGGTTGCTATCACTCCTACTCCAAACTCAACTCCAGTTTTGGTAATCGGGAAAAGTCGAGGGAGGAAGAGAAAGAGATCTTCGAAGGGTACCAAGGCTCGGACCCTTGATGGCTCTTCTTCAAGTGGAACCAAGAAAGGTTCCATTACTCCTTCTTCTGACCCAAAAGAGGCTGAATGCTTCTATTGCCATGAAAGAGCTCATTGGAAGCGGAACTGCCCAAAGTACCAGCAGGAGGTGAAGGATGGGAAAGTCAAACCCAACCATGCAGGTATTTACACTATCATTTCTAATAACTCAC
This sequence comes from Lactuca saligna, assembly GCF_052625555.1. Classification (NCBI taxonomy): domain Eukaryota; kingdom Viridiplantae; phylum Streptophyta; class Magnoliopsida; order Asterales; family Asteraceae; genus Lactuca; species Lactuca saligna. Next base: position 76,307,156 of record NC_136418.1, read on the forward strand.
CCCGTTCGAAATCTTGGGTCCTTGATACCGGTTGTGGTATTCATATTTGTTGTGACTTGCAGGGACTAAGAAGAAGTGAAGATGTGGAGCAAGGAAGAATAAACTTGATCATGGTGAATAGGAAAGCTTCACCTGTCACCAAGATTGGAGTTTATACTTTATCGCTAAGTAGTGGGTTTACTTTAGATTTGAATAAGTGTTGTTACTCGCCAGGAATGGCAAGAAATATTATTTCCTTTCATGCTTTGTACAAACAAGGGTTTACCTTTTCGTTTAGTAATGAAGTTGGTTCTATTGATGGTTTCTTTAATAATGTTCTTTATTTTAAAGCATTACCTTGTGATGGTGTGTATAAAGCTGTATCTGTTGTAGATAACTCAGGAAATAATGTTTTGTGTATTGATTCTACTAATAATAATAACTTGGATAAAGCATCATTATGGCATTGTCGTCTTGGACATATAAGCAAGAAACGCATAGGCCAACCCCAAAAGGATGGAGTCTTGGAGTCGTTTAACCTAAAGTCAGATGATAGTTGCGAATCATGCTTACTTGGAAAAATAACAAAGTCACCCTTCACAGGCTCGTGTGAAAGAGGTGAAGGTTTGTTGGACCTTATACACACGGATGTGTGTGGACCATTTAAACATGCCACAAGGGATGCTAATCGTTACTATTTGAATTTTACTGATGATTACAGTAGATATGGATATGTCTACTTAATCAAGCATAAGTCAGAGACTTTCGAGAAGTTTAAGGAATTTAAACAGGAAGTCGAGAATCAATTGGGCAGGAACATTAAGATGCTTCGATCCGATCGGGGTGGTGAGTATCTTAGTTCAGAGTTCCTCAACTATCTAAGGGAATGTGGGATTGTCTCACAATTGACACATCCCAGGACACCACATTTGAATGGTGTGGCTGAGAGGCATAATCGAACCTTGTTGGACATGGTTCGTTCCATGATGAGTCGAGCTTCGCTACCAATCTCATTCTGGGGGTATGCCTTAGAGACTGCTGCCCATATCCTTAATCTAGTCCCTACAAAGAAAGTTGCCAAAACTCCTCACGAGATGTGGACTGGTAAAGTACCTAAACTAGACCACATCAAGATTTGGGGTTGCGAGGCTTTCGTGAGACGCGAGACTCATGATAAGCTCGAACCCCGAAGCGAGAGGTGTATGTTCATCGGCTACCCACAACAATCCTTTGGTTACCTCTTCTACAGACCTAGTGACAATGTGGCCTTTGTAGCAAGAAGAGGAGTCTTTCGAGAAAGAGATTTTATAAGCCAAGGAGACGGTGGGAGGCAAATTGATCTTGAAGAAATTCAAGATTCAAGTGGTGAAGGAACTCCAAACTCTAGCCCTCAACTTGAGGAGGAAACTCCTGTTGAGCCAATTGACGAATATGTACCTCTGAGGCGTTCCACGAGAGTTAGGAGTGCACCTGAGCATTACTATGGATTCCATATTACTGCAGAAGGTGAGACACTTATTAGTGATGGAACACTAGTAAGTCAAGATGACCCTAACAGCTACGAGGAAGTCATGGCAGGCCCCGAGTCTGCTAAATGGAAAGAGGCTATGGATAGCGAGATACAATCCATGTATGACAATCAAGTTTGGAACTTGGTTGAGAATGTACCAGGTCGAAAGACTGTAGGGTGCAAATGGGTCTTCAAGACACACTTATAAGGCTAGACTGGTTGCAAAGGGCTTCTCTCAAATTCTTTGGAGTGGATTATGATGAGACCTTTTCTCCGGTAGCAAAGATTAAGTCTATTCGGGTTCTGTTAGCTATAGCTGTATTTCATGACTATGAAATATATCAGATGGATGTCAAAACCGCTTTCCTTAATGGAAAGTTGGCTGAAGATGTTTACATGAGTCAGCCAGAGGGTTTTTTCAGCAACGAGTACCCTAATAGAGTGTGTAAGCTTGAGAAATCCATCTATGGATTAAAGCAAGCACCTCGCAGATGGAATCTTTGCTTTGATGAAAAGGTCAAGGAATTTGGCTTTTCTAGGAGTGAAGATGAATCTTGTGTGTATGTCAAGGCTAGTGGGAGTATAGTTAGCTTTTTGGTATTGTATGTGGATGACATACTACTCATAGGAAACGACATTCCAACCCTGCAGGTGGTAAAGTCCTGGCTTGGGAAGTGATTTGCTATGAAGGACCTTGGTGAAGCTGCCTATATTTTAGGGATAAGGATCTTGAGAGATCGGAGTAAAAGACTAATTGGACTTAGTCAAAGTACCTACTTGGATAAGGTGCTGAAGAGATTCAGCATGCAGGACTCCAAGAAAGGAGAATTGCCCATCCAGAGTAATGCCAAACTGAGTAAGACACAAAGCCCTAGTACTGAGGCTGAGATAGCACAAATGAGTCGAATACCTTATGCTTCGGCTGTAGGATCGATCATGTATGCTATGACGTGTACTCGACCTGATGTAGCTTTTGCCCTGAGCATGGTTAGCAGGTTTCAGGGGAACCCTGGCAAGGCACACTGGACTGCGGTAGAGAATATTCTCAAGTACCTACGAAGGACTAAGGACTGGGTCCTTACCCTCGGTGGGAGTGATGACTTGAGAGTTGTAGGGTATAGTGATGCTAGCTTCCAGATTGATAGGGATAATTTCCTCTCTCAGTCGGGCTGGGTCTTTACCCTAAATGGAGGAGCAATTTCTTGGAAGAGTTCCAAGAAAGAGACAGTGGCAGATTCTACTTGTGAATCAGAGTATATTGCAGCTAGCGAGGCGGCAAAGGAGGCGTTATGGCTGTGGAACTTCATTGGAGACCTTGGAGTTGTACCAGCTATTAAAGAGCCAATGGAAATTTTCTGTGATAGTGAAAGTGTTGTTACCTTAGCAAAGGAACCAAGGGATCACGGGAGATCCAGACACATCGACATAAAATACCATTTCATCAGACATCGGATCGAAGAAGGACTTCTCGTGGCAAAGAGGGTATCATCAGATGAGAATCCGGCAGATCCCCTCACGAAAGGACTGACTCGGGTTAAGCATCTCCAACATGCTCGAAGCATCGGGTTAAAGGATGATATTAGATTTAGTAGTTAGATAACCTCGAAATTTGTAAAGTGTAATTGACATCTGATGACGAATAAAAATGTTTTTATTTATAAGTAAAATGTTGCTATCTCATGTCGATCGTTTACTATATTTCTTTTGCATGTTTTGACTTTCAGGATAATTTTGTTTGGTATAACATATTATTCAAACCTCCACAGTTGGTCATATGTCGGAAGTAGGTATGAATCAAGACTATCATGGTTGGTTGTAGAGGTCTTGGACAAGGCTACAGCAATCATGAGTGCTCATAAGTTCTGAGCATTGGACTCAACCCACGCTCACTGGAATCACTTCATGGAATTCTATCTCGAGTGATTGTGAGACGGTAATATCATATAAGTCTTCAAACCTAGAGATATGATTTGTTACTTACAAATTGGTTATGCATTGATTGTACGAAAACGCATTGGTAACTCGATGTTATAAATCGTGCTCTTGTGTGTAATTCAATGAGTGGTAGAACAAACATATGAGTCGAAGTTTATCTGTTCCTTCTGATGGGTTTTGAGCATTCTAACACTTCCTAAGTGTACATGCAACCCTAATAACCTTGGATCTATGTTTGTCTAATTTGTCATGCAAAGTTGATTTCCAAGGTTATATTCCTATCTAGCATACATGGGGAACAATTTTAACATAAAATATAGATAGAATAACTTACCTTGTTGTTGCTTGTGTTCCTTGAAACCTTGTGAGCCTAGCACCTCAAGTGGTGATGCCTCAAATGCTTCACACAACACCAAATGCTCTTGGAAGAACTTATGAGAGAATACACACTCTTCAAAATCGGCCAAGCCCCCTTATTACTTAGTGTGTATGTGTAACCGATTTGGGAGGAGATCATATTCCTTATATAGTGTTGACACATCTAGGGTTAAACCCTAATGTGTCATGACTCTTCATTTCCATGACCCATGGGTTTGTAACTCCCATGGAGCATCCTATGGGTGGAACCCAACTTGATGATCCATGGAGCCTTTTAGCCCACTATACAAGATATGGATGATTTACTTAATCAACCCATATATTTAATTAGTTATCTTTTGATCACTTAATTAATTCTAAATTAATTCTTGATCAAACTAATCAAATAATATTATTAATATATTAGAACTTATAATATATTAATAATCTCCAAGCGTTATTTCTCTCATTTAGTTTATCCAATTGCATGGTGCCATGCAACCCAAATGGACCATGTCGGGTCGGGTCAAGTACATACCAGAAATAGTTATGGACTTAGACACCTTATCCAACAGTCTCCCACTTGGATAAGTCTAGTAACTATTACTGCAAGTATGACTTCAGGAACCGATCGGCAATCGTAGCTCTTTACAAGGTTTCTTGAAACTTGAGAAGATGATGGTACGCCATTTAAGATAAGTGATCATATAATCCTCTGTTCTAGATATCAGTCGGACAAATACATGGAACAATGTCTTACTTATTGTCCAACATTTGTTTCTCGATTTCCGATTTGTTTGACAAAGAAGTTTATTGAACACATCAATCTAGTTCTGACCGGGCCCGGTACATAGGTCAAAACAAAATCATCGAGGGGCCCAGATATCAGCTTCTAATCCAAGAAGGAACAGATAAACTTCGACTCATATGTTTGTTCTACTACTTATTGAATTACACATAAGAGCACGATTTTATAACATCGAGTTACCAATGCGTTTTTCGTACAATCAATGCATAACCAACTCGTAAGTAACAAATCATATCTCTAGGTTTAAAGACTTATATGATATTACCGTCTCACGATCACTCGAGATAGAATTCCATGAAGTGATTCCAGTGAGCGTGGGTTGAGTCCAATGCTCAGAACTTATGAGCACTCATGATTGTTGTAGCCTTGTCCCATACCTCTACAACCAAACATGACAGTCTTGATTCATACCTACTTCCGACATATGACCGACTGTGGAGGTTTGAATAATATGTTATACCAAACAAAATTATTCTGGAAGTCAAAACATGCAAAAGAAATATAGTAAACGATTGACAAGAGATAGCAACACTTTACTCATAAATAAAACACTTTTATTCATCATCAAATGTCAATTACACTTTACAAATTTCAAGATTATCTAACTACTAAATCTAATATCATCCTTCAGCCCTATGCTCCGAGCATGCTGGAGATGCTTAACCCGAGCCAGTCCCTTCGTGAGGGGATCTGCTGGGTTCTCATCCGATGATACCCTCTTTGCCACGAGGAGTCCTTCTTCGATCCGATGTCTGATGAAATGGTATTTTCTGTCGATGTGTCTGGATCTTCCGTGATCCCTTGGTTCCTTGGCTAAGGCAACAGCACTTTCACTATCACAGAAAATTTCCATCGGCTCTTTAATAGCTGGTACAACTCCAAGGTCTCCAATGAAGTTCCTCAGCCATAACGCCTCCTTTGCTGCTTCGCTAGCTGCAATATACTCTGATTCACAAGTAGAATCTGCCACTGTCTCTTGCTTGGAACTCTTCCAAGAAATTGCTCCTCCATTTAGGGTAAAGACCCAGCCTGACTGAGAGCGGAAGTTATCCCTATCAGTCTAGAAGCTAGCATCACTATACCCTACAACTCTCAAGTCATCACTCCCACCGAGGGTAAGGAACCAGTCCTTAGTCCTTCGTAGGTACTTGAGAATATTCTTTACCGCAATCCAGTGTGCCTTGCCAGGGTTCCCCTGAAACCTGCTAACCATGCTCAAGGCAAAGGCTACATCAGGTCGAGTACACGTCATAGCATACATGATCGAACCTACAGCCGAAGCATAAGGTAATCGACTCATTTCTGCTATCTCAACCTCAGTGCTAGGGCTTTGTGTCTTACTCAGCTTGGCGCTACTCTGGATGGGCAACTCTCCTTTCTTGGAGTCTTGCATTCTAAATCTCTTCAGAATCTTCTCCAAGTAGGTACTTTGACTAAGTCCAATTAGTCTTTTACTCCGATCTCTCAAGATTCTTATCCCCAAAATATAAGCAGCTTCACCAAGGTCCTTCATAGCGAAACACTTTCCAAGCCAGGACTTTACTTCCTGCAGGGTTGGAATGTCGTTTCCTATGAGTAGTATGTCATCCACATACAATACCAAAAAGCTAACTATACTCCCACTAGCCTTGACATATACACAAGATTCATCTTCACTCCTAGAAAAGCCAAATTCCTTGACCTTTTCATCAAAGCAAAGATTCCATCTGCGAGGTGCTTGCTTTAATCCATAAATGGATTTCTCAAGCTTACACACTCTATTAGGGTACTCGTTACTGACAAAACCCTCTGGCTGACTCATGTAAACATCTTCAGCCAACTTTCCATTAAGGAAAGCGGTTTTGACATCCATTTGCCAAATTTCATAGTCATGAAATGCGGCTATGGCTAACAGAACCCGAATATACTTAATCTTGGCTACCGGAGAAAAGGTCTCATCATAGTCCACTCCAGGAATTTGAGAGAAGCCCTTTGCAACCAGTCTAGCCTTATAAGTGTGTACTTTACCATCCATGTCGGTCTTCTTCTTGAAGACCCATTTGTACCCTACAGTCTTTCGACCTGGTACATTCTCAACCAAGTTCCAAACTTGATTGTCATACATGGATTGTATCTCGCTATCCATAGCCTCTTTCCATTTGGCAGACTCGGGGCCCGCCATGGCTTCCTCGTAGCTGTTAGGGTCATCTTGACTTACCAGTGTCTCATCACTAATAAGTGTCTCACCTTCTGCAGTAATATGGAATCCATAGTAATGCTCAGGTGCACTCCTAACTCTCGTGGAACGCCTCAGAGGTACAGATTCGTCAATTGGCTCAACAGGAGTTTCCTCCTCAAGTTGAGGGCTAGAGTTTGAAGTTCCTTCACCACTTGACTCTTGAATTTCTTCAAGATCAACTTGCCTCCCACTGTCTCCTTGGCTTATAAACTCTCTCTCTCGAAAGACTCCTCTTCTTGCTACAAAGACCACGTTGTCACTAGGTCTGTAGAAGAGGTAACCAAAGGAATGCTGTGGGTAGCCGATGAAAATACACCTCTCGCTTCGGGGTTCGAGCTTGTCATGAGTCTCGCGTCTCACGAAAGCCTCGCAGCCCCAAATCTTGATGTGGTCTAGTTTAGGTACTTTACCAGTCCACATCTCGTGAGGAGTTTTGGCAACTTTCTTTGTAGGAACTAGATTAAGGATATGGGCGGCAGTCTCTAAGGCATACCCCCAGAATGAGATTGGTAGCGAAGCTCGACTCATCATGGAACGAACCATGTCCAACAAGGTTCGATTACGCCTCTCAGCCACACCATTCAACTGTGGTGTCCTAGGAGGTGTCAATTGTGAGACAATCCCACATTCCTTTAGATAGTCGAGGAACTCTGAACTAAGATACTCACCACCCCGATCGGATCGAAGCATCTTAATGTTCCTGCCCAATTGATTCTCGACTTCCTGTTTAAATTCCTTAAACTTCTCGAAAGTCTCTGACTTATGCTTGATTAAGTAGACATATCCATATCTACTGTAATCATCGGTAAAAGTCAAATAATAACGATTAGCATCTCTTGTGGCATGTTTGAATGGTCCACACACATCCGTGTGTATAAGGTCCAACAAACCTTCACCCCTTTCACACGAGCCTGTGAAGGGTGACTTTGTCATTTTTCCAAGTAAGCATGATTCGCAACTATCATTTGACTTTAGGTCAAACGACTCCAAGACTCCATCCTTTTGGAGTTGGCCTATGCGTTTCTTGCTTATATGTCCAAGACGACAATGCCATAATGATGCTTTATCCAAGTTATTATTATTAGTAGAATCAATACACAAAACATTATTTCCTAAGTTATTTACAATAGATACAGCTTCATACACACCATCACAAGGTAATGCTTTAAAATAAAGAACATTATTAAAGAAAGCATTAATCGAACCAACTTCATTATCAAACGAAAAGGTGAAACCTTGTTTGTACAATGCATGAAAGGAAATAATATTTCTTGCCATTTCTGGCGAATAACAACACTTATTCAAATCTAAATTTAACCCACTACTTAGCGATAAAGTATAAACTCCAATCTTGGTGACAGGTGTAACTTTCCTATTCCCCATGATTAAGTTTATTCTTCCTTGCTCCACATTCTCACTTCTTCCTAGTCCCTGCAAGTCACAACAAATATGAATACCGCAACCTGTATCAAGGACCCAAGATTTCGAATGGGGTGAGTTATTAGAAATGATAGTGTAAATACCTGCATGGTTGGGTTTGACTTTCCCATACTTTACATCTTGCTGGTACTTTGGGCAGTTCCGCTTCCAATGAGCTTTTTCGTGGCAATAGAAGCATTCCGCCTCTTTTGGGTCAGAAGAAGGAGTAATGAAACCTTTCTTGGTTCCACTTGAAGAAGAGCCATCAAGGGTCCGAGCCTTGGTACCCTTTGATGATCTCTTTCTCTTCCTCCCTCGACTCTGCCCGATTGCCAAGACCGGATTTGTTTCTGGAGTAGGAGTGATAGCAACCGACTTCCCCTTAAGACCTGTTTCTGCGGTCTTGAGAAGTCCCTGAAGTTTGCTGAGGGTGACCTCTTCCTTGTTCATGTGATATGTCATGCGGAATTGATCATAGCACGATGGTAAGGAGTGCAAAATGATATCTATTGCAAGCTCCTCAGGGAAGTTCACATTGAGCTTCAGCAACCGATCCACATACCTTTGCATTTTCTGCATGTGGCTCGTGACGGACTCTCCGTCCTTCATCATGGTTGTCATCATGGTTGTTATCATGGAGCAGATGACTTCATACCTCTCTTGTCGTGCACTTTGATGGTATCTTTCCATCAAGTCTTGGTGCATTTCATAAGGGTAGAAGTCTTCATAAGACTTTTGGAGTTCAGCTGTCATGGTGGCTAACATAATGCAAGCCACCTTGGTTGCATCTCTTTCATGAGTATGAAAGTCAGCGATCTCCTGGGGAGTTGCAGTGGACTCGTCAATTTCCTTAAGCTCCTTGTCAAGGACATATTCTTTGTCCTCGTAGCGAGTAATCATCCTGATGTTTCTGATCCACTTATTGAAGTTGGATCCATCAAAGGTGACTTTCCCACACAAACTCATGAGAGTAAAGGAGCCATTAGGATTCGAGCCAGAAGCATTAGTTGAAGACATCTGAAAAGAAGAACGAGTTTAGTTTAGATTTAAGAGAGTCCTTAATAAAACACCCAAATGTAATATTAAGGCTAGGACCCAATCACAATATAATATAACTTAGAAGAGGTATGCCGTAATCTAAGCTATACCATATTTGAAAGGTAGGTGAATGACGATTCACCAATTTCCACCACGAAAACCGAAATATTAAATATTTAGTTTTTATTGGTTTTAGAAATTCCTAGATTCTTTGAGATCCAATGAACTTTTCAAAGGCATGTTTCGATCTCGGGAGTGCCCTCCAGGTTTTGTGACTGGGATGCCGAGGATCACAAAACGAGGTGTGAAGTAACCATGCAAATCACTTGGTACCTTTAAAGTTTATCACTCAATCGATGTGCCGGTAAACCACACACGCTCCACCGATACTATAATAAACTTTTAAGTCACCCTTTACCTACCTTGTTAAGTCCAAGTTAGTGTGCCGGTTAACCACACACGCTCCACTAACGACTCAAACAAAGTGTAAAGTGTAATTTCATGGATTAGCACCTTATTCACATTTTTCCTAAAGTAACTAAGATTGGGAATTTAATAAAATGTTTAGTTACTTTATATATTCATCATACTTGAATGAGAATTTATAAGTCCTTGTCTTACCCGTTCGGCTAACGACCCTCCACCAGTCAAGCAAGCGGTGGGTGAGAATATACACCCATTAAGTCACCATTTTATAGGCAACAACCTTATACCCACCTTATAGACCGGCTTCGTGAATGAGGCGTACTAGCGGTAAGACGACTTGTTCTTATACATATATATATATATAATTATTAAATCATCATAATATAAGTATAAGGGTTGAATTTTAACTTTTAAAATTCTAGGGGTTGGAACTAAAGTTTTAACTTAACTTTACTTGTTCCAAAACTTGAGGGCAAGTTTTGTAACTTTCAAAACTTTTCATTTCTTGTAACTTATGAGTTTAATAGAGTCATAAAATGAAGACTCTTCATTTTTATAACTCTTGTGTTTTCTTAATGGTTTTTAACTCAAGTGACTCTTGGTTTTCCATAACTTAAGGATAAGTTATGGACTCCATTAAAACACATTATGATCAAGAATTAAACTACCAAATAGGTTACAAATAATTCCTATGATCATCTAAAACTTCATAAGAACAAGAACATGAATATGAACATAATCAAAAATTACATAAAACTTTGTAATTTTGATAACTAGTTGTTGTAAATGAATTAGCAAAACATTACACCACCAAAAACAAGTTTATATTTACTAAAACAGTTTAGGGTAATGTTTTTAATTCATTTTCCAGCAACTGAATCGAAATTCTGCACTCATTCGACCCTACTCGCCGAGTGCATGTACATGACTCGCCGAGTTGGTTGAAGATACACATGGACTCGACGAGTCCCCCCTATAGACTCGACGAGTCCGATCGCAGACAGCAAATTTCCAATTCTGTTTTTCAACTTTTAAGCACAAATAAGAACAAACAAGCCTAGGCTCTGATACCACTGATGGGTTTTGAGCATTCTAACACTTCCTAAGTGTACATGCAACCCTAATAACCTTGGATCTATGTTTGTCTAATTTGTCATGCAAAGTTGATTTCCAAGGTTATATTCCTATCTAGCATACATGGGGAACAATTTTAACATAAAGTATAGATAGAATAACTTACCTTGTTGTTGCTTGTGTTCCTTGAAACCTTGTGAGCCTAGCACCTCAAGTGGTGATGCCTCAAATGCTTCACACAACACCAAATGCTCTTGGAAGAACTTATGAGAGAATACACACTCTTCAAAATCGGCCAAGCCCCCTTATTACTTAGTGTGTATGTGTAACCGATTTGGGAGGAGATCATATTCCTTATATAGTGTTGACACATCTAGGGTTAAACCCTAATGTGTCATGACTCTTCATTTCCATGACCCATGGGTTTGTAACTCCCATGGAGCATCCTATGGGTGGAACCCAACTTGATGATCCATGGAGCCTTTTAGCCCACTATACAAGATATGGATGATTTACTTAATCAACCCATATATTTAATTAGTTATCTTTTGATCACTTAATTAATTCTAAATTAATTCATGATCAAACTAATCAAATAATATTATTAATATATTAGAACTTATAATATATTAATAATCTCCAAGCGTTATTTCTCTCATTTAGTTTATCCAATTGCATGGTGCCATGCAACCCAAATGGACCATGTCGGGTCGGGTCAAGTACATACCAGAAATAGTTATGGACTTAGACACCTTATCCAACACCTTCTTGGATTAGAAGCTGATATCTGGGCCCCTCGATGATTTTGTTTTGACCTATGTACCGGGCCCAGTCAGAACTAAATTGATGTGTTCAATGAAGTTCTTTGTCAAACAAATCGGAAATCGGGAAACAAACTGTTGGATAATAAGTATGACGTTGTTCCGTGTATTTGTCCGACTGATATCTAGAACAGAGGATTATATGATTACTTATCTTAAATGGCGTACCATCATCTTCTCAGTTCCGAGAAACCTTGTAAAGAGCTACGATTGCCGATCGGTTCCTAAAGTCATACTTGCAGTAATAGTTATTAGACTTATCCAAGTGGGAGACTGTTGGATAAGGTGTCTAAGTCCATAACTATTTCTGGTATGTACTTGACCCAACCCGGCATGGTCCATTTGGGTTGCATGGCACCATGCAATTGGATAGACTAAATGAGAGAAATAACACTTGGAGATTATTAATATATTATAAGTTCTAATATATTAATAATATTATTTGATTAGTTTGATCAAGAATTAATTTAGAATTAATTATGTGATCAAAAGATAACTAATTAAATATATGGGTTGATTATGCAAATCATCAATATCTTGTATAGTGGGCTAAGAGACTCCATGGATTATCAAGTTGGGTTCCACCCATAGGATGCTCCATGGATGCTCCATGGGAGTTACAAACCCATGGGTCATGGAAATGAAGAGTCATGACACATTAGGGTTTAACCCTAGATGTGTCAACACTATATAAGAAACATATTCTCCACCAAAATCGGCTACACTAAAAAACAAGAGGGCTTGGCCGATTTTTTGAGAAGTGTGTGTTATCTCATAAGTTCTTCCAAGAGCATTTGGTGTTGTGTTAAGCATTTGAGGCATCACACTTGGGGTGCTAGGCTCACAAGGTTTCAAGGAACACAAACAACAACAAGGTAAGTTATTCTATCTATACTTTAAGTTAAAATTGTTCCCCATGTATGCTAGATAGGAATATAACCTTGGAATTCAACTTTGCATGATAATTAGACAAACATAGATCCAAGGTTATTAGGGTTGCATGTACACTTAGGAAGTGTTAGAATGCTCAAAACCCATCAGAATTTTCCTACAACAAAAGTTATCACACGAGCATAAAGGCAGCTCCATTCGAGGCCCTCTATGGCCGAAAGTGCAGGTCCCCTCTGTGCTGGGCTGAAGTGGGTGATACCCAGTTAGCTAAGGGACGAGTTCCTGAAAGCACTCTCACGGAACCGTAAATCATTCGGGAAATGATAGAGAAGATCGTTCAAATTCATGAACGATTGAAAGCCTCTAGAGGCCGACAGAAAAGCTATGCTGACAAGCGTAGGAAACCTTTGGAGTTCCAGGTGGGCGACCGAGTCCAATTGAAGGTCTCACCCTAGAAGGGCTTGATACGCTTTGGAAAGCGTGGGAAGCTCAATCCAAGATACATAGGGCCTTTTGAGATTCTTGCAACAATCGGCCCTGTAGCTTACAAACTCAATCTACCGCAAGAACTCAGTAATGTACATCCTACCTTCCACGTATCGAACTTGAAAAAGTGTCTATCCGACGAGACTTTTGTTATTCCACTCGACAAGATCGAGATCAACGAGAGCCTCAACTTCGTGGAAGAACCAGTAGAGATCATGGACCGAGAGGTCAAGCAAACAAAACAGAGCCGTATCCAAATAGTGAAGGTGCGCTGGAACGCAAAGTGTGGACCGGAATTCACTTGGGAACGTGAGGATCAGATGAAACTGAAATACCCTCACCTTTTCGCTTAGTTATTTGTAATTTCTTATTTGCTTAAATTCTAATTTTGGGACGAAATTCCTCCTAACGGGGGGATGATGTGACAACCCAAAATTTCCATTCTGTACAAACTATACCACTTCAATAGAAGTAGTAGCAGTCACAATTAATTTTCAGACTCTACGCATAAGTTTGAGAAATTCAGGGTTTACACTTCAGGAAATATTAGGAGAGTGGGTGCACTAGGGTTTGGTGCAACACTATTATTCCAACACTCTATTTTATTAGGGATCATTTCAGGAATAAAAATATTTTCTGCCAAAATATCTCAGGACTATAAATAGATTTCTAAACCAAAATCATTCATTATTCACATTTCCGACTAGAGAAAAGCCATTTTCTCTCTGATGGATCTTCGGGTTTTTATACCAAAATGTGAGTAACTCTTTATAGTAATGTTAGAAAGCTTTATATGTGTCTATAACATGATTTAGAAGGCTAAAACATGAAATCTAGGAGTTTACACCCCAAGGTGTTCTTGAGTGGTTAACTCCTGAAACGAAGTCAAAACCGACACTTGTGTTATGATAAGGCCTTAGATGTTTATGTATGCATGTTAGGGACAAGAAAACAAGCCACAATCCACCCAAGATTGGAAGTTTACGGCCCAGAACTCTCTTAGGTCGTAAACTCCATATTCTAACACTAAATGGTGTTTTGAGGACACTAGGACTTAAAGGCTTGTATCTAGGCTATTTTCCCAAGTAGCACAAGGTCTTAAACACATCAAATGACACAAACAAAAGTGAGTTTACGGCCGAAGAGAAGCTTAGGCCTTAAACTCCATTTAAATGGACAAAAGGGTGTTTTAATGACACCTAAAACCCTAGGCCTTTACAAGAAATTGTTACACACTTAATGGAAGGACCAAACCACATCAGAATCACTTAAACAAGTGAGTTTATGGCCAAGACATGGTTCTTGGGCCGTAAACTCCTAAAAAGGGCACTAAGGTGTGCCTAATGCCTTCATATGCTAGGAATAAAAGTCTAGAACATATCCCACAAGTGCAAGAGGCTTGAAAGCAGCAAAAACCCACATTACTTAGAGTTTACAGCCGTAAACTCTAAGGGGAATGGCCTTGAGGCCGTAAACTCCTAATTGGAGTACTTCTAGACCTTAAACCCTTCCAAGGACTTAGCCACTAAGTTAGAACAATTCTAGAAAGCATTTGGGACTTCAAAACACACCAAACACACATGTTTGGGAGTTTATGGCCATAAACTCAAGAGTTTACAACTGTAAACTCCATGTGTGATGGTTTATAGAGAGTAAACTCTCATATAGGGTCCTTTGGAAACCCTAAACACAAATACCCTATCCAACAATAGCTTAGATGCAACCCTTATGGCTTAAAACACTTATATAAAGTGTTTATTATGCCTAGGATGTCTTAAACATTATCAATTAGTCATTTGAGTCTAATTGAGTGCATATATGTGTGATTATATGTTCATTAGGATCGTAGTGGGTACACAAGTCCTCGCTTGACACCTAGCAATCCGATACCGTTCATTTCATTCCAATCACCAACTACAGGTGAGTTCATACCCCTAATCAATGTTTTAAATGATTTTTAAATGCTTTAAAGGGGGGGGGGGAATACAAGTAGAAACAAACATGTTATTAAATCATTATTATGTATTTTATAACTGTGTTTGTCGTTTAAACAGATTTCACATACTACAAAATGTGATACATGAAATGGTTTTAAATCTTAAAAATGCATTGTTATCTATTGTTTTACCTTTGAAATATATATTAAAATGACATCAAATCATTGTTAATTGTTGTTCAAAAACCCATAAGATGTCTTATAAAACCATTTTACATTATTGAACTAAACTATGCATGTACACTTATATTCTTATATATGTATGAATGTTATAGTTTACAGTTTTCATTTAGTTTCTCACACCCTTGAGTAGTAAGAGTGTATAAACCTACTTGAACAACCAATTACCTTCCAGCAAACTATCATAGGGATAATTTGGAGATATCAAACATAATTCCTATTACAAGGAATCACACAAGAGTCAGTTCATTCATGAGTCTATACCAGTACATTACCTGATACATGAGTACCTTTACATTTGATTACATGATACATGAGTACATTTACATATACTTACATGACACATGAATATGCGTACATGAACGCATTACATGAGTACCTTTACGTAGATACACTTAATTTTGTACATTAACATGAATACTTGTATCTCGAATTGCGAGGATGATTTATTAGTACTATCTGTTTAAATCTTCCTGCATATCCCTAGTACCTCGGGATATCTAGACATGACCCTATCCCCAATACCTCGGGATACCTAGATGGGCCTCTATCCCACAGTACCTCGGGATATACGTACGGGACTAACCATTCCGGAACCCATCTGTTAGCAACAATGGGTGATGAACATCTACGGATGCCTACGGTTATTACTTATATTAGGAGTCAGATACGGAACTAACCATTCCTCCATCTCCTGTTGCAACAGGGGATGAGATGAAAATCTTCGGATGGTCATTAGGTTAACGCTGTTATAGGATTAACCCCCCTTCCACCCTGCTACAGCTATAGAGGGTGAGTGGACAATCTTTGGATGTTCATTAGGTTATATAGGTCGTGTTAACCCTAGTACCTTGGGATAACAGTGACATAAGATGTGCTAGTCCTAGTACCTAGTGACAACACTTACAGTAGTACATTTTCCTGTTTACTTTATTTTGTGATTCTTTCACATAAACGATGAGTTAGACTAAGTACTTTAGTACTAAACAATTAAAGGGAAAACTATCATTTTACTTACAGAACATTCGGGTCTTGGTAGAAGACTACATTTCATACTTATAGAAAATAAGGGTTTTTCTAGGGTTTTCGCGTACATCAACATTTTCATTCAACGATTTACACGGTCTTTATAACAGATTTTCACAAACAAGGCAATGACACTTATATACTTATGAATTCACCAGCTTTAAAGTTGATACTCGCTTTCAAAATAACTTGTATTCTCAGGTCATCAGTAGACAGGAATGCAGGCCAAGTTTTTGAGAAGACGGAGCAGACAAGTCTCGTCTTTTATTTTGATTGTATATTCTTGGTGTCTTACTACAATGAAAGAAACACACATGTATTAAAACTTTACTTATAATGCAATGGATGATGTTGTTGCTTGTTTATTATATTACACTGTTGTGATACTGTACATGACGTCCTCCACCCCTGAACGTTTCCGCCGTTCGTGGTTTTGGGGTGTGACATAAAATGATTAATTTCTTGTAAAATACATATTTCATATGACATTAGGGTCCTAAAAGGTGCACAAGTCATTATTTGGAACAAAACGCTCAATCGACACTTTTACCCGATTTACCCGATTCACCCGATTTACGCGAATTCAGGTGAGTTCATACCCCTTTAATGAACCATTCAAATGTTTTATATGTTTTAGGGGGGATACAAGTTGATTATACATGTTTATGGAAAGTTATACAAGACAATTATTCATGTTACGGAAATTAATCACATGTGATTCACTACCCGTAGTTCAAATCAGATGTGATTTATCACTATGCCTTATGAATAGATTATTCGTTTTCAAAACTATTTTAGATAAACAAACAAGTTTTTTAAATGTTTCTTTTGGACAATACTTTTATTTACCAAATCTTCTTATAAAATGTAACCACACTGATATATTTATATAAGTAAGACTTGAAGGACTTAGGACCGATAGCTCACCTTATTTCCTGTTCTTGTTTAATTGTGGGCTTAGGGTAGTGGTTATCCGTCCGACTGTCGTTGATTTCTTAGTTATATATCTTGTATATTAGTATGGATTACGAGTATTTCTTATTTCATTAGATGCCTAAATCACTAACCTGACCAGAATCATACACACTAAGTTAACTATAATAAGTATAGTGTAACGACCCGTTCCCGGTATGTTAATTTATTAGTAATTGTTTTAAAGATTTGAAAGAGGGACTCGGCGAGTTCATAGCCTGACTCGCCGAGTAGGGTCGCGGCTTCGAGCACGTGTTAGCTGGTGACTCGGCGAGTCCATATCCCGGACTCGGCGAGTCCGTCCGTCTGGGTGAAACCCTAAATCCCCGGGTTGCCCGCTATTTAAGTCACCTTATAGCCCCCATTCTCGCCTCCTTCACCCTCTAAAGCAGTGAGAAAACCCTAGTTCATCCTTGAGAGTTTGTAAGTGATTTTGTGTGATTTTGTGAAGGCTTGAAGAAGGAGAAGAAGAAAGGAGCAAGGAGAAGAGGTGGAGTGCCAAGATCCAAGGGCAAATCTGAGTTATTTGAGGTATTTTCGGATTTCCCCTCTTGTTTTATGCTTTAAACCTCCATTAGAACTCTTCTAAGATCTAGCTGATGCTTGTTCCAAGCCTTGTGCTTTCATGAACGCCCTAATAAGCCGGGATAACCTTGGATCTATTCATTGAGAAGTCCTATAGTCCAGATCTATTGCCTTTATGAGGATACTTTGCATATTAACCCTAGATCTATCCCTTTTATGCATCTTTTAGCCTTATTTTCCCTTATTCATGTGTTGTACACGTAAAGTTGGAAACTTTACGTGGTAAACCAGCTTATTGGACTCAGATCTATCATTTGTATGTGTTGGATTCAAGCAAAATCGGGTGAAAAACAGTTGCATGGCGGCAACTCGGCGAGTCGGGAAGAACGACTCGGCGAGTTGAGTCATTAGTCCCCGATTCCTTCATTTTAGCAGTGTTGAGTGGAACCAGTGAGTTAGAGAGTGGACTCTGCGAGTTGAAGGTAGACTCAGTAATGGAGGGACTCGGCGAGTTGTTCATACAACTCGGCGAGTCCAAGGCAATCTTCTTAAGATCAAGAACAACTCGTCGAGTACGTTCATACGGCTCGGCGAGTCGGATGAAGATTGTCTGAGTTCTTGGATCAAGAGGGTACTCGTCGAGTCGATGCCATACTCGACGAGTAGCAGCGAGTAGGATTGAAAAGTGAGAGTAGGACTCGACGAGTTGGGTGGCCCAACTTGGCGAGTCAGTCCAAATGAGAGTAACTTTGACCAAGGGTAAAAGAGTCATTTTACCCAAGTGCAGTGTTTAGTATTTGATTGAGTGTGTTTATGGACTTGTAGCCGGGGAGATACAGGAGCAGCAGCAGTTAGATTCCAGAGCCACACACTCAGCAGCCAGTTTACGAGGTGAGTTTCCTTCCAGTAGGGACGGGTCTAAGGCCACAATGCCGGCCCGTTCAGTTAGCAGTAGTTTCCGGACTTTGATCCGATGCAGTAGCTAGTATGTTTGATGCCTTCGTGGCTCAGACAGGATTTGTGTGCTATGTTTTATGTGTTATGTATTATGTGTTCCGGGCTACGACCCGATATAGTATGCAGTATATGTGTTCATGCTAGTTGTTATGTTATGCTACGCTATGCTTAGTCAGTTAGTTCCGGACTTCAGTCCGATGCAGGGGACAAGGTCCCAGTCAGTTCCGGACTTTGGTCCGATGCAGTTAGTTCCAGACTTCGGTCCGATGCAGTTAGTTCCGGACTTCGGTCCGATGCAGATAGTTCCGGACTTTCATCCGATGCAGGGGACAAGGTCCCAGTCAGTTCCGGACTTCGGTCCGATGCAGTTGCCAGGCTTCGTCCCGATGCAGTGGGCAAGGCCCAATATGTGTTTATATGTTATTGTATGGTATGTGGTAGTTTGGGGGAGCTCACTAAGGTTCGTGCTTACAGTTTCAGTTTTGGTTTCAGGTACTTCCGCAAGCAAAGGGAAGAGCTCGGGGTGACGGCATCGTACACACCACAACTTTAGCTTTTAGCCTGGGATTGATTTAGTTTGTTTTGATTTGACGTAGTATGATACACTTTTCCGCACAGCGTTTTCTATTATGTTGGAATACATCACGTATGGTTTTATTATATGACACTCTGATTATGGTTTTGATTATATCGAAAAACGAAATTTTTGGGTCGTATTTTTGGGTCGTTTCAAGTTGGTATCAGAGCCCTAGTTTGAGGGATTCGGATACACTTCCGGGTGTATCTGAACTGAAACTAAGGGAAATAAAAGATTTTATTTTAAAAATAATTAAAACGTATTACAAAGAGAATTTTGAAAGCACTTAGAAAGAAAGAATAGTTTTTAACAAGATAGAGGTGTGTGCATGCGGTCAGCGGAGCTCAAGTAAGTACTCCCAAATTACCCATACAAGTTATTTGTTCAGTTTCAGTTTCAGTAGAACAGCATGCTAGTATAGGACTAAGGATCTAGGAGAATGCCTTATGTGCCTACTTATGTGTTACAGCTTTATGAGTATTGCATGCTAGTACTGAGTAGACAGCAGTAGGATAGCCTGTTTAGGTTATGCCTGATAGTATGAGCTTAGCATCCTTGCTAGTGAAGTTTCTTGTTATGAGAATATTTTTGCCTGAGTCTGTTTCCCTTATCCGAATGCTGCTTGCTTCGTGCTTGGTGGGGTTCTGAGTAATGGGAGTTAGCCATTAGGTGAACACGTCACACCACATGTGATCAGGTTTGAATAATCCCAGAGTACTGGAACAGGCCCTATTGCGCAACTCTTGTTTGAGTCCAACCGTTATAGGGACGGGTCTTTTACTTGAAGGATTATCTGATCCTCATCACATGTGATGGTGTTTAGGTGGTGGCTAATTGGCATTATGAGGAGACCTTCGGCAGCTGAGGAGCAGTCGTGTTGAGCCTGAGGTTTCCCTAGGGCAAGCCTAGGATGAGAATAGCAGAGAATAGCAGTAGTAGAAGTGACTTGGTGGAGTCAAGGCAGTTCTTGAGGAAAGTACGGATAGATGTGGAAGGTAGTATGGGCCCGTACTACTGAAAGCAGAGGATCCGTACTCGAATCAAGGAAGGCCAAGACAAGACCAGGAAGCTAGTAGCAGTGTCATGATCCCTTGAGATATTTCAGTGTTCCGATGTTGTTATGATATGTTTCAGAATGGTAGTTTTGCGTCCGAGACCAGCAGTCGGCAGCTCAGATGCCGGAGGGGGATCAGGATCGGGATCAGGCCCGAAGGTCGGGCAGATGGATGAGCAGACTAGAGAGTTCCTTTCTTCTGAGGTTACCCGCATCATACTGGAGCAGACTCCTGTGATCTTCGGTTCGATCAATGAGGGTATTTTAGAGCTGATGGATGAGAGATTGGGTGGTTTTCGTGCTGAGATGGCGACCATGATGGGGTCGCGCACACTTACGTTCAGGGAGTTCAGGGCATGCGGAGCTCCAGACTATCATGGGGCGCGGGACCCCATAGCGAGTACCAGATGGTTGGTGGATGTGGCCAATGCTTTCCGCACTAGTAGGTGTCCCGAGGGGGACAAGGTTAGATTGGCGTCCTGTCTTCTGAAGGACAGGGCACGGGATTGGTGGGAGGAGGTTGGACATGCCATCGGGGATGATGCAACATTGGATGCCATGACCTGGACTGATTTCTCTACTAGGTTCAGGGCGGAGTTTGCACCGGTCATTGAGGTGCAGCAGCTAGCTAGGGAGTTTCAGGACCTTACCCAGACTACAGAGACGGTGGCGGAGATCACCGCCAATTTCAGGGAGAGGGCTCTTCTTGTTCCTCAGTATGCAGACGATGAGGAGATGAAGAAGGCCCATTATCATGAGATGTTGCGGAGTGATATCCGCATGTTTGTGAGCCGGTCCAGTTGTAAAACGCTGGATGACATGATTGCTAGAGTTCGGGAGAGGGAGATTGATCTCGAGATTGAGAAGAAGAGGAAACCGGAGGCGGTTTCGGGTTCAGGCAGTGTGGGCAAAAAGCCCAAGGTTTCAGATCACAGGTCCAGGAATCAGCAGAGCCACGGTCGGTGTGGCAAGTGTGGGAGATTGCACAAGGGGGCGTGCAAGGCAGGGAGTTCTGGCTGCTACAAGTGCGGTCGGACTGGGCATTTGAGTAGGGATTGTACGGTCCCTGCTACTACGGTTATAGCATCAGATCTGATTTGCTTTCAGTGCAATCAGAGGGGACATAAAAAGTCCTAGTGTCCCAGTTTAGCTGCAGCAGGGAAGGTGGTTGCACCTGCCCCTGCCACCTTGAGGATTACAGATGGCCGGCAGGGCCGATCTGATGCGCCAGTGGCGAAGAGCAGGGCGTTTTAGATGACAGCAGAGGAGGCGCGAGCGACTCCTGATGTGGTGACGGGGTCGTTCTCGGTGAACGGCATTTCTGCTTTGGTATTGTTCGATTCGGGGGCTACCCAATCATTCGTATCGCTTGCACTTAGCAAGAGATTTAGCAGAGCTCCAGGGGAGCTGGATTATCCATTAGAGGTTGAGATAGCAGATGATAGGACCGTGAGGGTCGGCAGAGTACATAGGGAGTGTACTCTTCAGATATTTGATGAGCAGTTTTCAGTGGACCTGGTACCTATTCCCCTGCGAGGGAATAAAGTTATTGTGGGCATGGATTGGCTGAGCCCCAATGGGGCGTTGATTGATTGTGAGCTTTAGCTAGTGAGGGTTCGCACTCCCAGTGGGGGAGAGTTTGTGATTCAGGGCGAGAGGCCACAACATGGACCGATCTTTTGTTCCGCCGCTAGGGTGAGGCGCTATGTTCAGCAGGGTTGCGCCGGTTTTGTAGCTTACGTCTAGGATGCCCGGGGGAAGGGCAAGACGATGATTGATGATGTTCCTATTGTTCGAGACTACCCGGATGTGTTTCCCGAGGATTTGTCGGGGATACCTCCAGAGAGGCAGGTTGAGTTCAGGATCGACCTAGTTCCTGGTGTGGCTCCGATAGCCAAAGCACCGTATCGACTATCTCCCCCTGAGATGCAGGAGTTGTTTACACAGCTGCAAGAGCTGTTAGACAAGGGTTTCATTCGGCCAAGCAGTTCGCCTTGGGGAGCGCCGATCCTGTTTGTGAGGAAGAAGGATGGGTCGCATCATATGTGCATTGATTATCGGGAGTTGAACAAGGTAACGGTGAAGAACCGTTACCCACTTCCAAGGATAGATGACTTGTTTGATCAGCTTCAGGGAGCGTCTTGGTTCTCCAAGATCGATCTACGCTCCGGTTATCATCAGATGAGGGTTAGAGATGAGGATGTACAGAAGACTGCTTTCAGGACCCGGTATGGTCATTATGAGTTCGTGGTGATGCCATTTGGGCTCACTAATGCCCCAGCCGCGTTCATGGACCTCATGAACCGCGTGTGCAGGCCGATGCTGGATCGGTCAGTGATAGTATTCATAGACGATATCTTGGTATATTCCAAGACACAGGGGCAGCATGAGGAGCACCTGCGGGAGGTGTTGGAGACTTTGAGGCGGGAGAGACTTTTCGCGAAGTTCTCCAAGTGTGAGTTCTGGTTGCGCGAGGTGCAGTTTCTTGGTCATCTCGTCAACTAGAAGGGTATTTTGGTAGATCCGGCCAAGATAGAGGCCGTGATGCAGTGGGAGGTCCCGAGGTCTTCATCTGAGATTCGGAGCTTCCTAGGGTTGGTAGGGTATTATCGGAGATTTATTCAGGACTTCTCCAAGATAGCAGTGCCGCTCACCCGACTAACCAAGAAGTCAGTGGTATTTCGTTGGGGGCCTGAGCAGCAGGCGGCGTTCGAGACTCTCAGACAGAGATTGTGCGAGGCTCCGATCCTTACCTTGCCAGAGGGAGTAGAGGACTTCGTAGTCTATTGTGATGCTTCGATCACAGGTATGGGAGCAGTATTGATGCAGCGAGGCCATGTGGTAGCTTATGTCTCGAGACAGTTGAAGCCTCACGAGGCTAATTATCCTACCCACGATTTGGAGCTGGGGGCATGTGACAACTGTCAATTCAGGTCATTCTTGGACTCATGCATATTTATAATAACCATTCATGCACAACATGCCATGACCTAGTAGTATAAATTAGGTCAAAAATCTTGCATAAACTAGGATCCAACTAAGGTCTAGGACTAATATACTTGATACTTACAATTCTAGTAAGTTGCTTAGCTACAATAGGAAATGCCAATACTATAATTAGAATAAAGCTTCAAGCTTTGTTATAATTGAAATAGGGTATAAAACTCTAAAAATAAATTAAAACATTCTAATTATACTTCAACATGTTGTTGAATATCAATCAATGTTCCAAAAACTCTAAACAGCCAAAAATCCAAATTTATAAATCTTAAAGCTTAAAAACTTTATAAAATTTGGCTATAAACTTTCTAATATCAAATTTTATTAATCAAATTATGGATTATACCAATGAAATAGAAATATAAATTACAAGTATTAATCATAATTTATTAGTTAAAAACAAGATTTTTAAATAAATCAAAAATTGCTTAAAGAATCACTTTTATAAAAATTAGATTTTTATAAAAATTAGATTTTTATAAAAATTAAGGAGGGATTTTTTATAAAAATTTGAATTTAGGAGAGAGGAGGCTTTAATGCCTCAAAAATCTGGCCATCTCCCCTCTCCCCATGCACTCTCTTCCCAAAACTCATGATTAAACTCAAACCCACACTCCACCTCTTCTCTCTTCACTCTTCTCACTTCACTCTCTTCACACACTTCACCCTCTTCCTCTCTCTCTCTAAACTCACGAAATTTCTCTCATTTCTCTGCCAAATTTCAAGACTTTGAAGACCTTGAAGTGTTCTTACTTCTCTCAAGATCATAACCAAGGTAAACAACATCATCTTCTTCCATAGTTTGATGATTCTACTTCTTTTCCTTCTTAGTTTTCTCTTCTTTTAGGATTCTATGCCTTTCCATGGCTAGAAATCTTTATTCTCCCCTTGTGGTTTGTAGATTCTCACCATAACACAATGCATGTGTTTGAAATGGTGAAAATCCGGGATCAAACCCATGCAAGGAGTGAAAAAGATGCACATATGATCATGTGACATCAAAATCTAATATTTCATGTTCTTCTCCATCTCTTTTATGTTCATGCATGACCAAAAGCATTTAAACCATTTCTAGTACATATTGAATCCTCATTCATTCCATGCATGTGTTAGAAATCGGATCTTACCAAAGACATGCATGATGTTCTTGTTGAAATACCCTAATAATGCACACAAGCAAACATGCAATCTGCCAGATTACTTTGTTCGACTTTGAACAGTCATAACTCAGTCATTTCTTAACCAAATCATGATATTCTTTTTGTATTGGTTAGTTCCACGAGTTAACTTTCTAACCCAATTGGTCTCACTGTAAAATATTAAATATCCGATTTTTAGCAGATTTTACAAAAAGGTTGCGCATACAGCTCTTTTTCTGTGATCACTATTTTTATCTTGCTTAAACAATGGTCTTAAACCCAACCATAAATCTTAGGAAAAATACCTTAGAAACTTAACATATCTAGTGAGTTATGGTTGAAATTTCGTGGCTTAAAACCTCACTGAATGGGCTACAAAAATTCATGAACCTCAGCCACATCTACACTTCATGCATTATTGCATGCAACTTTTCTTAAATTGTTTGGAATCATTACCCTCATTTCTCTTCTGAATACATTCTTAACATTTTTACTTTTGAAAGCCCTTGCATGCATGAGATAATCTGGAAAATTTCAAGAGCTTTTGTTATTTATTTGATTTATTAGAATTATTGCTAAAACCAAGGGCATAAATCATATAAAATACTTCCAGAGGTCAATAAATCCTAAATAAATTCATGGATGATACTTATGGGGAATAATGACCCCTCACCAAATTTCAGCAATTTTTGTTACTGTTTCATATGATTTCTAATTTTCTTTTATTTAGGACATGATAAATTACAAAACCACTTTTTAGGATGTGAAAATTGTATCTAACAATTTTCGCATACCTTACCTGTGATGGGTGACTCAAGAAAATAATTTCAAGATTTTTCATCATGTCTAGCTATTTTTCCCAATTTTTGGTAATTATAATGGCTTAAAAATGGGAAAAATAGTTCTGATTATCCAAAATTCATTAAAATTTGCCAGGATATCATATTATATAGTAGGAGGTTACATAAAAATTTTGAATATTTTTCTCCACTGTAAACTATTTTTCCCTTATTTTCTAAAGTTAATTGCACTAAAATTCACTTAAATATACATAAATACCCAAAACCAGTTTATACATTATGAAAACCACTTTTGATATTTTTCCCAAGATATTTATACTGTAAATGATGTTACAAAAATTTATGGTAATTTATTTTAACTGTTTAATAATATTTCTTTAATTAATGACTATTTAAAGGAATAAAACAAGGAAAAATACAAATAACCACTGAAAAATATATTTTATATTTTTCCCAGCCTATTTATGTATAATAACAATTAAATAAAAAGTTTGGGTAATTTTGGAAACTGTTTACTATTTATTTCAATTTTTATTGAAATAAATGCTCAAAAATTATAAAATATAATTAAACAGCTTGGAAATCCATTTTTATAATTTTCCCAGCTTAGTATTGTGTATTAACAGTTAAATAAAAAGTTTGAGAATTTTTATCCCTCGAATACTATTTTTCGTGAATTTATGTTGTTATTGAGACTTAAAATTTGGAAAATTAACCTTCCAAGGTTGTAATTAATCGCACGACTTGTAAAATTTCAATACATCAGAAAAAGTGTAACAAAATGATATAAATCCAATACTAAAACATAAATTGGCATTTCCCTATATGTAGAGTTTAGTATATTAGCATTAGATATCGACATGGAAACTCACTAGTGCGTGTGTTTGGTGTCGTAGGATCCCGGTAGTAAGACGTTGGTGCATCCCGAAGTACCGCTTGTGTCTACACAAAACATCGTGAGTATTCACGCACTCCCCTATTTTCGGTTTTTATGTTTTGGGGTGGAAAAGCATGTCCTAAACTATTTTTATATCCGTTGTATTTATCTAACTCGTATAAACTTGGTTGCTATATTTAGCATACTGTGAGTATTCACCAATCCCCTATTTTATGGTTTTAAATGTTTTGGGGTGGAAAAGCATGTCCTAAACTATTTATATCCGTTGTATTTATTTAACTCGTATAAACTTGGTTGCTATATTTAGCATATTGTGAGTATTCACCAATCCCCTATTTTATGGTTTTAAATGTTTTGGGGTGGAAAAGCATGTCCTAAACTATTTATAGCCGTTGTATTTATTTAACTCGTATAAACTTGGTTGCTATATTTAGCATATTGTGAGTATTCACGCACTCCCCTATTTTCGTTTTTTATGTTTTGGGGTGGAAAAGCATGTCCAGAAAAACTATTGTTTGCATGTTGTACTTAAATTGAATTGTATCAAACATGATTGCTATTGTATTGCTATGTTTCTTTATGTATGTCTATGCAACACGGAACATGAGAACTTATCGTACAAAGGCCCTTCCCTTATCTCTAACCATTAACTCTTTGAGCCAATGGTCGTTATGGATAGCGCTATTAGGAATTGACAACTCCTCACTCGCCCGAATCGCTGGAGTGCATGATACCATATTCATCTATGGAACGATAAGCATAGATCTCGATAGGGCTTCAGTCATAGGTTTGGTTGAGACTCATTGTTTGCTCATACACATACAAACTCGTTTCTCGTTATAGCAATAAACTTGTATTCATTAATAGCAATCAACTTGTTTATCATTGAAGCAATGTACTTGTATTTACGAAAATCCTTATTGTACGCTCGATTTTATAAACTTGTGATACTCACCAACTATTTTCATAGTTGACGCTCGTTTTACATGCTTTTTCAGGAAATAATTAGTAAGTGGATGTAAAGATTCATCATCATAGAGCATGCTGCATCGTGTTGAAGCTATTATGAAGCTATATTTTGAACAATGTTATTTTGAAAAACTTGTATTTTGTTCTTTTGAAGCTATGGGTTGTAAACTTTTAAATACTGCTATGGTGATGTATCTTTATCTTTTGCAATGAAACCGTTATCGCTGTCATACCTTGCGTTTCCGCTTTAGCGGGGTGTGACAGAAGTGGTATCAGAGCTAAAGTTATAGAGAACATTGGTTTTTCTTTAAGAAAACACAACCTATAACTAAAACTTACAAAGAAATTCTTTTTACATCAAACATATTACTAGTATAATTAGGTCGGGAGTTGTATTATTGGACCTTGATTAAACATAGCCTGATCACCTATGTTTAATTAAGAAAAGATTTATACAAAGCTTGAGCTAATTATAATGGGAATATGTTCAACAAAAATATTTGAGAAAACTTTATTTCAAAATTTCAAAAGGTTAATTTTGGTGTGCGTAAGCATTGCATATTATAGGCATGCATTGTCATTTATTTCATATCTCATTGAAACTATGTCACAGTCCACTATGTCAACATCGTCATCTTCCCGCGCTACCTCCTCAGCCGATGAATCCGGCTACGTCACTGTTATCCCTAGACGTAATCCCCCCCGCCTCAGTAGAAGAAGACCCATCAGAGGACACGGAAGATACTGGGAACTCAGTGGAGATCAGAAATGACATCGCCCCGAGTCAACGACGCTAGGCATCACCGACATCGGTGTTGCCACAGCCACCGCTCTATGGACTTCGCATTCGGAGGACAGCGAGGAAGAGTGTTCCCATTCCAGGAAGGATACCCGCCAGCACAGCAGGTAATGGCACGGCAGGACCTAGCGGAGCAGAACCCAGCGATGCAGGACCGAGAGCACCCTCACCTCAGCAAGTTATAGGGATACCTGTCAGACAGCCAGGTATGACCCCGGAGGAGTCCTGGAGATTGCAGTCGATAGCAGCGGGCCAACGTCACAGTCTCGCTGTGATAGCTGGGCATCGAGAAGTTTTGGATGAAGTCTTGGCAGGAATGGAAATCCTGTATCAGCATTCGATGGAGACTGCTGACACTGCTAGTGCTGCTAGACGAGAGGCAGGTCATGCGATGACAGCATATTATGTGTTTGGTGGGCTGTTCCTGATTGTGATGTGATAAGGATGGGAGCATTGACAAAGGAAAGCTCTAGTAGCAAGAGGAAGCCAGCAGATCAGGGAGAGAAGAAGTATGGAGGCAAGTCAGGGAGGAAGTAGAAAGTCTCAAGAAAATTTATGTTAAGAGCCCAAGAGCAAGAACCAGTGAAAATTCAAGGACAAGAAGTGCAGGAGCAAAAGCAGTACTCAGGGCCGCTTCCGAAGTGCAATAAGTGTAACTTCCATCACAAGGGAGCTTGCCCGGTGTGCCAAAACTGTAAGCAAACAGGCCATTACTCGAAGTATTGTAAGGTGAATAAGGAGGGAAAAAGGACATGTTACGAGTGCGGGAGTAATGATCATCTCCGTAGAGCATGTCCTAAACTGAACAATGGACCTGGTAACAATGGACAAGGCCAAGCCAGGAAAAACTTTCAAGGAAATCAAGTTGGACAGCCAAGAGGTGTAGCCTTTGTGATTGGTGCAGAAGAAGCTCGTCAGAACCCTGAAGTGATAACAGGTACGTTCCTCCTGAACAACCATTTTGCATCAGTAATATTCGATGCGGGAGCAGATAGGAGTTTTGTTTCTTTAGCATTTAGACCGTTAATTGGCTTGAAATCGGTAAAGATGAGGATTGCATATGCTATTGAACTTGCTGATGGGTATGAAATTAGGGCTAGTGATATAATTCCTGGTTGTACTCTGAATTTAGCTGATAAACTCTTTAGCATTGACCTAATTCCTATAGAGCTAGGTAGTTTTGATGTGATAGTAGGGATGGATTGGTTATCCAAAAATAGAGCAGACATTGGTTGTTATGAGAAAGTCATCAGAGTGCCTCTCCCTAATGGAGAAACCCTTATCATACACGGTGAGAAGCCAGGAAGAAGTTTAAACATAGTATCAAGCGTGAAGGTTCACAAGTACCTGAAGAAGAATTGTATTGCATGCATGGCCCATGTGCTAGAAAGAGAACCTGAAGCTAAGCAACTCAAGGAGATTCCAGTGGTTCAAAACTATCCCGAAGTATTTCCGGAGGAATTGCCCGGTCTACCCCCTTATAGACAGGTCGAATTTCGGATAGACTTAGTTCCCGGAGCGGCACCGGTAGCAAAAGCACCATATCGCCTTGCACCATCCGAGATGCAAGAACTATCCGGACAACTTCAAGAACTTCTAGACAAAGGGTTTATTCGACCAAGTTCTTCACCTTGGGGAGCCCCAGTGTTATTCGTCAAAAAGAAAGATGGTTCGTTCCGAATGTGCATTGATTACAGAGAATTGAACAAGTTGACAATCAAGAATCGATATCCCCTCCCTAGAATAGATGACTTGTTCGATCAGTTGCAGGGCGCTTCCTACTTCTCAAAAATCGACCTTCGGTCAGGGTATCATCAGCTAAGAATTCACGAAGAGGACATTCACAAGACAGCGTTTAGAACCCGTTATGGACATTATGAATTCTTAGTCATGCCTTTTGGACTAACGAACGCACCCGCTGTATTCATGGATTTGATGAATAGGGTCTGTAGACCATACCTAGACAGGTTTATAATTGTCTTTATCGATGACATACTTGTTTACTCGCGGACCAAAGAAGATCACAATAGACATCTAAAGCTAGTGTTGGAGCTGTTGAAGGAACAAAAATTGTATGCCAAGTTCACTAAGTGTGAATTTTGGATTCGGGAAGTACATTTTCTTGGTCATGTGATCGGTGAAAGAGGAATCCATGTAGATCCAGCTAAGATAGAGGCAATCAAGAAATGGGAGGCCCCCAAAACCCCGACAGAAATACGACAATTCCTAGGATTAGCTGGGTACTACAGACGCTTCATTGAGAATTTCTCTAGGATTGCTCAACCATTAACATCTTTGACCCAAAAGGATAGAAAATTTCTCTGGGAAGAGAAACACGAAGAGGCGTTTCAAATCCTGAAAAACAAGCTGTGCAATGCACCAATTCTGGCTTTACCAGAAGGATCAGAGAACTTTGTGGTGTATTGTGATGCGTCTCATCAAGGATTAGGATGTGTGCTAATGCAAAAAGATAGGGTCATTGCATATGCTTCCAGACAACTCAAACCGCACGAGAAGAATTATACCACCCATGATCTAGAACTAGGAGCAATAGTTTTCGCCCTTAAGATATGGAGGCATTATTTGTACGGAACCAAATGCACCATTTATACCGATCACAAAAGCCTTCAGCATATCCTGGATCAGAAAATGTTAAACATGCGGCAGAGAAGATGGGTAGAGTTGTTTAGTGATTATGATTGTGAGATACGATACCACCCAGGAAAGGCTAACGTAGTAGCCGACGCTCTTAGTAGGAAAGTAAGAGTGAAACCTTCCCGTGTGAGAGCTTTGGGAATGGTAATTCAGACAAGCTTGAAATCTCAAATCATTAATGCCCAGGAGAAAGCGTTATGCAAGGAAAATCTTCCAGGCGAAACTTTACATGGTTTGGAAGAAAGATTTGAAACCAAACCTGATGGAGTTCGTTATTTTAAAGACAGGGTCTGGATTCCAAGGGTTAACAACCTGAGAGACATGGTATTAGAAGAGTCTCATCGATCTAAATACTCCATCCACCCTGGAGCAGATAAGATGTACAAGGATCTTAAAGAGTACTATTGGTGGCCTGGAATGAAAAAGGATATTGCCTTGTACGTCGGGAAGTGTTTGACATGCTCAATAGTCAAAGCTGAACATCAGAAACCTTCCGGGTTGTTGCAACAACCTGAAATTCCCCAATGGAAATGGGAGCAAATATCTATGGATTTCGTTACCAAACTCCCTAGAACTGCTAGAGGTCACGACTCAATTTGGGTCATAGTGGATCGACTGACGAAATCCGCTCACTTTCTCCCTATTCGAGAAGATTTCAAGATGGAAAAATTGGCCCAAATCTACATCGACAAAATTGTTTCTCTGCATGGTGTACCCCTATCTATCATTTCTGATAGAGATAGTCGTTTTACATCTCGATTTTGGTGGATGTTACAGAGGGCACTAGGAACCAAGATAGATTTGAGCACAGCTTACCACCCTCAGACAGATGGGCAAACAGAGAGAACAATACAAACATTGGAAGACATGCTACGAGCGTGTGTCATTGAGTTCAAAGGAAATTGGGATACTCATTTGCCCCTAATTGAGTTTTCCTACAATAACAGTTACCACACGAGTATCCAATGTGCTCCATATGAAGCATTGTATGGACGCAAGTGTCGTTCGCCCTTATGCTGGACAGAAATCGGTGACAGACAGTTGGCTAGAGTCGAACTTATCCAGGAAACATCTGACAAAATTACTATCATCAAAGATAAGCTTAAAGCTGCTAGAGATCGTCAGAAAAGTTATGCGGATAATCGTCGAAAACCATTAGAATTCCAAGTAGGAGACAAGGTACTTTTAAAAGTGTCGCCTTGGAAAGGGCTTGTGCGTTTTGGTAAGAAAGGAAAACTAAGCCCGAGATATGTTGGACCCTTTGAAATCCTTGAAAGGATTGGTCCGGTAGCGTATAAACTCCAATTGCCCCAAGAGTTAAGCGCCATTCACGACACATTCCACGTCTCCAACCTTAAGAAATGTCTAGCCGACGAAACATTAATAGTACCCCTGGAGGAAATTAAGATCAATGATAAGCTGAGCTTCGTTGAGGAACCGATAGAAATCCTTGACAGGGAGGTAAAACAACTTAAGCGGAGTAAGATCCCGATTGTGAAAGTTCGATGGAACTCAAAACGCGGGCCGGAGTACACCTGGGAGCGCGAGGATTACATAAAGGAAAAGTATCCGCAACTATTCCCATGCGATGACAAGCGATGATATAGAATGAATTTCGGGACGAAATTCTTTTTAAGTGGGGGATACTGTGACAACTGTCAATTCAGGTCATTCTTGGACTCATGCATATTTATAATAACCATTCATGCACAACATGCCATGACCTAGTAGTATAAATTAGGTCAAAAATCTTGCATAAACTAGGATCCAACTAAGGTCTAGGACTAATATACTTGATACTTACAATTCTAGTAAGTTGCTTAGCTACAATAGGAAATGCCAATACTATAATTAGAATAAAGCTTCAAGCTTTGTTATAATTGAAATAGGGTATAAAACTCTAAAAATAAATTAAAACATTCTAATTATACTTCAACATGTTGTTGAATATCAATCAATGTTCCAAAAACTCTAAACAACCAAAAATCCAAATTTATAAATCTTAAAGCTTAAAAACTTTATAAAATTTGGCTATAAACTTTCTAATATCAAATTTTATTAATCAAATTATGGATTATACCAATGAAATAGAAATATAAATTACAAGTATTAATCATAATTTATTAGTTAAAAACAAGATTTTTAAATAAATCAAAAATTGCTTAAAGAATCACTTTTATAAAAATTAGATTTTTATAAAAATTAGATTTTTATAAAAATTAAGGAGGGATTTTTTATAAAAATTTGAATTTAGGAGAGAGGAGGCTTTAATGCCTCAAAAATCTGGCCATCTCCCCTCTCCCCATGCACTCTCTTCCCAAAACTCATGATTAAACTCAAACCCACACTCCACCTCTTCTCTCTTCACTCTTCTCACTTCACTCTCTTCACACACTTCACCCTCTTCCTCTCTCTCTCTAAACTCACGAAATTTCTCTCATTTCTCTGCCAAATTTCAAGACTTTGAAGACCTTGAAGTGTTCTTACTTCTCTCAAGATCATAACCAAGGTAAACAACATCATCTTCTTCCATAGTTTGATGATTCTACTTCTTTTCCTTCTTAGTTTTCTCTTCTTTTAGGATTCTATGCCTTTCCATGGCTAGAAATCTTTATTCTCCCCTTGTGGTTTGTAGATTCTCACCATAACACAATGCATGTGTTTGAAATGGTGAAAATCCGGGATCAAACCCATGCAAGGAGTGAAAAAGATGCACATATGATCATGTGACATCAAAATCTAATATTTCATGTTCTTCTCCATCTCTTTTATGTTCATGCATGACCAAAAGCATTTAAACCATTTCTAGTACATATTGAATCCTCATTCATTCCATGCATGTGTTAGAAATCGGATCTTACCAAAGACATGCATGATGTTCTTGTTGAAATACCCTAATAATGCACACAAGCAAACATGCAATCTGCCAGATTACTTTGTTCGACTTTGAACAGTCATAACTCAGTCATTTCTTAACCAAATCATGATATTCTTTTTGTATTGGTTAGTTCCACGAGTTAACTTTCTAACCCAATTGGTCTCACTGTAAAATATTAAATATCCGATTTTTAGCAGATTTTACAAAAAGGTTGCGCATACAGCTCTTTTTCTGTGATCACTATTTTTATCTTGCTTAAACAATGGTCTTAAACCCAACCATAAATCTTAGGAAAAATACCTTAGAAACTTAACATATCTAGTGAGTTATGGTTGAAATTTCGTGGCTTAAAACCTCACTGAATGGGCTACAAAAATTCATGAACCTCAGCCACATCTACACTTCATGCATTATTGCATGCAACTTTTCTTAAATTGTTTGGAATCATTACCCTCATTTCTCTTCTGAATACATTCTTAACATTTTTACTTTTGAAAGCCCTTGCATGCATGAGATAATCTGGAAAATTTCAAGAGCTTTTGTTATTTATTTGATTTATTAGAATTATTGCTAAAACCAAGGGCATAAATCATATAAAATACTTCCAGAGGTCAATAAATCCTAAATAAATTCATGGATGATACTTATGGGGAATAATGACCCCTCACCAAATTTCAGCAATTTTTGTTACTGTTTCATATGATTTCTAATTTTCTTTTATTTAGGACATGATAAATTACAAAACCACTTTTTAGGATGTGAAAATTGTATCTAACAATTTTCGCATACCTTACCTGTGATGGGTGACTCAAGAAAATAATTTCAAGATTTTTCATCATGTCTAGCTATTTTTCCCAATTTTTGGTAATTATAATGGCTTAAAAATGGGAAAAATAGTTATGATTATCCAAAATTCATGAAAATTTGCCAGGATATCATATTATATAGTAGGAGGTTACATAAAAATTTTGAATATTTTTCTCCACTGTAAACTATTTTTCCCTTATTTTCTAAAGTTAATTGCACTAAAATTCACTTAAATATACATAAATACCCAAAACCAGTTTATACATTATGAAAACCACTTTTGATATTTTTCCCAAGATATTTATACTGTAAATGATGTTACAAAAATTTATGGTAATTTATTTTAACTGTTTAATAATATTTCTTTAATTAATGACTATTTAAAGGAATAAAACAAGGAAAAATACAAATAACCACTGAAAAATATATTTTATATTTTTCCCAGCCTATTTATGTATAATAACAATTAAATAAAAAGTTTGGGTAATTTTGGAAACTGTTTACTATTTATTTCAATTTTTATTGAAATAAATGCTCAAAAATTATAAAATATAATTAAACAGCTTGGAAATCCATTTTTATAATTTTCCCAGCTTAGTATTGTGTATTAACAGTTAAATAAAAAGTTTGAGAATTTTTATCCCTCGAATACTATTTTTCGTGAATTTATGTTGTTATTGAGACTTAAAATTTGGAAAATTAACCTTCCAAGGTTGTAATTAATCGCACGACTTGTAAAATTTCAATACATCAGAAAAAGTGTAACAAAATGATATAAATCCAATACTAAAACATAAATTGGCATTTCCCTATATGTAGAGTTTAGTATATTAGCATTAGATATCGACATGGAAACTCACTAGTGCGTGTGTTTGGTGTCGTAGGATCCCGGTAGTAAGACGTTGGTGCATCCCGAAGTACCGCTTGTGTCTACACAAAACATCGTGAGTATTCACGCACTCCCCTATTTTCGGTTTTTATGTTTTGGGGTGGAAAAGCATGTCCTAAACTATTTTTATATCCGTTGTATTTATCTAACTCGTATAAACTTGGTTGCTATATTTAGCATACTGTGAGTATTCACCAATCCCCTATTTTATGGTTTTAAATGTTTTGGGGTGGAAAAGCATGTCCTAAACTATTTATATCCGTTGTATTTATTTAACTCGTATAAACTTGGTTGCTATATTTAGCATATTGTGAGTATTCACCAATCCCCTATTTTATGGTTTTAAATGTTTTGGGGTGGAAAAGCATGTCCTAAACTATTTATAGCCGTTGTATTTATTTAACTCGTATAAACTTGGTTGCTATATTTAGCATATTGTGAGTATTCACGCACTCCCCTATTTTCGTTTTTTATGTTTTGGGGTGGAAAAGCATGTCCAGAAAAACTATTGTTTGCATGTTGTACTTAAATTGAATTGTATCAAACATGATTGCTATTGTATTGCTATGTTTCTTTATGTATGTCTATGCAACACGGAACATGAGAACTTATCGTACAAAGGCCCTTCCCTTATCTCTAACCATTAACTCTTTGAGCCAATGGTCGTTATGGATAGCGCTATTAGGAATTGACAAATCCTCACTCGCCCGAATCGCTGGAGTGCATGATACCATATTCATCTATGGAACGATAAGCATAGATCTCGATAGGGCTTCAGTCATAGGTTTGGTTGAGACTCATTGTTTGCTCATACACATACAAACTCGTTTCTCGTTATAGCAATAAACTTGTATTCATTAATAGCAATCAACTTGTTTATCATTGAAGCAATGTACTTGTATTTACGAAAAGCCTTATTGTACGCTCGATTTTATAAACTTGTGATACTCACCAACTATTTTCATAGTTGACGCTCGTTTTACATGCTTTTTCAGGAAATAATTAGTAAGTGGATGTAAAGATTCATCATCATAGAGCATGCTGCATCGTGTTGAAGCTATTATGAAGCTATATTTTGAACAATGTTATTTTGAAAAACTTGTATTTTGTTCTTTTGAAGCTATGGGTTGTAAACTTTTAAATACTGCTATGGTGATGTATCTTTATCTTTTGCAATGAAACCGTTATCGCTGTCATACCTTGCGTTTCCGCTTTAGCGGGGTGTGACAGGGCAGTTGTGTTTGCCCTCAAGATTTGGAAACATTACCTTTATGGGGTCCGTTGTACTATATACACGGATCACAAGAGCTTGCGATATCTTATGGATCAGCCGATTTTGAACATGAGGCAGAGGAGGTGGTTGGACGTACTGAAGGATTATGACTGTGAGATCTGTTATCACCCAGGGAAGGCCAACGTGGTGGCCGACGCCCTAAGCCGCAAAGTGTCGGCGGCCCCTATCAGAGATCTGTGTATGAGGATGACAGTGATCACTCCGTTGTTGGAATGGATCAAGGAGGCTCAGATGGAGGGTCTCAAGGAGGAGAGGCAGAAGTGTGAGAGAATAGTGGGCCGAGTAGCTTCGTTTGATTATGATAGTCGGGGTTTGCTGACGCTTCATGGTAGGGTGTGGGTACCGTACTGGGGTGGAGTACGGCAGGTGTTGATGGACGAGGCTCATAAATCTCGGTTTTCTATCCACCCCGGGGCGACAAAAATGTATCGAGATCTTCGACCTGATTATTGGTGGCCCTGCATGAAGCGGGACGTCGCTTGGTATGTTGAGAGATGCTTGACCTGCCGGAAGGTCAAGGCGGAGCACCAGAGACCTCACGGCAAGATGCAGCCGTTAGACATTCCCGTGTGGAAATGGGAGGATATCACCATGGATTTTGTCACCAAACTCCCCAGGACCGCACGTGGAGTGAATTCGATATGGGTTGTAGTGGATCGGTTGACAAAGAGTGCCCATTTTATTCCAATTCAGGAGAGTATATCGGCGGAAAAGTTAGCCGATATCTATGTGCGAGAGATTGTGGCACGTCATGGAGTGCCGGTATCGGTGGTGTCAGACCGAGATGTTCGTTTCACGTCCAGATTCTGGAAGCGGTTCCACGATGAGATGGGTACTCGTCTCCATTTCAGCACCGCTTTCCACCCTCAGACTGACGGGCAGAGCGAAAGGACGATTCAGACTCTTGAGGACATGCTTAGGGCATGTGTTCTAGATTTTGGGGGCAGTTGGGATACGTATCTTCCGTTAGCGGAATTCTCGTATAACAACAGTTATCATGCGAGTATTGATCGACCTCCTTTTGAGATGCTGTATGGGAGGAAGTGTAGGACCCCGATTTGTTGGGGCGAGGTCGGTCAGCGAGTTATCGGGAGCACCGAAGTGGTGCTCAAGACGACTGAGTTGATCCAGCAGGTCCGTAGTAGGCTGCAGACTGCGCAGAGTCGGCAGAAGAGCTACGCTGACAGGAGGCGTTCGGACTTGGAGTTCCAGGTGGGAGATATGGTCCTTCTGAAGGTCTCACCTTGGAAGGGTGTCATCAGGTTCCGGAAGAGGGGCAAATTGGGCCCCAGATTTATTGGTCCTTTCAGGGTTTTGGCCCAGGTGGGTCTGGTTGCTTATCGGTTAGATCTTCCTGAGGAGCTTAGTCAGATCCCTAACACCTTCCACGTGTCGCAGTTGAGGAAGTGTTTGGTGGATGAGTCAGCAGTCGTTCCCCTAGAGGATATTCAGGTTGATAGCAGCCTGAATTATATCGAGAGACTGGTTGCGATTCTGGATCGGAAGGCCAAGACTTTGAGGAACAAGGTAATTCAGCTTGTGAAGGTACAGTGGTAGCACCGGAAGGGGTCTGAATGGACGTGGGAGGCTGAGGAGGAGATGAGAGCGCACTACCCGGAGATATTTGCAGATCCAACCGTAGCAGACTTCGAGGACGAAGTCTGAGATAAGTGGGGGAGAATTGTAATGACCCGTTCCCAGTATGTTAATTTATTAGTAATTGTTTTAAAGATTTGCAAGAGGGACTCGACGAGTTCATAGCTTGACTCACCGAGTAGGGTCGCGGCTTCGAGCACGTGTTAGCTGGTGACTCGGCGAGTCCATATCCCGGACTCGGCGAGTCCGTCCGTCTGGGTGAAACCCTAAATCCCCGGGTTGCCCGCTATTTAAGTCACCTTATAGCCCCCATTCTCGCCTCCTTCACCCTCTAAAGCAGTGAGAAAACCCTAGTTCATCCTTGAGAGTTTGTAAGTGATTTTGTGTGATTTTGTGAAGGCTTGAAGAAGGAAAAGAAGAAAAGAGCAAGGAGAAGAGGTGGAGTGCCAAGATCCAAGGGCAAATCTGAGTTATTTGAGGTATTTTCGGATTTCCCCTCTTGTTTTATGCTTTAAACCTCCATTAGAACTCTTCTAAGATCTAGTTGATGCTTGTTCCAAGCCTTGTGCTTTCATGAACGCCCTAATAAGTCGGGATAACCTTGGATCTATTCATTGAGAAGTCCCATAGTCCAGATCTATTGCCTTTATGAGGATACTTTGCATATTAACCTTAGATCTATCCCTTTTATGCATCTTTTAGCCTTATTTTCCCTTATTCATGTGTTGTACACGTAAAGTTGGAAACTTTACGTGGTAAACCAGCTTATTGGACTCAGATCTATCATTTGTATGTGTTGGATTCAAGCAAAATTGGGTTTAAAAACAGTTGCATGGCGGCAACTCGGCGAGTCGGGAAGAACGACCCGGCGAGTTGAGTTGTGAGTCCCCGATTCCTTCATTTTAGCAGTGTTGAGTGGAACCAGTGAGTTAGAGAGTGGACTCTGCGAGTTGAAGGTAGACTCAGTAATGGAGGGACTCGGCGAGTTGTTCATACAACTCGGCGAGTCCAAGGCAATCTTCTTAAGATCAAGAACAACTCGTCGAGTATGTTCATACGGCTCGGCGAGTCGGATGAAGATTGTCTGAGTTCTTGGATCAAGAGGGTACTCGTCGAGTCGATGCCATACTCGACGAGTAGCAACGAGTAGGATTGAAAAGTGAGAGTAGGACTCGGCGAGTTGGGTGGCCCAACTCGGCGAGTCAGTCCAAATGAGAGTAACTTTGACCAAGGGTAAAAGAGTCATTTTACCCAAGTGCAGTGTTTAGTATTTGATTGAGTGTGTTTATGGACTTGTAGCCGGGGAGATACAGGAGCAGCAGCAGTTAGATTCCAGAGCCACACACTCAGCAACCAGTTTACGAGGTGAGTTTCCTTCCAGTAGGGACGGGTCTAAAGCCACAATGTTGGCCCGTTCAGTTAGCAGTAGTTTCTGGACTTTGATTCGATGCAGTAGCTAGTATGTTTGATGCCTTCGTGGCTCAGACAGGATTTGTGTGCTATGTTTTATGTGTTATGTATTATGTGTTCCGGGCTATGACCCGATGTAGTATGCAGTATATGTGTTCATGCTAGTTGTTATTGCTATGCTAAGTCAGTTAGTTCCGGACTTCAGTCCGATGCAGGGGACAAGGTCCCAGTCGGTTCCGGACTTTGGTCCGATGCAGTTAGTTCCGGACTTTGGTCCGATGCAGTTAGTTCCGGACTTCGGTCCGATGCAGTTAGTTTCGGACTTCGGTCCGATGTAGTTAGTTCCGGACTTCAGTCCGATGCAGATAGTTCCGGACTTTGGTCCGATGCAGGGGACAAGGTCCCAGTCAGTTCCGGACTTCGGTCCAATGCAGTTGCCGGGCTTCGTCCCGATGTAGTGGGAAGACCCAATATGTGTTTATATGTTATTGTATGGTATGTGGTAGTTTGGGGGAGCTCACTAAGCTTCGTGCTTACAGTTTCAGTTTTGGTTTCAGGTACTTCCGCAAGCAAAGGGAAGAGCTCGGGGTGACGGCATCGCACACACCACAGCTTTAGCTTTTAGCCTGGGATTGATTTAGTTTGTTTTCATTTGACGTAGTATGATACAGTTTTCCACACAGTGTTTTCTATTATGTTGGAATACATCACGTATGGTTTTATTATGTGACACTCTAATTATGGTTTTGATTATATCGAAAAACGAAATTTTTGGGTCGTATTTTTGGGTCGTTTCATATAGTTAAGGCCTCTATTACTCATTTTAACTACTACTCTACACCACTATAATACTCTCTATTATGAAACTATACACTAATTAGAGAATACAATACGTGTTATACAAAAGACTACTACACTATAATACAAGAGAAAGTACTAATCATGAGATAACACATTAACCCACTATGAGATACTCTATTCGCTACGCACTACGCCCGAAGTTTTCCGATAGGAAGACGACGCTATATGTATAGATCTATACGGGGCAGACGCTATTACATCCCGGCTGTTAACTTCAGTCCGAGCTGCACAGGTCTAGGGATGCCTCTACTCCACTACACTGTGCATGACCGGGCAGGTCATGGGGTCCGCTATTACTCACACTATTGGTAACATACAAGAAATACACTATAACCACACTAAAATACTAAACAAAAAGGTAAAGTTAATATCCCGAAGTAAACAAGTATCTAATACTAAAGGAAGTTGCACCACTATTATTTACTTCGAGTATAACTCACCATATTGCATTACTTATTGGTGAGTCATTATTATACTTCCACGATAAATGGTTTTCAAAGATGAAGATGACATATTTCTTAAAGGTTTTCACTTACTATACATTTCTGGAAAATATAGGATTTTCTAGGTTTTACTACTACTTATGACTGTAAATTTCAGCTTTTCATACTACCGGTTCAAATGCTTTTTATACAAGAACTCACACTAAACTCTTATGAACTCACCAGCTTTATGCTGATATTCTTTGCAAAATAACTTGTATCCTCAGGTCAAAGATAGATAGGTACGAATGCAGCATTTTTGGAGCCGATGGAGCATGCAAGACCCATTTCTTATTTTTGGTTTACTTTTGGTGTTTGTTGAACATTACAAAACACACTTGTAAATACACTCACTATGTAAATGAAATGGTTGTATATTTCTTGTTTTTACTATTATGTAATTGTGATGATACTGTACACTACGTCCTCCACCCCAAAACGTTTTCCGCCGTTATCGGTTTTGGGGTGTGACAGATTGGTATCAGAGCATTGTTTATAGTGAATCAAGTATATCAACCTATAAAAGATATACAAACTATAAACACTTCGGGACTAAAACACTCTGACCAAGAATATATACTGTTAAGTATGTAAAGGATTTGACTAAGTATATATATATATATACACACATCACTATAAAACACAGAAGTCAATATCGCCCTAGAACAAAACAAAAGTATTAAGATTGTTGGATAGCACTATTAGGCTTAGACACATATAGTCACATTTAGGGGAATTTAGCCTGATCAACTACGTTTTTCTGGGAGTGACTAGCATGTGCCTAAGCTTGGTTGTGGTGTTACAACAAGTCTAAAACTTACCAACACTACCACAATAACGTTAGAATAAGAATACTATAGGAGTATTCTGTACCTATAAAAACATACATGTGTGAGAACTAAAAAGGGTCGTTACTGATGGAGCAATAGTTGCTAAATGGATACTTTCCGGTTACATGTGACTAGGGCGTTATAGACTTAGAATCTGTGATCTTTGCTTTACTTCCTGTTCCTTGTTTGGTTGTGGATTTAGAGTTAGGGTCACTTATTCGACAGACTATCCTGCCCCGGTCACATGTAATTAGTATGCATTATGCAAGTATTGGTCTAACTCGTGACGATCATCTTATAAGTAATTTAGGTTAGTGCGCCTTTTAATCTTCTTATCCCTTTTCTTGCATAGATATCATGGCTGGCTTCTACCCTCCAGGCGACCCGTACTACCCAAAACAGGGCAATGGAGGATGGCTCAACGAAGAGTCGGACGACGATCACCCAATCCCTCTGGATGACCACCGAGCAGAAGGATTTTCGGATAACTCCGACTTCGAGCCAGAGGTTAATAACCTACCTTCCGGAGCTCTGAACCCCAACCCTCGTCCAACATTTCAGGGTCCCACTCCTATGTGGGCCATATCCTTGCACAGATGGAGCGAGGAGCAGGGTCAGCCCATGCCATACAATGGAGACCGAAGCTTCTACAACATAAGCGAAGGAGGATCAGCAGATCGGGTTCTGCCCATCATGATCCGAAGGATTGCCAGGAATGTCGAGCAAGGTCAAGCTGCTATAGGTCGAGTTGTAGAAGTGGATGCCAACTCGAATCTCAACACGGTTCGCATCCGTCAACTCGAAGAAGCCATGGACAGGACAAGGAGGACCAACGAGGCTCTGTAGCATCAGCTGGCAGCATCCCGAGCCAAAGTTAGGGAACTCCGAGCACGCCAAAGGATTCATGATCGACACCTTCAAGAAGTTATGCGTCAACTAGCGGATCTGAGGATTCGTCCAACAAGTAACCATCGCCAGTAGAAGACATATAGTTATCTCACCCTTTTGTTTAAAGGACTTGCCTTTTTCTCTCTATGTTCCGTAGATCTCCTGTCTGTAAACATTCCTAACTTAAAAGTACTCTAGTTAAACCTCTAACCTGCCAACATTTTCTCTATGGTTTGATGTAAGACCTACTATTAGGTCAATTTTCATGAACCTGTATTACATCATTAATACCAGTATATTGGCAGTTAACTACTCTATTGCTATGACTCTCATTCTGATCTTGAATTATGAGATTCAATCCATGAGACACTTTATTCATATTCGCAATAGGCTCTTACTATTGCTATCATTTCTATGATCTTCTAGTAAAGGATGCCTCCACGAAAGCGTCCAAGCAGAGGAAGACCAGCAACCCAAACCCCTCCTCCACCACCTCCTCCTCCGCAGATCGACCCGGTGTTGTTCCAAACAACAGTGACCGTGACTGTGACAGCAGCCATGGCCCAAATGAACTCTGGGGATGCGAGTGGTGGTAACTCCAGGTTCGGTGAAGTCCATCAAAGGGTGCATGGATGCACTTATAAGGATTTCATGAACTGTAAACCCACCTTCTTCGACGGTACTGGAGGAATTCTGGCATTATCCCAATGGTTCGAAAGAACCGAAGCTGTATTTGAAATGTGCTCTTGCCCCGAGGAGAATTCGTTACTGCTACCCTCACTAATAGGGCCTTGACATGGTGGAACAGCCATGTCAGTTCACTCTCCTTGGTCACAGCCAATGCCATGGGCTGGGACACTCTAAAAGACCTCATAAGAGGGGAGTACTGCCCTAGGGGGAAAGTTCAGAAACTTGAGGAAGAACTCTGGAACCTTAAGATGAAAGGGAATGACATAACAGCTTACACGGCCAGGTTTTGCGACTTGGCGGCTATGTGTCCCAACATGATCCCGTCCGAAAACAAGAAGATTGAACGGTACATCTGGGGTTTAGTGCCCCCGTATCGGGGAAATGTTCTAGCCTCACGCCCTACCACTTTTGACAGCGCCAAGGAATTGGCCCAGAGTCTGATCAACCACGAAATCTCCTCCACTCCAGCAACAACAACCACAATAACCACTGCACCACCCGCTTCATCTGATAGGAAGAGGAAGCGATGGATTAAGAAGAAGGATAAGAAAACTCAAACCTCCTCAAAGGACCAACAAATCGTGGCGGTCCGTGCTGCCACCATCCCAGCCACTCCAGCCGCACCAACCCCGCTAAAAGCTTATAGCGGGAATCTACCCAAGTGTCCCAAGTGCCCTTTCCACCACAACGGCCCCTGCCGTGAATTGCAGTTTTCCAACTGCGGCCGAAAGGGCCATACTGTCTGATTCTGCAAGGCCCCTCCCAAACCTATTTCCCAAGTTCCGGGTTCGGGAGTGACCCCGACGTGTTATGGCTGCGGCGAAGCTGGTCATTTCAAGAAGAACTGTCCGAAGGCTACAAATGCTGGGGGAACTGGAAGGTTACTTGCTATCGGTCACAATGAAGCGGTAGCTGATCCCACGGTAGTCACGGGTACGTTTCTTCTCAACAACTCCTATGCTTGTGTCTTATTTGATAGTGGTGCAGAAAGAAGCTTCGTAAATCATAACTTTAAACACTTACTCAAAAAAAACCCCTCAACCACTAAAAGA
The DNA here is from genome assembly GCF_052625555.1 of Lactuca saligna. NCBI lineage: Eukaryota > Viridiplantae > Streptophyta > Magnoliopsida > Asterales > Asteraceae > Lactuca > Lactuca saligna. Next base: position 76,351,342 of record NC_136418.1, read on the forward strand.
AACATTCATTGTAGAAATGGCTAATGGGAAAATAGAAAGCTCTAGCGAAATCTACATAGGTTGCATTCTCATGTTAGACGATCACTCATTTCCAATCGATCTTATACCAGTCTCAATAAAAAATTTCAATGTCATTGTTGGTATGGATTGGTTGAGTCTTCATCGCGTCGATATCCTATGCTCCGACAAAGCCATTCGCCTGAACCTTCCGAATCGCGAAACCCTATTGATATATGGAGATAAGCCGAGTACGAGTATTCATATTATCTCCAGTATTCAGGCTCAGAAATACTTGCGCACGGAATATCGCGCCTTTCTTGCCCACGTCGTCGACACTAACCAGAAATCGAGAGATCCAAAAGACATTCCCGTAGTATGCGATTTTCCTGATGTCTTCCCAGAGGATCTTCCCGGCCTACCTCCCAAACGTCAGGTTGAGTTCAGAATTGACCTAGTCCCAGGAGCTACCCCCGTAGCTAAGTCGCCCTACCATCTAGCGCCCGCCGAAATGCAAGAACTATCCGGTCAACTCAACGAACTGCTCAGCAAGGGTTTTATAAGACCGAGCTTCTCACCTTGGGGAGCTCCGGTCTTGTTCGTAAAGAAGAAGGATGGATCGTTTCGGATGTGCATCGATTATAGAGAACTCAATAAACTCACGGTCAAAAATCGCTACCCTCTCCCTCGTATCGACGATCTATTCGACCAACTACAGGGAGCAAGTTACTTCTCCAAGATTGATTTGAGATCTGGGTATCATCAGTTACGGGTGCTTGAGGAAGATGTTCCGAATACAGCCTTCCGGACCCGCTACGGGCATTTTGAGTTCGTAGTGATGCCCTTTGGACTGACTAACGACCCCGCAGTATTCGTGGACTTGATGAATTGGGTGTGCTGTCCATACCTGGATCAGTTCGTCATCGTCTTTATTGACGATATCCTCGTCTATTCTCCGAGCGAGGAAGAACACAGGGATCATTTACGACGAGTCCTGGAAACGTTGCGATCCGAAAGGTTATATGCGAAGTTCTCTAAGTGCGAGTTTTGGATCCGAAGAGTCGAATTCCTAGGTCACGTAGTTACTGAAGAGAGAATCCACGTGGATCCCTCCAAAATTAAAGCTATTAGGAATTGGTCAGCACCAAAGATGCCTACGGAAATTCATCAATTTCTAGGCCTCTCACTATACTAACGCAGAAGGGTGTATCTTTCGAATGGGAAGAGAAATCGGAGAAGGCATTTCAGACCCTGAAGCGAGCCCTATGCACCGCACCAGTATTATCCCTTCCCGAAGGGACAAAAGATTTTGTTGTAAACTGTGATGCATCCAATCAGGGGCTCGGTTGTGTCTTAATGCAACGAAGTAAGGTTATCGCCTTTGCCTCGAGGCAGCTAAAGACCCATGAAGTAAACTACACTACTCACGACCTCGAGTTAGGAGCTGTAGTCTTCGCACTAAAAATCTGGAGACACTACTTGTATGGGACGAAGAGCGTGGTGTACACTAATCATAAAAGCCTCCAACACATATTGAACCAAAAAGAAATCAACATGAGGCAGCGTCGATGGGTCGAGCAACTTAACGATTACGACTGTGAAATTAGATATCACCCGGGAAAAGCCAACGTAGTAGCAGACGCACTCAGTAGGAAGGAGTATTCTGGTCGAAGGACCAAGTCGTTGACGATGACTATTCATTCGCATCTATCCACGCAGATCAAATAGGCTCAGCTGGAAGCCTTAAAACCTGAGAACGTGACGGGAGAATCCCTACGCGGAATGGATAAAAATTAGGAGGTTAAGGGTGACCGAACCTACTACTTCATGGACCGAATCTGTACTCCACGTCATGGAGGTTTCAGAGACTTAGTTATGAGGGAAGCACACAACACTCGCTACTCCGTCCACCCGGGTTCAGAAAAGATGTAGTTGGATCTCAAAAAGCTATACTAGTGGCCGAACATGAAAGCGGAGATCGCTACCTTTGTAAGTAAGTGCCTTACTTGCGCGAAGGTCAAGGTCAAATATCAAAAGCCATCAGGACTCCTCCAACAACCTGAGATACCTGAATGGAAGTGGGAGCGGATTGCAATGGACTTTATAACCAAACTGCCCAAGACAGCGGGTGGATTAGATACCATTTGGGTCATCGTTGACAGGTTGACCAAGTCCGCACACTTCCTGTTGGATTAATGTCTAAGTCCATAACTATAATTGGTAAGACTTGACCCGACCCGGCATGGTCCATTTGGGTTGCATGGCATCATGCACTTGGATAGACTATAATGAGAGAAATAAGACACTTACGGTTATTAATATATTATAAGTTCTAGTATATTAATAATAAGAATAATGAGATTATTTAATTAGTATTGATCAAGAATTAATCTAGAATTAATTAAGTGATCAAAAGAAGACTAATTAAATATATGGGTTGATTGTGTAAATCATTCATTCTTATATATGTGGGCTTGTGATCCAAGATTTCTTATGTTGGACTAAGTCCATGGGGTGACCCATGGATACTCCATGGAGGTTAAAGTCCATGGAGCATAAGGAATGGGTAAAATCATGAGTTACATGGTGTAACCCTAATAGCCACCATATAAAAGAAACCCATGGCTCAAGAAATCGGAACACTAACACTATGTGTATGTATGAGGGCTAGATGATTTCATGAAGTGTTCTAACTTCTCTCTAAGTTATTCCAAGTGCTTATGGTGTTGTGTGAACCATTTGAGGTGTCACACTTGGGGCACTAGGCACTCAAGCTTCATGAAGACAAGCACCATCAAGAGGTATGTATTCTATCTTGTTATATTGATAATATTGTATGCTAGATTAGGATAATACCTTGGATGTTCATATTTGCATGTATAATAGAGAAAACATAGATCCAAGGTATTTAGGGTTGCATGTACACTTAGGAGTGTTAGAATGCTCATAACCCAACAGTAGTATCAGAGCCTAGGCTTGTTTTCTTGTTATACCTGCAATAGAAGCTGAAAAATCGAGTTTTGATGCTGTCAGCCCAGCTGACTCGCCGAGTCCATGAAGGGACTCGACGAGTCCAAGGCAAAATTCATCCAACTCGCCGAGTTGTGTTCATGCACTCGACGAGTTGGACCCCAGACAGCATATCTTCGAGGTTTTTGGCTAGAAATGGACTAGGAACATTACCCTAAGTTGTTTTGAACTTATAAACTTGTTTTTAAATGTGGTAATGTTCATGCTAATCCATTTTTAAGATAATTGTCAATAGATTCATGTTTTGTATTAGTTTAAAGGTTAGACTAATTACATGAAAAAGTTTGATTTGAATTATCTTGTTCTTATGAGTTGCTTAGATTAATAGAAAAGTTGAGTGAAAAAGTTGTTTTCAATCCAGATTAATCTAAGAGTTGAGTATAAAATGTGTTTGTGTAACTTATCCTTAAGTTACATGAAGAGTCACATTAAAGACTCATAAAACTCATAAAGTTGGCAAAGGTTACAAAAAAGATGAAGAGTCTTGTCCTTAAGTTATGGAGGTTCAAGAGTCACTTCATTAATAAATAAATAAATAAAATATGTAACCTTAATTAATTCCATAAGTTATAAAATAAAGAAAAGATTAATTCTTTATTAGTTTAAAGTCTTCCATAATTTGTCCACAAGTTATGGAACTTGAAGAGTTTTTGGATTAAAACTACTTTAAATACATAAGTTATGGAATTAATTAGTTTTGAATAGTTTCAAAACTTGCCCTCAAGTTTTGGAATTTGTAAAGTTTTCTCTTATGAATACTTTAATTCCAAGTTAGCCCTTAGAATTTGAAAAGTTAAAATTCAACCCTTATACTTTATAATATTATAAGTTAATAATATTTATATGTATAAGAGTAAAGTCGGTCTTACCGCTAGTACGCCTCATTCACGAAGCCGGTCTATAAGGTGGGTATAAGGTTGTTGCTTATAAAATGGCAACTTAATGGGTGTCCACTCTCACCCACCGCTCGCTTGACTGGTGGAGGGTCGTTAGCCGAACGGGTTTGACATGACTATAATTCTCCCTTCATTAAAAGTATTAATGATAAATACTAAGTAACTAAACTTTTAATAATACCCAATCTTAGTTACTTAGAAAAATGTGAATAAGGTGCTAATCCACGAAATTACACTTTGCACTTTGTTTAAGTCGGTTAGTGGAGCGTGTGTGGTTAACCGGCACACTAACTCGTATTTAACAAGGTAGGTGAAGGGTAACTTAATGTTTATCATAGTATCGATGGAGCGTGTGTGGTTAACCGGCACATCGATTGAGGGGTAAACACTTAAGGGTACCAAGTAATTTGCATGGTTACTTCACACCTTGTTTTGTGATCCTCGGCATCCCAGTCACAAAACCTGAAGGGCACACTCGAGATTGAAACATGCCATTGAACAGTTCAATGAATCTCAAAAGATCTAGGAGTTTCAAAACCAATTAAAACCTAATAATACATTTCGTTTATCTTGGTGGAAATTGGTGAATCGTCATTCACCTACCTTCAAATTGTTTTATAGCTTGGATTACGGCATACCTCTTCTAAGTTATAAAATAGTTTGTTGGGTCCTAGCCTTAATATTTTCATATTGGGTGTCATATTAAGGACTCAAAGATCAACTATCTTGAATATCTCCCATAACATGTCTGGTTTAGACATTTATGATCTTCCCAAATCTCTTGAAACAAGCTTTCCTAAATGAAGATGATGTCCCATGGATATCATACTTCTTTCTCCTCCTCCAATTATTCTCCCTAACCCACAAGTTCTTGAAAAGTTTAAGATCACTCAAGCCCTAATGGCAAGGCAAGGTCTAAGTGTGATCACATCTTGGAGATGTAGTCACATATTGACAAGCCGGGAGAGAAGGGTGTCAAAGTCTTGAGAAAGTTGGTGGTTCAATCACTTTCTAAGTCACATAGTGAGTTCCTTTGGGACACCTATGAAATAGACTATGACAAGACCCTAAATGATCTTATATATTGTTAAGATCAACTTCCTGAAACTTTATGGACATTGACAATGGTGACACTGGAAATACAGAAAAAAACATTCTCTTCCCAATGGAAAGGGATCGGCCATAGTCAACTCGGTTGAACAAATGGTAAAGAGAAAAACTAAGTCTGTGATAGTCCCGTGTACCATTATCAAAGGATCCATATGTTTATATTGCCAAAGGAAGGGTCATTAGTTGCGAAGCTGCCTAATTTACCTAAGGATGTTAAAGTCAATAAGATTGACTCTACTTCAGGTAAAGTCCACTATCTAACTCTGTTAAGTTTCTATTCTGAGATTCCTGATACATGATGTGACTGGGTCACATGGTAATGTTTTAAGAATCAAAGAAAAGTAAAGGAACTTAAAGAAAGAATATGCTGAATCTGATCGCATAGATGGATTTCTATCGCGTAGTTTGAAGATCGGATTCTTGAGCTACTTCTTAGGAGTTATGAGATATTGCTAAGGAATAGATAACAACAAGTTTTCATATGAATTGTAAGGATAAGTTTTTCCGCATAGTTTTAAAATAAAAGAAATTTTTGATTTTATTTTAAATATCCTTACAATGGCATTTGAGGAAAAATTGTTGCTTATATGATTCCATTAATAGCAAGAGTGGAAATATGAAATTGATTCTTTCATTTGTGGTAATGTCTAAATTTACCAAACAAGGAAAGATTCTCATCATCCAAAGTCTCAATTGGTCCGGGACTTGGAATCATGCAAGTTGTATAGCATGATGAATGAGAACTTTCAAGTATTGGAAAAATTAAGACTAATTACTTATTCACATGGATGTGTGAGTCAAGTAATGGACTAAGGGATCGAGTACATTGTCATGTGCACTGATTAAGTCCACCACAAAAGATATAAGGCTATTCGTCATAGTTTACTAAAGCTCAGTAAATATGATTATACTTACAAGCGTAAGTGTAACTCTGAGACATTGGAAAAAGGTTCCAATGTAAGGCAGAGCGAATAAGAAGAATCAAATTAGGCAGAAGGATAAAAGTTTCTCAAATCTGAAAAGATGGGAGAGTACTTTAGTATCAGTTTTGTGATCATCTTAATGATTAAGAAACCATATCAAAATTAGTTCTCTAAGGAAGTCTTAGTGCATTCTTATGACTAAGAAGAAGGGATCTTGAATTGTTGAAATGGTTAAATCAAGAAGATGAGTCATACTTCGTTCCAATACAAGTCTTAGAGTCATACTCCAAGATTGTAATTGGTAAGTTGTGACGTTTTGGATAAAACAAAGACCAACTTAGGCCAATTGTGTGAAGTGTTTGTCTTGATTAGAATCCACACTATCTCTTGGATGTTTGACAAGGGAGTCTTATAGGTCAAGAGGACAGTGGGAGTCTTAAAGGTCTTGAAAGTCTCAAGAACTAATCAAGAATGAAACCTAAAGTTCTTCACTAGCACACGACTTGAGGTTTATAACCTATCGTGTTGACATATTCTGTGCCCATTCTAGTTAAAGTTGGCTTTGCATATGAGTTCTTAGAGTTCTCAATGTGTTGCACAACAACTTGGAAGCAATGGTAGGCCCTTGAGCTACCAGGTGGCAAGAAATTAAGATTGAGTTCAGTCCATATGAGTTTGGATTTGTCATTGTCCTTGTCTTGTGACTATGGTTTTGACAATTCACGTGGATAAGAACACATACACCATTAAATCTAAGTGTCATAGAGTTTCTCTCCGATTCATGAAAATGATGGTGAGGAAACACTTCCACTAAGTAGATTTTAGCTAGATAGCAATTGTGATATTTGCATTCTCAAAGTCGTTAGTGGAGCGTGTGTGGTTTACCGGCACACTAACTTGGACTTGTGAGAAATGGCAAAGGTCAAAACGATCAAGACTATGATTACGGCATCCCTTTTCATAGTTCTTAAAATTGTTTTGACACACCCATGAGCTATCTAATGGAAGGTGTATGTTTTTTGATAAAGTCTTATCAAAACAATCTAGTATCAGAAATCTGAACTTTGGTAACAAAGTCAATAAAGTATTGATTTCTAGAAGTCGAGCTTTCTGAGTATATGTCAAAGCTAGTGGGAGCATAAGTGTTATGCTAATAATCATCATGTTAGTGGGAGCATGATAATTACGATAAGTATTGCAAGCTAGCAATGTTAATTATAGAAAACAAAAGTTTCAACTGGGAAAAAGTTGTTTTGCTATAATTAAGGGAGAGGAAATTATACTTCATCTCAAATCTATAAGCTTAGATCATGAGGTTTTAATCATTTAGTCAAGGATATATATGAATTTCATGTTGGAATGGCTCAACATAAGGAAATTATGTATATGGGTCCATTATTTGCGTTCTTAAATTCGATTATGATTACGGCATCCCTTTTCATAATCTGAATTATGAGAACTTGGCAAATTGAAATGGAAATGTTATAGCAAAAGACTGGTTTAGTCTTTATGTGAGACATCATGAATCATGTCCCATATGCTTCGGATATAGGACCGATTACATGTGCTATATTCATCCTTTCTAAAATTTTCCGAATGCCTGGGGCGTTAAGAATGGAAAAGGTTTAGAACTGGATATGACTAAAAAGGATTAAACAATTGTCGAGGACAATCTAAGGTTTACCAAAGATTGGTTGCTCAAGGACAATTGGAAGTATAGTGATAATTCTGGAAGGACCATATTGACATAATCTGTAAGGAGGCAACTCTTGTTCAGAAGTGATAGTCGAAATGGAATCTGGAAATGTTTCAAAGTTAGATTTTTCAATCTGTGTAAGATTAAGGAAACTTAATGCAAGAAGGATGGTTCCAAGGACTTGATCTCCTTTGGAATGCTCTGTAATGATTGTTGTTAAGTCTTTCTGACTTTGTGCATAATCATTACAAGAGGATCGATGCATATAAGTTTAGAATCTAACAGATTTCAGTAAATGACATGAATTTGGAATTCTTGCATTTGCAGTAAGGATTTGGGAGTGTGAAAAGAGAATCATTGAAGTTATGTTCAATTGATCTAGTTCACAAAATAAAGATCATAGACAAACATATTATGCATACTTGGTGTATGGCATGACTAGTGTTTAGAAAACATAGTGTACATGCTTGGAGCATGGGATAACTATTGTTTTAAATTCAAGAATAAAAGTTGATAGCTGAAACAGTATACAATGAATAATGTGTAATCATATGGTGATAAATAAAAGGAGTTTTATTTATATTCATAAGTTCTGAGACCATATTGGATTCAATTATTATTGTGTTTCACTTTGCATGTTTTAACTTCCCGAATAAACTAAGTTATTCTTCCTGAATGACTACGTTATTCAAACCATCCACAGTCGGTCATATGTTGGAAGTAGATATGAGTTAAGACTGTCATGGGTTGGCTTGTAGAGGTCTAAGTTGTTGGACAAAGGGCTGCAACACTCATGAGTGCTCATAAGTTCTGAGTATTGGATTCAACCCGCGCTCATTGGAATCACTTCATGGATTTTATCACGAGTGATCATGAGACGATAATATCTTATATTCTTCAAACCTAGAGATATGAGTTGTTACTATGAGTTGGTTGTACATTGATTGCACGAAACTGCATTTGGTAACTCGGTGCTATAAAACGTGTCTTTGTGTATGATTCAACAAGTAGTAGAACAAGCCATATGAGTCGAAGTTTATCCATTCCTTTTACCTTCGGGATAAAAACGATATCTGTGGGCCCCTCGATGATTTGATGATGACAAATTGAAGTGCTCGGCCGGGCCAGGACTGATTTGATTTGTTCAATTAGTCAGTCGTCATAAATCGGAAATCGGGAAACAACTAATGGACAGAGAGAATGATTATAATCCATGTCTCAGTCCATATGATATCTAGAATGGAGGAATATATGATCCCTTATCTAATGGACAAGTCGTTGACAAAGATCAGAGTTCATCTACAAGGTCAGAGTTCGACAGAAGCTTTTAAGAGCTACGATTGCTAGTTGGTTCCTGAAGTCATACGCAATAATAGTTTTAGACTTATCCAAGTGGGAGACTGTTGGATTAATGTCTAAATCCATAACTATAATTGGTAAGACTTGACCCGACCCGGCATGGTCCATTTGGGTTGCATGGCATCATGCACTTGGATAGACTATAATGAGAGAAATAAGACACTTACGGTTATTAATATATTATAAGTTCTAGTATATTAATAATAAGAATAATGAGATTATTTAATTAGTATTGATCAAGAATTAATCTAGAATTAATTAAGTGATCAAAAGAAGACTAATTAAATATATGGGTTGATTGTGTAAATCATTCATTCTTATATATGTGGGCTTGTGATCCAAGATTTCTTATGTTGGACTAAGTCCATGGGGTGACCCATGGATACTCCATGGAGGTTAAAATCCATGGAGCATAAGGAATGGGTAAAATCATGAGTTACATGGTGTAACCCTAATAGCCACCATATAAAAGAAACCCATGGCTCAAGAAATCGGAACACTAGCACTATGTGTATGTATGAGGGCTAGACGATTTCATGAAGTGTTCTAATTTCTCTCTAAGTTATTCCAAGTGCTTATGGTGTTGTGTGAACCATTTGAGGTGTCACACTTGGGGCACTAGGCACTCAAGCTTCATGAAGACAAGCACCATCAAGAGGTATGTATTCTATCTTGTTATATTGATAATATTGTATGCTAGATTAGGATAATACCTTGGATGTTCATATTTGCATGTATAATAGAGAAAACATAGATCCAAGGTATTTAGGGTTGCATGTACACTTAGGAGTGTTAGAATGCTCATAACCCAACACTTCCTACCCATCAAAGAAACAGACAAGATGGAGAAACTCACTAGAACATACCTCAAAGAAATAGTACGACAGCATGGCATCCCTATATCTATTATCTCAGACAGAGATAGTAGATTCACCTCTAGGTTTTGGCAATCATTGCAAAAGGCACTAGGGACGAGGCTGGACATGAGTACAGCCTACCATCCATAGACCGATGGACAAAGTGAGAGGACAATTCAAACCTTAGAAGATATGTTGCGAGCTTGTGTAATTGACTTCGGCAAATCATGGGACACACACTTACCTCTTGTGGAGTTTTCTTACAATAATAGTTATCATACGAGCATCAAGGCAGCTCCATTCGAAGCCCTCTACGGTTGGAAGTGCAGATCCCCTTTGTGTTGGGCTGAGGTAGGTGACACTCAGCTAGCTAAAGGAAGAGTTCCTGACAGCTCTCTTACTGGTCCGGAGATCATTCGAGAGATGACCGAGAAGATTGTAATGATACGTGAACGACTAAAAGCCGCTAGGGATCGACAGAAAAGTTACGCCAACAAACGAAGAAAACCCTTGGAATTCCAGGTGGGAGATCGAGTCTTGTTGAAGGTCTCGCCTTAGAAGGGCACGTTACGCTTCGGAAAGCGTGGAAAGCTGAACCCAAGGTACATAGGGCCTTTTGAGATTCTCGCCAGAATCGGCCCCGTAGCTTATAAACTCAACCTACCTCGCGAGCTCAGCAACATACACCCTACCTTCCACGTCTCAAATATGAAGAAATATCTATCTGACGAGACTCTAGTGATCCCCCTTGACGAGATCGAGGTAAATGAGAGCCTCAACTTCGTGGAAGAGCTTGCGGAGATTATGGATCGGGAAGTAAAATGAACGAAACAAAGCTGTATCCCAATTGTGAAAGTTCGGTGGAACGCCAAGAGAGGACCGGAATTCACTTGGGAGCGCGAAGACCAAATGAAAATCAAATATCCCCATCTCTTCGCTTAGTAGTACTGTAATTCTTATCTGTATAAATTCTAAATTTCGGGACGAAATTCCCCTAACGGGGGGATGATGTGACAACCCTAAATATATTGTCGTTACAAATCCCATCTTCACTAACGGAATGCGTCAGTATATGTTATTTTTCTGTAATGTTTGGGGTCGTCAATAAACAAATATCTAGTTATTTATATGTCCCGATATTATCATAAGTAATTATAACTTGTAAATGTTAACCCCGTTTAACTAAATAGAGTTATATTACTTTTCAACCACTTCACCCGGGTAAAAATGTCACAACTAGCATTTTTGCTAGGAGATTCTACTCTCATGCAATCATTCACCTAGTGTGATAACTTGTACTCTAAGTGAATACTATACTCCATTCCTATTCAAATACATCTCATATGCTCAAATAAGGTTGGAAACCCTAGATATCCCATTTCAAGTTTACTATGGCCTAGGATTCTCTTATTGGGCCTAATGGACCAATAAACCTTCAAGTTGACTATCTTGGGCCTAGAAACCCTAATTGGGCTCTAAATAGACCACATTCATAAAACCTTAGCATTTTGGGCCATGTGGGCCTAAAATAATTCATCTTATCTCTAATGAGCCTTATTGGGCCATAAAAGATTTCATTTGCCCCAATGGGCCGAATTTTTTTTTGTGCTTCATAATTTCGAGTAAGGACCAAGATAAGGCCCAAACTCCTCCATGATTACTCCATTTTGGCCCAATGAAGAAAGAAGGGAATTAATGAGCAATGGACACATCACATTTGCATGGTGGACTTCAATGCAAATTAACCATTAAGTAATATCCAAACCTCATACATCTAGGTAACCATCACATCCTCTCTCCCCCTCTCTTCTTATTTTCGGCCAACACATCTTCTCACCACCTCATTCTCTCAAAAATCTTTCAAGAAAACTCTCTCAACCATCAAGAACACCCTCCTTTCCTTCCATCCAAAATTTCGAAGATCTAGGGTGTTTTCAAGAGGATTCTTCACCAAAATCATCATCCTTGGTAAGTTTATGCTTAGATCCATGGTCTAGCCTCTTGATTTCTTCAAAAATATTCTCTTAACTCATGCATTTTCGTGGATCATGACTCTTAGATCCTTCTTGAATTCGAAAACTCCTCTCAAAAAGCAAGCTATGCCGAATTCTCCTTCCATCTTCTCACCAAAACCAAACCAAACCCCAAGGTGAGTTTCATACCCCCTTATTTTCGGTTTTTATAAGTTTTTGTAGGGGAGAATACAAGCAAAGGTGTAGATCCATCATTATGTGTATGTTGTGGTTGATTTCTATGCTTATATGTATGTTTTGTATGATTTTGATGCTAGATCTAGTGATGAAATGCTAAAAACCGAGATATATATTTTATTCTAGCATAAAATATACTACTACATGCAAAGTATACTAAGAAAAATAGCCAAATGGCTTGACAACACTTATTTTGGGCTAAAAACTCATTTTTTGACATAAAATGTTAAAAATACAAAGTTGAAGGGTCTAAAATGAAATATTTCGAAATCTGATGGGTGAGATGAATCAAAACAGTTTACATAATGTGTTTTCTGAAAATATACGATTTAGAGGGTTAAAAACATAAATTCCAAGCTTAATGGGCTAAAAATGACATTTTCGGCCCAATGAGGCCCATTATGCGAAATTTTCTGTTTTGGAGGGCCAAAACTGTATTTTTCTGTAAAACAGTGGACCATAAGTGTTCCAAGTCCTTTTCAAAGTTTTAAAATGCTTTTTAAATTTAAAGGGGACTAAAGTTGCAAAAATTTTACAATTTGGGCCAAAATTGTCAAACTTGCGAAAAGGATGGGTTATAACCGAGAAAACTGAAATTTTAGGGGCTTAAGCTGTTTTCTATGAAAAATATGATGGAAAATATTTATTTCAAAAATTTTTGGTATTAAAATGTCAAGAAAATTGATTTAAGTACCAAACCGTAAAGTATTTAAATAAAGGGGTTGAAAAAGTAAATTCTACAATCAAAGAGGGACTGAAAACAGAAAATTCTCAAGGCTAGTTCAATACATGCAATTTGACCAAATGATGGTACTACGACTATCGACGAAATACAATACATTACAATACCAAAAGTCGTTGTCAAACGAATTGGTTCGGTTTCGAACCAATAAAAATCCGAAACTACTAACACGGCGACACTATGACATTACGACATTACGATTCATAACTAATAACGATTGGGAAGTCACTATACATGCGAGTGTGCACAGATGTCTACGCACCATCTTTGGGCCCCAAAGTGTAAAATCTTGTTTGTTGAGCCTAGCTAGCCCAATGACCTGATCTTAAGGCCCGAAGACTTCTCTCTTACGAAGTGTTGGGTTTTACCGATCCGACATAACGTAAAAGGACTTTCAATGGCAAACATGCTGCTGGTCCCCAAGGGTCCTTCAGTGCTGCTAGTAAAGTTGGTAACTCACGATTGTGGGTTGGGCTTCGGGCCCTTCGCAATTGCAATGGTCTTGAACGACGCGGGGAAATACCGAGGGTTTCGCACCTTCTCTCCTTCCCTCCGGTCGTGGGACTACACAAGTCCGGGAGGATTGAGTTGTGTGAATAACTGCGAGTGACGCCTAAGGGATCACTTGTAAGGTTGTCGACTGGACGTTTTCATCAACGGACGTCACAACAATTCACCACCCACTGTATACTCAATGCCTTCGGAGCTCAACGAATACCTCTAACGCAACGAAATAACAGTACACAAACTAAGTAAAGCAAAGTGATAGGAAAACGTCGGGTTTTCCTAGGGTTTTCAACTAATACACTTACGAATTTCATGCCGAATTTTACAACCCGTACGCTTACATCTATAGAAAACAAACAAGCATACTTACGGATCTTCACATTTTTTTTACCATACTATTTTTAGAAAATATCGGATTTTCTGGTGGTTTTCGAAACGATACAAACATTGGATTTCAAACATTACTTATGAACTCACCAACATTTCATATGTTGACGTTTTTCAAAATACTTGTATTCTCAGGTAACAGATAAGTCGAAGGGATAAGTGTACTCAATGACGTTTTGCTGCTTGTTAAATTAGTACCGAACAATCTACTTTTTGGGCATGTAATGTTAGGGAACAATGTACTAAATGTAAACGCTACCAGTTGTATTATTCCAATGCTTGGTGATGTATGATGTTATGTTTCATGTATATTCATTGTGATGGTATTCAATTGAGTCACAACAGCCCCCGGACATTTCCGCCGTCTGGTTTGGGGGTGTGACAGGTTAGTATCAGAGCTCTGTTTATAGTGAACTAGCATATCTAACCATACATTGATATGCAACTATAAACCAAAAGAGGGACTAACAAAACTCTGAACAAAACAAGTAAAACATAACAATAAAACACCCTTTATTGTATTAGGAACGAGAACCTAACACCGAACCAAACAAGATAATGCTAGTATCTCGGTTGATCCAGGATTGTTCTTAGTTGTATCAAGGAGCGGATGTAGCCTGATCAACTACATTCCCTCCAAGGTACAACCATCACATGTCTTGAAGAAATCGTGATAGCTAGGGAGTCTAAAATCATACCCCTTAATCTCCAAGAAGGGAACCCCAACTAAATCTATGCAATAGTTGTAGGATTATAGGAGTAATTGGCATGCTATTTGATTCTAGTATTCATAGTCCTTCGTGCAATACGCTATAGACAAGTATCATTAGTCGGGAAACCCTATCTCCCTAGTCAAGATATAGTAGGGTGGCTCGATCCAGAGGAAGAACCGCAGGAGGAACACGAAGTAGAACTCGCCGGTGAACCCGCCAAGTTAATAAGTGGACCTCGAGGAGGAGGAGCCCAAGGGCAGAGATGATGATGACTCGAATGCAGAATCTGATGTCATTAACCATCCATGAAAAGCCAGAGTACCGACTTATCGTGGGGGCCCCAGTGGCTCCATGCCCCCCTTGGGCATACGAAATTTGGAAATAGAGTCACCAGCAGAGGATGCAACCACACTAGGGCAGGAACCAAGGTCTCTCCGAGCATCGGCCATAAAGGACCCGTTGACCAGGCCCTCCCAGTCTTGGTCCGACGCACCCGAGGCATTGATAACCAGGCTCAGACACCCCAAATCGAACGGAACAACTGCGATTTGCTATTGAGAGATGAGAGGCAAACATTGGAAGTGAGCGGAGATTCCCGAGTGAGACGGTTAGTGTGAGAAGTACGCCTACGAGGTATCGGGCAACAAGCAGCTCGTCTCCGAGGTGCACCCACTTCATCAGCATCACTACCAAGACACTTCCCGCCACAATTAGGATCAGCCTTTTCTAGTTCCCCCCTACTATCTGACATGACTCTCTTTCGTGTACTGAGATGGTACTTACCCCTGAAACAATTATGTGCTATATTGATTTCATATTACTACAAAGACTCAATTATATGCACAAGCAAACCCTCGAGACCACTAGAGACATAAGGATCTCGAAACCAAAACACCCTATATACTCTAAGGATAGATGTGACGATCGTGCCAATCTGTGATTACCTACTACCGTAAATACATCATGGGGATGTTGATGGAAGCAGTAAGAACTATACAACAAGATGCAAAGTATTATAGAGTACAACCAAGAATGATGATCATTACTTACAATCTAGATTATCAACAAGCAGCAGGAAAATGCCATCTCGCAAGAATAACAATCACACTCGTGAGACACCACTCCTGCAGATGGACCTTGCTACATTTCAAGCTATTGTAACGGCGGCAGTAACCGCTGCTATGGCACAAATCAATGCAAACAACCCCAATGGAGGTAGGAATAGCATTGACAACTCCAGCCAAAGGAACGAACATGGAAACCGACAAGTGACAACCTATCAAGGAACTCCAAACCCCAAGCTTAAGAGCAGGAAGCTGAGGTCTGGAAGTAAGAGGAAGGGACATCCCACTCAAGGGTTCTCAAGGAAGCAACATGTTGTTGCTGTTCATGAGACCATGACCCCTATTACACCAACAACCGGGAGACCATATGTTGGAATCCTTCCAAAATGCAACCAGTGCAAATTCCATCATAATGAAGCCTACCGGGAGATGCATTGTCACAATGCAACCGAAAGAATCACACCGCTAAATTCTGTAGAACGTATCCATGCCAGAATCGTCAGCCAAATGGAAATAACAACACTCGCAGCAACCCTAACAACAACACCAATGATGAGACCATCCACACCTGCTATGGGTATGGAGGAACCGGTCACCTCAGGCGTGGTCTCCCCAAGGATAACAATCAAGGTGCAGAAGGATCAGAAATGGTCCTGACCTGGGTTCAAGGTGAAGCAGTCCAAGACCCAACGGTTGTTATTGGTATGTTCCCACTTGACAACTCTTTCCTTACCTCTTATTTAATGGTAAACCCGAGCGAAGCTTCGATTAGTAACATATTCAAACACTTACTAACACAACATCCCGAAAGCTAAGCTAAGCCCTTTCAATGGACATGGCCAACGGGGAAAAACCAACTTAACCTAGGGTACTTATGTGGAGTACACCTTAACACTAAACAACCATTCATGACAAATAGATTTCATGCCAGTAAAGATTAGGAGTTTTAATGTGATAATCGTCGTGGTTGGGTTAAGCCCCCACCGTGCCAATACTATGTGTCGCGAGAAGGCCGTTTGCCTTCACCTTCCTAATCACAAAAACTCTAATAATCCATGGATATAAACCTGGCACCAATTCTCTTCCTATCTCGTGCATCAAGGCGCAGAAGTGCCTGCACCAGAAGAACTACGTTCTCCTCACTCATGTTGTGGACTAGACCGAAGAAGAGGTAGACATACAAGGTATTCCAGTAGCATGTGATTTTTTTCAAATGTGTTTCCCGAGGAACTTTCAGGAAGATCCCAGAGAGACAGGTCGAATTTCGAATCAACCTCATATCGGGAACCACATCAATTGCCAATTCACCCTATAGGTTGACTCCCGCCAAAAATTCACAAGTTATCTTGTCAACTGAGTAGAATTGTTGCGCAAACGATTCATTAGGCCAAGCTTCTCATCCTAGAGAGCTCCGGTCTTGTTTCTCAAGAAGACAGATCCTTCCGAAGGTACATCGATTTTAGGAAATCGAATAATCTCCTTATTAAAAATCGATACCTACTTCCACGGACTGACGATCTATTTGACCAGCTCCAAGGAGCTCGTTACTTCTTTAAAAATAGATCTAAGCATCGGTTATCATCAACTTCGAGTCCGAGAAGGCGACATTTCAATAACTGCCTTCCGAACTCGTCGTGGCCATTTCAAATTCATTGTGATACCCTTCGGTATAACGAATGCTCCCACACTATTCATGGACCCTACAAACCAAGTTTTCCCAACCATTCCTAGTTAGCCTTTTCATTATTCTCATCAATAACATACTCGTCGGCCCACGAAGCAAGAACGAAACACTGTCAACATCTACGACCAGCCTTGAAAACATCAAAGTCGGAGAATATCGCGAAGAAGGCACTGCATGGATGGATAAAACTCTCGAAGTTGAAAGACGAAGCTTATAGGTACGCAAGTTAAATTGGGAGTTAACTGGGCGATTGTCGATAGGTTAACCCAAGCTGCCTATTTCCTGCTAATACTAAAATCAAACAAGACAGAAAGGTTTACATGCATCTATATCAAGGAGATCGTGAGACTCCATGAGATATCGGTATCTACTATCTCGAATCGAGATAACGGGATTACTTCAAGACTTTCACAGTCACTTCGAGGGCTATGGGAACATAGCTAGACATGATCGTTTCTTACCACCTTCAAACCAATAGCCAAGGCAAACGAACCATTCAACCACTTAAAGTCATGCTATCAGTCTGGGTGTTTGAATTCAACAAGTCAGGGAATACCCAGTTTCCCTTGGCTGAATCCTCATACATTAACAATTATCGCACGAGCATCAAGATTGTTCGTTTCGAAACTCTCTATAGTCATAAATGCGGATCACTCATCAGTATTCTTATGAGGCCAGAAACCATTTGCGAAACTACCGAGAAGATAATCCAAATCGAAGCTTGACTTCAAGCATCGCGAGACCGACCGAAGAGCTATTCTGACAAGCAGCGTAAGCCATTAGGATGTCAAGTCGGGGATCGCGTGTTATTAAAGGAATCTACTTGGAAAGAAATGATTCGCTTTAGGAAACGATAAAACTAGACCCGCGATGCATCGGACAGTTCGAGAACCTTGCTCGGATTGGTCCAAAGACTTATAGGCTGCAGCTACCAGTAGAGCTCAGTAACGTACACCCTGTGTTCAGCGTCTCGAATCTGAAAAAGTGCCTATCAGGAAAAATTCTTATCATTCCTTTATAAAGGATCAAAATAAACAAGAATCTCATGTTCATCAAAGAACCAGTCGAGTTGTTTTAGATAGGGAAGTAGAGCATACAAAACAAAGCCACATTTTGATTGTGAAGGTTCGATGGAACACAAAGCGTGGACCGAAATTCACATGGGAAGCGCAAAGACCAGATGAAGTACCTATTCTCTCATTCATGAACCTATCTTTCAAAAGAATTTCGGGACGAAATTCCCTCTAACGGGGGGATGATGTCACAACTAGCATTTTTGCTAGGAGATTCTACTCTCATGCAATCATTCACCTAGTGTGATAACTTGTACTCTAAGTGAATACTATACTCCATTCCTATTCAAATACATCTCATATGCTCAAATAAGGGTTGGAAACCCTAGATATCCCATTTCAAGTTTACTATGGCCTAGGATTCTCTTATTGGGCCTAATGGACCAATAAACCTTCAAGTTGACTATCTTGGTCCTAGAAACCCTAATTGGGCTCTAAATAGACCACATTCATAAAACCTTAGCATTTTGGGCCATGTGGGCCTAAAATAATTCATCTTATCTCTAATGAGCCTTATTGGGCCATAAAAGATTTCATTTGCCCCAATGGGCCGAATTTTTTTTTGTGCTTCATAATTTCGAGTAAGGACCAAGATAAGGCCCAAACTCCTCCATGATTACTCCATTTTGGCCCAATGAAGAAAGAAGGGAATTAATGAGCAATGGACACATCACATTTGCATGGTGGACTTCAATGCAAATTAACCATTAAGTAATATCCAAACCTCATACATCTAGGTAAACATCACATCCTCTCTCCCCCTCTCTTCTTATTTTCGGCCAACACATCTTCTCACCACCTCATTCTCTCAAAAATCTTTCAAGAAAACTCTCTCAACCATCAAGAACACCCTCCTTTCCTTCCATCCAAAATTTCGAAGATCTAGGGTGTTTTCAAGAGGATTCTTCACCAAAATCATCATCCTTGGTAAGTTTATGCTTAGATCCATGGTCTAGCCTCTTGATTTCTTCAAAAATATTCTCTTAACTCATGCATTTTCGTGGATCATGACTCTTAGATCCTTCTTGAATTCGAAAACTCCTCTCAAAAAGCAAGCTATGCCGAATTCTCCTTCCATCTTCTCACCAAAACCAAACCAAACCCCAAGGTGAGTTTCATACCCCCTTATTTTCGGTTTTTGTAAGTTTTTGTGGGGGAGAATACAAGCAAAGGTGTAGATCCATCATTATGTGTATGTTGTGGTTGATTTCTATGCTTATATGTATGTTTTGTATGATTTTGATGCTAGATCTAGTGATGAAATGCTAAAAACCGAGATATATATTTTATTCTAGCATAAAATATACTACTATATGCAAAGTATACTAAGAAAAATAGCCAAATGGCTTGACAACACTTATTTTGGGCTAAAAACTCATTTTTTGACATAAAATGTTAAAAATACAAAGTTGAAGGGTCTAAAATGAAATATTTCGAAATCTGATGGGTGAGATGAGTCAAAACAGTTTACATAATGTGTTTTCTGAAAATATACCATTTGGAGGGTTAAAAACATAAATTCCAAGCTTAATGGGCTAAAAATGACATTTTCAGCCCAATGAGGCCCGTTATGCGAAATTTTCTGTTTTGGAGGGCCAAAACTGTATTTTTCTGTAAAACAGTGGACTATAAGTGTTCCAAGTCCTTTTCAAAGGTTTAAAATGCTTTTTATATTTAAAGGGGACTAAAGTTGCAAAAATTTTACAATTTGGGCCAAAATTGTCAAACTTGCGAAAAGGATGGGTTATAACCGAGAAAACTAAAATTTCAGGGGCTTAAGCTATTTTCTATGAAAAATATGATGGAAAATATTTATTTCAAAAATTTTTGGTATTAAAATGTCAAGAAAATTGATTTAAGTACCAAACCGTAAAGTATTTAAATAAAGGGGTTGAAAAAGTAAATTTTACAATCAAAGAGGGACTGAAAACAGAAAATTCTCAAGGCTAGTTCAGTTCATGCAATTTGACCAAATGATGGTACTACGACTATCGACGAAATACAATACATTACAATACCAAAAGTCGTTGTCAAACGAATTGGTTCGGTCTCGAACCAATAAAAATCCGAAACTACTAACACGACGACACTATGACATTACGACATTACGATTCATAACTAATAACGATTGGGAAGTCACTATACATGCGAGTGTGCACAGACGTCTACGCAGCATCTTTGGGCCCCAAAGTGTAAAATCTTGTTTGTTGAGCCTAGCTAGCCCAATGACCTGATCTTAAGGCCCGAAGACTTCTCTCTTACGAAGTGTTGGGTTTTACCGATCCGACATAACGTAAAAGGACTTTCAATGGCAAACATGCTGCTGGTCCCCAAGGGTCCTTCAGTGCTGCTAGTAAAGTCGGTAAATCACGATTGCGGGTTGGGCTTCGGGCCCTTCGCAATTGCAATGGTCTTGAACGACGCGGGGAAATACCGAGGGTTTCGCACCTTCTCTCCTTCCCTCCGGTCGTGGGACTACACAAGTCCGGGAGGATTGAGTTGTGTGAATAACTGCGATTGACGCCTAAGGGATCACTTGTAAGGTTGTCGACTGGACGTTTTCATTAACGGACGTCACAACAATTCACCACCCACTGTATACTCAATGCCTCCAGAGCTCAACGAATACCTCTAATGCAACGAAATAACAGTACACAAACTAAGTAAAGCAAAGTGATAGGAAAACGTCGGGTTTTCCTAGGGTTTTCAACTAATACACTTACGAATTTCATGCCGAATTTTACAACCCGTACGCTTACATCTATAGAAAACAAACAAGCATACTTACGGATCTTCACATTTTTTTTTACCATACTATTTTCAGAAAATATCGGATTTTCTGGTGGTTTTCGAAACGATACAAACATTGGATTTCAAACATTACTTATGAACTCACCAACATTTCATATGTTGACGTTTTTCAAAATACTTGTATTCTCAGGTAACAGATAAGTCGAAGGGATAAGTGTACTCAGTGACGTTTTGCTGCTTGTTAAATTAGTACCGAACAATCTACTTTTTGGGCATGTAATGTTAGGGAACAATGTACTAAATGTACTACTCTACACCACTATAATACTCTCTATTATGAAACTATACACTAATAACATAATACAATACGAGTTATACAAAAGACTACTACACTATAATACAAGATAAAGTACTAATCGTGAGATAACACATTAACCCACTATAAGATACTCTATTCGCTACGCACTACGCCCGAAGTTTTCCGATAGGAAGACGACGCTATATGTATAGATCTATACATGGCAGACGCTATTACATCCCGACTGTTAACTTCAGTCCAAGCCGCACAGGTCCAGGGATGCCTCTACTCCACTACACTGTGCATGACCGGGAAGGTCATGGGGTCCATTATTACTCACACTATTGGTAACATACAAGAAATACACTATAACCACACTAAAATACTAAACAAAAAGGTAAAGTTAATATCCCGAAGTAAACAAGTATCTAATACTAAAGGAAGTTGCACCACTATTATTTACTTCGAGTATAACTCACCATATTGCATTACTTATTGGTGAGTCACTGTTATACTTCCACGATAAATGGTTTTCAAAGATGAAGATGACATATTTCTTAAAGGTTTTCACTTACTATACATTTCTGGAAAATATAGGATTTTCTAGGTTTTACTACTACTTATGACTGTAAATTTCAGCTTTTCATACTACCGGTTCAAATGCTTTTTATACAAGAACTCACACTAAACTCTTATGAACTCACCAGCTTTATGCTGATATTCTTTGCAAAATAACTTGTATCCTCAGGTCAAAGATAGATAGGTACGAATGCAGCATTTTTGGAGACGATGGAGCATGCAAGACCCATTTCTTATTTTTGGTTTACTTTTGGTGTTTGTTGAACATTACAAAACACACATGTAAATACACTCACTATGTAAATGAAATGGTTGTATGTTTCTTTTTTTTACTATTATGCAATTATGATGATACTGTACACTATATCCTCCACCCCGAAACGTTTTCCGCCATTATCGGTTTTGGGGTGTGACAGGTTTTGAGCATTCTAACACTTCCTAAGTGTACATGCAACCCTAATAAACTTTGGATCTATGTTTGTCTAACATACATGCAAATAATTATTTTTCCAAGGTTCATATCCTAACTAGCATGGCATGGGGAACATGAATCAAATAAAGCTAGTAGAAGTACTTACCTTGTAGTAGTAGTTGATTGCTTGGAGTTTTAGAGCCTAGCACCAATAGTGTGAATGCCTCAAATGGAAATCACAAATCACCACAAACTTGGAACTTTGAGAGAATAGTCAGTACTATCTGGAAATCGGCCCTCACCTCAACAGGTGTCAACTAGGGTGATTTCAAGAACCAAATCCTCCTTTATATAGTGTGGTGGATTAGGGTTACATCCATGTAAACTCTAATACCTATGTCTCTTCATTTCCATGAGATCCATGGGTTAAAGCTCCATGGAGTATCCATGGACTTTTCCATGCAAGCCTAGCCCATTCCAAATAAGCATTAGCCCACACTATATAAATATAAAAGCTCATATTTAATTAGTAATATCTTTGATCTCTAAATTAATCCTAGATTAATTATAGATCAATAATAATTAAATAATATGATCTTATATTAATATATTATAACTTATAATATATTAATAAATCATAACTTGTACTATTCTCAAAATAATATCCATAAATTGTTCGGGTGAAGTGCAACCCAAATGGACAATGCCGGGTCGGGTCAAGTACATACCAAATATAGTTATGGACATAGACACTATATCCAACAGTCTCCCGCTTGGATAAGTCTAATAACTATAGTTGCAAGTATTACTTCAGGAACCGATCAACAATCGTAGGTCTTTAAACTCTGTTGAACTAGAACGCGCCATTTTAGATAAGTGATCATATAATCCTCTACTCAAGATATCAGTCGGACAAATACATGGAACATGGTCTTACTTATTGTCCGACATTTGGTCTTACTAATAAGTGTCTCACCTTCTGCAGTAATATGGAATCCATAGTAATGCTCAGGTGCACTCCTAACTCTCGTGGAACGCCTCAGAGGTACAGATTCGTCAATTGGCTCAACAGGAGTTTCCTCCTCAAGTTGAGGGCTAGAGTTTGAAGTTCCTTCACCACTTGACTCTTGAATTTCTTCAAGATCAACTTGCCTCCCACTGTCTCCTTGGCTTATAAACTCTCTCTCTCGAAAGACTCCTCTTCTTGCTACAAAGACCACGTTGTCACTAGGTCTGTAGAAGAGGTAACCAAAGGAATGCTGTGGGTAGCCGATGAAAATACACCTCTCGCTTCGGGGTTCGAGCTTATCATGAGTCTCGCGTCTCACGAAAGCCTCGCAGCCCCAAATCTTGATGTGGTCTAGTTTAGGTACTTTACCAGTCCACATCTCGTGAGGAGTTTTGGCAACTTTCTTTGTAGGGACTAGATTGAGGATATGGGCGGCAGTCTCTAAGGCATACCCCCAAAATGATATTGGTAGCGAAGCTCGACTCATCATGGAACGAACCATGTCCAACAGGGTTCGATTACGCCTCTCAGCCACACCATTCAACTGCGGTGTCCTGGGAGGTGTCAATTGTGAGACAATCCCACATTCCTTTAGATAGTCGAGGAACTCTGAACTAAGATACTCACCACCTCGATCGGATCGAAGCATCTTAATGTTCCTGCCCAATTGATTCTCGACTTCCTGTTTAAATTCCTTAAACTTCTCGAAAGTCTCTGACTTATGCTTGATTAAGTAGACATATCCATATCTACTGTAATCATCGGTAAAAGTCAAATAATAACGATTAGCATCTCTAGTGGCATGTTTGAATGGTCCACACACATCCGTGTGTATAAGGTCCAACAAACCTTCACCTCTTTCACATGAACCTGTGAAGGGTGACTTTGTCATTTTTCCAAGTAAGCATGATTCGCAACTATCATTTGACTTTAGGTCAAACGACTCCAAGACTCCATCCTTTTGGAGTTGGCCTATGCGTTTCTTGCTTATATGTCCAAGACGACAATGCCATAATGATGCTTTATCCAAGTTATTATTATTAGTAGAATCAATACACAAAACATTATTTCCTAAGTTATCTACAATAGATACAGCTTCATACACACCATCACAAGGTAATGCTTTAAAATAAAGTACATTATTAAAGAAAGCATTAATCGAACCAACTTCATTATCAAATGAAAAGGTGAAACCTTGTTTGTACAATGCATGAAAGGAAATAATATTTCTTGCCATTTCTGGCGAATAACAACATTTATTCAAATCTAAATTTAACCCACTACTTAGCGATAAAGTATAAACTCCAATCTTGGTGACAGGTGTAACTTTCCTATTCCCCATGATTAAGTTTATTCTTCCTTGCTCCACATTCTCACTTCTTCCTAGTCCCTGCAAGTCACAGCAAATATGAATTCGGCAACCTGTATCAAGGACCCAAGATTTCGAATGGGGTGAGTTATTAGAAATGATAGTGTAAATACCTGCATGGTTGGGTTTGACTTTCCCATCCTTTACATCTTGCTGGTACTTTGGGCAGTTCCGCTTCCAATGAGCTTTTTCGTGGCAATAGAAGCATTCCGCCTCTTTTGGGTCAGAAGAAGGAGTAATGAAACCTTTCTTGGTTCCACTTGAAGAAGAGCCATCAAGGGTCCGAGCCTTGGTACCCTTTGAAGATCTCTTTCTCTTCCTCCCTTGACTCTGCCCGATTTCCAAGACCGGAGTTGTTTCTGGAGTAGGAGTGATAGCAACTGACTTCCCCTTAAGACCTGTTTCTGCGGTCTTGAGAAGTCCCTGAAGTTTGCTGAGAGTGACCTCTTCCTTGTTCATGTGATATGTCATGCGGAATTGATCATAGCACGATGGTAAGGAGTGCAAAATGATATCTATTGCAAGCTCCTCAGGGAAGTTCACATTGAGCTTCAGCAACCGATCCACATACCTTTGCATTTTCTGCATGTGGCTCGTGACGGACTCTCCGTCCTTCATCATGGTTGTTATCATGGAGCAGATGACTTCGTACCTCTCTTGTCGTGCACTTTGATGGTATCTTTCCATCAAATCTTGGTGCATTTCATAAGGGTAGAAGTCTTCGTAAGACTTTTGGAGTTCAGCTGTCATGGTGGCTAACATGATGCAAGCCACCTTGGTTGCATCTCTTTCATGAGTATGAAAGTCAGCGATCTCCTGGGGAGTTGCAGTGGACTCGTCAATTTCCTTAAGCTCCTTGTCAAGGACATATTCTTTGTCCTCGTAGCGATTAATCATCCTGATGTTTCTGATCCACTTATTGAAGTTGGATCCATAAAAGATGACTTTCCCACACAGACTCATAAGAGTAAAGGAGCCATTAGGATTCGAGCCAGAAGGATTAGTTGAAGACATCTGAAAAGAAGAACAAGTTTAGTTTAGATTTAAGAGAGTCCTTAATAAAACACCCAAATGTAATATTAAGGCTAGGATCCAATCACAATATAATATAACTTAGAAGAGGTATGCCGTAATCTAAGCTATACCATATTTGAAAGGTAGGTGAATGACGATTCACCAATTTCCACCACGAAAACCGAAATATTAAATATTTAGTTTTTATTGGTTTTAGAAATTCCTAGATTCTTTGAGATCCAATGAACTTTTCAAAGGCATGTTTCGATCTCGGGAGTGCCCTCCAGGTTTTTGTGACTGGGATGCCGAGGATCACAAAACGAGGTGTGAAGTAACCATGCAAATCACTTGGTACCTTTAAAGTTTATCACTCAATCGATGTGCCGGTAAACCACACACGCTCCACCGATACTATAATAAACTTTTAAGTCACCCTTTACCTACCTTGTTAAGTCCAAGTTAGTGTGCCGGTTAACCACACACGCTCCACCAACGACTCAGACAAAGTGTAAAGTGTAATTTCATGGATTAGCACCTTATTCACATTTTTCCTAAAGTAACTAAGATTGGGAATTTAATAAACGTTTAGTTACTTTATATATTCATCATACTTTGAATGAGAATTTATAAGTCCTTGTCTTACCCGTTCGGCTAACGACCCTCCACCAGTCAAGCAAGCGGTGGGTGAGAATATACACCCATTAAGTCACCATTTTATAGGCAACAACCTTATACCCACCTTATAGACCGGCTTCGTGAATGAGGCGTACTAGCGGTAAGACGACTTGTTCTTATACATATATATATAATTATTAAATTATCATAATATAAGTATAAGGGTTGAATTTTAACTTTTAAAATTCTAGGGGTTGGAACTAAAGTTTTATCTTAACTTTACTTGTTCCAAAACTTGAGGGCAAGTTTTGTAACTTTCAAAACTTTTCATTTCTTGTAACTTATGAGTTTAATAGAGTCATAAAATGAAGACTCTTCATTTTTATAACTCTTGTGTTTTCTTAATGGTTTTTAACTCAAGTGACTCTTGGTTTTCCATAACTTAAGGATAAGTTATGGACTCCATTAAAACACATTATGATCAAGAATTAAACAACCAAATAGGTTACAAATAATTCCTATGATCATCTAAAACTTCATAAGAACAAGAACATGAATATGAACATAATCAAAAATTACATAAAACTTTGTAATTTTGATAACTAGTTGTTGTAAATGAATTAGCAAAACATTACACCACCAAAAACAAGTTTATATTTACTAAAACAGTTTAGGGTAATGTTTCTAATTCATTTTCCAGCAACTGAATCGAAATTCTGCACTCATTCGACCCTACTCGCCGAGTGCATGAACATGACTCGCCGAGTTGGTTGAAGATACTCATGGACTCGGCGAGTCCCCCCTATGGACTCGGCGAGTCCGATCGCAGACAGCAAATTTTCGATTCTGTTTTCAACTTTTAAGAACAAATAAGAACAAACAAGCCTAGGCTTTGATACCACTGATGGGTTTTGAGCATACTAACACTTCCTAAGTGTACATGCAACCCTAATAACCTTGGATCTATGTTTGTCTAATTTGTCATGCAAATTTGAATTCCAAGGTTATATCCTATCTAGCATACATGGGGAACAATTTTAACATAAAGTATAGATAGAATAACTTACCTTGTTGTTGCTTGTGTTCCTTGAAACCTTGTGAGCCTAGCACCTCAAGTGGTGATGCCTCAAATGCTTCACACAACACCAAATACTCTTGGAAGAACTTATGAGAGAATACTCACTTCTCCAAATCGGCCAAGCCCTCTATTTCTTTGTTGCAACCGATTTTGGTGGAGATTATATTCCTTATATAGTGTTGACACATCTAGGGTTAAACCCTAATGTGTCATGACTCTTCATTTCCATGACCCATGGGTTTGTAACTCCCATGGAGCATCCATGGAGCATCCTATGGGTGGAACCCAACTTGATGATCCATGGAGCCTTTTAGCCCACTATACAAGATATGGATGATTTACTTAATCAACCCATATATTTAATTAGTTATCTTTTGATCACTTAATTAATTCTAAATTAATTCTTGATCAAACTAATCAAATAATATTATTAATATATTAGAACTTATAATATATTAATAATCTCCAAGCATTATTTCTCTCATTTAGTTTATCCAATTGCATGGTGCCATGCAACCCAAATGGACCATGCCGGGTCGGGTCAAGTACATACCAGAAATAGTTATGGACTTAGACACCTTATCCAACAATATCTAGGTTATTATTATTAATAGAATCAATACACAATACATTATTTCCTAAGTAATCAACCACATATACTGTTTCATACACGCCATCACAAGGTAATGCTTTAAAATAAAAAAACATTATTAAAGAAAGCATCAATAGAACCAACGTCATTATTAAATGAAAAGGTAAACCCTTGTTTATACAATGCATGAAAGGAAATAATATTTCTTTCCAATTCTGTCGAATAACAACATTTATTCAAATCTAAATTTAACCCACTACTTAGCAACAAAGTATAAACTCCAATCTTGGTGACAGGTGTAACTTTCCTATTCCCCATGATTAAGTTTATCCTTCCTTGCTCCACGTTGTCACTTCTTCTTAGTCCTTGCAAGTCACAACAAATATGAATACCACAACCGGTATCAAGGACCTAAGATTTAGAATGGGGTATGTTATTATAAATGATAGTGTAAATACCTGAATGGTTGGGTTTAACTTTCCCATCCTTCACATCTTGCTGGTACTTTGGGCAGTTCTGCTTCCAATGTTCCTTTTCATGGCAATAAAAGCATTCAGCCTCTTTTGGGTCAAAAGAAGGAGTGATGAAACCTTTCTTGGTTCCGCTTCAAGAAGAGCCATCAAGGGTCCTAACCTTGGTACCCTTCGAAGAACTCTTTCTCTTCTTCCCTCATCCTTTCTCGATTGCCAAGACAAGGGTGGAGTTGGTAGGAGTAGGAGTAACAATCGGCTTACCCTTAAGACCACTTTCCGCGGTCTTTAAGAGTCCTTGAAGTTTGCTGAGTGTGACCTCTTCCTTGTTCATTTGGTATGTCATGCGGAATTGATCATAACATGAAGGTAAGGAGTGAAAAATGATATCTATTGCTAGCTCCTCAGGTAAGTTCACACTTAGCTTCAGCAAACGGTCCACAAATCTTTCCATTTTCTGCATGTGGCCCGTGATGGGTTGACCATCTTTCATGCGGGTTGTTATCAAGGAGGAGATGATTTCATACCTCTCTTGACGAGCACTTTGATGGTATCTTTCCATCAAATCTTGGTGCATATCATAGGGGTAGAAATCTTCATAGGATTTTTGGAGATCAGCGGTCATAGTGGCCATCATGATGCATGCCACTTTCGTAGCATCCCTTTCATGTACCCAAAACTCAGTGATCTCTTGAGGAGTTGCAACTGTCTCATCAATCTCCTTAAGCTCCTTATCAAGGACATATTCCTTGTCCTCGTAGCGAGTAATCATTCTGATGTTTCTAATCCATTCGTTAAAGTTGGATCCATCAAAAGTGACTTTCCCACACAAGTTTATAAGAGAAAAGGAGCCATTAGGATTAGAGCGAGAAGCAGTAGTGTTTGCATACATCTGAGAAGAAGAAACGTTTAGTTTAGAAATAGGAATAGTCCTTAATAAAACACCCAAATGTAGTATTAAGGCTAGGACCCAGTCACAATATATTATACTTAGAAGAGGTATGCCGTAATCTAAGTAATAACATAATTGAAAGGTAGGTGAATGACGACTCACCAATTTTCGCCAAAGTCGAAATATTAAAATATTTAATTTGGTTATTAGAAACTCCTAGATTATTTTGAGATTCAATGAACTTTTCAAAGGCATGTTTCAATATCAAGTGTGCCCTCCAAGTTTTGTGACTGGGATGCCGAGGATCACAAAACGAGGTGTGAAGTAACCATGCAAATTACTTGGTACCCTTAATAAATTACCCCTCAATCGATGTGTCGGTTAACCACACACGCTCCATCGATACTATGATAAATATTAAGTCACCCTTTACCTACCTTATTAAGTCCAAGTTAGTGTGCTGGTTAACCACACACGCTCCACTAACGACTTAGACAAAGTGTAAAGTGTAATTTCATGTATTAACACCTTATTCACATTTTTCCTAAAGTATCTAAGATTGGGAATTTAATAAAACATTTAGTTACTTTATAATATTCATCATACTTTTAATAAGAATTTATAAGTCCTTGTCTTACCCGTTCGGCTAACGACCCTCCACTAGTCAAGCAAGCGGTGGGTGAGAGTGGACACCCATTAAGTTGCCATTTTATATGCAACAACCTTATACCCACCTTATAGACTATCTTCGTATATGAGGCGTACTAGTGGTAAGACGACTTTGATCTTATACATACATACACACACACACACACACACATATATATATATATATATATGTGTATATATTATTATTATTATTATCATTATTATTATTATTATTATTATTATTATTATTATTATTAACTTATAATATTATAAGTATAAGGGTTGAATTTTAACTTTTAAAATTCTAAGGGTTGGAACTAAAGTTTTAATATGACTTTACTTGTTCCAAAACTTGAGGGCAAGTTTTGTATACTTTCAAAACTTTTCATTTCTTGTAACTTATGAGTTAAATAGAGTAATAAAATGAAGACTCTTCATTTTTCTAACTCTTGTGTTCTTTTAATGGTTTTAATTCAAGTGTGACTCTTGGTTTTCCATAACTTGAGGACAAGTTATGGACTCCGTTAAAACACATTATGATAAAGAATTAAACTACCACATAGGTTACGAAGAATTCCTATGATCATCTAAACATCATAAGATCAAGAACATGAATATGAACACATTCACGAATCAAAAATTACACATAAAACTTTGTAATTTTGATAACAAGTTGTTGTAAATGAATTAGAAAAGACATTACACCTTCTAAAACAAGTTTTCAAGTACCAAAACAATTTGGGGTAATGTTTCTAATCCATTTCCAGCAACTAAAGTCGAAAATCTGCACTCTATCGCTTCTACTCGTCGAGTGCATAAAGCTACTCGTCGAGTAGGTTGAAGATACACATGAACTCGGCGAGTCCCCCCATGGACTCGGCGAGTTCAACTGGCAGACAACAAGTTTTTCGACTTTTCCAACTATATTGCATCAAGTATCAAACAAACAAGCCAAGGCTCTGATACCACTGATGGGTTTTGAGCATTCTAACACTTCCTAAGTGTACAGGCAACCCTAATAAACCTTGGATCTATGTTTGTCTAAGATACATGCAAATAATTATTTTTCCAAGGTTCATATCCTAACTAGCATGGCATGGGGAACATGAATCAAATAAAGCTAGTAGAAATACTTACCTTGTAGTAGTAGTTGATTGCTTGGAGTTTTAGAGCCTAGCACCAATAGTGTGAATGCCTCAAATGGAAATCACAAATCACCACAAACTTGGAACTTTGAGAGAATAGTCACTACTATCTTGAAATCGGCCCTCATCTGAACAAGTGTCAACTAGTGTGATTTCAAGAACCAAATCCTCCTTTATATAGTGTGGTGGATTAGGGTTACATCCATGTAAACTATAATACCCATGTCTCTTCATTTCCATGAGATCCATGGGTTAAAGATCCATGGAGTATCCATGGACTTTTCCATGGAAGCCTAGCCCATTCCAAATAAGCATTAGCCCACACTATATAAATATAGAAGCTCATATTTAATTAGTAATATATTTGATCTCTAAATTAATCCTAGATTAATTATAGATCAATACTAATTAAATAATATGATCTTATATTAATATATTAGAACTTATAATATATTAATAAATCATAACTTGTACTATTCTCAAAATATGATCCATAAATTGTTCGGGTGAAGTGCAACCCAAATGGACCATGCTTGGTCGGGTCAAGTACATACCAAATATAGTTATGGACTTAGACACTATATCTAACAACATTTGGGAATTGACGCCCCCAACTCAAGGAAATGTATTGGCTGCTAAGCCTACCACTTTTGACAGCGTGAAGTGTCTGGCGTAGACCCTAATAGATCACGCGGTTGATCTTGATTCAGCCATGACTGTTGCCTAACCACCAATGGTGAGTGGTGGGAAGAAGAAATTCTAGAACAAGCGTAAGGGCCAGTCTTCATAGGACCCCTCCAAGAGACAACAAACAGTACCAGTCCACGCTGCTACTACTCCTACTGCAGTTCCCACTACTCCAAAAATCCCAGCCGCTATGTTGGAAATCTACCGTTGTGCAACAAATGCAACTTCCATCATTTGGGAGTTTGTAGAGAAATGCAATGCAACAGACGTGGTAGAAAGGGGCATACAACGCGATTTTGCAAGACACCAGCTCAACCGAGCAACACGGCTACTGAAGCGGGCATGGGTCAAGCCTGTTATGGCTGTGGGGAGGTTGGACACTTCGAAAGAAATTTCCCCAAGACAGCAACAGGTGGTAACACTGGGAGGGTGTTGGCGATGGGCCAGGAGGAGGCAGCTGCTGATACCACAGTTGTTACGGGTACGTTCCTCGTTGGCAACTCTTATGCATGCATTCTTTTCGATTCTTGTGTGGAGATGATTTTTGTTAGTCATGCATTCAAACACCTACTCAAAGGTAAATCCCAAACTTTAATCAAAACATTTACTATCGATATGGCTAATGGAAAGAAAAAGAGCACTAATGACATATTCATAGGCTTTACCCTTACCTTAAACGATCATTCCTTCCCAATTGACCTTATGCCAATTTCCATAAAAAGCTTTGATGTCATCATTGGTATGGATTGGTTGAGCCCCATTCGTGCCGATATCCTTTGTTACGAAAAAGCCATCTGTCTCAATTTACCCTCTGGCAAAGCTCTCGTAGTTTATGGCGATAAACTCAACTCAAATCTTCGTATCATTTCATGCATCTAAGCCCAGAAGCACCTGCAGAAGGAGTGTCATGCATTCCTAGCTCTTGTCGTTAATGAAAAGCAGGAAGTGAAGGACCTCGAGAGCATCCCCGAAGTCTGCAACTTTCTTGATGTCTTCCCTGAAGATCTTCTAGGAATCCCTCCCGAGGGCCAAGTCGAGTTCCGTATCGACTTAATTCTCGAAGCTACTTCTGTATCTAAATCCCCATACCGTCTAGCGCTAGCAAAAATACAAGAGCTATTGAGCCATCTCAATCAGATGCTCAACAAATGATTCATAAGACTGAGTTCCTCACCCTGGTAGCCACGGTCTTGTTTGTGAAAAAGAAAGATGGATCCTTCCAGATGTGCATAGATTATCGTGAACTGAACAAGCTTACCATTAAGAACCGTTATCCCTTACCCAGAATTGACGACCTCTTCGATCAACTTCAGGGAGCCAGTTATTTCTCAATGATAGACCTAAGATCAGGTTACCATCAGCTGCGAGTTCATGAGAGTGATGTTCCCAAGGCAACATTCTGAACTCGCTATGCTCACTACGAGTTTGTAGTTATGCCCTTTGGTCTAACCAACACACCGGTGGTATTCATGGATCTGATGAATCGGGTGTGGCACCCTTTCCTAGACAATTTTGTAATCGTGTTCATCGATGATATACTGGTCTACAGTCATAGTGAGGAGGATCATAGACAGCACTTAAGACAGATGTTAGAAACACTAAGGGCGGAGAAACTCCATGCAAAGTTTTCAAAGTGCGAATTTTGGATCAGAAAAGTAACTTTCCTTGGTCACGTGGTTAGCAAGGAAGGCATACACATGGACCCTTCCAAGAACAAATCAATTGAGAATTGGTCATCACCGAAGACGCCCACAAAAATCCATCAACTTTTGGGTCTCGCCAGCTATTATCGCAGATTTATCCAGAATTTCTCCAAAATTGCTAAGCCTTTAACCACCCTAACACAGAAAGGCATAACATTTTGATGGGGAGAAAAGCAAGACATTGCATTTCAAACATTAAAGCAGGCCAATGCAGCGCACCTATCTTGTCTCTGCCCGAAGGGATGAAGGACTTTGTTGTCTACTGTGATGCATCCAATCAGGGCCTAGGCTGTCTGCTCATGCAGCGAGGATAGGTTATTCCCTATGCTTCGAGACAACTAAAAACACACGAAGTCAATTATACAACTCACGATATAGAGTTGGGAGCAGTGGTCTTTGCATTAAAGATATAGAGACATTAGCTTTATGGAACCAAGTGCACTATCTTCACCAACCATAAGAGCCTACAACATATCTTTGATCAGAAAGAGTTAAACATGAGGCAATGACGATGGGTAGAGCTACTCAGTGATTATGAGTGCGAAATACGCTGTCATCCCAGCAAGTTCAATGTAGTAGCCAATGCACTCAGTCGAAAACACTATTCAGGTCGTAGAGTGAAGGCGCTGACAATGACCATCAATTCCCATTTATCCGCTCAAATAAAAGAGGCTCAACTGGAAGCCTTAAAACTAGAGAACATGACGGACGAAGCCTTGAGAGGAATGGAAAAGAATTTAGAGGTCAAAGGAGACGGAGTTTACTATTTCATGAACCGGATCTGGACCCCGAAGTTCGGCGGTTACAGGGATGTTGTCATGAACGAAGCTCACAAGACTAGATACTTCATTTACCCAGGTTCAGATAAGATGTATCTGGATATCAAACAACTCTATTGGTGGCCGAACATGAAAGCAGAGATAATTACCTTTGTGGGCAAGTGCCTGACTTGCACCAAGGTGAAGGTGGAATATCAAAAGCCCTCAGGTCTACTCCAGCAACCAGAAATACCTGAGTGGAAGTGGGAAAGGATTACAATGGATTTTATTACTATGTTGCCCAAGTCTCCGAGTGGGTACGATGCTATCTGGGTAATTGTTGATTGATTAACTAAATGTCACACCCCAAAACCGGAACAGCGGAAATGTTCGAGGGTGGGGGACGTCATGTTTAGTATCACGAGATATGTATACGGTAAGAAAGTAATGAACAACCATTTCTTTTAGAAAGTAAGTGTTTAAAATGTGTGTGTTCACAAAACATAGAATTCATAAACAAATAACAAAACAAGACTTGAAGCTATAATGCTCCATCTTCTGATTTCCCAGCACGAGCACATGTCTAATAGTCTCCTAAGAATACAAGTTATTTGAAAGAGTTGATCAGCAACTAAGCTGGTGACTTCGTAAGATTTTAGTGATGTGAGTAAGCTATAAAATGTTGTTCAAAATGTATATGTAAAAGTGGTGTAAGCTGTAAGTTCTGTTTTGAAAAGTTCGCCTGTTTCTCTAGAAAATCCTATATTTCCTACTTGAATGAAAGTTAAGTAAAATGACACTACAAGCCTTTCTATGGGTACTAAGTGGGTACAAGTTATATAATACTCAGAGTACACAAACAATCGATTGTGCACATCTGCCCTAAGCTCACAACCCAACGAGGAACAGAAAGTAAGGCAGATAGCACACATCTTATTGGTTGTTAGATCGTTGTCATATATAACCCTGGTGTATTCACTTGTTACTCATGGAGTTAATTGTAATGGTTCCTTTATATTTAATGAAAAGTTCTTTAAGAAAACCTATATTTCTTATAGTAAAAATGGTGACCACAGTGACTACTTTTATAATATATTAGTTTATACTGCTATATATAATCTATTATCGAATAGAAAGTTAATTGGGTGAATCTGTCTAAGCCCACAACCCAACGAGGAACAGGAAGTAAGGTGGAAAACACACATTTAACTACCTATTGGGTATTAGTTTTATATATAAACATGGTGTATAAACTAAGGTATTATAGAGTTACTCACCTAAAGTCTTTATAATTGTACCGGTTTAATAAAATGGATTAAACCCTTTTCTAGGAAGTTTCTAGTTATGTATACCAAAAGTACTGACTTTGGAAAGTATGTTTTGTACTAGAAAACCATGCTCTGACTCTGTGTCCTATAAGCTGACCCATACCTAGTACCCTTATGATGACTTAATGAATACTAAGCATATATATATATATATATATATATATATATATATATATATATATATATATATATATAGAATCGGGTAGATAATAAATTGGGTGAATCTGCCCTAAGCGCACAACCCAACGAGGAATAGGAAATGAAGCGAAGAGCACACATCCTATTAGATTTCGGAACCTATTGGTATATATGTATCATGTGATGTATACATTAAGGAATCATAAGACTAGCATTATGGTCCTAACTTTTAATCGTAGCCTTCTACACAGACATCTTCTGTTACGTGCTAGACTCGACTGATCCATCTGTTGATTTGTGAAAAGTATATTTTCCCTACTTTATAACTCAAACGGGGTTTGAGTCCAACTTTCAAGTGGTATTGTCACTTTATGAAACTAATGGGAATTTTAAGTACATACTTGTCGTTTATAATGATATACGGATGGACTAGTAACCTAAAAACATAAGTGTTTTATTACGGTTATAATGTGAAAGCTAGAACCCTTACTTTACGCTCTCCCTGTCAAGAGATTAGGGGAACCAAACACGACCTCTACAAATTCTTGCAAGCCATGTAATTCACATTAAAGTATATGATCATGTATACCTAATATAACTATCAACTTTTGTTTAATACAATGTGTTAGTGATTCATTGGTATAATTAGATCCTGTATGTGTGTTCTCATGCTATAGCAACCTAACTTGTTTGTTCTGTATGGTATTGTTCTGTATTGTATTGTTCTGATTCTCTTCATTGTTTGTTTGATTCTTGTATGAACTGACTCTTTGTGTGCTTCATTGTACTAGAAGTAATGAATAGCATTCTTCTAAACTATACCTATTATAGTTTACTAATGTTCTACTTGGACTGTTATTGAAAAGACTCTTTTATCTACTTAGTTATGCTTGTACTTTAAAAACGGAGTTGTGTATAACTATAAAGTAACATAACTTTAAAGAGTTTTGAAATGTTTTGACAACTTATTAATAACATAAGTAACATTTTGAAAGATGTTTAATAAAAAACATTTACACAATTATCATTGTGTTCAACTTGTATTCCCCCCCCCCCCCCTTAAAACAGTTATAATAGTTAAAAGATTCATTTCGTGGTATGAACTCACCTGATGTGGGTGATTTAATCGGGTATGCGTGTAAGGATCAGAAGTTCCATGAATGAAGTCACGAGACACAATAAGTCCTAAATGAGATATAAGGACACATATTGACATGAATATAGTGTTTATATACAACTATATGAAAGGAAACACCTTCCGGGACTAGGAAACACCTTGATTAAGTGTTGGAATCACATGTGATTCATCAAAGGGAAGTCAAATGGCACTAAAAGGTGTTTACGGTTTTGTGACCATCACCTTTGGAGTTTACGGTCATAAACCCATGATTTTACGGCCGTAAACTCATGGTACTTTGACCATTTTGTGATTTGAAGTCTTACAAGTCATTCTAAGCATTCCTACTTCATTTTAAGCCTTAGGAAGTGATTAGGGCAACATATCACCCCTTTATGGGGTTTACGGTTTTTGGACCATTTGCCTTTGGGTTTACGGCCGTAAACCCAATTGGTTTATGGTCATTTGATGTTTTCAAGTACTTAGCACATAAAGGTAAGGGTCTAGGCTAGTTTCCAAGGCTTGGTAAGAGAATAGGGACATGTTGGCACCCTTTTTAGGGTTTACGGTCCAAGAACATCTTGGACCGTAAACACTTTTGATCTTGGCTTTCTTGGGTGTTTTCTTGATGTTTAGAAGTGTAACAAGGCTTTCACGGATGAAATCATGTTAGATCACTAGATTAGGGTAGATATCAACTTATTAAGGCTTAGAATCACTTACAAGTTGAAGATCTTGAAGAAAAGTTGGATGATACTTGAGAGAGAAAGGGCTCTAGTCTTGGAATTGTGAAAAGAGTGAAAAATAAGCTAAGTCTCACTTATATAGTCATTAGGGTTTACGGTCCAAATACCATTTGGGCTATAAACTCCAAAATCTTGAAGTTTTTGGAACATTATTGATGCACAATAAACCCTAGGGAATCCTCTCTCCTGTTAACTTTTGAAGCACTAACTGTAAACCACACAAACTTAATCCAAAAAAAAAAAAACTTGAAAGTTAGTAGAAACAGTTTTGACTTCTGTTGAAGTGAATGGTTGTACAGAATAGAAATTTCGGGTTGTCACACTACTCCACCCACTTGCTGCCAATCAAAGAAACTTCAAAATGGAGAGACTTACACGAATCTACATCCAAGAGATAGTTTGTATGCATGGTGATCCTGTGTCCTTTTTCTCCGATCGAGATAGCAAATTCACCTCGAGATTTTAGCAGTCACTGCAGAAGGCTCTTGGAACTAAACTGGATATGAGCACAACTTATCATCCACAAACAGACGGGCAGAGTGAGAGGACCACTCAGACATTGGAAGACATGTTGAGAGCATGTGTCATAGATTTTGGTAACTCGTGGGACATCTATCTACCCTTAGTCGAATTTTACTACAACAATAGCTACCATACCAGCATCAAGGCTTCGCCGTTTGAAGCCCTCTATGGCTGTAAGTGCAGCTCCCCTCTATGTTGGGCTAAGGTGGGTGACACATAGCTAGCTAAGTGTCAAGTCCCCGATAGCTCTCTCACTGGCCCAAAAATCATCCGTGAGACAACGGAAAAGATCATACAAATCCGGGAATGATTAAAAGTTTCAAGAGATAGAAAAAAGAGCTATGCCGATGAGACACTTGTGATTCCCCTCGATGAGATCGAACTAGACGAGAACTTACACTTCATAGAGGACCCGTAGAAATCATGGATAGGGAAGTAAAGCAAACAAAACAAAGCCGTATCCCGATAGTGAAGGTTTACTGGAATGCCAAGCGGGGACCTGAATTCACTTGTCAGAGCGAAGACTCAATGAAACAAAAGTACCCTCATCTATTTCCATTTCCATGATTTGTATTCTATGTCTAAATTTCAGGACGGAATTCCCTCTAACGGGGGGATGATGTGACAACCTGAAACCTTTTATAGTTTCCGTTAATTAATTTATGTTAATAAAATTTTATTTTATTGGGTTCCGTCAACTTCCTTCGGTTTGGAAAATCATTTAATTATATATTTTGAGTTCTATATTCGTTTCGGAACCAAAACCACATGAAATTTCGGGAATTCCTTCGAACAAGACCAAGTTCACGACCTGACGTGAGTTCATAGCCGTACACCCATGTACGGCCGTACACTCGTTTACGGCCAGCGTCGGGTGGACCCCACCACCGACCAATGAAAACCACTATAAATACGGGACCCTGCCCCTTATTTACACTTCTCTGGCCGAACACCCACTCCTTCTCTCCCTAGACTCGTGACCGTACACCCCTAAAAACACCCTTATCCTTTTGGAAAACATTGAGAATCACCATTCGGGGTCATTTCGGAGCATCTAGAACACGTTTTTCATCGATTTCAACACTCTTGTTCTTGAGTGTACGGTCGTACTCCTTCAAATATGCATATCTTCATTGACCGCACACTAGTTTACGATCGTACACCTTCAAAGACGTACAACGTTCATGGCCATACACCTTGTTCACGGCCATAAACCCCATTCACAAGCGTACACACTTCCTAAGCAGTGAATGAGACTGAAAACCCACTTTCCTCGATTCAATCAAGTCCCGGTAACATTCCTTAACCGAAAAATGGTTTTTCTAACAATTTATCTAACAAAATCGCTAATTTAGATACATATATGTATTTAATTTTTAATAGGATTCCGTTAAGTGCCGCACGCTACAACTCGAGGGCCTTTATTCCAATTCGTTGATTCAACGTTTGCACATAACTAACTGTGAGTTCATACCCCTATGTCTTTACTGTTTTTAACGTTTTCAAGGGGGGACTACAAGCCAAGCATAAATGATTTTATCAAATTTATACAAAAATGATTTCAATAAACTTAAAACGGATGCAATTGATACAATCATACAGTTTCTATACTTCTATAAAATATGTAAATATTTTGTCCCTTTTGTATTATGTAAAGCATAAGGGAAGTTTTCATCATAATCATAGAGGTTTCAATGTAAAACATGAATTCAATACATGAATGAACATATAAACTATAATATGTATAGTTTATGGAACAATTAACATATAAATGTACAAATCATAGATTCAATGCAACCAGACATATAAACTATTAAATGTGTAGTTTATGAGATATATAGACAACAAGTTAAATTCAATGGATTCATTTTTTTCTACATGTAATCGTTAGTATAGCATTTTACGAGTGGGCATTCTTCGCATACTTACCTAAGTACTAACAAAAGTCCTGAGATTATAACCTGAGTCTCCTAGAGGGAGAACGTGAGTTTGTGTATAGATCTATACGGGATTGACAATCCCGCACCATAACTGCTAGCTACAGTTAGGCCGGCAGGCCTGGGTGACAAAGTCATTTCGATTTCGACACCTAAAGAATGTCATTCAGGCAATTCAATGGTCAAGTATGGTTATAACGACTCATAAATTTGTTAATAAGAAAATACGATTAACATATAAATAGTAATAACTTAATTAGTTTTGTTATGAAGTAATAGAACTACTATACATATTACAGTTTGTAGAGCTTTCCGAACATATTATACATGATGGTGATAATTAGGGTTTTTCTTGTAAAAGAGGTTTCTTATTCACTCAAACAATGCACAGCACATTCAATGAAATTCAGTAACCAATATTCATAGTTAGTTCTATAACTTCTAAATTTATACATCAGGGTTAGCTATGAAGAATATTTGATAGACTATGGAATATGTGATTTCCGCCTCATTTCCTGTTCCTTGTTTGGTTGTGAACTTTGGGCAGATCCACATAATCCACTGTCTGTTCGATAATGGTTTATACGTGACTAGTATGAATTAAGTAGTCATAGAAGGAACTGGTTTATCATACTTCAACTAAAGAAAATAATGGATTTTCTTGGAAACAAATGAACATTTTCATAGATTCATACTTATGAACTCACCAGCTTTATGTTGATACTCTTTCAAAACTGCTTCTATTCTCATAAAATCAGTAGACAGGTACCTCCTGGAGTTTTGAGAAGATGAAACGTATAGAGTCTCGTCTTTTGCTTTTATCATACTTTTAATGTCTACAAATATGTATCAAACTGATGTAAATATTTTACTTAATGAATGTAATGGTTGTGTTTACTTTTATTACTGTAATGAAATGGTTGTGATACTATACATGAAGTCATCCACCCCCGAACGTTTCCGCCGTTCCGGTTTGGGGGTGTGACATAAGGTATTTAATTTTTCATCCTTGTTATAAAAATAGTTTGCAAAATTGGTCCCTAAGTGTGTTAAATGAAAAATGTGGAAGGCATGTGTACTTTGGGCGTACATTCTAGTACGCTGTGCGTACATGGTCAGGGGACAAACCCTAATTTTTAGGGTTTGGACCCTATTTAAACAACCTTATTCCTCCTCATCAGCCTCCTTTGCCCCTTTGAGCATGATTTCGAAAACCCTAACTTATTTTGAGTGATTTAACCCTTGTCTATGTGTTTTGGTGGGTGTTTGGTGAACCTTTGTAGAGGAAGAAGCTTGGTGAAGGAGTATTGATTAAGTTGGAGCTTATAGATCGACAGTTTACACATATTTCTTAGGTTCATAGAGGTATAAGTCGTGACCTTAGTTACTCTAGCTTAGATCTTGATCTGTTTGGACATATTTTGGTCCCATGTGTGAGTTTTAGTGGGGATTTATGACTCTAGAAGCTATGAGTCGCTCCTATTGAGGTTTTTGATGTCCCTAGTCCATGAAATTGGCATCTTGATGGTTGCAGACCAACCATGCATGAGTAAATGCTCATTTGGTGATAGAAGGATGCTAAATCTAGGGTTTGAGTCTCTTTGAGCCATGCAAACGCATTAAGTTGATGAATTTATATATTTAGACGTTTCCCATGTGCTAGATCTGTGTTTTGGATGTTGGACTTGAAGCATTAAGTGGTTAATGGGCGTTTTTGGCTAGCTGAGCGTATGCGTATGGGTTCCCATTTCTCGTGTAGTTACCTAGTATGTCGGGTGTACTGGCAGTATTCTTAGTGTACTCAATTAGGGGCCATTTGGGATTTTTGATTTCGGGCCACTTTTGGACTCTTGTTGGGCCACAAGTCTTTTTGAGTTTGGCCACTTTTAGGCCTTGGGACTTTATGTATTTAGGCCCATATTAGGCCTTGAGTGTCTTTTTCATTTGGGCCATTATTGGATTTTGAGTGCCATTGAGTTTAGGCCATCATTAATTGGGACAATAAAGGGGAAGGGTAAAATGGTCTTTTACCCTAGGAGTCAGGGTTAGTAAATTAAAGTGTCAATTATTAATTAAGGTTGTATTTGACTGGTTAGCACAGGGATTCTTCTGTCCAGTAGCCCGAGCATCTATTTGACTATCAGCGGATTGAGGTGAGTTTGCTCATTACACTATAGGACACTAGGGTTTGTTTGTACTTGTAGTCTTAGTGACTCCCGATGTATGATTTTTTGTATGTGTGTCTGTTGCCATATGTATGTGGGAATAGACCCGATATAGCCTTGTGGTGACATATGAATTGAAATAGACTCGTGGGTGAAATAGACCCGGACGTGAAATAGACCCGGTACAAACTAGTGCTGACAGATGATTTGAATAGACTCGGGAGTGAAATAGAACTAGAGGTGAAATAGACCCAGTACAGCCTTACGCTGACATATATGCATGATATGCGTTATTTTAGGGAACTCACTAAGCTTTGTTCTTATGCTTTTCAGTTTATGTTTCAGGTACTTCCGGTTCAAAGGGGAGGAGCTCGGGATGATCACATTGCACACACCATGATTTTCTGCTTTATCAACTATGATGGAGTTTGGATTATTATTGATATACTTTGATTTCCTTATGGTTTTGATAAACATTTTTGGTTGATTATTTACTTAATATAAAAACAAAATTTTTGGTCCTTAGTTTTTGGGACGTTTCAAGTTGGTATCAGAGCCTCAGTTTGTTGGATTCAAACATAGTATCGAGTGTGTCTAAACTCAAACTAAGGGTTTGGTAGATTTTATACAAAAAGATAAATGTTTAATTAAAGCCTCACCATCATCCATTGTTGGTCTTTGAGCTCATTTGTGGTGTTTTTTAGCCAATAAGAAGAAAAGGAAGAGCATCTAATTCATCATTTCTACATTCAAGCCTCACCATCATCCATTTTGGCACCTTCTGGACCTGATGTGAGTTCCAAGTACATTGCTTTATGAGTCCTTAAGCTTAGATCGAGGTTTATGTGCTTATTTCTATATATTCAAGTTGCTGTAGTGACTGGAATCCATAAAGCTTCCAACTTTATGGATCTCTAGGGTCCCTTGAGTGTTATAGTCACTAGATCTGTAGTTTGGTGGAGTTTTATGACTCTTGCATGAGATTGGATGCCAGATTTTCCCATTTGTGACCTAGTTGTTGTTGAGACATGTATTGGACATACATGTCCAAAAAGCCACCATTTTTATGATGTTCTGGAGTGTATAAGACTATATGGAAGGTTTGATTTCTTGTATTAAAGGATCTATAGTTTCATTAAGAACTTATGATCTGGGCATCTTCACAACGTGAGGGTTTAGGGTGTCATGACGCGAGGATGGTCATTATTTGATGAGGATTTGACTTTGACCTTGACGAGGATTTGACCAAGTTTGACCTAGGGGTATTTTCAGTATTTTTGAACTGTATTTGAGGCTGGTCATTATTTGATGAATAAACTTCCTTTAAGTTGCTATTGGGAGCTGTGTTCTATTTATCGATATTGCTCGAACTGAGAGGTGAGTTTTCCTCATTGTACTTACGGGTCGAAGGCACCAATGCCAACCCATTGTATTAGATATCCTACTCTGTGATAACATGTCATTATGTTGTAGTGATCTATTAGATCTTAGTCCTGGTATATTGGACATGAGTATGCAGTATTGATATGTAGATCTATCTGATAATTTGTTGGCCGGTTATATGTTGATTTGTTATATGTTTACATATTTTAATTTGTGGTTGAGGCTTTACTTCTATGTGCGTGAGCCAACAAATCGGAGGCATTCCAACCCGATGGTTGATTGGGACCAAGGGTATTCCATCTTGAGGATGACTGGACCCATTGTAAATTGACATTCCGACCTGGGGTATTCCATC
Organism: Lactuca saligna; assembly: GCF_052625555.1. Classification (NCBI taxonomy): domain Eukaryota; kingdom Viridiplantae; phylum Streptophyta; class Magnoliopsida; order Asterales; family Asteraceae; genus Lactuca; species Lactuca saligna. Next base: position 76,395,301 of record NC_136418.1, read on the forward strand.
CCGAGGATGACTGGACCCAGAGGTTGACTGGGCCTAGGGTATTCCAACCCGATGGTTGATTGGACCCGACATGTTTGATTGTATATGTTATCCGTTTGTGTGGTGGTACTTTAGGGAACACATTAAGATTTGGCTTACGGTTTTAGTTTATGGTTTCAGGTACTTCTGATGATCACAGGAAGGCAAAGGTGTGACCGTACACATCCTCCTATCTAATGACAATATGATTTTGGTATATTCTAATATTCGATAAACATTTTGGAAACATTGGTTTTGTAAACATTTTTATAACTATGGGTTGTTTTTGAAAGTTTTAAATTGTTGTAATTTTTGGGATGGTACAAAAATCACACTATGTAACTATCTTATAAAAAAAGAAGATTCTTACTTTGAGATGTTAGCTTAACTCTGAGAAGATTTTTATTCATGTATGTTTTCTCCTTTGAAAACTCACTTACTCTTTATATTCGCAATATATCTAGGAAGATTAATCAAACCCATACTTGATAACCATACACGAATGCATCTCTATATGCTTTATTAGTTTCCGATAAACTATTGAGCATATTCAACAATACTTGAAAAACTTTCTAGTTCCAAACTATGATGTATTTGACATATGGTTTTTAGATCTTAAAGTTCCACATTTCTCCCACTTAGAAAAAGAACTTTATAAGAATTTGTCTTATGGAATGATAATTAGTGGGATTAGTATAAAATTCATCCTAAAAAGTCATTTGGTATAATCTACATAAATACAATTAGTAGATGCTAGAGTTATTGAGCTTATTGTCTAACATTAGATCCATGACTCCATATGTAACACCCAGTTCTGGATTGCTTCGTTGTTGGGGGTTGCGGGCTAGTCATCAGCAGTCAGGAGGCTTAAGGTTGCGGGAAAGGAATGATTTATCCTATTTCAGATATAATTGCCATGGTAAAAGCGGTCCAAGTATTTGATCGTGTCTTCAGAAGCCAAGGGTGTAATCGTACTTTGACATCCCGACCTTTTATGGATTTTGGATTTTAGTTCGGTTAGCTTTCAGGCTAAATAAAGTTGATAGAAGCATAGGGATTCTTTTTAGCTTTTCGTTTATATAAAGAACGTTAAAATCAGACTTATAACGAAGAAGTTATAGCCTTCGGAAGTTTCATTTGGAGTACGTTGGGCGTACTGAACAGGATGGTCGTGAATATTCTTTGGAGTACGTTGGGCGTTCCATATGTACGTTGGGCCCTATTTTAGGGTCTTGGACCCTATTTAAGCTCCTTATCTCATAACCTAACCCTAATATCTTCAGCCTCCATCCCCCTAAACCCTAGAAATCGACCCATAGCCACTATTTGAGTGATTTTAGAGCTTCAAAGTGATTTTTGTGTGTTTTAGTGATTGAGGAGGAAGAAGGAACTTCTTGAAGAGTCATTGTTTCACTTGAATCTTTTGGATCCAAGCTTTGTGCACCTAGATCTATCTTCTGGAGGTATAGAGTCTTAACCTTGACAAAATTTTCATGTAGATCTTGCTAAGTGGTACATTGTTATGGTTTTGGTCCCTTGAAGTGGTTCTTGTGAGTAAAAGTTACTCCAGAACCTTTTGTGACAACCCGAAAATTTTTGCCTTGCAAGTCCAGCCATTCAATTCAACTGAGAGTCAAACTTGTTTCCACTATCATTTAGCATGGTTAAGGATCATTTTAAGGGTTCTAAGCTTAGTACATTCAAGCATTGGGTATAGGATTGAGTTGCTTAGGTTCTTCACGTTGAAATCAAGCCGAACAATCCATCATAGGGAGTGAACGGTCGTACACATGGGTGTACGGCCGTACACCCATGTTGACCATACACCCACCCCCATATGTGTATTATGCCTTCATTTCTAGTCATTTCTCACACTTCCAAGTCTAAAAAATCAATTCTCTCTCAAGTATCATCGATTTCTTCATCCTTGATCTTCAAAAACGTAAGTGATTCTTCCATCTTTGAGTTGTTATCCATCTTAATATCATCCTTTGATTTCATCCATGAAAATCATCTTTTCAGGTAGATCTTCAAGATCTTCATCTTTCACCAAGAACACTAAGAACATACACTTTTTCTTGGTGGCCGTGAACCCTCATTGAGCCTCCAAAACATAAGTATCCTTTCGTTATGCTTAGTATATGTTAGAAACTCGTGTTAAACAGCTTAGAATCGACCATTTAGCTGGAACAAAAGGAGTGTATGGCCATATACCCTTGCATGGCCGTACGCACCTCAAAAGACCCCAAAAGAGCCTCCAAAATGACAACCTAGTTCATAATCTTGATGAGCAATAGACGCACAAGCTTCCCCATGCTTCAAACACCCTCTTGTGCATGTTTCACCATGAGTGTATGGTCGTACACTCCATGGTTAGGCCGTATACACCCCTTTAGCAAATCACATGTGACTCTAGTACTTAGTCCAAGTGTTTCCTAGTCCCCAAGGGTATTTCCTTTGTTGGGATGAAGTTTATTTTGAAGATTGCGTCTTTTTGGGCTCGATAGCATAAGTTATTTTGTATTCCGGTTTGGGCCTGTCCAACCGTGAACCTTTTATGTTTTGTATATAAGTTTACGCTTGCATGCATATTAGGTTAAGGTTTTTAGAGATCTGCGAAATAGCGATTCATCCAAAAGATAACAGGTTTCTTTAATCGTTCTTGTAACCTTCCAATCCTCTACAGTTGATGTTCTTAATAGAGCTCTTCTGAGGATTTTGTTTAATCATTCGACACGTTTGATTCAATCTTGACTTGTTCTTATTATTGCGTTCATTCAGTTTTATATTTACATACTTGTTCAAGATCTAATCGATCTTTATAGATTAAAGGTTGGTTTAATCTCATCAATTGGTATCAGAGCAGGAGGCTGTGTAATCTATACACATCTTTTCTGTGAAAAAGATTTCCATTAGGGTTTTTCCGCAATTATCAATATTTATTGAGCCGTCATCTCTTTATTGACGTATCTTGATATTTATTGTTTTGCCCTAATCTGCTTTATTACAAGTCTGATCTGTGAATAGGTTTTTACGATTATAATGGACACGACGCAATCAAACCTTATTAATATTTCCAACAGCATCGGTTCAACGACACAGATTCCAATCTTATACACCCATGACTATGAAGTATGGGCGCATCACTTTGAAGACTACGTGATTGGATTGGAGGATAATGGGTACCTCATATGGGAAGCCATCACCAATGGACCGTTTTCTCATTCTGCATCGTCCAGAATCATCAAGACACAAAAGGAGTACAATGATCTGCTAAAGGACGTGAAGGATATTGCACAAGATGAAAAGGATAAATTCCAGTGCAATATTAAGGCGTTAAGGTTGATCAGATTCGCCCTTCAGTCCGACACATTCAGGTTGGTCAGCTCATGCACGACAGCAAAGGAAGTTTGGGATAGACTTCGTGAACTGTACTCTACATACGAGGATCTTGAACATTCTATTCAAACTTTGCTTTTATCTGAGTTTGGAGAATTCAGGCAAGGAGCCGAAGAAACGGTGACCCAGACGTTTGATCGTTTTAATCATCTTCTCAGCAAGATGATCAAACACGATATTGAAAGGAAGCTTATCGAACAGAAGGTTACTTTCTTGAACGAATTGAGGTCTAAATGGAGAGCAGTAGTTTCCACAGTCAAAGCCCATGAGCAGCTTAAATCATACTCTTTGGCGATACTGGTGGGTATTCTTAAGTCCCAAGAAAAGATTGTGGTGCAAGAAAAAACGTCGTTTCTAGTCTTGGTTCGCTGGCCCTCCTATCTAAAAGTAAATTTGTGATGGAAGATGAAGATCTCAACTTGGAGGAATATGATCTCACGTCTGAGGATTATGCCATGATGGTGTCCAATCCCAAGAGGTTCATAAAGAAGAGATTCCCCAGCAACAAAAACCGAAACTGGCAGGGGAGTTACAACTCTGAAAAGGTGAACAATGAACCGAAGGTTGAGGAGCACAAGAAGGAACCGAAGGTGGATGGCGATTCCAGAGTAAGCTGTTTCTACTGTGGTGGGAAAAACCACTATGCCAAGGACTGTGTCCTTAAGAAGATGGCTGAAAAAGATGATGGTAATGATGAGGAAGCTGTGTTGCAGAAAAGATTGGACGAGTTGAGAAAGAAGAATTCTACCGCTAACCCTTCTATTAATGCTCTCATTGTGCAGGGTTCGGTTAAAGATGACGAGTTTGGTAGCACGGAAGTTTGGTCTACCGACTCAGAAGACGATGAAGTGAGGAAGCCTACCCATGGAAAGGCTTATGTGGCAAAGGAGGAAAGCAGTGGAGGAAGATGCTTCATGGTAACTGATGTATCTCAAATGCGGGGATACAACACCGATGGAGGAAGCGATGGACCGAAGGTACAGGAGGACATGTGCTTTACGGCCAAACCTCTCAGCCAGCAATTCAATGAGCTCGATGAACTGATAAAGAAGGTACAATCTGTTTTTGTTTTATCCAAAGTACCATCAACCTCATATGAGAAAGAACTAAAAAATGTTAATACAAGAATTTATCATCTAGATAGTAGCTTAACTCAAACTCGAGTCACCAATTCTAACCTAACTGATCAATTAAGCAGGGTGGCATCGAAAAGTGAGGAGCGGAGAATGTGGATCGAGTTAAAGGAGTCGGAATTAGTTAAAGTTAAAGACGAAAACATTTATTTGCAAAGAGACAATTTAAAATTGTTAAAATAGCGGAATGTTTTTTGTTTAATTGCTAAACGTTTGTACTCTAATATTACTCAGCTTCACTTGGATTGTGAAATAGGCCAAAAGATCCATCGCATGATTTTTCCCTTCCTAGAGTTTAAGGAGGATGAAATCGATGCCGAAGCCTACAATTGTGAGAGTGTGATATCGTCTGATGATGTCAATCCGACCTACATGTATGGACTGGACAAAATTGATTCCTTCATTAAATCCAAGGACTACAAGGACATGCTTAAAAACCTTTTGGATGAAAACGACAGACTTAAACTGAGAACCGAAACCATGCAAAAATTTAACTCTTTAACGCCAACGTAAGCTCAGAAAACAAAATTGATGTTGAAAATGCATCTGAGCTTAACGAGGACGAAAACATGAGTGAAATTTCTGTAGAGGACACGGTTGACTGCTCAGAATTTACTAAAAACGAACCTGAAAACCACAAGAATCTTATTTCTGAAAATTCAGTAGAGTTCGCTCGTTTGTCCCATCAAAAGTCCCCAGTATTAGTTGAGAAAGCAGTTGTGTATCAAAAGGTCAGGACCACTCCGAATCAAGTATACAAGGTGACAGGAGTAACCGAACATCAAACAGCTGAACTCACAGCTATTGTAAACGAAGACAATGCTGATGGCTGCGATGAGTACTTCTGGGAAGCTCCAATAGATAATGCAAACGAAACCATTGGTTTATCTGAAAGAACCTCCTGGAAGAGCAAAGGAAGATACATACCTGAACCCTTGAATAAGCCGGACAACTTCGATGAGCCAAGCACCAGTGGTACAAAAGATATTCCTCAGAAGATTGATCGTTCGGCAAAAGAAGACATTCCCTCTGCTCCTTCGGCTCAAAGTAATACTCCTGTAGTTCAAAAGGAACCAGCCAAGGGGACACCAAAAACGAAAGCGAATGTTCATCATCAACCTAATCAGATGAGGAATAGGAAGAGAGAAAGGAACAATAGATACAGGAAGAACCTTTCTGAAAGGAAACAATTCTGGCATTCCCAGAATGCATATTTCTCACACCAAGACAAGAATCTGAAGTATGAAAACAATCCTGTAGGAAAGCCTGAAAGTCACAACAACCGAAAGCCAAGGTTCGGGTCACGAGAAAATATCAACCGAAGGCTAAGGTTCGGTTCTGAAAAAGACTTCAACCGAAACCAAAGGTTCGGTTCCAAGGACAGCTCCAACCGAACGCAAAGGTTCGGTTCTAAAGTCAAAAGAGACCAAGACTCTAAGGACGGTCCCTCCAACGATCAAAAGCAAAAGGGTCACCTAGAGTCTCAAGCCAGGAAGTCCTCTCAATCCAAACCCTTTCATTTTAATTCTTCTCGTTCTTCTAATTCTTCTACTTCCACCGATTTCTCTTGTTCTCAAAAATCTCATTCGTCAGCTGAACAAAAGGGAAAGCAGAAGGTCAATGAATCCAAACCAGAGTCCAAACCGAACACACCCAATCCTAACAAAATAAAAGTTTTTACCATTAAAAAGAAAGATGAAACAACTCTTATAAAACGAACTTATCTTTTTGACGTCTCTCTTACTGTTCCCGTTCCCATGCAAAGCTCACGTGGACCCAAGAAACTTTGGGTTCCTAAATCTGCCTAATTTTTGCAGGTCATAAGTGACGAGCAGTTCGACGAAGAATGGTACATCGATAGTGGCTGCTCACGTCACATGACAGGGAGGAAAGAGGAGCTTAGGGAATACAGATCTCTTGGAAATGGTGGCAACGTCAAGTTTGGAAATAATTCTTTCGGCACCATAAAGGGATACGGGATGATAACAAATGGGGACTTTACTATAAGGAAGGTGGCTTATGTGGAAGGACTCCAACACAACCTCATTAGTGTATCTCAGCTTCTTGGAGGTACAGGTCTCAAAGTCTCGTTCGATGATGAAGGTTCTGAAATCATATAGAAAAAGACAAAGAAAGTGATTCTCAAGTCAGAGCGAAAGGGTGAAATGTTTCCCTTAAACCTTCAACCCATCAAAGGAAACCCGACTATATGCTTGTTGTCAAAAGCTCAATCTGACGAAAGCTAGTTGTGGCACCGAAGATTATCTCATCTCAATTTTAAAGATATCAACCGACTTGTCACTGGAGGTCATGTTAGGGTTCTTCCATTGCTCAAGTTTGACAGAGATCATTTATGTTGTGACAACTGTCAATTCAGGTCATTCTTGGACTCATGCATATTTATAATAACCATTCATGCACAACATGCCATGACCTAGTAGTATAAATTAGGTCAAAAATCTTGCATAAACTAGGATCCAACTAAGGTCTAGGACTAATATACTTGATACTTACAATTCTAGTAAGTTGCTTAGCTACAATAGGAAATGCCAATACTATAATTAGAATAAGCTTCAAACTTTGTTATAATTGAAATAGGGTATAAAACTCTAAAAATAAATTAAAACACTCTAATTATACTTCAACATGTTGTTGAATATCAATCAATGTTCCAAAAACTCTAAACAGCCAAAAATCCAAATTTATAAATCTTAAAGCTTAAAAACTTTATAAAATTTGGCTATAAACTTTCTAATATCAAATTTTATTAATCAAATTATGGATTATACCAATGAAATAGAAATATAAATTACAAGTATTAATCATAATTTATTAGTTAAAAACAAGATTTTTAAATAAATCAAAAATTGCTTAAAGAATCACTTTTATAAAAATTAGATTTTTATAAAAATTAGATTTTTATAAAAATTAAGGAGGGATTTTTTATAAAAATTTGAATTTAGGAGAGAGGAGGCTTTAATGCCTCAAAAATCTGGCCATCTCCCCTCTCCCCATGCACTCTCTTCCCAAAACTCATGATTAAACTCAAACCCACACTCCACCTCTTCTCTCTTCACTCTTCTCACTTCACTCTCTTCACACACTTCACCCTCTTCCTCTCTCTCTCTAAACTCACGAAATTTCTCTCATTTCTCTGCCAAATTTCAAGACTTTGAAGACCTTGAAGTGTTCTTACTTCTCTCAAGATCATAACCAAGGTAAACAACATCATCTTCTTCCATAGTTTGATGATTCTACTTCTTTTCCTTCTTAGTTTTCTCTTCTTTTAGGATTCTATGCCTTTCCATGGCTAGAAATCTTTATTCTCCCCTTGTGGTTTGTAGATTCTCACCATAACACAATGCATGTGTTTGAAATGGTGAAAATCCGGGATCAAACCCATGCAAGGAGTGAAAAAGATGCACATATGATCATGTGACATCAAAATCTAATATTTCATGTTCTTCTCCATCTCTTTTATGTTCATGCATGACCAAAAGCATTTAAACCATTTCTAGTACATATTGAATCCTCATTCATTCCATGCATGTGTTAGAAATCGGATCTTACCAAAGACATGCATGATGTTCTTGTTGAAATACCCTAATAATGCACACAAGCAAACATGCAATCTGCCAGATTATTTTGTTCGACTTTGAACAGTCATAACTCAGTCATTTTTTAACCAAACCATGATATTCTTTTTGTATTGGTTAGTTCCACGAGTTAACTTTCAAACCCAACTGGTCTTACTGTAAAATATTAAATATCCGATTTTTGGCAGATTTTACAAAAAGGTTGCGCATACAGCTCTTTTTCTGTGATCACTATTTTTATCTTGCTTAAACAATGGTCTTAAACCCAACCATAAATCTTAGGAAAAATACCTTAGAAACTTAACATATCTAGTGAGTTATGGTTGAAATTTCGTGGCTTAAAACCTCACTGAATGGGCTACAAAAATTCATGAACCTCAGCCACATCTACACTTCATGCATTATTGCATGCAACTTTTCTTAAATTGTTTGGAATCATTACCCTCATTTCTCTTCTGAATACATTCTTAACATTTTTACTTTTGAAAGCCCTTGCATGCATGAGATAATCTGGAAAATTTCAAGAGCTTTTGTTATTTATTTGATTTATTAGAATTATTGCTAAAACCAAGGGCATAAATCATATAAAATACTTCCAGAGGTCAATAAATCCTAAATAAATTCATGGATGATACTTATGGGGAATAATGACCCCTCACCAAATTTCAGCAATTTTTGTTACTGTTTCATATGATTTCTAATTTTCTTTTATTTAGGACATGATAAATTACAAAACCACTTTTTAGGATGTGAAAATTTTATCTAACAATTTTCGCATACCTTACTTGTGATGGGTGACTCAAGAAAATAATTTCAAGATTTTTCATCATGTCTAGCTATTTTTCCCAATTTTTGGTAATTATAATGGCTTAAAAATGGGAAAAATAGTTCTGATTATCCAAAATTCATGAAAATTTGCCAGGATATCATATTATATAGTAGGAGGTTACATAAAAATTTTGAATATTTTTCTCCACTGTAAACTATTTTTCCCTTATTTTCTAAAGTTAATTGCACTAAAATTCACTTAAATATACATAAATACCCAAAACCAGTTTATACATTATGAAAACCACTTTTGATATTTTTCCCAAGATATTTATACTGTAAATGATGTTACAAAAATTTATGGTAATTTATTTTAACTGTTTAATAATATTTCTTTAATTAATGACTATTTAAAGGAATAAAACAAGGAAAAATACAAATAACCACTGAAAAATATATTTTATATTTTTCCCAGCCTATTTATGTATAATAACAATTAAATAAAAAGTTTGGGTAATTTTGGAAACTGTTTACTATTTATTTCAATTTTTATTGAAATAAATGCTCAAAAATTATAAAATATAATTAAACAGCTTGGAAATCCATTTTTATAATTTTCCCAGCTTAGTATTGTGTATTAACAGTTAAATAAAAAGTTTGAGAATTTTTATCCCTCGAATACTATTTTTCGTGAATTTATGTTGTTATTGAGACTTAAAATTTGGAAAATTAACCTTCCAAGGTTGTAATTAATCGCACGACTTGTAAAATTTCAATACATCAGAAAAAGTGTAACAAAATGATATAAATCCAATACTAAAACATAAATTGGCATTTCCCTATATGTAGAGTTTAGTATATTAGCATTAGATATCGACATGGAAACTCACTAGTGCGTGTGTTTGGTGTCGTAGGATCCCGGTAGTAAGACGTTGGTGCATCCCGAAGTACCGCTTGTGTCTACACAAAACATCGTGAGTATTCACGCACTCCCCTATTTTCGTTTTTTATGTTTTGGGGTGGAAAAGCATGTCCAGAAAAACTATTGTTTGCATGTTGTACTTAAATTGAATTGTATCAAACATGATTGCTATTGTATTGCTATGTTTCTTTATGTATGTCTATGCAACACGGAACATGAGAACTTATCGTACAAAGGCCCTTCCCTTATCTCTAACCATTAACTCTTTGAGCCAATGGTCGTTATGGATAGCGCTATTAGGAATTGACAACTCCTCACTCGCCCGAATCGCTGGAGTGCATGATACCATATTCATCTATGGAACGATAAGCATAGATCTCGATAGGGCTTCAGTCATAGGTTTGGTTGAGACTCATTGTTTGCTCATACACATACAAACTCGTTTCTCGTTATAGCAATAAACTTGTATTCATTAATAGCAATCAACTTGTTTATCATTGAAGCAATGTACTTGTATTTACGAAAAGCCTTATTGTACGCTCGATTTTATAAACTTGTGATACCCACCAACTATTTTCATAGTTGACGCTCGTTTTACATGCTTTTTCAGGAAATAATTAGTAAGTGGATGTAAAGATTCATCATCATAGAGCATGCTGCATCGTGTTGAAGCTATATTTTGAACAATGTTATTTTGAAAAACTTGTATTTTGTTCTTTTGAAGCTATGGGTTGTAAACTTTTAAATACTGCTATGGTGATGTATCTTTATCTTTTGCAATGAAACCGTTATCGCTGTCATACCTTGCGTTTCCGCTTTAGCGGGGTGTGACAGAAGTGGTATCAGAGCTAAAGTTATAGAGAACATCGGTTTTTCTTTAAGAAAACACAACCTATAACTAAAACTTACAAAGAAATTCCTTTTACATCAAACATATTACAAGTATAATTAGGTTGGGAGTTGTATTATTGGACCTTGATTAAACATAGCCTGATCACCTATGTTTAATTAAGAAAAGATTTATACAAAGCTTGAGCTAATTATAATGGGAATATGTTCAACAAAAATATTTGAGAAAACCTTATTTAAAAATTTCAAAAGGTTAATTTTGGTGTGTGTAAGCATTGCATATTATAGGCATGCATTGTCATTTATTTCATATCTCATTGAAACTATGTCACAGTCCACTATGTCAAGATCGTCATCTTCCCACGCTACCGCCTCAGCCGATGAATCCGGCTACGTCACTGTTATCCCTCGACGTAATCCCCCCGCCTCGATAGAAGAAGACCCATCAGAGGATACGGAAGATACTGGGAACTTGGTGGAGATCAGCAATGACAACGCCCCGAGTCAATGACGCGAGGCATCACCGACATCGGTGTTGCCACAGCCACCGCTCTATGGACTTCGCATTCGGAGGACAGCGAGGAAGAGTGTCCCCATTCCAGGAAGGATACCCGCCAGCACAGCAGGACATGGCACGGCAGGACCTAGCGGGGTAGGACCCAGCGATGCATGACCAAGAGCATCCTCACCTCAGCAAGTCATAGGGATACCTGTCCGACAGCCAGGTATGACCCCGGAGGAGTCCCGGAGATTGCAGTCGATAGCAGCAGGCCTACGTCACAGTCTCGCTGCGATAGCTGGGCATCGAGAAGTTTTGGATGAAGTCTTGGCAGGAATGGAAATCCTGTATCAGCATTCGATGGAGACTGCTGACACTGCTAGTGCTGCTAGACGAGAGGCAGGTCATGCGATGACAGCATATTATGTGTTTGGTGGGCTGTTCCTGATTGTGATGTGATAAGGATGGGAGCATTGACAAAGGAAAGCTCTAGTAGCAAGAGGAAGCCAGCAGATCAGGGAGAGAAGAAGTATGGAGGCAAGTCAGGGAGGAAGTAGAAAGTCTCAAGAAACTTTATGGTAAGAGCCCAGGAGCAAGAACCAGTGAAAACTCAAGGACAAGAAGTGCAGGAGCGAAAGCAGTACTCAGGGCCGCTTCCGAAGTGCAATAAGTGTAACTTCCATCACAAGGGAGCTTGCCCGGTGTGCCAAAACTGTAAGCAAACAGGCCATTACTCGAAGTATTGTAAGGTGAATAAGGAGGGAAAAAGGACATGTTACGAGTGCGGGAGTAATGATCATCTCCGTAGAGCATGTCCTAAACTGAACAATGGACCTGGTAACAATGGACAAGGCCAAGCCAGGAAAAACTTTCAAGGAAATCAAGTTGGACAGCCAAGAGGTGTAGCCTTTGTGATTGGTGCAGAAGAATCTCGTCAGAACCCTGAAGTGATAACAGGTACGTTCCTCCTGAACAACCATTTTGCATCAGTAATATTCGATGCGGGAGCAGATAGGAGTTTTGTTTCTTTAGCATTTAGACCGTTAATTGGCTTGAAATCGGTAAAGATGAGGATTGCATATGCTATTGAACTTGCTGATGGGTACGAAATTAGGGCTAGTGATATAATTCCTGGTTGTACTCTGAATTTAGCTGATAAACTCTTTAGCATTGACCTAATTCCTATAGAGCTAGGTAGTTTTGATGTGATAGTAGGGATGGATTGGTTATCCAAAAATAGAGCAGACATTGGTTGTTATGAGAAAGTCATCAGAGTGCCTCTCCCTAATGGAGAAACCCTTATCATACACGGTGAGAAGCCAGGAAGAAGTTTAAACATAGTATCAAGCGTGAAGGTTCACAAGTACCTGAAGAAGAATTGTATTGCATGCATGGCCCATATGCTAGAAAGAGAACCTGAAGCTAAGCAACTCAAGGAGATTCCAGTGGTTCAAAACTATCCCGAAGTATTTCCGGAGGAATTTCCCGGTCTACCCCCTTATAGACAGGTCGAATTTCGGATAGACTTAGTTCCCGGAGCGGCACCGGTAGCAAAAGCACCATATCGCCTTGCACCATCCGAGATGCAAGAACTATCCAGACAACTTCAAGAACTTCTAGACAAAGGGTTTATTCGACCAAGTTCTTCACCTTGGGGAGCCCCAGTGTTATTCGTCAAAAAGAAAGATGGTTCGTTCCGAATGTGCATTGATTACAGAGAATTGAACAAGATGACAATCAAGAATCGATATCCCCTCCCTAGAATAGATGACTTGTTCGATCAGTTGCAGGGCGCTTCCTACTTCTCAAAAATCGACCTTCGGTCAGGGTATCATCAGCTAAGAATTCACGAAGAGGACATTCACAAGACAGCGTTTAGAACCCGTTATGGACATTATGAATTCTTAGTCATGCCTTTTGGACTAACGAACGCACCCGCTGTATTCATGGATTTGATGAATAGGGTCTGTAGACCATACCTAGACAGGTTTATAATTGTCTTTATCGATGACATACTTGTTTACTCGCGGACCAAAGAAGATCACAATAGACATCTAAAGCTAGTGTTGGAGCTGTTGAAGGAACAAAAATTGTATGCCAAGTTCACTAAGTGTGAATTTTGGATTCGGGAAGTACATTTTCTTGGTCATGTGATCGGTGAAAGAGGAATCCATGTAGATCCAGCTAAGATAGAGGCAATCAAGAAATGGGAGGCCCCCAAAACCCCGACAGAAATACGACAATTCCTAGGATTAGCTGGGTACTACAGACGCTTCATTGAGAATTTCTCTAGGATTGCTCAACCATTAACATCTTTGACCCAAAAGGATAAAAAATTTCTCTGGGAAGAGAAACACGAAGAGGCGTTTCAAATCCTGAAAAACAAGTTGTGCTAATGCAAAAAGATAGGGTCATTGCATATGCTTCCAGACAACTCAAACCGCACGAGAAGAATTATACCACCCATGATCTAGAACTAGGAGCAATAGTTTTCGCCCTTAAGATATGGAGGCATTATTTGTACGGAACCAAATGCACCATTTATACCGATCACAAAAGCCTTCAGCATATCCTGGATCAGAAAATGTTAAACATGCGGCAGAGAAGATGGGTAGAGTTGTTTAGTGATTATGATTGTGAGATACGATACCACCCAGGAAAGGCTAACGTAGTAGCCGACGCTCTTAGTAGGAAAGTAAGAGTGAAACCTTCCCGTGTGAGAGCTTTGGGAATGGTAATTCAGACAAGCTTGAAATCTCAAATCATTAATGCCCAGGAGAAAGCGTTATGCAAGGAAAATCTTCCAGGCGAAACTTTACATGGTTTGGAAGAAAGATTTGAAACCAAACCTGATGGAGTTCGTTATTTTAAAGACAGGGTCTGGATTCCAAGGGTTAACAACCTGAGAGACATGGTATTAGAAGAGTCTCATCGATCTAAATACTCCATCCACCCTGGAGCAGATAAGATGTACAAGGATCTTAAAGAGTACTATTGGTGGCCTGGAATGAAAAAGGATATTGCCTTGTACGTCGGGAAGTGTTTGACATGCTCAATAGTCAAAGCTGAACATCAGAAACCTTCCGGGTTGTTGCAACAACCTGAAATTCCCCAATGGAAATGGGAGCAAATATCTATGGATTTCGTTACCAAACTCCCTAGAACTGCTAGAGGTCACGACTCAATTTGGGTCATAGTGGATCGACTGACGAAATCCGCTCACTTTCTCCCTATTCGAGAAGATTTCAAGATGGAAAAATTGGCCCAAATCTACATCGACAAAATTGTTTCTCTGCATGGTGTACCCCTATCTATCATTTCTGATAGAGATAGTCGTTTTACATCTCGATTTTGGTGGATGTTACAGAGGGCACTAGGAACCAAGATAGATTTGAGCACAGCTTACCACCCTCAGACAGATGGGCAAACAGAGAGAACAATACAAACATTGGAAGACATGCTACGAGCGTGTGTCATTGAGTTCAAAGGAAATTGGGATACTCATTTACCCCTAATTGAGTTTTCCTACAATAACAGTTACCACACGAGTATCCAATGTGCTCCATATGAAGCATTGTATGGACGCAAGTGTCGTTCGCCCTTATGCTGGACATAAATCGGTGACAGACAGTTGACTAGAGTCGAACTTATCCAGGAAACATCTGACAAGATTACTATCATCAAAGATAAGCTTAAAGCTGCTAGAGATCGTCAGAAAAGTTATGCGGATAATCGTCGAAAACCATTAGAATTCCAAGTAGGAGACAAGGTACTTTTAAAAGTGTCGCCTTGGAAAGGGCTTGTGCGTTTTGGTAAGAAAGGAAAACTAAGCCCGAGATATGTTGGACCCTTTGAAATCCTTGAAAGGATTGGTCCGGTAGCGTATAAACTCCAATTGCCCCAAGAGTTAAGCGCCATTCACGACACATTCCACGTCTCCAACCTTAAGAAATGTCTAGCCGACGAAACATTAATAGTACCCCTGGAGGAAATTAAGATCAATGATAAGCTGAGCTTCGTTGAGGAACCGATAGAAATCCTTGACAGGGAGGTAAAACAACTTAAGCGGAGTAAGATCCCGATTGTGAAAGTTCGATGGAACTCAAAACGCGGGCCGGAGTACACCTGGGAGCGCGAGGATTACATAAAGGAAAAGTATCCGCAACTATTCCCATACGATGACAAGCGATGATATAGAATGAATTTCGGGACGAAATTCTTTTTAAGTGGGGGATACTGTGACAACTGTCAATTCAGGTCATTCTTGGACTCATGCATATTTATAATAACCATTCATGCACAACATGCCATGACCTAGTAGTATAAATTAGGTCAAAAATCTTGCATAAACTAGGATCCAACTAAGGTCTAGGACTAATATACTTGATACTTACAATTCTAGTAAGTTGCTTAGCTACAATAGGAAATGCCAATACTATAATTAGAATAAGCTTCAAACTTTGTTATAATTGAAATAGGGTATAAAACTCTAAAAATAAATTAAAACACTCTAATTATACTTCAACATGTTGTTGAATATCAATCAATGTTCCAAAAACTCTAAACAGCCAAAAATCCAAATTTATAAATCTTAAAGCTTAAAAACTTTATAAAATTTGGCTATAAACTTTCTAATATCAAATTTTATTAATCAAATTATGGATTATACCAATGAAATAGAAATATAAATTACAAGTATTAATCATAATTTATTAGTTAAAAACAAGATTTTTAAATAAATCAAAAATTGCTTAAAGAATCACTTTTATAAAAATTAGATTTTTATAAAAATTAGATTTTTATAAAAATTAAGGAGGGATTTTTTATAAAAATTTGAATTTAGGAGAGAGGAGGCTTTAATGCCTCAAAAATCTGGCCATCTCCCCTCTCCCCATGCACTCTCTTCCCAAAACTCATGATTAAACTCAAACCCACACTCCACCTCTTCTCTCTTCACTCTTCTCACTTCACTCTCTTCACACACTTCACCCTCTTCCTCTCTCTCTCTAAACTCACGAAATTTCTCTCATTTCTCTGCCAAATTTCAAGACTTTGAAGACCTTGAAGTGTTCTTACTTCTCTCAAGATCATAACCAAGGTAAACAACATCATCTTCTTCCATAGTTTGATGATTCTACTTCTTTTCCTTCTTAGTTTTCTCTTCTTTTAGGATTCTATGCCTTTCCATGGCTAGAAATCTTTATTCTCCCCTTGTGGTTTGTAGATTCTCACCATAACACAATGCATGTGTTTGAAATGGTGAAAATCCGGGATCAAACCCATGCAAGGAGTGAAAAAGATGCACATATGATCATGTGACATCAAAATCTAATATTTCATGTTCTTCTCCATCTCTTTTATGTTCATGCATGACCAAAAGCATTTAAACCATTTCTAGTACATATTGAATCCTCATTCATTCCATGCATGTGTTAGAAATCGGATCTTACCAAAGACATGCATGATGTTCTTGTTGAAATACCCTAATAATGCACACAAGCAAACATGCAATCTGCCAGATTATTTTGTTCGACTTTGAACAGTCATAACTCAGTCATTTTTTAACCAAACCATGATATTCTTTTTGTATTGGTTAGTTCCACGAGTTAACTTTCAAACCCAACTGGTCTTACTGTAAAATATTAAATATCCGATTTTTGGCAGATTTTACAAAAAGGTTGCGCATACAGCTCTTTTTCTGTGATCACTATTTTTATCTTGCTTAAACAATGGTCTTAAACCCAACCATAAATCTTAGGAAAAATACCTTAGAAACTTAACATATCTAGTGAGTTATGGTTGAAATTTCGTGGCTTAAAACCTCACTGAATGGGCTACAAAAATTCATGAACCTCAGCCACATCTACACTTCATGCATTATTGCATGCAACTTTTCTTAAATTGTTTGGAATCATTACCCTCATTTCTCTTCTGAATACATTCTTAACATTTTTACTTTTGAAAGCCCTTGCATGCATGAGATAATCTGGAAAATTTCAAGAGCTTTTGTTATTTATTTGATTTATTAGAATTATTGCTAAAACCAAGGGCATAAATCATATAAAATACTTCCAGAGGTCAATAAATCCTAAATAAATTCATGGATGATACTTATGGGGAATAATGACCCCTCACCAAATTTCAGCAATTTTTGTTACTGTTTCATATGATTTCTAATTTTCTTTTATTTAGGACATGATAAATTACAAAACCACTTTTTAGGATGTGAAAATTTTATCTAACAATTTTCGCATACCTTACTTGTGATGGGTGACTCAAGAAAATAATTTCAAGATTTTTCATCATGTCTAGCTATTTTTCCCAATTTTTGGTAATTATAATGGCTTAAAAATGGGAAAAATAGTTCTGATTATCCAAAATTCATGAAAATTTGCCAGGATATCATATTATATAGTAGGAGGTTACATAAAAATTTTGAATATTTTTCTCCACTGTAAACTATTTTTCCCTTATTTTCTAAAGTTAATTGCACTAAAATTCACTTAAATATACATAAATACCCAAAACCAGTTTATACATTATGAAAACCACTTTTGATATTTTTCCCAAGATATTTATACTGTAAATGATGTTACAAAAATTTATGGTAATTTATTTTAACTGTTTAATAATATTTCTTTAATTAATGACTATTTAAAGGAATAAAACAAGGAAAAATACAAATAACCACTGAAAAATATATTTTATATTTTTCCCAGCCTATTTATGTATAATAACAATTAAATAAAAAGTTTGGGTAATTTTGGAAACTGTTTACTATTTATTTCAATTTTTATTGAAATAAATGCTCAAAAATTATAAAATATAATTAAACAGCTTGGAAATCCATTTTTATAATTTTCCCAGCTTAGTATTGTGTATTAACAGTTAAATAAAAAGTTTGAGAATTTTTATCCCTCGAATACTATTTTTCGTGAATTTATGTTGTTATTGAGACTTAAAATTTGGAAAATTAACCTTCCAAGGTTGTAATTAATCGCACGACTTGTAAAATTTCAATACATCAGAAAAAGTGTAACAAAATGATATAAATCCAATACTAAAACATAAATTGGCATTTCCCTATATGTAGAGTTTAGTATATTAGCATTAGATATCGACATGGAAACTCACTAGTGCGTGTGTTTGGTGTCGTAGGATCCCGGTAGTAAGACGTTGGTGCATCCCGAAGTACCGCTTGTGTCTACACAAAACATCGTGAGTATTCACGCACTCCCCTATTTTCGTTTTTTATGTTTTGGGGTGGAAAAGCATGTCCAGAAAAACTATTGTTTGCATGTTGTACTTAAATTGAATTGTATCAAACATGATTGCTATTGTATTGCTATGTTTCTTTATGTATGTCTATGCAACACGGAACATGAGAACTTATCGTACAAAGGCCCTTCCCTTATCTCTAACCATTAACTCTTTGAGCCAATGGTTGTTATGGATAGCGCTATTAGGAATTGACAACTCCTCACTCGCCCGAATCGCTGGAGTGCATGATACCATATTCATCTATGGAACGATAAGCATAGATCTCGATAGGGCTTCAGTCATAGGTTTGGTTGAGACTCATTGTTTGCTCATACACATACAAACTCGTTTCTCGTTATAGCAATAAACTTGTATTCATTAATAGCAATCAACTTGTTTATCATTGAAGCAATGTACTTGTATTTACGAAAAGCCTTATTGTACGCTCGATTTTATAAACTTGTGATACTCACCAACTATTTTCATAGTTGACGCTCGTTTTACATGCTTTTTCAGGAAATAATTAGTAAGTGGATGTAAAGATTCATCATCATAGAGCATGCTGCATCGTGTTGAAGCTATTATGAAGCTATATTTTGAACAATGTTATTTTGAAAAACTTGTATTTTGTTCTTTTGAAGCTATGGGTTGTAAACTTTTAAATACTGCTATGGTGATGTATCTTTATCTTTTGCAATGAAACCGTTATCGCTGTCATACCTTGCGTTTCCGCTTTAGCGGGGTGTGACATATGTGCTGCATGCGAAATGGGAAAGCAGAGTCATCAAAGTCACCCATCTATAATCAACACAAAAGTTGTTGAACCACTCGAATTACTTCATATCAATTTGTGTGGTTCTTCATCTATCGAAAGCATCGGTGGTAGCAAGTATATTCTTGTTATTGTTGATGACTTTTCATGATTTACATGGGTGTTGTTTCTAAAGCTCAAATCTGAAGCGACTCAAAAGCTGAAAGTGTTTATCAAGCAAATTGAAGTACAGCTCAAGAAGGTTGTTCGTAACATTAGAAGCGACAATGGTCTCGAATTCAAGAACAGGGAGTTTGAAGAGTTTCTTGCAGAAAAGGGAATTAGTTACAATTTCTCAGCTCCCTACACCCCGCAACAGAACGGAATAGTCGAAAGACGAAACCGATCTTTGTGTGAAGCTGCCCGAACTATGCTAAGTTTCGCTTCCTTACCTCTTTATTTTTGGGCTGACGTTATTTCGGCTGCTTGTTTTACACAGAACAGGTCCTATCTCAACAAGAGGTTCACGCTGACTCCATATGAGATACTAAACAACAGAAAGCCCAATGTGAAATTTTTCCATGTGTTCGGCTCAAGGTGTTTCATCTTTAATTATAAAGAACACCGCAACAAGTTTGATGTCAAAGCCGATGAGGGAATTTTTCTGGGTTACTCACTCACATCCAAGGCGTACAGGGTCCTAAACAAGCGTTCGAGAAGGATTGATGAGACATACTATGTGACCTTTGATGACAGCTATGTCAAGAAGCTACAGGCTAAAGAAGACACCGCTGGGGAAATCTTTCCTCTAACTGGCCAGGTCACAGTCTCGGTCGCCAACTTATACGAGACATTTCTGGAGCTCTTTGATGAACCGGAGAAAGCTTCACTCTCCGAAGCAGGTGCAGCAGACAACAAAGTTGATCATATGCAGCAGATTGTCGAAGATGTTGCAAGAAGAATGCATGAAGGAGAATCAACCACTAACGACTCTCCATCCAACAACAATTCTGTCGAGGGGGAGCCAAGCTCTCATGTCGAGGGAGAACCAAGCTCTCATGTTGAGGGGGAACCAAGCTCTCATGTTGAGGGGGAGCCAAACTCTCATGTCGAGGGGGGGCCGAGCTCACAAGTCCAGGGGGAGCCAAATTCTACAACTTCAACCGAAGGTCCTTCATCAACCGAAGAAGCCTCAACACCTGGAAGCTCAGTACCACAAGAAACACCTAAACCTCATGTTTTTCAAAGCTTATCAATTGAGGGGGAACATAATGATATGACACTCGGTTACGATAGCCAATCTGAGCCAGAAGAAATAATTAATGCTGAACTAGACCCAACCTTTGATCTGAATTACCCTCCTCTTATCAAATGGACCAGAGATCATCCTATTTCTCAAATAGTTGGTGATGTATCTGAAAAGGTTCTGACCCGATCACAACTGAAGGCAAAACAAACATCCTTATTTTCAAAAGTTGAGTTTTGTATGTTTAACTCATTCGTATCAAAAGTTGAACCGAAGACAGTTAACTCTGCCCTAGATCACTCTGATTGGGTTCAAGCAATGCAAGACGAACTGAACGAATTTGAAAGGAACAAAGTCTGGCGCCTCATTCCAAATCCTCCAGATGCTTCGGTTGTTGGTCTCAAATGGGTTTTTAGGAACAAAATGGACAAGGAAGGTAATGTTATAAGGAACAAGGCTCGTCTGGTGGTAAAGGGATACTGTCAGGAGGAAGGGATAGACTATGAAGAGACTTTCGCTCCAGTAGCTAGGCTAGAATGTGTTAGAATATTTCTGGCTTATGCTGCTCACAAGAACTTTGAGGTTTTCCAAATGGACGTCAAGTGTGCATTTCTCAATGGAGAACTTGAAGAAACTGTGTACGTGGAGCAACCTCCTGAGATCGTGAACGAAAAGCATCCAAATCATTGCTATATTCTGGATAAAGTTGTGTACGGCCTCAAGCAAGCTCCGAGAGCCTAGTATGAAACGCTTACAAAATTTTTAAAGATGTCTAAATTTAAACAAGGTTCGGTTGACCCAACCTTCTTTCGCAAAAAGGAAGGTAACCACCTTATGATAGTTCAAATTTATGTCGATGACATCATCTTTGGCTCCACGAATCCCAACTTAACAGCTGAATTCAGAAAGCTGATGGAGACTAAGTTTGAAATGAGCTCAATGGGTCCTATTAACTTTTTCCTTGGTTTAAACATAAGACAGGGACCCGAAGGCATCTTTATTAATCAGGAAGCTTACACGAAGACTCTCCTAGCAAAGTTTGGTATGATGGGAGACACAAAAGTCAAAGTCCCAATGGCATTCGGCACCAAGCTTACCCCATCCCTAGACAAACCGGCTGTCGATATCACGCTCTATCGTCAAATGATTGGCTCACTGATGTATCTAACTGCTAGCAGACCTGATATTATGTTTTCTGTGTGTTATTGTGCTCGATTTCAGGCAAACCCACGCGAACCTCACATGCTTGCAGTGAAGAACATCTTACGCTATCTCAAGCGAACCACCTCCTTAGGTCTATGGTATCCATCCAACTCAGGCTTCTTTGTTCAAGCCTATTCTGATGCTGACCTTGGAGGATGTGGACTCGACCGTAAAAGCACAACTGGTGGCTGTCAATTCCTTGACGGGAAGTTGGTCAGCTGGCAATCCAAGAAACAAACGTGTGTGTCATTGTCCACTGCCGAAGCGGAATACATTGCAGCTGCATCCTGCACATCACAAGTGATTTGGATCCAAAGTCAACTTCGAGACTATGGACTCAATATGAACAAGATCCCACTATATCGTGACTCTGAAAGTGCAATTAGGATCTATCATAACCCAGTGCAACACTCCAAAACCAAACACATAGCACTGAGGTATCACTTCATCAAAGATCACGTGGAAGATGGAAACGTCGAAGTTCACTTCGTAAGAACCACTGATCAACTGGCTGACGTCTTTACAAAAGCTCTTCCTGAAGCATCATTCAATAAAATATTGCAAGGACTAGGTATGATGGAATCAGAGTCAGTTCCTCACACTACCTCTCAAACTCAAACGTAAGAACCGAAACCAACCGAACGTTCGGGTTCGGTTCAACTATCTGACTCACTCATTACTTCAAAGGTAGTTTTTCTCTGTTGTATATTTCTTGTACAATTTTGTTTTTCCTCGTATTAAAATTATTTTTCCTTGTTTGCCTAAATTTCTTGGTTCCTCAAAATTTTATTGAACCGAAACCAACCGAAGGTTCGGGTTCGGTTTTTAAAAATTTTCTAGAACCGAAACCAACCGAAGGTTCGGGTTCGGTTTTTCAAAATTTTCAAGAACCGAAACCAACTGAACGTTCGGGTTCGGTTTTTCATATTCTTTCCAAAGTTTTTTTTATGTCTTATTTTTTTTAAGTCTTATTCTTTTTCTTTTCCTCTTACTTTTTTTTTTTTAATCTCAAAAACTCCAAAAATATTTTTTTTATTTTATTTCTTGTGTGTTCATGTTCGTTTATGGGGATAAATTTGATGAAATACCTAAGTGTCCCTAGAAGCATGCTGTTGTATGTGTCTCAAGCCTCATAAGATTTTGAATAATGGCCTTCATGACCTGGTATACACAAACCTTGTCTTCCCAATAAGGCCAACTCATTTATTCTAATCGTGAGCTACCTCACTCTTTTCTCACATGAGTTAAGAGTTTCCTGCTTGGTCCTTATTTTCGCAGCAGAGGTACTACGTTCTCTTACACCATCTCCACTTTACTTCTCCACTACACTCATTCCATCATAGTAACCCTTGAGACTCTCAGAAATTACCGCTGAGGTTTATGGTTACACAACATCTGTGTTTATGATCTTAGTCTCGTGTCACTACGAGCTAAATGAAACCCAAAATTCAACACCTAATGAATTGACAGTGACCAATTAAGTTGCTCAAGTTTTCACTAAAGGATTGACGAATGTACCCTATTAAAATCTCCAATTTTATGAGATTCCTATGAAATTGTTAAAACCCATAACATTTCTTCCCTTGGGATCTAGTTCTTATTTTTCTTATTGCGATTTTTTTTTCCAAGCCACTCTTATTTAGCCTAATTAAAAGAAGCCTTTCAACATTTCTTAATAAATGGTTGATCGTAATTTAACGGGAATCCACTTTTAAACCTTAAGTTCTCTCTTGTCCTGTGGCATTAAATGCGCGTGTGGAAATAGTAACGGCTTGTCCCTATGAAACGGTGCTTGTTGGGCGGCGTGATCCTAGGAACCTGACACTCTCTCTCCTACGTGATCATCGCACGCCCCAACTGTCATCCATCTGTCACTCAACAACCCGGTTCAAATTTCCATAAGAGATTTGAAACGATTTTTCTCTCTCCTATCACCCACTATAAATAGCCCACTACACCACCTTTTACCTCTTTACCACCTTCAAAATTTCCAGAGCACAAATACTCCCAAACAGTTTCCTGTTCATCATCTTCTTCATACCTGCAAAAATGGCTGATTCTTCTTCTGTTCATGCTACCTCACAGATCCTTCCCATTCGCCCACAATAATGTCTGGTCATTGATCTTAACCCACTGGCGTACGACTCCTATATATCGCCGGTCATAGAGTGTTTGAAGTATTCCCAACTTGTTCCGGCTCTCTCCAGAATCGAATCTGTGCCGATGGTGGCCTTATCGCAGGTCTACGCGACTGCATACTACGACAAGGCCGTCGACCGGGTGTTTTTCGAGATTGCAGAACACAAAACCTCAGTCTCTCGCCAACGTTTCTGCACCTTGCTAGGGTTTGCTGTTGACCCTTCAAGAGTTCATCCGGAGTCGATTCAGATTGGTCATCTGTATAACATGTTTTACAACATGGGATACACAGAAGTTCTTACCTCTGTTGCTAAATTCAAAAAGTCATGCCTGCCGCCACAGTGCAATGGCCTATTTACAGTCCTCTTCAAGGGCTTGTCGGAAAGAGGCTCAGGATCAGACGGTGCAAGTCGTCTTTTCCTAACCATAATGTACGGGGTCTATAATGGGATTAACCTGGACTATGGGTTTGTCCTATGGCAACAACTTATTCAAAGTCTCTCCTCATCATCCCGACACTCTGAGGTGTCGTTGGCCCGCTTCTGGATCCTGATTACAAAATGGGCCATGGATAGATTTGATGTTCCTACTGTTGACGGTGCATCGATGTCTTCTGTTGGTACTTTCCATACCAAGAAGATCATCGTCTCAGATGCATCGAAGTTTTCCTTCATTGGCTCCATCCCGGAGTCAATGTATGGCGACGTGCCCTCTAACAGCAGGTTGATTCGGAAGATCAAGGAGCTAAGGCCATCTGGTCCAAGGGAACTGACACCGGATATGCTCAGGTCGATTCACGATGCAGAAAAACCGGTGAGCAGGGGCAAAAAGGCGGAAAAAGGGAAGCATGCGTCCAAAGCTCCAAAGGGACCTTCTCCCAAAAAGAGGAAACAAACGAAAGCTGCACAATCCCCCCAGCCAAAGAGGAGGAAGACTCAACCGAAGCGAAAGCTTATTATTCCCTCTTCTTCAAGTGACTCTGAGGGTGAGAGTTTGGGTTCTGACGGCTCTCAAGGAGCCGAATCTCCTCAACGCGGCAACACACCACCTCGTTCCCCTACCCCAGAAATGGCACTTCCCAATTCCCCAGTTCCTTCACCTCCACCAATCTTTACAACTACAACCGAATCACCTCACGTAACCGAACCACCTCAAACCAAAACCCATACAATCGAAACTACCCATACTCAACCACCACCCAAAATTATACCAACACCCACTCAACCTAATCCTACCAAACCCACAACACCCCCAACTTCACCACCCCCTTCCTCTCCTGAAAATGCCTCTGAGGGTGAAAACCCTTATCTTGGTGGTGAAAATATGATCTTCGATTTGGTCTACTATAGTCCGTTTCAGGTTCAGAGTGACGAGGAGGATGATGCTCCAGTAACAAAGAAGCATCTCAAAGAGCTCAACGAGAAGATTGACCTACTTCTCGCCTCCTCTTCCAACCAGCAGTCCTCTCTTTCTGAAGCTGCCCTTCAGAAAATTGTTGATGCCTTCTCCAGGGCTCAACATGATTCGGTGGCTTCAGCAACTGCTGCAATTGATGCATCCACTCGAGCCTGTGAGACAGCGACCGAAAAAGTCGATAAACTATTTTCTGATGCTTCTACCCTGCTGAAGTCCTTGCAGGAAAGTGTCAATGCCACCAAGACATCTTTGGAACCAATTGTTCAACAATTGGCCAACTTTGTCTCATCGGAGTTGCCTTCGTTCGCTACTCTTTGCCAAAACATAAGCGACGACAACTCGGCCCTTCGTGCCTCCATTGATGCTCGCCTCGCCAAGCTACAAGAAGATCTTGCAACCGAGCGTTCGTTGATGGACGATCTGGCAACCAAAACAACCGCCCTTGAGGTCAAAACAACTCAACTCTCCCACTCCCAACAACAACTGGAAGATCTTCGATCCGAAAGAGAGGTGATCAAGATGTGTGTTTCGGATGTCCACGCCGCTATATCCAACATTCTGGAAGCACACGATCCCATCTTAAACTTTTCGGTGAGGCGTTCACTTGCTGAAAAACTCTCTCCGGCCATCGATCTTCTCAACAAAGTTGAAGGGCTACCTAGTTTTGTGTCCATTCCGAAACAAGGGGGAGATGAGAAGTCAAGATCGAAACCACCTCCTTCCTCCAAAGCTACTCACACGACCGAACCATCTCCGACTGGTAAAGCCTTAGGCTCAGGTGTGAAGAACAAAGGCAAAAACATAGCTGAGGAAGAAGATGAAGAAGGAGACAAGGAGACCATTGCTGACATTTTAAAAAGAAAGAACAGTCGTAAGGTTGACGAAGATGCCAGTCGTGTGGCGCGAGAAGCTGAAGAAGCCGAACGCAAACAAAAAGAAGCCCACGATCTCCTTGAGAGCCGAAAGACTCTCTTCCCTTCCTGGACCAGGGAACGTTTGATTAAAGAGGTCATTGAAACTCCTAGCATTTTATGGCTCGAGCCGGTTATCTCGTTCGACTGCAACAACACTGTCGATTCGCAGTTCGATATGCCGCTGACTCGAAAGGCGTTCATCTTCCACGTCTTCTCAAACATATTTGAAGTCCCTCACCCGAATGCTGAGCTTGACAGGGAGCTCATTGACTTCTATCTGGCGGCTGCTCATCCACAATACCTTACTTGGAGCGCCCAGAAGATTGTAAATGTTCGGGTGCTGAAACCTTATACCGAAGGTCGTTTTATAAATGTTCGGTTCAAGTTGATTCGGGGATCTGCAAGAACTGCTCATATTATCTCCCTGGCAGATCTACCGAATCTAAATCCTCATGATTAGATTGTCCTGTATAATATCCTTTTGACTAATGAAGCCGAATATGGTCCCATTCTAGACCATGTCAAAAGGATGTTAGCCTGCTACATCATGGAGGTTGCCCTAATGGATCAGGAGGTCGCCACAGTCTTCAAGAAGAAACCAAAGATTGCTCCTGTGGGATCGGCCAGTGATCTCAACCAAATGCTATTGGGCAGGATCGACCCGAGACGCAACTCGGTTATGTTCACTAGAGCGGAAGGACAGAAATGTCTCTTCGCTTTAGCTAACAAGCATCTTTACACCACAACTTGTTTGGAGCATGTGTTATTCATCATCAAAAGGTGTAAAGAGAACTCGGCTGATGACATCAAGTACTTCGAAGATATGATTAATTGGTACATCCGGTTTAGACAGACCATTCTCTCCATCACCAAATGTCTGTTTAGCACCGTGAAAAAGAAGGTACCTGCTTCAGCTGCTGGCCCAAGTAACTAGTGAAGGTCTCGCTCCAAATTGACGTAAAAGGGGAGATTGTTGGGATGAAGTTTATTTTGAATATTGCGTCTTTTTGGGCTCGATAGCATAAGTTATTTTGTATTCCGGTTTGGGCCTGTCTAGCCGTGAACCTTTTATGTTTTGTATATAAGTTTACGCTTGCATGCATATTAGGTTAAGGTTTTTAGAGATCTGCGAAATAGCGATTCATCCAGAAGATAACAGGTTTCTTTAATCGTTCTTGTAACCTTCCAATCCTCTACAGTTGATGTTCTTAATAGAGCTCTTCTGAGGATTTTGTTTAATAATTCGACACGTTTGATTCAATCTTGACTTGTTCTTATTATTGCGTTCATTCAGTTTTATATTTACATACTTGTTCAAGATCTAATCGATCTTTATAGATTAAAGGTTGGTTTAATCTCATCATCCTTGCATGTTAGTTGATTTTAAACACTAAATCCACGCCAACATATGCCATTATATGTCATTTAGGACTCGTTGTGTCTCGGGACTTTGTTCGTGGAAGTACTCATCCTTACGCGCATATTCGAGTGAATCACCCACATATGGTGAGTTCATACCCCTATAATTAATTTTTTTAAACTATTTTAAATGCTTTGAAGGGGGGATACAAGTTGAACACAATGACAATTGTGTAAATGTTTTGCTACAAACAACATTTTAACAGATTGCTTATGTATTTATAAGAGATCAAAACATTTCAAAAACTCTTTTTAAGTTATGTTACTTTATATATTATAAAACTCCTTTTTAAAGTACAATCACAACCTAGTAGATAAATGAGTCTTTTCTTCAAGTCAATAACAGTTCAAAGTAAGCATACTAGACACTAGAACACAGAGAACATACTAGACACTAGAACAAAGAGAACATACTAGACACTAAAACAGAGAGAACATACTATAAACAGGAACACGGAGGTAGATACAATACACTAAAACATATAAAACATACTATAAAGAGAAACAGAGAGGAGCATACAATATACTATAACAGTAGAACAAATCATGATTAACATAATTATACTAATGATTCCCAGTAACCTAGGAAGGGAACATATCACTAACTCATTGTTCTAAACAAAAGGTGATAATAAAAGTGGTATAATGGATATATATATATATATATATATATATATATATATATATATATATATATATATATATATATATATGGGGTACATATACAAAGTACGATACTTATTTATAAAGGGGTACATCTACAAAGTACCGGATATTAATAAATAAAACACACACACACACACACACACATATATATATATATATATATATACACACACACAAAACATACATCATTACAAGCGACAAACTGAACAGTCGAGTCTAGTACATTCAGTAGGAAGATGCCAATAATGCTAACTTTATGATTCCTTAGTTTATACATCAGGTATATACATTAATCGAGTCCGACAGATAGTAGGATGTGTGCTTTCCGCTTCATTTCTTGTTCCTTGTTTGGTTGTGGGGTTAAAGTAGATGAACACAGTCTACTATCTATCCTATCTTAGCTATATATATATATATATATATATATATATATATATATATATATATATATATATATATATATATATATATATTCTGTATACATCAAGTTATCGTAAGGAGTACCATGTGACAACCCGAAATTTCTACTCTGTACAAAATATCAAGTCAATAGAAGTCATAACAGTTGCTGTTAATTTTCAGACTTTTTAGAATAAGTTTGAGTATTTTAGGATTTACACTTTAAGAGATATCAGGAGAGAGGATGCACTAGGGTTTATTGTGCAACATTATTATTCCAAAACTCCAAGAAATTATATTTTACTTCCTAAATAAAATATTTACAGCCAAAAACGCTAAATTTGGGAGTATATATATAAGACAATTAGTCATTATTTCCAAATCTTAAGATCCAAATATGTTTCTCTCTCAAGTATCATCCAAAAGTTTTTCAAGATCTTCAATCTAGTAAGTGTTTCTAGCCTTCTTAAGTGGTTATATGAGTTAATCTAGTGTTTTAACACACTTCTTACCGTAAACCCTTCTTTAGGGGCCAAATGTGACCCTAGTCCCTTCCTATGCCTTAGTAACTAACATGGATCCATTCCTTGATGAGCTAAGGACTTGAAAAACCCCAAAAGACCATAAACCATATGAGTTTACGGTAGTAAACTCAAAGGAAAATGGTATAGGAACCGTAAACTCCATTTGGGAGTGAAATGGTGCCCTAATCCCTTCCATAGACACATACTTCAAGTAGAAAAGCTTCTAGGGACTTTTAAGGCTTCAAATCTTCAAATGGTCAAAAGAGGAGGAGCTTACGGCCATAAACTCAAGGGTTTATGACCGTAAACTCATTTGTTGATTACCATAAAACCGTAAACTCCATGATGGAGTTATCCTTGAACCCCAAGCACACTAGCCATGCCCTAGAACACTTAGATGCAATCCTTGAGACTTATAACACTTATATAAGGTGTTTAGCATGTACTAGGGTATATTAACTTTGTTTATTAGTTGTTTAGAGACTAATTGGATACATATATGTGATATTATATGACGACTAGGATCCTTGGGTGTGTTCAAGACTTCACTTGACACATATCAATCCTGTTTCATCAGCTCATCCATACCACTCACTAAAGGTGAGTTCATACCCCTTAATCAATGGTTTAAATGTTTTAAATGCTTTTATGGGGGGATACAAGTTGAATACTTATAGTTATTATATCAATCACATGTGATTACTAACTACCAAACCAGTAGTTTTCTTACTGTTCAAACTGTTTACAAAACTGTTTTACTTCAAACTGGTTTACAAACTCTTACGTGTCAAATACCTTTTCCTTAAACTCTTTTATACTTATTATCAAATGCATGCCTATGTATGTATAGTTATATAAGTAATGTTTAAAGGGCTTAGGAAGGCTAGCTCGCTTTATCTCCCTTTCCTTGTTGGGATGTGGCTTTAGGGCATCGGTTATCCATCTGAAGGTCGTCTATCTATTAGTTATATATTATGTATACATATATAGACATAAAAGTTCTTTCAACCAGTTCCATACCTTTGGGTAGCAAGGGTTTACAAACATGATTATACACTACTAGTAAGCTACCATAAAGGTAGTTTAGGAAGATACTAAAACTATTACTAGAACAATGAAACATACAATAAGTTAGTTCATTCATGAGTCAATACGGGTAGTACACACAATTCATTACTATACATGCTAGATAGAGAGAGAACACATATTACAGCTAGCACACACAGAACATTATAGTACATATAGGCTAGACAGAGAAAGAGTACACTTTACAGTTAGCACATTCATTACATATACATTCATGCAGTTATGTGAACCATTAAACGGGTCATGGCACTTCCTGCCATGACCGTTTTTGTATCCAAAATCTCCTTAATTGGGGAGCGTATGAGTTTGCGTATAGATCTATACTGGATTGACTATCCTACACCTTGTTGCTCGCTACAGTGGGACTTGCAAGTCTACGGGTACCAAATGTCATTTCTTACGACATCTTAAATCGTTGTTTTACTAGAGTCGGTAGCAGGATACAGGTCAATCACATGTTACTTTAAATATCAATTGGTTTAAGGTAGTTAGTACACCAGTAGTCACTTATTACGAATACTACGGTACTATGATTTTTAACATTACATTCACTTCGTGAATATTCACACGATGCACGGTAATGTAAAAACTATATTTTTGGTAAATGATAGTTAGAATTAGGAAAATACACACTCTTACAAGAGACACACACAAATACTAGATGCCTTGGTAGAAGGCTACAATTAGTAGAAAACATAGGGTTTTCTAGGAGAGTTCAAACACTTTAAAAAACACCTTACAAAACATCTCACAAATGCTTTCATACAAACACAGACACTAATATACTTATGATCTCACCATCTTTAAGCTGATACTCGCTTTCAAAATAACTTGTATTCTCAGGTCACCAGTAGACAGGTACAGGTGCTAGGTTTTGAGAAGATGGAGTTCGTTCAAGACTCGTCTTTTATTTTGATATGTATATTTTGGTGTCTATATGACTTAACAGAACACAATTGTATGAAATTATATTATTAATGCAATGGATGATGTTTTTGCTTGTTTACTAATATTCATTGTTGTGATACTGTACATGACGTCCTCCGCCCCATAACGTTTCCACCATTCATGGTTTTGGGGTGTGACATACCAGGTATAGGCCAGGTTATAGGATACAAATTCAATACACCGTTTTCTAGTACAAAACATACTTTTCAAATAGAAGATTTGGTAAACAAAACTAGAAACTTTCTAGTAAAGGTTTAATACATTTTTTTAAACCAGCATAACTCAAACGACCTTAGGTGGTTAATTCTATAATACCTTAGTTTATACATCAGGGCTATATATAATTAATACCTTGTAGGTAGTTGGATGTGTGCTTTCCGACTTACTTCTTGTTCCTTGTTTGGTTGTGGGCTTAGGGAAAATTCACACAATTGACTATCTGCTCGATATTAGATTATATATAGCTAGTATGAACTAAGTGATTATAGAAGGAACTATTGCCATTTTCACTAGAAGAAATAAGGGTTTTCTTAGAGAATATTTTCACCAAATATAAAGGAACTATTACAGTCAACTCCGTGAGTACCAAGTGAATACGCTAGGGTTATATACAACGATGACCTAACAAACAATGGGATGTGTGTCTTCCGCCTTATTTCCTGTTCTTTGTTTGGTTGTGGGCTTAGAGCAGATACACACAATCGATTATTGGTTTACTCTGGGTTTTATATAACTTGTATCCATTTAGTACTCATAGAAAGGATTGTAGAGTCATTTTTACTTATCTTTCCTCAAAGCAGGAAATATAGGATTTTGTGGAGGAATAAGTGAACTTTTCTAAAAGAACTTACAACTTACTTTACATCACTAAAATCTTATGCACTCACCAGCTTAAATGATGATCTAATCTTTCAAAATAACTTGTATTCTCAGGAAACTAGTAGACAGGTATGCGCACTGGGATTCAGAAGATGAAGTATAGTAGCTTCACGTCTCATTTTGTTATTTACTTTTGGATTCAATCTTTTGTGAATCACTACTTGTAAACACTTTAATAATAATAAAATGGTTGTTTGTTACTATAACTGCTATGATACTTGTGTTTTGATACTAAACATGAAGTCCTCCGCCCCTGAATGTTTCTGGCGTTCCGGTTTGGGGTTGTAACAGATTGGTATCAGAGCATTGTTTATAGTGAACTAAGTATATCAACCGATAAAATATATACAACTATAAATACAATGGGGCCTAAGTGCTCTGGATAATAATATATTTTAAGGATATAACAATACCTTATAAAAGTATACATACATGCTGATACATATATACATAGTAGAACAAGTATCACAAGAAGAACATAACATAAGTATTTAAAGGTAGAACACGGCGGTCAAACCTGGACAGTTATGTAATCATATATGGGATAAATATATCCTGATCAACTATATTCATTTGAGATGTGACTGACATGTGTTTGGGAGTGATGCGGTGTTGCAACAATCTTAAAACTTACCCAACACTATTCAAGGGATTTCTAGATCTGAACAAAAAGTTAGAATACTATGGGAGTATTTTATGATACTATAAGACAAACAAACAAGTTTAAAACATACCAAGTTCATTACATTATAATACTATAGGAGTATTTTAGGCACTATAAATAACATATGTCATAATTTAAAAGACCCTTACGGATAGGTCTATTATTATGGAGTGTATACTTCCAAGGTTTTATATAATTGAGATTTTCTAGACTTAGAATTTGTGATATATGCTTCATTTCCTGTTCCTTGTTTGGTTGTGGTTTTAGAGTATGATCACTTATTCGAAGGTCTATTTAATCTTAAATTAAATATACAACTTGTATACATTGTGCAATTATAGGAGGACTCTGTAAGGATAATATTTCACTTAATCTCATAGATTCTTTAGACACTTCCATTCTCGCACGACGAACCCAGGTAGATGTAACGACTTCCTCATAGCAGTCAATAGAATAGTCAAGGAGAAACAAGAACAGGTTCATGAGAAGTTTTCAAAGAAGGATCAGCTAAAGCAACCAAAACGTCTTATGTGTCACACTAGTAAATAATAATCTTCTCTAACTTAATGAGCTAGTGGAGACACTGCTCACATTATGTGTTAGGATTATTTTCTTCCGTGCAACTGGTAACAGTTATTCAATTCATAGATATTCATTTGAGGATAGCCACTCCTGATTCATAAAGATTATTTTATATAGACTCCTTTATGAATTGTTTCCAAAAACCCTATGAACATCAGAACCAGATACACTCAGACCAGGGATAACTTAGTTTAAATATCACTAGTATAATACCTACTTCCATTCACCACCATGGGCACATCTCAGGAATGTTGTTAGAAACTTTTAGAATAGTCCAGCAAAGCGTGAATCTATTAAAGTATATTTAAATGTTGGAATGCATCTAGCGATGAACATCATTGCTCACGAGATCATTCTTCGCCATGCAACAGAATCGTGTCTTCACAAGAAGGAAACCAACCAACAGGCAAGACACCAATTCTGCAGATAGACTCTGCTACTTTTCAAGCTACTGGCACATTTTAATACTAATAACGCCAGCGGAAGCGGAAGCGGTGCCGGTTATGCTAATCATAATAGTAATCAAGGGAACTTGCGAGTGTCTGCTGACAAGGACACCCCATACCGCAAGCTTAAGAGCAATAAGCTAAAGTTATGGGACAACAAAAAGGGGAAAAAGTCGGCTCAAGGTTATACCGAGAGGCGACACCCGTAACTACCCCTGCGGTCACAACAACAGTCACAACATCTGGCACTTCATCTGCCACTATAAATGTCACACCCCCAAACCAGAACGGCGGAAACATTCGGGGGCGGAGGACGTCATATTCAGTATCATAACAGTTCATAGAAAGGAAAGTACACACCACCATACATATATAAAGGTTTTAAAAATGTTTACATAATTGTATTCATTACATGTTCAAAAGATAAATACATAAACATCTTTCAAAAGAAGTAATTAACGCCAGCGCGTTAATCCCAAAAGTTGATTTCCAAACCTGCATAGCGGTTCCCTGAGAATACAAGTTATTTCAAAGAGAAAGTGTCAACAATTAAGTTGGTGAGTTCGTAAGTGGTTTAGAAAAGTTGAATGCCATTCCAAAATGGGTGTATGTTTTCCAAGAAAATCCCTTATTTTCTTATAAAAGTATGAAATGCATGAGAGTATTTGTGTTTGAAAAATGCAGATAGTTGAACCAAGAAAATCCCTTATTTTCCTAATAGTTGTTTAATGTCCAAGACAAAAAATTGGAAGCAAGCCACATGCTTTTAAACATAGATCTATATAATAAACCTATCAGAGGATTTCCGTTTGTTAGATAAAGAATAGTTTTAATAACTACTCGTTCATCAATCAGAAGTACTATAATAATTGTGTATCCAATGAGTCTTATAGCCATACTAAACATAATATGCATGTAGTGACGTTCTTCAGGCGTCGTAGCGTTATGACAACTGTCACCCCAAAGGACGGACTGTAGCTAACAGTCAGGGCGCGGGATCATGACTTCTCGTATAGATCTATACACATTTGACACGTTCTCCTAACGGGAGACTCTGGTTATAGATAGAACTTGTAGCATTACTTTCTAATAAGAAAGTAGTATTTGAAGATATACATGTCTCATGGATTCTCAACTAAGTCTGTATTAAAGTGATAGTTTTGTATGCAAAGTTTATCCTTTTTCACAATGTTTAACAAAGCA
Organism: Lactuca saligna; assembly: GCF_052625555.1. Taxonomy (NCBI): domain Eukaryota; kingdom Viridiplantae; phylum Streptophyta; class Magnoliopsida; order Asterales; family Asteraceae; genus Lactuca; species Lactuca saligna. The sequence goes on from NC_136418.1 coordinate 76,430,230, forward strand.
TAAATCATAAGTTTTTAGAATGTATAAAACGACTTAGCAACGAAAGGTACTTTGAAATCACTATATACTTTGTATAAGTCTAATGTACGCAAAGTATGACAAGAGTTTTCCATAGTAGTAATGAATTCCAAGTGATTCATTCGATAAAACAAGTGAAGTGAAACTTTATAAAATACACGATAATAACCGTATGTTTACCTGTATTCCTCCCCACCCCCCCCCCCTAAAAGAGTATAAAAGCATTTAAAATGTATTTAAAGTGTGTTTGAAGGGGGTATGAACTCACTTGATAGTTTGAAGAAGGTGTGACGAAAACCAAGCAGAACTTTGGCTTGAAAAAGCGGATTTTCTCGGGATTCTCGGGAATCTCGGGAGTAAAATCGACCTTCGGGACTTGCACAAAATGACTAGGGCTTCGGGGTAGTGCGGGCACGGAAAACAAGGCAAAACGCAAGAAAAGTGAGAGAGAATGAGCAATTTTTCCGGGAACCCTCGCATCTCTATTTATAGGAGGCTGGAACCGCCTCGGTACGCGGGGCGTACGCTCGTACGCGCGGCGTACGCGTACGTCATGCATGACCGAGTCCTCGACTGCCTCGGACTTCGGATGGGACGGGGGTAGGCTCGCATAGGGGTGACATGGACGATCCGAGGCCAAGGCCTTGAGTACGCTGGGCGTACTCGTGTACGCAGGGCGTACTCGCATGACTCAGACTTCGGATAATACCGAAGTTTTCAATAAAAATATATATTAATTATTTATCAAACTTCAAAAATTCATATCTCCTTCATACGAACTCCGTTTTCGACGTTCTTTATATCCACGCGTAGGTGAGACTAGGATCTACAACTTTCGTTTAGATTCCGTTGGCAAATTCCGAAATTATTTTTATTATTTATTTTTTTTAAAAGGTCGGGGTAAGAAAATTCGTTAAAAATTCAAAACTTTTTCATACGATGTCCGTTTTGGGCGTTCTTTTTATGTACGTTTGTAGTTTAACGAAATCTATGACTTTCATTTAGACACCTAAGGTCAAAAAGTATTTTATTGAAACTTTGCATTTTTACGTAACTTCGTATTGCCGGTTTTTGTTGGAAAACTTAGAATGGTCATAACTTCTTCGTTATAACTCGGATTTTAGTGTTCTTTATATGCTTGGAAACCTTAAGAGGATATTTACTACATAGCGTACTCCGAACAGAGCTTTTGAATACTTCATTTTTCGATGATATTCTAATCCCTTTTTCAAAGAGGTTACAAGACTCGATCTTCAATGATCTGAAATGACGGGTTGTTACAATAAACTCCGTCAAACGATATGTTGGGAGTCTCCCTAGGTGCCGCAAATGCACCTACCACCATAACGAAGCTTGTCGAGGGGTGTATGGTTCCAATTGCAGCAGGAAGGGGCACACTGCCCGGTTCTGCAGGGCACCACCTCAATCGATCTCCCAAGTCCCCGGAGTTGCAGTAAACTAGGCATGTTATGGCTGTGGTGAGACAGGACATTACAAGAGGGACTGCCCGATGACGAGGAACTCAGGCGCGGATGGACGGATTCTGAGGATCACCGCAAGAGAATCTAACCTGGAGTCCCCAGCGACCAACGATACGCCTTCGGATTATAATTGCTTTAAACATTAATTTATATTTATATAAGATTAAAACTTGGGGAATTAATTAAAAGTAATTATAATAACACACTCATGTGAACAAGTCACAACATACACAAAGGAACTAAAGATCTGTTCTGGGAAGCTATGATGGCTTAGTTTATACATTAGGGTTGTGTATAGCTGAGATGTTGCAGACTCGGAGTGAGTGATTCCGCCTTAATTCTTGTTCCTTGTTTGGTTACGGATTTAGGGCAGAGTTACTCAGTTTACCGTCTTATTCATCTTAATTATACATAACTTGTATATGTCAGGCGATCATAGTGGTACCGAAGAGGATCATAATTTAGAGTATCGACACTAGTTATCAAAACACTGCACTATTAGTACTTGCTCATCGCGGTACGATTTGTGGCAGTGGTAATATCAAGGGTAAAACAGAAAGCACTAGAACATTTACACCGAGTACTTTGTCGAACACACCAGGAATACACTATCGTATAACAAGCGGTTCTTTCAAATCGGCCTAACTTTTGTTTCAGTAAAGACTCTGTTGTCATCATTCGTCATGAGTTGGCATGGTCCTCACCATACTAAGTTCATATGTTTCCATCACCTTTGTCGTCAAATTCACGAAACCCTCGTCATCCGTAATGATAGCCCAACCCAGACCTCGAAATCGTCTACCTCGTATTCTATACCCCAAAGTACCCATGCGAAGAGTACTTTTCCCTCCAAAGCCTTGATGTCATATATTCAGCAGATCTTCCAATTTACCACTCGTCCAACAGATCAAGTTCAAGCACAGAGGCTAAGGACAAATACAGTCCACCTATAATTAATAAGTGTATACGTGAGGGTGGTATATTATTATGATTATACAGATTTAGTATGTGTGTTTCCACCCTAGCTCCTATTCCTTGTTTGGTTGTGGACCTGTGGTAAACTCGCACGTCTAATCGTCTTACTAATATTAATTATATACGACACGTATACACGAGGTAACAATAGATGGACCAGGTATGAATCCTATCATGGACACTAGGGCAAAGTTGCCCAGGTCTACGAGTGGGTATTCTACCAATCAGAGGAGCACAACCCCAATAGTACTGCTAAGAAAGCTAATTTCGGGACGAAATTCCATCTATGGGGGGATGATGTGACAACTCGAAATATTTTTCCTTGGAACTCCAGCCATTCAATTCAACCGAGATTCATACTTGTTTCTACTATCAATTAGCATAGTTAAGGATCATTTTAAGGGTTCTAATCTCAGTACATTCAAGCATTGGGTATAGGATTGAGTTGCTTAGTTTTTTCGCGTTGATATGGCCGTACACATGGGTGTACGGATTTACACCCATGTTGACCTTGCACCCACCTCCATATGTAGAGTATCCCTTCATTTGTAGTCATTTCTTACACTTCCAAGTTTAGAAAATCAATTCTCTCTCAAGTATCATCGAGTTCTTCATCCTTGATCTTCAAAAACGTAAGTGATTCTTCCATCTTCGAGTTTTTATCCTTCTTAATCATGTATCATCCTTTGATTTCATCCATGAAAATCATCTTTTTCGGTAGATCATCAAGATCTTCATATTTCACCAAGAACACACACTTGTTCTTGGTGGCCGTGAACCCCCTTTGAGCCTCCAAAACATAAGTATCCTTTCCTTATGCTTAGTATACGTTAGAAACTCGTGCTAAACACCTTAGCTTGGATCATTTAGCTGGAACAAAAGGAGTGTACGGCCATACACCCTTGCATGGTCGTACACACCTCAAAACACCCCAAAAGGGGCTCCAAAATGAGAACATAGTTCATAATAATGATGAGCAATAGACCCACAAGCTTCCCCATGCTTCAAACACCCTCTTATGCATCTTTCACTATGAGTGTATGCCCGTACACTCCATGGCCATACACCCATGGCCGTACACTACATGGTTAGGCCGTATACACCCCCTTAGTGAATCACATGTGATTCTAACACTTAGTCCAAGTGTTTCCTATTCCCCAAGGGTATTTCCTAGCATGTTAGTTTCTTTTAAACACTAAATTCATGCCATTATATGTCATTTAGGACTCGTTGTGTCTCGGGACTTCGTTTGTGGAACTAGTCATCCTTACACGTATATTCGAGTGAATCACCCACATAAGTTGAGTTCTTACCCCTATAATCAATCTTTTAAACTATTTTAAATGCTTTTAGGGGGGGGGGGGGGGAGGGGAATACAAGTTGAACACAATGATAATTGTGTAAATGTTTTGCTACAAACATCATTTTAATAGATTGCTTATGTATTTATAAGTGATCAAAACATTTCAAAAACTCTTTTTAAGTTATGTTACTTTATAGTTTATAAAACTCCGTTTTTAAAGTACAATCATAACTTAGTAGATAAATGAGTCTTTTATTCAAGTCAATAACATTTCAAATTAAACATACTAGACAGTAGAACAGAGAGAACATACTAGACACTAGAATAGAGTGAACATACTAGACACTAAAACAGAGAGAACATACTAGACACTAAAACAGAGAGAACATACTATAAACAGAAACAAGGAGGTAGATACAATACACTAAAACATAGAAAACATACTATAAAGAGAAACAGGGAGGAGCATACAATATACTATAACAGAAGAACAAATCACGATTAACATAATTATACTAATGATTCCCAGTAACTTAGGAAGGGAACGTATCACTAACTTATTGTTCTAAACAAAAGGTGATAATAAAAGTGGTATAATGGATATATATATATATATATATATATATATATATATATATATATATATATATATATATATATATATATATATATATATATATATATGGGGTACATCCACAAACTACCGGATTTATTTATAAAGGGGTACATCTACATAGTACCGGATATTAATAAATAAAACACACAAATATATACAAAACTTACATTATTACAAGCGAAAAACAGAACAGTCGAGTCTAGTACATTCAGTAGGAAGGGGCCTATTATGCTAAGTTTATGATTCCTTAGTTTATACATTAGGGATATACATTAATTGGGTCCGATAAATAGTAGGATGTGTGCTTTCTACTTAATTTACTGTTCCTTGTTTAATTGTGGGCTTAGAGTAGATGCACCTACTCTACTATCTATCCGATCTTAGCTATATATATATATATATATATATATATATATATTCTGTATACGTCAAGTATTCATAAGGAGTACCGGGTATAGGTCAGGTTATAGGATACAAATTCAATATGTCACACCTCGAAACCGATGGCGGAAACGTTCCGGGGCAGAGGACGTCATGCGTAGTATCACAATAGTTGTATCATAATAAGCGAAGTAAACACAACCATTACATTATAATATGAATATTCACATTGTTCAAAAACATGGTTTTTTTTGCATAACAGTATATAACAAAAGTAAAAGACGTGACTCCAAAATGCTCCGTCTTCTCCAAAAGTTGAGAAGAGTACCTGTCTAATGTTTCCCTGAGAATACAAGCAGTTTAAAATATTAGCATAAAGCTGGTGAGTTAACAAGCGTTTAATTTTGGTGAAAGAAATGTTTCTTTGATTCTTTGAAAAGTTGTTTCCCAAGAAAATCCTATATTTTCTTATGAAAGAGGTTTGATTATCCATTAGTTATACATTAAACAGCCTGTTTATGAAAGGTTAAGTTATCCCAGGAAAATCCTATATTTTCCTTAAAAGTTGATACTTGATTATCAATTATGGTACGAGGTATACAAGTATCTACCATACTTGTATCGGTAGATGCAGTTTCCTTGAAAAACCCTGGTTACTCGCTGTGAGATGTATTAGCCTTATTACATAAATAAAATTAATAAAATAGGTAGTGAACTAGATCCTGAGTGCATTACTGATGTCCTTTAGTAATCAAACCAGTTATTACTTTTAGGTTAGTTCACTTATTTCATTATTACATAAGTAAATTTTCGCTACATAAGTTGTGAGTGCCATAACCGTACTTAGACTGGATAAGGCACCAAACGGGGGCGAGTATCTTTTATGAATTTGTCATCCCTGAACCTAATTGTTCCGCTGTAGCTAGCATCGAGGGTGCGGGATAGTCAGTCCCATATAGATCTATACACAATGGTCACTCTCTCCCTCCAAGAGATTCTGGTTATAAGTCGTAGTCCTCCACTCACGAATCCGATGGAGTGTTACCAAGGACATGTCTCAAACTTAGCCTAACAAATTTACAAGTAATAGTATGAAAATCCTGCTTATGATTTACATGAATCCTTTATAATATAATACATATTATAACATGATTCACAAGTTTCTTGCTTTAGAATTGAAAACTGTTTCTACTAGTTGATTCGTTAATCGTTTGGTAAAACTGTTTTCTGAGTTAAAAGCATGCTGAACATATAATCATTTTGTGCAAAATAAGATAATTTAAGTAGAATTTTCCTTGTAATTTTGCTTTTATCCCCCCCCCCATGAAAACATGAAAAACTCGGATAAAGCGTAGGGGTATGAACTCACTGTTTGATGTAGGATCTGGGTGTATGATCGGTTACGAATTCTGAGTCTCAACCGATGTTTCATATGTAAGTGGATCATATTAACATGTGATAACACATATGTGTGTTAGAATTAGGGTGTTTCATGGCTAAACATGATGGAAAACCACCATAAAGACTTGGAAATGCTTGTCGGGACCTATATGATCAAACAAGGGAGGAGTATGGCCAAAAGGGTGTGTGTGTGGCCAAGGTGTGCGGTCAGCAAGTGTGTGTGGTTTCACACAGGAGTGTGCAGCCATACGGAGGGTGTGTGTGGCTGCACACAGGAGTGTGCAGCCATACACTCCTCATTTGTGCCCGAAATGTCGATTTTGAGGTGTTCTAGTGCTAATACCATGTCCTACTACTGAATAAAGGCCAAACTCTTCACTTTGGAGAGCTTTAAGGTGTGTATGGTCACCGTATGTAGGTGTGCGGCCATACACCTTCAAAGGATGAAGAACACGAAGAACACTATGAGTTTTAGGCTTAGAGTCGGGTGTCTTACCAGTATAACAAGCTGAATGATGAAGTAGTTCACGTTTTTGAGGCCTTTTGAGTGTTCTTTGATGAAGTTTTTAGAGAGAGAAATTAGTGAAAGAATGTAGAGTACAGCCAAAGGAAAGGAATGAGTGAAGGGGTCCCCTTATATATATATATATATATATATATATATATATATATATATATATAAGGGGGAGTGTGCGGCTGGAGGGTAGGTGTGCGGCCGCACACTCATGTGTACGGCCGTACACTCCTCCTGAGAGAGTGTATGGCCCGAATGTTGTACTACGACTTGGTATTACTCAACCTAGAACTCAACCTTTGGTTATACGAGGCTTAGAAAGTATCATTACAACCTTAAACGGTGTTAAATGACGGTAAAATCGAGTTTAATATTGATAACATTACTAATCTTACAAGTTATAAGTTTCGGGTTGTCACACAATACACCGTTTTCTAGTACAAAACATACTTTTCAAATAGAACATTTGGTAAACAAAACTAGAAACTTGCTAGTAAAGGTTTAATCCATTTATTTAAACTAGTATAACTTAAAGAACCTCAGGTGGTTAATTCTATAATACCTTAGTTTAAACATCAGGGTTATATATAATTAATACCCGATAGGTAGTTGGATGTGTGCTTTCTGCGTTACTTCCTGTTCCTTGTTTGGTTGTGGGCTTAGGGCAGATTCACACAATTAACTATCTGCTCGATATTAGATTATATAGCTATTATAAACTAAGTGATTATAGAAGGAACTATTGTGGTTACTGTTTTTACTAAAAGAAATAAGCGTTTTCTTAAAGAATGTTTTCACCAAACATAAAGGAACTATTAGAGTTAACTCCGTGTGTACCAAGTGAATACGCCAGGGTTAAATACAACGATGATCTAACAAAAAATGGGATGTGTGCCTTTCGCCTTATTTCCTGTTCCATGTTTGGTTGTGGGCTTAGGGCAGATACACACAATCAATTGTTTGTTTACTCTAGGTTTTATATAACTTGTATCCATTTAGTACTCATAGAAAGGATTGTAGAGTCATTTTTACTTATCTTTCATCAAAGCAGGAAATATAGGATTTTATGGAGGAACATGCGAACTTTTCTAAATGAACTTACAACTTACTTTACATCGCTAAAATCTTATGAACTCACCAGCTTAAATGTTGATCTACTCTTTCAAAATAACTTGTATTCTCAGGAAACTAGTAGACAGGTACGCGCATTGGGATTCAGAAGATGAAGTATAGTAGCTTCATGTCTTGTTTTGTTATTTACTTTTGGATTCAATCTTTTGTGAATCACTACTTGTGAACACTTTAATATTAATACAATGGTTGTTTGTTACTATGACTGCTATGACACATGTTTTGTGATACTAAACATGACGTCCTCCACCCTCGAACGTTACGCTGTTCCGGTTTGGGGGTGTGACACCTTTAAGTTGTATTTCAATCTTCACTATGAAACAATTTGATCAAATTAAAAGTTTCAACAATAACGAATAAAATTCGTCAGTGAAATTTACTAAGTATCTGTCGACAAATCTATTCATGGATTGAAAAGATTACATACATCACTTATGTATAATTCTTTGTCAAGCCTTGTGTTCTTTAACTACTAATAGATAAAGACACTTGTGAATCATCTTCCCATATAAATAGGATTCACATATATCAAATGAATCAAGCTCATTTGCCTTAAAAAATTTCATGATTTTGAAGTTGGTATATGTGTTTCATATTTATATAGTTATGATGATTATGACATAGATAAGTTTCAATCAAATATCATTTGATTATTTAGGTGTTATGATTAGAACTATTAATTTAATGAAAGCTTATAGATTTACTTCATAAATGACATTATGAGAAAGTATTCTTAACATAGAATACATCATTTCAGAACATGAATGTGAACATCAATTAAACGATAAGTAAATCTAGATTTATGAATAAATTTACAACTGTTAAATGTCCCTATTTAGATTTATGCATAAATTTAAAACTGTTAAATGTCCCTATAAGAATAAGTACAAAAAAATCTATTGTTTAAAGAAAGACTATAACAACACTTGTTACATCTTCAACACGAAATTCCACTCGTTTGTAATCAGTTGATTATTTCTTCCAATCATCAACACATAATATCAGTTATTAGTGTAACCTGAAGTATAACATACTCAAGTGAAAGATGGCAAAAATAAATATTTTTATCATATAGATATTTAAAGTCTTGTCCAAGTCAGACTTCTTCAACTAGATGAGATTGGAGAATCAATTCTTCTTTAAATGTCCAATTGCTTCCACAATAGAAACAACATTAATAATTTAAATCCTTTCTTGATTTATGGGTTTGTGCTATATTTTTCTTAAGTGAACTATAAGTCTATTTAAGTACACAATCTCTTAGACTTCCATTATTCAATGGTTGAACAGACTTGAAGCACTTTCTATTGTTCTAATTGAGTATTCGCTTTACTTGATGAGATATCCCATATGTTTCATAATTATCCAAGACTTTCTGCAAGTCAAGGTTAACCTGAGACACATTATTGTCATCACAATAATACTTCCATCAAAGTAACATGATCAGACTGACTGGTTTGCAGAGGTTGTTCATGTATGAGATCTTTCAATATATATAATTTCTATTTATCCTTAAGGAAGAACCTCAAGGTTTTATACCAGTTATAGAAATTATAACCATCAAGTGTTACTGTCTCTTGAAACTCAACAAGGGAGAGGTTTTGTAGGGACTACGAGTATTAGCAGTTATATACATAATTTAACAAAGTTTCATTTAGTATTTTCAATATTAAGTCTTTAAAAATTAATACCTTTTATTATTTCTTAAAACATTAATTTACTAAAGTCTAGGATCCAAGTAACGAAACAAGTAAATGGTTGGGTGACCTTTATCCTATAAACTTAATCAAACTCGGTAGGCAGCGATTACCAATGACATAAAATATGTAACTACTAGATAATGAGATCCTAAACACTTATTGCTTTACTTGACATGTTTATCCCATATATGCCTCAGACCTGTCATGCTTAGGTGACCTTTATCACACAAGATTCTGATCAAGTCATCAAACTTGAAACAACTTGTAGTAACGAAACTAACTAGTGACAAGGTGACCCTTTAGACACTAGAAAAAACAAAACTACCAATCCTAATAACCAGGTGACCCTGTGCCACCAAGACTATACAAACAATACTGAGTGTTCTTCAAAAGGACGACAATGACTTGCATTTTTAAGAAAAGGTTTTATATACGTTTTACAATTATAGTTATAAAAACATGGTCTCATGAATATTGCATGCATCCAACAATTCATGTACCATTTTGTAAAACTCATATCACTTGTTATGAGGTTCTTTAGGTGTCAAATAAAACTTCATTTTATTTTCCATTAGCCACGATCAATTTGTGACAACCCAAGTTGCCCGTTACATTTCTCCATTACCGTTAACGGAATAATTCCACTGTTCAAAAGTTCCGTTAATGAGAAGTCGTCAAATTTAATAAACATTTCAATTGTGTATGTTTATATGTCGTTAATTCGTGATAAAAATAAAAACACAGGACACACATTTCCATTTATTTGGAAAATGTCAAGTTTTATTATTACGACCACTAAATAGGGTGCGACCAAAAGCCCCGTTTAACAGCAGTATCGGGTAGAATTCCACTGAGCCCGGACTCAAAACCCTATGTAAGGGTGAGTGGAGTCCATTGGAGACTTTTTACACTCTCTCTCTATACTCTCTCTCTATACCCGTTTTCGCCCCGAAACCACAACCAAACGCTTCCAAATTGTAAGTCCGCTTACCCTAGCTTATTTTAAACATATTGAATTGAGTTTATAGCCCAAAAATCGGACTAAGAAACAATGAAAAAGGAGTTTACGGCCTAAGCATCTCCTTAGGCCGTAAACACCTAAAACAAGGCCAAAATGACCCAAACTTGTCCCTAATAGCATGGAAATAAATAGAAGAATTAGCCTAGGAGTGTTTGCACATTTAAAACAATCATTTTGTGGCACAAAATAGAGTTTACGGCCCAAGAACATGCTAAGGCTATAAACACCTCTAAACCTTGTTTAAATGTCCCAAAAACAATCCCAAACCACCCATAGGCTTCATACATAATTTAGGAACTTGGTATTTTGGGTTTAGATCACTTAAACACATGAAAATGAAGGACGAAAATGATTTTACAGCCCAAGCACGTGCTTAGGCCGTAAACTCCCCCAAACCCACTCAAATGATGGTTTTAATCCTCCAAAATAGCATCATACTTCATTAGAAATCACTAGAAAGGCATTAGGGGCTTTAAACTTCCCAAAACTCTAAAGATTAGAGTTTACGGACGTAAACTCCTTTAGGAGTGGTTCCTTGGCTGTAAACTCATAGTTCATGCCCTTAGAGGCCTCAAACCCACTCATGCCTTTTGGGAAAACTACTTAGAATAAATCAATGAACAAACTAGAAGCATCAAACACCCAAGAATTTGACCTTGGGAGTTTACGGCCGTAAACTACCTTGTGTTAGTCCGTAAACTCCAAAATGGTCTATGTTAAAGCTTTAAACCCATTCACACACTTGATATTTGAGTTTAGCAAAGTTCCGGAACTGATAGGAGACCCGTAACACCCTTAAACGCTACTCGGGACCCCAAACACTTAACCAAAAGTGTTTTCTGCTCCTTTGAGCGCGTATATTTGTGTAATTTGCATTAAATTTACTAATTGTATGTAAAAATATGTTATCATATAATAAATAGGTCATTGAGTGTGTTCGAGTCCTTACGTGGCACCGAACGCCCAATCAGCACTCTCGTCGGACCTACTTACACCAGGTGAGTTCATACCCCTGAATGAACCTTTTAATGTTTTTAAATGTTTTATAGGGGGGAATACAAGTTAAACATGCCAGTTATCATGTCAATCACATGTGATTGATAACCCGCATGCACAAGATTTTACCACTTTACACTGTTTTACCAAGTGGGACACTATAATGATTTTTACTTATTTCATAACTTTTACTTATATTGATTTATCCAAATTCATTCTGAATTGGTTTATGAAGGACCCTCTAAGGTTTTTAAAACATATTTTACAGAAGGATACAATTTGTGATTTTCTCTGTACATAAAGGCTTTTCATTAAATATTTCCCTTTTAGACGTATACTTTTACTTGTTAAATACTGCTGCTTCGCTTATTCTTATTTTATACTCCGACTCGGTAACGCTTTCACTGATACTTATAGTCGCGTATACTTGATGACGCTTATACTTATTCACGCTCTTACTTAGTGATACGATTCTTCTTCACTTATACTGGACAACGACTTTACTCCACTTATACTTGATAGATGTTCTTACTTCACTTATTGTCGTCTCTGCTTCGTGATACACTTATACTTGGTACAATTATACTTCACGATTCGATTATTCCACACTGTACACTTATACTTCACGAATCGGATGTTCCACTGTACACTTATACTTCACAACTCGGATGTTCCTCTGTACACTTATACTTCACAACTCGGATGTTCCATTGTACACTTATACTTCACCGTATGACACCACTTGATACACACTCAAGCGTAGTTAGATGTATGTTTATGCTTGTATAGATGCATATAAATAATGATTGAAGGACTTAGGAAGGCTTGTCCGCCCTATTTCCTTTTCTTCGTTGAGATGTGGTCTGGTGGGATCGGATGTCCATCTGAAGGTCGTTCGATTCATTATTTATATATTATATACACGAGCATAGACATACGAGTTTTCTTTAGTCAATTCAGTTAAGAGTCTATACCTCTAGTCTACACTTATATTAGAAACCCATTCCCTCCTAGTAACACACTATCCTCTATTTGGGATGCATCTTCGGGACGCGGCCTTCTCCGTCGTCTAGTTGGTAACCAGAGTCTCCTGTAGGGAGAGCGGATTTTGTGTGTATAGGCCTATACGGGATTGACAACCCCGCACCCTGACTGCTAGCTACAGTCCACAGCCTACCAAGCCAAGGGGTGACAAATGTCACATTGTATATATGCTTGTAGGGCATCTACAACTCTAGTCAGTATGGTTACGAGTATCCTGGGTTGCCTTATGATTCATGGCTTTAAGGTAACGGTATTTCGTCAGCAATTAACACTGTATGCTGATGTCACCTTTTTCAGAGTCACACTGTTTGACCTTGCTAGATGCGTCTTTCATTTGATACTGTTTGTGGTCTGTAGTCTCTGTTTTGACCTTGCGAGATGTACCCTTCATTTGGTATCGTCTGCGGTCTGTCTTCACTGTTTTGACCTTGCGAGATGTACCTTTCATTTGGTATCGTCTGCGGTCTGTCTTCACTGTTATGACCTTGCAAGATGTACCTTTCATTTGGTATCGTCTTCGGTCTGCGTTCACTGTTTTAGACCTTACCAGCTGTACCTTTTATTTGGTACCTTCTGGGGTTTGTGTCTCCATTTGTTAGACTGAACCAGGCGTGTTGTTAGTTCGATACTCTCCTAGAGTCTATGATTCTTTTACCTTAGTCAGCAGTCCCCACTGCTGAGGCATATGTTATTCCCTGATGTCTCTTGCTTTCTTTAATAATCAAATTCAGTATTTTGATACTAATAGCAATTAAGGGAAACTTCTTCTTACCACATTACACTGACCAATCTTGGTAGAAGGCTGCTTTTATTAAAGAAAATATAGGATTTTCTGGAAAAAACACTAATACACTGAAATCACTTAAACTACTACTTTATAAAGTTATTTTACTAAATGACACTAAATACTTATGAACTCACCAGCATTTGTAAAAATGTTGATACTCGCTTTTCAAATAACTTGTATTCTCAGGTTAGCATTAGACAGGTACATCCCCGGAGCTGATGATGAAGATAGCTTAGTACCACGCTGTATTTATACTATTACTTGTATTACTTTAAAGTGTTGTAATGTAACCTTGTAAAACTATTACTATTAATGCAATGTTTTGTTGTACTTTGATTACTATAATGCATGTGTTCTGATACTTGACATGACGTCATCCACCCCAGAACGTTTCCGCCGTTCCGGTTTTGGGGTGTAAAAAATTGGTATCAGAGCCTTGTTTATAGTGAGCTAAGTATATCAATTCATAAAAGATATACAACCTATAAATACAAAAGGGATAAAACACTCTGAACAATAAATTATACTTTAAAATATAACCATATTTTACCAAAGTATAATAACATCCGGAATCTAAACACTCGAACACAAGTATCACAAGAAGAACAAGAATAAAAGTCTTCGGATGTTGAGCACTACAGACAAATCTGGGCAGTTATGTAACCGTACGCTGGAATAAATGTAACCTGATCAACTACCTTTATTCGAGATGCGATGAACGTGTGCTCAGGAGTGATTGTGGTGTGCAACAGGTTTGAAACTTACCAACTAGGATTTGCTAAAGCCAAACATAAAGTTAAAATACTATAGGAGTATTTTAGAACGCTAAAAGATTCACACTAAACCCAGAATCATAATTCAAAGATAAGGACCAAACAAGAATTAAAATACCATAGGGGTATTTTGGATACATAAATATCCTTGCATGAATAACTAAAAAGATCCTTATTGATAAACCTACAACTACAGAGGGTATACTCCCAAGGTTATATATAATAAGGAGCCCATAGGCTAAGAATGTGTGGTTTCGCTCTATTACCTTTTCCTCGTTGGGATGTGGTTCTAGAGTAGTATCACATATTCGAAGGCCTATCGGATCTAAACTATATATGATTTGTACACCCTGTGTAATCGTAGCAGGACTCGATATGGATCACACAGTGAAATGTTAATAATCTCTTAGGATTCTTTAGACATTTCCATTCTCGCACGAACCCTGTAGAACACCCTACCCACTTCAGTGCACAACAGAAGAGTTGATTCCGACCCCGAAGAAGTTCATTTAGGAGATTTCCTGTTCAGAAATAAATGAAATGGGTCGAGACTATTGAATACACCAAGTGCCCGTGTTCTTTTAGGGACAACGGTGAGAAATTTGTCTAAACTTCCGAGATTCCAGTCATCCATCATGAAGTGATGACACCTGTAGTTGGAATCAGAGGGAAGGCGGAGTAGAAATTCAATATGTCCATACGAGGTGAGAACCCTAGGAAACTGCCCAAAGGAAACCAACGCCGATTCCAGTCAAAGATACGAGGCAGACCGAGGGAGCCAGTACGTGGAACCCCGAGAAGTGTCTTTTCCTCGTGTTCATCACGCTAATACACCCATAAAATAATACAATTTAGTGAGTTAGTGGTTGCACTACTCACGCTATGTGTTAGGTAAATCGCCTTGTTCCCTTTGCCAGTAATGCGCTTAGAGCGGACCCCCACACCTCTGTGAGGTTGTTTAGCCATAAGCCCTCATGAGCCTCTCTTTCCGCAGCTTCGTTCCGAACTGTTCTCAAATCTCTCCAGGCTGGATTGTGAAACCTTTCTCAGTATAAAGGTAACTTAGTAGGAACGACTAGCATCTTATGGCCTTTTTCTGATACTCATACACCCACTTCGATTACCAAGACTACATCATAAAGATGTAGGTCAACGTTCAAACAACCAATACTTGAGGCATGGGAAAATTTTATGCCTAATGCGATCGGGACAGAAATGTCCAGGGTTAACCATCGTCTCTCATTGCCTTATATTCCTTTTCGTGTAGTAAAACCATGCCACCGAAGAAGTGTAACCAATCCACAAGCGAGAAACCTACTCTCTTATTCGATGAAGCTACGGACCAAGCTGCAGTCTTCACAGTTGTAGCAGCTGTCATGGCTCACCTAAATGCTAACAACGCCAATGTTAGCAAGGTGCATGTCGGAAATTCCAATCCTAACAATGGACAGCATCAACCCACACTTCCATACTCAGTCACCCAAGAACCTCAACCTAACCCACTAAAGAGAAAACTCAAGATAGAGGAGGGAAGTACCTCGGCTCAAGGACCTTCCGAAGGGCAACGAGTTGAGGCAGCCTATACTCCTGTCAACCCTTCCCTCCCGATCTTAAGGAGACCGTACCTAGGAGACCTCCCCCACTGCAGCAAGTGCAGCTACCATCATCGTGGTGCCTGCTGGGAACTCTATTGTGCTAGGTGCAACATGAAGGGGCATAATGCTCGTGTATGCAGAACCCCGGTGGAATGTATTGCATCAATCGCCAATGCGGCGGCCACTCAGGTTTGCCGCCTATGTGGCGAGTTTGGACACTTCAAGAAGGACTGTCCAACCAAAGAGAAAGACAAAGACACAGAAGGATCCTGACACTACTACCTAGGGAGAAGCGGCAAGGAACTCATTAGATTTTGGTACGTCTCTCGACCTCGGATAACTAAACTAAGAACAATAAAAGACTAATTCAAATGCAAATTCTTTCTAGTAAGGCAAAAGTCGCAGCACTGTTATAAAATTTAAAATTCATTAGGTAAAACTATAGTGGCTAAACATATACATTACGACCATGTATATTTCAAATGGACAGACCTAGAGTGAGCGAATGTCGCCTCATCTCCTGTTCCTCGTTTGGTTGTGGATTTAGGGCGGGGTCGCTCAGTCAACAGTCCTCCCCACCTTAAATATACATGACTAGTATATGTGAGACAATTATAGAAATGCCTTGTGAGAATCCGTTCATGAAAAGATACTCTATTCGGAAACACTTAGAACTCTCTATAGTTCCGCGTCGACTCTACCGGTCCAAGTATCCGCGGTAGTGATACGTAGGACGAAACCCGAGACGCCTTGAACTTGTGTGCCTGTTCGGCAGATGACTCTATCGTTCTTCACTTTATATCATGTTGGAGTATGCTAACTTCAACGACTCTATTGATCATGGTTTGACTTCGTGCAACCATGTGTACATTCTTAGTGCTGTGTAAAAAGAGCTTTCTCCATATCCATATCGGCAAATAAAGGTTCTTCCGAACCTGAACCTAACACAAATAAACCAACCTAATACGATCCGTCAATCGTCCCTCTTATATCAAACCTTTTGAAGTACCCAAAGGAGGGTACCATACACTGTTGACCGACCCCTCGTAGTCAGATGAACACCGAAGCGAAACACACTACAAGATACTCCAGAAGACAACAACCAACCGAAGCATACTCCGTAGATTCCCTCGGAAAACCCTTCGCACCTCGCACATCAGGTTCGTGAACCCAGAAGATAGAACTCATGAGACTGACCGCTATAATCAGGTATATGCATAAGGGCGGCATATAATTGAGATCAAAAAGATTAAAGGTGTGTGTTTCCTCCCTATTCCCTGTTCCTTGTTGGGTTGTGGGTTTGGGGTGGAGTCGCACAGCTAAACGTCCTGCCAACCTCAACTGTATAATGCTCGCATACACACAGTATTTGCGGTTAGGTTTGGTATGAGCTCTACCACGGACCTCTTAGCAAAACACCTTCACCATATTCCATAACATAGGAGTCGAAGTCAAGAAAATCACTACGGGTTGAGCTCTTAAGAGTTTCGAGTGAGAAGGTTCTATACTCACTAGATTCGACCTAGACCATTAAAACCCAGAACCTTCGGATGAGTAGTTGCAGTATATGCCCGCACTACTCCGGCACTTCGTCCACCTCGTTATAGAAAAGTGGTGCCTATCATCCTCCACCCTATTGCATGGAGGAAATCGTCGTCGCCCGGTAGACGATAAAATACATTCTCCGAAGAGGACACTAGGGTACCGAGAACCACAGGATAACCTTCGCAGCCAAGAATACTTGGTAAAGTGCGAACATAGTTGCGTTAAGCCTCGTGACCCTGATCCCGAAGAGATTATAGACTTGACACCAGCCTCGGTGTTAGTCGACGAGTTATGCAGGAGCACGCACTTTCCACGCTAGAATAAACCGAAGTCTTAGAGATTCATTGGACTATTAGGTGTTCCATGAATACGATCTCACGCACAGATAGTAGAACCACCGCCCAAGATAGTCCAACACTCGTTTGGTGAAGCCCTATCTCTCCGACCCTCAGGGTTTCCGTATCTCGAGATTCTTAAGTGCAGATCCACTTTGCACGAGCTTGAGATAGACACTCTACAGCAATCCGATGACCATAGTCACGAAATTCTCATAGCAATCTAGAAAGTCTCTATTAGCCAGTTGAAAGAAAACACGAAACCGAAGACCCCTCGAGATTTCTAAGAACCAACCTTAAGGACTACACTACCAGTACGAGAGAGAACGTTAGGAACTTTGGAATGGCGATCACGCCAATGATGGTCTTGCCACAGAAGTACACTATGTTCTTAGTACTGAAAAGCTCTACTCCTTTCCGAGAGCTTAGGACCATCCGAGAATCCTCATGAAGACATGGTCCGACCCTTTTCAGGCCGCTACTACTTTTGGATATACCACGAGGTTCACATTCGATCGATTCACTTCTTAGACTTGATACGTGAATTCCCGAAAACACTCTTCATGCCCAACTCATCTTGATAGAATCCATCGAGAACCCTAACCTTGTAGATACACCAGTTGGAACCCACTAGCTACACGAGACGGAATACGCATCCCGTACGCAAGGGTCTGTTGAAATGACAAACATAAACCAGAGATCACTTGGGGATGCAAGGACAACCACATAGGAAGTACTCTCTTACCTCTACTTGGCCATTCATACCTACTTCCTTGCCTAGATCTGAATTTCGGGACGAAATTCCCTCTCACGGGGGGGATGATGTGACAACCCAAGTTGCCCGTTACATTTCTCCATTACCATTAACGGAATAATTCCACTGTTCAAAAGTTTCGTTAATGAAAAGTCATCAAATTTAATAAACATTTCAATTGTGTATGTTTATATGCCGTTAAGTCGTGATAAAAATAAAAACACAGGACACACATTTCCATTTATTTGAAAAATGTCAAGTTTTATTATTACGACCACTAAATAGGGTGCGACCAAAAGCTCCGTTTAATGGCAGTATCGGGTAGAATTCCAATGAGCCCCGACTCAAAACCCTATGTAAGGGTGAGTGGAGTCTATTGGAGACTTTTTACACTCTCTCTCTATACTCTCTCTCTATACTCGTTTTCGCCACGAAACCACAACCAAACGCTTCCAAATTGTAAGTCCGCTTACCCTAGCTTATTCTAAACATATTGAATTGAGTTTATAGCCCAAAAATCGGACTAAGAAGCAATGAAAAAGGAGTTTACGGCCTAAGCATCTCCTTAGGCCGTAAACACCTAAAACAAGGCCAAAATGACCCAAACTTGTCCCTAATAGCTTGGAAATAAATAGAAGAATTAGCCTAGGAGTGTTTGCACATTTAAAACAATCATTTTGTGGCACAAAAGAGAGTTTACGGCCCAAGCACATGCTTAGGCCGTAAACACCTCTAAACCTTGTTTAAATGTCCCAAAAACACTACCAAACCACCCATAGGCTTCATACATAATTTAGGGACTTGGTATTTTGGGTTTAGATCACCTAAACACATCAAAATGAAGGACAAAAATGATTTTACAGCCCAAGCATATGCTTAGGCCGTAAACTCCCCAAAACCCACTCAAATGATGGTTTTAATCCTCCAAAATAGCATCATACTTCATTAGAAATCACTAGAAAGGCATTAGGGGCTTTAAACTTCCCAAAACTCTAAGGATTAGAGTTTACAGCCGTAAACTCCTTTAGGAGTGGTTCCTTGGCTGTAAACTCATAGTTCATGCCCTTAGAGGCCTCAAACCTTTTGGGAAAACTACTTAGAATAAATCAATGAACAAACTAGAAGCATCAAACACCCAAGAATATGACCTTGGGAGTTTACGGCCGTAAACTCCCTTGTGTTAGGCCGTAAACTCCAAAATGGTCTATGTTAATGCTTTAAACCCATTCACACACTTGATATTTGAGTTTAGCAAAGTTCCACAACTGATAGGAGACCCGTAACACCCTTAAACGCTACCCGGGACCCCAAACACTTAACCAAAAGTGTTTTCCGCTCCTTTGAGCGCGTATATTTGTGTAATTTGCATTAAATTTACTAATTGTATGTAAAAATATGTTATCATATGATAAATAGGTCATTGAGTGTGTTCGAGTCCTTACGTGGCACCGAACGCCCAATCAGCACTCTCGTCGGACCTACTTACACCAGGTGAGTTCATACCCCTGAATGAACCTTTTAATGTTTTTAAATGTTTTATAGGGGGGAATACAAGTTAAACATGCCAGTTATCATGTCAATCACATGTGATTGATAACCCGCATGCACAAGATTTTACCACTTTACACTGTTTTACCAAGTGGGACACTATAATGATTTTTACTTATTTCATAACTTTTACTTATATTGATTTATCCAAATTCATTCTGAATTGGTTTATGAAGGATCCTCTAAGGTTTTTAAAACATATTTTACAAAAGGATACAATTTGTGATTTTCTCTGTACATAAAGGCTTTTCATTAAAGATTTCCCTTTTAGACGTATACTTTTACTTGTTAAATACTGCTGCTTCGCTTATTCTTATTTTATACTCCGACTCGGTAACGCTTTCACTGATACTTATAGTCGCGTATACTTGATGACGCTTATACTTATTCACGCTCTTACTTAGTGATACGATTCTTCTTCACTTATACTGGACAACGACTTTACTCCACTTATACTTGATAGACGTTCTTACTTCACTTATTGTCGTCTCTGCTTCGTGATACACTTATACTTGGTACAAATATACTTCACGATTCGATTATTCCACACTGTACACTTATACTTCACGAATCGGATGTTCCACTGTACACTTATACTTCACAACTCGGATGTTCCTCTGTACACTTATACTTCACAACTCGGATGTTCCACTGTACACTTATACTTCACCGTATGACACCACTTGATACACAATCAAGCGTAGTTAGATGTATGTTTATGCTTGTATAGATGCATATAAATAATGATTGAAGGACTTAGGAAGGCTTGTCCGCCCTATTTCCTTTTCTTCGTTGAGATATGGTCTGGTGGGATCGGATGTCCATCTGAAGGTTGTTCGATTCATTATTTATATATTATATACACGAGCATAGACATACGAGTTTTCTTTAGTCAATTCAGTTAAGAGTCTATACTCTATACCTCTAGTCTACACTTACATTGGAAACCCATTCCCTCCTAGTAACACACTATCCTCTATTTGGGATGCATCTTCGGGACGTGGCCTTCTCCGTCGTCTAGTTGGTAACCAGAGTCTCCTGTAGGGAGAGCGGATTTTTTGTGTATAGGCCTATACGGGATTGACAACCCCGCACCCTGACTGCTAGCTACGGTCCACGGCCTACCAAGCCAAGGGGTGACAAATGTCACATTGTATAGATGCTTGTAGGGCATCTAGAACTCTAGTCAGTATGGTTACGAGTATCCTGGGTTGCCTTATGATTCATGGCTTTAAGCTAACGGTATTTCGTCAGCAATTAACCCTGTATGCTGATGTCACCTTTTTCAGAGTCACACTGTTTGACCTTGCTAGATGCGTCTTTCATGTGATACTGTTTGTGGTCTGTAGTCTCTGTTTTGACCTTGCGAGATGTACCCTTCATTTGGTATCATCTGCGGTCTGTCTTCACTGTTTTGACCTTGCGATATGTACCTTTCATTTGGTATCGTCTGCGGTCTGTCTTCACTGTTATGACCTTGCAAGATGTACCTTTCATTTGGTATCGTCTTCGGTCTGCGTTCACTGTTTTAGACCTTACCAGCTGTACCTTTTATTTGGTACCTTTTGGGGTCTATGTCTCCATTTGTTAGACTGAACCAGGCGTGTTGTTAGTTCGATACTCTCCTGGAGTCTATGATTCTTTTGCCTTAGTCAGCAGTCCCCACTGCTGAGGCATATGTTATTCCCTGATGTCTCTTGCTTTCTTTAATAATCAAATTCAGTATTTTGATACTAATAGCAATTAAGGGAAACTTCTTCTTACCACATTACACTGACCAGTCTTGGTAGAAGGATGCTTTTATTAAAGAAAATATAGGATTTTCTGGAAAGAACACTAATACACTGAAATCACTTAAACTACTCCTTTATAAAGTTATTTGACTAAATCACACTAAATACTTATGAACTCACCACCATTTGTAAAAATGTTGATACTCGCTTTTCAAATAACTTGTATTCTCAGGTTAGCGTTAGACAGGTACATCCCCGGAGCTGATGATGAAGATAGCTTAGTACCACGTTGTATTTATACTATTACTTGTATTACTTTAAAGTGTTGTAATGTTACCTTGTAAAACTATTACTATTAACGCAATGTTTTGTTGTACTTTGATTACTATAATACATGTGTTGTGATACTTGACATGACGTCATCCACCCCAGAACGTTTCCGCCGTTCCGGTTTTGGGGTGTGACACAATTATAAACCAAAACCGATATTTCAAAGTTTAGTTGTAGAGCGGTTTTAAGAACCGGTAATAGTCTTAATAAAACTTCATTTTGTATTTAATATTTGGAGTTTTGGATGGGTTCTAAAATAAAAATTTTAAATCTCCTTTTAACAATAAAAAAACTCATGACTTCATGAGTTTGTAGAATAAACTCATTTTATTTTATAAACTCAATTTTATACATTTTATGATAAAATTCATATTTTGATAAACCAAAACTTGGGTGATGATGCTTATGTTTTGAATCTCATTTGGCATGCACGAAACATAAAATCACCATGTTGCGTTATGCTTAAAACACCAATATCATATGTTACGTTTCGACGCAAAAAATAATCATTAGTTTTATTATTTGCCGTTATAATGCTATAAACCGATTTTAGTCTTTTTAATAAAAACTCTTTATTTATTATAAAGACATGAAGTTTATATAATGTTTAAAAACCTTTTAAACCATTTCAAATATTTTAAAGTTGGGTATTTATAAGTTTACTATAAAACTATTTTTAAGAAAAAAAAAACGATTTTTAACTGGTAAACCGGTAACCCGTAAAAACATTTTTATAAAGATACATTTATAAACATTTTATGTTATATTTTACATATTTTTACTCAAACTCCAAGTGATATTATCTTATGTTAAATTGTTGTTTGACATGTATAATTTATTTTCATACACAAAACATAACATACAATATGTAACATCCCAAAATTCGAGACCGAAAATTTCATTTTTAATTTAATAATTCATAAAACAGATTCACTGAAAACATCATAAGTTGTATCATATCATAAAAACCCATAATTCATATATCCCAAAAACATGTCATAACGTAATAATGTCAAAGTAAAAATCCCAAGAATCTCATGTGGGGAAAATCGTGTGTGTGATGTGTTGCAGTCATTTTCCTTCGAAGAAGAGGTACTGAAACCAAAACTGTAAACCGTAAGCACAAAGCTTAGTGAGTTCCCCATCATACCACATACCATACAATAACATAATGTCAGACATATCTGGGTGCCCGAACAACCCCTTCGGTCTCTTTCAACCAGTAACCGCCTACCATATCTTGGTGTTGGCGTATCCCTTGGGTCTCTTTCAACCGGATACTGCCTAGATATATGGGTGTTGGCCTACCCCTTCAGTCTCTTTCAACCGGTTACAGGGACAATTTCACCCCATACTACTACCACATAATACCCTAGCATATACATATCTGGGTGTTGGGCTACCCCTTCGGTCTCTTTCAATCGGTAATCGGGGCCTATTACACCCCTCGCCCACTACTATCACATAATATCATAGAATACTAGCATATAAAGCATAACAGATAGTAGCATACCAGACAATTATCACAAAGACAATCATCTCAACTATACTTACCTACTAGTGGGTCGACATTGGTGCCTTAGACCCACTTCTAATGGAAGGTAAATCAACTCGTAAAGCTGAGCGTCGAATCTCATAGAAAGGGATCTCTAACAGCTGCTCCGATGACTCCCCGACTGTCATTTTCATAACAACACTTAAATAAAAATCCATAATACTTCTTAGGATAAAATGGTCATTTTACCCCTTGGTCTAATTTGGACCATACCCAAGGACCAATTCCATCTTATCTTTCCCAGCCCACTAATGGCTCAATTTTCTTGTAACATCTGGGATATCAGGTATATTAATTATTCTTTTTATTTTGAGTTTTGTAGAAGGACTCGACGAGTTGGTGCGTAGACTCGCTGAGTTGAGACGCGATTTTTGACCCGGATTGATGCCCGGACTCGGCGAGTCGCCTTGGTGGACTCGGCGAGTCTGAGCTGTTTAATGAAACCCTAATTTCTCGGGTTTGAGGCCTATTTAAAGGGCCTTATGGCCTTCATTTGCGCTCATTAGTCCCCAGAGTGAAATCCTAGAGCATTTGAGTGATTCAAGTGAGGGAAGGAGCCATTGTTGATCTTGGAGTTATTATCTAGCAAGGGAAGAGGAGATCTAGCCAAGAGGAAGCAAGAGAGGGGTGGATTTTTGAAGAACTAAGGCCCAGGACATCACAACTGAGGTACTATTTCGAATTCTTCCTTGTTATTGTGATGTTCATATAGATTTAGGGTTTTTGAACCCATTTGTGGCTAGATCTACTATCCTCATGGTCCTTTGGCGAGTTATGGCTCTGAATCTGGACCCATAGAGGTCCAGAGCACCTCTTTGCCCAAGATTTATATGCATCCATGGAGGTTTTGGGTTGGGATCAATGTATTTGAGGCTAAAACACCATTAATGAGCTATTTGATGCTTAATGAGCACCAAGTCTTGGACTTTACGTGGTCAATAAGCTTAAGGGGACTGGATCTATGAGTTACTAGAGTGGATCTGACCTCAGAAGGTCGTTTGGGGTTGTGCATGGAATGCACTCCCCGAGTCCACTCCTAGACTCGGCGAGTTGGTGCAGGTTGTTCAATGATTACGAACCAGGGACTGAGTAACCGAGTCGGGTGAGTGACTCGGTGAGTTGGAAGAGATTCAGAGGGATCAGGTTCCCGTAGGGACTCGGCGAGTCCACGCCAGACTTGGCAAGTCGGGTCAACCATTGACCGTTGACCATTGACCAGAGTTGACTAGTTTGACTTTGTAGTGTTAGTCAGCAAGGGTCAAGATGGTATTAAGTAGAGATATGCTTGTGTTGTAGGAGGGAGATAGTTCGGGAGATCGAGCACTAGTAGTTACGAGATTTACGAGTTACCGAGATACGCGAGGTGAGTCTTCTCACTATACATTACCTTGAGTAGGTATTTCGAGTTGACCTAAGGGTCTCATGTGCTTTGTATGAGTTTATGTGTTGTCTTAGAGATTTTCATGCTATGTGTTATTTGTATGCTGTATGGTTATATAGACCGAGCCGGAGGGTCCAACGATTCTGACCGGGCCGGAGGGTCTAACGATTCTGACCGGGCCGGAGGGCCCAACGAGCTATGACTGGACCGGAGGGTCTAACGAGCTGCAGGACTGGAGGGTCCCACTAAGACATCATGACCGGAGCGTCGGGTTTAACCTTGAGTGGCGTATTTGTGGTATGTGGTATTTTGGGGAACTCACTAAGCATTTATGCTTACAGTTGTAGAGTTTGATGTCTCAAGTACCAACGAGGACCGTGGGAAGGCGAAGGCTCGACTTGTACACACCCACATTGATGGAGTTTATGTTAGAGAGATCTTGGGATTTGTTTGAAAACACTGTAGTTATGGTTTTGAGATTATGATATGATATACATTTTGTGGTTTAAAAATGAAAAATTAAATTGGAAATTTTACGTTGTTACATTTCTAAATTGGGCCCAACTCCTCAAATGGACCTTATCACAAGCCCAATAAATCCTTAGCCCAAAATAAATAATTTCTAGTGGCCTAATGTGGCCCAAAAGGCCTAACACTTTAAATCTCAGTTGTAGGCCTAGAAACTCTACCCCACAATATGCCATGGGTGTCACACCCCCAAACCAAGGATGGTGGAAACATCCGGGGGTGGAGGACTTCATGTATAGTATCACAACAACGAGTATAATAGTGCTCAAAGTAAATACAACCATCATAAATATAATCGAAAAAGTTACACCAAGGTATATGTTTACATGATTCAAATCAACTACATTATGATGACAAAATGAACTGTTTACGATTTATCATCCCATCCTCAAAACGCTGTTGATTTCCTGTTTCACTGAATTCCTGAGAATACAAGTTGTTTGAAAGTGTCAACATAAAGGTTGGTGAGTTCATAAGTTTTTAAGATAAAGAGTTTGGAGACCGTTCTTTGTAATGTGTTGTGTGTCACCAAGAAAAATCCAATATTTTCCTTTTAAAAGTTATGTAGTCCTAAATCCCAGGACCAAGAATAAACAAGTATTTTCCATACTTAATGATATAATCGTGGTTTTTAATCGGCATAAAACCCATTTTAATTTGAGGGAAAATCCCGTAATGAATGACGTGTAGTCTTAAATACCAAGACCGAAAGTGTACAGTATTATCCGTACTTAAGGTAATTTCTGTGAGCTAAATCGACATAACTCGCTAATTTAAAAGTAGAACCCGTAAATCTTATGATTTGTTAATACCACATGTGAGCTATCATAACCACACTTGACATAGACGGCCTCGTAATACAACGTTCTTTAGGCATCGCCGTTAAATGACACTTGTCACCACAGACCTGCCGGTCTAGCTGTTGCAAGCAGCTCAGGTGTGGGTTTGTCAAATCCAATATAGATCTATACACAACTATCACGTTCTCCCTACAAGAGACTCTGGTTACAATTACAGGACTTTTTGACTTTGTTACTTTGGAAAAACCCAAAGCGAATGACTCACAAATTTATTCATTATCAAATTTATGTGAACTAAACTGAAAACCTTTGATAAATAAGTTTGAAAAGTAAATGATACATATACTATACCTATTATAGTTTATCCAAAAGGTTTGTAAAGTATAAGAACTCTTTTATGAAAACATATTAGTGTTATGCATCCATAAACTTTGCTTATTATAGCTTAATATATGTGCTCTAAATGAATGAAGAATCTTATCATGAATGAAAAATTTTCAATTTATGATGATAAACTAACAAGGAAACACATTCAATATTTAGAACTTATTGTTATACACTTTTCTCAACATAATACAAAGTGTTATGAAAGTTATAAGCTGTTAACTAGTTTTTAACCTTTCTGCACTGTTTTAGAAAAGCCATAGAAAAATCATACGAAGTTGAAAACTTAATCCGTAATTTCTGAGAGTTCCTAAAATGTGTCTAGTTTACTCATAATTTTTATCATGATTTTTGGAAGTATTTAACGTGTGTTAAAATGTCCATATTCACAGACTGGTCTGGATTTGTTCTTGAAATGGTAGGCTGTTTTGCAAAAATCACCATAAATTGTAACAAAATCGTGTGGAGATGTGAAAGAAGTCATTCTAAAGCTAAGAACTATAACTACTTGCACCTAAAACAGTTTTGAAAACCAAAATGTGTAAGTTACCCAAAACAGTCCGTGAATGGAGTTGAACTTTTCTGATGAAGGCTGTTAAATGAGTTTAGTTGTGTTCTTGGTGTTTCAACTTGTATTCCCCCCCTTAAAACTTAAGAAAACATGAAAAAATAGGGGTATAAACTCACCTTGAGTGGTTCAGTAGATGAGTGTTGAAGAAGAGAAGTGTTCAACTCAAGAACACTTGAAGGATTACTTGAAGATTCGGAGATCTAACATGAATATGATGATGTTTGTGTAAGGTATGAATGATTTGAGTAAAAGGGAGTGTAATAACCATAAGGAGGGTGATGAAACTTACCAAAAATGAGAGAAAACTTGATGACCAGCCCTTAAGTCTCGAATTTGAGTGAGAGGATTTGAGAGAAAAATGGTGTTTGATACTTGGTGGAAATGAGGGAAATGAGTGGAGTGAAGAGTGAGAGAGAGGACTTCCCATCTCATTTGGACGTGAGTTGCTGGGAAATGAGTGGGGTAGTACCATGAGGTGACTAGGAGTGGTGGGGAGTACAATAGCTGGTCAAGGAAATGGGTATGGGGTGGTTGTTTGTGTCAAATATCATGGCAAGATCCACACTCCACCTCAAGATCTCACTTAATAGATTCTATTCTTAAATAAATATTTCCATAAAAATATGTCTAAATTATGAATATTTGGGGTCTTATATGTTAAAATATGATTTTTGGGGAAAATCCAGCGTTAAAATGATTAAAAACGGGCTTAAAATGCTAAAAATACTGAAAACCAGGTAGGAAGTGCTGAAATCTGAAGTTCAGGGCCGCGAGTGCTAAGGCTCGGTCATCAGCAGCCTTGGAATCCGGAGGGAGGTCTTGGTCGCGAAGGCGGATTAAAAGGAAAAAGGGAGCTGCGATCTGAGGTGATGCTCGCTGCGGGGCATTGCTGCGGCTCGCTGGCTGCGACTCACATGCTGCGGTTCCGGTCCAAGAGGGCCCGGTCTCTAAGAGGCTTCAGCCCTAGGGGGAGGTTCCGGGTCCTTTGGGGTATTTCTCTCGTTCTAACCTCGATTTAAGCGATTTTTGACCCAGTCAAGGGTCGGGATGACCAGAATGATTCTAAAAAGTTATGGGAACTTTTGACAGAGATTTGGGAGAGATTTCACATTCTTGGAGAAATTTCTCTTACAAAGAGAGATTTGGGAGAGATTTCCCATTCTTGGAGAGATTTCTCATACAAAGAGAGATTTGGGAGAGATTTCACATTCTTGGAGAGATTTGGGAGAGATTTCACATTCTTAGAGAGATTTCTCATACAAAGAGAGATTTGGGAGAGATTTCCCATTCTTGGAGAGATTTCTCATACAAAGAGAGATTTGGGAGAGATTTCACATTCTTGGAGAGATTTGGGAGAGATTTCATGTGTGACATTTGTGAGTGTTTGGCTCAACAACGCAAGGTCTGTAAACCCCTTCAAGCCATGTTTTAAGGTCCTACACACTCCCGATGAGTGTGCAATAGTGTTTTATCGCTTTGGTTCGATGTTTAGCATATTCACGGCTATGTAAATTCAAACATACGGATTTTCCAATTGATGTTTTCTCATAAAAATAACGAGTTGTTTAGTAATTACATAACGTAAACCCTAGTATACAAGGGTTAACTGAGGTGACCGGTTTGACTTGTTGACTTTATTTGACTTTGAATTGACCATAATTTGATGGTTGTCACATCACCCCCCCCCCCCCCGTTAGAGGGAATTTCGTCCCGAAATTAGCACTTTGACTGGGACTTCATGAATTTGAAGAAAAGATGGGGAAAACTTCTCATAGTACAAGAAATTGATATGGCGGGGACCAATCTACCTGATATTAAATGATGCCTTGGAATTTGTTATTGTAACTTGAGCTAAGTCAATTTCAAGGGGTTATTGTTTTGAAATTATAGTGTATTCTATGTGTGCCTTTATGCTCCCCGCTACGAAGTGAAGACTCTCATTCATTTCGATTTCTCCATGTGGTAAGTGAGCACTCCCACATTTTATCGAAGTTAATCACTCAAGCTATTAACAAGTAGCCCAAGTTTTGAACAATCCCATTTGTTCTGCCCGTTGGTTTGCTGTTTGTAGGCCATGCTCAAGTCTAACCTAGTTCCTTGCAAGGGTCGCTAGGGTCACGAAACGAATCTACTATCTCTGATAGGGATAACAGATATTAGTAGACCTTGTGGTCGCATAATCTCTTTGATGTACATTTTAGTCGATTCCTCCATCCTCTCGGCTTCTTTGATTAGTAAGGAGGGTGCGTTTTCGGCCAGTTTGTCGACGGCTACCCAAATGGTCCATTGCTTTGGGTAGCTTGGTTATGAAACCCATGGTTAGCCGCGCCCACTTCCTTTCAGGTATCACTGGTTGTTGTAGGAGACGTGAAGGCTTCCTTTATTCTCTCTTGACATTGGCACAAGTCTGATACTTGCCCACATGTGTAATGATGTCTACTTTCCTATTCGCCCACTGATGTTACTTTTTGAGGTCTAGACACATCTTGTTCGAGCTTGGATGAAGGGGAGTAGCGAGTTTTCGTGTGCTTCGTTCGTGACATTATTTCTGAATCCATCGACCTCGGTGTCCAGATCCGGTTCACGGGATAACATGCCCTGCCATCCGTGCCTTCTAGGTTCTTATGATCGGTGAAGATTGTATGCTTTGTTTCATCGGGATAGTGCCTCCCGGCCTCTAGGGTGTGCACTACCGCTCATAGTTCAAGGTCATGTGTGACCTAGACGACCTCGTACGTCTTTAGCTATCTTAATCCATAAGTAATGACTTCTCCTCGGAGCGCTGCATAGGGCCTACTGTAGCGTGTACCATTTAATTAGACTGGTTAGGAACTTATGGGTTTGGATTACACGACTAGACTTATTCGGATGATAGGGCGTTCACTTGCACTCTTGAGTAACCTGGTCCGATGTTCATGGCAGGACTCATACCTGGTCTGGCTATCATTAACTTGCGCATATAGGTCGTATGTACTTAAGGTAGGCAAGACAGCTGGATGGGTGACTCTGCCCCAAGTCCACAACCAGACATGTAACAGGAAATAGGGCGGAAGCACACATCCAATGTCTGTAGTATCTTAATTATACATTATCCTCGCGTATACATGTAGTAGTGGTAGACTAACCGTATCCGTCCCAAGCTTCTGTGCTTGAACCTTGTCTGCTGTATGCGTGACATTCCCGAAAGGTCTTCTGGAAATACTTGTGATAAGGTTTCGGGAAGTATAACACTCCTCTGGTGCGTGTTTTGGGGTTTCACAGCGAGAGATGACCCGGAGGTCCATGTTGGATGTGTTTATGGGAGACAAAGGTTTTCGATATTCGTTGGGTTAGGTGAAGGGTCCTTTCGTAGTCGTTAAACCTGGAAGATGAGGACTATACCAATCAAAATTGAATGGTGACAACAGTATCTCTTTTAGGTAAAACATGTGTTAAGTTGTATTCGTAAGAAGTGCTCACTAGAGTGATAAAGTATCTTGTGTTTCTTTTCCGTGTGTTCCATTTTATTCGATATTGTTCTTACTGTAGATGATTCATACCACAGTGTCTAGCACTTGTAGTAGGTGTGTTTCGATAGCTAGTAATGATACTTGATATCATGATCCATGACAGGTCATTTTGTGATCAAGCGGTATATGAACGTCGTATGTAATTAAGAGTGAAAAGGTAATTGAATAAATGATTCTTCTTTAGGCTCACATCCCAACGAGGAAAAGAAGTAAAAGGGGAATCATTAATTCTAAATCTGTAGAACCTTGGTTATATACTGCCCTTGTGTACATATTCTTCAGCGATAGATTAATCGTGCGGGTCTTTGGATTGAACTTGACGTACTGCCCGAGTGGTACTTCGGGGAGGTTTGTTGAGGTTTCTTCGGAAAAGGATAAGAAACCTGAAGTACTCTACGCATGAGTACTTTGGCGTTCTGGAATGACGGCTTCGCTAGAAAGATGATTTCGGAGGAAGAGATTTATGCATGAAACTGGTATTGTGAGGATCAGATGGACTCCAGTCGTATGATAAAAATCAGAGTCACTTGAAATAAAGGCACTAGATTTGATTATAAAGGCGTTACAGACAAAACACAACTGTGCAACTTTTAACAGAGTTACAGTACTATAGATTTACTACAAGACTGTTGCGGTGAACTAGGTATACTACAAAAGACATGTATACGCAGCGCGAGGGTCCCTTTACTGACGGGGCCTCGCAAAAGATAAGACTCTAGTTACACTAGTTTTAAGCAGTTTATGAGTCTGTTACAACGAATGCCTTCAGTATTTTTAACGAGGTCCGGAGTAGTTTCTCCTACGGCAGTGATCCTTAGTATCTTCCCGTCTGTGCCGGAGTTCTTTATATTGGACATTCCTTTTTGAGGTGTCCTATCTCGCCGCATTGGTGACATATCTGGCTCGTACTAGCATTGGTGGTGGAAGTGGGGTGTTTAGTTAGAGTTACGTGGACACGAGTGCCCTCCTCGTTCATCCACTTCAAAAAATTCCTTTTATGGGGTCCGGTTTTACCACCACCTTTGTGTTCAGGGTTGGTCCCGATGCCATGGACTTGAGGAATGGGTCATGTTGGTGCTGAAGGGGCAGGAGTTGCCACTCGCCGCTGTTGCATGAAAAGTATTTGGGATCGTTGGCGCTCCTTTGGAGCTCGGCGATTTCGTTTCCTCCTCTCGGTTTTACAACTTTGTAAGTCTGTGACTGTTGCCCTTTGTTGGCTTCCTAAGTTGATACATCGATCGGAATTTTCTGTTCCTTCGTTAGTCATGATTGCGTTGCTAGCATTGAGGTTTACAAGGACAACTGTCACGACAGCTGTTACTGCGGCTTGGAATGTAGCGGCATCAATATGAAGGATAGGGGCTTCGTTGATCGGCTGACTCTGGATGATGACATGATTCTGTAACATGAAAGACTAGGAGTTCATGAGTGACCAAGGTTGACTCTATATTATTTTGAGTTTGACTAAGAGATGAGTTATTATACATGAAAACTTAACTTATACACATTATGATATAACCAAGACTAGGCGGATAGTGAAATGTGTGATTCTACTTTAGTTTCACATCCCAACAAGGAAAAGAAACTAAGTTAGAAATCTCACATTCTATTATCTACCAGGTCTTGTTATATATAATTGTGGAATGTATGAGTGAGGAAATCATAATAATAACATTCTTATTAATCCCTCTTAATGAACTAGAATTCCTAGTAAAGGCCATCATTGAACCTAGATGTATTTCAGCTATTCTCCTATAGAGTAAAAGTATGTTCTCGAAGGTTTGACCTACATCCCTATGATGCAGTCCTATTACGGAGTAGAAGTGAGTTCGTAGAATGGTCTCATGACGCTTGTCGTTTAAACCGGGTTCCATTGGTTGGTGAATAACATGATCCAACCTTGGAAAGAGAATTGGGAACAATCCCGGAGCTAAATTACCCTAGTCCAACAACTTGACTAGAGTGGGTTTCTGATAGACTCCTATGATAGCATGATGGAAGTATTTGAACAAGGAGTGACACAGAATTTAGCCGACTGACAATGTCATTGATGTTTAAGATGTAACAGATTAGGGAAAATTGATCTTGTAGAGGGTCTTACATCACATCCGGAGTAGGAGAGTTTTGGCCACCTAAAGGCCTAACCAAAAGTACCTACAGTCTAAGATAGTTTCATAGAAAATACCACATAGGACATAGATAGGAAAACGATTCCTTTTTAGCAGGGAAAGAAAGTAAGGCATCTACTACTGGTGGCGGTCATCCCTCTGGTGTACCTATAGTTCAGCCAGTTGCCGCTCCATATCAAGCATGTGCCTTTCATACACCCTCTGGCGTACTCGAAGTTCTATGACTTTGGCACGTGTTTCAGCCAGTGCTTGCAGCAGGGTTTCATGGTCTCACTCAGATCTTTCACGAGCGTGCGCAAGGTGATTGGTGTCGGTTGTATGCATTCTTGCATTTGCATCAACCTCTGCGATATGATGGAGAGTTGTTCTGCCCTGAATCTCATTTCGGGCAACTCTACGGACCAGGATTGGAAGAATTCTGTCTGCTGGGCTTCCTTCACTTATGTTGTAGAAGCTTCGGTCTCCATTAAACGACATAGGTTGTTCTTTCTCTTCGCTCCAGGTTTCCAAGCACTCTACCCAAGGAGGCGTTGGGCCTTGAAAATCCGGACAAGGGTTAGGATTCGGAACAAGAGCCATCGGGGGTAGGTTCTCCACTTCAGGTTCGGAGTCAGAACCATCAGCAAGGCCTTCAGCTTGGTGACCATCCACAAGGATTGGGTGATCATTCTCTGGCTCCTCTCCGAGCCATTCATTAGTGTCGTGGTTAAGGTAGTACGGGTCATCGTGGGGATGGAAATCCAGCCATGATATCCACGCGAGAAAAGGGAGTATAAGAGATAACTAAGTAGACGTACTAATTAGATAATTATAAGATGATCTTTATCAGGTACTTCAATACTTGTTTAGTGCATACTAGTTATATGTATTTGGGACATGATAGACCTTCGAATAAGCGACCCTAACTCTAAGTCCACAACCCAACGAGGAACAGGAAGTAAAGCAAAGATCCACAGATTCTAAGTCTATGACGTCCTGGGTACATATAATTTTAATGTATCCACTAA
Source organism: Lactuca saligna (assembly GCF_052625555.1). Classification (NCBI taxonomy): domain Eukaryota; kingdom Viridiplantae; phylum Streptophyta; class Magnoliopsida; order Asterales; family Asteraceae; genus Lactuca; species Lactuca saligna. The sequence continues at coordinate 76,464,075 of NC_136418.1, forward strand.
ATAGTTATTGACCTATTGATAAAACTCTATTTAGTTCTCAGATAAGTACTTATAGTAACACCAAATACCCCTACGGTATTTCATTGTGGCAGTGTTGGTAAGTTTTTAGACTTGTTGCCACATCACAACCATTCTAGGGCATATGCTAATCATTCCTCGGACCAGCATAGTTGATCAGGCTAAGCCATTCCTAGACTGACCATACAATCATTACTTTTGTTTTGTTCCTAAGACTGACCATACAATCATTACTTTTTTTTGGGCATATGCTAATCACTCCTCGGACCAGCATAGTTGATCAGGCTAAGCCATTCCTAGGAGGTGGTTGGCATACTAAGGTCAACAATCATTACTTTTGTTTTGTTCTAGAATGATGTTGACCTTAGTATGTATGCATGCATGTATACTTTTAACAAGAAACTATTTATTTCAAAAAGTATAGTGATTTGAAAATGTTAAATCAGAGACCTTAAGCCCAATGCATTTATAGTTTGTATATCTTATGTGGTTTGATATACTTAGTTCACTATAAACAATGCTCTGATACCAATCTGTCACACCCCCAAACCAAGGATGGCGGAAACGTCTGGGGGTTGAGGACTTTAGGTATAGTATCACAACAACGAGTATAATAGTGCTCAAAGTAAATACAACCATCATAAATATAATCGAAAAAGTTACACCAAGGTATATGTTTACATGATTCAAATCAACTACATTATGATGACAAAATGAATTGTTTACGATTTATCATCCCATCCTCAAAACGTTGTTGATTTCCTGTTTCACTAAATTCCTGATAATACAAGTTGTTTGAAAGTGTCAACACAAAGGTTGGTGAGTTCATAAGTTTTTGAGATAAAGAGTTTGGAGACTGTTCTTTGTAATGTGTTGTGTGTCACCAAGAAAAATCCAATATTTTCCTTTTAAAAGTTATGTAGTCCTAAATCCCAGGACCAATAATAAACAAGTATTTTCCATACTTAATGATATAATCGTGGTTTTTAATCAGCATAAAACCCTTTTTAATTTGAGGGAAAATCCCGTAATGAATGACGTGTAGTCTTAAATACCAAGACCGAAAGTGTACAGTATTATCCGTACTTAAGGTAATTTCTGTGAGCTAAATCGACATAACTCGCTAATTTAAAAGTAGAACCCGTAAATCTTATGATTTGTTAATACCACATGTGAGCTATCATAACCACACTTGACATAGATGGCCTCGTAATACAACGTTCTTTAGGCGTCGCCGTTAAATGACACTTGTCACCACAGACCTGCCGGTCTAGCTGTTGCAAGCAACTCAGGTGTGGGTTTGTCAAATCCAATATAGATCTATACACAACTATCACGTTCTCCCTACAAGAGACTCTGGTTACAATTACAGGACTTTTTGACTTTGTTACTTTGGAAGTAACCCGAAGCGAATGACTCACAAATTTATTCATTATCAAATTTACGTGAACTAAACTGAAAACCTTTGATAAATAAGTTTGAAAAGTAAATGATACATAGACTATACCTATTATAGTTTATCCAAAACGTTTGTAAAGTATAAGAACTCTTTTATGAAAACACATTAGAGTTATGCATCCATAAACTTTGCTTATTATAGCTTAATATATGTGCTCTAAATGAATGAAGAATCTTATCATGAATGACTAAATTTCAATTTATGATGATAAACTAACAAGGAAACACATTCAATATTTAGAACTTATTGTTATACACTTTGCTCAACATAATACAAAGTGTTATGAAAGTTATAAGATGTTAACTAGTTTTTAACCTTTCTGCACTGTTTTAGAAAAGCCATAGAAAAATCATACAAAGTTGAAAACTGAATTCGTAATTTCTGAGAGTTCCTAAAATGTGTGTAGTTTACTCATAATTTTTATCATGATTTTTGGAAGTCTTTAAAAATGTCCATATTCACAAACTGGTCCGGATTTGTTCTTGAAATGATAGGCTGTTTTGAAAAAAATACCATAAATTGTAGAAAAATCTTGTGGAGATGTGCAGGTAGTCATTTTAAAGCTAAGAACTGGACTACTTACACCTAAAACAGTTTGGAAAACCAAAATGTTTAAGTTGTCCAAAACAGTCCGTGAATGGAGTTGAACTTTTCTGATGAAGGCTGTTAAATGAGTTTAGTTGTGTTCTTGGTGTTTTAACTTGTATTCCCCCCCCCCCCCCCCCCCCCCAAACTTAAGAAAACATGAGAAAAATAGGGGTATGAACTCACCTTGAGTGGTTTCAGTAGATGAGTGTTGAAGAAGAGAAGTGTTCAACTTAAGAACACTTGAATCCTTAGTCTTTCTTCAAACTTCTTTCTCTTCTAAAACAACACTAAAATGCTCTCAAGTGGCTTATTAATCCCGGATGTTACACAATAAGGTAAACAATAAACATCACGTGCATGCATTATAATGTGTATAAACCAAGTCCTGTCTAGTAATAATTTTTGTGAGCCATCACAAGAATTATTAAGTCTTTCCGAAAGAACTTGAGGGACACTTCAAAAGGTCTTCAAGCTTCCACCATGAAGAGTAATGCACTGGAATGCTTGTTCATTCTTGTATTCTTAGGTGCCTTTAGCCTTTAAGTGCTTAACTCTAATAAGCACTAAATGAGACAACTCAAGGAAGCTTTAAACCACCAAAACTAACTGAGAGAGAGAGAGAGAGTGAGAGAGAGAGTGAGAGAGAGAGGAAGAGGAGAGATAAACAACTTTAGGCCACTTCTAATAAGAGAGGTATTAAGACCAAAAAACTAGCAAGTTTTCTTCATAAGACTCCCTTATATACTCCATGCATGCAAAAATGCTAGTCCTTATTTTATTCTAAAGTAATAATCTAGAAGGGAAGACATGAGAGACAAGTTATGGAGATTGAAAAACAACCTCCATACCTCTTGAATGACTTTTGGCCATACCTCTAAAGAAGAAAAGTATTTTTTTTAAGTTTTATAAACTCAAAGTTTATAAAATATAAACTTTATCCTTAGGTAAAAGACAAAAAGATCCAACTAGTCCAAAAGGTTGTATAGGACTTATTAATTCATATCATATGAAATAATAACTAGTTATACTCTCTTATAATTATTATTTTTACAAAACAATACTTATTCCCTAATTAAATACAATATTTGATATTATTTATTAATAATCATATTAATAATAAATATAAAAAATGTGTCAACTTGATAAAGATGTGACTTATAGGATTATATAATATTGACAATGTCATTCAATAATGATTCATGGACATATAGATTAACTAATTTTGAATTCCTAGTTTAATCATTTGTTTTATATTTTATATATTTCAACATTTCTAGTTTTAGTGGATGTTGAGGTTGGTCGTCTATAGTAACAATTAAACATATATATACTCGGTTTTCAAGTTCTTTATTTTTTTTATTTTTTTTATTTTTTTTTTCTTCTGTTTTCTTATTTTTTTGTTTTTAAAAAAAACTATCTTTTTTTTCCTTTTTTTCATTTGTATTTTTTATTTTAATGTCTTTACTACATACTTGAAGATACTAATGTTTTTGTTTAATTTTGTTTTTATTTTTATTTTCTTAACTAAATATCGGTTCGAGTTTTTGGTGTTTAAAAATTATAAAATTTTAAATAAAAGAAATATTAAAAGTACGATAATGTTTTCTATTCATACTATTTTTGAATCATACTATTTTAGATCATAAAATTTCGAAAAATAAAATTTTGGATCATATCATTTTTAAATTATATGATTTTGGATCAATAATTTATTCAGTTAAATAATTTGTTTGTTTAAAACAAATTTTGGATCATTATATATTTTGAAACATTTATTTTTAAATCATAAAAGATACAATTAATGATCATAAAATATATGAATCATAGTGTTTTTAGATCCTAACAAATTTAGGATACTAAATATGTTGAATCATAATTTTTTTTTGAATAATAAATATTTTGAATCATCTCATTTTGGATCATATTATATTCGATATTTTTTTTGAAAAAAAACCTATAATCTTTTAAAATAAATTTTGGTATCTAAATAATCTTTTTTTTATAAAAAAATGTTTTCAAAAAGTTCATAAAAGTTTAAGAAGGTTTTTAGTTTGGAGAACGAAAATTTTCAAATCTTATTTTTTATAAAAATTTAAAATCATTAAAACAAAACTTTTGTATCCTAACCAATACACTATTTTAAAATTTTCTTTTACAAACTCACTAAAATTGTATTACGAAGAACTTTATCATTTTTTTTTTTTTTTTTTTTTTGAATTTGGATAAAAAAAAATCTACTATATTTTATATAAACTATATTTCTTAAAATTAAAAAATTAACACCTCAAAAACTTATTTAAAAAAATATTTTTAGAAAGTCATTAGTATAATGAGTAGAAATATCCCTAAAATTTTCATGATTTTTAGAGAATTTTGTTTTATGTTTTTTTAATAAAGAATTATAATTATTTTTTTTTTTCATATTTTCACGATTGTGTTGATTTTGTAAAGAATTAAATTTTCAAAATTTTAGTTTTTTTTTCAAATTTAAAAAAAAAAAAAGTTATGGATGAAAAATAAAACAGATGAAAAATATAAAACTCATCCATTGCTATCCGTAATGGCCCATGAAACTAAAAGTACCAAGAAAATTTGAACCTTTCATGCCATCTTTGAAGCTGAAAACAATCCATATTTCGCTCTTCAATTGCAAAGATGCCAATTGAATATATATATATATATATATATATATATATATATATATATATATATATATATATATATATATATATATATATATATATATATATATGTTCAAGTTCATTTGATACCATTCTAATTTTGTGAGACCGTGAGACCAAATCTAAAAATAATTTTAAAATGCAAAATAAATGGAAAAATCCAAAAATTCTTTTTTTAAATATTATTTTTGGAACTTGAATTAACTAAAAATATATAAAAAAATATAAAAAAAAATAAAAACAATTCCGTTTTTTTTTTTTTGAAAAATACGTGAAATATTCTAAATAGAATATTACACTGACATATTCTAAAAAATAATTTTAAAATGCAAAATAAATGGAAAACTCTAAAAATTCTTTTTTTAAATATTATTTTCGGAACTTGAATTAACTAAAAAAATAAAAAATAAAAATAAATTCTTTTTTTTTTTTTGAAAAATACGTGAAATATTCTAAATAGAATATTTAACTGTACATATTCTAAAAATAATTTTAAAATGCAAAATAAATGGAAAAATAAAAAAATTCTTTTTTTAAATATTATTTTCGGAACATGAATTAACTAAAAAAAACAAAAAATAATAAAAAAATAATAAAAAAAAATAAAAAAATGCGTCTCACGGTCTCACAAAATATAGGTGGTCTCAAATGAACCTAACCCTATATATATATATATATATATATATATATATATATATATATATATATATATATATATATATATATATATATATATATATATATATATATATATATATATATATATATATATATATAGGAAAGGGTTATTTGGAAAACTAAAAAACCCTAAAAATTATAAAAATGCATAAAAATACACTTAGAGATCACATAAAAAAAATTTGAATTTTTTTATGAAAAAATCTCAACGCTTTTAATAAATTCGCTGAAAAAAAATCAATTTTTTTTAAATTAAAAAAAAGAGGTTTTTTTTCCAAAAAAAATTTCAGCGATTTTTTCATTAAAAAATTCCAAAAAAAGTTTTGTGATCTCTAAGTATTTTTTTACGCATTTTTATGATTTTTAGGGTTTTTTTTTCCATATAAACTAAACCTATATATATATATATATATATATATATATATATATATATATATATATATATATATATATATATATATATATATATATATATATATATTCAATTGGCATCTTAAAATAAAATAAAAAATAAAAAATCAATTTTTTTTATTAAAATAAAAAAGTGGTTTTTTTTCCAAAAAAAAAAAGCACCGATTTTTTCATTAAAAAAATCCAAAAAAAGTTTTGTGATCTTTAAATATTTTTTTATGCACTTTTATGATTTTTAAGGTTTTTTGTTTTCCATAGAACTTAAACCTATATATATATATATATATATATATATATATATATATATATATATATATATATATATATATATATATATATATATATATATATATATATATATATATATATAGAGAGAGAGAGAAAGAGAGAGAGAGCTAGGTTCAGGTGTATAAAGTAATTATTGTGTTATTATATGCATAAACGTAGGCCAATCAAAATTTAAAATACAAATAAATAATTAAGTAAATAAATAAGGGTAAATAGGTAATTTGATAAATTGTTTCCACAAATAATATCGTATAATTATGGTAACTATTGACTTCAGCTACCTAGGTTTTCTCCATCCATCGTCTGCTTTTTAAAACCACAATGAAGAATTAATGGGGTGTTTGGCTCGGTGACTATTTGTGATCCTTCTGCCATCGCCGACAGCCCCAAAAGCAACAATGGTAGTGGCGGTTGACAGACAAGAAGAAGGCATGAAGGCATGGATTTCTTTTTGTCCGTTTCTCGATTTGTCGCAAGGAGTGAGGGGAGAAGCATCGGTCTTAGCTAAGAAATCGCAAGTAGAGAGGGATGGGCAATCGATCTCCGGAGGAATTCTCCTTGGTTCATCTGCTTTGTCACCAGTAATCACGATTCAAGGGGGAGTAGAATCGATCGACAAAAGACGGTAATGGATTTGTTTTGTGGTGTTTGATTGAAGTCAGTATCATACGAGAAAAGGGAAAAGGATTTCAGCCGTCCGACGATTGCAGGTAACAGATGGGGGTTTCTGCTCCGATCGGTTCTTGGCTGTAACGCCCGCAGATCCCGGCTAGTCAATTTAGAGGCAATAGGGGTCAAAAATGACTTTTCGACAAAAGATTATTTAGAATGAATAGTCTTAACCAAGTTTTAGAATATGTCACAAGGTTTCCGTACATATAAAGAACGCCGAAATCCGAGTTATAACGAAGAAGTTATGGCCCGCCGAAGTTTTACGGCAAAACCGGCACGGTACCGGAAGACGTAAATAGTGAATTTACGATAGAAGACTTTTTAGCCTTAGCAATCTAAACAAAAGTCGTAGAATATGTTAAACTAAGAGCGTCGATAAAAAGAACGCCCAAATCTGACTTCGTATGAGGAAGTTATGATTTTTCTAAGATTCGGCTTAGCAGTGTACAGCCCGAAACTCGAATTTTAGTTCGAGCGGTTTTTGCTTACGTGAAATAAATGAGAGTTGAAGATCTCATTAATAGGAACTCAACGGTAAAAAGACAGACGAAAACAGAGTTCGTATGAAGGAGTTACGAATTCTTCACGGTCATTTAACAGTCTAAACGCCTCGTACTGTTAAATTTAAGATCGGTCGAGAATTAGCCGACAGAGTCAAAATGAAATTTGTAGATATTATTTTTACCTACGTGTGGATATAAAGAACGTCAAAAACGGAGGTCGTATGTGAAAGTTACGGATTTTAGAAGTCGGAAGTGTGTTGTGCGAAAATGGGTGATGTGGCACAATCTTGGCCATTGCTTTCTCCCCAAGTCTTGCCACTAGATGGTGACATGTGGCACCAAGTTCAGCCATTTTCACCCTATAAATACCACCTCTCCCACCCTCATTTTCTTCACACCTTTCCCATTCTTTCTTCTCTTTACTCTCTCTCTAGAACCTCTCTCTAGCCCCGAAATCCCCCGAAAAGCCTAGGGAACCTCCCTAGCACGAGGCGGAAGCCCCGGAGTGCTCGACGGCTCCGAGAAGAAGAGCTTTTCAGCTCGGAAACGCTGCTCCAAGCAAAGCCTGGTTTTCTATAAAACCCGCTGTAAGTGAGCTACGCCTACGCTATTTTTAATATAGTTTTTATTTAATTATATTAACGTTATTAAGAACATATAATAAATACTTGGGCTATTATTATGGGTTATGTAAGTATTTTTCTAATGCTTATATAATAGTAATAATAGCTAGACTATTAATTAGTCTCAGCGAATAATAGACTAAAATCTATTGGTGATAATAGTAGGTTTCGTCGAAGGAAATTATTTTAAAGTAAACGAAGCGCTGTCCGAGTACCGAGTCACCACCTTCTCAGGTGAGTGCATAGTCCCTTTCATGAACATGATTTTAATACAAGTATTGATTGAAGTATTAATTATATGTTTATGTGCGAGTTAATTGATGTTGCTTGAAATTCGTGTTAAAGAACATACCTGATTATATTTGATAATTTAGGATAAAGAGTATACCTAAATTAAAAATGAGGAATATTGGGTAGTATATTCTTACGAGTACAAGTGAGTAAAACTCAGAGAATAGAAGTTAGTATATGTCACTTATCCGGGAGTATGGATTAGACATAGTCATTGTCCCTAGTCCGAGAATATGGATTAGGCATAATCATTCGTCGTTAATCCGAGAGTATGGATTAGCTATTGTCCCTAGTCCGAGAGTATGGATTAGGCATAATCATTCATCTTTAATCCGAGAGTATGGATTAGTCATTCGTCCCTAGTCCGAGAGTATGGATTTGGTAAATTCGTTCATTTCTGATCCGAGAGTATGGAGTAGGTAAAACGACTAATCTTAGGTCCGAGAGTATGGATAGCCTCGTTGCGAGGATCGACGGGGTGGGATAAGAGTTGTTTATATATATGTATGGTGAAATTGTATATTTTGTGAATTTTAAACTATATATATGGTATAACATTGTGGGATTGAAATCCCTATGTGCTCACCAGGTTTCCCAACCTGACCCACTCAGTTTATTTATATCACAGGTGTTGATATGAAGTGACATTACACTGAGAGATTTAAAGAGATGTAGACCACTAGTGTGAATAATTCTAAGTTCTGTTTATGCTTATGTTCTTGTATTAACGATGACGTCCCAAACGTTTTAAAATGAAATAAATACGTTTCTTCGAAAATGTTTTAATAACGTATTTACCATGTTTTTCTGGGAACAAATTCCGCAACCTTTTTATAAAATGAAGTACTCTGATTTTTATAAAGCATAAACAAAATCGGTCTTTTCTGGCCGTGATTTTGGGGATGTCACATTGGCTTTCCCCTTTTCTGTCCGGCAGCCAAACGGAAAGAGGGAAGGGAGATGCTAGCAACAACGATGACGAATTAAAAGGGTGTTTGGCTGGTTCTTCTTAAATAGAAAATGAACGGGAAGCAACAGGTAAAGGTTTCTCTTTCTTTTGTTTGATTTTTAACGAAAATTAAAGGAGAAGAACAACACAAGTTCTTATTCTCTTATTGGTTTTGATTGATATCAATTAGGTGTTTGGATTGGGGCTTGGTCATCGACCCAGGAAGGGACTAAGGTGGATAGTGATGTGAAAGTGAAGGTAGTTTGTCACTATTTTCATATCAAATTTACTTCTTCTTATATGATAAAAATCAATTTGTTTATGTAGATGATTCAATGGATGATATTAATGAGATTCCAATTCTATTGGAATGGAATAAAGAATTCCAATTCTGTTTGAATGGAATCATGAATTCCAATTCTGTTGGAATCACAGAAGTTGATGTTTGAAGAACGGACCACAAAATTGAAAGTGATTCTAAGCAATATTATTCTTTTAGAATGTATTTGTGTCATTGTTAGATTTTGATGTTTTCTTTCCCGTTTTGAAAGTTTTTTTAGTTTTATTCTATAACAATAAATGTAAATGTTAACAATTGTTACCCGTATTCTATATAAGAAATAATGTATTTTTTGTTTTTTTTTCCTGCAATTGATTGTTCAAGAATTTGTTATTCTACAAGAAGTTTTTAAAGTGATAATCAAGAAATAGGTTCAAGAATATTTTTATTATTTATGGTTCAAGAATATTTCTATTTTTGAATATACTCATAACATATTTTTATTATTTTAGGTTCAAGAATATTTTTATTATTTATTTTAATTTTTTTTAATATATATTGTTAAGCATTACATGTTTTTAGTAATAATTTTACATAAAGACAAGAATCTATAATGAATAAATTAACTATTTCGATGTATAAACAAATAAAATAAAAAACGTACGTATTTATAAAATAACGATGACAATAATGTTGTAAACATTAAAAATTAATTAAATAAAACTTGCTAAATATATTAAAACTATGGGTAAAATGAAATAGCTTGTTGCATTAAGGAATCTATAAAACATTATGTTCAAAGTATGTATGTAGTAAAGTAATTATGGTGGTGTATTTTGACATGTTCAATCATACTCTTCTTCTCAATCTTTTTCAAAAGCAGAAATAATGTCAACATTATCTGTTACCATGGAAATGTTGTAAGTACGACCAAAATTTTCAAAATTAAACGTGTTGACAACAATCTTGAAAGCCAATTTTTTTTTATCGAGTATGGCGTTCAGCTCAATAGGAAAATCATTTGGATTGCCGTACTAAATGTTTTTAATAAATAAATGTATAAAAATAAATTTTTATTTAGCAATATGGTATTGATTATTAAAAAACATACACACTTTCATATCTTGATAATAAATCAGCAGTAGATATTTTCAGAAGATTTCTAACTTCACGATCAAACATTATAAGATTGGCAACTCCAACTAAACCTTGAACTTGAACTTTGATCAGAAAAATTAAAAAAACATATAAAATATTAAAAAGAAAAAATAAACATAAAATTATTGAAGAATAATATAATAAGGTATTATTTGTTACACACCTTGGTTCAGCAATAATAATTTTGCCCTTGCAATTGTCCTTTGGACACACCAAAATCTCTTTCCTTCAAACTGGTCATTGATCATCTCATTTGGAACCTGAAGTATTTGAACCTTTGACTTGCATTTTGTGCAACCATTATAGCAGAAGTTCTGATTATCTTTAAACATCTTTATAATACTACGAATTACCGCACAACTTCCCTATGATAGCAGGTTTTTTTAAGGTTTGTAAATATTTAAGTATTGGATTAATTTAATTAAAAGGGAGATGATTTATGTACCTCATCCAATTCGTGAATAGAGGATATTGGGTAAAAAGATTTCTTTTGAAGAAAGTCATCATATATTGAATACATGATAGATGATCCTGAGGTACGTGAGACTGAAGAAGCCGAAGAATTTTTTTCTTGCTTGTAAACTATTTATTGTACCAATTAATAAATGTTCGATATTATAAATATGAATTAATAAAAAATTAAGACAAAATTGCAACAATGGTCACTGTGGTATGTATGTTTTTGGGGGTTTTAGTCCAAACCCCGATATTTTTGGATTGGTGGTCCTTTTAAGCAAGTTTTGTTGTATTTTTGGTCCCCCTAAATAGTGAAATGAATGTAATACCCTTGGGGTATTTATTTTCCATTTTTCTTTATTTTCTTCTTAAATCTAATATTAATTAATTTATTTAAAAAATTAAAAAAAAATAAGAAGGGCCCACCTTCTCTCTCTCTCTCTCTCATTTGCTTTTCTTCTCCATCTCTCTAAAAAACCTTCAAGAAACACTTGATCGGTTCCTTTCTACCCCCCCCCCCCCCCCCCCCAACAATTGAAATCCTAACTTTGTTTAGCCTCACGTGCATTTCTCTTTTCATCAGCTACCGACCAAATAAATTGAACCATTATAGTTGCCTTCAATCCTTTTTCTGCCTAGAAACTGTAAGCACATCAAACCCTCGCTCAATCCACAAAGCTTGAAGAACATAATCTGCTGCAGATGTTGGATCCAACCCTCAAGAATTTCTTCTAGATTCATCTAAAAAAATAAAAGATCTCTAACAGAGATTATCCCTTCACAACCTCTAATGGAAGCACTAAAACTCAATCCCATTCAAAATTGAAACTTATGTTAAAAACCATGACTCAAAACTTGGATCCATCTTCTTCACCTGTAAGAACCCATTTAATAGAATCCTCCATCGATTGAAGGCTCAAATCAAACACCTTGAGAAAGCAAGGGGTAGGTGTAACGAGCGTCTAGATAAGTTCCAAAAAGAACCTTAGTCTGTCGGTTGTTAAACATCAAATAGGCGACGACCATTGAGGTGTCGGCGACGAGGATTCTGTGCCAGAATTGGGAGGCAGTGAAGCACAAATGTGAGGATTGAGATGGGATTGGTTAGAGTTTGGAGACAATTGTGTTGATGTTTTCAGTTTCAATTGCTAGTTTCTTGAGAGATGGATATGGACAGATTATGCATCACTTCCTTGAAGAACATCAACCAAATAAGCGTTTAAAACCTATTATCCAGAAGGATTTTATAGATTTAAAAATCGATTTCAGTTTTAGAAACAAACCTATAAAATTGATTGTTCACCGGGTTAAGCAAGGAGATACGTGGGATTAGGGTGGAGGAGATGGAGGTGGTTGGCAGCGGATGGTGGTGGCGGTGAACACTGATGGACAGTAGAGATGGAGGTGGAGGTGTTCTTGAGATTGTGCATATGCATTCTTGATAGTGTTAAGTGTGTGTTTTGGAGAGAGAGAGAGAGAGAGAGAGAGAAAGAGAGAGAGAGAGAGAGAGAGAGAGAGAGAGAGAGAGAAAGAGAAAGAGAGGTGGCCCTCATAATTTTTATTAATAAAACTTTAACTTAAATAGCAAAAACCATAAAAAAAAATGTGTCAGAATGGCATTTTAGTCTTTTCAGATTTCTGAGGGACCAAAAACGCAACGAAACTAGCTCAAAAGGACCATCAATCCAAAAAAGTGGTTTGGACAAAAACCCTAAAAAAATGCATACCATAGAGATCATTTTTGCAATTTCATCAAAAGTTAAATTGAAATGAGAAATTCTATGGAATATTCATATAACCTTTTTCAAAAGAGGTTATATCCTCAATGTCGTCTTCAATAAAAAGTTTTGTAGCAAAGTAGGTGTTATTGACGTATGGACGCTCTGAAATGGAAATTTTAATAATTTTTCGAATGTTAATAATTTCGTATCATAGATATATTAAGAATAGAAATATTACAAATTTATAACTTGGTAAATATGTACGTTCGAAAAACTTGAACTTAGCAAGTTGAATAAGCAATACAAAATGACAAGGATGCTTAGAAACTTATGCAATAAGCAATACAAAATGACAAGGATGCTTAGAAACATATGCAACAATTTCATCAGCATACCATCCCCATGGAGTAACAAAAACTTGATGTCCTTCTTTAAAATAAAAAAAAAAAATATTAAAAACAAAGTATCATAAGAATAATAAATATAGGTATAAAATATGAAACCCACTCTAAATCCTCCATTTCGAGTGTTATTTTCTGTTCCTGTTTGTCTTTTGTAGGTTCCAATGGAAAACACTGGAAAACGTTTCCTATAATATCTATATTACGGACAAGGAAAAGTCTAAGTATGTACTTGTTATGTTGGAAAAAATTAATTTATATAATTTAATTCACTACGAATGGGTTGAAGAGAATGCAGTAACCAAATGACATGTTTGGTTGGATTGCATTATCATGAAGTTGTTGGAAGTCTACAAAAGTAAAAGAATTTTGTGGCCACAAAAATCTTTGCATTGAATAACCTTTGTGGTATACTGGAAATATAGTTTGTGTGGATCGTCTACAAACTTTATAGCACCATTATGTAACCATAATGTGGGTTTATGAATGTAGAAATCCTCATATTCTATCAAAGATTTTCCTCTCGTAGCGATGCAAATGGTTATCCACATTACATTCAATTTGGTGCCCTTAAAATAAAAGAAAAAAAAATAATTAAAAAGTTATGCCACACATACAAATAATTGTAACTTAACATATATAATTTAATATAATTAAAATAAAATAACAAAAAAATGAAATACCCTTTTGTCCATCAATATCATGACAGTCATACAAATACGTTGATTCAAGGAGGTTTGTTTCCACATACACATGATTCCGACCATAATGGTGTAGTCATCTTGTGAGAGAGCGAAGTCACTGATCATGGTAATGTTGGTGTTTTCCATTAATCTAAGCATGAATGTAGTAATGAAGATAAGTAAATCAAGATAAATTCTAACATTAACAAAGAAATCAAAGTACATCGCATGAGACATAGCAAAATGGTTTTTTAATGATTATGAATAAAACAAAAAAAGCAAGTCATATACTCACTTTTTATTACGTTTTCGACCTTAGCCAGCATAGACAGATTTAATGGAGAATAATATACCTTTACAAGTGTCCTTAATAGTGAATTCTCAAATGAAGTTTTATAAAGAGACAAGACAATGTTAATGGTGAGACATCATTATCAAAAGGTTGTTCATGAGCTCAACCACAGAAAGGGTCACCATGGACTACAAATTTTTTAGATAGAATTATCAAAGTTTAGAAAGAGAAAAAGTCCATCTGTACAGGTACAAAATGAACAACAATATGCAAAACATGGAACACAAACAAAAGGGGACAATTCAATTATCAAATCCATTGTACAATTAATATTTCAGTTTACCAATAATAGCAGGACAACATTAGCAAAAACTTGAAAGATTATTTTTTATGAAATTACCACTAACACACAGATTCACAATTAGAAATAACATCAAACTTTCGTATTATCCTCTTTAAAGTAAGGTAATTATTTCACTTCACTTATCACAATAATAGAATGAGTGCAGCCATACAATGATGATTATGTTTGTCTACGTGTATATGTAGAAATAATATCAATGAGTGCAACCATAAAAAACAACATAACACGTTAAATTTATAGCAAATTGACCAATATGCCCCTGTATTGTTTAGAACAGTTTAGAACAGACACAGAATAAGCGACATCCAGTCATGTCCGATAACATACAATTCATTAAGATACCAAAATAGGTAACAAAAACAATAGAATAAACATGACCAAGCAGGAAAATGCAACGAAATCAAATATTAAAAGTGACAAAAAAATGAACTTCTTTGAGGCATTTAATCGAACAGCACATATGCATTCTAACATGAGCAAGGTTTGGAACATTAGAATAAGAGGAAATTCGACCAAAGCATGGAAAAGATAAGAGAAATACATATAATTTTCACATAAAAAAGAATCAGATGATTTAAAAAAAAAAAAAAGAACTAATCATTAAAACAAAAAGGTTTGTTAACCTGATGTAGTAGATGTTGGCGTATTGGACTGTGATGATGAACCTGATGTTGTAAACTCAATCTCTCAATAAAATGCGACAAATGAATCAGATTGTAGTTATACATAATTATTAATTTACAAAAATGAATTTTGAAAGGATATCAAGATTAGCTATGAATGAACCGATATTTGAAATGTTTCTGCAGATTATCGTGATTTTGAAAGGAATTGCTAAAAATTGTGTTTGAAATTTAGGAAGGTTTATTTGAATTTAATATATTCATTGACAGGACGGACGCAGAAATACACAGTAGGTGTTGCCGTGGTTGAAGATGTGTTGCCAGTGCATGAAAAATAGATAAAAAACCAAAGAAATTGAAATGTTTTCCATTGCGTACGGGAAAACTAGGTGTTGCCGGTGCCACACCGGGACACCAAGTAAAACCGTCCATGTTCATTGACAAATTAGTGTACACTTTAAGGAAATATACAACTTTCTTTAAATTTCTTTAAAATGCAGTAAATATATTATATTTTTAGTTAGATTAATAAAAAAAAACTAAAAAGAAACCACAATTTGCCAAGTGGAATTAAATGAAATTGGAAAAATAGAAAAAAAAAAATGCTAAAAAAATGCTATGTGGCATGTTGAATAAGATGATCACATTTGATAGAATTATTTTCTTTTATTAGATAGGATAGAACTCAATTAAGGTAACCTAAGAATGTCTGATGCCTGTGATATTTTACCAACCATTTCATGTAACATTAATTAGTCAAAAAATACAAGATTCTTGTTGAGCCACAGGAGTACAACAAATAAGCCTCGGTTACATCACATAATTCTACCAGCTAGTTGATTAAAACAAGGCTAAAGGATAAAAGTCAACATTTGCAAGAATTTATGAACAACCTTGTTCGCAAGAATTCATCAAAATAAGCTTTAAGCAAGAATTGATCAAAAACAATTGCAAGAATTCATCAACATTTGCGAGTAAAACCAAGAAACCTTATTTGCATAAAAATTCATCAACAACTTTTGCAAGAATTCATCAAAATAGCAACAAGAGATTAAAAGTACCAACCTACAAAACTTAGCAATAACCTTATGCAAGAATTCAGCAACACCAAAAAGACGATTTAAACAAAATTAGAAAACGGACGAAAAATAGCCTTTGATTAACGATTTTGATAAATTTAGGGTTTAGCACATAAATTATGACATTAGCATATAGAATAAAGAGTTACAGATGAGGCTGCATTAGGGAAAGAGCATTGGAGTTTGAAAATGTGGAGAACATGAGTCAAGCCATCGGTATTTGTTTGATGATGTAATTTGAGGAGAAGCCAACTTCAGTTCATCCTGATTGTTGTGTTTGGCTAAGAATCGAACGATCTTCGAACTCCTGATGTAGTCTTAACCATGGCATTAGAGAAACCCTAAATCGCCTTGAGATAACTTTTAACACTTTTTTCAAGCTTAACCTTCAATTTCGTGAGCCCTGTGAGCAGACACCAGTTAAGCAAGGAGAAACCCTGAATAGTGTTGACATACGTTTTTGTCTGTCATAAAATCAACGTATGTCGTAATTTGTATGTCATTAAAAACCTTTTTCTAATAGTGCAGATAATAAAGACAGCATGAAAGTAGAAGGTTTCTTTTTCAACAGTAGGCCACCCAAGGTTGAGCCCTATATGGGTATCGAACACGGGAAAACTCCATTTTGGGTGCTTAATTCTCATCAATTAAATTAAAGGCCTTCAATGCATCGGAAAGGTTACAGAAAACAAAGACCGTATGAAAAAATAAGATTACCTTCAATATTTACTTGACATGGGGTCTCTTTTGAATTCCTGCATAAAATATATAGATATAAAGTTGAAAATATGGAGAACCTTGGGGGTGTTGACATTAACAAAAAAAATATAAATGAAAACTTCTCAAATGGACTTTATGAATGACTAAAGCAAGTAACATCGACCTACCTCCTGTTTCTTCTTTATAAAGGAGTTGATGTCGTCCTCTCCTACATCAAACAAGCCAAAACTTTTTTCTATTTCTCCTAGCACTGGAGTAACAAAACTTCCCTTGGTGAAAATCATAATTGATGGGCATTTCTTGATGCTCAAAATATCCATTGATGGAAATGAAAAATTCTCCTTCCCTAAACAAAATCCCTTAAGACATGGAAGTTGATCAAGCTTTAAGGATTTAAGACAAGGTAACATAATCTCATTCATTTTGCCATCAGACTCCTCTTCTACTTCCACAACAACATTTTTGTCCTTAACAATTACCTCCTCCATACGGATGCAGTCAATTATATGCAGCTCTTGGAGATTCAATAGACAACCAAGCATGGAACTAGTAAAAGCATGTGCTAATGTTTTGCAATCACCAATATAGACTCTTGTTAGGTTTGGAAACTCAAATGTTGTCCACGGACTGTGCTTCCATATATACCTGAGATGAGCTAGCCGATATAACTCCACTTCTCTTAGGTTTGGAAGTTTTATAACAGTTTCTGATTCATCAAAAGCACTATCTGTTCCTTTCAATGCATCAAATACCAACTCTACCCAGGTATTGTCTCTTAGGTGAATCTTTTCCAGCTTTTGAAGTTGTAGCAACTCACTTGATGGAATAATTGTTTCAACATATGCATTAAACTTCACTTGTGACTCTATCAAATTATGAAAAGACCACGGGATTCCTTCTGAAGTAGTAGCAGGGCACAAGGTTGTATGGCCTAAACTCGGGGGTCGGGTCTGCAAAGGTCAAAAAGGAGAGAATATTATGAGGCATATGTCAAAAGAAAATTGGGATGTTAAATTTTAATGAAATTGGATAAGTAACAACCAATAATTAAGAGGTTATAATTATTAGTGATGATACTCAACTCCAACTAATAAAATTTGAGCGGGTTTACCTTTTAGACCTCATAAAATAAGATAGATAGATATGAGAGGTATTGGCGACGACCTAAACTTTTTCTAGGAACTAGTATCAATTAGTTTACTGCTTTTAACTACTTGGCATCATGATTTCTTAATCAGATGATGTGAAAAAAATAAAAAAGTTTACCTGAAGCTGAGAAATGTTTGTCGCATGAAAGTTAAACCCACATTCAGGACTATGTTTTCCTAAGATTGTTTCTACAAACTTGAGCTGTGGAGCTCGGGACCCACCAGGAGTGAACACCATCATTTGTGGGCAATTGATGATCTTAACCTTATGCAATGAAGGCCATCGGAATTCATTCATCCCCCTGTAGAAACCCACAAGATCTGGTAGATTTATTAACTTGATTGACCTTAGACGACCAAAGACCACAACCTCAGATGTTGCTGTTTGCTCCCCCCCACATTCTTCCTTCACAATCACTTTCATTGCATCACAATCCTTTATCATTAACTCTTCCAGTTGCCTTAGGCTTTCAAGTGTGGAAAAAGGGAATACATGTTCCACAAGGTCACAACCATCGATTTTCAATATCTTTAGGTTGGGAAGTTTCAGCACATGATGTTTAACATCATCAATTTGTCTTGGTATTGGCGGTGTTCCCTCATCAACATAGTTACTACTGTTGTTGATACCTTGAGTTTCAAATACCTCCTTCATCGAGCTGCAATAGCTTATTTTCAGCACTTGAAGCTTTAGTATCTTTCCTAGCGCATTAGATGGAATCACACTTGACAATGCATGACAAAGGGATATTTCTATCTCTTTAGGGTATTGGCATAAGCTCCAAGAAACACCAACCACTTGAGAAAACTGCAGCAGATAAAAAATTGAAATATATGAATTTGACCAAGCTGAATTGTTCATTACCCATATACACTACTTTTATATAAGAACTACAATTCAACATTCAGTGTTTTTTTTTCTACTCTCCACACCACAAAAGTACTTTTGCTTCTTTATAATTAATTTAACATAAAAATAATGGCATACAACTCTACCACCTACAACTTTATAATGCATTCTTTACGAGGTTGAGAAATCATACACATTACATAACAAGCGTCAAAAAGGCATATTTACAACGTATTACTATTATTTTAAGGGTAAATTACAATTTACAAGAATATATACCACCAGATTATTCCTTTCCTTACGTATATAGGCAATATACTATGCACATTAGTATAGCCTTTGTATATTGAGTTAGTATAGCCTTTGTAATGTGTATTTATTCACCCTTGATTAACGAAATTAGTTATGGGAAAATATTTGTCAAACATGGTATTGGAGATCTTCTCTAGATCATAGGCAACACTTATTTGGCCATGGAGGTGTGGTTTTCATTCATAAACCTAAATGGTATAAGATCTATAGCCGAAGACGGGAAGGTCAAGATCGATAAGTTTGATGGCCATGATTTTTGCTTTTGGAAGATACAAATTGAAGATAATCTCTATCAGTAAAATCTTCAGGAATCCTTGTCCGCAGAAAAACTTGAGTCGCTGAAATATATAGGAAATTGTATTTTTTCTTTCATTCCACAAAAGTATGAATATATGTTACAGTGTAACAGTTACACCATCCAAAGAAAATATGTTGCAAAATTTGGTTGGGATCGTACTTTGCTTATATCAGAAAGGATTACATTTTCACGTTATAGTGATTACATAAGAAAACTTTTGAACAAGACTTCAATATACATATAGGTTACATTAATATTAATAAAGATAATGTTTTCCTTTTTTTTTAGTTATGTCAGTCATACACGATATAATTATAATTTTCATGCATAAGTAAATAATATAAGGTTTGTTAAATAAATAAAGAAATATATTTAAAAATATTTTGAAATATAAAATATTAGGCCCTCTACATACATACAATCCATCCAAGTAGATAATTAAGTCCCTAATTCAAGATATGCATAAAAAATACAACAAAACTTGTGTATTGCGGTAGTCAACAACAGGAGAAGGAGCCAAAAAAATGTTAGCTAAACAGAATGGAGGAGAGTACTGATGTTGTATGTCGATAAACAACCCCTTCATTTCTATTGGATATAATATTGGAAACAAACCACCGCATCCGTATGATTAATATCAAATTAACCTCATCAAACTACCTAATTTGGAGAAATCAACTCAATCCGTTGCTGCTCCATCAAAATTGGATGAGGTTTGTCGATGGTTCGCATCCGGCTCGACCAAAAACATCGCTAATCAACGACAAAGAAGTTCAAAATCCAGATTATGCTTCACGGCTGGAAATTGATCAGAAAATTCTTCTTACTCTTCAATATTCTCTTTCGGAAGAAGCCATGGCAGAAGTTTTGGGACTTTCCTCTTCTCGTGAATAGACCTAACAAATGTATCGTGTCGTGTAAAGACATTGAACGGATTGAAAGGGTTTGACCCTAACCCAACTTGTTTAATTATCGTGTCCTGCCGTGTCAACCCGTTTATTTTCGTGTCGGTTTCGTGTCGGGTTTCGGGTTAAGGTTTAGACCTTGTAAATATGTTGTGTCATGTCGGGTTGAAATATTTTAAAGGTTGGAAAGTAGGAGTTCTGGAGGCAAAAAGGAAAAAGTGAAAGACTGGAATTATGAGATGGAATGACAAAATTTATAGTAAGTTTAGAAGGAAAAATGAAAAGAATTAAAGCCGGGGAGCTAAAGGGATAGGTGGTGATGATGACTAAAATTAAGTAACTTTGAAAATTTGAACTACTTCTAATTCTTGAGTTTGGCCCATTACAAGTCTATAGCATATAATATATTTATAAAAATATGAAATTTATTATAAATAATATATAATTAAACGGGTCATATTCGAGTCATCTTCGAGTTGAAAGTTTTGACCCTAACCCTACCCGTTTAATTATCGTATCATGTCGTGTCAACCCGTTTACATAAACGTTTTGAAATCTCTGACCCTAACCCGCTAATTTAGTATCGGGTTTTCGTGTCATCAAGTTTTTTGCGCCGTTGCCGGGGACGGCTTTAATTTGTTATCTTAATTGCTAGAGTTATCGATCCTTTGTGTAAGATTTATCTTGCACATAGTTACCATTTGATCCTCGGTTCCTCTGAATTCGCCACTCTTCAAGACGCTTATGGCCTTTCTTCGGCCGATGGAGTGGAGTTCCCGGCTGCTGGGCTTCAATCACTTCGCCGCCGCTTGGGAAGGTCGGTGAAGGGGTCTGCTGGGTTATCTTCAGATGACACCCTCTTTACAGCAAGATGGCCTTCTTCTACTCTATGTTGTCATATTTTGCCAGGTCTACTTGTGAAGTCTGGCATGCATTGGAATCAACTTATAGCCATGATTCCTTGGAACATTCACAACCTCAAAGACTCTTTACGACAACTGAAAAAGGGTAATCTCTCGGTTACTGATTATGCTAAACAATATAAATCCATTTGTAACAAACTTGTTATCTTTCACCATTAAAGAAACTTTGAGAGTAAGAAGATGAAAGAGAAGATGATATTCGAATCTGTATCATTACAATGATCTAACTGAGCTATATACATTGACTTATAAATAACTGTTTCTAACAAACAGAACTAACAAACTTCTGTATGAAATTACAATAATACCCTTCAACTAATTAACTAATTGTCATTTGATAACAAAGTCTAACACCCCCTCCCCCCCTGGACAAGTTGTAGATTGTAGATGCAACTTGGAAATAGCTTTTTGATTAAGAACTCCATTTAATGACTTGGTTAGGACATCTACTAATTAAGCATCATAGCTAACATGGGACAATGAAATCAACCATTCTTGCACCTTTTCTCTTACAAAGTGACAGTCAATCTCTATATGTTTGGTCCTCTCATGAAAAACTGGATTGGTGGCTATGTAAATAGCTACTTGGTTGTCACATTTCAATGGAATTGGATTAATGTGAGACACATCAAGTTCATGGAATAATCAACTCAACCACGCTAATTCAGAACATACTCTCTTCATAGACCTATATTCTGCTTCAGCAGAAGATATTGAAATAGTGAGTTGTTTCTTGGATTTCTAAGAAACAGGTGCATCACCAAAGATAATGAAGAAACCACTAACAAATCTCCTGGTTATAGGGCAAGCTGCCCAATCCGAATCACAATATGCCTCTAATTTATAATTTTGAGTGTTATTGAAGAATTAAAGTTGATGGAGTATCCCTTTGAGATTAGCGTAAAGTATGCATAGCAACATCAAAACGATCTTAGGATGGTTGTTGATTGAATTGACTCAAATATTGAACTGAGTAAGTTAAGTCAGGTCTTGTAAGGAGAAGAAAATTCAGTTTGCCAATTAATTGTCTGTACCCAGTAGGATCTTTGAGAGGATTAGGCATTTTGGGAAGAAGATGAACTTTGGGTGGCAATGGAGAGGAAACGGGAGTGCCTTCTTCGATTGAGTATGAAGCTAACAACTCTCTTATGAATTTTCTTTGATGTACAATCATCCCATTTGTGACTTTTGTAAATTCAAGACCAAGAAAGAAATTCATTTGTCCCAAATCCTTGATTTTGAACTTATTATCAAGAAAAGTTTTTAACTTTGTGATTTCTTCAAGATTATCTCCAGTAACAAGTATGTCATCAACATACACAACAACAATGACTATGGAATTTTTGGTTTTTTTTAGAAAAATAGAATAGTCATTATGAGAATGTGTATGAATTTGAAATTTGAGAGCATCAGAAAGTTTAGAATACCATTGCATGGATGCTTGTTTTAAGCCATACAATGAATTTTTAAGTCTATAAACAAGATAAGGAGAATCAACTTCAAAACCAGGAGGAATCTTCATGTAGACTTCTTCATGTAAATCACCATGAAGGAAGGCATTATTGACATCTAAATGTTGAATAGTCCACCCTTTCGTTACAGCCAAAGATACTATGTATCTTATAGTATTGAACTCGACTAATGGAGAGAAAGTATCATGATAATCTATTCCTTCCCTTGGCAACTAAACGGGCCTTATGCCTTTCAATTGAGCCATCTGCCTTATATTTCACTTTGTAAACACATCTACATGAAATGAGTTTCTTTCCTTAAAGTAGTTTAACAATATCCCATGTGTTGTTTGAGACAAGAGCTTGAAGTTCCTTGCGCATTGCTGCTTCCCAATCTTTATTCCCTTTTAGCTTGATGATAAAAGGTTGGTTTAGGAATATGTAATTTTGAATGAAATGCAAAAGAACGATTGATGGTATTTTTGTTGATGAAGTAAAAGTTGCATTTGGTATGCACATATTGGTGAGAGTATGACAACATATATGATCAGAGCCAACATGATTGCATAGGTAATCATGAAGTCTTATTGGTGGTTGATGTATTCTAGTAAACATGCGAGTAGGAATGGAAGGAGGAATGGGATCACTGGTATATGAATGTTCAGAAGAAGGTTTAAGGGTATAATTAGAATTTTCAAGAATATTAGTTGAATTGGTTGGAAGATGAGAAATGGATGATTGTAAAGGATGTTTAATCATTGAATGAAGAGGAAATAAATCCTCAAAGTAAATAACATCTCTTGAAACATGAATATGCTTATTAACTAGATTCAACACTTTATAAGTTTTTTGAGCAGTAGGGTATCCAATAAGAACATAGGGATGAGATCTAGACATGAATTTATCACGTCCAATAGGTGATGTAGCAACAAAGCATAAAAATCCAAACACTCGCAAATGTGACAAATCTGGTTTCTGTCCCATTAGAACTTTATAAGGAGTGGCATTGTGAAGAACTTTTGTGGGCATTCTATTGATAAGATGAACAACAGTCTTGATACATTCACTCCAAAAAACAATACCCAAACCAGATTGAAAATATAGAGATCTTACAACTTCTAAAATGTGCCTATGTTTTCTTTCAACAAGGTCATTCTGTTGAGGGGTGTGAGGAGTTGATTTTTGATAAAGTATGCCCATGGATTAAAAATATGTAATTCCTTCATGACTTGATCCAAGCTCAAAATCATTATCAGTTCTAATGATTTGGACATTTTTGTGAAATTAATTTTTAGCATAACTAACGAAATTTTGGATCAAAGTAAGGGCATAACTCTTATGTGAAAGCATATGAACCCATGTATGCCGACTATGAACATCAACAATGGTAAGGAAGTAATTGAAACCATCATGAGAGAAATGTTTATAAGGTCCCCAACTGTCGGCATGAACAAGATCAAAAGCATTATTAGTAACAGAAAAGCTTTTAGGATAAGGGTGTGTGTTGTTTACATTTGAAACAAATGTCACAAGACTCAATCAATGAATTATCAGATGTATTAACAAGAGAAAGTAATTGTAACTTGTTAATTGGAAGGTGACCAAATCTTCTATGCCATTTCATAGTAGAAGATGAACAATTCATTACATTGAAACAAGAATTATTCATAGGATGTAATATAGAAAAACAAAAGGAAAAATTCTTTTGTATTACATGATGATGAAAAACATATAGATAATTGATTCTTTTGCCACAAGAGCCAAGTACAACTTTATTCTTTACTAAAGGGTCCTGCAACAGACAATAATTATTAATAAAGATGGCAAAAGTTTGATATTGAGAAGTAATCTTGGGAATAGAAAGAAGATTATATTTGAAAGAAAGAACATATAAAACATTTTGAAGAACAAGAGACTCATTTAATGGCACATTACCAACAAAGGAAACAGTGGTATCATTACAATTAGGAAGACCAATGAATTGAGTATGTGAAAGTTTAGACAATGATGAGAAAAGAGATTTATTGGAAAAAATATGATCAGTTGCTCCGGAATCTACTATCCAAGATAAATGTGGTAATAAATCTGATGATTTCTAAACATTGGTAGCAAAATGTGGTAATAAATCTAATGAGTATTCTCGAATGGATTCTAATTTATCGTATGTTGTATTTCAGAGGTAGATCATGGTGAGGACACGTCTTATGCCAGAGAGCAGTGGGGCTAGTGATGAGGAGATCCGCAGGATCATCCACGAGGAGGTGGCTGCGGCCATCAGGTCAGAGATACCAGAGATGTTCGGGTCTATTAAGACTATGGTGATTGAGACTTTCGACGAGCGTTATGCTGCTCTTTTCTAAGGCTGCTGTTGCAGCGGCCACTGCAGCTGTTGCTGCTGCGAGGCCACAGAGTGGTGACGCATTGCTATTCCGAGAGTTCAGCAACACGAAACCGCCAGAGTTTGACGGGACCCAGGACCCGGTGGCGGCTATGAGATGGATTTCAGACATAGAGGGGTGTTTCTTCACTTGCTCGTCTCCTGAGCATTTGAGAGTTCAGTTTACGTTGAACCAGCTTCGCTTGGGAGCGAAGGACTGGTGGAAGTTTGTGACAGCGTAATTTTCGCCTGCTGAGCTTGTGGCAGTGACCTGGGAGAGGTTCACTGCCATGTTCCGAGATGAGTACGTTCCCCAGGTGGAGAGGGAGCATTTGGCCCAGGAGTTTCTGACCCTCAAGCAAGGGTACTGAGTCTGTTACGGTGATTACCAGGATTTTCCACGAGAGGGCGATGTTCTGCCTTGAGCAAGTGTCCATTGAGCAGGCACGCATGAGCCGATATTTGAGTATCTTGAGGTGAGACATTCGGGAGTTCATGGCGAACTCCTCGTACCGGACATTTGCCGAGCTTCAGGAAAATGCCCGAAAGAGGGAGATTGATCTAGAGACTCAGGCCAGGGAGGAGGCGGAGTCTCAGGGGAGGGATCGGCGACCGGCTCAGTCCCAGCCGGCAGCCAAGCCGGCCAAGCCCGCTAATCCCAGATCTGGGAGCCAGAAGGGCCGCACTTGTGGAAATTGCGGCAAGGGTCATGATGGAGTATGTAGAGCTGGATCTTGTTACAAATGGCCAAGGACTGCCCCAAGGGGTTTGCAGTATGTTTCCACTACAACCAGACCGGACACCGGAAGGCGGAGTGTCCGCAGTTGCGGGGATCAGCTTAGGGAGCACCTCAGGGATCTGCCCCTGCCGCCACCAGAGCTACCGAGAGTCGGCCAGTGAAGGCCGAGGCACCGAGGGCACGAGGGAGAGCTTTTCAGTTGACCGCGGAGGAGGTCCGCGCAGCGCCCGATGTCGTGGCTGGTATGTATTCTTTCGTGTATTTATTTCGATGATTGAGATATTATTCTTATATTATGTTATGCGTAGGTACTTTTCATGTGAATTATGTACCTGCCTTGGTGTTATTTGACTCGGGTGCGAGTCGGTCTTTTGTATCTTTGGCTTTTAGCCAGCATATTAGTGTTAGTCGCGAGGCGTTGAGTCAGCCTCTGAGAGTTTCCATAGCTGACGAGAGGGTGATATATGCCACAGAGTTGATCCGCGGGTGTGTATTTGAGATTTTCGGTGTTGAGTTCCCGATCGACTTGGTTCCTATTGCGATGGGTGATGTTTGTGTCATTGTGGGCATGGATTTGTTGAGCAGATTCGGTGCGGTTATCGACTGCGAGCGACAACTGGTGACCATACGAAACCCTAGTGGGGGAGTTCTTACGGTGTACAGCGAGGGTACCCATTCTGGATCAGCGTTTTGTTCGGCCGCTAGGGTGAGACAGTGTCTACAGCAGGGCTGTAAGGGTTTTGTGGCGTACGTGATGGATACGCGGGTTGAGTCCGAGAGGCCGAGGTCAGTGGAAGAGGTTCTGATAGTGTGAGTTCCCAGATGTCTTTCCAGAGGAGTTGTCGGGTGTGCCTCCTGTGAGGCAAGTAGAGTTCAGTATCGATTTGGTTCCGGGTGCCGCGCCTATTGCCAAGGTGCCTTATCGCCTTGCACCTTCAGAGATGCAAGAGTTGTCCTCGCAGCTTCAGGAGCTGTTGGGAAAGGGGTTTATTCGGCCAAGCAGCTCGCCGTGGGGAGTGCCTATCCTTTTTGTCAACAAGAAAGATGGTTCACACCGGATGTGCATTGATTACCGGGAGTTGAACAAGCTGACGGTCAAGAACCGTTACCCGTTGTCGAGGATCAACGATTTGTTCGATCAGTTACAGGGAGCATCTTGGTTCTCCAAGATCGATTTGAGGTATGGATACCATCAAATGAGGGTGCGAGATGAGGACATCCAGAAGACAGCGTTCAGGACGCGTTATGGGTATTACGAGTTTGTGGTGATGCCTTTCGGGCTCACCAATGCCCCGGCAGTGCTCATGGATATCATGAACCGAGTGTGCAGGCCGATGCTGGATCGGTCAGTGATTGTATTCATCGATGACATCTTGGTATATTCAAAATCTAGAAAGCAGCATGAGGAGCATTTGAGGGAGATCCTCGGAGTTCTGAGATCGGAGAGGCTTTATGCCAAATTCTCCAAGTATGATTTCTGGTTGCGAGAGGTCCAGTTCCTGGGACATCTCGTTAACCAAAAAGGGATATCGGTCGACCCGGCCAAAGTTGAGGCAGTGATGAGATGGGAAGTGTCGAGGTCACCCTCCGAGATCAGGAGTTTTCTAGGGTTGGCCGGTTATTATCGGAGATTTATCAAGGATTTCTCTAAGATCGCAGTGCCACTCACCAGATTGACCCGGAAGGGTGTCGCTTTTTCATGGGGCACCGAGCAGCAGGCCACCTTTGAGACGCTTCGCCAAAGGTTATGCGAGGCCCCGGTGTTAGCCCTCCCGGAGGGAATGGATGACTTTGTGGTATATTATGATGCATCGATCTTGGGGATGGGAGCGGTGTTGATGCAGAGAGGGCATGTGATAGCATACGCATCGTGGTAGCTGAAGCCACATGAGACGAGGTATCCCACCCATGACCTAGAGTTGGGGGCAGTGGTGTTCGCCCTCAAGATTTGGCGTCACTATTTGTATGGGGTTCGGTGTACGATATACACGGACCATAAGAGCCTGAAATATCTGATGGATCAGCCCAATCTAAATATGAGGCAGAGGAGGTGGTTGGATGTGATTAAGGACTATGATTATGAGATCCTGTACCATCCGGGCAAGGCTAATGTGGTAGCCGATGCCCTGAGTCGCAGAGCGAAGAGCACCCCGTTGCGAGGTGTATGTTTGCGTTTGACCGTGATGGCTCCGGTGTTGGACACCATTCGTGAAGCACAAGCTGAGGCCGTGAGGTCGGAGAACCAGAAGAAGGAGTGAGTGGTAGGGTTGGTATCGGAGTTCGGATGGTCGGGGGCTTATGACATTTCAGGGGCGGATTTGGGTACCGTTTGTGGGAGGGATGCGCACCATTTTGATGGAAGAAGCTCATCGGTCGAAATTGTCGATCCATCCCGGGGCCACTAAGATGTATTTGGATCTGAGGAGGGAGTATTGGTGGCCCTGTATGAAGAGGGATGTTGCGTGGTTTGTTGAGAGGTGCTTAACCTGCTGTAGGGTTAAGGCCGAGCACCAGAGACCGCATGGTAGGTTGCAGCCGTTGGAGGTTCCCAAATGGAAGTGGGAACAGATTACCATGGATTTCATCACCAAGTTGCCAAGGACTACAAGGGGATTCGATGCAATTTGGGTGATTGTGGACAGATTGACGAAGAGAGCCCACTTCCTTGCTATTAGTGAAAGCTCCTCCGTAGAGAAGTTAGCAGAGATGTACGTGAGGGAAGTGGTATCTCGGCATGGGGTGCCGATCTCGATTGTCTCAGACTGGGATGTACGTTTCACTTCCAGATTCTGGAAGAAGTTTCATGAGGAACTGGGTACTAGGCTACATTTTAGTACCACATATCACCCCCAGACATACGGACAGAGTGAGCGGACGATTCAGACGCTCGAGGACATGCTCCGGGCATGTGCGATGGATTTCGGGGGGAGTTGGGATACGTACTTGCCATTGGAAGATTTTTCTTATAACAACCATCATTCGAGCATTGGTATGCCACCCTTTGAGCTGTTGTATAGGAGGAGGTGTCGGACCCCCATTTGCTGGGGAGAAGTCGGACATCGTGTTATGGGCAGTACTGAGATTGTACTTCAGACGACAGAGCAAATCCAGCAGGTCAGATAGAGGTTGTTGACCGCTTAGAGTCGTCAGAAGAGTTATGCGGACAGACGTCGGTCCGAGCTTGAGTTTCAGGTCGGCGACTTTGTGCTCCTGAAGGTCTCTCCTTGGAAAGGAGTGATTCGATTCAGGAAGAGGGGAAAGTTGGGACCCCGATATATTGGTCCATTTCGGGTGGTCGCAAAGGTAGGCAGGGTAGCCTATCGTTTGGAATTGCCAGCAGAGTTGGGGCAGATTCACGACACCTTCCATGTGTCGCAATTATGAAAGTGTATAGCCGATGAGTTGGCAGTGGTTCCATTAGAGGATATTCAGGTGGATGCGAGCCTGAATTATGCTGAGAGACCAGTGGCAATCAGAGATCGGAAAATCAAGGTTCTGAGGAACAAGGAGGTACCCTTGGTTTTGGTTCAGTGGCAGCATCGGAAGGGGTCCGATATGACTTGGGAGCCGGAGAGTGAGATGCGCGAGCAGCATCTGGAGTTATTTGCAGAGCGAGACTTCGAGGGGGAAGTCTAGTTCTAGTGGGGGAGAATTATAACAGCCCGGATTCCCAGGTATTATTCATTCTTATATTTTTAGTATTTTGTGAGGAGACTCGGCGAGTTGGAGCTCAAACTCGCCGAGTAGGATCGCGATTTGGACGAGGATTCACGTCTGGACTCGGTGAGTCCAAGGAGTGGACTCAGCGAGTCCACGCTGTTTAATGAAACCCTAATTCTCCGGGTTTGGAGCCTATTTAAGGGCACTTATAGCCTCCCATTGCGGCTACCAGTACCTTGAGAGAACCCTAAGAGAGCTAATTCGTTTTGGGAGAGAGGAAGTCACTTTTGAGCCTTTGTATTCTTTGTTTAGCATGAGGAAGGTGGCAAGAGCAAGAAGGAGGTGAGATTACATCAGATCCAGAGTCCAGAGGCTTCATTCTGAGGTAAGGGTTCGAATCTCCTTCAATTATAGGGTTGATCTTTAGAGTTAGGGTTTTATAAACCCTTTGGAGAGTGATTATGTGAAGCAAATGGTCCCTCCTCGAGTTGGGGCATTGGATCTAGACTCAAAGAGGTCCAGCGACCTTAACCATTGGAGCTTTTTGGGTTATCATGGAGTCATTGGACCTAGGTGGTAATTTTTGGGACCAAATCACCTTTTGATGCGTTGTGGGGATTATACAAGCATCAAGTTTCGAACTTTACGTGACATTCATGCTTGGGAAGGCCAAATCTATGGTTTAGGAAAGCAGATCTGACCTTAGAAGGTCAATAAAAGTGTGTGCATGGCATGTACTCACCGAGTTGTTCTTGGGAATCAGCGAGTAGGGTTAGGGTTTCACGTAATGTGTTCAGCGAGTGGACTCGTCGGGTTGGGGGATAACACAGTGAGTCAGGAAGAGTCAATATAGGGTTGAGTCAAGCCGGAACTCGTCGAGTTGTTCTTGAGACTCGGCGAGTTGAGTCGTGTTTGCCCTGCGATTCAGGTCAGGTGGAACTCGTCGAGTTAGAGGAGTGCTCGACATGCCAAGAAAAGATCCGAGGGAGTCAGTAAACGTGTTAGACTCGCCGAGTTGCTTTGGTGCACTCGCCAAGTCCGGTCAAAGTTGACCGTTGACTAGAGTTGACTAGTATTGACTTGAAAGGGTTAGTCAAACTTAGTTGTAAAAGTGTTAATTAGAGATATATTTGTATTATAGGAAGATTATAGTTCGGGGGATCGAGCACGAGTGATTCCAAGGATTTGCGAGTTATCAAGATACACGAGGTGAGTCTTCTCACTATACTTTACCTTGAGTAGGTAACTAGAGTTATGTGATACAGTGATTGTATGCTATATATATATATATATATATATATATATGTTATGTGTTGCGCTGCATTATTCTATGTGATTTATGTTGTGCATGTTTACAGAGTTAGAACCTGAGGGTTCACAGAGTTGGGTGCACGGACCCACAGAGTTATAGCCTCGAGTGGCTCATATGTGTTATATGTGGTATTTTGGGGAGCTCACTAAGCTTTGTGCTTACAGTGTTTGGTGTTATTTGTTTCAGGTACTAGTGACAACCGTGGGAAGGCGCCGACTTGATCAGTACACACACACGAGATTTTATGTTATGAGATCTTGGGATTTTTTTGTATGACATGAATTGTATTTCAAACATCGGTGTTTTTACGAATATTAAATAAATTATGTTTTTATAAAATGCGAAAAATTGTTTTGAAATTTACGGTGTTACAACTCCATTTCTCTCATCCTACAAAATTGACACTTGTAGGTTACTCTAATGCCGATTGGGCTCGCTGTATTGAAACTCGGCGTTCCACTTACGGGTATTCAATCTTCTTTGGTGGAAACCTCATCTCCTAGAGTGCTAAAAAGCAGCCTACCGTTTCCCGTTCTAGTCGTGAGTCTGAATACCGGGAAATGGCTAACACTGCCTCTGAACTCATATGGATTACTCATCTATTACGTTATTTAAATGCCTTGCCATCTACCCGTCCCACCTTATTATGTGATAATTCAAGTGCCATTTTTCTTAGCCAAAATCTGGTAGCACATCGACGGGCCAAACACATTGATATTGATTATCACTTTGTGTGAGAACTTGTGTCCTCCGGCAAACTGCATACGAAATTTGTTCCTACCAAGCTCTAAGTGGCTGACATTTTCAGGAAACCTCTACCAAAACCTATATTTGAATCATTTCGCGATCAGTTACATGTTGGTCCGCCACCTGCTCGCTTGAGGGGGGTATTAGAGATAATATTGGAAACAAACCACCGCCATAAATATTTTCATATCTTAGTCAAAGTTGTTGTAATTTACCTTAGATAGCTACGTGTCTTACTTTGTTTCCATTGTATTATTTATTGTATTTATTCTCCAATCTCAAGGGTAAATTGAATGTGGTGTATTTTATTTCACTGTAATAATTTCCAGTCTAGTCCTAACCGAAATCCAGAATTTGTTAAAAATTAAAACCGAGAACCGACCTGGTTACATTTATATCCGGTTCGGTGTGGGTTCGGTCCCAGGTTTTTTCTTATCTGGTCCAATTCTACGGGTCATACATTCATCCATAGTTATACTAGTTAGTACTTCATATAATTGGAACTACTAAGCTTATTTTTAGAGGAATTCATGATCTAATCTTAGAAGAGAATCTTCATACAAAGAACATACATTACTATTTAAATTCCTTGTTAAGTATGCAGAGGTAGATATTTCAATAAAAGTGGGGGTAACTACTTGATCCATATATCTTTCATTTATACCCTTAGAATGAAATTTATTTGCAAAATTTGTCATTTGACTCATTAAATAAAATGTGTGGTAGCTAGTGTTAAGTACGTTGGGCATATGTGGCTGGGGTCAGACCCTAATTTTTAGGATTTGAGCCTTATTTAAACAATATTAACTTCTCAAGACCTTTTCCTTCATCAGCCTTCATCTCCCAATTCGTCCCTAACAAACTCTAATCCATTGTGTGAGCACTTTGAGCTTGAGAGAGTATATTTTGTGTTCTGAAAGGTAGTAGAAGATAGTAGATTCATATTGGAAGCTCAAGACCATTTAGATCCAGAAGTATCTCACCTTCAAGCATCATTTGAAAGTATAATGCTTGGATCTTGATGTGTTATTTGCTTAGATCTTGCCAGCCTAGAGTTTGTGTACACTTTTGGTCCCATAGTTTAGTCTAGTGGAGTATGAACTACTCCAAGTCCTTGAAATCAAGTTATATGTAGTATTGGACTCATAAATTCATAAAAATGAGAGTTTTGGCATTCTCATTAAGCCATGCAAGAGTTTTGGACTTTGGATGACTTTTGGACCAAGGGTTTGAGTTTTTACCCTCTTGTATGCATGCAAATGGATAAAGTTAGAGACTTTATCCATTAAGACGTCCCTTTTTTACTTGGATATAAAGTTTGGCGCTTTGGCTTAATGAAATAAGAACTTAATGGTGAAAAGGAGATTTAGCTATGGTATGTTGGGCATACCTAGAGGTACGCTGCGCGTACCAGGGTTCGAACTCGTGATTGGAAAGGCACCCTCTACGCTCTAAGCTGGGCGTAGAGGGGAGTACGCAGGGCGTACTCAACCTAGGTGAAATCTTTGACTTTTTGACTTGACTTTGACTAGGATTTTGACCAAATTTGACTTAGGGTACTTTGGGTATTTTGAGCAGTAGTTTGAGACTAGGTCATTGTTTGTTATATAGGTGACCTGTAGAGTTAGCAGTTGGAGCTGTGATATGTTCAGCTAGATTTTCAGATTGTGAGGTAAGTTTTCCTCATTGTACTTATAGGCACAAGACACCAATGCCAGACCCACTAGATTATGTATCCTGGTATATTGGATTGATGGTGTGCTGGTTATGCGATAGACACCAGATCTATATGATTACTGAGTATGTATTAGATTGGTCACTGAGTATGTATTAGATTGGTATATCAGTCGGATTATCTGTACTTGCTGGTTATTGATTGTTATTATGTATGTCGACATGTTATGGTTTGTGTTGGGTTGAGGCGGTCCTACTTTGTGCTGAAGGCCAAGATACCTAGGGTGGTCTAGATAGGCTGAAGGCCCAAGAGGCGGTCCAGTCAGGCTGAAGGCCCGAAGAGTGGTTCAAATAAGCTGTAGGCCCTGCGATGCGGTCGAATCATGCTGAAGTTTCCTATTTGCATGATGTTATCTAATTGGTTGTGTGATACTTTGGGGGAACTCCTTCAGATTTTTATGATATTTGATTTTGTGGATACTTTGATTCGTGATTATAACTTTTGGAAACTATGTTTTGTAACAATTATGTTTTTTTGCTTAATTTTTAAAATAAAATTTTTATCTTGGTTTTTGGGATGTTACAACTACAAAGGAAGATCAAAATCAATAAATAGGGATTGATCTCAGATCTAAGAATAGGAAATATATTGTCTTTTAAAGAGATCAGACATTTCAAAAATCATTGCCTAAAGGGAAGAAAAATACACATTGCAGTCAACTATCGTTGGCATCATGATATTTTGCATAAAGTGTCCAGTCAAACCCTAGATTATGGATATTAGTGCATCATTCCATTGATAGTCCATGCAAAGAAGCGATGCATAATTTCAAGGATTACAGTGGCAAAGGACTAGCAGATGATAAGAGTCTTTGTATTATTGATGTTAGAGATGTTGTCCTCAAGACATCTCTTGGATCGAAGTGAACATTGAAAAAATTAAGATACATTCGGAAAAAAATATTAATATGTATGGTACAATTAGATGACAAAAGATATTATGTTGATTTTGGTGGTCATCAATGGATGTATAGGAATGTGGGTCCTAGGACCCACCTAAATTTTAACTTTATATAGAATTTTTATAGAAACTTTTTTAGGCCCTAAAATGAAAAAATAAAAAATAAAAATTAGGACTTATAGTATTGGAAAAAGATGGTCCAAGAAACAAGCTTATAATCGTTCATAAGGTGTATTTTCTCTTGAAGCTTGCATTGATCTTACCCATTGCAACATCAGTGTGGAAGGTGTATTTTTAGCAATAAAGTTGACAAAGACTGATATACACATGTGTGATAACTTTTGAGTGATAATTTAGCGTCATATAGTGAAAAGTTGTTTTATAAAGTATTAGCAATGACGCGGAACGAAATGAAGAATAACAAAAGTATTCAAAGATAAGTGTCCATTCAATTTCCTTATGCCTCTAAAGGCTTACCGAAAAACCTATATAACATGAAACATAAAAAGTTGTCACTGAGTTTTCACATCAAGCACATAGAAGGGTTGGTGGACAAAACTCACACCCTCCTAACCTTCTTTTTCCCTTCAATGTAATTACAAAAGAGACAACAGAACGCTGAGCACAAAAAAATAGCTCACATTTCTCATCTCACGATCTCTTCCTCTTCGCCATTGTCCCAAACCCTCCTCATCATGAAGACACTAGATATTATTGCCCTTGGTCGAAAATAAAGGTTTTTACCCAATGGATAACCTCATTACCCTCTAGACATATGATTCATCCGAATCACGAGTTGACTGAATCGATACAAGTCTGACTGGGACTCGCAAATTTTGATTGAATCACATTCAAATCCGATTCATGTTCCGAGTCGCCTCTTTCCAGGTATAAAATGACTCGGCTCATACGTGTCGACTCATGACTCGTACGAGTTTGACAACTATGATTACAGCTCTAAACGTTGGAATTTGTCGATATATCACATACCTCCAAATTCCTTGCGGATCCTCTTTTGACCCCTTTTGTCTGTCTCCCATTTCTCCATGCAGGGTTCTGCTAGGTCTTCTATATGCTCCGCATCAAGTAATGATACAGTTATGCAAATATTTTAAGGTATAAGACCTCACCGAGTGCAATTATATGAGCCTTAATATAACCATTTGATATATGTTTAAATATTTCAATGTATATGACCCGACCCGCCTCTGTTGTATCTTTCATTTTTATCAGCTTAACTTAATTAAAGAACCATGTAGTTTCTATTCTAGATTTGCCCCTACCTGACAAAGTGGAATTTAGTGGTTGATCAAGGTTAGGAACACGGACCTATACATTGTTGAGGTTACTATAGATGGAGCAAACACTTCAATTGAAGATATGTTGTAATCTATCTCTATATACTATATAGAAAACCTACGAGATCAAACACATTGTTAGATTGAAAGTGCAGGTAGGGGATGGATGTCGGATGAGGATGGATCGGTTTGACATATAAGTAGTAGCAAATCTAAGGTTGGAATAAACATAGAAGTTGGGCTCATAGTGACATAGAAGCAGGATTGGTGTAAGGGTGGAATGGGATAGGGTTAACCCTTGATTGTTGAAGGGTGTAGTAAAATGCAAGAACTGAAGGAGAAGATTAGACTTTTGAATTTGGATGTGTGTATGCTTATTTGGCATTTGTATTGCCACCTAAACATTAGTTAGATGACATGTCTAAAGTTGGTTGGATGACACAAAAGTAAAAGTTGGAAAATAAATTAAAAGGTTTAATTGTTGCATCCATGTTAAAATTTCCTACAATTTATTACAAGTACCTTGCTATATATATATATATATATATATATATATATATATATATATATATATATATATATATATATATATATATATATATATATATATATATATATGCTTGAAATTATAGCTATAAAAGGGGAAATTGTCCAAAAAAACAAAATAGATTGCAACTTTTAACATGCAAAAGTATTTAAGATGCTTGTTCACAGAGGATATACGTAATATAGCAAAACTTAGGATGACTAATAGGCAAGTATCACCTATTAGAAACCAATATTATTAATAGATGATATAATAGATAACAAAAGCTTGTCATTCTTGTTAAAATGAATGTCAATTTCTTATGCCTTTGAATCTCATGCGTGTGTTGGTATGGTAAATAATGAGCAGTCCCTGGTATGTAATTTCATGATGTTTTTTCTTTAATATTGCAATGGAAAAAAATAATTATTAGAAAATAAATTATATAATTTGTTGAATCTGTAGAAACATACCATAGATTGATCAGGAAAGATGGTAGTTGCAGTGGTGTTGTTGAAAGTAGTATCATTGTTCCCACCACCAATACAGTTGAGATTTTCCAGGCTACGTAGAATGAGAGAATCAAGATGAGGGAACAAAGTGGTGCTTGTTTGAGTAGATGTAGATGTAGTTTTTTTTTCATCTTCATCATCTCTGTGTGAAACAACTTCTTCAATACCATCACAATCTGTTATCTTGACTTTCTTTAGGTTCGAAAGAAGTTTTGCCATGAGTGGTGAAAACAAATACTTAATGTTTTTGCATCTGTACACCCGTATGGTTGTAAGGTTATGGTATGGTGAGTCCAACTGTTGTTTTCGAAGAGTAAAGAATGTGTTCCAGTTGCACTTCCATACATGAGTGATGCTGTTCATATCCCTTATATCCAATTCCTCAAGGTACGGAAGTAGTCTTTGTTGATTATCCTGATTTGTCGTCAGTTCTCCATTTCTTGGACTCTCTATCTCAAACACCACATCCATTTCTTCACAACTCCACAGGTCAAGTTTACGGAGGTTATGTAAAGAGTGTATGTCACACGATCGGAATACAACTTTAGAAATACTATCAGCAATTTGTGACGTCACTTTATTTGATAGAATATTAATCTGCACATATATCTCAACAAGAAACATAATTATCAACTTGAATCAACTAAAACTTAATTGCTCAAATGATTTATAATTAATGCACATCCATTGACAATTCTATTTTTTATAATTTTAGATTTAAGAAAGACTCATCATTTTAATTAGGTGATTTTCCAAAGAAAATTTTGAAATGATAGATATAGTCAACAAAATAAATATATTTGGACATTTTTCCTTCAAATAAATAAACTGTTTATTTAATTAATTGTAGCAAAATTATGATGGTTATGTTTGTCAGAGGTCTTAGTGTTCAATTTCAAATAAAAAAAATTATAATTGCGTTTGAATAATAAAAGGATTCCATGCAAAAAGCAAAATTGGAGATCCAAGGATATACAAATTAATTTAAGATGTGAAATTCTTTCAAACAGTTGAAGGAGTTTCGTTAGTAATTTTAGTTAATAAGCAAAGTTTAATGCAGCATATATATTTTATACTTTCGATCTAAGTCTTTGAATTTTTTTTCCTACGAATACAATCAAAGTTCATTTATTTTCAAAACTACCGATCAACTCACTTTGACCAGTCAAGGCATCACATGTCATCCACTTCAAGGTTATCAAGATCGGGATCCTATCTATAATCGTTTTTGGCTTTGCAAGATCAGGATCCTAAGATCCCACAAAATAAAATATAGTTTTAATTTATAATTTGTAGTCATGAAAAATATTTCAAATATTCAATTTTTCGTTCAAAAGTTATAAAAACTTCAAAATATTAGTCCACAATGCAAAATGATAAATGATAAATTTATAAAGGTTAAAAGACATAAAGTAATAAAAAAATTCATTTGCAAAATAATAATAATAATAATAATAATAATAATAATAATAACAACAACAACAATAACAATAACAATAACAATAACAATAACAATAACAATAATAACAATAACAATAAATCAAGGGAAGGTAGGATCGGATCAGATCTAGATCCTACGATACTACCTGCGATCCTACACCAAATACGATTATTTTACGATCCGGATCGTTTTTCATACATAGGATCGTAGGATCGTACAATCCTACGATCAGGATCACGATTTTGACAACCATGATCCACTTGTAATTATTTATTAGGACAAATTACATTTTTGGTAAACCGTGGCTATGTGTTTTTTCTAATCAAAGTCTATTTTTATTTTTTTTCAATTTTACCTCTCTTCATTTGTTTGGTTTAATTTTATTTTGTTTTTAGTTCCTGTACTACGCAAAATACTAAATTTCCTTATCCGACCATTGTTAGTTAAATCCAAGGTTGTCAAAATCGAGATCTTACTTAAAATTGTTTTACGTTTTGCAAGATCGCGATCATAAGATCTGATCAGGATTGTAAGATCCTACAAAAATGAACTCAAAAATAAACTCATAATCACATGCAAGACATAAGATCACAAAAGAAATTATAATGGGTGTGCAATGTCTAACTCGTGATGAATTGAAAAAATGGTGATGCTCTAGAAAACTTCTTGCAACTTGTGATGTTCGATTTCAAGTTGAATAGACAAATTTTTTATACTTGTCTATATAATAAAACTAAAGAGGTGAGATCTGGATCGTTTTTCACTTGTAGGATCTTAAAATCATAAAATCGTAAGATCAAAATCGAGATTTTAACAACCTTGGTTAAACCTATTTCGATTAACATTTTCGAGACAATGTTCTAATAAAATTGACGATTTTAGTTGCTAAACTTATTACATTTAATAATAATAAAAAATAAAGGGATAACTTTAGAAAAAACAAATGCATTATTACAATTTGTTTCTAAAAAAATCATTATATTAGTTTTGAATAAGTAATTGAAACTTTTCTTAAGGTTTGGTCAAACTTATGCATTTAATCCTTAATTATTATTTTTGGCATTCTGACTATCCTAATTTTATTTTTTGTTGTGCTTTCTGTGTTTTAAAACCGTCTGCAATACACACAACGAGGGGGGTCGTGGTCTACGTGGGCACGACCGTTGTCCGTGCACACCACCCTGACCGTTTGTGGTCGGGCGTTTTCGTGGTGTTTCGTTGTAACAGTCATTTCCCAAAATGGATCAGTGGATGGTATATAGGAATAAAATGCATGGTTTTTGAGGAAAACCATATGTCACGACGTGATATGAAGAGTGTCACAACATAACATACAAATGAAGAAGGCGGATTTTGGATGGTTGCCACGACGTGACATGAAATGTGTCACAACGTGGCGAATGTTGCAGCCCAAACCCATGATATTTAGGGTTTTCTCCATATTTAAGCACTTTAATTTCAAGATAGCACATCACTTTCAGCCTCCAACCTCTCCATTTTGAAAACCCTATCCCCTTGGAGTGTTCTTCGTGTTCTTGGCCATTTGAAGACTCATAACTCATATTTTGATGTGGAGCTTGAAGACCAAGTTTCTTGAAAAGTGTTTTTGTGAAGAGCTCAAGTGTAGATCTAGCAAAAGGACTTTATTTATGGACCATTGTGAGTAAAAAGCTTCCATCTCGACCTTTAGTTTGCTAGATCTTGTAGTTTGATCATATATGTTCCTTTGATTCTTGTGAGCTTGTGCTTTGGAGTTGAGTGAACTCCATCACCTCTTGAGCTTATTTTATCACCTCATAATCTTGTTGGATTGGGAAAGTTTGCATCTTGATCTTGTTCTTGAAGCCATGTATGTTTTCGAAAGGATTTATGCTTATTAAGGACTTAGGGTTGTAGATCAAGTTTTGGGATGGGGTTCTCAAGGATAAAGTTGGAAACTTTATCCATTAAATTAGTAAAAAGAACTAGATCCAAAGTTATGGGCCTTCATCTGAAGGAATTAAGCAAATTAATGGAGTCTCTGGCTTTTTACCAGAAGTCACGACGTGGCATAGGGGTTTGCCATGATGTGGCGGTGCTCGGAACCGGGATTGTTTTGTCCTTGCTCTCTCACGACATGACATATAAAGTGTCACGATGTAGCGTTGGCTTCGGCTATGAACTTTTGATTAGCTCGACTTAGGGTCAAACTTGGAGTATTTGGGTTGCTAATTGAGGATTTATTGGGAACTTGGTTCGCTAGGTTGGACGTATCGAGTACAATGGGGGTAGGTTCATTTAGGTACGGTGTACAATAGACTTTGGTAAGGTGTAACCAGTTCAAAACCAAATTCCAGCAACATAATTCCACCAATAACACACTTAGAAACAAAATTCCAGTAACCTAACAGTCACTTCTTCCAAAAGAGGCCTACTAGCATCCTTGTCTTAACTTCTTTGGCTTCCTAATGCACCCGATTATCTTTGGTCGCCATTCTCCTCACCAAGACCAATAAATTTCTTTGGTGCTTCTGTTTCAATATCTTCTTGATGACTGTTTGTCTTGCCAAAAATAACTTTCAAAGAAAAAAAAAAGTACAAAACGATGTGTAGAATACGAATAATAGAATACTAGAAGGAATTGTAGAATACATGGAATAGGAATATAGGATAATAGGAATGTCACTTGAATCTATTAAAGTACCAGGTAATCGAAACATCAAAGCATAAGACTGGAATTTGTAGGTAGGTGGTCAATTTTTCAGTCAGCAATCAATTTCCCGTCAGTCTCCAATTCGGCGTTCCAAAATCCAAATTGATGATCCTAGTTGCAAATTGAAGCAATTATGTTCGTTAAAAACACGTTCCGATATTCAATTTGGCCATGGGATGGGTTCGTCAGGTTGTCGTACCAGATAGCATTTCCCGCTAATTTCAAAGTCGGCGATTGATTCTCCAAATTGGCAATCCCAAATGCCAAACTGGCGATCCCAATCACAGATTGTACCTATTCCGATCGCTAAAAACGTTTTTCAATTATCAATTTTGCAATTCAGAGAAAAAGATCGCTACGTTGCTATTTCCTCGCTACAGACCACATAGTGACATCCAGCGCATCGCCTCGCTATTCGCTATAGCGATCGTTATAATCGCTATTGACAACACTGGTAGCTAGGATTACTCCTTTGTATGCATGTGCAGTTTTGGACACTTGGTGTCCTGGTATGCTAGATTGGTATGGTCTTTCCTGTTGATTATATGGTACTGTTAGGAGTTCTGATTGGTTAGGCTAACTAGGGTAGGCCAGTTATTAGGGTTATGTATGACTATTTGGGTTATGTATGACTGACCAACGAAGGACTTAATTGACCCTCGAAACTGATAGGAAAGACTGTGGTTGGATCACAACAATTGTACGTAAGACCAGGGAGATTTGATTACTTGACGCTAGAGCCGGAATCTTGTGTGGTTGCGTCGTATGTTTAATGGAATATGTGGTATACTGAGGAACTCATTAAGATTTACGTTTATAATTGTGGATTGAACATTTTGAATGTTGTTCGTGAGAAAAGCTCGGCAAAACTATACACACGCATAGAAGATATTGGTTTTTGTTGTTTTATAGTTCAACCATTAACTATTGGTTTCAACAAATGAATATCGTTTAATGATTTTGAAATATAAGGTTTTAATTAGTTACCTTATTTTAAATCGAAAAATGTCTTTGATATTTTTTGGGAGTTACATCCATGATGCCAAAGACGAACGACAACAAGCTCTCTCTCTCTCTCTCTCTCTCTCTCTCTCTCTCTCTCTCTCTCTCTCTCTCTCTCTCTCTCTCTCTCTCTCCGTGGAGAGTACTCCATGGAATAGGGGTGACTCGTGGTGGTTGATCTGGAAGCTCTCCACAACCATTGTCGTGGACAATATTGCAGAAGGCCTAAATAAAAAAAAACATACTTTCCGATTTATTATTTTTGTAATTTGTTTATTATTTATAATTTATTTATAAAAAGGTTAAAAATGGATCTACCCACCCATACCCATCATTTCAAAAGTGGAATTCTTCATGCATCCTTGTGATCTTTTTATCTTTTTGATTGTTTATTATTATTATTATTATTATTATTATTATTTTTATTAGATACATAATAATAATAATAATATTATTATGATTATTGATAATTTTTTTTTATCTTTTATTTCCGGCTATTCTGTATTACTTTTTTGCAGCAATTTGCATATCAGTTATATATATTATTTATATTATTTTCTTAAAATTATTCTATTTTTATAATATATCACTAAGATCGTGTTTCCTCCTTATCTTCTATTAGTTCGGACCACTCATGTGATTTTTTTGGTGTGACTTTGTTACTCGTTATACATGAGAAAAACTATATTATCATTGTTTATATTTTTTATTTTATTTTTTAATTTTACAAATATTTTTTATTATTTTCTTAAATTATTTTCATCATCACCCTCATCACAAGAGAGATCCGAGTGAAAAACAATGGGGGCATTAATACCCTGTCGTGAAATGTACGCATTGGGACTATCCTTATGTTATATTTTCGTTTGGACTATCTCCGCATTATTCTTTTGTAACGATTTTCGAACATATTATTTATATATCCCCTCAAATTATTAGTGCATCCTTTGATTAAATATTTTTTTGGACTTTTAGTTGTTTTTCTAACATTTTTGTTTTAGCCTTCTATAATTTTTTTTCTTTTTAACATTCTTGTTAAATACATATTCTTATTCTTATTATTAATAATATTCTGAATATTTTTATTAAATTGAAGAATAGTATTAAACAAACACAAGGCCATGTTTCCCCCCTATATTTTTTTAGTTCTTACTATCGCCGTGCAACTGTTCCCTCTTATTTTATAATTCTTATAAGACAAAACTGCACAAACGGTCCCTGTGGTTAACTGAAATTTGCCACTTTGGTCCAAAAAAGTTTTGACTAGCATCAGAGGTCCAAACTTTTTATTTTGTTGCAAGTTTGATCCAATTTGCTTTGAACTTTTTTATAATGATGATTTTATCTTTACCTTTTACTTTTTCACTTTTATTTATTTATTTAAATATTTGACTGGTTAAAAAATAAAAATTAAAAGAAAAGACAAAACTCTCTCTCTCTCTCTCTCTCTCTCTCAAATTAAAAGAAAAGACAAAACTCTCTCTCTCTCTCTCTCTCTCTCTCTCTCTCTCTCTCTCTCTCTCTCTCTCTCTCCATAAACGAACACTTCCTTTTCTCTCTCTCATTTTCTTTTCTTCCCCTCGTTGCTGCTTCATTCCCTGACCACCGGCGACACCAAGAAATACCCCAACACCATCGAGGACCACCTTGCTCCACCACATCACCTCCGCATCTGCCTACCACCCTCTATTCCCCCACTTCCTTTACCGGTCAAACCCAACCCAACTCCCTTCCCTTCTCTTCGTTCTTGTCGGAAGGAAAGCAAAAC
The DNA here is from genome assembly GCF_052625555.1 of Lactuca saligna. Lineage (NCBI taxonomy): Eukaryota > Viridiplantae > Streptophyta > Magnoliopsida > Asterales > Asteraceae > Lactuca > Lactuca saligna. The sequence continues at coordinate 76,507,609 of NC_136418.1, forward strand.
AGGAGGCAACAAGGGTAGTAACGAGGACGAACCGAGAATGGGGGTAGCACTAAATAGATCTGAAAAATCGATCAAACTTCAACCAATGATCTTAATAGATCTGAAAAACCGATATGAATAGATCTGAAATTCGAGCCACAGATCTGTTGTAATCGACAGTGGGGCTCGATGCAAGAATATATATATATATATATATATATATATATATATAGAGAGAGAGAGAGAGAGTGAGTGGTAGTGGCTTACCAATGGTAGAAAATGGTGGGGGTATCAAGAGGTTGATGGTGTCCGACGGGATTCCACATCAACGGCGATGGAGGGAGGTGATGGTAGCCCTGCTGCTTTTACTTTTCTGTTCCGACGGGTTTGACGAGAGGGGGGAGAAGGAAAGGGTTATGGGTGGTGGGTTAATCGGAGATGACAGGAAGGTAGATGGGTGGTGGCAGCGGTGATGTTCCGGTGGTCCCAGGTCGTTTTCCGATGGACTCACTATCGATGGCTGGTTATCGAAACTCCTTAGCAGCAGTTCGGTTGTGGCTATGGGTGGTCCTCAGTGGCTGCTAGTCATGGTCCAAGGTGAAAGGTAGAGGTTGGTGATGTTTGTTCTAACAATGGTGTAAATGTGTGGATTTAAGGTGATCGTGGGTATTAGTCCAAGAACAGAAAATCACAAAAAGAAATAAGAAAAAAGAGAATCAGAAAAAGAAATAAGAGAGATTTTTATTTTTGTTTTCTTGTTTTTTTTTAATCAGAAAATCAGAAAAGGAAATAAGAAAAAAGAGAAAATCATATTAATAGGGGCAAATCCATCATTTTGAAAATAATCAGAACATATTGGACCAAAGACGCAACAAAATGAAAGTTTTGGACCACTGGTGCTAGTCCAAACTTTTTTGGACCAAAGTGACATTTTTCAACATACCACAGGGACCATTTGTGTAGTTTAGTCTTCTTATAATTTCTCCCCTTTTCCTTTTCCTCTTTTTCCTCTTTCCTTTTCCTTTTCCCCTTCGTTTTCCTCCCTAGTAACCCAAACCAACCACATATGTGAAATTATTTTAGATTTGATGCCCCTTTTTTCATTAAACATCAAACAGAATATATACACGTTTACAGTCCTATAAACTAGGAAACTTAACAAACTAATTATCTAAAATAGGAAAAGATATCTACAAATAATAATTACAAAGATACAAAATAATATATGCATTTATTGCATATATATCGATTAATACTCCCCCGCAGTCGAATCTGGAGCTGATCGGATAGAGAGATTGGAGCGAAACCGAGTGAACAGTTGTCGAGGTAGACCCTTTGTGAAGATATCTGCGTATTGATAATCAGCTGGAACATGTATTACTCGTAAGGCACCAATGCGGACTTGTTCCCGAACAAAATGTATATCTATTTCGATATGTTTTGTACGTTGATGTTGTACGGGATTTCTGGTAAGATAAACAGCTGAAATATTGTCACAATAAATTACGGTGGCTTGACGCAAAGGTAAATGGAGCTCAAGCAAGAGATTGTGAAGCCAAGTTGTTTCAGCAGTAGCATTGGCGACACCTTTATATTCGACCTCGACACTTGAACGAGAGATAGTAGGTTGTCGCTTAGAAGACCAGGAGACAAGGTTGTCACCCAAGAAAACACAGTAACCGGATGTTGATCGTCTTGAGTCCGGACATCCCCCCCAATCCGCATCAGAATAGGCTGTTAACTTATTGGATTTGGAGGGAGAAATATGTAAACCATGATTACTTGTTCCTTTTAAATACCTCAGAATTCTTTTAAGAAAATTGAAGTGACGGTCGTGCGGGGCATGCATAAAAAGACATACCTGCTGAACAACATAGGCAATGTCAGGTCGGGTGAAGGTTAAATATTGAAGCGCCCCGGCTAGACTGCGATATAAAGATGCATCTTTAAACGGTTCACCAGCTGTAGCACTAAGCTTACTTGCGGTGTCAACAGGGGTGGCACAGGGTTTGCAATCTTGCATGTTAGCACGTTGTAGAATATCTTGGACATATTGTTCTTGAGAGAGAAATAAGCCGCCATTGAGATGTTTAACTTCAATGCCAAGAAAATGATGCAAATGGCCAAGATCAGTCATCGAAAACTCTTTAGATAGTAAAGTAATGAAATGCTCAAGAGTTTGTGTATCTAATGCTGTCAAGATAATGTCGTCCACATATAACAAAAGATAAGCAGTTTTACCATTGCTATGATAAACAAATAGGGAAGAGTCGCTTTTGGTGCTTTGAAAACCGCAGGTGTGGACGAAAGTAGCGAATCGATGATACCAGGCTCAGGGAGCTTGCTTGAGGCCATAAAGTGATTTGTTGAGGCGACAAACGTATTTGGGGTTATGTTCATTCACGAAACCCGATGGCTGGAACATATACACCGTTTCCTTGAGATCCCCATGTAAAAAAGCATTTTTCACGTCTAGCTGATGTATAGGCCATGATCGAGAAACGGCTAGACTGAGGACAGTACGGATGGTGGTTGGTTTAACCACGGGACTGAAAGTTTCGTCACAGTCAACTCCTACTTGTTGACTTTTCCCATTTATAACCAGCCGTGCTTTGTAACGTGCCAAAGTTCCGTTTGCATGAAATTTGTGTCGATATAACCACATGCAACAGATAATGTGAGCATTAGGCGGACGCGGTACAAGTTCCCATGTGTGATTATCCATTAGTGCTGTGTGTTCGTCAGTCATGGCACGAGACCGGTTCGGATCAGAGAGGGCTTGGGTATGTGATTTCGGAATAGGGGAAATATGGGAGGTATATGTGTGTAAGTTATAATATGATTTTGGGTTGGATGTGCCTGTGCGAAGGCGGGTTTGCATGGGGTGATGGGATGTGGTAGCGGAAGTTGGTGGAACAGGAGGTTGTGTGGGTGCAGGTAGTAGGGTGGCGGTATTGGTGGTATTTGTAGGTTGGCGGTTCCGGCGGGTATAAGTTAGTGGGTAATGGACAGCGGGCGGTATTGGGGGTGAGGTTGGTGTAGGTGGCGATGGTGAGGTAGATGATGGTGGTGTTGGTGTTAACGGAGGAGTGATGGATGGCGGAGGTGTGGTGGGTTGTGAAGGATGAGGTTCGAAAATGAGAGGGGAAGGATCGGATTCAGGAAATGGGTAAGTTGGTGGTGTGGTGGAGAGAGTGGCGAAGGGAAACAATGATTCGTCAAACGTGACATGTCGGGAAAGAAGAACTTTACTCGTGGAAAGATCGAGGCACCTGTAACCTCGATATTGAGGTGGATATCCAAGAAATACACAAGGTTTGGATCGAGGTGCTAGTTTATGAGGACGAGTTGAGTTTAAGTTGGGGTAACATGCACACCCGAAGATGCGAAGGTGGTCATAAGTTGGGTTTTTAAGATAGAGAATGGAAGTGGGTGTTCGGTTTTGGAGGGTGGATGTGGGTAGAATATTATGTAAGTATGTGGCGGTGTGAATGGCATCAACCCAGTACTTTGGTGGAATGGAGGCATGGGTAAGAAGAGTGAGCATGAGGTCGTTAAGACGCCGAATCATGCGTTCGGCAGTGCCGTTTTGTTGGGATGTGTGTGGACAAGAGAAACGGATGTGTAGGCCGGTGGAAGATGCAAAAAAGTGAAATTGATGGTTGTCAAATTCACCACCTTTGTCACATTGAAAGGTTTTAAGTGAAGTGTGAAATTGGGTTTGGATGAATGTATGGAACGTTTTGATTTTGTGTAGGGTTTCGGATTTGTATTTAATGGGAAAAACCCATGTATAATGTGTATAGTCATCGATTAAAACGAGGTAGTATTTAAATCCGGTGTTACTTGGTATTGGCGATGTCCATAAATCCGCATGTATAAGGTCAAACGGTTTAAGAGTATTAGATGTAGAGTCTTTAAATGGTAGTCGTTTATGTTTGGCTATTTGACATGATTTGCAAACAAAAGATTTATCAAGTTTATTGCAACTAATAGTTTTATTAAAAATGAGACTATCCATTACATGAGTTCCTGGATGTCCTAAACGAGAATGCCAAATTGGCGAATTGTTATTACAAACTGAAAAAGAAAAGGTTGGAGTAGGCGCTTGATTTGTGAACGGGTAGAGGTCTCCATCACTGTTTTGTCTCGCCAGGTGCGTCCCAGTCTGGAGGTCCTTAATGGAAAAACCAAGAGGGTCAAATTCTACAGAAACAAGATTATGTCTACAGAATTTACGTGCGGAAACTAGGTTTTTAATAACATGAGGAGTGTGCAAGACGTTTTGTAGGGAAAAAGGTTTGTTTGGGTGTGGCAAGGTGGTGTAGCCGGATCCGAGGACTGGTACCTGTTTACCATTACCAACAAACACAGATTTAATAGATGAAACACAAATGTTATGAAGTTTACCTGAGTCCGCTGTGAGATGAGATGTAGCGCCTGAATCCATGTACCATTGATCGTCTTGCGGGTCCATGGTCATGGTGGAGAAAGCAGCTTCAAGTTCAGAAGGCTCCAGAGGGTTGATCTCGGCTAAGTGGGATTGCTGAGATGATGGTTTGGGAGCAGCGGCTGGGGTCCAAGGGGCGGCCCAACCGGATTGAGTCGGGTATGGGCATGGAGATGGAGTAGCCCACCAAGGATTGGACCAGTAAGGCGGCGGTGGGTAGGCAGACCAAGGAGGTCTTTGTTGTCCAGGAGTGTTGCGCCGCTGGCTAGGGTTATTGGGTTGCTGGTTGTTTGAACGAACAGGAGGTTGATTAGGCCTATTGTTCGATCGGTTTTGTGGGGTGTTGTTGCGCCGAGGAGGGTTTCTTTGGGTTTGATGTTCTCGGTTTGGTTGAGCATCACGCCTTTGTGGTGGTGGTTCCTGAGCAATAGTAGCTGCAACCTCGTTGGGTAAGATTGCATCTCGAGCACGTTGGCGTTGATGTTCTAATTGTAACATCGAGTAAGCCGTGTCCCATGGGGGTAGTGTTTGGTTGATGTAGGCAGCAACCGTGTCAAACTCCGGAGGTAGGCCGCGAACCAGTTGCAATATGAGGCGATTTGGAGCGACCGGGCAATCGACATCTTGGAGTTGACTTGCCAGATCTTTGAGGCGTTGGCAGTAAGCCTCAAGAGACGACATGGAACGCAGATTCAAGTTATTGAATTCTTGTTCCAGAGCAGCAGCGCGAGATCCTTTGTTGTTGAGGAAGATCTCTTTGACTTTGTTCCATGCACCAAGAGCGGTGGTTTCATCTAGAACTCGGACGAGAAGTTCATCCGAGAGGGTTCCGTAGATCCATTGGAGAACAATTGCATCAATCTCTGACCAGGCTTCATATGACGGGTCTGTTTCTTTAGGAGGGGCTGTAGTGCCATCAATATGAGAGAGCACCTTATACCCGCGAGAATGGAGTTTGAACAAGCGTACCCAAGATGTATATGTGACTTTCGTACCATCGAGGATCCGAACCTTGTTCTGGATATTTGTGACAGTGTAGACGGGGTGTATGGCTTTGGACTGTTTCTGGTTTGTGCCAGATCCGCCGGAATTTTCTGGTTTGTCATCGGTCACCATGGTGATCGGATTGAGAGAAAGGTTTTAAAAGAAATCGGTATTGAGCCTTCAAGGGCTCTGATACCATGAAATTATTTTAGATTGGATGCCCCTTTTTTCATTAAACATCAAACAGAATATATACACGTTTACAGTCCTATAAACTAGGAAACTTAACAAACTAATTATCTAAAATAGGAAAAGATATCTACAAATAATAATTACAAAGATACAAAATAATATATGCATTTATTGCATATATATCGATTAATAATATGTTGGCGGTCGATGACAGGGGTGTTGCGTGAACCAGATCCAAGTATGATTGTTCCTCGCCTCCCTGAACCAGATATGCTTTTAGGTCAATGGCAGTGACTACTGTAGTTAATGGCAATGGACAAGTGGTGTTAAAGACGGTGGTGGCGATGTCGGTCAGGTTTCTCACGTGGATGTGGTAGTTTATTTTATTTCAGGGTTGCCTGATGATTATTATTAGAATTGGTTTTTTTGGAAGGTTTCATCCGTTTTGGATTAGGTTTGATTTTTTCTAGATTAGGATATGATTTTTCTAGGCACAGGTTGCATTAGGTTTGATTTTTTTTTTTTTTTTTGATTTGGTTTTAGGCTTCAGGTGGTGACTACTACTAGTTTCCAGTTTTTTCTTTAAGCACAAAACTAAAGGCGGTGGTGGTAGCAGTTGTGGGAGTGGGAGTGGGAGTGGGAGTGGGAGTGGGAGTGCTACATATATGAAATCACTAAACTGATTTTCTTTAAATTTTAATTAATTAATAATAAACAAATAATTAAAAAATAATATATAAAAGACAATATACTCTTGACTGGAAGTCATTGTAATCGCTTGATGTTGTAGAGGTGGACGCCTTCATGGAATCTACTTTTCCGAGTGGAATGGGATGATCAGTCCATGTGATGAGAGAATGTTCTCGCAAGACAGTGTCAATCTCTTTAATTATCTTCGAGGCATTCCTTCCGAGGTTGTGCCTACTCTTGAGATTGAAGCAACTACCGACATCAATAGGAAGGTTTTCCACACTTGCTTTGACGTTTTCTGCTTCCTGCAACCAACCTGTGACTTGGGTTGGAACATGAAGATAGTTCCTTCGGTTCTGGTTCATGTGCTCTTCAATACTGACTCTTGCAGCATCTAATTCCCTCATTTTGGCATGCATGTCCCTAGCATATTTTCTCCAGGAAAAGACGTAGCCCAGTTGTTTTTTAACGGGCACAAAGACAATCTCTACGATTGGTGTAATAAAGGCACTAAGAATATCCATTCCTCGATATTCTTACTTCTTCTAGCACCTACATGCATAGTAGCCAAAAAATTTACAAAAGGAATAAGAGGGAAATCTACATAGAGAAATTATCTGCACTCTGTAAAAAGAGTCCGTCCCATATCATAATCCAAATAATTGTATTTCATTGATTTATATATATATATATATATATATATATATATATATATATATATATATATATATATATATATATATATAGAAAACACTAATTAAAATGATCTTTGCTTTATATATGTAAAAAACCATGCCTTTCGGTTTTATTTAAAAAAAAAAAAAATACCCATTTACTTCGGAAACAATATACATTTGCTTTGACAGTTCATTCATCGTTCTAACACAAACCCAACTTCATCAAATATTTTATGAATAAACATCATGAGCGCGGATGTCATAATGTCGGTACTACACTTCACAAAACATGGATTATACGGAAAATGCTTGAAATTTAACACAAAATAAAAGAGAATACCAGCAGATCTGCTCTTAATTTCTGGCAATCTTCTTCTATGCTCTTACCTTCTTGCAATCACCTTCGCTGTAGGATTCAAAATTTTAGAGAATCATAAAGGGGAAAAACACAAAAGGATTCTCAGGGTTTTAGTGGGGGCGTTATGAAATTCTGATGTCTTTTTATTATAATTCTAAAGAAAATCGTGTGGTCATTAATGGAATTCTAACATTCCCCCACACACACTCTGCCGACAAACGCCTCACCATCGCACGAACACCCTTCATTTCTAAAATAGGTGGACCTATGTGGTTTTTGATATTTTCATAAAAAAATTATCCATAAGGTGCCATATTTTTATTTTTTTATTTTTGTTTCTTTAACTATTTTAATTTAATACAACTTCTTTTTTTAACCAAAAAACCATAATTTTAAAAGGATTTCATTAATTAAAAATATAAATACCCTTAACTTAACAAAAAAAAACCTAAAAATTTAGAAATGCATATTAAAAACATAAAACCTACAACTTATTAAAAAAAACACACCAAACGATTAAAAACTTAAAAAAAAAACCTAAAAATTTTGAACGGTATTTTTCACGGTTCATTCTTTTATGGAATCTATGTAAAACACGAATCTAAAAGCGGTCATGCTTTTGGTCTTTTCCAAACTTCCTATCTTCTGAAATTGCGATTCAAGATTGTGCCAACACTAACACTTCCAGGGGTTCCCAACATTTAGCCTCCGCCTTCTCTTTTCTTTTAGCTGCTGCTTGAGTGGGCTGAGTTTCTATAACAAATTTCGGTTCGAAATCAGAAATGGTCGTTTCTGGTTGTGTTTGTGTTTGTTGAACAAACTCAGATTGAGACAAAATCAAATGGATTAAAATCTGTATCGGGTTGTGGTAGTGTTTGTGGTAGTGGTTCCGCTGGTCGTTGTGGAAAATACGGAAGCATACCGTCATAGTGTTACGGAGGTGAAAAAATCAGTTGATCAAATGAAGGTATTGGGTGGTGGTGTTTCTAACGAGTGTTTTTTCTTTGTTGGGCTTTTTGGAAGAAGACATTTTCAAAAAAAGTTGGAGGAAAAGAGTAAAGATTTTGGTTGAAGGTTGTGTAAATAATGAAGGTTATGTAAATAATGGTATTATATATATATATATATATATATATATATATATATATATATATATATATATATATATATATATAGAGAGAGTGTGTGTGTGTGTGTGTGTGAGAGAGAGAGAGAGTAAAGTTAAAAAAAAAAATGAATGAATTTGGTTAAAGGATCGTTCAACGGTCAAAAGGGAATCAAGCACCAACCAATCACATGCTATGGTTCTTTCTAGCTGTAGTGCGGCCAAGATCGCACAGGACCACACCCAAGGGGCGGTGTTTGCGGTCGACGTGGCACGAACGCGATTCCAAACCGCATTCCACTTCGATGAGCCTAACAAAACACTGTTACCATGTTTTTGAAACCACATGACTTTAGTAAGTATTTATATACGAGAAAATTGCAAATTTAGCCAAATACATTAATTACTTTGTATAAAATAGCCAAAAGAAACCAAAATTGCAATTTGAGCCATTAAAATCGCAGATGGAATAAAGTCGTCTGTGATTTTGTCATTCCATCTGCGAATGTACAAGTTCCTAAAGCACAGTTATGCTTTAGACACTTGTACGTTCGCAGATGGAATGGTCCACCTGCGATTTTGCAATTCCATCTGCGATTTCGTCATGGATTTAGTATAAAAACGTTTTTTTTTCCTTCATTTTTTACTTTCTAAGTTGGCGAAACTCTCTCTCTCTCTCTCTATATACGATTTCCTTTGATGATTTCTTCAACAATATGGACGATTTCTTCAACAATCCCGAAAATATGGTAAGATCTTAACTCATTTTATGTTTTAATCAACATTTATCTAGTGTATGTTTTTTTATTTATGATTTATTCTATTAGTTTTTGTAAAAAAAATGAAACTATATTGTGTGTTGTTTGGTAATTATGTTGTATTTGATAGATAGAATATTATTTATTAGTAGCTTTGAAGTTTTGATGCTATTTGGTTAGTGGGTGTATAAATGTACAAGTATAGACTGCGTAAAATGTGCATTGAGTTGTTGTACATTTAGTAAAATGATTACAATATCTTCTTGTTTTTTACTTATCGTTTATGTTGAAAAATGGTTACAATATGTTTTTAGTTAGTGGTTGTATGAATGTATAAGTATAGATTGTGTAAAATGTGCATTGGGTTGTTGTATATTTTGTAAAATGATTACAATATATTCTTGTTTTTTTACTTGTCGTTTATGTTGAAAAATGGTTACAATATGTTTTTGTTTTTCAACAAGAATATAGAAATTATTGTTTGAATGTTGGTTTATGCATTGTTTATGTTATTAATTTGAATGTTGGATTATTTATTCCATTTAATATCTGGATATTTTTAAAGGAAATAGTTGTTTAGTTTTCCAATTTTTTGTTGTTTTTTCAACATGATTATAAAAATTTAAATGTTAAAGCTATTTGTCAACTTAAGAGGATCGAAGTGTAACATTTGGGAAGTAGTGGAGGTGCTACATGGTGCACGATGCGATAGTTTTAGACAAACTGTGTTTGGTTACTTGTTAGACGTCCCTCTTTTGGTAGTTATAACCCTCTTATAGGGATAACGTGATAGTTGTGTATAGATTTATATTGGGTCTGACAAACCCACACGTGAGCTGCATGCAACAGCTTGACCGACAGGTTTTGGGTGACAAGTGTCATTATCTTTTTCGACACCTGAGAAACGTCGTGGCAGGTTCATTAGTCATAGTATGGTTATAGCGAATCACATAGGGAGTTAACAACACATAAAGTTTACGGGGATTTTCTCAAATTAAAAAGGGGTTTATGACGATTTAAAATCACTCTTTACATAACTAAGTATGGAGATTACTTGTACATTTCGGTCTTGGTATTTAAGACTACACATCACTCTTGTAAGGAAAATATTGGATTTTTCTTGGTAAAACACAACTCATTACAAATATCGGTTTCCAAACTCTTCATCTAAAAAGCTTATGAACTCACCAAGTTAATTGCTGACATTTTTTTTTGAAAACTACTTGTATTCTCAGGAAATCAACAAAACCAGGTAATCACAAGCTTTTGAGGATGGAACGCTACAGAATTGAATAACTATTTTTATATTATGTTGTAATCAATCATTGAAATATGTAACACTTGAAACCGTGTAATTCTTTTCCGATTATATTTATGATTGGTTGTATTGCTTTGATCACTATTGTACTCGTTGTTATGATACTATAAATGAAGTCCGCCATCCCCGGATGTTTCCGCCATCCTTCGGACTAAAGTCTCTGATTTAAACATTTTTCAAATGCATTGGGACTAAAGTCTCTAATTTAAACATTTTTCAAATAACTATACTTTTAGAAATGAAATAGTTTCTTGATTACAAGTACGAGTACATGCATACATACTAGTATAATATCATATCTAGGAAAATACAAAAGTAAAATGAGGAGTTGGACACTACGAGTAGACCTTGGGATATGTAATCAGACTTGAGATGAATATAGCCTGATCAACTATATGTATCTGAGGTGTGAATATTGTATGCCGGGGAATGGTCGTAGTGAGCAACAAGCCTAAAAACATCCCATACAAGAAAGTTGCTAAGAACCGAACATAACATTTAAAATACTATAGGAATATTTTGTGATATTATAACTTATGTGAAAACTAAACAGATCCTTAATAATAGGTCTATAGTCACTAAGTGGATGCTCTAAAGTTATATATAACTTAGAGATCATAGACTTAGAATCTGTGGTCATTGCCTTACTTCCTTTTCCTTGTTTGGATGTGGACCTAAGGTAGGATCACTTATTCGAAGGTCTATCGTATCTTTGTTATATGTAATTAGTATGCACTAGGTCATTATAGAAGTAACTAATGAGGATCAAACCCTTATAAGTATTGCTAGGAATACGACTAATATATCCTTCCTACCCCTCCTGTTCTCGCACATATAGCATAACAAGATTCTACTTACCAGGCGACCCCTACTCCAACCAGGGAAATGGTGGATGGTTAGGAGAAGAACCTGAAGAAGACCCCAAATGAAGAACCCGAGGAAAATGAGGAAGAAGAATCCGAAGATGAAGAAATCAAAATAATGACGAGTGAAGATGAAGACGAGCAAGAATCAAAAGAGGAACCGCAGGTGATCAACCCTCCATACATAGCCAGGATTCCCGCGAACGTTTTCGACTACATCGGACCAGTGCCCCATTGGGCAACCGTGATTGAGGGTTGTAGTCGACAACAATGATAATTATCACCATTTGGAGAACAACGTGGTTGATATGACCTCAACTACGGGGGACCGACTGATAGAGCCCTCCCGGAGAAGACTCGGTAGATTGCGAACATCGGGGATCAAAACAGGGAGACTGCGAATCAAGTCCGGGAACTGTGTGCTACTATAGAAGCTACCATCTCAGTAACTCGAGACTTGGAAAGAAACTATTATTTCAGAGACCAACTCCATAAGGACTTTATCGCCGCTCAGGCGGAGGAAAAAGAGTAACAGAGTAGACACACAACACTCGAAGAGAGAATGGTTGCAGCCAAGCATCGAGTGGCAGAGCTGCAAGGTGCATTGAATTTGTCTCAAGCATCTCAAGGGACGAATCGTCATGAGTAGAGTTCATACTGCTCACAAGACCTTGTAGATTAGGTTCATGAGTATGCGTTGGTGCTACTCTATTCTATGTGTAAGCTCAATCCTGCGATTTAAGTGGTTATACTAATTGGGGGATTTATTTGCTGTCAAAACGTTTCCTTATAATGATGTGGTGTAGACTTACATCGAGGTCAAATTTTTTTTTCTGCAACCAAAATTACTAGAATCACATTAACAAAAGGGGCTTACGGCAGGCCCATTAGACTTGAAGGTCTATTAGGTCTTACTCATGCAACTAAGCAAACATCAAGCGGTCGTAAGAAGAACCTAACTTGGATCAAATTACAAGGTTTCACTTGGATACAGAACTACTAAAATTCATGGGTTTATTATAGACATTCATTAGGAATTGATTTCAGAACACCATAAAAAAAATCGAAATACAATACACTTAGAACTAAGATAAACTTAGTTAGATAGCTCACGACGCATAACCCTTTTTAACGACTCATTATCGTCTCACCATTAAACATTATGATTGAAAAGTGCTTTCTTCGCAGACCTATAGGGTACGATCATACCAGCATTAATTCGCCGGATTCCATCAAAATCCCTCAGCAAAGTGTGTTTGGGCAAAGATAGTAACTAGGATGGGTGAATTTAACATTCGTACAAAACCTACTTCTACCCATTTCCATAACTCCATCTTGGGAGTGTTTAGCAGAAACACTAATAGTAGTGCAACAATGTACGAAATTTATATGTGTGAATATAAATTGTAAGAATGCACTTGAGTAATCATCCCCACCCACGAAATCGTTCTTCATCATGACACAGAATTATGTCCTCACCAAGAGGTAACCGACTAACTAGCAAGGCCCCAACCCTACAGATAGACTCTGCTACTTTTCAAGCTGTAGTCATGGTAGCCGTGGCAGCTGTCATGGCGCAAGTCAATGCTAACCACGCCAGCGGACGCGGAGATGGTGTCGGAAATACTAACCGCAATAACAATCAAGAACACCGGCAGTCGTCTACCAACGAAAATACCTTAGACCACAAACCTTAGAGCAAGAAACAGAAGTTTTGGAACAGAAAGAAGTGCAACCCATCTCAAAAATTCACTAAGATTCATCAATACGTGGCTGCCCATACAATTACGAGAGCAGTCACAACACCTGCCTCGACATCCACCATAACATCTGTTACTCAAGCACCAGGAAATTAATATATGGGAACACTTCCAAAGTGTAACAAGTGTAACTACCATCACACAGGAGCTTGTCGGATTCCACGCTGTATCAACTACAGCAGGAAAGGATATACCGTTCGCTTCTGTAGGACCTCGACCCAACACATCACTTCAACTACCAATACTGGTGTAAGTACAGTATGCTTCCTATGTGGTGAAAGAGGACACTTCAAGAGAGACTATCCAACCGAGAAGAATGACAGAGGAGTAGGAGGAGTGTGACAACTGAACCAGCGGAAGCAACAATGAAACTTATTAGGACTTTTGTAATGTTTCCAGCAACGAAAACGTTTAAGTACCATATGGTTGTAATGAATTCAGTGTGTTCACTAATATGTGACCTTAGGATCATTACTAGTGAGCTGTGATGAATTGATGTATACATCAGGATTAATTATAATCAAAATACTATAGATTTAAAGCGAATAATTCCTTCTAAATTCCTGTCCACGTCTAGTAGTGGGGTTAGGGTAGAGCCGCTCACTCATTGGCTTCGTCAACATCAAATGACGTACAACTTACATATACCGATCGATCATAGAATGATCGGTCAGGGATCATGATATAAAGTATCATCACTAGCTATTAGAACATCCTTACTATCAATACTAGCTGTTCTGGTGTGAATCTTTTGCAATAACAATAACATCGATCAAAACGGAACACACTGACAAGAAACACAGGATTCACTACCACTCTAACGAATACCTATTACGAATACGACTTAATACATGTGTCATCGAGAATATTACTTGTATAGCAGGTCAAGATCAAGCACGGAAGCTTGGGACGAATACGGTTAGTCTATCACTGCTAAGTGTATATGCGAGGTTAATATATAATTAAGATTCTACAGACATTGGATGTGTGCTTCCGCCCTATTTCCTGTTCCTTGTCTGGTTGTGGACTTGGGACAGAGTCACCCATCCAACTGTCTTACCAACCCTAATTACATACGACCTATATGCGTGAGTTAATGATAGATGGACCAAGTACGAGTCCTACCAGGAGCTCCGGGACAAGGCTACCCAGGAGTGCGAGTGGATGTTCTACCATTCAAATTAATCTAGTCGCGTAGATTGAACCCGTATGCTCCCTACCGATCTAACCGACAAACGAGAAACACTACAACATGCCCTATGTAGCACTCCGAGGAGAAGTTATTACTTATGACTTAAGACAACTAAAGATGTACGGGGTTGGCTAAGTCACGCAAGACCTCAAACTAGGAGTGGTAGTATTCTACCTAGAGATCGGCACTATTTCTACGACACGAAATATACAATCTTTACCGATCATAAGAACCTAGAAGGCAAGAACGGTAGGACATGTTATCTCATGAACCGGATCTGGACACCGAAGTTGATGGATTCAGAAGTAATGTCACGAACGAAGCACATGAAAACTCGCTACTCCCTTCATCCAGGCTCGGATAAGATGTGTCTGGACTTCAAAAAGTAACATCAGTGGTCGAATAGGAAAGCTGACATCGCTACACATGTGGGAAAGTATCGAAATTGTGCCAAGGTCAAGGTAGAACAACAGAAGTCTTCGAGTTTCCTACAAACAACCAATAATAATTGAAAGAAAGTGGAAGCGGATAGCCATGAACTTCACAACCAAGTTACCCAAGTCAAAGGGTGGTCTCGATACCCTTTGGGTAATTGTTGATAGGTTGATCAAATCCGCGCACTTCCTACCAATCAAAGGAACCAGCAAGATGGAGAAATTGGCTACAACGTACATCAAAGAGATTATATGACCGTATGGTTTGTCAATATCCATTATCTCTGACAGAGATAGTGGACTCATTTCACGATTCTAGCAATCCTTTCAGGGACTAGGCGAGACGGAGTACGGCCTACCACCTACAACTGACGAGGAGAGCAAGAGAAACCGTTCAAACCTTGGAAGACATGCTAATGGCTTGGGTGATTAACTTTGGCAAAGCATGGGAATGCCCACTTACCACTCATTGAATTTTCGCACAACAACAACAACAATCACCCTAAGATCAAGGTTGCTCCATTTGAAGCTTTCTATAGCCGTAAGGGCAGATCACCACTGCGCTGGGCTGAAGTGGGAGATTGTCACACCCCAAAAACCAAAGGCGGAAACATTTCCGGGGTTGACTCCACGTTGAGTATCAAATCCAATGCGCATAGTAAGTAAAGTAAAACAACCATTACATTACATAAGAAAAGTTTTACAGTTGTTTCAAAAGTAAAGTTTGTACAGTTGTGATACATAGCATATATAAACAAAATGAAACGGATATTCATGTACTCTGTCTTCTGATCAAAAAGGAATCTTCGGGTACCTGTTCTAACGCTGACCTGAGAACACAAGCGGTTTGAAAATCAGCATAAAGCTGGAGAGTTCATAAGCGGTTTTTGTTTGTGAAAATGTTTCAAGTTTCCTTTCTGTTTCTGAAATGTTATGTATAACAAGAAAATCCCATATTTTCTTAAAAGTTGGTTATGGTTTCACAAATGTAAGGTATAGTAAGTTTGTACACTGAAAACATGTCTGCTCATGTGAAAATATATAGTTGATTATCCGACTTGTTAAACTGTTCTGTTTACCTATCATGTATTACCAGGAAAGTCCCATACTTTCCTTATTGTATATTACCAATTGTAAAAGATGTAATGTTATCCAGTTTGTTACTCTTTCTAGTTTTGTAAGTGTTACCTAGGAAAGCCCCATGCTTTCCTGCATGTTGGTTTCTAATGTAAACGTTGTTAAAGATGATGTAAACGTGATTAGATTCCATGTTTTCCCCAGGAAAGTCCCGTACTTTCCTGAATGTTAGTTACAGTATGTGAAAGATGTAAAAGATGTAAAAGATGTAAAA
Source organism: Lactuca saligna (assembly GCF_052625555.1). Lineage (NCBI taxonomy): Eukaryota > Viridiplantae > Streptophyta > Magnoliopsida > Asterales > Asteraceae > Lactuca > Lactuca saligna. Next base: position 76,523,720 of record NC_136418.1, read on the forward strand.
GATGTAAAAGATGTATAAAGTGGTTCATTATTACTATAAGTAAATCTCTGTTATCCTAATTGCGAGTTCCATAACCATACGATAGACTAAAACCTATGGCAATAAGTAGTCCACATGTGGCAATAAGTAGTCCACATACTTATGACTTTCGTCACCCTTGAACCAATTCGGTTCGGCTGTAGCTAGCAGCCAGGTGTGGGGTAGTCAACCCAGTATAGATCTATACACTCAAGTCACGCTCTTTAAATACCAGAGATTCTGATTATGGGTGTAGTCCTCCACTTACGTATCTCGGTGGAGTGTTTGCCGAGGACGTGTCTCCAATCATACAGGATTAACAAATTTACTAGTAATAATATGATAGTCCACCACTCGCGTATATGTGTGGAGTGTTACCGAGGAAAAAACAGTGTACAGATATGACATTCAAATGTCTAATGTCATGCTTTTAACTGATAAAATGTGGAAAACCATTTGTGAAATATATGTAAAACATAATAGTTTGAAGACCTATTTCACAAATATATGTTATGTGATTTGCATGTTCAAATAGTTATCAGTTGTGGTAATCAGTTATAAAAGCATATGAAATATGAAACACACATTTGAAAATATGTTTTGAGTACAAGAATTCCCTTGTACTTTGCTTGTGTTCCCCCCCCCCCCCCTGAAAACAGTGAAAAAAAGTAGGGGTATGAACTCACCGTACTCGGAAATGTGTTGGTTTTGGATACTAGACGCTGGTTCGGGGTTTGATTACTCACGATGTCCCTATGTAAAATGAAATAATGTCCATATATATACAATTAGGGATACATTCACTAATCATATGGAACATTACATTCCAACGAGGTTAAACACCTCAAAACGAGCGTTTGGAGTGACCCGGGTGACATCTTCGGACTTGTAATGGCACTAGGGACTTGGGACTTGAGTTTACTCCCCAAGAGTAAAAATTTTAAAGAGTTTACAGTCATAAAACACACACACACATGAGTTTACGGCCGTAAACTCATGTTGGTGTAGTTTTGAGTGTTTAAATGGCTTAAATGGACATGGGGATTGTTGGAATGGATTTCTAAAATGCCTTGGAATTGTTTAAATGAAATTTTAACACTTAAAAGGGAGTTTACAGCCATACCATAAGAGTTTACGGCCCATGGCGAAGAAAAATTGATTTGAGCTACAAAGGACAATCACATGTGATTCTAGTTAATTTTCCAAGCCTTGTTATGAATTTAAAACATCATTTAACATACTTTTAGGAGTTTACGGCTTAGAGGTATGTTCTAAGGCCGTAAACTCTTCTATACTCATGAAAAGTTAGTTTTTGATGCTTAAAACAATCACATGTGATTCTAGAATTTTATGCAAGTCATTTGAGTGTATTTGATGCATCATTTAACAAGTTTTATGAGTTTACGACCAAGGGTATGTTCCTAGGCCGTAAACTCCTATAAATGACATTTTTGATGTGTTTCAATCCCTTAAACTATTTTTATATGCATCTAGATTTTACCACAAGGCCATTGGTTGAGTTTCAAGGCATTTGGACATGTTTAAAGGCACTAAATCCCCATTTAAGAGGAGTTTACGGCCCAAGAATGTGTCTTGGCCGTAAACTCACTTTTGTCCCCCAAAATTCATGTTTAAAGTGTTCCAAGTCTAGATTAGCAAGCCTTAAGGTCATATCTAAGTCCCAACTATGATTTGGAAGGGTTATTTGGCTCAAAAACCCCATGTTGAGGAGTTTACGGCCCAAGCATGATCCTTGGCCGTAAACTCATGTGCTTGGTCCCAAAACATAATTTAAACATCAATTTGAAGGCTAAAGAGGTTGAATAACAAGTTAGGGGTGTTACCTCTTTGATTGGAAGCCTTAATTCTTTGTTTTGGACCTTTGATTTTGGGATGAGGAGAGAGGTTGGGAGTGTTTAATGATAAATTGGCCAAAGGATTCAAATGGAGTCTTAAAACACTTTATATAGTGTTTAAGTTTTGGTCACGGTGGAATTCTACCCAATACCGGTGTTAGACGAGACTTTTGGTCGTACCCGATTGAGTTACCGTAACCCGATACGGTAAATTCTAGAAATATTCCGATCACTAAAGTTGGGTGTTAAAATGATTTCTAAATGTATTAAGACACCCATTAAGTCATTTTAAATACGTGCAAGTTAATGACTTAATTAAACAGAAGATCGGAAATCGGATTTGAAAACGACGATTGGTTGTGTGAATTGTACTACGAAAGAGTTACAATAAATGATACGGAAATTTCGGGTTGTTACAGAGATACACAACTAGCGAAGGGGTGAGTCCCTAACAGCACCCTTGCTGACCCTGAAATCATAAGAGAGACAACGGAAAAGATCGTACAAATTCGAGAAAGACTGAAAGCGTCTCGAGATCGAAAAAAGAGCTACGCAGGTAAGCGAATCAAACCCTTGGAATTCCAGGTTGGTGACCATGTACTATTGAAGGTCTCACCGTGGAAAAGAACGATACGTTTTGGTAAACATGGGAAACTAAATCCAAGATAAAATCGGGCCATTTGAAATCTTTGCCAGGATTGGCCACGGAAAAGATCGTGCAAATTCAAGGAAGACTAAAAGCATCTCGAGATCGAAAAAAGAGCTACGCAGGTAAGCGACTCAAACCCTTGGAATTCCAGGTTGGTGACCATGTACTACTGAATTTCTCACTGTGGAAAAGAACGATATGTTTTGGTAAACGTGGGAAACTAAATCCAAGATAAAATCGGGCCATTTGAAATCCTTGCCAGGATTGGCCACTGGCATACAAACTTCGACTGCCACAAGAACTTAATAACGTACACCCGACCTCCCACGTATCAAACTTAAAGAAGTGTCTATCTGAAGAAACTCTTGTAATACCACTCGGCGAAATCAAAATCGACGAGAGTCTCCACTTCGTAAGGGAAACGGTTGAAATCATGGATCAGGAAATCAAGAGAATGAAAAAAAAGTCGCATTCCTGTTATGAAAGTCCGTTGGAACGCTAGATGAGGACCCAAATTCACTTGGGAACGCAAGGACCTAATGAAGCAAAAGTACCCGCATCTCTTCCCAAATTCTTGAAGTCCCAGTCAAAACGCTAATTTCGGGACGAAATTCCTTCTAACGGGGGATGATGTGACAACCGTCAAATTCCGGCCAAGTCAAAGTCAAATAAAGTCGACAGGTCAAGCCGGTCAACTTAGTTAACCCTTGAGCATCAGGGTTTACATGATGTTACTATTGTACCACTCGCTATTTTGATAAGTAGTTATTGCTTGGAAAGTTCGTATGTTCAAAAATTCTAAACCTTAATCGGGGTAAGAGATGAAAGTACTCGATAAAACATTATTCCATACCCCTCGGCAGCGTATAACAACCATAACGACGCTTAACGGGGTGTACAAACCTTACATTGTGAAGCTAAACACTCAAAAAGGTCAGAAATGAAGCCTCTCTCAATCTCTCTCCCCCAAATCTGTCTCAAATCTCTCTCATAACCTCCCTCAACTTTTTATAATGATTTTGGGGTATCCCGACCCTTAACTTGGCCAAACATTGCGCAAAACAGAGAGTTTACGCGAAAAACAGCCTAATAGGGCCGAAACCCTATGAAGCGAAACTCCTAAGAACCGAAGGACCGAAGCTGAAACCGAGAGAAGGAACCGAAATAGCAAGAGGACCAAAACCAAGATAGGGAACTGAAAGCTTCTTAGGACCGAACCTTGCATGGACCGAAAGTTGCTTAGGACTGAGCCTCGTATGGACCGAAAGCTGCTTAGACCGAACCTCGCATAGGACCGAACCCGAGCCTCGCTTTCGCTTCCTTCCCACTCTCGCCTTCCCTCCTTTCCATCTCGCCTGCGACCCTTCTCGGCTCTCACCTACACTCGAAACCACTTTCGGTCCTTGCATTCCTAGGGACCGAACCCTCTACTCCATTTCCGAATTTCGCAGATTTTATTCTTTTTCCCGGTTTTCGACCACTTTTACGTTTTAAGCTCGTTTTTCATGATTTTAACACGGGGTTTTCACCCAAACTTATATTTTGACATATAAGACCCAATACTTCCAAAATCTAATCACATTTTGAGGGTAATCATTATCTAAGATTAAAAATATAGTGGGTAAGATATTTAGGTGGAGTGTTGACTTATCCTTGGGCAAGGACACATGTTACTTCCCATACCCACTCCATGACCATTCCCAGTCACTATTCACCCATAACTAGTCAATAGTTGTCCTTTTTACACTCATTTCCAGCCATAATCTTGATCAAAGGCTAGAAGGATCCTTATCTCTCCTCCCATTTCACTCACTTTTCACCAAAAAGCAAAATCCATTCTCTCTCGCTTCCTCTCACCAAGTATTCGAGATTCAAGGCTGATATTGAGCTCTTCACAAACCTTTAGTAAGTAAATTTGATCCTTTAATTGATTTCCTTTAATCCCCTCACTCAAATCAAGGATTCCTTACACAAATATCATCGTATTTGTTGTTAGATCTTCGAATCTTCAAGCATCTCCCAAGTGTTCTTGAGTTGAACACTACTTTTCTTCATCATCCATCTACTGAAATCACTCAAGTTGAGTTCATACCCCCATATTTTCATGTTTTATTCAAGTTTTAGGGGGAGAATACAAGTTAAAACACCAAAAACTTAACTAAACTCAAACATCAACCTTCAACAGAAAAGTTAATGTTCATTCACTGATTGGTTTGAAAATCTTGAATGTTTTAGTTTTCAAAACTGTATTAGATGAAAATATTTCAGGTTTATACCTTTAAAATGACTACTTGCACATATTCACATGATTTTTCTACAATTTTTGGTAATTTTTACAAAATTGCCTATCACTGTAGCTATGAATTCAGATCAGTCTATGAATATGAACGTTTTCACACCAGTTTGAGACTTCTAAAAATCATAGTAAATTTCATTAACAAACTAGATACCCTTTTGAAACTCTCAGAGTTTACGGATCCAGTTTTCGACTCCATATGAGTTTTCTATAATTATTCCAAAAACAGGAACGGAAGTGATAAAACTAGCAAATTGTTAATAACTCATTTACACCTTGTAACTTGCTGAGCAAGGTGTGTATTATTATATATAAATACATGTTGGTTATATTACATGTCTTTTACCTCATTATAAAGGTTTACATCATAATTAAAGTGGATTTCAACTATTACAAAACGTTTTCATCAGCTATAAAAGATATAGTTTATGTTTCCACTAACACAACAAACACATTTCGGAAGGTTTTATTCCCACAGAAAAAGGTTTTGCGTTCATGCACACTACACGTAAACTTGTTAACGTAAATTGTGAGAAATTCTTTTCAGTACTCCTAGAGTACGAGTTAAAATTACTGGTAGTTATAACTGGAGTCTCTTGTAGGGAGAATGTGATAGTTGTGTATAGATCTATATTGGGTCTGACAAACCCACACCTGAGTTGCATGCAACAGCTAGACCAGTAGGTCTAGGGTGACAAGTGTCATTATCTTTTTTGACGCCTGAGAAACTTCGTGGCAGGTTCATTAGTCATAGTATGGTTATAGCGACTCACATTGGGAGTTAATAACACATAAAGTTTACGGGGATTTTCTCAAATTAAAAAGGGTTTTATGACGATTTAAAATCACTTTTACATCATTAAGTATGGATATTACTTGTACATTTCGGTCTTGGTATTTAAGACTATACATCACTCTTGTAAGGAAAATATTGGATTTTTCTTGGTAAAACACAACTCCTTACAAAGATCGGTTCCCAAACTATTCATCTAAAAAGCTTATGAACTTAGCAAATTAATTGTTGACATTTTTTTTTCAAAACTACTTGTATTCTCAGGAAATCAACAAAACCAGGTAATCAGAAGCTTTTGAGGATGGAACGCTACAACATTGAGTAACTATTTTTATATCATGTTGTAATCAATCATTGAAATATGTAACACTTAAAACCATGTAATTCTTTTCCGATTATATTTATGATTGGTTGTATTGCTTTGATCACTATTATACTCGTTGTTATGATACTATACATGAAGTCCCCCATCCCTAGACATTTCCGCCATCCTTGGATTGGGGATGTGACAGGTGGACCCACCACTGACCACGAAAACCCCTATAAATATGAGACACTACCCCCTCATTTACACTTTTCTAGTCAAACACCCTCTCTTTCTCTTTCTAGACTCTTGACCGTAAACTCTCAAAACACCCTTATTGTTCCGAAAATCATCGAGAATCACCATTAAGAGTCATTTCAGAGAATTTAGAGCGCATTTTCTTTGAAATCCAACTTAATTGTTCTTGAGTTTATGGCCGTACACGCTTCAAAGCATCAAAGCTTCAAAGGCTGTAAACCTCTTTACGACCGTACACTTATCAAATCTTCAAAGGCTGTAAACCCCAGTTCAAGATCGGAAATTCTTCACCACCATAAACTGCCTGCTTTCCTTAAACTACTCTTCACGGTCGAAAACTCTTGTTCACGGTCGTACACATCTCTTAAATGGTGAAAAGCCTGTTTCCTCGAGTCAATGAAGTTCTGGTAACATTCCTTAACTGAAAGCAAGTGTTTAGAAGTGTTTTTCTAAACACTTTATCTAATGAAATCGCTAATTTAGATGCATATATGTATTTATTTGATATTAAGATTCCGTTATGTGCCACATACATCAGCTCGAGGATCTTCTAGTTCAACATTTACATGCATCAAACAGTGAGTTCATACCCCTACAGTTTTATGGTTTTAAACGTTTTTAGGGGGAGTGCAAGCCAAACACAAAAGATTTTGTGAATTATAACAAAAGGTTTTCAACGAATTAAAACTTTTGCAATTAATACAAACTATCGTTTTCATAAAGCATATAGATACTTTATCCCTTTTATAAAATGCAGAGGATAAGGGACGTTCCTAAACATAATTGCTTATAATCAAAACATTTCACGAACATAACACTTCAATCAAACTATAATATGTATAGTTTGGGGAATTCATTACCAGTTTTACAGATACAAACTACTTACATGGTTGAACATATAAACTATCACAAATTTAGTTTATCCATCAATACATATAGATAACAAGTGTATCATACTAAATAATTATATTGTGTATAATTATTTATACTATACCAAGTATACAAACTATTTGAATCACGAGAACAACACGTAAACTACTTAATACAGGAATGTGAGACAACTCTTTAATTGTACCCTTCGGGGTACTGGTAAATCCTTTACATTTAGTATAGCCAGAGTCTCCTGGAAGGAGAGTGTGATATTAGTGAATAGATCTATTCGGGACTGACAATCCCACACCTAAACTGTTAGCTACAGTTAGGCAGGCATGCCTGGGGTGACAAATATCATACCATACGATTCCTAAAGAAACATCGTGGAGTTCATCAGTCATATCAAGCATGATTATACAAACTCACAATAGTATAAAGTAACCTTTCTTTACAGGATTTTCATTCTTCAATAGTTTGATCTTAATTAATGAAACTACTAGATATTACACTGGAGGGTATTCTAGGGATACAACACTTGATTTATTTTAAGTAATAAAACTACTATACATACTGGTGGCAGCGAGGGTTTTCAAACAAAACATACACTACATACTGGTGGTAGCCAGGGTTTTCAGACTCAATATACTATACATACAGTAACGAACAAACATGTTAAAAAATATTGGATTTTCTTGGGAAACATGTATATAATTTTTCATAACCTGATAACATGGTTTTCACTACGAAACGATCTTATGAACTCACTAGTTTTATGCTGATACGTTTTAAAATCGCTTGTATTCTCAAGATAATAGTAGACAGGTACTCTTGCTGGCTTTTGAGAAGACGGAGCATTTGGAGTCTCGTCTTTATGTTTTTTCTACTTTTGATGTATATAAACAATGAAACAATCAGATGTAAATATGCGTATTATATTGTAATAGTTGTGTTTACTTTGATTACTATGAGGCAATTGTAATGATACTATACAAGACGTCCTCCACCCCAGACGTTTCCGCCGTTTGTTTTACGGTTTGGGGGTGTGACAGTATGTATTCTAGTGGTCGCTCTCACGGTAGAGGTGGACCTAGTGGGAAACCAAGCTTAGAGGAGGTGCTGAAATGGCTACATTCACTGGAGCAACAGGTGTTTATGAACCGAGAACCTATTGAGGTGTTTGTAATTTTTTGTTAATATTTTATAGCTGTAAATGTAGGTTGTAGAAGATGAGTTGGTGAATAAAAATAAAACCAATGAAAAGGTTTTTGGTGATATTGGAGACGAAAAAGTTATTATATATATTAAAAATACGATTTAAATTGTTAAATGTTAAGGCACATTTCATTAATAATTATAATGTTTTAATTTTAATGTATGAGTTGGACGAGAGGATAGACAAAGCAGGGCGTAATACGAATAATTTCGATGTTGGTTTGTTCGCTTTTGATGATAATGAACCTGAACAAGTTGTTATACTTACATTTATTTTTTTGTTTCATAATAAAAAGAGGAGTTAACAAATCTGACTATGAATGATTACATTTATTTTTAATGTAGGAATTGGACGAGACGATAGACATGTATTTATAATAATACAAAAGAGAGTTAACAAATCTGACTACGAAATGGTTACATTTAGACTATGATTTGCAGGTTATTGTTGTGACTTATCATGTCAAATAGTCATTTATGTGTTGTCGTTTCAAATTTTGTCTACGATTTGCAGGTTACTACAATGGCTTGTCATTAATGTGTAGTCATTTTAAAGTTTGACTATGAATTACAACTCGGACTACAAAATGGTTGCATTTGGACTATGATTCGGAGATTACTAGGATATATACTTACGACTTATAGCACCATTTTATTATTATAAATACCATATAAAATCTCAACTTTATTATGAGTTTTTCCCAAAATTTCAAAATTTCTCATGCAACGAAGTAGATTATTATTAATGTGATTCAGTCGACCCTTTTTTTACACCCTCTTCAGCAGGCCCATATATGTCATATGAAAATTTTGAAGAATTGAAAAAGACTGAAGAACAACAAAAACAAGATAAAGAGTCATCCCGACTTCTCAATTAATGTCGTAATGTTATTTCATTGGAATGCAAACAAGCTCAAGAATGGATAGACCTCAATAAAAAGAAAATCATAGAGCATAAAGAATGGATAAAAAAGACTAAGAAGACAATGAAAATGAATGAAAAATGGGTTGCTGACAAGGACACGGAGATGATACAGCTTAGGGGTGTAAAAAGATCGTTTGGAAGATGAAATAAGAATTAGGGATGACGATATAAGAATCGAGAAACAGAAGTACCCATTGCAGTTCCCTGAGTTTAATAATTAGTTAAAAAATTGTTGTAACATTATCATGACTTGGGTTTGCTGTTTTTTTAGATTAACATGTTTGTTTACCGTTAATTTCCAAGTAACAAAATCATAACAACAACATCTTAGAATATAAAATCTTCATTTGTTGTTATAATATGCAAACTAAATTAAAATATGAAAGCGTAACATCTTATAAGATTTAATAAAAACATTACAATACATAATAAGTTAACAACTCTTCAAATTAAGGTTGTTTTATATCAAAATCGGTGTCATAGGTTTGTGAGCAACTCGCAGAAGCACCGATATTGAATGTCATTTTTGTAGTAGAAATTTTCGTACGCCGTGCTCCATTACCGGACGCCCTCCAGAACAATTGTTACTCACGTGTACTGCTTGACCACATGTAGAACACTCTTCTCTAATTGCACCCTTACCTTGGGATGGAATGCGGTCAGTGTTTCTTGGCCGGCCTGGCTGACGTTTATCCATTATAGGTGTCTTAACAATCATCAAATCATCATGGATCTCCCATTCGGATGGCTTTGGCAAAGGGTTTACTGATTCCTCATACATTTTCCTCAGTGTTTCGGTATAGTAAGCATTCAATGCAAACTACGAGCAATCTTGGTAATTGTTGACTGTTAACGCTCTTATGACATGACCACAAGGTATGCCATCAAGTTGCCAATGCCTACATGTACATGAACATTTTTTGGAAATCAACAATCACGTTTTGTGCCCCCTTACTAAAAGATTTTTTTTTCTTTTTACAATATCATCGACCCAAGGGGTGAGTGATGTTGTTGCTTCCGCTTAAAAAATAGAAAAAATTACATAGTTAAGATCAATAACATTTAACAAAAACATTAATATTTAAACATAATACCTGCAAAGTTACGTCTTTGAAACCACCTGTTGCATTCTTGCACGAAAAAATCGATAAACATAAGTATTGGTAGCTTACGTGCGTGTCTAGATAATGCATTTATAGACTCCGAACCGTTGGACGACATAAGATTTTATTGGTTCCCTCTAAAATGTGCTCTAGACCAAGTTTCAGGATTTATACCTTTTAAGTATTCCCATACCGGTTCTTTTGTCTTTTACATAAGTTCCATGGCGACATCAAAATCATCAGTTGTATACACCCTACAAGTCTCCTAAAAAATTCCTTTAACTGTCTTATTCTTCCCTTATCTAGCTACTACGTTGAAATACAAATGGATACCACATATTCCGTGATGAGCATGAGGAAAAATGTTGGCAATGGATGTCGCTATAGATGGAGACCTATCACATATAATTGTAAGCTCCTCCATATTGCCTATGCAATCACGTAGTTTTTGAAAAAACCATGTCCAAGAATCTATACACTTATTTTTGCATATACTGCAACCGGTCATATTTGATTTTGTCCGTCCTTAGTAACTCCAAGTAACATGGTGCCTTTGAACTCCCCCTTTAGGTGGGCTCCATCTACTACAATGGTTGGTTTACAGAAACTGACAAAAGTGTGTACCTGCAATACATTGTATATCTATTCAAATACACAAAAATAAAATAATAATAATAATAAAATATAATAATACTAACCAAGCAACCAAGTGCGACGTACAAGACCTCAAACCGATCATCACCACCTGTTTGAATATGTGTCACGGTGACCGGATTAAGTTTGACCAAATTGTACAAATAAGTCAGAAGTTTGGTAAAAGAATCATCTTTCAAACCCATTAACAACAATAGTGCATATTGCTTCGCTCGCCAAGCCTGATGGTCTGAAATATTGATTTTCAATTGAGCATTCATATCATTAATAATATCTTGTCCCCGATATACTTTACTATAATCTTCAGCCAAAACATCAGCAAGATATTCACCAAAAATATATTTGTTTGCTTATCGATGATTAGGTTGCAAAATTGTTGAAGAACATGTGTGTACATCAACATATTTATTCACTTGGAAAAGTCCGCTAAAATTTTTAATTCCTTTTGCTCTTAATAACCAAGAACAGTTTTTCGCAACACACACAACCTCATACCTTGATTTGGTGGATCTACTTGTCCTCGTCTGAAAACCTTCTTAAAGACATTTTTTCCCAATAGCCCGTTTAAGAAGCTCTTTGTTCTTAAATATACTGAGACATTCAATCTTTTGAAGATTGATGCCTACCATCTGTGCTGTGATATCTTCATTAATATCAACTAGACATACTGGTACAACGGGTATACTGTAAAAAAGGTTATCGGGAAACTTAGCTTTAACTTCATCACCCAACTCATCTCCATCATAATTGCTTTCTAAGTCGTTTATATCTAAAGCTACATCAGCAACATCAACATAATCCCCGTAAGGATGCACATTTTCATCTTTTTTAATCATAACTTTTTTCTTTTTAATTTTATCTACTACACGCCTATTCATAACTTTAACTTATTGTTCGGGAACATCAACATAGCGTCCACCCACGTCATTAAGATATGTACCAACATCATCATCACTAACATACTTGTAATTCTTAGGATCCGCATAGTGAATATGTGAATCCCTAAGATTAACATATTCAACAACACTATGAAATTGAGGTACACTAGGAGTATTGAAAGTCCCTATTGGATTGTTCCTCCCTTTATCGCTGCATTAATTAGGAACCGACTGATTTCCACTCTGGCCACCCTCCGTAACCGCATCACCTTCATCAACCACCACAAATACTTTCACAGCCCTTCCTCCACTACATTTTAATACATTTATCAACATTCTAATATCCATGTCTTCAACCATGGCTATATAATGATTCAATTCAATATGATGGAAATGAAGACTAATTTTATATTTGTCTAACAACCCGGTTTTTCTTCTCACCAAAGAAACAAATTCACTATAACTAATATCCTCATAAAATATCAAAGCGAATTCAGAAATACCTCCATGTAGATATACGTATTCGAGATTTATTTCAATAACTTCCCATCCCCCACCAGTAACAAGGCAAACCAAATATTCGATTATTTTTTCAAAGATGTTTTAAAGAAATTCTACAAAGAAATAACAACTAAACTGATACTTATTTGCAAAAATTTATATATAATGTAAGGTCCAATCGGATGTTGCCAGATCAAAATAGAGAAGAAGGGAGAAGAGGAATAAGATGAATCTTGAACGATTTGATGATTAGAATGAAGTTCGTTACAAGATTCACACACACTTAGCATCACACACACACACACACACACACTCTCTCTCTCTCTCTCTTTCTCTCTCTTCTAGCTGTACACCACCTGTAACCTTTATGACCATCTAACATATATATATATATATATATATATATATATATATATATATATATATATATATATATATATATATGACACATGGGCCGTGAACCAGTTCACGGCCGTAAACACCCATTGAGCTGTGAACACATTTAATTGTACACACCACATGGACTGAAAACCTAACTTCCTAGAAAAACAAAGTATAAACTAAATTTTAGATGCAACAATCTCCCTATTGGTTTATAGCTTTCTTTTCTAATTGAACCAAAAAACTCCCCTAAAAAGTATGTAGTTTTTCTTGTCAATCTTCAGTTTGAGCTTCGCTTAAGTGTAAACCTTTGATTTCTTCACAGCTTCAAGATGAACTTGATGAATCTTCAATAAATGACTTCATCTTGAGTAGTTGGGCTTTTCTTCAAAAATGGACTCTGAATGCACATTGGGCGAGGAAGCTTCTTGTAAAGATTCTTGAAAAATGATGCTTTCAGCTTGATAATCTTCAGAGAGAACAACAAAGAGAGCTAATCTTCTAGATCACTTCAGCAGGTTCATAGATAACATCAAATTGATTGAGAAAGCTTCAATGCAATCTGTCACATAATCTTCAAGTACAACTTCACCTTGCTTCTGGGGTTGGAAGATTGTATGTTGAAAGAATAATCTTCATTTCTTGTTCCTTTGAATGAGAATTCTTCGATAATCATGGATGAAGCTTTGGCTCATAAAATCTCGATACAGTCTCCATAAGTCTCATCTACATCTGAATTCACTTTTCAAGACAAAGAAAATTTGAGATAAAAACAAAAACTAAAAACAAACTCAGAACACAATATTTTTGTATTTTTCATATTTTCTGGAAAAAAAAATATAACATAAACAAAAATATTTTTGAATTTTTTTTCTAAAATTTCTGAAATAGAAATAAAACAGAAATAACGTTATTTTTTGATTTTTGTTTGATTTTTCAAAATTTTTAATTCTCCCCCTAAATTTGTACATGGAGGAAAACTATGAACAAATTTAACAAAAACAAAAATATTTGGGATCAAAGTTGTCATAAAATCCAATATCGTTTATCAGCACACACCTAGATGTTTAGATCTGGCCAATCACTTGTATTCTGGTCCACTTAAAAACAAAGGATATTGACAATTTGGATAGATTATAAGTGACAAGAGATTATGATCTATATTCCTAAATAGACCATTTAGCTAATGACGACCAATGATATTGTTGTCCACTTAAATTAAGGAGCGAGATATACATACAACCTATTAAATGGTTCAATTTTAGATGTACTAGAACGTGTTTCTCGTTTCTCGACATACCCTGGTAATCAAGAACTTCCAAAGAACTCCTTACTTTCGGTGAGTGGACAATCATTAACAAAGAAGTCAGATATGCAAGTGCATATGTTGTATCCCAGATCAAATGTTTTCCAATCACGCAGAAGGAACAACATATGATTGATATAGATAGAGGATTAGAGATAGTAGGGTGCATATGATGTGTCCCAGGTCGGATGTTCCGATCATGCAGAGGGGACAACATATGGCTAACGGATATAAAGAATTTCATAGATAACGATATGTATAGAGATAGAGTTGCATATGTTGCATACCAGGTCGGATATGTTTTAATCACGTAAAGGAAGCCACATATGACTGACAAATAGAAAGCAAGAAAATAATATCCTACATACCTATTTTATCAGAACCCCCCAGTTGCCCTATCAGTACCGAAATTCAGGACATAAGTCCATCTATCGAGGAAATATTAAGCCATAGTTCTAGATACATATGACTTTTAGTGTCTCCTGCAGGTTCCCATGTTTATCTCACCGCTCAATCTACCCAAGTGTCATATTTTCAGTCCAAATGAAACTATCTAAGTTCATATTGTCTAGTTTTTTCATTATTAATCCATGTCTAGTCCTTTTAAATCATTTGTGCCTACCAGCACATTGAACACAGAGTCTAGACAATTCAGCTTTAGTGCATTACACGCATCATAAATTGCCCTTTAGCACTATACTTCATATCACTTCCCAATAATACCTACTAAAGAAAAACTATATGAAAATAAAAGATTATCTTTAAAATGAATCAATGTAAGAAAAACTCAGGTGTATCGAGAAGAAAACTCAAACTGTAAGTCATCGATTGAATTTGCATCCAGAAGGTCTGAAAACAGCACACATATTTCTATCTCAGAATAGATCCAAAAATTCTTCACATCGTTAAGCACAAACCCCATGTGTGATCCTTTCCTTTCTTATCTTCCCGCAGAGGACACATACTCTCAAACAAAGTTTTGAATGTTGTACAGTTGAGAGATGTCCCCTATCATGTGTCTGGAACAGCCACTACCAGCAAACCGAAGTTTGATGATATGCCTCCATAGCTGCTCCAACAAAGAGCGGGATCATTTGGTCTTAGGAACCCATTCCATTTTGAAACTGGGTTGAACTCTCTCCCATGACATATCCTGCTTATCAAAAATAGAAGATATAGAAATATTAGAATCATTAGAAGATTTGGGAGATTGAACCTTTGGTACCCATCTGTAGTTGGGTTTAACCATTTGTTGTTCGAGTGGATGGGTGCCTCAACACTTGATTTTGAACTTGAATTTGATCTTCGAGATGACTTTGATATCACTCATCTTGGTTTCATTAGAGCATCTCTTGGATTGGACTTCTTGGCCGGTATTCCCTTATTGACTTTTAGATTTTGATTCTTGGCCTTCTGCGCGTTCCAATCACCATTGCACGATTGTAACCTTGACGTGCTTCTTTTGGGGTATTTCCCTCTTGGCGCATTCTGCCAGCCTTATGCATAGTAGGGAACGTATGCACGATTAGGAAAATTTCTGGCAATGTGTCCAGGTGTTCCATAGTGAAAACATGTTTTTTTCTTCACGTTGGAATTGTTTGTGCTTGTCGCTGGTGGCACGCCCTTGCCTTGTCCCTAATTGTTCCCACAAGCACACTTGCAACATGCACTCTGTTTAGCTTGAATTAGTGGCCTGTATTTACCAATAATAGGTTGATCATATGTAACTGAGTTAGAAGCAACAAATTCAAAGTTCAAGGAGACATTGGTTTGTTTAGCAGTGTTCTCCTTGTTCTCATCCTCTACTACTTTACCTGCACATGAAGTAGAAGCATTGGTATGTTTTGTCTCAATACCCTCAGTTAGCCCTGATTGTTCAGTCTTAACTGAAGCTGGTGTAGGGGTTTGGCCTTACTGAACATGTATCTCTATATCATTGGTTTCAAGTGGTGGGTTATAGTTGTCATTAAAGGGAGGTGGAACACTGTGGTACCCTAGACCCTTATTTTGATTATCCTTAAATTTTAATTGTTTTTTCAATCATGGATGCAACTACCTCACTTGACCCATCATATTTTATAAAATTAAAATATGCATTTTCAAACTTAATTTTCAAAGAGTCAAGGCAGTCAAGTTAGCAAGATGTTCCTTAACATATTTATAATTTTCACATTTGTTGCTATATTCTTCTTGAAGTTTTCGGAAGTCCTTTGTTTTGGCCTCTAATTGTTCTTTCATGGGTTTCTAACCTTTCTAAAGAGTATACCCTTCATATTTAAGGTCCTCATTTTCCCTTTTTAGCAAATCAATTTGTTCGTGAAGAAATTTAATCGTAGTTTCACAAGATAGAGTACATGAAACTTCATTTACCGGAATGTTTGAGTAATTCATTTTTACCAAAAATGTCATTTTGACTAAAAACTCAAAAGTCAACTTTAAAAATCAAAATTAAAAATTCAAACTTAAAAGTCAAACCGAAAAGCTAAATTTGAAATTTCGAAAGTTAAACGAGAAGGTCAAAGTTTAAAGTCAAATGTCAAACTTGAAAATCAAAGACAAAATTTTAAGGTCAAAAGTCAAAAATTAAAAGTCAAAGTTTTGGGTTGAAAATGGAATTTTAAAATTAAAAAAAATTGAATTTTGGGCTGAAATTGTCAAGATTGCGAGTTCGTTTGAATTAAATCAGGAAGAAATGTAACACCAGGGTTGCTAGAGGAGTTTGTAAGGTGGTGGTTGAGTGCATGGGATATCCAGGTTTGATCCTTGCAACCCCCAAAAGTTTTTTATATGCTTGCTGCTTCGCACCAATGCTGCTAATCGCAAACGAACCAAGAATGTTGTTGGGTCGAGGTGTTACTAGGCGGAGAACAAGGCTGCTGAGCCATAAATGCTGCTGGGCTGAGAATGATAAGGCTGACCGCAAACGAGACTGCTGGGCCGTGAAAGCTTCTTTGGATCCGGCCGTGAACCCTTCTTTGGTTGGCCGTGAACCCTTCTTCGGAGGCATGAAAAAACAACGTTTTTTCACCCTTTTTGCTCCAAAACTCGATCCAAAACTCGTTTTTAGGAAAACCTCAAAGAACAAACCCCCAGTATTTTGCCAAGAACTATCCAAAAATTCAAAAAAAACCTTCAAAAAAGATAAAAACCGCTCCAGATCTAGCCAAATTGATTGATACAAACCTTGCTCTAATACCAATTGTAAGTCCCAAATCTTCTTGATATACGAATCAGATCCGACTGATGGTGCGGAATCCCAATCAATCGGATGTTGCCAGATCAAAATAACGAATAAGGAGAAGAGGAATAAGATGAATCTTGAATGATTTGATGATTAGAATGATGTTCCTTACAAGATTCACACACACTTAGCAACACACACACACACACACATTTCTAGCCATACACCACCTGTAACCTTTATGACCATCTAACACACACACACACACACACACACACATATATATATATATATATATATATATATATATATATATATATATCACATGGGCCGTGAACTAGTTCACGGTCGTAAACGTCCGTTGGACCATGAACACATTTAATTGTACACACCACATGGACGGAAAACCCAATTACCTATAAATGCAAAGTATAAACCAAAATTTAGACCCAATATATAATAAGGTAACTTTGTAGTCAAACCCGTGAATTTCGCAGTAAAAAAATTAAAAAATAAAACTCAAAATCGCAGATGAAATCGAGAGGAAATCGTAGATGGACATTGTCACAACTAGAAATTTTGTGCCTTGTAATCACAACACTCAAGTAAAATGTTGAATCAAAAACTTAAGAGCATGTAAGATGCTTACTTCATGGCAACAAAAGTCTCAATTAAGTACACCATACACGCATTTCAAATAGTCAACAAGCAATTGGAAACCCTAGAAGTTCTTGTTTAGGTCCATTTTGGACTAGGACTTCGTTATTGGGCCTAATGGACCAATAAAGTTCCAATCTGACTATCTTGGGCTTAGAAATCTTAAATGGGCTCTAATTGGATCCACTTACAATTATTTCAATGTTTTGGGCCATATTGGGCCTAGAATGAAATAAATCAATTATAGGAACTATTATGGACCATAATTAACCTAATCTAGCCTAATAAAGCATAAAAATCACACTTATATTTTATAAGGTCAACAATCATTCAACCTAACTCCTATATGGGCTTAGGGCATTAAAGCCGAATAATCTCCTTTTTCTTTCCAAATCTCGGTCCAAAGCCCAAATCCAAGGAGTGAAGAGTTGACTTGAGAAGTGCCACCTCACAATTATTCAAGGGTCTTCCATGCATCTTATCCCATGTTTCCATGCATACATCACTTCAAGATCTCTCTCTTTCCCTCCTTCTCACTCTCGGTCGAACACAACACACACACACTCACAAAAATTCATTCCATTCTCTCTAAGTCTTGAAGAACATCTCCTCCCTCCTTCTTCAAAAATTTCGAGAATCAAGAGCTTTTCAAGGAGGTTTTTTTCCCACAAATACATCATCTAAGGTAAGTTGATGACTAACCCATGATCTAGCTACTTCATTTCATCAAAAGTCTCTTCTAAATCTATTCCAACTTGTGATCATGCACCTTGGAAGTCACTAAACGCGAGATCTACCAAGGAGACTTGCTAGGATCAAAATTTTCTTCTATTCTCTCTTCAAAACTGAAACTACAACTCAAGGTGAGCTTCATACTCCCTATTTTTCAGTTTTACAAGTTTTATGGGGAGGGGGGGGGGGGAATACAAGCAAATGTGTAGATCTGTGTGTATATGTATGCTTTGTGTGATTTCTATGTTTATATTTGTGTTTTTATTTGATTGTGATGTTGGATCTAGTAAAAAAGCCCTTAAAACCGAGAATTGCATCAAGTTATATGATATTAGTATAAATTATATTAATACATACCAATCATTTCTAGAAAAATAACCAAGTTGGTTAATATGAACTTCATTGGGCTAAAAACCCATTTTTGGACTCAAAATGTCATAAATATAAAACATAAGGGCCCAAAATGACAAAATAGCAATTCTGATGGTTAAAGTGAGTCATAACGGTTTCAATAGTTTATTTTCTGGAAATACACTCTTTTGAAGGACTAAAATGTAAAATTTTAAGTATAATGGGCCAAAAAAATAAATTTTTCGGCCATATAAGGCCCAATATGAGAGACTTTCAAATTTGAAGGGCTAAAACTGTATTTTTATGTAAAACAGGGGACTACTAGTGCTCCAAATCCATTTCAAGGTTTAAAAACACTTTTCATATTTAAAAAGGACCAAAGATGCAAAACTTTTCCATTTTGGGCCAAAAGTGTAAAAGTTGCGTAAAATGAGGATTTAACCGAGAAAACTTCATTTTGATGGACTAAAACTGTTTTCAAATAAATATGAGTTGAAAAATACCATTTTCAACAAGTTTTGATATTAAAATGTCAAGAAAAATGGTCTAAGGACTAAATTGGAAATTCTTTTATTCGAAGGGTTAAAAGTGTAAACTCATAAAAGAAAGGGGCTGCAAACAGAAAAACTCCAAAGTTTAAACAACAAATCCGTTGAGATAAAATACTGGTACCGCGACTACCGACCAAACCTAATACAACATCAATACCAAAAATCGTTACTAAACGAATTGATTCGGTCTCGAATCAATAACGAATCCGAAACTACTAACACGACGATATTCAATACACACGTGGAAATTTCGAGAAGTCAATACATACGTGGGATTACACAGACGTCGATACACCATCTTTGGGCCCAAAAGTGTCAAATCTTGCTTGTTGGGCCTAGCTATCCCAATGACCTGATCTTTAGGCCCGAAGACAACTTACTTACATGATTGTTGGGTCTTACAGGACCTAACTCCATGTAAAAGGACTTTCAATGGCTTTTAGGCTATTGGGCCCCAAGGGTCCTTTGGTACGGCTAGTAAAGTCGAGAATTCACAAAAATGCGGGTCGGGCCAAGGGCCCTTCGCATTCACTATAGCCTTGAACGACTTATGGAATTATTGAGGTCTTCGTGCCCTCTTTTCTCCTCGGTTGTGGGGCTACGAGAAGTCAGGGTGGTTGGATTAAGTCAATAGTACGGACGGCGCCTATTGGATCGTTAGTATGGTTGTAAACTAGTCGTTTCTATTAACGTGTGTTTATAACAATTCACAATACACATTTAATTTAATGTCACCTGGAATCATTGACTTCACATGTCGTAACGATACAATAACACACAAATAGCGTAATTCAAAGAATTAGGAAAACATCGGGTTTTCCTAGGGTTTTTCAATTCATACAACTACGAGATGCATACCAAGTACAAGAAATTCTTTTTACATTTATAGAAACAAACAAGCATACTTACGGATCTTCACACTTTTTATACGATACTCTTTTCAGAAAATATCAGATTTTCTGATGGTTTTCAAAACAATACAAAACGTTTTATTTCAAACATTACTTATGAACTCACCAACATTTCATATGTTGACGTTTTTCAAGATACTTGTATTCTCAGGTAATAGGTAAACCGAGGGAAAAATGTACTCAGTGATGACTTGCTGTTTGTTTAACTATTGTCGAACAATTTACTTTTGGGGATGTAATGTTTGAAACAATGTACTAAGTGTAAGCTCTATCAGTTGTACTATCTCAATGCATGGTGATGAATGATGTTATGTTTCATGTATATTCAATGTAATGGTATTCAATTTAGACACAACAGCCCTTGGATGTTTCCGCCGTCTGCTTCGGGGGTGTGACAGGTTGGTATAAGAGCTTTGTTTATAGTGAACTAGCATATCTAACCACACATTGATATGCAACTATAAACCAAAAGAGGGACTAACACAACTCTGAACAAAACAAGTAAAACACCCTTGCTTGCATTAGGAATAAGAACATAACGCCGAACCAAACAAGATAATGCTAGTATCCCTGTTAATTCAGAACTGTTTTAGCGATATGAAGAAGTGAATGTAGCTTGATCAACTACATTCCCTCCAAGGTATAATTAACACATGTTCCGATGAGATCGCGATAGCTAGGGAACCTAAAAACAAACCCCTATATCACCAAAAGAGGAGAACGCCTGCATAGTCTATACAATAGTTGTAGCATCTTAGGAATAATGTTAACATATTTACACACTCTCGCAGACAGGATGACTGGTTTTCATCACCTCGGAGATCCTTACTTCCCTAACCAGGGAAACAACGGATGGCTAGACGAGGAGCCTGAGGAAGAGCCTAAGGAAGAACCTGAGGAAGAGCTTGAGGAAGACCATGAAGAGGAATCTGACGGGGAACCGGAGGTAGGAGTCAAGGGCGAGCCTGCCGAACCAGAAGAAGAGGAAGGAAGCTTCGAGGAGGAAATCGATGACAGTGAAGGGGGTGATTCGGACGCGGAGTCCGAAGTCATCAACCCCCCTTACCCGATCCGAGTGCCTGCTTACCGGGTGGGCCCCACTGGTCCTACACCTCCCTGGGGTATTGATCTTTGGAGATGGAGCAGACAACAGGGACAGCAACCCCCGTACGACATGTCACGCGAGTTCTTTGACCTGAGGGACGGAGGACCGGCTGATCGAGCCCTTCCAGTCATGGTGAGATGATTACGGAACACTGGCGACCTTGCTCAGGGCACTACTGATCAGGTACGCCAGTTATGGACTAGGGTCGAGCGTGCGGAACAGGAGACACGTGACGTCCTTCGAGAGTTCCACATGAGACAGGTGAGGTGGGAGTCTCGACTCCAGGATGCAGAACGACAGGTGGTTCGTCTTCAGGGAGCATCCACATTCTCATCACCACCCCCGGACACAGCTCATCGCAGTTAGGGATAGGCTTATCTTACTAGGTCATTAGGAACTATGCTATGTACTTCGACTCTATGTTTAAGTGACTACACTACTCATAGAGCCGTTATGCTGTCAAAATAGCGTCACTCATGTATGCTCTTACGAGCAAACTTTTCATGTATCAAATGCGGATAATATTAATGAACTTTTGCGTGTTTATTATGACAATACAAATTTCTATGTGTTGAGAATCTATGATTGTATGCTAAATGGTAGAAGTGTTTAAGTTGATACCACGCACTTAGTCAGTAGGATCACAACCTCACAGAAACCACGTATACTCAACATCTTTCCGTTTCATGATAGAAAGATGCCTCTCCGACCTAGTCGCGGAAACCTAGGACCAACCCCACCCGAAGTTGACTCAACCGCATTCCAGGTAGCTGTATCTGCTGCAGTCACTGCAACAATGGCGCAAATTCATCAAGGGAACAATGGAGGAGTCAATGGGCAAGGGGCTGGAAGTTCAAACAACGGAATGAATCAAGGACCCACCAAAACATGTACCTACAAGGACTTCACAAACGCCAAACCACGAACTTTTAATGGCACTGGAGGAGTGATCGCTTTGAAGTGATGGATCGAGAAGGTGGAATCGGTATTCGAGATATGCGATTGTCCCGAGGGAATGAAGGTGAAGTTCGTAGCCTACACTTTTGTTGATCAAGCGCTCACTTGGTGGAACGGACACGTGGAAGCCATGACACTCCTGGTAGCCAACTCCATGCCGTGGGCGGAAATGAAAGAAATAATGATGGCCGAATACTGCCCACGAGGTGAAATTCAGAAAATGGAGCAAGAGCTGTGGAACCTCACTGTGTAGAATGCGAATATCGATGCCTACATATCGAGATTTAGTGAACTATCTCTGTTATGCCCGGGTATGATTACCTCGGAAGGAAAGAAGATTGAGCGATTCATTTGGGGACTAACCTCACCGATCCAGGGAAATGTGATAGTTGCAAACCCCAAAACTTTTGACAGTGCAAAAAGATTGGCGAAGAAGCTGTATGACCACAACAACAAGAAGGGTGAGAAGCTAGCGGAGGCTGAAGGCAAGAAGGAAGGTGATGGCAAGAAAGGGAAGAACAACAAGAGGAAGGGGCGTCAGGGCCCCGAGACCTCTAAGAAGTAGCAGACAGTGGCAGTTAATGCTGCCACCGCACAAGTTCCGGCCACACCACATGCTCCAGCCTCAACTGCTTCGAATGCTCCCAGACCTTATTCTGGTAATCTTCCCAAGTGCAACAAGTGCGGTTTCCATCACAATGGAGAATGCAAGGAGTTTTAGTGCACCTGTTGCAATCGAAGGGGACACACGGCGTGATACTGCAGGACTTACCCTCCCCAGAACCAACAACAGGGAAACAACAACACCCGCAATAACAACAACATCAACACCAGCAGCAACAATGCAGGGCCTAGCCACACCTGCTATGGGTGTGGGAGGACTGGGCATTTCCGCTGAGATTGCCCTAAAAACAACAATCCTGGAAATGGAGGAACAGGAAGGATGCTGACCATGGGTCAGGGAGAAGCGATTCAGGATCCCGCTGTTGTTACAGGTACGTTTCTCCTAAACACACGTATGCATGCATCCTATTTGACACCGGAGCAGAGCGAAGTTTCGTAAGCAATAAATTTAGGCATTTATTAAAACAATAGCCCCAGAAGCTCAATGAAACCTTTACGGTGGAAATGGCCAATGGGAAAACCGAATCCACTGGGGAAATCTACACCGGATGTACCCTACCCTGAAATCAACACGTCTTTCGAATAGACTTAATGCTGGTTTCCATTAGGAGTTTTGATGTGATTATCAGCATGGACTGGTTAAGCCCCCACCATGCCGAAATTATGTGTCACGAGAAGGCCATTCGCCTTCACCTTCCCAATCACGAAACCCTAGTAATTTACGAAGATAAACCTAGCACGAACCTCCGCATCATCTCGTGCATCCAGGCACAGAAACATCTACGAAAGAACAATTTGGCGTTCCTGGCTCACATAGTGGATAAAACCAAGGAAGAGGTTAACGTTCAAGACATTCCTGTAGCACGTGAGTTCCCAGACGTGTTTCCTGAAGATCTTCCTAGAGTACCCCCAGAGAGACAAGTGGAGTTCCGAATTGACCTAATTCCAGGAGCAACTCCTCTTGCTAAATCACCCTACCGGCTAGCTCCTACTGAAATGCAGGAATTGTCCAGCCAACTCAGTGAACTCTTGGATAAGGGATTTATCCAACCTAGTTACTCGCCATGGGGAGCTCCAGTCGTCTTTGTCAAAAAGAAGGACAGATCTTTTAGAATGTGCATCGATTATAGATAGTTAAATAAACTCACTGTCAAAAATCGTTATCCACTCCCACGAATCGACGATCTATTTGACCAGCTCCAAGGAGCTAGTTATTTTTCTATGATAGATCTACAGTCCGGATACCATCAACTCAAAGTCCGGGAAGAGGATATTCCAAAAACCGCTTTCCGAACTCGTTACGGACATTATGAATTTGTCGTAATGCCCTTTGGTCTAACAAATGCCCCTGCAGCATTTATGGATCTGATGAACCGAATCTATCGACCATTCCTCGACAACTTTGTCATTGTCTTCATTGATGATATTCTCGTCTATTCCCGAAGCGAGCAAGAGCATGGTCAACATCTCCGACAAATTCTAGAAACTCTGCGATTGGAAAAGCTGTACGCAAAACTCTCCAAGTGTGAGTTTTGGCTCCGCAGTGTGAACTTCCTAGGGCATGTTGTTAGTCAAGAAGGAATTCATGTGGATCCTTCCAAGGTTAAAGCCGTCCAAGGATGGGCTGTCCCGACAACACCTACGTAAATTCGTCAATTCTTAGGTCTAGCGGGCTACTATAGGAGGTTCATTCAAAACTTCTCTAAGATCGCCAAGCCACTTACCTCACTTACACAAAAAGGCGTACCATTCAAATGGACAGACAAACAAGAGATTGCGTTTCAAACCCTAAAGCAAGCCCTCTGTAGTGCCCCGGTACTATCTCTACCGGAGGGAATGGAAGACTTATTAGTCTACTGTGACGCGTCAAATCAGGGTTTAGGTTGCGTTCTCATGCAGCGTGGAAGGGTGATAGCTTACGCATCCTGCCAACTAAAGACGCACGAAGTGAATTATACAACCCAGGATATGGAATTAGGAGCAGTGGTCTTTGCTCTGAAGATTTGGAGGCATTACCTTTATGGTACAAAGTGTACCATCTTCACAGACCACAAAAGTCTTCAGCACATCTTGAACTAGAAAGAGTTGAACACGAGGCAATGAAGATGGGTTGAATTATTAGACGATTACGAGTGTGAAATCAAGTACCACCCAGGCAAGGCCAACGTGGTAGCTGATGCATTGAGTCGGAAGGAGTACTCTAATCGTCGTGCGGAAACTCTCTCAATAACCATCCAATCCCACTTAACCACTCAGATTGGAGTAGCCCAGTCGGAGGCCATGAAGACGGAAAATAGAGCAAGCGAAGCACTACGCGGAATGGAGAAGAATCTAGAGGTAAAAGAAGACGGAGTATACTACTTCATGAACCGTATTTGGGTCCCTAAACTCGGAGGATTTAGGGAGATAGTCATGAAGGAAGCTCACAAGACGCGATACTCCATCCATCCCGCTCAGACAAGATGTATTTGGATATTAAACAACACTATTGGTGGCCTAACATGAAGGCGGAAATCGCCACCTATGTTAGTAAGTGTCTTACTTGTGCCAAGGTAAAGGTGGAGTACCAGAAGCCCTCAGGGTTATTGCAGCAACCGGTAATCCCTAAGTGGAAATGGGAAGGGATTTCTATGGATTTCGTGACCAAGCTACCCAAGACGTCAGATGGACTAGACACCATATGGGTAATAGTCGACCGACTGACGAAATCTGCCCATTTCCTGCCAATAAAAGAATCCTACAAGATGGAGAGATTGACACGCTTATACATTCGAGAAATTATGAGACTTCACGGAGTACCAGTGTCTATTATCTCGGATAGAGACAGTAGGTTCACTTCACGGTTTTGGCAATCACTCCAGAAAGCACTCGGAACTCACCTCGACATGAGCACCGCTTATCATCCACAAACGGATAGTCAAAGTGAACGAACCATTCAAATGCTCGAAGAAATGCTTCGCGCATGTGTGATAGACTTTGGGAAGTCTTAGGATACCCATTTACCTTTAGTCGAATTCTCGTCTAACAACAGTTACCATTAGAGCATCAAGGTCGCTCCTTTCGAAGCACTATATGGGCGTAAGTGTAGATCACCGTTATGTTGGGCTGAGGTGGGCGATACCCAGCTAGCAAAAACACTCGCATCGGACAAGGCTCTAACGGGACCAGAGATCATTCGTGAAACCATGGAAAAGATCATTCAAATCAGAGCTCGATTACAAGCATCGCGCGACCGACAAAAGAGCTAAGCCGATAAACGACGAAAGCCCTTAGAATTTCAGGTCGGGGATCGAGTACTGTTAAAAGTCTCACCCTGGAAAGGAGTTATTCATTTTAGGAAGCAGCGAAAACTGAACCCACGATACATTGGACCTTTCAAAATCGTCGCTCGAATAGGTCAGTGGCATACAAACTGCAACTACCCGCAAAGCTAAACAGTGTACACCCCGTGTTCCATGTCTCCAATCTAAAGAAGTGTTTATCGGATGAAACACTCGTCATTCCCCTTGACGAAATCGAAATCAACGAGAATCTCCTGTTCATTGAAGAACCGGTTGAAATCATGGACAGGGAGGTGAAGCGTACTAAGCAAAGTCGCATCCCGATCGTGAAAGTACGGTGGAACGCAAAGCGTGGGCCAGAATTCACGTGGGAACGCGAAGACCAAATGAAGCAAAAGTGCCCCCACCTATTCTAGCATTCTCAAATCTAGCTTTCAAACAGAATTTCGGGACGAAATTCCCTACAATGGGGGGATGATGTCACAACTAGAAATTTTGTGCCTTGTAATCACAACACTCAAGTAAAACGTTGAATCGAAAACTTAAGAGCATGTAAGATGCTTACTTCATGGCAACAAAAGTTTCAATCAAGTACACCATACAAGCATTTCAAATAGTCAACAAGCAATTGGAAACCCTAGAAGTTCTTGTTTATTTCCATTTTGGACTAGGACTTCCTTATTGGGCCTAATGGACCAATAAACTTCCAATTTGACTATCTTGGGCTTAGAACTCTTAAATGGGCTCTAATTGGAGCCACTTACAATTATTTCAATGTTTTGGTCCATATTGGGCCTAGAATGAAATAAATCAATTATAGGAACTATTATGGACCATAATTAACATAATCTAGCCTAATAAAGCATAAAAATCACACTTATATTTTATAAGGTCAACAATCATTCAACCTAACTCCTATATGGGCTTAGGGGCATTAAAGCACAATAATCTCCTTTTTCTTTCCAAATCTCGGCCCAAAGCCCAAATCCAAGGAGTGAAGAGTTAACTTGAGAAGTGCCACCTCACAATTATTCAAGGGTCTTCCATGCATCTTATCCAATGTTTCCACGCATACATCACTTCAAGATGTCTCTCTTTCCCTCCTTCTCACTCTCGATCGAACACAACACACACACACTCTCAAAAATTCATTCCATTCTCTCTAAGTCTTAAAGAACATCTCCTCCCTCCTTCTTCAAAAATTTCGAGAATCAAGAGCTTTTCAAGGAGGTTTTTTCACACAAACACATCATCTAAGGTACATTGATGACTAATCCATGATCTAGCTACTTCATTTCATCAAAAATCTCTTCTAAATCTATTCCAACTTGTGATCATGCACCTTAGAAGTCACTAAACGCAAGATCTATCAAGGAGACTTGCTAGGATCGAAATTTTCTTCTTTTCGCTCTTCAAAACCGAAACTACAACTCAAGGTGAGCTTCATACTCCCTATTTTTCGGTTTTACAAGTTTTGTGGGGGGGGGGGGGGAATACAAGCAAATGTGTAGATCTATGTGTATATGTATGCTTTGTGTGATTTCTATGTTTATATTTGTGTTTTTATTTGATTGTGATGTTGGATCTAGTAAAAAAGCCCTTAAAACCGAGAATTGCATCAAGTTATATGATATTAGTATAAATTATATTAATACATACAAATCATTTCTAGAAAAATAACCAAGTTGGTTAATATGAACTTCTTTGGGCTAAAAACCCATTTTTGGACTCAAAATGTCAAAAATATAAAACATAAGGGCCCAAAATGACAAAATAGCAATTCTGATGGTTAAAGTGAGCCATAACGGTTTCAATAATTTATTTTCTGGAAATACACTCTTTTGAAAGACTAAAATGTAAAATTTTAAGTATAATGGGCCAAAAAAATAATTTTTTCGGCCCAATAAGGCCCAATATGCGAGACTTTCAAATTTGAAGGGCTGAAACTGTATTTTTCGGTAAAACAGGGGACTACTAGTGCTCCAAGTCCATTTCAAGGGTTAAAAACACTTTTCATATTTAAAAAGGACCAAAGATGCAAAACTTTTCCATTTTGGGCCAAAAGTGTAAAAGTTGCGAAAAATGAGGATTTAACCAAGAAAACTTCATTTTGAGGGACTAAAATTGTTTTCAAATAAATATGAGCTGAAAAATACCATTTTCAACATGTTTTGATATTAAAAGTGTAAACTCTGTTGAGATAAAATACTGGTACCGCGACTACCGACAAAACCTAATACAACATCAATACCAAAAATTGTTACTAAACGAATTGATTCGGTCACGAATCAATAACGAATCTGAAACTACTAACACGACGATATTCAATACACACACGGAAATTTCGGGAAGTCAATACATACGTGGGATTACACAGACGTCGATACACCATCTTTGGGCTCAAAAGTGTCAAATCTTGCTTGTTGGGACTAGCTAGCCCAATGACCTGATCTTTAGGCCCGAAGACAACTTACTTACATGATTGGGTGGTCTTACAGGACCTAACTCCATGTAAAAGGACTTTCAATGGCTTTTAGGCTATTGGGCCCCAAGGGTCCTTTGGTACGGCTAGTAAAGTCGAGAATTCACAAAAATGCGGGTCGGGCCAAGGGCCCTTCGCATTCACTATAGCCTTGAACGACTTATGGAATTATTGAGGTCTCCGTGCCCTCTTTTCTCCTCGGTTGTGGGGCTACGAGAAGTCAGGGTGGTTGGATTAAGTGAATAGTACGGACGACGCCTATTGGATCGTTAGTATGGTTGTAAACTAGTCGTTTCTATTAACGTGTGTTTATAACAATTCAAAATACACATTTAATTCAATGTCACCTGGAATCATTGACTTCACATGTCGCAACGATACAACACCACACAAAAAGCGTAATTCAAAGTATTAGGAAAACATCGGGTTTTCCTGGGGTTTTTCAATTCATACAACTATGAGATGCATACCAAGTACAACAAATTCTTTTTACATTTATAGAAACAAATAAGCATACTTACAGATCTTCACACTTTTTATACGATACTCTTTTCAGAAAATATCGGATTTTCTGATGGTTTTCAAAACAATACAAAACGTTTTATTTCAAACATTACTTATGAACTCACCAACATTTCATATGTTGACGTTTTTCAAAATACTTGTATTCTCAGGTAATAGGTAAACTGAGGTAAAAATGTACTCAGTGATGACTTGTTGTTTGTTTAACTATTATCGAGCAATTTACTTTTGGGGATGTAATGTTTGAAACAATGTACTAAGTGTAAACTCTATCAGTTGTACTATCTCAATGCATGGTGATGAATGATGTTATGTTTCATGTATATTCAATTTATTGGTATTCAATTGAGTCACAACAGCCCTCGGACGTTTCCGCCGTCTGGTTCGGGTGTGTGACAGACATAGTCCATCTGCGATTTTAGTAAGAGAAAAAAGCTATTTATAAAAAAAAATCACCTGCGAATGTACAAGTGGCTAAAGCACACCTATGCTTTAGCCATTTGTACATTCGCAAGTCGCTTCTTGAAAACGCAGATGACTTTATTCCATCTGCGATTTTAGTCGCTAAAATTGCAATTTTGGTTTTTTTGGCTATTTTCCACAAAACAATTAGTGTATTTGGTTAAATTTATAATTTTCTCTTTATATACATATTAAAGGCATAACAACTTATATGAATAATACCTTTACCAGCCTTATGAATAGTAAAATATGTGAGGGCATTTGCTTTTTTGACATAAATGGTCCCTAAACTTTATTAAGGTTGTTAGTTTTGACACAAATTTTTTAATTTTTTTTTGGTCCATTTTTTTAAGTCAAAAACCACTTTTAGACCACTTTTGATTTTTTTAGTTAAAAAACATGTTTTAGGAAAAACGTGGATCACCTACTAGTTAATATTAATATACATCTTTAATTTCCATGATAGTTATAAATAGTATTCTTTTACCACTTCAGACCATATTTTTACACTTTGTCAGGTTTGGTCCCTGGCGTGTTGTTACTGTTACTACCTACTGTTTTCAATAGACGCAACAAATGTGATATGCGTTGTTTTCTTATGTTTTCCACCGCATCCATGAATGTTTTTTTCTTTATCTTATATTCTACATTTCTAGACCACTATGTTAATGTTAATATAGAGATGGCTTCAAAATAAAGATTTTATCAATACAGAACACTCGTATCGATAAAATGATTTGGACTACTTAAATAAGGATTTTATCCCCTTCTTTAGCCAATGATCAATAGATGACCTATGTATTATGTATAAAGTAAGAAAAACTTCTATGATTAAAAAAAGGTAAACAACTTTGCTGACAATTACATATTTTTTGTTTGGTCAGAAGAGTCCTCCAAATATTTTGGTCTTGGATTAGTGATTCATTTTGATATATTGATTTCATTTTGGAATATGACAAGAGAAGAGAGGATAGGATCATTACATTAACAATAAATATATGGGATTTTACATTGAGCATGTTTCTATGTAGAAATATATTCACCAACCCACTTCCTTCTCTGCCTTCTAACACCACCGATTTAGTATGCCAAATCAAAAACGACGACCCTTCTTCAAAACGTAGACGACGTTTCCTCAACTGCTTAGGACCACCTCACAGTCTTCTCTTCCAATCTTCTTTCGTTAATTTTTCTTCATTTCGATTATCTCTATTTATCTCTCCATCTAAAAAATTGAATGTTGATTTCTCAAGGAAGTGGCAAGCAATGTGGGGCACAACATTGATTGGAAGCAAAATGGTGGTTCCATGAGGAATACGATGACAACACACGGTTAGAGACACAACTTTTACAATTTCCAAAGATGAGAGTAAGCCAGTAAGGTAATGTATTTTTTTATCTTATACTCATTCTGTAACATCTCGTTATTTTCTACTTGTAAAGTCAACCCTAGTCAATCAATGTCAAACTTGGGTAAACTAAAGTCCTCTTTATTGTTTGGATTTTATTAAGGTTAGAATAATAACCTTGGCATATTAAAACCCTAAGAATATTAGGTGTTAAGAAGGGAATTAATTGAATCCGAGAAGCTTCGCATCTTTTTCTTTCTTTTCATTCGGACCGCAAACTTGCAGCTATGAACATGACCAAGAACCTCGGACCGTGAACGAGGTCGTGATCAGGCTTCGGGCCGCAAATACATCTGATCCTATCACCTCAGAAAACGAACCTTATCGTCTTGGTTTTCGTTCTCGGTTGTGAACTGCCTTTGGCCGCAAACCACCTTCGGGCCGTGAACCCTCACACACACACACACACACACACATATATATATATATATATATATATATATATATATATATATATATATATATATATATGTTAAGCTGATTTTACTTCATTTCTACACTTTTACTCGAAATTCCAACCATATTCTCTCAAGTATCATTAGCCAAGAACAACCACACTCGTCAAGAATATGCTAAATTCATCCTTTCTCATCATATTCAAGTGTTAATCGCTAGTTCTTGATAAGATCTAATAGGTATCATTTCTTGATCTTGTTATCATTTCAAGATCATCCTTCAATCTTCTTATACTAGGTTGAAAACCTAGTAATTTCACTAGTTTACATGAAGAACACGAAAAACATGCGAAGAACATGAAGAACACCTGACTGAAAACCTTTGAACCTTCTTAGAAACTTGCTTGATCTTCAGGTGTTCTTCATTCACCAAGAACATAGGGTCGTGAACTCTCCTAGTCATGAACCCTCCAGGCCGTTAACCCATTATAGCCTCCATTTTAGCTTCTACCACTCCTATTTGTAAGTTATACTTACAAATTAGTCTAATTTCCAATCATTCCTATGATTATTTTAGCTAATTGGTTGCATATATGCTATACAAATTGCTATATAGGACTTGTTTTACTATGGGATTTCACTTGTGGAAGTAAAGTCCTATATCAGATCATCATTTGAATCACCCTCTAAAAGGTGAGTTCATACCCCCGTATTTTCACAATTTTTACAATTTTAAGGGGGGGGGGGGATAAAAGTCTAACACAAGGATTTTGTTTTACAAACAAATGGTTTCAAAATATCTTACAAAAATAGATTTCAATTATCTTCAAATCAAATGATTTCAAATATTGATAAAATGACATCAAATCATCACAAGTATTTCAAAATCTTCAACTATTTTATAAACTTATATTTTCCCCAAAAATCATATATATATATATATATATATATATATATATATATATATATAATATTTAAAGGGTTAGGACTGATAACTCGCTTTATTTCCTTTTCCTTGTTTGGTTGTGGACTTAGGGTATTGGTTATTTGTCCGAATGATGTTTCAATTATATATATATATATATATATATATATATATATATATATATATATATATATATATATATATAGGAAAAGTGAGTATACCCTTAAGGGTATATAAGCTTAGGTACCCAAACTCACAATACTATGTTATTTTGTATCATATGTATACATTATAATTGTCCAATGTTCTTATAATTCAACTTATAACTTGATTTACTTCCAAGATTTTATAAATTTCACATTTATCTCCCTCTTAAATAATTTTCATTTTCAACTATAATATAAATAGCCTAGTAGGTGTTTGAAAAAAAAATGTAATGTAAGAGGAAGAAAATAGTAAAATTTCGAAGATGTTGATTGTAAATCAAGTTAGGAATTGATGTTAAAGAACATTATAATGAATATATCAAACAAACTGACGTATTATGATGAGTTTGGTTATCTAAGCTTATATACGTTTAAGGGTATATTCACTTTTCCATATATATATATATATATATATATATATATATATATATATATATATATATATATATATATATATATATATATATATATATATAAGGTTATTTCATTCCGTTTCAATACCCTTTGTAACATGTCGAGCAAGGGGTTGCATTCATGAACAGTTAGTATCAATACAGAAAGTACATATAAATTATAATAGGTATAATTTATGATTCAAGAACACTAACTCACGAGTCAAGTATACTAGAGTACACTATTATACAAGAACATGGGTTTATTCTATTTTACAAGAACAAGGGTTTGATTCAAAACTAAACAAGATATACAACTTACAAGTACATTTCAAGTATACTAAACAAGGAGCACCCTGTCAATCAATTATTTCAGAATGATTGGGTTTTCACTACTATTATATACGTAACGTCTATATGCTTTTTATGAGTCAATAGATTCAGGTTGTTTAATTCATTTAAACAACATAGTTAAAGTCCTGATATTATAACCAGAATATCCACTCAGGGTTCGAAACAAGTGTGTATAGATCTATATTGTGATTCAAAACCCCACACTCAGACTGCTAGCTACAGCCAAACATACACGCCTATGAGTGAGAATTGTTATCAACAGTTTTGACGCCTTCAAAGCGTTGTTTCAGACCATCTAGTCATAGTATGGTTATAATAACTCATTAAAAATTTATTAACAATATGGTTAGTGTATAATTAACTAAACTTGAGTACATTTTCAAAGTACTAGTTTACAAAGATACAAATTATAGTATTACATTACAATCTACAATAACAGCTGGTGGTGCCATGCACACTCACTTTTACAGGTTTCACAATGGAATACAAATACAGAACAATGGTTTACAAATAGAATGGTTTTATGAGATTAAAACTACTTTTCATATACAACAGAAAATATAGGATTTTTTGGAACGGTTTACATATTCAAAGAACAGAAAACATACTTTCAAACATAAATACCTATGCACTCACTCAACTTTATGTTGATACTCTCTTTTCAAATTACTTGTATTCTCAAGGAATCAGTAGATAGATTCTCCCCGAGCTTTTAAGAAGATGGAGTCGTTTCGAGTCATATCTTCTGTCTTTTGCTATAGTTATTTTAGTGTGAATATACAGTGATTGAACACATGTAAAAACTTATATTTTTTAATACAATGGTTGTTTGTACTTTGATTACTATGATGCATGTGTTTTGATACTACAAATGAAGTCATCCACCCCCGGAATTTCCACCGTCTGGTTTGGGGGTGTGATAGATTCATAGATTTCTCCTTCCCGATGAGTCTTTTGAATCGCTTCTCACCAAATTCACATTCTAGATTTCTTCATTAATTATAAGATAATTTTATGTATTATTTATGAAATTATTGATTTTAGGGTTTATTATTTGTGTAATTGTTGATTTATTCAGTTTATTTTAGGTTGAGGATCTTATGCTTTATCATTTATGTAATTTGTCGATGATTGAGATAACCATAACAACCGAGCATAGATAATAGAATATTATACAAATGAGTTGTCATATGTATTGATTGGGGAAAATGGTCCTCTAGTGAAGATGTTACAACTAAAAAAAGAAATTTTAATGCTTAATTTTGGAAGTGACATCATATGTTTTTTTGTTATCTGTTTAATAGTAACATGCTCTTCACAACTTCAAATTTCTCTAAGTAAGGTACTCGAAGATAACCAAGAACCATATTTCCATAAGATTTTAAATCTGGATGGACTAAATATTGTATTTTCTTTGAATTTGTTAGGGGTTGATACTTCTTTTGGCGGTTTACATAGGCTTACTTACACCACTTTGTCTTATTATTTAAATCTTAAGCAATTACATAAGCTTACTTACTTGGTTTCTTTGGGAGGCTTATTATCCATAAGTAATATTCTCAATCAAGTATGTCATCCATGCTACAAGTGACCATTTTACCCTTTTAATTAAAGAAAATATCATGATATAAGCACATTCTTTGGCTATGATTTCAAATGTTATGTAGTTCATTCTTTTGGTATGATTGGGATGATTTACTATTTTGAACTACTATTCAAATGTATTAGATTTCAATAAACCTTCCGATAATCCAATGATCTTATGAAATAATTTTTCTATTTATTGGTTAATGATGATTATTTTGTTGAGCTTTCATATCAGATAAAAATTGTTGTGGATTAGTATCACTATGAAAGTTTAAACAAACATCTTTGTAACATCCTATTTTGTGACGTTTCTTAATTTAGAGTTTGTAGACCGTAATTCGACCATATAAGGCCATGGGTTTCAAGGGAATGGAGTTTAGACTCCATTGGATGTTGTTGGTGTTGGATAAGTAATTTAAACCTTGGATTGTTCGTTGGAAGTTGAGGGGTAAAATGGGAAAGGTAATTGTAACATCCCAAATTTCAAGACCAAAAATTTCATTTTTAATTAAGTAATTTTTAAAACCGTTTATTGAAAACATCATCAATATCATATCAAACCTACAAACCCACAAGTCAAATGTCATAAAACATGTTATGGAATAATAATGTTAGAGTACAATCCCAAGAACATCATGGTGCGGAAAATAATGGTGTGATGCGCAGCTACCAAGACGGCTCTTTTCCCTTCGAAGAGGAAGTACCTGAAACCAAAACTGAAAACCGTAAGCACAAATCTTAGTGAGTTCTCCCATCATACCACATAACATACATAACACATATTGTCTAACATATTTGGGTATTGGCTACGACTTCGGTCTCTTTCAACCAGTAACTTGCCTAACATATCAGTGTGCTGCCCTACCTCTTCGGTCCTATCGACCGGTACCTAGCCTAACATATCAGGGTGTTGGCCCACCTCTTTGGTCCTGTCGACCGGTACCAGGGACTATTCCACCCCTACTTCTACCACATAGCATCCTAGTGCATTACATATAAATCATATATTGCCTAGCTTATTCAGGTGCTGGCATACCCCTTCGGCCCTATCGACCGGTAATAGGGTCTATCCTACCCTTTCTACCATTATCAGATATCATCATACCATACTAATACATTAGCAATACATACCAGATAAGTATCATAAAGATAATCATCTAACAAACATCTCCTACTTGTGGGCCAACATTGTGTCCATAGACCCACTTCTACTAGAAGGTAACTCACCTCGATGTCGTGTAGTAATTGAACTATCCTCGGTGTTGGGATCAAATCTCCTCAAACTCCTACACATAACAACCTTCCTTAATTACCGTTTCATACTCGTAACCCTTTCAAGGGTCAACTCAAGTCAAAGTCAAAGTCAAGGTCAACCCCCGGGTCAAGGTCAACTTTTGGTCGAAGTCAACATCTGGTTGACTCAACTCGCCGAGTTGGTCCACCAACTCATCGATTTCCCTCCTACATAGTCATGACTTTTACTCTTAACTTGCCGAGTTCTCCTTGAACTCGTCGAGTTCTCCTTCATACATAGTCAGGACCTTTTGCTTATGACTCGCCGAGTTCATCCTTGAACTCGTCGTGTCCTGCTTCATATCAGTTGGGACATTTGTCTCGAACTTGCCGAGTTCATCTAGGAACCCACACTATACAGTAAAGTGTCAACAACCTGTGACTATCATAATCGAAGGAGGAAACCTGACCCACAATACGATCACTCTTCCGATGCTGCCTCATTTTAAAATCGGTCTAACCACTGATGCTGCCTCATTTTAAAATTCGGCTGATTCATGAGGTACCTCAGACTATTGTGATTCGTGTAAATGGTACATCAGACCCCATAGAGGTAATGTTGCCAAATCTTGAGGGCGAAAAAAACCGCCCCCAACTCCATATTGTGCGTCAGGTAGTTCGCCTCATGAGGCTTCAGCTGCCTCGAGGAGTAAGCGATGACGTTCCCTCTCTACATCAATACTACGCCCAACCCCAAAATGGACGCATCACAGTGTACTACAAAATCCTCCATTCCCTCTGGTAGGGCTAAGATCGGTGCCTCTCATAACCTCTGCCTCAGTGTCTCGAACGCTGTCTGCTGCTCATGCCCCCAACAAAATACAACGACTTTCTTCATCAGTCGGGTCAAGGGGTGCTGCTATCTTGGAGAAGTCCTGAATGAATCTCCGGTAATAGCCTGGTAGTCCTAGGAAACTCCGAATCTCAGATGGAGACTTCAGAACCTCCCATGCCATCATGGCCTGATAAATCCCTTATCTAACAACTCCTGTAGATATGTAGACAAATCCTGCATCTCGTGAGGAGCCACACGATATGGTTCCTTGGCTATCGGAGACGGACCGCGGACTAGGTTGATTCGGAAATCCACCTCCCTCTCTAGAGGTATCCCAGGTAGCTCCTCTGGAAATACGTCCGGGCACTCTCGCACCACTAGCACATCACTCATGGTCACCTTATCCGCCTCCCGAGTAACGATAACGTAGGCAACGTACCCTGCGCAACCCTGCTAAAAGTATCACCTAGCCCTCGCTGCTGAGCACAAAGCTTGTCCTCACTGTAGTCTCTCGCCCTGAATCACCAGCTCTCCCCCACTTGGGGTCCTGATATACACCAACTGCTGTACACAGTTGATCACCGCCCTATTAGGGCTCAATTAGTCCATGCCTATAATAACCTTGTTCTCATGTAACGAAATGGGAACTAAATCTATGAGGTAACGTTCGTCATATAACCTCAACACACAGTCTCTGAAAACCTCTGATGCTCAGATAGATTGATATTCAGTGATCTCAACCTCTAAAGGATAATCTAACATCCCCGAAGATTTAGAAAACCTCTTGCTAAGCGTGAGAGAAACAAATGATCGGGTAGCACCCGAATCGAATAACACTTGTATTGGTATACCATTCAAATGGAACGAACATAAACATAACACATAAACACAACACATAAATATCATAATCGACATGTATTAAGAGTTAGGGAAAAGAAAACATACCCGTCACCACATCAGGTGCGGCACGCGCCTCCTTGGAGGTCAGCTGGAAGGCTCGGCTCCTCACCACGGGAGCATTTGTCTTGCCCTGTCGGTCATCTATGATCCGCATGGTCGCTGGAGTTGGTCGCCACAGGCGCTGCTATTGTTGTCAATCTCAGGCAATTAGCCTTTTTACAGGCCTTCTGATTGCAGTGAAAGAAATCCGGTTTGATGTTCGAAAGGTGGGGGTAGGGGCAGTGCAATCCCTAACAAAGTGCCCAAGCTTGCCACACTTATAGCAGCCCGATGATCCTAGTCTACAAACCCCCTTGTGAGACATGTTGCATTTCCCACAGCATCTTCAGCCATACTAGCCCTTCAACCTAGTGTCGGATCCCTTAGGTTTCTTCCCCGAAACCCCAACAACCTGCCCAGTCTCTGCCTTCCTCTTCCGGATGTGCTTGATATCAATCTCCCTCTCTCTCGCTGTGGATATCATGTCCTTCAAAGTCAGACATGCTGAGTAGCTGACATGTTTCCTGATGTCAGCTTTCATCATATCATAGTACCAGTTCTTCCTCATCTCATTATACCCCGCGTACTTAGGCACCAGTAAGGCCCTCTCCATGAACTCAGATAGATCTACTCATTGAGTAGACTCTTCCACCCGCGTCCATGATTCTCCCCTACTCGATGAGTTTGGGGCCTCAGCTCGTCGAGTCCCAGTATAAAAATGCAAAACTCATATTTAAAATACATATCGGGAACCATTTTTAGTGGAGTACGCAGGGCGTACATGCTGAGGGTGGGCCGCATTATTAGTGGAGTACGCAGGGCATACCCAAACTTACGCATGGCGTAATGTCGCAGTGTAAAAACCCTAATTTTGGGATTTTGAGCCCTATTTAAGGTCTCTAACCCCTTGAGGGCCCTCCTATCATGAACATCCACCCTCTTGAGCCTATAACTTGCAACCCTAAGTTCTTCTCACTTATTTTGATTCGTGGAATCATTTATGAGTTTATTTCTCCAACACGATCACATCATTTCTAGACAACTGTGAGTAAAAATCTTTTAACTTGCTCATTAGTTTCATAGATCTTGTTAATTTTCATATTTGTCACTTTTTGGTCACTTTAGTGCATAAAGTTTATATCTTGAAAGTTGGTGACCTTGTTATGGATAAAGTTGGAAATTTTACCCATCTAATCATCATATTGATTCAAATATGAAGGTTAGAGACTTGGACTTAATGGATTAAGTTACGAAAAATACATTTTGGTCCCTTTTGCGACTTAAAAAATAGATTTTGTATGTTTGTGTAACACTGCATTTTAGGTTTTTCCCTTTAAGCCTTTTATTTCAAAATCTTTGCAAATTGGTCCCTAGCTGAGTACGTTAGGCGTACTGGCTCATAGGTTTGGTCGCGGAGGCGCCCATATATGTGGGGCGTACGTGGGAATACGTAGGGAATATGTTTGGTTGGGGAAAACCATAATTTTTAGTGTTTTTTTTCCCTATTTAAACACCTTAAGTTGCTTTGGGAGCTTCTTATGACCAACCTCCACCTCTCCAAACCCTGAGACTGAAACACCAGCCTTCATTTGAGTGTTTATGAGCCATTGTTCTGATCTTGTGGTGTTTTTGGATCCTTTGAAGGAGGTGAAGCTTGCTGGTGAAGCTTTGGTGGTCTTGGAGCTTGTAGATCCGAAATCTTCATTAAATTTGCAAGCTATTTGAGGTATAAAGCTATTAAATTGATGGTTCATTTGGTTAGATCTAGTTAGGGCTTGTTTTTGTGCTTTTTATGGTCCTTTAAGTCATGCTTGAGAGTATGAGCTACTTTAGAAGCCATGGATGGCAATTTTAGCCGTATTTGGACTATTAGGGTTTTGTGCCTTGTTGGCCCCATAGTCTTTCTGACTTTGGGTCATAGTTAGGCTTTAGGCCTTCTTGGATTTCGGCCCATAATGGGCTTTGGGCCCATTTAGGAATTTGGGCCACATTAGATTTTGGAACCATTAGGTTAGGCCTCGGTTTAATAGGCCAAGTGAGGAAAGGTAAAGTGGTCTTTTACCATGCGAGTTGGACAAGTGAATGAGATTCCTAGTTATGGTTTATGGCCCAATTATTAATTGGGGTTTTATTTGATGTTTAGTGGAAAGATTTCCCGGATCAGCAGCCTGACCTTTTATTTGATATATTCAGCAGTTTGAGGTGAGTCTCCTCATTGTGCTTGTCAGATTGAAGGCCCCAATTCCGACTCATGATTTATTATGATTAGGATGCTTGTTGTACGTGTGACTCTTGTATGTGCAGTATGTGATATTTATACCCAGCGGGGTCTGATGCTAGGCGAGGCATGATGATTGTTTATATGCTATTTATCTTAGTGACTTTTGCATGAGTTTATATGTGTGTATGAATGTTGGGACGTGCCTGATGAACGTGATGGGTGAGGCCCATCTCATGTTCTGACAAATATGTTTCGAGTGGGGCCCGATGGATGTTGGGCATGGCCCATTGTATGTTTGATATGTATGGTATGAGGTATTTTTGGGAACTCACTAAGCTTCATGTTTCCGATTTTCTGTAACATGCCAAATTTCGAGTCCAAAAATTTCTTTTAAAAACAATACTAATTCAAAGCGTTAAGTCATTCAAACATACAAAAAGGGTTTATATGAAAAATCATAGTTTCATTTCTAAAACACTTGTTTAATTATCAGAGTGAACATCCCAAGCTAACTTGTCATGGTGTGTGCACTGCAACGCTCCTGAGATCCTCTTCTGAAAACTGAATACCTGAAACCAAAACTGAAAACCGTAAGCACGAATCTTAATGAGTTCCCCAACCTACCGCATACCATACACATCTACTGATCCATAAATGCCATATATAACACTGAGCACATAACCACATATTCCGCTCCCGCCCGCTACATTGGGCCTCGCCCGCTATCGGACCCCATCTGTTACTAGGCCCCGCATGTCTCCGTGCCCCGCTCGCTAACATATACTAGCATACAATCATATCACAACACATAACTAATATACTCTACTAGATTATTGTGCTAAGGCCTCGCCTATCTTGGGCCTCGCCCCTGCCCTGCTACTAATGAATCATGGAAGCCTGTCCACGCTCCTACTAATAGTGAGATACGGGCCCAACCCACACTCACACTTTTCCTTACTTGGGCCTCGCCCTTGCTCTACTGCTAGTGAGGTATGGAGCAACGTCCACACTCTGCTATTGGTGAGATATAGGACCTCGCCCACACTCACCTCCCTACCAGGTACATCCATGTATCACACAGACAACAAGTATAACTATCATACAAACCATTCCTTGGGCACCCGCCCGCTAACATTGGACCTTAGTCCCGAATGTCATACTACCATATTATGCCTATGCCCAACCCCGGGTCTTCCTACTCATAACTACATGGGCTGGAATTGTGGTGGTAGACCCATTCACACAAAGGGAAACTCACCTACACTGCTGAACTTTGCTGATAACCCTCTGGTTGCTATCCGACAACTCTCCGA
Organism: Lactuca saligna; assembly: GCF_052625555.1. Taxonomy (NCBI): domain Eukaryota; kingdom Viridiplantae; phylum Streptophyta; class Magnoliopsida; order Asterales; family Asteraceae; genus Lactuca; species Lactuca saligna. The sequence continues at coordinate 76,565,352 of NC_136418.1, forward strand.
ATCATTGCTCCATTAGCTCCTCGAGCTACTAATATCAATATAACAGTTAGCTCCAAACTGAACTCTAGAAGTCAAACTAAGTCAAATCTGGTCAAAGTTAAAGTCCCAGTCAAAGTTAACCTTCCATTTGACTCGACTCACCAAGTCAACTCAATGACTCATTGAGTTCTTAAACTCAGAAACTCTCAAAATACAACTCAACTCGCCAAGTCACCCTAAGACTCATCGAGTTCAACGATCTCTGAGTCCCATCCTGTCCAACTCACTGAGTCACCACTCAACTCACTAAGCTGCATCTTAACCAGAAAAGGTTCAGGTTTTGCAACCAGACTCGCTGAGTATAAGAACAGACTCGCCGAGTACAAGGTAATCTTCAACAGACTCGCCGAATTGTTCTTCAACTCGTCGAGTCCGTGCTCATGTTCATATAACTCGCCGAGTGCACCCATGTGACTTGCCAAGTCTATGCAGATCTCAATCCATACAGTGGCTTTTCGAGCCATGCAGGGGCTCCAACCCATAGATCCACTCTTCTAAAGTCTAACCCCCACGTAAAGTTGCAAACTTTACGTGAAACCAAGGAGCTAAAGGCCCAAAACACTCTTAGGCTAGGGTTTAAGACAAATGGGATTCACCACTAACTCATTGCCTACTGCTATAAGACATTTTGGACCATCACAACCCTAGATCTGAAGTAGCAACCTTAGATATAAGCCCCACACCTGAAATAGATCTCAATCTTACCAAAATAGCCCCAAAATCTCATTCAAGAATAGATCTAATTGTAATAAAGCAAAAGCAACAACTTATTTCCTCAAGGATGACCTCCCACTAAAGAATAATCCAACTCTCTACAAAGGCCCTTGCTCCAAGCTTCTTGATCTTCAATATCTCTTTAAGAAACCCCCTTATCTAAGCTCCAAATTGCTTCCACGGACTCTCACTCACGATTTAGGGTTTCTGGATCTTGAAAGGGGAGTAAATAGGCTGGGGAATGGATTTAATGTTCTTTAAATAAGGCACAACCCCCGGGTTTAGGATTTTTCTCGCCCAAACCAGACTCGCCGAGTCCAATAGCCGACTCACCGAGTCGGTCACTTACTCTATGCCCGGATCCCTCTCTGACTCGTCGAGTTCCTCCCTGGACACGACGAGTTGACTCTTGACTTATAGCTTTTCCTTTCTCTTCTTGGTCTTTCTGATTCTAGGTGTTACAACTCTCCCCCACTTAAACTATACTTCATCCTCGAAGTCTGCTACGGCCGTCTGATCTGCAATTCGCTCGCATCATGGATGACTGATGAATATAACTCCGGCCGACCACTTCCATGGACTTTCCGTCTAGTCACTTAGAATAAAACTAGTCCTTGTAGATATCAATCCTCAAGTGCACTCTAATCCTGCCAATCCTGAGCATATGACTCACTCATCGGACAATCCTTCCAGTACTCCCCCAGTACTTATGCTGAAATCCTTGGGGTTCACCCCTACTTTTTCCTTGCACGCTTCCTGGCCTTCCCAAGGTAGCATTCTACCACAAACCACCTCCCCTACCATTGCGAAAGATATATCCTTCATGGTATCCATCACTCCAGCCACTCCCAGTGCTGGTCACTACTACCAATACCTACTGAACAAATCAGGCTACAATAACCCAACACTGAGCACCCAACCCAGTGTATGGATCAGATAATCCTTCGAGTAAAAGATTCATCCCTATAAAGGTTAGACTCCAACAGGTGTTGTGGAACAGGGTTAAACCCTTCCCTATGAGATTATCCAACCCTGCTGCGAGAGGCGTAGCACTCCTTGGTCAACTAGCTGTCCCGCACCATACTTCTCTATCATATCTTCCCTCCCTTAAAGTCTTGCTATTTCTCATTCGCCTTCCGAAAGGACTGAAACCACCCTGGTCCCTCTACAGATTCTACCGATAAATGGGTTACCGAATACTCACCGGTCACTACAACTAGCACAATCTCTTAGTCACTCCCAGCGACTTCTGAAGAAACTTCAGCTATCTAAACTACTCTATCTATCCTGCCACTCTGGGGCTAAAAGTCTTGGGATCCTTGATCCCCTTTCTTGACCTTAAGGTCCCTACCAGGTCCCATCTGTCCTGCTATAATCTCACGGGCCTCGCCCATAGGTCTCACCCGACTATATCCTAGAGCGGTCCTCCCATCTAGTCTCACCTGCCTAGCTACTATCGCATGGGCCTCGCCTACGGGTCTCACCCAAACCATACTGCTGAGTAATCCTGCTCCCAGGTCTCACTTATACTGCTGCTAACATACGGGCCTCACCCACGAGTCTCACCCAACTGCATACTGGAGTGGCCTCACCTAACAAGGGCTATGCAGGCCAAGTCCATAGTAAACCCAATGATTTAGCCTTTCCTGATCCCTATCGCTGACTAGGAGTTACAGGCCTCCGCCCACACTCCGCGACCTAGGAGATACGGGTCTCCGCCCAAACTCCTCGAACTAAAATGCTACCGATCACATCAGGCTACAATAACTTAGCGCTCAGCACCCAACCCAACGTATGGCTTAGATAATCCTTCGAGTAAAAGATTCATCCCTATAACGGTTAGACTCCAATGATAGCTGTGGAATAGGGTTAAACCCTTCCCTCTGAGATTATCCAACCCTGCTGCGAGAGGCGTAGCACTCCTTGGTCAACTAGCTGTCCCGCACCATACTTCCCTATCGTCTCTTCCCTGCCTTAAAGTCCTGCCATTTCACATTCGCTTTCCGAATGGACCGAGACCACCTTGGTCCCTCTACAGATTCTACCAATAAATGGGTTACTGGATACTCACCGATCACTACAACTAGCACAATCTCTTAGTCGCTCTCAACGACTTTTGAAGCAACTTCAGCTATCTAAATTGCATTATCTATCCTGCCACTCTGGGCTACAAGTCTTGTGATCCTCGATCCCCTTTCTTGACCCTAAGGTCCCTACCATGTCCCACCTGTCCTGGTATAATCTCACGGGCCTCGCCCATAGGTCTCACCCGACTATATCCTAGAGTGGTCCTCCCCTCTAGTCTCACCTGCCTAACTACTGTCGCACGGGTGTCGCCCACGGGTCTCACCCAAACCATACTACTGAGCAATCCTGCTCCCAGGTCTCACTTATACTGCTAACATACATGCCTCGCCCACGAGTCTCACGCAACTGCATATTGGAGTGGCCTCACCTAACAAGGGCTATGCAGGCCCACTCCATACTAAACCTCAACGACTTAGCCTTTCCCGATCCCCATCGCTGACTAGGAGTTACTGGCTTCCGTCCACACTCCTCGAACTAAAATGCTAATGAACGCTATGGCTTACCCGCAGTCTTACATCACTATCCTCATGACTTGCTGCTGGGGAATGCTACGAATACCCTACAGTCTTATATCCGACCTAAACTCACACCTGGCGAAGTCTCTGCGACCTGGTTTTCCCGACCCTGTCACCCGCTAGACATGAATACACAAACTCAAGGTTGGAAAGTTTCTCCATCTCCCAACTAACCTGCTCCTCCATCCAAACAACCACTTAAGTTGCTTCCTTCCTTACCAAGATTGCGAAACCACCCCAGTCTTGTACTTACTTCTATCCTTGGCCACATGGATGGCTCTCCCCCACTTCGACTTGAATAGATCTTCACAGCTCACAGCTCAGAAGAATTTCCCAAATCTTCCTACCATCCCCTGGTCACTTCGTTGAAAACCCGACTTACCACAACTGGGGATCTAACCGATCCATTTCGAATCGACACCTTCCCGAACTGGCGAGGCACTACCAAGCCCCTCGCAGGCAATGTATCCTAAGTAACCCACTCTAAAAGAGACGATCTCCAACTATTGTTATATCATCCAAGGTATGCAGGTGGCATATAAATCAATCACCAGCAGGCCGCAAAATTTCGAAGTATCATTATCAATACCGATGCAGAACCATAACAATAAGACCACATCATAAGTTGATAGAGAAATGAAAGAAGATATGTACCTGACACATTGGGCTGCTCACACCTCATATGAAAACAACTGATACACCCTGCTCCTTGCTGCAGGAGTCTCTGCCCGGCCCTGACGGCCGTCGGTGATCCTCATGGTTGCAGGGGCAGGCGCTGTCACCTGTCCTGCTTAATGCAAACTCGGATATTGGGCCTTCTTGTGACCCCTCAGACTGCAATGGAAACATAATAGGTCTGATCCTTGGGTGGTGATAGCAGTACAATCTCTACTGAAATGACCAATTCGGCTGCACTTGAAGCAACCAGAATCACCACCGCTGCCACTCCTACACGCACCCTCGTGCATCCTACCGTACTTGTCAGAGCAGCCCCGGTCCTGATTACCTTTCGATCTAGAGTTTGATGTCTTGGGCCTCTTGCCCGATCCCGTAGACACCTGAACCTCCTTTGGCTTCCTCTCCCCGAGGTGTTCTAGAATGATCTCCTTTTCCCTGGCCTGAGCAATCATATCCTCCAGCGTCTTGTAGTTGGACCGACTCATAAAATCTCTAATGTCGTCTCTCAGCATATCATGATATTGAGCCTTCTTCATCTCCTCATCCGCGACATACTGCGGACAAAGAAGAGCCCTCTCCCTGAACTTGGTGGTGATCTCCACCACCGTCTCGGTCGTCTGGTGTAGATCTCGGAACTACAACGCTAACTATTGCACCTCAACAATCAGTGCAAACTCGGCCTTGAACCTGGCCGAGAAATCACTCCATGTTATCGCATCCAATGTGGCATCATCCCCGATAGCATGACCAACCTCCTCCCACCAATCCCATGCTCTGTCCTTCAGAAGACAGGAGGCGAGTCGAACCTTGTCCCCCTTGGGACACCGGCTAGAACGAAAAGCATTGGCGACATTAGCCAACCATCTGCCACTAGCAATGGGGTCCCTAGCCCCATGATAATCTGGTGCTCCACAAGCCTGAACTCCTGGAAAGTCAAATTTCGCGCTCCCAACATTGCCATCAGCTCTGTACGAAAGGCTCTAAGCCTCTCATCCAAAATCTCCAGGATGCCCTCCTTGACCGTGCTAAAGATCACTGGAGTCTGGTCAAGAATACCGCACGTAATCTCAGCTGATACAAACTCTCTCATACACTCCTCGAGGTGCTCGATCCCTGAACCTGAGCCTTACCCCTCTCTTACACCTGATCCATCCACTGGTCCATCTTGCGATGTCGTCATGTTGAAAACATGCCATAACAGTCATCAAAATACATATCACTATTGAGGGACCTCAAATGCACTGCATGTTCTCTAGTTTTGTCTTAGCCCCTCTTGAATCGAGTACGGATCCTCTGCTTTCAGTAGTATGGGCCCATACTGCCTTGCACATCTATCCTTACTTTCCTCAAGAGTTTCCTCGACTCCAGCAAGTCCCATGCACAACTACCACTACTCCCAACACTAAACTCATCCTAGGCCTATCCTAGGGAAACCTACGACCCAACCAGTCCTCAGTTCCTGAAGGTTTCCTCGTAATGCTAATCAGTCATTATCTAAATACCATGACATGTAACGAGGCTTAGATAATCCTTCAAGTAAAGGACTCGTCCCTACAACGGTTAGACTCAAACGAGAGCTACGCAGTAGGGTTAAATCCAGAACTCTGAGATTATTAAACCCTGATCCCATATGACTTAACGTATTCATCTAATAGCTAACTCCCATCACTCAGAATCCCAAGAAGCACAAAGCAAGTAGCATTCAGACCAAAGGGAAATCTAACCAAATCATAATTAAGCAGTTCTATCAAAATACAAGAATTTGTACTAGCATGCAATATAAGCTCACATAATCAGGCATAACCTAAACATGCCATCCTACCATTGTCTAACCAATGCTAGCATATAGCTCAATAAGCGCATATAACAGGAACATAAGGCATCCTCCTAGATCCTTATCCCTAAATCTAGCATGTTGATCACATAATCATATCATAACATAAACTTGTATGGGTAATTTGGGAGAACTTACTTGAGCTCGGCTGATTGCATGCACCACTCCTTTTTCTGTTTTCAAAGTCCCTTTTGCTTTTTCTAGAACCCTTTTCTTTCCTCAAAATCCTTTTATAAATATGGTTTTTCTTTTGGAAAAATTTTATGCCACTTCCTCAGTTTGAGTTCAGACACACTCGAGAGTGTGCTTGAATCCCTCAAACCAAGGCTCTGATACCAACTTGTAACATCACAAATTTCGAGTCCAAAAATTTCTTTTAAAAACAATACAAATTTAAAGTGTTAAGTCATTCAAACATACAAAAAGGTTTCATATGACAAGTCATAGTTTCATTTCCAAAACACTTGTTTAATTATCAGAGTGAACATCCCAGGCTAACTTGTCATGGTGTGTGCACTGCAACCCTCCCGAGCTCCTATTCTGAAAACTGTATACCTGAAACCAAAACTGAAAATCGTAAGCACGAAGCGTAGTGCGTTCCCCAACGTACCGCATACCATACACATCTACTGATCCATACATGCCATATATAACACTGAGCACATAACCACATACTGGGCTCCCGCCCGCTACATTAGGCCTCGCCCGCTATCGGACACCGTCCGCCACCAGGCCCCGCTTGTCTTCGGGCCCCGCCCACTAACATATACTACCATACAATCATATCACAACACATAACTAATATAGTCTACTGTGCTAAGGCCTCACCCCTGCCCTGCTACTGATGAATCATGGAACGCCATCCACGCTCCTACTGACAGTGAGATACGGGCCCAACCCACACTCACATTTTTCCTTAGTTGGGCCTCGCCCTTGCTCTACTGCTAGTGAGATATGGAACACTGTCCACACTCTGCTATTGGTGAGATACGAGACCTTGCCCACACTCACCTCCCTACCAGGCACATACATGTATCACACAGACAACAAGTATAACTATCATACAAACCATTCCTTGGGCATCCACCCGCTAACATTGGACCTTAGTCCCGAATGTCATACTAGCATATTGTACCTATGGCCAACCCCGGGTCTTCCTACTCATAACTACATGAGCCGACATTGTGGTCGTAGACCCATTCACACAAAGGGAAACTCACCTACACTGCTGAACTTTGCTGATAACCCTCTGGCTGCTATCCGACAACTCTCCGAATCGTTGCTCCACTAGCTCCTCGAGCTACTAATATCAATATAACACCTAGCTCCAAAATGAACTCTAGAAGTCAAACTAAGTCAACTATGGTCAAAGTCAAAGTCCCGGTCAAATTCAACCTTCCAGTTGACTCAACTCGCCGAGTCAACTCATAGACTTGCCGCGTTCTTAAACTCAGAAACTATCAAAATACAAATCAACTCGCCGACTCACCCCAAGGCTCGTCGATTTCAACGATCTCTGAGTCCCATCCTGTCCAAATCACTGAGTCACCACTCAACTCACTGATCTGCGTCTTAACCAGAAAAGGTTCAGGTTCTGTGACCAGACTTGCTGAGTCTAAGAATAGACTCGTCGAGTCCAAGGCAATCTTCAACAAACTCGCCGAGTTGTTCTTCAACTCGCTGAGTCCATGCTCATGTTCACACCACTCACCGAGTACACCCATGTGACTCGCCAAGTCTATTCAGCTCTCAATCCATACAGTGGCTTTTCGAGCCATGCAAGAGCTCCAACCCATAGATCCACTCTTCTAAAGTCTACCCCCAAGTAAAGTTGCAAACTTTACGTGAAACCAAGGAGCTAAAGGCCCAAAACACTCATGGGATAGGGTTTAAGAGAATTGGGCTTCAGCACTAACCCATTGACTGCTGCTTTAAGACATTCTGGATCATCACAACCTTAGATCTGAAGTAGCAACCTTAGATCTAAGCACCAAACCCAAAATAGATATCAATCTTACCAAAATAACCCTAAAATCTCATTCAAGAATAGATCTAATTGTAATAAAGCCAAAACAACAACTTATTACCTCAAGGATGACCCGGAATGGAGTTAACCGGGGTTCCACCTCTGCTAGCATCCGATGAGTGATACTGAGCCATGGTAGTTGCCACTGCTGCAGCTACGGCAGCGTTCAGAGCGGCAATATCGATGACTGCAGGTGGACGAGGCGGTGGAGGCACATGATTATTCCTAGCCCTGGGAGATTTACGAGGAGGCATCTTTCAACTATAAGTTTATAAAGATGAGAAAAGTGGTAAGAATCAATTTGTAAGAAATGTGCGAATGACACATGGACTAACTAACCATAGCCCACAATTGAATGAGTGTTTGTGTTCATAACAAAAATGATGTGTAAGAAAACCCAAATGCAAAGATTTATCCCACAAAGTAGGTAGTTGTCAAATAATACTGGTATTACTGATGTAAAGAGTTCAATGAAAATTGACCTAACAGTAGGTCACATCATACCATACAGAAAGTCTGACAGTTCCTAGATTCCTAGTTAGAGTACTGAAAGTTAGGAATGTTTTACAGATAAGTGCTACCTAGAGCACAGATGTTAAAAGACTAATCCTTAACCCAAAAGATAATGATGTACTAGACATCATCTAACGGCGATGAGTATTCCTCGGGAGAACCCTGAGGTCTCTCATTTGACGTACCACCTCTTGAAGGTGTCGTTCATGAGCTCTTTGACGAGCTCGAAGTTCCATGACCTCAGCTTGAGAGGCAACCAGACGTTGCTGCAGAGTTTCATTGGTTCTCCGGGTCCGTTCCATATCTTCCTCGAGACGGCAAATGCGGACTGTGTTGACACCAGAGTTGGCATCAATCTCCACGACTCGGTCGATGGCTGCTCGACCTTGCTCGACATTATGAGATATCCTACGGATAAGGACAGGTAGAGCTCAGTTAGCAGAGCCACCATCGCTGACGTTGTAAAAGGTTCGGTCCCCAATGTATGGTAAGGGTTGACCCTGTTCGTCACTCCAGCGATTCAAGTTATCTACCCACAAGGGAGTGGGACCTAGAAAAGCTGGTCGAGGGTTGTTGTTCGGGGCTTGACCTACTAGAGGTAGGTTGTTGACTTCCGGCTCAGAGTCTGATCCATCTGAGAAGCCTTCGGCTTGATGATCATCCAATGGAATTGGGTGTTCATCGTCAGACTCTGCTTCAAACCATCCTGCGTTACCTTCATTAGGAAAGTACGGGTCGCCGTGATGGAATCCAGCCATCTAAATCTACACGAGAAGAGAGGTACTAAGATATAGTATACAAGTAGTTGGTAGTACAAATACACCTATAGTATTTTAAGTTTAAGTTCTATTGAATCTTCTTGTGGTATTGTTGGTAAGTTTTTAGACTTGTTAACACATCACAACCATTCTAGGGCATATGCTAATCACTCCTCGGACCAGCATAGTTGATCAGGCTATGCCATTCCCAGGGCTGACCATATATCCCCGAGCTTACCTGTGATATTTAACAATCGTAATACTTTTGTTCTTGTCGTTGTGACACTGGTTTTAGTATGAATGTAGACTAGTATACTTAATTAAATATTTTAGTATTTTAAGTATAGACTCTTGGTCAGAGTGTTTTAATCCCAAATGGGTTTATAGTTTAGTATATCTTTTATGGGTTGATATACTTGATTCACTATAAACAATGCTCTGATACCAATCTGTCACACCCCAAAACCAAGAACGGCGGAAACGTTCTGGGGCGGAGGACGTCATGAAAGTATCACAACACAGTAAATGTAAATAAGCAAACAACATCATCCATTGCATTAAATATATAATTTTAATACAAGTGTGTTCTGTACATTATAGACACCAAAAATAATGTATATCAAAATAATAAGATGAGTCTTGAATGCGCTCCATCTTCTCAAAAGTTGGCCTCGGTACCTGTCTACTGATGACCTGAGAATACAAGTTATTTTGAAAGAGTTTATCAGCATTAAGCTGGTGAGTTCATACGTATTTTAGTGTCTGCATTTGTCATTCAAAAATGTTTGAACATGTATCAAGTATAAGTTTGTAAAATGTATGTAAAAGTTTGCAATTGTTTGTAAAAGTTTGAATCTCTCAGAAAAACCTATATTTTCTATTAAAGAAGCCTTCTACCAAGGCTTGTCTGTTTTGTATGTTCGTTGGATGTAAAAGTGTGTAATTTCCCAAATGTAACTATCATTTAACAAAATATAGTTTGTACATAAACGTTTAAGTGAGGTTATCACTAAAATATGTAATGGGTAAATTAATGTAGTACTGTAGCCTTTGTATTAAGACTACTGCGGTACTAACTACCTTAAACCGGATTTATATTAAGGCATTACGTGATAAATTGCACCATACTATTGACTAGTAACAACGACAAATGAATGGTCGTAATAACGGAATGACGTTTCGCACCCGCAGACCTGCAGGTCCGGCTGTAGCTAGCAGCAAGGTGTAGGATTTTCAATCCAGTATAGATCTATACGCAAACTCAACGCTCTCCCTTCAAGAGAATTCTGGCTACAACTCGAGCCATGACAGTTAAGTCATGCTCCGACTTAAATCACAATAATAAAGTATTCATGTATATGTACTGTTTCTCGTTCTAGTATATGTATATGTATTGTTTCTAGCATCATTGTATATGTATTGTTTCTAGTATATGTATATGTATTGTTTCTAGCATCATTGTATATGTATTGTTTCTAGTATATGTATATGTATTGTTTCTAGCATCATTGTATATGTATTGTTTCTAGTATATGTATATGTATTGTACTGTGTTACCCCGATGGTAACTAACTATGATGTACTGATAAATATGAATATGGAAGTACTTTTATGTCTATACATGTATATATTATATATAACTAATGTTGAAACGACTTTTGGATGGTCACCCGAAGTCCCACCAGACCACATCTCAGTGCGCGAAAAGGAAATAGGGCGGATGGCCTTCCTAAGCCTTTTAAACATTACTTATATATATATATATACATATATGGGCATGCAATTTATAAGAAGTAAAACAAAGTTTAATAAAAGCATTTGATAAGTAAAAAGAGTTTGTAAACATTTGAAGTGAAACAGTTTGATAAATAGTTTGAACATTGGTAAAAATCGTTGTTTTCCTAGTTATTAATCACATGTGATTAAAGGCAATCACATGTGATTGAAGCAATAACTATAAGTATTTGACTTGTATTCCCCCCCATAAAGTGTTTAAAACATTCAAAATCATTTCAAAGGTTGATTCAAGGGGTATGAACTCACATGTGGTGAGTCGCTTGAATTGAGGTATCGGGTACCGTGCTAAGTGTCAAACGGAGACTTGTTCACACGTACGAGCCTAGTTATCATATAATAAGCATATAAATAACTAATTAGCCACATAATAACTTAACAAAGTAAGTTAATACAATTAGGAACATGTAAGCACTCTTATGAGTGTTTAAGGTTCAAATGGTTGCATATGATTTGCTACGGGACAAGGCAAAAGGGTTTGAAACATCAAATGGCCTTGTATAGGAGTTTACCACCCAACAAACCCCACATCTTGGAGTTTACGGCCGTAAACTCATGGGTTTATGGCCGTGAACTCCTCAAAGGTTGGTTTTGGGTGTTTTATGGTGCTATCTTGGTCCTAGCTCACTCCTAGCTTTGTTGGAATCACACATGAAGTAGTTTAAGGCTCTAGAACACTCCATATGGGAGTTTACGGCCTAAAGTCCTTCATCCTAGAGTTTACGGCCGTAAACTCTTGGATTTTAATTGATTTGAAGCACTTAAACAACAAGGATTGCTTTCATGAATTTATCTAAGGCTTATGGGGACAAGAGGCACACTTTTGTGCCTTCACTTGGAGTTTACGGCCCAAGATATGTTCCTTGGCCGTAAACTCCTTTCAAGGAGTGCTTTTGATGTACTTTTCTCTCCATTCAAGTCCCAAGAGTTCAAGGTAAATTGTCTTAAGGCCTTAGGTGTGCTTGGAATGATTTTTGTCCCACAAAAAGGGGTTTACGGCCCAAGAGGAGTTCTTGGCCGTAAACTCCTACTAACTTGTGATTTTGATGAATTTTTGATGTTCTAAACAAGTACAAGTATTAGTAGTTAAAGTCCTTAAGCATTTGGGGAAAGTTTTAGGGCATTTAAGCCCTTGAAAAGGGGTTTACGGCCCAAGGGAGTTCCTTGGCCGTAAACTCCTAGAACTTATGTTTCTTGGATGATTCCTAGGTTATAAAGATCATACACAAGGTCCTTTACTCGTTGTCTAAGACGGAATCGGGACTAGGAAGCCATTTGGCTCCGTTTTGGAGTTTACTCCCCAAGAACGTTCTTGGGCGGTAAACTCATGGATCTTGTGTTTTGGACATATAAATGATGTTATAAAGCATATAACAAGTATTAAAACACGTTTAGGAAAGTAGACTCACAATCCGGGATGAAAAACCCGAAGATCCGTCAGAGAGAATTGGCTTTTCTCTAGTTGGAATTGTAAGTAATGAACTAATTTAGTTCTGAAAACTATTTATAGTCCTGGAATATTTTGACAGAAAATATTTTTATTCCGGGAGTCGGACTATAAAATTTGTGAAACTTACAGTGTTCAAGTTTCACGATCATAGGAACATTCATTCTCCAGATATGTCCAGAAACGTAAACCCTAATGTACACAAACTTGTTCGGACAAGTCTGAAATTTACAGAAATTGGACTAGCTTCTATTGAATAGATGATGTTCGTACAAATGAAAATTTCGGGTTGTCCCAGAAACTGGATTTGTTTCTTTCATTTGTGGTAGTGTCTGAATTTACCAAATGAAGAAAGTTTTTCATCACCCAAGTTTCAATTGGACAGAAACTTGGAATCATACAAGTTGTATTGTATGATGAATGAGAATTTTCATCTTTGAAAATTAAGACTAATTCTTTGATTACATGTATATGTGAGTCAATTGAAGGACTAAGGAATTAGGTACACTGGGTGTGCGCTGGTCAAGGTCCACCACAAAGATTGATTTGTCATGATTTACTAAAGATTAGTAAATATGATTATACTTATAAGGTTAAGTATAATTCTGTAACATTTGAAAGGTTACAATATACGACAAAACAAATGAGAAGAATCAAATTAGGCAGAAAGATAAAAGTTTCTCAAATTTGAAAGGATGGGAGAGTACTTTAGTATCATATTTCATGATCATCTTAATGATTATGAAACCATATCACAAATTCATACTCTAAGGACGTCTTAGTGCGTTGTTATGGCTAAGAAGAGAGATCATGAATTGTTGGATTGGTTAAAATCAAGAAGATGAGTCATACTTCGTTCCAAAACAATTCTTAGAGTCATACTCCAAGATTGTAACCTTGAGTGACATAAAGGAAGATTTATTAACACTAGTCAAATGTAAGAGTATAATGTTTTCTACTCTTGTACATTTGAGATTAGTAAGTTGTGATGTCTTGGATGAGACAAAGACCAACTAAGACCAATTGTGTGAAATGTTAGTCTTGATAAGAATCCACACTATCCCTTGAATATTTGTTTTCTCAAGGAATAGTTCTTGACTAGGGAAACTTATATGTCAAGGGGACAGTGGGAGCCTTAAAGATCCTGAATGAGATTCAAGATTTAATCAAGAGTAAAACCTGTAATTTATCACTAGCACACGACTTAAGGTTTGCAACCTATCATGTTGACATAATTCTTATTTATGTACCTACTTCAAATAAGTTGAATTTGCATGTGAGTTATCAGAGTTCAACTTGGAAGCATTGGTGGGCCTTGTGCTACCAAGGTGACAAGAAACTAAGATTGAACAAGTTTAATCCATGTAAGGCTGAATTTGTCAATAACCTTATCTTGTGATTTTGGTTTTGAGAAATTCACATGGACAGGAACTTATACACTATAAAATCTAAGTGTCATAAGGTTTCTCTCCGATTCATGAGAATGATGGTGAGGAAACGCTTTCACTGAGTAGATTTTAAGTAGATAGCAATTGTGTTATTTGCATTTTCAAAAGTCGTTAGTGGAGCGTGTGTGGTTAACCGGCACACTAACATGGACTTGTGAGAAATGGCAAATGCCTAAGCAATTGAGACTATGATTATGACATCCCTTTTCATAGTTCTGAAAATTGTTTAGACACACATGTGAGCTATCTAAGAAAGGGTGTATGAAACTAAATTTCAGAAGTCCAGCAAATTTCTGGAAATATGTCAGAGCTAGTGGGAGCATAAGTGTTATGCTGATAATCTTCATGTTAGTGGGAGCATGATTGTTACGTTTAGTGTTGCAAGTTAGCAATGTTAATTATAGAAAACAAAGTTTCAATTCGTGAAGTTGCAGGGGTTGAAAAGTTGTTTTGCTATATATAAGGGAGAGGAAATTATACTTCATTTCAATTCTAAAGCTTAGATTGTGATTTTAATCATCTTTAGTCAAGAATATATATATATATATATATATATATATATATATATATATATATATATATATATATATATATATGAATTTTATGTTGGAATGGTTCAACTTGAAGGAATTCTATATATATTGCATTTTCAGAATTCAATTATGATTACGACATCCCTCTTCGTAGTTAAATTTTGAAAACATGGCAAATAAAAAATATTGTAGCAAAAGACTGGTCTAGTATCATGTCTTTATGTCAAACATCATGAATCATGTCCCATATGCTTCGGATATAGGATCGATTGCATGTGCTATAATATTCATCATTTCTAAATTTTCCAAATGCTTAAGGCATTGAGAAGGGAAAAGTCTAGAACTGGATATGACTAAAGTGATTAAGCAATTGTTGAGGACAATCTGAGGTTCGCCAAAGATTGGTTGCTCAGGGAAAGTTGGAAGTATGATGTAAATTGTCGGAAAGGACCGTATTAACATGTTCTGAAAAGAAATAACTCTTGTTCGGAAGTGATAGTCAAAATGAGACTATGGAAATGTCTCCATAGGTGGAAGTTATTCAATCTATGTAAGATTAGAAAACCTTAATGCAAGAAGGATGTTCAAAGCAATGTACTTTGAATATGAGACTTTCGTTTCATAGAAGTTGACCTTCTTTGGAATACTCTGTAATGAATGGTGACAAGGTTTTGGTGACTTTGTGAATAATCATTACAAGAGGAACATTGCATAAAAGTTTAAAATCTAACATATTTTTTGGTAAATGATAGGAATCGGGGATTCTCACATTTACAATAAGGATTTGGGATTGTGAAATGAGTATCATTGGAATCATGTTCAATTGATCTACATCACAATGTAAGGATCATAGATAAACATAGTGTGCATACTTGGAGTATGGAATAACTATTGTTTAGAAAAACAAAGTGTACATGCTAGGAGCATGGGACGACTGTTGTTTTTATTCAAGTCTTAAGTTGATTGTTTGAAACATTATACAATGAATAATGTGTAATCAATATGGTGATAAATAAAAGGTGGTTCTATTTATATTCAAAAGGGTTCTGAAACCATATTGGATTCGATTATTATTGTGTTTCACTTTGCATATTTTGACTTCCAAAATAGCTAGGTTATTCTTTCTGAATGACTAAGTTATTTAAACACTCCACAGTCATTCATATGTTGGAAGTAGGTATGAATCAAGACTGTCATGAATCGAGTTTGTAGATGGCTAAATGGGTTTAGTCATAGCAATGGTTGCTACAACATTCATGAGTGCTCATAAGTTATGAGTATTGGAATAAACCCACGCTCACTTGTATCACTTCATGGAATTTATCTCGAGTAATCGTGAGATGGTAATATCATATAAATCTTCAAACCTAGAGATATGAGTTGTTACCTATGAGTTGGTTGTACATTGATTGCACGTAAACGCATCAGTAACTTGATGTTATAAAACGTGCCTTTGTGTACAATTCAACAAGTAGTAGAACAAGCATATGAGTCGAAGTTAATCTATTATTTCTAGAAATAGAAGCAATATCTGGGCCCCTTGATGATTTTGTTGTGACCTATGTACCGGCCGGTCAGAACTAAATTGATGTGTTCGATTAAGTTCTTTGTCAAACAAATCGAAAATCAGGAAACAAACTGCTGGACAATAAGTACGACGTTGTTCCATGTATTTGTCTGGCTGATATCATGAGAACAGAGGATTATATGACCACTTATCTAAAATGGCGCTTTATAGTTCAACAGAGTTTTCAAGAGCTACGATTTTTGGATGGTTCCTGAAGTAACATACGGAAATATAGTTATTAGACTTATCCAAGTGGGAGTCTATTAGATAAGGTGTCTAAGTCCATAACATATTTGGTACATACTTGACCCGACCCGGCATGGTCCATTTGGGTTGCATTTCATCCAAACGATGTATGGATAATTTTATGAGAATTGTATACTTACGATTTATTAATATATTATAAGTTATAATATATTAATATGAAGTCATGTTATTTAATTAGTTTTACTCTTAAAATAATTATGAATTAATTTAAAGATTAAAAAGAAGACTGATTAAATTATGGGCTATTATATTTTATATAGTGTGGACTAATACTCATTTGTTAATGGGCTAAGCTAATATGGAAGTCCATGGATGATCCATGGAGCTTTTAACCCATGGATCCTTGGAAATGAAAAGACATGGGTTATTAGGGTTTCACCCTAACCATGCACACTATATAAAGAAGCATATGATGCAAGAAATATGGCCCTAAGAGTAGACTCTAGTTGTGTGAGACTTAGTGGTGGCCGATCCCACAAGAAAGTATACTACTCTCTCAAAGTTTTCCAAACATTTGTGGTGATTTGTAATTCCATTTGAGGCATTCACACTAATGGTGCTTAGCACTCAAACTCCAAACAATCAACCATCATCAAAAGGTATGTATTTCTACTAGTAGTTTTATGATTCCTAACCCTTATGCTATGCTAGTTAGGAAGAAACCTTGGAAATTATTATTTGCATGTATTTTAGAAGAAAACATAGATCCAAGGTTTATTAGGGTTGCATGCACACTTAGGAAGTGTTAGATTGCTCAAAACCCAACAACATCATCCCCCCGTTAGAGTGAATTTCGTCCCAAAATTCAAGAATAAAGGTAAGAGTAAAGGTACAAATCATGGATTTGGAAAAAGATGGGGGTACCTCTATTTCATTGAATCCTCGTGCTCCCAAGTGTATTCAGGTCCCCGCTTGGCATTCCAGCGAACCTTCACTATCGGGATGCGGCTTTGCTTTGTTCGTTTGATCTCCTGGTCCATGATTTCGATTGGTTCTTCCACGAAGTTCAGGTTTTCGTTGATTTCAATTTCTTCAAGAGGGACCGCAAGGTTTTCTTCAGATAGGCATTTCTTGAGATTCGAAACGTGGAAGACAGGGTGAATGTTGCTAAGTTCATGCGGTAGACGAATTTTGTAGGCTACGGGACCAATCCTAGCAAGGATTTCGAATGGTCCTATGTACCTCGGATTTAGCTTTCCATGTTTTTCTAAGCGTATAATGCCTTTCTAGGGTGATACCTTCAACAGGACACGGTCTCCAACCTTGATACTGATATGACATGGAAAGCTAAATCCGAGGTACATAGGACCATTCGAAATCCTTGCTAGGATTGGTCCCGTAGCCTACAAAATTCGTCTACCGCATGAACTTAGCAACATTCACCCTGTCTTCCACGTTTCGAATCTCAAGAAATGCCTATCTGAAGAAAACCTTGCGGTCCCTCTTGAAGAAATTGAAATCAACGAAAACCTGAACTTCGTGGAAGAACCAATCGAAATCATGGACCAGGAGATCAAACGAACAAAGCAAAGCCGCATCCCGATAGTGAAGGTTCGCTGGAATGCCAAGCGGGGACCTGAATACACTTGGGAGCGCGAGGATTCAATGAAATAGAGGTATTCCATGTTTTTCTAAGCGTATAATGCCTTTCCAGGGTGATACCTTCAACAAAGGGGATCTGCACTTGTGGCCATAGAGGGCTTCAAAAGGCGCATCCTTGATACTGATATGATAACTATTGTTGTAGGAGAATTAAACCAAGGACAAATGGGTATCCCACGATTTCCTGAAGTCGATGACGCATGCTCTCAACATGTCTTCCAAGGTCTGGATGGTTCTCTCACTCTGTCCATCTGTCTGAGGATGATAAGTTGTACTTATGTCCAACTTAGTTCCAAAAGCCTTCTTTAGGGACTGCCAAAATCTAGAAGTAAACCTGCTATCTCGATCAGAGATAATGGACACAGGCACCGTGCAGTCGAACTATCTCTTGGATGTAGATTCATGAGAGCCTTTCTATCTTGAATAATTCTTTGATCGGCATAGAAAGTGAGCAGATTTTGTCAATCGGTCGACTATTACCCAGATGGTGTCGTACCCACTCGGAGATTTAGGTTATTTGGTGATGAAATCCATGGTAATCCTCTCCCACTTCCACTCAGGTATCTCGGGCTGCTGAAGCATGTCACAACTAGGAATTTTGATGCCTTGTACCTACAACAATTATGTCAACTATGAACCAACAATGTGAAAGCATGTATGATGCTTATTCAATAACAATAAAACTTCACCGAGTACTTCATTCAAGCACTTCAAATAATCAACAAAGAATTAGAAAACCCTTGAAATCCCGGTTTAAGTCCATTTTGGACTAGGATTTCCTTATTGGGCCTAATGGACCAATAAGTTTCCAATTTAACTATCTTGAACCTAGAACTCTCAAATGAGCGCTAATTGGACCCATATAAATGAAACTTAATATTTTGGGCCTTATAAGCCTAAAATGAACTAGGTTATCTTTAATGGGCCTTATTGGACCGTAAAAAAATATAATTGGCCCAAAAGTTTGTTTCCCGATTTCCGATTTGTTTGACAAAGAACTTAATTGAACACATCAACTTAGTTCTGACCGGGCCCGGTACATGGGTCAAAACAAAATCATCAAGGGGCCCAGATATCAGCTTCTAATCAAAGAAGGAACACATAAACTTCGACTCATATGTTTGTTCTACCACTCATTGAATTACACACAAGAGCACGATTTATAACATCGAGTTACCAATTCGTTTTCGTACAATCAATGCATAACCAACTTGTAAGTAACAAATCATATCTCTAGGTTTGAAGACTTATATGATATTACCGTCTCACGATCACTCGAGATAGAATTCCATGAAGTGATTCCAGTGAGCGTGGGTTGAGTCCAATGCTCAGAACTTATGAGCACTCATGATTGTTGTAGCCTTGTCTAACACCTTAGACCTCTGCAACCAATCATGATAGTCTTGATTCATACGTACTTCCGACATATGACCGACTGTGGAGGTTTGAATAATATGTTATACCAAACAAAATTATTATGGAAGTCAAAACATGCAAAATAAATATAGTAAACGATTGATAAGAGATAGTAACACTTTACTCATAAATAAAACACCTTTTATTCATCATCTAATGTCAATTACACTTTACAAATTTCGAGGTTATCTAACTACTAAATCTAATATCATCCTTCAGCCCTATGCTCCGAGCATGCTGGAGATGCTTAACCTGAGTCAGTCCCTTCGTGAGGGGATCTTCTGGGTTCTCATCCGATGATACCCTCTTTGCCACAAGGAGTCCTTCTTCTATTCGATGTCTAATAAAATAGTATTTTCTGTCGATGTGTCTGGATCTCCCGTGATCCCTTGGTTCCTTGGCTAAGGCAACAGCGCTTTCACTATCACAGAAAATTTCCATTGGCTCTTTAATAGCTGGTACAACTCCAAGGTCTCCGATGAAGTTCTTTAGCCATATAGCCTCCTTTTCCGCCTCGCTCGCTGCAATATACTCTGATTCACAAGTGGAATCTGCCACTGTCTCTTGCTTGGAACTCTTCCAAGAAATTGCTCCTCCATTTAGGGTAAAGACCCAGCCTGACTGAGAGTGGAAATTATCCCTATCAGTCTGGAAGCTAGCATCACTATACCCTACAACTCTCAAGTCATCACTCCCACCGAGGGTAAGGACCCAGTCCTTAGTCCTTCGGAGGTACTTGAGAATATTCTTTACCACAATCCAGTGTGCCTTGCCAGGGTTCCCCTGAAACCTGCTAACCATGCTCAGGACAAAGGCTACATCAGGTCGAGTACACATCATAGCATACATGATAAATCCTACAGCCGAAGCATAAGGTATTCGACTCATTTCTGCTATCTCAGCCTCAGTGCTAGGGCTTTGTGTCTTACTCAATTTGGCGTTACTCTGGATGGGTAACTCTCCTTTCTTGGAGTCCTGCATGCTGAATCTTTTCAGCACCTTATCCAAGTAGGTACTCTGACTAAGTCCAATTAGTCTTTTACTCCGATCTCTCAAGATCCTTATCCCTAAAATATAGGCAGCTTCACCAAGGTCCTTCATAGCGAAACACTTTCCAAGCCATGACTTTACTTCCTGCAGGGTTGGAATGTCGTTTCCTATGAGTAGTATGTCATCCACATACAATACCAAGAAGCTAACTATACTCCCACTAGCCTTGACACACACACAGGATTCATCTTCACTCCTAGAAAAGCCAAATTCCTTGACCTTTTCATCAAAGCAAAGATTCCATTTGCGAGGTGCTTACTTTAATCCATAAATGGATTTCTCAAGCTAACACACTCTATTAGGGTACTCGTTACTGACAAAACCCTCTGGCTGACTCATGTAAACATCTTCAGCCAACTTTCCATTAAGGAAAGCGGTTTTGACATCCATTTGCCATATTTCATAGTCATGAAATGCAGCTATGGCTAACAGAACCCGAATAGACTTAATCTTGGCTACCGGAGAAAATGTCTCATCATAATCCACTCCAGGAATTTGAGAGAAGCCCTTTGCAACCAGTCTAGCCTTATAAGTGTGTACTTTACCATCCATGTCGGTCTTCTTCTTGAAGACCCATTTGCACCCCACTATCTTACGACCTGGTACATTTCCAACCAAGTTCCAAACTTGATTGTCATACATGGATTGTATCTCGCTATCCATAGCCTCTTTCCATTTAGCAGACTCGGGGCCTGCCATGGCTTCCTCGTAGCTGTTAGGGTCATCTTGACTTACTAGTGTCCCATCACTAATAAGTGTCTCACCTTCTGCAGTAATATGGAATCCATAGTAATGCTCAGGTGCACTCCTAACTCTCGTGGAACATCTCAGAGGTACAGATTCGTCAATTTGCTCAACAGGAGTTTCCTCCTCAAGTTGAGGGCTAGAGTTTGAAGTTCCTTCACCACTTGACTCTTGAATTTCTTCAAGATCAATTTGCCTCCCACTGTCTCCTTGGCTTATAAACTCTCTTTCTCGAAAGACTCCTCTTCTTGCTACAAAGACCACATTGTCACTAGGTCTGAAGAAGAGGTAACCAAAGGATTGTTGTGGGTAGCCGATGAAAATACACCTCTCGCTTCGAGGTTCGAGCTTATCATGAGTCTCGCGTCTCACGAAAGCCTCGCAACCCCAAATCTTGATGTGGTCTAGTTTAGGTATTTTACCAGTCCACATCTCATGAGGAGTTTTGGCAACTTTCTTTGTAGGGACTAGATTAAGGATATGGGCGGCAGTCTCTAAGGCATACCCCCAGAATGAGATTGGTAGCGAAGCTCGACTCATCATGGAATGAACCATGTCTAACAAGGTTCGATTGCGCCTCTCAGCCACACCATTCAACTGCGGTGTCCTGGGAGGTGTCAATTGTGAGACAATCCCACATTCCCTTAGATAGTCGAGGAACTCTGAACTAAGATACTCACCACCTCGATCGGATCGAAGCATCTTAATGTTCCTGCCCAATTGATTCTTGACTTCCTGTTTAAATTCCTTAAACCTCTCGAAAGTCTCTAACTTATGTTTGATTAAGTAGACATATCCATATCTACTGTAATCATCAGTAAAAGTCAAATAATAACGATTAGCATCCCTTGTGGCATGTTTGAATGGTCCACACACATCCGTGTGTATAAGGTCCAACAAACCTTCACCCCTTTCACACGAGCCTGTGAAGGGTGACTTTGTCATTTTTCCAAGTAAGCATGATTCGCAACTATCATTTGACTTTAGGTCAAACGACTCCAAGACTCCATCCTTTTGGAGTTGGCCTATGCATTTCTTGCTTATATGTCCAAGACGACAATTCCATAATGTTGCTTTATCCAAGTTATTATTATTAGGAGAATCAATACACAAAACATCATGTCTTTCGCATCATGTCTTTCGCATCCCCGACAGCCTAAGGTACTTACGATAGTAGCAGGACATAGTGCTACTCTTCTCTTCGTTCGCTAAGTCTTACGAGTAATCAAAGTAGACGGAATTAGGACGTTATTCAACGGTAATCAAGGTGGTGAAATCAATATTCATTCGATGTGACAATACAAAATTTGTACTCACGTATATCTTTTGACATCGGAAATCATCGGGTTTTACGGGGAAAATCAATACTATTCATTCAGAAATTCTATAACTATAATACAAAACACCCTTTTTACATATATGTTTTGAAATCATTCATGCATCAACTTATGGATCTTCACACTTTGATAAACTGATGTCTTTTCAGAAAATATCGGATTTTCTGGGTTTTACGAACTATACAAATCATTTTATTCACAACTTTGCTTATGAACTCACCAACATTCCATATGTTGATTTTTACCAAAATAACTTGTATTCTCAGGTAACAGATAAGCGGAAGGGTAATACCAAGTACGTTAGAATGTTTTGTTTTGAAAACTCTGAAACAATTTGTGTTATGAATGTGTAATATTTGAAAACAATGTACTGGATGTTAACAATATCAGTTGTAATATATTTATGCATGGTGGTGTTTATTTGATGATTCATGTATATTCATTGTGATGATATTCAATTAAAGTCACGCGAGCCCTTGAACGTTTCCGCCGTCTGGTTCGGGGGTGTGACAGGTTGGTATAAGAGCTCTGTTTATAGTGAACTAGTATATCTAAACACACATTGATATGCAACTATAAACCAAAGAGGGACTAACACAACTCTAAACAAAACAAATAAAACACAACGATAAAACATCTTTGCTTGTGTAAATTAGGAAACAGAACATAATACCAAACCAAACAAGATAATGCTAGCATCTCGGTTAAGCTGGGACTGTTCATAGTTGTATCCAGGAGTGGATGTAGCCTGATCAACTCCATTTCCTCTGAGGTATAACTATCACATCTCCCGAGGAAATCGCGATGGTAGGAAAACCTAAAAACATGCCCCTTTATCACAAAAAAAAAGAGAGAGAGAACATCAACCCAATCTATATAATAATTGAAGCGTTATAGGAGTAATGATAGTTATTCGCATACCTCCTCTCAGTCAACATGGAAGGAGAACACCAGGCCATTCAGTTTCATCAGTTCCTAGTAGCCCACGGGATGATCAAAGATGAGCCTGAGGGAGATCAAGGGGGAGCACACGATGTGGGGCCTGATGAGTACACGGACACTGACTACAAGTTCGATGAGGCTGAGGATGATATGGAGGAAGAACAAGACTCCGGCGAGGACTCTGCCACAACACCTGTCAGCGAGGCACAGTAGCACCACCCGCCCCACCAGTAAATCCTGCAAGGGAGAATCTCTCCCCAGAAGGTGAGATTGCCGCCCTGTGGCAACAGTTATTCTCCATGGAAGCACAAGCAGTGCGAGCTGAGCATGAGAGGGATGAAGTCATTGGAGAAATGACTGAGATGGCTCAGTTGTTGGCACAACACTTCGGTATATGACCTCATTGTAGTCGTAGTACACTCCATAGAGTGTTAGGAGTAGACTTACCTTACTAGTACTATGATCTATACTATGTACCACCGACTTTATGTTTAAGTGATTACACTACTCATAGAGCCGTTATGCTGCCAAACTTACACCACGTATGTTGCTCTTTCGATCAAAGTTTTCATGTATCAAAGTGCACATAATATTAATGGAAATTTTATGTGTTCTACTGTGAAGTTGTAATCTACTATGTTTTATATATCCATGATTGTATGCTAATTTGTGAAATTGCTTAAGTTCGAGCCACACACCTAGTTTATAGGATCACAATCTCACAAAAACCATAGGCACTCAACATATTTCCGTTCCATGATAGAAAGATGCCTCAATGACCAACTCACGGTAAGCCTGGGCCAACCCCACCCGAAGTTGACTGAACTGCATCCCAAGCGGTTGTATCTGTTGCCGTCACTGCAGCAATGGCACAAATTCACCAAGGGAACAATGGAGGAGTCAATGGACAAGGGGCTGGAAGTTCGAACAACAGGATCAATCAAGGACCTACCGAAACATGCTCTTAAAAAGATTTCACCAATGCCAAGCCACAAACCTTTAATGGCACGGGTGGAGTGATAACCCTGAAAATATGGATTGAGAAGGTGGAATCGGTGTTCAAAATATGTGGATGCCCCGAGGAGGTGAAAGTGAAGCTTGTCGCGTGCACATTCGTCGACCAGGCTCTCACCTTGTGGAATGGACATATAGAGGCCATGACTATCCCTGTAGCCAACGCTATCCCATGGATGGATCTAAAAGAAATGTTGATGGCTGACTACTGCCCTCGTGGCGAAATCCAGAAGATGGAGCAAGAGCCATGGGATCTCATCATCCGAAACTCTGATATAGATGCATACATATCAAGGTTTATCGAGCTGTCATTACTATGCGCTGGTATGATTATGCCTGAAGGGAAGAAAATCGAACGATTCATCTGGGGATTGACCTCCCCAATTCAAGGAAATGTAATCGCTGCAAAACCTGAAACCTTCGACAGTGCCAAGAGATTGGCCAAGAAACTGTACGACCACAACAACAAAAAGGGCGAGAAGACAACATAAATTGAAGGCAAGAAGGAGAATGACAACAAGAAAGGAAAGAACAACAAGAGAAAAGGGAGACAAGGCCCGGAGTCAAAAAAGAAGCAACAAACAGTGACAGTCATTGTTTTAACCACCCAAGTACCCTTCACACCACATGCTCCAGCCTCAGCTAATCCAAGCACTCCCAAGCAGTATTCTGGGAATCTCCCAAAGTGCAACAAGTGTAATTACCATCATAATGGCAAATGCAAGGGAATGCAATGCACTAGTTGCAATTGGAAGGGTCACACAACAAGGTATTGCAGGACCTATCCTCCCCAGAACCAACCACAAGGAAACAACAACAACAGCAACAACCGCAACAACAACAACAACAACAACAACAACAACACCATCAATAGCGGCAATAACATAGGATCAAGCCCCACCTGCTATGGATGTGGAAGGACCGAGCATATCCATCGAAACTGCCCCAACACCAACAACCCCGGAAATGGAGGAACAAGAAGGATGTTAGCTATGGGTCAGGGAGAAGTGGTTTAGGATCCCGTTGTTATTACTGGTACGTTTCTCCTAAATCACACTTATGCATGCATCCTATTTGATACTGGGGCAGAACGAAGTTTTGTGAGCAATAAATTTAAACACTTGTTAAAACAACAACACCAGAAGCTCGATGAAACCTTCACGGTGGAAATGGCTAATGGGAAAACAGAATCCACGAAGGAAATCTATATTGGATGTACCCTAGCCCTAAACCAACATGTCTTTCGAATAAACTTAATGCCTGTTTCCATTAGGAGTTTCGATGTGATTATTGGCATGGATTGGTTAAGCCCCCACCATGCCGAAGTTATATGTCACGAAAAGGCCGTTCGCCTTCACCTTCCAAATTGCGAAACCCTAATTGTATACGGAGACAAACCCAACACGAACCTTCACCTTATCTCGTGCATTAAGGCACAGAAGTACCTACGAAAGAAGGACTTGACGTTCCTGGCTCATATAGTAGACAAATCCAAGGAAGAGGTCAACATTCAAGACATTCTAGTAGCTTGTGAGTTCCCAGATGTCTTCCCTGATGATCTTTCGGAGATACCCCCAGAAAGACAAGTCGAGTTTCGAATTGACCTTGTGCCAGGAGCTACTCCCATCGCCAAATCGCCCTATAGATTGGCTCCTACGGAGATGCAAGAGTTGTCCAGTCAACTCAGCGAGCTTTTGGATAAAGGATTCATCCGATGCAGTTTCTCACCTTGGGGAGCTCCGGTTCTCTTTGTCAATAAGAAAGACGGTACCTTCAAGATGTGTATCGACTACAGAGAACTTAACAAGCTCATTGTCAAAAACCGTTATCCACTTTCGTGAATTGACGATCTATTTGACCAGCTCGAAGGAGCTAGTTACTTCTCAAAGATAGATGTGCGATCTGGATACCACCAACTCAAAGTCCGGGAGGAGGATATTCCTAAAACCGCCTTATGAAATCGTAACGGACATTATGAGTTTGTTGTGACGCCCTTCGGTCTAACGAATGCTCCTGCCGCATTCATAGATTTAATGAATCGAATCTGCAGACCATTCCTTGATAACTTTTTTATCGTTTTCATCGATGATATCCTCGTCTATTCTCGAAACGAAGAAGAACACCGTCAACATCTCCGACAAACCCTGGAAACCTTGTGAACTGAAAAGTTATACGCAAAACTCTCCAAGTGCGAGTTTTGGCTCCGAAGTGTGAACTTTTTGGGACATGTTGTTAGTCAGGAAGGAATTCATGTGGATCCTTCTAAAATGCAAGCCATCGAAGGATGGGAAATTCCAACAACACCCACAGAAATTCGCCAATTTCTAGGCCTCGCAGGCTACTACAGGAGATTCATTCAAAACTTCTCCAAAACAGCAAAGCCACTCACCTCGCTTACACAAAAGGGTGTACCCTTCGAATGGACGGACAAGCAAGAAGCTGCATTCTGAACCCTGAAGTAGGCACTTTGAAGTGCGCCCGTGCTATCGCTACCCGAAGGAACAGAAGACTTTATAGTCTACTGTGATGCGTCAAATTAGGGTTTAGGCTGTGTACTCATGCAGCGTGGAAAGGTGATAGCTTACGCGTCCCGGGAACTAAATGTTGGATAAGGTGTCTAAGTCCATAACTATTTCTGGTATGTACTTGACCCGACCCGGCATGGTCCATTTGGGTTGCATGGCACCATGCAATTGGATAAACTAAATGAGAGAAATAACGCTTGGAGATTATTAATATATTATAAGTTCTAATATATTAATAATATTATTTGATTAGTTTGATCAAGAATTAATTAAGTGATCAAAAGATAACTAATTAAATATATGGGTTGATTAAGTAAATCATCCATATCTTGTATAGTGGGCTAAAAGGCTCCATGGATCATCAAGTTGGGTTCCACCCATAGGATGCTCCATGGATGCTCCATGGGAGTTAAAAACCCATGGGTCATGGAAATGAAGAGTCATGACACATTAGGGTTTAACCCTAGATGTGTCAACACTATATAAGTAATATGATCTCCTCCCAAATCGGTAACACATATACACTAAGGAAAAAGAGGGCTTGGCCGATTTGAAGAAGTGAGTATACTCTCATAAGTTCTTCCAAGAGCATTTGGTGTTGTGTGAAGCATTTGAGGCATCACCACTTGAGGTGCTAGGCTCACAAGGTTTCAAGGAACACAAGCAACAACAAGGTAAGTTATTCTATCTATACTTTATGTTAAAATTGTTCCCCATGTATGCTAGATAGGAATATAACCTTGGAAATCAACTTTGCATGACAAATTAGACAAACATAGATCCAAGGTTATTAGGGTTGCATGTACACTTAGGAAGTGTTAGAATGCTCAAAACCCATCAGTGGTATCAGAGCCTAGGCTTGTTTGTTCTTATTTGTGCTTAAAAGTTGAAAACAGAATCGGAAATTTGCTGTCTGCGATCGGACTCGTCGAGTCTATAGGGGGGACTCGTCGAGTCCATGTGTATCTTCAACCAACTCGGCGAGTCATGTTCTTGCACTCGGCGAGTAGGGTCGAATGAGTGCAGAATTTCGATTCAGTTGCTGGAAAATGAATTAGAAACATTACCCTAAACTGTTTTAGTAAATATAAACTTGTTTTTGGTGGTGTAATGTTTTGCTAATTCATTTACAACAACTAGTTATCAAAATTACAAAGTTTTATGTAATTTTTGATTATGTTCATATTCATGTTCTTGTTCTTATGATGTTTTAGATGATCATAGGAATTATTTGTAACCTATTTGGTAGTTTAATTCTTGATCATAATGTGTTTTAATGGAGTCCATAACTTATCCTTTAAGTTATGGAAAACCAAGAGTCACTTGAGTTAAAAACCATTAAGAAAACACAAGAGTTATAAAAATGAAGAGTCTTCATTTTATGACTCTATTAAACTCATAAGTTACAAGAAATGAAAAGTTTTGAAAGTTACAAAACTTGCCCTCAAGTTTTGGAACAAGTAAAGTTAAGTTAAAACTTTAGTTCCAACCCCTAGAATTTTAAAAGTTAAAATTCAACCCTTATACTTATATTATGATAATTTAATAATTATATATATATATATGTATAAGAACAAGTCGTCTTACCGCTAGTACGCCTCATTCACGAAGCCGGTCTATAAGGTGGGTATAAGGTTGTTGCCTATAAAATGGTGACTTAATGGGTGTATATTCTCACCCACCGCTTGCTTGACTGGTGGAGGGTCGTTAGCCGAACGGGTAAGACAAGGACTTATAAATTCTCATTCAAAGTATGATGAATATATAAAGT
Organism: Lactuca saligna; assembly: GCF_052625555.1. Taxonomy (NCBI): domain Eukaryota; kingdom Viridiplantae; phylum Streptophyta; class Magnoliopsida; order Asterales; family Asteraceae; genus Lactuca; species Lactuca saligna. The sequence goes on from NC_136418.1 coordinate 76,593,974, forward strand.
AACTAAACGTCTATTAAATTCCCAATCTTAGTTACTTTAGGAAAAATGTGAATAAGGTGCTAATCCATGAAATTACACTTTACACTTTGTCTGAGTCGTTAGTGGAGCGTGTGTGGTTAACCGGCACACTAACTTGGACTTAACAAGGTAGGTAAAGGGTGATGTAAGGTTTATTATAGTATCGGTGGAGCGTGTGTGGTTTACCGGCACATCGATTGAGTGATAAACTTCAAAGGTACCAAGTGATTTGCATGGTTACTTCACACCTCGTTTTGTGATCCTCGGCATCCCAGTCACAAAACCTGGAGGGCACTCCCGAGATTGAAACATGCCTTTGAAAAGTTCATTGGATCTCAAAGAATCTAGGAATTTCTAAAACCAATAAAAACTAAATATTTAATATTTCGGTTTTCGTGGTGGAAATTGGTGAATCGTCATTCACCTACCTTTCAAATATGGTATAGCTTAGATTACGGCATACCTCTTCTAAGTTATATTATATTGTGATTGGATCCTAGCCTTAATATTACATTTGGGTGTTTTATTAAGGACTCTCTTAAATCTAAACTAAACTTGTTCTTCTTTTTCAGATGTCTTCAAACAATGCTTCTGGCTCGAATCCTAATGGCTCCTTTACTCTTATGAGTCTGTGTGGGAAAGTCACCTTTGATGGATCCAACTTCAATAAGTGGATCAGAAACATCAGGATGATTACCCGCTACGAGGACAAAGAATATGTCCTTGACAAGGAGCTTAAGGAAATTGACGAGTCCACTGCAACTCCCCAGGAAATCGCTGACTTTCATACTCATGAAAGAGATGCAACCAAGGTGGCTTGCATCATGTTAGCCACCATGACAGCTGAACTCCAAAAGTCTTACGAAGACTTCTACCCTTATGAAATGCACCAAGATTTGATGGAAAGATACCATCAAAGTGCACGACAAGAGAGGTACGAAGTCATCTGCTCCATGATAACAACCATGATGAAGGACGGAGAGTCCGTCACGAGCCACATGCAGAAAATGCAAAGGTATGTGGATCGTTTGCTGAAGCTTAATGTGAACTTCCCTGAGGAGCTTGCAATAGATATCATTTTGCACTCCTTACCATCGTGCTATGATCAATTCCGCATGACATATCACATGAACAAGGAAGAGGTCACCCTCAGCAAACTTCAGGGACTTCTCAAGACCGTAGAAACAGGTCTTAAGGGGAAGTCGGTTGCTATCACTCCTACTCCAGAAACAACTCCGGTCTTGGCAATCGGGCAGAGTCGAGGGAGGAAGAGAAAGAGATCTTCAAAGGGTACCAAGGCTCGGACCCTTGATGGCTCTTCTTCAAGTGGAACCAAGAAAGGTTTCATTACTCCTTCTTCTGACCCAAAAGAGGCTGAATGCTTCTATTGCCACGAAAAAGCTCATTGGAAGCGGAACTGCCCAAAGTACCAACAAGATGTAAAGGATGGGAAAGTCAAACCCAACCATGCAGGTATTTACACTATCATTTCTAATAACTCACCCCATTCGAAATCTTGGGTCCTTGATACAGGTTGCGGAATTCATATTTGCTGTGACTTGCAGGGACTAGGAAGAAGTGAGAATGTGGAGCAAGGAAGAATAAATTTAATCATGGGGAATAGGAAAGTTACACCTGTCACCAAGATTGGAGTTTATACTTTATCGCTAAGTAGTGGGTTAAATTTAGATTTGAATAAATGTTGTTATTCGCCAGAAATGGCAAGAAATATTATTTCCTTTCATGCATTGTACAAACAAGGTTTCACCTTTTCGTTTGATAATGAAGTTGGTTCGATTAATGCTTTCTTTAATAATGTTCTTTATTTTAAAGCATTACCTTGTGATGGTGTGTATGAAGCTGTATCTATTGTAGATAACTTAGGAAATAATGTTTTGTGTATTGATTCTAATAATAATAACTTGGATAAAGCATCATTATGGCATTGTCGTCTTGGACATATAAGCAAGAAACGCATAGGCCAACTCCAAAAGGATGGAGTCTTGGAGTCGTTTGACCTAAAGTCAAATGATAGTTGCGAATCATGCTTACTTGGAAAAATGACAAAGTCACCCTTCACAGGCTCATGTGAAAGGGGTGAAGGTTTGTTGGACCTTATACACACGGATGTGTGTGGACCATTCAAACATGCCACAAGAGATGCTAATCGTTATTATTTGACTTTTACCGATGATTACAGTAGATATGGATATGTCTACTTAATCAAGCATAAGTCAGAGACTTTCGAGAAGTTTAAGGAATTTAAACAGGAAGTCGAGAATCAATTGGGCAGGAACATTAAGATGCTTCGATCCGATCGGGGTGGTGAGTATCTTAGTTCAGAGTTCCTCGACTATCTAAAGGAATGTGGGATTGTCTCACAATTGACACCTCCCAGGACACCGCAGTTGAATGGTGTGGCTGAGAGGCGTAATCGAACCTTGTTGGACATGGTTCGTTCCATGATGAGTCGAGCTTCGCTACCAATCTCATTCTGGGGGTATGCCTTAGAGACTGCCGCCCATATCCTTAATCTAGTCCCTACAAAGAAAGTTGCCAAAACCCCTCACGAGATGTGGACTGGTAAAGTACCTAAACTAGACCACATCAAGATTTGGGGATGCGAGGCTTTCGTGAGACGTGAGACTCATGATAAGCTCGAACCCCGAAGCGAGAGGTGTATTTTCATCAGCTACCCACAGCATTCCTTTGGTTACCTCTTCTACAGACCTAGTGACAACGTGGTCTTTGTAGCAAGAAGAGGAGTCTTTCGAGAGAGAGAGTTTATAAGCCAAGGAGACAGTGGGAGGCAAGTTGATCTTGAAGAAATTCAAGAGTCAAGTGGTGAAGGAACTTCAAACTCTAGCCCTCAACTTGAGGAGGAAACTCCTGTTGAGCCAATTGACGAATCTGTACCTCTGAGGCGTTCCACGAGAGTTAGGAGTGCACCTGAGCATTACTATGGATTCCATATTACTGCAGAAGGTGAGACACTTATTAGTGATGAGACACTAGTAAGTCAAGATGACCCTAACAGCTACGAGGAAGCCATGGCAGGCCCCGAGTCTGCCAAATGGAAAGAGGCTATGGATAGCGAGATACAATCCATGTATGACAATCAAGTTTGGAACTTGGTTGATAATGTACCAGGTCGAAAGACTGTAGGGTGCAAATGGGTCTTCAAGAAAAAGACCGACATGGATGGTAAAGTACACACTTATAAGGCTAGACTGGTTGCAAAGGGCTTCTCTCAAATTCCTGGAGTGGACTATGATGAGACCTTTTCTCCGGTAGCCAAGATTAAGTCTATTCGGGTTCTGTTAGCCATAGCCGCATTTCATGACTATGAAATTTGGCAAATGGATGTCAAAACCGCTTTCCTTAATGGGAAGTTGGCTGAAGATGTTTACATGAGTCAGCCAGAGGGTTTTGTCAGTAACGAGTACCCTAATAGAGTGTGTAAGCTTGAGAAATCCATTTATGGATTAAAGCAAGCACCTTGCAGATGGAATCTTTGCTTTGATGAAAAGGTCAAGGAATTTGGCTTTTCTAGGAGTGAAGATGAATCTTGTGTATATGTCAAGGCTAGTGGGAGTATAGTTAGCTTTTTGGTATTGTATGTGGATGACATACTACTCATAGGAAACGACATTCCAACCTTGCAGGAAGTAAAGTCCTAGCTTGGAAAGTGTTTCGCTATGAAGGACCTTGGTGAAGCTGCCTATATTTTGGGGATAAGAATCTTGAGAGATCGGAGTAAAAGACTAATTGGACTTAGTCAAAGTACCTACTTGGAGAAGGTTCTGAAGAGATTCAGAATGCAAGACTCCAAGAAAGGAGAGTTGCCCATCCAGAGTAGCGCCAAGCTGAGTAAGACACAAAGCCCTAGCACTGAGGCTGAGATAGCAGAAATGAGTCGATTACCTTATGCTTCGGCTGTAGGTTCGATCATGTATGCTATGACGTGTACTCGACCTGATGTAGCCTTTGCCTTGAGCATGGTTAGCAGGTTTCAGGGGAACCCTGGCAAGGCACACTAGATTGCGGTAAAGAATATTCTCAAGTACCTACGAAGGACTAAGGACTGGGTCCTTACCCTCGGTGGAAGTGATGACTTGAGAGTTGTAGGGTATAGTGATGCTAGCTTCCAGACTGATAGGGATAACTTCCGCTCTCAGTCGGGCTGGGTCTTTACCCTAAATGGAGGAGCAATTTCTTGGAAGAGTTCCAAGCAAGAGACAGTGGCAGATTCTACTTGTGAATCAGAGTATATTGCAGCTAGCGAAGCAGCAAAGGAGGCGTTATGGCTGAGAAACTTCATTGGAGACCTTGGAGTTGTACCAGCTATTAAAGAGCCGATGGAAATTTTCTGTGATAGTGAAAGTGCTGTTGCCTTAGCCAAGGAACCAAGGGATCACGGGAGATCCAGACACATCGACAGAAAATACCATTTCATCAGACATCGGATCGAAGAAGGACTCCTCGTGGCAAAGAGGGTATCATCAGATGAGAATCCGGCAGATCCCCTCACGAAGGGACTGACTCGGGTTAAGCATCTCCAGCATGCTCGGAGCATAGGGCTGAAGGATGATATTAGATTTAGTAGTTAGATAATCTCGAAATTTGTAAAGTGTAATTGACATTTGATGATGAATAAAAGTGTTTTATTTATGAGTAAAGTGTTGCTATCTCTTGTCGATCATTTACTATATTTCTTTTGCATGTTTTGACTTCCAGAATAATTTTGTTTGGTATAACATATTATTCAAACCTCCACAGTCGGTCATATGTCGGAAGTAGGTATGAATCAAGACTGTCATGTTTGGTTGTAGAGGTCTGGGACAAGGCTACAACAATCATGAGTGCTCATAAGTTCTGAGCATTGGACTCAACCCACGCTCACTGGAATCACTTCATGGAATTCTATCTCGAGTGATCGTGAGACGGTAATATCATATAAGTCTTTAAACCTAGAGATATGATTTGTTACTTACGAGTTGGTTATGCATTAATTGTACGAAAAACGCATTGGTAACTCGATGTTATAAAATCGTGCTCTTATGTGTAATTCAATAAGTAGTAGAACAAACATATGAGTCGAAGTTTATCTGTTCCTTCTTGGATTAGAAGCTGATATCTGGGCCCCTCGATGATTTTGTTTTGACCTATGTACCGGGCCCGGTCAGAACTAGATTGATGTGTTCAATAAAGTTCTTTGTCAAACAAATCGGAAATCGGGAAACAAATGTTGGACAATAAGTAAGACATTGTTCCATGTATTTGTCCGACTGATATCTAGAACAGAGGATTATATGATCACTTATCTTAAATGGCGTACCATCATCTTCTCAAGTTTCGAGAAACCTTGTAAAGAGCTACGATTGCCGATCGGTTCCTGAAGTCATACTTGCAGTAATAGTTACTAGACTTATCCAAGTGGGAGACTGTTGGATAAGGTGTCTAAGTCCATAACTATTTCTGGTATGTACTTGACCCGACCCGGCATGGTCCATTTGGGTTGCATGGCACCATGCAATTGGATAAACTAAATGAGAGAAATAACGCTTGAAGATTATTAATATATTATAAGTTCTAATATATTAATAATATTATTTGATTAGTTTGATCAAGAATTAATTTAGAATTAATTAAGTGATCAAAAGATAACTAATTAAATATATGGGTTGATTAAGTAAATCATCCATATCTTGTATAGTGGGCTAAAAGGCTCCATGGATCATCAAGTTGGGTTCCACCCATAGGATGCTCCATGGATGCTCCATGGGAGTTACAAACCCATGGGTCATGGAAATGAAGAGTCATGACACATTAGGGTTTAACCCTAGATGTGTCAACACTATATAAGTAATATGATCTCCTCCCAAATCGGTAACACATATACACTAAGGAAAAAGGGGGCTTGGCCGATTTGAAGAAGTGAGTATACTCTCATAAGTTCTTCCAAGAGCATTTGGTGTTGTGTGAAGCATTTGAGGCATCACCACTTGAGGTGCTAGGCTCACAAGGTTTCAAGGAACACAAGCAACAACAAGGTAAGTTATTCTATCTATACTTTATGTTAAAATTGTTCCCCATGTATGCTAGATAGGAATATAACCTTGGAAATCAACTTTGCATGACAAATTAGACAAACATAGATCCAAGGTTATTAGGGTTGCATGTACACTTAGGAAGTGTTAGAATGCTCAAAACCCATCACTAAAGACGTACAAGGTGAATTACACCACTCATGATCTGGAACTGGGAGCAGTGGTCTTCGCCCTGAAGATTTGGAGGCACTACCTTTACGGTACTAAGTGCACCATCTTCACCGACCACAAGAGTCTCCAGCACATCTTGAATCAAAAAGAGCTAAACATGAGGCAACGAAGATGGGTTGAACTGCTAAACGACTACGAGTGTGAAATCAAGTACCAACCAGGCAAGGCTAACGTGGTAGCTGATGCCTTGAGTTGGAAGGAATACTCAAATCGTCGTGTGAAAACTCTCTCGATAACCATCCAATCCCACCTGACCTCGCAAATCAGAACAGCCCAGTCAGATGCCATGAAGGCGGAAAACAGAACAAGCAAAGCGTTAAAGAATCTTGAAGTGAAAGAGGACAAGGCATATTATTTCATGAACCGCATTTGGGTCCCTAAACTTGGGGGATTCAGAGAGGTAGTCATGAATGAAGCCCACAAGACGCGATACTCCATCCATCCAGGTTCAGAAAAAATGTACTTGGATGTTAAGTAACGTTATTGGTAGCCTAATATGAAGGCAGAGATTGCCACTTACGTTAGCAAGTGCCTCACTTGTGCTAAAGTAAAGGTGGAATATCAAAAGCCCTCCGGATTACTACAACAACCAGTAATTCCAGATTGGAAATGGGAAAGGATTACCATGGATTTTGTGACCAAACTACCCAAGTCGATGGATGGTTTGGACACGATCTGGGTAATAGTTGATAGATTTACGAAATCCACCCATTTCCGACCAATAAAAGAATCATACAAGATGGAGCGCCTGACAAGAATCTACATCAAGGAAATCGTGAGACTCCACGGAATATCCGTATCTAACATATCAGATAGAGATAGTAGATTTACTTCACGCTTTTGGCAATCGCTTCAGAAAGCTATGGGAATGCAACTTGACATGAGCATTGCCTACCACCCACAAACGGATGGTCAAAGCGAGCGAACCATCCAAACGCTAGAAGATATGCTTCGTGCGTGTGTAATAGACTTTGGAAAGTTGTGGGATACCCACTTTCCTTTGATCGAGTTCTAATATAACAATAGTTACCACTCGAGTATCAAAGTTGCTCCTTTCGAAGCATTATACGGGCGTAAATGTAGATCACCGCTGTGTTGGGCGAAGGTACGAGACACCTAGCTATCAAGAGGCCAAATTCCAAACAATTCCTTAATGGGATCGGAAATCATACGCGAGACGACCAAGAAGATAATTCAGATCAGGGCCCAATTGCAATCATCACGAGACAGATAAAAGAGCTACGCCGATAAACGACGAAAGCCCTAGGAATTCAGAGTTAGAGATAGGGTTTCACCAAAAGTCTCTCCTTGGAAAGGGGTGATTCGTTTTGGGAAGCGGGGGAAACAGAACCGTCGATACGTTGGACCCTTCGAGATTCTTGCCCAAATCGGTCCAGTGGCTTATAGACTACAACTACCCGTTGAGCTCAGTAGTGTACACCCTGTGTTCCACATTTCCAATTTGAAAAAGTTCTTATCCGACGAGACTCTTATCATCCCATTAGAAGAAATTAAAACCAATGAGAATCTTCTGTTCATCTAGGAATCAGTTGAAATCATGGAAAGAGAGGTTAAGCGTACCAAGCACAATCGCATTCCGATTGCGAAAGTTCGATGGAACTCAAGACGCAGACCAGAAATCACATGGGAGCGCGAAGATCAAATGAAGCAGAAGTACCCTCACCTATTCTCACATTCTCAAACCTAGCTTTCGAAAGAATTTCAGAACGAAATTCCCTCTAACGGGGGGGGGGGGGATGACGTCCCAACTAGGAATTTTGATGCCTTGTAACTACAATAATTATGTCAAGTATGAACCAAAAATGTGAAATCATGTATGATGCTTATTCAATAACAACAAAACTTCATCAAATACTTCATTCAAGCACTTCAAATAGTCAACAAAGATTTGGAAAACCCTTGAAATCCCGGTTTAAGTCCATTTTAAACTAGGATTTCCCTATTGAGCCTAATGGACCAATAAGTTTCCAGTTTAACTATCTTGAACCTAGAACTCTCAAATGGGCCCTAATTGGACCCATATACATGAAACTTAATATTGTGGGCCTTATAAGCCGAAAATGAACTAGTTTATCTTTAATGGGCCTTATTGGACCATAACAAATCTAATTGGCCCTAATGGATCATAAAAAATCATTCCTTGATTTATTTTGGGCCAAAGATGATCAAATTAAGTCATAATATGGGCTTAAGCATTCAAGGCCCGATTTCTCTTTCTCCTTTCTCCTCTCTCATGGCCTAAACCACAAAACAAAGGAGGAAGGGTTGACTTTAGGAGGTGCAACCTCCTTATTGCACACCATGCACCCATGCATGGACTAATATGTATCTAGACAAGTCACCTCACTCTCTCTCTTCCCCTCTCTCTACTTCTCTCGGTCGAGAGCCTCCCAAAACACACACACATCACAACCACTCTCTCTAAGTCTCTCTAAACTCATCCATTTCTTCATCCAAAAATTCTCTAGGCTTTTGCTTATGTTTCAAGAGATGTTCTCAAGATAATCATCATTCTTTGGTAAGTTTTTACATATCTAAGTTATACAACTCTTCGCTCTTGTAAGATCATTCCTTCTAAACAAGTTTTTGGTGATCACACTCCTAGAGATATGAGTTGTTACCTATGAGTTGGTTGTGCATTGATTGCACGTAAACGCATCAGTAACTTGATGTTATAAAACGTGCCTTTGTGTACAATTCAACAAGTAGTAGAACAAGCATATGAGTCGAAGTTAATCTGTTATTTCTAGAAATAGAAGCGATATCTGGGCCCCTTGATGATTTTGTTGTGACCTATGTACCGGCCGGTCATAACTAAATTGATGTGTTCGATTAAGTTCTTTGTCAAACAAATCGAAAATCGGGAAACAAACTGTTGGACAATAAGTACGACGTTGTTCCATGTATTTGTCTGGCTGATATCATGAGAACAGAGGGTTATATGACCACTTATCTAAAATGGCGCTTTATAGTTCAACAGAGTTTTCAAGAGCTATGATTTTTGGATGGTTCCTGAAGTAACATACGGAAATATAGTTATTAGACTTATCCAAGTGGGAGTCTATTGGATAAGGTGTCTAAGTCCATAACATATTTGGTACATACTTGACCCGACCCGGCATGGTCCATTTGGGTTGCATTTCATCCAAACGATGTATGGATAATTTTATGAGAATTGTATACTTACGATTTATTAATATATTATAAGTTATAATATATTAATATGAAGTCATGTTATTTAATTAGTTTTAGTCTTAAAATAATTATGAATTAATTTAAAGATTAAAAAGAAGACTGATTAAATTATGGGCTATTATATTTTATATAGTGTGGACTAATACTCATTTGTTAATGGGCTAAGCTAATATGGAAGTCCATGGATGATCCATGGAGCTTTTAACCCATGGATCCTTGGAAAGGAAAAGACATGGGTTATTAGGGTTTCACCCTAACCATGCACACTATATAAAGAAGCATATGATGCAAGAAATATGGCCCTAAGAGTAGACTCTAGTTGTGTGAGACTTAGTGGTGGCCGATCCCACAAGAAAGTATACTACTCTCTACAAGTTTTCCAAACATTTGTGGTGATTTGTAATTCCATTTGAGGCATTCACACTATTGGTGCTTAGCACTCAAACTCCAAACAATCAACCATCATCAAAAGGTATGTATTTCTACTAGTAGTTTTATGATTCCTAACCCTTATGCTATGCTAGTTAGGAAGAAACCTTGGAAATTATTATTTGCATGTATTTTAGAAGAAAACATAGATCCAAGGTTTATTAGGGTTGCATGCACACTTAGGAAGTGTTAGATTGCTCAAAACCCAACAACATCATCCCCCCGTTAGAGTGAATTTCGTCCCAAAATTCAAGAATAAAGGTAAGAGTAAAGGTACAAATCATGGATTTGGAAAAAGATGGGGGTACCTCTATTTCATTGAATCCTCGCGCTCCCAAGTGTATTCAGGTCCCCGCTTGGCATTCCAGCGAACCTTCACTATCGGGATGCGGCTTTGCTTTGTTCGTTTGATCTCCTGGTCCATGATTTCGATTGGTTCTTCCACGAAGTTCAGGTTTTCGTTGATTTCAATTTCTTCAAGAGGGACCGCAAGGTTTTCTTCAGATAGGCATTTCTTGAGATTCGAAACGTGGAAGACAGGGTGAATGTTGCTAAGTTCATGCGGTAGACGAATTTTGTAGGCTATGGGACCAATCCTAGCAAGGATTTCGAATGGTCCTATGTACCTCGGATTTAGCTTTCCACGTTTTCTAAGCGTATAATGCCTTTCCAGGGTGATACCTTCAACAGGACACGGTCTCCAACCTGGAACTCCAAGGGTTGTCGTCGTTTATCAGTGTAGCTCTTTTGTTTGTCTCGAGAGGCTTTCAATCGTTCTTGGATTTGAATGATCTATTCAGTGGTTTCACGGATGATTTCAGGGCCAGTGAGAGTACTGTCGGGGACTTGTCCCTTGGCTAGCTGCGTGTCGCTCACCTCAGCCCAACACAAAGGGGATCTGCACTTGTGGCCATAGAGGGCTTCAAAAGGCGCATCCTTGATACTGATATGATAACTATTGTTGTAGGAGAATTAAACCAAGGACAAATGCGTATCCCATGATTTCCTGAAGTCGATGACGCATGCTCTCAACATGTCTTCCAAGGTCTGGATGGTTCTCTCACTCTGTCCATCTGTCTGAGGATGATAAGTTGTACTTATGTCCAACTTAGTTCCAAAAGCCTTCTTTAGGGACTGCCAAAATCTAGAAGTGAACCTGCTATCTCGATCAGAGATAATGGACACAGGCACCGTGCAGTCGAACTATCTCTTGGATGTAGATTCATGAGAGCCTTTCTATCTTGAATAATTCTTTGATCGGCATAGAAAGTGAGCAGATTTTGTCAATCGGTCGACTATTACCCAGATGGTGTCGTACCCACTCGGAGATTTAGGTTATTTGGTGATGAAATCCATGGTAATCCTCTCCCACTTCCACTCAGGTATCTCGGGCTGCTGAAGCATGTCACAACTAGGAATTTTGATGCCTTGTACCTACAACAATTATGTCAACTATGAACCAACAATGTGAAAGCATGTATGATGCTTATTCAATAACAATAAAACTTCACCAAATACTTCATTCAAGCACTTCAAATAATCAACAAAGAATTAGAAAACCCTTGAAATCCTGGTTTAAGTCCATTTTAGACTAGGATTTCCTTATTGGGCCTAATGGACCAATAAGTTTCCAATTTAACTATCTTGAACCTAGAACTCTCAAATGAGCGCTAATTGGACCCATATAAATGAAATTTAATATTTTGGGCCTTATAAGCCTAAAATGAACTAGGTTATCTTTAATGGGCCTTATTGGACCGTAAAAAAATCTAATTGGCCCTAATGGATCATAAAAATCATTCCTTCATTTATTTTGGGCCAAAGATGATCAAATTAAGTCATAATATGGGCTTAAGCATTCAAGGCACAATTTTTCTTTCTCCTTTCTCCTCTCTCTCGGCCCAAACCACAAAACAATGGAGGGAGGGTTGACTTTAGGAGGTGCCACCTCCTTATTGATGGGTTTTGAGCATTCTAACACTTCCTAAGTGTACAAGCAACCCTAATAACCTTGGATCTATGTTTGTCTAATTATCATGCAAAGTTGAATTCCAAGGCTATATTCCTATCTAGCATACATGGGGAACAATTTTAACTTGAATGATAGATAGAATAACTTACCTTGTTGTTGCTTGTGTTCCTTGAAACCTTATGAGCCTAGCACCCCAAGTGTGATGCCTCAAATGCTTCACACAACACCAAATGCTCTTGGAAAAACTTATGAGAGAATGCACACTTCTTGAAATTGGCCAAGCCCTCTTGTTTCCTTAGTGTAGCCGATTTGGTGGAGAATGAGATCTTTATATAGTGTTGACACATCTAGGGTTACACCATGTAAACCCTAATGTGTCATGACTCTTCATTTCCATGACCCATGGGTTTGTAACTCCCATGGAGCATCCATGGAGCATCCTATGGGTAGAACCCAACTTGATAATCCATGGAGCCTCTTAGCCCACTATACAAGATATGGATGATTTACATAATCAACACATATATTTAATTAGTTCTCTTTTGATCACTTAATTAATTCTAAATTAATTATTGATCAAACTAATCAAATAATATTATTAATATATTAGAACTTATAATATATTAATAATCTCCAAGTGTTATTTCTCTCATTTAGTCTATCCAATTGCATGGTGCCATGCAACCCAAATAGACCATGCTGGGTCGGGTCAAGTACATACCAGAAATAGTTATGGACTTAGACACCTTATCCAACAGTCTCCCACTTGGATAAGTCTAATAACTATTACTGCAAGTATGACTTCAGGAATCGATCGGCAATTGTAGCTCTTTTCAAGGTTTCTCGGAACTGAGAAGATGATGGTACGCCATTTAAGATAAGTGATCATATAATCCTCTGTTCTAGATATCAGTTGGACAAATACATGGAACAATGTCTTACTTATTTTCCAACAGTTTGTTTCCCGATTTCCGATTTGTTTGACAAAGAACTTAATTGAACACATCAACTTAGTTCTGACCGGGCCCGGTACATGGGTCAAAACAAAATCATCAAGGGGCCCAGATATCAGCTTCTAATCCAAGAAGGAACACATAAACTTCGACTCATATGTTTGTTCTACCACTCATTGAATTACACACAAGAGCACGATTTATAACATCGAGTTACCAATTCGTTTTCGTACAATCAATGCATAACCAACTTGTAAGTAACAAATCATATCTCTAGGTTTGAAGACTTATATGATATTACCGTCTCACGATCACTCGAGATAGAATTCCATGAAGTGATTCCAGTGAGTGTGGGTTGAGTCCAATGCTCAGAACTTATGAGCACTCATGATTGTTGTAGCCTTGTCTAACACCTTAGACCTCTGCAACCAATCATGACAGTCTTGATTCATACGTACTTCCGACATATGACCGACTGTGGAGGTTTGAATAATATGTTATACCAAACAAAATTATTCTGGAAGTCAAAACATGCAAAATAAATATAGTAAACGATTGATAAGAGATAGTAACACTTTACTCATAAATAAAACACCTTTTATTCATCATCTAATGTCAATTACACTTTACAAATTTCGAGGTTATCTAACTACTAAATCTAATATCATCCTTCAGCCCTATGCTCCGAGCATGCTGGAGATGCTTAACCTGAGTCAGTCCCTTCGTGAGGGGATCTTCTGGGTTCTCATCCGATGATACCCTCTTTGCCACGAGGAGTCCTTCTTCTATTCGATGTCTAATAAAATAGTATTTTCTGTCGATGTGTCTGGATCTCCCGTGATCCCTTGGTTCCTTGGCTAAGGCAACAGCGCTTTCACTATCACAGAAAATTTCCATTGGCTTTTTAATAGCTGGTACAACTCCAAGGTCTCCGATGAAGTTCTTTAGCCATATAGCCTCCTTTGCCGCCTCGCTCGCTGCAATATACTCTGATTCACAAGTGGAATCTGCCACTGTCTCTTGCTTGGAACTCTTCCAAGAAATTGCTCCTCCATTTAGGGTAAAGACCCAGCCTGAATGAGAGTGGAAATTATCCCTATCAGTCTGGAAGCTAGCATCACTATACCCTACAACTCTCAAGTCATCACTCCCACCGAGGGTAAGGACCCAGTCCTTAGTCCTTCGGAGGTACTTGAGAATATTCTTTACCACAATCCAGTGTGCCTTGCCAGGGTTCCCCTGAAACCTGCTAACCATGCTCAGGACAAAGGCTACATCAGGTCGAGTACACATCATAGCATACATGATAAATCCTACAGCCGAAGCATAAGGTATTCGACTCATTTCTGCTATCACAGCCTCAGTGCTAGCGCTTTGTGTCTTACTCAATTTGGCGTTACTCTGGATGGGTAACTCTCCTTTCTTGGAGTCCTGCATGCTGAATCTTTTCAGCACCTTATCCAAGTAGGTACTCTGACTAAGTCCAATTAGTCTTTTACTCCGATCTCTCAAGATCCTTATCCTTAAAATATAGGCAGCTTCACCAAGGTCCTTCATAGCGAAACACTTTCCAAGCCATGACTTTACTTCCTGCAGGGTTGGAATGTCGTTTCCTATGAGTAGTATGTCATCCACATACAATACCAAGAAGCTAACTATACTCCCACTAGCCTTGACACACACACAGGATTCATCTTCACTCCTAGAAAAGCCAAATTCCTTGACCTTTTCATCAAAGCAAAGATTCCATCTGCGAGGTGCTTGCTTTAATCCATAAATGGATTTCTCAAGCTAACACACTCTATTAGGGTACTCGTTACTGACAAAACCCTCTGGCTGACTCATGTAAACATCTTCAGCCAACTTTCCATTAAGGAAAGCGGTTTTGACATCCATTTGCCATATTTCATAGTCATGAAATGCAGCTATGGCTAACAGAACCCGAATAGACTTAATCTTGGCTACCGGAGAAAATGTCTCATCATAATCCACTCCAGGAATTTGAGAGAAGCCCTTTGCAACCAGTCTAGCCTTATAAGTGTTTACTTTACCATCCATGTCGGTCTTCTTCTTGAAGACCCATTTGCACCCCACTATCTTACGACCTGGTACATTTCCAACCAAGTTCCAAACTTGATTGTCATACATGGATTGTATCTCGCTATCCATAGCCTCTTTCCATTTAGCAGACTCGGGGCCTGCCATGGCTTCCTCGTAGCTGTTAGGGTCATCTTGACTTACTAGTGTCCCATCACTAATAAGTGTCTCACCTTCTGCAGTAATATGGAATCCATAGTAATGCTCAGGTGCACTCCTAACTCTCGTGGAACATCTCAGAGGTACAGATTCGTCAATTTGCTCAACAGGAGTTTCCTCCTCAAGTTGAGGGCTAGAGTTTGAAGTTCCTTCACCACTTGACTCTTGAATTTCTTCAAGATCAATTTGCCTCCCACTGTCTCCTTGGCTTATAAACTCTCTTTCTCGAAAGACTCCTCTTCTTGCTACAAAGACCACATTGTCACTAGGTCTGAAGAAGAGGTAACCAAAGGATTGTTGTGGGTAGCCGATGAAAATACACCTCTCGCTTCGAGGTTCGAGCTTATCATGAGTCTCGCGTCTCACGAAAGCCTCGCAACCCCAAATCTTGATGTGGTCTAGTTTAGGTACTTTACCAGTCCACATCTCATGAGGAGTTTTGGCAACTTTCTTTGTAGGGACTAGATTAAGGATATGGGCGGCAGTCTCTAAGGCATACCCCCAGAATGAGATTGGTAGCGAAGCTCGACTCATCATGGAATGAACCATGTCTAACAAGGTTCGATTGCGCCTCTCAGCCACACCATTCAACTGCGGTGTCCTGGGAGGTGTCAATTGTGAGACAATCCCACATTCCCTTAGATAGTCGAGGAACTCTGAACTAAGATACTCACCACCTCGATCGGATCGAAGCATCTTAATGTTCCTGCCCAATTGATTCTTGACTTCCTGTTTAAATTCCTTAAACCTCTCGAAAGTCTCTGACTTATGTTTGATTAAGTAGACATATCCATATCTACTGTAATCATCAGTAAAAGTCAAATAATAACGATTAACATCCCTTGTGGCATATTTGAATGGTCCACACACATCCGTGTGTATAAGGTCCAACAAACCTTCACCCCTTTCACACGAGCCTGTGAAGGGTGACTTTGTCATTTTTCCAAGTAAGCATGATTCGCAACTATCATTTGACTTTAGGTCAAACGACTCCAAGACTCCATCCTTTTGGAGTTGGCCTATGCATTTCTTGCTTATATGTCCAAGACGACAATTCCATAATGTTGCTTTATCCAAGTTATTATTATTAGGAGAATCAATACACAAAACATCATGTCTTTCGCATCATGTCTTTCGCATCCCCGACAGCCTAAGGTACTTACGATAGTAGCAGGACATAGTGCTCCTGTTCTCTTCGTTCGCTAAGTCTTACGAGTAATCAAAGTAGACGGAATTAGGATGTTATTCAACAGTAATCAAGGTGGTGAAATCAATATTCATTCGATGTGACAATACAAAATTTGTACTCACGTATATCTTTTGACATCGAAAATCATCGGGTTTTACGGGGAAAATCAATACTATTCATTCAGAAATTCTATAACTATAATACAAAACACCCTTTTTACATATATGTTTTGAAATCATTCATGCATCAACTTATGGATCTTCACACTTTGATAAACTGATGTCTTTTCACAAAATATCGGATTTTCTGGGTTTTACGAAATATACAAATCATTTTATTCACAACTTTGCTTATGAACTCACCAACATTTCATATGTTGACTTTTACCAAAATAACTTGTATTCTCAGGTAACAGATAAGCGGAAGGGTAATACCAAGTACGTTAGAATGTTTTGTTTTGAAAACTCTGAAACAATTTGTGTTATGAATGTGTAATATTTGAAAACAATGTACTGGATGTTAACAATATCAGTTGTAATATATTTATGCATGGTGGTGTTTATTTGATGATTCATGTATATTCATTGTGATGATATTCAATTAAAGTCACGCGAGCCCTCGAACGTTTCCGCCGTCTGGTTCGGGGGTGTGACAGGTTGGTATAAGAGCTATGTTTATAGTGAACTAGTATATCTAACCACACATTGATATGCAACTATAAACCAAAGAGGGACTAACACAACTCTAAACAAAACAAATAAAACACAACGATAAAACATCTTTGCTTGTGTAAATTAGGAAACAGAACATAATACCAAACCAAACAAGATAATGCTAGCATCTCGGTTAAGCTGGGACTGTTCATAGTTGTATCAAGGAGTGGATGTAGCCTGATCAACTCCATTTCCTCCGAGGTATAACTATCACATCTCCCGAGGAAATCGCGATGGTAGGAAAACCTAAAAACATACCCCTTTATCACAAAAAAAGAGAGAGAGAGAACATCAACCCAATCTATATAATAATTGAAGCGTTATAGGAGTAATGATAGTTATTCGCATACCTCCTCTCAGTCAACATGGAAGGAGAACACCAGGCCATTCAGTTTCATTAGTTCCTAGTAGCCCACGGGATGATCAAAGATGAGCCTGAGGGAGATCAAGGGGGAGCACACGACGTGGGGCCTGATGAGTACACGGACACTGACTACAAGTTCGATGAGGCTGAGGATGATATGGAGGAAGAACAAGACTCCGGCGAGGACTCTGCCACAACACCTGTCAGCGAGGCACAGTAGCACCATCCCGCCCCACCAGTAAATCCTGCAAGGGAGAATCTCTCCGCAGAAGCTGAGATTGCTGCCCTGTGGCAACAGTTATTCTCCATGGAAGCACAAGCAGTGCGAGCTGAGCATGAGAGGGATGAAGTCATTGGAGAAATGACTGAGATGGCTCAGTTGTTGGCACAACACTTCGGTATATGACCTCATTGTAGTCGTAGTACACTCCATAGAGTGTTAGGAGTAGACTTACCTTACTAGTACTATGATCTATACTATGTACCACCGACTTTATGTTTAAGTGATTACACTACTCATAGAGCCGTTATGCTGCCAAACTTACACCACGTATGTTGCTCTTTCGATCAAAGTTTTCATGTATCAAAGTGCACATAATATTAATGGAAATTTTATGTGTTCTACTGTGAAGTTGTAATCTACTATGTTTTATATATCCATGATTGTATGCTAATTTGTGAAATTGCTTAAGTTCGAGCCACACACCTAGTTTATAGGATCACAATCTCACAAAAACCATAGGCACTCAACATATTTCCGTTCCATGATAGAAAGATGCCTCAATGACCAACTCACGGTAAGCCTGGGCCAACCCCACCCGAAGTCGACTGAACTGCATCCCAAGCGGTTGTATCTATTGCAGTCACTGCAGCAATGGCACAAATTCACCAAGGGAACAATGGAGGAGTCAATGGACAAGGGGCTGGAAGTTCGAACAACAGGATCAATCAAGGACCTACCGAAACATGCTCTTAAAAAGATTTCACCAATGCCAAGCCACAAACCTTTAATGGCACGGGTGGAGTGATAACCCTGAAAATATGGATTGAGAAGGTGGAATCGGTGTTCAAAATATGTGGATGCCCCGAGGAGGTGAAAGTGAAGTTTGTCGCGTGCACATTCGTCGACCAGGCTCTCACCTTGTGGAATGGACATATAGAGGCCATGACTATCCCTGTAGCCAACGCTATCCCATGGATGGATCTAAAAGAAATGTTGATGGCTGACTACTGCCCTCGTGGCGAAATCCAGAAGATGGAGCAAGAGCCATGGGATCTCATCATCCGAAACTCTGATATAGATGCATACATATCAAGGTTTATCGAGCTGTCATTACTATGCGCTGGTATGATTATGCCTGAAGGGAAGAAAATCGAACGATTCATCTGGGGATTGACCTCCCCAATTCAAGGAAATGTAATCGCTGCAAAACCTGAAACCTTCGACAGTGCCAAGAGATTGGCCAAGAAACTGTACGACCACAACAACAAAAAGGGCGAGAAGACAACATAAATTGAAGGCAAGAAGGAGAATGAAAACAAGAAAGGAAAGAACAACAAGAGAAAAGGGAGACAAGGCCCGAAGTCAAAAAAGAAGCAACAAACAGTGACAGTCAATGTTTTAACCACCCAAGTACCCTTCACACCACATGCTCCAGCCTCAGCTAATCCAAGCACTCCCAAGCAGTATTCTGGGAATCTTCCAAAGTGCAACAAGTGTAATTACCATCATAATGGCAAATGCAAGGAAATGCAATGCACTAGTTGCAATTGGAAGGGTCACACAACAAGGTATTGCAGGACCTATCCTCCCCAGAACCAACCACAAGGAAACAACAACAACAGCAACAACCGCAACAACAACAACAACAACAACAACAACAACACCATCAATAGCGGCAATAACATAGGATCAAGCCCCACCTGCTATGGATGTGGAAGGACCGAGCATATCCATCGAAACTGCCCCAACACCAACAACCCCGGAAATGGAGGAACAAGAAGGATGTTAGCTATGGGTCAGGGAGAAGTGGTTTAGGATCCCGTTGTTATTACTGGTACATTTCTCCTAAATCACACTTATGCATGCATCCTATTTGATACTGGGGCAGAACGAAGTTTTGTGAGCAATAAATTTAAACACTTGTTAAAACAACAACACCAGAAGCTCGATGAAACCTTCACGGTGGAAATGGCTAATGGGAAAACAGAATCCACGAAGGAAATCTATATTGGATGTACCCTAGCCCTAAACCAACATGTCTTTCGAATAAACTTAATGCCTGTTTCCATTAGGATTTTCGATGTGATTATTGGCATGGATTGGTTAAGCCCCCACCATGCCGAAGTTATATGTCACGAAAAGGCCGTTCGCCTTCACCTTCCAAATCGCGAAACCCTAATTGTATACGGAGACAAACCCAACACGAACCTTCACCTTATCTCGTGCATTAAGGCACAGAAGTACCTACGAAAGAAGGACTTGACGTTCCTGGCTCATATAGTAGACAAATCCAAGGAAGAGGTCAACATTCAAGACATTCTAGTAGCTTGTGAGTTCCCAGATGTCTTCCCTGATGATCTTTCGGAGATACTGTTGGATAAGGTGTCTAAGTCCATAACTATTTCTGGTATGTACTTGACCCGACCCGGCATGGTCCATTTGGGTTGCATGGCACCATGCAATTGGATAAACTAAATGAGAGAAATAATGCTTGGAGATTATTAATATATTATAAGTTCTAATATATTAATAATATTATTTGATTAGTTTGGTCAAGAATTAATTTAGAATTAATTAAGTGATCAAAAGATAACTAATTAAATATATGGGTTGATTAAGTAAATCATCCATATCTTGTATAGTGGGCTAAAAGGCTCCATGGATCTGTTGGATAAGGTGTCTAAGTCCATAACTATTTCTGGTATGTACTTGACCCGACCCGGCATGGTCCATTTGGGTTGCATGGCACCATGCAATTGGATAAACTAAATGAGAGAAATAACGCTTGGAGATTATTAATATATTATAAGTTCTAATATATTAATAATATTATTTGATTAGTTTGATCAAGAATTAATTTAGAATTAATTAAGTGATCAAAAGATAACTAATTAAATATATGGGTTGATTAAGTAAATCATCCATATCTTGTATAGTGGGCTAAAAGGCTCCATGGATCATCAAGTTGGGTTCCACCCATAGGATGCTCCATGGATGCTCCATGGGAGTTACAAACCCATGGGTCATGGAAATGAAGAGTCATGACACATTAGGGTTTAATCCTAGATGTGTCAACACTATATAAGAAACATAATCTCCACCAAAATCGTGCACAACAAAGAAAGAGAGGGCTTGGCCGATTTGGAGAAGTGAGTATTCTCTCATAAGTTCTTCCAAGAGTATTTGGTGTTGTGTGAAGCATTTGAGGCATCACCACTTGAGGTGCTAGGCTCACAAGGTTTCAAGGAACACAAGCAACAACAAGGTAAGTTATTCTATCTATACTTTATGTTAAAATTGTTCCCCATGTATGCTAGATAGGATATAACCTTGGAATTCAACTTTGCATGACAAATTAGACAAACATAGATCCAAGGTTATTAGGGTTGCATGTACACTTAGGAAGTGTTAGAATTCTCAAAACCCATCAGTGGTATCAGAGCCTAGGCTTGTTTGTTCTTATTTGTGCTTAAAAGTTGAAAACAGAATCGAAAATTTGCTGTCTGCGATCGGACTCGCCGAGTCCATAGGGGGGACTCGCCGAGTCCATGTGTATCTTCAACCAACTCGGCGAGTCATGTTCATGCACTCGGCGAGTAGGGTCGAATGAGTGCAGAATTTCGATTCAGTTGCTGGAAAAATGAATTAGAAACATTACCCTAAACTGTTTTAGTAAATATAAACTTGTTTTTGGTGGTGTAATGTTTTGCTAATTCATTTACAACAACTAGTTATCAAAATTACAAAGTTTTATGTAATTTTTGATTATGTTCATATTCATGTTCTTGTTCTTATGATGTTTTAGATGATCATAGGAATTATTTGTAACCTATTTGGTAGTTTAATTCTTGATCATAATGTGTTTTAATGGAGTCCATAACTTATCCTTTAAGTTATGGAAAACCAAGAGTCACTTGAGTTAAAAACCATTAAGAAAACACAAGAGTTATAAAAATGAAGAGTCTTCATTTTATGACTCTATTAAACTCATAAGTTACAAGAAATGAAAAGTTTTGAAAGTTACAAAACTTGCCCTCAAGTTTTGGAACAAGTAAAGTTAAGTTAAAACTTTAGTTCCAACCCCTAGAATTTTAAAAGTTAAAATTCAACCCTTATACTTATATTATGATAATTTAATAATTATATATATATGTATAAGAATTAAGTCGTCTTACCGCTAGTACGCCTCATTCACGAAGCCGGTCTATAAGGTGGGTATAAGGTTGTTGCCTATAAAATGGTGACTTAATGGGTGTATATTCTCACCCACCGCTTGCTTGACTGGTGGAGGGTCGTTAGCCGAACGGGTAAGACAAGGACTTATAAATTCTCATTCAAAATATGATGAATATATAAAGTAACTAAACGTTTTATTAAATTCCCAATCTTAGTTACTTTAGGAAAAATGTGAATAAGGTGCTAATCCATGAAATTACACTTTACACTTTGTCTGAGTCGTTGGTGGAGCGTGTGTGGTTAACCGGCACACTAACTTGGACTTAACAAGGTAGGTAAAGGGTGACTTAAGGTTTATTATAGTATCGGTGGAGCGTGTGTGGTTTACCGGCACATCGATTGAGTGATAAACTTTAAGGGTACCAAGTGATTTGCATGGTTACTTCACACCTCGTTTTGTGATCCTCGGCATCCCAGTCACAAAACCTGGAGGGCACTCCCGAGATCGAAACATGCCTTTGAAAAGTTCATTGGATCTCAAAGAATCTAGGAATTTCTAAAACCAATAAAAACTAAATATTTATTATTTCGGTTTTCGTGGTGGAAATTGGTGAATCGTCATTCACCTACCTTTCAAATATGGTATAGCTTAGATTACGGCATACCTCTTCTAAGTTATATTATATTGTGATTGGGTCCTAGCCTTAATATTACATTTGGGTGTTTTATTAAGGACTCTCTTAAATCTAAACTAAACTCGTTCTTCTTTTCAGATGTCTTCAACTAATGCTTCTGGCTCGAATCCTAATGGCTCCTTTACTCTTATGAGTCTGTGTGGGAAAGTCACCTTTGATGGATCCAACTTCAATAAGTGGATCAGAAACATCAGGATGATTACCCGCTACGAGGACAAAGAATATGTCCTTGACAAGGAGCTTAAGGAAATTGACGAGTCCACTGCAACTCCCCAGGAGATCGCTGACTTTCATACTCATGAAAGAGATGCAACCAAGGTGGCTTGCATCATGTTAGCCACCATGACAGCTGAACTCCAAAAGTCTTACGAAGACTTCTACCCTTATGAAATGCACCAAGATTTGATGGAAAGATACCATCAAAGTGCACGACAAGAGAGGTACGAAGTCATCTGCTCCATGATAACAACTATGATGAAGGACGGAGAGTCCGTCACGAGCCACATGCATAAAATGCAAAGGTATGTGGATCGGTTGCTGAAGCTTAATGTGAACTTCCCTGAGGAGCTTGCAATAGATATCATTTTGCACTCCTTACCATCGTGCTATGATCAATTCCGCATGACATATCACATGAACAAGGAAGAGGTCACCCTCAGCAAACTTCAGGGACTTCTCAAGACCGCAGAAACAGGTCTTAAGGGGAAGTCAGTTGCTATCACTCCTACTCCAGAAACAACTCCGGTCTTGGCAATCGGGCAGAGTCGAGGGAGGAAGAGAAAGAGATCTTCAAAGGGTACCAAGGCTCGGACCCTTGATGGCTCTTCTTCAAGTGGAACCAAGAAAGGTTTCATTACTCCTTCTTCTGACCCAAAAGAGGCTGAATGCTTCTATTGCCACGAAAAAGCTCATTGGAAGCGGAACTGCCCAAAGTACCAGCAAGATGTAAAGGATGGGAAAGTCAAACCCAACCATGCAGGTATTTACACTATCATTTCTAATAACTCACCCCATTCGAAATCTTGGGTCCTTGATACAGGTTGCGGAATTCATATTTGCTGTGACTTGCAGGGACTAGGAAGAAGTGAGAATGTGGAGCAAGGAAGAATAAACTTAATCATGGGGAATAGGAAAGTTACACCTGTCACCAAGATTGGAGTTTATACTTTATCGCTAAGTAGTGGGTTAAATTTAGATTTGAATAAATGTTGTTATTCGCCAGAAATGGCAAGAAATATTATTTCCTTTCATGCATTGTACAAACAAGGTTTCACCTTTTCGTTTGATAATGAAGTTGGTTCGATTAATGCTTTCTTTAATAATGTTCTTTATTTTAAAGCATTACCTTGTGATGGTGTGTATGAAGCTGTATCTATTGTAGATAACTTAGGAAATAATGTTTTGTGTATTGATTCTAATAATAATAACTTGGATAAAGCATCATTATGGCATTGTCGTCTTGGACATATAAGCAAGAAACGCATAGGCCAACTCCAAAAGGATGGAGTCTTGGAGTCGTTTGACCTAAAGTCAAATGATAGTTGTGAATCATGCTTACTTGGAAAAATGACAAAGTCACCCTTCACAGGCTCATGTGAAAGGGGTGAAGGTTTGTTGGACCTTATACACACGGATGTTTGTGGACCATTCAAACATGCCACAAGAGATGCTAATCGTTATTATTTGACTTTTACCGATGATTACAGTAGATATGGATATGTCTACTTAATCAAGCATAAGTTAGAGACTTTCGAGAAGTTTAAGGAATTTAAACAGGAAGTCGAGAATCAATTGGGCAGGAACATTAAGATGCTTCGATCCGATCGGGGTGGTGAGTATCTTAGTTCAGAGTTCCTCGACTATCTAAAGGAATGTGGGATTGTCTCACAATTGACACCTCCCAGGACACCGCAGTTGAATGGTGTGGCTGAGAGGCGTAATCGAACCTTGTTGGACATGGTTCGTTCCATGATGAGTCGAGCTTCGCTACCAATATCATTCTGGGGGTATGCCTTAGAGACTGCCGCCCATATCCTTAATCTAGTCCCTACAAAGAAAGTTGCCAAAACTCCTCACGAGATGTGGACTGGTAAAGTACCTAAACTAGACCACATCAAGATTTGGGGCTGCGAGGCTTTCGTGAGACGCGAGATTCATGATAAGCTCGAACCCCGAAGCGAGAGGTGTATTTTCATCGGCTACCCACAGCATTCCTTTGGTTACCTCTTCTACAGACCTAGTGACAACGTGGTCTTTGTAGCAAGAAGAGGAGTCTTTCGAGAGAGAGAGTTTATAAGCCAAGGAGACAGTGGGAGGAAAGTTGATCTTGAAGAAATTCAAGAGTCAAGTGGTGAAGGAACTTCAAACTCTAGCCCTCAACTTGAGGAGGAAACTCCTGTTGATCCAATTGACGAATCTGTACCTCTGAGGCGTTCCACGAGAGTTAGGAGTGCACCTGAGCATTACTATGGATTCCATATTACTGCAGAAGGTGAGACACTTATTAGTGATGAGACACTAGTAAGTCAAGATGACCCTAACAGCTACGAGGAAGCCATGGAAGGCCCCGAGTCTGCCAAATGGAAAGAGGCTATGGATAGCGAGATACAATCCATGTATGACAATCAAGTTTGGAACTTGGTTGAGAATGTACCAGGTCGAAAGACTGTAGGGTGCAAATGGGTCTTCAAGAAAAAGACCGACATGGATGGTAAAGTACACACTTATAAGGCTAGACTGGTTGCAAAGGGCTTCTCTCAAATTCCTGGAGTGGACTATGATGAGACCTTTTCTCCGGTAGCCAAGATTAAGTCTATTCGGGTTCTGTTAGCCATAGCCGCATTTCATGACTATGAAATTTGGCAAATGGATGTCAAAACCGCTTTCCTTAATGGGAAGTTGGCTGAAGATGTTTACATGAGTCAGCCAGAGGGTTTTGTCAGTAACGAGTACCCTAATAGAGTGTGTAAGCTTGAGAAATCCATTTATGGATTAAAGCAAGCACCTCGCAGATGGAATCTTTGCTTTGATGAAAAGGTCAAGGAATTTGGCTTTTCTAGGAGTGAAGATGAATCTTGTGTATATGTCAAGGCTAGTGGGAGTATAGTTAGCTTTTTGGTATTGTATGTGGATGACATACTACTCATAGGAAACGACATTCCAACCTTGCAGGAAGTAAAGTCCTGGCTTGGAAAGTGTTTCGCTATGAAGGACCTTGGTGAAGCTGCCTATATTTTGGGGATAAGAATCTTGAGAGATCGGAGTAAAAGACTAATTGGACTTAGTCAAAGTACCTACTTGGAGAAGATTCTGAAGAGATTCAGAATGCAAGACTCCAAGAAAGGAGAGTTGCCCATCCAGAGTAGCGCCAAGCTGAGTAAGACACAAAGCCCTAGCACTGAGGCTGAGATAGCAGAAATGAGTCGATTACCTTATGCTTCGGCTGTAGGTTCGATCATGTATGCTATGACGTGTACTCGACCTGATGTAGCCTTTGCCTTGAGCATGGTTAGCAGGTTTCAGGGGAACCCTGGCAAGGCACACTGGATTGAGGTAAAAAATATTCTCAAGTACCTACGAAGGACTAAGGACTGGGTCCTTACCCTCGGTGGAAGTGATGACTTGAGAGTTGTAGGGTATAGTGATGCTAGCTTCCAGACTGATAGGGATAACTTCCGCTCTCAGTCGGGCTGGGTCTTTACCCTAAATGGAGGAGCAATTTCTTGGAAGAGTTCCAAGCAAGAGACAGTGGCAGATTCTACTTGTGAATCAGAGTATATTGCAGCTAGCGAAGCAGCAAAGGAGGCGTTATGGCTGAGAAACTTCATTGGAGACCTTGGAGTTGTACCAGCTATTAAAGAGCCGATGGAAATTTTCTGTGATAGTGAAAGTGCTGTTGCCTTAGCCAAGGAACCAAGGGATCACGGGAGTTCCAGACACATCGACAGAAAATACCATTTCATCAGACATCGGATCGAAGAAGGACTCCTCGTGGCAAAGAGAGTATCATCAGATGAGAATCCGGCAGATCCCCTCACGAAGGGACTGACTCGGGTTAAGCATCTCCAGCATGCTCGGAGCATAGGGCTGAAAGATGATATTAGATTTAGTAGTTAGATAAACTTGAAATTTGTAAAGTGTAATTGACATTTGATGATGAATAAAAGTGTTTATTTATGAGTAAAGTGTTGCTATCTCTTGTCGATCGTTTACTATATTTCTTTTGCATGTTTTGACTTCCAGAATAATTTTGTTTGGTATAACATATTATTCAAACCTCCACAGTCGGTCATATGTCGGAAGTAGGTATGAATCAAGACTGTCATGTTTGGTTGTAGAGGTCTGGGACAAGGCTACAACAATCATGAGTGCTCATAAGTTCTGAGCATTGGACTCAACCCACGCTCACTGGAATCACTTCATGGAATTCTATCTCGAGTGATCGTGAGACGGTAATATCATATAAGTCTTTAAACCTAGAGATATGATTTGTTACTTACGAGTTGGTTATGCATTGATTGTACGAAAAACGCATTGGTAACTCGATGTTATAAAATCGTGCTCTTATGTGTAATTCAATAAGTAGTAGAACAAACATATGAGTCGAAGTTTATCTGTTCCTTCTTGGATTAGAAGCTGATATCTGGGCCCCTCGATGATTTTGTTTTGACCTATGTACCGGGCCCGGTCAGAACTAGATTGATGTGTTCAATAAAGTTCTTTGTCAAACAAATCGGAAATCGGGAAACAAATGTTGGACAATAAGTAAGACATTGTTCCATGTATTTGTCCGACTGATATCTAGAACAGAGGATTATATGATCACTTATCTTAAATGGCGTACCATCATCTTCTCAAGTTTCGAGAAACCTTGTAAAGAGCTACGATTGCTGATCGGTTCCTGAAGTCATACTTGCAGTAATAGTTACTAGACTTATCCAAGTGGGAGACTGTTGGATAAGGTGTCTAAGTCCATAACTATTTCTGGTATGTACTTGACCCGACCCGGCATGGTCCATTTGGGTTGCATGGCACCATGCAATTGGATAAACTAAATGAGAGAAATAATGCTTGGAGATTATTAATATATTATAAGTTCTAATATATTAATAATATTATTTGATTAGTTTGGTCAAGAATTAATTTAGAATTAATTAAGTGATCAAAAGATAACTAATTAAATATATGGGTTGACTAAGTAAATCATCCATATCTTGTATAGTGGGCTAAAAGGCTCCATGGATCATCAAGTTGGGTTCCACCCATAGGATGCTCCATGGATGCTCCATGGGAGTTACAAACCCATGGGTCATGGAAATGAAGAGTCATGACACATTAGGGTTTAATCCTAGATGTGTCAACACTATATAAGAAACATAATCTCCACCAAAATCGTGCACAACAAAGAAAGAGAGGGCTTGGCCGATTTGGAGAAGTGAGTATTCTCTCATAAGTTCTTCCAAGAGCATTTGGTGTTGTGTGAAGCATTTGAGGCATCACCACTTGAGGTGCTAGGCTCACAAGGTTTCAAGGAACACAAGCAACAACAAGGTAAGTTATTCTATCTATACTTTATGTTAAAATTGTTCCCCATGTATGCTAGATAGGATATAACCTTGGAATTCAACTTTGCATGACAAATTAGACAAACATAGATCCAAGGTTATTAGGGTTGCATGTACACTTAGGAAGTGTTAGAATGCTCAAAACCCATCAGATACCCCCAGAAAGACAAGTCGAGTTTCGAATTGACCTTGTGCCAGGAGCTACTCCCATCGCCAAATCGCCCTATAGATTGGCTCCTACGGAGATGCAAGAGTTGTCCAGTCAACTCAGCGAGCTTTTGGATAAAGGATTCATCCGATGCAGTTTCTCACCTTGGGGAGCTCCGGTTCTCTTTGTCAATAAGAAAGACGGTACCTTCAAGATGTGTATCGACTACAGAGAACTTAACAAGCTCATTGTCAAAAACCGTTATCCACTTTCGTGAATTGACGATCTATTTGACCAGCTCGAAGGAGCTAGTTACTTCTCAAAGATAGATGTGCGATCTGGATACCACCAACTCAAAGTCCGGGAGGAGGATATTCCTAAAACCGCCTTATGAAATCGTAACGGACATTATGAGTTTGTTGTGACGCCCTTCGGTCTAACGAATGCTCCTGCCGCATTCATAGATTTAATGAATCGAATCTGCAGACCATTCCTTGATAACTTTTTTATCGTTTTCATCGATGATATCCTCGTCTATTCTCGAAACGAAGAAGAACACCGTTGACATCTCCGACAAACCCTGGAAACCTTGTGAACTGAAAAGTTATACGCAAAACTCTCCAAGTGCGAGTTTTGGCTCCGAAGTGTGAACTTTTTGGGACATGTTGTTAGTCAGGAAGGAATTCATGTGGATCCTTCTAAAATGCAAGCCATCGAAGGATGGGAAATTCCAACAACACCCACAGAAATTCGCCAATTTCTAGGCCTCGCAGGCTACTACAGGATATTCATTCAAAACTTCTCCAAAACAGCAAAGCCACTCACCTCGCTTACACAAAAGGGTGTACCCTTCGAATGGACGGACAAGCAAGAAGCTGCATTCTGAACCCTGAAGTAGGCACTTTGAAGTGCGCCCGTGCTATCGCTACCCGAAGGAACAGAAGACTTTATAGTCTACTGTGATGCGTCAAATTAGGGTTTAGGCTGTGTACTCATGCAGCGTGGAAAGGTGATAGCTTACGCGTCCCGGGAACTAAAGACGTACAAGGTGAATTACACCACTCATGATCTGGAACTGGGAGCAGTGGTCTTCGCCCTGAAGATTTGGAGGCATTACCTTTACGGTACTAAGTGCACCATCTTCACCGACCACAAGAGTCTCCAGCACATCTTGAATCAAAAAGAGCTAAACATGAGGCAACGAAGATGGGTTGAACTGCTAAACGACTACGAGTGTGAAATCAAGTACCAACCAGGCAAGGCTAACGTGGTAGCTGATGCCTTGAGTTGGAAGGAATACTCAAATCGTCGTGTGAAAACTCTCTCGATAACCATCCAATCCCACCTGACCTCGCAAATCAGAACAGCCCAGTCAGATGCCATGAAGGCGGAAAACAGAACAAGCAAAGCGTTAAAGAATCTCGAAGGGAAAGAGGACAAGGCATATTATTTCATGAACCGCATTTGGGTCCCTAAACTTGGGGGATTCAGAGAGGTAGTCATGAATGAAGCCCACAAGACGCGATACTCCATCCATCCAGGTTCAGAAAAAATGTACTTGGATGTTAAGTAACGTTATTGGTAGCCTAATATGAAGGCAGAGATTGCCACTTACGTTAGCAAGTGCCTCACTTGTGCTAAAGTAAAGGTGGAATATCAAAAGCCCTCCGGATTACTACAACAACCAGTAATTCCAGATTGGAAATGGGAAAGGATTACCATGGATTTTGTGACCAAACTACCCAAGTCGATGGATGGTTTGGACACGATCTGGGTAATAGTTGATAGATTTACGAAATCCACCCATTTCCGACCAATAAAAGAATCATACAAGATGGAGCGCCTGACAAGAATCTACATCAAGGAAATCGTGAGACTCCATGGAATATCCGTATCTAACATATCAGATAGAGATAGTAGATTTACTTCACGCTTTTGGCAATCGCTTCAGAAAGCTATGGGAATGCAACTTGACATGAGCATTGCCTACCACCCACAAACGGATGGTCAAAGCGAGCGAACCATCCAAACGCTAGAAGATATGCTTCGCGCGTGTGTAATAGACTTTGGAAAGTTGTGGGATACCCACTTTCCTTTGATCGAGTTCTAATATAACAATAGTTACCACTCGAGTATCAAAGTTGCTCCTTTCGAAGCATTATACGGGCGTAAATGTAGATCACCGCTGTGTTGGGCGAAGGTACGAGACACCTAGCTATCAAGAGGCCAAATTCCAAACAATTCCTTAACGGGATCGGAAATCATACGCGAGATGACCAAGAAGATAATTCAGATCAGGGCCCAATTGCAATCATCACGAGACAGATAAAAGAGCTACGCCGATAAACGACGAAAGCCCTAGGAATTCAGAGTTAGAGATAGGGTTTCACCAAAAGTCTCTCCTTGGAAAGGGGTGATTCGTTTTGGGAAGCGGGGGAAACAGAACCATCGATACGTTGGACCCTTCGAGATTCTTGCCCAAATCGGTCCAGTGGCTTATAGACTACAACTACCCGTTGAGCTCAGTAGTGTACACCCTGTGTTCCACATTTCCAATTTGAAAAAGTTCTTATCCGACGAGACTCTTATCATCCCATTAGAAGAAATTAAAACCAATGAGAATCTTCTGTTCATCTAGGAATCAGTTGAAATCATGGAAAGAGAGGTTAAGCGTACCAAGCACAATCGCATTCCGATTGCGAAAGTTCGATGGAACTCAAGACGCGGACCAGAAATCACATGGGAGCGCGAAGATCAAATGAAGCAGAAGTACCCTCACCTATTCTCACATTCTCAAACCTAGCTTTCGAAAGAATTTCAGAACGAAATTCCCTCTAACGGGGGGGGGGGGGGGGGATGACGTCCCAACTAGGAATTTTGATGCCTTGTAACTACAATAATTATGTCAAGTATGAACCAAAAATGTGAAATCATGTATGATGCTTATTCAATAACAACAAAACTTCATCAAATACTTCATTCAAGCACTTCAAATAGTCAACAAAGATTTGGAAAACCCTTGAAATCCCGGTTTAAGTCCATTTTAAACTAGGATTTCCCTATTGAGCCTAATGGACCAATAAGTTTCCAGTTTAACTATCTTGAACCTAGAACTCTCAAATGGGCCCTAATTGGACCCATATACATGGAACTTAATATTTTGGGCCTTATAAGCCGAAAATGAACTAGGTTATCTTTAATGGGCCTTATTGGACCATAACAAATCTAATTGGCCCTAATGGTTCATAAAAAATCATTCCTTGATTTATTTTGGGCCAAAGATGATCAAATTAAGTCATAATATGGGCTTAAGCATTCAAGGCCCGATTTCTCTTTCTCCTTTCTCCTCTCTCATGGCCTAAACCACAAAACAAAGGAGGAAGGGTTGACTTTAGGAGGTGCAACCTCCTTATTGCACACCATGCACCCATGCATGGACTAACATGTATCTAGACAAGTCACCTCACTCTCTCTCTTCCCCTCTCTCTACTTCTCTCGGTCGAGAGCCTCCCAAAACACACACACATCACAACCACTCTCTCTAAGTCTCTCTAAACTCATCCATTTCTTCATCCAAAAATTCTCTAGGCTTTTGCTTATGTTTCAAGAGATGTTCTCAAGATAATCATCATTCTTTGGTAAGTTTTTACATATCTAAGTTATACAACTCTTCGCTCTTGTAAGATCATTCCTTCTAAACAAGTTTTTGGTGATCACACTCCTAGAGATATGAGTTGTTACCTATGAGTTGGTTGTGCATTGATTACACGTAAACGCATCAGTAACTTGATGTTATAAAACGTGCCTTTGTGTACAATTCAACAAGTAGTAGAACAAGCATATGAGTCGAAGTTAATCTGTTATTTCTAGAAATAGAAGCGATATCTGGGCCCCTTGATGATTTTGTTGTGACCTATGTACCGGCCGGTCATAACTAAATTGATGTTTTCGATTAAGTTCTTTGTCAAACAAATCGAAAATCGGGAAACAAACTGTTGGACAATAAGTACGACGTTGTTCCATGTATTTGTCTGGCTGATATCATGAGAACAGAGGGTTATATGACCACTTATCTAAAATGGCGCTTTATAGTTCAACAGAGTTTTCAAGAGCTATGATTTTTGGATGGTTCCTGAAGTAACATACGGAAATATAGTTATTAGACTTATCCAAGTGGGAGTCTATTGGATAAGGTGTCTAAGTCCATAACATATTTGGTACATACTTGACCCGACCCGGCATGGTCCATTTGGGTTGCATTTCATCCAAACGATGTATGGATAATTTTATGAGAATTGTATACTTACGATTTATTAATATATTATAAGTTATAATATATTAATATGAAGTCATGTTATTTAATTAGTTTTAGTCTTAAAATAATTATGAATTAATTTAAAGATTAAAAAGAAGACTGATTAAATTATGGGCTATTATATTTTATATAGTGTGGACTAATACTCATTTGTTAATGGGCTAAGCTAATATGGAAGTCCATGGATGATCCATGGAGCTTTTAACCCATGGATCCTTGGAAAGGAAAAGACATGGGTTATTAGGGTTTCACCCTAACCATGCACACTATATAAAGAAGCATATGATGCAAGAAATATGGCCCTAAGAGTAGACTCTAGTTGTGTGAGACTTAGTGGTGGCCGATCCCACAAGAAAGTATACTACTCTCTACAAGTTTTCCAAACATTTGTGGTGATTTGTAATTCCATTTGAGGCATTCACACTATTGGTGCTTAGCACTCAAACTCCAAACAATCAACCATCATCAAAAGGTATGTATTTCTACTAGTAGTTTTATGATTCCTAACCCTTATGCTATGCTAGTTAGGAAGAAACCTTGGAAATTATTATTTGCATGTATTTTAGAAGAAAACATAGATCCAAGGTTTATTAGGGTTGCATGCACACTTAGGAAGTGTTAGATTGCTCAAAACCCAACAACATCATCCCTCGTTAGAGTGAATTTCGTCCCAAAATTCAAGAATAAAGGTAAGAGTAAAGGTACAAATCATGGATTTGGAAAAAGATGGGGGTACCTCTATTTCATTGAATCCTCGCGCTCCCAAGTGTATTCAGGTCCCCGCTTGGCATTCTAGCGAACCTTCACTATCGGGATGCGGCTTTGCTTTGTTCGTTTGATCTCCTGGTCCATGATTTCGATTGGTTCTTCCACGAAGTTCAGGTTTTCGTTGATTTCAATTTCTTCAAGAGGGACCGCAAGGTTTTCTTCAGATAGGCATTTCTTGAGATTCGAAACGTGGAAGACAGGGTGAATGTTGCTAAGTTCATGCGGTAGACGAATTTTGTAGGCTATGGGACCAATCCTAGCAAGGATTTCGAATGGTCCTATGTACCTCGGATTTAGCTTTCCACGTTTTTCTAAGCGTATAATGCCTTTCCAGGGTGATACCTTCAACAGGACACGGTCTCCAACCTGGAACTCCAAGGGTTGTCGTCGTTTATCAGTGTAGCTCTTTTGTTTGTCTCGAGAGGCTTTCAATCGTTCTTGGATTTGAATGATCTATTCAGTGGTTTCACGGATGATTTCAGGGCCAGTGAGAGTACTGTCGGGGACTTGTCCCTTGGCTAGCTGCGTGTCGCTCACCTCAGCCCAACACAAAGGGGATCTGCACTTGTGGCCATAGAGGGCTTCAAAAGGCGCATCCTTGATACTGATATGATAACTATTGTTGTAGGAGAATTAAACCAAGGACAAATGGGTATCCCACGATTTCCTGAAGTCGATGACGCATGCTCTCAACATGTCTTCCAAGGTCTGGATGGTTCTCTCACTCTGTCCATCTGTCTGAGGATGATAAGTTGTACTTATGTCCAACTTAGTTCCAAAAGCCTTCTTTAGGGACTGCCAAAATCTAGAAGTGAACCTGCTATCTCGATCAGAGATAATGGACACAGGCACCGTGCAGTCGAACTATCTCTTGGATGTAGATTCATGAGAGCCTTTCTATCTTGAATAATTCTTTGATCGGCATAGAAAGTGAGCAGATTTTGTCAATCGGTCGACTATTACCCAGATGGTGTCGTACCCACTCGGAGATTTAGGTTATTTGGTGATGAAATCCATGGTAATCCTCTCCCACTTCCACTCAGGTATCTCGGGCTGCTGAAGCATGTCACAACTAGGAATTTTGATGCCTTGTACCTACAACAATTATGTCAACTATGAACCAACAATGTGAAAGCATGTATGATGCTTATTCAATAACAATAAAACTTCACCAAATACTTCATTCAAGCACTTCAAATAATCAACAAAGAATTAGAAAACCCTTGAAATCCTGGTTTAAGTCCATTTTGGACTAGGATTTCCTTATTGGGCCTAATGGACCAATAAGTTTCCAATTTAACTATCTTGAACCTAGAACTCTCAAATGAGCGCTAATTGGACCCATATAAATGAAACTTAATATTTTGGGCCTTATAAGCCTAAAATGAACTAGGTTATCTTTAATGGGCCTTATTGGACCGTAAAAAAATCTAATTGGCCCTAATGGATCATAAAAATCATTCCTTCATTTATTTTGGGCCAAAGATGATCAAATTAAGTCATAATATGGGCTTAAGCATTCAAGGCACAATTTTTCTTTCTCCTTTCTCCTCTCTCTCGGCCCAAACCACAAAACAATGGAGGGAGGGTTGACTTTAGGAGGTGCCACCTCCTTATTGATGGGTTTTGAGCATTCTAACACTTCCTAAGTGTACAAGCAACCCTAATAACCTTGGATCTATGTTTGTCTAATTATCATGCAAAGTTGAATTCCAAGGCTATATTCCTATCTAGAATACATGGGGAACAATTTTAACTTGAATGATAGATAGAATAACTCACCTTGTTGTTGCTTGTGTTCCTTGAAACCTTATGAGCCTAGCACCCCAAGTGTGATGCCTCAAATGCTTCACACAACACCAAATGCTCTTGGAAAAACTTATGAGAGAATGCACACTTCTTGAAATTAGCCAAGCCCTCTTGTTTCCTTAGTGTAGCCGATTTGGTGGAGAATGAGATCTTTATATAGTGTTGACACATCTAGGGTTACACCATGTAAACCCTAATGTGTCACGACTCTTCATTTCCATGACCCATGGGTTTGTAACTCCCATGGAGCATCCATGGAGCATCCTATGGGTAGAACCCAACTTGATAATCCATGGAGCCTCTTAGCCCACTATACAAGATATGGATGATTTACATAATCAACACATATATTTAATTAGTTCTCTTTTGATCACTTAATTAATTCTAAATTACTTATTGATCAAACTAATCAAATAATATTGTTAATATATTAGAACTTATAATATATTAATAATCTCCAAGTGTTATTTCTCTCATTTAGTCTATCCAATTGCATGGTGCCATGCAACCCAAATGGACCATGCTGGGTCGGGTCAAGTACATACCAGAAATAGTTATGGACTTAGACACCTTATCCAACAGTCTCCCACTTGGATAAGTCTAATAACTATTACTGCAAGTATGACTTCAGGAATCAATCGGCAATTGTAGCTCTTTTCAAGGTTTCTCGGAACTGAGAAGATGATGGTACGCCATTTAAGATAAGTGATCATATAATCCTCTGTTCTAGATATCAGTTGGACAAATACATGGAACAATGTCTTACTTATTTTCCAACAGTTTGTTTCCCGATTTCCGATTTGTTTGACAAAGAACTTAATTGAACACATCAACTTAGTTCTGACCGGGCCCGGTACATGGGTCAAAACAAAATCATCAAGGGGCCCAGATATCAGCTTCTAATCCAAGAAGGAACACATAAACTTCGGCTCATATGTTTGTTCTACCACTCATTGAATTACACACAAGAGCACGATTTATAACATCGAGTTACCAATTCGTTTTCGTACAATCAATGCATAACCAACTTGTAAGTAACAAATCATATCTCTAGGTTTGAAGACTTATATGATATTACCGTCTCACGATCACTCGAGATAGAATTCCATGAAGTGATTCCAGTGAGCGTGGGTTGAGTCCAATGCTCAGAACTTATGAGCACTCATGATTGTTGTAGCCTTGTCTAACACCTTAGACCTCTGCAACCAATCATGACAGTCTTGATTCATACGTACTTCCGACATATGACCGACTGTGGAGGTTTGAATAATATGTTATACCAAACAAAATTATTCTGGAAGTCAAAACATGCAAAATAAATATAGTAAACGATTGATAAGAGATAGTAACACTTTACTCATAAATAAAACACCTTTTATTCATCATCTAATGTCAATTACACTTTACAAATTTCGAGGTTATCTAACTACTAAATCTAATATCATCCTTCAGCCCTATGCTCCGAGCATGCTGGAGATGCTTAACCTGAGTCAGTCCCTTCGTGAGGGGATCTTCTGGGTTCTCATCCGATGATACCCTCTTTGCCACGAGGAGTCCTTCTTCTATTCGATGTCTAATAAAATAGTATTTTCTGTCGATGTGTCTGGATCTCCCGTGATCCCTTGGTTCCTTGGCTAAGGCAACAGCGCTTTCACTATCACAGAAAATTTCCATTGGCTCTTTAATAGCTGGTACAACTCCAAGGTCTCCGATGAAGTTCTTTAGCCATATAGCCTCCTTTGCCGCCTCACTCGCTGCAATATACTCTGATTCACAAGTGGAATCTGCCACTGTCTCTTGCTTGGAACTCTTCCAAGAAATTGCTCCTCCATTTAGGGTAAAGACCCAGCCTGAATGAGAGTGGAAATTATCCCTATCAGTC
The DNA here is from genome assembly GCF_052625555.1 of Lactuca saligna. Lineage (NCBI taxonomy): Eukaryota > Viridiplantae > Streptophyta > Magnoliopsida > Asterales > Asteraceae > Lactuca > Lactuca saligna. The sequence goes on from NC_136418.1 coordinate 76,630,945, forward strand.
TGGAAGCTAGCATCACTATACCCTACAACTCTCAAGTCATCACTCCCACCGAGGGTAAGGACCCAGTCCTTAGTCCTTCGGAGGTACTTGAGAATATTCTTTACCACAATCCAGTGTGCCTTGCCAGGGTTCCCCTGAAACCTGCTAACCATGCTCAGGACAAAGGCTACATCAGGTCGAGTACACGTCATAGCATACATGATAAATCCTACAGCCGAAGCATAAGGTATTCGACTCATTTCTGCTATCACAGCCTCAGTGCTAGGGCTTTGTGTCTTACTCAATTTGGCGTTACTCTGGATGGGTAACTCTCCTTTCTTGGAGTCCTGCATGCTGAATCTTTTCAGCACCTTATCCAAGTAGGTACTCTGACTAAGTCCAATTAGTCTTTTACTCCGATCTCTCAAGATCCTTATCCTTAAAATATAGGCAGCTTCACCAAGGTCCTTCATAGCGAAACACTTTCCAAGCCATGACTTTACTTCCTGCAGGGTTGGAATGTCGTTTCCTATGAGTAGTATGTCATCCACATACAATACCAAGAAGCTAACTATACTCCCACTAGCCTTGACACACACACAGGATTCATCTTCACTCCTAGAAAAGCCAAATTCCTTGACCTTTTCATCAAAGCAAAGATTCCATCTGCGAGGTGCTTGCTTTAATCCATAAATGGATTTCTCAAGCTAACACACTCTATTAGGGTACTCGTTACTGACAAAACCCTCTGGCTGACTCATGTAAACATCTTCAGCCAACTTTCCATTAAGGAAAGCGGTTTTGACATCCATTTGCCATATTTCATAGTCATGAAATGCAGCTATGGCTAACAGAACCCGAATAGACTTAATCTTGGCTACCGGAGAAAATGTCTCATCATAATCCACTCCAGGAATTTGAGAGAAGCCCTTTGCAACCAGTCTAGCCTTATAAGTGTTTACTTTACCATCCATGTCGGTCTTCTTCTTGAAGACCCATTTGCACCCCACTATCTTACGACCTGGTACATTTCCAACCAAGTTCCAAACTTGATTGTCATACATGGATTGTATCTCGCTATCCATAGCCTCTTTCCATTTAGCAGACTCGGGGCCTGCCATGGCTTCCTCGTAGCTGTTAGGGTCATCTTGACTTACTAGTGTCCCATCACTAATAAGTGTCTCACCTTCTGCAGTAATATGGAATCCATAGTAATGCTCAGGTGCACTCCTAACTCTCGTGGAACATCTCAGAGGTACAGATTCGTCAATTTGCTCAACAGGAGTTTCCTCCTCAAGTTGAGGGCTAGAGTTTGAAGTTCCTTCACCACTTGACTCTTGAATTTCTTCAAGATCAATTTGCCTCCCACTGTCTCCTTGGCTTATAAACTCTCTTTCTCGAAAGACTCCTCTTCTTGCTACAAAGACCACATTGTCACTAGGTCTGAAGAAGAGGTAACCAAAGGATTGTTGTGGGTAGCCGATGAAAATACACCTCTCGCTTCGAGGTTCGAGCTTATCATGAGTCTCGCGTCTCACGAAAGCCTCGCAACCCCAAATCTTGATGTGGTCTAGTTTAGGTACTTTACCAGTCCACATCTCATGAGGAGTTTTGGCAACTTTCTTTGTAGGGACTAGATTAAGGATATGGGCGGCAGTCTCTAAGGCATACCCCCAGAATGAGATTGGTAGCGAAGCTCGACTCATCATGGAATGAACCATGTCTAACAAGGTTCGATTGCGCCTCTCAGCCACACCATTCAACTGCGGTGTCCTGGGAGGTGTCAATTGTGAGACAATCCCACATTCCCTTAGATAGTCGAGGAACTCTGAACTAAGATACTCACCACCTCGATCGGATCGAAGCATCTTAATGTTCCTGCCCAATTGATTCTTGACTTCCTGTTTAAATTCCTTAAACCTCTCGAAAGTCTCTGACTTATGTTTGATTAAGTAGACATATCCATATCTACTGTAATCATCAGTAAAAGTCAAATAATAACGATTAGCATCCCTTGTGGCATGTTTGAATGGTCCACACACATCCGTGTGTATAAGGTCCAACAAACCTTCACCCCTTTCACACGAGCCTGTGAAGGGTGACTTTGTCATTTTTCCAAGTAAGCATGATTCGCAACTATCATTTGACTTTAGGTCAAACGACTCCAAGACTCCATCCTTTTGGAGTTGGCCTATGCATTTCTTGCTTATATGTCCAAGACGACAATTCCATAATGTTGCTTTATCCAAGTTATTATTATTAGGAGAATCAATACACAAAACATCATGTCTTTCGCATCATGTCTTTCGCATCCCCGACGGCCTAAGGTACTTACGATAGTAGCAGGACATAGTGCTCCTCTTCTCTTCGTTCGCTAAGTCTTACGAGTAATCAAAGTAGACGGAATTAGGACGTTATTCAACAGTAATCAAGGTGGTGAAATCAATATTCATTCGATGTGACAATACAAAATTTGTACTCACGTATATCTTTTGACATCGGAAATCATCGGGTTTTACAGGGAAAATCAATACTATTCATTCAGAAATTCTATAACTATAATACAAAACACCCTTTTTACATATATGTTTTGAAATCATTCATGCATCAACTTATGGATCTTCACACTTTGATAAACTGATGTCTTTTCAGAAAATATCGGATTTTCTGGGTTTTACGAACTATACAAATCATTTTATTCACAACTTTGCTTATGAACTCACCAACATTTCATATGTTGACTTTTACCAAAATAACTTGTATTCTCAGGTAACAGATAAGCGGAAGGGTAATACCAAGTACGTTAGAATGTTTTGTTTTGAAAACTCTGAAACAATTTGTGTTATGAATGTGTAATATTTGAAAACAATGTACTGGATGTTAACAATATCAGTTGTAATATATTTATGCATGGTGGTGTTTATTTGATGATTCATGTATATTCATTGTGATGATATTCAATTAAAGTCATGCGAGCCCTTGAACGTTTCCGCCGTCTGGTTCGGGGGTGTGACAGGTTGGTATAAGAGCTCTGTTTATAGTGAACTAGTATATCTAACCACACATTGATATGCAACTATAAACCAAAGAGGGACTAACACAACTCTAAACAAAACAAATAAAACACAACGATAAAACATCTTTGCTTGTGTAAATTAGGAAACAGAACATAATACCAAACCAAACAAGATAATGCTAGCATCTCGGTTAAGCTGGGACTGTTCATAGTTGTATCAAGGAGTGGATGTAGCCTGATCAACTCCATTTCCTCCGAGGTATAACTATCACATCTCCCGAGGAAATCGCGATGGTAGGAAAACCTAAAAACATGCCCCTTTATCACAAAAAAAAAGAGAGAGAGAACATCAACCCAATCTATATAATAATTGAAGTGTTATAGGAGTAATGATAGTTATTCGCATACCTCCTCTCAGTCAACATGGAAGGAGAACACCAGGCCATTCAGTTTCATCAGTTCCTAGTAGCCCACGGGATGATCAAAGATGAGCCTGAGGGAGATCAAGGGGGAGCACACGACGTGGGGCCTGATGAGTACACGGACACTGACTACAAGTTCGATGAGGCTGAGGATGATATGGAGGAAGAACAAGACTCCGGCGAGGACTCTGCCACACCACCTGTCAGCGAGGCACAGTAGCACCATCCCGCCCCACCAGTAAATCCTGCAAGGGAGAATCTCTCCCCAGAAGCTGAGATTGCCGCCCTGTGGCAACAGTTATTCTCCATGGAAGCACAAGCAGTGCGAGCTGAGCATGAGAGGGATGAAGTCATTGGAGAAATGACTGAGATGGCTCAGTTGTTGGCACAACACTTCGGTATATGACCTCATTGTAGTTGTAGTACACTCCATAGAGTGTTAGGAGTAGACTTACCTTACTAGTACTATGATCTATACTATGTACCACCGACTTTATGTTTAAGTGATTACACTACTCATAGAGTCGTTATGCTGCCAAACTTACACCACGTATGTTGCTCTTTCGATCAAAGTTTTCATGTATCAAAGTGCACATAATATTAATGGAAATTTTATATGTTCTATTGTGAAGTTGTAATCTACTATGTTTTATATATCCATGATTGTATGCTAATTTGTGAAATTGCTTAAGTTCGAGCCACACACCTAGTTTATAGGATCACAATCTCACAAAAACCATAGGCACTCAACATATTTCCGTTCCATGATAGAAAGATGCCTCAATGACCAACTCACGGTAACCCTGCGCCAACCCCACCCGAAGTCGACTGAACTGCATCCCAAGCGGTTGTATCTGTTGCAGTCACTGCAGCAATGGCACAAATTCACCAAGGGAACAATGGAGGAGTCAATGGACAAGGGGCTGGAAGTTCGAACAACAGGATCAATCAAGGACCTACCGAAACATGCTCTTAAAAAGATTTCACCAATGCCAAGCCACAAACCTTTAATGGCACGGGTGGAGTGATAACCCTGAAAATATGGATTGAGAAGGTGGAATCGGTGTTCGAAATATGTAGATGCCCCGAGGAGGTGAAAGTGAAGTTTGTCGCGTGCACATTCGTCGACCAGGCTCTCACCTTGTGGAATGGACATATAGAGGCCATGACTATCCCTGTAGCCAACGCTATCCCATGGATGGATCTAAAAGAAATGTTGATGGCTGACTACTGCCCTCGTGGCGAAATCCAGAAGATGGAGCAAGAGCCATGGGATCTCATCATCCGAAACTCTGATATAGATGCATACATATCAAGGTTTATCGAGCTGTCATTACTATGCGCTGGTATGATTATGCCTGAAGGGAAGAAAATCGAACGATTCATCTGGGGATTGACCTCCCCAATTCAAGGAAATGTAATCGCTGCAAAACCTGAAACCTTCGACAGTGCCAAGAGATTGGCCAAGAAACTGTACGACCACAACAACAAAAAGGGCGAGAAGACAACATAAATTGAAGGCAAGAAGGAGAATGACAACAAGAAAGGAAAGAACAACAAGAGAAAAGGGAGACAAGGCCCGGAGTCAAAAAAGAAGCAACAAACAGTGACAGTCATTGTTTTAACCACCCAAGTACCCTTCACACCACATGCTCCAGCCTCAGCTAATCCAAGCACTCCCAAGCAGTATTCTGGGAATCTCCCAAAGTGCAACAAGTGTAATTACCATCATAATGGCAAATGCAAGGGAATGCAATGCACTAGTTGCAATTGGAAGGGTCACACAACAAGGTATTGCAGGACCTATCCTCCCCAGAACCAACCACAAGGAAACAACAACAACAGCAACAACCGCAACAACAACAACAACAACAACAACAACAACAACACCATCAATAGCGGCAATAACATAGGATCAAGCCCCACCTGCTATGGATGTGGAAGGACCAAGCATATCCATCGAAACTGCCCCAACACCAACAACCCCGGAAATGGAGGAACAGGAAGGATGTTAGCTATGGGTCAGGGAGAAGTGGTTTAGGATCCCGTTGTTATTACTGGTACGTTTCTCCTAAATCACACTTATGCATGCATCCTATTTGATACTGGGGCAGAACGAAGTTTTGTGAGCAATAAATTTAAACACTTGTTAAAACAACAACACCAGAAGCTCGATGAAACCTTCACGGTGGAAATGGCTAATGGGAAAACAGAATCCACGAAGGAAATCTATATTGGATGTACCCTAGCCCTAAACCAACATGTCTTTCGAATAAACTTAATGCCTGTTTCCATTAGGAGTTTCGATGTGATTATTGGCATGGATTGGTTAAGCCCCCACCATGCCGAAGTTATGTGTCACGAAAAGGCCGTTCGCCTTCACCTTCCAAATCGCGAAACCCTAATTGTATACGGAGACAAACCCAACACGAACCTTCACCTTATCTCGTGCATTAAGGCACAGAAGTACCTACGAAAGAAGGACTTGACGTTCCTGGCTCATATAGTAGACAAATCCAAGGAAGAGGTCAACATTCAAGACATTCTAGTAGCTTGTGAGTTCCCAGATGTCTTCCCTGATGATCTTTCGGAGATACCCCCAGAAAGACAAGTTGAGTTTCGAATTGACCTTGTGCCAGGAGCTACTCCCATCGCCAAATCGCCCTATAGATTGGCTCCTACGGAGATGCAAGAGTTGTCCAGTCAACTCAGCGAGCTTTTGGATAAAGGATTCATCCGATGCAGTTTCTCACCTTGGGGAGCTCCGGTTCTCTTTGTCAATAAGAAAGACGGTACCTTCAAGATGTGTATCGACTACAGAGAACTTAACAAGCTCATTGTCAAAAACCGTTATCCACTTTCGTGAATTGACGATCTATTTGACCAGCTCGAAGGAGCTAGTTACTTCTCAAAGATAGATGTGCGATCTGGATACCACCAACTCAAAGTCCGGGAGGAGGATATTCCTAAAACCGCCTTATGAAATCGTAACGGACATTATGAATTTGTTGTGACGCCCTTCGGTCTAACGAATGCTCCTGCCGAATTCATGGATTTAATGAATCGAATCTGCAGACCATTCCTTGATAACTTTTTTATCGTTTTCATCGATGATATCCTCGTCTATTCTCGAAACGAAGAAGAACACTATCGACATCTCCGACAAACCCTGGAAACCCTGTGAACTGAAAAGTTATACGCAAAACTCTCCAAGTGCGAGTTTTGGCTCCGAAGTGTGAACTTTTTGGGACATGTTTTTAGTCAGGAAGGAATTCATGTGGATCCTTCTAAAATGCAAGCCATCGAAGGATGGTAAATTCCAACAACACCCACAGAAATTCGCCAATTTCTAGGCCTCGCAGGCTACTACAGGAGATTCATTCAAAACTTCTCCAAAACAGCAAAGCCACTCACCTCGCTTACACAAAAGGGTGTACCCTTCGAATGGACGGACAAGCAAGAAGCTGCATTCTGAACCCTGAAGTAGGCACTCTGAAGTGCGCCCGTGCTATCGCTACCCGAAGGAACAGAAGACTTTATAGTCTACTGTGATGCATCAAATTAGGGTTTAGGCTGTGTACTCATGCAGCGTGGAAAGGTGATAGCTTACGCGTCCCGGGAACTAAAGACGTACAAGGTGAATTACACCACTCATGATCTGGAACTGGGAGCAGTGGTCTTCGCCCTGAAGATTTGGAGGCACTACCTTTACCGTACTAAGTGCACCATCTTCACCGACCACAAGAGTCTCCAGCACATCTTGAATCAAAAAGAGCTAAACATGAGGCAACGAAGATGGGTCGAACTGCTAAACGACTACGAGTGTGAAATCAAGTACCAACCAGGCAAGGCTAACGTGGTAGCTGATGCCTTGAGTTGGAAGGAATACTCAAATCGTCGTGTGAAAACTCTCTCGATAACCATCCAATCCCACCTGACCTCGCAAATCAGAACAGCCCAGTCAGATGCCATGAAGGCGGAAAACAGAACAAGCAAAGCGTTAAAGAATCTCGAAGTGAAAGAGGACAAGGCATATTATTTCATGAACCGCATTTGGGTCCCTAAACTTGGGGGATTCAGAGAGGTAGTCATGAATGAAGCCCACAAGACGCGATACTCCATCCATCCAGGTTCAGAAAAAATGTACTTGGATGTTAAGCAACGTTATTGGTAGCCTAATATGAAGGCAGAGATTGCCACTTACGTTAGCAAGTGCCTCACTTGTGCTAAAGTAAAGGTGGAATATCAAAAGCCCTCCAGATTACTACAACAACCAGTAATTCCAGATTGGAAATGGGAAAGGATTACCATGGATTTTGTGACCAAACTACCCAAGTCGATGGATGGTTTGGACACGATCTGGGTAATAGTTGATAGATTTACGAAATCCACCCATTTCCGACCAATAAAAGAATCATACAAGATGGAGCACCTGACAAGAATCTACATCAAGGAAATCGTGAGACTCCACAGAATATCTGTATCTATCATATCAGATAGAGATAGTAGATTTACTTCACGCTTTTGGCAATCGCTTCAGAAAGCTATGGGAATGCAACTTGACATGAGCATTGCCTACCACCCACAAACGGATGGTCAAAGCGAGCGAACCATCCAAACGCTAGAAGATATGCTTCGCGCGTGTGTAATAGACTTTGGAAAGTTGTGGGATACCCACTTTCCTTTGATCGAGTTCTAATATAACAATAGTTACCACTCGAGTATCAAAGTTGCTCCTTTCGAAGCATTATACGGGTGTAAATGTAGATCACCGCTGTGTTGGGCGGAGGTACGAGACACCTAGCTAGCAAGAGGCCAAATTCCAAACAATTCCTTAACGGGATCGGAAATCATACGCGAGACGACCAAGAAGATAATTCAGATCAGGGCCCAATTGCAATCATCATGAGACAGATAAAAGAGCTACGCCGATAAACGACGAAAGCCCTAGGAATTCAAAGTTAGAGATAGGGTTTCACCAAAAGTCTCTCCTTGGAAAGGGGTGATTCGTTTTGGGAAGCGGGGGAAACTGAACCGTCGATACGTTGGACCCTTCGAGATTCTTGCCCAAATCGGTCCAGTGGCTTATAGACTACAGCTACCCGTTGAGCTCAATAGTGTACACCCTGTGTTCCACATTTCCAATTTGAAAAAGTTCTTATCCGACGAGACTCTCGTCATCCCATTAGAAGAAATTAAAACCAATGAGAATCTTCTGTTCATCTAGGAATCAGTTGAAATCATGGACAGAGAGGTTAAGCGTACCAAGCACAATCGCATTCCGATTGCGAAAGTTCGATGGAACTCAAGACGCGGACCAGAAATCACATGGGAGCGCGAAGATCAAATGAAGCAAAAGTACCCTCACCTATTCTCACATTCTCAAACCTAGCTTTCGAAAGAATTTCAGAACGAAATTCCCTCTAACGGGGGGGGGGGGGGGGGGGGGGGATGACGTCCCAACTAGGAATTTTGATGCCTTGTAACTACAATAATTATGTCAAGTATGAACCAAAAATGTGAAATCATGTATGATGCTTATTCAATAACAACAAAACTTCATCAAATACTTCATTCAAGCACTTCAAATAGTCAACGAAGATTTGGAAAACCCTTGAAATCCCGGTTTAAGTCCATTTTAAACTAGGATTTCCCTATTGAGCCTAATGGACCAATAAGTTTCCAGTTTAACTATCTTGAACCTAGAACTCTCAAATGGGCCCTAATTGGACCCATATACATGAAACTTAATATTTTGGGCCTTATAAGCCGAAAATGAACTAGGTTATCTTTAATGGGCCTTATTGGACCATAACAAATCTAATTGGCCCTAATGGATCATAAAAAATCATTCCTTGATTTATTTTGGGCCAAAGATGATCAAATTAAGTCATAATATGGGCTTAAGCATTCAAGGCCCGATTTCTCTTTCTCCTTTCTCCTCTCTCATGGCCTAAACCACAAAATAAAGGAGGAAGGGTTGACTTTAGGAGGTGCAACCTCCTTATTGCACACCATGCACCCATGCATGGACTAACATGTATCTAGACAAGTCACCTCACTCTCTCTCTTCCCCTCTCTCTACTTCTCTCGGTCGAGAGCCTCCCAAAACACACACACATCACAACCACTCTCTCTAAGTCTCTCTAAACTCATCCATTTCTTCATCCAAAAATTCTCTAGGCTTTTGCTTATGTTTCAAGAGATGTTCTCAAGATAATTATCATTCTTTGTTAAGTTTTTACATATCTAAGTTATACAACTCTTCGCTCTTGTAAGATCATTCCTTCTAAACAAGTTTTTGGTGATCACACTCCTAGAAAACTCTTTAAGTTCGAGATCTTCCAAGAAAGGTTGCTAAAGCCGAAAATCACATCACTTACTTCCATTCTTCTTCAAAAACCGAACCCACAACTCAAGATGAGGTTCATACCCCTCTCTTTTTGGTTTTATGTGTTTTATGGGGGAGAATACAAGAAAATGTGTATATTTATGTGTATGTGTATGTTATGTGTGATTTTATGCATGTATGTGTGTTTTTATGTGTTTTTATGATGAACATGTAACCAAAAATGGGTAATACTCGAGATCTATGACATGAGAAAGGAAAAAAACATGATCTAAGTTATATTACACTAAACAAGTCAAGAATAATAACTTATAAGATTAGGATGAACATATTTCCAACATAAAACCCATTTTTGGGCTTAAATTGTCAAAAATACAAAACTTGGTTTAAAAATTGCCAAGTCACGGTTTCTTAAGGGCCAAAAGAGTCAAATTAGTTTCCATAATTATTTTCTAAATATTAAAATTTTCAAAGGACTTGAAATGTAAATTTTTAGCTTAATGGGCTAATTTTGGGCCTTTTGGCCCAATAAGCCCAAAATTGCGAAACATGACAACTAAAGGGGCTGAAATGAAACTTTCTTCAAAACAGGGGATAAAACGTTTAACAAAACTATTTCAAGGGTCAAAATGCTTTTCATTTCCAAAAAGGATAAAAAAATGTAAAGTTTTTGGATTTCGGGCCAAAATTGTAAAAATTGTGAAAAGTTGGGTTTTAACCGAAAATTACTATTTTAAAAGGACTAAAATAGTTAAAAAATTAAATTTTGAGTTAAAACCGTCATTTCAACAAATTTATGATACAAAGGTGTCAAGAAAATGTTTTAAGGGCTAAAAATGTATTTTCTTTATATAAAGGACTAAACTTGTTATTTTTATAAAAAGATAGGTGTGAAAAGGGTCAAACTTATACTTTTAAACAAATTATTTCATTGAGTCAAAATACAAAAACCATGACTGCTGAAAAATAAAAAGACGAATACACGTTTAACTCCAAATATCGTTACAAACGAATCGATCAGTCTCGAATCGATACCATTACAACAACCGTAAAATCGAACCCTCCAATAATTATACGAAACCTAAGATGACTAAATATTCAAACTTTGGGCTTAGAAGTTTCAAATCATGCTTGTTGGACCTTGCAAGTCCATTAACATGATCTTTGGGCCCAAAGGGATAACGCTTATATGTTACTGGGGCTCCTATGACCCAATTCCATATAAAAGGACTTTCAATAGCTTTTATGTGCTACTGGGCCCTAGTGGCCCATTAGTATTGCTAGTAAGGTCAAAGTAATCAAATGCGAGTTGGACCATCGTGTCTTTCGCATCCCCGACAGCCTAAGGTACTTACGATAGTAGCAGGACATAGTGCTCCTCTTCTCTTCGTTCGCTAAGGCTTACGAGTAATCAAAGTAGACGGAATTAGGATGTTATTCAACAGTAATCAAGGTGGTGAAATCAATATTCATTCGATGTGATGGTACAAAATTTGTAATCACGTATATCTTTTGACATCGGAAAACATCGGATTTTCCGGGGAAAATCAATACTATTCGTTCGGAAATTCTGTAACTATAATACAAAACACCATTTTTACATATATGTTTTGAAATCATTCATGCATCAACTTATGGATCTTCACACTTTGATAAACTAATGACTTTTAAGAAAATATCGGATTTTCTGGTATTTACAAACTATACAAATCATTTTATTCACAACTTTGCTTATGAACTCACCAACATTTCATATGTTGACGTTTTTGCAAAATAACTTGTATTCTCAGGTAACAGATAAGCGGAAGGGTAATACCAAGTACGTTAGAATGTTTTGTTTTGAAAACTCTGAAACAATTTGTGTTATGAATGTGTAATATTTGAAAACAATGTACTGGATGTAAACAACATCATTTGTAATATATTGATGCATTGTGATGTTTATGTTATGATTCATGAATATTCATTCTGATGATATTCATTAAAGTCACGCGAGCCCTTAGACGTTTCCGCTGTCTGTTTTGGGGGTGTGACAAAGCAAACCTAAGGGCTTCTGATATTTGGCCTTCACCTTGGCACAAGTCAGACACTAGCCCACGAAGGTAGCGATCTCGGCTTTCATGTTTGGCCACCAATATAGTTTCTTGAGATCAAGGTACATCTTATCCGATCCTGGGTGAACGGAGTATCTAGTCTTGTGAGCTTCGTTCATGACAACCTCTCTATATCCATCGATCTTTGGTGTCCAGATCCAATTCATGAAATAGTAGACTCCGTCTCCCTTGATCTCTAAGTTTTTCTCCATCCCCCTTAACGCTTCGTCCGCTACGTTCTATGGATTTAGGGCTTCCTGCTGAGCCTATCTGATTTGTGCAGATAAGTGGGAATGGATGGTCATAGTAAGTGCTTTCACACTGCGACCTGAGTTCTCTTTTCGGCTGAGGGCATAAGCTACCACATTGGCCTTTTCGGGATGATAGCGTATTTCACACTCATAATCACAGAGTAGTTCTACCCATCGCTATTGTCTCATGTTTAAGTCTTTCTGCTCGAAGATGTGTTGCAGGCTTTTATGGTTAGTGAAGATCGTACACTTGGTTTCATAGAGGTAATGTCTCCAAATCTTCAGTGCAAAGACCAATGCTCCCAACTCCAGGTCGTGAGTTGTATAATTGACTTCGTGTGCTTTCAGCTGCCTCGATGTCACACCCCGCTAAAGCGGAAACACGAGGCGTGGCAGTATGAAGGGTTTCATAGCAAAAGTTAAAAGACAACACCAACCATAGAATTAAAAATCATTACAAACTTACAATGGGTTGAACAACTTTTACAAGAAATTACAATGGAAAATAGATATACAACACATGCAAATGCTACTAAAAGTGAAGTGTCCCTAAGTGCCACTTACTCGATGATTCCTGAAAAAGCATGTAAAATGAGCGTCAACTATAAAAATAGTTGGTGAGTACTCACAAGTTTAACAAAATAATATTGGTTCATGAGTTGAAATCAAAGTTTTGATAAAAGTTTCCAATAATAAAAGTATATTGCTAGGAGTAAATAAGTTTGTAAACATAGTTCGTTTTTAACATGAGAAATAAAGTATATTGCCCGAATAAGATGCAACATTCATATTTTCATGGAAGATAAAGTTCGTTACTCAAACGAGTAAACAAGTTTCATTGCTAAAAAGAGCTGTCAATTTCGTTGCTACAAGGAGCAAACAATTTCATTGCTAAAACATGTACATAAGTTTCCACTAGTAAAAGTTCGTTGTTGTAATGAAAAATAGAGTTCATTGCTATAATGAGAAACAAAGTTCATTGCTTTAATCAGAAACAAAGCTCATTTCCATATTAAGAAACAAAGTTGATTGCTATTAATGAATACAAGTTTATTGCTATAACGAGAAACGAGTTTGTATGTGTATGAGCAAACAATGAGTCTCAATCAAACCTATGACTGAAGCCCTATCTACATCTATGCTTATCGATCCATAGATGAATATGGTATCATGCCCTCCAGCGATTCGGGCGAGTGAGGAGTTGTCAATTCCTAACAGCGCTATCCATAATGACCATTGGCTCAAAGAGTTAATGGTTAGAGATAAGGGAAAGGCCTTAGTACGATAAGTTCTCATGTTCCGTGTTGCATAGACATACATAAAGAAACATAGCAATACAATAGCAATCATGTTTGATAATAATCAATTTAAATACAACATGCAAATAATAGTTTTTCTGGACATGCTTTTCCACCCCAAAACATAAAAACCGAAAATAGGGGAGTGCGTGAATACTCACAATATGCAAAATATACTAATCAAGTTTATGTAAGTCAATTAAATATAACGAACATAAATAGTTTAGGACATGCTTTTCCACCCCAAAACATTTAAAAACCAAAAATAGGGGAATGATGAATACTCACAATATGCATTGAGATAATGCAATTGGTGCCTTGACTATGCTCCACTTGTATCACTATCGATTCCTACAATAATGGTATTCGCAAGTGACTCTCTAATCGAAATCTAACACTAGTATACATAGTACTACAATAGAATTATGCCAATATTGTGTCAAAATTTAATATCGATAAGTTACAAACATTTTTCTATGGAAATTAAGTTTCAAATAATCAATTGTTATATAACAATTTAAGTGGAAAATTTCCATTATTGAAATGTTAATATTTAACATTTTAGAGGTGTTCCAATGGTTAAATATTCAAAACTAAATCAATTTAATTCTAAAATATCCCAAATTTTGCATTTCAGTTTTAATTGAAGTCAAAGACCTCAAGATAAATTTTCTTGAATTTTTGAGTTGTCTAACTATTTTTCACCATTTTAGTTTCTTGAATAACCATAAATTCATGAAAAATAGCAATGAGTTAAGAAAATTCCCCAAACTTTTTATATTACTGTTATTAAACATTACTAAGCTGGGAAAAATATAAAAATGGATTTTCAAGATGTTTAATTATATTTTATGATTTTTGAGCATTTATTCCAATAAAAATTAAAATAAATAGAAAACAGTTTCCAAAATTACCCAAGCTTTTTATTTAACTGTTATTATACATAACTAGGCTGGCAAAAATATAAAAGATATTTTTCAGTGGGTATTTCTATTTTTCCTTGTTTTATTCCTTTAATTAATCATTAATTGAAGAAATAATATTAAACAGTTAAAATAAATTACCAAAAATTTTTGTAACATCATTTACAGTATAAATAACCTGGGAAAAATACCAAAAGTGGTTTTCATTTTGTATAATCCGGTTTTGGGTATTTATGTGTATTTAACTGTATTTAAGTGCAGTTAACTTTAGAAAATAAGAGAAAAATAGTTTACAGTGGAGAAAAACCCTCAAAAATTTTATGTAACCTCCTACTGTACAACATAATGTTCTGGTAAATTTTCATGAATTTTGAATAATCAGAACTATTTTTCCTATTTTTAGACCATTATAAATACCGAAAACTGGGAAAAATAGTAAGGCATGATGAAAAATTTTCAAATTATTTTTTTGAGTCACTCATCATAGGTAAGGTATGCGAAAATTGTTAGATAAAAATTTTCACATTCTCTAAAGTGGTTTTGTGATTTATTAGACCCTAACAAAAAGAAAATCGGAAATCATACCAAACTGCAACAAAAATTGATGAAATTTAGTGAGGGGTCATTATTCATCCTAAGGGTCATCCATGAATTTATTCCGGATTTATTGACCTCTGGAAGAATTTTATGTTATTTATGCCCTCGGTTTTAGCAATAATTTTAATAAATCAAAGAAATAATAAAAGCTCTTGGTATTTTACATATAATCACATGCATGTGAGGGCTTTCAAAAGGAAAAATGTTCAAAATTTATTCAGAAGAGAAATAGGGGTAATGAACCCAAACAAGTTAAGAAATGTTGCATGCAATGGTGCATGAGATGTATATGTGGCTGAAGTTCATGAATTTCAGTATCCCATTCAGTGAGGTTTTAAGCCACGAAATTTCAGACATCATTCACTGGATATGTTAGGTTTCTAAAGTATTTTTCTCTAGATTTATGGTTGGGTTTAAGGCCATTGATCATGCAAGGCAAACATGGTGATCACAGAAAAAGAGCTGTTTGCGCAACCATTTTGTTAAAATTGCCAAAAATCGGATATTTAATATTTTACAGTGAGACCAGCTGGGTTTGAAATTTAACTCAAAATATAATATTTCAGAAAAATAATCACGAAATTTGGTTAATAACTGAATGAGATATGGCAGTTTAAAGTCATGTAAAGAAATCTGGTAGATTGCATGCATGATGATTGGTTAGAAAAGTGAGTTTTCATCATTTCCTTGAGTAAATCTTTTGAAATATTTTAAATAAATCATGATAACCTTATATTCGAGTTATGTTTCCATAGATCAAAAGATTAAAACTTATCAAAATGTATACATTCATTTATGAACAAAAATTTGTTTCTCAAAAACTCTTAACTTGAGTTTGATGTTTTAATCCTTAAAATCGATTTTTGCACTAAGATGATGAACATGAAACCTTGTTTATCATACATGCATGGTGTTGAAATACATCCATGATGTTCTAAAAACCATTTTAACAAAAAGAAAACAAGTTTGAAGAAGATGAAGAAGAAGAATAAGGAGAAAGTATAAGAAAATAGCAAAACTTAAAGGAAAAGTGAAGTAGAATGAAAGAAAATTCGGGATTACCTTCAAGATTACTTCAAATGATGAATATTTAGAGTTTAAGGTGTGTTCTTGGAGCCATTTCTCTATAACATTTCTTGGTTAGAGTGAGGGGAAGAGAGAAAATGTGATGATGATAAAGAGTGTGAGAGAGAATGAGGAGGTGAAGTGTGGAGAGGTGAGAAATGATTCAAATTTTGGGGAAGAGAGATAATGGGAGAGAGAGGACGAATTTTAGGGGGGGGGCAAGGCTCCCTCTCTCTTGTTTCTTTTATAAAATTTTATATCTTTTATAAAAATGTCCAACTTTTTATAAAATGTGCACCTTAACCTAGTTTTTTTGCATAAAACTCTTGATTTTTGAATTATAAATCAAGGTTAAATTTTAATAACTAAATCTTTATTTTCATTGATTGTATTTCATAATAATTATTATGATAAGATAATATTATAAGTTTCATTATTATTTTTCTAGGATTTTTAAGGTTCAAGTTTATAAATATGAGTTTTTAGGGCTTTTAGGGATTTTCGGATTTTGCTAAACTTTAGATATCTAGGTAAGTTGAATCTTTGAGACATCAAATTATTTTTGTGTTTCCTAATTCTTATTCAAGTTAGAAATAATGTTTGTAATTTAGTTTTATCGGTTTATTGGCATTTTATGTAGTGATTCCGAGATTCAAGCGAAATTGAGGAATCAAGTATACTAGTCCTAGTCTTCAACTTTGACTTAAGTTTCTATGAGACTTTGAACTCACTTCTACTTCTAGGTCAAGTGCATGATGTGTGCATATGATTCATGAAATGTTGTTCGAGTCAAAGAGTAACCCGAATATGGATAGTCACTACAGTTAAGTAGTTGTAGAATTCACATACCAATGTGAAATCCAAGCACATTATCCATTGTCTCTATCTGTTTCCAAGATTCTACTAGGTTATAACTTAGCTTCTAGTTACTAAGTCTAATATGTGTAGTGCCTATATGTGTAACTAAGTTTATTCAAATCTAGAACTAACTCGAATTTTGACGGTTGTCACAGTCTCCCCCGGTTGAAAGAATTTCGTCCCGAAATTCAATTCGTGACACATTCTATTAGAACTCAGCCGAATACAATTGTATAATTGGAGAGTTGGTGACCTGAAGAGATCTTTGATTATTTTGGGTTAATTCCTCAAGGGAAGAGCCCAACTATTTAGCTATAATCAAATTAATGTTTCCCCTAATTTGAGTTCTACAGTCTAGATTGCGAGAAATTAGGATCATGGAAATCATGATCCAACCATGGTGACCTAGTTGAAAAAGATCATGTAGTTAGATATTATCTGAATTTAGAGAGCGGTATAAGTTTTGCTAAATCACCAACTGCACTGAGCGTTAAGTCCGCGTTGAGGCTTAAGCCACATTCTAAATTAGCACTAAGTGTAAATATATCGCCTGATAAAGAAGAGATTAGGAACAATTTGTTCACTTCCGGTTTGGCTACTAAATATGGAAAATATGTATAGTCTGAAATAATAAGGTGTAGCACGAATAAAAAAGAAGTGATCGAGAGTGAGTTCCTAAAAATACACATTAAGGGTAAGCAACGAGGTTTTGGTACACCTCAAATGTAAAGGCTATTTAAGTGTCGTCTATAAAATAAGTTACGAATCGATCGAGGATTTTTGAGGCAACATTTACTACCACGGTTACTCTTACTATAATAAAACAATATTTGAAGAGTATATATATTTAGAAAGTCATCGTTGCAAGGGAGGCGATGCAAGTTTATGATAAAATAAATCACCTTGTCTAGATAACAATTTGAGTGATTAGAAATGATAAGTAATCTCACTATTATCAAAATGTGTAATAATTCCAAGATAATGTAGATACATGTGTGGCGATCAAATAAAGTAGTAAAATAATATAAAGATTAATCAAGGTTAAAGGTTTAAGTCATCAATGAGGGAATTTATATAGAAATATTCATATTAAACTTTCAAGAAGTTATCCAACTGTCTAAGTCAGGACAAATTCAAGTTTACGAGGAGTCCGAATACTTATGAAAACAAGTTTGAGAGTTTAGGAACTCACTGAAAATTGCAAAGTAAAATGCTATTTTAAGAAATGTGTAAAATGTTGATCTTTGGAAATAGTGCATTCTTAGTTTAGTGGTTCTACGAAAACAATCATTTAGAGAATAGATAATCGTCAAATTCAAAACTTTTGATGTATTGAAAGAAAAGAAAAACATAAGGAAACATATCATTCACATATAATTTCTGAATATAGAAAAATGATAAGCATAAGAGTATTCATCTTGTGCATTAATTATAATGAAAAATTCAATGAAAATTGCATTTTAAATCAAGTTTCCGACTTTAAAACGAAAGAGCAAATGTGAATAAGGATTACTTGTTTAAGAGTAGATTTCAAAATATAAATAAAAAGTATATGATAAATGACGTATTTGGATATGTCAAAGCTGACTAAATAAAAGGTATGCCTCATGAATATACACGTATTAATCGCTCAAAAAGAAAGGGTAGACTTCTAGTCTTTATATATACGAATATGATACCAGGAGAAGCAAAATAGACAGAAACAAAGTTAGACAATGTATTATGTTAACATTATGGCGTGCGAGATCTAAAATCAGAAGAAGAGCGAGAAATAAAGTTCGGGGGAAAGAAAAGGAAGATTGCAACAATTATTACTATTGTTAAATTCAAAGAACAATACATATATGTATATTTAAAAACAGGTTGAGAGATAATTCAGACTTAAATATTCGATGTATGTTGATTAAATAGATGTGTAGGAGTTCTAAAGTATTTTCTAAGTTTTGCTAAAAATTCATAAGTTATCTATTAAGTTAAACTCCATTTGTGAAAAAGAGGAAGCACTACAACTGGTAATTGAAAATCTGACAGTCTTGACCCTTTTAGGCTTAAGTCTAACAATGGTTAAAACGGATAAGGTAAAACTCGGTATACTTAAAACAATAACTTCGCGTTGTCGAAAGCGCATCACTGGAAATTTAAAAATGAACACTAAATTCTCAAATGCTATAATTTAAAAAAAACTTCATAGATTATAAAACTATATTGAAGCAAAATGCACAAATAAGGTTTGTTTTGAATAACAAGCATTAGATATGTCTTATAAACATGTTTGAAGTAGACATTTGCATAAATATCATCTTGTGTTTTCGAGAAAACACATTAAAGTAAATTACAATGTCTAAAAGAGAAAGCGGTTAAATGTGTCAAAGCAAAAGTGTTTTGAAGATTCAATGAAGCTTTTACACATACTATGAATTTTAATGTCATATGTTTAAGTTTTATAACATAGGGTTAAAACACTTTCATAAAAGAAAATGTTTGTAAGTTTTTCGAAAACGTGCCAAAATGGTAAGCAAGGTTTAAAATGGTTTATATGCCCTCAAAAGCACATATATCCATTGAAATGGATTTGAAATCAAATTGAAATAGCAAGGTTAAAAACCAATATTGGTTAAGTTGAGTTTTGGAGAAAAGCATTAAATTAAAGCAAGTTGTCAAAAGAGTTTTAGCGAGAATATGGCTTAAATTATTATGAAATGTCTACTAAGTTGAACGAAGTGGATATAAAATATTTTATCGATGATAAATAAAACTGGTGAAACGAAATAACTTTTCGATGGAAGATTAAGAAGTAAGGAATAAGTATGTTAGTGTAGCTGATCGTACCTAAATACTAATGCGAGTCTTAGGCGAGTGCCGATGTATTTTCCCCGAGATAAAGGATAAGAAAAATTGTTAGTAAAACGTTTTATGGTGTCAATGCAGTTTATGACCTTTTATAGAGGTCAAAGGGATATCATTTGTTAAGTTTCAAGCTCAAGGCGGAAACAACCTAAAGATAAATTCGTAGCGTAGTAGAGAAGTCTCACGTATGGGTTAAACCTCCGTGTCTCCTTGTGAGCCGAATCCGGAATGCCCACCATTGGTATCCAAGTAATTACTTAGTGGCGACTCATCTACCTCCTTATGTGATGCTCCAATTACCATTTGTGTCGATATCGAAATAGTTTTTGCTAGTTGTAAGTCTAATATGAAGACGATGAAGAGGTATTGAGGAATAATTGGAATAGCTTTTGACTTATGATTATTACTAGTGTATATCTAGCTACTAACGTTACATCTAAAGTCAATAGCTACCAAGGAATACCCATTCTCAACACTACGTGCATTGCTCCTAGAGTGGCTAGTGATATAACCTAAGTGGTTAACCTAGCACTTGATAAGGGATAGGAATATTTCTAAATAAAGACATTATGGTAAAAGTGCACTTAGTTTCTAAGTGTACCTAGATGAATGCCTATAATATGCAATGCCCGTACGCACACCGAAAAATTTTGTTGTTCAAAGTTCAAGCTGAAAATCGTTTTGAACATAATTCTACTATAATAGTTTCAAGCATAACATTAAGTTTCCTTAATTAAGCATAGTTGGCCAGGCTATACTTAATTAAAGTCCAATAATGCGTACTCAAATTAGTCATACTAGTAGTATGTTCAGTATTTTAAAAACGTTTAGAATTTTTTTTTGGCTATAGTTGTGGTTTTCCAAAGGAAAACTGGTATTCTCTATAACCTTCGGCTCTGATACCATTTCCTGTCACACCCCGCAAAAGCGGAAACACGAGGCGTGGTAGTATAAAGGGTTTCATAGCAAAAGTTAAAAGACAACACCAACCATAGAATTAAAAATCATTAAAAATTTACAATGGGTTTGAACAACATTTACAAGAAATTACAATGAAAATAGATATACAACACATGCGAATGCTCCTAAAAGTGAAGTGTCCCTAAGTGCCACTTACTCGATGATTCCTGAAAAAGCATGTAAAACGAGCGTCAACTATAAAAATAGTTGGTGAGTACTCACAAGTTTAACAAAATAATATTGGTTCATGAGTCGAAATCAAAGTTTTGATAAAAGTTTCCAATAATACAAGTATATTGCTAGGAGTAAATAAGTTTGTAAACACAATTCGTTTTTATCATGAGAAATAAAGTATATTGCCCGAATAAGATGCAACATTCATATTTTCATGGAAGATAAAGTTCGTTACTCAAACGAGTAAACAAGTTTCATTGCTAAAATGAGCTGTCAATTTCGTTGCTACAAGGAGCAAACAATTTCATTGCTAAAACATGTATATAAGTTTCCACTAGTAAAAGTTCGTTGTTGTAATGAGAAATAGAGTTCATTGCTTTAATCAGAAACAAAGCTCATTGCCATATTAAGAAACAAAGTTGATTGCTATTAATGAATACAAGTTTATTGCTATAACGAGAAACGAGTTTGAATGTGTATGAGCAAACAATGAGTCTCAACCAAACCTATGATTGAAGCCCTATCGAGATCTATGCTTATCGTTCCATAGATGAATATGGTATCATGCCCTCCAGCGATTCGGGCGAGTGAGGAGTTGTCAATTCCTAACAGCGCTATCCATAATGACCATTGGCTCAAAGAGTTAATGGTTAGAGATAAGGGAAGGGCCTTAGTACGATAAGTTCTCATGTTCCGTGTTTCATAGACATGCATAAAGAAACATAGCAATACAATAGCAATCATGTTTGATAATAATCAATTTAAATACAACATGCAAACAATAGTTTTTCTGGATATGCTTTTCCACCCCAAAACATAAAAACCGAAAATAGGGGAGTGCGTGAATACTCACAATATGCAAAATATAGGAATCAAGTTTATGTGAGTCAATTAAATATAACGAACATAAATAGTTTAGGACATGCTTTTCCACCCCAGAACATTTAAAAACCAAAAATAGGGGAATGATGAATACTCACAATATGCATTGAGATGATGCAATTGGTGAGTCTCTAATTGAAATCTAACACTAGTATACATAGTACTACAATAGAATTATGCCAATATTGTGTCAAAATTTAATACCGATAAGTTACAAACATTTTTCTGTGGAAATTAAGTTTGAAAGAATCAATTGTTATATAACAATTTAAGTGGAAAATTTCCATTATTGAAATGTTAATATTTAACATTTTAGAGGTGTTCCAATGGTTTGAGTTCTCTAACTATTTTTCAAACTTTGCATTTCAGTTTTAATTGAAGTCAATGACCTCAAGATAAATTTTCTTGAATTTTTGAGTTCTCTAACTATTTTTCACCATTTTAATTTCTTGAATAACCATAAATGTATGAAAAATAGCAATGAGTTAAGAAAATTCCCCAAACTTTTTATATTACTTTTATTAAACATTACTAAGCTGGGAAAAATATAGAAATGGATTTCCAAGATGTTTAATTATATTTTATGATTTTTGAGCATTTATTCCAATAAAAATTGAAATAAATAGAAAACAATTTCCAAAATTACCCAAACTTTTTATTTAACTGTTATTATACATAACTAGGCTGGGAAAAATATAAAAGATATTTTTCCTTGTTTTATTCCTTTAATTAATCATTAATTGAAGAAATAATATTAAACAGTTAAAATAAATTACCAAAAAATTTTGTAACATCATTTATAGTATAAATAACCTGGGAAAAATACCAAAAGTGGTTTTCATTTTGTATAATCCGGTTTTGGGTATTTATGTGTATTTAACTGTATTTAAGTGCAGTTAACTTTAGAAAATAAGAGAAAAATAGTTTACAGTGGAGAAAAACCCTCAAAATTTTTATGTAACCTCCTACTGTATAACATAATGTTCTGGTAAATTTTCATGAATTTTGAATAATCAGAACTATTTTTCCTATTTTTAGACCATTATAATTACCGAAAACTGGGAAAAATAGTAAGGCATGATTAAAAATTTTGAAATTATTTTTTTGAGTCACTCATCACAGGTAAGGTATGCGAAAATTGTTAGATAAACATTTTCACATTCTCTAAAGTGGTTTTGTGATTTATTAGACCCTAATAAAAAGAAAATCGGAAATCATACCAAACTGCAACAAAAATTGATGAAATTTAGTGAGGGGTCATTATTCATCATAAGGGTCATCCATGAATTTATTCCGGATTTATTGACCTCTGGAAGAATTTTATGTGATTTATGCCCTTGGTTTTAGCAATAATTTTAATAAATCAAAGAAATAATAAAAGCTCTTGGTATTTTACATATTATCACATGCATGTGAGGGCTTTCAAAAGGAAAAATGTTCAAAATTTATTCAGAAGAGAAATAGGGGTAATGAACCCAAACAAGTTAAGAAATGTTGCATGCAATGGTGCATGAGATGTATATGTGGCTGAAGTTCATGAATTTCAGTATCCCATTCAGTGAGGTTTTAAGCCACGAAATTTCAGACATCATTCACTGGATATGTTAGGTTTCTAAAGTATTTTTCTCTAGATTTATGGTTGGGTTTAAGGCCATTGATCATGCAAGGCAAACATGGTGATCACAGAAAAAGAGCTGTTTGCGCAACCATTTTGTTAAAATTGCCAAAAATCGGATATTTAATATTTTACAGTGAGACCAGCTGGGTTTGAAATTTAACTCAAAATATTATATTTCAGAAAAATAATCACGAAATTTGGTTAATAACTGAATGAGATATGGCAGTTTAAAGTCATGTAAAGAAATCTGGCAGATTGCATGCATGATGATTGGTTAGAAAAGTGAGTTTTCATCATTTCCTTGAGTAAATCTTTTGAAATATTTTAAATAAATCATGATAACCTTATATTCGAGTTATGTTTCCATAGATCAAAAGATTAAAACTTATCAAAATGTATACATTCATTTATGAACAAAAATTTGTTTCTCAAAAACTCTTAACTTGAGTTTGATGTTTTAATCCTTAAAATCGATTTTTGCACTAAGATGATGAACATGCAACCTTGTTTATCATACATGCATGGTGTCAAAACACATCCATGATGTTCTAAAAACCATTTTAACAAAAAGAAAACAAGTTTGAAGAAGATGAAGAAGAAGAATAAGGAGAAAGTATAAGAAAATAGCAAAACTTAAAGGAAAAGTGAAGTAGAATGAAAGAAAATTCGGGATTACCTTCAAGATTACTTCAAATGATGAATATTTAGAGTTTAAGGTGTGTTCTTGGAGCCATTTCTCTATAACATTTCTTGGTTATAGTGAGGGGAAGAGAGAAAATGTGATGATGATAAAGAGTGTGAGAGAGAATGAGGAGGTGAAGTGTGGAGAGGTGAGAAATGATTCAAATTTTGGGGAAGAGAGATAATGGGAGAGAGAGGACGAATTTTAGGGGGGGGGGGAGGGGAAGGCTCCCTCTCTCTTGTTTCTTTTATAAAATTTTATATCTTTTATAAAAATGTCCAACTTTTTATAAAATGTGCACCTTAACCTAGTTTTCATGCATAAAACTCTTGATTTTTGAATTATAAATCAAGGTTAAATTTTAATAACTAAATCTTTATTTTTATTGATTGTATTTCATAATAATTATTATGATAAGATAATATTATAAGTTTCATAATTATTTTTATAGGATTTTTAAGGTTAAAGTTTATAAATATGAGTTTTTAGGGCTTTTAGGGTTTTTTGGATTTTGCTAAACTTTAGATATCTAGGTAAGTTGAATCTTTGAGACATCAAATTATTTTTGTGTTTCCTAACTCTTATTCAAGTTAGAAATAATGTTTGTAATTTATTTTTATCAGTTTATTGGCATTCTATGTAGTGATTCCGAGATTCAAGCGAAATTGAGGAATCAAGTATACTAGTCCTAGTCTTCAACTTTGACGTAAGTTTCTAGGAGACTTTGAACTCACTTCTACTTCTAGGTCAAGTGCATGATGTGTGCATATGATTCATGAAATGTTGTTCGAGTCAAAGAGTAACCCGAATATGGATAGTCACTACAGTTAAGTAGTTGTAGAATTCACATACCAATGTGAAATCCAAGCACATTATCCATTGTCTCTATCTGTTTCCAAGCTTCTACTAGGTTATAACTTAGCTTCTAGTTACTAAGTCTAATATGTGTAGTGCCTATATGTGTAACTAAGTTTATTCAAATCTAGAACTAACTCAAATTTTGACGGTTGTCACACTCGAGGCATAAGCAATAACCTTTCCTCACTGCATAAGCACACAGCCTAAGCCCTGGTTGGATGCATCAAAGTAGACAACAAAGTCCTCCATCCTTTCAGGCAGAGACAGGATAGGTGTGCTGCACAAGGCTCACTACAATGTTTGGAATGCAATGTCTTGATTTTCAATCCAACAAAAGGGTACACCTTTCTGAGTCAGAGTGGTTAAGGGTTTGGCAATTCTGGAGAAATTCTGAATGAATCGATGATAATAGCCAGCAAGACCCAAGAATTGACGAATTTACGTGGGTGTCTTCGATGCTGACCAATTCTCTATCGCTTTGATTTTGGACGGGTCCACGTGTATGCCTTCCTCACATACCACGTGACCTAAGAAGGTTACTTTTTGAATCCAGAATTCACACTTGGAGAATTTAGCGTATAGCCTCTCTGTGCTTAGAGTTTTCAACACTAATCTCAAATGATGTTTGTGATCTTCCTCGCTTCTGGAATAAACAAGTATATCATCGATGAACACGATAACGAACTTGTCAAAGAAAGGACGGAACACCCAATTCATCAGGTCCATAAATACTTCCGGTGTGTTGGTTAGACTGAGGGGCATTACTATGAATTCGTAGTGACCATATCGAGTCAGGAATGTTGTTTTAGGAACATCACCCTTGTGGACTCGTAGCTGATGGTACCCTGATCTAAGGTCTATTTTGGAGAAATAGTTGGCTCCTTGAAGCTGGTTGAAAAGGTCATCGATTCGAGGAAGAGGATAACGGTTTTTGATGGTGAGCTTGTTCAGTTTGCGGTAGTCAATGCACATCCGAAAAGATCCATCCTTCTTTTTCACAAATAAAATCGAGGCTACCTAGGGTGAGGAACTCGGTCTGATGACTCCTTTGCTGAGTAGCTCATTGAGTTGGTTGGAAAATTCTTGCATTTCTGTCGGCGCTAAGCGATATAGGGACTCAGCTACGAGGTTAGCTCCGGGGATTAAGTCGATGCAAAACTCGACTTGGCACTCGGGAGGAATTCCCGGAAGCTCTTCAGAAAAGACATCAGGAAAATTGCAGACTTTGGGGATGCTCTCGAGTTCTTTAATTTCATGTTTCTCATTTATCACATGGGCTAGTAATGCATGGCACTCCTTTCGTAGAGGTTTTTGGGCTTTGATGCACAAAATGATTTGAAGGCTGGAGCTAAGTTTATCACCATAGATCATGAGGGTTTCGCTAGAGAGGAGATTGAGACGCATAGATTTTTTTGTAACAAAGGATATCAACATGATTGGGGCTCAGCTAATCCATACCAATGATGACATGGAAGCTTTTTATGGAGACTGGCATAAGGTCAATGGGAAAAGAATGATCGTTGAAGGTAAGGGTGTAGCATATAAATATGTCGTTAGTGTTCTCTTTCTCATTGTTAGCCATTTCGACGGTAAATGTTTTGGTTAATGGTTGAGGTTTATGTTTAAGAAGATGTTTGAATGAATGGCTAACAAAAATTCTTTCCACACCAATATATATATATATATATATATATATATATATATATATATATATATCTTATTCCTATAAAATCAACTGTTAGCAAACAATATATAGATATATTTTCGATTTGGATATCTATTAAAACTCTTACCTAAACTGACCCACCCCAAATCGATCCTCACAAATCCTAGTTTACGAATATCATGAAGAATTGTGAGAACAAAGATCTGATTGCGCAGGGACAAGACTTGAAAACTCAAACCTTGACTTAATGCTTAAGATCAATGTCAACTTCTGATTAGGTGTTCTAGTCAAGTCTGGCAAGACCAGTCGAGACTGAAGATGACAATCAACAAAGTACTTCATGTATTAAATATAGAACAATGAGTATAATCAAAGTAATGACAATAAATAAACAAGTAGAGTGTTTGAAAGAGTTTGATTTGAGAGAAAAGTGCAAGTGAAGTAAAGTCAAATACATCTATCTTTGGAGCAACAATTTGTCGCTTACTCTTGTCATTAAACACTCCTTATATAGAAAAAGGAGTTACAACATGCATACCAAGATGAATACTAAGGACTGGATAAAATTATAATTCCTGACATTCTGATTATCCATTTTGACAAAATAAGCTTATTCCTATGTAAGGTTAAATCAAGAAAAATGACAAGAATAATTAATGCAGACAGATTCATTATCTCGTCAAGGACTCGAAAGAAGTCCTACTTGTTTGTTTTTCTTTAAAGATAGACAAATCCTAGCACTGGTTCATTAGTGGGTCCCTTTGCCAATATCTCTGTTTCTGGCAGCTTGAAGTCAATTTTGGCTAAGTATTTCTTGGTTTTCAACAAATGTGCCAATTCAAAGTCGCACTGGCAAAATTCAGCAACGTAATGTTCGAGGAATCTGAAAGAAACATGGTACGCTCCCATTCTAAGATCATTCGCTTGATGGTTTCTGAAGTGTGCAACAATCGTCAAAATATCATTTGGGTTGATTGTAGGGAAGTCAGGGTCAATGATGGTTTTCTGAATTGGTTTGTTCTAGAAGATGTGGTATTGGAACAACACACAATTAAGTTCGAATTTGGTCAAGATTTTCCTTCCGAACCTAGAAAATTTTATGATCCTTTTCCCATACCAGACTTATTTTTGAGGAAGTGTTTTCTTAGAGTAAACGGTCTTCAATCATTCATGTTCAGTTCTGATGATCATCTGTGGATCATCTTCTGGGTGGAGAAGAGCAAACTTTGTGTAAAACATGTTGTAAGGAGAGAGTGAGAGAGAGAGAGAGGCAGATCAATCGGGTCTGAGTCTTGATTGGAAAGATCATAGCACATAAAAGCACTATGTCTACATCTTGTAAGATCCCATCTCTACAAAGAGGAGAGATCTTGTCACACCCCCAAACCAGAACGGCGGAAACGTCCCGTGGTGGATGACTTCCTGTACAATATCATAACAACGAATATAATAGTGAAGAAAGAAAACACAACCATCATCAATATAATTTAAAGAGTTACATCATAGAGTAAGTTTACATGTTTCAAAATCAATTACATCATGATGACAAAATAAGTTTTGAATTTAACGCCTTAGCTTCTCGTGCTCGAAAGTAGTTGATTACCTGTTTAGTGATTTCCTGAGAATACAAGTTGTTTGAAAAAGTGTCAACACAAAGGTTGGTGAGTTCGTAAGAGGTTTAATTGAGAAATAAACTGTTTTCCTTGTAAAAGCAATTAAGTTGTTCCAGAAAATCCGATATTTTCCGTAAAGAGTGAATTGAAAGTTTCTATGTTATGAAATAGTGCATCCTAAAATTCCCTATAGTTTCCTTCTATAATCTCCAGGTATATATAAGTTATATAAAATTAAAGTTAGATAAAACGTCGAATGTAATGGGTCTGCCCTAGGCCCACAACCAAACAAGGAACAAGAAATAAAGCGGACCCACCAATTCTAAGTCAATCACAACTAGATTCTATATAACTCTAGCATATACACTTAGAAATTATAGCTAAAAACTAACAATTCTAGATGGGATGTAGTCTTAAAACCAAAGACTGAAACCAAATCCTAGTGTAGTGTATAAAATAGTAGTAGTTGTTGTGAACATAAACTATATATATCATAGTTCATCGAATAGTGATACTGGTAGTGACGTGAACTATGCATATAATAGTTTATTGAATGTAATGGTGATGGTAAACATAAACTATACATATCACAGTTCATCAAATAGCGATAGTGGTAGTGAGCATGAACTACGCATATTATAGCTTATCAAAAGTGGTGGTGATGGTGAAATCCCTTCTTGTAATAAGTTCGTAGTGTAGATGAAACATAAACTATACCTATTATAGTTTATTATATTGTTTGTAATGTATATGCAACCTAATTATACCGATTATAATTAGCGTACTTACTTGTGGGGGGTGTAATAGAGTTAACTATACTTGTTATAGTTTATCATAGTTATTCGTAGTGGTAATAACCCCCTTTTTGTATATGTAATACCTTTAGTAATTTGTTTATTATGTAAATGAATCATAAACTATATTTGTTATATTTTATCAAAATAAGGGTAGTTTGTAGTATTCATAAACTATATTTGTCTTAGCTTACCAAATGTTTGTATGTAATGGATGCAAATTTGTTTATAAAAATTTATCAATTACTAGCCTTAATATAGCAAAAATCCATATGTTAACTGATGTATGTCTATATAACAAGATAAAATGACATATATGGTAGTAACATATC
The DNA here is from genome assembly GCF_052625555.1 of Lactuca saligna. NCBI lineage: Eukaryota > Viridiplantae > Streptophyta > Magnoliopsida > Asterales > Asteraceae > Lactuca > Lactuca saligna. Next base: position 76,660,222 of record NC_136418.1, read on the forward strand.
ATCACATGAAGGTTACACACCTTGCTCAATAAGTTACAAGGTGTAAATGAAATTGAAAGCATTTTTCTAGTATTACCATTTCTATTCTATTTTTAGAAAATTCATAGAAAAATCATTAAAGGTCCAAATTAGAATCCGTAAATTCTGAGAGTTTGAAAAATGAGTCTAGTTTGTTCATAAATTTTATCATCATTTTTAGTAACCTCCAACTTGGGTGAAACAGACCATAATCACATACTGGTCCGGATGTTTTCTTGAAATGATAGGCAGTTTTGTAAAAATGACCATAAATCGTAGACAAGTCATGTGGAGATGTGCAAGTAGTCATTTTAAAGCTAAGAGCTGGAACTACTTGTACCTAAAACCGTTTTGAAAACTAAAATGTTTAAGTTGACCAAAACAGTCCGTGAATGGAGTTGAACTTTTCTGATGAAGACTGTTAAATGAGTTTAGTTGTGTTTTTGGTGTTTTAACTTGCATCCCCCCCCCCCCCCCTTTAAAACTAAAGAAAAACATGAAAACATAGGGGTATGAACTCACCTTGTGTGATTTCAGTGGATGGATGTTGAAGGAGAGAAGTGTTCAACTCAAGAACACTTGAAGGTTGTCTTGAAGATTCAAGAATCTAACACAAATGTGATGGAATTTGTGTAAGTAATCTATGATTTTGAGTAGGAGAATGTGTAATAATCATAGGAGGATGAATTATACTTACCAAGATTGGAAGAAAACTTGATGATCAGCCTTGGAATCTCGAAATTGAAAGAGAAAGTTTGAGAGAAAAGTTGTGTTTGATCTTTGGTGGAAATGAGAGAAGTGTGTGAGAATGAGGAGAGAGGGGTTGTCCAGCTCTTAGGACGTGATTATGAGTGGGAAAAGTACCCTTGAATGACCAGGCATGGTGGGGAGGGGTGTGATTTAGTCATGGAGTGGGGGTGGGTGGTTGCTTGTGTCATAAACTAAGTTGAAGTTAACACTCCACCTCAAGATTTTACATTAATAGATTTTATTCTTAAATAAGGATTTTCCTAAAAACAAAATATGATGAATTTATGAATTTATGGGGTCTTATATGTCAAAATATGAGTTTGGGTGAAAATCCCCTGTTAAAATAATTAAAAACGGGCTTAAAACTGAGTCGTGGCTGAAAATCGGGTGAAAAATGAGAAATTCAGAAGTTCTGGGTGAGGGTGCGGTCATCAGCAGCCTTGGAACCGGAGTGGCTCGACTGCTGATGCGGATCCGAGGAGGGGGGATTGCAGTCCGAAGGGAAGACTCGATGCGGTCAGAAGGCGAGGCTCGTTGCGGCGCTTCAGGCTAGTCACTGCGGTTCGGCGTTGCGGCTGGACGGCTGCGGTCCTAGGCTTGGTCTGGTCCGGTCCGACGACTGCGGTCTCGTTGGCTGCGGCTTCGGATGGCGACTTCGGCCTAACTCTTTGACCTCAGTTCAAGAAGGACTTGGCCCCTATAGAGAGGCTTCGGCCCTAAGGGGCTATTTTCCTATGTATCACTCCTCCTTGAGTAATTTTTCACCAAGATAAGTGCCAGGATGCCCCCAAATGATCAAAATAAATCAAAAGGGGTTTTGAGGGAGATTTTGGAGAGATTCCACATTCTTGGAGAGATTTCACATACAGAGAGAGATTTGGGAGAGATTCCACAATCTTAGAGAGATTTGGGAGAGATTTGACATACTTGGAGAGATTTCTCATACAAAGAGATATTTGGGAGAGATTCCACATTCTTGGAGAGATTTCACATATGGAGACAGATTTGGGAGGGATTCCACATTCTTAGAGAGATTTGGGAGAGATTTGACATACTTGGAGAGATTTCTCATACGGAGAGAGATTTAGGAGAGATTCCACATTCTTTGAGAGATTTCACATATGGAGAGAGATTTGGGAGAGATAGAGTGAAAGAGATTGAGAGAGACTTCTTTTGAGACCTTTTTGAGTGTTTGGCTCTGTAGTTCAAGGTTCATAAACCTCGTTAAGTCTTGTTATAACTGTCATATACCCCCGAGGGTTAAGGAATAACGTTTTATCGAGTAGTTTCATCACTTGCACTGATTAGGATTTAGAGTTTCCGAACACGTGAAAACTCTCAGTGATACCTTGCATTAAGGGTGCGAGTTGTTTAATAAGAAACATAATGAAAACCCTAGTATACAAGGGTTAGATGAGTTGACCGGTTTCACTTGTTGACTTTGACTTGACTGGAAATTGACAGTTGTCACAGATCCCTAGCATCAGATGAGGATTTTCGTCTTTGAAGGATTGAATCTGGATGCTTTCCTCTAAAGCTCGATTGATTTCTTCCTAGGAATAGTCACTTCTTTCTTTCAAGGGAGGTGCGGAGTAAGAAAAGTCTGAAATGGGCTTCTTTCCCTTGTCTTTCTGTTTTTGGAGGGTAGATAGGATGTGTTGCATGCTCTCATCAACAATGAACTTCGGAGGCGAGCAAGGTAGGGGCTCTTCTGGAATATCATCCGACTTCCGAATTAGAGAGGCTTCATTGATAGGAGCAATTTTGGGCGAAGGAATCAGAGGCAACATTTATGTCATGGCTCGGAAGGCGTCAACTGCTAGTTGGGTTTTAGCCTTTTTCCATTTACTGGCTTCTATGAAGTGTACTGGCCAGTGTTGACGGCCATGATACTGCTGACCAAATCCTTTGCTCTTCCTCGGAGAGCACCTTGTCTAGAAACTTTTTCGGGGCTGGAAGCCCTACAATGGCATTCGTAACATATATATATATATATATATATATATATATATATATATATATATACATATACATATATATATATATATATATATATATATATATATCCATCATCATCGTCATCTTCGTCGTCATTATAATCACCACCTAGAGAACCTGAAAGAATTTGTAAGGAATCATCAAAGTTTTCATCTCGGAGTCTAAAATCTGAGACTGGTTTCCAGGGTTTATTTCTCCAACTTGGTCCTTCTCCCCCTCTCGCAACGGAGGATCCTACAACCCTGTACAAGCAACATGGAAACTTTAATTTCTGAGAATCGTTCGAACACCATTTAAAAAATACGATTTATCTGAAGAGTTAGAGCATCATAAGTTTCAGGTATAGGGCGCTTAGATGATCGAAGAGGGATGGAAGAATGGCAAGCATTTAGTCAAATTTGTGGTTCAAAACATCCACGATGTTCCAACATACCCTGAGAAGCTTGAGAAGAACTTGTTGGATTATCAAGTTCATCTTATGTTTCTTCCGGATCTCCTTCTATAGCCTCTGAATCTATTTCTCATGGCGAACATGAGTTTGTTTGATGAGCTCATTTGTGGCACTGAATAAGTGATCATGAACATTCAGCATATTGGTGATTGTGTCGAGATAGTTATCGACAGAGGCATCATACTTTTGTTCCACTTTCTCGATAGTGTGCTTAATTCTGAGAGAAATGAGCTGATCAAGTTGGGTTTCCCTTTCAGCAACAGTGGGTCCGGACTTGTTGGTTTCGGACAGGAATTTGAGGATTGCATCAAGCTTGGAATCCAGTCTGGAAACTTTGTAATCAATCTTTGCATTTAGTCTGGCCATAGAGATTTCTATGGCATCAACCTTCTTCATGGTGCCAGAGACATTGTCTCGGAGTTCCAGGAGGGCAAACTGATCAACGTAATTGCCAACTGATGCTCCTGTGTCCGAATTGGAAGTACTGGACTTGTTTTTGTCATCATCTTGGTTGGCTTGCGGTTCGGAAGGGCCACGCTGAGTTGTATCCGCATTGACTTGTTTGGGAGTAGACTCTGTTGCAGTTTTGGGATGCACTTGGTGAGCTTGGTCCTTAGTATTGATTTCTTTGTCCACCGTTCAGAAAAGGATCATGAGATTCTGAAGTCAAGATCTAGCCTTGATAAGGATGGCTTTGCAGGGAAGGTAAATGAGGAGAACAACTGAGGAGAAGCAATCGAAGCACCTTCATCATCGAACATGACTTCATCTGAATGTTCTTCATTTGGATCGGAGCACAGACCATCATGATGTTGAGAATCCAAACTAACTCTTAAATATTTGTTTATCTAGAAATGTTTCTTGATAAGAGAATCTTAAATGTCAAGAGGTCAGTGGGAGTCTAAATGATCTTGAAAAGTTTTGAGAACTAATCAAGAGTAAACCTATTATTAAACAATAGCACACGACTTGAGGTTTGTAACCCATCGTGTTGACATGATCTTGTTTCTGTGATATTCCAATTTAATAAACTATGCATATGAGTTCTACGAGTTCTCAACAGAATGCATAAGGTAAGCACCTTATTCAATGAAAGTACATTGACTGGAATAGGTAAGCTGCTAGATAACATGGAAGCAATGGTGGGACCCTTGATGGCAAGAAATTAAGAATGAACATGTTCTGTCCATAAGAGTTTGAATTTGTCACAAACATTATCTTTCGATTATGGTTATGGAAAATTCACATGGATAGGAACACATACACCATAAAATCTAAGTGTCATAAGGTTTCTCTCCTTCATGAAAATGATTGTGAGGAAAAGCTTTCACTAAGAGAGATTTTAAGGAGATATCAATTATGTAAATTGCATTCTCAAATTCGATTATGATTATGGCATCCCTTTTCATAGTTCGAATTGTGAGATTTGGCAATTAGTCTGAACATTTGGGACTTAGTAAAATAAGTTCTGAATTAGTTTAGAAACACATGTGAGCTGTCTAAGGAAAGGTGTGTGATTTTGAGAAGCTTAGATAAAGGCTTATTGAAGCATATCGTATTAGAAACAATAAACTTTGGAAGTCAATAAGTATCGTTTTGTAGAAGTTTAGCTGGTTTCTATATACGTGCCAAAGCTAGTGGGATCATAATTGTTATGCAAGAATGGATATAATCATCATGTTAGTGGGAGCATGATTATTATTTAAGTATTGCAAGTTGGCAATATTGATTATAGAAAAACAAAAGCTTCACTTTGCAAAGTTGCAGGGGTAGAATAGTTGTTTTTGCTATGATTAAGGGAGAGAATGTTGTACTTAGTTTCCAATCTAAAAGCTTAGATCGAGAAATTTTAGTTGAATTTAGTCAAGGATATATTTGTTATTTGCATTCTCAAATTTCGATTATGATTACGGCATCCCTCTTCATAGTTCGAATTTTTTAGAACACGGCAAATAGAAATATTGTGACGATATTATAGTAAGAAACTGGTAAAGTATCACATTTTTCATTGTATCCCATACGCTTCGGGTATACGATCGATTGCATATGCTATAATATTCGACCGTTCTTAAATTTTCCAAATGCCTAGGGCATTTAGAGGGAAAAACAAATAGAACCGGTTTTGACTAAAATAATTAAACAACTGCCAAGGAAAATCTAAGGTTCATCAAGGATCGGTCGCTTGTGGACAGTTGAAAGTATAGTCATGGATGGACCATATTGACATTACTATGAATAGATAAGATTCTATTTAGAATGAGTTGTCATATGGAAAATATGGAAATGTTTCCATATTAGGAGTTGGATATCGAGAATCAATGTCTAGAATAGAAACTTTCATGCAAGAAGGATGTTCAAATGAATGTACTTTGAATATGAGACTTCATGACTATGGAATTGTCTTGTAACAATCTCCAATAGAGCATTTTGTAATTTCGTTTGCCGAGTCTTGGTGACTTTTGTGCGGTGACATTACGAAATGACTGTTGGATAAAATGTTAGAATCTAGCATATTTTAGTAGTGGCTAGAATTTTGTATTCTCACACTAATGGATTAGGAATTGTGAAATGTGTGTGATTGAAAATGTTATTTAATTATACTATTTCACAAAGTAAGGACCATAGGTAAACATAGTGTGCATGCTAAGAGCATGGAACAATTGTTGTTACAATTTGAGTAATAAGTTGATTACCCGAAACATTATATAATGAATAATGTGTAATCAATATGATGATTAAATAAAAGGAGTTTTATTTATACTCAAAAGTTTGGGGCCATATTGGGTTCGAATATTCTTGTGTTTCACTTTGCATGTTTTAACTTCCTGAATAATAAAATTATTCGAACGTTCCATAGTCACTCATACTTTGGGAGTAGGTATGAAAGAAGATTGTCATGAATTGGTTTGTAGATTGCCTAAAGTGTATCATACATAGCAAATGTTTGCTGCAACGTTCATGAGTGCTTATCAATATGATTTGAGCATTGGATTAAACGCACACTCACTTGGATCGCTTCATGGATTTTATCACGAGTGATTGGTGAGATGATAATATCTTATATTCTTGAAACCGAGATGTGTGAGTTGTATCTTGCGAGTCGGTTACACATTGATAATATGTAAACGCACCAGTAACATGGTGTTATAAAACGTATTGTTGTGTGTGATTAGGTGAGTGAGTATAAGCGAGCATTGAGTCGAAGTTTATCCGTTCCTTTTACCCAAAGTGGGATAAAAGCGATATATGTGGGCCCCTCGATGATTTAGTGATGACACCTAAGTGCTTGGCCAAGCCGGGACTAAGTTGATGTGTTCAATTGTAGTCTCTTGTCATTCTTCATAAATCGGAAATTGGGAAACAACACATAGACTGAGAGAATGATTTCAATCCATGTCTTATGTCTATACGATATCTAGAATGGAGGAATATATGATCTCTTATCTAAAGGACGCGTATCTGATAGGATCAGAGTTAATAGTGACTTTTGAAAGCTACGATTGTGGATCAGGATCTGAAGTCATGCACAAAATAGTTATTATACTTATCCAAGTGGGAGACTTTTGGATTAGTGTCTAAGTCCATAACTATTTTGGTATGTACATAACCCGATGGTGCATGCTCCTTTTGGGTTGCCTTCACCAAAGCAACTTGATAGGATGAATTATAGAGAGAGAGGATTAATTATGATTTATTAATATATTATGAGAATAATATATTAAAGGAGAAATCATATTGTTTAATTAATATTAGTCAATAATTAACTAAGAATTAATTTTGTGGCTAAAAGATATTAATTAAATAAAGGGGATTGGAACTATCAATTGTGTGATAATTGAATATTGGGCTAATGGACTCCATAGAGGATGGAGTGGACGAATTCTATGGGGAAACCCATTAGAAATCGTCCAAGGCCTCTAAGGAAGGAGTCCATAGGCTGCTTAGGACCTAAGCAGTCAAATTAGGGTTTCCTTGTTAGATAACCCTACTAGCCACACATATTTAAGGACCCCCAGGGCACCAAAAACGTGGCTAACCAATTCCTTAGTGTTTCCAGCCATTTTTGGGTGTCTCTCCTCTTCTCCTTCTTCATCCTACAAATCTTGACGAAACTAAAAATAGACATTCATCGACACTTGATCTGGGGAATTTACGATTATAATACTACTAAAAGCAGAAAATATCGGATTTTCTGGGATAAATACATTTATACATTACGTTTACTTACGGCAGAAAATACAGGATTTTCTGGACTGCATTTCATATACATTTCCAAAAACGGAAAATACACATGCATTAATACTCGATTTTGACACATCACGTTCAAACCATTTTCAAAAAATATAGGATTTTCTGGTGTTTACAAACAATTCAAAACTTTTCATTTAAATATGCTTATGAACTCACCAACGTTGTGTGTTAACGTTTTCAAAATAACTTGTATTCTTAGGGAATCATTAACCGGAAAGGTCAGCAGGGAATGGGGAATTTATTGGATTTTTGTTATCATCATTCATTGAACTTTCTTTTGGCATGTAACTTATGATAATATACTTGATGTAAATAATGTTGGTTGTATTCTGATATGTATGATGATGGTGTTGTCTTGTTTCAATTATATACAATGTTATGATATTACAACATGAAGTCACGCACAAGCCCCTGGACGTTTCCGCCTTCTGGTTCGGGGGTGTGACAGTACATTTGGTTGAGCCCAACGTAGCAAGCAGCGAGCCTGTCTTTCCAGCCTTGTGCTCTACGCCCAGCGTAGAGCTGAGTACACCGCGCGTAAAGGTCAAAAGTTCTTTGACTTTTTTCCAATTCGTGAGGATTGTTAGTCTTGGTAGAGGCAAAATGGTATTTTGACCAAATGTGGATTAGACTTGGCTTGGGACTAGTGAGTATGGAACATTACCTTAATTCTTAACTAGGGTTATCTGTTGTAATTGATAGGCAGAGTTTAGGTCCAACAGTTTGGGTGTGAGTTCTAGATGTCATATGTGCGAGGCGCATCTCCTCAGTATACTTACCTCTGTGGTAGAATATATGTGTTGACTTGCTGGTTCTATTTGCTGGTTCTAGCTGTCATCTTGGGTTGCTGATAACCCATAACTGCTTATTTATGTTGTGATGTATGTGATACTTTGGGAACTCACTAACTTCACGCTTACAGTTGTTGATTAAATGTGTTTCAAGTACTTCTAATGATCACGGGAAGGCACCAAGGCCGGCCCACTTTATGATATGTAGTATCCTAGCTGAGATTGTATGATATGCAGTATCATTCAATAGGTCTAAGGCACCAAGGCCGACCCATTTTATGATATGTAGTATCCTAGTTGAGATTGTATTATGTGACATGCTACTTGGTATGAGCTAGGAAGTATGCTAGTGGTATATGTGGTATGTTTGTATAGAAGACCATGGGAGAGCCCATGGCACTTGGATGTAAGACCATATGCAGAGCCCATGGCTTTCCTATCAAAGACCATGGGAGAGCCCATGGCACATAGGTGTAAGACCATGTGGAGAGCCCATGACATCCTGGAGTAAGACCATGGGGACGAGCCCATGGCATCCCTATCTATTGTATACATGGCTTATGTGATATGTGTAGTTGTTATAGCTAGTATGATATGTTGTATGTGATTTGTGTGTGGGTATGCTCTGGGGAACTCACTAAGCATTACCTTATAGTTTTTGGATTTGTTTTAGGTACACCTGAGCCCAAGGGCAAGGACAAGGCAAGGCTTGATGGCGTGGCATGCACTCTCACTCAGGCATTTTGTGGGACACTTTGATATTTTGAAATAAAGTTGTATTGACATGGATTTTAAAACAATTGTAATTGGTTTTTGTGCACAATGGAAATATGTTTTGGATAATTAAAAATGAAAATTTTTCTTTTGAAAATTGGATCGTTACAAGTTTGTATTAGAGCCTTGATTTGAGGGATTCGGACACACTCTCAGGTGTGTCGAGACTCAAACTAAGGAAATGGTAAAAAAAATGTTTTCAAAAAATAAAATTTAAAAACTTTCGAGACTGGAAAAGAGGAAAGTGCAACGCATGAGATCATCCGAGCCAAGTAAGTAGTTCCCCAATATGTTATCCGTGTTATACTGATATTCAAGCTGTGATAATAGTATGGAGCTTGCTATGTGTATCTTTTAAAATTGTATACGGTTAGGAGCTTATAGCCTTAGAATGATTGATCTGGCCTTATTTGTTGTTCCTTGTCTGGTTGTGGTCCTAGGGTAGAATCTATTACTTGAAAGTCTATTGGATCCTTTTATGTGTATAATTTGCATGCATAAAGGCAACCTATTATGATTGGTCTGTTTGATGTGGGTAGAGAAAATCTTAAGATAGCCTGGGATTTGAGATATGCGGTAGTCTGTGGGATATGGTTTATTTTGGGATGAATTGGAGTTATCAAGTAGAGCTTTGGGGAAAGGTACAGGTAGGTGTGGAAGGTAGTATTGGGCCTGTACTACTGAGAGAACAGGACCTATACCAGAACTAATGCTAGATCTGACAGCTTTAAGGAGGACCAGTGTGGGAATATCCCCTATATAGATGTCCTAATTACTATGGTTTATGACATTTCAGTTTAGCATGGTGATGACACGATTCGGGACAGGGGGATCAGGATCAGGATCGGGATTGGGATCTAGATCTGGATTGGGCAGCAGTACTGAGCCCATTGATGAGAGCTTGTGTGAGATCATTGCAGCCGAGGTTATGAAGGGAATCCTTGATGCTACCCCAGTGATCTTTGGGACGGTCAAGGATGGGATTATGGAAATTATGTAGGAGAGGCTCAAGTCATTTAGAGCTGATATTGATGCGGGCCGGGTCGGGGCCCGAACTCCCTCCTTCTGGGAGTTCAAGGCGTGTGGAGCGTCGGAGTTCTTCGGGGTACCCCATTGTTAGCGGATGTTGGGCGGCGGATATTGAGAACACCCGGCGCATGAGTTCTTGCCCTGATGCTGTAAAGGTGGGTTTTGCTTCATGTATGTTGAGATATAGATCCCGAGATTGGTGGGGAGAGGTGACCAGCCAGGTAGGAGCAGCCGGTGTGGCTGAGATGATGTGGGCCAAGTTTGTTCGGCAATTCAATGTTGAGTTTGCACCACCCATTGAGGTGCAACGGCTTGTGAGTGTGTTTCATGACCTTCAGCAGACCACCGAGACTGTGGCGGAGATCACCGCCAAGTTTCAGGAACGAGCTTTGTTGATCCCACAATATGTTACTGATGAGATATCATTCCATGCTAAGAGATGGTATCCTGGAGTTTGTGAGCTTTACAGGGTGCAAAACCCTGAATGAGATGGTAGAGAAGGCACGAGAGAGGGAGATGGAGTTGGACTTCTACACCAAGCGGAAGCCTGAGCAGGCACAGACGACAGTGGGTCAGGCTAATAAGCCTAAGACCTCAAACACTTCCAGCAAGGTCCAGTAAGGTCGTGGCCGGTGTGCCAAGTGCAGTAAACCACACAGTGGGGCTTGCCAGGTGGTAGGCTCAGGGTGCTATGCTTGTGGCCAATCAGGCCATGTGATCAGGGATTGCCCCAAAAAGGGCTTTATATGTTTCCACTACAACCAGACTGACCATAAAAAGGCCGATTGCCCGAGGTTGCATGAAGGGGGAGGAGCAGTGGTGGCGCTCGCACCCGCCATGATGAGGATCACAGATGGCCGCCTTACTAAGGCAGATGCTGCAACGATGAGGAGTCACGCCTTTCAGCTGACTACCGAGGAGGCTCGGGCAGACCCAGATGTCGTGGGTGGTATGTAATAATTCATCGCTGCCCTCTATTTATTGTATTGCTTATATGTGTTTTGTACTTATGTATAAGGACCTTTTTGGTCAACGGTATGTCGGCTCATGTCTTGTTCGATTCAGGAGCTACCAGATCATTCGTGTCTTTTATGCTTAGCAAGAAGTTTTAGGATGCGCTAGGGACTTTGGATTCCTATCTCGAGGTAGAGATTGCTGACGACCGCACTGTGAGTGTTGCGAGAGTGTATCAGGATTGTGTCCTGAATGTGCTTGGAGAGAGGTTCCACATTAACTTGGTTCCGATACCATTGCGAGGGCTAAAAGTGATTGTCGGGATGGATTGGTTAGGAGCCAATGGGGCCATGATTGATTGACAACTCCAGTTAGTGAGGGTTCGAACCCCAAGTAAGGGAGAATTGGTTATACATGGTGAGAGGGACTCGCAGGGGCCAACCCTTTGTTCGGCTGCGAGGGCAAGGAGATTTCTGCAGCAAGGATGTACGAGATTTATGGATTATATCTTGGATATGAGGGTTGAGACCACGACATATGTGGGTAGTGTGCCGGTTGTACAGGAATTTAGGGATGTATTTCCCGAAGAGTTATCAGGAGTGCCTCTAGAGAGGCAGGTGGAGTTTTGCATTGATTTGGTGTCGGGTGTCGCTCCAATAGTGAAGGCATCATACCGGCTAGCACCGCCTAAGATACAGGAGTTATCTAGACCGAGGATTCATCCGTCCAAGCAGTTCCCAATGGGGAGCACCGATCCTATTCGTGAAAAAGAAGGATCAATCACACAGGATGTGCATCAATTACCGAGAGTTGAACAAACTAACGGTGAAGAACCGTTATCCGTTGTCAAGGATCGATGATTTGTTAGATCAACTGCAGGGTGCGTCTATGTTTTCCAAGATTGATCTTCAGTCAGGGTACCTTCAGATGAGGATTCGGGATGAGGACATACCAAAGACAGCTTTCAGGACTCGGTATGGGCATTACGACTTTGTGGTGATGCCATTTGGGCTCACCAATTCCCCAATAGCGTTCATGGATCTCATGAACAGGGAATATAGACCGATGTTAGTGTTGGATAAGGTGTCTAAGTCCATAACTATTTCTGGTATGTACTTGACTCGACCCGGCATGGTCCATTTGGGTTGCATGGCACCATGCAATTGGATAGACTAAATGAGAGAAATAACACTTGGAGATTATTAATATATTATAAGTTCTAATATATTAATAATATTATTTGATTAGTTTGATCAAGAATTAATTTAGAATTAATTAAGTTATCAAAAGATAACTAATTAAATACATGGGTTGATTATGTAAATCATCCATATCTTGTATAGTGGGCTAAAAGGCTCCATGGACTATCAAGTTGGGTTCCACCCATAGGATGCTCCATGGATGCTCCATGGGAGTTACAAACCCATGGGTCATGGAAATGAAGAGTCATGACACATTAGGGTTTAACCCTAGGTGTGTCAACACTATATACGTAACATGTTCTCCACCCAAAATCGGTTACACTAAGAAACAAGAGGGCTTGGCCGATTTTGAAGAAGTGAGTATTCTCTCATAAGTTCTTCCAAGAGCATTTGGTGTTGTGTGAAGCATTTGAGGCATCACACTTGGGGTGCTAGGCTCACAAGGTTTCAAGGAACACAAGCAACAACAAGGTAAGTTATTCTATCTATACTTTATGTTAAAATTGTTCCCCATGTATGCTAGATAGGAATATAACCTTGGAATTCAACTTTGCATGACAATTAGACAAACATAGATCCAAGGTTATTAGGGTTGCATGTACACTTAGGAAGTGTTAGAATGCTCAAAACCCATCAGTTAGATCGGTCGGTGAGGCTATATACGAAGTTCTCCAAGTCTGATTTTTGGCTGCAAGAAGTATAATTTTTGGGGCACATCATCAACCAGGAGGACATTTCAGTTGATCCAGCCAAGGCTGAGGCAGTGATGTGGTGGGAAGTACCGAAGATTGTGTCTAAGATCCGTAGCTTCTTGGGTTTAGCAAGCTATTATCGAAGATTTATCCAGGATTTCTCCAAGATTGTTGTACCCTTTACCCACTTGACCAAGAAGAATGTAACATTTCGGTGGGGCACGGATCAGCAGTCAGCATTTCAGACCTAGAGATCTGATCCTAGTACTACCCGAGGGGTTAGACGATTTGGTGGTGTAGTGTGACGCATCGATTTTAGGGTTAGGTGTTGTACTCATGGAGAGGGGGCACGTGATAGCTTATGCCTTGAGGCAGTTGAAGTCTCATGAGGCAAATTATCCCACTCAAGATCTGGAACTTGGGCAGCGGTGTTTGCCCTCAAGATTTGTAGGCATTACCTATATGGAGTACGGTGTACCATCTATACTGATCACAAGAGTTTGAAGTACTTGATGGATCAGCAGAACCTTAACATGCGACAAAGGAGGTGGTTAGATGTGCTTAAGGATTATAATTGTGATATCCTATACCATCCATGGAAGGCTAATGTAGTGGTCGATGCTTTGAGCCGCAAGACGGCAAGGTCCCCGATTGGGAACATTTGTATAAGGATGACGGTAATCTCTCTATTGTTGGATATGATCAAGGAGGCTCAGGTCGAAGGAGTAAAGAAATAGAATTTGAAGATAGAGCGGATTCGGGGTCGGTATCCTTTGTTTGTTAAGCAGAGCCAAGGTCGTTGGATACAGTGTAGCCGAGTGTGGGTACCGGTGACTAGAGGAGTAAGATAGAAGATATTAGAGGAAGCACACAAATCCAAGTTATCTATACATCCAGAGGCTACGAAAATGTATAGAGACTTGAGCCTGAGTTATTGGTGGCCTTGTATGAAGCGGGAGATCGTCTGGTTTGTAGAGCGATGCATGACCCGCAGAAAGGTCAAGGCCGAGCATCAGCGACCTCATGGCAAGGTTCAGCCGCTACCCATTCCCATGTGGAAATGGGATGAGATCACTATGGACTTCATCATGAAGTTACCGAGGACGGTTAGGGGTGTATACGCCATATGGGTGATCGCGGACAGACTAACGAAGAATGCCCACTTCATTCCAATTTTTGAGAGTATATCTGGGGAGAAGTTGGTGGATATTTATGTACGAGAGGTGGTGGCTAGACACAGGGTGCCAGTATCGGTAGTCTCTAACAGGGATGTTCGGTTTACATCCAGGTTCTGGAAGAAGTTCCAAGACGAACTAGGCACTTAGCTACATTTTAGCACGGCATACCACCCCCAGACTGATGGCCAGAGTGAGAGGACAATCCAGACGCTAGAGGACATGCTTCGAGCATGTGATGCGACATCGACCTCCGACAAGTCTTGTAGTCTTCTGCTGCGGCGAAGATCTGGACATCACAGTGCAAAGTCGTTAGAGCCGTCCCAGGGACTGTGCCCTAGGAGCGGACTCCGACAGTCAATTTAGATCAGCTGGAAGATCTGAGATGGTCCTCCATAGCTAGAGAGAAGCATCTTGGTGTTGGTGGTGGTGTATGGTGGCTGACGGTGGCAGGTAGCGGCTGAGCCACCCGGCCGGAGTATGGTATGGCGGTTGAGCCATGGGGAAGAGTCCAGGGGAAAGGTCCTGGGGCCAATATACCCTTGGGAAAGTCCCCCTTCATGGAGGAGACACTAATCTATTTATAGGGGACAACTAGGTCAAGGGGAATCAGGTCAGGCCTTGGGCCAGTCCAATCCAGGCCCAACTATCAAGGAGCTGGACAAGGCCACCCAGAGGCATCGGGCAGGGTTGGTGAGCGCGCCCTAGGCAAGGCTGGCGGTGCGCACCAGGAAAGGCTGGCATAGGAGCACCAGGCGAGGGAGGGTCGGGTTGGGCTGGTAGGAGAGTCCCCAGCAGGACTAGCAAGGGAGTCCCCAACTGCTGGGTTTTGAGCAATCTAACACTTCCTAAGTGTGCATGCAACCCTAATAAACCTTGGATCTATGTTTGTCTAAATACATGCAAAATGATAATTTTTCCAAGGTTTATAACCTATCTAACATGGCATGGGGAAAATTTCAACATAAAGAGTTAGAAGAGATTACATACCTTTTTGATGAGTTTGGTTCTTGAGGAGTTTGAGGGCCAATCACCAATAGTGTGAATACCTCAAATGGAATCACAAAACACCACAAACTCTTGGAAAACTTTGAGAGAGTATATACACTTGTATATTTCGAACACACACAAGCTCACACACACTAGTTCACTAGTTACACTTAGGCCCCATTTCATGCTCCATAAGCATGCTTATATAGTGTGCATGGTTAGGGTGAAACCCTAATAACCCATGACCTTTCCTTTTCCAAGGATCCATGGGTTAAAAGCTCCATGGATCATCCATGGACTTCCATATTAGCTTAGCCCATTAACAAAAGAGCATTAGCCCACACTATATAAAACCAATAGCCCATAATCTAATTAGTCTTCCTTTTAATCTCTAAATTAATTCATAATTAATTTAAGACTAAAACTAATTAAATAACATAACCTCATATTAATATATTATAATTTATAATATATTAATAAACATATGTGTATAACTCTCATAAAATTATCCATAAATAGTTTGGATGAGATGCAACCCAAATGGACCATGTTGGGTCGGGTCAAGTATATACTAAATAAGTTATGGACTTAGACACCTTATCCAACAGACTCCCACTTGGATAAGCCTAATAACTATATTTGCGTATGTTACTTCAGGAACCAACCAACAATCGTAGCTCTCGAAAACTCCGTTGAACTATAAAGACTCTGTTGAACTATGAAGCGCCATTTAAGATAACTGATCATATAATCCTCTGTTCTCATGATATCAGCCGGACAAATACATGGAACAACGTCGTACTTATTGTCCAGCAGTTTGTTTCCCGATTTTCGATTTGTTTGACAAAGAACATAATCGAACACATCAATTTAGTTCTAACCGGCCGGTACATAAGTCACAACAAAATCATCGAGGGGCCCAGATATCGCTTCTATTTCTAGAAGGAACAGATAAACTTTGACTCATATACTTGTTCTACTACTTGTTGAATTGTACACAAAGGCACGTTTTATAACATCAAGTTACTGATGCGTTTACGTGCAATCAATGCACAACCAACTCATAGGTAACAACTCATATCTCTAGGTTTGAAGATTTATATGATATTACCGTCTCACGATCACTCGAGATAAATTCCATGAAGTGATACAAGTGAGCGTGGGTTTATTCCAATACTCATAACTTATGAGCACTCATGAATGTTGTAGCAACCATTGCTATGACTAAACCCATTTAGCCATTTACAAACCCGATTCATGACAATCTTGATTCATACCTACTTCCAACATATGAACGACTGTGGAGTGTTTAAATAACTTAGTCATTCGGAAAGAATAACCTAGCTATTTTGGAAGTCAAAACATGCAAAGTGAAACACAATAATAATCGAATCCAATATGGTCTCAGAACCCTTTTGAATATAAATAAAACCACCTTTTATTTATCACCATATTGATTACACATTATTCAATGTTTCAAATAATCAACTTAAGACTTGAATAAAAAAATAACAGTCATCCCATGCTCCTAGCATGTACACTTTGTTTTCTAAACAATAGTTATGCCACACTCCAAGTATGCACACTATGTTTGTCTATGATCCTTACATTGTGATGTAGATCAATTGAACATGATTCCAATGATACTCATTTCACAATCTCAAATCCTTATTGTAAATGTGAGAATCCCCGATTCCTATCATTTACCAAAAAAAATTGTTAGATTTTAAACTTTTATGCAATGTTCCTCTTGTAATGATTATTCACAAAGTCACCAAAACCTTGTCACCAGTCATTACAGAGTATTCCAAAGAAGGTCAACTTCTATGGAACGGAAGTCTCATATTCAAAGTACATTTCTTTGAACATCCTTCTTGCATTAAGGTTTTCTAATCTTACATAGATTGAATAACTTCCACCTATGGAGACATTTCCATAGTCCCATTTTGACTATCACTTCCGAACACGAGTTACTTCTTTTCAGAACATGTCAATACGGTCCTTTCCGACAACTTACATCATACTTCCAACTTTCCCTGAGCAACCAATCTTTGGCGAACCTCAGATTTGTCCTCGACAATTACTTAATCACTTTAGTCATATCCAGTTCTAGACTTTTCCCTTCTAAATGCCCTGAGCATTTGGAAAATTTAGAAAAGATGAATATTATAGCACATGAAATCGATCCTATATCCGAAGCATATGGGACACGATTCATGATGTTTGACATAAAGACATGATACTAGACCAGTCTTTTGCTACAATATTTTTTATTTGCCATGTTTTCAAAATTTAACTATGAAGAGGGATGCAGTAATCATAATCGAATTTTGAAAACACAATATATATATAGAATTTCTTCAAGTTGAACCATTCAGACATAAAATTCATATATGTGTCCTTGACTAAAGATGATTAAAATCTCAATCTAAGCTTTAGAAATGAAATGAAGTATAATTTCCTCTCCCTTAATTATAGCAAAACAACTTTTCAACCCCTGCAACTTCACGAATTGAAACTTTTGTTTTTCTATAGTTAACATTGCTGACTTGCAACACTAAACATAATAATCATGCTCCCACTAACATGATGATTATCAGCATAACACTTATGCTCCCACTAGCTCTGGCATATTTCCAGAAATCTGTTGGACTTCTAAAATTTAGATTTATACACTCTTTCTTAGATAGCTCACATGTGTGTCTAAACAATTTTCAGAACTATGAAAAGGGATGCCATAATCATAGTCTCAATTGCTTAGGTATTTGCCATTTCTCACAAGTCCATGTTAGTGTGCCGGTTAACCACACACGCTCCACTAACGACTTTTGAAAATGCAAATAACACAATTGATATCTACATAAAATCTACTTAGTGAAAGCGTTTCCTCACCATCATTCTCATGAATCGGAGAGAAACCTTATGACACTTGGATTTTATGGTGTATGAGTTCCTATCCATATGAATTTGTCAAAACCATAATCACAAGATAAGGTTAGTGACAAATTCAACCTTACATGGATTAAACTTGTTCAATCTTAGTTTCTTGTCACCTTGATAGCACAAGGCTCACCAATGCTTCCAAGTTGAACTCTGATAACTCACATGCAAATTCAACTTATTTGAAGTAGGTACAGAAATAAGAATTATGTCAACACGATAGGTTGCAAACCTTAAGTCGTGTGCTAGTGATAAATTACAGGTTTTACTCTTGATTAAATCTTGAAACTCTTCCAGGATCTTTAAGGCTCCCAATGTCCCCTTGACATATAAGTTTCCCCAGTCAAGAACCATTCCTTGACAAAAAAAATATTCAAGGGATAGTGCGGATTCTTATCAACACTAACACTTCACATAATTGGTCTTTGTTGGTCTTTTTCTCGTCCAAGACATCACAACCTACCAATCTCAAATGTACAAGAGTAGAAAACATTTTACTCTTACATTTGACTAGTGTTAATAAATCTTCCTTTATGTCACTCAAGGTTCCAATCTTGGAGTATGACGCTAAGAATTGTTTTGGAACGAAGTATGACTCATCTTCTTGATTTTAACCAATCCAACAATTCATGACCTCTCTTTTTAGCCATAACAATGCACTAAGACGTCCTTAGAGTATGAATTTTTGATATGGTTTCATAATCATTAAGATGATCATGAAATATGATACTAAAGTACTCTCCCATCCTTTCGGATTTGAGAAACTCTTATCTTTCTGCCTAAGTTGATTCTTCTTATTTGTTTTGTCATACATTGTAACCTTTCCAATGTTACAGAATTATACTTAACCTCATAAGTATAATCATATTTACTAAACTTTAGTAAATCATGACAAATCAATCTTTGTGGTGGACCTTGACCAGTGCACACCCAGTGTAACTAATTCCTTTGTCCTTCAATTGACTCACATATACATGTGATCAAAGAATTAGTCTTAATTTTCAAAGATGAAAATTCTCATTCATCAAACAATACAACTTTTATGATTCCAAGTTTCTGTCCAATTGAAACTTGGGTGATGAAAAACTTTCTTCATTTGGTAAATTCAGACACTACCACAAATGAAAGAGTCAAATCCACTTTCCAATATTGCTATTACTAGAAACATATAAGCAACAATTTTCCACAGATGCCATTGTAAGGATATATTTTTTTTTAAATAAATAAAATTAAAACCCTTTTTTTTTCTTTTTTTTTAAACTTTGCGGAAAAACTTATCCTTACAATCCACATGAAAACTTGGTTGTTATCTATTCCTATGCAATATATTATAACTCTTAAGCAATAGCTCAAAATTCTGATTACCGAACCATGCGATCGAAACCCACCTTCGCAATCAGAATCAACATATACTTACTTTAAGCTTCCTATCTTTTCTTTGATTCTTAAAACATCAGCATGTGACCCATTCACATTATGTAATAAGAATCTCCAAATAGGAACTTAATAGAGTTAGTCAGTGGACTTTAACTGAAGTAGAGTCAAACTTTTTGACTTGATCAATCTTATGACCTTTCAGGTAAATATGGCAGCTTCGCAACCAATGCCCCTTCCTTTGGCAATAAAACATATAGACCCTTTGGTAATGGCACATGAGACTATCTCAGACTCAGCCTTTCTCTTTACCATTTGCTCAACCTAGTTGACTATGGCCGATCCCTTTCCATTGGGAAGAGAAATGCTTTTCTAGATATCCAATGCTACCATTGCCAATGTCCATTTAAGGTTTGGGAAGTTGATCTTCTACTAAAATTTGCTTTACTGGTGTTCCAAATCATTGTTGATTCCACAGCACAAAGCAAATAGATAAGATCATTAAGGCTCGTGTCATAGTCTGTCTCATAGTAGTCCCAAAGAGACTCACTATGTTACTAAGAAAGTGATTGAACATCCAACTTTCACGAGACTTTGACACCCAACTCTCCCGGCTTGTCAATATGTGACTTTATCTTCAAGATGTGAGCATACATAGACTATGCTTGCCAATAGGGATTGAGTGACTTTAAACTTTTCAAGAACTTGTGGGTGAGAGAGAATAATTAGAGGAGGTGGAGGAAGTGAAGCATGATGTTGAGGGACACCATCTTCAAGAGATTTGGGAAGATCATAGTTGTCTGAACCAAACATCTATTATGGGAGAAAATCAAGTTAGTTGATTCAAAATCCTTAATATAACACCCAATATGAAATATTAAGGCTAGGACCCAACACAATGTTTTATAACTTGGAAGAGGGATGTCGTAATCCAAGCTATAAAATATTTGAAGGTAGGCGAATGACGATTCACCAATTTCCACCATGAAAAACGAAATAATTTATTAGGTTTTAATTGGATTTGAAATTCCTAGATCTTTTAAGATTCATTGAACTTTTGAATGGCATGTTTCAATCTCGAGTGTGCCCTCTCAAATTTTGTGACTGGGATGCCGAGGATCACAAAACAAGGTGTGAATAACCATACCAATTCACTTGGTACCCTTAATATTATCACCTAATCAATATGCCGGTTAACCACACACGCTCCATTGATCTATGACAAACATTAAGTCACCCTTCGTGATCCTTACTAGTCCAAGTTAGTGTGCCGGTTAACCACACACGCTCCACCAACGACTTGGTAAGGTACAAAGTGTGAATTCCATGGGCTAGCACCAAATTCACATTTTTCCTAAAGTAACTAAGATTGGGAATTAAATAAAAAAATATTTAGTTATTTTATAATATTCATTATACTTTTAATGAGAATTTAAAGTCATTGTCCTACCCGTTCGGCTAACGACCCTCCACCGATCAAGCAAGCGGTGGGTGAGAGTGGACACCCATTAAGTTGCCATTTTATAGGCAACAACCTTATACCCACCTTATAGACCAGCTTCGTGAATGAGGCCTACTAACGGTAAAACGACTTGTTCTTATACACATATATAATTAACCATTAATGTTATAAATAGTATAAGTGTTGAATTTTAACTTTTAAAATTCTAAGTGTTGGAATTAAAGTTTATTAAAGTGTGTGAAACTTTTCCAAATTCCAAAACTTGAGGGCAAGTTTTGAACAATTCATAAACTTTTGGATATTCATAACTTATGAGTTTTAATTAAGTGTTTTAAAGCTTTTAATGAAGAGTCTCTTGGAAATCCATAACTTGATGACAAGTTATCAAGTCCATAAAAGCATTTATTAGAAAAACTCTTCAAAAGTGTAACTTATGATTTCTTAAAAAACATTTAAAAGACAAACTTTTGGAATTCCATAACTTGAGGACAAATTATGAATTCCATTAAAACACATAAAGATCAAGAATGAACTAACAAACAATTTTCAAATAATTCCTATGATCTAACAAAACTCATAAGAACATGAACATTCACATCAACAATTTCAAGAATCATATGAACACATATAAACTTGAATTTTTTATTATAACTTTGAAATTGGTCCACCATCATCATACCACATCAAAAACAGGTTTTATGAGTCCAAAACAGTTTAAGGTAATGATTCTAGACCAATTCCAGCACCAAAACTCGAAGATATGTTGTTTGGGGTTCCTACTCGTCGAGTGCATGAACCAACTCGCCGAGTTGGATGAGTTTTGCCTTGGACTCGTCGAGTCCCTTCATGGACTCGGCGAGTCAGCTGTGCAGACAGCATAAAATCTTCGATTTTCAGCAATTTGCATCAAGTATTCAAACAAGCAAGCCTAGGCTCTGATACCACTGTTGGGTTTTGAGCAATCTAACACTTCCTAAGTGTGCATGCAACCCCAATAAACCTTGGATCTATGTTTGTCTAAATACATGCAAAATGATAATTTTTCCAAGGTTTATAACCTATCTAACATGGCATGGGGAACATTTCAACATAAAGAGTTAGAAGAGATTACATACCTTTTTGATGAGTTTGGTTCTTGAGGAGTTTAAGGGCCAAGCACCAATAGTGTGAATGCCTCAAATGGAATCACAAAACACCACAAACTCTTGGAAAACTTTGAGAGAGTATATACACTTGTATATTTCGGCCACACACTAGTTCACTAGTTACACTTAGGCCCCATTTCATGCTCCATAAGCATGCTTATATAGTGTGCATGGTTAGGGTGAAACCTTAATAACCCATGACCTTTCCTTTTCCAAGGATCCATGGGTTAAAAGCTCCATAGATCATCCATGGACTTCCATATTAGCTTAGCCCATTAACAAAAGAGCATTAGCCCACACTATATAAAACCAATAGCCCATAATCTAATTAGTCTTCCTTTTAATCTCTAAATTAATTCATAATTAATTTAAGACTAAAACTAATTAAATAACATAACCTCATATTAATATATTATAACTTATAATATATTAATAAACATATGTGTATAACTCACATAAAATTATCCATAAATAGTTTGGATGAGATGCGACCCAAATGGACCATGTCGGGTCGGGTCAAGTATATACCAAATAAGTTATGGGCTTAGACACCTTATCCAACACCAACAAGGCTGACAAGGGAATGTTAGGCAGGGCTAGCAGGAGCGTGCTAGGCCAGGCTGGCATGCTAGGGCAATCTAGTTCATGCTAATGGAGCATATATCATCAAGTCCCCCCAGTCTGATGTTATTCGTATGCGGCCAATGACATCGGAATGGACTTAGTCATATAAATTGTGCGACATCAAGTCCCCCTAGTCTGATGCGATTGGGTTGTTTTCAATCGGATCGGACTAGATAAAGCAACAATACATTAAATAGTAGAGAGAATTACCGAACCTCACTCACGGGAGCCATGGTGTTGTGTGATGAGCAAAGCATCGCTTATGCAGCTTGAGCTGGCTTGATACTCCTTCATTGAATGGAGTGTGAGCCGATCGGTGCAATGCAACGTAACTGTTGCTGCAATCATGTGAACCAAGCCTGTTAAAGAGTGTTGTGTGACACTGATGTCGATAAAATGTCGGGTCAGGGTAGCTATGAAGCGCAACCTCGCCATACAGTCTCTAAGATCGTCGCCGAGCTCCAAAGTCTGTAAATAGATACAACGTACTTGGTCCATGATTCCCACATTCTAATCACAACTGGAAGTTGTTAATATAAATAGACGCTCTAAGCATCGTACGCGCACCCCGGCGAGGGGGACGAGACCCGCAGCCAACGTCGGGTGGGGAATTATATTTCTATGCCTGCTGGATGAGAACTTTGAGTGACTGGTCAGCAGTGCACACTTCACAAGTCCCCTGTAAATATTTTACAGATCGAGCTCTGCTTCGCGAATTTGTCGTCGGCGAGCTCTGAGTGTCGCGATGCTGGAGCGGTTATCTGAAAAGACAACATAATCAAATCTAGTTGTTAGTATGTTTTTCTTGAAACCATAAATCAATTTGGATTTTATGTCACGGTTATCTCGAAACACTTTGCAAGTAGTAGTAGCGTACTACTCTTTCCCCTCCCTTTTTTTTTAAAAATGTTGAGTTGGTCGGACCGCATCTTTAGAATTGGATCTAGCTTGATTGAATTAGAGCAGACAAACATTAAGTTGTTGATCTTTCCATGCAAAAATATCCCATATAAGTTTCTGAGATAGCCCATAAATAACGGGAAATGCTAGTTTGAGAGGAGCCCAAGTTAGCAACCCATTTGTCATGGAAGCCCAAAATAGAATAATGGCAGCCTACATGTAGATGTCCAATTACTAATTATTTTGTTTGACCTGATTGCAAACCAAGGGTAATTAGATACACGAGTGGGGCTCGTTGTTATCTTACTCATCAGTTCTTAATAAGTCACCAGCTTCATTTTGACGACCTGGATTTTGGTACCAGGATGCACAAAAGACAAAAAGTCCACAACTGGTGATTTGACGACATTTTCTGGTGGTTGCTGTCGAAGGCCACCAGTGTAGAGGGGATCTGAACAACAGATTTTGTTGTCGGTATGATGAAGTGCATCACCGATTTTTGCAGATGGGCCCGCGACAGTGATGATTCTCGACGTTGACTGTCGTTGTCAGAGGTCGACGAGTGGTCTGATGGTAGCGATGGCTCTATGAAGGAAGATCGGAGGGAATGAGTGGTCGATTGTCAATCGTTGTAGCATTGGCTGGCAGCAATATCAAGAAATAGCGAGATGTGATCGTTGTTGGTGAAAACATGGGTTGCAGTTGAGGCTCTTTCGTCGACACTGGAGGCAACTGGCAATGGTTGGCTGGCGATTCGAGCTTTCCGGTGGGTGATGTTGGGACTACTATGCGATCGGATGTCGGCGGCTATGTTGGTTGACCTCTGTTAGTGACGATGGCATCCACAATTGGATCTATTTCATCAAAGTCGTTGTTGGTCGCACTATGTCGGAATCGGAAGTTATTGGTGGTATCGATTCAATAAGACGGCGGTGTAGCTGTAAGGGGAGATGATGTTGGTTTTTACAGGGGCAATAAAGACCGTTTTTAACAAAACAGAGGCACAAAGAAACAAGACTGCACAGGGGACAAAACAGTCAAATCACAGCAAGGGTAAAATGGGGAAATGCAGGTTTACAACTCTGCACTATAAACAAAGAAAACACAGAGAACAGGTAAATACACAGAGGATAATATGAGGCAAAGTACTTTTCTTATTCACTGAATAAAGAAACAAAACAGGGATGCACATCAACGTACACTTGCCTTCTGCTTTTAAACTAAAACTTGACAGAAAAATAGGAACAATCTAGCTACATGCTAAAGACTAGGGATTAACTTCACACGTGGTCTTTGATTTATTCAATGAAGAAAAACTGACAAATACTGATTAAAACTTGTGCAGGAAATACCCCCCAGCTCTGATTTATTTCAACATTTTCCCTCCTAATTCAGAGCTCTCAACCTTCTTCATACCAGCCAGCTTACACATTTCCTCATGTTTCACTTTAGCCAAAGGTTTTGTGAGTAAATCTACCTTCTGTTCCTTTCCATCTACATGTGCAACTATGATTTCACCATTCTCCACACACTCCCTGATAAAGTGAAATCTAATGTCTATGTGTTTGCTTCTTCCGTGAAAAACAGGGTTCTTCATGAGCTCTATAGCTGACTTGTTATCAACATACATTGCCACTGGTGGGATGTTTTGACCAGTTATTGAAGACAGGAGCCTTCGCAGCCAAATGCCCTGACATGCAGTCATAGTGCCTGCCATAAATTCAGCCTCACATGACGATAGTGCTACACATCTTTGTTTTTGTGATGACCAAGAAACCAGGTTCCCATTCACATAAAACATCATCCCTCCTGTGCTTCTTCTATCATCCAAATCTTTTGCATGATCGCTATCCGAATACCCTGCGATATTTATTTTCTTTTCTCCTCTTGTGTAGACCAAACCATGATCTAAAGTCCCCTTTATGTACCTGAGAATCCCTTTCACAGCTTGAAGATGAACCATGGTAGGTCTTTCCATGAAGCGGCTCACTACTCCTACTGAAAATGCCAAGTCTGGACGGGTATGAGTCAGGTACCTAAGTCTACCCACTATACTCCTGTACTCAGTGGGGTTGACCAGCTCTCCACCTCCTTCTTTAGTCAACTGAGTCTTATGTTCCATGGGACTTTTGGTGGAATTACACTCCAACATACGGGTTTTTTCTAGAAGGTTTCTAGCATATGCTTCTTGCTTCAATGAAATAGAGTTCTTGTGTTGGTTTACCTCAATTCCCAGGTAGTAGGTAAGAAGACCATGATCACTCATCTCGAATTTAGCATTCATCTCCATCTTGAATTCTTTCACGTCAGTAGTAGAGCTTCCAGTCATCAACATAGACTCCAATAATTAAAGTGACTCCTTTCTTCAACCTGGTATATACAGAGTATTCTTGGGGGCACCTTTTGAATCCAAGACTTTTCAAGTAAGTATCCAAACACGAGTTCCATGCCCTGGGCGCTTGTTTTAGCCCGTAAAGTGCTTTTGACAGTTTAAGGACCTTTCTTGCTTCACCTTTCTTCTCAAAATCTTCTGGTTGTGTGACATACACCTCCTCTTCTAACTTCCCATTCAAGAAGGCCGATTTCACGTCAAGGTGATGAACACCCCAACCATTCGAACCAGCAAGGGCAAGAATGACACGTACAGTCTCAATTCTAGCAACAGGCACAAATACCTCGTCATAGTCGATTCCATACTTCTGCACATAGCCTTTTTCCACGATCCTAGCTTTGTGCTTCACTATCTTTCCAGTTGGGTCTCGTTTTACTTTGAAGACCCACTTCAATCCAATTGGCTTCCGATTCTTTGGTAAATCAACTAGGCTCCAGGTATTATTTTTTTCAATCGAGGCTATTTCAGCCTCCATCGCTTGTATCCACTCCTTCTTGCGACTTGCCTCGGTGTAGGTTGAGGGTTCATCATCTCTTCTCACCAACATTAATTCTTCCTGTGGTACTTCGATCTCTTCAGTGTTTTCATACAGGTCGGTGAGAAAACGGTAGCGTTTTGGCGCTCCACCACCTGTGGAGCTCGAAACGCTGTTTGGTGTCGAAACCGAAAATCATCGTTCAGGGGTAATTGATGAACCGGGTGAATTTGGTGGCGTGCCAATGGATGTATCGTAATAACTTGGGTGGCCTGGTGAGTTTGTGGGCTGTGATAACTCGGCCCAAGTGTTATTATTTTGTGATGTCCCAATCTCATCATCGGGTATATTTGACCTACTTTCATGGTCAGGGGTATTCGACACCCGTTCTTCCTGATCGCTATTTACCTCGTCCCCGAAGTCAAAGCCTTCAACAGCGAACGTCATCTCAGGTGTTGGTTTAATCTTAGATGTAACCTCCCATGCCCATCTCTGATTTTCTTCAAAGATTACATCCCTGCTTACATACATCGCGCCTGAATTAGGGTCTAGAAGCCTATGAGCCTTCGTGCCTTTCTCTGTTCCAAGATACATCAGTTTCTTGCTTCGATCATCCAATTTCTTGAGGTGCCCCTTCGCTAATTTCATGTGAGCAACACAGCCAAAAATTCTCAGATGACCAACATGTGGCTTTCTTCCGGTCCATTGTTCATATGGAGTAGCTCCATCTAGAGCTTTTGTGCTTAATCGGTTTAGCACATAGACAGCGTGACTCACTGCCTCGCCCCATAGTACAT
Source organism: Lactuca saligna (assembly GCF_052625555.1). Classification (NCBI taxonomy): domain Eukaryota; kingdom Viridiplantae; phylum Streptophyta; class Magnoliopsida; order Asterales; family Asteraceae; genus Lactuca; species Lactuca saligna. Next base: position 76,687,406 of record NC_136418.1, read on the forward strand.
CGGGTACCATCATCGACTTCAGACAGCTCCGAGCCATCTTAAGCACCGTCCGATTCCGCCTCTCCACCACCCCATTTTGCTGTGGGGAGTAGGGTGCGGTGTAGTGGCGTTCCACTCCGGTTTCTTCACAGTATTCTTCAAATTGCTTTGACAAAAACTCACCTCCACGATCTATTCTGAGTACTTTTAACTTCTCCCCAGTTTCATTCTCCACTGTGCTCCTGAAATTCTTGAAGATATGAAAGGCTTCATCTTTAGTTTTCATTAGATATACCCACATGACCCTGCTGTAGTCATCAACTAAAAGCATGAAGTATCTGTTGCCTACAGGTGTTGGAGGTGAGACTGGTCCACAAAGATCCCCATGGACTAGTTCCAATTTCTTCTTAGCCCTGAAACTTGTGCTTGCTGGGAACGGGTTTCTTGATTGCTTCCCCTTCAAACATCCTTCACAGGGTTCTGATGGTATTACCATCTTGGGGATCCCATCAATTAATCCCTTTTCAGAAATAAACTTCAAGGAGGTAAAATTTACATGGCCTAGCCTTGTGTTCCATAGCCATGTTGGATCACTTAGGTTGGCCAATAAACACCTTGGTCCAACCTCTTCTAGTTGGATTTTGTAGAGCCTATTTGGAGAATTCTTCACCTTCATTAGCAGCCTTCCAGTATCATCATGAACCCACAGAAAAGGCTCCTTAATTCTGATCTCATCACCTCCTTCAGAGAGTTGCCCAAGACTAATTATATTGCTGCAGAGATCAGGTATGTAATACACATCCTCCAGCTTTCTTTCTTCTCCGTTCTTGCACTGAAGCAGAATTTTTCCTTTTCCTTTAATTCTTACTTTGGATTCATTTCCAAATTTCATAACACCTTGAATTTTTCTATCCAGGTTTTGGAACTTATCTTCATCTCCAGTCATGTGGTTACTTGCACCAGTGTCAAGGTACCACATTTTTTATTGATTCAAGGCTCACCCATTTGGCTTCACTTCAGACTTCACTTTCTCTTCATTTAGAAACACCTTCCCTATTTCTTCAAAGGCTGCTAGCAACAAAGCTGGTTCATTATCATCATGGACCAAATTTGCCTCTTGATTTCGTTCCTTCTTTGGGTTCTTGCACTCTGCTGCATAGTGCCCAAACTCCTGGAAGTTGTAGCACTGCACACTGCTTTTATCTTGACTGCTAGAGGTTCCTTGGCCTCCCTGATTATGGTGACCACCTCTGCCACAACCACCGCGACCTCTTCCTCTGCCTCTTCCTCTGCCATGTGAACCATTAAAGCCACCCCGGTTTGTCTTTGCCTTTGAGTCACTATCACTTTTCTTCTTGTTCTTATCTAACCATTGTTGATAGGTCATGAGGAGCTTTCTATCTTCTGGCTCAGCATGACATTTCATCCGTTCTTCATAGTCTTTAAGCCTTCCAATTACTTCTTCAACAGACATGGAGTTTATATCTCCAAATTTCTCAATTGTTGAAGCAATTTGGAGAAACTTGGACGGTACTGCCCTCAACTGTTTCTTCACAATGTAGGACTCCTCTATAGTGTCCCCAAGAGTGCGCATGGTGCTCACAACGTTGCATACTTTTGCAGCAAAGTCATCTATCCCTTTTGTCTCCTTCATTGTCATGGTCTCAAACTTTGCCTTCAAGGTCTGTATCCTGGCTATCTTCACTCTATCTGCTCCCATAAACATGGTTTTCAAGGCTTCCCATGCCTCTTTGGCTGTCTTCTTCTCTGCTAAAGAGAGTAACAAATCTTTAGGAATACCTTGATAGATGGCTGCCAAATCCATCTTATCCTTCTTAACTTCCACAACTGTGTTCTGAGTCCTGGGCTCCACTGCTTCCCAAACCCCTTGAGCTTGCATGAAGACTCTCATTTTATGGACCATGCACCATAATTACTTCTGGAGAGCATTGGGTAATGAAGAGTGATCTGACCTTCCTTTTCGCCATTTCCATTATTTCCAGTCATTTCTTCTCGGGACTGATACTTGGGCATGCACCTGAAAGCTTTAATACCAGATGTTGGTTTTTACAGGGGCAATAAAGACCGTTTTTAACAAAACAGGGACACAAAGAAACAAGACTGCACATGGGACAAAACAGTCAAATGACAGCAAGGGTAAAATGGGGAAATGCAGGTTTACAACTCTGCACTGTGAACAAAGAAAACATAGAGAACAGGTAAATACACAGAGGATAATATGAGGCAAAGTACTTTTCTTATTCACAGAATAAAGAAACAAAACAGGGATGCACATCAACGTACACTTGCCTTCTGCTTTTAAATAGGAACAACCTAGCTACATGCTAAAGACCAGGGATTAACTTCACACGTGGTCTTTGATTACTGATTAAAACTTGTGCAGGAAATACCCCCCAGCTTTGAATTATTTCAACAGTGTGTAGGTTTGCAGGCTCTTGGTTTGCTGGGTCGTGTTTGGCTGAGAATGGGTGACCAGAGCTGCCATCGCTAGGGTTGCTACTGGTGGTTCATCAGCTAACGAAGAGGTCATTACTCCCTTGGAAAGGGAGAAAGCTAAGTGGGGCCCGGTTTTTCTTTTGACTTTTGTGCAGCTTTAGTGTGTGTGAGATTGGACCAGGTGGGTCCTGACACCTTTGTTTTTTACTATTGACAGCTCTATCATTTGTTTGGTGCACTATGCACCCTTTCCCCCTTCTTTTTTTTATATTATATTTCAAGATGGTGACAAAAGTAGTGTAAATGAGAGTTGCAAAAATTTTATATTGTGCATATACATTTACTTTTTATATGCATATATTTCATGAAAACCATTAACTAAAATGGTATAGTGATGCGAAATGCAACTTTTATCAATGTTAACTTGGACATTTTTTAATGTACAACTTAAACAAACTTGTACACATAAAATCATTACTGAAGAATACATAGACTGAAAGTGGGTTAAGACCCATCAAAGCTTCACTTCCTTTCTATTTTTTATTGAAGGTTCTCTAAGATGTACAAGCCATATGGCTGTGTGTACAAATAATTGTTGAAGTGGGAGTGAAGATGCATACAAAAAATGTTTACTAAAAACAATTCTCTGATAATATATGGACTGAAAAGGGATAAAAATTCATAAAAATTTCTTTTCTACTCAACTTTCTGGAAAGACATCAAAACATAAACAAAAACGAATTTGAAAGAGTTTTTTTTCATAAACTCTCTTTTCTTCTAAATTGCTAAGAAAACCCCATATCATAAATAGAAAATGGATCTGATGTGGAGTGTTGTTCATGAAACTTCATTTTCTTTTCAGCTTGCTCAACAAGCTATGAAGATATGAACAAGGAACAGATCTGGAAAAAAAAAAAAAAAAAAACTCATTTTCTATCTCCAAGCTTTTATAGAAAACACTAATTAGACAACTCTAGAAGAGATTTACAAAGAAAATCATAAACTGAAGGTGATTTCTTTGTAACATAAACTGAAAATAAGGTAAAAAAAAATCACAAAAAATTTCTTCTCGCAAGTTGCCTGAACTGAAACAACAAAATAAAAAAGAAAATGGGTTAAGAACTCATAAGAGTTTCTTTCTTCATGACTTGCTGAAGGACACATCAAAACATAGATGAAAAGGACATCTGATAAAGTCTTTTAAGACTTTAGAGTTGCTCAGATTAACTAAAACAAAACATATATACATATCTGAACAAAAAAAAGGCAGATCTTAAGATCAAAGCTTAGAAAACTCAAACAGATCAAAAGATCTAAGCAAAAAAAAACAAGCAAATCAAAAGATCTGTGCAAAAAACTAAGCAGGTCAATAGATCTGAACGATGGTTAGACAGATCTGAAAAGATCTTGTCAAGAACCAAATCGATCTGAACAGATCTTGGCCAAATCCAAACGGATCTAAACCAAATGATGCCAAACATGAACACATCTGATCAAACCTGAACTGAAACAACAACAAATCTAAACAGGTCTAGGAGAAAAACAAGCTTGAAACCAACTTAGGCTTTTTCTACTTGCTCGAATCCGGGATGGCGCCAAATGATGCAACATTAACCTCTGGCAAGTCTTCTGGTCTTCTACTGCGGCGGAGATCTGGACATCACAATGCAAAATCGTTAGAGTCATCCTAAGGACTGTGCCCCAGGAGCAGACTCCGACGGTCAAGTTAGATCAGCTGGAATATCTGAGATGGTCCTCCATAGCTGGACAGAAGCATCTGATGGGTTTTGGTCATAAGACATCCTATGTGCTCATACATACCCTAATGCTTGGATCTAGGTTTCTCTATTGTACATGCTTTGAATCCAAGACTATAAACCCTAATTCTAGCATGCAAGTAATCATATTAACATGTAATTAGGTTTAAGATGTTACCTTGATTGTTATGTAGCAATAACAATCCCAATTCCTCCTTGAATTGACTTTGGAAGGCTTAGAGTCACAAGTGTCACTCATCTAATGGTTCACAAACACCATAAGCAAGAGGATGAAGAGGAGAGAGGATTGAGGCTACCAAAAACGTGTAGAAACCCTAGAAAGATCATTAGCCACGTTTTTTAGCCTTAAGGGGTCTTTATATAGTTGGGCTATTAGGGTTATCTAACAAGGAAACCCTAATTTGGATGCTTAAGCCCTAAGCAACCCATAGACTCCTTTTATCAAGCCGATGGATGATTTACTTATGGGTTTCCCATTAGAATTCGTCCATCCCTTAATATAAGGCAATCCATGGCCCAAATTATAATTTATCTTATAATTACAATTCCAGTCCCTTAAGTTTACTAAATCTCTTTTAGTCACAAAACTAATTACCAATTAATTATTGACTAATATTAATTAAACAATATGATTTCTCCTTTAATATACTATTCTCATAATACATTAATAAATCATATTTAATCCTTACTCTCCATAATGCATCCTATCAAGTTGCTTTGGTGAAGGCAACCCAAAAGGACCATGCACCATCGGGTCAAGTACATACCAAAATAGTTATGGACTTAGACACTAATCCAACAGTCTCCCACTTGGATAAGTCTAACAACTATTCTGCATATGACTTCAGATCCTGATCTGCAATCTTAGCTTTCCAAAGCCACTGTCAACTCTGATCATATCAAATACGCGTGTCCTTAGATAAGGGATCATATATTCCTCCATTCTAGATATCGTATGAGATATGATTTCAAATCATTCTCTTTGTACTATATCTCGATTTCCGATTTATGACGACAGACTAATTGAACAAATCAAATTAGCCCTATCCCGGCCGAGCATTTACGTATGTCATTACTAAACCATCGAGGGGCCCAAAGATATCGCTTTTATCCTACCTTGGATAAAAGGAATGGATAAACTTTGATACAATGCTTGCTTGCACTCACTAACCAAATCACACACAACAATATGTTTTATAACACCAAGTTACTAGTGCGTTTACATATTATCAATGTGCAACCGATTAGCAAGATACAACTCACACATCTCGGTTTCAAGAATATAAGATGTTATCGTCTCACTAATCACTCGAGATAGTGATCCAAGTGAGTGTGGGTTTAATCCAATGCTCAAATCATATTCATAAGCACTCATGAACGTTGCAGCAAATATTTGCTTATGTCTAATACTTTTCTAGACAATCCACACACCAATTCACGACAATCTTCATTCATATCTACTTCCAACATATGAACGACTGTGGCCCATTCAAATAATTCGATTATTCTTAATAAACTCAATTATTCTGGAAGTCAAAACATGCAAGGTGAAACACAAGAATAATACTAATCCCATATGGCCTCAAACCTTTAAGTATAAACAAAACATGTTTTATTTATCACCATATCGATTACTCATTATTTTTTGTTTCGGGTAATCAACTTTATACTTGAATTATTACACTTGTCCCATGCTCCTAGCATGCACACAATGTTTACCTATGGTTTTTTACTTTGTGAAATAGACAAATTGAACACATTTCCAATCATTCTCATTTTACAACTCCAAATCCATTTTCTTAAGTGTAAGAATATCAAATTCTTGTTACTTATAGAATATACTAGATTCTAACACTTTATGCAACGATCCTTTTGTAATGCCACTGCACCAAAGTCTCAAAGACTATTGCCAATGATATTACAAAGTCCTCTAACGTAGATTGTTACAAGACAATTCTTTAGATATGATGTCTCTCACTCAAAGTACATTCCTTTGAACATCCTTTTGCATAAAGGTTTCTAATCTAGTCATAGATTTTCAATATTTACTTCCCAATATGGACACGCTTCCATATTTTCCATATGACAACTAATTTCTTAATAGAATCTTATCTATTCGTAATGATGTCGATATTGTCCATCCAATATGGAAACATTTCCATAATTTCCAATACTATACTTCCAACTACTCACAAGCGACCAATTCTCGTCGAACTTCGAATCGTCCTTTGATAGTTGTTTAATTATTGTAGTCAGAGCCAATTCTAGTCCCTTTTCCCTCTAAATGTGCTGGACATTTGGAAAATTTTAGAATGGTCAAACATTAAAGCATTTGCAATCGATCCTATACCCGAAGCGTATGGGATACGACGCACAATGTTTTATTTTCTATGTTCTCAAAATTCGAATAGTGAAGAGGAATGTCGTAATCATAATTGAAATTTTAAGAACACACTATGTACATTTGACTAAAATTATTAACATTCCACAACCTAATCCTTTAGATTTGAAATGAAGCATAATATTCTCTCCCTTAATTATAGCAAAACAACTATACAACCCTTACGACTTTGCAAGGTATAACTCTTGTTTTTCTATAATTAATATTGCCAACTTGCAAAACTTTCCATAATAATCATACAATCATAACTTTTATGCTCCCACTATCTTGATGATTATTATAAAACATAACACTTATGCTCCCACTAGCTTCGACATGTATTCATAAACATCTTAACTTTCAGAAAAACAATACTTATTGAATTTTTTAAGTTCATGTTTCTAATACTTAGTGCTTTGATAATCTTTTATCAAGGCTTCTTGAACTTATACACTTTTGCCTTAGATAGTTCATATGTGTGTCTTAACAATTAAGACTAATTGCCAAACCTCACAATTCAAATTATGGAAAGGGATGTCGTAACCATGATCGAATTCGAGAATGCAATTTTACAATCACTATCTTTTAAAATCTTTCTTAGTGAAAGCATTTTCTCACAATCATTTTCATGAAGGAGGAAATCTTATGACACTTAGATTTAAACGGTGTATGTGTTCCTATCCATGTGAATTTGTTAAAAACCAAAGTTTACGACAAATTCAAACTCATATGGATCGAACTTTCTTAATCTTGATTTCTTGCCTTATGGTAGCACAGCTGCCCACCACGTCTTCCAAGTAGTTAAGCAGCTCACCTTTTCCTATCAATGTACTTTCCATTGATCAAGGTCCTTGCCTTTTATGCATTCAAATGAGAACTCATAGGACTCACATGCATAATTAACTCGATTGGATTGGCACAGAAACAAAATAATGTCTTCACGATAGGTTGTAAACCTCAACTCGTGTGCTAGTGATGATCGATAAGGTTTATGAGATTTGTTCTTGAAACTTTTCAAGACTATTAAGACTCCCACTGACTCCTTGCCATATACGATTCTCTTATCAAAACATTTCTTGACAAACAAATCTTCAAGAGTTAGTGTAGCTTTTATTAAAACAAAACACTTCATAATTTTGGTATTAGTTGGTCTTTGTCTTATCCAAGACATCACAACTTTCCACAATTGATGAATGTTATAAACCTTCTTAATACTATTCACTCAATGTCACAATCTTGACTTTAAGACTTGTTTTGGAACGAAGTATGATTGACTTCTTGATTTGACCATTTCTTCAATCTTTGATTCCTCTTCTTGGACATACAATTGTACCAAGACTCACTTAGAGGATCAATTGAGATATGGTTCTTAATCATTAAGACCTATCATAAAGCATAAAAGCTACTCTACCTTCTTCTTAGAATGGAGAAACTTTTATCTCTCTGCCTACTTGATTCTTGTTATTCGTTCTACTATTGATCTAAACCCTTTAATCAATTCAGAATTACACTTAATCTTGTAAGTATAATCATATTTACCAAACCTTTAGTAAATCATGACGAATATATTTGTTACTCTTATGGTGAACTTGATCAACACACAACTTTGTGTACTCGATCTCCTAGTCCTTCACTTGACACTTTGTCAATGAATTAGTCTAATTTCCAAAATATGAAATTTCTCATTCATCGTGCAACCAGGTTGTATGATTCCAAGTTTCTGTCCAATTGAAACTTGGGCGATGAGAAACTCTCCCTATTTGGTAAATTCTTGACTTTCCATAACACAATAAGAAACAAATCCATTATTGCTAATAATTTTAACATCAATTTTTCATACACACCATTGTAAGGATAAATAAATAAAATCTAAAATCTAAAATTTATTTTATTGAGGAAAAATGTGTCCTTACAACGCAACTCGTTGAAAAACTTATGCTAATACATCTTTCTTAGCAATCTAATTCTAACTCTAAGTAGTAGCTCAAGAATCTAATCTTCGAGAAACGTGATCGAAATCCATTCCTTCATGGTTAGATTCTGCTCACTTCTTCCCTTAAGCTTCTTTTCTTTTCTTTGATCCTTCTAAACATCAATTGTAATCTTATCACATTATGTATTCAGAATCAGAATGAAGCATAAAAGAGTTAGTCAATGGATTTTACCTAAATTAGAGCCATACGTTTCGACTCTCCCATCTCTTAGATCTCTTAGGTAAATAGGGAAGCTTCGTCTCCAATGCCCCTTCTCTTGGCAATAAAAGAAAATTGACTCTTTTTGGAACAGGACATGGAACTACTTCAGACATCGCCTTTCTCTTATGATCAATCTTTTCAATCATAGCATGTCTTTTGTTGCCATTGTCTATATCCATAGAGGTCTCGAAGGCAGATTCACCAATAAACTTTGCTTTTCTATTGCGCCAAACCATTGCTGATTCAGCAGCAATAAGCATATAGGTGAGATCTATAAGGGTCACGTCGCAGTTCATCATATAGTACTCTCTTACGAACTCACTATATGAGTTAGGAAGTGATTGAAGAACCCAATCAACAGCCATCTCTTCACCGACAACGGATCCCATCATTCTTAACCTATCAATGTGTGACTTCATCCCTAAGACGTGTGCACACACCGACTTTCCTTCTTTATGTTTACTTGCCAAAAGGGATTAAGTGATATTGAACCTTTCAATTTTAAAATCTTGTGGGTTAGGGAGAATAATTGGAGGAGGAGGAAGTGAAGCATGATTTCTTGTTCCTCGATCGAATCGTGGAATATCATCTTCATGTGGAATGCTTGTTCCACGGGATTTGAGAAGACCATAGTTGTCGAACTTTGACATCGGGAGAAAAACGAATTCAAGTCAGTTGATTGATTGAGTCCTTGGTAAATCACCCAAATGAAATTCCAAGGCTAGGACCCAACACAATATTCTACAACTCGGGAGAGGGATGTCGTAACCCAAATTGAAGAACATTTGAAGGTAAGTGAATGACGATTCACTAATTTCCACCATGAAAAACGAAAAATAATTTTAAGTTTTCAATCTATGAAAACTCCTAGATCCTTTGAGATTCATTGAATATTTCAATGGCATGTTTAAATCTCGATATGCCCCTCTTGTTTGTGACTGGGATGCCGAGGATCACAAAGCGGGTGTGAATAACCATGCAAACTACATGGTGCCCTCACATATTACAATCACCTATTCGATGTGCCGGTAAACCACACACGCTCCACCGAACTATGACAAACATTGAGTCACCCTTTGCTACCTTTGCTTAGAACCATTTAGTGTGCCGGTAAACCACACACGCTCCACTAACGTCTTCGCAAGGGCACAAAGTGTAATTTCATGGAATTGCATCAATTCACTTTTGCCTAAGTAACTAAGATTGGGAATTTGAAAAACATTTAGTTACTTTGTATTTCATTACACTTATAATGGAAGGTTTCGTCCTATCCTACCCGTTCGGCTAACGACCCTCCACTAGTCAAGAGTGCGGTGGGTAAGAGTGGATACCCATTCAATCGCCATTTTATAGGCAATTTCCTTAAACACCCCTTATAGACCAGCTTCGTGAATGAGGCCTACTAACGGGAAGACTGACTTTTACTCATACATATATATAATGTTATACTTTTAATGTTATATATAGTATAGGGTGTATTTTATACTTTTAAAATACTATATGGTTAACTTTAACAATTACACTTTTAATTCAATTAAATGGTTAACCTAAACTTTTATGGATTTATTAAACCTCTTTTAATTATACTCCTTAATTAATTAATAAAACCATAAGGGTGTGATTTAAACTTTTCAAAACATTACTAGTGTTTTAGAATTTAACATTCCTAATTAAACTTTTAATCAATTTTTAAATTCCAAAACTTGAGGGCAAATTTTGAAACATTTCAAAACATTAGGGTTAGAATTTAAATATACATCAAAATTAAACCTTTTAATCAAAATTTAAATTCTAAAACTTGACGGCAAGTTTTGAAACCTTTTTCAAAACATTAGGGTTTTAACTATTTAAATTTCAAAACAACAAAACTTTTGGGTTCAAATTTAAACTATAAAACCTAAATGGTAAAATATGAAACTTTTCATAACAACAAGGATCAAATAACAAATAATCTAAATTAACATTTAATCACATAATTATCTATATTTGATTTATTTAATGATTTCTTGCAAAACAATTTATCAATTTACTCTAAATAATTAAAAAATTATCTTATAAGGAAACAATTATCTTATTAATTGATAAATATCTTCATTTAGATCAAAAATATAGTCAAATATATCATATAATCGGATTAATATTGATCTAACATGATAAGGTAACTATCCATATGCAAAAACAGCAAGAAATCCTGAGATAAGCATTATCTAACGAGTTGACTCGTCGAGTCAGGCATGGACTCGTCGAGTCTGCATGGACTCGGCGAGTTCAGCCATGGACTCGGCGAGTCCAGCCTCCAGAATCCAAAAAATCGAAATTTCCAGTTATACAATGCATCAATACAATTGAAACCAATCTAGGCTCTGATACCACTGATGGGTTTTGATCATAAGACATCCTATGTGCTCATACAAACCCTAATGCTTGGATCTAGGTTTCTCTATTGTGCATGCTTTGAATCCAAGACTATAAACCCTAATTCTAGCATGCAAGTAATCATATTAACATGTAATTAGGTTTAAGATGTTACCTTGATTGTTATGTAGCAATAACAATCCCAATTCCTCCTTGAATTGGCTTTGGAAGGCTTAGAGTCACAAGTGTCACTCCTCTAATGGTTCACAAACACCATAAGCAAGAGGATGAAGAGGAGAGAGGATGGAGGCTACCAAAAACGTGTAGAAACCCTAGCAAGATCATTAGCCACGTTGTTGAGCCTTAAGGGGTCTTTATATAGTTGGGCTATTAGGGTTATCTAACACGGAAACCCTAATTTGGATGCTTAAGCCCTAAGCAACCCATAGACTCCTTTTATCAAGCCCATGGACGATTTCCTTATGGGTTTCCCATTAGAATTCGTCCATCCCTTAATATAAGGCAATCCATGGCCCAAATTATAATTATCTTATAATTACAATTCCAGTCCCTTAAGTTTAATTAATCTCTTTTAGTCACAAAACTAATTACCAATTAATTATTGACTAATATTAATTAAACAATATGATTTCTCCTTTAATATATTATTCTCATAATACATTAATAAATCATATTTAATCCTTACTCTCCATAATTCATCCTATCAAGTTGCTTTGGTGAAGGCAACCCAAAAGGACCATGCACCATCGGGTCAAGTACATACCAAAATAGTTATGGACTTAGACACTAATCCAATAGCATCTTGGTGCTGGTGGTGGTGTATGGTGGCTGACAGCAGCGGGGGCGACTGAGCCACCCAGCCGGAGTATGGTATGGCAGCTGAGCCATGGGGAAGAGTCCATGGAAAGGTCCTGGGGCCAAGATCCCCTTGGGAAAGTCCCCCTTCATGGAGGAGACACTATTCTATTTATAAGGGACAACTAGGTCAAGGGGAATCTGTTTAGGCCTTGGGCCAGCCCAATCCAGGCCCAACTAGCAAGGAGTTGGGCAAGGCCGCCCAAAGGCATCGGGAGGGGCTAGTGAGCGCGCTCTAGGCAAGGTTGGCGGTCGCGCACCAAGAAAGGCTGGCATACGAGCGCTAGGCGAGGGAACGTCGGGTCGGGCCGGCAGGAGAGTCCCTAATAGGACTGGCAAGGGAGTCCCCAACAAAGCTGACAAGGGAATGTTAAGCAGGGCTAGCAGGAGCGCTCCAGGCCAGGCTGGCACGCTAGGGTAGTCTAGGTCTTGCTAATTGAGCATATATCATCAGCATGCGTGTTGGATTTTGGAAGGTGTTACGACACATACCTCTCATTGGCAGAGTTTTCGTACAATAACAGTTATCATGTCAGTATCGACCGAGCTCCATTTGAGATGTTATATAGTCGGAGGTGCAGGACTCCGGTTTGTTGGGACGAGGTTGGGCACCGGGTCATAGGGAGCACTGAGGTAGTTCTCAAGACTACCAGGTTGATTTAGCAAGTGGGCGACCGGCTACGGGTCGCGCAGAGCCATCAGAAAAGTTATGTTGACCGGCACAGATCAAATCTTGAGTTCCAGGTGCGGGACTTTGTTTTATTGAAAGTGTCGCCATTGAAGAGCGTTAGGAAGAGGGGCAAGCTAGGACCCCGATTCATCAGCACATTCACGATTTCGGCCTAGGTCGGCAAGGTAGCATATCGAATAGACCTGCCAGATGAGCTTAGCCAGATTCACAACACCTTCCATGTGTCTCAGCTTCGGAAGTGTGTTACTGATGGGTCTGCAGTCATTTCACTGCACGACATTCAGGTGGATGCAACCCCAAAATACATCAAGAGGCATTTTTCCATCTTAGATAGGAAGACTAAGGTTCTTCGGAACAAGAAAGTGAAGTTGGTAAGGTGCAATGGCAGCACTGCAGGGGCTCCGAGTGGACCTGGGAGCCAGTGAACGAGATGCGGGTTCACTACCCAGAATTATCTAGATCTGCAGACTTCCAAGACGAAGTCTAGTTCAAGTGGGGAGACTTCTAACACCTGTTCCAGGTATTACTTAATTTAATTAAGATTTAGGTTTTGGGTGTGTGGACTCGACGAGTTGGGAGTCCAACTCATCGAGTAGAGGGAATTTCAAGGACACAGAATCTACACCCTACTCGACGAGTTGGAAGGTCGACTCGATGAGTAGGAGTTATAATGATAAAACCTTAACTTTAGGTTTTGCACCCTATATAATCTCCTTATAAGCCTTGAGGAGGACCTCCCATCAGCCTCTAAACCCTAAGAACGTTTGTGCTAACCCTAATCCCCATTCTCTTCCATTTTGTGAGATAGAGTGAACTTTGAAGCTTAAGAAGAAGGAGATAGTGAGAGGATCCAGCAAACCAAGCACCCATCCTTGAGCTTAATCATCTTGTTAACTACTGTAAGTCTTCAAGACTTGATTTTTATTAAAGAATATGGCTAGATCTTGAGTTTAGCCTTCATTTCCTACTCTTCTTGTTGAATGTATGCATGTGATTCATAAAGTTTGCAACTTTATGAATCTCCAGAGCAAAATGGTCCCAAGGTGGGCTAAATCTGTCCTTTGGTTGAGCAAGGACACCATGCAAGGGTTTTAGGGAATATTTCCATCTTTCTGGCCATTTTGACCTAGGGGCATGTATTGGACATGCATGTCTATAAAGCCTCCATCTTTGGAACGTTTTGAGGAATAGAAACCTTTCTCGAAAGGAGGGATTTTAGATCCCTTGAGTTTTCGACCATATGGCAAAGCTTTGGAACTTTCCAACCTCTGTTAAGGGCCTTGGGGCATTTGGAACGGTTCTAGAAGGTAAAGTTGGAAACTTTATCCTTCTAGACACCTTAGGGTTTTAGATCTAAGCCCTGGAGTCCTTGGATTCGGTGTATCATCACAACATGCAAAAAGGAAGAGGGACTCGATGAGTTTCTCTAGGAACTCGACGAGTCGGGTTGGGTTTCCATGGCTTCTGGATATTAAGTGAACTCGGCAAGTTGATGAAACAACTCAGCGAGTTGGCTAGGGTTTCACCAGGTCTTCTTGACTCGATAGGAACTCGACGAGTTGCTAGATGCACTCGACGAGTTGAGATCAACATGGACTGTTGACTTCGACTTTGAACAAGGTTGAATATGGTTGAATTTTAGGGTAATTCTGGGATTTTGACAAGTCTGTCTTATAATGCTTTTAGGCAGTTGAGTTGGAGCAGCACGTGGGACATATCTGATTCTAGTTTATCAGCACAACATTCATAAGAGGTGAGTCTCCTCACCATACCAATGGGTCTAAGGCACCAAGGTCGGCCCATTTTATGATATGTAGTATCCTAGCTGAGATTGTATTATGTGACATGCTAGTTGGTATGAGCTAGGAAATACGTAAGTGGTATATGTGTTATGTTTGTATGGAAGACCATGGGAGAGCCCATGGCACTTGGATGTAAGACCATGTGGAGAGACCATGGCTTTCCTATCAAAGGCCATGGGAGAGCCCATGGCACATAGGTGTAAGACCACGTGGGGAGCCCATGGCATCCTGGAGTAAGACCATGGGGACAAGCCCACGACATCCCTATCTGTTGTATACATGGCTTATATGATATGTGTAGTTGTTATAGTTCTATGATATGTTGTATGTTATTTGTGTGTGGGTATGCTCTGGGGAACTCACTAAGCATTGGCTTACAGTTTTTGGATTTTTTTTCACGTACACCTGAGCCCAAGGGAAAGGGCAAGGCTTGATGATGCGGAGTGCACTCTCACTCGGGCATTTTGTGGGACACTCTGATATTTTGAAATAAAGTTGTATTTGACATGGTTTTGAAAACAATTGTAACTGGTTTTTGTGGATAATGGAAATATGTTTGGGATAATTAAAAATGAAATTTTTTCTTTTGAAAATTGGGTCGTTACATTTATGAAGTCCCTTATTGGTTCATGGAACCTCTCTTGTGAGTTGAGCAGCTCTAGAGACTAGGATAGTTAGATCTAAGCTCTTTGAGCATGCTTGATGCATAAAAGTGCCATCTTGAAGGTTGTTTTGATACCATGCATGAGTTTGAGGTCTTAAATGAGGTCTTAATGGGAAGAATGAAGTATTGGGGACCCGTATGGCATGAAAGGTATAAAGTTGCGAACTTTATGCCCTAAGACATCTTAATGGACTCAGATCTGAAGTTTAACGTTGAAATCCCAACTATTAAGCACTTAATGGTCGTGGTGCATATTATGCTTGTATGATAGGCATAATATTGTATATGATGCGCATACAACCAAAGGGCTTAGTACGCTAAGCGTACTGGAGTGGTACGTTAGGCGTACGCACCTCAGATGGGTTTGGGCTTCATGTGGGCTTGTAAGCTCTTTGGGGCTTATTTAGTTTTGGACCTGGTTCCATTTTGGGTTAGTGGTCTGATTATTCTATTTTGGGCCATAGTTGTTTTTGTTAGGACTTATTGGGCCATGTGGTTTATTAATAGCATTTATCTTGGAACTTAGGCCCATTAGTAAAGGAAGAACTTTTGTGCCACCATGTAAGGACTTAGGTTTAGGTTTTGGAATCCTTAACTAGGTTGAGTTATACTCCTAATTTAGGGTTATTTGTACCATTGTTCAGTGTGAGGTTTCAGGCGGTTAGGCGATCCCTTTTGTGTTCAGCACACTGAGGTGAGTCTTCTCATCATACCCTTGGGTCGAAGGCACTAATGTTGGCCCATTATCTGATATGTAGTAATTAGTTGATATCCAATTGTATGCTTTGTGGTATGGATTGTTTTATGTGAATACCTTGGCGAGCCCATGGCACTTGGTTATCAGACCATGGGGGAGACCATGGCATTCTAGGTAAAGACCATGGGGGAGCCCATGGCACTTGGTTATCAGACCATGGAGGGAGCCCATGGCATTCCAAGTAAATACCATGGAGGGAGTCCATGGCAATTCATGTATGTCTTTCTATTGTATGGTTTATATGTGACTGTATGTGTTGTGTATTTTGGAAAACTCACTAGGCATTTGCTTACAGTTTATTGGGTGTTTCAGGTACTTCTGGCTCTAAGGGAAAGGGCCCGGCTTGATGGCACGGTGTGCATTCTCTAGTATTCCATACTAGTGTTTTGAATACTCAGATCTTTTGAACAATTTATTATGTAATGGAATTTGGGGGAAAATATGGATATTATTTCTAGTTAATAAATGAAAATTTTTATCTAAGTTTTTAGGTTGTTACAAGTTGGTATCAGAGCCTTGGTTTGAGGGATTCGGGCACACTCGTGGGTGTGTCAGGACTCAAACGAAGGAAATGATAAACCCTTTTTGAAAAAGAAACCAAAAGTTAAAAAATTTCTTAAAAATGCTCTTTGTAAGAAAAAGGATAGAGTGAAATGCACGTAATCGACTGAGCTTAAGTAAGTGGTTCCAATGTACTATACATGCTCTAGTTATATTTAGAAATTTATGTTGAATTGATTACTTGCTATGTGTATGCTTTCAAAGTTTTATATGTTTTGGATTGTATAGCCCTAGAATGATGAATTCTGCCTTATTCATGTTCCTTGTTTGTTTGTGTCTTAGGGTAGAAGTTTATTTGACAGTTTATGTGATTCTATTTGTATATAACTTGCATGCATAGGGCAACCTGTTATGATCGACTTAAGTTTCTGGTTCAGTAAGGATTGAGAAATCCTAAAATAGTCTCAGATCGGAACTAGTGTTATGTTTTGTTGGTCATGATTTGTGGTTGGGTGAATTAAGGGTATCAGGTTTGGCCTTGGGGAAGGTACGGGTAAGTGTGGAAGGTAGTATTGGGCCCGTACTACTTAAAGCATAGGACCTGTACCCGAATCAATGTCGGACCTGGAAGCTCTAAGGAGTCCGGTGAGGTGGAATCCCCTTCGAATTCCTTATCATTTTGTCTTGTGGTATTCTTTTTAGTTGAGGATGGTGATGATCATGTGAGGTTTGGGTTCGGGTTCAGGATCAGGATCAGGATCGGGTTTAGGCTCTGATGCAAAGCCCATTGATGAGAGGTTGCACAATCTTATCGCGGCTGAGGTTACTCGTGGCATCCTTGTTGCTACCCCGGTGATCTTTAATACTATCAAGGAGGGAATCATGGAGATCATGGAGGAGCGACTCAGGTATTTCTGAGTCGAGATTGCTGCAGGACAGATTGGGGCCCGAGCTCCCTTATTCTGGGATTCTAAGGTGTGTGGTGCACCTGAGTTCTTTGGGGTCAGGGACCTCATCATTGGTCGACGTTGGGTGGCAGACATGGAGAATGACCAATGCACGAGCTTTTTCCCCAAGGTGGCAAAGGTGGGGTTCGCATCTTGTATGTTGAGGGACTGAGCACGAGACTGGTGGGATTAGGTTACCCGCAAGGTGGGATCAGCGGGTGTGGCTGAGATGACTTGGGAGGATTTTGTGAGGAGATTTGATCAGGAGTTTGCACGTTCCATTGAGGTGCAGCGTTTGGTGAGAGAGTTCTAGGATTTGCAGCAGACTACAAAGACTGTGGTGGAGATCACCACCAAGTTTCGGGAGAGGGCACTATTGGTCCTGTAGTACGTTATGGACGAAGAGATGAAGAAGATCAGATATCATTCCATGCTGAGAGATGACAGCTGAGAGTTTGTGAGTTTTTCAGGGTGTAAGACCCTGAATGACATGGTAGAGAAGGCCTGGGGAACGGGAAAATGAACTAGAGCTCCACACGAAGTGGAAGTAGGAGCAAGTTTTGACGACTATGTGTTTGGCTAAGAAACCTAAGACCTGCAATCCTCCCAGTAGAGGCCAGTAGGGTCGGGACGTTGTGCCAAGTGCAGCAGGAAGTGCTTTGGAGCATGCCAAGTGTCAGGTTCATCATGTTATACATGTGTCCAGCCAATGAGCAGGGATTGCCCCAAGAAAGGCTTGATTTGTTTCCAATGCAAGCAAACCAGTCATAAAAAGGCTAAATTCCTGAGGTTGTATGGAGGGGGAGGAACAGTGTTGGTGCCTGCGCCCGCCACAATGAGGATCACCGATAGCCACTGCGTCAAGGTAGAGGCTCCTACGATGAAGAGCCACGCATTTCAGCTGACCATGGAGGAGGCTCGAGCAGTGCCAAACATCGTGACTGGTATGTGATCCTTTTGTGTCTTATTTTTTTTATTGATATGCTTATGTTGTTATGATTTTCTATAGGAACCTTTTTGGTCAATGGATTGTCGACTTATGTTCTTCTTGATTTGGGGGCTACCCGATCATTTGTATCCCTTACACTCAGCAAGAAGTTTCAAGATGCCCCGGGAACCTTGGATTCCCCACTCGAGGTGGCGATTGCGGATGACCGCATTGTGAGCGTTGCAAGGGTTTTCCGAATGAGTGTTTTGAATCTATTTGTGGAGAGGTTTCTTATTGATCTGGTTCTGATTCCTTTGAGAGGATTGAAGGTGATCATCCGGATGGATTGGTTAGGGCCCAATAGGGCCATGATAGATTGTGAGCGTCAGCTGGTGAGGGTTTGAACCCCAAGTGGGGGAGAACTGGTTATTCATGGGGAGAGAGCCTTGCATAGGTCAACTCTCCATTCGGCTGCGAGGGCTAGGTGACTCCTTCAGAAAGGTTGTTTGGGGTTCTTGGCTTATGTCTCGGATACAAGGCTGGAGGACATGTCAGAGATGAGCAGGGTACCTATTATGCGGGATTTTACAGATGTCTTTCTAGAGGATTTGCCTGGGGTGCCTCCCGAGAGGCCAGTAGAGTTTCGTATTGATTTGAGTTCTGGTGCAGCTCCGATAGCCAAGGCGTCGTATCGTCTAGCTCTTCCTGAAATGCAGGAGTTGTCTACGCAACTACAAGAGCTGCTATACCAGGGATTCATTCGTCCGAGCAATTCCCCGTAGGGAGAACCGATCTTGTTCGTGAAAAATAAGGATGGGTCATACAGGATGTGTGTTGATTATCAATAGATGAATAATCTAACAGTGAAGAACCATCATCCACTTCCGAGGATTAATGATATTCGATTAGCTTCAGGGTGCATCTTGGTTTTCCAAGATTGATCTTCGGTCAGAGTATCATCAGATGAGGATCGGGGATGAATACATACCAAAGAAGGTGTTCAGAACTTGTTATGGTCATTACAAGTTTGTGGTGATGCCATTTGGGCTCACCAATGCTCCAGCAGGGTTCATGGATCTCATGAGCCGGGTTTGCAGATTGATGTTGGATCGGTTGGTGATTGTTTTCATTGATGATATTTAGGTCTATTCTAAAACCAAGGAGCAACACGAGCAACATTTGATGGAGGTGATGGAGACCTTGAGGAAGGAGAGGCTTTATGCCAAATTCTCCAAATATGAGTTTTAGTTGCGTGATATGCAGTTTCTGGGGCACATCATCAACCAATAGGGTATTTTGGTAGATCCAACCAAGATTGAGGCGGTAATACATTGGGAGGTTCTGAAGAACGCATCTGAGATCTAAAGTTTCTTGGGGTTAGTAGGGTACTATCAAAGATTCATCTAGGATTTTTCCAAGATTGTCATACCTTTGACCTGTTTGACCAAAAAGAGTGTGACCTTTCAGTGGGATCCAGATCAGCAATCAGCTTTCGAGACCTTGAGGCGAAAATTATGTGAGGCCTTGATTCTAGTGCTACCCGAGTGATTGAATGATTTTTTAGTGTACTTTGGCACTTCTATTTCGAGTTTAGGATTTGTTCTGATGCAGATGGGGTATGTAATTGCTTATTCCTCGAGGTAGTTGAAGCCTCATGAGGCGAATTACCCCACTCATGATTTGGAATTGGGGGCGGTGGTTTTTGCCCTCAAGACTTGGAGGCATTATTTATATGGAGTCTGATACACCATTTTTACCGATCACAAGACTTTGAAATATTTTATGGATCAACAGAATCTGAATATGATGCAGAGGAGATGGTTAGATGTGGTAAAAGATTATAACTACGAGATTTTGTATCATCCCCGGAAGGCCAATGTGGTGGCCGATGCTTTGAGTCATAAGACGACGAGTGCTCATATCTGAGATGTCTGCTTGAGGATGACAGTGATTTCACCTTTGTTGGATATGATCAAGGAGGCACATGCGGACGGATTGATAAAGGATAATTGGAAGATTAAGCAGATTCGGAGGCAAATTCCATTGTTTGTTTGAGACAGTCAAGGGTTATTGAATCAATGTGGCAGAGTTTGGGTTCCGGCATTTGGGGGATTGAGGTAAAGGATCTTGGAGGAGTCTTACAAGTCCAAGTTTTCTATTCATTCGGGGCCCAGAAAGATGTACCAAGACCTGATATTTACCTATTGGTGGCGCTGCATGAAGCGGGAGATTACGTGGTTTGTTGAGCGGTGTTTGACCTGTAGAAAGTCACAGCCGAACATCAGTGGCCTCACAACAAGGTTCAGCCGCTACCTATTCTCATGTGGGAATGGGAAGAGATCGCCATGGATTTTATCACGAAATTACCTAGGATGGCTCGGAGTGTGGATTCCATTTGGGTTATTGTGGACATGTTGAATAACTGTGTGCATTTTATTCTGATCTCTGAGAGTATCTCCACCGAGAAATTAGAATATATTTATGTGCGGGAGTTAGTGTTCAGGCATGGGGTGGTGGTATATGTGTTCTCAGACCGCGATGTTTGTTTAACCTCCACATTCTGGAGGAAGTTTCATGAGGAGTTGGGTACTCAGTTGCATTTCAGCACTGCTTATCACCCACGGACCGATGGTCAAAGTGAGCAGACCATCCAGAAACTTGAATATATGCTTCAGGCATGTGTATTGGATTTCAGAGGGAGTTGGGATACTTACCTTCCAGTAGCAGAGTTCTCATACAACAATAGTTATCATGCTAGCATTGACTGGCCCCCATTTGAGATGTTGTATGGTCCGGGGTGTAGGACTTCAGTTTGTTCGGGGAGGTTGGACATTGAGTCGTGGGAAGCACCGAAGTGGTTCTTAAGACCACGAAGTTGGTTCAGTAGGTGCAGGAGAGACTGAGTGTTATGCAGAGCCGTCAGAAGAGCTATGTTGACCAATGCCGATCGGATCTCAAGTTTCATGAGGGAGATTTTGTGTTGCTTAAGGTGTCACAGTGGAAGGGTGTCATTCGGTTTCGGAAGAGAGGCAAGTTGGGGCCCGATTCATTGGTCCTTTTAGGATTTCTGCCTGAGTTGGCAGGGTTGCTTATCGGTTGGATCTTCCAGATGAGCTTAGTCATATCCACAACACCTTTCATGAGTCTCACACCGGAAGTGTCTTGCAGACAAAGGTTGCAGTTATTTCCTTGGATTACATTTAGGTGGATAGGATTTATGTAGAGAAGCCCATTGCATTCTTGGATGAAAAAATGAACGTTATTCATAACAATATGGTGAAGCTAGTGAATGTTTCATGGTAATACCGGAAAAGCTCCAAATGGACTTGGGAGTCGAAGGATGAGATGCGAGAGCATTACCCGGATTTATTTCTGAGTGCAGACTTTGAGGAAGAAGTCTAGTTCAAGTGGGGAGAGTTGTAACACTCCAATCCAGGTATTCCATTATTCACCCTCAAGTATTTCATTTTTATCATAAATGGTCCTTCTGTACGCTGGGCGTACATCTGTGTACGCTTAGTCGTACGTGTGTGAGGGCATCAGGTGGTTGTGGCTCATACGTTGGGCGTATGAGCATGTACGCGGGGTGTGCGTGGCAGATGTCTAAAACCCTAAATCTTTGCCTTGCACCCTATTTAAGCAACCTTATATCATTTGGACCAAACCCTAATCAGCCTCTGGAGCCTCATTTCCTCCCTTAACCCCATATTTTCTTGTGAGTGTGATTGTTGAGCTTAAAGAGTGTTTTGGTGGCCATTTTAAAGAGCGTTTCAAGAAGGAGAAGGTGGTGATCAGGTCTTGGGTGTCATTTAGCTTCTAGATCATGCATCTAGTTCATCTTGAGGAACTTTTGGAGGTATAAAGTCAAAACCTTGTCATCACTTTTTTTTAGTTTGAGCTAGGGTTTTGTTATGAAGTACCTTTTTGGTTCTTGGACCCTCTCTGGTGAGTTGAGCAGCTCCAGATACTAGGATAGTTAGATCTGAGCTCTTTGATCATGCTTGATGCATAAAAGTGCCATCTTGAAGGTTGTTTTGATACGATGCATGAGTTTGAGGTGTTAAATGAGGTCTTAATGGGAAGAATGAAGTATTGGGGACCCTAATGGCATGCAAGGGCATAAAGTTGCCAACTTTATGCCCTAGGACATCTTAATGGACCCAGATCTGAAGTTTAACATTTAAATCCCAAGTATTAAGCACTTAATGGTCGTGGTGCATATTATTCTTGTACGTTGGGTGTAACATTGTGTACGTTGTGCGTACAGCCAAGGGGCTTAGTATGCTAAGTGTATTGGAGTGGTACGTTGGGCGTACGCACCCCAGATGGGTTTGGGCTTCGTCTGGGCTTCTAAGGTCTTTGGGACTTATTTAGTTTTGGGTCTGGTTCCATTTTGGGTTAGTGGTCTGACTATTTTGTTTCCATAGTTGTTTAGGTTGGGCCTTATGTGACAACTCGAAACATTTTCTGTTATCTTTAACCAATTTCCGTTAATTACATTTGAATTTTATTGGATTTTCGTCAAATTCCTTGGTTTGGAAAAATTATTACGAATTATATAATTAAAATTATATACGAGTCAAAACGAAAATCGCGTGAAAAAACCCAAAATGACTCAAAAATCTAACAGTTTCGGCCTGAGTGAGTGTATGGTCGCACACCCGTGTACGGCCGCACACCCGTCCACGTGCCAAGTGGACCCCACCCACCGACCATATCCCCAGCCTATAAATACATGACCCCCACCCACATTTGAACACTATTGGCTAGAAACTGTCTCATTCTCTCTCTAAGACCTCTGACCGTACACACTAAAAACACCTCTTTTCTTCTGAAAATCATCAAAATCGTCATTTAGAGTCGGTTTAAAGCATTTGGAACACATTTACTTCGAAATCAAACACCCTTGTTCTTGAGTGTACGACCGTACACCCTTCAAACCTACAAAGGTTCGTACACCCTTCAAAAAGGAGTTCACGTCTGTACACCCCTGTCCGGCCGTACACTGCCGTTCACAGCCGTACACACCTTCAAAGTGGTGAAAAACCCGTTTCCTCGATTCAATCAAGTCCCAGTAACATTCCTTAACTAAAAGCAAATGTTTTTCTAACACTTTATCGAACGAAATCGCTAATTTAGATACATATATGTATTTAATTGTCATTAGGATTCTGTTAAGTGCCACGCATAACAACCTAAGGGTCTTCGATTTCAGTTCGTTGATTCAACGCTTACACACAACAAACAGTGAGTTCATACCCTATATTTTTCTGAGTTTTTAATGCTTTCAGGGGGAATACAAGTAAAAGCACAAGTAATCTTGTGTTTAAAAATATAATTTGGTTAATTGTATTTTCCTATCATTAGCCAACATTGAACATAGAACTTACTAAACATGGTAAACATTGTTACTACTAGACTTGAAATCAGCTTACAAAACATGTTAGAATACAAAAATTACAAAAAACAAGTTTTCATTGAAAGGAAACAAACTTGTGATTTATGAAATAAAAGATATTATTTTATAAGGATTCACATTAATGTCAAAATAGGTTTTCATAGTATTATTAGTGAATTCATTGAGAGAACTACAGTGTGAGACACCTTGTAACCAGAGTCTCCTGGAGGGAGAGCGTGAGTTTGTGTATAGATCAATACGGGAGTGACAATACCGCACCCTGACTATTAGCTACAGTCAACTGAGGCTGACAAAAGTCATTTTTCACGATATCCGAGTACGTCGCAATGTTGATCGTCCATAGTATGGTTATAAGAATCCATAGGTGAAACAACGACTCGTTCACATAATAATACACCTAACAAGCAGTCAACAGGGTTAGTAACTACGTGATGACTTAGTATGTACATTAGGGTAATATGAAATTAACATCCGACTTACAATGGGATATGTGATTTTCGCCTCATTTCCTGTTCCTTGTTTGGTTGTGGGCATAGGGCAGAATCACCCAATCAACTGTTTGTTCGATCTAGATTTCTATAACTTGTATGTACTAAGTGATCGCATGAGAGTATTAACAACACTTTCAGGATACAGAACTACACGTTATCAACTAGTTTTATTTATGTAATAAGACTACTATACAATGGTTTTCATACAATGGTTTCTATACAAATGTTTTCATACAAAGGTTTTCAAACAGAACAATGCTTAAACAACATAAGTATGCTAGGCACTTGCATACCACGATTTGGAACAAATAATTCAATAACATACACTTAGGGAAAATATAGGATGTTCCAGGGTAAACATCGGTATTTTACAAATAGTTGGTTCGTTATTCAACTAACGAACATTCATTATTAATTCCATGACTCCTTAGTTTATGCATCCAGGTTACATATGAAGAATACCTGATAGAATGTGGAATGTGTGATTTTCGCCTCATTCCATGTTCCTTGTTTGGTTGTGAGTTTAGGGCAGATCCACACAATTAACTGTATATTCGATATTGGTTTATACATAACTAGTATGAACTTAGAAGTCATAGAAGGAATCGGTTAATCATACTTTACATAAGAAAATATTGGATTTTCTTGAGGAACACTTTCAACAGATATCAAAGAATCAATACAGTTAACTTTGTAAGTGCCTAGTGAATACTCCAGCATTATGTGCATGAGGATCTGACAACCACTGGAATGTGTGGTCTCCGCCTCTTTTCCTGTTCCGTGTTTGGTTGTGGGCTTGGGGCAGAACCACACAATCGATTGTTTGTTCGATCTAGATTGTATATGATTTGTATACACTATGTACTCACAGGAAGAACTAGCCAGAATCATTTTTACTTAACATTCATGACATGAGAAAATATAAGGTTTTTCAGGAGAAACATAACGTACTTTTCGATAGAACACAAAACAGTTTTCTACAACAAAACGCTTATGAACTCACTAGCTTTATGCTAATACTCTTTCTAAACTTACTTGTATTCTCAGGACACTAGTAGACAGGTACACGCATCGGGTTCAAGAAGATGGAGCATAGTAGCTTCGAGTCCTTACTTGTCATTTACTTTTGGTGTCAATGATGTATGATTCAAATGCAATGTAAACATATTACTATTAATACAGTGGTTGATGTTGCATTGATTACTATTATTCAATTGGTGTGATACTACACATGACGTCCTCTACCCCTGAACGTTTACGCCGTTTCAGTTTGGGGGTGTGACAGATTGGTATCAGAGCATTGTTTATAGTGAACTTAGTATATCAACCAGTAAAAGATATACAACTATAAATACAATGGGGCCGGAGTGCTCTGACTAAAAGTATACTTTTAAAATATAAGTATTTTACAAGAAGTATACTAATAAGCATACATGCTAAGAACAAATATCACAATAAGATCAAACAAGAACAAAATAAACAAAAGTATTTAGATGTTGGACACTACAGTCAAACCTGAGTAGTTATGTAATCATATCTGGAATAAATATATCCTGATCAACTATATTTATTTGAGATATGACCAACATGTGTTTAGGAGTGATGGTGGTGTTGCAATGAGTCTAAAACTTTCCTAACTCCATATACAAAAGATTCCTAGAACAACACATAAAGATAAAATACTATAGGAGTATTTTAAGCACTATAACAAACTTACATAAGAACTAAAAGACCTATGTTGACGGGTCTATAGTTACGAAGTGCATGCTTCCAAGGTTATATATAATTGGGATTTTATAGACTTAGAATTGGTGATCTACACTCTATTACATGTTCCTTGTTTGGTTGTGGTTTCAGAGTAGGATCACCTATTCGAAGGTCTATTTGATCTTGGTTATATACAGCTTGCATGCACTGCTTGGCTATAGGAGGACCCAGTCTGGATCATTAATAACTTCAGAGTAAATGTTTTACTTAATCTCATAGGATTCTTTAGACATTCCAATTATCGCATGAGCAACCTAGATATAGATAGCCACTCCACTACAATCACCAACAGAGGAGTCAAGGAGGAACCAGGGAGGATTCACAAAGAGGATTCCTAGAAGAAATCCTACGAGGATGCAATTCTTCCATCAGGAAGTGATGGAGATCTGTGGTAAAACCCGCAGCATGATCTACAGTGAATAGGAAAACCATAAGAAAGCCCAGAAACAACAAACCCTCACAGCTGAAGTTAGGACCATCATAACTAGAACAGAAACCCCTCCCGAGGCGCGTAAGGTGGTATAGCACTGTATACGTCATACTAATAATTAACTAATTTATATGATCTAGTGAGTCAATGGTTACACTGCTCACACTATGTGTTAGGCTTACCGCCTTTATCATATCAGCTAGTAACAGTAAACCTAATTCCATAACTTCATTAATAGGGTAGTCACTATCAAATTCATAAGTCTATGTTGCATAGACCTCTGTTATGAATTACTTCAAACATCAGAACATGAAATGGTCAGAACTAAGATAACTTTGATTCAGAATACACTCGGTTTGTAACCACTAAGGACTCACCCTCATTTCGTCTTTTAACCTTTTGGTAGCAAGATGCCACCGAAGAAGTTGAACAAAAACAAGAACAATGCACCACCGTTGCCTCCTCATTATGACCCAGTTGTCTTTCAGGCGGCAGTAACATCCGCAGTGACACCAGTCATGACTCAAATCAATGTAAGTGGTACCAGTGGATCGGGTAGTGGTACCAGCAATACTAACCACGAACACACAAGGGAGTGCTCATACAAAGACTTCACGATTTGTGGACCCAAATCCTTCGATGGAAATGGGGGAGTCATCGCCCTGATGCGATGGTTCGAGAAGACAGAGTCGATTTTTGAGTTATACGCTTGCCCAGAAGAGAGCAAAGTGAAGTTTGTTGCATGTACCCTCTCTGAAAGGTCCCTTACATGGTGGAACAACCATGTCAAGTCATTGACTCTTCTAATAGTAAACGCAATGGGCTGGGAAAATCTAAAAGACATGATGCTGGAAGAGTACTGCGCGAGGGGCGAAGTATAGAAACTAAAGCATGAGTTGTGGAATCTTGCCATGGCAAGCTCAGACATAGAAGCTTACACTGATAGATTCAGTGACATAGTTTTACTCTGCCCAGGAATGGTTACCCCAGAGAGTAGGAAGGTACAGAGATACATTTGGGGACTGCCTTCTCCAATGCAAGAAAACGTATTGGCAGTGAAACCTCTTACGTTCGATAGTGCCAAACGCCTGGCTCGAACATTGGTGGACTATGGGATCCGCCAAGTCCTAATGGACCCCGTTCCTGAGTCAACCAAAGGAGGTGATGATATACAAAAGGCTCGACAGCATAAATAAGAGACAATCGACACAAGAACCCTCAGAGGGATAACCGACAGGTGCAGCCTATGCTGCTACGACACGAACCATCCCAGCACCCGATAATCGCTATGTTGGAACCCTTCCTAAATGCAATAAGTGCAACGTCCATCATATCGGAAGGTGTCGGAAGTTATATTGAAACAACTGCCTTAGAAGAGGACACACCACCCACTTCTGTAGGGCATCGGTACGACCAATCTCTCAGGTCCCATTTGAAGAAGTAAGTCAAACCTTCCACAGATGTGGTGAAACAGGACACTACAAGAGAGATTGTCCAGTAGCCAGGAACCCTGGTGATGAAGGAAGAATGCCAACGATCACTACAGGAGAGTCTACCCCGGAAACCCCCTAGAACAGCGGTACGTCTTCCAACTCGAATCATTTCCCAAACCTACATTTTCAAGGAAACCGTCTCACAATTAAATTCTAGCTATAATAATTTTTTCCTAGTCTAAACAAAGAAAATAAGTTATGTAGAACTAACTACTCTTTTCCGGGAGGTTATAATGACTTGGTGTAAACAGTATGGCCATATATAATTAAGGACCAATAGACGTATAGTGCGTGATTCCGCCTTATTTATTATTCCTTGTCTGGTTGTGGATATAGAGCAGAGTCACTCAGTCGACCGTCTTATCCATCTTAACTATATATGACTTGCAGACACCCAGCAATTTTAGAGGGACTGGATAGAGACCATAATATCAAGTATAATTCACTGGAACAATTTCTCGGTTAAGACACTTAATTCAGTACAAAACATTTGCAATAGTGATAACAAGGTCAACACAGAAAACACTAGAAACGATCACACACAGATACACTGACGCCATAACGAAACAATCCTTCTGAACCAACTTAACACGCGATACTATGATGTCATCCCATCTATTCTAGCCGAGTCTGCATTATACCGAACCCACGTGTCACTAAGGAGATCCTTTGCCTTAAGCCGACTGAATAACAAAACTCTCGTCACTCATAACGACAAACTAGAGGCGAACATCGAAAACTCCTCTCGCTTCTATAACACTCGATCCCTGGTATGCTTCCTTTCAAGTAATTCTAATGTTTTTCTCTGGGACTCGACGAGTTGGTGGCCCAACTCATCGAGTAGAGTCGTGACCCGTGGGGAGTTTAAATGACATATCCGACGAGTTGGGAGACTAACTCGGCGAGTAGATGCTATTTGGGAGAAACTCTAATTTAGAGGGTTTGTGCCCTATTTAAAAAAAATTATCTCAACCCCCACAGTCCCTATTACTCCCAGAAAGAATTATCTCGAAACCCTAGCCTTGTGTGAGTGTCCTAAGGCCATTTTGGTGCATTTTGATGGATTACGAAGCTTGAAAAGAGGAAGGAAGCTTGGGAGTTCGAGTTGGGGCTTGGAGATCTAGAGATTTTTTTCTGTTTCCAGCTCATTCAAGGTAAAATGCCCCTGTCTTGGTCTTCCATGTGTTTATTTATCCTTAGGGCTTGGATTTTGAGTATCTTTAGGGCTTTCTAAGCCATTTTCGGATTTATGAAGGGTTATATGGAGTTTTGACTTTAGATCTGGATCATTGGAGGGGTCTCATGGCATAAAGGTGCCAACTCTATCGCCATGAGAGCCCCATGCACTTTGTTAAATATCTTCTATGGCTTTTTAAGCCAAAGACCCCTTGCATGTGCACCAACCTTGGAACTTTACATGTAAAATGGACATTAGGAGGCCAGATCTATGGTTTTAATGTGTTAAGACCCATTTAAATCGATTGTATAGTAATGATCAAGGATGGACTCGGCGACTCATTCTTGGGACTCGGCGAGTTGGGGTGTAATGACCACCAAATCCTTTCTGATGATGGACCAGATGATAGTGTGGAAGGTCCCTTAGTTATTTAGGCTCATAAAGGACCTGGGAATCATGGGACTCAATGAGTGTTCGAGAAAACTCAGCGAGTCCTAAGCAATCTCCTAATCTTTGAAGATTAACTCGACGAGTTGTTCATACAAATCGGTGAGTCATAGACCGAATGCATTCATTTGCTGAAGATGAACTCGACGAGTTCAAAGAAGAACTCAGCGAGTCGGTTGAAGATTTACTGAAGTGTTGTTGAAGGTAAACTCATCGAGCTCTTGCTAGACTCGACGAGTGGGGATGGGTTTGTAGTATTCTCGGGACGAAGGGACACGACGAGTTGGCGGACCAACTCGGCGAGTCTGGTCGACCAAAAAGTTGACTTAAATAGGGTTTAACTTTGACCTGCATTCGAGATGACCCTTGTAGAGGTTCAAGTTGATAACTTAGAGGAGTTGTTGTGTAGGGATTGAGAAGTCGAGGAGAGCCGACTTTCACACTGAGGACAGTGCAAGCACTACACGACTTGGATGTAAGTTTGCTTCTAGTAGGGGTGGGTCTACGGCCACAATGCCGACCCACCAGCAAAGGCGTTGCGTGGATGGTTGTCTTTGTGATAATTATCTAGGATTGAGGTGCGATATGATTACTATGCTTGATATGATCATTGTATCTGATATGCTTCTTGTGCTTGATATGTATTAGTAATAGCAAGGGTGGAATAGTCCCCGGATACCGGTTGAAAGATACCGAAGGGGAGGTTAGCTCCCAGTTACCGGTTGCAAGATACCGAAGGGGAGGGTAGTTCCCAGTTACCAGTTGAAAGATATCGAATGGGAGGGTAGCTCTCAGTTAATGGTTGAAAGATACTGAAGGGGAGGGTAGTTCCCAGTTATTGGTTGAAAGATACCGACGATTATGCATTATTTGGTATGGGTATGATAGGGGAACTCACTAAGCTTTGTGCTTACATTTTCAGTTTTGGTTTCGGGTACCTCTTCGTCTAAGGGGAAGGAGTCGGCGGTGTAGCAACGCATCACACACACATATGGTTTCCACATGGAGATTTTTGGGATTGTACTCTGATTTTTATTACTTTTGATGATATGGTTTTCAGAGATGTTGTTATGGCTTTTTTTCTCTTTTTTTTAAATTGATATGACATTGGTAATGTTTGGTAAACTATGTTATGAATCTCGTAATTAAAAAATGAAATTTTTGGCCTCGAAAATTGGGATGTTACAAGTTGGTATCAGAGCCTTGGTTTGAGGGATTCGGACACACCCTCGGGGGTGTCTGAACTCAAACTGAGGGCTTGAAAGATTTTTACAAGGAAATAGTTTTTTTTCTAAATTTACATTAAAGAGTTTTGAGAAAGAACGAGGTGTATGATGCGTGCGACCGGCCGAGCTCAAGTAAGTTTTCCCCAAGATACTCATACTTGTTATGTTATACGATATTATTATGAGAACTACATGCTAGATTAGGGCTAAGGATCTAGGGAGATGCCTTGTATGCATGTTGTATGATTCTGCGAACTGCATGCTAGATTAGGGCTAAGGATCTAAGGGGTGCCTTATATGCCTGTTGTATGAGCTTGTTGAGTTGTATACTAAGACTGTTAGTCAACAGTATGAAAGCCTTATTAGGTCATGTTTGACTTGGTTACTCAATGCATGAATGTTGCTTGCTTTGTGCTTATGGGGGTCCTAGCTAGCCTTAACTAACTAGCAAGTGGATATGTAATAGTATCCACAAACTAGTTAGGGAAGGATGGTGGGGACTCCTTGTGTAGCTGATGGCAGAGAGTAGGTCGGGTACCCTAGGTTGAGCCTAGCATGAGATTAGCGTGGGAAGTTGTATTAGTAGAAAGTGACTTGGTGAAGTCGAGGCAATCCTTAAGGAAGTATGGATAGATGTGGAAGGTAATATGGGCCCGTACTACTGAAAGCAGAGGACCCGTACTCGAGTCAAGGAGGGTCGAGATGGAACCAGGAAACTTTGGGAGAGTATGAGACATCTCGAGAGTAGGTAGCATCCTGATGTTTACGTGTTTATTTTCAATATGGTGGTCACACGACATGGAGCAGGATGTTCAGGATCAGGCTCGGGTACAGGGTCCGAGCAGGTCGATGATGGGTTATGCGAGTTCATCGCGTCTGAGATCACGAGAGGTATCCTTGAGGCAACCCCGGTTATTTGCGGGTCGATCAAGGAAGGTATTGTTAAGCTAATGGAGGATCGCCTCCGAGCATTCAGGGGTGACTTGGTGTCTAGCTAGTCGGGTACGCGCACACTTTCCTTCAAGGACTTCAGGGGGAGTGGTGCGTTGGACTTTCACGGGGCGAAGGACCCTATTGCTGCCAGGAGGTGGATCGCACACATTGAGTCTGTGCAGTTGACGAGCCTCTGCATGGAAGGGTCGAAGGTCCGCTTTGGCACGGGATGTTTGAGGGATAGAGCTAGGGATTGGTGGGAGTCAGTTGGTGACTCGTTGGGAGCCCCATCCATCGAGGCTATGACTTGGTCAGATTTTGTGACCCGGTTTAAGGCGGAGTTTGCACCAGCTGTAGAGCTTCAGCAGTTGTCCTTAGAGTTTCTTGATAAGAGACAGACTACTGAGACTGTGGCAGAGATCGCCGCCAAGTTTCAGAAGATGGCCTTGTTGGTACCTCAGTACGCTGGGGATAAGGAGATGCAGAAGACCCGCTATCATGATATGTTGAGGGTTGACATTCGGGAGCATGTCAACTATTCTGCTTGCCCGACTCTGGATTTCATGATTGCTAGAGAGAGGGAGAGAGAGATTGATTTAGAGCACCTCAGGAAGAGGAAAGCGGAGGCAGCGCAGGTTGTTAGGGTTTCAGGGAAGAAACGCAAGGGATTCGACGCTAGCCCGATGGGACAGCAGGGCTAGGACCGCTGTGGGAAATACGGTATGTAACATCCGGACTTTCAGGTATCCCATTTTAATTAATTATTTTTCATCATGAATAGAAACTCGACGAGTTGTCACTTAAACTTATCGACAAGGATCGCGATTGCTGACTGGATTTAATGACTAGACTCGACGAGTCGACTAGTAGACTCGATGAGTCCGCGCAGTGGATAGAAACCCTAAATATGTGGGCATGTGCCCTATTTAAAGGACCTTATGGCCCTCATTTGTGGTCATATTCACCCTTAAGAGCAACAGAGCATCTGAGAACGTTGTGTGTGTGTGTGTGAAAGAGAGAGAGAGAGAGAGAGAGAGAGAGAGAATAAGCCATTTTCATCATTTTAAGTGTGATTTTGCAAGAAGGAAGGGAGGAGGGCAAGCTAGGAGGGTTGAGGAGCTCAGATCTACCACCATTTGATTAGAAGAGGCTGTTAGAGGTATAAATATGTGCTTAATCTTGTGTATTTGGTGATCTACTTGAATCTAGGGTTTTCTTATGCCTTCTTTAGTTTGGATTCGAAGTTTATGAGTTCCCAAGGTGGAGTTCTTCTTAGATCTGGACCTTAAGAGGTCCATAGAGTCCTATCTACCCTGCTTTATGCTATTCCATTACAGATATGAACCTAGGTTGCCATTTTAGAGGCTATTTCACCAAAAGAAGCATTATGGACGTTGCATGAGTGTAAAGGTCGAACCTTTATGTGATTTTTGAGCATTGGGAAGTCAGATCTATAGATTAGAGAAACAGATCTGACCTCAGAAGGTCATTTGAGTGTTGCCATGGAAGGAACTCACCGAGTCCATAAGGGGACTCGACGAGTCGAGTCGGGGTTGCCCCGCGATTCATGACCAGTGGTAACTCGTCAAGTGGGAGGTTCACTCGACGAGTTGAGTGAGGCTTTAGGAGGATCCAGAGGACATGCTTGGACTCGCCGAGTCACCCATGTGCACTCGATGAGTCTGGTCAAAGTTTGACTGTTGACTAGAGTTGACTTCCGTTGACCTTGGGGATTTGGTCAACCAAATTCAAGAGAGGTCGGAGAGGGGTAGAATGGTCTTCGACCCATTATTATAGATGAGAACATGAGAGGATTTTTATTAGAAATGTTATCCTGTTGATAGGAGGAGGCTAGGTCGGGATATTCGAGCACGAGAGTTTATCCGACTTCATACGAGGTGAGTCTTCTCAATATACCTTACCTAAAATGGTAATTATATGTGACCGGAAGGTCTTATGTGCTATGTGTAGAATGTGATGTATGTTATTATATGATATCTATGTGCTATGTTATGTTATGAGTAGTATGGTATGGACCGGAAGGTCATTATGATATGGACCGAAAGGTCAACAGTGAATGGACCAGAAGGTGAAGACGATGAGGACTGGAAGGTTATTATGGGTAGGACAGGAAGGTCTACCAAGGTTGGGACGGAAGTCCCTTAAGGCACATAGATCGGAAGGTCCAATAGAGCTATGGCCTTGAGTGGAGTATGTGTTGTATGTGATATTTTGGGGAACTCACTAAGCATTTATTCCTACCGTGTTGTGTGATATGTGTATCAGGTACCAATGATGATCGTGGGAAGGCGTCGGCATGATCCGTACACACTGACAGAGAATTGTATTTTTGATCTTGGGATATGTTTTTATTATGATGATATTTGACGAACATGAGATTTGAAAATATTGTATGAGTTTTATGTTGTTTGAAAAATGAAAAATTGTTTTGAAAATTTATGTTGTTACAAGTTGGTATCTAATCCTTGGTTTGAGGGATTCAGATGCAACTTCGGGCGTATCTGAACTCAAACTGAGGATTTGAGAAAAAATTTCATACAAGAAACAATTTTTCTAAAAAGTAAAAGAATTTGAGAAAGCGAAAAGAAGCAGTGTGTATGATCAGTCAGCGCCCAAACGGTGATTTCCCAAAATACCTTTACGTTATGTGTTATGAGATATGATATGATATGTTATGTATGCTAGAGTAGGCTAGGCATTCATATTAGGAATAGAGTGGCCTGATTTATGATGCCTTAGCCTAGGAGATTACTGCTGCTATGAGATTCTTGAGAGTGAGTAGGTAGCAGTGAGGAGCTTATGAGGGGCCTACCGAAGGTAAGACTGTGCTTAGCGAGAAGTAGAGTACTTGTGATCTCGGATCCTAGGAGCAGGACTTGAGGTGAATATTGATGCGGTGTGGATAGTAGTATAGGGCCCGTACTACTGAAAACACCGAATCAGTGCGCAGTCCAAGTAAGAATCCTTAGGGTACTAAGGAACAAGTAGGGATGGGTTATCGAGTGCGTGCATACTCGAGCGAGTCTGATATTTTTATGTTGTATTTCAGAGACATCATGGTTAGGACACACTACAGACCAGAGACCAGTGGTGTGAGTGACGAGGAGCTTCATCAAATGATCTACAATGAGGTGGTTGCGGCTATCCGCGCAGAGATACCAAAGATGTTTGCGTCTATCAAGACCACTTTGATTGAGACGTTTGACGAGAGATACGTAATAGTTACTGAGGTTGCGGCTGTTGCAGCTACTGTATCTATGGCTGCTGCTAGACCTCAGGGGGTGACTCGTTGCTATTCTGGGAGTTCAGCAACACGAAGCCACCAGAGTTTGATGGGACGCAGGACCCGATTACTGCGATGAGATGAATTTATGATATCGAGGGATGCTTCTAGACCTGTTCATGTCCGTAGCATCTGAGGTTTCGATTTGCACTGAACCAACTTCGCTTAGGAGCGAAGGACTGGTGGAAGTTTGTGACGGCAGATTTCACTATTGCAAAGATTTCGGCGATGACCTGGGAGAGGTTCACCACAATGTTCAGGGATGAGTATGTTCCCCCGGTAGAGAGGGAACGGTTGGCATAGGAGCTTTTATCCCTCAAGCAGGGAACGGACTCTGTGACGGCGATGACGCGGATGTTCCATGAGAGGGTGTTGTTTTGCCCTGAGCACGTGTCGTCTGAGCAGGCATGCATGAGCCGGTATTTGAGCATTCCGAGGAGGGACATTCAGGTGTTCGTGGCAAACTCGACTTACCGGACATTTGTTGAGCTCCAGGCAAATTCCCAGAAGAGGGAGATTGAGTTGGAGACTCGGGCCAGGGAGGAGGCCGAGTCTCAGGGGAAGGATAGGCAGTTGGTATAGTCTCAGCCAGTAGCCAAGCGGGCTAAGTCCACTGATACGAGATCTAGAGGCCAAAAGGGTCGCACTTGTGGGATGTGTGGCAAGGGACATGATGGAGTGTGTCGAGTGGTTGCTTGCTACAAATGTGGCAAGGAAGGGCATAAATCCAAGGACTGCCCCAAGGGATTTATGGTTTGCTTTCATTGCAACCAGACGGGTCATCGGAAGGCCGAGTGCCCGCAGCTATTACAAGGATCAGCGCACGGATCTGCCCCCACTACTGCACAAGCTACTGAGGGTCGGCCAGTGAAGGCCGAGGCGCCGAAGGCTCACAGGAGAGTCATCCAGTTGACAGCAGAGGAGGTCCGTGTAGCACCCGGTGTCGTAGCTGGTATGTATTCTTTCATTTATTTATGCTGAGTTGAGATATGGTGCTTATATTATGATATGCGTATGTACTTTTCTTGTGAGTTTTGTACTTGCTTTGGTGTTATTTGACTCGGGTGCGAGTCGATCATTTGTGTCGTTATCATTTATTCAACACATCAATATTCGACAAGAGGCGTTGAGTAGACCTCTACGAGTTTCCATAGCTGACGAGCGAGCGGTGTATGCCACTGACATGATTCGAGGATGTATACTCGAGATCTTCGGCATTGAGTTCCCGATAGATCTGGTCCCGATTGCGATGGGGGACGTCTATGTTATAGTGGGCATGGATTGGTTGAGCCGATTTGAGGCGGTTATAGACTGCGAGCGGCAGATAGTGATGATACGAGACCGTATTGGGGGAGTGCTTACGGTATATGGCGAGGGTACCCGACATGGGTCAGCATTTTGTTCGGCTGTCAAAGCGAGACAAAGTTGACAACAGGGCTACAGCGGGTTTGTAGCCTATGTGATGGACACATGAATGGTTGTGGAGAGGCCAAGTTCGATTGAGGATGTTCCGATAGTGCGTAAGTTCCCGGATGTTTTCCCTAAGGAGTTGCCGGGTGTGCCTCCTGAGAGGCAGGTGGAGTTCTGCATCGATTTGGTTACGAGGGCAGTGCTTATCGCCAAGGCGCCTTATCGCCTTGCACCACCAGAGATGCAGGAGTTATCCTTGCAGCTTCAGGAATTGCTAGGGAAGGGGTTTATGACACCGGGTAGCTCGTCGTGGGGAGCGCTGATCCTTTTTGTCAAGAAAAAAGGATGGTTCACACCAGATGTGCATCGATTACTGGGAGTTGAACAAGTTGACGGTCAAGAACCGTTATCTATTACCGAGGATCGATGATCTGTTCGATCAGTTGCAGGGAGCATCTTGGTTCTCCATGATAGACTTGAGGTTTGGATATCACCAAATGAGGGTGCGTGATGAGGATATCCAGAAGACGGCGTTTAGGACTCGTTATGGGCACTACGAGTTCGTGGTGATGCCTTTCGGGCTCACTAATGCACCGATAGTGTTTATGGATCTCATGAACAGGGTGTGCAGACCGATCTTGGATCGGTCAATGATTGTGTTCATCGATGATATTCTGGTGTATTCGAGATCCCGAGAGCAGCATGAGGAGCATTTGAGGGAGATTCTTGGAGTATTGAGGTCGGAGAGGCTTTACGCCAAATTCTCCAAGTGCGATTTCTGGTTACGAGAGGTCCAGTTTTTAGGGCACCTCGTCAACCAGAAGGGGATACTGGTCGATCCGGCCAAGATTGAGGCTGTGATGAGATGGGAGGTGCCGAAATCTCCCACCGAGATCAGGAGTTTTCTGGTATTGGCCGGGTATTATCAGAGATTTATCAAGGATTTCTCCAAGATTGTCGTTCCTCTCACCAGGTTGACCCGGAAGGGCGTGACTTTTAGTTGGGGTCCAGAGCAGCAGGCTTCATTCGAGATGCTTTTCCAGAGATTATGTGAAGCCCTGGTATTAGCCCTCCCAGAAGGGATGGAGGATTTTGTGATGTATTGTGACGCATCGATATTGGGGTTGGGCGCGGTGCTTATGAAGAGAGGGCACGTGATAGCGTATGCGTCGAGGCAGTTGAAGCCTCACAAGGTGAGGTATCCCACCCACGATTTGGAGTTGGGGGCATGGTGTTCGCCCTCAAGATATGGCGTCATTATTTGTATGGAGTTCGGTGTATCATATACACGGACCACAAGAGTTTGAAGAACTTGATGGATCAGCCCAACCTGAATATGCGCCAGAGGAGATGGTTGAATGTGGTAAAGGATTATGACTGCGAGATCCTATACCACCCGGCAAAGGCTAACGTTGTAGCCGATGCTCTGAGCTGAAGGGCGGAGAGTGCCCTGATACGAGATTTTTGTATGAGGATAACGGTAATGACTCCGGTGTTGGATACCATCTGAGAGGCCCAGGCAGAGGTCGTGAGAACGGAGAACCACAAGAGAGAGTGGGTGATTGGGCAGGTATCGGAGTTTGTTACCAATAGTCGAGGGCTTATGACCTTTTAGGGTCGGATTTGGGTGTCGTTTATAGGTGGGGAAACGTACCAACCTGATGGACGAGGCGCACATATCGAGGTTCTCGATCCATCCCGGGGCCACTAAGATGTATTTGGACCTGAAAAGAGATTATTGGTGGCCCTGTATGAAGAGGTATGTTGCATGGTTTATTGAGAGGTGCTTGACCTGTCGCAGGGTTAAGGCCGAGCACCAGCGTCCGCAAGGCAAGTTGCAGCCACTTGAGGTTCCCCAGTGGAAGTGGGAACAGATTTCTATGGATTTCATCACCAAATTGTCGAGGACCACGAGGGGTGTCGATGCAATTTGGGTGATCATTGATCGGCTGACGAAGAACGCTCATTTCCTTGCTATCAGTGAGAGATCTTCTGTAGAAAGGCTAGCGGAGATTTATGTGATCGAGGTGGTATCGCGGCATGGAGTACCGATCTCGATTGTGTCAGATCGAGATGTACGTTTCACTTCCAGATTCTGGAAGAAATTCCATGAGGATTTGGGTACGAGGTTGCATTTCAGCACCGCATACCACCCACAGAGGGACGGAAAGAGTAAGCGGACGATTCAGACGCTCAAGGACATGCTTCGAGCGTGTGTGTTGGACTTCGGAGGAAGTTGGGACACGTACCTACCATTGTCTGAGTTTTCCTATAACAACGGCCACCATTCGAGTATTGGTATGCCTCCCTTTGATTTTTTATATGGGTGGAGGTGTCTGACTCCCATCTTCTGGGGAGAGGTAGGGCAGCGAGTAATGGGAAGCACTGAGATAGTGCTTCAGACGACTGAGCAGATACAGCAGGTCAGGCAGAGTCTGCTGGTAGCTCAGAGTCGCCAGAAGAGTTATACGGATAGGCGACGATCCGAGCTTGATTTTCAGGTTGGAGACTTTGTACTCCTAAAGGTATCTCTTTGGAAAGGAGTCATCCGATTCAGGAAGAGGGGAAAATTGGGTCCCTGGTACATCGGTCCTCTCAAAGTGACCGCGGGGGTGGGCAGGGTAGCATATCATTTAGAGCTACCTGCAGAGTTAAGCCAGATACATGATACCTTCCACGTGTCTCAGTTGAAGAAGTGTATAGCCGACAAGTTGGCAGTAGTGCCACTAGAGGATATTCAGGTGGATGCGACCCTGAATTATTTTGAGAAGCCGATCACAATCCTAGATCAGAGGATCAAGGTTCTAAAGAACAAGGAGGTGTCCCTGGATCAGGTCCAGTGGCAACATCGGAGAGGGTCCAAGTTGACTTGGGAGCCGGAGTTAGAGATATGGGCAGCATCCAGAGTTGTTTGCAGAGCGAGACTTCGAGGACGAAGTCTGATTCTAGTGGGGGAGAATTGTAACATCCGGAATTCCAGGTATCCCATTTTAATTAATTATTTTACGTCAAGAAGAGGAACTCGATGAGTTGGCGCTTAAACTCGTCGAGTAGGATCGCGATTGCTAACTAGATTTAATGAATGGACTCGACGAGTCAACTAGTAGACTCGACGAGTCCGCGCTGTGGATAGAAACCCTAAATCTGCGGGGTTGTGCCCAATTTAAAGGACCTTATGGCCCTCATTTGCAGCCACCTTCACCCTTGAGAGCACCAGAGCATTTGAGAGCGTTGTGTGTGTGTGTGTGAGAGAGAGAGAGAGAGAATAAGCCATTTTCATCATTTTATGTGTGATTTTGCAAGAAAGAAGGAAGGAGGGCAAGCTAGGAGGGTTAAGGGGCTCAGATCGACTACCACTTGATCAGAAGAGGTTGTTAGAGGTATAAATTTGTGCTCAATCTCATGTATTTGGTGATCTACTTGAATCTAGGGTTTTCCTATGCCTTCTTTAGCTTGGATTTGAAGTTTATGAGGTCCTAAGGTGGAGTTCTTCTTAGATCTGGACCTTAAGAGGTCCATAGAGTCCTATCTACCCTGCTTAATGCTATTCCATTAGAGATATGAACCTAGGTTGCCATTTTAGAGGCTATTTCACCAAAAGAAGCATTATGGACGTTGCATGAGTGTAAAGGTCGAACCTTTACATGATTTTTGAGGATTGGGAAGTCAAATCTATAGATTAGAGAAACAGATCTGACCTCAGAAGGTCATTTGAGTGTTTCCATGGAAGGAACTCGCCGATTCTATAAGGGGACTCGAGTCGGGGTTGCCCCGCGATTCATGACTAGTGGTAACTTGTCGAGTGGAAGGTTCACTCGACGAGTTGAGTGAGGCTTTAGGAGGATCCAGAGGACACGCTTGGACTCGCCGAGTCACCCATGTGCACTCGACGAGTCTGGTCAAAGTTTGACCGTTGACTAGAGTTGACTTCCATTGACCTTGGGGTTTTGGTCAAGCAGATTCAAGAGAGGTCGGAAAGGGGTAGAATAGTCTTCGACCCATTATTATAGATGAGAACATGAGAGGATTTTTATTAGAAATGTTATCCTATTGATAGGAGGAGGCTAGGTCGGGATATTCGAGCACGAGAGTTTATCCGACTTCATACGAGGTGAGTCTTCTCAATATACCTTACCTAAAATGGTAATTACGTGTGGCCAGAAGGTCTTATGTGCTATGTGTAGAATGCGATGTATATTGTTATATGATATCTATGTGCTATGTTATGTTATGAGTAGTATGGTATGGACCGGAAGGTCAACAGTGTATGGACCGAAAGGTCAAGACGATGAGGACTGGAAGGTCATTATGGGTAGGACTGGAAGGTCTACCAGGGTTGGGACAGAAGACCCCTGAGACACATGGATCGGAAGGTCCCATAGAGCTATGGCCTTGAGTGGCGTATGTGTTGTATGTGGTATTTTAGGGAACTCACTAAGCATTTATGCTTACCGTGTTGTGTGATATGTGTTTTAGGTACCAGTGATGATCATGGGAAGGCGCCGGCATGATTCGTCCACACTGATAGAGAATTGTATTTTTGATATTAGGATATGTTTTTATTATGATGATATTTGACGAACATGAGATTTGAAAATATTGTATAAGTTTTATGTTGTTTGAAAAATGAAAAATTGTTTTGAAAATTTACCTTGTTACACGGTAGGTCACACGAGGGAGTATGCCGCACTGGGTCGGGATCAAGCTGTTATAAGTGCGGCAAGACTGGGCACTTTGGCAAGGATTGTACTGCCCCTGCCCCCACTATTCAGATGTCAGACTTGATTTGCTTCCATTGTAATCAGAGGGGCCATAAAAAGGCAAACTGCCCCAGGTTGACAGCAGGAGTAGCGCCAGTGGTGGCGCCAACTCCAGTGGTGACACGGGTTACGTATGGCCGGAAGGTCAAGCCAGAGGCTCCAGTGGTGAGTGGTGACGAGTATGATTTCTTCTCTTTAACCTTTTACGTTATGTCGCTATGATTTTGATATGCTATATATATATATATATATATATATATATATATATATATATATATATATATATATATATATATGCTATGTTTAGGATCGTTCCATGTGAACGGTATCCTAGTACAGGTGTTGTTTGACTCGGGTGCTACCCGATCGTTTGTCTCCCTTGCGCTTAGCAAGAAGTTTCCTAAGTCCTCGGGCATGTTGGATTGCCCTCTAGAGGTCGAGATTGCAGACAAACGGTCGGTACGAGCATCACAGGTCTACCGAGATTGTGTTTTGAGGTTGTTCGAGGAGCGTTACCTGATAGACTTGGTTCCCATAACCTTGCGGGGAAACAAGGTTATTATTGGTATGGATTGGCTAAGCCCCAATAGGGTGGTGATTGACTACGCGCAGCAGTTGGTGCCGATAAGGACTCCGAGTGGGGGAGAACTGGTGGTTCAGGGCGAGAGGCCACAGCGAGGGCTAGCTTTATGTTCAGCAGTGTTGCGTGGGATATGTCGCCTATGTTGTGGATACCCGGGAGGCGGGTAAGGCGACGGTAGGTGATGTGCCAGTAGTACGAGAGTTTGCAGATGTATTCCCCGAGGAGTTGCCTGAGTACCTCCGAAGAGGCAGGTGGAGTTCAGGATCGACCTAGTCCCGAGTGCGGATCCGATAGCAAAGGCACTGTATCGGTTGGCTCCTCCTGAATGCAGGAGTTGTCTATACAGCTGCAGGAGCTATTAGACAAAGGGTTCATTAGACCGAGTAGTTCACCCTGGGGAGCCCCAATTTTATTTGTGAAGAAGAATGATGGGTCGCACCGAATGAGTATAGATTACTGAGAGCTGAATAAGGTAACGGTGAAGAACCGTTACCCACTCCCGAGGATTGATGACCTCTTTGACCAGCTACATAGAGCATCTTGGTTCTCCAAGATAGACTTGCATTTAGGATATCATCAGATGAGGGTTAGAGAGGAGGATGTGCAGAAGACTGCTTTTCGAATGCATTATGGTCACTATGAGTTTGTGGTGATGCCTTTCGGGCTAACCAACGCTCCTTCCATGTTCATGGATCTCACGAATTGCGTGTGCAGGCCGATGTTGGATCGGTCTGTGATAGTTTTCATTGACGACATCTTGGCTTATTCCAAGACGCGAGAGAAGCATAAGGAGCACTTGCGGGAGGTTCTGGATACTTTGAGGGAGGAGAGCTCGTATGCTAAGTTCTCTAAGTGAGAATTCTGGTTGCGCGAGGTGCAGTTTCTTGGGCACCTTGTCAACCAGAATGGGATTTCGGTTGACCCGGCCAAGGTGCAAGCCGTGATGAGATGGGAGGTTCCGAGGTCTCCATCCGAGATTCAGAGCTTCCTGGGACTGGTTGGTTACTATTGTAGATTCATTCAGGACTTCTCCAAGATAGTCGTGCCCCTGACCAGGTTGACGAAGAAAGTTGTGGTCTTTCATTGGGGGCATGAGCAGCAGACCACATTCGAGACATTGAGGTAGAGATTGTACGAGGCACCAATCTTAGCCCTGCCGAAGAGCATGGAGGATTTTGTAGTATATTACGATGTGCCCATCTCGGGTTTGGGCATTGTATTGATGCAGAGAGGGCATGTTATTGATTATTCCTTGAGGTAGTTGAAGCCTCACGAGGCGAATTATCCGACACACGACTTGGAGCTGGGGGCTGTTGTTTTCGCCC
Organism: Lactuca saligna; assembly: GCF_052625555.1. Lineage (NCBI taxonomy): Eukaryota > Viridiplantae > Streptophyta > Magnoliopsida > Asterales > Asteraceae > Lactuca > Lactuca saligna. The sequence continues at coordinate 76,730,481 of NC_136418.1, forward strand.
TCAAGGTTTGGCGTCATTACCTCTATGGGGTTCGTGGTACTATTTACACAGACCACAAGAGCCTGAGGTATCTCATAGACCAGCCAAATCTGAATATGAGGCAGCATCGATGGCTTGATATGGTAAAGCATTATGATTGTGAGATCCTCTACCACCCCGGGAAGGCCAATGTTGTGGTCGACACGCTTAGCCACAAGGTAGTGTCGATCTAGGACGTCTATATGAGGATGACAGTTGTGACTCCATTGTTGGAGCAGATTCAAGAGTCCCAGCAGGAGGCCATAAAGGAGGAACATCGGAAGAGCGAGCGTATTGTGGGTCAAGTTTCCTCCTTTGACTATGACAGTCGTGGATTGTTGACTCTTCACCGTAGGGTGTGGGTCCCATATCATGCGGGTGTACGCCAAATATTGATGGAGGAAGCGCACAAATCTAGGTTTTCTATCCATCCTGGGGCGACGAAGATGTACAAGGATCTTCGTCTTGATTATTGGTGGCCCTGTATGAAGAGGGATGTAGCTTGGTTTGTGGAGAGATGCCTGGCCTGCAGGAAGGTCAAGGCTGAGCACCAGAGACCTCACGGCAAGGTCCAACCATTGGATATCCTACTGTGGAAATGGGAGGATATTACTATGGATTTCATCACAATTCTTCCTAGGATCGTGCTGGGAGTGGATTCGATTTAGGACCAGTCAAACCCCAAAACCAACTCTCCCTGTATCTACTTTAAAACCGCATAATTTATAGCTATTTTTACGAATTTAACTTGTAATTGTAAACCGCATATTTAAGATGTTTTGCAAGAATATTTAAGGTGTTGGCTGATGTGACAACCCAAAAATTTCTAGCTTACATTCTTCATTTCTTATCAAAGTTAAACTCGATTTTACTATTTTCTAGCACTATTTGGAGTCAAATAGAATATTTAAAGCCTAGTATAAACAGGGTAGGAGTCGTGGGATAGGTATTATGGCTGTATCGCCTTGTATTTGAGCCAATCACACCAACACAAGGTGTGTGCGGCCACACACCCATCCCAACCGCACACTCTCCCTATATATAGAACACTTAGCCATTTGGAACACTTTCTACACTTCTTCAAAGCTAGGACCCGAAATCCTCTCAAGTATCATCGAAATCTCCTTAAGGATCTTCATAAAAGGTAGCATCTTTAGTCAAGAACATCAAGAACACTATGTGTACGGCCGCACACACACACTAGCCGCACACACTATCCGCACACACCTCCTGGATGCACACCCTGGCCGCACACACACTTATAGTGTGTGTATTGACCATACACTCCCTTGTGTAGCCAAATACCCCTTATATACAATCACATATGGTTGTAACACTTCAGTATAAGTGTTTACTAGTCTCTAAGGTGGTCCCAATTCAATAATTAGTTGTTTTAAACACTAATTATATTCATATATGTATCATTATATGTTAAATAGGATTCGTGTGTATGTTCAAGTCTTCCCTTGACACTTAGCATTCTATACAATCCGTTCATCCAAACCACTCACTACAGGTGAGTTCATACCCCTTAATTTACCTTTTAAATGTTTTTAAATGCTTTTATGGGGGAATACAAGTAAAGTTACTATAGTTATTATCTCAATCACATGTGATTAATAACTATCAACAATTGAATCTCTTACTTTCAAACTGTTTTACTTCAAACTGTCTTAAAAACTCTTTTACATCTCAAATGCTTTTACGAAACTTATTTTATACTTTAAATATTGTCAAATGCGTGCCTATGTATGTATAGTTATATAAGTAGTGTTTAAATGACCAAGGAAGGCTAGCTCGCTTTATCTCCTTTTCCTCGTTGGGATGAGGCTTTAGGGAATAAGTTATCCGTCCGAAGGTCGTCTAAATATTAGTTATATATTATGTATACATATATAGACATAAAAGTTCTATCAGTCAAATCAATACCCTTGGGTAGCAAGGGCATACGTTCATATTCATAAGTACAAGTCATATTACTAGTAAGTTACAGTAGGCGTAGTTTAGGAAGTTACTAATACTATTACTAGAACAATAAATCATACAATGAGTCAGTTCATACATGAGTCAGTACATTACTATACACGTTAGACAGAGAAAGAACACACAATACAGTTAGCACATACATTACATATACATTAATACAGTTATGCGAGCCACTAAGCGGGGCATGGCACTACCTGCCATGACCGTTTTTGTATCCAGAATCTCCTTAATTGGGGAGCGTATGAGTTTGCATATAGATCCATACTGGATTGACTATCCTATACTTTGTTGCTCGCTACAGTGGGACTTGCAAATCTATGGGTGCCAAATGTCATTTCTTATAACGTCTTACATCGTCGTTTTACTATTGAGTCGGTAGTTGTAACAACCCGAAATTTCCGCATCATTTCTTGTAACTCTTTCGTAGTACAATTCACGCAACCAATCGTCGTTTCCAAATTCGATTTCCGATCTTCCGTTTAATTAAGTCATTAACTGGTACGTATTTAAAATGACTTAATGGGTGTCTTAATACATTTAGAAATCATTTTAACACCCAACTTTAGTGATCGGAATAATTCTAAAAATTACCATATCGGGTTACGGCAACTCAATCGGGAACGACCAAAAGCCTCGTCTAACGCCGGTATCGGGTAGAATTCCACCGTGTCCAAAACTTAAACACTATATAAACGTGTTTAATCCTCCATTTGAAGCCTTTGGTCAATTTCTCATTTAACTCTCACAACCTCTCTCCTCATCCCAAAATCAAGGTCCAAAACAAAGATTTAAGGCTTGAAATCTAAGAGGTAACACCCCTAACTTGTTATTCAACCTCTTTAGCCTTCAAATTTATGTTTAATTTGTGTTTTGGGACCAAGAACATGAGTTTACAGCCAAGCAACAAGCTTGGGCCGTAAACTCCTAAAGATGGGGTTTTTAAGCCCTAAAACCCTTCCTAAGCAATGCTGGACATTAGATATGGCTTAATGACTTAATGGAAAGGACTTATAACATTTAAAACATTGATTTTGAGGGAAAAAAGTGAGTTTACGGCCAAGACACATTCTTGGGCAGTAAACTCATGTTCATGGGGGTTTTGAGCCAAATAACCCTTCCAAATCATAGTTGGGACTTAGATATGACCTTAAGGCTTGCTAATCTAGACTTGGAACACTTTAAACATGATTTTTGGGAGACAAAAGTGAGTTTACGGCCAAGACATATTCTTGGGCTGTAAACTCCTCTTAAATGGGGATTTAGAGCCTTAAAACATGTCCAAATGCCTTGAAACTCAACCAATGGCCTTGTGGTAAAATCTAGATGCATCAAAAAATAGTTTAAGGGTTTGAAACATATCAAAAATGTCATTTATAGGAGTTTACGGCCTAGGAACATACCCTTGGCCGTAAACTCATAAAACCATGTTAATGATGCATCAAATACACTCAAATGGCTTGCATAAATTTCTAGAATCACATGTGATTGTTTTAAGCATCAAAAACTATCTTTTTCATGGGTATAAGAGAGTTTACGGCCTTAGAACATACCTCTAGGCCGTAAACTCCAAAAAGTGTGTTAAATGATGTTCTAAATTCATAACAAGGCTTGGAAAATTAACTAGAATCACATGTGATTGTCCTTTGAAGCTCAAATCAATTTTCCTTGGCCATAGGTGAGTTTACGGCCGTAAACTCTTATGGGGTGGCCGTAAACTCCCATTTAAGTGTTAAAATTTCATTCAAAGAATTCCAGGGCATTTTAGAAATCCATTCCAACAATCCCCATGTCCATTTAAGCCATTAAACACCCAAAATCACACCCACATGAGTTTACGGTCGTAAACTCATGTATGTGTGTGTTCTATGGATGTAAACTCTTTAAAATGTTTACTCTTGGGGAGTAAACTCAAGTCCCAAGTCCCTAGTGCCATTACACGTCCGAAGATGTCACCCGGGTCACTCCAAACGCTCGTTTTGAGGTGTTTAACCTCGTTGGAGTGTAATGTTCTATATGATTAGTGAGTGTATCCCTAATTGCATATATATGGACATTATTTCATTTTAAATAGGGACATCACGAGTAATCAAACCCCGAACCAACATCTAGTATCCAAAACCGACGTATTTCCGAGTCCGGTGAGTTCATACCCCTACCCTTTTTCACTGTTTTCACGGTTTTCAGGGGGAACACAAGCAAAGTACAAGGGAATTCTTGTACTCAAAACATGTTTTAAAATGTGTGTTTCATATTTCATATGCTTTTATAACTGATTACCACAACTGATAATCATTTGAACATGCAGATCACATAACATATATTTGTGAAATAGGTCTTTAAACTGTTATGTTTTACATATATTTCACAAATGGTTTTCCATAATTTATCAGTAAAAGCATGACATTAGACATTTGAACATAATACCTGAACACTGTTTTGTCCTCAGTAACACTCCACACATATATGCGAGTGGAGGACTATCATATTATTACTAGTAAATTTGTTAATCATGTATGATTGGAGACACGTCCTTGGAGAACACTCCACCGAGATACGCGAGTGGAGGACTACACCCATAACCAGAATCTCTGGTATTTAGAGAGCATGACTTGAGTGTATAGATCAATACGGGGCTGACTACCCCACACCTGGCTGCTAGCTACAGCCGAACCGAAATGGTTCAAGGGTGACGAAAGTCATAAGTATGTGGACGACTTATTGCCACATGTGGACTACTTATTGCCACAGGTTTTAGTCTATTGTATGGTTATGGAACTCGCAATTAGGATAACAGAGATTTACTTATAGTAATAATGAACCACTTTATACATCTTTTACATCTTTTACATCTTTCACATACTGTAACTAACATTCAGGAAAGTACGGGACTTTCCTGGGGAAAACATGGAACCTAATCACGATTACACCTTTTACATATTTAACATCATTTACATTAGAAACCAACATGCAGGAAAGCATGGGGCTTTTCTGGGTAACACTTACATAACTAGAAAGAGTGACAAACTGAATAACATTACATCCTTTACAATTGGTAACATACTATAAGGAAAGTATGGGACTTTCCTGGTAACACATGATAAGTAAACAGAACAGTTTAACAAGTCAGATAGCCAACTATACATTTTCACATGAGTAGACATGTTTTCAGTGTACAAACTTACTATACTTTACATTTGTGAGACAATAACCAACTTTTAAGAAAATACGGGATTTTTCTTGGTGTACATAACATTTCAAAAACAGAAAGGAAACTCGAAACATTTTTTTACAAACAAAAACCGCTTATGAACTCACCAGCTTTATGCTGATTTTCAAACCGCTTGTGTTCTCAGGTCAGCGTTAGAACAGGTACCCGAAGATCCTTTTTGCTAGAAGACGGTGTACATGAAGATCCGTTTCATTTTGTTTATATATACTATGTATCAAAACTGTACAAACTTTACCTTTGAAACAACTGTAAAACTTTTATTATGTAATGTAATGGTTGTTTTACTTTACTTACTATGTGCATTGGATTTGATACTCAACTTGGAGTCAACCCCGGAAATGTTTCCGCCTTCGGTTTTCGGGGTGTGACAGATTGGTATCAGAGCCCTTGTTTATAGTGAATGAAGTATACCAAACCTTACATGGTATAAAACTATAAACACTAAAGGGCCTAAGTGCTCTGAATTAAAAGTATCTTCAAACTACAAGTATTTTCAAAAGTATACAAGTATACCGAACCGTCGTCATCCGTAACCACAAGTAGAACAGAACATAAATAATTGGGTGTTGTGTGCTATGGTTAAACCTGGGCAGTTATGTAGTCGTGTCTAGGGTCAATATAGCCTGGCCAACTATATTCATTCGAGACACGGCCAACATGTGCTTGGGAGTGACTGTGATATACGGCATGCCTAAAACTTACCCTAATATCCCAAACATCGAACAATTGTCATAATCAATTAATGAAATAGTATGGGAGTATTTCTCGATCCCAATCCACTGTAGTAATCCTTATTCGAGTGGCTTTCTGTGATTATTCTTAGCGATAAATTATCTGTTCGATAACTCTTTCCTGCTTTATCGCTTATTCGAATCATATAACTGCCATCTCTATCGATTCAATATAGAGGACTTACCATCCTCTCTTTCTTTATCTTATCAGATCAAGATGCCTCCCCGAAAGAGACCTAGCTCAAAGAACAACAACAATCCTTCTTTGCCGCCACCTCCTCCCCAGTTTGACCTAGCATCGCTCCAGACGATGATGACAGCTGCAATGGTAGCAGCTATGTCACAAATGAACCCTAGTGGTTCAGGAGGTGGTCCTCAATCTCAAAACCCTGAGGTTAACCAGGGACACCAAAGAGGGGGTTCCTACAAGGATTTCATGAACGCAAAACCAACATCCTTTAATGGCGCTGGAGGTGTTATCTCCTTATCTAGATGGTTCGAGAAAATAGAGTCCATCTTTGAAATCTGTGCTTGTGCGGAGTCCGATAAAGTCAAGTTCGCAGCTTGTACTTTCGTTGATAAAGCCTTGACTTGGTGGAATGGCCGAGTCAAATCTCTAACCTTACCCGTAGCCAATGCCATGGGCTGGGAGGCCATGAAAGAACTTCTTATTGCTGAATACTGCCCCCATGGTGAAATGCAGAAATTAGAGCACGAGCTCTGGAACCTGAAGATGAAAGGTTCCGACATCGCTGCATACACTTCCCAATTTGATGATCTCGCACTTCTCTTCCCGGGATTAGTCACTCCTGAAAACAAGAAGATTGAAAGGTTCGTTTGGGGGTTATCCCAACCAACAAAGAGTCATGTTTTGGCTGCTCGTCCGGATACCTATGATAGTGCTAAGACGTTAGCTCAAATTTTGATTGATCACAGCGACGATGTTAAGGAAATCACTACCACTTCTGAGCCAACTCAAAGGAGTGGCGAAAAGAGAAAATTCTGGAAGAAGAAGAAGGGTCAATCTTCTCAAGGATCTTCCAAGAAACAGCAGACGGTAGCAGTCCATGCTGCTACTACTACCCCTGTTGCTGCTGCTTCTGTCATGGGATCCACAGCTCCAACTCCTACCAGTAAATATGCTGGTAATCTTCCTCTCTGTGACAAGTGCAAATACCATCGTCATCTTGGTCCCTGCCAAGAACTATCCTGCACCAACTGTGGTAAGAAAGGGCACACAGTTCGATTCTGTAAAACTCCTACCCAATCAGCCAACCAATCATCGGGAGCAGGTGTTAGTCAAGCCTGCTACAACTGTGGAGAAGTTGGGCACTTTAAAAGGAACTGTCCCAAGAAGTCAACTGCTGATAACACTGGAAGGATTCTAACCATGGGACAGGAGGAAGCAGTTGTTGATCCCACTGTTGTTTCGGGTACGTTCCTTCTCGACAACTCATATGCTAGTATTCTTTTTTATTCGGGTGCTGAAAGGACTTTTGTTAGTCATGCATTCAAACATAATCTAAAACCAAATCCTCAACCACTAACTGAAACGTTTACCGTCGAGATGGCTAACGGTCAGAAAGAAAGCTCTAACGATGTATTCATAGGTTGTACGCTTACCCTAAATGATCACTCATTTCCTATAGATCTCATGCCCGTTTCGATTAAGAGTTTTGATGTTATTATTGGCATGGATTGGTTGAGTCCCAATCATGCTGATATTCTTTGTTACGAAAAATCCATTCGTCTCAATCTTCCTTCGGATCAAACTCTCGTAATCTATGGCGATAAACCCAGTTCCAACCTTCATATCATTTCCTACATCAAAGCTCGAAAGCTCCTACGAAAGGAGTGCATTGCATTCTTAGCCCATGTGATCAACGAGAAACAAGAAGTTAGAGACCTCGCGAGCATCCCCGAAGTCTATAACTTTCCAGATGTGTTTCCCGAAGAACTTCCAGGAATTCCTCCCGAACGTCAGGTCGAGTTCCGTATTGACCTAATTCCTGGAGCTACCCCTGTAGCAAAGTCTCCGTATCGCTTAGCTCCGGCAGAAATGCAGGAGTTATCCAGTCAACTCAATGAGTTGCTCAATAAAGGATTCATTAGACCGAGTTCCTCACCCTGGGGAGCTCCGGTTCTGTTTGTCAAGAAGAAAGATGGATCCTTTCGGATGTGTATCGACTATCGTGAACTGAACAAGTTAACCGTTAAGAACCGATATCCCCTTCCACGAATAGACGACCTCTTCGATCAACTCCAGGGAGCCAGCTACTTTTCAAAAATAGACCTTCGGTCAGGGTACCATCAGTTACGAGTCCAGGAAAATGATGTTTCCAAAACAGCTTTTAGGACTCGGTATGGACACTACGAGTTCGTAGTGATGCCCTTTGGTCTAACCAATGCACCGGCCGTGTTCATGGACCTGATGAACTGGGTGTGCTGCCCTTTCTTAGACAAATTCGTCATCGTGTTCATTGACGACATCCTCATCTACTCCCGAAGCGAAGAAGACCACAAGCAACACTTGAGACTAGTGTTGGAGACCCTTAGATCCGAAAAGCTATACGCGAAATTTTCCAAATGTGAATTCTAGATACGGAAGGTAACTTTCCTCGGTCACGTGGTAAGTGAGGAGGGTATTCATGTAGATCCTTCCAAGATTAAAGCGATAGAGAATTGGTCGGCACCGAAAACACCCACAGAAATTCGTCAATTCTTGGGTCTCGCCGGCTACTATTGGCGATTCATTCAGAACTTTTCCGAAATCGCCAAACCTTTAACCACTCTAACACAGAAAGGTGTACCCTTTTGTTGGAGTGATAAACAAGAAACTGCATTCCAAATGTTGAAGAGAGCCTTATGCAGCGCGCCTGTTCTGTCTCTGCCTGAAGGGACAGAGGACTTCGTTGTCTACTGCGATGCGTCTAATCAAGGTTTAGGCTGTGTGCTTATGCAAAGAGGAAAGGTGATTGCCTACGCCTCTAGACAGCTGAAAGCACACGAGGTCAACTATACTACACATGAATTGGAACAAGGAGCGGTAGTCTTTGCATTGAAGATTTGGAGACATTATCTCTACGGAACCAAGTGCACGATCTTCACTGATCACAAGAGCCTACAGCACATCTTTAATCAGAAAGACTTAAACATGAGGCAACGGCAATGGGTAGAATTACTCAGTGATTATGAGTGTGAAATCCATTACCACCCCGGCAAGGCCAATGTGGTAGCAGATGCCCTTGGCCGAAAGAATAGTGCAGGCCATAAAGTGAAGAACCAGACGATGACCATCCATTCCAACTTACCCATACAAATCTGAGAAGCCCAGTTAACAGCCCTCAAACCCAAGAACATGTCAAATGAAGCTTTGAGAGGAATGGAAAAGAAACTTGAGATCAGAGGTGACGGAGTTTACTATTTCATGGATCGAATCTGGATTCCCCAGTCCGGTGGATTTAAGGAAATAGTCATGGAGGAAGCACACAGAACCAAATACTCTGTTCACCCGGGTTCGGACAAGATGTACCTAGATCTCAAGAAACAATACTGGTGGCCAAACATGAAAGCTGAGATAGCTACATTCGTGGGCAAGTGTCTGACTTGTGCCAAAGTCAAAGTCAAACATCAGAAACCTTCAGGTCTGCTCCAACAACCCGAGATCCCTAAGTGGAAATGGGAGATGATTACCATGGACTTCATCACCAAACTGCCCAAGTGTTCTAGTGGGTACGATACCATTTGGGTAATTGTCGACCGTTTGACAAAGTCCGCTCACTTCATTCCGATCAAAGAGTCATATAAGATGGAAAGACTCGCGCGAATCTACATCCAGGAGGTAGTACGTCTACACGGTGTACCTGTATCCATTATCTCTGATCGAGATAGCAGGTTTACCTCCAGATTCTGGCAATCCCTCCAGAAAGCACTTGGAACCAAACTAGATATGAGCACGGCGTATCATCCTCAGACCGATGGACAGAGTGAGAGAACAATCCAAACCTTGGAGGACATGCTTAGGGCATGTGTCATTGACTTTGGAAAGTCGTGGGACACACATCTATCCTTGATCGAATTCTCATACAATAACAGTTACCACACCAGCATTAGGGCTGCTCCGTTCGAAGCCTTATACGGTCGTAAGTGCAGATCCCCTCTGTGTTGGGCCGAGGTGAGGGATACACAGTTAGCCAGGAGTCGAGTCCCGACAGTGCTCTCACTGGTCCTGAAATCATAAGTGAAACCACCGAAAAGATCATTCAAATCCGTAACCGATTGAAAGCTTCACGTGATCGTCAAAAGAGTTACGCTGATAATCGTTGGAAACCACCAGAATTCCAGGTTGGAGACCGTGTACTGTTAAAAGTCTCGCCCTGGAAAGGCACTGTACGCTTTGGTAAGCGTAGGAAACTTAATCCAAGGCACATTGGACCCTTTGAGATCCTCTCCAGGATCGGTCCAGTTGCCTATAAACTTCATTTACCTAACGAACTCAGTAACATTCATCCTGTCTTCCATGTTTCAAATCTCAAAAAGTGCCTATCCGATGAAACCCTAACAATTCCCATAGACGAGATTGAGATCAATGAAAACCTCAAATTTGTGGAGGAACCGATCGAAATCATGGATCGAGAAGTCAAACGTACAAAACAAAGTCGCATCCCGTTAGTGAAGGTTCGCTGGAATACCAAGCGAGGACCAGAATTCACTTGGGAACGGGAAGATTCAATGAAACAGAAGTATCCACAACTCTTTTCTTGATCCATGATTTGTATCTTGTCTTGTGTTTTAAACTTTGAATTTCATGACGAAATTCCCTTTAACGGGGGGATAATGTAACAACCCGAAATTTCCGCATCATTTCTTGTAACTCTTTCGTAGTACAATTCACGCAACCAATCGTCGTTTCCAAATTCGATTTCCGATCTTCCGTTTAATTAAGTCATTAACTGGTACGTATTTAAAATGACTTAATAGGTGTCTTAATACATTTAGAAATCATTTTAACACCCAACTTTAGTGCTCGGAATAATTCTAGAAAATTACCATATCGGGTTACGGCAACTCAATCGGGTACGACCAAAAGCCTCGTCTAACGCCGGTATCGGGTAGAATTCCACCGTGTCCAAAACTTAAACACTATATAAATGTGTTTAAGCCTCCATTTGAATCCTTTGGTCAATTTCTCATTTAACTCTCACAACCTCTCTCCTCATCCCAAAATCAAGGTCCAAAACAAAGATTTAAGGCTTGAAATCAAAGAGGTAACACCCCTAACTTGTTATTCAACCTCTTTAGCCTTCAAATTTATGTTTAATTTGTGTTTTGGGACCAAGAACATGAGTTTACGGCCAAGGAACAAGTTTGGGCCGTAAACTCCTAAAGATGGGGTTTTTAAGCCCTAAAACCCTTCCTAAGCAATGTTGGACATTAGATATGGCTTAATGACTTAATGGAAAGGACTTATAACATTTAAAACATTGATTTTGAGGGACAAAAGTGAGTTTACGGCCAAGACACATTCTTGGGCCGTAAACTCATGTTCATGGGGTTTTTGAGCCAAATAACACTTCCAAATCATAGTTGGGACTTAGATATGACCTTAAGGCTTGCTAATCTAGACTTGGAACACTTTAAACATGATTTTTGGGAGACAAAAGTGAGTTTACGGCCAAGACATATTCTTGGGCCGTAAACTCCTCTTAAATGGGGATTTAGAGCCTTAAAACATGTCCAAATGCCTTGAAACTCAACCAATGGCCTTGTGGTAAAATCTAGATGCATCAAAAAATAGTTTAAGGGTTTGAAACATATCAAAAATGTCATTTATAGGAGTTTACGGCCTAGGAACATACCCTTGGCCGTAAACTCATAAAACCATGTTAATGATGCATCAAATACACTCAAATGGCTTGCATAAATTTCTAGAATCACATGTGATTGTTCTAAGCATCAAAAACTATCTTTTTCATGGGTATAAGAGAGTTTACGGCCTTAGAACATACCTCTAGGCTGTAAACTCCAAAAAGTGTGTTAAATGATGTTCTAAATTCATAACAAGGCTTGGAAAATTAACTAGAATCACATGTGATTGTCCTTTGAAGCTCAAATCAATTTTCCTTGGCCATAGGTGAGTTTACGGCTGTAAACTCTTATGGGGTGGCCGTAAACTCCCATTTAAGTGTTAAAATTTCATTCAAACAATTCCAGGGCATTTTAGAAATCCATTCCAACAATCCCCATGTCCATTTAAGCCATTAAACACCCAAAATCACACCCACATGAGTTTACGGCCGTAAACTCATGTATGTGTGTGTTCTATGGCTGTAAACTCTTTAAAATGTTTACTCTTGGGGAGTAAACTCAAGTCCCAAGTTCCTAGTGCCATTACACGTCCGAAGATGTCACCCGGGTCACTCCAAACGCTCGTTTTGAGGTGTTTAACCTCGTTGGAGTGTAATGTTCTATATGATTAGTGAATGTATCCCTAATTGCATATATATGGACATTATTTCATTTTACATAGGTACATCGCGAGTAATCAAACCCCGAACCAATATCTAGTATCCAAAACCGACGTATTTCCGAGTCCGGTGAGTTCATACCCCTACCCTTTTTCACTGTTTTCACTGTTTTCAGGGGAAACACAAGCAAAGTACAAGGTAATTCTTGTACTCAAAACATGTTTTCAAATGTGTGTTTCATATTTCATATGCTTTTATAACTGATTACCACAACTGATAATCATTTGAACATGCAGATCACATAACATATATTTGTGAAATAGGTCTTTAAACTGTTATGTTTTACATATATTTCACAAATGGTTTTCCACAATTTATCAGTAAAAGCATGACATTAGACATTTGAACATAATACCTGAACACTATTTTGTCCTCGGTAACACTCCACACATATATGCGAGTGGAGGACTATCATATTATTTCTAGTAAATTTGTTAATCATGTATGATTGGAGACACGTCCTCGGAGAACACTCCACTGAGATACGCGAGTGGAGGACTACACCCATAACCAGAATCTCTGGTATTTAGAGAGCATGACTTGAGTGTATAGATCAATACGGGGCTGACTACCCCACACCTGGCTGCTAGCTACAGCCGAACCGAAATGGTTCAAGGGTGACGAAAGTCATAAGTATGTGGACGACTTATTGCCACATGTGGACTACTTATTGCCACAGGTTTTAGCCTATTGTATGGTTATGGAACTCGCAATTAGGATAACAGAGATTTACTTATAGTAATAATGAACCACTTTATACATCTTTTACATCTTTTACTACTTTTACATCTTTCACATACTATAACTAACATTCAGGAAAGTACGGGACTTTCCTGGGGAAAACATGGAACCTAATCACGATTACACCTTTTACATATTTAACATCATTTACATTAGAAACCAACATGCAGGAAAGCATGGGGCTTTTCTGGGTAACACTTACATAACTAGAAAGAGTGACAAACTGAATAACATTACATCTTTTACAATTAGTAACATACTATAAGGAAAGTATGGGACTTTCCTGGTAACACATGATAAGTAAACAGAACAGTTTAACAAGTCAGATAGCCAACTATACATTTTCACATGAGTAGACATGTTTTCAGTGTACAAACTTACTATACTTTACATTTGTGAGACAATAACCAACTTTTAAGAAAATACGGGATTTTTCTTGGTGTACATAGCATTTCAGAAACAGAAAGGAAACTCGAAACATTTTTTTACAAACAAAAACCGCTTATGAACTCACCAGCTTTATGCTGATTTTCAAATCGCTTGTGTTCTCAGGTCAGCGTTAGAATAGGTACCCGAAGATCCTTTTTGCTAGAAGACGGTGTACATGAATATCCGTTTCATTTTGTTTATATATATACTATGTATCACAACTGTACAAACTTTACCTTTGAAACAACTGTAAAACTTTTATTATGTAATGTAATGGTTGTTTTACTTTACTTATTATGTGCATTGGATTTGATACTCAACTTGGAGTCAACCCCGGAAATGTTTCCGCCTTCGGTTTTCGGGGTGTGACAGTAGCAGGGTACAGGCCGATCACACGGTACTTTTAATAACAATTAATTTAAGGTAGTTAGTACAGCAGTAATTACTTAATACAATAGTACACTACTAAAATATTTCTCCTATTACATTCACTTTGTGAACATTCACACGATGCACGGTAATGTAAAAACTATATTTTTGGTTAATGATAGTTGGATTTGGGAAAATACACACTCTTTCAAGAGACACACACAAAGTTCCTAGATGTCTTTGTAGAAGGCTACTTTTAGTAGGAAACATAGGGTCTTCTAGGATTGTTCAAACAAATTCGAACTTTACAAAACTTATACATTACAAACATCTTACAAATGCTTTCATACAAACTCAGACACTAATATACTTATGATCTCACCATCTTTAAAGCTGATACTCGCTTTCAAAATAACTTGTATTCTCAGGTCACCAGTAGACAGGTACTGGTGCCAAATGTTTGAGAAGATGGAACTTGTTCAAGACTCCTCTTTTATTTTGATGTACTTTTTGGTGTCTATATAACTTGACAGAACACACTTGTATGAAATTATACTATTAATGCAATGGATGATGTTGTTGCTTGTTTACTACTTTGCATTGTTGTGATACTACATGACGTCCTCCACCCCCAAACGTTTCCGCCGTTCAGGTTTTTGGGTGTGACAGGTGAATAGAAGACTCCAAAAAGGTTGTAGTTAAGCATAAATGAATCTACAAATCATTTAGACCACAAGAGACTTGAAACATTGGTATAAATTTAGTGGAATAAGTGGCTTATAGACACAATAAGAAGGTAACTTTTCAATATGCATTAAAGAAATTCACCTGGTTTTTAATAAACTATGAAATTAAGAAGCAAAATAATGGAGTTTGGAGGTTGTGACCAAGCTCATTAGTACTTTCTTCAACAAATAATAAAAGAAACATAAATAATTTAAAAGATGAAGAATGGTAGCATGATATACCTCAATAACTTTTTGGCTTAGTTTTATTCATATCTAGGAAGCACCAATAACGGCATATGACTTGGAACATATTCCTTGGAACATCTCAAAATGTGAGCTCTACCACAATAAACTTTAGGGTCGAACTATTTTTTTGGAATTTTCATAGAAATTCAAAATAAAATCATTCTTAACTCCATTTAAAAAGTTATCTTAGCAATAATCCAAGAAACAAAAAGATGCAACTTAGTAGTTAAATCTTTTAAATAATAAGCTTTATGATTAAATGATAAATGTGCAAAAAACTTTAAGCTCTGATTAATCAATCACACATCTAATACCCTTTTTTATTCATAATAAACATAATCATATACCTTTTTCTTATAAAAAAAATCAAATACCTTAAGCACCTAAGGATAAAGAAAGGCATAATAATCTAACATGTGTTTGCACATCTCAGGGGGCATTGAACCAAATCCATCACCTAAGAGTCCAACATGTTTTACATGATTAAGGGTTGCTTCCTACCAAACCAGCAGAAGGGTAGTGTAGTAAATTTACACACATGCCAAAGAGATACAGTCACTTTCAGATAACATGTTGAAAAAAGGCCCCAAAAACACAAACATACAATTTATTCTAAAATCTTTATTCTTAATTCATGAAGCATAATGAAGAAGATCATATGGAAAATAGATTGCCAAGGGGATAACCCTGAAAACAGAATTAAATATGCTATAATTTTCAAATGGGTTTTTGGGTGGTGCTACAATTGAATGTTTTGGAATTTTGTGTAGTTGCAATGTAACTTCTATTATCACAACATATGTGCCTTCAATTCAAACCATCAACCGCGCAAGATCATAATTGCATAGAGATAATTTGAATAACATGAAGAAAACAAACAAGAAATGCATGATGAGTAAGAACACAACGATTTGATGGTATCACAAGGCCTTCGATGGGGAAACAAATCTAGTCGAAAACGATAGGAGGAATCTTGAACTCAATTTGGATAATCATTTGTATCTTCGTTTCTTCCTTCACTTTATAACTTAAGGTTCAAACATAATGACTTATTAAGGATTCTTTATTAAGTAATTCAATTTGACACTTCAACCATTCCAAACGAATTAAAAACCCCAAGTTACCTTTTGTTTGTTGCCCAAAAACCGGATAAGTTGAGTCCATCAAAACGAACACCCCACCGTAGTGGAATCTTGATGATTTTACTTGCCCAAACCCCATAACATGTCAAGCCTCATTTTGATGTCTTCATGACTCATATGTGATCAGAAACTAAGAATTTAAAGATGAAAAGCATGGAACGAAAATGATTTAATACCCAAAACCAATCGTATTACATGTGCAATCGAAAGAAATATAGTGCATATTAGATTACGAGTCTTCACAATTTGATATTGAACAACTAAAAATTAATAAAAATATAAATCATATCACAAAACCTTAAATTAGGGCTTTTGAAGAAAGACAACGTTGATGTAGAGAGGAAGAAAGAGAAACACCTAAAGATTTCAATTGAGAGTTAGTAAGATTACGGTTAAAGATCTTTAAATCAAATCGTTGCTGATTTTATGGGATTGAATGAATTAAATTAAATTCTAATTTCCGATTCAATTCAAATCAAAATGGGAATAAGAGAGATGGGATAAGATTTTAGCAAATAAGCGGGAAAACATTTTTAGATTGCTGTGAAAGTGACATATGTCAAACTAAAGGTTTAGAAAGAGAACATGTGGCACTTTAAAGAGGTTTTTATTAGGAAGAAAGATTATATATCTTCGTAAAATGTGAAACTAAACATTTCTTTTGGGTGAATAAATAATATATTTTCCAATGTATTTTATATAATAAGAGGTCAAACACAATTATCATAAATTATAGTCACAATAGTTGGTTGGACATACAAATAATACAAAAAAATTGTGTTAATAGTGTTAAAAGTATAAAACTTGTTCTAACTAATACAAGCTTAACATCATGTGATATTGTCTTTGACTTCTTTGATGCATGTGTGAACCCCACAATCATAATCTTTAGTAACCACCTATAATATATATATATATATATATATATATATATATATATATATATATATATATATATATATATATATATATATAGAGATGTATGTATGTATATATATAAACAAATGAAACATGAAATGCTTTTGTATAGAAAAATGGTGAGAATGCAATACAAAGATTTGCAAACAAAGAGAACACAAGCTTCAAGAAGAAGAGAGACAATTGAGATTTGATGCTAATGTATTTTTTTCAGCTTTTGCAGGTGGAACAATACATGACTACAAGGTTGTTTGATAGTTACTGACTGAATAAGATCTGACTGAGTCAAAGCCTGACTAGGTTGGAAGTCTGACTGAATCTACATCTGAATGGAACTATATTGTTTGATTATACGTCTGACTGGCTGTTCTGACTGGTAAAAATAACCATTTTACCCTTCTATTTTATTTTTTGTTTTATTTACTGTGAGATAACTTTTTTTTGTTAAGTAACATTTCATTTTCTATTGTAATACAAATTCTAAAAAAAGAAAAAAAACAAAACATAAAGTACAATGCTATTTATTTGTTTAAAAAAGAACAAAAAAACCCAAAAAAAAATACATTGCCATCTAATGTAGGTTTTAAAAAGAAACTAACCAAAAAACTAAAGTACATTGCTATGTAGTGCATATATGAAAAAAAATACATTGCATCTTTAAGAGCATTTTTCACCAATGTCTTTGCAAAAAACTAAAATACATCGTAATTCCATTTAACTTCTTTTTTTTGTCATATTTCATACTTGCATCACAATTCCATCTTTAACAGTCGTTTCCACCCTTCTCTTGCACCATCAAAACCTCTTATGATAAAAAAAAAAATGTTATGTGATAGGTTTTATAATTAAAAATACATACAATTTATGATTACATCAAAGTATAGCCATGAGATATACTCACAGGGCCACAAAACAATTCAGTACATTGTATGAAAAGGTCCTAAAAGTTTGATCAACTTGGATGCCTTATATAGAACTATATGACACCAAAATGCGATGAATCTAATGTTATGTTAAATTAAATGAAGCAATTGTGACTTCACATATCTTGATATTGAAACTTTATAAGCGAACTATGCAAATAATCATTCATTTTCATCAAATTCTTGTTTTGGCTTCATACTTGAATCTAGTTGAAATTATCAATTTTTCTGATTTGTGCTCACCAACCCCAAAACCCCAAGAGTTTCATCAATAACAAACGATAATATGAAAAATATCCAACTGAAATCATAAAACAACAAACTAATAATCGAGCACAAAAAAAAAACTCAATCAAAACTAAAAGCAGCAAAAAATACTATTTACCTGAATCGAGAGGGGAAGTATCAGATAAGAGAGAGCGAGAAAGGGTATGAAGCTTGATCGGCGCTGAAGACAGGCGGATGTCAGCGTTGGCGAGAGGCGGAGGCCGACGGATCTGCTTCAGATGGTGGCTTCGGAGTGGTGATAGGGAGGAACTGCGTCAAGAAGCTTGTGTGGAAGAACGAAGGGAGAACAATAGACGAAGAGATGCGTTCTTTTTTATCAGGGCACATCGGTCTTTTTTTTGGGTCGGCTACTTTTAAAACATGGACTGGGTAAGTAGATGGGTCAGTAAATGTTGACCAAATCAGCCCATTTTCGTCTTTTATCAAACAGGCTGACTGGATCAAATCAGTCAAAAAGTGTTGACCGGACCCGGTCAGCTCAATATCAAACAAAGCCTACGTTTGTTTAAAGAAAAATTGGATCAGAGATTTAAGCACTTGTACCAAAAAAAACAAAAAAAAAACATTCCAAGTTACCCATTGACATTAATAAATAGTTACTAATTATTTGGAAAAAAAAGGTCTTTAACATTTTATTTGGTTGGACCTAACAATTTTCATCATAAATTATAATGAAAACTAGATAACTTCGTTTTAAATTTTTCGAATCGACCATCTGTTGATCCTGGTCTATTCCACCAAATTGCTCGACCTTGGATGATTTTTGCTAAATTTGTATGATTTTCCAAATTTATTGGAACGTACACTACGACTATGGTAAAGGGAAATCTTTTTAAATTTCCCCAGGGCATTGAAAACATACGGACTGACCCTGATCATATACATGCGGTATTGCCGGTACTGCATCCCACTTTTGTGACTCCGTCCTCCCTAAAATCACTCTATTTTCCTGCCAGGCAGAAGCTTCAAATTTGGTGACTGCTGTCATCATGCCGAACCTTTCCAGTGCATCCAAAACCCCCATTTCTTCATCGAACTATAATAAATCAGTAGGTTTACGCTACGCATCTATTTGTTAACAAATTCATATGAAAATCTTTGGTTTCTAATGAACTTTTAATGATCTTTGCAGGTTCTTTTGCACAAATGGTGGCTAATAAAGGTTGAAAGTGAGTCAAAATTGGGCGTCGGAGGCTACGTTAACAGAGAGTAATGATTTATTTCATACTAAACTCTTATAAATTTCAAAATTTTCAGTTTACCTCTAATGATCAAGTAGAAAACAAAACCCCTATTCAAGTTTAGGGTTTATACTTGTACAGGAACTTTAAATTCTTTACTTTCCTCTTATACTGCAATTCTACAGTTTGATCCGACTTTGAGGTTAAAGGGTCAGATTAAAGGAAAACAAGGGTAAATCTAGAACACAAAAAGGATGACCTAAGTTCTTTTATTGATCTCAAATTAGGGTTAGATTTTCAAAATTACAAGTGGATTCTAACGGAATTGGAATTGAAAATTCAAATTAGGACATTAGGATCACGTGGAATGCGACTTTTGGGGTCAGCATCAGGTGGCAAAAGGTGCAACAACAGCAACAACAACCTCAACACGGAATCCAAAGTTTTTTATTCTGCAGCAATTAGCAAGAGGCTTGATAACAACACTCTTGAAACAGTAGATGGATTCACAATCACCATTATTGGTTCCATACATAGCTCACGCACCCTATCTTATGGATTCTCACCTCAGGTATCAATGAAAGTACTAATATATCGTGCATTTAACCAAATTTTAAATTGTACTCAAATTACATTCTTATATTTGTGTAACATAGCATCATGCTTACAAATTTTCACCTTCTGTTACGACTTTGTGCTGTCATTTATAATATTATTAACGCATTGTACTTTGAAACAGGTTTGTGATCATTTCCTTTCAGGATTTCCATTTAACTGGGAAGGGTACTTTGGTAATTTTTCCCATGAAAAATGTGAAAGATCGTTGCCCTTATCGTTCGATGATCTCCCGGTAACTCGGGCACGCGATATATTAATGTCAACTGCCCGAGAATCCGAAGCTTGTGCTTTTACAAGTATGATTCTTAAAGACATCCTGAAACAAACAGAACTTGATCATAAACAAGATTGTAGTTCTTTGAAGATAATGGAAGAAGATTGTGGAAATTCTAGAGAAACAGAAGCTGCCCGTGTTTCATCTCGGGCAGAAACTTTGCCCGGGTCTTCTTGTGATACTTTTTGTAGCCTTTCAGATATTAAAGGTGAGAAATGTAACAAAACTAGAGTGATGGGAAGTAAATGGATGCCATTGAGAACACATGATGGATATCCTCTAAGATCCAAGAGATTAAAGAAAAGCAACGAGACTGATTGATCTTTGATCAAATGGTTGTGTATTAGTTTATATGTTGAAGAACAAGAACCGATAAGTAGATTTTTTTTTTTTATGTTTTTTTAAATGTGTTGATCATGTAGTGGCCTATTGGGTATGAATATGATTATGAATGATTGAATTATTCAACTTGAATATACTTATTACAATTTACAACAATCTCTAATGTTATTATGGTACTTACTATTTTTCTTTTTAGGAGTTTGTATCGACTAGTGGTAGCGTTGATAAAAAGAAACTTGAGAAATAGACTCTATTTGAAAGAAAAAAATATATATATTCGGAAAAAGATAAATAGAAAATTTAAGAAATGAAGCTACTTAAAACAACACTTTTACGTCATATTGCGGGCTTCTAAACAAGAGAAAATGTCATGTATATAAGAAAATAATAACAAAAAAATAGAAGTAGATTATTGTAATCGAAAGAAATGAAAGTAGAAAGCTATAATATACAAATAAATAAATAATTTTACTCATTGTGTGGCCAATTCGGCAATTCCTTTACTATTTTTTTAACACGCCAATTCATTTACTATTGCATGTGAAGTTTAGTAATTCGAGGGCTTTTTTTTTGAGCTTTGAGCTTAAAATATGTTTGGAAGAACCCAAAAAATGTACATTCATATGTTTGTGCATTATAGCATCATGGTTTTATTTCTTTTTATTACATCATTATACTTTCATTTTTTAATAGTTAATTGAACATTGTACTTTTATTTTATTTTTCTTACTATAGAACTTAAAGTTGCTTTGTATTTGGATTACAATGACATTGTCACATTGCCTTAGAAGGTAGATTCTTTGAAGTACATCTGGTCACGATGTACCGATATCAACTATATATATATATATATATATATATATATATATATATATATATATATATATATATATATATATATATATATATATATATATATATATATATATATATATGTAAAGGTTCAAATGAGAACCAAAAAAGGGTTAAGAACCTCTAATTTTAGATGTTTATAAAGGGTTTAGGGTTTAGGGTGTTTATAAAGGGTTTAGGGTTTAGGGTTACCCTAAACCCTTTATAAACATCTAAAGTTAGAGGTTCTTACGGTTCTTAACCTTTTTTGGTTTTCATTTGAACCACTTCCTATATATATATATATATATATATATATATATATATATATATATATATATATATATAGAGAGAGAGAGAGAGAGAGAGAGAGAGAGAGAGAGAAAGAGAGAGAGAGAGAGAGAGAGAGAGAGAGGGGTTCATTTGAGACAACCTAATTTTGTGAGACCGTGAGACGCAATCATAATCACTCATTTGGTAGATAAAAAAAACAAACATTTTTAAAATGCAAAATAATTGACACAATATGTACATTGTCCTCCAAAGAAAGGATTACATTGTCCTCACAAATTCGATAAAGACACTTTGGAGGACAATGTAATCCTGTCTTATTCGAATTTGTGAGGTTTAAGTTAGAAGTAGGTAATGAATGCGGATGATGAAACAGTAAATACAGTCTGATGATAACACATCTAGTGAAAGAAACATCAACAACAAAGAAGACGCAAGTACAAAATGGAAGAAAATTAGACCACATTTTGGTGAAAGGTATTCTTCAGCTAAGGAGTTCGAAGTTTTGTTTAACAATTTTTTAAGTTACTAATAGATTCCTTCTAATGTTTGTTAAATCTGATGCAAATAGGATTCTAGTTAGTAGGTATATTATGTGGTTTATTCGTTATACAATCTGCAGACTTTAAAAAACAATTTTTTTTTTTTGCATACTTTTGGTCAATATTAATCACTCATTTGGTAGATAAAAAAACAAACATTTTTAAAATGCAAAATAATTGATACAATATGTACATTGTCCTCCAAAGAAAGGATTACATTGTCCTCACAAATTCGATAAAGACACTTTGGAGGACAATGTAATCCTATCTTATTCGAATTTGTGAGGTTTAAGTTAGAAGTAGGTAATGAATGCGGATGATGAAACAGTAAATATGATAACACATCAAGTGAAAGAAACATCAACAACAAAGAAGACGCAAGTACAAAATGGAAGAAAATTAGACCACATTTTGGTGAAAGGTATTTTTCAGCTAAGGAGTTCGAAGTTTTGTTTAACAATTTTTTAAATTACCAATAGATTTCTTATAAGGTTTGTTAAATCTGATGCAAATAGGATTCTAGTTAGTAGGTATATTATGTGGTTTATTCGTTATACAATCTGCAGACTTTAAAAAACAATTTTTTTTTTTTCATACTTTTGGTCAATATTAAAACAAACACCTTAATCATTATCATACGACGACAGAAAAATCAACGCACAAAAATCAAAGAAATAAAACCATTACAGAAAACAGTAACAAGAAACAAACTTAAGTATTAAATTGTTGCACGAAAACAATAAAAGTGAAAAGCGTAGAAAAAGACAATTTTATCATATAAAGTTACGGAAATAGAAAAAGATGATCGCTTTTATTATATAAAATAACCGGGACCCTCAAAAAAATTAGTAGACAACAATTACTAAGCAAATAAAAATTTATTGAGCAACAAACATCATGTGAAATTGTAGTAGTTTGTTCAAAATCCAACAAAAACAAAAGCAAAAACATACCTCTCTCATGTATCAATAAAAAACAAAAACCAAAAAAAAAACAAGATTATTTCTAACATACAGAGAAGCATCAGGGCGAATGGCAGAAGTTGAATATAACAAACATTTATATGTATGATTTATTATAATATGCTTCCATTGTGATGTTCCACCATTTTGATTTTCATCTCCAGAGATAAGCCAAAGCCACAAGTGACATTTATACAGATTTTAGGCAGATACGGATATGGATATGCTGACATGGACCACATCCCTCCCCAACCCAAATAACCACAAATGTAGAACTCAACAGTACCAGGTTGTTTCCGACTCCACTGGGAAAGCCACTCACAGACAGTCTCTGTAAATAAGATAAAACCTTAAAAACATATTAATAATAACAACCCAAATGACCCTATTAACAATTTAAGTGATAGAATTAGTAAGAAGAGTTGATGCTCACTTTTTTGGCTGCAAGCATGCCGAGATTGCCAGCACCACCACACTCCAAAAGTAAAATTTAAGAAAATTGATTTGGTTTAAGTTGGAGTGTGTAACTTCATGTCATGATCAAATGCCACATCAGAACAATCACGAATGACCTTCACACAACACATTACAGAAGAACAAACTTCATACAAAAATACAAGGGTAAAGAACGTAAAAACTTCAAAGTACAAGGGTCAAAAAATATATATATATATACCATGCACTGCCTCAGAGAAATCACACAAACTGATTGCCTTTCCATATAGACTGCCCCCCTTGTTGGTCCAATCGGGGAAGGGGAACATACTGCTGTTGAAGAAGTGTTTCGCGGTGGTCCGTGGTGGTTTCCGGCCAGTTTTGCTGCCTTGCACCTTCAAACTGAACTTGAACTTGTTTCCCGGGAAATGGAAAACTAGAAGTAGAAGTAGTAGCAACGGATTCATTCATATTCATATAGTGGGGTTGTACCCCTGCCTTCATTGATGATTGCAACTGATACCCATCCAACCAGCTATAATCATCATTCACAGGATTTTGATTCTGATTCTGTCCCACTCCCACTTGCTTATTACTATTAGGTCTCACAGAGCTAAATCCAGGTGGGGGTCCAAGATGTCTAACGGGTCGACCCGTAGAAACTTTCAAAGAGCTAGTCGGCATATTTGGGAATGTGTTTCGACCCACAATGTAAGGATCTGGTCCAGAAGGAGGGATGATATCGTAATTTACACTGTTTTCACGTATACCCATAACCTGCTGGATTGGAAGGGCAGGATTTGAAGTCTGCATTCCGGGTTGACCCACATGCCCGTTTTCCATTAAGCTTAAACCTTTAAACCCGCCCGAAAGGGCAGCTTG
Organism: Lactuca saligna; assembly: GCF_052625555.1. Taxonomy (NCBI): domain Eukaryota; kingdom Viridiplantae; phylum Streptophyta; class Magnoliopsida; order Asterales; family Asteraceae; genus Lactuca; species Lactuca saligna. Next base: position 76,755,114 of record NC_136418.1, read on the forward strand.
TCGGCTGCCCGGCCACATCGGGGACTGATGATATGGCTGCCCGACTGCATTGTACACCGAAACCGGAACCGCAAACTGAGAAGTAGTAGTAATAGTAGTACCCGAATCTTTACTTTGCACGTTCTCAACCTCCTCTCGAGTGGTTCCTTTTACCAGGGGTATTTCCGTCCGATTATCAACCAAATTTGGCCGAAAAACAATCACTTCATCCTCCTCATCACTTTCCACAGGTGCAGGTGCCTCCTCTTTAATCACCCCGTTTGATTTGCTTTCATGTTTCTGTGTTTCAATGCCAATAACAAACTTTTTCATGTTGGGGTCAAACCTGACCTTTTTCCGGTCAACTGTAATCCGGTCAGCAATAACTTTCCCAGCAGCTAGAAGCCTCTTGACACGAGCCGCTTTATCACCCGAAACAGAATGCTTCCTTGAAAAATCCAAAAAAGTTTGGGCAGATTGAAGGGGCAAAAATCCTCTGGTTTCAAAATCCTCCCACAATGCAGGCTGATAATCATTTTCCCTCTCTTCATACCTTGTCATCATATCATTATTGATTTCAGCAGAGAGAAGTTTATTGAAGAAAGATATGCAGTGGGTCCAAAAGTCATCAGTTTCAGTAATAACATCGGGTCGAGAAGCGAGATATTCCATGGAAATTAGGATTCCGGGAAGTAAGAAGCTTGAGGAAGGATTGGTCAACTGTAGGCATCTTTTCAGGAGTTGACCGATTAGATTGTGAAATGTGATGAGGGCGTTTTTGAGGAGAAGTGTGTTTTGGACAATGTCTGCGTATGTTTGACCTTCGGGTCCTCCTTTTACGTTGTTGACTGTGAATATAAGTATGGTGACAAGTATTACGATGAAAAGGGCGTTTTCGGAATTATCTGTGCCAAAATTTGGCTCGTCTTCTGCTCCGGAAGAAAGAAGGGTTTGTAAAGTGTTGGTGACTAGAGAGAGGATTTCTTCAAATGTCTCCAAGCTGAAATAATATTTCATGTGATTAGTGAATGGAATGAAATCACAGAGTAATGGAATTGGAAAGGTGATGGAATCAGTCATTACATTCCATTATCATGTTTTGTAAGCATATAGGATAAGAATTGTTTTTTATATTATATCTAAATACAATGTATATAGCAAAAAATCTTAACAAAGTATTTGTTTCACCACAAATTAGATGAATAAAATGAGTTCTACTGCAATTATTCATTCAATTCCATGATAGAGTAATATATATATATATATATATATATATATATATATATATATATATATATATATATATATAAACCTAAAGTAAGGAGTAAAAATTTAGAAATGGAAGGAATCACATTCCTCCAAAACTGGTTCATTCCATTCCATTCCATTAGACAAAACAAACAGGTTTTTCCAATGCCGATGGAATGAATTTCTTTCCCTGATTTAATCATACCAAACACTACTTAATAGAATAAAAAAAAAAAAAAAAAAAAGGAAATGGAATGAGTGATTACATTCTATTATCAGATCTGGCTATCTTGTAGGAATGGAATTAATTTCATATAGATTTTAATGCCATTTGTATAGTTTTAACCCCTACTCTATACATTATTTAACTTTAGTTAATGTTGTTTATTTACCAAATGAAAAATTAAACAGAGAAAAAGCTCATTAAAACCCAAATAAAAAATGAATAAAATAGCGATTTTTTGAAAAAAAATTGTAGGTTAATTAAAACCATTAAACAAAAACTAAATAATAAACATGGATTATATATTGCATTTTTTTTATGATGTAAAGAAAAAAAAAATTCATTCGGTCAAACAACAGAAAGTTCTTTTTATTCCAAATTTCCAATGGAATGAATGATTCCATTCCATTCTGAATTCCATCATACCAAACATTACACCACTGTCTAAGAACATACATACCTTGTGCGTGTGAAAAGAATGCCATTCAATCGAACAAAGCGAACACGAAAAGCTTTAAACACTTGGCGAATTTCAGTTGCTTTTTCCACATCAGGGGTAGTATCGGTAATTGGCTCCTTTGATCGGACACCTGGCTCCCCTTTCCCTCTTCCTCTGCCTCTTGTCCTAACAGATGATTCCTTCACAGAAGAAGCTTTTGAATCAACATGCAACTGACTATAACTTTGCCGATTCTGCATGTAAAATAATTGTAAACATAACAAACAACACAAGACATAATGTTGCGAATATGAACAAGTTTTTTATTTTGTTTATTTCCTCTGAAGCCATTTTTGAACAAAATCAAAATCTTTATTTATTTTTGAGAATGCATAATACCTTCTCAAAGGCTACTATCAAGTTATCCCTTGCAGTGGAGAAGGGATTTTCAGCTGCCAGACTTCGGAAATAACGGTATACAGCCATCAATTCATCTCCTGAATAAGTAGCCAATATAGCAAGCTGCAAAACATAAAAAATATATATATATAATTATATAAATAAACGTACAACTTAATTAAATTAAATATTTAATGATTAACCTGATGATGTGGATTCCCACTAGATGGCCAAAGAGAAGCTGCTTGCAAATAGTAACTTGAAGCAGCTGCATAATCACGACTTTTTGATTCACCTTCCCCATAAAGCCCTTTATAGCGTGCAAGATCACCAAGGTATATCAAACAACGATGGCAGGATATCAAACCCTTTTTAACTTCATTAAATTTCTTTCCATCTTTCTCCTTCACATTATGGTTCTCGGGTTCAGGGTAGAATTGTCCAATTGGGAGTCCATATTTGGCCCGAATCTTTAAAATTAGATCATGGTAAAAACCAGTAGCTTCTGAGAGGAAAGTTTTGAATTGCAGACGTATTTTTGAAGCTCGGTCAGGTCGGGCAGCCCCCCCTGCCCTAGATGTGGTTGAATCTGTAGCAGATGCAGCATTGTAATGAGCCCTGAATTCCTCAATCCTTCTGTAATGTAACTGCCATAGAGCAAATTCAATACTGTGCTTCTCAGAAAAGCTATGGTCTTCAAGTATTATTGTTTCAAAATTTTCACGCATTTGTTGCCAAGCATTTGGATCTGATGGCACTCTTGCTTGAGCTGACTTTCGGCGCTTATTTTCCAACTCAATGTTCTAAGATGCAAAGAAAGCAAGTGAGCATTTGAATACATGAATTACATGTTGAATAGAAACAAAAAAAAAGTAATTGTAACAATCAAAGATCATAGTAATGCTTACTTTGTCAAAAAGACGTTGGGCAAGGTCATGTGATGAAGAAGCAACTGCTTTATCCATCTTCACAATCATAACCTATCAGAACATGCTTGAGGTGGAAGAAATTGTGTTCAACCTGTCAAGACAGATGTATTCATTTCATCATAACAGCCATGAAAGAAAATATCATATGCATAGAGATAAGTAGCCAATATCATCACTTTTCTACCTATAAAAGTTCAACCCCTTAAAGGAAAAAAGTACTAAACTAGTAACCATTAACATAGAATAAGGTCAACACAATTTATCACCTACTCCACAAAGCAGAACATGAGAACAAGCATCAAACTTGCCTCCTCAAAGTCATCCGAAAAGAGCATAAGAGCAAGATAAAAATAGCCCAACAACCCTGTGTCTTAAGAACAAACTGACAGATTCCATTAAGAGAAATAAACCCCTCATTACAAAAGTTTTTGCTAAGTCAACCATTGATTATCCACCCCTATTAGTTTACAACTTCTTTTCAATCAAAAAGGCCATGAATATCAATTTGATAGTCGAGACTTCTAATAGTCTAACAAAGACTTCAATATATAAACAAGATCGATGGAAAACTTGTAGCTCTAAAGTACTCGTTGACTCCAATCAAAAGTGCAACTCTTTCGGAAAGATGATAGGAACAGAAAAAGAATTTCTCGCCTATGTGTGGTTTTCCATGATGAAAAAGAAATTGCTAAATAGAAAATCATAATCGATGAACATTAAACAACCCCTTCTATGCTCACCGTCATAATAACCATCGTTCCTTTGCCTAATATACATAAAAGTAGTCGCACCTTATCGTTAAATACACCTCAAAACAACTGAAGTTGATATTTAAAGTCATAATAGAGAGAATCGATACCTTAATTAGCTAGAAATAAAAAACAAATATGATTTTACTAAAAATTATACAAGAAAACAAACATTAAACTTACCGATACAATCAACCAGATCTGATAGAGATTTTTCGTGACTGCGAATCAATGTAACATGCAAATTCTTCGTCTCGAATTCACCGACAGAAACACAGAGAAAGTGGGAATAAATCTAGGGTTTGGGTCAATGAGAATTGGATTGCACATTTTGACGATGTTGTGTGAATCGCGATAACAAATTCAATCGGTCGTCTGGGGCTGGGCTAGGTTAGACTGCGCGTTTACCCAACACCATAATAATATCCTAACGCCCCCCTCTTTCTTTATTATTTTATATTACTAGGTTATAACCCGTGTACGGGAAAGAAATTTAAAAATAATTCAATAAAATTAATGTTTAGTTATTGAGCAATGTTTTGTCTGTAATTTCATAGTGATATAATGATTGATTGAAATTATGAAATGATAATGGCTTGAATATGAAATCAGCAATTTGTATTTGTATATATGTTAGAAAGTTATCATTTTGTATAATGCAATATAAATTTAAATAAAACATAAACATAAATTCATATAAATAATAAAGTTGTACAAAGTTTTTATAAATTTCTAAAAACTTCTTTATACACGATATTGGATGTTTTATTTGATAGTCTACCATGGTTATCTAAAATTAACAATTTTAATCCCTCTCTACTTTGAACTCTAGATAAAGCAACATACAATTGACCGTGTGTAAAAACAAGATCCTTGAGAAACAATCCAACCTTCGAAAAAGACTGACCTTGGCTCTTGTTAATTGTCATTGCAAAACATACAGCCAATGGAAATTGCCTTCTTTGGAATTTGAACGGGATCTTGTTTTCAGTAGGAGTTAAAGACATTCTTGGAATAAAAGTCCGGTTTCCAATATTACTTCCAGATATGATAACTGCCTCGATAACTTGTTTGCCCAAAGATATGACTTGTAGTCTAGTGCCATTGCATAAGCCATTTTTCTGATCAATGTTTCTCAATAACATAACTGGAACACCGACTTTTAAAATGAGATTATGGTTTGGCATACCTGAGATTTTAAGACCATTTAAAACATTAGGTGGGTATAAATTTGAATCAAACTGATCATTGACAAACTCAGATTGGCAGAGGCTATCTGAACTTAAATATTCTTTTTGCTCTCCTGGAATCAGTTTTAGCAACTGGTCATTTATTTCTTGGACAACTTCATTCTTGGGAGCAAGTATTGCTCTTTCTTGAAAATAACCCGCAATGTTGAAGTTTTGAAGAATGGAAGGATATACAAAATTGATTAATGAACCAATAGGATCACCTGGATCATTAATGAGAATGTCTTATGGAATATCAACAATTGCTTCACCATCATTCGGACCACCAAGATTACCTTCTCCTATGTCCAAAAGCCAGTTTGAAAAACCCGTTATTCGATGAACAGTAGATGAATCACTTCCAACAGTTAACCTCATGTTTTTGTTAATTTATGGACTTTGCACTGTTGCCATAAATACGAAGAGCTTAAAGAAGCATTGACAATGTTTTGTCTACTGCCACCCGGAACAACAGGTAGAATTTGTCTGAAATCACCTCCAAAAACAACCACTTTCCCTCCGAATGGAATATTTGAGTTTGTAGGATCGACAAATCTTAATATATCCTTCAAAGTTCGATCTAAAGCTTCAAATGCATGCTTGTGTACCATGGGTGCTTCATCCCAAATGATCAATGAGGTTTTTCTTACTAAACTCGTAAGATCACTCTTTGGATTTATTCTACAAAAAGAATCCTCGGTAAGATTTATGGGAATACTAAACCGAGAGTGTGTTGTCCTACCTCCAATCAATAATAATGAAGCAATCCCACTTGAAGCAACATTTAAAACAATCTTTCCTTGGGATCTAATTGCTGCAGAAATTGTCTTCCATAGAAATGTCTTACCCGTTCCACCATAACCATAAATAAAGAATACACCTCCCTTATTAGTTTTAACCTTATCCATTATATCAAGAAAAATGTTGCGTTGCTCGTCGATTAATGAAACAAAGAGGCGATCAAACTCATTCTTCAAATTTGGTATGTCATAATCTAGCTCCTCGGCTATCAAACGATCGTTTGAAGATGAAACCAAATCAGCATCTGGGTAAGGCATCCTTCTATAGTTCTTGAGACTGGATTTGTTTCGGAGTAAAATTTGTTCTATCTCAAACAAAGTCAAGTTTTTAAGTTGATCTTCGTTTAGTGATAAACCTGTACGAACAATACTATATTAATTACAACGTACTAAAAAAGAGATTAAGTTGGACGTAAAATGTAATTGAGTGCATATTGGAAATTTATATGATACAGTTTTAATAATAATGGAATAAAAATATAATACCTGGAGACTTTAATCTGTTTTGTTGAGTATAAAGAATTCCATCTGACAGGTATTCCCATGTGTTTTCCCACACAATCTCTGGTTTACACAAACTGCCGGACAATAACATTGTAGCAAATAAGAAACGTAGATAAAAACCAGATCCAGAAACACTTGCTTCCTTAATTGCTTCGATGTATTCTTTGTCATCATCCAAAAGGCCCAGATTAGAGCATGCATCTTTAAAAGAAGAACATATTTCCCTATTGACTGTGCGAATTTCTTCGAAGGATTTTGGACCTTTCACTTTATTTAAAAGAATTCTTAAAAAAATATGCTTCGCCAAGCTTAGGTGAAACTGAGTGAATTCTACCAATAGAATATCCAACTTTCCTTGGCTTCCAAATTTGAAGTTTAGGTTTCCAAACAAACTTTGTAGGAAATTCAACATATGTAAGTTTTCGTGCGTCTTTATTGATTTAATTACACTTCATCCAAGATGTGAACATTGAAGAAGCAACTGAAGGTCGGTCAAGAACATCTTCAATATCATCGTCTGCCTCATATACAACTTGTTGTTGACCAGGAAGATGAAAAAGGTAGTCTAATCACAGCAGGATACCTATAATGAACATCATATTTAAAAATTCGCCATGATGCTTCACATGCAGATATATATCTACAATCATAGTACTCTTTTATTTCATCCACTGCATCATTGTTATCAAAATCATTATTGCTTGGCTCCATAGCAACAGTCGCTCTATCAAGACCCTTGTTTATATATTTAAATAAATACTTTATAGAAGATCCATGATTGCACCATTCAACATTAATGTGTGCCTGATATCTTTTCAACAGATATTTGTTGTATGGAACAACATTTCTGTTATCTAACCGAACACCAGATTTTTCAACAAAATTCCCATCATTTCTTCTCCTATATAAGGGAAAACCATCTGAATCAACTGAAGTATGATTACAGAATTGCTTTGGAAATTTTTTAGAACACTTTCTGTCCACCATGCATGGGCAATTCAAATTTTCAGCTCCACATGGACCGTAAATCATGAACTCCCTGACATGTGAATATAATTATGGATCTTCTTCGATATTTGGAATCTCAGCATAAATAATGGGATCGATATATTCAACTGTAGGAAGCTTGTAGTCAGAATGCATAAACAAACATATATGACTATGAGGCAGACCTCGTTTTTGAAATTCAATTATATAAACCACTGCATGTGAAAAATATACACATAAGATACAAGTTACAAAGTAAAGAAGGTATATATATATATATATATATATATATATATATATATATATATATATATTAAAGTATAATTTTGAAATACCTGCTTGAATCTTGCCAAAAATTTCATTTTCACTTAAATCTTTAATAAATGCATCCAACTTTATCTTAAATAACCTACATAATATATCCGGTCTATCTTCTGGATGAAGGGAAGTGTCCTTAAGAAACCTTTGAACTTCTGGCCATTTTGGATTACACGTAAAGGTTATGAAAAAATCCGGATATCCAAACCATTTACATAGCGACATGGCATCCAAATAGTTTTGCATCATATAACGTGCACCACCGGTAAATGAAGAAGGTAAGATCACATGCTACCCAATGTTCGAAATATCTGTATTCCCACTTGCTTGGTGATTACGCAGATTCTCATAAGACTCACATCTAAGAATTTTTTGTTGCTTACGTATGAAAAATAATCGCTCACTTTCAATCATGGTGTAACCATCAACCAAAAATTGTTGGAACAACCTTTTTGCATTGAGAAGAAGTGAGAACGAATGATCTCTATCTAGAATTCTGTAAGCGAAAAATTCTCTCATTGTACAGGTCGGGCGCTTGCTGTTACTTGAAGATGTAATTCCTCTATGAAGGATGTCAACTCTGTAACCATCATCGCCATATGGAAATAGTAATGGATACTGAAGATCAAGGTAAGAAGGATGTAATTCACTGATACGCTTTAGTAATCCTGATGAGGTTTCAACAATGAGGTCTCTTTTTTCAATTGAATCATAAATGTCACCGACAATTAAAGCGGCTACCTCAGAAGAAGTTGGTAAGTTATACGTCCTTCCATCGTGTTCTCTTTTTCCGATTAATCTTAACTTCAAATTAGCACCGGGGTTTTCATGAAGACTGTCTCTTACCATCCTATAAGACTTGACCAACGCATTGTTTGAATCTAACATAACTTTCAAAAATTCTATAATCTGGAGATCATATGATCTTGAAGTTGATGTAGAAGCGCTTGTTGGTCCACTGAAAATATTATAATAAATTATTTAATGTTAATAAAAAAAATTAAATTAACTGAAATGATTTTTTAGAAGAAGATTATAAAAATATACCCAATACTTGTCGATCTATTTGAAATCTCGTTCTCCGTATCATATATGTATAACTGACAGAATTTTGGTCTTGATCCACTTGTAGGTAAAAGACTTCTCATACTATGATAATTTTGACCGCTAACTCTGAATACATATGGTGTGTTGCCTGTGTTGATGGATGAATCAACTTTGCCTCCCATCGATGTAAATGAAACATTGAATTGTAACGTCGAATGTTCTTCATGAAGTGTTTGCTTTTAGAATCGATGGAACGATAAAGATTTTTGTAAGATGATTGTGCTTCTTTTAAGGGTGGTAGCTCAACTTTTCCGTAGCCACAACATAAGGAATAAGACATATTTCCTTTTTTTTGCCCTCTAAGCGATTCATCTACCCATAATTTTGCATGACAAATCTGACATATAACAATCTCGTCTCCATGATCTAAGTAATCTATTGAATGAAAAAAAAAATTAAAAAAAAAATTATTAAAAATAGATTATTAAATAAATTTAAATAACATTAAAAGTATTAGAATTATGATCACCTTTTGATATACCGTGAAATTTATCTTCGACAATATGATCATCATTACGTTCTTCATCTAATGTCAAGTCAAACACAGGTATAGATGATATATCTAGAGTATTCCTTTTTAATTGATGCTTTCCTCTTGGTAACTTAATTGATGAAGAATTCTGGACAATTGTGGAACGACTACCAGATGTCGTGGGATTAACAAACATTGAATTATGTTTGTTGATAGATATTGGTGTTTGAAGGTTATTATTGAATATGTAATTGCCTGATAAAATAAAAATACAAATTACAACGTTAGCAATTGTTATGATTTATATAAATGTAAAGCATATATTTTTAAATTTATGTATTTACAAATGTGTACCGTTTGAAATGTTAGAAAATGGAGTTCTAACATTTATATTGGGTGAAGAAGAATTATGAATTGTTGTGGAACGATTGGTGGATGTCGAGCCAATGCCAAACACAGAGTTATGTTTATTAATATATAGTGGTGTTTGAACTTCATTGTTAAAAATATAGTTGCCTGATAATATTAAAATACAAATTAAAACGTTAGAAATTGATATTAGTTATATAAATCGAAACATATATTTTTGAATTTGTGTATATAGAAATCCGTACCATTTGAAGTTTGTTGATGTACATATGATTTGGCAGAGTTTATATTTTCTTTATCTAAGCTAACGTGTGTATAGTTATTTGTAGATATTAATCTATCACGATGATTGTAGACATCTATTATATAATTAGAAAAATGGTTAGTAATAATAAAAAAATATTAATTATTATAAACAGTAAATAAATTATAAAATAAACGAATATAAATACCGTTATTTGACATGTAAGAAGCGTGTGTAATATACGAATTTTGATGGCTTGATGTGTTTGGTAGTATTTTGGATTTTCTATTATCCAAATATAATTTTCTAATTTTTCTCCTCTCTTTAGCGTTTGTAGATTCTGTAGTATTATTTGAACCTGTAAAATAGTATAAAACAACTTAAAGACATTTTTTATATTAAGTTTAAATATAAATAAAAACATATTATAATTATAAATGCAAAATAAAGCAAGAAGATTACCGTATTGGCTAAAATTAATAGCATATCTGACAGGTGTATGGTGAGATGATGATATAGTAAAACATTTTTTGGATTTTCTGTTATCCAAATATAATTTTCTCTTTTTTCTTCTCTCTCTAGCGTCCGTTGCATTCATGTTCTTGTTTGATATAGAATAAAAATAAAAAAGTACAGTGAAAAACAAAATTAATAATTTGATAGATGATGTTACAAGGATTGGTAGGTTATATAATTTGCATAAACTTCATTTGACGAATTGAATACTAACCAAATAGAAAATAAATGATATTTCTAAATCATAAAATTATATAATAAAATTTACTTATTTTTTGTTGAGCATAATACATAAAATGACAATTTAAATAGTTTATGCCAATTTAAATTATAATTTAATAAATACCACATATCAATATAATTTTTTAGTTGATTATTAAAATTATAGTTGTTTTAATAATAAATTGAGATACATAGCAATACAAATTATTTAAATATTATTGATATAAAAAATTATAAAAAAAATATTATTTGAAGGATTAACATAAGTAATAACCCCCATTTCTCCCACGTACAAGAAAATCAATTAGTAATAACCCCCCTTTGTCACTTTTGTTGTAATAGAAAAGAAGACCTAGAAAAATCGGCACTTGAAATTGATATCTTCGCAATCAAGATTAACGTCTCCAACACGTTCATTTTAGAAAGATATCAAACTTTGTCCATTGCTATCGATGAAGGCAGATAGGAATATATAATCATTGAATCAAATTGAACGGGGTAGTTATACCGATGTTACAATTGAAGATACGAAGTGAATAGGGTTTGAAGATGTGAAAACTGAAGGTAAGATATAAAATTTTCTTAATGATATTTGTTTTAACATAACATAGATTGGTTGGAAGATATTATACCTGATTATGATTTGCAGAAAATTGATTTTTCTGAAGAAGTTATCGAAAAATGAAATGGTATGAGGAGTAATTCGAAATACTTCAAGGGTGGAGACATAATCAGGTAACTTTCAATTTTGCTGAAATTATGGTTTTCATACTTTGTACGTAATAGTTTGAAATTTTGAATTTTGAATTTGCTATATATTAGGGTTAAATTTGTGCATGTGATTAATATTAGCAAATAATTTATTAATTGAATTTTATATACCTTCCGAGATTAGATCGGGAGTTTTATAATGATTAGCTAGATTAGCTAGATATCAGGGTTAAATATGTGTAAAATGAAGCGATCAATTTCATATTAGTTCCTAGTGAGTAGTTTGAAATTACAGCCCTAAAGCAATTATAAAAAAAAAAAACATTGTTTTTCACTCTAAAAATTTGACTGATTTTAAACAACCGGTTAAATCTTCAACCGAGGGTATTTTGAAGACAATCAGATATAAAGGGTAAAATTGTCCAATCTCAGAGATAAAGGGTAAATAATGTTGTAAAGCTTAATCTTATATAACATTCGACTTATTTAACTTTTATATCCACAATACATTCAAATTACTTTTATATCTAATTTAAATCGTAATGTTGAAAAGAAGTAATGGCAGATTTGTAAAACTTTTAAGATTTTGCTGGAAAGTAAAACATATCACATTTGCAGAAACGCACACACATTTACACTTGCAGAAACAATATTTTATAGTAAAATTCAGGTTTACATATAGAAAGTATATTGTATAATCACCAAAACAGTATTTTATACTAAAAGTCACACACACACACACACATTCACACTTGCAGAAACGCATACAACCAGATACATATAAGATTAACATGTATATATTTTTTGGGCTGTTGACATTTTTGCTCCTAGTTCCCTTAATGAGTGTTGGTCTCCGGTTGTTTTTGTTTTGGTTGGTCTGATTTGGTCTAATTTACTCGAGTTTTTTTAATGATAGTTATAATTACATTAATACCCCATCGTCTTAATTAAGGAATTGCAGTATAGGAATATTAACACAAACACACAAATTATAACAATGTGCTTTGAAAATACATTGCTATAACTGGTAAAAATCGTTTTTTTTTTCTTCCAAAAATTAGAAAAAAAAACTTGTTTTTCTTATTAAGCCATTATTGTAAAGTACGTTAACCAAAACACATAAATTATAGTCCCTGATCTATATAGTATATGTTGATATCATTTAGTAAAAATAACCAAATATATCCAAAAGTTAAGCAAATAGAATTAATTTTTCATTTTTAATATTAAAACGATAAATATATTAGTATGCAGTAAGACATTTTCTACCAAGAATGAAAAAGCATAAATTATTTAACCTTTATATCCACAATACATTCAAATTACTTTTATATCTAATTTAAATCGTAATGTTGAAAAGAAGTAAGGGCAGAATTGTAAATTTTTTAAGATTTTGCTGGAAAATAAAACATATCACATTTGCAGTAACGTACACACACATTCACACTTGTAGAAACAGTATTTTATACTAAAAGTCAGATTTACATATAAAAAGTATGTTGTATAATCACCAAAACAGTATTTTATACTAAAAGTCTCTCACACACACACACACTCACATTCACACTTGCAAAAATGCATACAACCCTTAATGAGTGTTGGTCTCTGGTTGTTTTTGTTTTGGTTGGTCTGATTTGGTCTAATTTACTCGAGTTTTTTTAATGATAATTATAATTACATTAATACCCCTCCTCTTAATTAAGGAATTGTAGTATAGGAATATTAACACAAACACACAAATTATAACAATGTGCTTTGAAAATACATTGCTATAACTGGTAAAAATCAATTTTTTCCCCAAAAATTAGAAAAAAAACTTGTTTTTCTTATTAAGGCATTATAGTAAAGTACGTTAACCAAAACACACAAATTGTAGCAATGATTGTTGAAAGTACATTAAAACAAACACATAAATTATAGTCTCTGAACTATATAGTATATGTTGATATCATTTTGTAAAAATAACCAAATATATGCAAAAGTTAAGCAAATAGAATTAATTTTTCATTTTTAATATTAAAATGATAAATATATTAGTATGCAGTAAGACATTTTCTACCAAGAATGGAAAAGCATAAATAAAACCACAAATATATGAAAAAATTAATTCATAACATGCTATAACAATATAGCATAACAAACCATTTAAAAAGAAAATAATGGAAAAGTTTTAACCTTAAAAAACAGAATGATTGAAACATCAAACCAAGAGAGTTAAAAAAAGAAGCATGGCAAAAAAAAAACCCTTAAAATTGTTCATGAAAATTCAAAATGGACATTGTCTTCAAAATCAACACCAAATCAAATTCAGCCACTTTTTTCCAACTTTATCTCCAACAACTTTTTCCTTGGACCATCTAGGGACACTTTTGGAGTTTTTGAAGATGATAAGTTTTCATTAATGTCCAAATCAAAGACTTCTTCAAGATTTCGTTTCAAAACCGGTGTTGTGTTCAAAAAATTCATTGGGCTTGTTACTGAGTTCTTGTCAACAGTGGAAGGAGTTATGTTGTCATCTGTCCCAGAAATTGCATCCTAAAGAAATTAATTTTACAACATTGTTATTTACACCCAACAATTATTTTACAACATATTTATGTAAGCTAACATGTATGTAACCTTTAAATGCCTGTTATCTTGAGATTCGAATTCGCCGGAACAAACGTCCAAAGAGTCTGTTCGGTCTGCATAAGACATAAAATAACAAAAAGATTGATTTAGAAATACTATAAGTATGTATAGTTAACAACAAAAAACAATAATTAGTAATTTAATTCAGTAAACTTTTTTCAAGTTGTTCAATTAAATCAACATTATCACTGATTCTAGAAATACCATATTGATTGGTTTTTTTCAACACATTGAAATCCGTAATAGAAATCTTGAATGTCAATTTCAAACCTTTCAATGCATTAATCTCCCCCGGATAGAAATCAATATTGTCCCCGATCTTCATTGAATAATAATGTAAATATAAGTTTTGGTTAAACTGAACATATATACAATATGAAACGATCATATAATAATTTTCAAACGACCTCTGTTGCTTTTTTAAACAACTCTTTGGCTGATGTCTTCAATAAATACCTTCCTTCTTTTTCAAACATTGTCAATGTAATAGTCTCGGTATTATTTTGCACACGTATAAGGATCATAAATCTAAAAAAAAAGGTACAAAATATAAAAAATATTATTAATATATATGGATTAAGAAACGTTTTTGTATGAATATAGTTTATAGGTAAGAACCTCGGTACAACGAAAGTTGTTTTTTTTTTTGTGCAATTTTGGTTACGACATTCATAAGAAGTTGGTTTTGCATTTGATTGATGAAAATCAATACCGTCATCTGCCCCATTATCCAGAAAGGCCCTGTAACTGCAGTTTGTACACGCGGGATAGCACCATTTCTCATTCTGCAAGATTCCCTTTATAGAGCCAACTATAACGAAGTGGGTTTTCTGCATAAATGATGATTAATTATAACATTTATTATTTTTAAAACATACAAAAAAATATATATATAAATATACAAGTTACAAAAAGTTCAAATAAATACCGAAAGGGGTTCAAAAATCTCAGCAATAGTCTTCAGCTTAGTTTTAACTATGAAATCATCTAATTCAGAAAGTTGTTTAGATTCAATGACTGAAATCGTATTCGAAAACGAATCAGGATGATCATCCCCGTCTAAACTGTAAGTTACAAAAAGAAATAACTTTTAGTTTTCTTGTAATGAACTTTTGTATAATTAAAACGTACATGGAAATGTGTTACCTTTTTTTGAAAAGATTAATGTCATCGATACCAGAGTTAATGAATAGCTTTGAAGATGTAAAGTAGGTGTTAACACTCGGACGATCTATAACAAAGATAATAATATTGAGTTTAATAATAAAAAATGATAAAGTGTGCTAATAATAAAAAAAATATACCTCTCCAAACAGTAATCTTTGCAAACTGAATTATAACAACGACACGTTGATTTGGTGGATTGTTATCTATGTAATCTTGCATCTTGTACGCATAATCACCCCACAAATTTACATGGACTTGCAAACCACTGAAAATTCAATTTTTTTTTTAAAAGTAATGTTTTAACTTAATATATAATACAAATGTAAAGATATCAACAACAAACCTTTCATCTTGGATGTGAATGGTTAGTCTGTGTCTCGACCTATCAGGATTATCCTTCATCATCTCAGTAATAGCAACGACCAATCCAATAACATCTGTAAAAGTCAAAAAAATAAAGATGTGAAGAGTTGTTTGAAATTTAAAGATATAATATATAATATATAGCAGATAAACATAACTAAGAGTACTTAAATTTATTGTTTATGATTAAAATAACAAATATTAACTAACCAACGGATAAATCTTCAGGATGTTGCAACGACAGTACAGTTTGATAGTCAACAAATGAAAATCCAAATATAGATCCAGAAAATTCTGCACATTCTTTGACAACAATTTGTTGGACAAATGTTAGTTTCTGATCTTGAGGAGTTATTTTGAAACTGTCGGGCTTTTGTGATGCAAAACTTGGACTTGTGATATAAAAAGCTGACCCATCCTTAAATATATTTTTGAATCGATAAAGAAATTTTTTCCAAACAGTAGCTTGAATCTTGGTCCCCTATAAAAAAAAGTAATATATGATGAACTATATAAGTAATTGTAATTAGATGTGTCTTTGTAAAAAATCATTAATATGTAGAGTGTAAGATACCTGTTCATCAAGTAAAATTAATTCAATGGACCAAATGTCATCCTTGTTATTGAATGACATATGTTTCCACAAGTTGATGACACAAACTTTTAGAGTCAAATCGTCCCTTAGCACATCCACATCAGCAATCAAAGTGATATTGGGAGTAGCCATTTAACTGAAAAAACACAAAATTATATAAATTAGATGAAAAATATATGTAAATTCAAAGACCTGACTAAATAATTATGTAGAAGTTGGAAACAATTTCCTTTTGTAGAGAAATCAGCCCATCATATAATAAACAGATTGCAAACCAAGGGCAAAATGGTCCGATATTATGTAGAAGCTGCATATTGAGCCCCCCCCCCCTTTTTTTTGGGGGGGGGGGGGGTGGGGGGGACTTGGGACATATTTCTGGTTGTAACTTTGCATTGCAGATCAATCCAAATTAGTTAACGGAAATAAATTGTTTTTCTGCACTTATATGTTCTGTAGACAATAAATACAAGTAAGATATTGTAAAATTGAAAAGCTTATTCTTAATTAAGAAAAGTTAAAAGATATAATTTCCAAATAAGATATAAAGGGTAAAATTGTCCAATCTCAGATATAAAGGGTAAATAATGTTGTAAAGCTTATTCTGTGACAATCGTCAATCTTGAGTCAAGTCAAGTCATCAAGTCAAGACCGGTCAACTCGATTAAACCTTGTGTATTAGGGTTTGTGTTATGTTCATACTGTATAACTTGCTATATTAATGGGAAAACATCACTTGAGAAAAGTCTTGTGTTAAAAATTTCCTAAACCCTAGTTCTGATCAATGAACTAGACCAATAAAACAATGTTGCATACTCATCGGGAGTGTGTAAGATCCTTAAACAAGGCTTAATAGGGTTCACGAACCATGCATTTCGATGCCGGACACTCACAACTATCCCACATGGAACCTCTCTCAATCGTTTCCACACTATCTCTCTCGATGTCAAATCTCTCCCAAATCACTCTAAGTATGTGAAAACTCTCGCAAATACCTCTTTGTATGAGAAATCTCTCCAAGAATGTCAAATCTCTCCCAAATCTCTCCAAGTATACGAAATCTCTCTTAAATATCTCTTTGTATTAGAAATCTCTCCAAGAATGTCAAATCTCTCCCAAACCCCTCTAAGTATGTGAAAACTCTCGCAAATACCTCTTTGTATGAGAAATCTCTCCAAGAATATCAAATCTCTCCCAAATCTCTCCAAGTATGCGAAATCTCTCTCAAATACCTCTCTGTATTAGAAATCTCTCCAAGAATGTCAAATCTCTCCCAAATCCCTCTAAGTATGTGAAAACTCTCGCAAATATCTCTTTGTATGAGAAATCTCTCAAAGAATGTCAAATCTCTCCCAAATCTCTCCAAGTGTGAGAAACCTCTCCCGAATCTCTCTCAAATAATTCCCGTAACTTTTTAGAATCATTCGGGTCATTCCGACGCTTAACCGTGTCAAAAACAGCTTAAAACGGGGTAAAAACGAGAAAAATAGACATTAGGAACCGAAACCAAGAGAGAAGCTTCTTAGGACCCGAAGGTCCTCTTAGGGACTGAGAGCAAGAGGAGCCGAACCGAACCCTCCTGAGCCGAACCGAACCTTCCTGAGCCGAACCCGAAGGTACTGTTCACCACTAACCGAAACCGAACCCTGCTCAAGAGGAACCGAACCGAAGGTACTGTTCACTACAGTCCGTTCGGTTCTGACATTCTCGCCTCTTATTCCTGAACCGAACCCCACCCTCGCTACTGACCCTTCGGACCGAACCCTCGCCCATCGCTTCTCGCGTCTGACTCGCCCCTTTCGTTTCCCTCTGTTCGTTTCCGGCTACAATCCTCAGCGTGGACCGAGTCTCGGCCTAGGGACCGAACCTCGGCCTAGGACCGAGAGGTCTCGCTGGGAACTCATTTTCTCCTGGTTTTCGCGTAGTTTTGCGTTTAAGGCCCGTTTTTAATTATTTTAACGTGGGAATTTCACCCAAAATCATATTTTAACATAATAAACCCTAAATATTCACAATTTAATCATATTTTCATAAAAATCTTTATTTAAATAATGAAAGCAAGTGGGTAAAGTACAAAGAGGTGGAGTGCTGACTTTGCTTTACCTTATAACACAAGCAACCACTCCCACACCCACTCTATGACCAGCCACACCTCCCCACCTTACCTAGGTCACATCAATGTCTTTTCCACTTAATTATCCCTCTTTCCCACGTTTTTGAGTGCTGAATATTCATCCTCTCTCCTCACTTCTCTCATTTGCTCTCATTTCACAAGAAGATCAAACTCTTTCCTCTCTCACTTTCTCTCTCTAGAAATTCGAGATTCAAGGGTTGATCTTTGGATTTTCCTCCACATTTGGTAAGAATGATCCATTCTCTTTATGATTATCTCAATTATTTCCACTCAAATCATGGATATCTTAGACAAACTCTCTCATAATTGTGTTAGATCTTCGAATCTTCAAGTGATTCTTCAAGTGTTCTTGGGTTGAACACTTATCTTCTTCAACAATTACCTACTGAAATCACTTAAGGTGAGTTCATACCCCTACATTTTCATGTTTTCTCAAGTTTTCAGGGGGGGAATACAAGTTAAAACACTAAGAACATAATTAAATTTTTCTAACAGCCTTCATCAGAAAAGTTCAACTCCATTCACGGACTGTTTTGGGCATCTTAAACATTTTTGTTTTCAAAACTGTACAAGGTGCAAATAGTTCAAGTTTTTAGCTTTAAAATGACTACTTGAACATCTCCATACGATTTTTCTACAATTTATGGTGATTTTTACAAAACTGCCTATCATTTCAAACAACAATCCGGACCAGTCTGTGATTATGGACATTTTCACCCAAGTTGGAGGTCATTAAAAATCGTGATAAAAATTATGAGTAAACTAGACACATTTTGTGAACTCTCAGAATTTACGGATCTAGTTTTCGAATTCGTATGATTTTTCTATGATTTTTAGAAAACTGGGCAGAATTGCTAAAGTTAGCCAACAGCATGTAAATATCATAACACTTTGTAATATGTTGAGCAAAGTGTATAATCATAAGTTCTAATATTTGAATGTGTTTCCTTGTTAGTTTATCATTGTGAACTGAAACTAAGTTATTCATATTAAATATTATTCATTCATTTAGAACACGTATTATGTAACTATAAAAAGTATAGTTGGATAAATTCACAACACTAATACATTTCCATAAAAAGAATTCATACATATTATATACATTTTAGATAAACTATAATAGGTATAGTTTATGATACATCACTCAACACACTCGTACAAAAAGGGTACATTCATTCAAGAAATATTTATATCCACACACATTTCACGTAAACTTGTTAACCTATGTTGTGAGACTCTCTCTCCCCGTACGTCCGAGTGCGGGATATAATTCCTGGTAGTTATAATCAAAATCTCCTTGAGGGAGAACGTGATGTTTGAATATAGATCTATATTGGGTTTGACACCCTACACCTTGCTGCTAGCTACAGTGGGACCTGCAGGTCTACGGGTGACAAATGTCATTTCATGTTCGCGACGCCTGAGAAACGTTGTGGCAGGTTCACATAGTCACAGTATGATTATAGCGACTCACCTAGGGAGATAACAATTCATAAAGTTTACGGGGTTTCATAAAAACGAAGTAGGTTTTAGATTGATAAAGAAATTTACTTTCCATATCATTTTAAACTCACGACGTTTCTACTAAGAAATGATGATTTCTTATACATTTTAGTCTTTGGTTATAAGGCTACATTTTTCGGATTTCAAGGAAAATATCGGATTTTTCTGACACAAACGCGACATTTTCATGTGATAGACTTCTACTAAGTTTATTAATAAAAGCTTATGAACTCACCAACCTTTGTGTTGACTCTTTTCAAACAACTCGTATTCTCAGGAAAACACTAAACAGGTAATCAAGTGCTTTTGAGGATGGGACGTTAAGACATCAAACTTTTCATAATTTGTCAACATATTGTAATTGATTTTGAAACATGTAATTCATACAAGTGATGTAACTTTTTCAATTATATATATGTTGGTTGTGTTTGCTTAAATTACTATTGAAATTGTGGTTATGATACTATACATGAAGTCCTCCACCCCCGGACGTTTCCGCCATCCTTGGTTTGGGGGTGTGACATATTCTTATATAACATTCGACTTATTTAACCTTTATATCCACAACACATTCGAATTACTTTTATATCTAATTTAAATCATAATGTTGAAAAGAATTTAGGGGTTGAAAATAACCTTTTTAATATTTATGCTTCGTCAATGCTACATTAGACAAGTAGTAAGGGCAAATTTGTAAAAAATTTAAGATTTTGCTGGAAAGTAAAACATATTAATGCTCTTTTTGTATCCATTACTTAGATTTACATATTGAAAGTATATTGTTATAATCACCAAAACAGTATTTTATACTAAAAGTCACACACACACATTCACACTTGCAGAAATGCATATGGCCAGATACATATAAGATTAACATGTATATTTTTTTTGTTTCCATTATAATATAACATATACAGAAAAGACCAGAAGGAGAAGAATATAGATATAACGAAAATTATAATAAGAATACGAATAAATGATAAGAATTTAGGGGGTGCTTTACCAGAACTGCAGTGTTTTACGGTTCAGCTACAAAGCAAATGACAAAAGGCAAATGATTTAAAAGAATCTAGGGGTTCTGTATTTATAGGTGAAATAAAACAACGTAAGTTAATATTGTAATTTGTAACTGCATATTGTAATTTATTTAATTGATTTAATTACTATAATCATCATGCAGATATATTTGGAAAAAGATACAGTTTTTGAAAAACAATTCCTGATTTTATGCGATATGATGATGATGTTGTATGATATATTCAAAATGAAATTTAATGCAGAAACAGAAATAGCCGATTTATATGGAAACATAATTATTTTTTAAAAACAGTTGCCAAATTTATCGAATGTGATTATGTATTAGTTTGAATTTTTCGTTTTATATGGAAGCATATATATGGAAACTGAATTCTTTTTAAAAAACCATTGACTATTGACTATCGGTATTTTCTTTAATTTTCAGGAAATGTTTGGGCGGGAAAATATTTATGAGGAAAATGGAGAAAATGACACGTGTAAATTGGGTGTTTAGAAGAATGCCATATGGCACCCTAGAGAGGTTTTTATTAGAAGAGAGATTGGTTTTGTGCACATTTTGTTCTTTTCTCCGCATTTTACCCGTGAACTTGTTGTTGTGTATAAATTAAGTCATTATTACCGGTTGCTTCCATGTTTGCTAGCATGACTGCCTATGTGGACACTCATTAAAAGAAAACACTCCTACGTGGATCATCTCTTAGTTCCGTTGATTATAATACCATACCTACCATAATTTCAGTCAAAAAACATTCGAACCCATACCCAAAATCGAAGAAGAAGATGTCGACTCCCAGTTCATCTGGTTCCATCGCAAAGAAAGAGGAGTTATGTGATTGTCAACTCCCAGTTCGAATATGCACATCGAAGACTAAAGACCACCCTAACAAAAAGTTCAAAGTTTGCCCTAATTCTCTGGTATGTCGATCTTGATTTCCCTCTGTACTTTTGATTTTGTTTCTAATAAATAAAGATTTTGATGTTCTTACAATTTTTATATTTGATTTCAAAGAAACCAGGTAAAAAGTGTAAGTATTGGGAATGGATTGATGAACCTGTGACTGGGAATCCGGATTTAAAACAAGAACTTGAAGCAGTTAAAGTGGATGTTGCATGTTTGAAGAAAGAAGTTCAAGAGCTAGAGAATAATGCACATAGTTATAGGGTTGAAATCAGTTGTAATATTATATGAAAACAGTTTGAATAAAGTTTTGTATGATGTATTGAATTGTGGTATTTTGAATGTAGGGATTGAATGGTTTATATGGAATGTACTGAATAGTTTATATTAAATGTATTGAATGGAGTTTGTGAATGAAGTGTTACATGGTGAACATTTGATTGTAATTTACATTAAATTTGGCTGCAATTTCAATAGCCAAAAGACAAGGACAATGATAATTGAATTTGTCTGCAACTTCAACAACCAAAAGACAACGGACATTGATAGAAACAAATAGGGAATATGATTCTCAGTAGACAATTGACATATGATTCCTATTATGACCTTCTTAATAAACTAATGCATTAATACCAATAAAGATTGAAAAAGACAAAACACAATTGACATAGAATACCATATCCGATTTCATTACTTAAAAGACCATAAAAAGTTGCTAGGATACAAGCAAGGGTAGTATTGTCAATTACGTCCAGGCACATTATCAACCAAATTCCAAACTTGGTTATCATACATGGATTGGATCTCGCTATCCATTGCCTCTTTCCACTTTGCAGACTCCGGGCCTGCCATGGCTTCCTTATAGCTATTAGGTTCATTAAGGTTTATTAGTGTACTATCACTAATATATGTGTCCCCTTCGGTAGTAATATGAAAACCATACAACTGGGGTTGAACTCTAACTCTTTCGGAACGTCTAAGAGGTAATGATACGTCAATCGGTTCAACCGGAGTTTCCTCCTCGGGTTGAGTGCCAGCGGTAGAGGTTCCTTCATCTATCGACTCTTGAATCTCTTCAAGATCGATTAGCCTCCCACTCTCACTCTCGGAAAACTCCTCTCCTCGCGACAAAAACAACATTGTCCTTCGGTCTATAGAAGAGATATCCAAAGGATTTCTGTGGGTAGCCGATGAAAATACATCGCTCACTTCAAGGTTCGAGCTTGTCGTGAGTATCTCGTCTTACGAAAGCCTCGCAACCCCAACCCTTGATATGTGCTAACGAAGGAGCTTTCCACGTCCACATCTCGTGAGGTGTTTTGGCAACCTTCTTAGTAGGGGCTCGGTTAAGGATATGGGCGGCAATCTCTAAGGCATACCCCCCAAAAAGAGATAGATAGCGAAGCACGACTCATCATAGAGCGAACCATGTCCAACAAGGTTCGATTACGCCTTTCTGCCACACCATTCAATTGTGGTTTCCTAGGTGGCGTCAATTGTGAAACTATTCCACACTCCTTGAGATAATCGTGGAATTCAAGACTTAGGTACTCTCCTCCTCGATCGGATCGAAGCATCTTGATCTTCCTGCCCAATTGATTCTCCACTTCATTTTTGAACTCTTTGAACTTTTCAAAAGTTTCTGACTTTTGCTTGATTAAGTAGATATACCCATATCTACTATAGTCATCGGTAAAAGTCACGTAGAAGCGGTTTCCATCCTTCGTGGTAGATCTAAACGGTCCACACACATTGGTATGTATGAGGTCCAATAGACCCTCACCCCTTTCGCACTTACCAGCGAAGGGTGACTTAGTCATCTTTCCAAGTAAACAAGACTCGCATATGTCATCTTCCCTAAGGTCGAATGACTCCAACACTCCATCCTTTTGGAGTTGGGCTATGCGTTTCTTGTTGACATGTCCAAGATGACAATGCCATAAGGATGCCTTATCCATATTATTGGAAGAATCCATGCATAAAACATCATTTCCTAAGTTATCAACAATCATAACAGTTTCATAAATTCCATTACATGGTATAGCTTCAAAGTAAAAGACACCATTCAGATAAGCTAAAATAGAACCATTCTCATTATTAAAAGAAAATATAAAACCTTGTCTAAACAAACCATGAAATGAAATGATGTTTCTAGCCATTTCTGGCGAATAGCAACAATTGTTCAAATCTAAAGACAAACCATTCCTAAGCATTAAAGAATATACTCCAATCTTGGTCACAGGCGACGATCTTCTGTTCCCCATGATTAGATTTATTCTTCGATGCTCCAGGTCTCTATTTATTCTTAGTCCCTGCACATTATAACAAATGTGGTAACCACAACCGGTATCTAGAACCCAAGAAATATCATGAGATGAGTTGTTAGATTTAATTGTGTATATACCTACGAAAGATGGCTTGATCTTTCCTTCCTTGATGGCTTGCAGGTACTCCGAGTAGCTTCTCTTCCAATGTCCTATCTTGTGGCAGTGGTGGCACTCTGCCTCCTTCGGGTTAGGGCAGGGCTTAGCGGGATCAACTTTGGTTCCACTAGAAGAGGCACCATCCCGGGCTTTAACCTTGCGATAGTTCTTAGACGAAGCCTTCTTCTTCTTTCCCTTTCCTTGTCCAATTGCCAAGACAGGAGCGGCAGGCGGATTGGGAGTTGGTGCAACAAACTTGTCCTTGAAGCTGCTCTCAGCGACCCTCAAGAGACCTTGGAGTTTGCTTAGGGTGACCTCTTCTTTGTTCATTTGATAGGTCATCCTAAATTGATTGTAACTTGGAGGCAAAGAGTGAAGCACCATGTCGATCGTCAAGTCTTCCCCAAAGTCAACATTTAACTTCGAAGGCGGTCGACATATCTTTGCATCTTTTGCAGGTGCACGGTAAGAGACTCTCCATGACCCATCTTAGCGAAAATCATGTTAGTGAAAATCTCATAACGCTCTTGTCTCGCGTTTTGATGGTATCTCTCCAATAAGTCTTGGTGCATTTCGTACGGATACATGTCCTCATAGGACTTTTGGAATTCGGAGTTCATAGTTGCGATCATGATGCAATGTACCTTCGTTGCATCACCCTAGTGAGTTTCGAAAGAGGTCATTTCGGCGGGAGTAGCGATTTTGGGGTTGATTTTCTCGAGCTTCTCATCGAGGAGATACTGCTTATCCTCATAGCGAGCAATCGTGCGAATGTATCTTATCCATTCGCTAAAGTTCGTTCCATCAAAGGTGACCTTTTGACAAAGGCTCATCAAAGTGAATGAACTAGCAGCAGCATTGTTAGCGTTCAACATCTACAATAGAAAGGACAAAGATTGATTAGAATGTGAATCCCTAATTATCACCCAATAAGAAAAATTAGGGCTAGGATCCAACAACAATATTTACACATTAGAAAAGGGATGTCGTAATCTAATATGCAAACAATTTTGAAGGTAAGTGAATGACGATTCACTAATTCTCCACCATGAAAAACATAACTTTAAGTCCTAAATGTATTGAGAATTCCTAGGTTCGGATGAGATTCATTGAAACCTTTCAATGGCATGTTTAAATCTCGATATGCTCCTCTTGTATGTGACTGGGATACCGAGGATCACAAAGCGGGTGTGAATTACCATGCAAATTCACATGGTGCCTTCATTGTAACGATCACCTATTCGATGTGCCGGTAAATCACACACGCTCCATCGAACTATGATAAACAATGAATCACCCTTTTCCACCTTCGCTTAGAACCAATTAGTATGCCGGTAAACCACACATGCTCCACTAACTTCTTAGCAAGGTGCAAAGTGTAATTTCATGGGATTGCATCAATTCACTTTTCCTAAAGTAACTAAGATTGGGAAATTTTAAGAAAACATGTAGTTACTTTGTATTTCATATTATACTTTTAATGAGAGGATGAGGTTGCCCTATCCTACCCGTTCGGCTAACGATCCTCCACCGATCAAGCAAGCGGTGGGTGTGAGTGTACACCCATTAAGCGCCATTTTATAGGCCGCAACCTTATACCCACCTTATAGACCGAATTCGTGAATGAGGCCTACTAACGGTAAGACTAGCATTTAAGTTATACATATATAGATATTAATCTTGTAATATTATATTAGTATAGGGTTGGATTTTAAACTTGTAAAAATTCTAGGGTTTGAAATTTAAATTGTCTAAATTAAACTTTTAATCACAAAACATAAATTTCAAAACTTGAGGGCAAGTTTTAAACATTTAAAACATAAATGATCAAATAACAAATAATTCAAATTAACAATTAATCACATAATCATCCATATTTGATTTATTTATGATTTCTTGAAAAACAATTTACCAATTTAATTAAAATAATTAATAATTATCATATAAGGAATTTAAATATTTTATTAATTGCTAAATATCTTCAATTAGATCAAAAATATAGTCATATATATCATAAAATCGGTTTTGGGTTGATCTAATATGATAAAGGCAAGTTTCCATAAGATAAATATGAAAAAATCCTGATTTTGGCTCTTCCTGACGCTCGGACTCGCCGAGTACCCAAACTGGACTCGCCGAGTCAGGCCAACTCGCCGAGTCCACTATAGGACTCGCCGAGTCCATGAACCGGAAACACAAAAATCGAATTTTGCAGTTAACATTCAAACAATTAAGCATCAATTTAATAGAAACCAATCTAGGCTCTGATACCACTGATGGGTTTTGTACATAAGAACATTCCTATGTGCGCATACAAATCCTAATGTTTGGATATAAGTTTCTCTAATTAAACATGCATTGAATCCAAGACTCCTAATGGCTAATTAGGTATAAGAACAATACAAAACCAGAGTTAGAAGCATACCTTGAATCACTTGTTTGATCTTCTTGTTCTTGGAGCTTCAAAGTCACAATTGTCACTCCTCTAATGGCTTACAAACACCAACTAGCAAAGAGAATGATTTGAGAGAGAGGAGAGAGGAGGAAATCGGGTAGGGTATCCTTGCTATAGAGGAGGTGCCGATTTCCCTATCCCAAGGGGTCTATTTATACTTGTAAGTCTCCTAGGGTTTCACCCTTAAACCCTAATTGGATAACTTAGACTCTAAGTAATCCTAATCTTTACCAAAGATAAGCCATGGACATTTTAGGCTTATCCTAGCCCTAGAAATCGTCCACCCTCTTACCAATAAGGATTTACAGCATAAAGTGTAACTATCAAACAATTGACAGTTTATACCCTCTTATTTAATTAATCTCTTTAAGTCACCAGATTAATACTAATTAATCTATGACTTATATTAATCAAATAACAATATTATTATTCATTATATTATTCTCATAATATATTAATAATATCTATTCTCTCATAATAAATCATCCTACCAAGTTGCTATGGTGAAGGCAACCCAAAAGGACCATGCACAATCGGGTTAAATACTTGCCTAATATAGTTGCAGCCTTAGACACTATTCCAACACAAAGAACTTGCTTGAAAAGTTTGGAATGACCAACAACACAAAGTTGCGAGTACCAATAGCAGTGGGAATAATACTAACTCCTTCATTAGATACTCCTGCTGTGGATTTAACTATTTATCGAAGCATAATAGGGTCCTTATTGTACTTAACTGCAAGTAGACCTGATATTATGTTTTCGGTATGTAATTGTGCTAGATATTAAGCTAATCCCAGAGAACCTCATTTGACTGTAGTGAAAAATATTTTTCGCTATCATAAGGGAACAGTTTCATTAGGACTTTGGTATCCTTCGAAAACGGGATTTTTCATTCAAGCTTTTTTAGATTCTAATATAGGAGGATGTACTTTGGATAGGAAAAGTACGAGTGGTGGATGTCAACTATTGGATGGGAAGTTGGGAAGTTGGCAATCGAAAAAGCAAACTTGTGTGGCTATATCAACTGCTGAGGCTAAATACATTGCTGCTGCAGCTTGTACTTCGCAAATTATTTGGATTCAAATTCAACTTCGTGACTATGCAATAAACATGAAAAAGATTCCCTTGTATTGTGATTCACAAAGTGCAATTCGCATTTGTCATAATCCAGTATAACATTCAAAGACAAAACACATTGCTCTTCGATATCATTTTATCAAAGATCATGTGGAAGATGGGAATATTGAAATTCATTTTGTTAAAACAACTAAACAACTTGCTGATATTTTTACTAAACCTCTTGATGAAAAATCATTTTTAAGAATTTTAGCAGGTTTAAGGATGATTGATGCGAATTCAAATCCAAAATATCAAGCATGAAAGTGTCATTCAACAGTTATGAGTCAGAATTCTTCAGATGTTACTGTTCATACAGAGGCTTCGCATCCACATTTCTTTGCATTTGCGATCATAACAACTAAGGTTAGGTTTACGATTCATTTTGTAGTTTTTGTTTTTGAAAAATTAAAAATCCAAAAAGATTTCATGTTTATTCATTTTTGTTTTTGAAAAATCAAAAAAATCCAAAAAGATTTTATTTTGTTATGTTTTTAATTTTGAAAAATTCAAAAATCACAAAAATATTTTTTTTTGTTTTTGTTAACCTTGTTCTTTAAGGATTGTGTGTTTTAGTTAGTCCAGTACTTAATGCGAAGAGGTCATGCTTGTATGTTTCTATGGGAAGGTACTATTTCTTTCAACTTTGTATTAGTTAGGATGTCCCTAGAGCATGTTGCAGTATGTTGTCTCAAGCCTCATATGACTTTATGTGTACGAAAGGAAAGCCTTTATGAAATTATCACATGAAAATTTCTTCCCGATAAGGCTTATATTCACATTAGTCAAAAGAGCTACCTTACTCTTCTCAAATGAGTTAAGAGTATTCTGTTTGGTCCACATATAACAAAGGTACATTCGATCTAATAACCAATCTTTTTCATCTCAAAATTTATTCACACAAATCACACACAAAGACGTATGTCCTAGAGGTCTTTGATCCAACCCATCGAGACTTAGATATACAAAAATTATGTGTTTATGATCTGACATCATGAGTCCGTGATGGAAGTGAAACCCAAACATCATAAACCCTGAGGAATTGACAGGGAACATAGTTCCAGATTTTAACGAAACTTTTGTTTCAGTATCAAAATTTCGAAACTCCAAATCATATTCAATTCGCATGTGTGGTCTTGATCAAACATTTGCAACCCACGATGTTTTTTACCCAACAAGATCCAGTACAATTTTTTTGTTGAATATGATTTCTGTGTGAGTTTTATTCGCAAATCCTAGTCATGATAAATATTTTCAAAAGCCAACTTGTCACTGACTACACTGGTCATACAAGTAATTTCATTTACAATTTCTCACCTTATGTTAAGGTTGATATGTAATGAAATTTGAAACCAACCCAAAAATATCTTTTAAAAGAAGCCCTTTGATACTTATCAAAAAGTATTCAATTGTAATTCACGGGAAACTGCACAAGCTGTTGATCATCTCTCTTGATGATTAACGAAGCAACCTATGCCTGGGGTTCAACTGCATTCGTGTCAAATTGAATATTTGACTTCACAGAATTCTAAAAAAAAATTATTGTTTCTCATCTTATTTTTTTTTGGAACAATGCACACACGAAATCCTTGAGGTTCTGAGAAATACCAACTCAGGCTGATGATTTCGCAAGTCTGGCATATGACTTCACTTTACATCCTAAAAGTGAAAGAGCCTTGCCTCCATGCGAAGGGTTCTAACGGTTACAATTCAACAAAGGAATATTGACAGGATGTGTATACATGACGACTGGTATTCGGTCTGGTTTTCAAGGAGATGTGACAGTTGCTTTTTCACACATGGCTAACTTTTGCAGTAATGCTTCGATTTTCAAGGTGCCACATCGGATAACATTAAATGTATCCCGCTTTAATTTCCAATCGATTTGGGTAACCTATAAATGGGGGATCAAGATCATTGTATATAGTTACGTGAACAAAACTCTCATAATCCTAAAAAGCATCAAACCTTTTCAACTTCATCTCTTTCAAACCCTAACAATGGCTGGTACTCAATCAAACACTGATGAAGTTCTTTCACAATCACTCATGAAGATCCAAAGCACCAACTATCAAGTTGATCCAAATGTCTCTTCTTATCCCGAAGGACTGAAGATGCTTATAGTTGTCTTGAAACGATCATCCCTGTCCACCGCCATGTTTAGTTCTTTCTTAGTTCCGATGACATGGTTGTCATTGGCAGCTTCATCGGCTTCACACAACTACACCACTGATGTGATAACCTTCAACATGATGAACAACAAACGGGTTAAACTTACCAAGAAGATGTTCGTTGAGTTCTTGAAAATCCCTAACAACCCTCCATTTTTCAAACCCATTAATTCTCAAATTATCCACATGTTCAACGAAATGGGCCATCAACCAACACTTGAGAAGATCGGTGAATTCAGAAAGTCAGGATTACCATGTATGTGGAATTTTCTGTTTGGTATTTTTCTCAGATGCTTAACAGGACGAACAGTTGGTCTT
The DNA here is from genome assembly GCF_052625555.1 of Lactuca saligna. Taxonomy (NCBI): domain Eukaryota; kingdom Viridiplantae; phylum Streptophyta; class Magnoliopsida; order Asterales; family Asteraceae; genus Lactuca; species Lactuca saligna. The sequence goes on from NC_136418.1 coordinate 76,785,370, forward strand.
GATAGGGAGTGTATGGAAGTTTATGCCATGGTAATGGGCTTATACTATGATATTAGTGTGGACTATGCAACTCAGTTATGGAAGGAGTTTGTTAAGAGTTTGGAAAAGACGAATTCGGAAAAAGGAATTTCATGTGCAAGGTATTGGAACCTTATTCTGGAAAAGGTATATGAAAAAGAGGGAATTCAAGTTCCAGAGGGTGCTGATGTGGCTGAATTTTCATTATATCAATTTCCTAAGGAAGTGAAGGATGATGAAAATATTTTTACTCATGTTGCTCGCATTCTGGATGCGATGCTTCACAAAGTATCATCCACTCACAAGGTGTTGATACGTTACATGAAGACTTTCGATCTAGCTATGGAGACTGGAATTTTGTTAGAAGTTGCTGCCAAAATCCCAAAGAAGAAGAAGGCTACCAAGAATGATGCAACTGCTCAATCTTCAAAACAGGGTCAAGAAGAGGAGGTTCAGACAGAGGAAACTTCGCCAAAATCGAAGAAGGAAACAATACCCTCAAAATCAGGGGTATTGAAAAAGATTCGCAAGACTGAAGTGAGCAGTAAGGGGGTGACAGTTCGCGATATTCCAACTCCTGTCTCTCCAGGATCTAAGAGGCAACGTGCTCAAGATGTTGCGAAACAAATGCAAGAAACATTGTTGAAAAAGCGAAAGCTGATAATTCGCAATGAGTCTTCAGATGAAGAGGTGGTTCCAGACACTCCACTAATTTCTTCACCGGTAATCATTTCTGTTCCACCTGTGTCAAATATTCAAGTTTCGCAAATTTCTTCAAAACCACTTGAAATAGTCACTACCAAATCAGTTTATGAGGAGATACATATTTTCGATACGGTTGTTAACGTATTTGATACGGGGGCACATATCACAAGTGTTGAAACCACTTTGCCAATTATCCTACCAGTCACCTTACCCAGTTCTTTACTACTTGTATCATTTTCAACTACTACACTATCCACAACCTCATCCATTTTTTATCATCCTATACAAAACCCATTTACAACCCTATTTCCTTCACAATCACCTGAAACTCCTCAACCTTCGCAGCCCATGTCTGATAATGAAACCGAAGGAGGAACTTTTAGAGGAGTATTTGAAGATATTCACTTTGATTCAGAGGAGGAGGATATACCTGATCATATGCTTATGACAGAAAAGCAGTTCAAAATCCTGAATCATAAGTTGAATGCCATTATTCAGTCACAAGCTGATTTTGGCATAATATCATCTATCTCAGCAATGGAGGTTGATGTTATGCTTAAGGCTGCTGAGAAGCGAATATTGGATAAAGTTGATCAGACAGATAAAAATAATGAGCTTCGCATTACAGCTAAAGGAAGTTCATTCAATGGAGTCGTAAAAGATTTACAATCTGTTGCAAAAGAATGCCATGTTCTGTTTGTGCAGGATGTAAAGAAAGTTCGGGAGGATGTAAACTTCAAGCTTGAAGAGTTAAAGATAGAACTTGCGAAGGAGCTTCAAGATATTCATTCTCAACAGATTGAAGTTCAGAAGAGGGTTGATGTAGTTGTCTAAGACATCAACAAAATTATTGCTGCTCCTATCATTGATGCGAATCATAAAGAAGATATGGCGAAGTTTGATAAGTTGATTCAAATGGTGACTGAGTTAAAGGCCTTGATTTCGCAATCTTCATCTTTATCTATACTTACTCCTGAATTCTTGACTCTCAAAGTAAATACTTTGGAACAAGCAATTTAGAAGGCACTGGCTCCGATTGCGAACTTCTCCACTTTACTACCAACGAGTGCCCCACTTGCTTTCACAGGGGTGCAAGGGGGAGAGAAAAATTTAAGTAAAGAGGATGATGCGAAGACCGTGGGAAAAGTAATATCCACTTAGCTCAAATCTACTCTTCCAATACTTACGATGCCAATTTCCTCAACAACAATAACCACAAGACCAATTGCCAAAGGAATATCGATTGGGGCAAAAGAAGGAAGTTCAAGTACGAAACCTCAATCTGATATTGTGGGAAGAGGAAAAGGAATTTTGTACGAAAAAACAAAGGAGGAGAAGAAAGCTGAAGTAGAGGCTGGGTTGGAAAGAATGAGACAAGTCCAAAGTATTATGAGGCAAAGGGCAAGTGATCCTCCTACAATGAACAAAGGAGATCCTGCGAAGCTGTACTCTTATGAAACTATAGAGTCAAAAATTGTGGGAAGGGAAATGTATGAATTCAAGAAGAAGCCATAGAGAAGTTATGATATTGCGAATTCAGACAATTATCAGTTAGATTTTCCGATTAACGAAATGCTATTCATTACAACTCAATTCAAGATTAGTGAGAAGTTTGATAATCCTGTTGACTACATACACATGAAAATCAGATTTCATGCTGTATTGGGGAAGAATCCAGATGAAGTATGGTCTTCAATGAAGATCAAAAAGGTGTTAACGATCCATAAAGATACGAAGTTTGAAGACATGCTTCAGAATTTTTGTTACTTTGTTATTCGAGCTGATAACAATCAGTATGACTTCACAATAGCTGACTTCCCACTGATGACTTGCAATGATTTGATTCAAGTGGCTCACATTTTGAAACATATGGAAGAGAATAAGCTTAAAGGATCTGAGACTGAAGTGTTTAAGATCGGGTTCGCACATGTCAAGATGTATATCATCAATTACTTCGATTGTTTGGCTCTAACTGATGTAGAATTGGCAACTACTTTGGGAAGGAAAGTGAACGTCCCTTGGGAAGAAACCTTAACACAGTCAGCATTATCAAATTATGTTGTTGGGGAAATATGCCTGAAACCTTTCGCTATGATGTTTTCGGGAAGAGATACGAAGGGAAAGCCCAATAAATTTTTGTTTAAGGTCTCAGAGGTTGAAAGATATACTTCTTCGCAATATACGCACTTTATTGTTCATATGAACAACTGCAAGAATAATAATGAAGGAGACAAGAAGTAGCTCAAGAAGGTGATTTCCTAGGTATGGAGAAGTGCGAAAGACAATTCACTCAGCTATTCAAAGGCTTATGGACTGAATAGCTTCGACTGTTTACAAAGGGGGAGATTGTAGAGGTTAAATTGTAAAAGTCAAATTGTGTGTTTGTTTAGTTTCACATTTTTAGTTATTTTACTAAGTCAGTTTTATGCGAAGCATATTGTAATAGACTTAGTATACTTTTTGTACACTCAGGTTCCCTATAAATAGGGACTGAGGATAGAAGTAGAGGATAACTTTGGAACTCAAATATCCTTTCTGCTTAAGTCTTGTAATCAGTCTTTATCAATATAAGATCTGATTAATATTTACTCTTCGTTTTCTTACTTTTCGATCACTTAAATCATAATTTCTTTCATAATCTTGATAACATTTCTCTTCAATGCCTTGTGTTCCCACTGAGTTCATTTTCTGCTTGGTCTCTTTTTCTTTTCACACATGGCCTACCAGGTAACCTCCTCCTAATAAGAGGTAGTATCTGGTGAAAATCAGGCATGTGGGGCCACAAGGTACTATCATTCAGGGGATTTATGGTGTACTCATAGGCCCTAAGAAATGCAGATTTAGTAAACCACTCTGCAACAAATTCCTCTGGATCAAGATTCAAGGAAGATATGGCACATATGGCATGTACACAAGGAATTCCTGTCAATTGCCAACCTCTGCATCCACATTCTCTCTTCTCCAAGTCAACACCATACCTTTCATTACATTGCACAACTTCCAACTGCTTGTATCCACTAACATATGATGCCCAAAATCTGTCAATTCAAAAAGTTGGTTAGCACTAGCATGTACAAAAAGTAAGTAAAAGTGTTTGTAACAACTAACATTCTCAACTTCTTTAGTTTACCAAGTTTCCTTCTGATAGTTGGACAAATTGCCAAATCCCAGCCCAATCCTTTCCCTTTCTGCATGTACAATCTCTCCATCACAAATACCCTTATGTCCTCCAACATAGTGATCAATGGCTTCTTTCTAGCTTCTTCAATAGCAACATTGAAGCTCTCAGACACACCATTTTCCATTGCATCACATCCCATTCCAACCTTAAAAAAAAGCCCTTGACCAACATAGTGATCATATGCCCCTACATCAAAACTCTTGATTTCTTCCATTGCAAGTTCAAATCTTGGAATTGTAGTTGCCTTTACAGCCCTCCAATAAGGTTTAATGTAGCACTCACCCTTAAACTTTTTATGGAAGTTAGCAAGGATGTGCCTAGCACACAACCTATGCTTAATTTTTGGACATCTTTCTTTCACAACCTCCATTATACCCTGCATTGATTTGGAATGTTAGTTTATGTAAAAGGTAATTTCTGTAAAATAAAAGTAGTGTATATATATACCTTGTGTCCATCTGACATTAATGTGATTCCATTACCATTTCCCCCTTCATGTATGTCTTCCGTTATATTGTCCAAGAACCACTTCCAAGTATTCTTGTTCTCAACATTTACTACTTCCCAGGATATTGGGTAAATGTTATTGTTTCCATCCCTACCTACTGCTGAGAGGAGCTCTCCTTTACAGATGCCCTTCAGAAAACATCCATCTATCCCAATAATCTTCCTACACCCATCTAACCATCGATCAACAACTCCTTTAAAACTCACATAAAACCTTTCAAACACCACAATAGAATTATTTTGGGGATGCACATACACTTCTACATGAGATCTTGGGTTAGCCCTTTTACTTTCAGCTCCATAATCCCACAGCTTGGAATAATGATCCTTCAAATCACCCTCGATTTCACACTGCAAATCTTTTTGCATTCCTACATTGTCCAACACTAACATTTATGTTGAATAACTTGGATACCATAGCTTTCATCTTCCTCAGACTCATTTTAGGTGACTCCAAAATATCATTGACAAATTGTTTCCTTATCCACTTGTAGGTAGCAATTGAACCAAGTTTGAATGCCCTTGAACAACCATGGTCTTCTCTAAGAGACTTTATTTGAAATGTTTGTTCATCTTTCATCTAGGAAGGCTATAGTCTAAAAGGGCATTGTGGTCGTTTTCCTTTACAACACTTTACAAGCAACCTATCCTTGTCATTCTTCTCATAATACAAGTCATATCCATGTGCAACTGCATAGTTACTGAGAGATGACTTAAGTTCAGCAGGAGAAGAGAATCTCATACCTAGTTCAAGCTTCATCTTCCTCCATTCCTGAGTAGCATCATGCCTAGGGTAGACAACTGAAAGTTGATTGCCTTTTTCATCTTCATCTTCAATAACTACTGGACATAACTTGTTCAAAAACTTATCATTATAGGTTCTTTTGAAGATTATTTTGCTTGATGTAACATATTCATCCTCTTCATGTTTACAGTTCTCATCATATGCCAAAATAGAGTCGACATCTTCTTCTGAATACACAAGGTCTTCATCGTCTGGTTCTTCTTTCTGAATCCACTCAAATAACGGTTCATTATCATGGTCAATATACACATCCACATGTCTGTTAGCATTTGAAACCTCAAGAAACTTAGAGTAGTCACATTCATTTTGTAGTGTTTGGAGCCCCTCACTCAATCTCACTTCAGGTATACAATAATACACATGCTTGCATTGAAAATCGATAAGCTTCTCAACATATTTGATGAAATCGGAGAAACCTAACTCGTTTGCATCTTCATTGAGACGTAGTACTTGTGGAGCAAAATACACTAACAAATTAGGCACAAAAGTACCATTATAGTGTACATTGACTTTTGGAAAAAGCTTGATTTTCCTCCATTGAATCAGAATGGTGTTTTGAGAGAAGAGAAGTGTGAGTAATGTGGAACCGTGTGACAATCGTCAATCTTGAGTCAAGTCAAGTCATCAAGTCAAGCCGTTCAACTCTATTAAACCTTGTGTATTAGGGTTAGTGTTATGTTCGTATTGTATAACTTGCTATGTTAATGGGAAAACATCACAGGAGAAAAGTTTGTGTTAAAAATTTCCTAAGCCTTCGTACTAATCAATGAATTAAACTGATGAAAACCATGTTGCATACTCATCGGGAATGTATAATATGCGTTTTTTTCCTGGTGAGTATTCATATAAAATATTTATTTCCTTAATTAAAACAACAAAAGATATATTTTTATTTATTTTTCCAATTTGCATAACTTTTTTTATTGATTTAATAAAGTTGCATACCAAATTGTTAGGCTGTTACGATTTCACCACCTAAAATATGTATATTTGTATTATAATATATTATCTTGTTAGTATTTCATGAATGCAATCAATAACACTGCTTTGAATGCGAAGTTGGATTTAGCTTTGCTATAAGTTTCAATCGATTTTGAAGTTGAGTATTGTTCGCATTTGTATGAGTGTAGTCGATGAATCGATAAAGCAAGAACATATGAGTTTTGATTCGCAATTGGATTGATGATTGAGGGATGATTCGTGAAGAAAAACGCGAAGTCAAGGACTATGAAATTGTTGTTTGCAAGAATTTAAAAACTCGATTGTGGAGTTGTTGATGCTCATTTTGCGAAAGTAAAACAATCGAGTGTTCGCATCTATGAATCAATTTGAAGTCAATTGGGTTAATATTCGCATATGGGTTCAACATATGAATTTTTGATTTCGCAAGTTTAGAGTTCAAGAACTAAACTGTGTTCGCATCTGGAATGAAAATTTTGTGAATCGCATTTGATTAATTAGGTTAAAATGCGAAGGTGATTAATGCGAAGGGATGCGAAGGGTGTAAGAATGAAGATGCGAAGTGTTTCACAGTAGAATGCGAATTGGGGAAGAAAACAGAAGATTTCAAATATTGTCCCTGGAGTTTCGCATTTTTGGAAATAAATACTCAACTTCGCAAATGGGGGTCATAAAATGATGAAATTGCAGAATTTTTAAAGAGATACACACACATAGACAACCACACATATATTTAGAAAATTAAACTAAAAGATGATAAATTACAGATTATAGCATTGTTCTTTGAGAATAAATTACTAAAAATGGGATATAGACAATTATAAGACATTGTTCTTGACTTTTGAGTCCAAAGACGTATGATCCGAACTTTAATTGTGAAATCGTCCTTGATTGAGTCAATTTCCTTTATAGGAGTAATATATTCCATTGTACCTTGCAAGTTAAAAAAAAAAAATCAAAGTCACAAGCAACCACCCCACACCCACTCTATGACCAGCCATACCTCCCCACCTTACCTATGTCACTTCAATGTTCCCTTACACTCAAATTTCACTCACTCCCACGTTTTTAGAGCTGGAACAAACATCCTCTCTCCTCATTTCTCTCAATTGCCCTCATTTCACTAAGTATCAAACACCACTTTTCTCTCAAACTTTTCCCACTCAAATTTCGAGATTCAAGGCTGGTTTTCAAGTGTTCTTCCACTCTTAGTAAGTAAAATTCATCCTCCTTATGATTATTTCACTTCATTCTACTCAAATCATGAATATCTTACACAAACTCCCTAACTATGATGTTAGATTCTCGAAAACCTTCAAGGCATCTCCAAGTGTTCTTGAATTAAACACTTCCATTCTTCAACAATCATCTACTGAAATCACTCAAGGTGAGTTCATACCCCTACATTTTCATGATTTCTCAAGTTTTCAGGGGGTGAATACAAGTTAAAACACTAAGAACCTATCAAAAGTTTTCTAACAGCCTTCATCAGAAAAGTTCAACTCCATTCACGGACTGTTTTGGGCATCTTAAACATTTTTGTTTTCAAAACTGTACAAGGTACAAATAGTTCAAGTTTTTAGCTTTAAAATGGCTACTTGCACATCTCCATACGATTTTTCTACAATTTATGGTGATTTTTACAAAACTGCCTATCATTTCAAACAACAATCCGGACCAGTCTGTGATTTTGGACTTTTTCACCCAAGTTAGAGGTCATTATAAATTGAGATAAAATTTATGAGCAAACTAGACACATTTTGTGAACTCTCAGAATTTACGGATCTAGTTTTCGACTTCGTATGATTTTTCTATGATTTTTCCAAATACAGGGCAGAATGGCTAAAGTTAGCCAACAGCATGTAAATATCATAACACTTTGTATTATGTTGAGCAAAGTGTATAATCATAAGTTCTAATATTTGAATGTGTTTCCATGTTAGTTTATCATTATGAACTGGAATTAAGACATTCATATTAAATATTAAATATTATTCATTCATTTTGGAACACGTATTATTAGACTATAAAAGGTATAGTTTGATAAATTCACAATACTAATACATTTTCATAAAAGAATTCATACATATTACAAACATTTTAGATAAACTATAATAGGTATAGTTTATGATACATCACTCAACGCACTCGTACAAAAAGGGTACATTCATACAAGAAAGATTTATATTCACACACATTTCAAGTAAACTTGTTAACCTATGTTGTGAGACTCTCTCTCTCTCTCCCCGTACGTCCGAGTGCGGGATATAATTCCTGGTAGTTATAATCAGAATCTCCTTGAGGGAGAACGTGATACTTGTATATAGATCTATATTGGGTTTGACACCCCACACCTTGCTGCTAGCTACAGTGGGACCTGCAGGTCTACGGGTGACAAATGTCATTTCATTTTCGCGACGCCTGAGAAACGTTGTGGCAGGTTCACATAGTCACAGTATGATTATAGCGACTCACTTAGGGAGACAACAATTCATAAAGTTTACGGGGTTGCATAAAAACCAAAGTAGGTTTTAGGTTGATAAAATAAATTTACTTTCCATTTCATTTTAAACTCACAACATTCCTACTAAGAAACGATGACTTTTCATACATTCTAGTCTTTGGTTGTAAGGCTACATTTTTCGGATTTCAAGGAAAATATCGGATTTTTCTGAAACAACGCGACATTTACATGTGAAAGACTTCTAATAAGATTATTAATAAAAGCTTATGAACTCACCAACCCTTGTGTTGACACTTTTCAAACAACTTGTATTCACAGGAAAACATTAATCGGGTTACCAAGTGCTTTTGAGGATGGGACGTTGAGGCGTCAAACTTTTCATATTTTGACAACATATTGTAATTGATTTTGAAACATGTAATTCATACAAGTGATGTAACTTTTCAATTATATATATGTTGGTTGTGTTTGCTTGAATTACTATTGAAATTGTGGTTATGATGCTATACATGAAGTCCTCCACCCCCGGACGTTTCCGCCATCCTTGGTTTGGGGGTGTGACAGATTGGTATCAGAGCATGGTTTATAGTGAATTCAGTATATCAACCACATAAGATATACAAACTATAAACACATTTGGGACTAAAAGTCTCTGATTCTTAAAGTGATTTAAAGAGTTGTACTTTTAGAAAACAAATAATTTCTTGTTTTAAAGTATACTTGCATGCATTCTATACTAGCATGGTGTCATAACTTAGGAGAACATAAATTGAAAGAGGAGGAGTCGAACATTATTAATACGCCTTAGCATGTGTAATCAGTTCTGGGAAGGATATAGCCTGATCAACTATATCCGTCCAAGAAGTGACTTACGCACATTAAGGAATAGTCGTAATGAGCGACAAATCTGAAAACCTAATAACACTCCATAAAGAACACGCTAAGAACCAAATATAAACATTTAAAAATACTATAGGAGTATTTGTACGTTTCTATAGCGCCAAATTATTATTTTCCGATACATACTTCTTAACCCCGTTTCTCGTACAGACGACATGGCAGGATTTCACATACCCGGGGACCCCTACTTTCCCAATCAGGGAAACGCGGGATGGATTGAAGATGAGCCCGAGGAGAATCCCGAAGAGGAACCCGAGGAAGATCCCGAAGAGGATCCCGAGGAGGAGCCCGAGGAGGAAGACGAACAAGAAGAAGAAGAGGAAGAAGAGGAAGACAACCAAGAAGAAGAGGAAGAAGAGGAAGAAGAGGAAGAAGAGGAAGGTGATGAGGTAGTCATGGTTGGGAACGAAGCGGAGGAACCACCAGAAGTATTCAACCCTCCCTACATCGCGAGGGTACCCGCGCACCGTTTTGGTTACAATGGACCTGAACCCCCTTGGGTAACAATGATCGAAAGATGGAGCCGACAACAACGCCAACGGTCACCATATGGCTACCAACGAGGTTACTATGATCTCACTCATGGTGGACCGGCTGATAGGGCTCTCCCCGTCACGATACAACGAATGACAAGAATGGATGATCGTGGTAGGACAACGACAGATCAGGTCCGGGAGTTAAGTGCCATTGTACAGTCTACTACGGATCGCACCAGAAACCTGGAACGAGACTCCCACCATCGAGACCAAATCATTAGAGACCTTCTCGCGGCTCAAGCAGAAACAAGAGAGTATCGGGAAAGATACATGGCACTCGAAGAGAGAATGGTTGCAGCCGAACGCAAATTGGCGGAACTACAGGGCGCATCGACATCATCGCAGCCTCCGTCAAAGAAGGGTCGTAGTGATTAGAACGTGTTGCTATTCTCCCGTCTTGGTAGTAGGATTTTATGAGTACGCGTTGGTGCTACTCCTTGTATGTAGGTCGACCCTGCGACTATGTGATTACACTATTCAAAGGGCTTTTGTAATGCCAAAAACTACCTTTTGTAACGAGGTAATGTAGACCCTTATGAGGTCAAAATTTTCCCTCTAAGCGTTATGTACTAAAAGTTATCAATGAAATTTGGCATGTATTTTAATTATTGAATGTTGGACACTATACATCATAACCCGATCACACAAACAATTACAAATAATAAAGTTATGATAAAATACAAGAGGGATGAAACCAGTATCACTCGACTCGTTATCACTATTGAAGTCTTACCGACTAGTCATTTTTTTTTATGACAGAACCATGCCACCAAGGAAAAGACCAAGGCCTTCCAACAACCCAGTGCCGCCTCCACCACCACCTCCGCAGTTTGATCCTGCAATGTTCCAGGCTGCAGTGACGGCAGCCGTGGCGGCAGCAATGTCGTAAATGGGAACCCATGGTTCCGGCGATTCTGGATCCGGAGCTACCAATTCCATTCATGGGGACAGCGCGGGGCGTACGAGGGAGTGCACTTACAAAGACTTCACGAATGGCAAACCCGATCCTTTCAATGGAAGCGGGGGCGTCATCACACTGGTGCAATGGTTCGAAAGGACCGAGGCAGTTTTTGAAATCTGCGCTTGTCCCGAAGCGAGCAAGGTCAAGTATGCGGCATTCACTTTCACTGGAAAAGCACTTACTTGGTGGAATGGCCGAGTTAAGTCACTTACTCCTACAGTAGCTAACGCAATCAGCTGGGAGGATTTGAAAGCCCTAATGTTAAAGGAATACTGCCCGAGGGGCGAAATACAAAAACTTGAAGAAGAACTTTGGAACCTCAGGATGACAGGCACTGATCTTGAAACTTATACTGCCCGCTTCAACGACCTAGCACTCCTCTGTCCAACAATGGTCACTCCAGAAGAGAAGAAGGTGGAACGATATCTCTGGGGCCTATCATCCCAGATTCAAGATAGTGTCTTGGCCTCGAAACCCACTACCTTTGAGAGTGCCAAGGAATTGGCACAACAACTCATAGATCACAGGGCTAGCCGTGGTACCGTGATAACCACCACCGACCGAACAAAAGGAGGGAACAACAAGAGGAAGTTCTGGGGAAATAAAAGGAAACAACCAATTCAGGACCCCGCCAAAAAGCAACCAATTGTTGCTGTTCGCGCCGCCACTACTGCTGCCGCTCCAGCGCCACCGAAACAGTATACAGGAACTCTTCCCAAGTGCAACAAGTGTAACTACCACCATAACGGTGCTTGTCGTGAGTTACACTGCAATAACTGTAACAAAAAGGGGCACACTGCACGATTCTGTAGAACGACTACCCAACCCGCCACACAAGTCACTACGACCGCCAACACTGGAGCAAGCCAAGCCTGCTATGGGTGTGGTGAAACGGGACACTTCAGGAGGAACTGCCCCAAGGCACGAGCCCCTAATGCTGGGGGTGTAGGGAGAGTCCTAACTTTAGGGCAGGGAGAAGCAGTCAAGGATCCCTCTGTGGTTACTGGTACGTTCCTCCTCAATAACTCTTATGCATGCGTACTTTTCGATAGTGGGGCAGAAAGAAGTTTCATAAGTCACCAATTCAAACATATACTTAAGCAAAATTCTCAACCACTAGAAGATTCTTACATCGTAGAAATGGCAAATGGAAAGGTTGAGCGCGCTAATGATATTTACATAGGGTGTACTCTCACTCTAGACAACCATTTGTTCAAAATCGACCTTATGCCGGTCACCATAAAAAGCTTCGATATAATCATTGGTATGGATTGGCTAAGCCTTCATCGTGCCGACATTCTATGTTACGAAAGGGCCGTCCGCCTCAATCTGCCGAATGGCAACGTTCTCACCGTTTATGGCAATAAACCTAGTGCGAACCTACAAATCATCTCTTGTGTTAAAACCCAAAAGTACCTCCGAAAGCAATACCATGTTTTCTTAGCCCACATCGTAGATAAGAAACAGGAGGTGAAGGACATCAAAGAAATTCCAGAAGTATGCAACTTCCCTGATGTTTTCCCAGACGATCTGCCTGGTGTACCACTCGCAAGACAAGTCGAATTTCGGATCGACTTAATCCCAGGAGCTACCCCCGTCGCCAGGGCTCCCTATCGCTTAGCACCGGCAGAAATGCAAGAACTATCCAGCCAGTTGAGTGAACTATTGAGCAAAGGATTCATCAGGCCAAGCTTCTCGCCCTGGGGAGCACCAGTCTTATTTGTAAAGAAGAAGGATGGGTCTTTTCGCATGTGCATAGACTATCGAGAACTAAACAAACTCACTATCAAGAACCGTTATCCCCTACCCCGAATCGATGACCTCTTCGACCAGCTCCAAGGAGCCAGCTACTTTTCAAAAATCGACCTGAGGTCGGGCTATCATCAACTGCGAGTTCAAGAAGAGGATATCCCCAAGACGGCATTCAGAACTCGCTATGGGCACTATGAGTTTGTAGTGATGCCATTCGGGTTAACTAACGCGCCCGCGGTGTTCATGGATTTGATGAATCGAGTGTGTCGACCCTTCTTGGATAAATTCGTCATCGTATTCATCGACGATATCCTGGTCTATTCGAGGAGCGAAGAAGAGCACAGACATCACCTACGACTAGTTCTGGAGGTTTTAAGGACCGAAAAGCTTTACGCTAAATTCTCAAAGTGTGAATTTTGGCTCCGAGAAGTAGGATTCCTTGGCCACGTAGTAAGCAAAGAAGGAATACATGTGGACCCCTCGAAGATCAAAGCAATCGAAGATTGGTCAACACCTACAACGCCGACAGAAATCCGACAGTTTTTTAGGACTCGCAGGCTACTATCGAAGATTCGTACAAAACTTCTCCAAAATCGCTAAGCCTCTCACCACCTTGACTCAGAAAGGGGTGGTGTTCGAATGGGAAGATAAACAAGAAGCCGCCTTCCAGACACTAAAGCAAGCCCTATGCAGCGCACCAGTCTTGTCTCTTCCAGAAGGAACTGATGATTTTGTGGTGTATTGCGATGCTTCAAATCAAGGCCTCGGCTGTGTGCTCATGCAAAGGGGAAAAGTCATCGCTTATGCATCAAGACAACTGAAGACACATGAAGTTAATTACACAACCCACGACCTTGAATTGGGAGCTGTGGTGTTCGCCCTGAAGATTTGGAGGCACTACCTCTACAGCACCAAGTGCACCATCTTCACTGATCACAAAAGTCTTCAACACATTCTCAATCAGAAAGAACTAAACATGCGCCAAAGAAGATGGGTGGAATTACTGAATGACTACGAATGTGAAATTCGCTACCACCCAGGCAAGGCTAATGTAGTAGCCGATGCCTTAAGCAGGAAAGAATACTCGGGTCGCCGAGTAAAATCCTTAGCCATGACCATCCACTCCCAACTGGCCACTCAGATCAAGGACGCCCAATTTGAAGCCCTGAAACCAGAAAACGTGGCAAGCGAAGCACTAAGGGGGATGGATAAGAACTTGGAAGTCAGAGGGGATGGAGCTCGTTATCTCATGAATCGAATCTGGACACCGAAGTTCGGTGGATACCGAGACGTTGTAATGGATGAGGCCCACAAGACTCGATACTCCATTCATCCGGGGTCAGATAAGATGTATCTAGACCTCAAAAGGTTATACTGGTGGCCAAACATGAAGGCTGAAATTGCTACTTATGTGAGCAAGTGCCTCACTTGCGCCAAGGTCAAGGTGGAATATCAGAAGCCATCAGGACTACTTCAGCAACCAGATATACCCGAGTGGAAGTGGGAGCGAATAACCATGGACTTCGTAACCAAACTGCCTAAGACATCAGGTGGGATGGATACCATATGGGTGGTTGTGGACAGATTGACCAAGTCCGTGCACTTCCTGCCAATAAAGGAAACAGACAAGATGGAAAAGTTGACCAGGACGTACATTAAGGAGATCGTACGACTACATGGTGTACCAACATCCATTATCTCGGATCGAGATAGTAGATTCACCTCGCGTTTCTGGCAGTCCCTACAAAAGTCTCTGGGAACCAGGTTAGACATGAGTACGGCCTACCACCCACAAACGGACGGACAAAGCGAGAGAACCATCCAGACGTTGGAAGACATGCTGAGAGCCTGTGTGATAGATTTTGGTAAGGCATGGGATACCCATCTACCGCTTATCGAATTCTCTTATAATAACAGTTATCACACTAGCATTGGAGTCGCTCCATTCGAAGCTCTCTACGGCCGCAAGTGTAGGTCGCCACTGTGTTGGGCCGAAGTTGGAGATACTCAGCTAGCCAGAGGGCAAGTCCCTGATAGCACCCTTACGGGGCCGGAAATCATAAGGGAAACCACAGAAAAGATCATTCAAATTCGGGAAAGACTAAAAGCGTCTCGTGACCGACAAAAGAGTTACGCGGATAAGCGACGCAAACCTTTAGAATTCCAGGTCGGAGACCGGGTACTACTAAAAGTTTCCCCCTGGAAAGGGGTGATACGTTTCGGTAAACGGGGGAAACTAAACCCAAGGTACATCGGTCCGTTCGAGATCCTTGCTAGGATTGGTCCGGTGGCGTACAAACTCCGACTACCACAAGAACTTAGTAATGTGCACCCTATCTTCCACGTGTCCAACTTAAAGAAGTGTCTGTCTGACGAGACACTCGTAATACCACTCGAAGAAATCGAAGTTAATGAGAATCTCCACTTTGTGGAGGAACCCGTCGAGATCATGGATCGAGAGATCAAGAGAACAAAACAAAGTCGCATTCCCATAGTGAAGGTTCGTTGGAACGCGAAACGAGGGCCTGAGTTTACCTGGGAACGTGAATATCAAATGAAGCAAAAGTATCCACATCTTTTCCCAAACCCTTGAAGTCCCAGCCGAATTTAAATTTCGGGACGAAATTCCCTCTAACGGGGGGAAGATGTGACAATCGTCAATCTTGAGTCAAGTCAAGTCATCAAGTCAAGCCGGTCAACTCTATTAAACCTTGTGTATTAGGGTTAGTGTTATGTTCGTATTGTATAACTTGCTATGTTAATGGGAAAACATCACAGGAGAAAAGTTTGTGTTAAAAATTTCCTAAGCCTTCGTACTAATCAATGAATTAAACTGATGAAAACCATGTTGCATACTCATCGGGAATGTATAATATGCGTTTTTTTCCTGGTGAGTATTCATATAAAATATTTATTTCCTTAATTAAAACAACAAAAGATATATTTTTATTTATTTTTCCAATTTGCATAACTTTTTTTATTGATTTAATAAAGTTGCATACCAAATTGTTAGGCTGTTACGATTTCACCACCTAAAATATGTATATTTGTATTATAATATATTATCTTGTTAGTATTTCATGAATGCAATCAATAACACTGCTTTGAATGCGAAGTTGGATTTAGCTTTGCTATAAGTTTCAATCGATTTTGAAGTTGAGTATTGTTCGCATTTGTATGAGTGTAGTCGATGAATCGATAAAGCAAGAACATATGAGTTTTGATTCGCAATTGGATTGATGATTGAGGGATGATTCGTGAAGAAAAACGCGAAGTCAAGGACTATGAAATTGTTGTTTGCAAGAATTTAAAAACTCGATTGTGGAGTTGTTGATGCTCATTTTGCGAAAGTAAAACAATCGAGTGTTCGCATCTATGAATCAATTTGAAGTCAATTGGGTTAATATTCGCATATGGGTTCAACATATGAATTTTTGATTTCGCAAGTTTAGAGTTCAAGAACTAAACTGTGTTCGCATCTGGAATGAAAATTTTGTGAATCGCATTTGATTAATTAGGTTAAAATGCGAAGGTGATTAATGCGAAGGGATGCGAAGGGTGTAAGAATGAAGATGCGAAGTATTTCACAGTAGAATGCGAATTGGGGAAGAAAACAGAAGATTTCAAATATTGTCCCTGGAGTTTCGCATTTTTGGAAATAAATACTCAACTTCGCAAATGGGGGTCATAAAATGATGAAATTGCAGAATTTTTAAAGAGATACACACACATAGACAACCACACATATATTTAGAAAATTAAACTAAAAGATGATAAATTACAGATTATAGCATTGTTCTTTGAGAATAAATTACTAAAAATGGGATATAGACAATTATAAGACATTGTTCTTGACTTTTGAGTCCAAAGACGTATGATCCGAACTTTAATTGTGAAATCTTCCTTGATTGAGTCAATTTCCTTTATAGGAGTAATATATTCCATTGTACCTTGCAAGTTAAAAAAAAAAAAATCAAAGTCACAAGCAACCACCCCACACCCACTCTATGACCAGCCATACCTCCCCACCTTACCTATGTCACTTCAATGTTCCCTTACACTCAAATTTCACTCACTCCCACGTTTTTAGAGCTGGAACAAACATCCTCTCTCCTCATTTCTCTCAATTGCCCTCATTTCACTAAGTATCAAACACCACTTTTCTCTCAAACTTTTCCCACTCAAATTTCGAGATTCAAGGCTAGTTTTCAAGTGTTCTTCCACTCTTAGTAAGTAAAATTCATCCTCCTTATGATTATTTCACTTCATTCTACTCAAATCATGAATATCTTACACAAACTCCCTAACTATGATGTTAGATTCTCGAAAACCTTCAAGGCATCTCCAAGTGTTCTTGAATTAAACACTTCCATTCTTCAACAATCATCTACTGAAATCACTCAAGGTGAGTTCATACCCCTACATTTTCATGATTTCTCAAGTTTTCAGGGGGTGAATACAAGTTAAAACACTAAGAACCTATCAAAAGTTTTCTAACAGCCTTCATCAGAAAAGTTCAACTCCATTCACGGACTGTTTTGGGCATCTTAAACATTTTTGTTTTCAAAACTGTACAAGGTACAAATAGTTCAAGTTTTTAGCTTTAAAATGGCTACTTGCACATCTCCATACGATTTTTCTACAATTTATGGTGATTTTTACAAAACTGCCTATCATTTCAAACAACAATCCGGACCAGTCTGTGATTTTGGACTTTTTCACCCAAGTTAGAGGTCATTATAAATTGAGATAAAATTTATGAGCAAACTAGACACATTTTGTGAACTCTCAGAATTTACGGATCTAGTTTTCGACTTCGTATGATTTTTCTATGATTTTTCCAAATACAGGGCAGAATGGCTAAAGTTAGCCAACAGCATGTAAATATCATAACACTTTGTATTATGTTGAGCAAAGTGTATAATCATAAGTTCTAATATTTGAATGTGTTTCCATGTTAGTTTATCATTATGAACTGGAATTAAGACATTCATATTAAATATTAAATATTATTCATTCATTTTGGAACACGTATTATTAGACTATAAAAGGTATAGTTTGATAAATTCACAATACTAATACATTTTCATAAAAGAATTCATACATATTACAAACATTTTAGATAAACTATAATAGGTATAGTTTATGATACATCACTCAACGCACTCGTACAAAAAGGGTACATTCATACAAGAAAGATTTATATTCACACACATTTCAAGTAAACTTGTTAACCTATGTTGTGAGACTCTCTCTCTCTCTCCCCGTACGTCCGAGTGCGGGATATAATTCCTGGTAGTTATAATCAGAATCTCCTTGAGGGAGAACGTGATACTTGTATATAGATCTATATTGGGTTTGACACCCCACACCTTGCTGCTAGCTACAGTGGGACCTGCAGGTCTACGGGTGACAAATGTCATTTCATTTTCGCGACGCCTGAGAAACGTTGTGGCAGGTTCACATAGTCACAGTATGATTATAGCGACTCACTTAGGGAGACAACAATTCATAAAGTTTACGGGGTTGCATAAAAACCAAAGTAGGTTTTAGGTTGATAAAATAAATTTACTTTCCATTTCATTTTAAACTCACAACATTCCTACTAAGAAACGATGACTTTTCATACATTCTAGTCTTTGGTTGTAAGGCTACATTTTTCGGATTTCAAGGAAAATATCGGATTTTTCTGAAACAACGCGACATTTACATGTGAAAGACTTCTAATAAGATTATTAATAAAAGCTTATGAACTCACCAACCCTTGTGTTGACACTTTTCAAACAACTTGTATTCACAGGAAAACATTAATCGGGTTACCAAGTGCTTTTGAGGATGGGACGTTGAGGCGTCAAACTTTTCATATTTTGACAACATATTGTAATTGATTTTGAAACATGTAATTCATACAAGTGATGTAACTTTTCAATTATATATATGTTGGTTGTGTTTGCTTGAATTACTATTGAAATTGTGGTTATGATGCTATACATGAAGTCCTCCACCCCCGGACGTTTCCGCCATCCTTGGTTTGGGGGTGTGACAAACCGATCAAGAACGAATTATGAGAATAAAGACAATATAACCCTAATTAATCTTCGTTCGTAAATGAGGCTTCTTGATAAATGAGCGTGAAAGGGGGTAACTGCCACGTAATTGCCACGTAAACCAGTAAAACACAAAATGACCAGCTTAACTGGAAGCAACCGGTAATAATGACTTAATTTATACACAACAACAAGTTCAAGGGTAAAATGTGGACAAAAAAAATTCAAGGACTAAATGTGTACAAAACTAATAATATGTTACCCTTTTAAGTCATTATCCCTTTCTTTTATGAGTAAGTCTAGGAATTAGAGTTGGTCTAAACCCTGATAGGTAGACACGAACTTTGGAAAATTTGGAAACCGGTTAACGGGATTTTGTAGGACCGAAAACCGAACGTGTATATAGGAACCGATTCTAGTTCGGTTCCGAGTAAAATAGGTCTAGAATCTAAAAACCTGTAAACATTAAAGTAGGTCGGGTAGAACCAGGTAAAGTGAGTCTAGAACCGGAAAATGACAAAATTATAATCTAAAACCATATACAAACTCTAAACTATACGTTGCAAAAAAACCTCATGATAATCCGACTTCAAATGAATTAGATATGTGTTTTTAAAATTTCACAAAAATATAAAAATAAAACTGAAAAACATAAAATTCACAGCATTGATATCTCGACTTTTGGGGACTTTAAATCAATGAATATGAAACCAAAAATGATAAAAGTATAGTCTAAAATAATCTACAAACTCTAAAATACATGTTGCAAAAAACCTCATGATAACCCGACTTCAAACAAATTAGATATGCATTTTTAAATTTTCACAAAACATAAAAATAAAGCTGAAAAATAGAAAATTCACAACATTGATATCCCGACTTTGGGGGAATGTAAGTCAATGAATATGAAACCAAAAATCACAAAATTATAGTCTAAAATCATTTAAAAACTCTAAACTATACAGTAGAAAAAAACCTCATGATAATTCGACATCAAACAAATTGGATTTGTATTTTAAAATTTTCACAAAATATAAAAATAAAGCTGAAAAACAAAAAATTCACAGTTTTGATATCCCAACTTTGGGGGACTGTAATTCAATGAATATTAACTCAAAAATGATAAAATTATATTCTAAAACCATGTACAAACTATAAACTACACTCTGGAAAAAAAATCATGCTAATATGAGTTCAAACGAATGAGATATTGATATTTTAAACTTTTCATAAAAATCGATCCTGACCCCTAAAATCGGTTCCGGTTCCTAAAACGGTTCCGATTCTTAAACCCAGTTTACCTCGACCCAAAGGACCTGAAAATTGGATTACCCAGAACCCGGATACAGTCATTCTTTAAACCCGGGACCCAGGTCGGTTCTATTACTATTATTTATTAGTGGCTATTTCATTATAAAAACTCATTTTTATCTCAAAGTCTTAACTATTTTATTATTTGGTTTCAACTTTTAGAAGTATTAAAACTTAAAAGTTATTAAAAAAATAGTTAAACACTTACAAAATGATTCGTTTACATGCTCATATTTAGGGGTGAGCATAAGTGGTATCCCACCCAAAACCAAAACCGGAATCTAAACCGCTGGTTCTTAGAATATTGGAACCAAATTGGAACCGGAGGAACCGATTCTTAACCAAGTACCCAGGTTTAAAGTTTATGTGTAACTATTCAATCTATAGATAAGCATACATTATCATTTTCATTTCCAACTAGTTATGACTTAATGTTTGGTTAATATTACTTAAACTAAAGTCAACTTTTGTATAAATCTCTATCTTATAATAATAGAAATTTATAATAATGTAAAAATGTTTATATGATCAGGGGTGGAACACGAAAACTGTAATTGCGGGGGCCGAAATAAGATTTTCAAAACGAAAACATATAAACAAGTTTAATAAATATAGTTTTTAATATAAAATTCTAACCATGCTAATTATTTCTTTATTTTGTTTGGTCGTCTTATGGTCTTACATAATCATGATACATTACGATTTCTAATATATTAGGATTAGGATTTTTGATATATTAGGATTTTAGTTGTCTGTATGTCATAGTGTTATATATTCATATCTTAGTAATTAGTAATTACTTTAGTGTCTACACTGACTATATCATTTTTTTAAAACAAAAACATATAAGTAAACTTAATAAATATGTTTTATTATAAATTTCTAAGTACACTAAGCTACTAACAAATTTTTTATCTATTTTTAACTATACTAACTAGTAATAACAGGCTAGAAATTTCTATTTAATAAAGTAATAGTAGTTATTCACTTATTTACACTGTGGTAGCTTCTAGACTCAAAAGTCTATATCATATATTTTGTGTAGATATCTTCACAGTAATCAAAGTATAAACAATCTTATCTATTTATGAGTAGGATGGAAGTAAAAAGAGAGATGCAAAGGGAATACGTACAACTTTATTGTTGCGCCGGTGGTGAGGAGACATGAGAGGAAAAGGGCAGCAGCCAAGAAAGAGCACGCCGGAGGTTAGAGGCAAGCAGTCCCATGACCGGTGTGAGGAGCCAAACAACTTGTTGTGGTTTCTGGTCAGATTTGAGATTTCTTCTTTCAACGACGATGTTTTCTTATCGGCAGCTTTGAGATATATTTTTTCGTTGCCTGGAATAAGTATTTTTGGTTTATTGTTTTCATAAACTCAAAACTTGAGTTAAAAAAGTTGTAAATTAGATTATGATTATTTGCTTTTATAGAGTTTGAGAGTAATTTCTTCTATGATTTGGTTTCCGAACGAATGAAGGTTGGTTTTGATTTTTTCAGTGATTTGCAGACTTTTTGGTTGATTGTTTATCTAGTATCTTAAGGTAAGTTTTATGAGTTATATTACATCATTATAGGAAGATCATAATCAGGGGCCAATTAGTCATATTAATGATTTTTTCGTAACTAACCTATAAACATATATGTATTATCAACCTCAAAATCGGGGAGGCCATGGCCTCTCCTGGCCTCTAAGGTGTTGTTTGTTTTTCTAAAAAAACCTCTTCAAACCACTTATTGCTGCGCGGCGCAGCACACGCGCAACACTTTTCCTCTCGCAGCAGTTTGTTTTTTGGAAGACTTCAGACTACAAAACCTCTGCGCGTGTGTTGCGTGGCGCAGCACTTGACTTGCCTCTTCTAACCTCTTCAGCTTTCATTTTTTCTAAGGTGGTGTTTGTTTTTCCAGAGGCAAAATGTATGCAGTCTGCGGACCACATCTGTAGACCTCTGCAGTAGAAGAGGTGGATCAAACGTCTGCAGTTTGAAAAAAGAAGACTGTTTGTTTTTTTAACATTTGCGGGCTATTAAAATAAACTGAAATCTAAATAAACTGAATTTTTAAAACTTCAAAGCGAATTTTTTATATATTTTTACGACTTTATTATAAATATATAACGAATCTAGATCAACTTTTATGTATTATTATATAAAAAATAAAAATAAAAATGGTATTAATTCATATACATATTTGATAAAAACCAACAACTTTGATTGCAAAGTTATAACTAAACATTATAATTAGTGATCAAAGAATTTGTACATAAATAGATAGAAATAAACTTCGATTTTTTCAAATAAATCTATTAAAAACGTACGATAAATATTTTCTCGACAAATTGATGATACTCTATTAAATAAAGTTTTACAAAATTTTGGTAAAAAAATATAAGAATATATTTTGATTTTTTTTTTCATATTTATATAAACAATTTCAACGACTATTATTATAATAAATTTTTATTTATAAATTTGTTAAAAATATCATGTTTGTATCGTCAAATGTTTTTTTTTAAGTTTTGTAATTTTTTTTTCATATTGTTTATCATTAATAAAGTTGGAAAAAAATATAAATTAAAAAAAAACTTAAAAAAAATAAAGATATATATGTTTTTTTTAAGCTAGAAGATATCTGAAGATGTTAGAAGACTCTGGTCCACATCTGCGCCAAGAAGAGGGCGCGCAGACATTTTTAGGTCTGCAGTCTTCAAAAAAACAAACAATCTGCGAAGACTAATGTCTGCGCGTGGTCTGCGCGGCGCAGACAGAAGACGTCTCGCAGATCTGCAGACAAAAAACAAACACTACCTAAGTGTTTTTTTAAGAATTTTTGTATAACTTTTTTTTTAATTTCTTTTTTTTTTTTAAACTTTGATTTTCTTAAATTTTTATTTACGGATGTGATACAATTTATTTTTATAATTTCCACGATTTTTTTAATTTGTTTTTTTTGTTTTGTTTTTTTTTTTTTTTTTTTTTTTTTTTTTTTTTTTTTTTTTTAATACCGTTTTATTAATAATATTTTCAATTTCAGTTATATTTTTTTTAATGTGTGTAATTTTTTACGAACTTTGTAGACAACGTTTGCAATACTTTCTTAAATTTTTTATTATTTTCTTTTTTAATGCTTTTTTTAAATTAGTTTTTTTTTTCTAGAATAAAACTATTAGCTTCTTTTACATTTTTTAATGTTTTTTTAAAAAAAAAGTTTTATATTTTTGTTTTTTACATGTTATTGTTATTATTATTTCAATGTTTTAAGACTAGAATTATTAAATTTCAATGTTGAGAATTATTTCAGTTTATAAAATTAGTTTATTTAAATTTTAGTTTACCGCAGCAGTCTGCAGATGTTAAAAAACAAACATGCTTCTTATTATAGGCTGCAGCCGTTTGTTCCACCTCTTCTGCTACAGAGGATTGCAGAGGTGGTCTGCAGACTTTATGAATTTTCGCTTCGAAAAAACAAACAGCACCTAAGAGCTTCCGCCAATGTATATGATTAAAGGTTCTAAATTGTTATGTGGTTTCACTTTAACCAACATTTTATTGGGCTAGAAGTCTAGCACTGATTATATTATGTATGTTTAATATCGATATCAATATTTTGTATTATTATATATCAATATTTGGTGTTATTAGTGATGTACAACAACCACTACTTAAAACTTTATTAACATGTAGGTAAGAAATGCATAATATCTTGTACTTAAAACATACTCTACCAAAATCTAAATTTTAAATTCCAATACTAATAATGGTAATTTATATGTGTATTTAAGTTAGTAAATTATAGCTAAAAACATATTTATATTAAAAAAAATGAGTAGCATATAATGAGAACGGGTACCCGACAAGTAGCGGTTCCAAAAAAATTAAACCGGAACTGCTTAAGACGGTTCTAGTTCTGAAATAGACGTTTACGAGATGATTCTGGTTCCGAAAGTAGGTATACTGTTACGTTACTCACTCATACTCATAGTATGTCAATTTTCATAGTCCACTGTATTGTGACATAAGTAAACTTCTTTCAAATCATCACCATACATATACATAATTTTTATTTACACTGAATGTTTGAACATTGTTGAAAAAAATTAAATTGAAAATTATAGTTATATAAGTGTTAAAGGATTTTCTTAAGGCTTTCCATAAAGTTTTTTTTTTTTTTTTTTTTTTTTTTTTTTTTTTTTTTTTTTTAAGTTTATGATGATTGCATATTCATTAAATAAGGTCATCATAATAACATTATTTTATATTCTAGTATTGTTGGACATCACAAAAAATAGAAAATAAGATAATTCTACCAAAAAAGAACTTTTGTGGTTAACAATGACCTTGAATGTTGCGATTGATATCTAAACTATTTACAATAAAAAGCACAAGAGAACAAAGATATAAAAAAATGTTATTACTTCTTTACTTATAAATGTTTGTATTTCATTGATTGTTGTTTCTCAAAACATGTAGGATAAAAAATATCTTAACCCCTTTACTTATAGTTGTTTGCTTTCACTTTCATTTTGTTTCTTAAGTGATGTAGGATAAATGATTATGCCACAAAAAGACATATGATAAAGACAAATTTATCCCACTTCGCCATGGTATACAAAACTTAATAATATATTTTATCCTATAAATAAATGTTTCTCTTAAATTTTAAAATAGTTATATAATTCATTAGTCACTTTTTATCCTTACAAACTTTTCCAAATATTAAAGTTCAATGGAAAAAATATAATTAAACATTCTATTATTTGATTATAACGATGTTGAGTTTCCATAAGTAGTCAATTGTGATTATAAAGTATCAATTTTCAACAAAAATAATTGAAAAATAATGTTACATGATTTCCATGGAATTCTATTATAATATTCCAAGAATGTTGCAATTGATACTTAAACCGGTCGCAATCAAGAACACGAGAACAAAGATATAAGGAAAAATGTTTTAGCTTCTTCACTTGTAGATGTTTATATTCCTTTGAATTTTGTTTCTTAAGCAATATGGGATACAAAAATGTGTTAGCCACTTTACTTATAGTTTCTTGTTTTCACTTACACTTTGTTTAGTAAGCGATACAGGATAAAAAAAAAACATATTACAAAAAGATACATGATAAAGGCAAATTTGATCACACGCAATGGTATGCAACACTTATAAGCTAATTTATTCTATAAACAAAGGTTTCCTATAAAAGTTAAAATACTTACATAATTCATTAATCATATTTTATCCTTGGAAACTTTTCCAAATATTAAAGATCAAGTAATAAAATATAATTAAACATCACATCCTATTATTTGATTATAACGCTGTTGATTTTACAAAGTAAATCGAATTCAAATATAAAGTATCAATTTTCAGCAAAAAGTTGGAAATATAATGTTGGTTTTTATGCAATTAAACTATAACCGAATCATTTTTATTCTCAACATACCGACTTGAAAATCATGTGCTTTCAACTTTCAACCTTATTTAACTTATTAAATATAAAATGTTATCATTAATATGATAGTTATTTGAATTATTAATATAATATACTTAGTTTTTAATTAAAATATGATATTGAATACAATGTCTATATTCAACTTTTAAATTAACAATATAATATATTAGATTTATTAATTTAAATAGGGTATTAGATGTAAAAACCTAACCAAAATCTCAAATAAACCTAAAAGGATAAAAATAAATAGTTAAAATGTTTAAATGCACCAAAACAAACCTTGGTTGAATTGTAAAATTAACTAAAATGATATCCAATTTTTTTTTATAGTAATAAAATATTTTTCAAGTGACTTTGTAATAGTTAGAAAGTAACATAAAGTCTAACTTATATAAATTGTCAAACACATCCATTTTATTAATTTGGTATTAACAAATATTATATATATATATATATATATATATATAAATATATTATTACAATAATATTAAATAAATAAGATTATATTTATAACACTTAATCACTTGGGTTGTGGTGACTTGGTAAGACATGTGGAAGATATTGTGGATAACCTATTGACCCATGTTCAAATCCTGGCACTACTAAGCCCTTGTGGCCATGGAGGTTCGCCTGCAGTGACTCCAAAGCATGAGGCAAAGCCTCATGTTTGCAGCGAGGGATTAGTCGGTGCGCGAAAGCTGGCCCGGAAACCCTCGTTAGGGAAGTTCCCTTTCCAAAAAAAAAAAAAACACTTAATTATAAGTTTTTGTAAAATACGTTATCGTGTTTTAAAATTTCAATATGTATTTAAATTTTAATATAAATGTGATAAACAAAACAAACTTTATATTTATAGTTAATTGGCATTCAATTAGGGCATCCCTTAAATGGGCATTCAATGATTGTTTGGAAATTAGGGCATCCCTTAAATGGACTAATTATGGATGGTTCTGGTCCATCAAAATTAGGGTTTCCCATGCTTGCCTATAAAGGCTCATATGCATATCATTGTAATTTTCTAGATTTTTATGAGAGCTCAAAGTTAGATACAATTTTGAGTGTTTGTAATAGTTTCAGAAAATTAATAAAACCATATTTCTCTCGTTCGCCCGTGGACGTAGGTCACATTGACCGAAGCACGTTAAATATTGTGTATTTTTTATTTACGTTTTTCAGAAGTTTTTTGTGAGTTCATTGAAGTTTGTTTTTTGATATTTGTCTCAAGTGTTTAATTTGTTTTGTTGCCACCCGACATTAATTTCATTTTTAACTGTTAAAAAATAAGATGTAACAAATTAATGAAAATTCATTGTCAAAAAGTAGGATGCATATTATAGAAAAAAGAAGTAAAACATTATAATTTGGTTGATTTTCTAAAGGATTGTATCTTTAATAAGAAAAATGTAAAACTTTAATATGGTGACAGCGATAGAAACAAACCATAATTTTTTATTTCTTGCATTTAAAACCCATAAGAAATGTTTTGTATGTACCTCGTATATGCATGTTTTTCATTTATAATACATTTTTATCCATGGACGCATCTTGTATAGGACCACGAGGGGTCCTGCCCCCCCCCCCCCGGTGAATTTTTGGTCAGAAGTAGTCTAAACAATATATATATATTTTTTCGAGATATAGGCCCAAGAATGTGTAAATTGGGTTGTGGCCCCTCTGTCCAATTGTGAATTGTCCGATGCCATGCCAAGAGCCCAAGACGTGAACGGTGAATCAAATTGAACCCCAAATCCCAATCTCCATCGGTGTTCGCTGCTCGTTGCTAATCGACAAACTCACGGACTCCTGCTCGCTGCCTCATGCCACTCAGTCACCACCGCAGGTCCATCCTCCGACCACGAGTGACGAGTCCACCTGCACCAACACTTTTCTGCTTTGCTGTTCTTCGGTTCTTGTTCACGGAAGAAAATCAAGTATGTCTCAATTCCCAATTTCTTGCCTCCATTTTTATCTTCTCTATTTTCTAAATTCTAATTATGTGTAATGTGTTACAGTATTTCTAAATTCCCTCTTTGAGTCTCTCTCCATTTGCTTAATTGTTAATTGCTTGTTGTTGGAATTTCATATGGTTAATGTAAACTGTTAACTGTGATTGATGTCTGATGATTTCATACATTGTTCCTTGCTTGTTGTTTGTTTAGAATGAGCTGAGATTGTTATGAATTGGTCCTCCATTTTTTTTGGAATTTAGGAATAAAGTAATTTGGCATTAGTGTGAAGTGTGAACAGACTGTTAAATGTTTTTTTTTTCTTTTCTGAAATTTAAGTTAGTTGGCTGATTTTGAATGAATTGTTCATCCATTTTAATTTTTTTTATAGATACAATAATGGGCAAGTTGAAAACCATTCATTCTTTTTTCAAAAGAATGGGTGATGATGAAGAAACACTTGATGAAAAACAAGAGAGTAAACGTCAAAAAGCTTCAACAAGTGAGCCACAACCACAAGAACATGGAAATCAACAAAAAGAGAATGACATTTCTGAAGCCACACAATCAAATCCTAATGAGGTGGATCTTAAGCAACTAGAAAGAGATCCTCCTAAACGAAAACAAATGTGAGATTATCTGGTTAATCTAAGAGAAGAAGTAAGACGAGCTTATATGACTTTAGGACCATTCCAAATACGTCTTGAAGAGTATCATGCTAAAGGTTCAAAGAAACACCCTCGTAGATTTCAATATTTTTGGTTCAACATTTTTCCTAATTGGTTAGAATATTCTCCAACAACACATTCATCTTATTGTTTTATTTGTTATATATTTAACGATAAACCAAGTGTGTCTCATGGTTACGATGCATTTACTGTTAAAGGATTTGACAATTGGAAAAAAGTTAATGACGGAAAAAATTGTGCATTCTTGAAGCACGTTGGTTGTTCACAACATAGAAATGCAGTTGCATTCGCTGAAAACTTGATGAACCAAGAAGCACACATTGAAAATATCATAGTGAAGCAAAATGAAGCACAAATATTGAAGAATCGTTTACGATTAAAAGCTTCGATTGACACAGTTCATTGGTTGACATTTCAAGCTTGAGCTTTACAAGGAAATGATGAAAGTTCTAATTCCAAAAATCGTGGTAATTTTCTCCAACTATTAAAACTTCTAGCCTCTTATAATGATGAAGTTGCAAATGTTATATTAGAGAAAGCTCCTTATAATTCAAAGTATACTTCTGGAGAAATTCAAAAATAAATTCTTAGTATTATTGCAAATAAAGTTCGAAAGCATATTTGTAGTGAAGTAGGGGATTCATACTTTTGTGTCATGGTTGATGAGTCACGTGATGAGTCTAAAAAAGAGCAAATGGCCATAGTTTTGAGATTTGTTGATGCAGAAGGGATCATAATGGAAAGGTTCTTGGATTTGGTTCATGTTAGGGATACCTTATCATTAACCTTGAAAACACATATGTGGAGACAACTGTTACACTATCAGTTTGATGTTAGTAAAATCTGTGGCCAAGGGTATGATGGTTCTAGTAATATGAGAGGGGAATGGAACGGATTACAAGCACTTGTTCTTAAAGATTGTCCTTATGCATATTATGTTCATTGCTTTTCTCATAGATTACAACTAGCACTGGTGGCTGCTTTAAGAGAAATTATTCCTGTACACCAATTTTTTTCAAACTTAATTTTTACAATTAACGTGGTTTGTGCTTCTAGTAAGCGTCATGATGAGTTGCAAAAGGCAAAGGCAACTGAGATCGAACATTTATTGGAACTTGGTGAAATTGAATCTGAAAAAGGATTGAATCAAGTTAGGACATTAAGAAGAGTTGGTGATACACGTTGGGCTTCTCATTTTCGTTCCATTTGTAGTTTGCTTAACATGTTTGATTGTACTCGTGTTGTGCTCCAAGGAATAATTGATGATGTATATGCTACTTATTCTCACCGTGGAGATGCTGATGCAGCTTATTGTTACCTGAAATAATTTGAGTTTGTGTTTATTCTTCACCCGATGAAGGAAATAGGAAAAACTGATATACTTTCTCAAGCTCTACAAAAGAAATCCCAAGATATTCTTAATGCCATGGATTTAGTTTCAGCAACAAATGAGGGTCTAAATGATTTCAGAAACAATGGATGGGATTCTTTACTTGCACAGGTACAATTTTTTTCTGAGAAACATCAAATAGATATGCCAGATATGAATGCTCCATATACTTCTACTCGATACCGGCCTCGAAAAACAGATAATCATGTTACTTTTGAACATTTTTATCGAGTAGATTTGTTTACATTCATATTGGAAAAGCAGTTACATGAGTTGAATAGTAGATTCAATGATCAAGCAATGGAGTTGTTACGTTTTAGTTGTACTTTAGTTTCAAAAGAACACCCTAAAGTGATTAACATTGATTAGATTTGTATTATTGTTGAGAAGTATTATCCTGAAGATTTTACGGAGCAAGAGAGAATTCAATTACGATATCAGTTGGAGATTTTTAATATCGATATGACAAAGAATCCATGGCTAAGTGGTGTATCAACTATTGTTGACCTTTGCAAGGGTCTTGTGGAAACTCAGAAACGTGAGACGTATTATTTGCTTGATAGAGTGGTTCGGTTAATGTTGACACTTCCAGTTTCTGCCGCAACAACAGAGAGAGGATTTTCTGCAATGAAAATATTCAAGAAACGTCTTCACAATAAGATGTCAGATGACTTTCTCGCAAACAATTTGGTGGTTTACATAGAAAGGGAAATTGCTGAAAAACATTGATTCAAAGACAGTAATTGATGTATTTAAAGACCTTAAAGGTCGTCGGGCTGGGTTATAATTCTTATTCTAGGTATTTTTGGTGTTTAATTGCTGAAAAATTGGTTTCTTTTATGTTTAAAAACGATAATTGTAGGTATTTTAGTGTTTAAAGGCTGGAAATTTTTTTTGGTTTTTTTATATGTAAACCCGTTAATTTTAGTTTCTTTTACTTTCGCCCCCTCAAACTATATGTTCAAGCTCCGTCACTGCAACAAAGAGGGGATTTTCTGCAATGAAAATATTCAAGAACCGTCTTCGCAATAAGATGTCAGATGACTCTCTCGCAAACAATTTGGTGGTTTACATAGAAAGGGAAATTGCTGAAAACATTGATTCAAAGACACTAATTGATGAATTTAAAGATCTTAAAGGTCGTCGGGCTGAGTTGTAATTCTTATTCTAGGTGTTTTTGGTGCTTAATTGCTGAAAAATTGGTTTCTTTTATGTTTAAAAACGATAATTGTAGGTATTTTCGTGTTTAAAGGCTGAAAAAAAATTTTGTTTTTTTATATGTAAACCCGTTAATTTTAGTTTCTTTTACTTTCAGCTCCCAAACTATATGTTCAAGCTCCATCATTGTTTTTATCATTTTGAAGCTACAAGACGAATGATATAGAATATAAAGATGATTGGTTTTTAATTTCTTTTGTAAACATTTTCTATGTACGTCACTATAGAAAATCTAGTTTTTGTCTTCCTTCTTGATTTTTTAGTTACCAACATCATTTCATTTATGGTATGTAATGAGGTAATTAAATATTACATAATGTGTTTGTAGTTTTGTGTTGGTGTTGCATCTGGTGCTTTACAACAACACATACCAGCCTGACAAACAGCATGCCATCCATTTGGTCCTTGTTTATCGTTGCAAAACTGTTCACACAAAGAAAATGTATAGTCACCCTCTCTGCAAGCCATCCCAGTGTTGCATAACACTTTTATAGGCGTATCTTTACCTATCATTTAACATAGTATTTAATATTAAAATTATTATTATTATTATTTTATATTAAATGTTTTAAATGAATTTCTTGTTAATCTAATATCCAAAATGATTATTAATATGAATAAAATAAACGATATCTACAAAAATTACCATTTTGGGGTTGTTCTACAAAATGACAGCATATTGAAAAATAACTTAAACGAACTCCAATTTTTCAACGGATCATTGTGAGATTCAAAAATCACATTAAAAAAAATTAAGAATTTAATTTTTAAAATATATCTCCAATTGTGAAATTATTAATTCGATTTCGAAAATGTTCTTAAAATTGAGAATTTATTATATTAACTTTGAAATAGAGAATTTTACTTTTAAAAAATCATTCGCACCAAAAGGGTTACCATGATTCATACGATTCCAATTTCTTTATGGTTAAAATTTTGTGATTTTGTATTTAGTTAGTTCTTCTTTAATAAATTAGAAAAACACAGAACAAATAGGCAATCATTTATCCCTAAAAAACACTAAGGCATACCTGAGCCAATGGTGATAATCGGAGATGCCAATGAAGTTGTGACGATGACAAACATAACAATTACGAATTGGGCAAACCTCAAACTCATAACCGGTTTCATTTTTTGTTTGTTGCATTTGGAAGATTATATATATATATATATATATATATATATATATATATATATATATATATATATATATATATATATATATATATATATATATATATATAGGGGAGGATTGAATTGAGAAAAAAAAAGGTTGAGAATGGGGGAATCATTCTCAGCCAATCATTTATTTTTGCCGTAAAAACGTCTAACGTACCAACCGAAATGGGAAAGAAATGCACATGTGTTTTCCAAGAAAACATATTTCCCTAAACTATGATAATCATTACCTTAATATATAAAAAAACATAGTTTTTTTCGTTTTCTTAAATTTTTAGAAGCTATTTTTATCAAAAAATGATTTTAAATATACCAAAATTCATGATTTTTTATTCTCTACAAATAGACATCTATATTAATATAGTTTTAAGATAAAATAAAAAATTTATTTTCGTTATATTTTCAGCTATCGATATTCATAAGTGAATAAAAATGCATCAGGTTTTATTACAGTACATTCGTTATTCATTTATGAATAAAAGTATGATTTTTTTTTTTTTTTTTTTTTTTTTTTTTTTTTTTTTTTTTTTTTTTACAATTTAAGTATCATTCATATATGAATATAGTTATAATAAACATAGTATATTCACATTTTAATATTGAACGATGCATTCACTTGTGAATATTAACATAGTATATTCACTTGTGAATATTAGGTGATATATTCACTTATGTAATATTTCATATGTGAATATTACATACTATTACATGGTATATCAAATGTGAATATTACATACTATATCCACTTGTGAATATTAGATGATATATTCACTTATGAATATTACACAGTATATTCACATATGAATATTACAAGGTATATTCACTTGTGAATATATTCACTTATGAATATTTGAAGGTATTTTGACAAATATATATAATTTTTATATGTTATTCACATATGAATAACATACAGACTTGCATATTTGTTTTGTGTTTTTAATAATCATATACTGATTCAGGTGACAAAACATATTCATATGTGAATATAACGTGGTAATTTAGTTTATGTATATCATCAAACAGTTGGAGTGCATACAAGTTAACTATTTTAAAAATGTTAAAAACATCAAGTTATCAATTCCAAATCATCATATACTTCGATTTTGACTTCAGATGCGACATCCTATGTCTGATCGATTTCTCATTTTGATTTTGATTTCCGAAAATCCAATTGGGAACCTGTGAGTACCGATTCTGAGTCCTTCAATGTCGATTGTGACTGTGAGTCCAGAACTCTGATTTCAATTTCATGAACAACGAAGAAATTCCGGTTTAGTTGAAGAAATCTGGATGATTATTGAAGGTTGGAGGAAAAGTTTTGATGATGAACGAACTGTTATCGATACGTATTTGAGATTGAAGGTTATTAACATATTTACAAGTTTGTCACCGTGTCTTTTTATGCTTAGATTAAATGAGTGGCTGAGAATGATTCCCCCATTCTCAACCTTTTTTCTTTTCTCAAATGAACCTACATCTCTCTCTCTCTCTCTCTCTCTCTATATATATATATATATATATATATATATATATATATATATATATATATATATATATATATGGGAAAAGTGAATATACCCTTAAGAGTATATAAACTTAGGTACCCAAACTCACTATAATACATCGTTTTGTTTGATATATTCATTATAATGTTCTTGAACTTCAACCATTGACTTGATTTACTTTCAAAGTTTTCGAAATTTCACTATTATTTTCCTCGTACATCACATCTTTTTGCCGAACACATACTACGCTATATATATTATAGTTGAAAATGAAAATTATGTAAGATGAAGATAAATGTGAAATTTATAAAAATCTTAAAAGTAAATATACTTAGAAGTTGAATTATAAGAACATTCGACAACTACAATGTATATATGATACAAAACAACGTAGTATGAAGAGTTTGAGTACCTAAGCTTATATACCCTTAAGGGTATATTCACTTTTCCCTATATATATATATATATATATATATATATATATATATATATATATATATATATATATATCTTAATTACCTTATAAAGCATTTTTGGTCAAATGCTGAATTTTAAGTCGTACAAACATACAATGCATTTGTACAATCAATTTATGCATTACAAAAAGAGTAGAGTACATATGGTCAACAGTTGAAAAAGTCAAATCTCTTATCCCATATTCTTAGGCTATTTTGACCCGGTTCATTCCTTATCTCCGTATTTCCCCAAATCTCGCAATTTATGTTCACAAATCTTGGATATATATATCGCTGACGTTTCCATTTCTAGGGTTTAATTCATATTTCAGCATTGAACCACCATTGTCACACCCGTCGCTTGGCGCGGGTAAACGACTAGTATATATATATATATATATATATATATATATATATATATATATATATATATATATATATATATATATATATATATATATATATATATAATAGTTTGACCAAAAAAAGTAAATGCAAAGAAAGTAAATGCAGGTTGACTTACTTAGAGCATGTTCAATCCATTTTTATTTTCCATTATTTTCTCTATTTTTTATCTCATTTCTCTACAATCCTATCCTATTTATTCCTCCTATTTTGAGAGAAATTAATAGTATAACACCATATTGGTGTTATACTATTCATTTCCCCCAAAATGAAGATGAATTTGAGTTGTCAATTTTAATCCATCTTTTTATATATTAATATATTTATGGTTTTTTATCTAATAATTATAACTTAAATGTAATATTTTATACTTATAATATTGTGTAATATATTAAATTATATTAACTAGTAAAGAACTCGCGACTATGCCGCTTTAAAGGTAATATGGGAAAAATCGGCAAACTTTAAAAAATATGTACTGAAATTGTAAATCACTGCATATAGATGAGAAAGTCGACGGCCTTTAAAACTAGATATCAAAAGTGTACAACCAAAAGAAGGGACACCGGTGGAGAAAATTTAAAAATGTTATGACAATAATATTAAAGTTGCGAAAGTTGGTAAAATAAGGCGACAAAGTTCAAAAAAGAGGTTTTTTTGTGATTTTATGTCAAAATATAAAAGTTTTGAGTATAAGGATGAAAAGTGTCAATTTTATTAAAGATTTATGGCAAAAACACCAAAATGTAAAACTTTTGACTGCAATGACTAAAAGTGTCAAAGTCATTAAAAATTTGTGGCAAAAACCTAAAGGCTAATATATATATATATATATATATATATATATATATATATATATATATATATATATATATATATATATATATATATATATAGAGAGAGAGAGAGAGAGAGAGAGAGACAGAGAGAGAGAGAGAAAGAGAAAGAGAGAGAGAGAGAGGTAGGTTCAAATGTTTTTCACATCTATTGTGTGCTAGAATGCACCAATAGGAATTTAGTATTAATTATATGTATATTAAATGTTGTCCATACTTATAACTCATTTTTATGGAAACTAATTAAATTCGTCATTAATATCAACAATAATATTCTTTCAGAATAAATTCATTTATAGAAGAATGAGAGTGTATTGCAGTAAAATGAGAGTGTATTATAGTAGAATACACTCTCGTTCTTCATATTCCATACAACTTTATTGTATTTTAAGTGATTGAGTCTTGAAACAAAATACGAACTCATATATAAAATCTTAGATGCAAATTCATTCTGAAAAAATATTATTGCTGACATTAACGACGGATTTAATTAGTTTTCATAAAAAGAGAATTATAATTATGGATATCATTTAATATACATATAATTATGGAAATCATTTAATATCTATAATTATTTAATTAAATAATTATTTAATTTACTAACTTTCTATTGGTGCATTCTAGCACACAATAAATGTAAAAAACAAAATAACCTAGCCTTATATATATATATATATATATATATATATATATATATATATATATATATATATATATATATATATATAGGGTTAGGTTATATTGTGGATTGTAACTATTGTATAGATGTAATGATCCTTTGTGGTCCAAACATTTTTCCTAAATTAAATTATATTTAAAAATGGAAATTATCGGATTACAAGGGATAATTGATTTTTTAATTTTAAAGATTATGATTATTTTTTAGTTAATTCAAATCGAACATATTTTTTTAATCATAAACGATCTGATTCTGCTAGAATGATATTCAGACAAAAAAATAACATTTTGAAAAATAACAAAAATTTGAACCATGGGTTGAAGAATAATAACAAAAATTACATTAATTCTTATAGAATACATGTAACAATTACTAAAAATTAAATTTATTGTTAAAGAATAAAACTAAAAAAACTTTCAAATCGGGAAAGAAAACATCAAAATCTAACAAAGACACTAATACATTCTAAAAGAAAAATGTTGCTTAGAATCACTTTCAATTTTGTGGTCCGTTCTTCAAGCATCAACTTCTGTGAAAACAAAACCAAATTGTAGTTTAAAATCCAATAATACATTAGCAAATGAAAAAAAAAAACTAAATTCCTTTGGAAAAATATGCGGACTTGTGAATTGCACCAAAACCAATAACCAATAATTGTAGAACATGCATAAATCAGTGAGAAATTATTAGATTCCATTCCAACAGAATTGGAATTCGTGATTCCATTTCAATAGAATTGGAATTCAAGATTCAATTACCGTATGTATTCTGTTGGAATTAACTCATAAGTTTTACTTCAGATTCAACAATTCTCTTGAGCTCGTTTTTTTAGCATTCTATTTTGATCTTTTAGTGGAGACATATGTGTGCCATTTATATAATTTATTTTTATTAGTATCTATAATGAAATTATGAAACCATAAAAATTTCTCATTTACACTCAAATTGGATTATATATTAATAAAATAAATAATATTACCTTGTAAAACCGAGCACTACTGAAACCCAGGAAGGCCAATAGATATTCCATTTAATATACCAAATCCCATGACAACTCTTGAATTCGAGATGCTAGCTTGTGCTAAAAAATTCATCCATAATGCCACATGTAGTGAAATAAATTAGACTAAAAGATGTCCACTTTTCAACTTCGTGCCTGAAGACGAACGGATAGAATTGAAGTAAAAATACAAGTATCAAGCCAATCAAGAGAGGGTAAGATGAAGTATTCAAAATCAAGTATCAAAAGAATTAAATCAATCTATGAAGCATCATCAACAGTCCAAGGCCTTACTTCTCAGCATAAAATAAATCAAACGATGGGATAATGAATTCAGTTTTAGGCGTCGGCGGTAGTTGTAGACAGTGGAGTGTCGATGGGAAGATAATCGATTTGGTTCTTCGGTTTGATTGGTCAAGACTTGTGTGCATTGTGAGAAAGAAGAAGGGGTCGAAGGTGAAACATGAATTGTAATATTTATTTTCCATGGGGTCGGTTGATCGAAGCAGGATGGATACGGCCGAAGGTTTAATAGGGTTTTAAATAGAGTAATTTGCCTAAATTAAAGGGTGAAAGATTTAATTAAATATTTATTAAAAATAAATAATACTTGGCCCATATTGATCTCCACATTCACACAATATTTGTTCATCCACATTTGAACCTCTATATATATATATATATATATATATATATATATATATATATATATATATATATATATATATATATATATATATACATATATATATATATATATATATATAAGGGACTCATGTGTAAATTTTAAATAGTGGTGTGACCAAAGTTTAAAGTTTAGAAACTATACTATTGTTAACTTCAATGTGTATATATATATATATATATATATATATATATATATATATATATATATATATATATATGTGTGTGTGTGTGTGTGTGTTCCACTGGAATGCTAAGCGGGGACCTGAATTCACTTGGGAGCGAAAAGATCAGATGCAACAAAAATACCCGCATTTCTTCCCTAATCCATAAACACTTATCTTGTAAATTAATTTCGGGACGAAATTCCTTCTAACGGGGGGATGATGTAACAACCCGTTATTTCACATCAATGCAATGACTTAAAAGTCAACTTTTGTAATCTCTTTTATGAATTAATAAAAGTAACGTCAAAAATGAAGTATTTAGAAAGCTCAGTTTGAGTATACCCAGTGGAAAATATTGTAATAAGGTTTCGAAAAATATAAAGAACACAAAAATCCAAGTTATAACGAAGAAGTTATGACCA
This sequence comes from Lactuca saligna, assembly GCF_052625555.1. Lineage (NCBI taxonomy): Eukaryota > Viridiplantae > Streptophyta > Magnoliopsida > Asterales > Asteraceae > Lactuca > Lactuca saligna. The sequence goes on from NC_136418.1 coordinate 76,823,539, forward strand.
TTTAAAAATCTGTACAATACTGGTAAAACGCTAATAAATGTAAAATGCGAAGTTTCAATAAAATACTTTTCAACCTTAGGTTTCGAAATGAAAGTCGTAGATATCGTAGACAACTAAAAACTCGAAATAGAGATCGAACGATTTTTAGCCGACGCAATCTAAACAAAATTCGAAGGTATCAACAAGAGCATCGCAACGGTAAAAAGACAGATGAAAACGAACATTGGATAGAGGAGTTATGGATTTTTAACGGACTTTATCGGTCCCGACCTATTAAGAATATAGTATTAAAAATAAAGTCAAAACTAACCGACGGAGTCTAAATGAAAGTTGTAGAGCACAGTCTCACCTACGCGTGGATATAAAGAACGCGAAAAACGGAGCTCTTACGCAAAAGTTATGAAATTTAGAAGTTAGAAATCCAAATTACGCCCAACGTAATTTGGGTTACGCCCAGCGTACTCAGATGCAGAGCCCCGTCCCATCGGCTAGCAGGCTAGCTAGACTCGAGTTTGTAAGCACTGAAGACTCCAGAGTACGCCCAACGTACCCCTAGAGTACGCCCAACATACGAGGATTTCCAACACTATAAATAGAGTGCATGAGGTCCGGGTTTTTGGCACTCAACACTCAAACCTCTCTCACTTTCACACCCTCTTGAGCTCCAGAGACTACCCCGATGCCCTCGATTCCATACCTGAGCCCCGACGAGTGTTATACGCTCCCAAGATTCCCAAGAAACCCAGAGAAGCAACTTTCCGCAGTCGAAGTTCTGCTCGATTCTCGTCTCACTCTCTTAAAACTAATCAAGTGAGTTCATACCCCCTTTTCTACCATTTTAAATGCTTTTGAAAGGCTTTTATTACTATTCGGGGTAGAATACAAGTAAAAAGCACAACTTTAATCGCATGAAAACATCGAACTTTTGGGTATACATTGCATGATGTTTTTATAACTATCGAATGGTTTAGTTAACATATAGACATCTTACACTACTTTACCCACCTTTAGGATACAACATGGTTTGTAAATGAAAATATGTTTTATTTATAAATACGTATGGTTTTCATACCAAAAGCGAACATTTCAATTACAACATTTTATATTCATGGGAATATATACATTACTACTATGGTTTTGACAATACTATGGAAAAACGATAACTTTACGAATACAATCATACTCCTTGTAATACGTGACTTAATTGAGAATTCGTGAGACAACATCTTCACTATAACTTTCAAGGTACTATAGTAAGTCCTATCTTATAACCAGAATCTCCCGTCCGGAGAGCGTGGCAAGTGTGTATAGATCTATACGGGACTAATGATCCCGCACCCTGACTGCTAGCTATAGTCTGCGGGGGTGACAAGTGTCATAACGTTTCGACGCCTGAAGAACGTCGATGCAGGCAAATATGATAATATGGTTATGAGAACTCAACGAATATAAGATTAATGTAGTATTATGTTTTTACAGGAAAAGTAATATTTCATTTTACTTTTACGTACCTCAACAATCTTCAAGTAGTTTTATTATTATAATAAGACTATACAACAACATTTTTAGCATGGTATAGTGCTTATAGTTTACGGTCTTGAACCTTTAAGACCGCTTTTACACTTTTAGGAAAATAAGGGATTTTCCTAGTTAGATACATACATTTTATACACGAAAGAAATTGCTACACAACTTATACGAAAATATGGGATTTTATGGAAATACATACACGAACTTTCGAATGGCATACATTTACTCAAAACACTGATTATGAACTCACCAACTTAATTGTTGACACTTTTTCTTTGATATAACTTGTAATCTCAGGGAATCACTAAGGCAGGTTGTCAACAATCTTTTGAAGATTAACGTGATGGCGTTACTTGCATATTTTTGAAACATGATTTGTGTAATCAACTTTTGAACTTGTATTTCATACAATCATGTAAACTTTTCAATTTATGTAATATGGTGGTGTGTACTTTCTTTAATATACAATTGTTGTGATACCGGACATGATGTCCTCCGCCCCCGAATGTTTCTGCCGTTCAGGTTTGGGTGTGTGACAGATTGGTATCAGAGCTTTGTTTATAGTTGTGACAACTCGAAATTTGCTTTCGGTCAAACCCTAAAAGTCAATCACTTCATATTATAAGTCAATTTCAGTTCTATTTTTTTTTAACAAATTTAAGGTTCGTTTGACTATAATAATCATTATTCTTTAAATGAACGGGTGAAAGAATGTGTCGTCTCAGGTCTTGAAATTTCTAAACCGCGAATACCACGTAGCTTAGAAGTTCACGACCAAACTTTAATGTTTGGGCCGTAAACTACCCCCAAAAACGTAAACTCATGCTTAAGCATGAGTTTTCTCCCCAAATTACCACACTTCTCATTTTCACCCTAAAGAGTAAACTCCAAACTCTCTCAAGTATCATCCCGATTTTCGCCCGATTTTCCCGAAAACGTAAGTGTTTCTCGGCTTGATTAGTTGATATAACATAACATCTAGTGATTATACATCCTTTAATCCATCCATTTATGTGTGTTGACTAATTTTCCAAAACACCAGGAACACCAACAACACACACTAGTGTTCTTGGACTTTTAGTTCATTTCAAGCTTCCACAAAGTAAGTACTTCTATCCTAGAGTCATTTAAAGCTTGCTATACATATTAATATCAAGGAAAATTCCCAAGAACACCAAGAACAAGGTGTTCACGGTTTTGGGAGGCTTCTAAAACCGTAAACACCAAATATAGTGCCAAAGAGTGCTTTAGGGTGTCTAGGTGCTTCACAATGCCTTAGGGACTTGTCTAGATCCATCCTTGATGTGTTTATCACCTAAAAGAACAAGAAAACAATCATTTTTATGTGTTTACGGTTTGGGGATCTCCCAAAACCGTAAACACCCCAAAAGGTGTTTAAATGTCCAATATTTGCTCTTAATGCCTAGAATCTAACCTAGACTATTACCATGATGAGCTAAGGACTTGAAAACACCAAAATACCTAAGTCCATGAGAGTTTAAGGTAATAAACTCATGGAGAAATGGTCCATAGACCGTAAACTCCATTTAGGAGTGTTTTGATGCCACACAACACTTCCTAAGGCTTAAACATGAAGTAGGAATGCTTGGATTGGCTTAGAAAGCTTCAAACATCAAATGGTCACAAAAGGGGTGAGCTTACGACCATAAACCCAAGGGTTTACGACCGTAAGCCCAAGGGTTTATGACCGTAAACCCAAGGGTTTACGACCGTAAACCCAAGGGTTTACGACCGTAAACCCTTTTTCTAGTGACCATAAAACCGTAAACTCCTTAAAGGAGTGTTACTTGAACCCCAAGCACACTAGCCTTTCCCTACGACACTTGGTTGCAACCCTTGTGATCTTTAACACTTGAAACAAAGTGTTACCATGTGCTAGAGTGTCTGAACTTATATAATTAGAGATAAAGTGCCTAATTAGTTATATATATATATATATATATATATATAGATTAGATGATAACTAGGCTCGTTGTGTGTGTACAAGTCTCCACTTGTCACCTAGCATCGTATCCGACACTTTAATCCAATCCACTCACTATAGGTGAGTTCATACCCATAAATTAACCTTTTAAATTCTTTCAAATGTTTATAAATACTTTTATGGGGGGGGGGATACAAGTAAAGTTGCGATAGTTATTATCTCAATCACATGTGATTAATAACTATCGACAAGTGAATCTCTTACTTTCAAACTGTTTTACTTCAAATTGTCTTAAAAACTCTTTTGCATATCAAATGCTTTTATGAAACTTCTTTTATACTTTTATATTAGCAATTGTATGTCTATGTATGTATAGTTATATAAGCAATGTTTAAAAGGCTTAGGAAGGCGTGCCCGCCCTATTTCCTTTTCGCCCTTAAGATGTGGTCTGGTTGGATATCGGGTACCCGTCCGAAGGTCGTTTAAATATTAGTTATATATAATGTGTACATATATAGTCATAAAGGTTCTTCCAGTTCTTTTAGTACCCTTGGGTAGCAAGGGTATACTTCCATGTTCATACGTACCAGTTACATCACTAGTAAGTTGCCATATGGGTAGCATAGGAGGATACTAATAGTATTATTAGAACAATGAAACATACAATGAGTCAGTTCATTCATGAGTCAGTTCGAGTAGTATACACAACACATTACTATACATGATAGATAAAGACATAACATACATTACAGCTAGTACACGCAGTACATTACTATACATGCTAGATAGAGAGAACATACATTACAGCTAGCACACGCAGAACATTTCAGTACATACAGGCTAGACAGAGAAAGATTACACTTTCAGTTAGCACATTCATTACATATATATTCATGCAGTTATGTGAACCATTGAACGGGTCATGGCACTTCCTGCCATGACCGCTCTTGTATCCTGAATCTCCTTAATTATGGAGCGTATGAGTTTGCGTATAGATCTATACTGGATTGACTATCCTACACCTTGATGCTCGCTACAGTGGGACTTGCAAGTCTACAAGTGCCAAATGTCATTTCTTACGGCGTCTTATATCGTCGTTTTACTAGAGTCGGTAGCAGGATACAGGTCGATCACATGTTATTTGGAACACCTTTTAGTATATGGTAGTTAGTACCACGGTAGTTACTTATTACAAATACTACGGTATGATAATATTTTCCCATTACATTCACTTCGTGAATATTCATACGATGCACGGTAATGTAGTAATTATATTTTTGGTTAATGATAGTCATAATTGGGAAAACACACACTCTAACAAGAGACACATGCACAGACACTAGATGACTTGGTAGCAGGCTACAGTTAGTAGGAAACATAGGGTTTTCTTGGAGAGTTCAAACATTTTATAAACATTTATACAAAACATTGTACAAAACATCTTACAGAAACATCTTACAAACATTTTTATACAAACTCAGACATTAATATACTTATGATCTCACCAGCATTAAGCTGATACTCGCTTTCAAAATAACTTGTATTCTCAGGTCACCACTAGACAGGTACATGTGCCAGGCTTTTGAGAAGATGGAGTTCATTCAAGACTCATCTTGTATTTTGATATGTATATTTTTGGTGTCTATAACTTTGACAGAACACACATGTATGCAATTATATTATTAATGCAATGGATGATGTTGTTGCTTGTTTAATACTATTCGTTGTTGTGATACTGTACATGACGTCCTCCGCACCAGAATGTTTCCACAATTTATGGTTTTGGGGTGTGACAGATTGGTATCAGAGCATTGTTTATAGTGAATTGAATGTATCAACCCATAAAAGATATACAAACTATAAACACAAGCGGGATTAAAATACTCTAATTTAGAGTTTATACTTTAAATAATAAAATATTTAATTAAATATACGTGCCTGCATTCATACTAAAATTAGTGTCACTAGGATAATACAAAAGAATTATGATTGTTGGACAACACAGGTGGACTTAGAGACATATAGTCAAAACTGGGAAGATATAGCCTGATCAACTATATTATCCGAGGGTTGACTAGCATGTGCCTAAGTGTAGTTGTGTGGTTGCAACAAGTCTAAAATCTTACCGACAATACCACAATGAGAACAGTAGAACATAACATTAAACTTAAAAATACTATAGGAGTATTTTGTGTTACTATATAATTACTTATCTGAGAATTAAAGGTCTTTATTGGTATGCTCTAGACAAGTATTGGAGTAACTGATAAGATCACCTTATAATTATCTAGTTAGTCTATCTATTAATTATTTCCTTACCCCTTTTCTCGCATAGATATCATGGCTGGATTCCATCATCATGACGACCCGTACTTTCCACCCAACGGAAATGTTGGATGGCTTGAAGTAGAGTCCGATGATGAGCATCAAATCCCTTTGGATGATCATCAAGCAGAAGGCTTCTCGGATGGATCTGACTCCGAGCTCGCATTCGCCAACTAGAGTCTGCTCACAAAAGGAATCTGGTTCACAATGCAGCTCTTCGGAGGGAACTCGCTGAAACCCAAGCTGAAGTCAGAGAACTTCGAGCTCAGCAAGAAAGAGTTGATAGGCGCATGAGGGACATAGAACGTCTCTTGTCGGGATCAAGGACTTACTCTGGTAGTTCTCGTTGCTGATAGATTCTCATCAACTTCTCTCTTTTGGATATAACCTAGTTATGTAGAACTTTGGTCCAATTCCCTATCTTTGTGAATCATAGGCCTGTTAGGTCTTGGTTAGGTTGTAATTTGGTCAAAATTTTTCCATTTTGGTTGATGTAAGGCCTCTTACTGTAGGCTATTTTTCCTGAACTTGTTACATCTGTAATCCCAATAATATTGACAGGTACCTAATCTTATGGGAATTATTATCCAAATGCGATCATCTATTAGTTTTAGATCTACATTCAATTGTATTGTTGGGCTATGAGGAGTTAGTCCATGAGTCATTCTTATAAATTCTTCCATTGAATTCTTATCAATGTTTTCATCTTCATAAACTTATAGATCAAAGATGTCGCCTCGCAGAAATCCAAGGAGAAACCCTAATAACGAAACACCACCTCCTCCACCTCCTCAACCACCTACTCCTCAGTTCGACACGACAACTCTAAATGTTGCCGTAGTTGTGGCTGTGGCTTCAGTCATGGATCAATATCATTCATCAGGTTCCACTAGAGGAGGAACCCCTGTTCAGTCAGTTCAAGTTGAAGCTCCTATGCGCTCGAGAGAGTGCTCTTATAAGGACTTCATGAACTGCAAGCCATTATCCGTCAAAGGGACTGGCGGAGTCATTGCCCTCTCGCAATGGTTCGAGAAAACCGAATCGGTTTTCAAAATCTGCTCTTGTCCCGAGGAGAGCAAGGTGAAGTATGCTGCTTGCACCTTTGAAACTAAATTCCTAACATGGTGGAATGGTCATGTTAAGTCATTATCTCTTATAGTGGCTAATGCGATGGGATGGGAAACTTTGAAAGACCTCATGATTAAGGAATACTGCTCGAGGGGAGAGATCCAAAAGCTGGAAGAAGAGCTTTGGGGCCTGACCATGAAGGGCTCCAATGTAGTCGCATACACCGCCAGGTTCTGTGAACTGGTGGCCCTCTGTCCCAACATGATTCCTTCATAGGGAAAGAAGATTGAGAGAGACATATGGGGACTCGTGCCCCCATACTAGGGAAATGTTTTGGCATCACACCCCACTACATTTGATGTGCCAAGTGATTGGAACAACGACTCATAGACCATGGGGTTCGTACCGGCCGCAACAACTACCCTGGCCATCTCAGAACCTGCAAGAACCGCTGACTCCAAGCGGAAGTTCTGGGAATGACAAGAAGAAAGCTAAGGCTGCCAAAAAGCAGCAGGTCGTGGCAGTGCATGCTGCGATAGCACCTGCCGCTGCTGCTCCGGTAAAGCAGTATTCTGGAAGTTTGCCCAAGTGCAACAAATGCAACTTCCATCACATCGGCACCTGCTGGGTGATGTAGTGTCTGAACTGCAACGGAAAGGGGCACACAACCCGTTTCTGTAAAGCTCCGGTGAAGCCAATCAACCAAGTCCCCGGTGCTGGAGTGGGCCAAACTTGCTATAGATGTGGCGAGGTAGGCCACTTCAAAAGAAACTGCCCGAAGGCAGGGTTTGCCGGTGGAGCGGCAAGAGTTCTGGCCATAGGCCATGAGGAAGCGTTTGCCGATCTCATAGTGGTCATTGGTACGTTTCTCCTCGATAACGCTTATGCATGCATTCTATTTGATAGTGGACCAGAGAGAAGTTTCGTGAACCAAAAATTTGCTCAATTACTTAAGCAAAAATCATGAGCACTTAAAGAAACGTTCTGTGACAACCCGATATTTCAACTCTATGTAACGACCTAAAAAGTCAAGTATTGTAACCACTTTTGTTATAATGAAATTAACTTTGAAAATAAAATGTCCAAAATCTCTAATTAAATTACCTACTATGTTAGATGTCATTAAACCGTGATCGTACGTAAAAAGAACGTCAAAATCTGACTTCGTATAAGGAAGTTATGAATTTTTCCAAGTTCGGTTTAGCAACGGGCAGCTAAAAACTCGAAACGGAGATCGAGCGACTTTTGGCCGGAATAACCTAAATGAGAATCGAAGGTCTCGACAATGGTTTTTCAACGGTAAAAAGTCTGGCAAGATCAGACGTCAGATAATGAAGTTATGAATTTCTAACGAATTTTTCTTACGGCGACCTTTTAAAAATAAATAATAAAAATAATTTCAAAATTTGCCGACGTAATCTAAACGAAAGTTGTAGAGTATAGTCTCACCTACGCGTGGATATAAAGAACGTCGAAAATGGAGTTCGTATGAAGAAGATATGAAGTTTTGACGTTTATTAAATATTAAAAATATAATTTTTATATTTAATTTCGGTATTATCCGAACGGTGAGTCACAGGCCGATCCGAGTTACGCCCAGCGTACTCGAGGCCTAGGCCTCGGATTGTCTACGTCGCCCCTATGCGAGGCTATGCCCTGTCCCATCCGAAGTCCGAGGCAGTCGAGGATGCGGTCACGCATGACGCACGAGTACGCCCAGCGTACTGAGGCGGTTCCCACTCCCTCTAAAAGGGATGCGAGGGTTCCGAAGAAAAGGGCAAATTCCTCTCATCATTCTTGTGTTTTTGCCTCGTTTTTCGTGCACGTGCTATCCTGAAGTACCGGTTTCCTTGCTCAAGTCCTGAAAGGTCGTTTGTGCTCCCGAGATTCCCGAGAATCCCGAGAAAATCTGCTTTCTCGAGTCGAAATTCTGCTCGGTTTTCATATCGCCTTCTTCGATCTTTCAAGTGAGTTCATACCCCTATAATCCACACTTTTAAATCTTTGTAAATACTTTTATATGTTTTTAAGGGGGGAATACAAGTAAAAACACTCGATTATTATCGTGTGTTATATAAAGTTTCATTATATGCTTTTTATCAATGGAATCATATGTGATTTATAACTAGTATAGAGAAACTTTCATATGCAAAATATACCACGATAACATCTTATCTTTTGAAATAAGAAATGATTTATGTATTTATGTAAATCAAACACTATGCTTATACTGTATGTATATGTGTCCGTTTGTTTGGCACTACAAAAATTATACTTTTCATAACAATTGAGCATTTCACTAGGGATTACTATACAAACGAAACGCACTTTTAGAAAACTATAATAGGTATAGTTTTACGAGAACACTATGAACTTTTTACATACTAGAAACACTATTTCAAGAAGTTACTTTCACATACAAGAACAAACGAACATTTTCACACGTAACTCTGTTTTATACTAAGTTTTGTGAGACATTAAACTTCACGTACATTCGAGTACACATTTCAAGTCGTGTATTATTTACCAGAATCCCTTGGAGGGGGAGCATGGTGTTTGTGTATAGATCTATACGGGATTGACAATCACGCGCCCTGACTGTTAGCTACAGTACACCATTTGGGGTGACAAACACCCGAACATTCCAACACCTGAAGAACGTTGTGTATAGGCATTTCTAGTCAATAGCATGGTTATAAAACTCACATAGAGTATTAAAAACACATTGATTTACGGGTTTTTCAGACGTATTGGAGATTTCATACGTACATAGATTAACTACTTTAGGCATGAAAAACCTAATTGTGATACAAATTTTGGAACTTCTAAACCACTACCCACATATAGGAAAACATAAATTTTCTAGAAACAAACATTGGTCTTGATTTAAGGCTACATTTATACCAGTAGAAAATATGGGATTTTTCTAGGAACCAACGATCAAAAACAAACCATTTCAATTTAGTTCATGCAACATTTTCATTTGATACTTATGAAACTCACCAGCTTAAATGTTGATCTACTCTTTCAAAACTACTTGTATGTCCCAGGGACTCAGTAATTGCAGGTACCAAACAGTTTTTTTTTTTTTTTTTTTTTTTTTTTTTTTTTTTTTTTTTTTTAAGAAGGAACGTTGTGGCGCCAGTTTAAATTCATATTTTTGGCATGATATTGTAATTGGTTTTGAACGTGTACTCTTTTAACAATGTAAACTTTCAATTATAGTTGTCTTGCTTTCTTTACTATGTATTCATTTGTTACGTTACCACATGAAGTCATCCCCCCCGAACGTTTCCGCCGTTCCGGTTTGGGGGTGTGACAGATTGGTATCAGAGCAATGTTTATAGTGAACTAAGTATATCGAACCTCATAAGATATACAAACTATAAATGCTTAGGGACTCAAAGTCTCTGACAAAACGTTTTTTTTTACACCTAAAAACTTGTTTCATTAAATAGATTGTTTTGGGTCATAAAAATACAAAATACATGCATACAACAATATATTTTCTTGGTTAGAGCTATACATAAAGTATTAAGATGAGTTGGACACTACGAGTAGTTCTCGATATATGTAATCGAATTTGGGACGAATATAGTCTGATCAACTATATTTATCTGAGATTGGACCAACGTATGTCGAGGAATGATCGTAGTGAGCAACAAGTCAAAACTTACCAAAATAGACACTAGTACCAAATGTACAATTTAAATTCTATAGGAGTATTTGGTGCATAAAGTAGATTAATTGACATGTTTAATGTTACATGTTTTCAAGTTTTGTTCAAATCTTATAACCCTATTATCGTATAGTCAAATGGCTGGATTTCACCCACAAGGGGACCCCTACTACCTGAACCAGGGAAATGGAGGATGGGTAGAGGAGGTTCCTGAAGAGGATGAAGAACCTATCGAGTTGGAAGAAGGGGATGACTCCGGTACGGACTCAGAACCAGAAATAGTCGATCCTCCATCCATTAAGAGGAACTTCCAGGGACCGACTCCCGTTTGGGGAAGTCACTTCCAGCATTTGAGCCATCAACATGGGATACGCTCTCCCTACGGTATGTGTTGGAACTTCTACGACATCAGGGATGGAGGTTCAGCCGACCGAGCACTTCCGGTCATGGTAGGTAAACTGGCCAACCAGTCCTATCAATCGGAGGTCCAATCAAATCGAATCTGCGAAGTCAATGTGGAAGTACAAGTTCACACGACCGACATCCGTCGACTGGATATGTTGCAGGATGACACCCATCTCCGCGCCGACGCATTCCAAGCACAAATGATTGCAGCCCTCGCAAAGTTGAGGGATCAACAAGCCGCCTTCGATAGGCGTCTTATGGCATCAAAGCAATCGGATGCGGAGTCAAGCTCCAAGCGCAACACACATCGCAAGTAGTACTTGCGAAAACCCCAAATTTTGTTATAAGTTAGGACCTCGGCTAAAAGTTTTTATTTTCTTAAACCTTGTAACCGGAGACCCTTTTAGGGGTCAAATTTTCGTGATCGTTGTATCATCTATTATATTAATATAATTGGCACGCTATTATTACTACGTTGAGTATCTCGTTCAATCTTTAAAATATTATGGAAAAACCATACGCTTGGTTCATATATTCGGATTTACGAATAACTTTCATTCTTTAATCTTTGAGACTCATACTATCATCTGTTGTTGAACTATAGCGATTTAGTTCATGAGACACATTCATTTCATATACTATGGAATTCTTACCCTTGTCTTTTCAATCTATAGTTGAAGGATGCCTCCGCATAGAAATCCGAGACGAAACAACGGTGGGGAAGCACCGATACCACCACCACCACCACCTCCTCAATTTGATGTTGTCATGTTCCAAGCAGCAATCACCGCAGCTGTGGCGGCTGCCATGTCACAGATCAATACCCCTGTTACTACTGGTTCAGGAATTGGCACACATCCTTCCAACCATGGCGATAGTCATGGGCAACCCCGAGAGTGCACCTATAAAGACTTTACGAATGCTAAACCCTGGATGGTTAATGGGACAGGTGGTGTGATGATTTTGAGGTAGTGGATTGAAAGTACATAATCAGTCTTTGAAATATGCTCCTATCCCGAGCACAGCAAAGTCAACTTTGCAACTTACACACTTACTAATAGAGCTTTAACTTGGTGGAATGGCCACATTAAGGTACTTACTCTGGTAGTGGCGAATTCAATAAGCTGGGAGAGCTTAAAAATCATGCTGATGAGAGAGTACTGTCCACGAGGAGAGATTCAAAAACTTGAGCACGAACTCTAGACTCTTGGAATGATTGGTACCGACATAACACCTTATACCAACAGGTTCTGCAATCTGGCAATCCTTTGCCCAGATATGATTGCTCCAGAGAGAAAGAAAATAGAGAGATACATTTGGGGGCTGTCGCCCCAAATTTAGTCAAGCGTGTTAGCTTCAAAACCTGACACTTTTGAAAGTGCCAAAGAGCTGGCACAATCACTTATTGATCACGAAAGTTATCATAACTCAACAATTTCTACACCAGAACCAAAAAAGGGAAACAACAACAACAAAACAAGAAGAGAGGATGGAATAAGGGGAAGGGTGGGTCTTCCCAAGAATCCTCGAAGAAAGAACAACTAGTTACAGTGAATGCTGCTACTGTACCTACTACCGTTCCTACAAATCTCTACCCAACAAATCCTTATGTGGGCAACCTTCCAAAGTGCACCAAATGCAATTACCACCACAATGGACCTTGTCGGGAAATGCAGTGCTCCAACTGCAACAGAAAGGAACACACTGTCCGTTTCTGCAAGGCCCCCGTAAAGCCGATCACTCAAGTTCCTAATGATGGTGTAGGCCAAGCTTGCTACGGTTCTGGCGAGGTGGGCCACTACAAAAGAAACTGCCCGAAGGCAGCGAATACCAGCGGAGTGGGACGAGTTTTGGCTATTGGTCACGAAGAAGCCGTAGCTGATCCTATAGTAGTTGTTGGTACGTTTCTTCTCGATAATTCATATGCATGCATACTATTCGATAGTGGAGCAGAGAGAAGCTTCGTGAGCCAAAACTTTATTCACTTACTTAAACATAAACCTACCATGTTAGAAGAATCATTCACTGTAGAAATGGCAAATGGAAAAACGGAAAACACTAACTGCATATACATGAGTTGTACATTAACTTTAGACGATCACTCTTTCCCAATCAACCTCATGCCAGTCCAAATTAAAAGTTTCGACGTCATAGTTGGCATGGATCGACTATGTCTTCTTCGCACCGACATCATGTGCTTTGAAAAAGCAGTTCCTCGTAATCTCCCTAACGATGAAACATTAGTGATTTACGGCGACAAATCACGTACAAACCTTCGCATCATTTCGTGCATCCAAGCTTGAAAGTGTTTACGGAAGGATTATCATGCATTCCTTGCACACATCGTTGATACGAGTCAGGAAGTAAAGGATATTAAGAGCATTCCAGAAGTACACGATTTCCCCGATATCTTTCCAGAAGAATTACCAGGATTACCACCACAACGCTAAGTCGAGTTCAGAATCGACTTAGTTCCACGGGCTACCCCAATAGCAAAATCTCCTTATCTTCTGGCACCAGCAGAGATGCAAGAACTTTCCAGTTAGCTTAACGAACTCCACCAAAAAGGATTCATTAGACCAAGCTTCTCACCTTGGGGAGCACCGGTATTGTTTGTAAAGAAGAAAGACGGATCGTTTCGTATGTGCATTGACTACAGAGAGCTGAACAAACTTACTATCAAAAATCGTTACCCTCTATCCCGCATTGACGACCTATTTGATCAACTTTAAGGAGAGAACTACTTCTCGAAGATAGATCTACGATCCGGATATCACCAATTACGAGTGCTAGAGGAAGATATTCCCAAGACAGCCTTCCGAACCCGTTATGGACACTACGAATTTGTAGTAATGCCGTTCGGATTAACCAACGCACTAGCGGTATTCATGGACCTAATGAATAGAGTGTGTCGTCCTTACTTGGATCAGTTCATCATCGTCTTCATTGATGATATACTTATCTACTCCCGAAGTAAGGAAGAACATAGTTAGCACCTATGAAGAGTCTTAGAAACACTACGATCGGAGAAGCTCTATGCGAAGTTCTCTAAATGCGAATTTTGGATTTGAAGAGTCGAATTTTTGGGCCACATTGTTAGCAAAAAAGGGATACATGTGGACCCCTCCAAAATTAAGGCCATTGAGAACCGGTCGGCACCGAAGACACCTACATAGATTCGTCAATTGCTAGGTCTAGCTGGCTACTATCGCAGATTCATAAAGAACTTCTCTAGCATTGCGAAAACTCTTACTACAATAACCCGAAAAGGCGTGGCCTTTGACTGGGAAGCAAAACAAGAGATGGCATTCCAAACACTGAAACAGGCCTTGTACACCGCACCGATACTATCCCTCCCCGAAGGGATAGAAGACTTCGTAGTATGGAGGAGCATGGTCAACATCAGCAACAAGTCCTCGAAACATTATGTTCGGAGAAACTCTACGCGAAGTTCTCGAAATGCGAATTTTGGATTCGACGAGTCGAATTTTTAGGGCACGTGGTTAGCAAAGAGGGAATACACGTGGACCCTTCCAAAATCAAGGCCATTGAGAACTGGTCAGCACCGAAGATGCCTATAGAAATTCATCAATTTCTAGGCCTCACTGGCTACTACCGCAGGTTCATTCAGAACTTCTCCCGCATAGTGAAACCTCTTACAACATTGACCCAGAAGGGCGTGGCCTTTGACTGGGAAGAGAAGCAAGAGAGAGCGTTCCAAATGCTCAAACGAGCCTTGTGCACTGCACCAGTACTATCCCTCCTTGAAGGGATAGAAGACTTCATAGTCTATTGCGATGCATCGAATCAAGGACTCGGATGTGTTCTGATGCAACGAGGTAAGGTCATCACCTATGCCTCGAGACAGCTGAAGACACATGAGGTCAACTACACGACCCACGATCTTGAACTAGGAGCAGTTGTGTTTGCCCTGAAGATCTGGAGACATTACCTCTATGGTACGAAGAGCACTATCTTTACAGACCACAAAAGTCTGCAACATATTTTCAACCAGAAGGAGCTCAACATGAGACAACGACGGTGGGTCGAGCTACTCAGTGACTACGAATGCGAAATTCGTTATCATCCGGGTAAAGCCAATGTAGTAGCTGACGCCCTAAGTCGGAAAGAATATTCTGGTCGTAGAGTCAAATCATTGACTATGACTATCCATTCGTAATTGTCCACACAAATTAAGGCGGCTCAGCTTGATGCTTTGAAGCCTAAAAATGTGGCGGGTGAATCCCTAAGAGGGATGGATAAGAACTTGGTGGTTAAGGGTGGCGGAGCTTATTATTTCATGGACCGGATTTGGACCCCGAACCTAGGTGGTTTCAGAGACTTGGTCATGAACGAGGCACACAACACTCGTTATTCCGTGCACCCAGGTTTAGATAAGATGTATCTAGATCTTAAAAAGCTATACTGGTGGCCTAACATGAAAGCAGAAATTACTACCTTCGTGAGTAAATGCCTTACTTGCGCCAATGTCAAGGTCGAATACCAGAAACCCTCCGATCTACTACAACAGCCAGAGATACCGGAATGGAAGTGGGTGCGGATTACTATGGATTTCATAACCAAGTTGCCCAAGACAACGGGTGGACTTGATACCATATGGGTCATCATCGATAGATTGACCAAGTCTGCACATTTCCTACCGATCAAAGAAACAAACAAGATGGAGAAGCTTACAAGAACTTACATTAGGGAGATTGTACGATTGCACGGTGTTCCCTTATCCATTATCTCAGACAGAGATAGTAGATTCACTTCGAGGTTCTGGCAGTCGCTACAAAGTTCCTTAGGAACTAGGCTGGACATGAGTACAGCCTACCATCCACAAACAGACGGACAAAGTGAGAGAACTATCCAAACCTTGGAAGATATGTTGCGAGCCTATGTGATCGACTTTGGGAAAGCATGGGATACTCATTTAACCCTTGTCGAATTTTACTACAACAATAGTTATCACACGAGCATAAAGGCTGCTCCATTCGAGGCCCTCGATGGCCGAAAGTGCAGATCCCCTCTGTGCTGGGCTGAGGTGGGTGATACCCAGTTAGCTAAAGGACAAGTTCCTAACAACACTCTCACAGGTCCGGAGATCATACGGGAAATGACGGAGAAGATCGTTCAGATCTGTGAACGATTGAAAGCCTCCAAAGAATGACAGAAAAGCTACGCTGATAAACGTAGGAAACCATTGGAATTCCAGTTAGGTGACCGTGTTCTATTGAAGGTCTCACCATGGAAGGGATTGATACACTTCGGAAAGCGTGGAAAGCTAAATCCAAGGTACATCAGGCCTTTCGAGATTCTCGCAAGAATCGACCCTGTAGCTTACAAACTTAACTTACCGCGCGAACTCAGTAATGTACATTCTACCTTCCATGTATCGAACTTGAAAAAGTGTCTGTCCGACGAGACTCTTGTAATCCCACTCGATGAGATCGAGATCAACGAGAGCCTCAACTACATGGAAGAACCAGTAGAGATCATGGACCGAGAGGTCAAGCAAACGAAACAAAGCCGTATCCCGATAGTAAAGGTTCGTTGGAACGCCAAGCGGGGATCTGAATTCACTTGGGAGTGAGAGGATCAGATGAAACTGAAATATCCTCATCTTTTTACTTAGTTATTTGTAAATACTTTATTTGCTTAGACTTTAATTTCGGGACGAAATTCCCTTTAACAGGGGGATGATGTGACAACTCGAAATTTTCATTCGGTCAAACCCTAAAAGTCAATCACTTCATATTATAAGTCAATTTCAGTTCTATTTGTTTTTAACAAATTTAAAGTTCGTTTGACTATTATAATAATTATTCTTTAAATGAACGGGTGAAAGAATGTGTCGTCTCGGGTCTTGAAATTTCTAAACCGCGAATACTACGTAGCTTAGAAGTTCACGGCCAAAATTTAATGTTTGGGCCGTAAACTACCCCCAAAAACGTAAACTCATGCTTAAGCATGAGTTTACTCCCCAAATTACCACACTTCTCATTATCACCCTAAAGAGTAAACTCCAAACTCTCTCAAGTATCATCCCGGTTTTCGCCCGATTTTCCCGAAAACGTAAGTGTTTCTCGGCTTGATTAGTTGATATAACATAACATCTAGTGATTATACATCCTTTAATCCATCCATTTATGTCTTTTGACTAATTTTACAAAACACCAAGAACACACACTAGTGTTCCTGGACTTTTAGTTCATTTCAAGCTTCCACAAAGTAAGTACTTCTATCCTAGAGTCATTTAAAGCTTGATATACATATTAATATCAAGGAAAATTCCCAAGAACACCAAGAACAAGGTGTTCACGGTTTTGGGAGGCTTCCAAAACCGTAAACACCAAATATAGTGCCAAAGAGTGCTTTAGGGTATCTAGGTGCTTCACAATGCCTTCGGGACTTGTCTAGATCCATCCTTGATGTGTTTATCACCTAAAAGAACAAGAAAACAATCATTTTTATGTGTTTACGGTTTGGGGATCTCCCAAAACCGTAAACACCCCAAAAGGTGTTTAAATGTCCCATATTTGCTCTTAATGCCTAGAATCTAACCTAGACTATTACCATGATGAGCTAAGGACTTGAAAACACCAAAATACCTAAGTCCATGAGAGTTTAAGGTAGTAAACTCATGGAGAAATGGTCCATAGACCATAAACTCCATTTAGGAGTGTTTTGATGCCATACAACACTTCCTAAGGCTTAAATATGAAGTAGGAATGCTTGGATTGGCTTAGAAAGCTTCAAACATCAAATGGTCACAAAAGGAGTGAGCTTACGACCGTAAACCCTTTTGCTGGTGACCATAAAACCATAAACTCCTTAAAGGAGTGTTCCTTGAACCCCAAGCACACTAGCCTTTCCCTACAACACTTGGTTGCAACCCTTGTGATCTTTAACACTTGAAACAAAGTGTTATCATGTGCTAGAGTGTCTTAACTTATATTATTAGAGATAAAGTGCCTAATTAGTATATATATATATATATATATATATATATATATATATATATATATATATATATATATATAGATTGTATGATAACTAGGCTCGTTGTGTGTGTACAAGTCTCCACTTGTCACCTTGCATCGTATCCGACACTTCAATCCAATCCACTCACTACAGTTGAGTTCATACCTCTAGACTAACCTTTTAAATGTTTTCAAATTTTTATTAATACTTTTATGGGGGGGGGGGGGATACAAGTAATGTGATGATAGTTATTATCTCAATCACATGTGATTAATAAATATCGGCAAGTGAATCTCTTACTTTCAAACTGTTTTACTTCAAATTGTCTTAAATAATCTTTTAAATATTAAATGCTTTTTTGAAAATTCTTTTCTAGAAATTGCATGTCTATGTATGTATAGTTATATAAGCAATGTTTAAAAGGCTTGGGAAGGCCTGCCCGCCCTATTTCCTTTTCGCCCTTGAGATGTGGTCTGGTGGGATATCGGGTACCCGTCCGGAGGTCGTTTAAATATTAGTTATATATCATTTGTACATATATATTGATAAAGGTTCTTCTAGTTCATCCAGTATCCTTGGGTAGCAAGGGTATACTTTCATGTTCATACGTACCAGTTACATCACTAGTAAGTTACCATAGGGGTAGCACAGGAGGATACTAATACTATTATTAGAACAATGAAACATACAATGAGTGAGTTCATTCATGAGTCAGTTTGAGTAGTATACACAATACATTACTATACATGATAGATAAAGAGATAACATACATTACAGCTAGTACACACAGTACATTACTATACATGCTAGATAGAGAGAACATACATTACAGCTAGCACACGCAGAACATTTCAGTACATACAGGATAGACAGAGAAAGATTACACTTTCAGTTAGCACATTCATTACATATATATTCATGCAGTTATGTGAACCATTGAACGGGTCATGGCACTTCCTGCCATGACCCCTCTTGTATCCCGAATCTCCTTAATTGGGGAGTGTATGAGTTTGCGTATAGATTTATACTGGATTGACTATCCTACACCTTGCTTCTCGCTACAGTGGGACTTGCAAGTCTACGGGTGCCAAATGTCATTTCTTACGGCGTCTTACATCGTCATTTTACTAGAGTCAGTAGCAGGATACAAGTTGATCACATGTTACTTGGAACACCTTTTGTTTTTAGGTAGTTAGTACCACGGTAGTCACTTATTACAAATACTACAGTATGATAATATTTTCCCATTACATTCACTTCGTGAATATTCACACGATGCACGGTAATGTAGTAACTATATTTTTGGTTAATGATAGTAAGAATTGGAAAACACACACACTCTAACAAGAGACATACACATAGACACGAGATGCCTTGGTAGAAGGCTACAGTTAGTAGGAAACATAGGGTTTTCTAGGAGAGTTCAAACATTATACAAACATTTATACAAAACATTGTACAAAACATCTTACAAACATTTTCATACAAATGCAGACATTAATATACTTATGATCTCACCAGCATTAAGCTGATACTTGCTTTCAAAATAACTTGTATTCTCAGGTCACCACTACATAGGTACAGGTGCCAGGCTTTTGAGAAGATGGAGTTCGTTCAAGACTCATCTTGTATTTTGATATGTATATTTTTGGTGTCTATAACTTAGACAGAACACACATGTATGAAATTATATTATTAATGCAATGGATGATGTTGTTGCTTGTTTACTACTATTCATTGTTGTGATACTGTACATGACGTCCTCCGCCCCAGAATGTTTCCGCCATTTACGATTTTGGGGTGTGACAATAGTGAACTAAGTATATGAAAACCAATTTTTGATATACAACTATGAACACAACTGAGCAAAACACTCTGATTTAGAGTAGTACTTTATTTTTTTTAAATTTATAAAGTATACATGCATTAACTTCATACTAGAGCCGATATCATAATAAAGACGATAGAGAAGTATTATAGACAAGTTGTGCAGTGCAGATATGCCTTGGAACATGTGATCGGAACTTGGATGGATATAGCCTGATCAACTATATTTGTCCAAGAGCCGACTAACATGTGCCAAGGAGTAGCTGTAGTGGACAACAATTTTAAAACTTACCAAGAACATAACTTTTTAGAACCAAACAATACACTTAGAATACTATAGGAGTATTTTATCTGATAGTTTAAACCTCGATTTGCCAAATTTTATGGATTAGCGTTAGGCAATTTTCATATCTCTATTCTCGTATAGACACAATGGTCGGATTCCATATCCAGGGAGACCCCTACTATCTAAATCAAGGTAACGGTGGTTGGTTAGAAGAAGATCCGGAAGAAGACCCAGCGGGGGTTGAAGAGGAAGAAGAACCCATGGAGGAGGAAAAGGAAGAGGCTGACGGAATAGACTCGGAGCCGAAAGTAATCAATCCACCAGTTACCCGACCCCCTGCAATTAGAATGGGTTATCAGGGACCCACTCCTGTCTGGGGAAACCATATCCACCATTGGAGCCAATAATAAGGCTGACACGCTCCCTTCGGCATGTGTCGGGACTTCTACGATGTCAGTGGTGGGAGTTCAGCCGATCGAGCACTTCCTGTCCTCGTGGGCAAGATAGCCAACCAAACTAGCAATCGGGAGTCCAAGCAGTCTGAATTCGGGAGATCAATGCTGATGTTCAGGGTAACGCATCTGATATCCATCGCCTGGACGATCTACACGAGGATACCCAACTCCACACTAGGGCACTTCAAAGCCAAATAGAGGCAACACTTGAGGAGATAAGAGAAATGAAGGAACAACAGGCGATCTTTGAAAGGCACCTAATGGGAGCCAAACAAGAAGACGCGAAGTCTAGTGCCAAGCGCAACATGCATCGCAAGTAGGACTTGCATGACTCCCAAAATTTTGTTATAGATTAGGAACTCGGATAAAGTTTTTTCTTTCCTTAACCTTGTAATCGGAGACCTTTAGATAGGTCAAATTTTCCTAACCACAAGGATGTAACGTGCCATATGTTTAATATATACGAAGTATTTCCTTTAATAAACACTTTACATACCCCTTAAATTCATAAGTTTATTTGTTATATAATCTCTCTTTGTGAATCGAACTCAAAAACCTTGTTTAAGGATAAACCAAATTTCTGATATAACTAACTCCCTCATGCGCAACTTCCAATTATCAAAGACTTAGTTAGTGTTTGTTTTTTGTCTGCAGATCTGCGAGACGTCTTCTGTCTGCGTCACGCAGACCACGCACAGACATTAGTCTTCGCAGACTGTTTGTTTTTTGAAGACTACAGACCTAAAAATGTCTGCGCGCCCTCTTCTTGGCGCAGATGTGGACCAGAGTCTTCTAACATCTACAGTCATCTTCTAGCTTAAAAAAACATATATATCTTTATTTTTTTTAAGTTTTTTTTTTAATTTATATTTTTTCCAACTTTATTAATGATAAACAATATGAAAAAAAAATACAAAACTTAAAAAAAAACATTTGACGATACAAACATGATATTTTTAACAAATTTATAAATAAAAATTTATTATAATAATAGTCGTTGAAGTTGTTTATATAAATATGAAAAAAAATCATAATATATTCTTATATTTTTTTGCCAAAATTTTGTAAAACTTTATTTAATAGAGTATCATCAATTTCTCGAGAAAATATTTATCGTACGTTTTTAATAGATTTATTTGAAAAAATCGAAGTTTATTTCCATCTATTTATGTATCAAATTCTTTGATCACTAATTACAATGTTTAGTTATAACTTTGCAATCAAAGATGTTGGTTTTTATCAAATATGTATATGAATTAATACCATTTTTATTTTTATTTTTTATATAATAATACATAAAAGTTGATCTAGATTCGTTATATATTTATAATAAAGTCGTAAAAATATATAAAAAATTCGCTTTGAAGTTTTAAAAAATCAGTTTATTTAGATTTCAGTTTATTTTAATAGCCCGCAGATGTTAAAAAAACAAACAGTCTTCTTTTTTCGGACTGCAGACGTTTGGTCCACCTCTTCTACTGCAGAGGTCTACAGATGTGATCCGCAGACTGCAGACATTTTGCCTTAGAAAAAACAAACAGCACCTTATAGTCTTCAATTTTTTTTAACAGAACGATGCCTCCTCGTAGATCAGCATGCAGAAACACAATCCCAACACCTGAAACCTTAAACGAAACATTTATAGTGGAAATGACAAACGGTAAAACTGAAGGCTCTAAAGAAATATTCTTAAACTGTACCCTTTCGCTAAACAACAAGTCTTTCCCAGGCAACCTCATACCAGTCTCAAGAAAAAGTTTCGACTTCATCATAGGCATGGACTGGCTATTTTCTTGTTGTGCGGATATCTTATGTTACGAAAAGGCCATTCGCCTTAATCTTCCAAATGGCGAAACCCATATGATATATGGTGATAAACCCAGTACCCCTCTTTGTATTATATCTTGTATTAAGGCCCAGAAGTATTTGCGCAAGGAGTACCATGCGTTTTGGGCACATGTAGTAGATGTGAAGCGAGAAGTTGAAGACATTAAGAATGTGCCGAATGTATGTGATTTTCCTGATGTATTCCCTGAGGGTCTTCCAGGAATACCACGTACAAGACAAGTAGAGTTCAGAATTGACCTAATCCCTGGAGCCACACCAGTAGCCAAAGCACCGTATCGATTAGCCCCAATGGAAATGCAGGAACTATCCAGCCAATTAAATGAACTACTCAACAAGGGATTCATCAGATCGAGCTTCTCGCCTTAGGGAGTGCTAGTTTTGTTCGTGAAAAAGAAGGATGGATCATTCAGGATGTGTATCGATTACCGGGAACTCAACAAACTCACCATCAAGAACCGTTATCCCTACCCCGAATCGATAATTTGTTTGACCAACTCCAAGGAGCAAAATACTTCTCCAAGATCAACCTAAGATCGGGATATCACTAACACAGGTCCTGGAAAATGATATTCCCAAGACGGCCTTCTGAACAAGATACTGTAACTATGAATTTGTGGTAATGCCGTTCAGATTAACCAACTCCCCCGCTGTATTCGTGGGGTTATTCCTGGACAAATTTGTGATTGTATTCATAGATGACATACTCATTTATTCAAGGAGAAGAGAAGAGCATGGCCAACACCTGAGACAAGTCTTAGAAACATTACGAGCTGAGAAGCTTTATGCAAAGTTCTCAAAATGCAATTTCTGGATTAGGAAGGTGGACTTTCTAGGTCACGTGGTCAGAAAAGAGGTAATCCACATGGACCCTTCTAAGATAAAGGCTATCAAGAACTGGGCTGCACCTACAACACCTACCGAGATTCGCCAATTCCTAGGCCTCGCTGGCTATTACCGCAGGTTCATACAAAACTTCTTCAGCATTGCCAAACCTCTTACCTCCCTGACTCATAAGGGTGTAGCCTATAAATGGGGAGAAAAACAAGATGCAACATTTTAGACATTGAGGCAAGCCATGTGCAGTGCACCCATTTTGTCTCTTCCATAGGGGACATAAGACTTCATAGTATATTGCGATGCTTCCAATCAAGGATTGGGATGTGTGTTAATGCAGCGAGGTAAGGTTATTGCCTACGCCTCTCGACAACTGAAAACTCACGAACTCAACTACACCACCCACGACTTGGAACTGGGAGCGGTAGTGTTCGCTCTAAAGATCTGGAGACACTACGTATACCGTACGAAGTGTACTATATTCACAAAATACAAAAGCCTTCAACACATATTTGAACATGAGGAGTTAAATATGAGGCAACGATGTTGGGTTGAGCTACTCAATGACTACAAATGAGAAATTCGTTATCATCCGGGAAAAGCCATTATGGTGGCAGATGCTCTCAGTCGTAAGGAGTACTCTAGAAGGAGAGTGAAATTATTAACCATGACAATCCATTCACACCTGTCAAAGCAAATCAAGGAGGCTCAACTGGAAGCCTTGAAACCAAAAAACATGATGGGTGAAGCACTTAAAGGGATAGACAAAAATCTGGAGATCAAGGGTGACGAAGTACGCTACCTCATGAACCGAATCTAGACATCGAAGTTCGGTGGGTTCAGAGATATGGTTATGGAAAAAGCACACAAGACCCCATACTCCGTGCACCCAGGTTCAGATAAAATGTATATGGATCTCAAACAACTCTACTGGTGGCCAACTATGAAAGCAAAAATTGCTACCTATGTAGGCAAGTGCCTGACTTGCGCTAAAATCGAAGTAGAGCATCAGATGACCTCAGGTCTACTCCATCAACCCAAAATACCCGAATGGAAGTGGGAGCAGATTTCCATGGACTTCATAACCAAGCTACCCAAAACTCAGGATGGTCACGATACCATTTGGGTGATCGTTGACAGGTTAACCAAATTTGATCACTTCTTACCAATCAAAGAAACCGATAAGATGGAGAAACTAACACGAAACTACATCCGAGAAATTGTACGACTTCATGGAGTATCGAAATCCATCATCTCATACAGAGACAACATATTCACCTCAAGGTTGTGGCAAACACTACAAAAGGCTTTGGGTACAAGGCTAGACATGAGTATGGCCTATCACCCTCAAACTGACGGACAAAGTGAGAGAACAATCCAAACTCTGGAGGACATGTTACGAGCATGTGTTATTAACTTCGGAAAAAGGTGGGGCATTCACCTACCATCAGTCGAGTTTTCCTATAATAACAATTATCATACTAGCATCAAGATTGCTCCTTTCGAAGCCCTTTACAGCTGCAAGTGAAGATCACCCCTTTGCTGGGTAGAAGTGGGCGACACACAGTTAGCAAAAGGTCTAGTCCCTGATAGTACTCTCACTGGTTCGGAAATTATTCGGGAAACAACTGAAAAGATTGTTTAAATTAGGGAACGACTGAAAGCCTTGAGAGATAGACAAAAGAGCTATGTTGACAAAAGATGAAAACCCTTGGAATTTCAGGTTGGTGACCGCGTGTTACTGAAGGTCTCACCCTGGAAAGGCATGATACGCTTCGGGAAGCATGGAAAACTAAACCCAACGTACATTGGACCTTTCGAAATAATAGCAAGAATTAGTCTGGTAGCTTACAGACTTCAACTCCCAATCGAGCTTAACAAAGTACATCCAGTGTTTCACGTATCTAACCTCAAGAAGTGTCTATCCGACGAAACTATAGTAATTCCGCTCGATGAAATGGAGCTTAAAGAAAATCTTAACTTTGTGGAAGAACCCGTCGAGATCATGGATAGGAAAATCAAACGAACTAAATAGAGTCGCATACCGATAGTGAAGGTACACTGGAATGCTAAGCGAGGACCTGAATTCACTTGGGAGCGAGAAGATCAGATGCAACAAAAATACCCGCATCTCTTCCCTAGTCCATAAACACTTATCTTGTAAATTAATTTCAGGACGAAATTCCCTCTAACAGGGGGATGATGTAACAACTCGTTATTTCAGATCAATGTAACGACTTAAAAGTCAACTTTTGTAATCTCTTTTATGAATTAATAAAAGTAGCATAAAAAATGAAGTATTCAGAAAGCTCAGTTTCAGTATACCCAAAGGAAAATATTGTAATAAGGTTTCTAAAAATATAAAGAACAAAAAAATCCGAGTTATAACGAAGAAGTTATGACCATTTAAAAATTTGTAGCAATACTGGTAAAACGTTAAGAAACGTAAAATGAGAAGTTTCAATAAAATACTTGAAGAGTATTAAACTCTAAGATCGATTAGATCTTTCAATAGGTTAAACAATGATTAACAAACAAACAAGTTAAACATGACAAGAAACACAATGTAGAATCAAGATGTGCTTAATGATTCAAATGTAGTCACACCTCAATAGAGCTCGACTAAGAACTTCCACTGTAGAGGCGTGCTAGGGTTACGTACAATGAAGGAAAATGATCAAAAGCCTTAATTACAAAGATGCATGCATGCACCTTAAATACTAAAACCCTAGAAGAAATAAACTCACGGTTTGGACAGGCCCAAACCGGAATACAAAAGTACTAATTGGACTGAGCCCAAGATGCAACACTTCGGGTCTCAACAATCTCCCCCTTTACGTCATTGGAGCAAGATTTCCACTTCGGTGGTAGTGTAGTGGTCCGTTTTACAACTTTGAACAGTCTTGGAATGATGGCCAAAAGTGTTTGTCTGAAGACCATATACCAACTCAACATATCATAAAATAACTTCTTATCCTATTCACTGTTCTTATCACATCCATGAATAATCTCAAGAATATGAGTTAAACAGGAGTTGGAAAAGAGGTGCTTATCATCAAGAGTGAAGACACACTTCTTCCCTTCACGCCTAAGGAATAGAACAGTTTGGGTTTGAGGATCAATTTGTCCACGCACCATGGATTCAATTATGCTTGGTTTCCTAGTGGGTTTGACTGTTGGTTTCTTTCAAATGGCTTGGACAATCTCTTGATCCATCTTGGCAACTTCGTGAATGTAACAGACAAGCATTCTATTGATATGATCAATAATAGGTTGATATTCATTGGGATTGGACAAAAAAATCTTACTCAGAAGAATCCAATCATGTGGATTCAGATTGGGAAAATTATCAAGTGTAATGGAATGGGCCGAACCTGTTGGGTTTTGAGCAATCTAACACTTCCTAAGTGTGCATGCAACCCTAATAAACCTTGGATCTATGTTTGTCTAAATACATGCAAAATAATAATTTTTCCAAGGTTCATAACCTATCTAACATGGCATGGGGTACTTTTAAACATAAAAGAATTAGATGAGATTACATACCTTTTGATGATGAGTTTAATTCCTAAGGAGTTTGAGGGCCAAGCACCAATAGTGTGAATGCCTCAAATGGAATCACAAATCACCACAAACTCTTGGAAAACTTTGAGTGAGTGTATACACACTTATAAAATTGGCCACACACAAACACACATACTCTAGTTACACAAGTTTCACTAGTGGCTATTTCATGCAACATAAGCATGCTTATATAGTGTACATGATTAGGGTGAAACCCTAATAAACCATGACCTTTCCTTTTCCAAGGATCCATGGGTTAAAAGCTCCATGGATCATCCATGTACTTCCATACAAGCCTAGCCCATTAACAAATGAGTGTTAGCCCACACCATATAAAACCAATAGCCCACAATCTAATTAGTCTTCCTTTTAATCTCTAAACTAATTCATAATTAATTTAAGACTAAGACTAATTAAATAACATGACTTCATATTAATATATTATAACTTATAATATATTAATAATCATATATGTATAACTCTCATAAAATTATCCATAAATAGTTTGGATGAAATGCAACCCAAATGGACCATGCCGGGTCGGGTCAAGTATATACCAAATAAGTTATGGACTTAGACACCTTATCCAACAGACTCCCACTTGGATAAGTCTAATAACTGTATTTGCGTATGTTACTTCAGGAACCAACCAGCAATCGTAGCTCTCGAAAACTCTGTTGAACTATGAAGCGCCATTTTAGATAAGTGATCATATAATCCTCTGTTCTCATGATATCAGCCGGACAAATACATGGAACAACGTCGTAGTTATTGTCTAGCAGTTTGTTTCCCGATTTTCGATTTGTTTGACAAAGAACTTAATCGAACACATCAATTTAGTTCTGACCGGCCGGTACATAGGTCACAACAAAATCATCGAGGGGCCCAGATATTGCTTCTATTTCTAGAAGGAACAGATAAACTTCGACTCATATACTTGTTCTACTACTTGTTGAATTGTACACAAAGGCACGTTTTACAACATTAAGTTACTAATGCGTTTACGTGCAATCAATGCACAACCAACTCATAGGTAACAACTCATATCTCTAGGTTTGAAGATTTATATGATATTACTGTCTCATGATCACTTGAGATACATTCCATGAAGTGATACAAGTGAGCGTGGGTTTAATCCAATACTCATAACTTATGAGCACTCATGAATGTTGTAGCAACCATTGCTATGACTAAACCCATTTAGCCATCTACAAACTTGATTCATGATAGTCTTGATTCATACCTACTTCCAACATATGAACGACTGTGGAGTGTTTAAATAACTTAGTCATTCGGAAAGAATAACCTAGCTATTTTGGAAGTCAAAACATGCAAAGTGAAACACAATAATAATCGAATCCAATATGGTCTCAGAACCCTTTTGAATATAAATAGAACCACCTTTTATTTATCACCATATTGATTACACATTATTCGTTGTATAATGTTTCAAACAATCAACTTAAGACTTGAATAAAAAAAACAATAGTTGTCCCATGCACCTAGCATGTACACTTTGTTTTCTAAACAATAGTTATGCCATACTCCAAGTATGCACACTATGTTTGTCTATGATCCTTACATTGTGATGTAGATCAATTGAACATGATTCCAATGATACTCATTTCACAATCCCAAATCCTTATTGTAAATGTGAGAATCCCCGATTTCTATCATTTACCAAAAAAACTGTTAGATTTTAAACTTTTATGCAATGTTCCTCTTGTAATGATTATTCACAAAGTCACCAAAACCTTGTCCCCAGTCATTACAGAGTATTCCAAAGAAGGTCAACTTCTATGGAACGGAAGTCTCATATTCAAAGTACATTGCTTTGAACATCCTTCTTGCATTAAGGTTTTTTAATCTTACATAGATTGAATAACTTCCACCTATGGAGACATTTCTATAGTCCCATTTTGACTATCACTTCCGAACAAGAGTTACTTCTTTTCAGAACATGTCAATATGGTCCTGCCAAAATTAACACTATACTTCCAAATATCCCTGGGAAACCAATCTTTGGCAAACCTCAGATTGTCCTCGACAATTGCTTAATCACTTTAGTCATATCCAGTTCTAGACTTTTTCCTTCTAAATGCCCTGAGCATTTGGAAAATTTAGAAAGGATGAATATTATAGCACATGAAATCGGTCCTATATCCGAAGCATATGGGACACGATTCATGATGTCTCACATAAAGACATGATACTAGACCAGTCTTTTGCTACAATATTTTTTATTTGCCATGTTTTCAAAATTTAACTATGAAGAGGGATGCCGTAGTCAAAATTGAATTTTGAGAACGCAATATATATAGAATTTCCTTAAGTCGAACCATTCAGACATAAAATTCATATATATGTCCTTGACTAAAGATGATTAAAATCTTAATCTAAGCTTCTAGAACTGAAATGAAGTATAATTTTCTCTCCCTTAATTATAGCAAAACGACTTTTTCAACCCCTGCAACTTCACGAATTGAAACTTTTGTTTTTCTATAATTAACATTGCTAGCTTGCAATACTAATCATAATTATCATGCTCCCACTTACATGATGATTATTAGCATAACACTTATGCTCCCACTAGCTCTGACATATTTCCAGAAATCTGCCGGACTTCTGAAATTTAGATTCATACACCCTTTCTTAGATAGCTCACCTGTGTGTCTAAACAATTTTCAGAACTATGAAAAGGGATGCCGTAATCATAGTCTCAATTGCTTAGGCATTTGCCATTTCTCACAAGTCCATGTTAGTGTGCCGGTTAACCACACACGCTCCACTAACGACTTTTGAAAATGCAAATAACACAATTGATATCTACGTAAAATCTACTTAGTGAAAGCGTTTCCTCACCATCATTCTCATGAATCGGAGAGAAACCTTATGACACTTAGATTTTATGGTGTATGAGTTCCTATCCATGTTAATTTGTCAAAACCATAATCACAAGACAATGTTAGTGACAAATTCAAACTCATATGGATTGAACTTGTTCAATCTTAATTTCTTGTCACCTTGGTAGCACAAGGCCCACCAATGCTTCCAAGTTGAACTCTGATAACTCATATGCAAAATCAACTTATTTGAAGTAGGTACAGAAATAAGAATTATATCAACACGATAGGTTGCAAACCTTAAGTCATGTGCTAGTGATAAATTACAGGTTTTACTCTTGATTAAATCTTGAAACTCTTTCAGGATTTTGAAGGCTCCCACTGTCCCCTTGATATATAAGTTTCCCCAGTCAAGAACCATTCCTTGACAGAACAAATATTCAAGGGATAGTGCGGATTCTTATCAAGACTAACACTTCACACAATTGGTCTTAATTGGTCTTTGTCTCATCCAAGACATCACAACTTACCAATCTCAAATGTACAAGAGTAGAAAACATTTTACTGTTACATTTGACTAGTGTTAATAAATCTTCCTTTATGTCACTCAAGGTTACAATCTTGGAGTATGACTCTACGAATTGTTTTGGAACGAAGTATGACTCATCTTCTTGATTTTAACCAATCCAACAATTCATGACCTCTCTTCTTAGACATAACAATGCACTAAGATGTCCTTAGAGTATGAATTTGTGATATGGTTTCATAATCATTAAGATGATCATGAAATATGATACTAAAGTACTCTCCCATCTTTTCAGATTTGAGAAACTTTTATATTTCTGCCTAATTAGATTCTTCTCATTTGTTTTGTCATACATTGTAACCTTTCCAATGTTACAGAATTATACTTAACCTTATAAGTATAATCATATTTACTAATCTTTAGTAAATCATGACAAATCAATCTTTGTGGTGGACCTTGACCAGCGCACACCCAGTGTACCTAATTCCTTAGTCCTTCAATTGACTTACATATACATGTGATCAAAGAATTAGTCTTAATTTTCAAAGTTGAAAATTCTCATTCATCATACAATACAACTTGTATGATTCCAAGTTTCTGTCCAATTGAAACTTGGGTGATGAAAAACTTTCTTCATTTGGTATATTCAAACACTACCACAAATGAAAGAATCAAATCCACTTTCCAATATTGCTATTACTGGAAACATATAAGCAACAATTTCCACAGATGCCATTGTAAGGATATTTTTAAAATAAATAAAATTAAAACCCTTTTTTTTCTTTTATTTTAAAACTTTGCGGAAAAACTTATCCTTACAATCCACATGAAAACCTTGTTGTTATCTATTCCTAAGCAATATATTATAACTCTTAAGCAACAACTCAAAATTCTGATTACCGAACCATGCGATCGAAACCCACCTTCGCAATCAGAATCAACATATACTTACTTTAAGCTTCCTATCTTTTCTTTGATTCTTAAAAAACATCAACATGTGACCCATTCACATTATGTAATAAGAATCTCCAAATAGAAACTTAATAAAGTTAGTCAGTGGACTTTAACTGAAGTAGAGTCAAACTTTTTGACTTGATCAATCTTATGATCTTTCAGGTAAATATGGTAGCTTCGCAATCAGTGTCCCTCCCTTTGGCAATAAAACATATAGACCCTTTGGTAATGGCACATGAGACTATCTCAGACTTAGCCTTTCTCTTTACCATTTGGTCAACCGAGTTGACTATGGCTGATCCCTTTCCATTGGGAAGACAAATGCTTTTCTAGATATCCAATGCTACCATTGCCAATGTCCATTTAAGGTTTGGGAAGTTGATCTTTTAATCAAATTTGCTTTACTGGTGTTCCAAATCATTTCTGACTCCACAACACCAAGCAAATAGATAACATCATTAAGGGTCATGTCATAGTCTATCTCATAGTAGTCCCAAAGAGACTCACTATGTTACGAAGAAAGTGATAAAACATCCAACTTTCACGAGACTTTGACACCCAACTCTCCCGGCTTGTCAAAATGTGACTTTATCTCCAAGATGTGAGCACACATAGACTATGCTTGCCAATAGGGATTGAGTGACTTTAAACTTTTCAAGAACTTGTGGGTGAGGGAGAATAATTGGAGGAGGTGGAGGAAGTGAAGCATGATGTTGAGGGACACCATTTTCAAGAGATTTGGGAAGATCATAGTTGTCTGAACCAAACATCTATAATGGGAGAAAATCAAGTTAGTTGATTCAAAATCCTTAATATAACACCCAATATGAAATATTAAGGCTAGGACCCAACACAGTATTTTATAACTTGGAAGAGGGATGCCGTAATCCAAGCTATAAAATATTTGAAGGTAGGCGAATGACGATTCACCAATTTCCACCATGAAAAATGAAATAATTTACCAGGTTTTAATTGGATTTGAAATTCCTAGATCTTTTGAGATTCATTGAACTTTTCAATGACATGTTTCAATCTCGAGTGTGCCCTCTCAAATTTTGTGACTGGGATGCCGAGGATCACAAAACAAGGTGTGAATAACCATACCAATTCACTTGGTACCCTTAATATTATCACCTAATCAATGTGCCGGTTAACCACACATGCTCCATTGATCTATGACAAACATTAAGTCACCCTTCGTGGTCCTTACTAGTCCAAGTTAGTGTGCCGGTTAACCACACACGCTCCACCAACGACTTGGTAAGGTACAAAGTGTGAATTCCATGGGCTAGCACCAAATTCACATTTTTCCTAAAGTAACTAAGATTGGGAATTAAAAAAAATATATTTATTTACTTTATAATAATCATTATACTTTTAATGAGAATTTAAAGTCATTGTCCTACCCGTTCGGCTAACGACCCTCCACCGATCAAGCAAGCGGTGGGTGAGAGTGGACACCCATTAAGTCGCCATTTTATTGGCAATAACCTTATACCCACCTTATAGATCGGCTTCGTGAATGAGGCCTACTAACGGTAAAACGACTTGTTCTTATACATATATATAATAATTAACCATTAATGTTATAAATAGTATAAGTATTGAATTTTAACTTTTAAAATTCTAAGTGTTGGAATTAAAGTTTATTAAAGTGTGTGAAACTTTTCCAAATTCCAAAACTTGAGGGCAAGTTTTGTAACTCTTCAAAACTTTTGGATATTCATAACTTATGAGTTTTAATTAAGTGTTTAATACTTTTAATGAAGAGTCTCTTGGAAATCCATAACTTGAGGACAAGTTATGAAGTCCATAAAACATTTATGGGAAAAACTCTTCAAGAAAATGTAACCTACAACTTCTTAAAAAACATTTAAAAGAAAAAAACTTTTGGAATTCCATAACTTGAGGACAATTTATGAATTCCATTGAAACACATTAAGATCAAGAATTAACTAACAAACAATTTGCAAATAATTCCTATGATCTAACAAAACTCATATGAACATGAACATCCACATCAACAATTTCAAGAATCATATGAACACATATAAACTTGAAATTTTGATTATAACTTTGAAATTGGTCCACCATCATCATTACCACATGAAAAACAGGTTTTACGAGTCCAAAATAGTTTAAGGTAATGATTCTAGACCAATTCCAGCACCAAAACTCGAAGATATGCTGTCTAGGGGTCCAACTCGTCGAGTGCATGAACCAACTCGCCGAGTTGGATGAATTTTGTCTTGGACTCGTCGAGTCCCTTCATGGACTCGGCGAGTCTGCTGTGCAGACAGCACATAAACTTCGATTTTCAGCAATTTGCATCAAGTATTCAAGAAAACAAGCCTAGGCTTTGATACCACTGTTGGGTTTTTAGCAATCTAACACTTCCTAAGTGTGCATGCAACCCTAATAAACCTTGGATCTATGTTTGTCTAAATACATGCAAAATAATAATTTTTCAAAGGTTCATAACCTATCTAACATGGCATAGGGTACTTTTAAACATAAAAGAATTAGATGAGATTACATACCTTTTGATGATGAGTTTAATTCCTAAGGAGTTTGAGGGCCAAGCACCAATAGTGTGAATGCCTCAAATGGAATCACAAATCACCACAAACTCTTGGAAAACTTTGAGAGAGTGTATACACATTTATAAAATTGGCCACACACAAACACACATACTCTAGTTAATAGGAGTTGGAAAAGAGGTGCTTATCAGCAAGACCATATACCAACTCAACATATCATAAAATAACTTCTTATCCTATTCACTGTTCTTATCACATCCATGAATAATCTCAAGAATATGAGTTAAACAGGAGTTGGAAAAGAGGTGCTTATCAGCAAGAGTGAAGACACACTTCTTCCCTTCACGCCTAAGGAATAGAACAGTTTGGGTTTGAGGATCAATTTGTCCACGCACCATGGATTCAATGTTGCTCGGTTTCCTAGTGGGTTTGACTGTTGGTTTCTTTCAAATGGCTTGGACAATCTCTTGATCCATCTTGGCAACTTCGTGAATGTAACAGACAAGCATTCTATTGATATGATCAATAATAGGTTGATATTCATTGGGATTGGACAACAAAATCTTACTCAGAAGAATCCAATCATGTGGATTCAGATTGGGCAAATTAGCAAGTGTAATGGAATGGGCCGAACCTGTTGGGTTTTGAGCAATCTAACACTTCCTAAGTGTGCATGCAACCCTAATAAACCTTGGATCTATGTTTGTCTAAATACATGCAAAATAATAATTTTTCCAAGGTTCATAACCTATCTAACATGGCATGGGGTACTTTTAAACATAAAAGAATTAGATGAGATTACATACCTTTTGATGATGAGTTTAATTCCTAAGGAGTTTGAGGGCCAAGCACCAATAGTGTGAATGCCTCAAATGGAATCACAAATCACCACAAACTCTTGGAAAACTTTGAGTGAGTGTATACACACTTATAAAATTGGCCACACACAAACACACATACTCTAGTTACACTAGTTTCACTAGTGGCTATTTCATGCAACATAAGCATGCTTATATAGTGTACATGATTAGGGTGAAACCCTAATAACGCATGACCTTTGTAACAGCCCGGATCCCCAGGTACCTTCATTTCTTTATATATTTTGGCATTCTGTGAGGGGACTCGGCGAGTTGGTGGTTGAACTCGTCGAGTCGGGTCGCGGTTTTTAGCGGGGGTTCACGTCCGGACTCGGCGAGTCCAAGGGATGGACTCGACGAGTCCGTGCTGTTTAATGAAACCCTAATTCCCCGGCCCTGAGCTCTATTTAAAGGACCTTATGGCCCTCTTATGCGGCCACCTTGAACCCTAAGAGCCTCCATACGTCTGTAAGCCCTTGTGTGTGTGTTTGAAGGCCTTTTGTTCTTCATTTTGTGTGATAGTGCAAGGAAAGGAGGGAGAGGAGCAAGCTTGAAGTGTTGGGGAGCTTAGATCTGTTGCTATTTCATCAAGGGGGTCTTCTTGAGGTAACATTCCGAGCCAATCTTCGTGTTTTGTGTTGATGGGCCAAATCTAGGGTTTCTTCTTGCCTTTCTTGGCTTGAATAAGAAGTATGAGAGGTCCCATGGAGACATGGAACCTAGATCTGGACTTTAGCAGGTCCAGGAGACCCCTTATGACAAGCTTTATGCCCATTTATTTGAGTTAGAAGCTATACTTGCCATATTGAAGGTGGTTTCTTCAAAATAAGCCTTGTATGCATTGCATGGCAACCAAGACTGAGACTTTACGTGAAAAATAAGCTTGGGAAGGCCAGATCTATGTATTTATGGAACGGATCTGACCGCAAGAGCCAGTTTTAGCTGGTGCATGGCATGGACTCGCTGAGTCTGAAGAACAGACTCGACGAGTCACTTGAAGATTGTCCTTGAGACCATCTTGTGTGCAGACTGGACCGAGTTGTGAGCGACTCAGTGAGTCGCAGAGAGTTGGAAAGGTTTTGCCAGGTGGACCGAGTCAGGATGGGACTCGCCGAGTTGGCCTTAGACTCGGCGAGTTGAGTCGCAGTGACCCTGCGATTCAGGCCCAGGCGGAACTCGTCGAGTCAGGGGAGTACTCGACGAGTCAAAGGGAAAATTCTTGAGAGTTGGTAAAAACGCGTAGACTCGCCGAGTCACTATTGTGCACTCGCCGAGTCTAGTCCAAATTAACTAAAGACTGTTGATCGGGTCAACCTGTGTTGACTTGATTTGGATGGTCCACCTTAGCGGTACAAGTAATATTTATAGATTTATATATCGTAGGAGGATTGCAGCTCGAGGGTTCGGGCCCGAGTGATTCCAGGATTTTCGATTAGCAATTTAGCAAGGCATACGAGGTGAGTCTCCTCACTATACTGTACCCGGAAGGGTTTGACTATGTGACTGGAAGGTCGAATATGATATGGAATATATGCTTTATGTGTGTTAAGTTATTTGCTATATGTGTCATGTATGATATGTTTGATGTGGGCCGGAAGGCGTGGTCATATGGACTGTAAAGGTTGATGTGGGTAGGACCGGAAGGTTTACCCAGTCGGGACGGAAGTCCCCTGAACACATGGACCGGAAGGTCAAGGCCTGGAAAGGCGTATGTGCGTATGTTGTATTTTGGGAACTCACTAAGCTTTATGCGTACAGTTGTTGCTTATGTGTTTCAGGTACGAGTGAGGACCGTGGGAAGGCGCCAGCGTGATCGTACACACACTCGGGGAAACTATTTTATCTTTTGATATGTAATCGTTCGAGACTACGATGTTATTTTGGAAATCTAAACTAATTACTCATGTCTTAATGGTTGTAAAAATGAAAATTTTTGGTTGGCAATTTTATGATGTTACAAGTTGGTATCAGAGCCTTGGTTTGAGGGATTCGGGTACACCTTCGGGTGTAACTGGACTCAAACCGGGGATTAGGGAAAATTGTTTTTACAAAAAAAAAATTTAATTTAAATAATCAAAAATTTAAATTTTGAAATGTGAGACAACCGAAGAAGAAAAAGTGTGTACGGTCAGCTAGCGCCCGAACGGTAAAAATCCCCAAAATACTCTTATTATATGTGTTACGATTTATGATATGATATGATACGCATGCTAGCAGACTAGGTATACATATTAGGGCTAAAGTGGCCTGATTTTGTGATGCCTTAGTCTAGGGAAAACTTGCTTCTTTGGGGTGCTCGAGAGCGAGTGAGTAACAAGAGTATGAAAAGAATAGAGTGCTCAGGATTCGAGGTTGGGGAGGATGACTTGGGTGAATACCGACGCGGTGTAACTGGCAGTATTGGGCCCGTACTGCCAAGGACACCGGGTCAGTAGGCAGCCAAGTGGGAACCCCTGAGTATCGAAAACTGAGCAGGGCTGCGTTATCGAGTGCGACTTTTGCCCGATAGGGTCTCTGATATTCTTTTGTTGTATTTCAGAGACATCATGGTTGGACCACGACACAGACCTGGCACGAGTGGAGTGACTGACGAGGAGCTCCGCCAGATGAT
This sequence comes from Lactuca saligna, assembly GCF_052625555.1. Lineage (NCBI taxonomy): Eukaryota > Viridiplantae > Streptophyta > Magnoliopsida > Asterales > Asteraceae > Lactuca > Lactuca saligna. Next base: position 76,860,623 of record NC_136418.1, read on the forward strand.
CCATGAGGAGGTAGCTGCAGCGATCCGGGCCGAGATTCCGGAAATGTTTGGGTCTATCAAGACCACGCTGATGGAGACGTTTGATGAGCGGTATGCCGCGTTGTCTGAGGCTGCCGCTGCTGCAGCTACCGCAGCTGTGGCTGCTGCCAGACCACAGGGGGGTGACTCGTTGCTGTTCCGGGAGTTCAGCAACACGAAGCCACCAGAGTTTGACGGGAATCAGGATCCGATTGCTGCAATGAGGTGGATTTCCGATATTGAGGGATGCTTCTATACTTGTTCATGTCCGGAGCATCTGAGGGTGCGGTTCGCCCTGAACCAGCTCCGCCTGGGAGCGAAGGATTGGTGGAAGTTCGTGACGGCAAACTTCACTCTCGCGGAGGTTTCAGCCTTGACTTGGGAGAGATTTACTGCTATGTTCAGAGACGAGTACGTTCCCCCGGTGGAGAGGGAACGGTTGGTTCAGGAGTTCTTGACCCTCAAGCAGGGTAATGATTCGGTTGCGGTGATCACGCGGAAGTTTCATGAGAGGGCGATGTTCTGCCCCGAGCAGGTGTCCACGGAGCAGGCTCGGATGAGCCGGTATTTGGGAGTGCTGAGGAGAGACATCCGGGAGTTCATATCGAACTCATCATACCAGACTTTTGCTGAGCTTCAGGCGAATGCCAGGAAGCGGGAGATCGAGTTGGAGACCCAGGCCAGGGAGGAGGCCGAGTCTCAGCGGATGGATCGGCGGCCGACGTAGTCGCAGCCGGCAGCCAAGCGGACCAAGTCCGTTGATTTGAGATCCGGAGGACAGAAGAGCCGTACGTGTGGGAAGTGCGGCAAGGGTCATGAGGGGGCGTGTCGATTGGGTGCTTGCTACAAGTGTGGCAAGGAGGGGCACATCGCGAGGGATTGCCCCAAGGGATTTATGGTTTGCTTCCATTGCAACCAGACTGGCCATCGGAAGGCCGAGTGCCCCCATCTTCGCCAGGGATCTTCGCCTGCTGCCAGGGTTCCTGAGGTTCGGCCAGTGAAGACCGAGGCCCCGAAGGCTCGTGGGAGAGCTTTCCAGTTGACTGCGGAGGAGGTCCGCGCAGCGCCTGATGTAGTGGCCGGTATGTATTCTTTCACGTATTTACATTTATGCTGAGACATTATGCTTATATTCCTATATGCGTAGGTACTTTTCTTGTGAATCATGTGCCTGCTTTGGTATTGTTCGACTCAGGTGCGAGTCGGTCCTTTGTTTCGCTGGCCTTTAGCCAGTACATCGATATCGATCGGGAGACGATGAGTCGTCCCCTGCGAGTTGCTATAGCAAACGAGAGAGCAGTATACGCCACCGAGGTGATTCGAGGATGCGTACTCGAGATTTTTGGGGTCGAGTTTCCTATCGACTTAGTCCCTATAGCTATGGGGGATGTTTGCATTATCGTGGGCATGGATTGGTTGAGTAAGTTCGGAGCTGTCATTGATTGCGAGAAACAGCTGGTGACGATTCGAGACCCTAGTGGGGGAGTGCTCACAGTTTATGGTGAAGGGACCCGGTGTGGGTCAGCGTTTTGTTCAGCGGCAAGGGCAAGGCAGAGTCTGCAGCAGGGTTGTGATGGATTCATAGCTTATGTGATGGATACTCGTGTGATCACGGAGAGGCCCAATGCGATTGATGACGTTCCGGTTGTATGTGAGTTTGCGGATGTGTTCCCCGAAGAGTTACCAGGCGTGCCTCCGGAGAGGCAAGTGGAGTTTCGTATCGATTTGGTTCCGGGGGCGGCGCCCATCGCCAAGGCGCCTTACCGTCTCGCTCCACCGGAAATGCAGGAACTATCCTCGCAGCTTCAGGAGCTGTTGGGGAAGGGATTCATTCAACCCAGTAGCTCGCCTTGGGGAGCGCCGATTTTGTTCGTCAAAAAGAAGGATGGTTCACATCGGATGTGTATCGATTATCGGGAGTTAAACAAGTTGACGATTAAGAACCGGTACCCGTTACCTAGGATCGACGATCTATTTGATCAGTTGCAGGGGGCATCTTGGTTTTCCAAGATTGACTTGAGGTCGGGATATCATCAGATGATGATTCGCGAGGAGGATATCCAAAAGACTGCCTTCAGGACTCGTTATGGACATTATGAGTTTGTAGTGATGCCTTTTGGGCTCACTAATGCCCCGGCTGCATTCATGGATCTCATGAACAGGGTGTGCCGACCGATGCTGGATCGGTCGGTGATCGTATTCATCGATGATATCTTGGTATATTCGAAGACTAGGGACCAGCATGAGGAGCATTTGCGGGAGATTCTTCGGGTGTTGAGGTCGGAGAGGCTGTATGCCAAGTTCTCCAAGTGTGATTTCTGGTTGCGAGAGGTCCAATTCCTCGGGCATCTTGTGAACCAGAAAGGGATATTGGTCGACCCGGCCAAGATTGAGGCGGTGCTGAGGTGGGAGGTGCCGAGATCGCCCACCGAAATCAGGAGTTTCTGGGTTTGGCTGGATATTACCGCAGATTTATCAAGGATTTCTCCAAGATCGCTGTGCCACTTACTAGGATGACCCGGAAGGGTGTCGCGTTCTCATGGGGACCGGAGCAGCAGTCTTCGTTTGAGACGCTTCGTCAGAAATTGTGCGAGGCTCCAGTGCTTGCACTCCCGGAAGGGATGGAGGATTTTGTGGTATTTTGTGATGCCTCTATATCGGGTTTAGGGGCGGTGCTTATGCAGAGGGGTCATGTGATAGCATACGCTTCGAGGCAGTTGAAGCCTCATGAGTCGAGATACCCCACGCACGACCTGGAATTGGGGGCGGTGGTGTTTGCCCTCAAAATCTGGCAACACTACTTGTACGGGGTTCGGTGTACGATTTACACGGACCATAAGAGCTTGAAATACTTGATGGATCAGCCAAATCTGAATATGCGTCAGAGGAGGTGGTTGGATGTGGTAAAGGATTACGATTGTGAGATCCTGTACCACCCGGGCAAGGCTAATGTGGTAGCCAACGCTTTGAGCCGTAGGGCGGATAGCGCCCCGATCTGAGACATTTGTATGAGGTTGACGGTTTTGACCTCGATTCTGGACATTATTCGAGGGGCTCAGATGGAGGCTGCAAAGCCGGAACACCAGAAGAAGGAACGGGTGGTGGGTCAGGTACCAGGATTTGTTACGGATGGTCGGGGGCTTATGACTTTTCAGGGGCGGATTTGGGTGCCGTTTGTGGGCGGTGCGCGCACTACTTTGATGGAGGAGGCACATCGATCGAAATTCTCGATTCATCCTGGTGCTACGAAAATGTATTTGGATCTCAAGAAGGAGTATTGGTGGCCATGTATGAAAAGGGATGTCGCTTGGTTCGTCGAGAGGTGCTTGACTTGTCGGCAGGTCAAGGCCGAACACCAGCGACCGCACGGTAAGCTGCAACCGCTAGAGATTCCCGAATGGAAGTGGGAACAAATCTCTATGGATTTCATTACTAAGTTACCGCGAACGGCGAGAGGAGTCGATGCGATTTGGGTAATTGTGGATCGACTAACAAAGAGCGCTCATTTTCTAGCTATTAGTGAGAGCTCTTCGACGGAGAAGTTGGCTGAGTTATATGTGAGGGAAGTAGTATCGCGGCATGGGGTGCCAATCTCGATTATTTCAGACCGCGACGTGCGTTTCACTTCCAGGTTCTGGAAGAAATTCCATGAAGAGTTGGGTACTAGGCTGCATTTCAGTACGGCATATCATCCTCAGACAGACGGCCAGAGTGAGCGGACCATTCAGACGCTCGAGGACATGCTTCGGGCGTGTGTGTTGGATTTCGGAGGGTGCTGGGACACCTATCTACCTTTAGCAGAGTTCTCGTATAACAACAGCCATCATTCGAGCATTGGTATGCCGCCCTTTGAGCTGTTGTATGGGCGGAGGTGTCGCACCCCCATCTGTTGGGGTGAGGTGGGACAGCAGGTTATGGGTAGCACGGAGATCGTGCTTCAGACGACCGAGCAAATTCAGATGGTCAGGCAGAGGTTGCTGACCGCTCAGAGCCGGCAGAAAAGTTATGCAGACAGGCGTCGGTCCGAGCTTGAGTTCCAGGTTGGTGATCTCGTGCTCCTGAAGGTCTCTCCTTGGAAAGGAGTGATTCGATTCAGGAAGAGGGGCAAGTTGGGGCCCCGATATATTGGTCCTTTTCGTGTGATTGCAAGGGTGGGACGGGTAGCCTACCGTTTAGACTTGCCAGCAGAGTTGGGACAGATTCACAACACTTTCCATGTGTCACAGCTGCGGAAATGTATAGCCGACGAATCAGCGGTGGTTCCGTTAGGAGATATTCAGGTGGATGCAAGTCTGAATTATGCAGAAAGACCTGTAGCCATCAGAGATCGGAAGATCAAGGTTTTGAGGAACAAGGAGGTGCCTCTGGTATTGGTTCAGTGGCAGCATCGGAAGGGATCAGAGATGACTTGGGAGCCGGAGCGGGAGATGCGGGAGCAGCATCCGGAACTTTTTGACTAAGCGGGACTTCGAGGGCGAAGTCTTATTCTAGTGGGGGAGATTTGTAACAGCCCGGATCCCCAGGTACCTTCATTTCTTTATATATTTTGGCATTCTGTGAGGGGACTCGGCGAGTTGGTGGTTGAACTCGTCGAGTCGGGTCGCGGTTTTTAGCGGGGGTTCGCGTCCGGACTCGGCGAGTCCAAGGGATGGACTCGACGAGTCCGTGCTGTTTAATGAAACCCTAATTCCCCGGCCCTGAGCTCTATTTAAAGGACCTTATGGCCCTCTTATGCGGCCACCTTGAACCCTAAGAGCCTCCATACGTCTGTAAGCCCTTGTGTGTGTGTTTGAAGGCCTTTTGTTCTTCATTTTGTGTGATAGTGCAAGGAAAGGAGGGAGAGGAGCAAGCTTGAAGTGTTGGGGAGCTTAGATCTGTTGCTATTTCATCAAGGGGGTCTTCTTGAGGTAACATTCCGAGCCAATCTTCGTGTTTTGTGTTGATGGGCCAAATCTAGGGTTTCTTCTTGCCTTTCTTGGCTTGAATAAGAAGTATGAGAGGTCCCATGGAGACATGGAACCTAGATCTGGACTTTAGCAGGTCCAGGAGACCCCTTATGACAAGCTTTATGCCCATTTATTTGAGTTAGAAGCTATACTTGCCATATTGAAGGTGGTTTCTTCAAAATAAGCCTTGTATGCATTGCATGGCAACCAAGACTGAGACTTTACGTGACAAATAAGCTTGGGAAGGCCAGATCTATGTATTTATGGAACGGATCTGACCGCAAGAGCCAGTTTTAGCTGGTGCATGGCATGGACTCACCGAGTCTGAAGAACAGACTCGACGAGTCACTTGAAGATTGTCCTTGAGACCATCTTGTGTGCAGACTGGACCGAGTTGTGAGCGACTCAGTGAGTCGCAGAGAGTTGGAAAGGTTTTGCCAGGTGGACCGAGTCAGGATGGGACTCGCCGAGTTGGCCTTAGACTCGGCGAGTTGAGTCGCGGTGACCCTGCGATTCAGGCCCAGGCGGAACTCGTCGAGTCAGGGGAGTACTCGACGAGTCAAAGGGAAAATTCTTGAGAGTTGGTAAAAACGCGTAGACTCGCCGAGTCACTATTGTGCACTCGCCGAGTCTAGTCCAAATTAACTAAAGACTGTTGATCGGGTCAACCTGTGTTGACTTGATTTGGATGGTCCACCTTAGCGGTACAAGTAATATTTATAGATTTATATATCGTAGGAGGATTGTAGCTCGAGGGTTCGGGCCCGAGTGATTCCAGGATTTTCGATTAGCAATTTAGCAAGGCATACGAGGTGAGTCTCCTCACTATACTGTACCCGGAAGGGTTTGACTATGTGACTGGAAGGTCGAATATGATATGGAATATATGCTTTATGTGTGTTAAGTTATTTGCTATATGTGTCATGTATGATATGTTTGATGTGGCCGGAAGGCGTGGTCATATGGACTGTAAAGGTTGATGTGGGTAGGACCGGAAGGTTTACCCAGTCGGGACGGAAGTCCCCTGAACACATGGACCGGAAGGTCAAGGCCTGGAAAGGCGTATGTGCGTATGTTGTATTTTGGGAACTCACTAAGCTTTATGCTTACAGTTGTTGCTTATGTGTTTCAGGTACGAGTGAGGACCGTGGGAAGGCGCCAGCGTGATCGTACACACACTCGGGGAAACTATTTTATCTTTTGATATGTAATCGTTCGAGACTACGATGTTATTTTGGAAATCTAAACTAATTACTCATGTCTTAATGGTTGTAAAAATGAAAATTTTTGGTTGGCAATTTTATGATGTTACAACCTTTCCTTTTCCAAGGATCCGTGGGTTAAAAGCTACATGGATCATCCATGGACTTCCATACAAGCCTAGCCCATTAACAAATGAGTGTTAGCCCACACCATATAAAACCAATAGCCCACAATCTAATTAGTCTTCCTTTTAATCTCTAAATTAATTCATAATTAATTTAAGACTAAGACTAATTAAATAACATGACTTCATATTAATATATTATAACATATAATATATTAATAATCATATATGTATAACTCTCATAAAATTATCCATAAATAGTTTGGATGAAATGCAACCCAAATGGACCATGCCGTGTCGGGTCAAGTATATACCAAATAAGTTATGGACTTAGACACCTTATCCAACAGAACCATCTGAACCCTTGGTAATCTTGAGTTTGACAATGATGAATTTGCTTGCCGGAGTGGGCTTGAGGACTTTGACAGTGGTGATCTTCCTGCTGCTCCAAGTCAGATACTGAGGCTTTGAAAATTCATGATAGTAGTTGAGAAGATCTTGATCAACAATAAGATATGGAGAGGGAGTAGCAACAGTCGATTCGAAGCAGTGAAAAATGAAAGCTTTTCGAGTGATAGGCATATCGAATTGGTAGTCTTTCGTGTTTTCAACTACAAAGGACATGACAGTCTCCAACGAGTGAAAGCTAGGAGCATCAATAGCTTCTCTTCTGAGTCGTTCCAGGGAAAGGATGGGAAATTTTAATTTTCTTTACTCAAGCAGTTTTGCTTCTCTCTCTTTAGCCATCTCTTATTCAATTCTTTCTTTGATTTGTTGAGGAGTGGGTTTGGCTTTGAATGCACTTGAAATAGGAGTTGCATCTTCAATATCATCAATGTCATCTTCTTCGCCAGTCTCACCAACCTCTTTGCCTTTGTCATGAAGACCCAAACCCGAAGCTTTTTTTCGTTTCGGTTGAACAGGTTTCAGTGGTTGTGATGTCGGTTTCGGTGGTGGAGATGATAATTGCTTTACTTCTCCCCCTTGTTTCGGAGGGTCCACTGACTCCGGAACACCCTCAATATGACTAAGAATGTCTAGTGCATGTCGTAGTTTTCCAGCCAGATGGTGTTGGATGGAGTAAGTAAGGACGTAGTCATGAGCTTCAAGGAGATGAAAGGAAATAGAGTGGACCTCACCAATAGAACTTTTGATGGTAGACCTTTATGAAATGAAGAGTATTGAGGTCCGTTTTTGCTTGATGAAGTTGTAGTGCCTGGGATGAAAGCTGAATGGATCTGAGGGCAAGATCTTCCTTTATTTTGTTGTCCAGGGCAAGATCATTATGTAGCGTGTCTAAACGCCTTGATAAAACCGATTGAAATTGGGCCTGATCAGATAAGAGAGCTTTGCGAAAGCCATCAAAGTGATCCTTCTCTTTTTGAAGAGAACCAGTGAGATTTTGAACCAAAGCATTAACAGTGTTGGCATTGGCCTCGGCTTCACCCTGAAGCGACTCAAGAAAAATTGTGGCGTCACAAACAACTCGATTAACTTTTTCAGTTGCGTCTGAACAGATTTTGATAGAAGCATCAATGGAAAAAGAAGCTTTGGATAAAAAGGCTTCATGATCCTTAAGCATTGGACCCACGAGAGTGTGCAGATCAGGAGCATTGTAGGAAGAGGATGAGGCCATCATATGATCGAGCTTGACATGAAGCTCCTTGAGATGCCTTTTGGTGACAGGGGCATCATCATCCTCATCACTTTGCACTCGATAAGGGCTGTAGTAGAAGGAGTCATAACCCACCCCTTCGCCTCCAAGTACAGTATTTGTTTTAGTTGAGGGAGTAGGTGAGGGTGGTTTGGTAGTAACAGGAGGTTTTGTTGTGTTAGTTGTGGTGGCAGTTGCCTCAGAGAGTATTGGTGGTGGAAGAGGAGTAGTTGTAGTAGGTTGAGAGGTAGCGAGTGGAGGGATGGGGGAAGTGGTAACCGGAATGGAAATAGAAGGTGTGGAAGGTGGAACTGATACCACATGTTGGGGTGAAGATGGATTTGAACCACCATGGACCGAATCAACATCATCTGATGAGGAGCTTTCGCTTTCACTTAGCTGTTTGTTTGGTTGCTCATCGGAGGGAGCATAGTCTGAATCACTTGTGGAGACCTACTTCGCCCTCTTGGCAGCCTTCTTAGTTTTCTTTTTATTTGGTTGAGAGGGATCAGGCTTGTCAGACTTATGATTCTTTGGAGTGGAAGCTTTTAATGAAGTTCCCCCTTTCTTGGACTCTTGCCTTTTCCCTCGCTTGGCAGGACGATCAACATCTTCAAGTGACTTGAGCATTTCAGGAGTGAGCTCCTTAGGGCCAGAGGAAGGGAGTTGTTTGTATTCATTAATGACTTTGCTTTCTCTTGAGACACAGGCATACATGGATTCAGGGACTGAACCATTGAATGGGAATTTGGAGGGATCAGTGACAATGATATTAGTGGTGTGAAAAGTGGCGATGGAGGACAAAAAAGAGTCTGCCACGATAGGGACATGGAAGCGATCCATTGCCCATTGGGTGACGATGGTCCAAAAATGGCCACAAAAGACCTCTGAATGTCGAGATGTCGAAGAGAGACTCTAAACAAGCTGAATCCATAAAACTGGTCCGTAGTCTAAGTTGATTCCTGTGTAGATACCATACAGTATTGTCATGAATATTTTACTAGTTCCATCTAAACCAGCAACCCTTTCAGATAAACCTTTGAACAGCAGAGTGAAAAATCTGTTCCATTGAGGAGGAAGACAATACTTTTTCACCTTTGTCACCACTGTTAAGAGTTCAGTGTATCCCATATTATAGAACATGGATAATAGTTGGGTAGTGGTGATGGATTCTGGATTGACCATTGATGCTTCATAGGAAAGCCCTAGCAAGGAGAAGAAATGATTTTTGGAGATGGGGGTTTTCTGATCAAGAAGGTTAAAGTAGATTCTCTCGTTCACCTTGTCATATACAACAGTTGAGTAAACTTGAGTGAGGAATGACGTTGGAACAACCTCGACCTTCGTTAGAGCTATCACAAGCGGGGAGTATTTGAGACACTCCACTACTTGGAGCATGTAGGGATCATATGCAAAAGGGGTCAGTTCAATCAGCAAATTCTAGTTCGGCTTGATAGTGAGTAGGACTGATCGAATAGGGGTTTCATGAACTAATGATGATTGAACCTTGAGAGAAAAAGAAGATGATCAGTGAAGAAATCGCCTTGAATCGCATTGATACTTGAGAGAGAATGAGAGTGGTAAAGTGGATAGAAGTGTCAGTCGAAACCCTTATAGCGGATAGGATGGAGAGAGAAAAATCAGGGCCAAAGATTTCTCCCTTTTTATGAATCGTTGCCTATTAATGTGGATTAGACAGCTACGAGCCCGATAAGGTAGGCGATGATGATTATCTTGTGTAACCGTTCCAAAATGACGTGCTACTCCACACGTTTCTCTCTTTTAAAAAATTAAACGATTAGACTTCTTTTGACTCAGCTCTTATTCTTAGGATTGAACCATCAACGTGCTAGTCTCTATGATGACTCATCCCTTATCCCAGTCACTTCGCTTGCAAAGCAAAATGTTGCTTTTATGGACCGAAGCTATTTAACGAGAAATAGCTTATACAGAACCGAACCAGACTTTTGGAAAATCAAAGATTTTCGTGAAAGATAGTGTCAAAGATAAAGAAATAAAGCAAAGTTTTTGTGGGATTTGGTGATGTCAATGAAGACATGAAACAGTGGATCCCGAGCACGAATCTCTTCCTTCAAAGTCAAGAGAGACTTCAAAGTGTCTGTTTGGTTTCCCATTGAAATACGATCAAGTACTTGTTAAGAAGGAATGAAAGGCATCTTTATATAAAGATATTAAGGGTGGCTTTTGCTTAAATTCAGTTTTCGGTTCTTGACATAAGACCGAAAGCGAAAGAAGTACTTGTGAGACCGATGTGGTCTGTTGAACAAGTAGGTTTGGAATATTTTCAGTGACTTTTTGGAAACTTAAATAAGAAATCTCAAAGAAAAATTAAAAGTTGGATCCTATGGGAAGAAAAGTCTTGGATAAAGACAAGTTCATAAGGATCGCTCAAAAACAAAAAGAGATTTCCATGGTGAAAGCTAGAACATTTAATTGTTCACCGCCAATGAATTATTAGTAATGAATGTTGGGTTTCACTTAGCACGTAGTGACACGAAACTAAGATCATTAACACAGATGTTGTGTAACCATAAACCTCAGTGGTAATTGCTGAGAATTTCAAGGGTTACATTCATGAAACGAGATGTGATGGAGAAAATAGTTTGAGGAGGTTAAGGAACCGAAAGTACCTCTGCTATAAAAGTAGGACCAAGCAGAAAACTCTAAACTCAATATGAGAAGAATAAGGTAGCTCATGATTAGAGTGAATTTGATAGCTTGGTTGGGAAGACATGATTTGTATATATCAAGTCATTAAGGCTTCACTCAAGATCGTTAGAGGCTTCGGTCGACATGCAACAACATGCTTCTAGGGACACTTAACTAGTGCATAGAAGGAAAATATACTTGCCCCATATTCTTCGTCGAGAATAAACATTACACTTATAAGTAATTAATGCAAATGAAAAAGAAAAATATTTTTGTATTTTTGAGAAATTTTCTGAAAAGAACAAAAATGGAAAATATTTTTGGATTTAGATAAAAAAATTGCCTATTTTTTTTTTTTTTTTTGTTTTTTTTGTATTTTATGAGAATAAAAAGAATAAAAGAAAACCAAAAGTATACAACCGAAATTATCACCTTGAGAAATGAAGTGAACAGAATTCAGTAGAATGGGACCCGAAATAGACCGAGCGTTCGGTTCATTTTGGTTCCCAGGTGAACTGAACCCGAAATAGACTGAGCGTTCGCTCTATTTCGCTTCCAACTTTTAATGAAGCTAAGGTGATTTCGGCACGGATTCAGCTTCCATCATACCTAAGCCTTGTAGAATCTTATTAAAACTTGTTTCTGGTACGGCCTTGGTGAAGATGTCTGCTAACTGATCAGTGGTTCTTACGAAGTGAATTTCTACGTTTCCATCTTCCACATGATCCTTGATAAAGTGATACCTCAGTGCTATATGCTTTGTCTTTGAGTGTTGCACTGGGTTATGACAAATCCTAATTGCACTTTCAGAGTCGCAATATAGTGGGTTTTTCTTCATGTTTAGGCCATAATCTTTGATCTGGCTTTGAATCTAAATGACCTGGGACGTGCATGATGCAGCATCAATCTACTCAGTTTCGGGTGTTGATAGAGAGACGCATGTTTGTTTCTTCAACTGCTAGCTAACTAGTTTGCCATCTAGAAATTGACATCCTCCGGTTGTGCTTTTTCGATCCAGTCCACATCCTCCTAAATCAGCGTCTAAGAAAGCTTGAACAAAGAATCTTGAGTTGGATGGATACCATAGACCGAGAGAGGTGGTTCGCTTCAAATATCGAAAAATATTCTTCACTACCAGCATGTGTGGTTCACGTGGGTTAGATTGAAACCTGACACAGTAACAAACAAAAAACATAATGTCTGGTCGACTAGCTATTATATACATTAGAGATCCTATCATTTGACGAGAGAGTGTCATATCAACAACTGGTTTTTCCAAAGATGGTGTTAACTTTGTGCCGAACGCCATTGGAACCTTCACCTTTGAATCTCCCTTCATTCCAAACTTTTATGGTAAGGATTTTGTATACGCCTCTTGATTAATGAAAATGCCTTCGGGTCTCTGTCTTATATTCAAACCAAGGAAAAAGTCAATCGGACCCATTTAGTTCGTTTCAAATTTAGTTTCCATCAATTTTCTAAATTCAGCAGTTAAGCTTGGATTTGTGGAACCGAAAATGATATCATCAACATAAATTTGCACTATCATCAGGTGGTTACCCTCTTTCGTACAAAAGAAGGTTGGTTCAACCGAACCTTGTTTAAATCTGGACGTTTTCAAAAACTGAGTAAGAGTTTCATACCATGCTCTGGGTGCTTGAGGCCATAGGCAGCCTTGTCGAGAATGTAGCAGTAATCTGGATGTTTCTCGTTTACGAAGTCTGGCGGTTGCTTAACATACACCATCTCTTCAAGTTCTCCATTGAGAAAGGCACACTTCACGTCCATCTGGTAGACTTCAAAATTCTTGTGTGCAGCATAAGCAAGAAAGATTCGAACTGACTCTAATCTTGATACTGGAGCAAAGGTCTCTTCATAATCTATACCTTCTTCTTGATAATATCCTTTTACTACCAACCGAGCCTTGTTGCGAATTACATTCCCTTCATTGTCAATTTTATTTCTAAAGACCCATTTTAGCCCTACAACTGAAGCATCTTTTGGAGTTGGAATCAGTCGCCATAATTTATTTCGTTTAAACTCATTCAACTTATCTTGCATAGCTTCTACCCAATCAGAGTGTTCAAGAGCTATATTCACCATCTTCGGTTCTACTTTGGAGATGAACGAGTTGAATATACAAAATTCTACTTAAGAAAATAATGCAGACTGTTTAGCTTTCAGCTGTGATCTGGTTAAGACTTTTTCAGAGGATTCACCAATGATTTGACTTCGTGGGTGATCTTTGGTCCATTTGATGAGGGGTGGGTAATTTGGATCACAAGAAGGATCCAATTCTGCATTAACTTCTTCTTCGAATTCAAATTAAGTACCATTATTGTTTGCATTTGTACCCCCCCCCCCCCAATCGAATGATGATTCGAGCTTTTTTTGTGGTTCAGAAGGCTCCCCCTCAATCGGACTTTCGGTTGGACTTGATGAGAATGGATTCTCCCCATGGAACACTGAATCTTGGGTATCTGGAGTAAATGAACCCTCCCCCTGAACATGTGAAGGATCTTCTCGAGGTTCGCTTGTTATTGGCATTTCAGTCACTTTCGGTTGTTCTTCTGACATCTTCTTAGCATCTTCGTCAATGATTTGATTCAGGTTGTCGACTTTGTTGTCAGCTGCTTTGGATTCAGAGTAAATAGCCCTTTCTGGTTCATCAAAGAGTAGCACATATTGATCGAATAAATTTGAAATCGGCATCTTCGCTTGACCCGACTGTAGAAAGATCTCTTGCATAGCACCTTCGGTTGCCTTCAAATTCTTGACGTAGTTGTCATCAAAAGTGACATAGTAGGTTTCTTCAATTTTCTTTGATCGTTTGTTCAGAAACCTATACGCCTTTGAGTTTAAGGAGTAACCCAAAAATATCCCTTCGTCGGCCTTTGCATCAAACTTGTTTTGGTTCTCCTTTGAATTGAAGATAAAGCATCTTGAACCGAAGACATGAAAGAATTTCACATTCGGCTTTCGGTTGTTCAAGATCTCATAAGGAGTGATTGAGAATCACTTATTCAGATAAGTTATGTTTTGTGTGTAGCAAGCAGCAGCAATGGTATCAGCCCAGAAGTACAAAGGTAAGGAAGCGAATGTCAGCATGGTTCGTGCTGCTTCACATAAAGAGCATTTCACCTCTCGACGATTCCATTCTGCTGTGGAGTGTAGGGAGCAGAGAAGTTGTCGCTTATGAAATTTTGTACTACCTTTCGTACTTGAACCTCTACTTGCTTGATAAAGTGCTTAAGCTTAGGAGTAGCCTCAGATTTTTGCCTTAAGAAGTAAACCCATGTGAACTGAGAGAAGTCATCTACTATTACAGGAATGTAGTTGTTTCCTCCAATGCTTTCAATTGAAGAGGGACCACACAAATTGATATGCAATAATTCCAGTGGTTCTATCACTTTTGTGTTGATAATAGAGGGATGAATTTGACGACTTTGCTTCCCCATTTCACAAGAGATACATAGATGTTCTTTATCGAACTTCAGAAATGGAAGACCTCGAACATGGTCTCCAAGTACCAGCTTGTTGATATCCTCGAAGTTAAGATGGGAGAGCCTTCGGTGCCATAGCCAGCTTTCATCGGAATGTGCTTTCGTTAGCAAGCAAACAAATATTTTCCCTCGAACAGGGTTGAGATTAAGAGGGTACATTTTTCCCTTTCGCTTCGATTTCAGGAGAACATTATTAGACTTATTTTCAACTATCTCTAAGCCCTCATCATCAAAAGAGACCTTTAAACCGGTACCTACCACCAGTTGTGAGACACTAATCAGGTTATGCTGCAAACCTTCCACATATGCCACCTTTCGGATTGAGAAGTCTCCATTGGTAATCATTCCATATCATTTGATCGTCCCAAACGAGTTATTTCCATACTTCACAGTTCCACCGTATGTAAGGGAACAAAACTCCCTCAACTCTTCCCTTCTTCCTGTCATGTGATGTGAGCAGCCACTGTCAATGAACCATTCTTCTTCAAACCGCTCGTCATGAATAACCTGCAAAAAATAAGCAGATTTAGGAACCCAAAGTTTCTTGGGTCGTTGTGAGGCTTTTACAGAATAAGGAATTGCAAGAGAAACGTCAACTAAATACATTCTTTTAATGAGAGTTGTTTCATCTTTTCTTTTAACAGTAAAAACTTTGATTTTATTTGATTGAGACTTGATGGAGTTAGATGTAGAAACAGTGTTTTTGATGTATGCATTGTTTCAGGTCTCTTTCGGGCGTCTTTAGTCTTCTAGAAAGAGCTTTCCTTTCCCTTATGACTCTTTTGTTAAGTGAGACTGAGATGAAGAAGAATGAGATTTAGAAAGAGAGTGATGCTTTTGGTGATTACCCTGCCTTGCTTGAGGATCGAAACTACCTTCCTTTCGGTTCTTCTCAATTATTGTATTAGAACCGAAGTTTTCCTTTCGGTTGCTTACTTCTTGAGGACCGAAACCTTCCTTTCGGTCTATCTTACTTTGTGGACCAAAACTTTCCTTTCGGTCTATTAATTTGGGGACTGAAAGTACCCTTTCGGTTATTTTGCACTTGATGCTCGAAACTCTCCTTTCGGTTGTTGCGAATTTGTGAACCGAACCATTGCCTTTGGTTGTTTCCATGTTGAGGACCGAATGCTCCTTTTTGGTCGTTAATTCTCTGGGAACCAAAACTATCCATTTGGTTTTGCTGACGATGGGGACCGAACCTGCTGTTTCGGTTGCTTTCACTATAGGATTGGGATTGATGATGTGAAGTGACATTAGCTTTCTTCTCTCCTTGTGACTTGTATGCCTTGTCATATCTAATGCAATGAGGATTTTGGGATCTCCAAAATTGCTTTCGCTATGTGAGATTTTTCTTATATCTCAGATTATGTTTGTGCTTTCGTTCTGCCACCTCTTTTGGATTTCTGTGGATGTTTGCCTTCTGCTTTGGACTTTGAGCGTGAGATTTTCTCTTTAGCGAAGAAGTTTCACTTGCTGCTTTGACTGGTTCGCTTGGAACTTCTTTTGTTCCACTAGAGCTTGGCACATCAAAAATATCAGGCTTGTTGAGTGGTTCTGCCACATACGTCCCTTTGACTTTCCATGATGTTTTCTCCGACAAGCCAACTGTTTCATCGGCGTTGTCAATTGGAGCTGACCAGAAGAATTCATCACAACCATTAGAATTATCTTTGTTCAAAATTGCCATGAGTTCGGTTGTTTGGTGTTCAGTGACACCGATAACCTTGTAAACATGATTGGGAGTAGTTCGAAACTTTTGGTATACTACTGCTTTTTCTTTAAGAGTTTTTGTAGTGTCTGTGGACATTCGAGCAAACTCAACTGAATTTTTAGATATGAGATTTTTGTGGTCTTTGGGTTCGCTCTTGACAAATTCTGAGCAGTCAACCTCATCCTCTACAAATATTTCACTCATGTCATCACCCTCATCAAGTTCAGATGCATTTTCAACATTGATTTTATTTTCTGAACTTAATTTAGCATTCACCGAGTCAAATTTTTGTACAGTTTCGGTCTTTATTTTCAATTTGTCATTTTCATCTAGCAAGTTCTTGAGCATGTCCTTATGGTCTTTTGACTTGATAAAGGACTCAATTTTGTCAAGACCAATTTTATATGTAGGAGAGATGTCATCAGAAGATACAACATTTTCACAGTTGTATGCTTCGGCATCAATTTCATCCTCCTTTAGCTCAAGGAAGGGTAAAATCATGTTGTGTATCTTCTTTCCTATTTCACAATCAAGATGCAACTGAGTAATATTGGAATAAAGCCTTTTAGCAATCAAACAAAAAACGTTTCATTGTTTTAAAAGCTTAAGATTGTCTCGTTGTAAATAAATTGTTTCATCCCTAGACCAAATGAGATCCTTCTCCTTTTGCTCAATCCAGATTTGTCTCTCCTCACTCTTCGACGAGACCCTGCTACTTTGATCAGACAGGTTAGAGTTTGTGATGCGAGTTTGAGTTACACTGCTACTTATGCTTGAAAATTTAGATTTTAAACTGTTAAAGTCCTTTTCATAGTCTATTATAGGGACTTTTAATTTAACGAGAATGGATTGTACCTTCTTGATTAATTCATCACATTTGTTGATCTGTTGACTAATAGGTTTCACTGTGAAGCACCTGTCCTCTTGCTCCTTCTCGTCATCCAGTCCACCATCGGTTGTGTATCCTCGTATCTGTGACACACCGGCTGTCACCACCAAACATATTCCTTCAACTTTCTCCTCTTTCACCAGCAGAGCCCTGCCATGAGTGGGATTTTTTACTTCCTCGTCTTCCGAATCTGTGGACCAGACTTAGACTCCACCAAACTCATCATCCTATGTTATACCATGCACAATTAAAGCATTCATATTGTTATTCGCTCCTGACTTCTTCTTTTTGATTTCCTCCAATCGTCTCAGGAGGTTCGCTTCCTCATCATCCTCATCGACCCTTTTGGTCATCTTCTTCAACATACAATCTTTGGCAAAGTGGTTCTTGCCTCCACAATAATGGCATTTGAAGCCAGAATCACCTCCGATCTTTGTCTCCTTCTTCGCTTCATCACTTTGAGAAACTGTCTTCGGCTCCTCTTTCATCTTTTCAGCACTGTAGCTCCCTTGCCAATTTCGGTTGTTGTTGGCAGGGAACTTTCTTTTTATGAACTTTCTGGGATTGGACACCATTAATGCATATTCTTCACCAGTTAGATCATAATCAGCAAGATTTAATTCTTCTTCTTCTTCAACATCACTTTTTCCTTTGGAGATTAGCACCAGAGATCCCAGACTGGAGACAACGTTTGTTTCCTTGCATACCATACTCTCATGGGACTTCAATATCCCTACAAGCTTTACTTGTGAATAAGATTTGAACAATTCATGTGCCTTTACAGTAGACACAACTACCATCTATTCGAGCTTGAGACCATTCATGATGGTCACTTTCTGTTCTATAACCTTTCTTTCGATCCCATGCTTTATCATCTTACTGAGAGGATGATTGAATCGATCAAACGTCTGAATACGTTTCTCCTATGGCTTCTGTTTGAAGTCACCAAATACAGATAGAAGTAGAGTCTGAATCGAATGCTCCAGGTCTTCGTCAGTAGAATACAATTCCTTCAGCCTGTCCAATATCTCATTTGTTGTAGTGCAGGAGCTTACTAACTGAAAGGTATCAGAATGCAAGCTGAACCTAATCATTCTCAATGCTTTGATGTTGCATTGAAATTTATCTTTCTCGTCTTGAGCAACATCTTTCACATCATTGAGAAGATCATTATAGTCCTTCTGTGTTTTGATTATTCTTGATGTGTTCGAATGAGCAAATGGGCCAACTGTGATTGCATCCCAAATCAGATATCCGTTATCCTATGATCCTATTACATAATCTTCAAAGTGGTGCATCCAAACTTCATATTCCTGAGTGTACAAGATTGGAATCCTTGTAATTAATCCAATACCACTGGAAATGTTGATTGGATTTGCTTGTGAGTCTTCCATCGACATTGATGTGTGTAAAACCAACTAGTTTTAATCCTACTAACTTAAACACAAAGACAAACACACGAAAGGCAGTGTACCTATTGATTAGCAGTTTAGTTCAGGTAAGTAGGGTATCGAACACAGGGAACGGTAAACAATTAAAATAGATGCTAATATTATCTAAATAAAACAAGTAATAGAAAGGGGGTTTTCTCTAGTTTTGCAAGACTAGAAACTTAAACAATTAACTAAAACTTAAACTAAGAAACTAAGAGCTAAGCAAATAAAAATCAACTAAATTCAATAATAAAGAGGACTTCTGTTTAGGTTCGACTCATTTGTTCCCATGGATGATTTCAATGTATTGGATTAATTCTTCATTGGCTACCGACTAAGATGATTAGTTTCACGTTTGCTATTACTAATCCTTAGGAAACAAATTAACTCAAGCAGTGGCCAGTTGTCTAAATTAACGAATTTCCTAGATTATTGATTCGGGTTAAGTAAGACTTGTAGTGGTTAACTAAATTGGCCCTTCAATTAACCTCTTGTCGATGTTCATCCAACAAGCTTACACATTAACTTACCTATCTGCTAGTTAATTCTAGTTTCACATTCGTTATTCCTAGACATACAACTATGTGGTCACAATAAATCATATGAAATTAATAACTAAGAGATGTTCATACAACTTAATTACTGATTTATTAATAGAAGAATAGTTATTGTCAACACATAAGGTTCTTTAACAAGCTTAACAAAACATAATTACCAATCAAAATTAATCCTACTCAAATAATCAATCCATGTTCACAAAATTGTCTACCCTAACAGAAGAATAAGTTTTTAGCTCATGATTGCAGTAAACATAAACTCAAAAATGAAATCAAAGTATGTAAGCATGATTCAAATCAAAAAGTTAGTAAGAATAAACCAAAATTGTCTTGATTCTCTTCACAATTGAATGTAGGGTTGATTCTTCAGTTCCTCACGACCTAGCATCACTTCCAATCGTTTCTCAGCCTTCTAGGGTTTCTCTCCATACTATGATATCGATCTGAAAGTCCCTTTATATAGATTTTCACAAAACAGAGGCTACTCGGCGAGTCCAGTGACCTACTCGGCGAGTCCATCACTTAAAACCCGTGTACGGCAAGTCAGCGCGTCCAGAATCGCGAAAGTTCGATACAACTCGACGAGTAATCGACCTTACTCTCCGAGTATGGTTCGAATCAACATTTTCTCAAAACACAAAAGTCGTCCGAAATTGTGTCTACTTTTTAGAACATTTTGAATCTCGTCAATTGGAGTTACGGTTCATAAGATATGGCCAAAACACTGACAAGGGGTCAAGCTGTCCAGCGACATCCTTCTTTCTTCAAAATCCATGATCCAAGCCTCCAATCGTTAGTTCCGCTTCCTTTTCCATCCGAGCATGTATTTGTTCCTGAAAGTGAAATATTTAAGCTAATTAAGCACCTTTGGTTCATTATATGAGACAACAACAACATAAAGTATTAAGATAATGCATGAATTATATGACTAAATATGCCCATATCAGACATTGTGATGATGTTTGATCGCGAACCTGTTTAAGATCAGACTTGTAATTTATCGTTAGGGAAAGATCGATAATTAATGAGGTACATCAATAAGGATTCCAATTACACATCCTCCTGCTCTAATACCAATTGAAGAGTATTAAACTCTAAGATCGATTAGATCTTTCAACATGTTAAAAAATGATTAACAAACACACAAGTTAAATAATACAAGAAACACAATGTAGAATCAAGATGTGCTTAATGATTCAAATGTAATCACACCTCAACAGAGCTCGACTAACGACTTCCACTATAGAGGCATGCTAGGGTTACGTACAATGAAGAAAAATGATCAAAAGCCTTAATTACAAAGATGCATGCATGCACCTTAAATACTAAAACCCTAGAAGAAATAATGTCAGGTTTTTGGACATGCCCAAACCGGAATACAAAAGTACTAATTGGACTGAGCCCAAGACGCAACACTTCGGATCTCAACAATACTTTTCAGCCTTAGGTTTCTTCATGAAAGTCATAGATATCGTTAAACTGTAAATATACATAAAAAGAACGCCAAAATCTAACTTCATATGAGGAAGTTATGATTTTTCGAAGTTTAAGAATTGCAGTAGACAACTAAAAACTCGAAATAGAGATCGAACGATTTTTAACTGACGCAATCTAAACGAAAGTCGAAGGTCTCAACAAAAGCATCGCAACGGTAAAAAAACAGACGAAAATAGACATCAGATAGAGGAGTTATGGATTTTTAACGGACTTCATCAGTCTCGGCCTATTAAAAATATATTATTAAAAATAAATCAAAACTAGCCGACAAAGTCTAAATGAAAGTTGTAGAGCATAGCCTCAGTTACGGAATTTAGAAGTTGGAAATTCAAATTACGCCCATCGTACTCAGATGAAAAGCCCCGTCCCATCGGCTAGCACGCTAGCTAGACTCGAGTCGTAAGCGCTGACGACTCTGGAGTACACCCAGCGTACGAGGATTTCCAACACTATAAATAGAGTGCATGAGGTCTGAGTTTTTGGCACTCAACACTCAAACCTCTCTCACTTTCACACCCTCTTGAGCTCCAAAGACTACCCCGATGCCCTCAATTCCTTACCCAAGCCCCGACGAGAGTTTTACGCTGCCGAGATTCCCGAGAAACCCGAAGAAGCAACTTTTCACAGTTGAAGTTCTGCTCGATTCTCGTCCCACTCTCTTCAAACTAATCAAGTGAGTTCATACCCCCTTTTCTACCATTTAAAATGCTTTTGAAAGGCTTTTATTACTATTCAGAGGAGAATACAAGTAAAAATGCAACTTTAATCGCATGAAAACATCAAACTTCTGGGTATACATTGCATGATGTTTTTATAGCTATCGAATGGTTTAGTTAACATATAGACATCTTACACTACTTTACCCACCTTTGGGATACAACATGGTTTGTAAATGAAAATATGTTTTATTTATAAATACGTATGCGTTTTCATACCAAAAGTGAGCATTTCAACTACAACATTTTATATTCATGGGAATATATACAGTACTACTATGGTTTTGACAATACTATGGAAAAACGATAACTTTACGAATACAAACATACTCCTTGTAATACGTGACTTAATTGAGAATTCGTGAGACAACATCGTCACTATACCTTTCAAGGTACTATAGTAAGTCCAGTCTTATAACCAGAATCTCCCGTCCGGAGAGCGTGGCAAGTGTGTATAGATCTATACGGAACTAATGATCCCACACCCTAACTGATAGCTATAGTCTGCGGGGTGTCAAGTGTCATAATGTTTCAACGCCTGAAGAACGTCGTTGCAGGCAAATATGATAGTATGGTTATGATAACTCAATGAATATACGATTAATGTAGTATTATGTTTTTACGGGAAAAGTAATATTTCATTTTACTTTTACATACCTCAACAATCTTCAAGTAGTTTTATTATTATAATAAGACTATACAACAACATTTTTAGCATGATATAATGCTTACAATATACGGTCTTGAACCTTTAAGACTGCTTTTACACTTTAAGGAAAGTAAGAGATTTTCCTGGTTCGATACATACATTTTATACATGAAGGAAATTGCTACACAACTTATAAGAAAATATGGGATTTTATGGAAATACATACACAAACTTTTGAATGGCATATATTTACTCAAAACACTGCTTATGAGCTCACCAACTTAATTGTTGACACTTTTTCTTTGAAATAACTTGTAATATCAGGGAATCACTAAGGCAGATTGTCAGCAATCTTTTGAATATTAACGCGATGGCGTTACTTGCATAATTTTGAAACATGATTTGTGTAATCAACTTTTGAACTTGTATTTGATACAATCTTGTAAACTTTTCAATTTATGTAATCTGGTGGTGTGTACTTTCTTTACTATACAATTTTTCTGATACCACACATGACGTCCTCCGCCTCCGAACATTTCCGTCGTTCAGGTTTGGAGGTGTGATAATTGGTACCATCAATATTTCACTAGCACATTGGGTGTCATTGGGTGGCATGTTCTGTCACATGAGGCATGTGTTGGCACATCCTATCACTTTGGCATATCATGTCACTCTGTGACATATCCTATCACTCTGTGGCATATCCTATCACTTCATGCCATATCATGTCACTTGGCATATCATGTCACTCCGTAACATATCAAGTCACTCTGTGGCATATCAAGTCACTTAGTGGAAAATCATGTCACTTGGTGGCATATCAAGTCAGTTGGCATATCATGTTACTATGTGGCATATCAAGTTACTTGGTGGCATATCAAGATTACTTGGTGGCATTTCTGATGCTCCATTCTCCTTCCTAATGTTCCACTCTAGCTCCAAATTCTCTAGGTTGGACAATACTTCATACCCCAATAATCTCCCACTTAAAGGCTTGAACAACTTAATTTTCCTTTCAAATTTCACCATTCCTCAAAGTACTCTCTCTCTCTCTCTCTCTCTATATATATATATATATATATATATATATATATATATATATATATATATATATATATATATATATATATATCTGCCAAGCCCTTCTCTTCAAACTTTTGAAAAACCAGTTGAAGCCATGCAAAGCTTTAACTTTCCAGTGGTAACAACCTTGGTGAACATATCAGCTAGATTTTTCATTCCAAGGAGTTTCTTCATGTTTAGAGTTCATTGATTAACTCTCGAATGAAACGGTACCTCATTTGAATGTGTTTTGTTCTACTATGAAACACTTTATTCTTTGCTAAGTGAACCTCACTTTGGTTGTCACAATGCAATACACAATCGTCCTACTGCATTCCAAGTTCTG
This sequence comes from Lactuca saligna, assembly GCF_052625555.1. Classification (NCBI taxonomy): domain Eukaryota; kingdom Viridiplantae; phylum Streptophyta; class Magnoliopsida; order Asterales; family Asteraceae; genus Lactuca; species Lactuca saligna. The sequence goes on from NC_136418.1 coordinate 76,883,604, forward strand.
ACAAAAAACTCTTCAACCATATGAGCCCTGTGGCTGCTCCCGTGGTTGAAAGAGCGACAATATTTTGTAACCTTGACATCCAACTGATTGTTGTACCTCCAATCGTGAACACATAATCCGTTGTGCTCTTTCTTGAATCTGCACATCCACCTAAGTCTGCATTAGCCAACCCTTCTAAGACTACTTATTTCCTTCTGAAACATAAGGACCACTTAGTTGTTCCATTTAAATAGTGTAGCAACCATTTCACTACTTCCTAATGTTGTCTTCCTGGATTTGACATGAATATGCTCACAACTCCCACTGCATGAGCAATGTATGGTCTGGTGCATACCATTGCACACAGTAAACTACCTACTATAGATGTGTGTGGAGCTTTAACCCTGTATTCTCTGTCTTCTTATGTCTTTGGGGATTGCTTCTTTGTGAGTCTCGACTGACTCCCTAATGGTGTACTTCTGGCTTTCGCATCTACCATGTTGAACTTTTCTAAAACTTTCTTGTTGTAGCTTGTGAAAGTTTTAGTGTACCAGTAACTCTATTATTGGCTATGCTCGTGCCCAAACCCTAGGTCCTTCATCTCGAACTCACCGGCCAACTGCTTCTTTAGGTTGTTGATCTCATGCATTTCAGATCCAACAATCAACATGTCATCAACATATAACAATAGGATGATGTAAGAGGATTTGAATTTCTTCAAATAACAACAATGATCCATTTCACATCTGTTGTACCCATTCATCTACATGAAGTTACTAAACTTCAAGTACCACTTCTATGGAGCCTCAACCCATATTTTTCTATAATATTCACACAAGATTTTCTTTTCCAACTGTCCGAAAACCTTTTGGTTGTGCCATGTAGATGTCTTCTTCAAGGTTGCCATGGAGAAAAGTTGTTTTCATATCTAGTTGCTCTAGATGGAGATCTTCAGAGGCCACAACTCCCAAAACCATTATGATTGTATTCATCTTTTAAAATGGAGAAAATATCTCATTATAATCAACCCCTTTCTTCTGTAGGAACCCTTTAACTACCAACCTTGCCTCATATTTCTTGTTGTCATCAGTCTAATCCTTAACCCGAAACACCTACTTGTTTTGAAGTGCTTTCTTCCGTGCTGGGAGCTTGACCAAGGACCAAGTGTGATTCTTTTCAGGTGATCGTAATTCTTCTTCCGTAGCCTTCTTCTACTATATGGATTCTTTCATCCTTAAGACTTCTGGATAAGACACAGGTTCACCATTCTCTTTCAGCAACATGAAGTTTGCAGAAGGAGAATACTTGACTGGAGGCCTTTGTACTCTAGTGTATCTATGGATGGTATAAATTTCAGTTTCTACACCTTCATTATTTGAAGTACTATCATCCATGTGATGGGTTTTGAGCATTCTAACACTTCCTAAGTGTACATGCAACCCTAATAACCTTGGATCTATGTTTGTCTAATTATCATGCAAAGTTGAATTCCAAGGCTATATTCCTATCTAGCATACATGGGGAACAATTTTAACTTGAATGATAGATAGAATAACTCACCTTGTTGTTGCTTGTGTTCCTTGAAACCTTATGAGCCTAGCACCCCAAGTGTGATGCCTCAAATGCTTCACACAACACCAAATGCTCTTGGAAAAACTTATGAGAGAATACACACTTCTTGAAATCGGCCAAGCCCTCTTGTTTCCTTAGTGTAGCCGATTTTGGTGGAGAATATGATTCTTATATAGTGTTGACACATCTAGGGTTACACCATGTAAACCCTAATGTGTCATGACTCTTCATTTCCATGACCCATGGGTTTGTAACTCCCATGGAGCATCCATGGAGCATCCTATGGGTGGAACCCAACTTGATAGTCCATGGAGCCTCTTAGCCCACTATACAAGATATGGATGATTTACATAATCAACCCATATATTTAATTAGTTATCTTTCGATCACTTAATTAATTCTTGATCAAACTAATCAAATAATATTATTAATATATTAGAACCTATAATATATTAATAATCTCCAAGTGTTATTTCTCTCATTTAGTCTATCCAATTACATGGTGCCATGCAACCCAAATGGACCATGTCGGGTCGGGTCAAGTACATACCAGAAATAGTTATGGACTTAGACACCTTATCCAACAGTCTCCCACTTGGATAAGTCTAATAACTATTACTGCAAGTATGACTTCAGAAACCGATCGGAAATCGTAGCTCTTTTCAAGGTTTCTTGGAACTGAGAAGATGATGGTACGCCATTTAAGATAAGTGATCATAAAATCCTCTGTTCTAGATATCAGTCGGACAAATACATGGAACAATGTCTTACTTATTGTCCAACAGTTTGTTTCCCGATTTCCGATTTGTTTGACAAAGAACTTAATTAAACACATCAACTTAGTTCTGACCGGGCCCGGTACATGGGTCAAAACAAAATCATCGAGGGGCCCAGATATCAGCTTCTAATCCAAGAAGGAACAGATAAACTTCGACTCATATGTTTGTTCTACCACTCATTGAATTACACACAAGAGCACGATTTATAACATCGAGTTACCAATGCGTTTTCGTACAATCAATGCATAACCAACTTGTAAGTAACAAATCATATCTCTAGGTTTGAAGACTTATATGATATTACCGTCTCACGATCACTCGAGATAGAATTCCATGAAGTGATTCCAGTGAGCGTGGATTGAGTCCAATGCTCAGAACTTATGAGCACCCATGATTGTTGTAGCCTTGTCTAACACCTTAGACCTCTGCAACCAATCATGACAGTCTTGATTCATACCTACTTCCGACATATGACCGACTGTGGAGGTTTGAATAATATGTTATACCAAACAAAATTATTCTGGAAGTCAAAACATGCAAAAGAAATATAGTAAATGATTGACAAGAGATAGCAACACCTTACTCATAAATAAAACACCTTTTATTCATCATCTAATGTCAATTACACTTTACAAATTTCGAGGTTATCTAACTACTAAATCTAATATCATCCTTCAGCCCTATGCTTCGAGCATGCTGGAGATGCTTAACCCAAGTCAGTCCCTTCGTGAGGGGATCTGTTGGGTTCTCATCCGATGATACCCTCTTTGCCACGATGAGTCCTTCTTCTATTCGATGTCTAATAAAATGGTATTTTCTGTCGATGTGACTGGATCTCCCGTGATCCCTTGGTTCCTTGGCTAAGGCAACAACGCTTTCACTATCACAGAAAATTTCCATTGGCTCTTTAATAGCTGGTACAACTCCAAGGTCTCCGATGAAGTTCTTTAGCCATATAGCCTCCTTTGCCGCCTCGCTCGCTGCAATATACTCTGATTCACAAGTAGAATCTGCCACCGTCTCTTGCTTGGAGCTCTTCCAAGAAATTTCTCCTCCATTTAGGGTAAAGACCCAGCCTGACTGAGAGCGGAAATTATCCCTATCAGTCTGGAAGCTAGCATCACTATACCCTACAAGTCTCAAGTCATCACTCCCACCGAGGGTAAGGACCCAGTCCTTAGTCCTTCGTAGGTACTTGAGAATATTCTTTACCGCAGTCCAGTGTGCCTTGCTAGGGTTCCCCTGAGACCTGCTAACCATGCTCAGGGCAAAGGCTACATCAGGTCGAGTACACGTCATAGCATACATGATCGAACCTACAACCGAAGCATAAGGTATTCGACTCATTTCTGCTATCTCAGCCTCAGTGCTAGGGCTTTGTGTCTTACTCAATTTGGCGTTACTCTGGATGGGTAACTCTCCTTTCTTGGAGTCCTGCATGCTGAATCTTTTCAGCACCTTATCCAAGTAGGTACTCTTACTAAGTCCAATTAGTCTTTTACTCCGATCTCTCAAGATCCTTATCCCTAAAATATAGGCAGCTTCACCAAGGTCCTTCATAGCGAAACACTTTCCAAGCCAGGATTTTACTTCCTGCAGGGTTGGAATGTCGTTTCCTATGAGTACTATGTCATCCACATACAATACCAAAAAGCTAACTATACTCCCACTAGCCTTGACATACACACAAGATTCATCTTCACTCCTGGAAAAGCCAAATTCCTTGACCTTTTCATCAAAGCTAAGATTCCATCTGCGAGGTGCTTGCTTTAATCCATAGATGGATTTCTCAAGCTTACACACTCTATTAGGGTACTCGTTGCTGACAAAACCCTCTGGCTGACTCATGTAAACATCTTCAGCCAACTTCCCATTAAGGAAAGAGATTTTGACATCCATTTGCCATATTTCATAGTCATGAAATGCAGCTATGGCTAACAGAACCCGAATAGACTTAATCTTGGCTACCGGAGAAAAGGTCTCATCGTAATCCACTCCAGGAATTTGAGAGAAGCCCTTTGCAACCAGTCTAGCCTTATAAGTGTGTACTTTGCCATCCATGTCGGTCTTCTTCTTGAAGACCCATTTGCACCCTACAGTCTTACGACATGGTACATTCTAAACCAAGTTCCAAACTTGATTGTCATACATGGATTGTATCTCGCTATCCATAGCCTCTTTCCATTTAGCAGACTCGGGGCCTGCCATGGCTTCCTCGTAGCTGTTAGGGTCATCTTGACTTACTAGTGTCCCATCACTAATAAGTGTCTCACCTTCTGCAATAATATGGAATCCATAGTAATGCTCAGGTGCACTCCTAACTCTTGTGGAACGTCTCAGAGGTACAGATTCGTCAATTGGCTCAACAGGAGTTTCCTCCTCAAGTTAAGGGCTAGAGTTTGAAGTTCCTTCACCACTTGACTCTTGAATTTCTTCAAGATCAATTTGCCTCCCACTGTCTCCTTGGCTTATAAACTCTCTTTCTCGAAAAACTCCTCTTCTTGCTACAAAGACCACATTGTCACTAGGTCTGTAGAAGAGGTAACCAAAGGATAGCTGTGGGTAGCCGATGAAAATACACCTCTCGCTTCGAGGTTCGAGCTTATCATGAGTCTCGTGTCTCACGAAAGCCTCGCAACCCAAAATCTTGATGTGGTCTAGTTTAGGTACTTTACCAGTCCACATCTCATGAGGAGTTTTGGCAACTTTCTTTGTAGGGACTAGATTAAGGATATGGGCGGCAGTCTCTAAGGCATACCCCCAGAATGAGATTGGTAGCGAAGCTCGACTCATCATGGAATGAACCATGTCCAACAAGGTTTGATTACGCCTTTCAGCCACACCATTCAACTGCGGTGTCCTGGGAGGTGTCAATTGTGAGACAATCCCACATTCCCTTAGATAGTCGAGGAACTTTGAACTAAGATACTCACCACCTCGATCGGATCGAAGTATCTTAATGTTCCTACCCAATTGATTTTTCATGGCAATAGAAGCATTCAGCCTCTTTTGGGTCAGAAGAAGGAGTGACAAAACCTTTCTTGGTTCCACTTGAAGAGGAGCCATCAAGGATCCTAACCTTGGTACCCTTCGAAGAACTCTTTCTCTTCTTCCCTCAACTTTTCTTGATTGCCAAAACCGGAGTGGAGTTTGGAGTAGGAGTGTTAACAACCGACTTCCCCTTAAGATCTGATTCTGCGGTCTTGGGAAGTCCCTGAAGTTTGCTGAGTGTGACCTCTTCCTTATTCATGTGATATGTCATGCGGAATTGATCATAGAACGATGGTAAGGAGTGCAAAATTATATCTATTGCAAGCTCCTCAGGGAAGTTCACATTAAGTTTCAGCAATCGATCCACATACCTTTGCATTTTCTGCATGTGGCTCGTGATGGAATCCCCGTCCTTCATCATGGTTGTTATCATGGAGCAGATAATTTCGTACCTCTATTGTCGTGCACTTTGATGGTATCTTTCCATCAAATCTTGGTGCATTTCATAAGGGTAGAAATCCTCATAGGACTTTTGGAGTTCTGCTGTCATTGTGGCCATCATGATGCATGCTACTTTCGTAGCATCCCTTTCATGTGCCTGAAAGTCAATGATCTCCTGAGGAGTTGCAGTGGTCTCATCAATCTCCTTAAGCTCCTCGTCGAGGACATATTCTTTGTCCTCGTAGCGGGTAATCATCCTGATGTTTCTGATCCACTCATTGATGTTGGATCCATCAAAAGTGACTTTCCCACACAAGCTCATAAGAGTAAAGGAGCCATTAGGATTCGAGCCAGAAACAACATTGTTTGAAGACATCTGAAGGAAGAGGACAAGATTAGTTTAGATATTAGGAGAGTCCTTAATAAAACACCCAAATGTAATATTAAGGCTAGGATCCAATCACAATATATTATAACTTAGAAGAGGTATGCCGTAATCCAAGCTATAACATATTTGAAAGGTAGGTGAATGACGATTCACCAATTTCCACCACGAAAACCGAAATATTAGATATTAGGTTTTATGATTGGTTCTTAGAAATTCCTAGATTCTTTGAGATTCAATGAACTTTTCAAAGGCATGTTTCAATCTCGAGTGTGCCAACCAAGTTTTGTGACTGGGATACCGAGGATCACAGAACTAGGTGTGAAGTAACCATGCAAATCACTTGGTACCCTTAAAGTTTATCACTCAATCGATGTGCCGGTAAACCATACACGCTCCACCGATACTATAATAAACCTTAAGTCACCCTTTACCTACCTTGTTAAGTCCAAGTTAGTGTGCCGGTTAACCACACACGCTCCACCAACGACTTAGACAAAGTGTAAACTGTAATTTCATGGATTAGCACCTTATTCACATTTTTCCTAAAGTAACTAAGATTGGGAATTTAATAAAACATTTAGTTACTTTATAATATTCATCATACTTTGAATGAGAATTTATAATTCCTTGTCTTACCCGTTCGGCTAACGACCCTCCACCAGTCAAGCAAGCGGTGGGTGAGAGTAGACACCCATTAAGTCACCATTTTATAGGCAACAGCCTTATACCCACCTTATAGACTGGCTTCGTGAATGAGGCGTACTAGCGGTAAGACGACTTTGTTCTTATACATACATACATATATATATATATATATATATATATATATATATATATATATATAATTATTAAATCATCATAATATAAGTATAAGGGTTGAATTTTAACTTTTAAAATTCTAGGGGTTGGAACTAAAGTTTTAACTTAACTTTACTTGTTCCAAAACTTGAGGACAAGTTTTGTAACTTTCAAAACTTTTCATTTCTTGTAACTTATGAGTTTAACAGAGTAATAAAATGAAGACTCTTCATTTTCTAACTCTTGTGTTCTTTTAATGGTTTTAATTCAAGTGTGACTCTTGGTTTTCCATAACTTGAGGACAATTTATGGACTCCACTAAAACACATTATGATCAAGAATTAATCTACCACATAGGTTACAAATAATTCCTATGATCATCTAAAACATCATAAGAACAAGAACATGAATATGAACACATTCATAAATCAAAATTACACTTAAAACTTTGTAATTTTGATAACTAGTTGTTGTAAATGAATTAGCAAAGACATTACACCATCTAAAACAAGTTTTCAAGTACCAAAACAGTTTAGGGTAATGTTTCTAATTCATTTCCAGCAACTAAAGTCAAAATTCTGCAACCTGTCGATCCTAGTCGCCGAGTGCATGAACTTACTCGCCGAGTTGGTTGAATACACGTGAACTCGACGAGTCCCCCCTATGGACTCGACGAGTCCATTTGTAGACAGCAAGATTTTCGATTTTTTTTTTTCAACTTTTAAGCACAAATAAAAAGCAAACAAGCCTAGGCTCTGATACCACTGATAGGTTTTGAGCATTCTAACACTTCCTAAGTGTACATGCAACCCTAATAACCTTGGATCTATGTTTGTCTAATTATCATGCAAAGTTGAATTCCAAGGCTATATTCCTATCTAGCATACATGGGGAACAATTTTAACTTGAATGATAGATAGAATAACTTACCTTGTTGTTGCTTGTGTTCCTTGAAACCTTATGAGCCTAGCACCCCAAGTGTGATGCCTAAAATGCTTCACACAACACCAAATGCTCTTGGAAAAACTTATGAGAGAATACACACTTCTTGAAATCGGCCAAGCCCTCTTGTTTCCTTAGTGTAGCCGATTTTGGTGGAGAATATGATTCTTATATAGTGTTGACACATCTAGGGTTACACCATGTAAACCCTAATGTGTCATGACTCTTCATTTCCATGACCCATGGGTTTGTAACTCCCATGGAGCATCCATGGAGCATCCTATGGGTGGAACCCAACTTGATAGTCCATGGAGCCTCTTAGCCCACTATACAAGATATGGATGATTTACATAATCAACCCATATATTTAATTAGTTATCTTTTGATCACTTAATTAATTCTAAATTAATTCTTGATCAAACTAATCAAATAATATTATTAATATATTAGAACTTATAATATATTAATAATCTCCAAGTGTTATTTCTCTCATTTAGTCTATCCAATTGCATGGTGCCATGCAACCCAAATGGACCATGCCGGGTCGGGTCAAGTACATACCAGAAATAGTTATGGACTTAGACACCTTATCCAACATCATGCTCCCACTCTCTCCAGTTTCATCAGAGCTTCCACTGCTTCCTGAACTTCCACCTATCTCTCGAGTACTGACAAGTTTTATAATGTCGTTTTCAAAAGTGTCTTCTAACTTCACTTGTTCCTCCTTTTTTGGTTTTTTGTTACTGCTTTACCCCTTAGCATGCTCATCCTTGTATATCAAATTCATATTGAACATCACATCTCGACTTCTAATAACTTTTTTTTGCTCGTTATCCGAGAAGCGATATCCCATGTCGTCCAACCCATATCCTATAAAGGTGCACTTCCTTGACTTTTCCTCTAGTTTGTCTCTCTCAGAGTCTTTGACTTTTACATACGAGACATAACCGAAGACCTTCAAGTGTTTGAATGGAACCTCATGACCTTTCCATTATTTCTCTGGAATCTTGAACCCTATGGGGACTGAGGGTCCTCCATTGATTAGGTATGCATCTATGTTAATCGCATATGCCCATAACATCTTAGGTAAACTTGCATGCAGCCTCATGCTCATCGCTTTTTCATTCAATGTTATGTTCATCCTCTTAGCTCTATTCTGCCGAGGTGTTTTTGGAATTTTCTTCTGCATCCTGATTCCATGTTCAACACAAAAATCAACAAATCCTTTGCTAATGTATTCGCCCCCGTTATCGAATTTGAAGCACTTAATTTCCAAGCTAGTTTCATTTTCCACCATGAATTTCCATTTCTTGAAAGCACTGAAAATTCATAATTATTCTTCGAGAAATAGATCCAAAGTTTTCTAGTGCAGTCATCAACGAAAGTAACATAATATCCAAATCCTCCCACTGAAGCAACTGAAGTGGGACCACAAACATCTGAATGAACAAGCTCTAATTTCCTTGTCTTGGTTGGATGTCTTATCTTTGCAAAAGTAACTTTCTTCTGTTTACCAAGCACACATGGCTCACAAAAATCAACTGTCATTTTCTTAAGATATGGAATTCTTCCATTGGATAAAAGTATTTTGATTCATTTTTCACTTATATGCCGAAGTCTTTGATGCCATAGAGTGGATGCTCCAACTTCTTCAACAGCATGTGCCTCATCATCAAAAACTTCCACTATGTAAAGTGTACCCCGCTTCTGACCTCTAGAAAACACCAAGTTTCCCTTTGTCACTATCCACTGATGATCACAAAAAGTGACATGTTGACCTTCATCATCAAGTTGCTCCACTGATATCAACGTTCTTTTCAAGTTTGGAATAAACTTGACATTCTTCAAAGACCACTTCATACCCAAAGTAGTCTTGAGGACCACATCCCTAAAAACTGTAATATAAAGGTTATTGTTGTCTGTTAGTCTAACCTTCTTGTGGTATTGCCTGAAATTTAGCATTACATCTTTGGAGTGACTATCATGGAATGACGCCCCGAAATCCATGATCCATGATTCAACTGAGTTTTCAACTGCACATATAAGAGCATCTCACTTAGATTTTGATGCAAAGTTTATATTATTCTTGCCTATGTCTGCAAGAGGCTTCGGACATTGATTCTTGAAATGACCCTTTTCTTTGTAGTTCCAACATGTGATGTCCTTCCTGTTCTTCGATACACCTCTCTCCCTTGGCTTTGATCTTCCTCTACCCACACTTCCTCTGTTGGACTTCCCCTCTTTCCTTACTACTAAGAAGACTATTAAAGGATTATCCAACACTTGGATACACCAGAACAACAACCAAACAAACTGAAACCCGCTCAGCAAGATACAACCCACTAATGACTCTTGGTATGCAAAAATGGCATATAACAATTTTTGATAACCCAAGAAATAAAAGAGAACTAAACCATAGATGATGCTTACCTATACCCAAAAGATTCCAAAGCAATACAAATACTGATAATAATCAAGAAGAAAGCAAAAGTTAACATGCCAACAATAGAATTTGCTGAAACTCTGACCTCCCCCGACTACCACTGAAATATTCGACTCCTCTTTACTGGGGCTCTTGCCCCAACCTCACGACCGCCAATGATCCTCAAAATAAATGAAGTGGGTGCACTCACTTCTCCACCCCTAAATATCAGAATGTTGACGTCCTTGTGGGTCACCTGATTTTAGAGAAAACACATCGAAAAAGACCCACAGGGCAATCCCTACTAAAATGACTCATCTGATCACAACTGAAACATCCTCGAATTGTATCCTGACATCCTCCCGTACTTGGAATAATGGCCTAGACCTTGATGGCCTCCGAAACGTGAATCTAGAGTCTTGGGCCTTTTCACCTGGCCACTGAAATCAGAGTCTGGTATGGTTTCCTCTTCCTGATGTGCTCCAAATCAATCTCACGTTCCTACCTCTAAAAATCTTATCATTCAGGGTCTTGCATCTAGACAAAACTCAAAAACTCCCTGATGACATCCCTCAACATGTCATGATACCTTCCTTTCTTCATCTCCTCATTTGCTTCATACTATGGAACCAATAAATTCCTTTTCCGGGACTTGGTAGTGATCTCTGTCAGAGTCCTAGTCGTCTGGCGACGGTCCTAAAACTCCATTGACAACTGTTGTACTTCAATAGCTGGTGAAAACTTGGCTCTAAACCGGGTCACAAGCTCACCCCAAGTCATCATCTTCAGGACCTCGCCTCCCAAGGCGAGGTCTACCTCCTCTCACCAAACTCAAGATCTGTCTTTCAGAACACAGGAAGCAAATCTGAACCTTGACCCCTCAGGGCAGGAACTCTTCTTGAACGTGTTAGCCATATCCGTTAACCACCTCCTACTGGAAATGGGGCCCTTCTCCCCAAAGAACTTGGGAGCTCCATAAGCTCGAAACTCACAGAAGGAAAGAGTGCGAGCTCCAACAATCGCCAAAAACTCAAAATGGAATGCACCCAAAAGCTCACCCAAAATCTTCAAGATTCCCTCCTTTACCGTACCAAATATCACATGAGTCTGTTCTACAATACCACAAGTAATCTCCGAGGAGATGAACTCCCACATCTGCTCGGTAATCGGCTTAGTATCTGCACCTGAGCCAGAACCAGAACCTGAACCTCCTTCCCATGTGCTCATAAACATACTAAAAAACAACATACAATTGATTAGAACATATCTAAGAATCCTCATCCCATAGGACTCCTAGATTCTCCAAGACTCTCCCCGATTCGAGTATGGATCCTGTGCTTTCTAATGGAACTTGAAAGTGAACCTTAGAAATGTCATTCTGAAGTGATGTTGGTGTTGATCAAATGGTGCTCCGGAATAGAAGATCAGTCCGGAGCAGTTTTGCAAAAGTCATTTCGGAATGGTTGTTGGTTTCGGAATGGGTGTATTTCCGAAGTCAATCCTTTTCTTGCATTAATTGTTTTTGTCACTTTGTATTGATTATACATTTCATAGCATTTAGTCTTTTTGTGATAATAGACAATCAGAATGTCAGGATTAATTCTTTTGTCCGGTCCTATGTTAGTCTTATAGTGTGATCCATGTAACCTTTACTCCTATTTAAAGGAGCTTTCAATACAAGTTCTAGTGACAGATTGTTCAAAACCTTTTAGCGTTATTCTTCTCATTCACTTCACTTATAGTCTGCAACATTATTCTTGTTCCTCATTTGTTAACCTTACTTTGATCAATATTCTATTCATCATTTATGGCATGAATCCTTGTTGAATACTTGATCTCATACTTGACTGGAATATATACTTATTGGAAGCAGACATTGATCTTAAGCATTAACTCAAGGTTTTAATTCTTCAATCCTTTACCCTGCGCATTAGATCATCCTTGTTCTCACAATTGGTATCAGAGCTTGAGTGGTTATCCTTTGAATCCATAAGATCATATTATAATTGGTTTGAAATTACCTTCGTATTTCAACCATTTCTGTGATAAGGATAAAAGTTCTTCTATATACCACTTTTGCTTGAAGATATCTTAACTTCAATGGCTGCCTATAAAACTCAACAAGTTTATTCAATGCAAATCGCAAATAGCATGGGTTTCCCACACATACCCTACCGCTAGTTGTAGAGGAATATGATCACTAGAAAGTCATAATGGAAAGATTTTACTTGCTAAAGAAAAGGGTGAAGCTATTTGGAAATCCATCAAAGAAGGTCCTCATGTTCCTGTTAGAACCTCTATTAGAGATGTTGCTGCTCAACTCATGGGTCAGGAAGATGAATGTCCAACACCTCTTACTGCAGATGATATCGAGAAATTGTATGCTGATCAAGTTGCCTTTTCCGACATGGTGTTTGGTGTCCCACCTTCTCTTTGTGAACACATTAAGTTGTGTAAATCTGCCAAAGAGATTTGGGATACTCTAGAAGATCTGATATAAGGTTCAGAAAACATGAAAGACAAGCCTCTTACATCAGTTGTCAATGAGTTTGACACCTTCACCACCACTCCTGGTGAATCAGTAGTGCCAGCCTCAAACTGCTACCGAATAGTAGTCAACAACATGACTGCTCAAGGGATCGTTCGAGCTCCCTTGGAGTACAATCTCAAGTGTTGGATATAGTGTCTAAGTCCATAACTATATTTGGTATATACTTGACCCGACCTGGCATGGTGCATTTGGGTTGCATGGTATGATGACATTTGGATAGACTAATTGAGAAAAAATGACACTTAAGGTTATTAATATATTATAAGTTCTAATATATTAATAATAATAATATTTAATTAGTATTGGTCAAAAATAAATTTAGAATTAATTAAGTGATCAGAAAGAGAATAATTAAATATATGGGTTGATTTAGTAAATCATATATTCTTACATAGTGGGCTAATGATCCATGGTTTATTAGTTGGGCTAAACCCATAGGGTGCTCCATGGATAGTCCATGGAGATTATAAACCCATGGATCATATCATATGAAAAGTCATGTCAATTAGGGTTTACATATCGTAACCTACTAGTGACAACACTATAAAAGAAACCCATAACCTAGCAAAATGGTCACCAAGGTGTAGAACTAAAGGGCTAGCCGATTTTAAAAGTGTAGCAATTTTTCTCTCAAAGTTATTCCAAATGTTGTGGTGTGTTGTGAAACATTTGAGGCATCACACTTGGGGTGCTAGGCTCATAAAGTTCTCAAGGAATCCAAGAAACAAAAAGGTATGTTCTCTTACGAGCTTTTATATTTCAAGTTCCCCATGCCATGCTAGTTAGGGTGAGAACCTTGGAAAAATTAAATTTGCATGTATCTTAGTAAAACATAGATCCAAGGTTTCTAGGGTTGCATGTACACCATAGGAGTTTTAGAATACTCAAAACCCATCAGTGGTATCAGAGCCTAGGCTTATTTTCTTGATACTTGATGCAAACTTGTTAAAAAAATCGATAAAATTTCATTCTGCTGAGTGAACTCGCTGAGTCTATGGGGGGGGGGGGGGGGGGCTCGACAAGTCCATGTATATCTTCATCTTACTCGTCGAGTAGGTTCATGCACTCGACGAGTAGGAGGCCCTGAATGCAGATTTTCAAGTTTTGCTGCTGGAAATGGACTAGAAACATTACGCTAAACTGTTTTGGTCTTATAAAACCTGTTTTAGATGGTGTAATGGTTATGCTAATCCATTTACAATGGCTATAATCAAAATTTCAAGTTTTGTATGGTTTTTTATGATTCTTGAAATTGTTGATATGAATGTTCATGAACTTGTGAGTTTAGAAGATCATTGGAATTATTTGCAACTTCCTTGTTAGTTTAATTCTTGATCATTGACGTGTTTTAATGGAATCCATAATTTGTCCTCAAGTTATGGATTACCAAAAGTCACTCTTTTAAAGTCCATTAAAGAAACACATAGGTTACATAAAATGAAAAGTCTTTCATTTTAATAAACAATTAACTCATAAGTTATGAAAGATGAAAAGTTTTGAAAGTTACAATATTTGCCCTCAAGTTTTGGAACATGTAAAGTCACTTTAAAACTTTAGTTCCAAACCCCTAGAATTTTAAAAGTAACACTTATACTTTATAATATTATAAGTTAATAATATATATATATATATATATATATATATATATATATATATATATATATATATATGTGTGTGTGTGTGTAAGATCAAGTCATTTTACCATTAGTAGGCCTCATTCACGAACACGTCTATAAGGGGGTATAAGGTTGTTGCCTATAAAATGGCAGCTTAATGGGTGTCAACTCTCACCCACTTCTTCCTTGACCGGTGGACAATGACTTTAATCCTCATTAAAAGTATGATGATTATAAAGTAACTAAATGTTTTATAAATTCCCAATCTTAGTTACTTTAGGAAAATGTGAATAAGGTGCTAACCCATGAAATTACACTTTGCACTTTGCTTAAGTCGTTAGTGGAGTGTGTGTGGTTAACCGGCACACTAACCTGGATTTAACAAAGTAGGAAAAGGGTGGCTTAAGGTTTATTATAGATCGGTGGAGTGCTTGTGGTTAACCGGAACATCGGTTAGGTGATAAACATTAAGAGTACCAAGTAATTCGCATGGTTACTTCACACCTTGTTTTGTGATCCTCGGCATCCCAATCACAAAACCTGAAGGCACACTCGAGATTGAAACATGCCATTGAAAAGTTTAATGAATTTCAAAGAATCTAGGAGTTTCAAAACCAATTAAAACCTGATAAATTTATTTCGTTTTCATGGTGGAAATTGGTGAATCGTCATTCATCTACCTTCAAATATTTTATAGCTTGGATTACGGCATCCCTCTTCTAAGTTATAGCTTCGTTTTCATGGTGGAAATTGATAAATTTATTTCGTTTTCATGGTGGAAATTTATTTCGTTTTCATGGTGTTGGGTCCTAGCCTTAATATTACATTTAGGTGTCTTATTAAGGACTATCTTGATATCTAATCTAAACTCTTCTTTCTTCTTTTCAGATGTCTTCCAACAATGCTGCTTCTGGATCAAACCCTACTGGCGCCTTCTCTCTCATGAATCTTTGTGGGAGAGTCATCTTTGATGGTACCAACTTTATGGATTGGATCCGAAACATCAGGACGGTCACTCGTTACGAGGACAAGGAATATGTCATTGACAAGGAGCTAAAGGAAATTGATGAGTCCATTGCTAATCTAGAGGAGATCGCTGAATTTAGGGCACATGAGAGAGATGCTACCAAGGTGGCCTGTATCATGATGGCCATAATGACAGCCGAGCTCAAAAAGTCCTATGAGGACTATCACCCTTTTGAGATGCACCAGGACTTTATGGACCACTACCATCAAAGTGCTTGTCAAGTGAGGTATGAAATAATCACCTCCATGATAACAACCTGAAGGAAGGATGGTAAACCCATCACGGGCCACATGCAGAAAATGCAAAGATACGTGGACCGTTTGAAGAAACTGAATGTGGACTTTCCTGAGGAGTTGGCGATTGATATCATTTTGCACTCCTTACCTTCGTGTTATGATCAATTCTGAATGACATACCACATGAACAAGGAGGATGTTACTGTTGGATAAGGTGTCTAAGTCCATAACTATTTCTGGTATGTACTTGACCCGACCCGGCATGGTCCATTTGGGTTGCATGGCACCATGCAATTGGATAAACTAAATGAGAGAAATAACACTTGGAGATTATTAATATATTATAAGTTCTAATATATTAATAATATTATTTGATTAGTTTGATCAAGAATTAATTTAGAATTAATTAAGTGATCAAAAGATAACTAATTAAATATATGGGTTGATTAAGTAAATCATCCATATCTTGTATAGTGGGCTAAAAGGCTCCATGGATCATCAAGTTGGGTTCCACCCATAGGATGCTCCATGGATGCTCCATGGGAGTTACAAACCCATGGGTCATGGAAATGAAGAGTCATGACACATTAGGGTTTAACCCTAGATGTGTCAACACTATATAAGAAACATAATCTCCACCAAATCGGTTACACACTAAGAAAAAAGAGGGCTTGGCCGATTTGAAGAAGTGAGTATACTCTCATAAGTTCTTCCAAGAGTATTTGGTGTTGTGTGAAGCATTTGAGGCATCACCACTTGAGGTGCTAGGCTCACAAGGTTCAAGGAACACAAGCAACAACAAGGTAAGTTATTCTATCTATTCATTATGTTAAAGTTGTTCCCATGTATGCTAGATAGGAATATAACCTTGGAAATTCAACTTTGCATGACAAATTAGACAAACATAGATCCAAGGTTATTAGGGTTGCATGTACACTTAGGAAGTGTTAGAATGCTCAAAACCCATCAGTGGTATCAGAGCCTAGGCTTGTTTGTTCTTATTTGTGCTTAAAAGTTGAAAACAGAATCGGAAATTTGTTGTCTGCGATCGGACTCGTCGAGTCTATAGGGGGGACTCGTCGAGTCCATGTGTATCTTCAACCAACTCGGCGAGTCATGTACATGCACTCGGCGAGTAGGGTCGAATGAGTGCAGAATTTCGATTCAGTTGCTGGAAAATGAATTAAAAACATTACCCTAAACTGTTTTAGTAAATGTAAACTTGTTTTTGGTGGTGTAATGTTTTGTTAATTCATTTACAACAACTAGTTATCAAAATTACAAAGTTTTATGTAATTTTTGATTATGTTCATATTCATGTTCTTGTTCTTATGAAGTTTTAGATGATCATAGGAATTATTTGTAACCTATTTGGTAGTTTAATTCTTGATCATAATGTGTTTTAATGGAGTCCATAACTTATCCTTAAGTTATGGAAAACCAAGAGTCACTTGAGTTAAAAAACCATTAAGAAAACACAAGAGTTATAAAAATGAAGAGTCTTCATTTTATGACTCTATTAAACTCATAAGTTACAAGAAATGAAAAGTTTTGAAAGTTACAAAACTTGCCCTCAAGTTTTGGAACAAGTAAAGTTAAGTTAAAACTTTAGTTCCAACCCCTAGAATTTTAAAAGTTAAAATTCAACCCTTATACTTATATTATGATAATTTAATAATTATATATATATATATATATATATATATATATATATGTATAAGAACAAGTCGTCTTACCGCTAGTACGCCTCATTCACGAAGCCGGTCTATAAGGTGGGTATAAGGTTGTTGCCTATAAAATGGTGACTTAATGGGTGTATATTCTCACCCACCGCTTGCTTGACTGGTGGAGGGTCGTTAGCCGAACGGGTAAGACAAGGACTTATAAATTCTCATTCAAAGTATGATGAATATATAAAGTAACTAAACGTTTTATTAAATTCCCAATCTTAGTTACTTTAGGAAAAATGTGAATAAGGTGCTAATCCATGAAATTACACTTTACACTTTGTCTGAGTCGTTGGTGGAGCGTGTGTGGTTAACCGGCACACTAACTTGGACTTAACAAGGTAGGTAAAGGGTGACTTAAGGTTTATTATAGTATCGGTGGAGCGTGTGTGGTTTACCGGCACATCGATTGAGTGATAAACTTTAAGGGTACCAAGTGATTTGCATGGTTACTTCACACCTCGTTTTGTGATCCTCGGCATCCCAGTCACAAAACCTGGAGGGCACTTCCGAGATCTAAACATGCCTTTGAAAAGTTCATTGGATCTCAAAGAATCTAGGAATTTCTAAAACCAATAAAACTAAATATTTATTATTTCGGTTTTCGTGGTGGAAATTGGTGAATCGTCATTCACCTACCTTTCAAATATGGTATAGCTTAGATTACGGCATACCTCTTCTAAGTTATATTATATTGTGATTGGATCCTAGCCTTAATATTACATTTGGGTGTTTTATTAAGGACTCTCTTAAATCTAAACTAAACTTGTTCTTCTTTTTCAGATGTCTTCAAACAATGCTTCTGGCTCGAATCCTAATGGCTCCTTTACTCTTATGAGTCTGTGTGGGAAAGTCACCTTTGATGGATCCAACTTCAATAAGTGGATCAGAAACATCAGGATGATTACTCGCTACGAGGACAAAGAATATGTCCTTGACAAGGAGCTTAAGGAAATTGACGAGTCCACTGCAACTCCCCAGGAGATCGCTGACTTTCATACTCATGAAAGAGATGCAACCAAGGTGGCTTGCATCATGTTAGCCACCATGACAGCTGAACTCCAAAAGTCTTACGAAGACTTCTACCCTTATGAAATGCACCAAGATTTGATGGAAAGATACCATCAAAGTGCACGACAAGAGAGGTATGAAGTCATCTGCTCCATGATAACAACCATGATGAAGGACGGAGAGTCCGTCACGAGCCACATGCAGAAAATGCAAAGGTATGTGGATCGGTTGCTGAAACTCAATGTGAACTTCCCTGAGGAGCTTGCAATAGATATCATTTTGCACTCCTTACCATCGTGCTATGATCAATTCCGCATGACATATCACATGAACAAGGAAGAGGTCACCCTCAGCAAACTTCAGGGACTTCTCAAGACCGCAGAAACAGGTCTTAAGGGGAAGTCGGTTGCTATCACTCCTACTCCAGAAACAACTCCGGTCTTGGCAATCGGGCAGAGTCGAGGGAGGAAGAGAAAGAGATCTTCAAAGGGTACCAAGGCTCGGACCCTTGATGGCTCTTCTTCAAGTGGAACCAAGAAAGGTTTCATTACTCCTTCTTCTGACCCAAAAGAGGTGGAATGCTTCTATTACCACGAAAAAGCTCATTGGAAGCGGAACTGCCCAAAGTACCAGCAAGATGTAAAGGATGGGAAAGTCAAACCCAACCATGCAGGTATTTACACTATCATTTCTAATAACTCACCCCATTCGAAATCTTGGGTCCTTGATACAGGTTGCGGTATTCATATTTGTTGTGACTTGCAGGGACTAGGAAGAAGTGAGAATGTGGAGCAAGGAAGAATAAACTTAATCATGGGGAATAGGAAAGTTACACCTGTCACCAAGATTGGAGTTTATACTTTATCGCTAAGTAGTGGGTTAAATTTAGATTTGAATAAATGTTGTTATTCGCCAGAAATGGCAAGAAATATTATTTCCTTTCATGCATTGTACAAACAAGGTTTCACCTTTTCGTTTGATAATGAAGTTGGTTCGATTAATGCTTTCTTTAATAATGTACTTTATTTTAAAGCATTACCTTGTGATGGTGTGTATGAAGCTGTATCTATTGTAGATAACTTAGGAAATAATGTTTTGTGTATTGATTCTTCTAATAATAATAACTTGGATAAAGCATCACTATGGCATTGTCGTCTTGGACATATAAGCAAGAAACGCATAGGCCAACTCCAAAAGGATGGAGTCTTGGAGTCGTTTGATCTAAAGTCAAATGATAGTTGCGAATCATGCTTACTTGGAAAAATGACAAAATCACCCTTCACAGGCTCATGTGAAAGGGGTGAAGGTTTGTTGGACCTTATACACACGGATGTGTGTGGACCATTCAAACATGCCACAAGAGATGCTAATCGTTATTATTTGACTTTTACCGATGATTACAGTAGATATGGATATGTCTACTTAATCAAGCATAAGTCAGAGACTTTCGAGAAGTTTAAGGAATTTAAACAGGAAGTCGAGAATCAATTGGGCAGGAACATTAAGATGCTTCGATCCGATCGGGGTGGTGAGTATCTTAGTTCAGAGTTCCTCGACTATCTAAAGGAATGTGGGATTGTCTCACAATTGACACCTCCTAGGACACCACAGTTGAATGGTGTGGCTGAGAGGCGTAATCGAACCTTGTTGGACATGGTTCGTTCCATGATGAGTCGAGCTTCGCTACCAATCTCATTCTGGGGGTATGCCTTAGAGACTGCTGCCCATATCCTTAATCTAGTACCTACAAAGAAAGTTGCCAAAACTCCGCACGAGATGTGGACTGGTAAAGTACCTAAACTAGACCACATCAAGATTTGGGGCTGCGAGGCTTTCGTGAGACGCGAGACTCATGATAAGCTCGAACCCCGAAGCGAGAGGTGTATTTTCATCGACTACCCACAGCAATCCTTTGGTTACCTCTTCTACAGACCTAGTGACAACGTGGTCTTTGTAGCAAGAAGAGGAGTCTTTCGAGAGAGAGAGTTTATAAGCCAAGGAGACAGTGGGAGGCAAGTTGATCTTGAAGAAATTCAAGAGTCAAGTGGTGAAGGAACTTCAAACTCTAGCCCTCAACTTGAGGAGGAAACTCCTGTTGAGCCAATTGACGAATCTGTACCTCTGAGGCGTTCCACGAGAGTTAGGAGTGCACCTGAGCATTACTATGGATTCCATATTACTGCAGAAGGTGAGACACTTATTAGTGATGAGACACTAGTAAGTCAAGATGACCCTAACAGCTACGAGGAAGCCATGGCAGGCCCCGAGTCTGCTAAATGGAAAGAGGCTATGGATAGCGAGATACAATCCATGTATGACAATCAAGTTTGGAACTTGGTTGAGAATGTACCAGGTCGAAAGACTGTAGGGTGCAAATGGGTCTTCAAGAAGAAGACCGACATGGATGGTAAAGTACACACTTATAAGGCTAGACTGGTTGCAAAGGGCTTCTCTCAAATTCCTGGAGTGGACTATGATGAGACCTTTTCTCCGGTAGCCAAGATTAAGTCTATTCGGGTTCTGTTAGCCATAGCCGCATTTCATGACTATGAAATTTGGCAAATGGATGTCAAAACCGCTTTCCTTAATGGAAAGTTGGCTGAAGATGTTTACATGAGTCAGCCAGAGGGTTTTGTCAGTAACGAGTACCCTAATAGAGTGTGTAAGCTTGAGAAATCCATTTATGGATTAAAGCAAGCACCTCGCAGATGGAATCTTTGCTTTGATGAAAAGGTCAAGGAATTTGGCTTTTCTAGGAGTGAAGATGAATCTTGTGTATATGTCAAGGCTAGTGGGAGTATAGTTAGCTTTTTGGTATTGTATGTGGATGACATACTACTCATAGGAAACGACATTCCAACCTTGCAGGAAGTAAAGTCCTGGCTTGGAAAGTGTTTCGCTATGAAGGACCTTGGTGAAGCTGCCTATATTTTAGGGATAAGAATCTTGAGAGATCGGAGTAAAAGACTAATTGGACTTAGTCAAAGTACCTACTTGGAGAAGATTCTGAAGAGATTCAGAATGCAAGACTCCAAGAAAGGAGAGTTGCCCATCCAGAGTAGCGCCAAGCTGAGTAAGACACAAAGCCCTAGCACTGAGGCTGAGATAGCAGAAATGAGTCGATTACCTTATGCTTCGGCTGTAGGTTCGATCATGTATGCTATGACGTGTACTCGACCTGATGTAGCCTTTGCCTTGAGCATGGTTAGCAGGTTTCAGGGGAACCCTGGCAAGGCACACTGGATTGCGGTAAAGAATATTCTCAAGTACCTACGAAGGACTAAGGACTGGGTCCTTACCCTCGGTGGAAGTGATGACTTGAGAGTTGTAGGGTATAGTGATGCTAGCTTCCAGACTGATAGGGATAACTTCCGCTCTCAGTCGGGCTGGGTCTTTACCCTAAATGGAGGAGCAATTTCTTGGAAGAGTTCCAAGCAAGAGACAGTGGCAGATTCTACTCGTGAATCAGAATATATTGCAGCTAGCGAAGCGGCAAAGGAGGCGTTATGGCTGCGAAACTTCATTGGAGACCTTGGAGTTGTACCAGCTATTAAAGAGCCGATGGAAATTTTCTGTGATAGTGAAAGTGCAGTTGCCTTAGCCAAGGAACCAAGGGATCACGGGAGATCCAGACACATCGACAGAAAATACCATTTCATCAGACATCGGATCGAAGAAGGACTCCTCGTGGCAAAGAGGGTATCATCGGATGAGAACCCAGCAGATCCCCTCACGAAGGGACTGACTCGGGTTAAGCATCTTCAGCATGCTCGGAGCATAGGGCTAAAGGATGATATAAGATTTAGTAGTTAGATAATCTCGAAATTTGTAAAGTGTAATTGACATTTGATGATGAATAAAAGTGTTTTATTTATGAGTAAAGTGTTGCTATCTCTTGTCGATCGTTTACTATATTTCTTTTGCATGTTTTGACTTCCAGAATAATTTTGTTTGGTATAACATATTATTCAAACCTCCACAGTCGGTCATATGTCGGAAGTAGGTATGAATCAAGACTGTCATGTTTGATTGTAGAGGTCTGGGACAAGGCTACAACAATCATGAGTGCTCATAAGTTCTGAGCATTGGACTCAACCCACGCTCACTGGAATTACTTCATGGAATTCTATCTCGAGTGATCGTGAGACGGTAATATCATATAAGTCTTTAAATCTAGAGATATGATTTGTTACTTACGAGTTGGTTATGCATTGATTGTACGAAAAACGCATTGGTAACTCGATGTTATAAAATCGTGCTCTTATGTGTAATTCAATGAGTAGTAGAACAAACATATGAGTCGAAGTTTATCTGTTCCTTCTTGGATTAGAAGCTGATATCTGGGCCCCTCGATGATTTTGTTTTGACCTATGTACCGGGCCCGGTCAGAACTAGATTGATGTGTTCAATAAAGTTCTTTGTCAAACAAATCGGAAATCGGGAAACAAATGTTGGACAATAAGTAAGACATTGTTCCATGTATTTGTCCGACTGATATCTAGAACAGAGGATTATATGATCACTTATCTTAAATGGCGTACCATCATCTTCTCAAGTTTCGAGAAACCTTGTAAAGAGCTACGATTGCCGATCGGTTCCTGAAGTCATACTTGCAGTAATAGTTACTAGACTTATCCAAGTGGGAGACTGTTGGATAAGGTGTCTAAGTCCATAACTATTTCTGGTATGTACTTGACCCGACCCGGCATGGTCCATTTGGGTTGCATGGCACCATGCAATTGGATAAACTAAATGAGAGAAATAACACTTGGAGATTATTAATATATTATAAGTTCTAATATATTAATAATATTATTTGATTAGTTTGATCAAGAATTAATTTAGAATTAATTAAGTGATCAAAAGATAACTAATTAAATATATGGGTTGATTAAGTAAATCATCCATATCTTGTATAGTGGGCTAAAAGGCTCCATGGATCATCAAGTTGGGTTCCACCCATAGGATGCTCCATGTATGCTCCATGGGAGTTACAAACCCATGGGTCATGGAAATGAAGAGTCATGACACATTAGGGTTTAACCCTAGATGTGTCAACACTATATAAGAAACATAATCTCCACCAAATCGGTTACACACTAAGAAAAAAGAGGGCTTGGCCGATTTGAAGAAGTGAGTATACTCTCATAAGTTCTTCCAAGAGTATTTGGTGTTGTGTGAAGCATTTGAGGCATCACCACTTGAGGTGCTAGGCTCACAAGGTTCAAGGAACACAAGCAACAACAAGGTAAGTTATTCTATCTATTCATTATGTTAAAGTTGTTCCCATGTATGCTAGATAGGAATATAACCTTGGAAATTCAACTTTGCATGACAAATTAGACAAACATAGATCCAAGGTTATTAGGGTTGCATGTACACTTAGGAAGTGTTAGAATGCTCAAAACCCATCAGTTACACTCAGTAAACTTCAAGGACTTTTGAAGACCGCGGAAAGTGGTCTTAAAGGTAAGTCGGTTGTTACTACTCCTACTCATACTACGGCTCCTGTCTTGGCAATCGGGAAAGGCAAAGGAAAGAAGAGGAAGCCCCCTCGAAGGGTACTAAGGGAAAGTCCCTTGATGGCTCCTCTTCAAGTGGAACCAAGAAAGGTTTCGTCACTCCTTCTTTTAACCCTAATGAGGCTGAATGCTTCTATTGCCATGAAAAGTCGCACTGAAAGCGAAACTGCCCAAAGTACTTGCAAGATGTCAAGGATGGAAAAGTAAAACCCAACCATGCAGGTATTTACAATATATTCTCTAATAACTCACCCATTCTAATTCTTGGGTCCTTGATACAGGTTGTGGTATTCACATATGTTCTGATTTGCAGGGACTAAGAAGAAGTGAGAATGTGGAGCATGGGAAGATAAACTTAATCATGGGGAATGGGAAAGCCTCAGCTGTCACCAAGATTGGAGTTTACTCTTTGTTTCTAAGTAGTGGGTTTACATTAGATTTGAATAAATGTTGTTACTCGCCTGAAATGGCAAGAAATATTATTTCCTTTCATGGTTTGTACAAACAAGGGTTTACCTTTTCGTTTGATAATGAATGTGGTGGTATTAATGCTTTCTTTAATAATGTTCTTTATTTTAAAGCATTACCTTGTGATGGTGTGTATGAAACTGTGTCGGTTGTAGATAACCTAGGAAATAATGTGTTGTGTATTGATTCTTACACTAGCTTGGATAAAACATCTTTATGGCATTGTCATCATGGACATGTAAGCAAGAAATGCATAGGCCAGCTCCAAAAGGATGGAGTCTTGGAGTCATTTGACCTAAAGTCTGATGATAGTTATGAATCTTGTTTACTTGGAAAAATGAAAAAGTCACCTTTCACTAGTACTTATGCTAGGGGTGAGGGTTTGTTGGATCTCATACATATTGATGTGTGTGGACCCTTCAGAACCGCCACAAGGGATGCTAATCGCTTCTATGTGACTTTTACAGATGATTTTAGTAGATATGGACATGTCTACTTAATCAAGCATAAGTCAAAAACCTTTGAAAAGTTCAAAGAGTTTAAACAGGAAGTGGAGAATCAGTTGGGTAGAAACATTAAGATGCTTCGATCCGATCGAGGTGGTGAGTATCTTAGTACAAAGTTCCTTGACTATTTTAAGGAATGTGGGATTGTATCACATTTGACACCTCCCAGAACACCGCAGTTGAATGGTGTGACTGAGAGGCGTAATCAAACCCTGTTAGACATAGTTTGTTCCATGATGAGTTGAGATTTGCTACTAATCTCATTTTTGGGGGTATGACTTAGAGACTGTCGCCCATATTCTTAATCTAGTCCCTACAAAGAAGGTTGCCAACACACCTCACGAGATGTGGACTGGTAAAGCTCCCAATCTAGACCACATCAAGATTTGGGGTGGCAAGGATTTTGTGAGGTGCAAGACTCACGATAAGCTCGAACCTCAAAGTGAGAGGTGTATTTTCATTGGCTACCCACATAAATCCTTTGGTTACCTCTTCTACAGACCCATTGATAATGTGGTCTTTGTAGCAAGGAGGGGAGTCTTTCGTGATAGAGAGTTCATAAGCGAAGGAAATAGTGAGAGGAAAATTGACCTTGAAGAAATTCAAGAGTCAAGTGGTAAAGGAACCTCAAACCCTAGCTATCAACCTGAGGAGAAAACTCTTGTGGATCCGACCGAAGAGTCTGTACCTCTGAGGCGTTCCACAAGAGTTAGGAATGCACCTGAGCATTACTATGGTTTCCATGTTACCATGGAAGGTGATACACTTATCAGTGATAGCACACTGGTAAGTATGGATGAACCTAACACCAACACGAAAGCCATGGTAGGTCCTGAGGCTGCTAAATGGAAAGAGGCTATGGATAGCGAGATACAGTCCATGTATGACATTCACGTTTGGAACTTGGTTGACAATGTACCAGGTTGTAAGACGGTCGGGTGCAAATGGATCTTCAAGAAGAAGACCAAAATGGATGGTAATGTACACACTTATAAGGCACGAATGGTTGCAAAGGGATTTTCTCAAACTCCAGGAGTTGATTATGATGAGACATTTTCACTAATGGCAAAGATTAAATCTATTAGAGTTATGTTAACCATTGCTGCATTTCATGATTATGAAATATGGAAATTGTTAGTCCCAAAACTATAGATCCAAATCAGTAATCAGTGAAGTAATAACAATCAAAATAGAGTGTAGAAGGAGTAGAAGAGAAATAACATCAAGCATGCACACATCTATTGCTCATATATGTCAGGTACACCTTGAGAGTACACACACATACATCACTGTTCAGCAACAAGTACAATCTGACACAACTCAGCTACTATAAATAGTATCCCCATCAGCACACGAGTGTGCAACCATACATGTGTGTGCGGCCGCACACATTGTGTGCGGCCACACACATACAAGTTCAAATCACTACACTGCTATACAAACACTAACACCCTGATCAGATCTATACAAAATTGATGCCTAGATCAAACCATAATATTATGGACCTTCAATCCCCCCCTTGGTTTGAGACTAGCATATTCTTGAACTTCATTCATTTGGCGTCTCAGCTGGCTTCTCATACAGCTTTAGATCCGATCTTCCCATCAAGCCCATCCACAACCTTCCGTTAATGATTGTAGCCACCATTGCAGTAAACTCTTTGGCAGCAACTTCCATAACATCTTTTCTACAGATGATCTGGTGACGAGCCAAAGTTCGGATATCCCTCTCTCTAAATCGAAGAAGATCTTTGGCACTTATCAACCTCAAAACTTGTTCCTGATCCTTGAATTTGATAGCATCAGTTGCAGTTTCGTCATCATAAGCCCAAAATTGCATTTTATCAAGATATCCCTCATGGAAGTGTTGGGGGATAGGAATTTCCTTTTGCTTCTTAGTCGCAGGACAAAGTATGATCTTCATAGGCTCGCCTGATTCAGGATCTAGAAATTTGGTGTCTTTTCGATACAAGGCTCTTGCAGTCTTCATTGACGAAAATTTTTCTTTTATTTGTCTATCAAGAAACCTTTTGAAGTTAGAGGCACTGGGATCTTCCGAGGGATTATGGAATGGGGCCCTTGATAGTTCAGCAAGATCCACTTTGGTCCACGAGTTAAAATCATGGGTGCTCTTGTAATACTCAGGAATACCTGAGTTTCTTTTCACAACCCACATATTTATCGCAGGATCAAAGGCCCACATTCGAATTCCCGATCTATCTCCGTACTCATCACCAAATTTTCTATTCTTTAGACCAGTTACAGTCAGAACACGGTCTTTTGACTTTCGATTCTCATTTGAATTTTTCATGAATAGTAAACCTTCACGTTTGTTGGATGTTATGGTTCTCTTGCCCTGTTTGATTGTTATTCTGGCTCTGCTTCCTTCTGGCTCCTTTTCAAATCTGTTGACAGTAGTGGTTGTTCTTGGAGTAGGTGAATCGACTGGAAAGTCTTTAGAGACTGACTGTGTGGGGGCTGTGGGAGGATCATCGACTCCATGTGGCTATTGAAAAAGAGCCTTGACTTTTTCACCAAATGCGTCATACAAAACGTTCTTTAAATTGAAGTAGCTAGTTGTCACTGAACCAAGATTTGTCCGTAGATCTTTAATCTGTTTTGTCTTCTCCTCATCCTTTGCTCTCAAATCTTCAATGTAAGAAGTGAGTCGATCCATCTGAATGGTCTTCTCAATGAGTTCTTGACGGAGAACCCCGATTTATTCATGAAGATCAGAAGTGGTAGATTTGTCATCACCTGTGCACTCCTCTCCGAATGATATTCCTTTGCCACGAGAGGAGGTTGGACTGTGTTGGGCCAGGTGTTTTACCAACCTTATAGAAGCTTCATCTAATGAAGGTCTGGTGGGAGAGTATTCTGGAATTGATGATGAGCTACCAGTCTCAAACATAGTGCTCGGACCTTCATTAGATTGTTTTGGTGGAGAGTAAGTAGTGGAAGTAGTGATTGTGGAGAGAACTTAAGGATCACTGCCCGTAGTGGGTACCTCCAGACTTGCAAAAGATTGACTTGTTTCCATGGAAGACTGAGATGTTTGGGGTTGAGTTGAGTCAGGAACAATTGGAGTAGATGTTGAGAAGGATGACACAAAGGGAGGAATCTCTAATGTCACATCTCCTTGGCTTGATGTAACCTCCAGGGGCTTTGAAGTAGAAAGCAAAATGTTGATAGTGTTTCCTTCATCTCTAGTCTTGGTACCTGAAGAAGCAACTTCATCGACTTTATTAGGAGAGATGCTGGGGATTCCAGGAAAGGACCGAATTCTTCATCATCAAGATCAAATTCTATATTTGTCGGGATGTCATCACTAATCCTTGTAAAATCAATTTCCTTCAAAAACTCTACATCACTATAAAGATCATCATCATCATCTTGATCAGATTGTGTTTCATCTTCTTTCTGATGATCATGTTCCTCAGCCACAGCGGCTGAAGGAGAATCATGGACCTCCTCAATCTCTGGCTCGGAGGGTGAGTGAAAAATGTCTTCAGATTGCATTGGGATAGACTGCTCTTTAGATTCTTCTCTATCATTCTCTTCAAAAATTCCGAATTTTATCAATGGAAATTTTCCTTCAAGCACAAATTTCCCGCATCTCTTTTGTTTCATTAGTCCAAAAGCACTTAGACCAATGGATTTGAAGTCCAAGGTTTCATTTCCTCTCTGCAGCTCGGGGTGTGTTACATTGAGAATGATTTGCAAAAATCTTGGATACATTAAGAACTTATCCCTATTGCTCCCTTCAAGGTTTAGAATCATCTCATGCATTATGAACTTGGAGAAGTTTAACTCAAGTCCTGCAACCAAGGCTGCGATTGCTCCAGTGTTAGCCAGGGAGATCTCATTTTCACATGATCTCCTGCTGGAAATACAGCTCACAAACACATGAGCCAGATACTTCCAACACGGAGGAAGCAACTTCTTGATGGTAGGGGGAAAGGTTCCCTCGTACCCCATGTGTTCTAAGACATCTTGAGTTTGATGAATGTCAATCTCCATAGTGTACTCAGATCTGTCGTCTATTTGGAGAGATTCCCGAATGATGCTATTTGTTACTTGTACTTTCTTATATTAAATTGTTGCTTCAACGAACTTTTCACCCTGATTATTCTTTTTCACAACAACGCTCCTCCAGAAATCCTTGATCATTTTCTGGTAAATTGCAGGGCATGTGGTAGGAGAATGGACAAGGCATGATTTCTTCAAACCATCAACAATGAATTTGATGTCATTGTGAGATGCAGGAGGGTCTTAGAAAAAAATGGTGGAGTTGTGGACCTTAGCAAATTCCATGTCTCCCATCTTAATCTGAAAATAAACACACATAATCATTAGAGAAAAATATTGAAAATGGTGCAACCGCACATAGGGGTGCACACAGCTGCACACGTGCAAGTGTTGGGTTTTGAGCAATCTAACACTTCCTAAGTGTGCATGCAACCCTAATAAACCTTGGATCTATGTTTGTCTGAATACATGCAAAATAATAAATTTTCCAGGGTTTATAACCTATCTAACATGGCATGGGGAACATTTCAACATAAAAGAGTTAGAAGAGATTACATACCTTTTGATGAGTTTGGTTCTAAGGAGTTTGAGGGCCAAGCACCAATAGTGTGAATGCCTCAAATGGAATCACAAAACACCACAAACTCTTGGAAAACTTTGAGAGAGTATACACACTTGTATAATTTCGGCCACACACAAGCTTACACACACTAGTTCACTAGTTGCCATTTCATGCTCCATAAGCATGCTTATATAGTGTGCATGGTTAGGGTGAAACCCTAATAACCAATGTCTTTTCCTTTCCAAGGATCCATGGGTTGAAAGCTCCATGGATCATCCATGGACTTCCACATAGGCCTAGCCCATTAACAAATGAGTATTAGCCCACACTATATAAAACCAATAGCCCATAATCTAATTAGTCTTCCTTTTAATCTCTAAATTAATTCATAATTAATTTAAGACTAAAACTAATTAAATAACATAACTTCATATTAATATATTATAACTTATAATATATTAATAAACATATGTGTATAACTCTCATAAAATTATCCATAAATAGTTTGGATGAGATGCAACCCACATGGACCATGCCGATCGGGTCAAGTATATACCAAATAAGTTATGGACTTAGACACCTTATCCAACAGACTCCCACTTGGATAAGTCTGATAACTGTATTTTGGCTATATAACTTCAGGAACCAACCAGCAATCGTAGCTCTCGAAAACTCCGTCGAACTATGAAGCGCCATTTTTAAGACAAGTGATCATATAATCCTCTGTTCTCATGATATCAGCCGGACAAATACATGGAACAACGTCGTAGTTATTGTCTAGCAGTTTGTTTCCCGATTTTCGATTTGTTTGACAAAGAACTTAATCGAACACATCAATTTAGTTCTGACCGGCCGGTACATAGGTCACAACAAAATCATCGAGGGGCCCAGATATCACAACAAAATCCTCGAGGAACAGATAAACTTCGACTCATATACTTATTCTACTACTTGTTGAATTGTACACAAAGACACGTTTTACAACATCAAGTTACTGATGCGTTTACGTGCAATCAATGCACAACCAACTCATAGGTAACAACTCATATCTCTAGGTTTGAAGATTTATATGATATTATCGTCTCACGATCACTCGAGATAAATTCCATGAAGTGATACAAGTGAGCGTGGGTTTATACCAATACTCATAACTTATGAGTACTCATGAATGTTGCAGCAACCATTGCCATGTCTAAACACCTTTAGCCATCTACAAACCCAATTCATGACAATCTTGATTCATACCTACTTCCGATGTATGATCGATTGTGGAGGTTTGAATAAATTAATTATTCTGGAAGTCAAAACATGCAAAACTGAAACAATAGTTAATAATTGACAATGATAGTAACACTTTACTCATAAATAAATCACTAATTTTATTCATCATCAAACGTCGATTACATTTTACAAGTTTCAGGAAAACTATCTAATCTGTAAAACTCATATCGTCCCTCAGCCCGATGCGCTTCGCATGCTGAAAATGCTTAACCCTCGTCAGTCCCTTCGTAAGGGGATCTGCAGGATTCTCATCCGACGATATCCTCCTTGCCACGAGGAGTCCTTCTTCAATCTTGTGTCTTATGAAGTGAAATTTTCTGTCAATGTGTCGGGATCTGCCATGATCTCTTGGTTCCTTGGCTAAGGCAACCGCACTATAGTTGTCACAGAAAATCTCTATAGGTTCTTTAATAGCTGGTACAACTCCAAGGTCTCCGATGAAGTTCTTTAACCATATGGCCTCCTTCGTTGCTTCACTCGCTGCTATATACTCTGATTCACAAGTCGAATCAGCCACCGTCTCCTGCTTGGAACTCTTCCAAGAAATTGCCCCTCCATTTAAGGTAAAGATCCAGCCTGACTGAGAGCGGAAATTATCCCTATCAGTCTGAAAACTAGCATCACTATACCCTAATACTCTCAACTCAGCACTCCCACCAAGGGTAAGGATCCAATCCTTAGTCCTCCGCAGGTACTTGAGAATGTTATTTACCGCAGTCCAATGAGCCTTGCCAGGGTTCCCCTGATACCTACTGACCATGCTCAAAGCAAATGCCACATCAGGGCGGGTACAAGTCATAGCATACATGATCGAGCCAACTGCGGAAGCATACGGTAATTGGCTCATCTCAGCTATCTCTGCCTCTATACTCGGACTCTGAGTATTACTCAGTTTGGCATTGCTTTGGTTCGGGAAATCTCCTTTCTTGGAATTCTCCATGTTGAACCTTTTCAACACCTTATCCAAGTAGGTACTCTAACTAAGTCCAATTAGTCTTCTACTCCTTTCTCTTAATATCCTTATCCCTAGGATATAGGCAGCCTCCCCTAGGTCCTTCTAGCAAAGCACTTCCCAAGCCAGGACTTAACCTCCTGCAAGGTTGGGATGTCATTTCCTATAAGTAGTATGTCATCCACATACAATACCAAGAAGCTAACTATACTCCCACTAGCTCTGACATACACGCAAGACTCATCTTCACTTCTTTAGAAACCAAACTCTTTGACCTTCTCAACGAAACAAAGATTCCAGCACACACCTTTTATATACTCAAAAAATTTCCATTTCCTCCCTTTTATCTTTTTAATAAATAAATCTGAGGCCCCTAGTAAACTCTTTGGCAGCAGCTTCCATAACGTCTT
Source organism: Lactuca saligna (assembly GCF_052625555.1). Lineage (NCBI taxonomy): Eukaryota > Viridiplantae > Streptophyta > Magnoliopsida > Asterales > Asteraceae > Lactuca > Lactuca saligna. The sequence continues at coordinate 76,915,813 of NC_136418.1, forward strand.
TTCTGCAAATGATCTGGTGACGAGCCAAAGTTCGGATATCCCTCTCTCTGAATGGAAGAAGATCTTTGGCACTTATCAACCTCAGAACTTGTTCCTGATCCTTGAATTTGATAGCATCAGTTGCAGCTTCGTCATCATAAGCCCAAAATTCGATTTTATCAAGATATCCCTCATGAAAGTGTTGAGGGATAGGAAATTCCTTTTGTTGCTTAGTCGCAGGCCAAAGTATGATCTTCATAGGCTCGCCTGATTCAGGATCTAGAATTTCTGTGTTTTTTCGGTACAAGGCTCTTGCAGTCTTCATTGATGGAATTTTTTTTATTTGTCTGTCAAGAAACCTTTTGAAGTTAGAGGCACTGGGATCTTCCGAGGGATTATGGAATGGGGTCCTTGATAGTTCAGCAAGATCCACTTTGGTCCATGAGTTAAAATCATGGGTGCTCTTGTAATACTCAGGAATACCTGAGTTTCTTTTCACAACCCACATATTTATCGCAGGATCAAAGGCCCACATTCGAATTCCCGATCTATCTCCATACTCATCACCAAATTTTCTATTCTTTAGACCAGTTACAGTCAGAACACGGTCTTTTGACTTTCGATTCTCATTTGAATTTTTCATGAATAGTAAACCTTCATGTTTGTTGGTTGTTGTGGTTCTCTTACCCTGTTTGATTGTTATTCTGGCTCTGCTTCCTTCTGGCTCCTTTTTAAATCTGTTGACAATAGTTGTTGTTCTTGGAGCAGGTGGATCGACTGGAAAGTCTTTAGAGACCTACTGTGTGGGGGCTGTGGGAGGATCATCGACTCCGTGTGGCTATTGAAAAAGAGCCTTGACTTTTTCACCAAATGCATCATACAGAACGTTCTTTAAATTGAAGTAGCTAGCTGTCACTGAACCAAGATTCGTCTGTAGATCTTTAATCTGTTTTGTCATCTCCTTATTTTTTGCTCTCATATCTTCAATGTAAGAAGTGAGTCGATCCATCTGAATGGTATTCTCAATGAGTTCTTGACGGAGAACCCCGATTTCTTCACGAAGATCAGAAGTGGAAGATTTTTCATCACCACGTGTACGGTCGTACACCCAAACGCAAACACATACAACATTACATAAAAATATATTTTCCTAGAATAGCAAAGTATAACCATATTTTTGACCCAATAATCTACCCCTTGGTTTATAACTTTCTTTTCTAATTGGCCCTACAAAATCCCCCTAAAAAGTAGTTGGCTTTTTCTTGTTAATCTTCATTGGGAGCTTGGCTTCAACATTAATCTTCAAATTTCTTCACAACATCAAGATGAACATATGAATCTTCAATAAATGAATTCATCTTGAGCAGTTGGGATTTCTGCAGAATTTGACATTGAACGCACATTGGGTGAGGAGGCTTCTTGTAGAGATCCATGAAAGATGGCACTTTCAGCTTGAGAATCTTCAGAGAGAATAGAGAGAACGAATCTTCTGGATCACTTGCGCAGGTTCATAGATAGCAACAAATTGACTGTGGAGGATTCAATCCAATCTATCACATAATCTTCAAGTACAGCTTCACCATGCTTCTAGGGTTGACAGATTAAATGTTGAAAGAATAATATTCATTTCTTGCTCCTTCGAATGAAAATTCTTCGATGCTCACGGATGAAGCTTAGGCTCAAAAATCTCGATACAGTCTCCACGAGTCTCATCTACACATTAAATCATTTTTCAAGACAAAAGAAAACTAAAAGAAAAACTAGCACACAAAAAATATTTTCGGATTTTTGATATTTTCTGAAAAAAAAAACACAAATAACACTATATTTTTTTGATTTTTAAATTTCTATTTTTTTGTTTGATTTTTGATTTTTTTTTGAATTTTGTTTGATTTTTTAATTTTTTTTTAATTCTCCCCTAAATTTGTGCATAGAGGAAAAGTATAAACAAATTTAACAAAAACAAAAATATTTGGGATCAACGTTGTTGGACAGTCTTAATCCGTTTGTCAGTTCCTTCCCCTTCATGAATAGATCTGATCGATCGCCGGTATTGTGGTCCACTTAAACATGAAGAATTGTGACAAATTTTAGACACGCTATAAGTGACAAGACTAGTTGATCCTAAGTTCCTAGATAAAACTTCCTAAGGACCATTCATCTGACGATGACCAAGGATATTGTTGTCCACCTAAATTGAGCAGCGAGATCTACAGACAATCTATAATTGCTCAATTTTATATGTACTAGAACGTGTTTCCCGCTTCCTGATATACCCCAATAATCAAGAACTTCCGAGGTACTCCTTACTTTAGGTGAGCAGACTATTATTCGTAAATAAGAAGATTTTCATAGACATAATGTTTAGAGAAATAGATTTGCATATGTTGCAGTCCAGGTCGGATCTCTTCCAATCACATGGAGGAGGCAACATATGACTAACAGTAAGAAAGAAAGAAAATAATTTTCTACAGACCTACTTTATCATAATTCCCCAATCGCTATCAATACCGGAATTAAGGACAAAATCCGTACATCGAGGAAAAGTAAAACCACAGTTCTAGATACGGGTTCTTTAATGTGACTGGTGGATTCTCATGTATATCTCCCTGCTCAACCTATCCGAGCATCATATTGTCAGGCTAAACGGATCTATCTAGGTCAAGATTTGTCAAGTCATTTGATTTCTTAAGTTCATATGCACCTAGTCAAGTTCATTTAATTCTTCATGCCTACTAACGCATTGAATACAGAACCTAGACAATTTTTCATTTTCTTATAGTTTTTATCAATTGTAAGTCCCCAAAATTGCTTGTGTATCAATCAGATCCAATTGATGGTGCGGAATCCCAATCAATTGGATGATGTCAGATCAAATAGAAGAGAAGGAGAAGACGAATTAAGATGAATCTAATGATGTATTAATGAAATTGAGTGATGCTCTGTAACAGCCCGGAATTTCAGGTATTTCTTTAAATTATTTTTGGGCACATTTAAGAGGGGACTCGGCGAGTAGGTGCATGACTCGCCGAGTAGGGCCATGGTCTTGGTTGCAGTCGCAGATACGCGACTGGACTCGACGAGTCCAAATAGGGACTCGGCGAGTCGACGCTGATTCAGCTGAACCCTAGCCGTTTCATTTCTGATCGTATATAACGATCTTATGGCCGTCATGTCGCGTCTTTTGGCCGATTGAAGATACCTTGGGAGTGTGTGAGCATCTGAAGCAAGAGAGAGGACTTGAGGAGGCTTGAAGAGATTGTTAGACAAGGAGGAGCAAAGTGGTGATCAAAGGAATTGAGTACTGGAGGTTTGGGGACACAGGGAACACGTTTCCAGGTAATCTTCGGATCAAAATCTGTAGCTTTTACGTTGTATGCGAGTTTAGGGTTTAGGAAACCCATTTAAGGATTTGTTAGATTATATTGTTGTTATAAGTGTTTAAAAAACCCTGTAATAGTATATGTGAAAGTCCAGGAAGCCCCATATCTATATACTTCGAAATCATGCGAAATACAGGAGGCAGCGGATTGACTGCATGGCGAGGACTCGCCGAGTCCAATGATCAGACTCGGCGAGTAGCTTGAAGATTCACTAGAACTCGCCGAGTTGTTCTTCAGACTCGGCGAGTAGCTTGAAGGTTCACTAGAACTCGCCGAGTTGTTCTTCAGACTCGGCGAGTAGCTTGAAGGTTCACTAGGACTCGCCGAGTTGTTCTTCAGACTCGGCGAGTAGCTTGAAGATCTACTGGAACTCGTCGAGTCGTTCTTCAGACTCGGCGAGTGGTGTCAGGGTGTCTATACTCGTCGAGTTACCCTTTGCACTCGACGAGTCCGGTCAAGATTGACCGTTGACCTGTCTATAACTTAGTAGGGTCAGTTGTCTTGTTTGATAAGATCATTAACAAAGGATGTGGTATTATAGGGAACCTACGGATTAGCGGATCGTGTGCGAGTAGCTCGAAGGGTTTATAGCTTGCATACTACGAGGTGAGTCTTCTCACTATACTTCACCCGGAAGGGTTTGACCGTGAGACCGGAAGGTCGTATGTGTTATATTCATGCTATGTCTAGAGAGGTAGATGCTTTATATGTGATGTATGCTTATACGGGCCGGAAGGCGAGACTTTATGTGATAGAAAGGACGGTATGATGTATGACTTATGTGTTATGTGTATTATGTTACATGTGTTATGTTTTATACTATCATGGGCCGGAAGGCAAAATACTATGGGCCGGAAGGCAATTTAACACGGGCCGGAAGGCGATATATATTATGGGCCAGAAGGCGATTATGTTACGGGCCGGAAGGCAATGTTATGTGGACCGAAAGGTCCGGGCCGGAAGGCGTATGTGGGTAAGTCGTATACTGGGGAACTCACTAAGCATTTATGCTTACTAGTTGTGTTTATGTTTTTCAGGTACTAGTGATGACCGTGGAAAGGCGCCGGCGTGACACGTACACACTGCCACTGTTGAAGGTCCTGGAGATTTATTATTTATATTTTTGAAATAAACTTGGAATAAACCCTTTTGTCGAATAATGATGTTTTGTTTTTAATGAAAAATTTATTTGAAAATTTGAGCTGTTACAATTGGTATCAGAGCCTTGGTTTGAGGGATTCGGGTGTACTTTTGGGTGCAACTGAACTCAGACCGGGGATTTGAGGAAAAACTTTTTTTTTTAAAAGATAATAAGGACATAACATTTTATAAAGGGTAAGGCGGTAAAAACAAGGGTGGAACAGTGTGTACGAGCAGCCAGCGTCCGAACGGTAAAGATCCCCAGAATACCTTACGATGTTATGTTATGCATTGAATTATGAATTGTTATGCATGCTAGAAGACTAGGTATACATGATAGGACTAGAATTGCCTGTTTTGTGATGTCTTAGTCTAGGGAGATTGCTTATATGAGATATTTGGTAGCGTACAAGTAGATAGTGCATACCAGAGGTAGAGTACTCGTTATTCGGGATTTGGGGAGGAAGATTTGGGACGAATACTGATACGGTGTGGTCGGTAGTATTGGGCCCGTACTATCGAAGGCACCGGATCAGTGGAAGACTCAAATAAGAATCCCTGGAAATCGAAGACTGGGTAGGGCGCGTATCGAGTACAATTGTACTTGGTGGAGTCTCTGATGATTTTATGTTGTATTTCAGAGACATCATGGTTATCACACGCAATGGGGCGAGTTCGAGCGGTGCGAGTGACGAGGAGATTCGTCAGATTATTCAGGAAGAGGTAGCTGCGGCGGTCCGGGCTGAGATCCCGGAGATGTTTGGGTCTATTAAGACCACGTTGATGGAGGAGTTTGAGGAGCGGTACGCCGCACTTACTGAAGCTGCAGTTGCTGCCGCTACCGCAGCGGTGGCTGCTGCCAGGCCGCAAGGGGGTGATTCATTACTATTCAGGGAATTCAGCAACACGAAACCCCCTGAATTTGATGGGACGCAGGATCCGATTGCAGCTATGAGGTGGATCACCGACATCGAGGGGTGTTTCTATACTTGCTCATGCCCGGAGCACTTGAGGGTACGGTTCGCCTTGAACCAGCTCCGTCTGGGAGCGAAGGATTGGTGGAAGTTCGTGACAGCGAACTTCACTCAGGCAGAGATTTCGGCGGTGACATGGGAGAGGTTTACGGAGATGTTCAGGGATGAGTACGTTCCCCCGGTAGAGAGGGAGCGATTGATTCAGGAGTTCTTGACCCTTAAGCAGGGTACTGATTCCGTGGCAGTGATCACACGGAAGTTTCATGAGAGGGCAATGTTCTGCCCCGAGCTGGTATCTACGGAGCAGTCGCGGATGAGCCGTTATTTGGGTGTTTTGAAGAGGGAGATCCGGGAGTTTGTGTCAAACTCCACCTATCGTACTTTCACTGAGCTTCAGGCGAACGCCAGGAAGCGCGAGATTGAGTTGGAGACTCAAGCGAGGGAGGAGGCTGAGTCTCGGCAGGTGGATCGACGGCCGGCCCAGTCTCAGCCGGCAGCCAAGCGGACTAAGTTCGCTGATTCGAGGATGGGAGGTTCGAAGGGTCGCACTTGCGCGAAGTGCGGCAAGAGTCACGAGGGGGCGTGTCGAGCTGGTGGTTGCTACAAGTGTGGCAAGGAGGGACATATTGCCAGGGATTGCCCTAAGGGGTTTATGGTTTGCTTTCACTGCAACCAGACAGGCCATCAGAAGGCCGAGTGCCCGCAACTTCGTCAGGGAGCTACACCTACTACCCGGACTACTGAGACCCGACCGGCGAAGGTCGAGGCCCCGAGGGCTCGCGGGAGAGCCTTTCAGCTGACTGCGGAGGAGGTCCGCGCTGCGCCCGATGTTGTGGCAGGTATGTTATCATTCACGTATTTAATTAAAGGTCGAAATGTTATGCTTATGTTAATGTATGTGTAGGTACTTTTCTTGTGAACTCTATGCCTGCTCTAGTATTATTTGATTCGGGTGCGAGTAGATCGTTTGTATCGTTAGCTTTTAGTCAGCACATCGACATTAGTCGTGAGCCGTTAAGTCGGCCCTTGAGCGTTTCTATTGCGGCTGAGAGGGTGATTTGTGCTACGGAGGTTCTTAGGGGATGTGTTCTAGAGATCTTCGGGGTCGCATTTCCGATTGACTTAATTCCTATTGCGATGGGTAATGTCTGTGTCATCGTAGGCATGGACTGGTTGAGCCGATTCAGTGCTGTCATCGACTGCGAGCGTCAGCTGGTGACTATACGAGACCCTAGTGGGGGAGTTCTTACGGTATACGGCGAGGGTACCCGTTCGGGATCAGCTTTTTGTTCGGCCGCTAGGGCGAGGCAATGCCTACAGCGGGGATGTAACGGTTTTGTGGCGTATGTGATGGATACGCGGGAGAGTTCCGAGAGACCGAAGACATTGAAGGAGGTTCCAGTGGTGCGCGAGTTCCCAGATGTTTTTCCCGAGGATTTGCCAGGAATACCTCCTGCGAGGCAAGTGGAGTTTGGTATCGATCTAGTTCCAGGGGCTGCGCCTATTGCGAAGGTGCCTTATCGTCTTGCACCTCCAGAGATGCAAGAATTGTCCTCGCAACTTCAAGAGTTGTTGGGAAAGGGATTTATTCGGCCGAGTAGCTCGCCGTGGGGAGCACCGATTCTGTTCGTCAAGAAGAAGGATGGTTCACACCGGATGTGTATCGATTACCGGGAACTGAACAAGGTGACAGTTAAGAACCGCTATCCGTTACCAAGGATCGATGATCTATTCGATCAGTTGCAAGGGGCATCTTGGTTTTCCAAGATTGATTTGAGATCAGGGTACCATCAGGTAAGAGTGCGGGATGAGGACGTCCAGAAGACAGCCTTTAGGACGCGGTATGGGCATTACGAGTTCGTGGTGATGCCTTTTGGGCTCACCAATGCCCCAGCAGTGTTCATGGATCTCATGAACAGGGTATGCAGGCCGATGCTGGATCGGTCTGTGATTGTATTCATCGACGACATTCTGGTGTATTCGCGGTCTAGGGAGCAGCATGAGGGACATTTGAGGGAGGTCCTTGAGGTACTGAGGTCGGAGAGGCTATATGCAAAATTCTCCAAATGTGACTTCTGGTTACGGGAGGTTCAATTTCTGGGGCACGTTGTAAATCAGGCAGGGATATTGGTCGATCCGGCCAAGGTGGAAGCGGTGATGAGTTGGGAGGCACCGAAGTCCCCTTCGGAGATCAGGAGTTTCCTTGGGTTGGCGGGGTACTATCGAAGGTTCATTAGGGACTTCTCCAAGATCGCGGTGCCACTTACCAGATTGACCCGAAAGGGTGTTACATTCTCGTGGGGACCCGAGCAGCAGACTTCCTTCGAGACACTTCGTCAGAGACTGTGCGAAGCACCAGTACTAGCTCTTCCGGAAGGGATGGAGGACTTTGTCGTATATTGCGATGCATCGATTTCAGGACTGGGTGCAGTGTTGATGCAGAGGGGCCATGTGATAGCCTATGCATCGAGGCAGCTGAAGCCTCACGAAGCAAGATATCCCACGCATGACTTAGAGTTGGGGGCAGTAGTGTTCGCCCTCAAAATTTGGCGTCACTACCTGTACGGGGTTCGTTGTACCATATACACAGACCATAAGAGTTTGAAGTATTTGATGGATCAACCCAACCTAAACATGCGTCAGAGGAGATGGTTAGACGTGGTTAAGGATTATGACTGTGAGATCCTATACCACCCAGGCAAGGCTAATGTGGTAGCTGATGCATTGAGTCGTAGGGCGGAGAGTACTCCATTGCGGGACGTATGTTTGAGATTGACGGTGATGACTCCGGTATTAGATGCTATTCGTGGGGCACAGGCCGAGGTTGTGAAGTCTGGGATGCAGAAACAGGAGCGGGTCGTCGGGTTGATTTCAGAGTTCGTTACGGATGGGCGGGGACTTCTGACATTTCAGGGTCGGATCTGGGTGCCATTCGTGGGCGGTACGCGTGTTACTTTGATGGAGGAGGCACATAGATCGAAATTCTCGATCCATCCCGGTGCTACGAAAATGTATCTGGATTTGAAAAAGGAGTACTGGTGGCCTTGCATGAAGAGAGACGTTGCCTGGTTCGTTGAGAGGTGTTTGACCTGCCGTAAAGTTAAGGCCGAGCACCAGAGACCGCACGGTAAGTTGCAACCCTTGGAGATCCCTGAGTGGAAGTGGGATCAGATCACGATGGATTTCATCACCAAATTGCCGAAAACTGCCAGGGGAGTCGATGCGATTTGGGTGATTGTGGATAGGCTAACAAAGAGTGCACACTTCCTTGCCATTAGTGAAAGTTCATCAGCAGAGAAGTTGGCAGAGTTGTACGTGAGAGAGATAGTATCTCGGCATGGAGTGCCGACCTCGATTGTTTCGGACCGCGATGTACGTTTCACTTCCAGGTTCTGGAAGAAATTCCATGAGGAGTTGGGTACTAAGCTGCATTTTAGTACCGCATACCATCCCCAGACCGACGGTCAGAGTGAGCGGACGATTCAGACATTGGAAGACATGCTTAGAGCGTGTGTGTTAGACTTCGGGGGTAGCTGGGATGCGCATCTGCCGTTGGCTGAGTTTTCCTACCAACAGCCATCATTCGAGCATTGGTATGCCACCCTTTGAGTTGTTGTATGGTAGGAGGTGTCGGACTCCCATTTGCTGGGGAGAAGTGGGACAGAGAGTGATGGGCAGTACAGAGATTGTACTTCAAACGACCGAGCAGATTCAGCGAGTGAGGCAGAGGTTATTGACCGCCCAGAGCCGACAGAAGAGTTATGCGGACAGACGCCGATCCGAGCTCGAATTCCAGGTCGGCGACTTCGTTCTCCTAAAGGTTTCTCCTTGGAAAGGGGTAATTCGGTTCAGGAAGAGGGGCAAATTGGGGCCCCGGTTCATAGGTCCATTTCGGGTAATTGCAAGGGTAGGTCGGGTAGCTTATCGGTTGGAGTTGCCAGTGGAGCTGAGTCAGATTCACAATACCTTCCACGTGTCGCAGTTGAGGAAGTGTATAGCCGATGAGGCAGCAGTGGTTCCGTTAGAAGATATTCAGGTGGATGCGAGCCTGAATTACGCCGAGAGACGAGTAGCTATCAGGGATCGGAAGATCAAGGTTCTACGGAACAAGGAGATACCTCTGGTGTTGGTTCAGTGGCAACATCGGAAAGGATCGGAGATGACTTGGGAGCCGGAAAGAGAAATGCGGGAGCAACATCCGGAGTTATTCGCAGAATGAGAGACTTCGAGGGCGAAGTCTAGTTCTAGTGGGGGAGAGTTGTAACAGCCCGGAATTTCAGGTATTTCTTTAAATTATTTTTGGGCACATTTAAGAGGGGACTCGGCGAGTAGGTGCATGACTCGCCGAGTAGGGCCATGGTCTTGGTTGCAGTCGCAGATACGCGACTGGACTCGACGAGTCCAAATAGGGACTCGGCGAGTCGACGCTGATTCAGCTGAACCCTAGCCGTTTCATTTCTGATCGTATATAACGATCTTATGGCCGTCATGTCGCGTCTTTTGGCCGATTGAAGATACCTTGGGAGTGTGTGAGCATCTGAAGCAAGAGAGAGGACTTGAGGAGGCTTGAAGAGATTGTTAGACAAGGAGGAGCAAAGTGGTGATCAAAGGAATTGAGTACTGGAGGTTTGGGGACACAGGGAACACGTTTCCAGGTAATCTTCGGATCAAAATCTGTAGCTTTTACGTTGTATGCGAGTTTAGGGTTTAGGAAACCCATTTAAGGATTTGTTAGATTATATTGTTGTTATAAGTGTTTAAAAAACCCTGTAATAGTATATGTGAAAGTCCAGGAAGCCCCATATCTATATACTTCGAAATCATGCGAAATACAGGAGGCAGCGGATTGACTGCATGGCGAGGACTCGCCGAGTCCAATGATCAGACTCGGCGAGTAGCTTGAAGATTCACTAGAACTCGCCGAGTTGTTCTTCAGACTCGGCGAGTAGCTTGAAGGTTCACTAGAACTCGCCGAGTTGTTCTTCAGACTCGGCGAGTAGCTTGAAGGTTCACTAGGACTCGCCGAGTTGTTCTTCAGACTCGGCGAGTAGCTTGAAGATCTACTGGAACTCGTCGAGTCGTTCTTCAGACTCGGCGAGTGGTGTCAGGGTGTCTATACTCGTCGAGTTACCCTTTGCACTCGACGAGTCCGGTCAAGATTGACCGTTGACCTGTCTATAACTTAGTAGGGTCAGTTGTCTTGTTTGATAAGATCATTAACAAAGGATGTGGTATTATAGGGAACCTGCGGATTAGCGGATCGTGTGCGAGTAGCTCGTAGGGTTTATAGCTTGCATACTACGAGGTGAGTCTTCTCACTATACTTCACCCGGAAGGGTTTGACCGTGAGACCGGAAGGTCGTATGTGTTATATTCATGCTATGTCTAGAGAGGTAGATGCTTTATATGTGATGTATGCTTATATGTGATGTATGCTTATACGGGCCGGAAGGCGAGACTTTATGTGATAGAAAGGACGGTATGATGTATGACTTATGTGTTATGTGTATTATGTTACATGTGTTATGTTTTATACTATCATGGGCCGGAAGGCAAAATACTATGGGCCGGAAGGCAATTTAACACGGGCCGGAAGGCGATATATATTATGGGCCAGAAGGCGATTATGTTACGGGCCGGAAGGCAATGTTATGTGGACCGAAAGGTCCGGGCCGGAAGGCGTATGTGGGTAAGTCGTATACTGGGGAACTCACTAAGCATTTATGCTTACTAGTTGTGTTTATGTTTTTCAGGTACTAGTGATGACCGTGGAAAGGCGCCGGCGTGACACGTACACACTGCCACTGTTGAAGGTCCTGGAGATTTATTATTTATATTTTTGAAATAAACTTGGAATAAACCCTTTTGTCGAATAATGATGTTTTGTTTTTAATGAAAAATTTATTTGAAAATTTGAGCTGTTACATGCTCCTTACAATGGATTCTCTCTCACACACACTTCTTCTCTCTAACTTTCTCTCTCTTCTCTATTCTTGATTTGAGCAAGATTTTCCTTTTCAGGTTCCGAAATGTTTAGGGCCTGAATTTTATCTTCCTAGCTAAACAATTGGGCCACCATTGCCATGTTTGCAGACTGATTGTTTGAAGATGATCCTTTGTTGTTGCTGTGAACATAGGTCACTGGCACCATGGTTCTTTCAGAGTTCTCACGTCGATCGGGTTTTGGGCATTCCCTTGCAAAGTGTCATGGTTCATGACAATTGTAACAACGTAACTTTCCTTTATTGAATCCCATCTTCTTGTCAGAATTTACACCCCAGTTGTTCTTTCCTGTCTTCTTGGAGAATTGTTTAGCCCTGAATACTGCCATTGCCATTTGCCAAGTAATATCCATCTCTTCTACATCTTCTGGGTGAATTTGGTCAACATCGGCGAATGAGAGTTGTGGAGAGAGCTCTCCTGACATAAAGGCATTGTAGTAGTTCACTAACCTAGTGTAGCAGCCCAAAATCTCAAGTATTGTTAAAATTACATTTTGGGGTGTTTTAAAGGGGGGACTCGGCGAGTTGGAGCCAGACTCGCCGAGTAGGATCGCAGATCGGGTCGCGGGTTCGCGACTGGACTCGACGAGTCCAGATAGGGACTCGGCGAGTCTGCGCTGTTTAGCGAAAACCCTAACCGTTCAGGTTTGGGATGTATAAAGGGGATCATTGGCCGTCATTGTTCCCTTTTAGCCGTCTGAGAGGATCCCTAAACCGATTGTGTGCATCTGGAGCAAGGTTAGAGGCCATGGGTGATTGTGAAGGAGTTGTTGTGCAAGGAAGGGAAGGTTTTGGCTAAAGGAACAGCAAGGGAGTCACATGCTGAAGATTGGGGACACAGAGAATACATTATCCAGGTATGAATTCGGGTATACTCTGCTATGTTGATATATTTAGAGGATTAGGATTTATGGAACCCTTTTGTGGATAGATTGAGTGTTACCCAGGTCCCCCAAGCGATTGTAACCCTGTGTTGGGACCTTTGGAGGTCCAGATTATTCCATGTCTGGGCATTTCGGGAATTGGTGAAGGTTTTGGATTGAAATCCTTATGCCTTAGGTCAACATGTAAACCATAAGTCTTGGGGTGTAGCATGAGTACCTAAATGAAGACCTTATGTAAAGGACCAGTCGAGGTAGGCCAGACCTATGAATGGTCGGAGCAGTTATGACCTTAGGAAGCAGTTTGAGTGACTGCATGGCATGGACTCGCCGAGTCAGATGAGCAGACTCGGCGAGTAGCTTGAAGAATAACTGGGACTCGCCGAGTTGTTCCTCAGACTCGGCGAGTGGAGTCGGGGTGGCCCCGCGATTCTTCCAGGAGTAACTCGTCGGGTCAAGGAGGATACTCGACGAGTAGAAGGGAAACTTTAGAGGACTGGAGGATGACTAGACTCGCCGAGTCGCCAGGGTACTCGCCGAGTTCGGTCGAGTTGACCGTGGACTGTTGACCAGAGTTGACCTAGGTGTGATTTCTTAGGGTCAGTTGTCTTGAAAGATAAAAGTGTTAATAAGGGACGTACGATATTACAGGGAGTCTGTATCTCGGCGGATCGAGTACGAGGGATTTCAGGAGTTGCTAGCTTTCAGTATCCACGAGGTGAGTCTCCTCACTATACTATACCCGGAAGGGTTTGACTGTGTGATCGGAAGGTCGAATACGATGTATGTTATATATGCTATAAATAGAAAGGTAGTTGCTATGCATGATATGTATGTTTATACGGGCCGGAAGGCGATATGTTATGTGACAGAAAGGTCAGGTATGATATATGATGTATGTGCTATGTGCGTTAGATTAAATGTATTATGTGTTGTAAATGTTATGGGCCGGAAGGCAATATGTTATGGGCCGGAAGGCAATATGTTACGGGCCGGATGGCAATATGTTATGGGCCGGAAGGCAATGTGCTATGGGCTGGAAGGCAATACGTTATGGGCCGGAAGGCGATTATCTCATGGGCTGGAAGGCATTATGCAGTGGACCGTAAGGTCAGGGCCTGGAAAGGCGTATGTGTGTAAGGTCTATATTGGGGAACTCACTAAGCTTCGTGCTTACAGTGTTTTATGTTATGTTGTTTCAGGTTTTTTTTCAGTAATGCGGGATGGCACCGGCTCGATTGTACACACCAAAGAAAGAGTTGTATTTGGAGGATCCTGGTTTTCTATTCAAGTGAAAATGGAACTATGTTTTGTAATTCAAATATGAATAAGATTTTAAACAAGTGTTTTAATATTAAATTGATTATTTAAATGAAAATTTTGCTTTGAAAATCACGGTGTTACAAATTGGTATCAGAGCTTTGGTTTGAGGGATTCGGATGCGCCTTCGGGTAAATCTGGACTCAAACTGAGGAAGTAAGAAAATGTTTTCAAGTAAATAGTTTTCTAAAAGTGAATAAGAGTTCAAAGAGAAAGCAAGAAAGAGCAGTGTGTACAATCAGCCAGAGCCAAACGGTGATTTCCCAGAATACCCTTACTTTTGTGTTATGAAATATCTATAATGCACTTTATGAGATATTATTGCATGCTAGAGATAGGCTAGGTATTTCATATCTTAGGACTAGAGTGGCCTGATTTGTGATGCCTTAGCCTAGGGTTTGTTGTTATATGTGCGTTATGCTTTTGTGTGTATGTGATGAGTGAGGGTATCTAGTTAGAACGCACGAGGGGTAGAGCTACAGAGTTCAGTGGTATTTCCGAGGATGAGCCGAGAAGGTGGAGCTATCACAGATAGGGAGTCCTATGCATTCTTCGATGCTCGAATGCTGCTTGCTTTGTGCTTTGTGGAACTCTTGATGATGGGAGTCAGCTACTAAGTGAGTATGACGATATTCAGGAGGTAGATGGCTGGCATCATTTGGAGCTCTTCAGCAGCTGATAGCAAAGAAGTGGGAGGACGGCGGAAGGGACTAGGGAGTAAACCTAGCCAGATGAGTGCGCTGGTAGAGTAGAGGATTTCGCTGGGGAGCGAGCACGCGTGATGGGATTGGTGAAAGAGCAGGTCGATCAGCTACTTAGGAACTCTGGGATGGTCCGTGTGGAAAGTATGGGTAGATGTGGCAGGTAGTATGGGCCCGTACTACTGAAAGCAGAGGACCCATACTTGATACAGGGAGCATTCTGAAGGTCCTAAGGAACGGGATGAGAAGTGATGTGATGGTTCGAGTACCATACATCGGAGCGGATTGCGGAGTGATGTTATGGTCCGGGTACCATACATCGGAACAGATTGAGGATAGATGCTGTGGTTCAAGTACCATACATCGGAGCGGATTGCGGAGTGATGTTATGGTCCGGGTACCATACATCGGAACAGATTGAGGATAGATGCTGTGGTTCGAGTACCATACATCGGAGCAGATTGAGGAGTGATGTTATGGTTCGGGTACCATACACCGGAGCAGATTGAGAAGAGATGTCATGGGATGAGTACCATGGTTCGTAGTGGATGATGCTTATGACTATCTTGTTATCAGGTCATGATCGATGAGGTAGAGATCGGACGCTATGGGTTTTAGGCCTGCAGACCATGATTGAGTATGGAGAGGTGTTCCTCGAGGGGAAAGGCGAGTGCCTATCAGAGTATTTTGGTAAGGAGTTAAAGACAGAGGAAAATTTCGGTTGGGTCGAGCAATCAGTCGATAGAGGAGAGGTCACCTTCTAGGTGGGTGGTGCCATTATGTTCGTGTGCAAGACACGAGAGGCCTGATGTTTCAGTTTTGGATTGGGAATACACCCTGCAGGTCGTTATCGATAATGATTTCCCTCAGGGTATCAGGTAGCAGGTGTGCTGCGAGACAGTGACTTATCGTGAGCGGACAGTCAGTTGGGATGGAGGTAGTCGAGAACCACACCACACCTAATTGAGAATAGTAGGTTGTGTTATAGTGGTAGTAGTGGGGAGTTTAGTCGAGTGTTGCAGTGCAGAGAGTTTTCGTCTATGTTGGGAGTGGGTCCCTGTCCTTGGGACAATTCCGGTGTTGGAACATGGGTTGATGAGTTGAGGTAAGAGGAACGATGATTTTGCAGTGCAGTCTATGAGCCAGGGATGTTATGGAACAGTTGAGATGCTTAGTGTTAGATTGGTATGGGATTTGGAACGATTAGAGGCAGTCGTGAGGAGAAGTTCTTGGAGAGTTAAGCAGAGGTTCAGAGTATAGAGGGTTGATTGACTTCCTTAAGGGGGGAGGGGGGAATTATCGGGCGTTGGGTAGCACTTCCTGGAGCAGGTGCGATTTCGTTGGTGAAAAATAGTCATGGGTTGGTTGTGTGCTAATTGGTGATGGTTCGAACCCTAAGTGGGGGAGAACCGGGTGCAGTATGTAAGAAAGAAAAGATTTGTCAAGAGTAGTTATAAGTGGAGTATAGAGATATGCTGTAAGAAATCATGAGACCAGAGGTGTCGGTGGTCGAGGAAAAAGGGTCAGAGTGAGTTAATGTGGGAAGTACTTGAGGAGGAGAACGAATGTATCCATGACAGGTGTTTGGTGTTGTTGCAAGTAGACAGAGAATGAATGGGTCGGTATGCGTATCCTTGTTTGGATTTTGAGTGTCGGGACAAAGGGTTTCGGAGAATTATCAGCATATTCCGTAATGTCAGTGTTTTCTTGTATTCCAATCGAGAAATTAGATGCACCGAAGTTGTAAGGTGGAGAAATTATAGATCTAATTATGGGGATCAGAAGAAATGTATTATTGTGTCTATATGATGCTTAGGGCAGGAGATCAGTGGTGGTGGCAGGATCTTGTGATGTTCTGTTGGGGTATTCTGAGATATTCGGGTATGATATCTTTATTTCAGAGTTATTCGTGAATCTTGAACTGAATCGACGTGTGGCATATCAAGTATCTGCAGATCTAGTGGGAGCCTTCGAGTATGGGCATCCAGGGAGATTATTTGGGAGAGTGGATTTTCGCAAGATGGGCGTTTGTTATGATGATTGCCTCCATAGTCTATGATGGATATTCGAGTCGCGGTACTTACAAGACAGAGGGCGTTGTGATACTGCGGGGAGCTGAAGTACTCACTAGATGGCAAGACAATTTCGATGTTGGAATGTTTTCGAACAGTGTATGAGGTGGAAGAGTTGTGAGTTTGGGTAGCCCTGGTATTGAGTCTTTGGAGCTTGGATGTTGAGTCGGGGGCAAGACGGGGGTCTCCGTCTCTGTCGGGAGATGAGGGGAAATGCGTAAGGAAGATGCGCAGCAGAAATCAGAGATTAGAGTTGAGACGATCCTCGGTTGGATTGTATTTTTCTCTCATGAGGAAAAGAGGATTTCGTGACTTGCGTGTCACCGGGCCGGGATAGTGGTCACGGGGAGGAAGTTAGTGGGATATTTGGATCACAATATGGGTGACCGTTGGGGGTGCAGCTGTGGAGCCAAAAGCTGATCTGGTACCCAGTCTTGAAGAGGGATATAGGAAAGGAGCTTATCATGATGACATCTGAGGACACTTTAGAGAGGGTGAACGATACGGACGCTCGAAGACATGCTTCGGGCATGTGTATTAGATTTCGGAGGAAGCCGCGGTACGTATTTATCATTGGTTGAGTTGTCCTATATCAACAACCATCATTAGTGCATTGGATGCCGCCCTTTGAGCTGTTGCATAGGAAGTAATGTTGGACCCTCATTCACTGAGGAAGGGTAATGCATGGACCCGAGAGTCCTTGCGAGCAGATCCAGAGCATGTGATGCATGGAGTAGTGGCAAGGTTGTCAAGCGGATTCCCTAGGTAAGGGAAGAGAAAGGTATGTTGGGACTAGTGCAGCATGTGTATGTGTTTGCAAGAGGAGAACTCGTGAGAATTTCTCTGAGAGTGAGAATGGATCTTGCAGTCGTTTCGAAATGGATAAAGTGGGCTTTGGATCGGGGATCCGGTGATTCATGGTTTCCTAACCCTGATGGGCCGAGTGATCGTTGAGATTTGGAGCAGAGTTGCATCTTGGGTAATTCTCGGTTACAGGGAGTGGTGGACAGTACATAGATAGTGCTTCAGTCGACAGAGTAGATTCAGCAGGTTAAACAGGGGTTATTGATCGCCTAGAGTTGACAGAAAAGTTATGCAGACAGACGCCGTTTCGAGCATGAGTTTCAGGTCGGCGACTTCGTACTCTTGAAGGCCTCTCCTTGGAAAGGAGTGATTCGATTCAGGAAGAGGGGCAAGTTGGGGCCCCGGTATGTTGGGCCTTTTCGTGAATATGCGAGGGTAGGACGGGTGGCCTACCATTTGGAGCTGCCAACGGAATTGGGATAGATCCATGACACTTTTCATGTGTCGCAATTGAAGAAGTGTATAGTCGATGAGTCAGCAGTGGTTCCACTAGAGAACAATTAGGTGGATGTGAGCCTGAGTTACACAGAGAGGCCAGTGGCCATCAGGGATCGGAAGATCAAGGTACTGAGGAGCAAGGAGGTACCTCTGGTATTGGTTCAGTGGCAAACTCGGAGGGGATCGGAAGTGACTGGGGAGCCGGAACGTGAGATGCGGGAGCAGCATCCGAGACTATTTTCAGAGTGAGACTTTGAGGGCGAAGTCTGATTCTAGTGGGGGAGAATTGTAACAGCCCGAAATCTCAAGTATTGTTAAAATTACATTTTGGGGTGTTTTAAAGGGGGGACTCGGCGAGTTGGAGCCAGACTCGCCGAGTAGGATCGCAGATTGGGTCGCGGGTTCGCGACTGGACTCGATGAGTCCAGATAGGGACTCGGCGAGTCTGCGCTGTTTAGCGAAAACCCTAACCGTTCAGGTTTGGGACGTATAAAGGGGATCATTGGCCATCATTGTTCCCTTTTAGCCATCTGAGAGGAGCCTTAAACCGATTGTGTGCATCTGGAGCAAGGTTAGAGGCCATGGGTGATTGTGAAGGAGTTGTTGTGCAAGGAAGGGAAGGTTTTGGCTAAAGGAACAGCAAGGGATTCACATGCTGAAGATTGGGGACACAGAGAATACATTATCCAGGTATGAATTCGGGTATACTCTGCTATGTTGATATATTTAGAGGATTAGGGTTTATGGAACCCTTTTGTGGATAGATTGAGTGTTACCCAGGTCCCCCAAGCGATTGTAACCCTGTGTTGGGACCTTTGGAGGTCCAGATTATTCCATGTCTGGGCATTTCGGGAATTGGTGAAGGTTTTGGATTGAAATCCTTATGCCTTAGGTCAACATGTAAACCATAAGTCTTGGGGTGTAGCATGAGTACCTAAATGAAGACCTTATGTAAAGGACCAGTCGAGGAAGGCCAGACCTATGAATGGTCGGAGCAGTTATGACCTTAGGAAGCAGTTTGAGCGACTGCATGGCATGGACTCGCCGAGTCAGATGAGCAGACTCGGCGAGTAGCTTGAAGAATAACTGGGACTCGCCGAGTTGTTCCTCAGACTCGGCGAGTGGAGTCGGGGTGGCCCCGCGATTCTTCCAGGAGTAACTCGTCGGGTCAAGGAGGATACTCGACGAGTAGAAGGGAAACTTTAGAGGACTGGAGGATGACTAGACTCGCCGAGTCGCCAGGGTACTCGCCGAGTCCGGTCGAGTTGACCGTGGACTGTTGACTAGAGTTGACCTAGGTGTGATTTCTTAGGGTCAGTTGTCTTGAAAGATAAAAGTGTTAATAAGGGACGTACGATATTACAGGGAGTCTGTATCTCGGCGGATCGAGTACGAGGGATTTCAGGAGTTGCTAGCTTTCAGTATCCACGAGGTGAGTCTCCTCACTATACTATACCCGGAAGGGTTTGACTGTGTGACCGGAAGGTCGAATACGATGTATGTTATATATGCTATAAATAGAAAGGTAGTTGCTATGCATGATATGTATGTTTATACGGGCCGGAAGGCGATATGTTATGTGACAGAAAGGTCAGGTATGATATATGATGTATGTGCTATGTGCGTTAGATTAAATGTATTATGTGTTGTAAATGTTATGGGCCGGAAGGCAATATGTTATGGGCCGGAAGGCAATATGTTACGGGCCGGAAGGCAATATGTTACGGGCCGGAAGGCAATGTGCTATGGGCCGGAAGGCAATACGTTATGGGCCGGAAGGCGATTATCTCATGGGCCGGAAGGCATTGTGCAGTGGACCGTAAGGTCAGGGCCTGGAAAAACGTATGTGTGTAAGGTGTATATTGGGGAACTCACTAAGCTTCGTGCTTACAGTGTTTTATGTTATGTTGTTTCAGGTTTTTTTTTCAGTAACGCGGGATGGCACCGGCTCGATTGTACACACCAAAGAAAGAGTTGTATTTGGAGGATCCTGGTTTTCTATTCAAGTGAAAATGGAACTATGTTTTGTAATTCAAATATGAATAAGATTTTAAACAAGTGTTTTAATATTAAATTGATTATTTAAATGAAAATTTTGCTTTGAAAATCACGGTGTTACACCTAGTAGCTAGAGCCATATTTTCCTCCTTTTCACTTGCAGATGAACTATGAGAACCAATTCCGTGAGATTGAACTGAAACACCTGTGGAAGAACCAACACTAGAACCGACTTGAGATATGTTTTGAGATTGAGGGACTTGAGTTTGTTGCATTTGAGGTATGTTGTATGGTATGGTTTGATGGGCTGTATAAGGTTGAACTTGAGGAACATGAACTTGAGAATTTGGATGAGTTGTAAAGCTTGAGAAAGCGGTGTTGCTGTTTTGAATTCCAAGATTAGCTGTAGAGTACGACTTGACATGGTTGATTTCTCTTTGTTTATCATCAAGATCGCAAGCTTTGATGATTGCCATTGTTTCGGCTAAGCTCAATCGGTTCAGGTCTTTTGTCTTTTTAATCACCAAGACATTCACGTCCCATGATTTTGGAAGAGAATTTAGCAGCTTTTTGTTGATTTCAGACCTAGTAACCATCACACCCGCGGAGCTCATTTCAGTGGTTAGTGTGATAAATCTTTGCAGTTGATTTTGTAATGTTTCTCCCAACACGTAATTGAACATGTTGAATTTTTTTCAGAGCATGTCTTGTCGGCTTTGCTTCATGTCTTCATTTCCTTCGTAGACTTCTATGAGCGCTTCCCACAATGTTTTTGCTGATGTGTATTCACGAAATCCTTGTGCAATCTCAAGAGACAACGCCATGGTGAGTGTAGCGAGTGCCTTTTCTTGTTCTTCAACTTTTTCAAAGTCATCATCAATGTAGTTTTCAATATGTTTGTCAGTTACAGTGCCATCTTCTAAAGTGGATGTAATCCGAATTAGTCCTCTTAAAATACTTCTCCAAATTTTGAAATCTTTCATCTTGATATATTTTTCAATTCGATATTTCCATTCAGGAAATCCTTCAGCTGACAACAATCTGGGAATACAAGTAGTGGTTTCCATAATTGCATCCAAATCCTGATGAGCAATCATGCTTTGAGATTCCATTTTGACAGGCTTAAGTGATTGTTACTGCACACAAAGTATAACCGCACACAAGGTTTTACTTAACCGCACACTCAACTTCAACTGCACACTTAGCAGCACTCACAACAACACACTAGTTGTAACCGCACACACTTAACAGCAAATAAAACTCAACAACAAATTCAACCGCACACGCTTAACAGCACACTCAATTTAACAACAAATACAGCTGCACACTCTTAACAACACAAACTTTTAAATGTAACCGCACACACCTTAATCAACACACTCAACCACACACACTTGGCAGCACACCTTCAAACACTGAACCGCACACCTTCAAACAGTGAACCGCACACCTTCAAATAGTGAACAGCACACCTTCGAACAGTTGACCGCACACACAAGTTTCTCAGATTTTTGATAAAACTTGATTTCAAACTATTGAAAACTGGAATCAAACAGTGGTTCTTTGATCAAATGCACTTCAAAACAGTGAAATTTTGCAACCTTACACTCTAAAATACATCAATTGATACCAAATTGGCTCTGATACCAATTGTTAGTCCCAAAACTATAGATCCAAATCAGTAATCAATGAATTAATAACAATCAAAATAGAGTGTAGAAGGAGTAGAAGAGAAATAATATCAAGCATGCACACATCTATTGCTCATAAATGTCAGGTACACCTTGAAAGTACACACACATATGTCACTGTTCAACAACAAGTACAATCTGACACAACTCAGCTACTATAAATAGTATCCCCACCAGCACACGAGTGTGCAGCCATACACGCGTGTGCGGCCACACATACTGTGTGTGGCCGCACACACGTGTGAGGCTGCACACATACAAGTTCAAATCACTACACTGCTATACAAACACTGACACCCTGATTAGATCTATACAAAATTAATGCCTAGCTCAAACCACAATATTATGGACCTTCAGCAAATGGATGTCAAAACTGCTTTTATTAATGGAAAGTTGGATGAGGATGTTTACATGAGTCAGTTAGAGGGTTTTGTCAGTACAAAGTACCCTAATAGAGTGTGTAAGTTTGAGAAGTCCATCTATGGATTGAAACAAGCACCTCGCAGATGGAATCTTTGTTTCGATGAGAAAGTCAAAGAGTTTGGTTTTTCAAGATGCGAAGATGAATCTTGTGTATATGTCAAGGCTAGTGGGCGTATAGTTAGTTTTTTGGTATTGTATGTGGATGACATACTACTCATAGGAAATGACATCCCAACTCTGCAGAAAGTGAAGTCCTGGCTTGGGAAGTGTTTCGCTATGACGGACCTTGGAGAAGCTGCCTATATCCTAGGGATAAGGATTTTGAGAGACAGAAGTAAGAGACTAATTGGACATAGTCAGAGTGCCTACTTGGATAAGGTGCTGAAGAGGTTTAACATGCAGGATTCCAAGAAAGGAGAGTTACCTATCCAGAGTAATGCTAGACTGAGTAAGACTCGGAGCCCGAGTATAGAGGCTGAGAGAGCTGAAATGAGTCGAGTACCATATGCTTCCGTTGTAGGCTCGATCATGTATGTTATGACTTGTACTCGTCTTGATGTGGCCTTTGCCTTGAGCATGGTCAGCAAATATCAGGGGAACCCTGGCAAGGCTCACTGGATTGCGGTACATAATATTCTCAAGTACCTGCGGAGGACTAAGGATTGGGTCCTTACCCTCAGTGGGAGTGATGCCGTGAGAGTAGTAGGGTATAGTGATGCTAGCTTCCAGACTGATTGGGATAATTTGCGCTCTCAGTCAGGCTGTGTCTTTACCTTAAATGAAGGGGCAATCACTTGGAAAAGTTCCAATCAAGAGACAATGGTTGATTCAACTTGCGAATCAGAGTACATAGCAGCAAGCGAGGCAGCAATGGAGGCTATATGGCTAAAGAACTTCATTGGAGTCCTTGGAGTTGTACCAGCTATAAAGGAGCCTATGGAAATTTTCTGTGATGGTAAAAGTGCAGTTGCCTTGGCCAAGGAACCAAGGGATCACGAAAGATCCAGACACATCGACAGAAAATACCATTTCATCAGACATCGAATAGAAGAAGGACTCTCCGTGGCTAAGAGGGTATCATCGGATGAGAACCCTGCAGATCCCCTATAACGACCCAATTTTCACGTCCAAAAAATTTGTTTTTAAAACATTACTTTAGAAAACGTTAATAATTAAAAACATTGTTTGATCAAACTACATTACAACGTAAACCATGTTTAAAAGCCAAATCATACAACCAATCGAAACATCAGAGTATAAATCCCAGAGAAATCTAATAGATGCGGAAACTAGTGTGTGTGCATGATGTGCCGCTATCGTGCCAACTCCTTCCCCTTCGATGAAGAGGTACCTGAAACCAAAACTTAAACTGTAAGCACAAATCTTAGTGAGTTCCCCCATCGTACCACATACCATATAATACATAACATACATACTGCCAGGCTATTCTGGGGTGCTTGACTACTCGGTACGACCATTCTGGGGTGCCGACTACTCGTGCGGCCATTCTGGGGTGCCGTCCTAACCGTGTCAAGCCATTTTGGGACACTGACCTACCCATGTCAAGCTATTCTTGGGTGCTGACTACCCTTCGGTCCTAACAACCGAACCTCGGGGACTATTTCACCGCTACCACTACCATCACATATATCATAATATCAGACATATCTGGGGTGTCTGACTACCCATCGGTCCGAACAACCGAACTCTACTACTATCACATACAACATATCATAATATCAGACATATCTGGGGTGTCTAACTACCCTTCGGTCCTAACAACCGAACTCTACTACTATCACATACAACATATCATGCTAGCATATAACATGTCAAGTAGTCGCAAACCTAGATGATATCACAAAGACAATCATCTATCATACATCTCCTACTGTTGGGCCGACATTGTGGCCTTAGACCCACCGCTACTGGAAGGCAACTCACCTCGGAGTAGCTGCTGATCTGATCGGGAACTGACTGTCTACTGCTGCCGATGCTGCTCCAGAAATCCTCCGGCTGCAATTCCCACAATTTACTCAATCAAATACTGGTAACTGTCCTTTGGGTAAAAATACCATTTTACCCCTGATCATGCCCTAAGTCAAAGTCAGAGTCAACTTTCAGTTGACCCGACTCGCCGAGTTGGCTCGCCAACTCGCCGAGTCCCTATCCAATCTACTGACCTGGATTCTGTTTCTACTCGTCGAGTTAGGCGTTGATTTGACGAGTTCTCCTTCCAAATGATGTTCAAGTCCTTTATCCTACTCGCGAAGTTGTATGAACAACTCACCGAGTTCATCTTCATCCGATGAACAATTTATACTGTGACTCGCCGAGTTGTATGAACAACTCACCGAGTCTATTCTTGATCTAAGGAGATTGCCTTGAACTCGCCGAGTCTGGGCATCGACTCGCCGAGTTCCATTATGGGTGAGTTTTGGCTTCCAACTCATCGAGTCCACCCTGGACTCACTACACAACTCGACACAACTAAAAGGGGACAATCTCGAAGACTGGCGACTAGACTCGCTGAGTCAGATGAGCGACTCGCCAAGTCTGCTTCATGCAAGAGCCATATACATGATCTTGCTCAAATCTAGTCCATTCCATTCATAGATCTGGGTTCCTAGAGCATGAATGACACATAAAGTTTCCAACTTTACGTGTATATATTCATCCATGAGGGTTTTAGGGTTCAAAATGTACCAAAAGAGTAGATCTAAGGTCTTCATGCAATATAGGTCCAAAAAGGTAGTAGATCTGAGCTCGTGGAGCTCAACCATGCCTAGATGTAGAGGCCAATCAACTTATTACGAAATATGATGCACATACAAGCTTGGGGAAGGGCTCAAGAAAGACTTTAATGGAGTTATAAGCATAGAGACAGGGGGAAAAAGAGTTTTACCTCTAGGAAATCACTGAGAGGACACTAACATGCTTGGCTTCCTTCCCTTCCTCTTGATCTACTCCACTTCCTTCTCAAAATCTTCAAGAACACACACTAAAATGCCTCAAACTCACAAGAACAAGAGCTAGAACGTATGGAGAGCTTTTGGGGGTGAATGGGGTGGAGTTGGGACGCAAATGGGTGTTTAAATAGGGTGCAAACCCTTGGAAACTACGGTTTCATCAAACAGCACAGACTCGCCGAGTCCATAATATGGACTCGTCGGGTCGCCATCTTATCCGCGCCCCGAAGTCTCGTCTTTACTCGGCGAGTCGAGCCTCCAACTCGCCAAGTCCACGGCCAAAAACACAAGTACTTAGGCAAAAATCACGTACCAGGAACCAGGTGCTATAAATCTCCCCCACTTATTTTAGACTTCATCCTCGAAGTCTGCCGCTCGATCCTGAAACAACTCGGGGTAATGCTCCATCATCTCTTCTACCGGCTCCCAAGTCCACTCCAAACCCTTGCGGTGCTGCCATTGCACCTTCACTAGTTTCCACCCTCTTGTTCCTCAAATCCTTCGACTTCCCGTCGAGGATTGCGACTGGGCGCTCAATGTAATTCAGGCTGTCATCAACCTGAATATCCTCCAACGGCACTACTGCTGAATCATCCACTAAGCACTTCCACAGTTGAGAGACATGGAAAGTGATGTGGATCTGGCTGAGCTCGACCGGCAGATCCACTCTATATGCTACCTTGCCCACCCAGGCTACAACCCTGAACGGTTCGATAAATCTCGGTCCCAACTTGCCCCGCTTCCTGAATCGAATGACGCCTTTCCAAGGCGACACCTTCAGGAGAACCATATCCCCGACTTGGAACTCCAAGTCGGATCGACGCTTGTCGGCGTAACTTTTCTGCCGACTCTGAGCAGTCTGAAGCCTGCTCCAAACCTGCTGGCTCCTCTCGGTCGTCTCGAGCACCACCTCGGTGCTCCCCATGACCCTCTGGCCAACTTCACCCCAGCATATTGGGGTCCTGCACCTCCGTTCGTACAACATCTCGAATGGGGGATGGTCAATACTCGCGTGGTAGCTGTTGTTGTATGAGAACTCAGCCAAGGGAAGATAGGTATCCTAGCTACCACCGAAATCTAACACACATTCCCGCAACATATCCTCCAAAGTTTGGATGGTCCACTCGCTCTAACCATCCGTTTGCGGGTGAAAGGCGGTACTAAAATGCAAACGAGTGCCCAACTCATCATGAAACTTCTTCCAAAATCTGGAAGTGAATCGCACATCTCGGTCTGATATCACTGACACTGGCACCCCGTGCCGTGCTACTATCTCCCTGATGTAGATATCGGCCAACTTTTCGGGGGAGATGCTCTCCTGGATCGGAATAAAATGGGCGCTCTTGGTCAATCGATCCACGATGACCCAAATTGAATCAACTCCGCGCGCAGTCCTGGGAAGCTTTGTGATAAAATCCATCGTGATGTCTTCCTATTTCCAAAACGGGATGTCCAACGGCTGCATCTTCCCATGCGGTCTCTGATGTTTGGCCTTGACCTTCCTGCAGGTCAAGCACCGCTCGACGTACCATGCCACATCCCGCTTCATTCAGGGCCACCAATAATCTAGACGAAGATCCCTATACATCTGTTGGATTAATGTCTAAGTCCATAACTATAATTAGTAAGACTTGACCCGACCCGGCATGGTCCATTTGGGTTGCATGGCATCATGCACTTGGATAGACTAAATGAGAGAAATAAGACACTTATGGTTATTAATATATTATAAGTTCTAGTATATTAATAATAAGAATAATAAGATTATTTAACTAGTATTGATCAAGAATTAATCTAGGATTAATTAAGTGATCAAAAGAAGACTAATTAAATATATGGGTTGATTGTGTAAATCATCCATACTTGTATAGTGGGCTAATGCTCCATGGATTATCTAGTTGGGCCAAAACCCATATGATGCTCCATGGATTCTCCATGGTGTATTTGAACCCATGGATCCAAGGAAATGGAAAGTCATGACAATTAGGGTTTGCCCTAATTGTAACACTATATAAAGATATTATTCTTGACAAAATCGGTCACTAGTGAGAGTAAGAGAGGGCTAGCCGATTTTCATAAAGTATAGAATTCTCTCAAGTTATTCCAAGTGTATTTGGTGTTGTGTGAACCATTTGAGGTGTCACACTTGGGGCACTAGGCACTCAAGCTTCATGAAGACATTCCACATCAAAGAGGTATGTATTCTATCTTGTTATATTGATAGTTTTGTATGCTAGATTAGGATAATACCTTGGATGTTCATATTTGCATGTATAATAGAGAAAACATAGATCCAAGGTATTTAGGGTTGCATGTACACTTAGGAGTATTAGAATGCTCATAACCCAACAGTGGTATCAGAGCCTAGGCTTGTTTTCTTGTTATACTTGCAAATGGAGCTGAAAATTCGAGTTTTGATGCTGTCTGCCCAGCAGACTCGCCGAGTCCATGAAGGGATTCGACGAGTCCAAGGAAAAAAGCATCCAACTCGCCGATTTGGTTAGTGCACTCGACGAGTTGGACCCCCAGACAGCATAAATTCGACCTTTTTGGCTGGAATTGGACTAGGAACATTACCCTAAGATGTTTTTGAACTTATAAACTTGTTTTTGATGTGGTAATGTTCATGCTAATCCAATTTAAAAGATAATTGTCAATAGATTCATGTTTTGTATTAGTTTAAAGTTTAGACTAATTACATGAAAAAGTTTGATTTGAATTATCTTGTTCTTATGAGTTGCTTAGATTAATAGAAAAGTTGAGTGAAAAAGTTGTTTTCAATCCAAATTAATCTAAGAGTTGATTCAAAAATGTGTTTTTGTAACTTGTCCTCAAGTTATATGAAAAGTCACATTTAAGTTTCATAAAACTCATAAAAGTTGGCAAAGGTTACAAAATGAAGAGTCTAGTTCTAATTAATTGGAGTTATGACTCCATAATTTGTCCTCAAGTTATGGAGGACCAAGAGTCTCTTCATTAAATAAATAAAAAAATGTAACCTTATTTAATTCCATAAGTTATAAAATAAAGAATAGTTAATTCTTTTATTAGTTTAAAGTCTTCCGTAACTTGTCCTCAAGTTATGGAACTTGAAGAGTTTTTGGATTAAAACTACTTTAAACACATAAGTTATGGAATTAATTAGTTTTGAATAGTTTCAAAACTTTCCCTCAAGTTTTGGAATTTCTAAAGTTTTCTCTTATGAATACTTTAATTCCAAGTTAGCCCTTAGAATTTTAAAAGTTAAAATTCAACCCTTATACTTTATAATATTATAAGTTAATAATATATATATGTGTAAGAGTAAAGTCAGTCTTACCGCTAGTACGCCTCATTCATGAAGCCGGTCTATAAGGTGGGTATAAGGTTGTTGCCTATAAAATGGCAACTTAATGGGTGTCCACTCTCACCCACCGCTTGCTTGACTGGTGGAGGGTCGTTAGCCGAACGGGTTTGACAGGACTATAATTCTCCCTTCATTAAAAGTATTAATGATAAATACTAAGTAACTAAACTCTTATAAATACCCAATCTTAGTTACTTAGGAAAATGTGAAGAAGGTGCTAATCCATGAAATTACACTTTGCACTTTGTTTAAGTCGGTTAGTGGAGTGTGTGTGGTTAACCGGCATACTAACTCGTATTTAACAAGGTAGGGAAAGGGTAACTTAATGTTTATCATAGTATCGATGGAGCGTGTGTGGTTAACCGACACATCGATTGAGGGATAAACACTTAAGGGTACCAAGTAATTTGCATGGTTACTTCACACCTTGTTTTGTGATCCTCGGCATCCCAGTCACAAAACCTGAAGGGCACACTCGAGATTGAAACATGCCATTGAACAGTTCAATGAATCTCAAAAGATCTAGGAGCTTCAAAACCAATTAAAACCTAATAATACATTTCGTTTATCTTGGTGGAAATTGGTGAATCGTCATTCACCTACCTTCAAATTGTTTTATAGCTTGGATTACGGCATACCTCTTCTAAGTTATAAAATAGTTTGATGGGTCCTAGCCTTAATATTTCATATTGGGTGTTATATTAAGGACTTTAAGATCAACTATCTTGAATATCTCCCAAAACATGTCTGGTTTAGACATTTATGATCTTCCCAAATCTCTTGAAACAAATGAAGATGATGTTCCAATGGAAATCATACTTCTTTCACCTCCTCCGATTATTCTCCCTAACCCACAAGTTCTTGAAAAGTTTAAGGTCACTCAAGCCCTATTGGCAAGGCAAGGTCTAGGTGTGATCACATCTTGGAGATGTAGTCACATATTGACAAGTCGGGAGAGTTGGGTGTCAAAGTCTTGAGAAAGTTGTAGGTTTAACTACTTTCTAAGTCACATAGTGAGTTCTTTTGGAACACCTATGAAACAGACTATGACAAGACCCTTAATGATCGTATCTATTTGCTAAGATCAACTTCCTAAAACTTTATGGACATTGACAATGATGACATTGGATATCTAGTAAAGCTCTCTCTTCCCAGTAGGAAGGGATCAGCCATAGTCAACTCGGTTGACCAAATGGTAAAGAGAAAAAGCTAAGTCTATGATAGTCTCGTGTACCATTGTCAAAAGGGTCCATATGTTTATATTGCCAAAGGAAGGGGCATTGGTTGCGAAGTTGCCAAATTTACCTAAGGATGTTAAAGTCAATAAGTTTGACTCCACTTCAGGTAAAGTCCACTATCTAACTCTGTTAAGTTTCTATTCTGAAATTCTTGATACATGATGTGACTGGGTCACATGGTGATATTTTAAGAATTAAAGAAAAGTGAAGAAACATAATGAAAGAATATGCTGAATCTGATCGAGTAGATGGATTTCTATCGCGTAGTTTGAAGATCGGATTCTTGAGCTACTTCTTAGGAGTTATGAGATATTGCTTAGGAATAGATAACAACAAGATTTCATATGGATTGTAAGGATAAGTTTTTCCGCAAAGTTTTAAAATAAAAGGAAAATTTTGATTTATTTACTTTAAAATATCCTTACAATGGCATTTGAGGAAAAATTGTTGCTTATATGATTCCATTAAGAGCAAGAGTGGAAATATGAAATTGATTCTTTCATTTGTGGTAATGTCTAGATTTACCAAATAAGGAAAGATTCTCATCACCCAAGT
Organism: Lactuca saligna; assembly: GCF_052625555.1. Classification (NCBI taxonomy): domain Eukaryota; kingdom Viridiplantae; phylum Streptophyta; class Magnoliopsida; order Asterales; family Asteraceae; genus Lactuca; species Lactuca saligna. The sequence continues at coordinate 76,945,787 of NC_136418.1, forward strand.
TTCAATTGGACCAGAACTTGGAATCATGCAAGTTGTATAGCATGATGAATGAGAACTTTCAAGTATTGGAAAATTAAGACTAATTACTTGTTCACATGGATGTGTGAGTCAAGTAAAGGACTAAGGGATCAAGTACACATTCTTGTGCACTGGTCAAGTCCACCACAAAAGATTAATAAGACTATTCGTCATAGTTTACTAAAACTCAGTAAATATGATTATACTTACAAGATTAAGTGTAACTCTGAGACATTGAAAAAACGTTCCAATGTAAGGCAGAGCGAATAAGAAGAATCAAATTAGGCAGAAGGATAAAAGTTTCTCAAATCTGAAAAGATGGGAGAGTACTTTAGTATCAGTTTACTGATCATCTTAATGATTAAGAAACCATAGCACAATTAGTTCTCTAAGGAAATCTTAGTGCATTCTTATGACTAAGAAGAGGGATCTTGAATTGTTGAAATGGTTAAATCAAGAAGATGAGTCATACTTCGTTCTAATACAAGTCTTAGAGTCATACTCCAAGATTGTCATTTGAGTGACATGTCTTAAAGCAGGTTTAAAACACTTGTCAAATGTAAGAGTAAAAGTTTCCTACTCTTGTACATTTGAAATTGGTAAGTTGTGATGTTTTGGATAAAACAAAGACCAACTTAGGCCAATTGTGTGAAGTGTTTGTCTTGATTAGAATACACACTATCTCTTAAGGGAGTCTTATAGGTCAAGAGGACAGTGGGAGTCTTAAAGGTCTTGAAAGTCTCAAGAACTAATCAAGAATGAAACCTGAAGTTCTTCTCTAGCACACGACTTAAGGTTTATAACCTATCGTGTTGACATATTATGTGCCCATTCCAATTAAAGTTGGCTTTGCATATGAGTTCTTAGAGTTCTCAATGTGTTGCACAACAACTTGGAAGCAATGGCAGGTCCTTGAGCTGCCAGGTGGCAAGAAGTTAAGATTGAGTTCAGTCCATATGAGTTTGGATTTGTCATTATCCTTGTCTTGTGACTATGGTTTTGACAATTCACGTGGATAAGAACACATACACCATTAAATCTAAGTGTCATAAGGTTTCTCTCCGATTCATGAAAAATGATGGTGAGGAAACACTTTCACTAAGTAGATTTTAGCCAGATAGCAATTCTGATGTTTGCATTCTCAAAGTCGTTAGTGGAGCGTGTGTGGTTTACCGGCACACTAACCTGGACTTATGAGAAGTGGAAAAAAGGTCTAACCATTATGATTACGGCATCCCTCTTCATAATTGTTTAGACACACAAGTGTGCTATCTAAGGGAAGGTGTATGATTTTGATAAAGTTCTATCAAAACAATCTAGTATTAGAAATCTGAACTTTGGTAAGAAAGTCATCTGATTTCTGAGTACATGTCAAAGCTAGTGGGAGCATAAGTGTTATGCTAATAATCATCATGTTAGTGGGAGCATGATAATTATGATAAGTATTGCAAGTTAGCAATGTTAATTATAGAAAACAAAAGGTTTCAATTGGGAAAAAGTTGTTTTGCTATAATTAAGGGAGAGGAAATTATACTTCATCTAAAATCTATAAGCTTAGATCATGAGGTTTTAATCATTTAGTCAAGGAAATATATATGAATTTCATGTTGGAATGGCTCAACATAATGAAATTCTGTATATGGGTCCATTATTTGCGTTCTAAAATTCGATTATGATTACGGCATCCCTTTTCATAATCTGAATTATGAGAACTTGTCAAATAGAAATGGAAATGTTATAGCAAAAGACTGGTTTAGTCTTTATGTGAGACATCATGAATCGTGTCCCATATGCTTCGGATATAGGTTCGATTACATGTGCTATATTCATCCTTTCTAAAATTTTCCAAATGCCTGGGGCATTAAGAAGGGAAAAGGTTTAGAACTGGATATGACTAAAAGGATTAAACAATTGTCGAGGACAATCTAAGGTTTACCAAAGATTGGTTGCTCAAGGACAATTGGAAGTATAGTGATAATTCTGGAAGGACCATATTGACATAATCTGTAAGGAGGCAACTCTTGTTCAGAAGTGATAGTCAAAATGAATCTGGAAATGTTTCAAAGTCAGAAATTTCAATTTGTGTAAGATTAAGGAAGCTTAATCCAAGAAGGATGTTTCCAAGGAGTTGATCTCCTTTGGAATACTCTGTAATGATTGTTGCCAAGTCTTTGTGAATTTGTGCATAATCGTTACAGGAGGATCAATGCATATAAGTTTAGAATCTAACAGATTTCAGTAAATGGCATGAATTTGGAATTCTTGCATTTGCAGTAAGGATTTGGGAGTGTGAAAAGAGAATCATTGAAGTTATGTTCAATTGATCTAGTTCACAAAGTAAAGATCATAGACAAACATAGTATGCATACTTGGTGTGTGGCATGACTAGTGTTTAGAAAAACATAGTGTACATACTTGGAGCATGGGACAACTATTGTTTTAAATTCAAGAATAAAGTTGATAGCTGAAACAGTATACAATGAATAATGTGTAATCATATGGTGATAAATAAAAGGTGTTTTATTTATGTTCATAGGTTTTGATACCATATTGGATTCAATTATTATTGTCTTTCACTTTTCATGTTTTGACTTCCCGAATAAACTAGGTTATTCTTCCGGAATGACTAAGTTATTCAAACCATCCACAGTTGGTCATATGTTGGAAGTAGATATGAATTAAGACTGTCATGGGTTGGCTTGTAGAGGTCTAAGGTGTTGGACAAAGGGCTACAACACTCATGAGTGCTCATAAGTTCTGAGTATTGGATTCAACCCGCGCTCATTGGAATCACTTCATGGATTTTATCACGAGTGATCATGAGACGATAATATCTTATATTCTTCAAACCTAGAGATATGAGTTGTTACTATGATTTGGTTGTACATTGATTGCACGAAACCACATTTGGTAACTCGGTGCTATAAAACGTGTCTTTGTGTATGATTCAACAAGTAGTAGAACAAGCCATATGAGTCGAAGTTTATCCATTCCTTTTACCTTTGGGATAAAAGCGATATCTGTGGGCCCCTCGATGATTTGATGATGACAAATGGAAGTGCTCGGCCGGGCCAGGACTGATTTGATTTGTTCAATTAGTCAGTCGTCATAAATCGGAAATCGGGAAACAACAAATGGACAGAGAGAATGATTATAATCCATGTCTCAGTCCATACGATATCTAGAATGGAGGAATATATGATCCCTTATCTAATGGACAAGTCATTGACAAAGGTCAGAGTTCATCTACAAGGTCAAAGTTCGACAGAAGCTTTTGAGAGCTACGATTGCCAGTTGGTTCCTGAAGTCATACGCAATAATATTTTTAGACTTATCCAAGTGGGAGACTGTTGGATTAATGTCAAAGTCCATAACTATAATTGGTAAGACTTGACTCGACCCGGCATGGTCCATTTGGGTTGCATGGCATCATGCACTTGGATAGACTAAATGAGAGAAATAAGACACTTATGGTTATTAATATATTATAAGTTCTAGTATATTAATAATAAGAATAATAAGATTATTTAATTAGTATTGATCAAGAATTAATTAAGTGATCAAAAGAAGACTAATTAAATATATGGGTTGATTGTGTAAATCATCCATACTTGTATAGTGGGCTAATGATCCATGGATTATCTAGTTGAACCAAAACCCATATGATGCTCCATGGATGCTCCATGGTGTATTTGAACCCATGGATCCAAGGAAATGGAAAGTCATGACAATTAGGGTTTGCCCTAATTGTAACACTATATAAAGATATTATTCTTGACAAAATCGGTCACTAGTGAGAGTAAGAGAGGGCTAGCCGATTTTCATAAAGTATAGAATTCTCTCAAGTTATTCCAAGTGTATTTGGTGTTGTGTGAACCATTTGAGGTGTCACACTTGGGGCACTAGGCACTCAAGCTTCATGAAGACATTCTACATCAAAGAGGTATGTATTCTATCTTGTTATATTGATAGTTTTATATGCTAGATTAGGATAATACCTTGGATGTTCATATTTGCATGTATAATAGAGAAAACATAGATCCAAGGTATTTAGGGTTGCATGTACACTTAGGAGTGTTAGAATGATCATAACCCAACAACATCTTCGTTGCCTCGGGATGAATAGAGAATCGAGACTTGTGCGCCTCGTCCATCAAGATTTGGCGCACGCCTTCGTGATACGGCACCCACACCCTACGGTGTAGTGTCAATAGTCCTCGACTATCATAATCGAAGGAGGAAACTTGACCCACCACACGCTCGCTCTTCCGATGTTTCTCCTTGATAGCCTCCTATTGAGCCTCCCGAATCTGCACCAACACGGGAGTCACTACAGCCATCCTCATGCAAATATCCCTGATCGGCGCCCCCTTGCGGCTAAGCGCATCGGCCACCACGTTGGCCTTTCCCGGGTGGTAAAGGATCTCATAATCATAATCCTTCACCACGTCCAACCACCGACGCTGCCTCATGTTCAGATTCAGCTGATCCATGAGGTACCTCAAATTCTTGTGGTCCGTGTAAATAGAACACCGAACCCTGTAGAGGTAATGCCGCCAAATCTTGAGAGCGAAAACCACCGCCCCCAACTCCAAATCATGCGTCGGGTAGTTCGCCTCGTGAGGCTTGAGCTGCCTCAAAGCGTAGGCAATGACATGCCCCCTCTGCATCAGTACCGCGCCCAACCCTGAAATAGATGCGTCACAATAAACCACAAAATCCTCTAGGCCCTCTGGCAGGGCTAAGATCGGCGCCTCACACAATCTCTGTCTTAGTGTCTCAAACGCTGCCTGCTGCTCGGGTCCCCACCGAAAGACTACTACTTTCTTCGTCAGTCTTGTCAGGGATACGACTATCTTGGAGAAATCCTGAATGAACCTCCGATAATAGCCTGTCAATCCTAGGAAACTTTGAATCTCAAATGGAGACTTCGGAACTTCCCATCTCATCACGGCCTCGACCTTGGCCGGATCCACCAGAATCCCGTTCTGGTTGACAAGGTGTCCGAGAAATTGCACCTCGCGCAACTAAAACTCACACTTGGAGAACTTGGCATACAAGCTCTCCCTCCTCAGGGTCTCCAAAACCTCTCTCAGATGCTCCTCATGCTCCTCCTGCGTCTTGGAATAATCCAAGATGTCATAGATAAAGACTATCACAGACCGATCCAACATCGGTCTGCATACGCGGTTCATGAGGTCCATGAACGCGGCAGGAGCATTGGTGAGCCCAAACGGCATCACCACGAACTCATAGTGGCCATAGCACATCCAAAACGCGGTCTTCTACGTATCCTCCTCCCTGACCCTCATCTAATGATAACCCGAACACAAATCAATCTTAGAGAACCAATATGCTCCCTAAAGCTGGTCAAAGAGATCATCAATCCTCAGGAGTGGGTAACGGCTCTTCACCATTACCTTGTTCAACTCCTGGTAATCTATACACATCCGGTGCGACCCATCCTTCTTCTTCACAAACAGAATCGGGGCTCCCCAGGGTGAACTGCTTGGTCTAATGAATCCCTTGTCTAGCAGCTCCTGCAGCTGCGTAGACAACTTCTGCATCTCTAGAGGAGTCAGCCGATATGGTGCCTTGGCTATCAGAGCCGCACCAGCAACGAGGTCAATCCTGAACTCCACCTGTCGCTCTGGAGGTATCCCAGGAAGCTCCTCTGGGAAAACATCTGCGAACTCTCGCACCACTGGAACCTCGCTCACTGTCGCCTTACCCGCCTCCCGGGTATCCATCACGTACGCAACATAACCTGCGCATCCCTGCTGAAGGTATCGTCTAGCCCTCGCTGCTGAATAGACTGAGGGTCCACACTGTGGCCTCTCGCCAAGAATCCATAACTCTCCCCCACCTGGGGTCCGGACTCGCACTAGCTGTTGTGCGCAATCTATCACTGCCCCATTAGGGCTCAACCAATCCATGCCTATGATCACCTTGTTCCCACGCAACGGAATGGGAACTAAATCTACCAAGTAGTGCTCCTCGAGCAAACGCAATACGCAGTCCCGAAACACCATCGATGCTCGCACCGATCGATCATCAGCAATTTCTACCTCTAAAGGGCAATCCAACATGCCCGAAGACTCGGGAAACTTCTTGCTAAGCGCAAGGGACACAAACGATCGGGATGCACCCGAGTCGAACAACACCTGAATTGGGATACCGTTCACATGGAACGATCCTAACACATATACATATACCGAGCACATATCAATATCATAACATCATATAAATAAACGAGAGGGAAAGAATCATACCCGTCACCACATCAGGTGTTGCGTGTGCCTCCTCGGTGGTCAGTTGAAATGCCCGGCTCCTCACCACTGGAGCCTCTGCCTTGCCATGCCGGCCATCTGTGATCCGCAGGGTCGCTGGAGCTGGTGCCTTCACCGGTGCTGAAGCTGTCAACTGGGGACAATTGGTCTTCTTGTGGCCTCTCTGGTTGCAGTGGAAACACAACAACTCCGATGTTTGAATAACTGTTGCCGGAGCAGTGCAATCCCTGCTATAATGCCCAGTCTTGCCGCACTTGTAGCAGCCTGATGATCCCATCCTACACGCCCCCTCGTGCGGCCTGCCGCATTTCCTGCAGCAGCTCGGTCCTAACTGGCCTTTCGGCCTACCATCTGATCCCTTGGGCTTCTTCCCCGAAGCCCCTCCTATCTGTCCCTCCTCTGACTTCCATTTCCGGATGTGCTCCAAATCTATCTCCCTCTCCCTCACCCTGGCAATCATGGAGTCCAGGGTGGGGCAGGCTGAAAAACTAACGTGCTGCCGGATATCAGCCCGGAGCATCTCATGGTAGCGGGTCCTCCTCATGTCCTCATCGCCCGCATACTGGGGCACCAACAGTGCCCTCTCCCGGAACTTGGCGGTGATCTCCGCCACAGTCTCCGTTGTTTGTCTCATGTCCAAAAACTCCCTGGTCAGCTGCTAAAGCTCTACTGCCGGCGCAAACTCTGCCGTGAACCTGGTCACAAAGTCCGAACAGGTCATAGCCTCGATAGTTGAGGCTCCCAAAGAGTCACCCACTGACTCCCACCAATCTCGAGTTCGGTCTCGTAAACACCCTGCTGCATACCTCACCTTCGACTCCTCGGGGCAAAAGCTAGTCTACTGTGAAGACTCGATGTCTGCAATCCATCTCTTGGCAATAATGGGGTCCTTCACCCCATGGAAATCTGGCGCACCACTGCCCCTGAAGTCCTTAAAGGACAGCGTGTGTGATCCTGACTGGCCAGATGCCATGTCGCTCCTGAATGCCCTGAGGCGATCCTCCATCAACTCGATGATCCCTTCCTTGATTGACCCGAAGATAATGGGGATCGACTCAAGGATGCCTCTGGTAATCTCAGACGTGATGAACTCACGTAGCCCCTCGTCTACCGGCTCGGAACCCGATCCCGAACCTGAACTGCCCACTGCTGGCCTCAATCGTAGTACCACCATTCTGCAATATAGAAATAATAACTGTTAGTGATACTACTACTTCTTGAGGGATCACATCTACCACAAGTTCCCTGGTCTCATCTTGGCCTCCCTTGGTTCGAGTACAGATCCTCTGCTTCCAGTAGTACGGGCCCATACTACCTTCCACATCTATCCGTACCTTCTTCAAGGACTGCCTCGACTCCACAAGATCCCTTTTACTATGGTTGAACACTGCTATACTCATCCTAGGCTTGCTCTAGGGAAATATCTGACTCTACTCTATCCAATCCTCAGCTGCTGCAGGCCTCTTGGTGATGCCAATCAACTGTTACCTGAATACAATCACATGTGATGAGGCTCGGATAATCCTTCGAGTAAGGGACTCATCTCTACCACGGTTAGGATTCAAACAAGAGCTACGCAATAGAGTCAAATCCGACACTCTGAGATTATTCAACCCTGATCACATGTGACTTTAACGTATTCACCTAACAGTTCACTCCCATCACTTCAAAGCCCACATAGCACAAAGCAACCAACATTTGGACATAAGGAAAACAATCTCAAGCAACTCTATCCTCGTAGAGAAAACTGAACTAGCATACAAAGCTAAACTCGTACTATCAGGAATAATTTAAACAGGTTACCCTACTGCTGTTTACTCAATTCTAGCATGCAAGTCTTCCATATACTGAAGCACATAAAGCAGGCACATACGGCATCACTCCTAGATCCTTAGTCCTATTCTAGCATGTTGTACTACAGAAACTGATAAACATAAATAAACTTGTATGGGTACATTGGGGAATACTTACTTGAGCTCGGCCGGTCGTGCACATCACACACTTTGTTCTTTCTTAAAACCCCTTTACTTAGCCTTTTAAAAAACATTTTCTCTTTCCAAAATCTTTTAATCCCCTCGATTTGAGTTCAAACACCCCCGAAGGTGTGTCCTAATCCCTCAAACTAGGGCTCTGATACCAACTTGTAACGACCCAATTTTCACGTCCAGAAATTTTGTTTTTAAAACATTACTTTAGAAAACATTAATAATTAAAAACATTGATTTATCAAACTACATCACAACATAAACCATGTTTAAAAGCCAAATCATACAACCAATCGAAACATCAGAGTATAAATCCCAGAGAAATCTAATAGATGCGGAAACCAGTATGTGTGCATGATGTGCCGCTACCATGCCACCTCCTTCCCCTTCGATGAAGAGGTACGTGAAACCAAAACTATAAACTGTAAGCACAAAGCTTATTGAGTTCCCCCATCGTAGCACATACCATACAATACATAACATACATACTGCCAGACTATTCTAGGGTGCCTGACTACCCGTGCGACCATTCTGGGGTGTCATCCTACCCGTGTCAAGCCATTCTGAGGCGCTGACCTACCCATGTCGAGCTATTCTGGGGTGTTGACTACCCTTCGGTCCTAACAACCGAACCTCGTGGACTATTTCACCCCCTACTACTACCATCACATATATCATAATATCAGACATATCTGGGGTGTCTGACTACCCTTCGGTCCTAACAACCGAACTCTACTACTATCACATACAACATATCATAATATCAGACATATCTGGGGTGTCTGACTACCCTTCGGTCCTAACAACCGAACTCTACTACTATCACATACAACATATCATGCTAGCATATAACATGTCAAGTAGTAGCAAACCTAGATGATATCACAAAGACAATCATCTATCATACATATCCTACTGGTGGGCCGGCATTGTGGCCTTAGACCCACCGCTACTGGAAGGCAACTCACCTCGGAGTAGTTGCTGATCTGATCGGGAACTGACTGTCTACTGCTGCCGATGCTGCTCCAGAAATCCTCCTGCTGCAATTCCCACAACTTACTCAATCAAATACTGCTAACTGTCCCTTGGGTAAAAAGACCATTTTACCCCTGATCATGCCCTAAGTCAAAGTCAGAGTCAACTTTCAGTTGACCCGAGTCGCTGAGCTGGCTCGCCAACTCGCCGAGTCCCTGTCCAATCTACTGACCTGGATTCTGTTTCTACTCGTCGAGTTAGGCGTTGACTCGATGAGTTCTCCTTCTAACTGATGTCCAAGTCCTTCATCCTACTCGCCGAGTTTTATGAACAACTCGCCGAGTTCATCTTCATCCGATGAACAATTTATACAGTGACTCGCCGAGTTGTATGAACAACTCGCCGAGTCTGTTCTTGATCTAAGGAGATTGCCTTGAACTCGCCGAGTCTAGGCATCGACTCGCCGAGTTCCATTATGGGTGAGTTTTGGCTTCCAACTCACCGAGTCCACCCTGGACTCACTACACAACTCGACACACCTAAAAAGGGACAATCTCGGAGACTCGCGACTAGACTCACCGAGTCAGATGAGCGACTCGTCGAGTCTGCTTCATGCAAGAGCCATATACGCGATCTTGCTCGAATCTAGTCCATTCCATTCATATATCTGGGTTCCTAGAGCATGAATAACACGTAAAGTTTCCAAATTTATGTGTAGATATTCATCCATGAGGGTTTTAGGGTTCAAAATGCACCAAAAGAGTAGATCTAAGGTCTTCATGCAATATGGGTCCAAAAAGGTAGTAGATCTGAACTCCTGGAGCTCAACCATGCCTAGATCTAGAGGCCAATCAACTTATTACGAAATATGATGCACATACAAGCTTGGGGAAGAGCTCAAGGAAGAATTTAATGGAGTTATAAGCATAGAGATAGGGGGAAAACGAGTTTTTCCTCAAGGAAATCACTGAGAGGACACTAAGATGCTTGGCTTCCTTCTCTTCCTCTTGATCTACTCCACTTCTTTCTCAAAATCTTCAAGAACACACACTAAAATGCCTCAAACTCACAAGAACTAGAGCTAGAATGTATGGAAAGCTTTTGGGGGTGAATGGGGCGGAGTTGGGGCGCAAATGGGTGTTTAAATAGGGTGCAAACCCTTGGAAATTAGGGTTTCATCAAATAGTGCAGACTCGCCGAGTCCATAATATGGACTCGTCGAGTCGCCATCTTATCCGCGCCCCAAATTCTGGTCTCTACTCGGCGAGTCGGGCCTCTAACTCGCCGAGTCCATGGCCAAAAATACAAGTACTTAGGCAAAACTCATGTACCAGGAACCAGGTGCTACATCCCCTCACGAAGGGACTGAGTAGGGTTAAGCATCTTCAGCATGGAAGGCACATAAGGCTAAAGGATGATATTAGTTTTAGAATTTGATAATTTTGAAATTTGTAAAGTGTAATTGACATTTGATGATAAATAAAAGTTGTGGTTTATTTATGATTAAAGTGTTGCTATCTTTTGTCAATTGTATTTTTTGACTTCCAAAATGATTATGTTATGGTATATATCATATTATTCAAATTCTCCACAGTATGAATCAAGGCTGTCATGAAGTTGGTTGTAGATGTCTAAGATGTTGGATATAGCAAAGAGTTGGTACAACACTCATGAGTGCTCATAAGTTATGAATATTGGATTCAACCCACGTTCACTTGTATCACTTCATGGAATTTATCTTGAGTGATTGTGAGATGGTAATATCATATAAGTCTTCAAACCTAGAGATATGAGTTTTTGACTATGAGCTTGTTATACATTGATTATGTGAAAACGTATTGGTAACTCGATGTTATAAAACGTACATTTGTATATAATTCAGCAAGTAGTAGAATAAGCATATGAGTCGAAGTTTATCTACTCCTTCTTGGATTAGAAGCGATATCTGGGCCCCTCGATGATTTTGTTTTAACCTATACACCAGGCCCGATCAGAACTAAATTGATGTGTGCGATTAAGTTCTATGTTAAACAAATCAGAAATCAGGAAACAAACTGCTGGACAATAAGTAAGACACTGTTCCATGTATTTGTTCGGCTGATATCATGAGAACAGAGTATTATATGATCATTATCTTAAATGGCGTATCATCATCATCTCGGTTCCGAGAGACTTTGAATGAGCTACGATTGCTAGTCGGATCCTGAAGTCATATCTGCAATTATAGTTATTAGACTTATCCAAGTGGGAGACTGTTGTATATAATGTCTAAGTCCATAACTATATTTGGTATGTACTTGACCCAACCAGGCATGGTCCATTTGGGTTGCATGGCATCATGACATTTGGATAGACTAAATGAGAAAAAATGACACTTAAGGTTATTAATATATTATAAGTTCTAATACATTAATAATAATAATATTTAATTAGTATTGGTCAAAAATTGACTTAGAATAAATTAAGTGATCAAAAAGAGACTAATTAAATATATGGGTTGATTTAGTAAATCATCTATTCTTACATAGTGGGCTAATGATCCATGATTTATTAGTTGGGCTAAACCCATAGGGTGCTCCGTGGATAGTCCATGGAGGTTATAAACCCATGGATCATGGAATATGAAAAGCCATGTCAATTAGGGTTTACATCTTGTAACCTACTAGTGACAACACTATAAAACAAACCCATAACCTAGAAAAATGGGCACTAAGGTGTAGAACTTGAGGGCTAGACGATTTTAAAAGTGTAACATTATTCTCTCAAAGTTATTCTAAGGGTTGTGGTGTTGTGTGAAACATTTGAGGCATCACACTTGGGGTGTTAGGCTCACAAAGTTCTCAAGGAATCCAAGCAACAAAAAGGTATGTTCTCTTACTAGCTTTTATGTTTCAAGTTCCCCATGCTATGCTAGTTAGGGTGAGAACCTTGGAAAAATCAAATTTGCATGTATCTTAGTAAAACATAGATCCAAGGTTTCTAGGGTTGGATGTACACCACAAGAGTGTTAGAATGGTCAAAACCCATCATCAGGTTTATCAACAGCCTTGGTAAAGGATGGGGAAATGTGAAATCATGTCTCCAAAGTAATGGATTGTTGGGTCAAAAATATGGTTTATACTTTGCTTTTCTAGGAAAATATATTTTTATGTAATGTTGTATGTGTTTGCGGTTTGGGTGTACGGCCGTATACAGGGTGTGCGGCTGTACACATGTGTATGGCTGGAGATCCATATAATTAGATGTAATAGGTAGAGGAGTGTAAGGCTAGAGAATAGAGAGAAAGTTAGAGAGAAGAAGTGTGTGTAAGAGAGAATCTATTGTAAGGAGCATCATTCATATTAAATACATCATAGATTCATCTTCTTCTTCTTATTCTCTTCTATTTTGATCTGACATCATCCAATTGATTGGGATTCCGCACCATCAATTGGATCTGATTGATACACAATCAATTTTGGGGACTTACAATTGGTATCAGAGCTTGGATTGTATCAGTCAATTTTGTCAGATATGGAGCTTATTTGATCTTATTTTGAAAAGATAATTGCGTTTTTGGATAGATCTCTGAAAAATAAGGGGGGTTTCTTCTTTGCATTTTTCCATAAAAACGAGTTTTTGATCGAGTTTTAGAGCAAAAAATGGTGGAAAATGTCGTTTTTCCGCGAATCTGTTGAAGGTGTGCAGCCCGGTTGAAGGTGTGCGGTCGGCTCGGTGTGTGCAGCCGGGTCCGAAGTTCGCATTGTGTACATTTAAAAAAATAAACGAAATATTGAGGCTCCCATGATTCGAACTTGGGACCTCTAAGTCATATAACACGCCACTTACACTTCGCAGCAGTAGCAAATAATCAAACGTAATTTTGGAGGTGCCAGGAATCGATCCTTGGTCACCTGATAAACAAACCCACACCCTACCATCTCATCTAGCTTACTAGATGCCATATCTCTTCTCTTCTTAATTCATAAAGACTCCATATCGATTCTAATTTCGCATTTATGACATATTTTACAAACAAAATAATTTCCTTTATTTTCAACTTTCCTTTTCACCCAAAAACATTAGTTTTTAATTTTTACTTTTCACTTTAAAATTTAACCTTTGACTTTTAAAATTTAACATTTGACTTTAAACTTTGATTTTTTTCATTTAATTTTTAAATTTTCAAATTTAGCCTTTCGGCTTCACTTTTAAGTTTGATTTTTTTAAAAATTTGAATTTTAAGGTTGACTTTCTCGTTTTGTTTTTAAGTAAAAGGGGTATTAAAAAATTAAAAATTAAAAAAAATGACTTCCTCATCCATTCCGGTAAATGAAGTTTCATGTACTCCATCTTGTATTAAAACTATTAAATTTTTACAAGAATCAATAGATCTAATCAAGAGAGGGAATGAGGACTTAAAATACAAAGGATATCAACTCAGGAAATGATAGAAACCCCTGAAAGCTCAATTAGAAGCCAAAATCAAGGATTTTCATAAGCTCCAAGAAGATTACAGCAACAAGTGTGAAAATTACGATCACATTAACAAAAAACTTGTTGCTGTAACTGAAGAACTTGACGCTTTGAAAATTAAGTGTGGAAAAACAGATGTTAGTTTCAAAAATTACACTGCGTCAAGTAAGACTGTCGAGTCCTTATATGAAACCCAATTAAAATTCAAAGACAATCAAAACAAGGGTCTAGGGTATGATAGTGTTCCTCCACCTTTCACTCATAACTATAACACACTCCTTGAGACCAATGAGGAAGAAATTCCTGCTCAGTATGGCCAAACCCCTGCTCCAGCTTCAGTTAAGACTGAACAATCAGGGCCAACTGAAGGTGTTGAGCTGAACAATACTAATGTTTCTACTTCATGTGCAGGTAAAGTAGCAGAGGATGAGAACAATGAGAGTTCTACTGAACAAACAAACGACCCCTTGAACTCTGAATCTGTTGCTTCTAATCAACCTGCTGTTGGTAAATATAGGCCACCATTTTAAGCTAAACAGACTGCCTGTTGCAATTGTGCGTGTGGGAAAATTAAGAGACAAGGCAAAGATACGCCACCAGGGGCAGGAAGAAACAACTTCCCAGTGAAGAAAAAGACATGCTTTCACTGTGGAACACCTGGACACATTGCCAGAAATTGTCCTAATCACGCATACATTCCCTAATATGCACAAGGCTGGCAGAACGCACTAAGAGGGAGATACGTCAAAAGAAACCCTTCAAGGTCACGTTTAGACAATGGCAACTGGAATGCCCAGAAGGCCAAGAATCAAACCCACAAGGCCAAGAATCAAAATGCCAAGGGCAAGAAGGGAATGTCGGCCAAGAAGCCAAATCCAAGAGATGCTCCCGTGAAGCCAAAATCAAAGTCATCTCAACGGCCGACATCAACTACAAAAGCAAGTACTGAGCCACGCATCAGATCGAAAAAGAAATGGGTTAAGCCCAACTACAAATGGGTTCCAAAGGCTCACTCTCCCAAATCTTCTAACGACTCTAATACTTCTTCATCTTCTGTTTGTGATAAACAAGATATGTCTTGGGAGAGAGTTCCTTGCACTGATGACAAAGGTCAACCCATTTTCAAAATGGACTGGGTTCCAAACACCAACTGATCCTGCTCTGTGTCGGAGCAGCTATGGAGGCATATCATTAGATTTCAGTTTGTTGATAGTGGTTGTTCCAGGCACATGATAGCAGGCATCTCTCAACTGTGCATCACCCAAAACTTTGTTTGAGAGTATGTGTCCTTTGCTAGATAGGAAGAGAGGAAGGGATCACACATTGGGGTTTGTGCTTAACGATGTGAAGAATTTTTGGATCTGTTCTAAGTTAATGCTTGCTATTCTGAAACCTTATAAATGCAAATTCAATCGGTGACTTACGGTTTGAGTTTTCTTCTCTATACTCCTGATTTTATCTTACTCTGATTCATTTTAAAGATAATTTTTCATTTTCGTATAGTTTTTATTTAGTAGGTATTGTTTGGGAAGTGATATCAACAAGTGATAACGGGCAATCTGAGTCTGTGTAAAGTACCAAAGCTGAATTGTCTAGGCTCTATGTTTGATGCACTGGTAGGCACGAAGGATTTTAATGGACTTGACTAGGTGCAGATGAACTTAAGAAATCAAATGACTTGACAAATCTTGACCTAGATAGATCTGTTTTGTAACATCCTGAAATATCAAGAGTAGAGTTGAAGGGCTAAAAGAGTAAATTGAAAAAGGGAACTCGGCGAGTCCATGGGTAGACTCGGCGAGTAGGGTCGCAATTTGGTCGCGTGTTAAGTGGCCGACTCGGCGAGTCCAAGGCTGGACTCGGCGAGTAGGCACTGAGTGGAGAAAAGCCTAATTCTTGGGGTTGAGCCCTATATAAAGAACTTAACATCCATTCCCCCAGCCTCTTTACTCATCCTCAAGTCCAGAAACCCTTAGCATTCGTGTGTGAGTGGATCAAAGTGCATTTGGGAGCTTGAAGGGTATTTGTTGAAGGAATCTTGGGAGTTTGGAGGTTTGGAGCAAGGGGCTTTGCTTGGATTCGAGTTTCATTGCATTTGGGGGCTCTTTTGAGGTAATATCTCTTTCTTGGGATGTTGCTCATATGGATTCATCATTTTGAGGTTTATGGGGAGCTTATCTTGGGATGTTTTGGAGTTTGGAGGTTAGATCTGAGGTTGCTACCTTATATCTGGAATGGGGAAGGTCTAGAGTGCATTAAAGTCCTTGTGTCTGAGTGCTTAGTGATGCCATCATGTCCCAAACCCTAGCCCTAAAGTAAGGCCTAGATCTCTTTGGAATCACGTAAAGTTTGCCACTTTACGTGATGGATGGGTTGTAGGAGGCTAGATCTATGTTTTGGATCAATTGCATGGCCTAGAATGCTTCTGTATGGATTCAGACCGGTGATACTCGGCGAGTCACATGGGTAGACTCGACGAGTTGCATGAAGATGAGCTGGAACTCAACGAGTTGGATGAACAACTCGGCAAGTAGGTTGAAGATAGCCTTAGACTCGGCGAGTCTGTTCTTGGACTCGGCGAGTCTTGTCGAAGAGTCCCAATATTTTCTGGTTGAGTCGAGAATCGGTGAGTTAAGGAATGACTCGGTGAGTTGGGTACAAGTGGACTCAGAGTTGTTGGACTCGGCGAGTCTCGGGGTGACTCGGCGAGTCAGGTCGCGGATTGAGGGAAGTTCTGAGCTTGGGGACTCGGCGAGTCATCGGGTTAACTCGGCGAGTAGAGTCAGTCTGGGGTTGACTTTAACCGTTGTCCAGAGTTGACTAGTTTGACTTTGTAGTGTTAGTTAGCCAGGGTCAATGTGGTATTAAGTAGAGATATGCTTGTGTTGTAGGAGGACGATAGATCGGGAGATCGAGCGCTAGTGATTCCGAGATACGCGAGGTGAGTCTTCTCACTATACATTACCTTGAGTGGTATTTCGAGTTGACCAAAGGGTCTTATGTGCTATGTATGAGATTATGTGTTATATTATAGATTTCGTGCTATGTGTTAGCTGTATGCGGTATGATTATATAGATCGGGCCGGAGGGTCCAACGATTCAGACCGGGCCAAAGGGCCCAACGAGTTATGACTGGACCGGAGGGTCCGACTAGCTGCAGGACTGGAGGGTCCCGCTGAGACATCTTGACCGGAGGGTCGGGTTTAGCCTTGAGTGGCGTATTTGTGATATGTGGTATTTTGGGGAACTCACTAAGCATTTATGCTTACAGTTGTTGTGTCTGATGTCTCAAGTACCAGCGAGGACCGTGGGAAGGCGAGGACTTGACTTGTACACACCCACACCGATGGAGTTCATGATAGAGAGATCTTGGGATTTGTTTTCAAAACAATGTTGTTATGGATTTGAGATTTTGATATGATATACATTTTGTGGTTTAAAAATGAAAAATTAAATTGGAAATTTTACGTTGTTACTAGTTGGTATCAGAGCCTTGGTTTGAGGGATTCGGATGCACCTTCGGGCGTATTTGAACTCAAACCGAGGATTTGAGAAATTTTACAACAAAAACTCCAAATTTTCTAAAAAGAAAAAGAAGTTTTGGAGACAAGCAGAGTGGAAGGTGTGTACGGTCAGCCAGCGCCCGAATGGTGAATCCCCATAATACCCTTACTTTTGTGTTATGAGATATTTATGCTGCACCTTATGAGATATTATTGCATGCTAGACACAGGCTGGGTATTCCATATCTTAGGAATAGAGTGGCCTGATTTGTGATGCCTTAGCCTAGGGATTGTTGTTATATGCGATGTGCTTTTGAGTATGTGATGAGTGAGAATACTTAGTTGGAATCCTTGAGGGGATTCGAGTAGAAGAGTAATCTAGGGGAGATACCTAGATAAGTACCGTGGTACTTAGCAAAGGAGTAGTTAAAACCCGCGAGGGGAAGAGTTGCAGAGTTCGGTGGTACTTTCGAGGATGAGCAGAGCAAGCGGAGTTGTAACAGCCCGGAATTTCAGGTATTGTTATAATTATGTTTTTGGGGTGTTTTAAGAGGGGACTCGGCGAGTTGGAGCCAGACTCGCCGAGTAGGACCACAGACTTGGTCGCGGGTTCGCGACTGGACTCGACGAGTCCAGATATGGACTCGACGAGTCTGCGCTGTTCAGCGGAAACCCTAGCCGTTTGGTTTTGGAATGTATAAAATGGACTTATAGGCCGTCATTGTCCGTTTTAGCCTACTGAGGAGAACCCTAAACCGATTGTGTGCATCTGGAACAAGGATTGAAGATCATTGTTGAGTTTGGAAGAGTTGTTGTGCAAGGAAGAGAAGGGCTTTGCTAAAGGAACAGCAAGAGAATCACGTTCTGAGGTTTGGGGACGCAGAGAACACGTTATTCAGGTAATAAATCGAATTACACTCTTCCATGTTGATGTGTATATGGATTTAGGGTTTATGGAACCCTTTTGGTGGCTAGATTGAATGTACCTTAGTCCCCAAACGATTGGAACCCTGTACTGGGACCTTTAGAGGTCCAGAATGTCCCATGCCTGTGCATTTCGGGAATTAAGAGAGGTTTTGGATTGGAATCCTTATGCCTTAAGTCAAAATGTAAATTATAAGTCTTGGGGTGTAGCATGAGCACCTAAATGAAGGCCTTACGTGATGGACCAGCTTAGGAGGACCAGATCTATGAATGGTCGGGACAATACTGATCTTAGGAAGCAGTTTGATCGACTGCATGGCATGGACTCGCCGAGTCCAATGAACAGACTCGGCGAGTAGCTTGGAGAATAACTGGGACTCGTCGAGCTGTTCTTCAGACTCGGCGAGTGGAGTCGGGGTGGCCCCGCGATTCTTCCACGAGGAACTCGTCGAGTCAAGAAGGATACTCGACGAGTAGAAAGGGAACATCAGGGAATTGGTGAAGACGTCTAGACTCGCCGAGTCGCCATAGCACTCGCCGAGTCCGGTCAAGTTGACCGTTGACCGTTGACCAGAGTTGACCTACATGTGATTTCTTAGGGGCAGTTTTCTTGAATGATAAAAGTGTTAATAAGGGATATATGATATTATAGGGAGTCTGTAGCTCGGCGGATCGAGTACGAGTGATTTTAGGAGTTGCTAGCTTTCGATATTCACGAGGTGAGTCTTCTCACTATACTGTACCCAGAAGGGTTTGACTGTGTGACCGGAAGGTCGGATATGATATGTGATATATGTGCTATATGTGGTAAGTTAATTACTATATGTGTTGTGTATGTTTTATGGGCCAGAAGGCAATATGTTATGGGCCGGAAGGCGAATATGTTATGGGCCGGAAGGCGATTATGTTACGGGCCGGAAGGCGTTGTGTTGTGGACCGGAAGGTCAGGGCCTGGAAAGGCGTATATGTGTAAGTAGTATACTGGGGAACTCACTAAGCATTTATGCTTACAGTTGTTATGTATGTGTTTCAGGTACTAGCGAGGACCGTGGGAAGGCGCCGGCGTGATGCGTACACACTGTTCGATATTTTGAGATCTTGGGGATTTTATGATTATATTTTGACCTAAAACTTGGAATAATTATATTTAATTTGAATAAAGTCACTTTATTTGAAATGGAAAATTTGTTTGAAAATTTGCGTTGTTACAGGAGTTATCACCCAGAGTGAGTTATATATATTCTTCGATGCTCGAATGCTGCTTGCTTCGTGCTTTGTGGAACTCTCGATGATGAGAGTCAGCTACCAAGCGAATATGACGATATTCAGGAGGTAGATGGTTGGCATCATTAGGAGCTCTTCAGCAGCTAATGGCAGAGAAGTGTGGGAATCTAGGAAGAGCCTAGGGAGTAACTTTAGCCAGATAAGTGCGCTGGCAGAGTAGAGAATTTCGCTGGAGAGCAAGCACGCAACAGAATTGGGGATCGAGAATGTCGAGAAGCTACTTAGGAGCTCTAGGATAGTCCGTGTGGAAAGTATGGGAAGATGTGGCAGGTAGTATGGGCCCGTACTACTGAAAGTAGAGGACCCATACTTGATACAGGGGGTATTCTGAAGTTTCTAATGAGCGTATTGAGGAGTGATGTTATGGTTCGAGTACCATACATTGGAGTAGATGGAGGAGTGATGTTATGGTTCAAGTACCATACATCGGAGCAGATGGAGGAGTGATGATATGGTTCGAGTACCATACATTGAAGCAGATTGAGGAGTGATCTTATGGTTCGAGTACCATACATCGGAGCAGATTGAGGAGTGATGTTATGGTTCAAGTACCATACATCGGAGCAGATGAAGGATTGATGCTATGGTTCGGGTACCATACACCAGAGAATATTGAGAAGAGATGTCATGGGATGGGTACCATGGTTCGTAGTGAATGATGCTTATGGTTCTCCGGTGATCCGGTCTCGATTAATGAGGTAGAGATTGGATGCTATGGGTTTTAGGCCTGTGGGCCATGATTGAGTTCGAAGAGGCATCCTTTGAGAGGGAGGTTGAGAGCCTTTCAGAGTACTTTGGTAAGGAGTCAGGGGAGGGGAGAATTTCGGTCTGAGTTGAGCAATCAATCGATAGAGGAGATGTCACCTTCTATGACCTGAGTGGTGTTATTTATGTTCGTGTGCGAAACATTAGAGGCATGATGTTTAAGTTTTGGGTTTGGAGGTAAATCCGCAAGTTGTCATTGATGATGATTTCCCACCAGAGTATCAGGTAGCATGTGTGCCACGAGGCAGTGATTTCTCATGAGCAGATTAGTCAGTTAGGACTGAGATAGTCAAGGACCACGTTACACCTATTTGAGTATAGTAGGGCGTATTGTAGTGGTATCAGTGGGGAGTCCAGTAGAGTTTATCAGTGCAGTGGTTTTCTATCTATGTTGGGTATTGAATATGGTAGTAGGTCCCTGTTCTTGGGACGATCCATGTGTTGGAACATTGGTTGATGAGTCGAGGTGGGGGAGTATGATGATTCCGTGGTTCAGTCTATGATTCAGTGATGTTATTGGACAGTTGAGTTGTTTGGTATTGGATTGGTACGAGACCTTGTCACGCCCCCAAACCTGAACGGCGGAAACGTTTTGGGGCGGATGACTTCATGTGGTAACATAACAAGTGAATACATAGTAAAGAAAGCAATACAACCATCATATATATATAATTGAAAGTTTACATTTGTCAAAAGTTACATGTTCAAAAACCAATTACAAATATGATGTCAAAATAAGAGATTAAACTGGCACCGCAGCATCCCTTCATCAAAAGCATAATGATACCTGTAGTTACTGAATCCCTGGGACATACAAGTAATTTTGAAAGAGTAGATCAGCATTTAAGCTGGTGAGTTTCATAAGTATTTAATGACAATGTTTGTATGAAACGAAATATCTTGTCTTTGTTTGTTTGTGTTTAGAAAATCTTGTATTTTCTACTAGTATAAAAGTAGTCTTCCTTCCAGACCAAAGTTTGTTTCCAAAATGTATGTAAGTGTAAAAGTAACCAATATGTTTGAAAACCTCATAAATCAATGTATTTTTAATACCTCCTGTGAGCTTTATAACCATACTATTAACTCGGAATGCCTATACACAACGTTCTTCAGGCGTTGGAATGTTATGACGTTTGTCACCCCAAACGGTGAACTGTAGCTAACAGTTAGGGCGCGGGTTGTCAAGTCCGTATAGATCTATACACAAACACCATGCTCCCCCTCCAAGGGATTCTGGTATATAATACAGGACGTGAAATGTGTACTCGAACGTACGTGAAGTAAATGTCTCACAGAACCGTAGTATAAAAACAGATTTACGTGTTGAAAGGTTCGTTTGTTATTGTACATGAAAGTGATTTCTTGAAAATCGTGTTTCTAGTATGTAAAAGTTAACAATATCCTCATAAAACTATACCTATTATAGTTTTCTAAAAGTGTGCCTCGTTTGTTTTAGAATATCTAGAAAAGGAATCACTTGTTATGAACGCATAGATTTTTGTAGAGTCTAAGATAGACACATATACATTAAATCTAGGAAAAATGTTTAGTTTATACATGCATTACAACAATTTATAGTTTTAAAGATAGAATGCTATTGTAATATATTTTGTATACGGGAGTTCCCTATAAAGTTTATAAATCACATATGATTCTACTTAATAAAACTGTATAATAATCTTTATATATAACACCCGATAGTAGTCGTGTGTTTTACTTGTATTCCCCCCCTTAGAAAGCATATAAAAGCGTTTAGAATATTTAAAAGGGTTAATTAAGGGGTATGAAGTCACTTGAAAGTTTGAAGATAGCGAGATGGAAAAGCGGGCAGAGTTTCGTCTTGGGAAACGGATTTTTCTCGGGGTTCTCGAGAATCTTGGGGGTAAAATCGACCTTCGGGACTTGCACAAAATGACCAGGGCTTCGGGGTAGTGCGGGCACGGAAAACGAGGCAAAACGCAAGAAAAGTGAGAGATAATGAGCAATTTTTCCGGGAACCCTCGCATCCTATTTATAGGAGGCTGGAACCGCCTCGGTACGTGAGGCGTACGCGTACGTCATGCATGACTGAGTCCTCGACTGCCTCGGACTTCGGATGGGACGGGGGGTAGGCTCGTATAGGGGCGACGTGGACGATCCGAGGCTGTGACCTTGAGTACGCGGGGCGTACGGGGTTACGCGGCGCGTAACTCGGATGAGTACGCTGACTCCCCCTTCGGATAATACCGAATTTTTAATTAAATAAATATATAATTTATTTAATAAACTTCAAAAATTCATATCTTCTTCATACGAACTCCGTTTTCGACGTTCTTTATATCCCCGCGAAGGTGAGACCATACTCTACAACTTTCGTTTAGATTCCGTCGGCAAATTCTGAAATTATTTTTATTATTTATTTATAAAATGTCGTGATTAAGGAATTTCTTTAAACAATTCATAACTTCTTTATCTGACGTCAGTTTTTGCCAGACTTTGTATCGCTGAAATACCAATGTCGAGACCTTCGATTCTCGTTTAGGTCATTCCGTCCAAAAGTCGTTCCGAGTTTTTAGCTGTCTGATGCTAATCCAAAATTTGGAAAAATCTTAACTTCCATATACGAAGCCGGGTTTGGGCATTCTTTTTATGTACGATCCCGGTTTAATGATATAAAACATAGTAGGTAGTTAAATAGAAAATTTTTGGACATTTTATTATCAACGTAAATTTTATTAACTAAAAAATGGTTACAATATTTGACCTATTAGACCATTGCAAAGAGTTGAAATATCGGGTTGTCACAGACCTGGAACGACTAGAGGCCGTCGTGACAAGAAGTTCTTGAGGATTTCATCTGAGGTTTACAGTACATGAGATCGATTGATTTCCTTAAAGGGGATTTTCGGGTGTTGTGCAGCACTTGCCAAGGGCAGGTGCGATTCTGCTGGTAAAAATAATTGGCAAGATGGTTGTATGCCAATGGGGATGGTTCGAACCCTAGTGGGGGAGAATCGGGTATTTTATTGAGGGAACCAGAGATTTTTGCAAGAGCGGTTAGGGGTTGGATTTAGGAACCTGCGGCTTGAATTTATGAGATCAGGGTCATTGGTGATCAGGGAAAGTTGCAGGGCGAGATAATGCACGTGGTATATGTCTGAGAGAGATGGGCGTCTCCACAGCAGGTGGTGAATGGGCAGGAATCTAGCGGTGGTCAGGGCCGTTTCAAGTGGAAGGCTCGTGATGACAGTATGGGCAGTCGAGAACTTCTGGGTCGAAGTATGGATTATGCCTTTTTGGGGTGGTTAGAAGATCTTCGAGAAGCCAACTTCTGGGCCGGTATGTGTATTCTTGCGTGGATTCTGAGCAGTAGAGGAAAGGATTCCGGAGGATCATCAGTGTGTTCTGAAGCGTCAGCGCTTTCTTTGTATTCCGAGTGTTTGGATATACTGAAGTTACGTATTGGGTAAAATGAAGAATTATTATGAGGCTCAGAGGAATGTATTGTTGTATATGTATGGTGCTGGGAGTAGGAGAATCAGTGGTAGAGGCAGGACATTGTGATGTTCGGTGATGGTGTTCCGTGGTTTCCGTGTATAGCATCTTGACATCGGAGTTATTTAGAGTCTTGAGTTTGAAGCGACTAGTGATGTATCATGTATCTAGGGTTCTAGTGGGAGCCCTTCGCGTATTGTCATCAAGAGGGAATTATTTAAGGAAGTGGATCTCCGCAGAGATGGGTTTTGCGTATAGCGGTTGCCGCTAGAGTCTGTAATGCATATTGGGGCAAGTGTGTAACTATCTATGATAGTCTTCGGTGCATGACTTAGTGAGCATAGTGTGGCATTGTAATGAGAATAAGGGTATAGGGTGATACTACGGGGGGCCGTAGTATTCGCCAGTCAGAGGGTGTTGTGATGCTATGGGGAGCCGTAGTACTCGCAAGTCAGAGAGAGAGAGTTGTGATACTACGGGGAGCCGTAGTATTCGCCAGTCATAGGGTGTTGTGATGCTATGGGGAGCTGTAGTACTCACAAGTCAGAGAGTGGGAGTCGTGGTGCTGCGGGGAGCCATAGTACTCACTAGTCAATTGGCGTTGTGGTGCTACGGGGAATCATAGTACTCACTAGTCAGAGGCTGTCGTGATATTGCAAGAAGCCATAGAACTCACTAGACGGCAAGAGAGTGTGATGATGGAGTGTTCTCCGATCAGTGTACGATGCAGAGGAGTTTTAGGCTGGAGTAGCCCTAATATTGAGTTTTGGAGCCTAGTGGTTCAACCGGGGCGAGGCTGGGGCCTCTGCCTCTGTCGAGAGATTCAGCAAGGTGCACAGGAGATATGCACATCAGACTCCAGAGGTCAGAGCTGATTTGATCTTCGATCGGATTGTATTTTTCGTATGAGGAGAAGAGAATTTAGTGACTTACGTGTCACTGGGCCGGAATATTTGTCAAAGGGAGGAAGTTGGTGTGATATCTTGGGTCATGATATATGTGACCTTTGGAGGTTCAGCTGTGGGGCCAAAAGCTGATCTGGTGTTTAGTATCGAAGAGGGATATGAGAAACGAGGTAGAGTTTACCATGGTGATGTCTGAGGACACTACAGAGCGAGCGAACGATTCAGACGCTCGAGGACATACTTCAGCCATATATATATATATATATATATATATATATATATATATATATATATATATATATATATATATATATTAGATTTCGGAGAGAGTTGTGACACGTATTTGCCCTTGGCAGAGCTTTCCTGCAACAACAGCCATCAGTCGAGCACCGGTATGCCACCCTTTGAGCTGTTGTATGGGAGGAGGTGTCGTTAGATCGGTGGTCATTGAGCAGCGTGATTGCGATGGTGGTATGGAATGACATCATGTTGGGGTGTCTGCTGAGGACGCGGAAGGGATTCCGCGGGTGTAGAGTCAAGAGTCTCAGGATGGATGCAGGGATGGAGTCTGGGACTCCCAGCTCGATTCTGATCAGGGAGTCGTGTATGTAGTGGTGGTTCCCCCTGGGGATGTTGGAGATGTCGTCAGTATGACGGGTTTTCCTAACTCGAGAGTGCGTGGACTGGTGCAACATGTGCGTGTGATTACAAGAAGAGGACTCGTGGGAGTTGCTCTGAGATTGAAGAATGGGTCTTTCGGTCAGCATGGAATGGATAGAGTAGGATTCTGATCAGGGATCCGGTGGTTCATGGTTTTCTAGCTCATATGGGTCGAGTGATTGTTGAGATTTGGAGCAGTGATGCATCATGGGAAGTACTCGGTTGTTGAGTACGATTATCAGAGGGTACAACCGGTGCCCAGTTTGAGATGGTGGTCACGACACCGCAAGGAAAGAGAAAGTGAGTTCGAGTTTTGATGGGTATACCTTGAGGGACCTGGTCCGGTTAAGGACAGGTGGCGTGTTGTGGGAGTATTTTTGGAGTTGAGTTGCCGAAGGCTTCGAGGATGAAGCCTAATTTAAGTGGGGGAGAATTGTAACATCCCAAAATATCAAGAGTAGAGTTGACGGGCTAAAAGAGTAAATTGAAAAAGGGAACTCGGCGAGTCCATGGGTAGACTCGGCGAGCAGGGTTGCGATTTGGTCGCGTGTTAAGTGGCCGACTCGGCGAGTCCAAGGCTGGACTCGGCGAGTAGGCGCTGAGTGAAGAAAACCCTAATTCTCGGGGTTGAGCCCTATATAAAGAACTTAACATCCATTCCCCCAGCCTCTTTACTCATCCTCCAGTCCAGAAACCCTTAGCATTCGTGTGTGAGTGGATCAAAGTGCATTTGGGAGCTTGAAGGGTATTTGTTGAAGGAATCTTGGGAGTTTGGAGGCTTGGAGCAAGGGGCTTTGCTTGGATTCAAGTTTCATTGCAGTTGGGGCGCTCTTTTGAGGTAATATCTCGTTCTTGGGTTGTTGCTCATATGGATTCATCATTTTGAGGTTTATGGGGAGCTTATCTTGGGATGTTTTGGAGTTTGGAGGTTAGATCTGAGGTTGCTACCTCAGATCTGGAATGGGGAAGGCCTAGGGTGCATTAAAGTCCCTGTGTTTGAGTGCTTAGTGAAGCCATCATGTCCCAAACCCTAGCCCTAAAGTGTATAAGGCCTAGATCTCTTTGGAATCACGTAAAGTTTGCCACTTTACGTGATGGATGGGTTGTAGGAGGCTAGATCTATGTTTTGGATCAATTGCATGGCCTGGAATGCTTCTGTATGGATTCAGACTGGTGGTACTCGGCGAGTCACATGGGTAGACTCGACGAGTTGCTTGAAGATGAGCTGGAACTCAACGAGTTGGATTAACAACTCGGCGAGTAGGTTGAAGATAGCCTTAGACTCGGCGAGTCTGTTCTTGGACTCGGCGAGTCTTGTCGAAGAGTCCCAATATTTTCTGGTTGAGTCGAGAATCGGTGAGTCAAGGGATGACTCAGTGACTTGGGTGCGAGTGGACTCAGAGTTGTTGGACTCGGCGAGTCTCGGGGTGACTCAGCGAGTCAGGTCGCGGATTGAGGGAAGTTCTGAGCTTGGGGACTCGGTGAGTCATCGGGTTAACTCGGCGAGTAGAGTCAGTCAGGGGTTGACTTTAACCGTTGTCCAGAGTTGACTAGTTTGACTTTGTAGTGTTAGTTAGCCAGGGTCAAGGTGGTATTAAGTAGAGATATGCTTGTGTTGTAGGAGGACGATAGATCAGGAGATCGAGCGCTAGTGATTCCGAGATACGCGAGGTGAGTCTTCTCACTATACGTTACCGTGAGTGGTATTTCGAGTTGACCAGAGGGTCTTATGTGCTATGTATGAGATTATGTGTTATATTAGAGATTTCTTGCTATGTGTTAGCTGTATGCGGTATGATTATATAGACCGGGCCGGAGGGTCCAACGAATTAGACCGGGCCAGAGGGCCCAACGAGCTATGACTGGACCGGAGGGTCCGACGAGCTGTGGGACTGTAGGGTCCCGCTGAGACATCTTGACCGGAGGGTCGGGTTTAGCCTTGAGTGGCATATTTGTGATATGTGGTATTTTGGGGAACTCACTAAGCATTTATGCTTACAGTTGTTGTGTCTAATGTCTCAGGTACCAGCGAGGACCGTGGGAAGGCGACGGCTTGACTTGTACACACCCACACCGATGGAGTTCATGCTAGAGAGATCTTAGTATTTGTTTTCAAAACAATGTTGTTATGGATTTGAGATTTTGATATGATATACATTTTGTGGTTTAAAAATGAAAAATTAAATTGGAAATTTTACGTTGTTACATGTTTAGCCTGACAATACGACGCTCGGATAGGTTAAGCAGGAAGATATACATGAGAATCCACCAGTCACATTAAAGAACCCATATCTAGAACTGTGGTTTTACTTTTCCTCGATGTGTGGATTATGTCCTTAATTCCGGTATTGACAGGGCAACTGGGGAATTCCGATAAAGTAGGTCTGTAGAAAATTATTTTCTTTCTTTCTTACTGTTAGTCATATGTTGCCTCCTTTACGTGATTGGAAGAGATCCGACATGGATTGTAACATATGCAAATCTATTTCTCTAAATATTATATCTATGAGAATCTTCTTATCTGTTAGCCATATGATGTCTCCTTTGTGTGATTAACAATCTGACCTGGTACACAGCATATGCAACCTTCTACTTCTCAATCCCTCTAAAAACTATAATTAATAATAATCTGAATCTATCCTCTCTATGAATAATAGTATGCTCACCTAAAGTAAGGAGTACCTCAAAAGTTCTTGATTATTACGATATATCAGGAAGCGGGAAACACGTTCTAGTACATCTAAAATTGAACAATTATTGATTGTCTATAGATCTCGCTGCTCAATTTAGGTGGACAACAATATCCTTGGTCATCGTCAGATGAATGGTCCTTAGGAAGTTTTATCTAGGAACTTAGGATCAACTAGTCTTGTCACTTATAGCGTGTCCAAAATTTGTCACAATTCTTCGTGTTTAAGTGGACCACAATACCGACGATCTACCAGATCTATTCATGAAGGGGGAGGAACTGACAAACAGATTAAGACTGTCTAATAACTTTGATCCCAAATATTTTTGTTTTTGTTAAATTTGTTTATAGTTTTCCTCGATGCACAAATTTAGGGGGAGAATTAAAAAAAATTAAAAAATCAAACAAAAATTGAAAAATCAAACAAAAAAATAGAAAATTAAAAATAAAAAAAAATATTGTGTTATTTCTGTTTTATTTTTTTCAGAAAATATCAAAAATCCAAAAATATTTTTTGTGTGCTAGTTTTTCTTTTAGTTTTGTTTTGTCTTGAAACATGATTTCAGGTGTAGATGAGACTCGTGGAGACTGTATCGAGATTTTTGAGCCTAAGCTTCATCCGTGAGCATCGAAGAATTTTCATTCGAAGGAGCAAGAAATGAAGATTATTCTTTCAACATTTAATCTGTTAACCCCAGAAGCATGGTGAAGCTGTACTTGAAGATTATGTGACAGATTGCATTAAAGCCTCCACAATCAATTTGTTGCTATCTATGAACCTGCGCAAGTGATCCAGAGGATTCGTTCTCTCTATTCTCTCTGAATATTCTCAACCTGAAAGCGCCATCTTTCATGAATCTCTACAAGAAGCCTCCTCACCCAATGTGTGTTCAATGTCAAATTCTGCAGAAATCCCAACTGCTCAAGATGAATTCATTTATTGAATATTCATATGTTCATCTTGATGTTGTGAAGAAATTTGAAGATTAATGTTGAAGCCAAGCTCCCGATGAAGATTAACAAGAAAAAGCCAGCTACTTTTTAGGGGGAGTTTGTTGGGCCAATTAGAAAAGAAAGTTATAAACCAAGGGGGAGATTGTTGGGTCAAAAATATGGTTTATACTTTGCTTTTCGAGGATAATATATTTTTATGTAATGTTGTATGTGTTTGCGGTTTGGGTGTACGGTCATACACGTGTGTACGACCGCATACCCTGTGTACAGCCGTACACAGGGTGTGCAGCTGTACACATGTGTATGGCTGGAGGTCCATATAAATAGATGCAATGGGTAGAGGAGTATAAGGCTAGAAAAGAGAGAGAAAGTTAGAGAGAAGAAGTGTGTGTGAGAGAGAGAATCTATTGTAAGGAGCATCAAGCATATTGAATACATCATAGATTCATCTTCTTCTTCTTATCATTCTCTTCTATTTGGATCTGACATCATCCAATTGATTAGGATTCTGCACCATCAATTGGATCTGATTGATACACAAGCAATTTTTGGGACTTACATTGATCCTTGAAAAAGCTGAAGCTTTATCAACTCTTTGATGAACTTCAAGGACATGAATCGAATGTTGCTCAAACTTTAAGGGAACTCTCTGGAGGTCCTCTTGCTCTCATAAGCTTTAATGAACCAAAATTTCCCAAACCCATCCATTTCAAATCCTTTCAAAACTGTTGTCCCATCTGTTCAACCTTCTTTACCTACCTCACACACTCAAAACTACTCCGTTGACAATTCTGAAGCCATGGGCTCTAAACTCTGTTTCCAACAAGAGTTTGCTTTACTTTCCATGAAATACAAACGTCCTTTCAATCCTTCTTACAAACCTTATCAGAATCGCTTTCATGCTCCTCATCAAAACAATCATAAGCCCTATTTAACACCAGAATCACCATCAAATCCGGGAAATCCATCAACTTATAAGCCTAATGACACACCCCAAAACCATTGAATGACGGAAACGTTCTGGGGCGGAGGACGTCATGTACAGTATCACAACAATGAAAAGTAATAAACAAGCAACAACATCATCCATTGCATTAATAATATAATTTTAATACAAGTGTGTTCTATCAAATTATAATAGACACTACAATATAAATCAAAATGAAAGATGAGTCTTGAACGAGCACCATCTTCTCTAAACCTTGCATCGGTACCTGTCTATGGTTGACCTGAGGATACAAGTAATTTTGAAAGCGAGTATCAGCTTTGAAGCTGGTGAGATCATAAGTATTTTAGTGTCTTAATTTGTCTGTAAGAATTTGTATGTATAAGAATTGTAAGTATTGAAAATGTATGTAAACCAACTGTAAACGTTTGAAAAACTCTAGAAATCCCTATGATTCCTACTGTTATAACAGGGAGTCTTATACCAAGACTTAACTGATCTATATGTAGCCTTCTACCAAGGCATCTAGTGTCTGTGTGTGTGTCTCTTATGAGAGTGTGTATTTTCCCAATTCTGACTATCATTAACCAAAAATATAGTTTCTACATTACCGTGCGTCGTGTGAATGTTCACTCGTGTGAATGTTCACGAAGTGAATGTAATGGGAAAATGAAATAGTACTATGGTGTAGTGTCGAACTACAACCGTACTAATTACCTTAAGTTTAGGGTAATCTCGTAAGTACTGTAGTATTTGTAACAAGTGACTGCCTCTGTACTCCTACTGCCTTATTTGAGGGATAAGGCATAATGTGATGGCTAGATCCCAGGCTAAACGCTCCCTTGTCAAAGGGATTTTGAGACCTTTACACGCCCATGCATATATGCATGCTGTGAACATCTACATTACTATGATCATGTATACCCGATATAACTATCACAATGCATTGCGATTCATCGGTATAGTTAGATCCTGAACTTGTTCTATGCTATAGCACCTAATGATGTCTGTCCTATCAAAGTATATGTAACCGCACTCATGTAAACGAATATATGTAAACGTACTCATGTAAGTGTAATCATGTAAAAGATATCTATGTAATAGTATAGTAATGTACTGTAATGTTCTGTGTGTGCTAGTTGTAACGTGTGTTCTCTCTTTATCTAGCATGTATAGTAATGTACTATATGTACTAGCTGTAATGTATGTTCTCTCTATCTAGAAAGTATTGACTCATGAATGAACTGACTCATTGTATGATATCGTGTTCTAATAATAGTTCTAGTATCTTCCTAAACTACCTTTATGGTCGCTTACTAGTAATATAATTGGTACGTGTGAACATGGGTGTATAACCTTTCTACCCAAGGGTATTAAATGAACCAGAAGAACCTTTATGACTATATATGTACACATGATATATAACTAATATTTAAACGACCTTCGGACGGGTACCCGATATCCCACCAGACCACATCTCAAGCGTGAAAACGAAATAGGGTGGATAGCCTTCCTAAGTCTTTTAAACATTCCTTATATAAATATACATATATAGGCATGCAATCTATAATATAAAAGCATAAAGTAAGTTTTGTAAAATCTTTGAACATAATTATTATCTAAGAAAATATTGACTTGATGTCAATCTAGAAAACGGTTTGAAGGCATGGGTTTGATAAAAACAGTTCAATATAAAGAAACATTTGTTTGAAACACAATTGTAAATGAGTTTGAAATGAAACATACAGAGTAACATGTGCAGTGTAATAAGGAGTTTTAAACACATAAAGTGTTTATGAAAAACATTTGAAGTAAATTGTTTGGTAAAACGGCTAATGAGTAGCCAATCATTTGAATGTTGCTTACTAATCATATGTGATTGATATAGTAACTAGAATGATTCTACTTGTATCCCCCCCCCCAAAAAAAAAACATTTAAAAACAATTAAAACGTTGATTAAGGGGTATGAACTCACCTGTTGTGGGTGATACAGATGAACTGAAGAGGTAGGAGTGCTAGGTGTCAAGTGAAGACTTTAGACACACACAATGGTCCTAATTACATATGACAACATATGTATATAAACAATTAGTGATTATAACACTAATTAAGCGTGTATAACATCCTAATGCGAGGAAAACACTTTTGGTCAAGTGCTAGGAGGCTATAAGGTTGCAACAAAGGAGTGTAAGACCTCTTATGGGAGTTTATGGTTAAAAGACCATATGTGTTGGAGTTTACGGCCCAGGGGAGTAAACTCATGGCCGTAAACTCTCAATACGGTCCCTAAATGAAGCCTATCATTAATACAACCCAAGTGGTGAATTGCTTTAAGGCTTAAACAAGTGTTTGGGCTTCCTTTTAACTCCTTTGAGGAGTTTACGGCCCTGGGACCATATCCCTTGGAGATTACGGGCGTAATCTCCCTTGGGAGGGTGTTTATGGTGTTTTCAAGTCCTTAAATTAACTAGGAACTAAACTAGGCTCTTGTACTAGGCATTAGAAGAGTTTATGGCACCATTTGGCACCATTTTATGGAGTTCACGGCCCTGGGACTTCTTGGGCCGTGAACACCTTACTCTTGGTGTTCTAATTGTGTTTGCTAGTCCTAAACTCATTTAGGTACATGTCCAATTTAGTCTCTTGGCTTAAGGAAGGGTTTTGAGACATTTTGATAATTAAAAATGGAGTTCACAGCCCAAGAACTTCCTTGGCCATGAACTCACATCTAGACATTGTTTCTAATTGTTTTGGTGGTCTAAACATGTAATGGTAGTCCCTATGTTGAGTTCCAAGGCTTTGAGGGACATTGGGCACACTTTTGGCCCTTAACATGGAGTTTAATCTCCACGTGTTCTTGGGCGGTAAACTCCCAAATCTTGGGGTTTTGATTCGATTTTGATGTTATAAACTACAATCTAAGCTATATAATATAACTAGATAGAAGTACTCACGATTTGTGATAAAAACCCGACGATCCGTGAGAGAGAATTCGGCTTTTCTCTAGTTGGAAATGCAACTAATGAATGAATAATTGTTCAGATTTCTATATATAGTCCTGAGATTTTTGGCAGAAAATATTTTATTCTTGAAATGAACTCTAATATCATAGAGTATTGGAATAACAGTGTTGCATAAAACCCTAGTGCAACCACTCTCCTGATATCTCCTTAAGTGTTAAACCTGAAATACTCAAACTTATACCTAAAGTCTGGAATTTCTCTGTAACTGTTCTAACTTCTAGTGGCTCGGTATGGTTTGTTTAGAATGGAAATTTCGGGTTGTCACATCATCCCCCTGTTAAAGGGAATTTCATCCCGAAATTAGAATTTAGATAAGGAAGTAGGTATGAATGATCGATTCGTGAGGTGGAAACTTCCTAATCGATTGGTTCTAGCGCTCCTATGTGAATCCGGGTCCTCGGTTGGTATCCCAACAAACCTTCACTAATGGGCGACAGCGTTGCTTCATCCGCTTGACCTCTCGGTCGAGGGTCACTACGGTTCTAATACGAAGGCGAGGATCTCGTTAATCTCAATCTCGTCGAGTGGAATTACGAGAGTCCTAACGGAAAGGTATGGTTTCACGATCGAGACGCGAAGAGTAGAATGTACGTTACTGAGTTCGTGGAGTAGATCTAGTCTGCGAGATACAGGACCGATTCTGGTAAGAATCTCAGAGGTCCTAACTATCTTGGATTTAGCTTTCCACGCAATACGAAGCGTATTAAGCCATTCCCATAGTGAGTTCTCCTAAAGAACTTGGTCACTCTCTTGGAATCTCCAAGGTTTCTTTTTCTTGTTTAACTTCCCAGTCAAGGGCCACCCCTTGCTGGGTCAGAGTCGTAAAGGTTTCTGTAATTTGTGAGGGGTTTCGAATGAACTATGATAGTAGGTCTGTAAGACCTAGAATTTGGCGAATGACTGTCGGTGTCTCTGGTGTCGACAAATTCTCAACGGTTTTGACAAATGGCAAGAGTACTCAAACTTTCCCACATCACTAACAGGGTGTCATAGAAATTTGACTCTTCAATTTCAAAACTCATGCCTAGGGAACTTAGCGAAAAGTACCTCTAAAGGTAATGTTCCCATTGTTTCCTTCTTACTACGAGGGTAGATAAGTAAGTCATTACATGGAGTAATCACAAACTCATCCAAGTAAGAAAGACGTACCCTACTCATTTAGCTCATGAATACTATGGGTGTATAGGTCCTATCCGAAGGGTATCACTACGGACTCGAAGTGTCCGCATCGATTTCGGGAGGTAGTCTTCCGGACATCCTTCCTTAACACTCGAACTGGTGATATTCGGATATCAGATCCATTTATGAAAATAATTATTTCCTTGCGTTTGCTCAACCAAATCATTTATGCGAGGTAGAGATAACGATTTCTATTGAAAAATCTTGATGGAGACCTCGATAGTCGAGGTACATACAATGCAATCCGTCGATCTCTGGAAGAATATGATCGGGGTTCTCCAGGGTGAGAAGCCTAGTCTTCGAATTCTATTTATGTGTAGTTCGCTAAGTTGTCCGGGCTGTTCTCGTATCTCCGTAGTTGTTTAGACTGTAGGGCAATCTGTTTACGGAAGTCGTACGGCGTTCTAAGTTTGTTCACATGATGTTGCGATTACTGGTAGTCTTGGGCAGTCTCCGTCCTGAAGTTCATGTTTAGGATTCATACATGGCTTCAAAATCACAATCTCGTGTATACGAGTTGTATATAATTAAGATTGAAAAGGTAGTCGAATAAGTGATTCTTCTTTAAGATCATATCCCATTGGGAAAAAAGAAGTTAAAGTGGAATCATCAATTCTAAACATGTAGAAACTTTATTATATATTACCCTTATGTATACATTCCCCAGTGATAGATCAACCGCATGAATCTTTGGATTGAACTTGACGTACTGTACGAGTGGTACTTCGGGGATTTCTTCGGAAAAGAAAAGAACTATGAGGTACTCTACGCATGAGTACTTCGGTGTCCTGATATGACGGCTTCGCTAAAACGACGTTTAATGACAAAGAGATGTACATATGAAGCTAGTATGGTGTGGATCAGATTGAATCTAGTTGTATGATAATGAAAGAATCATACTGAAACTTAAAGACATTAGATTTGAACATAAGGCGTTTACAGACAAAAACAATCACACAACCATGAACAGAGTTACAATACTTTAGATTTACTACAAGACTATTGCTGCGAATAAGGTATACTAAAAAAGACAAGTATACGCAGCACGAGCATCCTTATGCTGATAGGATCCCGCAAAAGATAAGACTCTATTTACCCTAGTTCTGGATAGTTTATAAGTCTGTTACAACGAAACGCCTAAATTACATTAACGAGGTTCCGGCGTAGTTTCTCCTGCAGCTGTGATCCTGAGAATTTTGCCGTCCGCACCAGAGTTCTTTGCTATAGGACAATCTTTCTTGATGTACCCTATCTCACCGCATTGGTGGCATGACTGGCTAGTACTGGCATTGTTGGTGGGAGTGCAGTGTTTACCCAGGGTTATGTGGACACAAGAGCCTTCCTCATTAATCTACCTTGGAAACTGCTTCCTAAAGCGTTCGGCTTTGTCACTACTTTTGTGCATAGGGTCGGTCCCGATGATAGGGACTTGAGTGATGGGTCATGCTGGTGCCCCACAGCTACGAGCATGGTGCCCTATTTTTAGGCAATTGCAACATTTCATCTCATGGCAGGCCCCATGATGATGGAAACTACACTTGTCACACTTCGGGAGTTTTCCCTCGTATGGCCTGCTCGGTACGGGGATGGCAGGGGTTTCCACTTGTTGCTGTTGCATGACCAGCCTTTGGGATTTCATGCGTTCTTTCTAAGCTTGACTCTTTCGTTTCTGGTTCTTTGTTTTTCGGCTTTGCGAGCCTATGACTGTTACTGTTTGATGACTTCCTGGATTGATACTACGATCGGAATCTTTAATCCTATCATTAGCATTGCTTGCGCTGATAGTGCTACGGTGTGTAAGGACAACTGTCACGGCAGCCATCACGGCAGTTGTAATTATGGTGTGAAAAGTAGAGGCATCCATAGGAAAGGTAGGGTTTTCGTTGCTCGGCTGATTATTTCCGGATGACGACATGATTCTGTAACACGAAAGATAAGAGTTTCGTGAGCGATTCTGGTTGACCCTAGATGTACTTCGATTGTCAAAGTAAAGAGCAAGACTATGTTCTCAAAAGTTTGACCTACATCCCTATGATGCAGTCCTTGCACGAAATGGAAGTATGTTCACGGAGGTTTGACCTACATCCCTATGATGCAGTCCTAGTACGAAATGGAGGTGTGTTCATGAAGGGTTGACCTACATCCTTATGATGCAGTCCTAGTAACGGAATGGAAGTAAGTTCGTAGAATGGTCTCAAGACGTTTGTCGTTCAAGTCGAGGTATCGTTGGTTGGTGAATAACATGATCCAACCATTAAAAGAGACTTTGAGATTTCTCCGGATCTAAATTACTATAGTCCAATGAATTGACTAAAGCATGAATTCAGATAGACTTCAATGAAAGTATGATAAAAGTACTTGAATGAAGAATGACACAAAAGTTAGCCGACTATCAAAATCTTTGATATTCATGACGTAAAAGTTCGGGAAAATGACCTTGTAGAAGGTTTTACATCATATTCAGAGAAGATAGTCCTTGACAGTATAAAGACCTAACCAAAAGTACTTACGGTACACGATAATTTCATAGAAAATGCTACTTCGGGCATAGACAGAAAACAATTCCTTTCAACAAGGAAAAATAAAGTAAAAAATCTATTACTGGCGACAGTAATCCCTCTGGTGAACTCTTAGTTCAGCCAGTTGACGTTCCATATCAAGTAGGTATCTTTCGTATACCCTCTGATGTACTCGGAGCTCAATGACTTCGACCCGGGTTTCAGCTAGTGCTTGTAGCAGGGTTTCATGGTTTCGCTCAGATCTCTCGCGAGCATGTTCAAGGCTGTTGGTGCGAAGGATATGCATCCCTCCATTGGTGTAAACTTCCGCGATCCGACGTAGAGCTGTCCTGCCCTGAATTTCGTTTCTGGAAATTCTACGAATCAGGATTGGTAGAACTCTATCTGTTGTGCTCCCTTTGTTTACGTTGTAGAAGCTTCGGTCTCTATTAAATGGCATGGGTTGGTCTTGATCTTCGCTCCATGCTTCCAAACATTCAACCCATCGAGGCGTTGGGCCATGAAAAGCCGGACGAGGGTTAGGAATTGGAACTGGAGCTGCCTGGGGTAGGTTCTCAACCTCGGGTTCGGAGTTAGAACCATCCGAAAGGTCTTCATCATGGTGATCATTCAAAGGAATCGAATGATCATTCTCTGGGTCATCTCCAAACCATCCAGCAATGACTTCGTTCGGAAGGTACTGGTTGTCGTGGGGATGGAGTCCAGCCATGTTATCTACGCGAGAATTTGAGGTAAGAAAATAATTATTAGACGAAACTATCTAGATAGTTATTTATAAAATCTTCATTAGTTACGTCGCTATTTGTGAAGTGCATACCAGTTATATGTAATCGAAATAGGATAGACCTTCGAATAAGTGATATTAACTCCAAATTCACACATAATAGGGGTAAAGTAAAAAATTTCACAGATTCTAAGTCTATAACATCCTAATTACATATAGCCTTAGTGTATCCACTTAGCAACTATCAACTTAGTAATGAAGATCCTGTTTTAGTTCTCAAGTATAAAGTACTTATAGTAACACCAAATACTCCTATAGTATCTTAAGTTTAATGTTATTTTCTACTGTTCTCATTGTGGTAGGGTTGGTATGATTTTAGACTTGTTGCAACCACACAACTACACTTAGGCTCATGCTAGTCAACCCTTGGATAATATAGGTGATCAGGCTATATCTTCCCGGTTTTGACTATATGTCTCTAAGTCCACCTGTGTTGCCCAACAAACGTAATTCTTTTGTACTGTCCTAGTGACACTGATTTTAGCATGAATGCAGGCACGTATACTTAATTAAATATTTTATTATTTAAAGTATAAACTCTTGGTCAGAGTATTTTTACTCCCATTGTATTTATAGTTAGTATATCTTTTATGGGTTGATATACTTAATTCACTATAAACAATGCTCTGATACCAATCTGTCACACCCCAAAACCATTGAACGGTGGAAACGTTCTGGGACGGAGGATGCCATGTACAGTATCACAACAATGAAAAGTAGTAAACAAGCAACAACATCATCCATTGCATTAATAATATAATTTTAATACAAGTGTGTTCTGTCAAATTATAATAGACACTACACTATAAATCAAAATGAAAGATGAGTCTTAAACGAGCACCTTCTTCTCTAAACCTTGCATCGGTACCTCTATATGGTTGACCCGAGGATACAAGTAATTTTGAAAGCGAATATCAGCTTTGAAGCTGGTGAGATCATAAGTATTTTAGTGTCTTAATTTGTATGTAAGAATTTGTATTTATAAGAATTTTAAGTATTGAAAATGTATGGAAACCAACTGTAAATGTTTGAAAAACTCTAGAAATCCCTATGATTCCTTCTATTATAACAGGGAGTCTTCTACCAAGACTTAACTGATCTATATGTAGCCTTCTACCAAGGCATCTAGTGTCTATGTGTGTCTCTTGTGAGAGTGTGTATTTTCCCAAGTCTGACTATCATTAACACAAAATATAGTTTCTACATTACCGTGCATCGTGTGAATGTTCACCAAGTGAATGTAATGGGAAAATGAAATAGTACTATGGTGTAGTGTCGAACTACAACCGTACTAATTACCTTAAGTCTAGGGTAATCTCGTAAGTACGGTAGTATTTGTAATAAGTGACTGCCTCTGTACTCCTATTGCCTTATTTGATGGATAAGGCATAATGTGATGGCTAGATCCCAGGCTAAACGCTCCCCTGTCAAAGGGATTTTGAGACCTTTACAACCCCATGCATATATGCATGCCGTGAACATCCACATTACTATGATCATGTATACCCGATATAACTATCACAATGCGTTGTGATTCATCGGTATAGTTAGATCCTGAACTTGTTCTATGCTATAGCACCTAATGAAGTCTGTCCTATCAAAGTATATGTAACCGCACTCATGTAAACGAATATATGTAAACGTACTCATGTAAGCGTAATCATGTAAAACATATCTATGTAATAGTATAGTAGTGTACTGTAATGTTCTGTGTGTGCTAGTTGTAACGTGTGTTCTCTCTCTATCTAGCATGTATAGTAATGTACTGTATGTACTAGCTGTAATGTATGTTCTCTCTATCTAGAAAGTATTGACTCGTGAATGAACTAACTCATTGTATGATATCGTGTTCTAATAATAGTTCTAGTATCTTCCTAAACTACCCCTATGGTCGCTTACTAGTAATATAACTGGTACGTGTGAACATGGGTGTATACCCTTTCTACCCAAGGGTATTAAATGAACCAGAAGAACCTTTATGACTATATATGTACACATGATATATAACTAATATTTAAACGACCTTCGGACGGGTACCCGATATCCCACCAGACCACATCTCAAGCGCGAAAAGGAAATAGGTTGGATAGCCTTCCTAAGTGTTTTAAACATTCTTTATATAAATATACATATATAGGCATGCAATTTATAATACAAAAGCATAAAGTAAGTTTTGTAAAACCTTTGAACATAATTATTATCTAAGAAAAGATTGACTTGATGTCAATCTAGAAAACGGTTTGAAGGCATGGGTTTGATAAAACAGTTCAATATAAAGAAACATTTTTTTGAAACACAATTGTAAATGAGTTTGAAATGAAAGATACAGAGTAACATGTGCAGTGTAATAAGGAGTTTTAAACACATAAAGTGTTTATGAAAAACATTTGAAGTAAACTGTTTGGAAAAACGGCTAATGAGTAGCCAATCATTTGAATGCTACTTACTAATCATATTTTATTGATATAGTAACTAGCATGATTCTACTTGTATCCCCCCCCCCCCCCCCCCATAAAACATTTAAAAACAATTAAAACGTTGATTAAGGGGTATGAACTCACCTGTTGTGGGTGATACGGATGAACAGAAGAGGTAGGAGTGCTAGGTGTCAAGTGAAGACTTTAGACACACACAATGGTCCTAATTACATATGAAGACATATGTATATAAACAATTAGTGATTATAACACTAATTAAACATGTATAACATCCTAATGCGAGGAAAACACTTTTGGTCAAGTGCTACGAGGCTAATGGGTTGCAACAAAGGAGTGCAAGACCTCTTATGGGAGTTTATGGTTAAAAGACCATATGAGTTGGAGTTTACGGCCCAGGGGAGTAAACTCCTGGCCGTAAACTCTCAATAAGGTCCCTAAATGAAGCCTAACATTAATACAACTCAATTGGTGAATTGCTTCAAGGTTTAAACAAGTGTTTGGGCTTCCTTTTAACTCCTTTGAGAAGTTTACAGCCCTGGGACCATATCCCTTGTAGATTATGGCCGTAATCTCCCTTGGGAGGATGTTTATGGTGTTTTCAAGTCCCTAAATTAACTAGGAACTAAACTAGGCTCTTGTACTAGGCATTAGAAGAGTTTATGGCACCATTTGGCACCATTTTATGGAGTTCACGGCCCTAGGACTTCTTGGGCCGTGAACACCTTACTCTTGGTGTTCTAATTGTGTTTGCTAGTCCTAAACTCATTTAGGTACATGTCCAATTTAGTCTCTTGGCTTAAGGAAGGCTTTTGAGGCATTTTGACACTTAAAAATGGAGTTCACAGCCCAAGAACTTCCTTGGCCATGAACTCTTATCTAGACATTTTTTCTAATTGTTTTGGTGGTCTAAACATGTAATGGTAGTCCCTATGTTGAGTTCCAAGGCTTTGAGGGACATTGGGCACACTTTTGGCCCTTTACATGGAGTTTACTCTCCACGTGTTCTTGGGCGGTAAACTCCCAAATCTTGGGGGTTTGATTCGATTTTGATGTTATAAACTACAATCTAAGCTATATAATATAACTAGATAGAAGTACTCACGATTTGGGATAAAAACCTGAAGATCCGTGAGAGAGAATTCGTCTTTTCTCTAGTTGGAAATGCAACTAATGAATGAATATGGTTCAGATTTCTATATATAGTCCTGAGATTTTTGGCAGAAAATATTTTATTCCCGAAATGAACTCTAATATCATAGAGTATTGGAATAACAGTGTTCCACAAAACCCTAGTGCAATCACTCTCCTGATATCTCCTTAAGTATTAAACCTGAAATACTCAAACTTATACCTAAAGTTTGGAATTTCTGTGTAACTGTTCTAACTTCTATTGGCTTGGTATGGTTTGTTCAGAATGGAAATTTCGGGTTGTCACACCTAACCTCTCCAAGCCAAACCCTGCTCCGGAACCTCAATCAGTTCCAAAATCAGACAAACCAAGAACCGTAAGTCACAAGTGCGAACATGCAGACCATTTCACTAAAGATTGTTTAGTTGAAGTTCCTCAAAAACCAAAAGTCAAGGATTCAGCTTACTATGGTCGAAGAGATCAGGAGATTGCTGAAAGTGAAAAAGCATTTATAACTACTATATCAAGAGATGTTGAAGGACACTCGTCATCCGAAGATAATGATGACATAGCAACTGGAAGAAACATGTGCTTAATGGCGAGACAATTTGTTGAATGTGATGAAGCATATTGGTCCTCTGGATCCGAAGGTGATGACGATGTTGCTGAAACTCACCACTGCTATATGGCCACCAATGATCCACCTGGTCGAAGCATCGTTCAGTAGGTGAAATTTATGATTACTGGTAATAATTTTGACTTATCCCTTTGTGAAACTTATCTAAACCAGATATGAACACAATCTATAAAGCCTATGAGTCCTCCATAAAATCCAGTGAGAAGAAGGAGTGTGAACTAAATCGTCTTAGATTATGTTTTGAGGATAAAAAGTTGAAAATCGAGTCTTTAGAACATGAGCTTGTAATGTCAAAAGATGAATGTATCATTCTTAAAGACAAATGTAAAATCACTTATTCTGAAAAAAATGTTTTAATTTCCGATAACAAATGTCTCAATGCCAAAATCGATGCTTTGCATAATTCTCTCGACATGATTGAAGCTAATCAAATAATGACTCGCAATTTTCGTCATCCATGGTCAAAAGCTCCTGGTCTCAGAAGCGAGTTTCCGAAACCAGTGGCTATTCCTTTGAAGGAATTGCAAAACCTGACTTTTATAGGAGATGTTTCGAATCATCAACATTCGGACACACCTGTATCTCCCTTATCACCTCTTCCTGAGACTAATGAAAAATTTGCATCTTTGGTACTAGAATTTAAATCCATTGTTGTTAAGTGTTCTGATTCCATGCCTCTTCCGCCTCTGATAACCCTGGAGCTGCATCAGACCACTTCATTTCATCATAGTGTTTCAAATCGTATTGACCATGCTCCAAAATCCAATCCTCCAAAAAACTGTGTTGTTGAGGAAATAGTTTCTGAAACCACAATGCCTATTACCTCTGAGTTTGCATGGGCATCCTTAGAAGATAACATTGAAACATCAAGTAATGTCTCATCAGATTCATGTGAATCCAATTCGTTAGTCATATCCAAAACCACTTTGGTGCCTATAAATCCCAATTTTGGAAAATCTTTGAATGGAAAATCATCAAGGTCAACATCTGATCTGAAAAATAAACCCTCACTGAATAGGAAGGACATTGTTTGTCCTAAGCAGGAAGCAAAAATTGCCCTAAAAAGGGAAGTTAGATCTAGACAAGATTCTAAATTCCTTGACAACTCCAAGAGAAACAAATTTAGGAACAATAGCAAACCTTCACAATCCAAATTTACCTGTTCGCATTAAGATTCTCAAAAGACACTCAAATCCTGCTGTGGTGTCAGAACAAAAGGAAGTCGAAAAACCCACTACTTATTTGCTTGCATCGAGTAAACGTTTCGTCCGATGTGACTCTTCTCGGATAAAGTCTTCAGTTTTCATAGAAAAATATGATGGTGCAATTTTCAAACCTCAATCTTTGTCAAAATCAAATGTATCATCAAGCAAAGAACATTTTTCAAAAAAGCAAATTTCAAAACAAACATGTGTTTGGAGAGTGAAAAATTCTTTGATTCCGTATGAAGTAGTGATTGCTGATACTCCGGAAACATCATGTTAGAAGATAGTCATTCCAGAACCCCAAGTCATTGAGTATGACTACTGGATAGATGAGAAAACACTAGCCTTTTCTTTGTTTTCAAAAGACTCAAAAAGTAGTTTTAGGAATCAAAATGTTTTCATGAAGTCACATTCTAAGTCCAAAGCATGTGCCTATGTCCCAAAATCTAACTTGGAGCCTAAATACTCCACGACTCACTAATTTTGTAGGCACTTTGTGCTTCGGAGCAAGAAACAATATGGTATATTGATAGTGCTTGCTCCATGCACATGACGGGGCAGAAAAACTTTCTGTGAGATCTCAAACTTACTCCAAATGCTGGTTACGTGACATATGACAACAACTCCAATTCTCAAATTCGTAGTTATGGAATTCTCACTAATGGAAATTTCTCAATCTCAAATGTAGCTTACGTAGCTGATCCGAAACACAATTTGATTAGTGTAGCTCAGCTCACAGACTCAAATTGGCATGTTGAATTTTTGCAAGAAGCACAACTATGTAATGGCCGAAGATCGTAAAGAGTGCTTGATCAAGTCAAATAGCAACAAAAACATGTATCCGCTCGAAATCAACATGATTATTGGCAAACCGCAACTCTGCCTTCTTTCTAAAGCCATTCCTGACATCAGTTGGTTATGGCACCAAAGGCTTGCTCATCTCAATTTTCGATACATGAATGATCTCGTGTCTGGTGGAATGGTGCAAGGCCTACCTCTTCTCAAATTCGAAAAATGATCATTTGTGTGTTGCTTGTGAGTGTGGAAAGCAATCGAAGAAGGGTCATCCTGTTATCATCGAAAAATCCATCTTGGAACCGTTGGAACTTCTACACATTGATCTTTGTGGACCATCCACTGTAGAGAGTCTTCATCATAAGAAATACGTTCTTGTGATTGTTGATGACTTTACCAGGTTCACTTGGGTCTTTTTTCTATGAAAAGTCCAAAACCGCCTCATAACTCATCAACTTCATTAAAAGCATTGAATTCCTTATCAAACTCCTTGTTCGAAGAATCCGAAGCGATAATGGT
This sequence comes from Lactuca saligna, assembly GCF_052625555.1. Lineage (NCBI taxonomy): Eukaryota > Viridiplantae > Streptophyta > Magnoliopsida > Asterales > Asteraceae > Lactuca > Lactuca saligna. The sequence goes on from NC_136418.1 coordinate 76,989,843, forward strand.
TCTGAATTCACCAATGGAACCATTGAAAAATTCCTCACCGAGAAAGGATTTGACCACAACTTCTCTGCTCCTTACACTCCTCAACAAAACATTGTAGTAGAAAGACGCAACAGAACGCTTGTTAAAGCTGCTCGATCCATGCTTAATTTCACCAATCTACCACTCTATCTTTGGGCTGAAGTTGTGTCAACTCCCTGCTTCACTCAAAACCGCAACATCATTAATAGACGTCTCAACATGACACCCTATGAAGCAATGAATCGTTGGAAGCCATGTATCTCTTTTCTGCACATTTTTGGATGTTGGTGCATCATCATAAAAAATCATGATCAGCTTACTAAGTTTCAACCTAAAGTTGATGAAGCAATCTTTCTTCGGTACTCATCAAAATCAAAGGTGTATCGAGTACTCAATCAACGTACTCGAGTGATTGAAGAAAGCTTTGATGTCACATTTGATGACAATTTTGTTCGGAAATCTGGTCCTACTCATGTTACCACTCACATCATGGAGTCCGATGCTCCACCTCCTGAATCTCCAAACATTCAAGTAATTCATGAAGTTGATTTTGAAATTCTTTTTGGACCCTTAGAAACAACACTTGATTCGGAATCCCGATCAAGTCAAACCTCTCAGTCCACTCCAATTTCTCAAAATGTTTATGGTCCTACTCCCACCTTTTCTCCATTTGATTCCGAATCTTTTCAACCTTCTTAGGTTGAGGGGGAGAATGGTCAACCTTACCTTGAATCAAATGTAGATGGATTTCTTGATGCACCTACCCAATTTGACTCCAATACTATCAACCATGATAACAATGATAACGTTAATTTTTTTGACTTCCCTGAAGATGATGTCAACCTGTCTGGCTTCGAGGTTTAGGGGGAGAATCACCCACAAATTCAAACCATTCAGGGGGAGCAACACAATTCCAATGTTGATATAGGATCCTCTGCTGCTCAAGAACTACCAAGACTTCACATCTGGACTCGAGACCACCTGATGTGTGTAAAATGCACTTGTTTTATCCCTACTTTTTATTAATAAATTTAGCACACAAAGGCAGTGAACCTGTCTTTTAGTGGTATGGATTAGTAAGTAAGGTGTCGAACTCAGGGAACGGAAAATTAAACTAATAACTAATTTTAAGTAAAACAATTAATAAAAGTAAAAGGGGTTTCTTCTAATTTTGCAAGACTAGAAACTTAGGCACACTAAATTAACTAATTAACTAAAGCAACAACTAATTCACCAAATTTGATAAAGATGTTTCTATTTAGGTTCAACCAATTCACTCCTATGGTTATTTGTATTTATGATAGATTAATTGTTATTGGTTACCAATTATAATGGTTAGGTTCATGTTCATTACTCCTAACCCTTAGACAATTAACTAATTTAAGCGGTGATCAAGTGTTTAAACTAATTAATTCCCTAGATTAATGATTTGGATTAAATAAGATTTGTAGTGGTCAATTAAGTTACTAATTCAATTAACCTCTTGTTTGATGGTTTCTCAAACAAGCTCACACATTAATCTTCCTATTGTCTTATTAATCTTATTTTTATAATCATTAGTTCTAAGCATATGGTTTAGTGTTCACATAGACATATGAGGTTAACAACTAAGACATGTTCATGCAGCCTAATTGTCTTCCAATTAATAGAAAACAGTAGTGATTAATGCATAAGGTTCTTTAACAAACTTAATTTAATAGATCACCAATAAACAATCAAACAAAAACTAATAATTAAACCATAGGAGTTCCTTGGTATTCCCCAAACAGAAACAAAAACGAATTTAGTTCATAGTTGCAGTAGAAACAAACATAAAAACAAGTTTTACTAGATCAAACATATTCAATTCCTAAATCTAAGTGGTAGGATTAACCTAGTTGCTTGAATTCTTCAAAAGATTGAAGCTTAGGGTTCCTCAGCGTCTTCTAGGGCTCTTAGTCGCAGCTTAACCTTCAAAAATCGCCAGGAATGTTGCCCCATTGGATAAAGATTCGGTTTTTATAGATATCTCAAAACAGGGTGTACTCGGCGAGTAGCAGGACCAACTCGCCGAATAGGTGCATAGTTATCCGTCTTGAATCCGGAATCGTAGCTATCTTCTGGAACATCCTCGTGTACTCGCCGAGTAGAGTCGTCTACTCGTCGAGTAGGTGGTCTTTTGTCTCTTATTTTCATTCTTTGGTCTTCAATTGCTTTCCCTTGCTCCCTTTTAATTCCAAGCATGTCTTCTGGACTGAAAACAAAATTCAAACCATTTTAAGTACCTTTTGTCCACATTGTTTACATAATTAATTAAAAATTATTAAGAATATGTGCTAAATGATTAACTAATTATGCACATATCAAAATACCCCACACTTGACTTTTGCTTGCCCCCAAACAAAACTATATTTTAAGCATATTAGAATCACATATAATAACTCCAATCTAACTCAACCATTATGCCAAGACCGCAACGCATGCATTTGTGTCTAAAATTTTCCTAAAGACCCCCCATACTTCAAATACTCACAATCCTCATAAACATTCGCCCACTCACCCCGAACTATGCTCATTTTATGCAACCCTCCGAATCCATCCTCAGATTACCTCTTTACCCTCAAGGTATTTTTAATTGAGCAACCCAAGCATACATAATCTAGAATTACAACTTTTCGATACCACTATGGAGCCCTTTGAATTCTTCACTTCCTTGATAATTTGATCTTTGATCTCTTTGAATTCACCACCTTGTATTGATTGATTTTTGGTATCTTCAACTTTTTGGATTTCTTGGAATTTTGATCTTTAGATCTTCACTTTATTTGCTCCAAAATTCTTACAACTTTTCTAGTAATTCTTTCTTTTTTTTTACATGTATTCCTCAATTTTTTCACTCAAATCCCTACATGCTTAAGAAGGGGCGCTCAATCTCAACCTTTATTGGCTAATGATAACAATTTTCCTGGATACATTTCAGGTTTAGGCTGCTAAACGTATTGCATCCCTCAAGCTGAGCAAGGTCGTGTTTTTGTCTCATGATTTCACTGAAATAAGGAAGCCACAAATGCACTAGAACGTGTATAGGCTCAACTAAACATTTGGGTTTTCATGCAATTATCAACATAATTCTAACATGGAATCCTAATTTTCTTTTACCAAAATTTTCTAAATTAAATCCCTAAGTCATATTTTTGGTATGCAACAATTTTTAAAATTAGCCTAAATTAAGATTCTAAATTTTCTAAAATGTGACTAACCCCTACCCCACACTTATTTTATGCAATGCCCTCATTGCATACTATGCAAAAATAAAAATGCAAATATATAGAGAATTGGAACAAACTCCCCTGGGGTCGCAGTCGATAGGTTGACACTCTCTTCTTCAGCTCCTTCTTCAATTGACTTTAGCCATGGGAACAGCTCATCCATGGCACGGGTGTCATGCATCTCGTGTGGTTGACAGCTCGAAAATTCCACGGAACAAGGTCGTTAGAAAGTTTCTAGTAGCAATCCCTCACAAAGAGTGTATGAATGTTGCAGTGAAAGTGCTCAAAGCAATTCTGAAAATCCAAAAGTAGCAGGCTACTCGGCGAGTAGGCTCGTGGACTCGGCGAGTAGGCCTTGATGCAAAATAAGATCATGTAATATCGCATATACTCACCGAGTAGAGTTTGTGCACTCGACGAGTAGTGAGTGTTTTTCAAAATTGGTCTAGTTGCTGCTTCTCTCGAATTTGTTGTTGAAATTGGAAATGTAAATTGACCCTCACTCGAATTCCTTCAGCAGCAACACTCCCTATGACCCTCGACTCTCACGGACTCAATCCTAAGGACAAAACTCCATAATTGCTTGAAAATCTCTCATTCCTTTCTCGACCCTCACTAGTTAGTATGCTTCCCTATCTTCAATCCCTGAAAAAAACAAAAAAAACTAACAGTGACAATAATAATCCAACCACCATAAAAAATCCAAAGTGTTTATCAATTGTCTAGAATAAAACATCATAAGCTTAAAACATAAAAACAAATTCTTGAATCTTCATCATCCATTCCAGCTCCTCCTGCTCCACTTCCTCCCTCTCCGTCTCTTTTTCTCATCCTCTCATCCTAATTCATGATATAGGGATAGCCGGGTCCAGGTCTCGGGGCAATTTGCATTTGTTGAAAGAAGTATTCGAAAGATTGATTAGTGTAGTTCACCCCTTGCCCAATATCATCCAAGTAGTGTCGGTACTCTACTTGGTTCCAACCATCATTGTCCTCCACCGGAATAACCGGTGGATATTCCCGCACCCGTTCGCTCCTTTGTCGGACCCGCCTTCCCGGCTCCTCGGGGACCGCCGGCTCATCTTCATGTGGAATAGTCAAGGAGTGGCCAAACTTTTCAACTATCCGTGCCCTCCTATAAAGTGCAGTGTTGAATGGTGGAGGGTGGATAACCGTTAGTGCTTGAGCTTGTGGCGAATCCAAGATCCCAAATGACTTGGCCAGTCGGTTAATAAACATGCCTCCATTTATCTTTGAATTGGTCTTCTCTTTGACCGCCCCCTCAGCAAGGAATTTGGTAATGCAGTAAGGAAGGTTGCAAAAAACGTCTGGAGTGATGATGCTCCACAAGTAGAAGATGTCAAGGGTGGGGACTTTGTCCCCATCCTTCCGCATGTTTATTGTACTAGCCACAAACCGGTGAATGAGTCGGTGGATCGGAGAACGAATGTGACCTTCTTGCGTGGTGGAAGGAATGTAGACTCGGTTGGCAATTGTGTTCCACCATGTAGACGCTACCACCTCCTCGGGAAGTTCTTTGTGACAATTCTCCAAGAAAGCTTCAAAATAGTCCGTCATCACCATGTCTTGGTCATAAACACCCAACCTCCATGAGAACTCCACCATGCTGCATTGTCGCAGCTCCCCGCCCAAAGAGAAAGAGATTGTGTTAGGATTATAGAACTCACTACCACCTCGAAATGAGATGGTACCAAAAAATTCCCAGCACAACTCAGCGTAAACCGGCTCTTGGATCTTAAATAACTGCAACCACCCATCACAAGAGATGTTGGTATATCCCAAATTGCAATCCTTTACCAAGTACGGGGTGAGTTCTTCTTCCAAACCTGTAACACCGTGATTTTCAAGACAAAAATTTTTATTTAAATAATCAATTTTATATTAATACACTTGTTTAAAATCTTATTCACATTCGAATTACAAAACATAGTTTCATTTTTATTATAATAGAAGACCAGGATCCTCCAAAACACAACTCTTTCTTCGGTGTGTACAATCGAACCGTTGCCATCCCGCGTTACTGTAAGAACCTGAAACAACATAACATAAACAACGTAAGCACGAAGCTTAGTGAGTTCCCCAATATACACCTTACGCACGTACGCCTTTCCAGGCCCTGACCTTCCGGTCCACTGCACAATGCCTTCCGGCCCATGAGATAATCGCCTTCCGGCCCATAAGATATTTGCCTTCCGGCCCATAAGATAATTGCCTTCCGGCCCATAAGATAATTGCCTTCCGGCCCATAAGATAATTGCCTTCCGGCCCATAAGATAATTGCCTTCCGGCCCATCCACATATATAACACATAACACAAATACACTAACACATAAAGCACATATATCATATATCAACCTGCCTTCCGGCCCGTAACATACTCTAACACATAAAGCACATACATCATATATCATACCTGACCTTTCTGTCACATAATACTTTGCCTTCCGGCCCATGAGATAATCATGTATATCACGCGTAGCAGCTAACTTTCCATTTATAGCATATAAACATAACACATAACATACTTGACCTTCCGGTCACACAATCAAACCCTTCCGGGTACAGTATAGTGAGAAAACTCACCTCGCGGACGCTGGAAGATAACAACTCCTGAAATCCCTTGCACTTGATCCTCCGAGCTACAAGCTCCCTGTAACATCATATATATCTTCATTAATACTTCTATCTTCCATGTTAACTGACCCTAAGAAATCACACCGGTCAACTCTGGTCAACGGCCATCTCGACTGGACTCGGCGAGTACCCTGGCGACTCGGCGAGTCTAGTCGTCCTCACAAATTCCTGAATGTTCCCTTTCTACTCGTCGAGTATCCCTCTTGACTCGACGAGGTCCTCGTGGAAGAATCGCGGGGCCACCCCGACTCTACTCGCCGAGTCTGAAGAACAAACTCGGCGAGTCCCAGTGAATCTTCAAGCTACTCGCCGAGTCTGCTCATCCGACTCGGCGAGTCCACTCCATGCAATCGATCGAACTGCTTCCTGAGATACATATATTCCCGAATATACAAACATGGGACCTTCTGGACCTCTAAGGGTCCTAATACAAGGTTATAAACATTGGATAACGACACAACAATCCATCTAATCTCCAAATGGGTTTCATAAACCCTAAATTCGTGTACACATCAAAATAACAGGAATGATCCGAAACATAACCTGAAAACGTACTCTCTGTGTCCCCAAACCTCAGAACTCGACCCCCTTGATCTTCCTTTGGCCAAAATCCTTCCTCTTCTTGCATCACAACTCCTTCAAAGTCAATAATGGCCTTCAAGTTTGCTCTAGATGCCACAGTCGTTATGGGTTCTCCTCAATCGGCCAAAAGATGTGAAATGACGACATAACAACCCTTATATACGACCCAATACGAAACGGCTAGGGTTTCCGCTGAACAGCGTCGACTCGCCGAGTCCATACTTGGACTCGTCGAGTCCAGTCGCGAACCCGCGACCAAATCTGCGACCCTACTCGGCGAGTCTGGCTCCAACTCGCCGAGTCTCCCCTTTAAAACACCCCAAAATGCAATTTAACAATACTTGAGATTTTGGGCTGTTACAATTCTCCCCCACTAGAATTAGACTTCGCCCTCGAAGTCTCACTCTGAAAATAGTTCTAGATGTTGCTCCCGCATCACACGTTTCGGCTTCCCTAAACACTTCCGATATCTTCCGAGGTTGCCACTGAATCAATGCCAGAGGTACCTCCTTGTTCCTCAGAAACTTGATCTTCCGATCCCTGATGGACACTGGCCTCTCGGCGTAACACAGGCTCGCATCCACCTAATCGTTCTCTAGTAGAACCACTGCTGACTCATCTGCTATACACCTCTTCAATTGCGACACCTAAAAGTGTCATGGATCCATCCAAATTCCGTTGGCAGCTCCAACCGGTATGCCACTTTTCCTACCTTCGCACCTTCACGCAAAGACCCAACATACCGGCCCCTACTTACCCCTCTTCCTGGATCCAAACACCCCTTCCCAGGGAGAGACCGTCAGGAATACGAAGTCGCCGACCTGAACCACATGCCCGCAACGGCGTCTGTCTGCATAACCTTCCTGTCAACTCTAAACGATCTTTAACCTCTGATTAGCCTGACGCATCTGCTCTGTCGACCAAAACACGATCGATGCACTATCCACCACTTCCTGCAACCGAGAATTACCCAAGACGCGACTCTTCTCTAAATCTCAATGATCACACGACTCATAAGGCTTATGAAACTCAGAATTACCGGTTCCCCGATCCTAAGCCCACTTTATCCATATCGGAACAACTGAGGGACCCATTCTCAATCTTAGGGCAACTCTCACGAGTTCTCTTCCTGCAAACACCTACCCTGGCTGCATTAGCCCCAACATACCTTTCCCTTCCCTCACTTAGTGAAACCCGCTTGACAACCTTGACACTACTCCCTGTATCACACATGCACTGGATCTGCTCGCAAGGACTCTCGAGTCCATGCATTACCTTTCCTCCACGAATGAGGTTCCGACATCACCTTCCATGCAACAGCTCAAAGGGCGGCATACTAATGCACTAATGATGGCTGTTAATATGGAACAACTCAACCAATGATAATTACGTACCGCGGCTTCCTCCGACAGCTAATACACATGCCCGAAACATGTCTTCGAACGTCCGCATCGTTCGCCCTCTCTAAAGTGTCCTCAGATGTCATCATGATAAGCTCCTTTCCCATATTCCTCTTCAAGACTAAGTACCAGATCAACTTTTGGCTCCACATCTGAGCCCCCAACGGTCACCCATATCGCGATCCAATTATTCCACTGACTTTTCTCCCCGTGACCACTATCCCGACCCAGTGACACGTAAGTCACAAAATCTTCTTTTCCTCGTGAGAGAAAATACAATCCCACCGAGGATCGTCTCAACTCTAATCTATGGTTTCTGCTGTGCCTCTTCCTTGCGTATCTCCCCGCATCCCCCGACAGAGACGAAGACCCCCGTTTCGCCCCTGACTCAACATACAAGCTCCAAAGACTCAATATCAGGGCTACCCAAACTCGAAACTCTTCCACCTCATACGCTGCTCGAAAATATTCCAACATAAAAATTCTCTTGCCACCCAGTGAGTACTGCAACTCCACGCAGCATCACAACACCCTCTGACTAGTGAGTACTGCGACTCGAACATCCACCACAGACTATGGAGGCAATCAACATAACGAACGCCCATCTTGCGAAAATCCACCCTCCCAAATAATCTCCCTGAATGCCCATACCCGAAGACTCCTACTAATTCCGCAGATACCTGATATGCCACACGTCGATTCAATTCGGGATTCCCGAATAACTCCAAAATAAGGATATCATACCCGAATATCCCAGAATACTACCACCACCACTAATCTCCTGCACCCCATAATTAAACCTATATTTTCCCCGCCTTACAACCTTGGTGCATCTAATTTCTCGATTGGAATGCGAGATAACGTTAACGTACGAAATGCGTTGATAATTCTCCAAATCCCTTTTTCCCGACACTCAAAATCCAAACAAAGATACGCATACCGACTCCAGAAGTTGACTGCCCAATCATTCTCTATCTTCTTGCAACAACACCAATCACCTGTCATGAATACGTTCGTTCTCCTCTTCAAGTACTTCCCGCATTAACTCACTCTGACCCCTTAACTCGATCATCGACACCTCTGGTCTCATGATTTCTTACTGCATATCTCTATACTCCGTTTATAACTACTCTTGCCAACTCTTTGTTTTCTACGTACCGCACCCGGTTCTCCCCCACTAGGGTTCGAACCGTCACTAGTTAGCATACCATCAACCCACGACTATCTTTCACCAGCGAAATTGTACCTGCTCCAGGAAAGTGCTATGCAACGCCCAATAGTCCCTCCCCTTATGAAGTCAATCAACCCTCTATACTGTCACACCCCCAAACCAGAATGGCGGAAACATTCGGGGGTGGATGACTTCACGTAGTATCACAACGATTGAATATTGTAAAGAAAGTAACACTACCATCATATATATAACAATGAAAACGTGTATTGTTGCGTTATACATGTTATCAAAAGAATATTACAATATGATGAATAAATGTTTAATGATAACATCATCCTTTGTGTTCCTTCTTCCAAAAGCTGGTAGTTTACCTGTATCACTGATTCCCTGAGAAATACAAGTGGTTTTGAAAAGTGTCAACATTTAAGTTGGTGAGTTCATGAGTGTTCCGAGTTGAAAAGTATATTCCTTTGGTAGTAATTTGGTAAACGAGATCTTTAGAAAATCCAATATTTTCTTGTGAAATGTAAAAGGTTCCAAAGTTGGAGTGTGTTAGTAACTTTTATAAACAATTGATAACAATATTTTAGTATGAAAATATAATGTAGAAATACTGCGATGCACATATGAACCTTGTAAATCAATCTTGTTTTATACTTTTTATGTGAGTTTTATAACCATACTATTGACACTGACGGCCTGTAACAACATTCTTCAAGTGTTGTAGTGTTATGACATTTGTCACCCCAGACCTGCCGGTCTAACTATAGCTAGTAGTTTAGGTGCGGGATTGTCAATCCCGTATAGATCTATACACAAGTATCACGCTCTCCCTCCAAGAGATTATGGTATATAATACAGGACTTGAAATGCATACAAAAATGTACGTTGAAGTTTAAATGTCTCACATTACCTAGTATAAATAGATTTACAATGAAATAACCTTGCTTCTTTTGAAAGTAGTTCGTTTTCAAACTGTATAAAATGTATGATTGACTTGCTAACTATACCCATTATAGTTTTTCAGATAGTATGTTCCATTTCGTAGGCATAACTTAGTGATATAATTGCCCTTGTATACCTAAGATGTTTGTATCGATAATCGAAGTTAGGAATTTCATTTATGTTTAGAAAACGATACTTTTAACGTGTAATGTACTTGTATTTCCCCCCTAAAACAAGTAAAAGAATTTGAAAAGTAGGGGTATGAACTCACTCGTTAAGTTTGAAGAGAGGGGCTAGAGTTGAGCAGAGTTTCGATCTCGGATAGTTGCGTTGTCGGGCTCTTCGGGAACTTCTGCAACGTAAATCTTTCGTCGGGGCTCGAGTGCGGAAACCAAGGTGAGAAAAGGGTCTCTGGAGCTGGGGGAATGTCTGAGAAATGGTGAAGGTGTGCCAAAACCCGAGTCTTATGCCCTCTATTTATAGGGCTGAAAACCCCTGTACGCGGCGCGTACTGCCGGAGTACGCGGGGCGTAGTCAGTACGCGGGGCGTACTTCGGTTACGCGGGGCGTAATAAGGCGTCATGGCTTACGACTCCTGGCTAGCTAGGCGTAGCTTGGGCGGGCCGATGGGACTCGACCCTGGGTCTAGTACGCGGGGCGTACTCCCAGATTACGCGGGGCGTAATCCCTGCTTCCAACTTCTAAATTCCGTAACTTTCGCGTACGAGCTCCGTTTTTCGCGTTCTTTATATCCACGCATAGGTGAGATTATGCTCTACAACTTTCATTTAGACTCCGTCGTCTAGTTTTGACTTTATTTTTAATGATATAATTTTTAATAGGCCGGGACTCCTAAAGTTCGTTAAAATTTCATAGGTTCTTTATTCGACGTCGGTTTTCGTTTGTCTTTTTATTGTTTTATTACCACCGAGGAGATCTTCAGCTTCTGTTTAGGTGGCGATAGCTAAATAATACTCGATCTTCAATCCGAGTTTTTAGCCCTTTACTACTGTTACGAAACTTTGAAAATTCGTAACTTCTTCATACGAGGTCCAAATTGGGCGATCTTTTTATGCACGCTCATCTTTCAACGAGATCTACGACTTTTGTTTAGATACTTTAAGGCTAAAATGTATTTTATAGAGATTTCACTTTTTACGTCAAATTATGTTTTAACGTCGAGTCGTAATTATACGAGTGGTTATAATTTCTTCAATATAACTCGGTTTTGAGTGTTCTTTATGTCTTTGGAAACCTGGGCATGATATCTAATATTCGATGCATCCCAACTTAGATACCTGAACACTTTATTTTTGAGGTTAATTTCGTTGTTTTTAGCTTTCGAGTGTTTACAATGCTTTTGGGAGAAATAGGGTTGTCACATATACTCTGAACCTCTGGTTAACTCCCAAGAACTTCTCATCATGGCTGTCTCTAATCGTTCCAAATCCCATACCAATCCAACACTAAGCATCTGCTCCGCTCGATAACATCTTTGACTCGTAGACTGCACCGCAAAATCATCGTTCCTCTCAGCTCAACTCATCAACCCATATCCAACGCTGGATTTATCCCAAGAACAGGGACTCACTCTCAACATAGACGAAACTCTCTGCACTGCAAAACTCGACTGAACTCTTCACTGCTACCACTATAACACAACCTGTCCTTCTCAATTAGGTGTGGTGTGGTTCTCGACTACCTCAGTCCCAACTGACTGTCTGCTCACGGTAAATCACTGTCTCGCGGCACACCCGCTACCTGATGCTCTGAGGGAAGTCATTATCGATAACCACCTGCAGGGTGTACTCCCAAATCCAAAACTGAAACACCAGACCTCTCGTGTCTTGCACACGAACATAAATGATACTACCCACCTAGAAGGTGACCTCTCCTCTATCGACCGATTTCTCGACTCAGACCGAAATTTCCTCTCCCTTTAACTCCTTACCACCATACTCCGATAGGTACTCGCCTTTCCCCTCAAGGAACACCTCTCCATCCTCAATCATGGTTCACAGGCCTAAAACCCATAGCGTCCGATCTCTACCTCATCGATCCTAACCGGATAACAAGATAGTCACCAACATCATCCACTACGAACTACGATACTCATCCCATGACATCCCTTCTCCATTTGCTTCGGTGCATGGTGCCTGAACCATAGTATTACTCCTCAATCTGTTCCGACGTATGGTACACGAACCATAACATCACTCTGTAATCCGCTCCGATGTATGGTGCTCGAACCACAACATCCATCCTCAATCTGTCCCGATGTATGGTACCCGGACCATAACATCGCTCTGTAATCCGCTCTGATGTATGGTGCTCGAACCACAACATCCATCCTCAATCTGTCCCGATGTATGGTACCCGGACCATAACATCGCTCCGCAGTCCGCTCCGACGTATCGTATTCGAACCATAACATCACTCCTCAATCTGTTCCTTAGGACCTTCAGAATGCTCCCTGTATCAAGTATGGGTCCTCTGCTTTCAGTAGTACAGGCCCATACTACCTGCCACATCTACCCATACTTTCCACACGGACCATCCCAGAGTTCCTAAGTAGCTGATCGACCTGCTCTTTTCACCAATCCCATCTTGCATGCTCATTCCCCAGCGAAATCCTCTACTCTACCCGCGCACCCATCTTGGCTAGGTTTAATCTCTAGCCCCTTCCGCCGTCCTCCCACTTCTTTGCTATCAACTGCTGAAGAGCTCCTAATGATGCCAAACATCTACCTCCTGAGTATCGTCATACTCACTTAGTAGCTGTCTCCCATCATCGAGAACTCCACAAAGCACGAAGCAAGCAGCATTCAAGCATCGAAGCATACATAGGACTCCCTAGCTGTGATAGCTCCACCTTCTCGGCTCATCCTCGGAAGTACCACTGTACTCTGTAGCTCTACCCCTCGTGCGTTCTAACTAGATACCCTCACTCATCACATACACACAAAAGCATAACGCACATATAACCACAAACCCTAGACTAAGGCATCACAAATCAGGCCACTCTAGTCCTAAGATATGAAATACCTAGCCTGTCTCTAACATGCAATAATATCTCATAAGTGCATAATAAATATTTCGTAACACAAAAGTAAGGGTATTTTGGGAAATCACCGTTTGGCTCTGGCTGATTGTACACACTGCTCTTTCTTGCTTTCTCTTTGAACTCTTATTCACTTTTAGAAAACCATTTATTTGGAAAACTTTTTCTTACTTCCTCAGTTTGAGTCCAGATTTACCCGTAGGCGCGTCCGAATCCCTCAAACCAAGGCTCTGATACCAATTGTAACACCGTGATTTTCAAGACAAAAATTTTGATTTAAATAATCAATTTTATATTAATACACTTGTTTAAAATCTTATTCACATTCGAATTACAAAACATAGTTTCATTTTTATTATAATAGAAGACCAGGATCCTCCAAAACACAACTCTTTCTTCGGTGTGTACAATCGAACCGTTGCCATCCCGCGTTACTGTAAGAACCTGAAACAACATAACATAAACAACGTAAGCACGAAGCTTAGTGAGTTCCCCAATATACACCTTACGCACGTACGCCTTTCCAGGCCCTGACCTTCCGGTCCACTGCACAATGCCTTCCGGCCCATGAGATAATCGCCTTCCGGCCCATAAGATATTTGCCTTCCGGCCCATAAGATAATTGCCTTCCGGCCCATAAGATAATTGCCTTCCGGCCCATACACATATATAACACATAACACAAATACACTAACACATAAAGCACATATATCATATATCAACCTGCCTTCCGGCCCGTAACATACTCTAACACATAAAGCACATACATCATATATCATACCTGACCTTTCTGTCACATAATACTTTGCCTTCCGGCCCATGAGATAATCATGTATATCACGCGTAGCAGCTAACTTTCCATTTATAGCATATAAACATAACACATAACATACTTGACCTTCCGGTCACACAATCAAACCCTTCCAGGTACAGTATAGTGAGAAAACTCACCTCGCTGACGCTGGAAGATAACAACTCCTGAAATCCCTTGCACTTGATCCTCCGAGCTACAAGCTCCCTGTAACATCATATATCTCTTCATTAATACTTCTATCTTCCATGTTAACTGACCCTAAGAAATCACACCGGTCAACTCTGGTCAACGGCCATCTCGACTGGACTCGGCGAGTACCCTGGCGACTCGGCGAGTCTAGTCGTCCTCACAAATTCCTGAATGTTCCCTTTCTACTCGTCGAGTATCCCTCTTGACTCGACGAGGTCCTCGTGGAAGAATCGCGGGGCCACCCCGACTCTACTCGCCGAGTCTGAAGAACAAACTCGGCGAGTCCCAGTGAATCTTCAAGCTACTCGCCGAGTCTGCTCATCCGACTCGGCGAGTCCACTCCATGCAATCGATCGAACTGCTTCCTGAGATACATATATTCCCGAATATACAAACATGGGACCTTCTGGACCTCTAAGGGTCCTAATACAAGGTTATAAACATTGGATAACGACACAACAATCCATCTAATCTCCAAATGGGTTTCATAAACCCTAAATTCGTGTACACATCAAAATAACAGGAATGATCCGAAACATAACCTGAAAACGTACTCTCTGTGTCCCCAAACCTCAGAACTCGACCCCCTTGATCTTCCTTTGGCCAAAATCCTTCCTCTTCTTGCATCACAACTCCTTCAAAGTCAATAATGGCCTTCAAGTTTGCTCTAAATGCCACAGTCGTTATGGGTTCTCCTCAATCGGCCAAAAGACGTGAAATGACGACATAACAACCCTTATATACGACCCAATACGAAACGGCTAGGGTTTCCGCTGAACAGCGTCGACTCGCCGAGTCCATACTTGGACTCGTCGAGTCCAGTCGCGAACCCGCGACCAAATCTGCGACCCTACTCGGCGAGTCTGGCTCCAACTCGCCGAGTCTCCCCTTTAAAACACCCCAAAATGCAATTTAACAATACTTGAGATTTTGGGCTGTTACAAAACCAACATTTCCCATCCACCCCCAATCTACTGCATTTGGAAGGGGAATTTCCTTCTGCCTGAGTGCCTCCAGTCTGTTTAGGGATCTTGTTTTTGACGATTTGGAAGTAATTTGTTGAAAAGATAGCCATGGCATATCACCATGGCTTCCCCCTCGCGAAGATTGACCCCTTCTTGCCATGATACCTGTATACAAACATCACGAACACAGAAACAAACAACACCCAGTAATTAAAAACAAAAGAAAATTGGGTCTGACTATTACCTACTCGCCAAGTACACGACTCTACTCAGCGAGTAGTATGAACACCATGACAGATCGAGTGTCGGATCTGTGTAGACTGTCCAAAAGTCCAAATTTTTCATAGGGTTTTGTTGTAATTACTTATCTAACCATAGATCTTGAAGAAAATACTCCTAACATTATCTAATTTGTGACTAAATCAAAACCCTAAAGTTTGAGGAAAACTCCCCAAATCCGAAATCACTTAAAATCTAGACAAATCTATGATAAAAATCAAACCTTTCATGAATTTAAAGGGTAAAGATGTTACCTTTTTGCTTGAATAGGGAGAATTGAGTAGAAAATTGAAGAAATCTTGAAAGCAACTTGAAAATGGTTGAGAGGATGCTGCACAGCGAGTAATGGGATGGAATGGTGAAAAAAAAAACCTTTTTTACAGATTTATGTTTCACTCTTTTTAAACCGGCTACTCGCCGAGTAGAATGGGTCTACTCGTTGAGTAGAAGTGCTTTTAAACATCATCTTAACTGAACCGGGCATCTACTCGCCGAGTACACGACTCTACTCGGCGAGTAAATGTCACAGATTGAAAATTTTTGTGTATTTAGAAAAATTAGAGTATTAATTCATGTTTTTAAACCATCCACCCCACACTCTAAGCATGGCTTGTCCTCAAGCAGTTATGGGCATAAAAGTAGATAAAGAAAAATGAAAAATATGAAAATAAAGAAAAGGAAAGAAAATGCAAACTTGAGACTCGGGTTGTCTCCCGAGAAGCGCTTCTTTTTATGGAGTCATTAGTTGGACTCCTCCCCTTCTACGTAGTTGCAATGCCTTCCATCAGCAACTCTTCCAATCCTTCATTCCGGGGAACTCCTTCATATTTTTTTACTCTATGACCATTGACTTTGAAGGGCGTGCCGTCTCTTGATAACAACTCTATAGCCCCATGTGGAAACACCATCTTCACCAGAAAAGGACCATCCCACCTTGATTTGAGTTTGCCCGAGAAAAGCATTAATCGTGAATTGAAAAACAACACTTTTTGGCCTTCATGGATTTCGTTATCTTTAATCCTTTTATCATGCCATTTATTGGTCTTCTCTTTATAAAGCCAAGAAATAGAGTATGCATCATTCCTTAGCTCTTCAAGGGCATTCATTTGCATCAACCGGTTGCTCTTTAGTTCTTCCATGTCGAAGTTGCACCTCTTTAAAGCCCAATACGCCTTATGCTCTAGCTCGACCGGTAAATGGCATTGCTTTCCATAAACTAACCTATATGGTGTAGTACCAATAGGTGTTTTGAAAGCTGTACGAAAAGCCCATAACGCATCATCTAGCTTATCCGACCATTGCTTGCGGTTGCTTCCCACCGATTTCTCTAAAATTCGCTTCAAGGCTCGATTTGTCACTTCGGTTTGTCCACTAGTGTGTGGATGGTATGATGTGGAGAACTTATGGGTAACCCCATATTTCTTTAGCACCTTTTCCAATTGATCATTGGCAAAATGTGTGCCTCGGTCACTGATTAAGGCCTTCGGAACGCCAAAGCGTGAAAATAGCTTCTTCAAGAATCGCACCATACCCGTCCGTCATTTGTTGGTAACGCTTGTGCCTCCGCCCATTTTGATACATAATCGACCGCTACTAGTATGTATTTGTTCCCTTTGGACATGGGAAAAGGTCCCATGAAGTCAATTCCCCACACATCAAACACCTCGCACACTTGGATACTATGTTGTGGCATTTCATTTCGAGATGAAATATGTTGGAACAAAGTTCTTTCAGGATCGTATGATTCTAAGCAAAATATTAATAATAACGTAAATAAGAACACAAGTATTGCGATGAAGATGTCAAATGATTAATGCAAAAATACCCCAGAAGAGCTCGATTAAGAACTTCAATCTGTAGAGGTAAAACTAGGGTTACAAGAATCAACGTGAACGACTAATCTCTTATATACGCATACATGCATGCATATATTTATAATAAAACCCTAACAACTTATCTAGATAAAGGAAACTATTCTAGATAACTACGGATGGATAAGCCCAATCCGATTACAAAACAAATAATCCAAGACGCAACACTTAAAATATTCAACAATCTCCCCCTTTGCGTCTTTGGAGCAGAATCTCTATTCTCTTTTCACACCAGTGGTCTTCTTCACCGTTTCAAATATCCTCAGTATAATGGCCAAAACATGTTGTCTAAATGTTATATACCACCGAAGCATATCTGTAAAAATTTTCTTATCTGATGCTGAGTTCTGCTTGCATCGATGAATGATGTTGATAATATGCTCCAAACAATCTGTTGAAAACAGATGCTTGTCTACCAACGCAAACAGAAACTTAAGCTTGTCACCCTTAGTAAACATGACAGTCAAGTTAGTTGAATCAATCTGCCCCAACTTCATTTTATTTACATCATCGGGCATAGATGTTGGCTTGACTATCGGCTTCTTATTCATCACCCTTGCTATCTCCTGATCCATTGTGGCAAGCTCATGGATATAAGAGGCCAACATCCTTTTAAGATGTTTCAAAATCGGCTCATACTCTCGTTGATTTGAGAGCAGAATGTTGTATAGCAAGATCCAATCATGAGGATTAAGATTGGGAAGATCTGCCAGAGATATGAAATATTCCGTGTTTGCAGTACCACGGTTAATCTTGAAATGAACATTCATAAATCTCCCAGCAAGTGATGAGTTCAGTACCTTGACTCTTGTAATCTTCTGTGCACTCCAAGTCAAGTATTGCGGTTGACCGTTCTTCAAATAAGAATCAACTAGCTCCCTGTCAACCTTCAAGTTTGGAAAAGGAACCTCAACAGTGACCTCAAAGCAATGATAAGTGAATGCTCTTTTGGTGATTGGCATGTCAAACTGCGAGTCCTTTGAGTTTTCACATTCAAAAGAAGCAATCGGTTCCAACCAATACATGGAAGGGAACTCAATCGCTTGAGTAATAAGAGTGTCTCTGCCCCACTCGGGAAACAGAGTCTTCTTGCACTGTAAAATATCCTCTGCCTCTTTAGTCTTTTTCTCCTTCTCTTCAGCCTCTCTTGCCACCTTCATAGTCTCATCAAGCTCTCTGTCTCTTTTCTTTCGCTTGAGAGCTTCGACAATCGTCTCTTCAGGATCAGAGTCACTGTCGTCTATAATTTGCTTTCCAGAAACCGAAGCTACATTAACCTTCGATTCTGTTTTGACTTTGCTCTCCTTTCCCCCTTGTGTCGGAAGAAAGACTTTCTCCGAGACACCCTTCATTTCACTAAGTAGAGAAATGGCAGGAAGAAGCTTAGTTTGGAGATGCTTCCGAATAGTTAAAGTCAGAATTGAATCATGGGCTTCGAGAAGAGCAGTCAACATATTCTTCACATCACCAACACAACTTTGAAAAACAGCCCTTTGAGTTTTGAGCAGAGAGATCTCCTTTTCATTCTGGGCTAGTTGGACTTTTTGTAGATCAATTGTTGCCTGGTGTTTTATCAAGTCTTCCTTCAAGGTGCTTTCTGCAGTTAAAGTAGCAAAACGAGAATCCAAGGATTGGAGAAAAGATGTGGATTCTGTTTTGAGATCAGCACGAAGGGCATCAAACTTAGTAGTCTCTTCTTGAAGAGTTTGAGAGAAGGGGTCAACAGAAGCTTGGTACTTTGTTGCATTAGTATCAGCATGAGCTTTGAGTGAGTCAAGGAAAATCTGAGTTGTATGAACAACCTCAGTAACCTTCTCTGTGGCCTCGGAACATGAAGCTGTGGACTTGTTTACTGCAGCAGTGGATTGGTCAATAGCTTCGGTATATTGTTGAACAACTGTTTCCACAAAAGCTTTCATGACAACCCCACTATAAGCTTTGTTGTCTGCAAGCAGGCGGTCAAGCTTTTCATTGATTTCTTGAAGTTGTTGAGTGTTGGCAGGAGCATTAGCATCTGTATCAGTTGGAATCCGGTAAGGACTAAAGTATAATGAATCATACTCTTCGTCATCACCTCCCAAGGTGGCACCAGAGTTAGAAGATGGGGTGGGAGATGGTGGTTTAGAAACAGGTGGATCAACCACAGAAGTAGCCCCTATATCAGATACATTGACTTCAACTGGGATTTGGGGAATGGTAGTGGTGATGGATTCTGTGGCAAGAGAAGTTGTGATAGGTGTAGTGGAGACAGGAACAGAGGTATAGATAGTTGAAGTTGGTATAGAGGAAGTTTTAACCGGAAGGGTTGGTATATCTGTGGGAACAGAAAATGGAACTTTCTGTTGTGGTGATTGAGTTGGGGTGGAAAGTTTTGTGGGTTGAGGAGATGGAACATGAGTATCTTTAGGAGATGAGGGTGGGGTTGGAGATCTCGGTGGTGTAGGCTCTCTGGTAAACACTGTAGGATTCTCAGTTTCTACTGCTTGATCTTCAACAGTGTCAGGTTTAGGAGACACATTTCTCTTAGGCCTTTTAGCCATCTTTTTAATCTTCTTCTGTTTTGTTTGAGAAGAAGCTTCCTCACCAGCCTTTCGCTTAGAAACTTTCTCCTTTTTCTCCTTTGCCTCCTTTTTCTCCTTTACTTCTTCTTTCTCTGTTTTAACCACCTGCTTTCCTCTGGGTGCAGGTTGTTCCAACGCATCTAGGGCAGCTTGTTGTTCTGCAGACAAGACCCTTGGACCAACTGGAGTCAATTTTCGATAATCGTCCATCACCGTGCTTTGTGTTGTGACACACCTGTACATCGATTCAGGAATTGATCCATAATGAAGAAAATTATGTGGATCAGAGAGAATAATCTTCGTGGTGTGATAAGTAGCGATAGAAGCAAGAAGAGCGTCTGTCATAACCGGAATCTCCAAAGTATCCATAGCTTTCCTTGTAATCACAGTCCAGAATCGACCACATGAGATTTCAGAATGACGGGTTGTGGTGAGAAAGCCTTTGCTAGTGGTATCAGAATCGACCACTTGGGACCAAATTATTGTGCCATAATCCAGATTTATCCTGTTATATAGACCATAAAGCATGGTGAGAAAGCCTTTGCTAGTGGTATCAGAACCACCACTTCTTTCCGCTAAACCCTTGATGAGCAAGGTCAGCAACCCATTCCACTGCGATGGTAAGCATGACTTCTTGACCTTTGCCAGCGTTGTAAGAACGTCGGTGTACCCCATTTCGTACAGCATTGTGAAAATTTGGGTTATAGTGATGAAGTCTGGAGAGATGATGGGGGAATCAACTACAAGCCCTAAAAGGGAACAAAACTTCGTCTTTGAAATTGAGGATTGCTTATCGTGAATACTGAAGTAGATGAAATCCTTGTTCTTGTCATACGTCGCTGATGAGTACACTTGAGAAAGTAGCGACATCGGAACTGCTTCAACTAGGGTTAGGACCATTACCAGTGGGGAATACTTCAAACACTCCACCACATGCAACATGTATGAGTCATATGCAAATGGACGCAGTTCGATTATCAGATTTTGGTTGGGTCGTATTGTAAGCGAGGAGGATGTAGCAGTTTGATCATACACGGAGGATGAGGTCGCCATTGTTGAACAAAGAAGAAGATGAACAGTTTAATATTTGTGTGAGAGAGATAATCTGTGACTTGGTAAATGACAAAGAAAACGAACACCCCTATTTATACGGTTGCCTGGAGAGAGAAACCGTGATGATGAGGTTACTAAAATGTCGCCTGAAAAAGCGCGATTTGACAGGGTGGTTAATCCCAGGAAAACGTAAGCACGCGTGGGTTTGAAACGGATCAAATTCACGCGCCTAAATCTTATCTTCAAACCATTTGAAATTCCATGTTACTCCGTGTTTGGTTACAACGGATAACCAAAACTTATACCAATCAATAATTAGAATGTTGGAAAATATTAATTTTCGTGCAGAAGAGTGTGAAAGATAAAGAAATAAAACAAATATGTATGGGGTGTGAGTGCTGTCCTTTTAGAGAACAGAAAGCAGAGGATTCCGGGCAAGAATCACTTCCTTCAAAGTCAAGAGAGACTTGAAGTGCTTGTGCGGTTTCCCAAAAATACGATCAACTGTTTGTCAATAAACAATGAAAGGCTTCTTTTAATCATATGCATTGGGTGGCTTTCCTCCAACCAAACATCGAGTTTTAACATAAAACCGATCGTTGGTAAAGGTACCTGTGAGACCGATGTGATCTATTAAACAGGTAGGTGGGGTATATAATGTTTATGACTTATAGGAAGCAGAAATCAAAAAATAAATAAATTGGATCTCTTTGGGAAGAAATGTCTTAGCTGTAGACGATTTCGTAAAAGATCACGCAAAATAAAAAAGATTTCCTCAGGTAACCAGTTAAAGCTTGACTATTTCACTCATCGTCAATTCATTATTGCTGTTAAATTTTGGGTTTCACTTAGAACGTGGTAATCGTATCTAAGATCATTAACACAGATTTTGTGTAACCATAAACCTCAGTGGTAAAGACCGAGAGTCTCAAGGGTTACATTAGTGAACCGAAGGTAGATGGAGAATATAAGTAGATGGTTAAGGAACCGAATGTACCTTCTGCTAGATAAGCGTGACAGAGCAGAGAAACTCTTAACTCTAATGAGAAGAGTAAGGTAGCTCTAGACCGAGTGAGTTAAAATAGCCTGATTTAGAAGAAACGATGGGTATCAATCGAATCATTAAGGCTTACTCGAGATCATAGAGGCTTTAAGACAACATACAGCAACATGCTTCTAGGGACACTTAACTAGTTTGAATAAAAGTTAAATCATACCTGCTTTGAGAATTTTCAACGGTTATTCTTGTGTCGTACCTATTAATAACAAAAAGAAAAAAAAATATTTTTGGAATTTTGGATATTTTCTGAAAAAAAAATAAAACAGAAAGATAAAATATTTTGGGATTTTTTAATATTTTCTAAAAAATAAAACAGAAAGATAAAATATTTTTGGATTTTTGGATATTTAAAAAATAAAAAAATAAAAATAAAATAAAAATAAAAATAAAATAAAAATAAAAATAAAATAAAAATAAAAATAAAGATTAAAAAACAGAGATTTCAGACGATTAGTGAGAGCAGACATAGCGAAGCCGAGATTCACGGAGATGAGATATACAAAGCGTTCTGTTTAATTCGAAAAGACTAGAGCAGAGATAGACCGAGCGCTTTGTCTATCTCTGTCGTCCTTATTTTAAGGAGAAAATTGAAGATTCGGTACCGACTCTCCTTCCATCATACCCAAGCCTTGTAAGATTTTATTGAAGGTTGTTTCTGGTAAGGCTTTAGTAAAAATGTCGGCCAGTTGATCAGCAGAACGAACAAAATGTACTTCAACGCTCCCATCTTCTACATGATCCTTGATGAAATGGTACCTTAGTGCTATGTGTTTAGTTTTCGAATGTTGCACTGGATTATGACAAATCCTGATTGCACTTTCAGAGTCACAGTAGAGAGGGATCTTTTTCATACTCAGTCCATAATCTCTCAACTGACTTTGAATCCAAACAACCTAAGAGGTACAAGATGCGGCAGCGATGTATTCTGCTTCTGCTGTGGACAAGGAAACACAGGTTTGCTTCTTTGATTGCCAACTGACAAGTTTTCCGTCAAGGAATTGACATCCTCCGGTAGTGCTTTTTCTGTCCAATCCACATCCTCCAAGATCAGCATCTGAAAAGGCTTGTATGAAGAATCCAGATCTTGCTGGATACCGGAGACCGAGAGTTGATGTCTTCTTCAGATATCGTAAAAATATTCTTTACAGCAGTCATGTGGGGTTCTCTTGGATTAGCTTGAAACCTGGCAGAATAACAGACAGAGAACATGATATCTGGTCTACTAACTGTTAGATACATAAGAGATCCTATCATTTGTCGATAAAGAGTTATGTCTACAGCCGGTTTCTCCAGAGATGGGGTCAGCTTGGTACCGAATGCCACTGGAACCTTTACTTTTGAATCACCCTTCATTCCAAACTTAGTCAGCAGATTTTTAGTGTATGCTTCCTGGTTTATAAAGATGCCCTCTGGTCCTTGTCTAATATTCAAACCAAGGAAAAAGTTAATCGGACCCATTGTGCTCATTTCAAATTTAGTCTCCATCAACTTTCGGAATTCAGCAGTTAAGCTAGGATTCGTAGAGCCGAAGATGATATCATCAACATAAATTTGAACAATCATTAGATGTTCGCCTTCCTTCTTTCGAAAAAAGGTTGGGTCAACCGAACCTTGTTTAAACTTTGACATTTTTAGAAAACGAGTAAGAGTTTCATACCAGGCTCTTAGTGCTTGCTTTAGCCCATAGACATCTTTATCCAGTATGTAGCAATGATCCGGGTACCTTTCATTCACAAAACCGGGTGGTTGCTCAACATAGATAGTTTCTTCCGATTCTCCATTCAAGAATGCACATTTGACATCCATTTGGAAAACTTCGAAGTTCTTGTGAGCAGCATATGCTAGGAAAATTCGAACAGACTCTAATTGTGCCACAGGAGCAAACGTTTCTTCATAATCAATCCCTTCTTCTTGATAGTAGCCTTTTACAACCAACTGAGCCTTGTTACGAATGACATTTCCTTCTTTATCTAGCTTATTTCTAAATACCCATTTCAATCCAACAACAGAGGCATCTTTTGGTGTGGGAATCAATCTCCAAACTCTGTTTCTTTCAAATTCATTGAGCTCATCCTGCATTGATTGAACCCAATCAGAATGATCGAGTGCAACATTTACTGTTTTCGGCTCTATTTTGGAGATAAAAGAGTTAAACATACAAAATTCCACTTTGGAGAATAATGTTGTTTGTTTTGCCTTTAGTTGAGATCTAGTAAGAACACTTTCAGACGATTCACCAATTATTTGCTCTTTGGGATGGTTTTTTGTCCATTTTACAAGCGGAGGATAGCTTGGATCATATTCTGGATTTAATTCTGCTTCAACTTCAATTTCAACATCTAACTTATCTGCTTCACCTTCGTCAGTTGAACAATTACTTGTTGTTACCTTCTCCCCCTCGACTGGCGAAGTGTAGCCTATGTTTTCAACAGAATCAGCAGTAGGAGTCTACCCCTCGATTGGAGTTACGCTTGTTAATTTTGGTTCTGTTGTTTGAGTATCAGATGTGGCGGAATGGTAATTCTCCCCCTCGACAGAAACTCCAGATGGTTGGAAAGTGTTATCGTCCTCCCCCTGGAACGTTGAATCGGAGTTTGAAGTACTAGGTGATGGTTTAGGAGTAGGAGTTTCGGTTTCCAATGATTTGGCAGCTTCGTCTATAACTTTCTTTAGATTATCTACCATGTTGTCTGCTGTTGTTACTTCCGAATGGATTGCCTTTTCCGGTTCATCGAACAACCGAATGTATTCATCAAACAGATTTGATATTGGAACCGAGACCTGTCCAGATGTGGGAAAGATGTCTCCAGAGGCATCTTCTGTCCGTTGAACCTTCTTTATGTAATTATCGTCAAAAGGTGACATAGTAAGTCTCTTCTATTCTTTTGGAACACTTATTCAATACTCGATATGCTTTTGATGACAGAGAATAACCCAGAAATATCCCCTCATCGGCTTTAACGTCAAATTTATTTCGGTTTTCTTTAGAGTTAAGGATAATGCACCTGGAACCGAATATGTGGAAAAACTTGACGTTTGGTTTCCGTTTGTTTAAAATCTCATAAGGAGTTAATGAGAATCACTTGTTGAGGAGGGACCGATTCTGAGTATAGCAGGCCACAACAATGGCATCAGCCCAGAAGTATAGAGGTAGAGAAGCATAACTGAGCATGGTCCTGGCTGCTTCACACAACGATTGGTTTCGTCTTTCAACGATTTCGTTTTGCTGTGGAGTATAAGGAGCCGAAAAGTTGTGTATGATCCCCTTATCGACCAAAAAGTCTTCGAAATCCTTGTTTTTGAATTCCAGCCCATTGTCACTTCTGATGTTTCTCACCGTCTTCTTTAGTTGAACTTCCACTTGCTTGATGAACATCTTCAGCTTGGGAGTTGCATCTGATTTTTGTCTAAGAAAGAAAACTCACTTGAAACGTGAAAAATCATCTACAATTACCAGAATATACTTACTTCCTCCGATGATCTCTATAGCAAATGGTCCACACAAATCGATATGTAACAATTCAAGTGCTTCCACGATCTTGGTATTAATGCGTGTTGGGTGGCTTTTTCTGCTTTGCTTTCCCATTTCACATGTTGCACACAAATGCTCCTTTTCTAACTTTAGAAGAGGAAGACCTCGAACATGATCACCAATTACCAGTTTGTTGATATCTTTGAAGTTCAGGTGAGATAGACGTCGATGCCAAAGCCAACTTTCATCAGTGTTTGCCTTTGATAGCAGACAGATAGCTGGTGTCCCTCGAATCGAATTAAGATTCAAAGGATACATTTCTCCTTTTCTTGCTGATTTTAGCAGAACTTTCTTAGTTTGTTTTTCGATAATCTCAGATCCTGTATCATCGAATGATACCTTCAAGCCTGTGCCCACAACTAATTGCGAGACACTTATGAGATTGTGCTGCAATCCTTCCACATAAGCCACCTTTCTGATGGAAAAGTCTCCATTAGTTATCATTTCGTATCCTTTGATTGTTCCATAGGATTTGTTTCCAAATTTCACCGAACCGCCATCCTTTAGAGATCGAAACTCCCTTAATTCCTCCTTTCTTCCTATCATGAGATGCGAGTAGCCACTATCTATATACCATTCGTCGTCAAATTGCTCGTCACTGATTACCTGCAATTTCAAGCAGATTTAGGAACCCAAAGTTTCTTGGGTCCTGGTGAGTTTTTCACAGAGAAAGGAATTACAATAGAAGCATCAACAAAATAAGTTCTTTTGACGAGAGTTGTTTGATCTTTTCTTTTGATAGTAAATACCTTGATTTTTGTTTTATATTCTTTAAGGTTTGAGGTATCTTTATTAGTTAGTTTAGTGTTTTTCATTTGATTCTTAGGGTTAGGGGAGGATCGCTTATGTTTATATTGGAACGTGGAGGATCCATATCTAGTATTGGGACCGAACTTGGTGTCAGAACTGAATCTGGTGTAAGGATTGAACTTGGGTTGATGACGAAAACCTGGTTTAGGACCGAACCTCGGTTGAGAACCGAATCTTGGTTTAGAACCGACACTCGGTTGAGAACCGACACTCGGTTGACAACCGAATCTTGGTTTAGAACCGACACTCGGTTGAGAACCGAATCTTGGTTTAGAATCGACACTCGGCTTTTGGTTTTGGTATTTGGAATAATAGGAGTTAGAATCAAAATCTTCCTTTAACTTTTTTTTCCCTTTATCCTTGGATTCTTTCCTAGGAGATTCAGAGTTAGGATTTTGAGAATTCCAATGCCTTTTCCGTTCATTTAGATTCGAGGCATATCGCTGATTTCTGAGTCTTTTCTGTTCAGCTAGCTCCTTCTGAGATTTGTGAACATTGAAACTTGACTCTAATTTCTCCTTCATTCTCTTGTCTTCCACTCTGGTTTCGGTGCGTTCCTTAGTTTGAACTGCCGATGCTTCCTGTCTCTTGAGTGGACCTTTCGGTTCTTTTCTTTCGATTGGAGCGTCAGGTTGCATTGATGGTTCTTCAGGAATATCTTTCGTTCCGCTTGTGCTGGGAATATCGAAACTTGAAGGTTTATTGATGGGTTCTGGTATGTATCGCCCTTTGACTCTCCATGTGGTTCTCTCAGACAGACCCACAGTCTCATCTGCATTGTCAATGGGAGCAGACCAGAAATAGTCTTCGCATCCTTCAACATTATCCTCTTCAACTATCGTCCTTAATTCAGTTGTTTGTCTGTGAATGACTCCAGTCACAGCATAAACTTGGTTTGGTACGGTCTGTATCTTCTAATAAACCACAGCCTTTTCTTAGAGTTTCGGTTTCTGTTCCTTTGACAGTCGAGCAAACTCAACTGAGTTTTCTGAAATAATAGGTTTTTCACTCTTGGCTTCATCTTTCACAAACTCAGAACAATCAACAATATCCTCTACTGAGATTTCACTCATCTCACTCTCTGTTTCAAATTCAGAAGTATTATCTATTATAATTTTATTTTCCTTGACGATTTTGGCATTTGATTCATCGAATGTTTGTATAGTTTCGGTTTTAATATCCATCCTATCATTTTCATCTAAGATATCTCTTAACATACTTTTATGTTCCTTAGAATCGATGAAAGTTTCTATCTTATCTAAACCTAGCCTATATGACATGGATTTTTCTTCAGAGGAAACTTCTGATTCACATTCTGCTATAACATCATCTTGCTTAAATTCAAGAAAGGGCAAAATCATTTTATGTATTTTCTTTCCAATTTCACAATTAAGATGTAATTGAGCAATATTAGTATAAAGACGCTTAGCAATTAAACAGAAAACATTTCTTTGTTTTAATAATTTTAAATTGTCTCTTTGCCAATAAATACTCTCATCCTTAGCCCTAACTAACTCTGCTTCCTTCTGCTCAATCCAGATCCTTCTCTCCTTACTTTTTGAAGACACCCTGCCGAGTTGGTCAGTTAGGTTAGAGTTTGCTAAGCGGGTTTGCATGAGGCTGCTACTAAGGTTGTTAAATTTAAAGTTTAGTTCATTTAATTCTTCTAGATATTCAGTTTTGGAAATTTTAAGAGATTCAAGGAGAGAATGTACCTTCTTGATCAATCGATCGCAGTCGTTGATCTTCTCACTCACTGGCTTGGCTGCAAAACACTTGTTCTCAGTCATGTTCGGTTCTGTGTCTGCACTTTCGGTTGATGGTCCAGCAGTGACTATCAGACATTTTCCACCAGAACCTCCAGCCTTTCCGTGCGTGGGTCTTCTAACCTCTTCGTCTTCAGAATCGGTTGACCAGACTTCTACCCCGCCAAACTCGTCTTCCTCTGCATCTTCTTGTACAATTAGAGCATTCATGGAGCTGTTGGAAGCCTTCTTCTTTTTGACTTCTTCAAGTTTTCGCATATAATACGCTTCATCGTCTTCACCCTCTTTCTTCTCATCCATCTTTCTTAACATGCAATCTTTGGCAAAGTGGTTCTTGCCGTGACAGTAATTGAAGTCGTATACAGAGTCTCCCGCAAGGTTGTTTTCTTCCACCTTTTGGGATGAGCCTTTCGGTTCTTCTTTTACCTTCTCAGAACTGTAACTTCCTTGCCAATTTCGGTTCTTAATGGTAGGAAATTTTCTTCTAGCAAATTTCTTTGGATTTGTTATCATCAGAGCATACTCCTCACTTGTGAGATCACATTCTGACATGTCTGACTCTTCTTCTTCTTCAACATTACTTTTTCCTTTAGAGACAAGAGCCAGTGATCCCATGCCAGAGACCACTTTCGCCTCCTTAGTTACAACACTTTCATGTGACTTCAGTATGCCAACTAGTTTCGCTAGAGAGTAGGATTTGAACTGTTCATGCGCCTTCACAGTGGAAACCACAGCCATCCATTCTGGTCTGAGCCCGTTCATGAATGTAACTTTCTGTTCGATCACCTTCCTTTCAATTCCATGCTTGATCATCTTACTTAAAAAATGATTGAACCGATCAAAGGTCTGAATGAGCTTCTCTTCAGGTTTCTGTTCAAATGCTCCGAATTCTGAAAGCAACAGAGTTTGAATGGAATGTTCCAGATCCTCATCAGTTGAGTAGAGTTCCTTCAACCTATCCCAGATTTCCTTAGCAGTTTGCAAGAGCCTACAAGCCGAAAGGTGTCAGATTGTAGGGCGAATCTTATCATTCGCATGGCTTTGACATTACACAGAATCTTGTCCTTCTCATCTTGCGGCATCTTTTGAACATCTGTTACCAACTTGTTGTAATCTTTCTGTGTCTTGACGATGGTGTTTGTTTCTGAGTGCACGAACGGTCCAAGAACAATAGCTTCCCAGATGAGATAGCCATTATCCTCGGATCCAACCACGTAATCTTCAAAGTGATGAGCCCATACTTCGTAGTCTTGAGTGTAGAGTATGGGTACTCTGGTTGTAAAACCGATGTTGTTTGAGATGTTAATAGGGTTTGAATGCGTATCTTCATGAGACATGGTGAGCTACTAGAATCTTACCTGTAAACTTAAGATTAGGGTTTTATCAAAAGCGAAGTAATTGTCGTTAAGAAGACGACAGCTTCGATAAAAGCGGAAACCCTAACTATTTGTGAATACAGAAGAGAAGTGTATCGACGAACACAATCTCCTGCTCTGATACCAATTGTTGGAACAAAGTTCTTTCAGGATCGTATGATTCTAAGCAAAATATTAATAAGAATATAAATAAGAACACAAGTATTGCGATGAAGATGTCGAATGATTAATGCAAAAATACCCCAGAAGAGCTTGATTAAGAACTTCAATCTGTAGAGGTAAAACTAGGGTTACAAGAATCAACGTGAACGATTAATCTCTTATATACGCATACATGCATGCATATATTTATAATAAAACCCTAACAACTTATCTACATAAAGGAAACTATTGTAGATAACTACGGATGGATAAGCCCAATCCGATTACAAAACAAATAATCCAAGACGCAACACTTAAAATATTCAACAAAATGTTTCCCACTCTTTGACAAGTATCACATTCTTTGAAAAATTGGGCTGCATCTTTAAAGATTGTAGCCCAATAAAACCCAATGTCAAAGATCTTCTTTGCAGTGTAGTGTGCTCCATGATGTCCTCCCGTGGGCCCGCTATGGCAATACTCTAGTATTCTTCGGCTTTCCTTCCCGAACACACATCTTTGTATGATACCATCCGCACAGCTTTGGAAGAGGTATGGGTCGTCCCAAAAGTAATATTTTATTTCAGCAAAGAATTTCTTCTTTTGTTGACTGCTATAGTCCTTCGGGATGTATTTTGTAGCTAAATAATTAGCTATGTCTGCGAACCATGGCTCTTCTCCCACTGACACCATAATGTATTCGTCCGGAAAGTCATCTCCATCTTTGTCTTCTTGCAATTGCGGGTTCTCTAACCTTGACAAGTGATCAGTTGTTACGTTCTCCATTCCCTTCTTGTCTCGTATCTCTATGTCGAATTCTTGAAGAAGTAGCACCCATCGTATCAGTCTTGGCTTAGCATCCTGTTTGGAAAACAAATACTTGATAGCCGAGTGGTCAGTAAAAATAGTAGTTTTAGATAAAACCAAGTAAGGGCGAAATTTGTCAAAATCATATACCACAGCTAACAACTCTTTTTCAGTGGTGGTGTAATTTTATTGGGCTAGCTTTAAAGTCTTGCTAGCATAATATATGGGTTGAAAGTGCTTATCAACCCTTTGACCAAGGACAGCTCCTAATGCATAGTCACTAGCATCACACATAATCTCAAAGGGTAAGTTCCAATTTGGTGCAATAATGATCGGGGCATTAGTTAATTTTTCCTTTAAAAATTCAAATGCCTCTAAGCACTCTTTAGTAAAATTAAATGGTGCATCTTTGAGTAATAATTATGTTAGAGGCCTAGTTATTTTGAAAAAATCTTTTATGAAACGCCGGTAAAAACCTGCGTGTCCTAGAAAACTCCTAATGCCCGTCACATTAGTTGGTGGGGGTAATTTGGCGATGGTGTCAATCTTTGCCCTATCCACTTCAATTCCCTTTTTGGAAACTTTGTGGCCCAAAACTATACCCTCCTTGACCATGAAGTGACATTTTTCCCAATTGAGGACCAAGTCGGTTTTCTCACACCTAGCAAGCATTGAGTCAAGATTTATGAGACAGTCATGGAAAGAAGATCCGAAAACGGAAAAGTCATCCATAAAAACTTCCATGAATTTTTCCACCATATCGTGGAATATAGCTGTCATACACCTTTGAAAAGTCGCAGGTGCATTGCATAGCCCAAAAGGCACGTGTCTATAGGCAAAAGTCCCACTTGGGCGTGTGAATGTGGTCTTTTCTTGGTCCATTGGGTCTATGGGTATTTGAAAATAACCCGAAAATCCATCTAGAAAGCAATAATAGCTATGGCCCGATAGTCTTTCCAACATTTGATCAATAAAAGGTAGGGGGAAATGGTCGTTACGAGTGGCATCGTTTAGCTTTCGATAATCGATGCACACTCTCCAACCGGTTACCATTCGTGTCGGGATTAGCTCATTCTTTTCATTGGTTATGACCGTCATCCCTCCTTTCTTGGGCACCACTTGGACCGGACTCACCCATGGGCTATCGAAAATGGAGTAAATGATTCCTGCATCTAAGAGTTTGACCACTTCCTTCTTGACTACTTCTTGCATGTTCGGGTTCAACCTTCTTTGGTGTTGTACCATCGGCTTTGCTCCTTCTTCTAGATTGATCTTGTGAGAGCAATAGGATGGGATTATTCCTTTGATTCCGGTGATGCTCCATGCTATGGATCGTTTCCGCTTCTTCAACACTTGCACGAGCTCCTCCTTTTCAGACTTGGCCAGATCAGAGGCTATGATTACTGGCTTTTGATTGCCTTCTTCCAGAAAAGCATACTCCAAATGGCCTGGTAATGTTTTGAGCTCTGTTCGTTGGTTCTAAGTGACGGACTCGCCGAGTGCAGGTAAGGTACTCGGCGAGTTGGTGGCTGCTTTAACGAATTCTGGCTTTTCTTCAGATGTACTCGGCGAGTAGATCGGTCCTACTCGGCGAGTAGGACTGTCAGATTACTTCATTAGCTCTTCATACTCTGCTTCTTCCAACAGTCTTTCAATTTCTATTAAATCTTTTTCTGGATCAAATGCTTCATCTAAAGCTCTAAACTTGCTGGAGTCTTTAGGTATGTCTTCCTCCAATAGTTCGTCAAGCATATCTATTGAGAATGTCGTGTCGTCACTGCTCCTAGAATACTTCATAGCTTGGTCCACCCTGAATGTCACTGAATCGTCTCCGACCCGCAAGGTGAGCTTTGAGTCTCTCATGTCTACTATAGCGCTGGCCGTGTTGAGGAAGGGCCTTCCAATGACGATTGGTACTTGTGGATCTGCCTCCATGTCTAGAATGATGAAATCAACAGGAAAGACCAATCTATCCACTTTCACTAGTAAGTCTTCGCATATGCCTCCTGGGAAGGTGACTGTCTTGTTTGCCAAATCTATTGCCATGCGAATTAGCCTTGGCTCCGGGAGGTCCAGCTTCTTAAAGAATGAGTATGGCATAAGGTTCACACTTGCTCCAGAATCAGCTAAGCCAAGTTGCCAAATTGGCAAGGTAAAGTCAAGCTCCCCAGATCACCCTTCTTCTTTGGTAGCTTATTTAGCATCGCAGCGGAGCAGTTTTCATTAACCACTACCTTCTTCATTTCTTCCATCTTTCTTCTATTGGTGAGAAGTTCCTTAAGGAACTTTGCATACTTGGGCATTTGCATGACGACTTCAATGAAAGGTATGTTGATTTGAAGAGTCTTGATGTGGTCTAGAAACTTCTGATACTCCTCTTCCTGCTTCTCTTTCTTGGCTCGGGATGGGTATGGCATTGGAGGCTGGTAAGGCTTTTCAGGAGCTTGCTCACAGGTTTTTGATGGTGTACTCGCCGAGTCCATCGGTCCTACTCGGCGAGTAGGACTGTCAGATTGTAAGTTTTCGTTTTCTGCTGGCTTTTCTGCCTCATCCTTCTGTGAATCCTTGGGTGCTTCTGTCTGAATAGGTGCCAGGGGAGTGATTATCTTTCCACTTCTTGTTGTGACAATGTTTATGTGCGCGCCTCGTGAGTTATTTTCGGTTTTGCTAGCAAGTTCGCCCGGTGACCTTTGGTTAAGTTGTTGAGCAAGTTGCCCAAGCTGTGTTTCTATATTGTGGATAAATGCTTACTGGTTCCTGAGCATGGTTCTTGTTTCTTGAATTGCAGCATCATGATCACTATGCCTTTTTTCTGAAGCAACTACAAATTTAGTGAGCATATCTTCCAAGCTTGGCTTCCTTTCTTGCACCGGCTCCTCCTTTTGGTAGAACCCTCTCCCTTTTTGTCTATACTTCTCCTCCTTGGCTTTTTTGTACTCGTCATAAGGGAGCCACTCTTTCTTTTGTTTGTGCCAATCTTCATCATATCGGTCTCCACTCGAGTAACACGCTTGCGCCTTCTTGTTGCCATTCTCATCCAAATCGCAGTCTCTAGTGAGGTGAGGCCCATTGCAGTTTTCACAACCCACCCGAATAGCAAGGATCGTTTGATCCATTTTATCCATTCTCCTATCCATGGTTTTTAGCATAGCCATGATCGCGGATAAGTCTTCAGTAGCAACATAAGCGGCTCCCCTAGTGACATCATGTCTAGGGTTATGGTATTCTCTAGAGTGTTTAGAGAATTCTTCAATCAATTCTTTAATCACCG
The DNA here is from genome assembly GCF_052625555.1 of Lactuca saligna. Classification (NCBI taxonomy): domain Eukaryota; kingdom Viridiplantae; phylum Streptophyta; class Magnoliopsida; order Asterales; family Asteraceae; genus Lactuca; species Lactuca saligna. Next base: position 77,023,421 of record NC_136418.1, read on the forward strand.
GGGGCGGCTTCTTTGTAAGTGGGCCTTGCAAGTCTAGTAACTGCCTAGTTGTGACATTGACTCCATCATAGAAGATGGAGACTTCTTGCTGGTTGTTTAGATCATGGTGTGGGAAATTTCTTAGCAAGCTCTTGTACGTCTCCCATGCTTCATATAGCGACTCTCCAACTTGTTGTTCAAAGTTTGCAATGGCCTTCTTCAACTTGGCTATCTTAGAAGGTAGGCAAAAGTGATCAATGAATTCTTCCGTCATCTTGGCCCAAGTAGTGACTGGTCCGGAGGGAAGTGACTTGAGCCAGTCTTTGGCAGCACCCTTGAATGTTACCGGAAGCATACGGAGTAGTTGAGTCTCATGGGTTACATTTGGAATATTGAAGTAATCAGCTACATCATTGACTTCATCCAAATGCTTGTAGGCATCTTCATGATCTTTCCCATAAAAAGGTATTTCTTTGAGTGAAGCTAGGATATGACCCTTTAGCTCGAAGGTAGCAGTCGCGAGAATTGCGGGTTGCACAAGTCCCGGGCCATTGTCGTCGCGCATCCTCTTCTTCCATTCTCCCATGGGGATTTCATCAATGTTAGTCATGGTGAAAGCTAACTCTTCATCGGACTCGGTTTCGTGCTCGTATGTAGGCTCCTCTTCTTCCTCGGTCTCGTACCTGATATCTTCTTGAATTGGATCTTCGATTATCAAAGAGGCATTAGATGCTCCTGATTTACTACTCTTCTTTTTCCCAAAAACGGTCTTTAAGTTGGACAAAGACGACTTCTTTGGTGTACTTGAACTCTCCACGTCCTTTCCTTTGTTCCTTTTCAATGCGGATTCGGGATCTTCAAACGGGGGTACCAGTGGTGAGTTTGATCCTCTGGTCATGAAAGTCCTGAAATAAATAGAATAAAAGCGTAAAAAGAACAAAAAAAATGTACTAAAAAATTAAAAATTAACTGCTAAATAAATTGGTACTCGCCGAGTAGGTGCGACTACACTCGGTGAGTATCAGTGAGATTTTGAAAAAATTCTAAACTTAATATTAAAACTAAAACAGATGCTAAAACCTAATTACTAATTAATAAATTGCAATAAATGAACTCTATGCAAGTAAACTCACACAAAGGATCGAAAAAATTAGGAATTAGATTAATTATTTAGAACCGTTCCCCGGCAACGGCGCCAAAAACTTCATGTGTGTAAAATGCACTTGTTTTATCCCTACTTTTTATTAATAAATTTAGCACACAAAGGCAGTGAACTTGTCTTTTAGTGGTATAGATTAGTAAGTAAGGTGTCGAACTCAGGGAACGGAAAATTAAACTAATAACTAATTTTAACTAAAACAATTAATAAAAGTAAAAGGGGTTTCTTCTAATTTTGCAAGACTAGAAACTTAGGCACACTAAATTAACTAAATAACTAAAGCAACAACTAATTCACCAAATTTGATAAAGATGTTTCTATTTAGGTTCAATCAATTCACTCCTATGGTTATTTGTATTTATGATAGATTAATTGTTATTGGTTACCAATTATAATGGTTAGGTTCATGTTCATTACTCCTAACCCTTAGACAATTAACTAATTTAAGCGGTGATCAAGTGTTTAAACTAATTAATTCCCTAGATTAATGATTTGGATTAAATAAGATTTGTAGTGGTCAATTAAGTTACTAATTCAATTAACCTCTTGTTTGATGGTTTCTCAAACAAGCTCACACATTAATCTTCCTATTGTCTTATTAATCTTAGTTTCATAATCATTACTTCTAAGCATACGGTTTAGTGTTCACATAGACATATGAGGTTAACAACTAAGAGATGTTCATGCAGCCTAATTGTCTTCCAATTACCAGAAAATAGTAGTGATTAATGCATAAGGTTCTTTAACGAACTTAATTTAATAGATCACTAATAAACAATCAAACAAAAACTAATAATTAAACCATAGGAGTTCCTTGGTATTCCCCAAACAAAAACAAAAACGAATTTAGTTCATAGTTTCAGTAGAAACAAACATAAAAACAAGTTTTACTAGATCAAACATATTCAATTCCTAAATCTAAGTGGTAGGATTAACCTGGTTGCTTGAATTCTTCAAAAGATTGAAGCTTAGGGTTCCTCAGCGTCTTCTAGGGCTCTTAGTCGCAGCTTAACCTTCAAAAATTGCCAGGAATGTTGCCCCATTGGATAAAGATTCGGTTTTTATAGATATCTCAAAACAGGGTGTACTCGGCGAGTAGCAGGACCAATTCGCCGAGTAGGTGCATAGTTATCCGTCTTGAATCAGGAATCATAGCTATCCTCTGGAACATCCTTGTGTACTCGCCGAGTAGGTGGTCTTTTGTCTCTTATTTTCATTCTTTGGTCTTCAATTGCTTTCCCTTGCTCCCTTTTACTTCCAAGCATGTCTTCTGGACTGAAAAGAAAATTCAAACCATTTTAAGTACCTTTTGTCCACATTGTTCACATAATTAATTAAAAATGATTAAGAATATGTGCTAAATAATTAACTAATTATGCACATATCACCACCCTACAAATCAAGTTATTGGAAATCCTGATGGTGGTGTTCAAACTCATTCTGCCACAAGTATTCAAAACGAATGTCATTTCTCAGCATTCATTTCTATGGTTGAACCCAAATCCATCAAGGAAGCATTAGAACATGTTGATTGGATTACAACCATGCAAGAAGAATTGGCTGAATTTGATAGAAATGAAGTATGGACTCTCGTCCCTCCTCCTCCGAACCACCCTATTATCGGTACAAGATGGGTATTCACAAACAAACTTGAAGATGTTGGAATTATTATTCAAAACAAATCAAGATTGGTTGCTAAAGGATTCACTCAGATCAAAGGTCTTGACTACGATGAAACTTTTGCTCCTGTTGCACGTCTTGAAGCGATCATGGAAAATCCATATCATGTTGAATCGGAGACTGATTTTGCACACTAGCTTCGAAATTAGACTCAGGAACCACCTCGTCCATTGATTCTTGAATCACCGTTTTCGTCTTTTTAGAGATACGCTTCGCCAAATCCTTAGTACTTTGCTTCTTTGATGCAGGAGACACCGGGGAAGGAATTTCGCGAATCACCACACCCTTGCGAGTAACTTGTGGTTTGCGAATCCTCTTTGGTTTCGCTACATGCACGACTTCTCTTTTTGGAGAACGGCGAGGTCGATGAGCCATTTTCTTTAACCTTTTTCAGACTCCAAATTTCAAAGGCATAGTCTCCTTTGCTTGAGTAGTAAAGACTTCAACAATGGGTGTAATAATCCATAGGAATTGGAACTGAAACCGGTTTGACAACTTTCTTTGGAGTAACCTTAGAAAGTTTTTCAACAAGTTTAGGAGTAGCCTTCGAAGGAATAACGTTAACATTCTTCTTCGAAACTTTTCTTTTCTTGGATGGTCCACCAACTACTTTTGGAAAAAGAACCCCATTTTCAATCGAAGGATTGATTGTTTGGAGATACTCCACCAGTACCGGATTTGTAGGCTTGAATCTTCGAAGCATCGCATCAGGGATGTGTGCAACCGATGGGAACTTAGTAAGATCATCCTCCACTGTCTTCAAATGTTGATATACAACAAAATCAACTTTTTGAGCATGCCCTGGAACAAAAATCCCTTTCTTTTCATAAGCAAACTTCATAATTAAACTCTAATAACGAGCACACAAAATCCCATTTACCACATTCGTATTGAGAATGCTCTTTGCAAACTCTTCCCACAGCTGAGTTGCATAATCAACCAGTAAGTAATAATAAATCCTTGCGACCAAAGTATAAATTTCCAACTTCGCCTTGTCCAACCCAACACTTCGATCAGTGTGGCATCGAAGAAAAATCCCAAATAAGAAATTATGGATACATGGTATATATGATTTCTTGAAATCACTTATATTTGTGATAGGTGGTTGATAACCCATCTCGTTGAACATATGCATCATCTATTCATTTGTAACCTCATAGAAAGGTTCGACAGTTGGGATATCCACGATTTGAGAAAACATCTTCTTGGTGAGCTTAAACTTCTTATCATTGGTTAAGTGGAAAGTAACCACTTTGATGGTCTTGTTGAACACTATAGTAGACCCGAAAAAAGAAAACCAAGTCACTGGAACAGAGAAGGAAGCAAACATCACCGTAGAGAGAACGAAGTTGTTTAAGGAAACGATCAACATCTTCAGTTCTTCTGGATACTGAGTAACATCTGTTTGAACACGATAGTTTGTGCTTTGAATCTTTAGTAATGGTTGAGAAACATTGTCATCTGAGGTCTGAGAAGGACCAACAATCTTTTGTGGACCTGCCATTGTTAGGGTTTTGAAAGCTTTTAAGAAAACAGAGCATAAAAGGGAAAGAAAATTTGGAGATATCTTAAGTACGTCAAGTTGGAATAGATAACACCAAAGCCCTTATATATTTAAACCCCAAGTTTCAATTTGAAGCGATTAAGCATTAACATCGTGACACGTAAAGCCTTTAAAATTAGGCCAGTACCCAGAAAAGTAGCCACATCTGAAAAAGTGATCATCACTTTTTCCTTGAAAACAACAAAGCAACCAAACCGTCACATCAATCAGTCTGTTCGCGCACCACAATAGGATAAGAATCGTTAGTAACCCTTTAGCATGGATGCTGGGCTCTTTCGCTTTTGGGTTGAGAAGCGAAGTCATATGCTAGACTTGCAAAATCTTCATCCTGAGTTGGTATTACTCAGAACCTCAAGGATTTCTTGAGTGCAAATGTGTGCCAAGGAATAAGAAAAGAAGAAAGTACAATAAAATTTGGATCTATGATGTCAAATATCCTTTGACATAAATGCAGATAGATCCTGGGCAAAGATCGCTTTGTTGTCCATCAAGAGAGATGGTGAACAACTTGTGTGGTTTCCCGTGAATTAAAATCAAATACTTATATAGAAGTATCAAAGGGATTCTTTTAGAAATGCTTTGCGGGTGGACAAAAAATTTCTTTACATACCACAACTTAACATAAGTGTGAGTAATTGTAAACAAAAGTACTTGTTTGACCAATATAGTCAGTGACAAGTATGTTTTGGAAAAATATTTCAAGCAACGAAGGTTGAAACTCATATTCAAACAGATTTCATATTCCAATAAAAATAAGTATGTACTAGACCTTGTAGGGTAAAAATGTTGTGGGTTTCGAACATTTTATCAAGATCACTCAGAACGAAAGAATATGATTTTTAATATCGAAAGAATGTACAGGAACAAATATTTCGTTAAAATCTTGAACGAAAAGTTCACCGTCAATTCCTTATATATTTTGAAATTGTGGGTTTCACTTTCATCAGGGTCTCATGAATCTAGATCACAAACACAAAATGTTTACATACTTATAACCTAGTTGGTTTTGACCAAAGATGTCTTGGGTATGTGTCTTTGTGTGTAATCGTGAAAGAACATTAGGATGAAAAAGATGTGGTTAAGAAATGAATTGTACCGCTTTTATTCATGGTCCAAGCAAGAAACTCTTAACTCAATATGAGAAGAGTAAGGTAGCTCAATGACTAATGTGAATACAGCCTAATTGAGAAATATTTATCATGATAAGTTATCCATTAAGGCTTCGAAGCACATTGAGTCGTGGAGGCTTGGGTCGACATGCTGTAACATGATTCTAGGGACACCTAAATAGTGTAAAGGATCGAAGTGATACCTTCCCCAAAGCTACAAAGCATGATCCATCAGATGTCTTCGCTACATACTACACAAAGAATATTAACAAAAAATATTGTGATATGCCCGGATGGCGCCAAATGGTGTGATATGTCAGAGAAAAGATGTGTCGAGATTGTCGGTGAATCTTGTAGAAACGACTTCCCTTGATATCATAGTACAAAATGTTGTGATACGTCCGGATGACGCCAAATGTTGTGATATGCAAGTGAATGGATGTGTCGAGATTACCGGTGAATCTTGCAGAAATGAATTCCCTTGATATCATAGTACAAAACATGATAGAGATCGTTAGTCGACGTCCGGGAGGGGATCTCAGGACGAAGCTCCGACGATCTAGTTAGTATGAGATCTAAGAGAGATGGTAAGCGATTACAGAGAAGAGAGAATTATGTCCCCTTCTTCGTGAGGAAGAGGGATCCTTTTTATACCTGTCTCAGAGGCGTGTCTTTCAACTGATTCTGTTGAGGATTCTCTCGTGAGGTGCGATATGGCGGACCCATATTGGAGGGTCCTCTGTTACGTCTTTTACCTCATTCTCCCATTGGCTGGGAAGGAGATATTCCAAATGTTCACGAAGATCGTGGCTATTGTCTGATGAGCGTGTGGGACTATCTGACTGGTCCGACATTTTCCAGGGCATGATTTCCCGGAGAAAGGGTTAGGGCACGACTCTGCACCTTAACCGCCTTATCAGCGCCCCTCGTGTTGGCGAACGCCCAGACTTGGCTTTAGACTGGGTTTTGACCAGGCCAAGCCCTGTGTTAGTTTGACATCTCTTTTGATGTTTCCTGGAGGGATACGTTAACAATTATGTTCAGCATGAATTTCTGCATCAATAGCCCTATCAGGAATACCAAAAATTAAATCCTAATCAAAATCTAAAGAATTCAAACTTTGTGATTCATCATCTAATTCATCTATGATTGGTTTTTATTCAAAGCATTTTCAACTCTTTAAACAAAATAATCATCAAATGTAAGATTAGATGTTTATTCGATTTTCCGAGTTCGCTGATTTAACACCCTATATGCAACCGAATTATGAGAATATCCCAAGAAAATTCTTTCATCAACTTTTGACTGAAATTTCGAAAGCTTATCCTTAAAATTCATAATGAAGCACCTACAACCAAAAACATGAAAAAATTTAACATTAGATTTCCTATTATTAATGATTTCATAAGGGGTTATTATAAAACGAAGATGAATGAAAGATCGATTCTGAATACAACAAGCCGTCGAAACTGCTTCAGCCCAAAGATACCGTGGAAGGTTCGCATATGTGAGCATTGTTCTTGCGTCTTCGCAGGGAGACCTATTCCTTCTTTCAACAACACCATTTTGTTGTGGCGTGTAAGGAGAGGAAAAATTATGTGAAATTCCCTTACCAGTTAAAAACGAATCAAGAGCTTTGTTCTTAAACTCGGTGCCATTGTCACTCTTGATCTTACAATCATTTTTCTTCAGACTTAACTCAATATGTTTGATGAAATCGATCATTACGTGGACAGCTTCTGATTTGAGTCGTAGAAAATATACCAAGGACTAAAGCAGAAAAACATTGACATTAGGGACTAAAACTGACGACAAACCAAAACCGGTGAAGATAACCATGAAGAACACGTGTCCACACGTGGCCATAAAGAATTCAAAAAATTAGTTTTGCCAAAACCTTACAACAAAGATGGTCATATATATATATATATATATATATATATATATATATATATATATATATATATATATATATATATATATATATATATATATATATATATATATATATATATATATATATATATATAGAGAGAGAGAGAGAGAGAGAATTAATTTGTTAGTTAAGAATATGTTTAAAGTTTAAACCCAAAACCCTTCAATCCATAAACTAAAAAACGGATCCTAGAAACCGAACCCGAAAAATAGTAAAATCCACAATTTGTCCTTCACAAATTAACATTGTTTCATAACCAAATTTCTAAAACCAATTTCCAGCCCGGCCCAGTTTCCATCAGTCCATATAAATATCTCGAGAAACACACAGACACGCGCGGTGCTCGAAGAATGGGGGCGGCGGAGGCGAACGGAGCAGAGCAGAACTCGTCTGCTACGGAGACGGAACACGTGGAGGCCTTGCTTGAGGTAAAACCATTTTAATACGTACTTTCATTGTCTATATATTCCTTTACTCCCCTTCTTGCATAGCTCAGTGTGTCATTCGCTCTATGATGCATTTAGAGATATATGCTTGATGGGTTTTGTGATTCGATTAGGGTTTGCAAAGACTATGCATAGTGATGTTACGCTTAGGAGTAAATAAAGAATCTGTATTTAATTCAATTCAGTGCTCAGTTAATTGAACGAATATCACCACATTGTTCAACCATTTTTCGAAAGGATTTCCAACTGATTGCAAGCTTCAGTTATTGAATACGGAATCAATAAGAAAATTGTTTTGCAATAACCTTTTCTTTTTTCTATCCATATTCCATATTCAGTCCAAATGAATTTTACTTTTTGGAGGGAACTCTGCCGATTGATTGTTAATCTTGTTGATCAATCTTACTTATTGGCTGTTATTTGGTTTACAGTTTTTTGTTCGTCTTCTTGATCAATTGGGCTGTAATTCATCAATTTTAGGTCATTTCTGTCTTCTTCTGGTCATTTCACTTCTTTTCAATGGCTAATTCATGGCCTTCTGATTATCATCAAGGGATACAATAAGGTGCTGTTTGTTTTTCTGAGCCAAAATGTCTACGGTAGAAGAGGTGGGCCAAATGTCTGCATTCTGAAATAGAAGACTTTTGTTTTTTAACATCTGCGGTGTTTTAGAATAAATTAAAATATAATTAAACGGATTTAAAATAAAAACTTAAAAGAGTTTTTTTGATAAGTTTATGACTTTATTATATATAATTAACAAATGTAGATCAACTTTTAAGCATTATTGTATAAAAAGTGAAAATAAAATGGTAAGAATTATTGTATATATTTGATAAAAACCAATAAACTTTGGTCATAAAGTTATACCTAAACACTGTAATTAGGGATAAAAGAATTTAAAACATAACATGAATGAAAATAAACTTTGATTTTAAATGAAAATTTTCAAATTTTATATTTTACTTTTTCAATTAAATCAGTTAAAAACTTACCATAAATATTTTTTTCAAAAAAATGAAATGTTGCATTAAGTAATGTTTTATAAAATTTAGCATAAAAAATATAAGACAATATTATAATTTTTTTTAATATCTATATAATCAGCTCCACCAATTAATATTATTATTGTAATTTAATATTTATTTATAAATTTGTCACAAAGGTTATGATTGTGTTATCAAACCTTTTTGCTTTAAGTATTGTAACTTTTTCTTCCAATTTATTTATCATAAATAAAGTTGGAATAAATCTAAGCTTAAAAAAACAAATAAAGTCTATGTGTTTTTTAAGTTAGAAGATGCCTGAAGAGGTTTGAAAACTCTGGTCCATATCTGCACTAAGAAGAGGACGTGTAGACCTTTTTAGGTCTGCAGTCTTCAAAAAAAAGTCTGTGAAGCCTAATGTCTGCTCGTGGTCTGCACGACGCAAACATTGGGGGCCAAAATGATCTGCAGACAAAAAAACAAACAACACCTAAGTGTCCAAAATGTTTGTTCTTCATTGAAGAGGTCAATGTTTATAGCTCTTTTGTGGTACTCTAGGAGAGATGTGAACATCATTAAGATTTTGTGGGTCTTGAATGCATTTGGTCTCATGCCTATGTGCACTTGTGGATCTTCTAAAGCAATTTCTAAGAATCTGCAAAAGAGTAAAGACTCATACAATTTCTAATGAAACTCAAAGACACCCTTAAGATTCTGAGAAGAAAGACATGTTAATGAGTCCTTTACCTTCCTTGATTTCGGTGCATTTAATCTTAATACACAAAGAACAACAAAGGGAGAATAGTTTGCATTTGACACCTATTCACATTTTAGAGAGTATCTAGTTAGGTGCAAGAGGTTTTAAGTATTTTAGAATAAAAAAAGAAAAAGACATATCATGCTTTTAGTGTGATTGGTATATTTTTCAAAGTACAACGTCTTAACAAGAAAATTTTAAAATACAATGCCTTAGTATGAAAGCAGAATGTGTAATAAACCAATAAATAAAAAAGCATTGCTATTTCTTGCGTTTAACCCTTATTGTTATAAGACCCTATGAAGCCTTAATTGATATAATGCTTTTTAGTAATTAGTTTCTATCTTTTATCATTTATACTACCAAATGACACTTGTTTTTTATTAATTAGGCTGCTAGATATAATGATATTGACGATGTTATAAGCTTAGCTGCTGTTGGGGTTTCTCTTGATTCCAAGGATGCAGAAGGGAGGACAGGTAAGAAAACATGCAATTTTTGTTTCTTTAAATTATTTATTATTATTATTTTTGACTTTTAGTAGTTAATTTTTTTTTTAATTTTTTTTTGTAGCACTTCATATGGCTTCAGCAAATGGAAATGTTGATATAGTCAACTATCTTATCAACAATAAAGTGGTAAGGGAGACCATACCTTTCCTATTTTGTAAAATGGAATAAGCATGGTAATGAAATAAATCATTTTTTTTAATTATAGTTAAATAGTTAATGAACTTTTATTTACAATAGAGTAAATTACACGATTGGTCCCTATGGTTTAGGGTAATTTGTGCGTTTGGTTCCTAACTTATTTTTTAACTCGGAAGGTCCCTACTGTTTGTTTTTGTTACACATTTGGTTCTTATCTTACCTAAAAAGACTATTTTGTCCTTGATTTTTTAACTTATTTAAATAAACACACCTTCAACCCACTCCTCTCACCTTACCTTACTTACCCTATCATTTTTTTCCTACTTGTCTTTTTAGATAAGACAGGGACCAAACACGTAACAAAAACAAACAGTAGGGATCTTCCAAGTTAAAAGAATAAGTTAGGGACCAAACATGCAAGTTACCCCAAACCATAGGGACCATTCGGGAATTTAATATATATGTTTCTTTTGTTTAATACAGGAAGTCAATGCTTTTAATGTCGAAAATAACACACCTCTTCATTGGGCATGCCTGAATGGCCACATCGAGGTAAATATCATTTATTTATTATTTATTATTTTATTATTATTTTATAACATTAATCAAGTGAAACGTTTGTCCGACACTTTACCTCTTTTTTTTTAGGTTGTTAACATATTGATTCTAGCTGGAGCAGATGTATCAAGCTTAAACAGGTATATATTAGTTTTGAATTTGATTTTTTTTTTTTTCAATTGTCCTCTTTAGGGAATTCAATTTTGTGTTTGTATTTTTTTTATTTTTATTTTTGTGTATATTTAGACATGAAAGGACTCCTGTGGATGAAGCTGCAATTGGTGGAAAAATGGATGTCATTGATGCCATCAACACAGCAGTTGCACAAATGGAACTCACAAGAGCAAGTGTTTGAAAACGAATGATAGTGTTTAATTTTTGTAGTTTTTTAATTGCATAGTCTCCTTATTGTATACAATAAATTGAATTAAGTTGCATTATTTTTAAGTGCTAGTGTTATATATGAAAAACTCATGTGGGGTTTGGACTTTTCACCATGTTTTGTGAGATGGTGTTATCAAGGGAAAATCTCATAGAAACCCAAAACACAACATATTGTTTCTTAATGTTAAAGAAAAAAGTAAATTACACGAATGATCCCTATGGTTTGAGGTAGTTTATGCATTTGATTTCTAACTTATTTTTTTAATTTGGAAGGTTTTTACTGTTTGTTTTTGCTACGTGTTTGGTCCCCACTGTTTTGTTTTTGTTATGTGCTTACTTTTTGTTTTATCTAAAAAGATTATTACTTAAATAAGAAAAAATAGTAGAGTAGGTAAGGTAAGGTGAGGAGGGTGAGGTTGGAAGTGTATTTATTTAAATAAGTTAAAAAATCAAAGGTAAAAATAGTATTTTTAGATAAGATAGGGATCAAACATATAATAAAACAAATAATAAAGACCTTTTAAATTAAAAATATAAGTTAGGATTAAACAACCAAATTATCCTAAACCATAGGGATCTTTCGTGTAATTTACTCTAAAAAAATCAATTTGTATTTTTGTGTAATTAATATTTGTGACTATTTTATAGCAATGTATTTTTCATCAAAAGCATAGTATAACGATGTTCTTTCATTATGTTATATTTTTCTTAGGTGCATTAATAATATTTACAAATACATGTACATGAATACTAAAATATCTCTACGTTTAAAACAATAGTATTCATTCATCTTGAAACATTCTTCTGTAAATTGTACCTTGTAATTTTGCTCATAATAGGAATGGAAAATGCGATGATATAGGGATCCCTATTTTTTCTTTGGGGTCAAAGGAGCAAAGTTATAACATGCTAGATCCGAAGAAAAGTCAATGCACCAAAAATAAGGACACAATTAATATATTTATTACCTTTTGGAACACATGCGAAACAAAGAACTTACACCTTAGGGACCATGTCAATTAATGGCTGATTCAACGACTCCCAATAAAAATTTCAACATTCCCTGTTTTGAGGAGCATCAGTATGATGCTGGGGGAAGTTTCAGCACAAAAGTGGAAATCCATGTTTAGAGTTTTTTTAGTGTGTATACCTCCATAAGCCTGTTAGGGTCATTTTGTATTAGCCCATATAAGTTCTTTGTATTTTTGTATTTATAATGCATTTAATGAGAAGATATTTTTATGAGTAAATATACTTTTACACGGTATTAGTGGCAGGGTAAGCATAATTTCTTTTTTCGTGCAATATAGAATATGTAAATTGTTCTTCAACAATTTCACTGCAGAAAAACATCGTTCATCGGTTTTAGTTGTGACCACAAGACCAAAGTAAGTTTTAATAACCTATAAACCAAAAGAAAAAACCGATGTTTCCGTGTTTCCACCATTAAACGAGAGAGGCCCGTAATTTCCTTCAAGTTGGCAACTTTGTTATTATGGAGCAAAGAGAGATAATATATATCAAGTTGACCATTAAGATGCACCTATTGTCGAATCATCAAAATCATTTTTGTATATCTCACTTAGTTTCAACAACTTTGATTTTTTAAACCTAGAAATGAATTGCACGAACTCAAAGAAGTCATTGAGTTCTCTAGCAATTCAGTGCTAAATTTACTAAATCAATCCCCAAATTCTTGGATTTGCATATCCAAAACTATATTAAAAAATCACAGCTTCAAAAAATGATGTTGATTAATCATATTAGTCCTACGGTTTCGTGGGGTAACATAATATTCCGACATTATATACTCTTATTATTTTCTCTAATAAAAGATAATACTTCAATTAAAAATCATCGATCAAGAGAGTTATTTGACTCATAATGACCACGAAACGGTAATAAAATTTTCAATAAAAATCTAAAAGTATGAGTCGTAGCATGTATGTAAGGACTTAAATTTTTTGAATAATAAAAACAATTAGTAAGATGGTTATGAAGTTTGTTATTAAATTTAAAAAGACTAGTTTAGCCAAAATGGTAGTTTGGCATATAAAAACTAGTCTTGTATAAATGTTTAACAAGGTTAAAATAACTTTAAGGAAATCTTCAGAAAAATCATAATATTTTAGGAATTTTTTAATAAAGTTCTAAATTATATTTTTTGAACAAAAAAATCATGATTTTTCACTTTTTAAATAAAAAAGCCTAAGAAATCAGCTAATTTATTCACTTTAGCCATTTTGACCGTTTAGCAGGTCATGAGACCAAATTATTAATTTTTCGAAAATAATAGATTTTTGTTTTTGTTTTTGTTTTTTATTTTTTATTTATTTATTTATTTATTTTTTTTTGCAGATTTGTCAAAATGTATATAATGTATAAACATATTTTTATGTATTTATATCTATTTTTATGTATTTGTGTATTTTTTTAAGTTTTTATATGTATATATTTACATATTTTTATGTATTTTAAATATATAAAAATATTTTTTTACTTATTTATACGTATTTTTAACCATTTTATATATTTTTAATGTATTTTTATGTGTTATTTGTTATGTATTATGTATTTATATGTATTTTTACATATTTACGTATTTTTTAAAGTTTTTTATATAGATGTTTATGTATTTTAAAAATATGAACATATTTTTTTTACGTATTTATATATATTTAAGTATTTTACATATTTTTTATGTGTTTTTTTATATATTACGTATTTATATATCTTTTAGAAGTTTTTTATATTGATGTTTATGTATATTCATGTACTTTAAATGTATAAACGTATTGTTTTACATATTTATATGTATTTTTTAAGGGATAATGACTTAAAAGAGTAATGTATTTTTCGATTTGTATACATCTGGTCACTGAGTTTTTTTCGTCCACATTTACCCATTCAACTTGTTAAACTGTACAAATTCAATCCTTATGACCGACCGGTTACTCCAGGTTAGTCGGCAAAAATGACTTAATAGGGTAATATATTTTTCATTTTGTATGCATTTAGTCCTTAATATTTTTATACTTATTTGGTCCTAAACATTTTTTGTTTCAAAATAAATCTTTTTTTTTGTACTCATTCAGTACTTATGAATTATTTCTTTAGATTTTTCTCACGACATCTCATGTGGGACAATCATTGATGAGGTGTTGGGGTTGTTGATGCTTATGTCCAACGCAATCTCGACTGTTTGGTTGTGTAAATCTTGTGGTTTGACTTAGGTCTTGTATTCTGAACATCATAACTTTTCATAGGATATCATATTTCAACGATCATTATATCCACATGTTCATTTTTTCATTAAGATTACTCCCATTAAAATGCAATATATTTTACTTATGATTTTATATAAAAAAACATCCATACATACATTGATAAAAAAGCATATGGACAGGGGCGGATGCACGAATACATAGTAATTGTTGCCGAAATGAAATAAGTGTTGCTGATACATGAAAAATAGGTATAAACGAGAAAAAAATTGAAATTTTTTTCCACTGCAAATAAAAATGATAGGTGTTGCCGGTGCGACACCGGGACCAAGCTAATTCCCCCCTGCGCATGGATATAAAAATCGTAAGTAAAAATATATTACTTTTTAATTAGAGTAATCCAAATGAAACTTGTAGTAAAATAAAATACGAACACATGAATATAAAGATCGTTCACATGAATATAGAGATCATTAAAATACGAGATCGTATGAAGAAGTTATGACGTTCAGAACACATGACCTAAGCATCCAAGTAGTCGAGATCACGATGGATATAAGCATCAAAAGGCCTAAACACCTCATTAATAAATGTTCCACCTAAGATTTATTGAGAAAAACCAACATAAATCATTCATAAGTACTGAATGAGAACAAAAACAAAAACGATTTATTTTGCAATATATATATATATATATATATATATATATATATATATATATATATATATATATATATAGGACTAAATGTGTACAAAATAAAAAATATATTATCCTATCAAGTCTTTTTAACCAGCTAACTTGGAGTAGCCGGTCATAAGGACCAAATGTGTACAGTTTAATAAGTTGAAGGGGTAAATGTGGACGAAAAAAAAACTTAGTGACCAAATGTGCACAAATCGAAAAATACATTACCCTTTTAAGTCATTATCCCATTTTTTAAGGTATTTTACATATTTTTTGTGTGTTTTTTTTTATGTATTATGTATTTAAATGCATTTTTGCGTATTTATATATTTTTTAGTTTTTTTATATAGATGTTTATGTACTTTTATGTATTTTAACTGTTTAATCATATTATTTTTAAATACTTATGTATTTTTTACTTCAATTCTTCTTCACCATTTCATCTAATCCTCACATCTTCTTCGAGTATGTCTAGATGGTTTTACTATATACTCATATATTTTAAGCTTTTCCCATTTGATGTTTAATTTCATGATAAGCTAATGGAAAATGCTTAATATATGTGAGTATGTACAAAAACCATCTAGACATACTCGAAGAAATTGTACGAATTGGATGAAAATGGTGAAGACGACTTGAAGTAAAAAAATACATAAATATGTAAAAAAAAAATACAGTTATACATTTACAATATATAAACATTTGTATAATTTTTATAAAAATATATAAATACATATAAATACATAATAAATAAAAAAACACATCAAAATATATAAAAATATGTAAAATACTTGTATATATATATATATATATATATATATATATATATATATATATATATATAAGACGGTTATATATTTAAAATACATAAACACATATATAAAAAACTTTAAAAATATACGTACATACATAATACATAAAAATACGTTTATACATTTAAAATACATAAAACTCCGTAAACATATACATATAAAAACTTAAAAAAATACAAATATATGTAAAAATAGATATACATACATAAAAAATACGTTTATACATGATATATAAGTTTTGACGAAATCTGTAGAAAAGTCCCATTATTTCGGAAAAGTTTACGATTTGGTCCTATGACCTGCTGAACACGTCAAAAAGTGTACTAGCCGGATTTCCAGGTATATTATTTTATTTAATTATTTTGGAGTTTGTGGAGGAACTCGGCGAGTTGGAGCTGAGACTCGCCGAGTAGGGTCGCGGATGTTCATCCGGGTTCACGCCCGGACTCGACGAGTCCACGCTGGTTAATGAAACCCTAATCCCCCGGGTTTGGA
The DNA here is from genome assembly GCF_052625555.1 of Lactuca saligna. Classification (NCBI taxonomy): domain Eukaryota; kingdom Viridiplantae; phylum Streptophyta; class Magnoliopsida; order Asterales; family Asteraceae; genus Lactuca; species Lactuca saligna. Next base: position 77,039,845 of record NC_136418.1, read on the forward strand.
GCCTATTTAAGGGCACTTATAGCCTCTCATTGCGGCTACCAATCCCTTGAGAGAACCGTAAGTGAGCCAAATCGTTGTGAGGAAGAAGAAGTCACTTTTGATCCTTGTGCCTTTGGTTTAGCAAGAAGGAGGTGAACAAGAGCAAAGGGGAGGTGCGATTCTAGCAGTTCCAGAGTTCCAAGACTTCATTTTGAGGTAATAGTTCGAACCTCCTTCACTTTTGGTGTTGATCATTAGAGTTAGGGTTTTCTAACCCCTTTGGAGAGTGATTATGTGGAGCAAATGGTCCCTCTTCGAGTTTGTGCCTTGAATCTGGACTCAAAGAGGTCCAGAGACCTTAACCCTTGGAGCTTTATGAATCAGTTTTGGGGTTATTGGACTTAGGTTGCCATTTTTGGGACTAAATCTCCTTTTGATGCCTTGTTGTTGTTATACAAGCATCAAGTTTCGAACTTTACGTGACATTCATGCTTGGGAAGGCCAGATCTTTGATTTAGGGAAACAGATCTGACCTCAGGAGGCCAGTAGAGTTTGTGCATGGCATGAACCCGCTGAGTTGTTCCTGAGACTCGGCGAGTAGGGTTAGGGTTTCATGTAAATTGCTCAGTGAGTAGACTTGCCGAGTTGGGGGATGACTCAGTGAGTCAGAAGGGAGTTAGAGGACTGGAGTTCAAGGCGGTACTCGCCGAGTTATTCTTGAGACTCGACGAGTTGAGTGGTGGTAGCCCCGCGATTCATGCCTAGTATGACTTGTCAAGCATAGGGAGGGACTCAGCGTGCCAAGCGGGACAAAGTGGTAGAGAACATGTGTGAACTCGCCGAGTCACCAGGGTGGACTCGGGTAGTAGTGTCAAAGTGTGACCGTTGACTTTTAGGGTTTGGTCAATGGAGTACTTGCATCGAGAGGGGGGTAAAATAGCCTTTTACCCTCCTAAGGGTGCCAATGGCAGGACGAGTCTAGTTTCGAGAGTTATATTTATAAGAGTATTTACTTTTTGTGAATAGGCGGAGACTAGGAAATATTTCTACCGAGTCAGAGATTTACTGAGACGCCTGAGGTGAGTCTTCTCACTATACTTTACCTAGTGTGGTAACAGAGTTATGTGATAAAGTATTTTAAAGTTATATGCCAGTGTAATTGCATGTTATTTATGTGCTATGATTTATTGTGATATGTGCTATGTATGATTTAGAGTTAGGACCTTCGGGTCCACAGAGTTAGGGCAAGAGGGCCCATAGAGAGTTAGGGCTGGAGGGCCCCACTGAGACACATAGATCTGAGGGTCAACAGAGTTACAGCCTCGAGTGGCTATTATGTGTTAGAGTGGTATTTTGGGGAACTCACTAAGCATTTATGCTTACAATGTTATGTGTTATGTGTTTTAGGTACCAGTGATGATCGCGGAAAGGCGCCGGCAGGATTCGTACACACGCACACCGGAGTTTATATATATATATATATATATATATATATATAGATCTTGGGTTTTGTACTAATACAATGTTGATACAATGTTTTATTTATGATTTCAAATGACATTTTATGGGTTACAAAGTGAAAAATTGTTCAAATTTTTACGGTGTTACAAGTTGGTATCAGAGCCTTGGTTTGAGGGATTCGGATATATCTTTGGGCGTATCTGAACTCAAACTGGGGATTTGAGGAAACTTTTAATAATAAAAATAATATTTTTTTGAAAAAGAGTAAGAAAGAGTCTTGAGACAAACAGAGCAGAGCTGTGTGTACGATCAGCCAGCGCCCGAACGGTGATTTCCCAACATACCCTCATAATAAGTGATTATCAGATATGTTATGTATGCTATATGATGAGTTACGATATGCATGCTAGAGTAGACTAGGTATTCTTATTAGGACTAGATTGGCCTGATATATGATGCCTTAGTCTAGGGGTTTCGCTGCTAGAGATGCTTAAGAGTGATTTAGATAGCAACGAGGTGCTTATGAGAGTTATGTTAGTGAGTAGCACATGATAGAGAGAGTAGAGTACTTGGGATTTGATACTCAAGGAGGAGGACTTGGGATGAATGCCAACACGGTATGGACGATAGTATTGGGCCCGTACTACTGAAGATACCAGGTTGGTACGCAGTCCAAGTAAGAATCCTTTGGGCACCAAGGAACGAGTAGGGTGGAGTTATCGAGTGTGATTATACTCGAAAAGGGTCTTTAATATTCTTATGTTGTATTTCAGAAGGAGACCATGGTTGGGACGCGCCACACACTAGTGATCGGCAGTTTGGGTGATGAGGAGATCCGTAGGATCATCCAGGAGGAGGTGGCTGCGGCCATCAGGGCAGAGATACCAAAGATGTTCGGGTCTATCAAGACCACTCTGATGGAGACATTTGATGAGAGATACACTGCTCTTTCTGAGGCTTCTGTTGCTGCGGCCATTGCAGCTATAGCTGCGACTAGGCCGCAGGGTGGTGATGCGTTGTTGTTCCAAGAGTTCAGCAACATAAAACCACTGGAGTTTGACGGGACCCAGGACCCGATCGCGGTGATGAGATGGATTTCCGACATAGAGGGGTGTTTCTTTACTTGCTCATCTCCAGAGCATTTGAGAGTTCGGTTCGCGTTGAACCAGCTTCGCTTGGGAGTGAAGGACTGGTGGAAGTTTGTGATTGCGCACTTTACGCCTGCTGAGCTTGCTGCGGTGACCTGGGAGAGGTTCACTGCTATGTTTCGAGATGAGTACGTTCCCCAGGTGGAGAGGGAGCGTTTGGCCCAGGAGTTTCTGACCCTCAAACAGGGTACTGAGTCTGTTACGGTGATCACGAGGATGTTTCATGAGCGGGCGATGTTCTGCCCAGAGCACGTATCCTCCGAGCAGGAACGCATGAGCCGATATTTGAGCATTTTGAGGAGGGATATACGTGAGTTCGTGGCGAACTCGACGTACCGTACATTTTCCGAGCTTCAGGCAAATGTCCGGAAGAGGGAGATAGAGTTGGAGACCCAAGCCAGGGAGGAGGCTGAGTCTCAGGGAAAGGATCGGCGGCCGGCTCAGTCTCAGCCGACAGCCAAGCGGGTCAAACCCGCTGATTGAGGCACCGAAGGCACACAGGAGAGCCTTCCATTTGACTGCGGAGGAGGTCCGCGCAACGCCCGATGTCGTGGGCGGTATGTACTTTTTCATGTATTCTTTTGTATTTGTGATATTGTGCTCATATTATGTTATGTGTAGGTACCTTCCTTGTGAATTTTGTACGTGCTCTAGTGTTATTTGTGTTGGGTTTTGAGCATTCTAAAACTCCTAAGTGTACATGCAACCCTAAATACCTTGGATCTATGTTTTCTCTATTATACATTCAAATAAGATCTTTCCAAGGCTTTAATCCTAACTAGCATATTATGAAGTTCTTATACTACAAAGTACTAGTTAGATAACATACCTTTTGATGTAGCTTGATGTCTTCAAGCTTTAAGAGCTTAGCCACAATAGTGTGGAAGCCTCAAGTGGAATCACAAATCACCAAAACACCTTGGAAGACTTTAGAGAATATGAATACTTGGTTCTCTTTAGTGAAATCGGCTAGCCCTTCATAGTGTACCCACATTAGTGCCTTTTTCACCAACCAAGGACATCTTTATATAGTATGGAGACTAGGGTTAAACCCATGACCTTTCATTTCCTATGATCCATGGGTTAAAGACTCCATGGACTATCCATGGAAGCTTAGCCCAACCTAAATGAACTTGGCCCATTCCATATATATAAGAGTCCATATTTAATTAGTTCATTTTGATAAGTTAATTAGTTCTAAATTAAGTCTTGATCAATACTAATTAAATAATATGAGTCCTTATTAATATATTAGAACTTATAATATACTAATATAAATCATAAATATACTATTCTCAAAAGATTATCCATATAAATTGTGTCGGTGAAGAGCAACCCAAATGGACCATGCCAAGTCGGGTCAAGTACATACCAAATATAGTTATGGACTTAGACATTAATCCAACAGTCTCCCACTTGGATAACTCTAAAACTATTATTGAGTATAACTTCAAAACCTAACTGGAAATCGTAGCTCTTAAAGCCGCTGTCGAACTCTGATCTTGTCAACGAACTTGTCCATTAGATAAGGGATCATATATTCCTCCATTCTAGATATCATATGGACTGAGACATGGATTATAATCATTCTCTCTGTCCATTTGTTGTTTCCCGATTTCCAATTTCTGACGACTAACTAATTGAACAAATCAAATCAGTCCTGGCCCGGCCGAGCACTTCCATTTGTCATCATCAAATCATCGAGGGGCCCACAGATATCGCTTTTATCCCGAAGGTAAAAGGAATGGATAAACTTCGACTCATATGGCTTGTTCTACTACTTGTTGAATCGTACACAAAGGCACATTTTATAACACCGAGTTACCGAATGCGTTTTCGTGCAATCAATGTACAACCAACTCATAGTAACAACTCATATATCTAGGTTTGAAGAATATAAGATATTATCGTCTCATGAACCCTCGTTTTAAAATCCATGAAGTGATTCCAATGAGCGCGGGTTGAATCCAATACTCAGAACTTATGAGCACTCATGAGTGTTGTAGTCCTTTGTCTAACACCTTAGACCTCTACAAGCTAACCCATGAATGTCTTAATTCATATCTACTTCCAACATATGACCGACTGTAGATGGTTTGAATAACTTAGTCATTCCGGAAGAATAAGCTAGTTTATTCTGGAAGTCAAAACATGCAAAATGAAACACAATAATAATCGAATCCAATATGCTTTTAGAACTTATGAATATAAATAAAACACCTTTTATTTATCACCAAATAATTACACATTATTCATTGTATACTGTTTCGGCTATCAACTTTATTCTTGAATTTAAAACAATAGTTGTCCCATGCTCCAAGCATGTACACTATGTTTATAACACTAGTCATGCCATACACCAAGTATGCATACTATGTTTGTCTATGATCTTTACTTTGTGAAATAGATTAACTGAACATAACTCCAATGATCCTTTTTCACAATCCCAAATCCTTACTGCAAATGCAAGAATTCCAAACTCATGCCATTTACTGAAATATGTTAGATTCTAAACTTATATGCATTGATATTCTTGTAATGATTATGCACAAATTCACCAAGACTTGGCACCAATCATTACAGAGTATTCCAAAGGAGATCATCTCCTTGGAAACATCCTTTTTGCATTAAGTTTCCTAATCTCACACAGATTGAATAATTTCTAACTTTGAAACATTTCCAGATTCATTTTGACTATCACTTCTGAACAAGAGTTGCCTCCTTACAGATTATGTCAACATGGTCCTTCCAGAATTAATACTATACTTCCAACTATCCTTGAGCACCCAATATTTGGTAAACCTTAGATCGTCCTCGACAATTGTTTAATCCTTTTTGTCATATCCAATTCTAGACCTTTTCCCTTCTTAATGCCCCAGGCATTTGGAAAATTTTAGAACGGTTGAATATAGCACATGTAATCGATCCTATATTCGAAGCATATGGGACACGATTCATGATGTGTCACATAAAGACTACACCAGTCTTTTGCTATACTATTTCCATTTCAAATTGCCAAGTTCTCATAATTCAGATTATGAAAAGGTATGCCCTAATCATAATTGAATTTAAGAATGCAAATAATGGACCCATATACAGAATTTCCTTATGTTGAGCCATTCCAACATGAAATTCATATATATATATATATATATATATATATATATATATATATATATATATATATATATATATATATATATATATATATCCTTGACTAAATATGATTAAATCCTCAATCTAAGCTTTTAGATTTAGGATGAAGTATAATTTCCTCTCCCTTAATTATAGCAAAACAACTCTTTCCCAATTGAAACTTTGTTTTCTATAATTAACATTGCTAACTTGCAATCTTTATCATAATTATCATGCTCCCACTAACATGATGATTATGAGCATAACACTTATGCTCCCACTAGCTTTAACATGTACTCAGAAATTAGCAGACTTTCTTACCAAAGATCAGATTTCTGATACTAGATTGTTTTGATAAAACTTTATCAAAATCATACACCTTGCCTTAGATAGCACACTTGTGTGTCTAAACAATTTTAAGAACTATGAAAAGGGATGCCGTAATCATAGTCTCGATTGTTTAGACCTTTTCCACTTCTCACAAGTCCAGGTTAGTGTGCCGGTAAACCACACACGCTCCACTAACGACTTTGAGAATGAAAATATTACAATTGCTATCTAGCTAAAATCTACTTAGTGAAAGAGTTTCCTCACCATCATTTTCATGAATCGGAGAGAAACCTTATGACACTTAGATTTACTGGTGTATGTGTTCTTATCCATGTGAATTGTCAAAACCATAGTCACAAGACAAGGATAATGACAAATCCAAACTCATATGGACTGAACTTAATCTTGATTTCTTGCCACCTGGCAGCTCAAGGGCTTGCCATTGCTTCCAAGTTGTTGCGCAACCAGTTGAGAACTCTAAGAACTCATATGCAAAGCCAACTTTAACTGGAATGGGCATAGAATATGTCAACATGATAGGTTATAAACCTCAAGTCGTGTGCTAGTGAAGAACTTCAAGTTTTATTCTTGATTAGTTCTTGAGACTTTCAAGACCTTTAAGACTCACACTGTCCTCTTTACCTATAAGACTCCCTTGTCAAACATCCAAGAGATAGTGCAGATTCTAATCAAGACAAACACTTCACACAATTGGCCTTAGTTGGTCTTTGTTTTATCCAAAACATCACAACTTACCAATTTCAAATGTACAAGAGTAGGAAACTTTTACTCTTACATTTGACAAGTGTTTTAAACCTTCTTTAAGACATGTCACTCAAATTACAATCTTGGAGTATGACTCTAAGACTTATATTGGAACGAAGTATGACTCATCTTCTTGACTTAACCATTTCAACAATTCAAGATTCCTCTTCTTAGTCATAAGAATGCACTAAGATTCCCTTAGATAAATAATTATTCTATGGTTTCTTAATCATTAAGATGATCACAAAACTGATACTAAAGTACTCTCCCATCTTTTCAGATTTGAGAAACTTTTATCTTTCTGCCTAAGTTGATTCTTCTTATTCACTCTGCCTTACATTGGATCCTTTTCTAATGTCTCAGAGTTACATTTAAGCTTGTAAGTATAACCATATTTACTGAGCTTTAGTAAACTATGATGAATAATCTTATCAATCTTTTATGGTGGACTTAATCAGTGCACAAGAATGTGTACTCGATCCCTTAGTCCATTACTTGACTCACACATCCATGTGAACAAGTAATTAATCTTAATTTTCCAATACTTGAAAGTTCTCATTCATCATGCCATACAACTTGTATGATTCCAAGTTCCGGTCCAATTGAAACTTGGGTGATGAGAATCTTTCCTTATTTGGTAAATTTAGAGTTTACCACAACTGAAAGAATCAATTTCATATTTCCACTCTTGCTATTGATGGAATCATATAAGCAACAATTTTCCTCAAATGCCATTGTAAGGATATTTTAAAATAAATCAAATAATTTTTTTTTCTTTTATTTTAAAACTTTTGCGGAAAAACTTATCCTTACAATCCATATGAAAACTTGTTGTTATCTATTCCTAAGCAATATCTCATAACTCTTAAGAAGTAGCTCAAGAATCCAATCTTCAAACTATGCGATAGGAATCCATCTACGCGATCAGATTCAACATATTCTTTCTTTAAGTTTCTTCACTTTTCTTTGATTCTTAAAACATCACCATGTGACCTACTTAGATAGCGGACTTTACTTGAAGTAGAGTCAAACTTATTGACTTTAACATCCTTAGGTATGTTTGGCAGCTTTGCAACTAATTCCCCTTTCTTTGGCAATATAAACATATGGACCCTTTGATAATGGTACACGGGACTATCTCAGACTTGGCCTTTCTCTTTACCATTTGGTCAACCGAGTTGACTATGGCCGATCCCTTTCCACTGGGAAGAGAAAGCTTTACTAGATATCCAATGTCATCATTGTCAATGTTCATAAAGTTTTAGGAAGTTGATCATAGCAAATAGATAAGATCATTAAGGGTCTTGTCATAGTCTGTTTCATAGGTGTTCCAAAAGAACTCACTATGTGACTTAGAAAGTAGTTGCACCACCAACTTTCTCAAGAATTTGACACCCAACTCTCCTGGCTTGTCAATGTGTGACTATATCTCCAAGAAGTGATCACACCTAGACCTTGCCTTGCCAGTAGGGCTTGAGTGACCTTGAACTTGTGGGTTAGGGAGAATAATTTGAGGAGGTTAAAGAAGTATGATTTCCAAAGGACATCATCTTCATTTAGGAAACCTTGTTTCAAGAGATTTGGGAAGATCACAGGTGTCTAAACTAGACATCTTTTGGGAGATATTCAAGATAGTTGATCTAAAGTCCTTAATATGACACCCAATATGAAATATTAAGGCTAGGACCCAACAAACTATTTTATAACTTAGAAGAGGGATGCCGTAATCCAAACTATAATATATTTGAAGATAGGTGAATGACGATTCATTCCACCAAGATAAACAAAATGTATTATTAAGTTTTAATTGGATTTGAAACTCCTAGATCTTTGAGATTCATTGAACTATTCAATGGCATGTTTCAATCTCGAGTGTGCCCTTCAGGTTTTGTGACTGGGATGCCGAGGATCACAAAACAAGGTGTGAAGTAACCATGCAAATTACTTGGTACCCTTAAGTGTTTACCCCTCAATCGATGTGCCGGTTAACCACACACGCTCCATCGATACTATGATAAACATTAAGTTACCCTTTGCCTACCTTGTTAAATACGAGTTAGTGTGCCGGTTAACCACACACGCTCCACTAACCGACTTAAACAAAGTGCAAAGTGTAATTTCATGGATTAGCACATTATTCACATTTTTCCTAAGTAACTAAGATTGGGTATTATTAAGAGTTTAGTTACTTAGTATTTATCATTAATACTTTTAATGAAGGGAGAATTATAGTCCTGTCAAACCTGTTCGGCTAACGACCCTCCACCGGTCAAGGAAGCGGTGGGTGAGAGTGGACACCCATTAAACTGCCATTTTATAGGCATTAACCTTATAACCCCCCCCCCCCCCCCTTATAGACCGGCTTCGTGAATGAGGCCTACTAACGGTAAGACTGACTTTACTCTTATACATATATATAAATATTATTAACTTATAATATTATAAAGTATAAGGGTTGAATTTTAACTTTTAAAATTCTAAGGGCTAACTTGGAATTAAAGTATTCATAAGAGAACACTTTTCAAATTCCAAATGTTACACTCCTAAACCAGAAGGGCGGAAACGTTTGGGGGCGGAGGACGTCATATTCAGTATCATAACAGTTCATAGAAAGGAAAGTACACACCACCATATATATTAAAGTTTCCAAGATGTTTACATAATTGTATTCATTACATGTTCAAAAGATAAATACATAAACATCATTCAAAAGAAGTAATTAACGCCAGCGCGTTAATCCCAAAAGTTGATTCCCAAACCTGCTTAGCGGTTCCCTGAGAATACAAGTTAATTCAAAGAAAAAGTGTCAACAACTAAGTTGGTGAGTTCGTAAGTAGTTTAGAAAAATTGGATGCCATTCCAAAATGGGTGTATGTTTTCCAGAAAACTCAGTATTTCAAGTGTGAAGAGTTATGACTTGTTGTGTTGAAAATGAATGTATTAGATCCAGAAAATCCCATATTTTCCCTAATGGTTGAGATATGATTTGTTGTGTCTTCCAAGAAAAACCCTTATTTTCTTATAAAAGTATGAAATGCATATGAATGTTCGTGTCATAAGTTGTAAATAATTGCACCAGGAAAATCCCTTATCTTCCTATTAGTTGTTTGGTTTGTATACAGAAAGAACCCTTATTTTCCTAACATGACTGGCAGTCTCTAAGACCGAAAATCGCAAGAAAACGATGTTCTTAAAAGTTGTGTCATAGTTTTATATAATAAAGCTATACGAAGATCGCATTTGTTAGATGAAGAATAGTTTTAACAATTACTCGTTTATAAAAGCATAATACCATAATAATTGTATATCCGATGAGTTTTATAACCATACTAAACATAATATGCCTGTAACGATGTTCTTCAGGCCTCGCAGCGTTATGACAACTGTCACCCCAAAAGACGGACTGTAGCTAACAGTCAGGGCGCGGGATCATGACTTCCCGTATAGATCTATACACATTTGACACGTTCTCCGAACGGGAAACTCTGGTTATAGACAGGACTTGCAGCATTACTTTCTAATAAAGAAAAGTAACGTTTGAAGATATACACGTCTCAAGGATTCTCAACTAAGCCTGTATTAAAGTGATAGTTTTTGTACGCGAAGTTTATCCTTTTTCACAATGTTTAACAAAGCATAAATCATAAATCTTTAGAATGTATAAAACGACTTAACCATGAAAAGTACTTTGAAATCATTATATACTTTGCATAAGTCTAATGCACACAAAGTATGACAAGAGTTTTCCATAATAGTAATGAGTTCCAAGTGATTTGTTCGGTAAAACAAGCGAAGTGAAACTGTATAAAATACACGATAATAACCGTATGTTTACTTGTATTCCCCCCCTAAAAGAGTATAAAAACATTTAAAATGTATTTAAAGTGTGTTTGAAAGGGGTATGAACTCACTTGAATGTTTGAAGATAGCAAGATGGAAAACCGGGTAGAGTTTCGTCTCGGGAAATGGATTTTCCTCGGGATTTCTCGGGAGTAAAATCGACCTTCGGGACTTGCACAAAATGACCAGGGCTTCGGGGTAGTGCGGGCACGGAAAACGAGGCAAAACACAAGAAAAAGGAGAGTGAATGAGCAATTTTTCCGGGAACCCTCGCATCCCTTTTATAGGGGGCTGGAAGGCACAAGTACGCGGGGCGTACTCCCGTACACGGCGCGTACGGGACGTCATCGCTGACCGCATCCTCGGCTGCATCGCGCTTCGGACGGGACGAGGGGGGGGGGGGGTAGGCTCGCATAGGGGCGACGTGGACGGACCGAGACCAAGGCCCTCGGGTACGCGGGGCGTACGAGGTTACGCGGCGCGTAACGCGGATGAGGATGCTGACTCCTCCTTCGGATATTACCGGATTTTTGATTTATTTTTATATATAATTTATTTAATAAACTTCAAATATTCATATCTTTCTCATACGAACTCCATTTTCGACGTTCTTTATATCCACGCGAAGGTGAGACTAAGATCTACAACTTTCGTTTAGATTCCGTCGGCAAATTCCGAAATTATTTTTATTATTTATTTATTAAAATGACGTGATTAAGAAATTTCTTTAAAAATTCATAACTTTTTCATACGATGTCCGATTTGAGCGTTCTTTTTATGCACGTTTGTAGTTTAACGATATCTATGACTTTCATTTAGAAACCTAAGGTCAAAAAGTGTTTTATTGAAACTTTGCGTTTTTACGTAACTTCGTATTGCCGGTTTTTGTCGGAAAACTTAGAATGGTCATAACTTCTTCGTTATAACTCGGATTTTTGTGTTATTTATATTTTTGGAAACCTTAAGACGATACCTACCACATAGCGTACTCCAAATAGAGTTTTTGAATACTTTATTTTTCGATGATATTCTAATTCCTTTCTCAAAGAGGTTACAGGACTCGATTTTTACTGACTTGAAATGACGGGCTATTACACCAAAACTTGAGAGCAAGTTTTGAACTTATTCAAAACTAATTAATTCCATAACTTATGTGTTTAAAGTAGTTTTAATCCAAAAACTCTTCAAGTTCCATAACTTGAGGACAAGTTATGGAAGACTTTAAACTAATAAAAGAATTAACTTATCTTTATTTTATAACTTATGGAATTAATTAAGGTTACATTTTTTTTATTAATTATTTAATGAAGAGACTCTTGAACCTCCATAACTTGAGGACAAGTTATGGAGTCATCAAAGCATTCAATGAAAACAAGACTCTTTATTTTTGTAACCTATGTTAACTTTTATGAGTTTTAAGATTCATAAATGTGACTTTTAAGTTACATAAACACATTTTATGAACTTATTTTGGATTAATTTGGATTAAAACCAACTATCACATAATTTTTTTCCATTAATCTAAATTCACTCATAAAACAAGGTAACACAAAAAACTTTTGGTGATCCATAACTTATTCTTAAGTTATTGAATTCTTTAAAACATTAACACCAAATTTTGTAACTTCATAAAAACTTTGAATCAATTCTTTTTTTAAAAAACCTTTTCATATCCATAACTTATGGAGGCTTCAAAAAAATAAAACTCTTTAGATCAAACTTTTAAAACTAATAAAATAATCATATCATTTTATCTTTTACTAAATTTGACCTAATTCAACTCATAGCAAATTATTCAAATTTTACAAATAATTAGTTTTTTTAACAAGAACAAGTTATTATCTTAAAATTTGACAAACTTCATGTTTTTTTTTCCTTTTTTTTTTCAACTTTGAAAATAAAATATTTGCATCAATATAACAGAAAACAACCCGTGGCTCTGATACCACTGTTGGGTTTTGAGCATTCTAACACTCCTAAGTGTACATGCAACCCTAAATACCTTGGATCTATGTTTTCTCTATTATACATGCAAATAAGATCTTTTCAAGGCTTTAATCCTAACTAGCATATTATGAAGTTCTTATACTACAAAGTACCAGTTAGATAACATACCTTTTGATGTAGCTTGATGTCTTCAAGCTTTAAGAGCTTAGCCCCAATAGTGTGGAAGCCTCAAGTGGAATCACAAAGACCAAAACACCTGGGAAGACTTTAGAGAATATGAATACTTGGTTCTCTTTAGTGAAATCAGCTAGCCCTTCATAGTGTACCCACATTAGTGCCTTTTTCACCAATCAAGGACATCTTTATATAGTATGGAGACTAGAGTTAAACCCATGACCTTTCATTTCCAATGATCCATGGGTTAAAGACTCCATGGACTATCCATGGAAGCTTAGCCCAACCTAAATGAACTTGGCCCATTCCATATATATAAGAGTCCATATTTAATTAGTTCATTTTGATCACTAAATTAATTCTAAATTAAGTCTTGATCAATACTAATTAAATAATATGATTCCTTATTAATATATTAGAACTTATAATATACTAATATAAATCATAAATATACTATTCTCAAAAGACTATCCATATAAATTGTGTCGGTGAAGTGCAACCCAAATGGACCATGCCGAGTCGGGTCAAGTACATACCAAATATAGTTATGGACTTAGACATTACTCCAACAATTTGACTCGGGTGCGAGTCGATCTTTTGTATCATTGGCCTTTAGTAGACACATCAATATTAGTCGAGATACGATGAGTCAACCTCTGAGAGTTTATATAGCGGATGAGAGAGCGGTGTATGCTACTGAGGTGATTCGTGGTTGTGTACTCGAGATTTTCGGGGTTGAGTTTCCAATAGATTTGGTTCCTATTGCGATGGGGGATGTCTGTGTCATCGTGGTCATGGACTGGTTGAGCAGGTTTGGAGCGATCATCGACTGCGAGCGACAGCTGGTGACCATGCGAGATCCTAGTGGGGGAGTTCGTACGGTGTGCGGCGAAGGAACACGTTCCGGTTCAGCATTTTGCTCAGCCGCCAGGGCGAGGCAGAGTCTTCAGTAGGGATGTAAGGGATTCATAGCATATGTTATGGACGCGAGAATTGAGAAGGAGAAACCGAGGTCTGTGGGAGAGGTTGCGATAGTGCATGAGTTCCCGTATGTATTTCCAGAGGAGTTGCCGGGCATACCTCCTGTGAGGCAGGTGGAGTTCAGTATCGATTTGGTTCCGGGGGCTGCGCCTATCGCCAGGCGCCCTATCGCCTCGCGCCTCCATAGATGCAAGAGTTATCCTCGTAGCTGCAGGAGCTACTGGGAAAGGGGTTTATTCAGCCGAGTAGTTCACCGTGGGGACCTCCTATCCTCTTTGTCAAGAAAAAGGATGGTTCACACCGGATGTGCATTGACTACCGGGAGTTGAACAAATTGACGGTCAAGGACCGTTACCCGTTGCCGAGGATTGACGATTTGTTCGATCAGTTGCAGGGAGCATCTTGGTTTTCCAAGATCGACTTGAGGTCTGGATATCATCAGGTGAGGGTGCGAGATGAGGATATTTAGAAGACAACATTTAGGACTCGTTACGGGCATTACGAGTTCGTGGTGATGCCTTTCGGGATCACCAACGCACCAACGGTGTTCATGGACCTCATGAACAGGGTGTGCATACCGATGTTGGATCGCTCTGTGATCGTATTCATCGAAGACATTTTTGTGTATTCGAGATCTAGAGAGCAGCATGAGGAGCATCTGAGGGAGATCCTAGGGGTTTTGAGATCGGAGAGGCTTTATGCCAAGTTCTCCAAGTGTGATTTCTGGTTATGAGAGGTCCAGTTCCTGGGGCATCTCGTTAACCAGAAAGGGATATTGGTTGACCCAGCCAAAATTGAGGTGGTGATGAGTTAGGAGGTGCCGAGGTCACCCACGGGATCAGGAGTTTTCTAGGGCTAGCAAGCTATTATCGGAGATTCATTAGGGATTTCTCCAAGATCCCCGTGCCACTCACTAAGTTGACCCGGAAGGGTGTAGTTTCTGCTTGGGGTCCAGAGAAGCAGGCCTCCTTCGAGACACTTCGCCAGAGATTATGTGAAGCCCCGGTGTTAGCCCTTCCGGAGGGAATGGAGGATTTTGTGGTATATTGTGAGGCGTCGATATCAGGGTTGGGAGCAGTACTTATGCAGAGGGGTCATGTGATAGCGTATGCATCGAGGCAGCTAAAGCCTCATGAGGCGAGGTATCCTACCCATGATTTAGACTTGGGGGCAGTAGTGTTCGCCCTCAAGATCTGGCATCACTATTTATATGGGGTTCGGTGTACTGTATACACGGATCACAAGAGCCTGAAGTACTTGATGGATCAGCCCAACCTGAATATGCGATAGAGGAGATGGCTGGATGTGGTAAAGGATTATGATTGCGAGATCCTGTACCACCCGGGAAAAGCCAACGTGGTGGTCGATGCCTTGAGTTATAGGGCGGAGGGTGGTCCGATGCGTGACATTTGTATAAGGTTGGCGGTGATGATTCCAGTGTTGGACACCATTCGAGGAGCTCAGACCGAGGCCGTTAGGCTAGAAAACCAGAAGAGAGAGCAGGTTGTCGGGAAAGTATCAGAGTTCGTCACCGATGGTCGGGGGCTTATGACGTTTCAGGGTCGGATCTGGGTATCGCATGTGGGCAGAACGCGTACCATTTTGATGGAAGAGGCTCATCGATCAAAGTTCTCGATCCATCCCGGGGCCACTAAGATGTATTTAGACCTAAAAAAGGAGTATTGCTGGCCTTGTATGAAGAGGGACGTTGCATGGTTTGTGGAGAGGTGCCTAACATGTCGCAGGGTTAAGGCCGAGCACCAGAGACTGCACGACAAGTTGCAGCCGTTAGAGATTCCCGAGTGGAAGTGGGAACATATTTCCATGGACTTTATCACCAAATTGCCAAGGACCGCAAGGGGCGTTGATGCAATTTGGGTGATTGTAGACCGGTTGACGAAGAGCGCTCATTTCCTCGCTATTAGCGAGAGCTCATCCGCAAAGAGGTTGGTAGAGATGTATGTGAGGGAAGTGGTAGCACAACATAGAGTGCCGATCTTGATTGTCTCAGATCGAGATGTGCGTTTCACCTCTAGATTCTGGAAGAAATTCCATGAGGAATTAGGTACTAGACTGCATTTCAGTACCGCGTACCACCCCCAGACTGACGGACAGAGTGAGCGGAGGATTCAGACGCTCGAGGATATGCTCCGGGCATGTGTGTTGGATTTTGGTGGGAGTTGGGACACATACTTACCCTTGGCGGAATTTTCCTACAACAACAGCCATCATTCGAGCATCGGTATGCCACCCTTTGAGCTGTTGTATGGAAGGAGCTGTCGGACCCCCATTTGTTGGGAAGGAGTCGGGCAGCGTGTTATGGGTAATACCAAGATCGTACTTTAGATGACTGAGAAGATTCAGTAGGTAAGGCAGAGGTTGTTGACCACTCAGAGCCGTCAAAAGAGTTATGCGGACAGGCGCCCGTCCGATCTCGAGTTCCAGGTAAGCGACCTTGTACTCCTGAAGGTCTCTCCTTGGAAAGGAGTGATCCGATTCAGGAAAAGGGGCAAATTGAGGCCCCGATATATCGGTCCTTTTCGAGTGATCACAAGGGTAGGCAGGGTAGCCTACCGGTTGGAGCTACCTGCAGAGTTAGGGCAGATCCATGACACTTTCCACGTGTCACATTTGCGGAAGTGTATAGCAGATGAGTTGGCCGTGGTGCCATTGGAGGACATTCAGCTGGATGCGAGCATGAATTATGTTGAGAGACCGGTGGCGATCAGGGATCATAAGATCAAGGTTTTGAGGAACAAGGAAGTGCCTCTGGTTTTGGTTCAGTGGCAACATCGAAGGGGCCCGAGCTGACTTGGGAGCCGGAACGTGAGATGCGTGAGCAGCATCCGGAGTTATTTCCAGAGTGAGACTTCGAGGGCGAAGTCCGATTCAAGTGGGGGAGAATTGTAACAGCCGGATTTCCAGGTATATTATTTTATTTAATTATTTTGGAGTTTGTGGAGGAACTCGGCGAGTTGGAGCCAAGACTCGCCGAGTAGGGTCGCGAATGTTCATCCGGGTTCACGCCCAGACTCGGTGAGTCCACGCTGTTCAATGAAACCCTAATACCCCAGGATTGGAGCCTATTTAAGGGCACTTATAGCCTCTCATAGCAGCTACCAATCCCTTGAGAGAACCCTAAGTGAGCCAAATCGTTGTGAGGAAGAAGAAGTCAGTTTTGGTCCTTGTGCCTTTGGTTTAGCAAGAAGGAGGTGAACAAGAGCAAAGGGGAGGTGCGATTCTAGTAGTTCCAGAGTTCAGAGACTTCATTTTGAGGTAATAGTTCGAACCTCCTTCAGTTTTGGTATTGATCATTAGAGTTAGGGTTTTTAACCCCTTTGGAGAGTGATTATGTGGAGCAAATGGTCCCTCTTCGAGTTTGTACCTTGAATCTAGACTCAAAGAGGTCCAGAGACCTTAACCCTTGGATCTTTATGAATCAGTTTTGGGGTTATTGGACTTAGGTTGCCATTTTTGGGACTAAATCTCCTTTTGATGCCTTGTTGTTGTTATACAAGCATCAAGTTTCGAACTTTACGTGACATTCATGCTTGGGAAGGCCAGATCTTTGATTTAGGGAAACGGATCTGACCTCAGGAGGCCAGTAGAGTTTGTGCATGGAATGAACTCGCTGAGTTGTTACTGAGACTCGGTGAGTAGGGTTAGGGTTTCACGTAAATTTCTTAGTGAGTAGACTTGCCGAGTTGGGGGATGAATCAGTGAGTCAGAAGGGAGTTAGAGGACTGGAGTTCAAGGCGGTACTCGCCGAGTTGTTCTTGAGACTCGGCGAGTTGACTCGTGGTGGCCCCGCAATTCATGCCTACTATGACTTGTCCAACATAGGGAGGGACTCGGCGTGCCAAGCGGGACAAAGTGTTAGAGAACATGTGTGAACTCGACGAGTAGGGTCAAAGTGTGACCGTTGACTTTTAGGGTTTTGTCAATGGAGTATTTGCGTCGAGAGGGGGGTAAAATAGCCTTTTACCCTCCTGAGGGTGCCAATGGCAGGACGAGTCTAGTTTTGAGAGTTATATTTATAAGAGTATTTACTTTATGTGAATAGGCGGAGACTTGGCAATATTTCTACCGAGTTAGAGATTTACCGAGACGCCTGAGGTGAGTCTTCTCACTACTTTACCTAGTGTGGTAACAGAGTTATGTGATAGAGTATTTTAGAGTAATATGCTAGTATAATTGCATGTTATTTATGTGCTATGATTTATTGTGATATGTGCTATGTATGATTCAGAGTTAGGACCTTCAGGTCCACAGAGTTAGGACCTTCGGGTCCACCCATAGAGAGTTGGGGCTGGAGGGCCCCACTGAGACACATAGACCTGAGGGTCAATAGAGTTACAGCCTCGAGTGGCTATTATATGTTAGAGTGGTATTTTGGGGAACTCACTAAGCATTTATGCTTACCGTGTTATGTGTTATGTGTTTCAGGTCCCAATGATGATCGCGTGAAGGCGCCGATAGGATTCGTACACACGCACACCGGAGTTTATATATATATATTTTGATCTTGGGTTTTGTACTAATACAATGTTGATACAATGTCTTATTTATGATTTCAAATGACATATTATGGGTTACAAAGTGAAAAATTGTTCAAATTTTTACGGTGTTACAAAAAGGGCTAAAGTGAATAAACTAACCGGTTTCTTGGGCTTTTCTATTCTAAAAATTAAAAAGTCAGCACTTTTCCATTCATAAAATAAAATTTAGGACTTTACTAAAAAAATTTCCAAAATATTGGGACTTTTCTGTTGATTTTACATAACTCTATGTGATGTCCTAAACCAAGCTAGAGTAAATTTACTTATAAAAACTTGTAGGTGGGTAAGAATGGAAAAATGGGAAAAATTAGTATTTTTTTTGTATGTCTTACTAAATTAACTTAGGTATGTATTAAGTTAAAGGTGATTAGATGGAATTGTTGGCTTGTTTATACCTTTGAGCACATATAAAGATCATAAAAATCAAATTAAAGATGAGAAATGTATGATTGATTGAATTTAGGAAAATAATTTGAAAAATTATCTGATTTCTTCATATGATGTTGTGCATGTTGTGGATATAAGGAACTACCCCATGTTAGGTCTATGACGTGCATAGAAAGTGCTACATATTGAGCTTAGGTGTTAACATAGATCAAGATATTAATCTGTAAAATCGTTCTTAAGCTCTCATTGATCTTCCAAAACGATTCCAAAAGCTACACCAAAGTTCTTTGAGAGTCTGAATTCGTTCCATTAATCTAGCTAATGAGAAGAACAAAGCTTAAACTGTACAACAAGTTAGGTAATTTCTCTTCATCCTCACTTGATTGTTGTTATGGTTATGGTGGAATTTGAAGGAAATTCAAGAATTTGAGTATTAATTTATTGTAATGTTGGTACCAATATAATTAGAACTAGTTAATTATGTTATTAAGTGTAATGGTGTTGATTATGATGACATATGCGAAACTGATTAGATCTAATGAATCATTGTAAGAATCTGTAGAAGAATTGTAACGAGTAATCAAATCATATCAGAGTAAAATATTAATTGATGAACACAAGAAGTAAGTAATTCTTTTCAGCTTTTACTCTCAAGAACACAAAGTACAAAACAAACACATGAAGTGGGAAAACTCTTATGTCTAACTGAAGAGGAATTGTAAACGAGAAATCGAATCAGATTTAATCAAGCTAAAGATCAAAGAAATGAACACACCATGTAAATAAGATCTGGTTTCAGCTTTATTACTCTTAATGAACTCAGAGTACAAAACAGATAACGAACTTGGAAAACTTTTTATCTAACTCAAAGCTCAGTTCCTATTTATAGGAAACTAAGAGTACAAAAAATACTAAGTCTAAAACATTGACACTTCGAACAAACAATGACTTAGGAAATATATTACATACGAAATAAGGAAATACATTTCGACTCTTTACAATACAAAGACTTCGACCCTTACAATCTCCCCCTTTGTAAACAAGTCGAACTACTCAGTTCGTGAGAATCTGAGCAACGAAATGCGTCACCCTTCGTATCTCCGAGTACCATGTCATGATCTTTTTAAGCTTCCTCTTATCTCCTTCATTATTTTTGGTACAACTGTTCCTATGAACAATGAAGTTCGTATATTGGGAAGTTGTGTATCTCTATTTCAACGACTTGAAAGAGAAATCCTTTTGCTTTTCCCTTCGTATCCTTTCCAGTGGTTTTAAGAAAATTTCACCATGTGCATACTTCTTTAGTTCAGGTTGAGTTTTTGAAGGTTCCATTGCAACAGTCACTTTCCTTCCCAAACCCGAAGCCAGTTCTTCATCGGTTAAGGCCAGAGAGTCCTAGTAATTATCAATGAAAATTTTGATATGTGCAAGACCAAGTCTAAACATATCCTTGTCTGTTCCTTTAAGTTGAGATGCTTCCATGTCTTTCAGTATTAATGCAACTTGAATTAGATCATTCAAGTTCATTAGTGGAAAATCTGTAACACTGAAATCAGCTTGCTAATTGTTTGCACGAATCACATGATACCTGAAGTTTTGTATCATGTCTTCGAACATAACATCTTTTTTAATTGAAACTAACTTCTTGATCTTGACCAAAGACCATACCTCCTCCTATTCCTTTCCAAGTATAGCATGAAAACGAATTTTCATGTGTGTATAATCATTAGGGTTCTCGAACTTCTCACTGATCTTGTATTGATTTGTGATGAACATCATTTCGTTGATCGGGAAATCAAGTTGGCTCATATCAGTGTTTGCAATCGAATAAATTTTCCTTGGTTTCTTCTCGAAGGCATGCATAGGGTTGAATGCAACCCTTGATTCAATTGTTTCGTAACTATATAGCTTTTTCGGATCACCTTTCTCCATACCAGGTGGATCACTTTCCCTTAGCCTCAATATGCTTTGGATATGTGTTTGAAGTTCGATTTCTGCTTCGACCTCAACCTTCTTTTCTTCTTTTGATTTTTCAACAATAATACCCTTCCCCTTTCCATCATTCGAAGGCTTGGGTTTTGAGGAGCTTGAACTTTCTCCTTCTATTGTTGAACCAATCACAATCTCTTTTACAATAGGTCTTGCAATCGGTTTTGTGTTCACAATTATTGTTGAAATAGGATCAGTCTTGATTGGAAGAGAACTTGGAATTTGCAAAGTTAAAACTTTCCCAACAACCTTCACATCTTCGTTTGTTTTCTTAATGCCTTCTCCCTTTTTGTCATCTTTTGAACCCTTGCCCATCCTTCTTTCTCCCCCTTGCACCCCTGTGGCAACAGGTGGGGCATTTTGTGGTAACATTTGAGCAAACTTTGTTATGGGAGCAACAACCTTCTAAATGACTTGATCTAGCATGTTTAGCTTCTGAGTTAAAAACTTTGCAGTAAAAAAGGACTGTTGTACAGGCTTCGAAACCGCTTCCTTCATCGCAACATTTAAAGTACTCAGTTTCGCAAACTGATTTTTGTCTTTAACAACTTTAGCTTCGAATGCTGGCATGGCTTCTTGAAACGACTTTATGAAATTCGTTACAACCCCAGCAATGATGTCGAATTTTTCCTGAAGTGTGTTGTAACGATATTTCACTTCACGAATGTCATCGGACACCTCCTTCTTCAACTCTTCGATTTTAAAATTCACATCCTCTCGTACTTTCTTTACGTCTTGTACGAAGAGAACATGTCTCTCTTTGGCAACATTTCATAGCTACTTTAAAGACGAATCATACATTTCGCTTTGAGCTTTAACCCGAAGCTCATTATTTTTATCACACCAATCTATCTTCTCTTGAAGATGATGCTCAGCAGCCTTGAGCATGATGTCTACTTCAATTCCTGAAACATAATTCTTTGCTACAGAATCGGCTTAGGATTGGAGAATTGATTTTAACATCCTCCTAAGAATTTTGAATTGCTTTCCTGATATCAGCATATGGTCAGGATTATCCTCTTCTTCCGAATCAAAATGCAAATCATCGAAAGTTCCTCTGAAACCACCTTCGTCTGTTTCATCATCGGAATGAGGTTTGGATGGTTCTGTGGATTGTGATAGGAATAGAGTAGTGATAGGTTGTTGAAGGATATTATCGAATATTGGTATGTGGTGATAGTAGAAATAGGAAGAATGAATGGTGGTAATGAAGCCAATGAAGATGAAGTGATAAGTGGTAATGAAGAAGAAAGAGAAATAGGTTGCGAAATGTCGACACTCACATGTACTCCCGTATTAGATACGTTAGCATTGATGTTAGAAATAGGAGCCTCCTCAGTAACTGATTTGGACACCATTATTTCGAGTGGAATGGTTGTTGTAGGTTTAACAGTTGTAACATAAGAAACTGATGAAATGATAGGAGTAGAAATTACCATTGGAGAAGTCGAAACCAATGGAGTTTCAGGAATGGCTTCGTTCTCGGACAAATCATCACACATAATGATTTTACATTTGTATCTCTCCTCTGTAATGTGCTTTGCGACATCATGAGCTCTTCTCTTCTTCGATTGTGGAGAAGAAGGAGCAGGGATTTCATGAAAAACAACTCCTTTACTGCTCACTTTTGTTTTGCGAACTGTCTGGGAGTCATCAGATGAAGTTCGTGTGTTAGATATTATTCTCAAGTGCTTCAATACTCCTGATTTGGAGATGGCAACCAATCAACAAAGATACACGAATTGAGAAGCCTGAGGTGAAATCAAATGAAAGTCCAAAACTATCAAAAAATTTATGTTTCAATATCTTTAACTGATGATGTTGACTTAATTATGTCACACCCCAAACCAGAACAACGGAAACGTTCGGGGGTGGATGACTTCATGGGCAGTATCATAACAATGAATATAATAGTGAAGAAAGCAAACACAACCATCATCAATATAATTGAAAAAGTTACATCATGGTATATGTTTACATGTTTGGAAATCAATTACATCATGATGACAAAATAAGTTTTGAACATAACGCCTTAGCGTCCCGTCCTTGAAAGCAGTTGACTATCGACCCACTGATTTCCTGAGAATACAAGTTGTTTTGAAAAAGTGTCAACACAAAGGTTGGTGAGTTCATAAGAGTTTTATTTTGAAAAATAAACTGAGTTGTTTTTCCTTGTAAAAGTGATAAAGTTGATCCAGAAAATCCGATATATTCTTTAAAAAGTGAATGGTAAGTTTCCATGTTATAAGAGAGAGCATCCTAGAATTCTCTATAGTTTCCTCCAATAATCTCCAAGTATATATAAATTATATAAAATCAAAGTTAGATAAACCTTGGAATGTAATGGGCCTACCTTAGGTCCACAACCAAACAAGGAACAAGAAACAAAGCGGACCCACCAATTCTGAGCCGATCACGACTAACTTCTATATAACTATAGCATATGCACTTAGTAATTATAACTGAAAACTAATAATTCTAGATAGAATGTAGTCTTGAAACTAGAGACTGATGTTATGCCTAGCGTAGTTCATCAAGTGGTGAAAGTGGTAGTGGACATAAACTATACATATCATAATTTATCAAATAGTGATAGTGATAGTGAACATGAATTATGCCTATTATAGTTTATCCAATGGTGGTGGTGGTAGGGAACATAAACCACACATATCATAATTCACCTAATAGTGGTAATGATAGTGAACATGAATTATGCATATTATAGTTTATCCAAAAGTGGTGGTGATAGAGAACATAAACTATACCTATTATAGTTTATCATAATGTTTGTAATGTAAAGTGGCCTAACTATACCCATTATAGTTAGCGTATTTGTTGATAATGTATACTTGTTATGGTTTATTGTAATTATTCATAGTGGTGGTAAACCTTAGTATATAATTCATACTTTCAAACTAAGGTAAATAATATGTATTACCAACCATATGTACTCAACTAGTGCTATACTTGTCCTAGTTACCAAATGTTTGTATGAAACGGTTCTAAACTTTGTTTATAACATTTTATTATTTCACCATATTTAATATAGTAAAATCCATTTGTTTTCTGATGTATGTAAATATACCAAGACTAAATGGCATATAATGTAATAACATGTAATCACATAATGATACACACCTTGCTCAACAAGTTACAAGGTGTAATGAAATTGATAACATTTTTCTGTCATTAACATTTTCTATTACTGTTCTTAGAAAATTTGTAGAAAAATCATCAAATGACCAAATCAGAATCCGTAAATTCTGAGAGTTTGTAAAATGAGTCTAGTTTGTTCATAAATTTTCTCATGATTTTTAGGGATCTCCAACTTGAGTGAAAAAGTCTATAATCACAGACTGGTCCGAATTGGTTCTTGAAATGATAGGCGGTTTTGTAAAAATCACCATAAATTGTAGAAACATCGTATGGAGATGTGAAAGTAGCCATTTTAAAGCTAAGAACTTGAAATACTTGCAACTTGTACAGTTTTGAAAAGTAAAATGTTTAAGTTAGCCAAAACAGTCCGTGATTGGAGTTCAACGTTTCCGATGAAAGCTGTTGAAAAAGTTTAGTTGTGTTCTTGGTGTTTTAACTTGTATTCCCCCCTTAATACTTAAGAAAACATGAAAAGATAGGGGTATGAACTCACCTTATGTGTTCTTAGTGGGTGGATGTTGAAGCAGATAAGTGTTCTACTCAAGAACAGTTAGAAGATTGCTTGAAGATTCGAGAATCTAACACAATTATGGTGGAGTTTGTGTAAGAAAACTATGATTGGAGTAGGAGGAAGTGTAATAATCATATGAAGAATGAACTATACTTACCAAGAGTGGAAGAAAGCTTGATGATCAGCCTTGGAAGTCACGAAATTGAGAGAGAAAGATGAGAGAATTTGGAGTGTGATCTTTGGTGGAAAATGAGAGAATGAAAGAAGTGTGAGGAGAGAGGGTGGGTTGTCCAGCTCTTAGGACGTGGGTATGGCTGGGAAATGAGTGGAATGGACTATGAAGTGACTAGAGATGGTGGGGAGGAGTGTGGGTTGGTCATAGAGTGGGTATGGGTGGTTGCTTGTGTCATAAATCAAAGAAAAGTCAACACTCCACCCCCTTGTACTTCAACCACTAAATCTTGGATATGACTGGCACTAAAAAGTGGGGATTTAATTGATAAAATAAAGTTTTGGGTGAAAATCCCGCGTTAAAACAATGAGAAAAGGGGATAAAACGAAGTCGTAGTCGAAAACCAGGAAGTTAAGGCGAAGCTGCGAGGCTTCTCGCATGAAGGACCGAAGGTGCGAGGGTTCGGTCCCTCTTGGTGCTGGACCAGAAAGCGAAATGGGCAATGAAGCGAAATGGATCGAAAGGATCAGAAGCGAAATGGGCCCAAGGGTTCGGTTCGCGTGCGAGGTTCAGGCCTGAAAGGAGGTTTCTGGTTCGGTTCCTTGGCAGTTTCGGGTTTGGTCCACTGGGGCTTCGGGTTCGGTCCTGGGGCTTTGGTTCTCAGTAGTTCGGTTCCTTAAGAGGAGTTTCGGCCTTAAGATGCTTCGCCTCTCAAAGAAGGGTTGTCACACCCCCAAACCAGAATGGCGGAAACATTCGGGGGTGGATGACTTCACGTAGTATCACAACAATTGAATATTGTAAAGAAAGTAACACAACTATCATACATATAATGAAAACGTATATTGTTGCGTTATACATGTTATCAAAAGAATATTACAATATGATGATAAATGTTCAATAATAAAAACATCCTTAGTGTTCCTTCTCCCAAAAGCTGGTAGTTACCTGTATCACTGATTCCCTGAGAAATACAAGTGGTTTTGAAAAGTGTCAACAATTAAGTTGGTGAGTTCATGAGTGTTTCGAGTTGAAAAGTATATCCTTTTTGGTAGTAAATTGGTAAACGAGGTTTTCAGAAAATCCAATATTTTCTTGTAAGTGATTCAAAGAGTTTCCAAAGTTGGAATGTGTTGGTATCTTTTATACTTGAATGATTAAAAACAACTTTGTATGAAAACTAATGTAGAAAGCTGCAATGCACGTATGAATCTCGTAAATCAATCTTGTTTTATACTTTTATGTGAGTTTTATAACCATGCTATTGACACTGACGGCTTGTAACAACATTCTTCAGGTGTTGTAGTGTTATGACATTTGTCACCCCAGACCTGCCAGTCTAACTATAGCTAGTAGTTTAGGTGCGGGATTGTCAATCCCGTATAGATCTATACACAAGTATCACGCTCTCCCTCCAAGAGATTATGGTATATAATACAGGACTTGAAATGCATACAAAAATGTATGTTGAAGTTTGAATATCTCACAATGCCTAGTATAAGTAGATTTACAATGAAATGACCTTACTTCTTTTGAAAGTGTTTCGTTTTTTCAAGATGTATATGTAAAATGTAAGACTAACTTGTTAAGTATACCCATTATAGTTTTTCCGATAGTATGTTCCATTTACTAGAAATAACTTAGTGACATAATAATTCTTGTATACATAAGTTGTTTGTATCGATATTCGAAGATAGAAATTTCGTTTATGTTTATAAAACGATACTTTAACGTGTAATGTACTTGTATTTCCCCCCTAAAACATGAAAAGAATTAAAAAGTAGGGGTATGAACTCACTCGTTAAGTTTGAAGAGAGAAACTAGAGTTAAGTAGAACTTCGATCGCGGATAGTTGCGTCGTCGGGCTCTTCGGGGATCTCTGCAGCGTAAATCTTTCGTCAGGGGCTCGAGTGTGGAAACCGAGGTGAGAGGAGGGTCTCTGGAGCTTAGAAGTATGAGAGAATGACTGAGGGCTTGTGATTTGTGTGCAAAAACTCGAGCTTATGCCTTCTATTTATGGGGCTGGAAACCCTCGTACGCGGCGCGTACCTCCGAAGTACGCGGGGCGTAGACAGTACGCGGGGCGTACCTTGGTTACGCGGGGAGTAACAATGCGTCATGGCTTACGACTCCTGGCTAGCTAAGCGTAGAGTGGGCGGGCCGATGGGACTCGACTCTGGGTCTAGTACGCGGGGCGTACTCCCAAAGTAGGTGGGGCGTAATCTGGCCTGTCCTCTTCTAAATTCCGTAACATTCGCGTACGAGCTCCGTTTTTTGTGTTCTTTATATCCACGCGTAGGTGAGATTATGCTCTACAACTTTCCTTTAGACTCCGTCGGCTAGTTTTGACTTTATTTTTAATGACATAAGTTTAAATAGGTCGGGCCTCCTAAAGTTCGTTAAAGATTTATAGGTTCTTTATTCGGCGTCAGTTTCCGTTTGTCTTTTTATCAATTTGCTCCTATTGTGGAGATCTTCAACTCTCATTTAGATTGCGTTAGCTAATTTACACTCGATCTTCAATTCGAGTTTTTAGCCCTCTATTACTGTCACGAAACTTTGAAAATTCGTAACTTCTTCATACGAGGTCCAATTTGGGCGATCTTTTTATGCACGCTCATCTTTCAATGAGATCTACGATTTTTGTTTAGATACTTAAGGCTAAAATGCACATTATTGAGATTTTACTTTTTACGTCAAATAATGTTTTAATGCCGTGTCGTAAATATACGAGTGGTTATAATTCCTTCAATATAACCCGGTTTTGAGCGTTCTTTATGTTTTCGGAAACCTTGACATGTTATCTAATATTTGATACATCCCAACTTAGATATTTGAATACTTTATTTTCAAGGTTAATTTAGTTGTATTTGACCTTTAAGCGTTACAATGCTTTTGGAAAATATAGGGTTGTGACATCATCCCCCTGTTAAGGGAATTTCGTCCCGAAATTTAATCTAAGATAGAGTTTACAGATTAGGAAAAAATATGCGGGTACTTTTGTTTCATTTGATCCTCTCGTTCCCAGGTGTATTCAGGTCCCCGCTTGGCGTTCCAACGGACCTTTACGATAGGTATGCGGCTTTGTTTAGTTCTTTTGACTTCCCGATCCATGATCTCTACTGGTTCCTCTACAAATTGGAGGTTTTCATTTATTGCAATTTCGTCTAGAGGGATGACAAGGGTCTCATCAGATAAGCACTTCTTTAGGTTTGATACGTGAAAGGTAGGGTGTACGTTGTGGAGTTCCTGAGGTAGTCTAAGTTTGTAAGCCACTGGACCGATCTTGGCAAGGATCTCGAATGGTCCGATGTATCTGGGGTTCTGTTTCCCATGTTTTCCGAAGCGTATTAATCCTTTCCAAGGCGAGACTTTTAGTAGGACACGGTCTCCAACTTGGAATTCCAAGGGTTTTCGTCTCTTATCTGCATAACTCTTTTGTCTATCCCTTGATGCCTTTAGACGTTCTCGGATTTGAACAATCTTCTCCGTAGTTTCCCTTATGATTTCTGGTCCAGTGAGCGTGTTGTCAGTTGCTTGTCCTTTTGCTAGTTGTGTGTCCCCCACTTCGGCCCAGCATAAAGGTGACCTACACTTGCGGCCATAGAGGGCTTCGAACGGGGCAACTTTGATACTGGTGTGGTAGCTATTGTTGTACGAGAACTCGACCAAGGGTAGATGTGTGTCCCATGCTTTGCCAAAATCGATTACGCAAGCTCTTAGCATGTCTTTTAGGGTTTGTATAGTTCTCTCGCTCTGGCCGTCGGCTTGTGGGTGATAAGCGGTACTCATGTCTAGTCTTGTCCCCAAAGCTTTTTGTAGCGACTGCCAGAACCTTGAGGTTAATCTACTATCTCGGTCCGAGATAATGGATACGGGCACACCATGCAGTCGTACAATTTCTCTGAGGTATGTCCTTGTTAACTTCTCCAATTTATCCGTCTCTTTGATCGGTAGGAAATGTGCTGATTTAGTTAACCTGTCGACAATTACCCAAATGGTGTCGAGTCCGCTTGTCGTTTTGGGTAACTTGGTTATGAAATCCATGGTTATCCGCTCCCACTTCCATTCGGGTATTTCTGGTTGTTGTAATAAACCCGAAGGCTTTTGGTATTCTATTTTGACCTTAGCGCACGTCAGACATTTACTCACGTAGGTAGCAATTTCGGCTTTCATGTTCGGCCACCAGTACAACTTCTTGAGGTCGAGATACATCTTGTCGGAGCCAGGATGTATGGAGTATTGTGTTTTATGGGATTCGTCCATGACGATTTCTCTGAATCCACCAAACTTCGGTGTGCATATTCGATCCATGAAATAACGAATTCCGTCTCTCTTGGTTTCAAGGTTCTTATCCATTCCTCTTAGGGCTTCTCCTGTCACATTTTCGGATTTTAAGGCTTCTATTTGGGCTTCCTTGATTTGCGTGGACAGATGTGAATGGATCGTCATAGTTAGGGACTTCACCCGGCGACCTGAGTACTCCTTCCGACTTAGTGCATCAGCCACTACATTAGCCTTTCTGGGGTGATATCGAATTTCGCATTCGTAATCACTTAGTAGTTCTACCCACCATCTTTGTCTCATGTTGAGGATATGTTGAAGGCTTTTATGGTCAGTGAATATCGTACATTTCATGCCGTAGAGGTAGTGTCTCCATATCTTTAGAGCGAAGACGACTGCTCCTAGCTCAAGATTGTGCGTTGTGTAGTTCACTTCATGCGTCTTTAGTTGTCTTGAGGCATAGGCGATGACCTTCCCTCGTTGCATCAGGACACACCCGAGTCCTTGGTTTGATGCATCACAATAGACCACAAAGTCCTCCGTCCCTTCTGGCAGGGTTAGGATGGGCGCACTACATAATGCTTGTTTTAGCATTTGAAACGCGGCATCTTGTTTTTCTCCTCAGTCGAAGGTCACATTCTTCTGAGTTAGTGTGGTGAGTGGCTTGGCAATCTTGGAGAAATTTTGTATGAACCTTCGGTAATACCCGGCGAGTCCCAAAAATTGCCGGATCTCTGTAGGGGTTCTTGGAATCGTCCAACTCTCTATTGCCTTGATCTTCGAGGGATCCACGTGTATTCCCTCCTTGCTTACTACGTGTCCTAGGAAATCCACCTCTCGAATCCAAAATTCCTACTTGGAAAATTTTGCGTAAAGTTTCTCTGCCCTTAATGTTTCCAGAACCCGGCGGAGATGTTGGCCGTGTTCTTCCTGGTTTCTAGAATAGATGAGTATATCATCTATGAACACGATCACGAATTTGTCCAGGAAGGGACGACATACTTGGTTCATCAAATCCATGAGCACTGCTGGAGCATTTGTCAATCCGAAGGGCATTACTACAAACTCGTAGTGACCATATCGTGTTCGGAAAGCCGTTTTGGGATGTCTCCTTCCAGTACTTGTAGTTGGTGATAACCAGATCTTAGGTCAATCTTTGAGAAGTAGCTCGCTCCTTGTAGTTGGTCGAACAGATCGTCTATACGTGGAAGGGGATATCGGTTCTTGATTGTCAGTTTGTTCAGTTCTCGATAATCGATGCACATGCGAAAAGACCCGTCCTTCTTTTTCACAAATAGGACTGGTGCTCCCTATGGTGAGAAGCTTGGTCTGATGAATCCCTTGCTCAAGAGCTCGTTCAATTGACTGGACAGTTCCTGCATCTCGGCTGGAGCTAAACGGTAAGGTGACTTTGCTACTGGGGTTGCTCCGGGGATTAAGTTGATTCTGAATTCGACTTGACGTTTCGGTGGGATTCCTGGGAGATCTTCTGGGAAAATGTCTGGGAAGTTGCAGACTTCCGGAATGTCTTTAATGTTCTTTGGTTCTTGCTTCTGGTCTACTACGTGGGCTAGAAAGGCATGGTATTCCTTGTGAAGATATTTTTGTGCTTTAATACAGGAGATGATTTGCAAATTTGAACTAGGTTTATCTCCATATATGATAAGATTTTCACCATTGGGCAAATTGAGACGAACGGCCTTTTCATGGCAAAGAATGTCGGCATGGTGAAGACTCAACCAGTCCATGCCGATGATTACATCAAAATTTCTTATCGAAATGGACATAAGGTCGATTTGAAATAAGTGTTCGTTTAAATTTAATGTGCACCCTACGTACATATCACTTGTGCTTTCTGTTTTTCCATTAGCCATTTCTACAGTGAATATTTTATTAAGTGGTTGGGGTCTTTGGTTAAGAAGATGTTTGAATTTATGACTCACAAAACTTCTCTCTGCACCGCAGTCAAACAGTATGCATGCATAAATGTTGTCGAGGAGAAACGTACCCGTAACTACTGTTGGATCAGTTATTGCTTCATTTTGACCTATCACCAGCACTCTCCCAATACCACCAACATTCCTTGTCTTGGGGCAGTCCCTCTTGAAATGCCCGGTTTCTCCACATCCATAACATGCTTGGCTTACCCCAGTACCAGGAACTTGAGTGACTGGCCGCGCTGGCGTTTTAAAGAAACGGGCAGTGTGCCCTTTCCTGTCGCAGTTCTTATAGTACATCTCGCGGCAATTACCGTGGTGATGGTAGTTGCATTTGTTGCACTTGGGCAAGTTCCCTGCATATTGTTTCGTTGGCGCCAGGGTTGTAGGAGTTGTGGCGGGAGCAGTAGCAGCATGAACCGCCACCATTTGTTTCTTTGAAGGTTCTTGCGAGGTTTGCCCTTTTCTCTTGTTCTAGAATTTCTTCTTGCTGTTGTTGTTGGCATTGTTATTGTTGTCGTTGTTCCCTTTGGTTGGTTCAGCTACGATAGTCGTGACTCCTTGGCAGACGCCATGATCAACGAGAGATTGCGCCAGTTCCTTGGCACTGTCGAAGGTCATGGGCTTGGAAGCTAACACACTTCCTCGCAGTTGGGGTGATAATCCCCAGATGTACCTCTCCACTTTTTGGCTTTCTAGAATCAACATCCCTGGACAAAGTGTTATCAAATCGCTGAACCTGTTGGTGTAGCCTGCGATCTCCGAGCCTACCATCGAAAGGTTCCATAATTCTTGTTCAAGCTTCTGAATCTCGCCTCTTGGGCAGTATTCCCGAAGGAGCATTCGCTTCAAGTTTTCCCAACCCATGGAGTTCGCCACCACTAGGGTTAGTGTCTTGACGTGGCCGTTCCACCATGTTAAGGCGCGTTCAGAGAATGTACAGGCAGCAAATTTTACTTTGCTTTCTTCAGGGCATGCGTAAATTTCAAATACGGCTTCCGTTTTCTCTATCCATTGGGACAGAGCCAATACTCCCCCAGTCCCATAAAAGGGAATAGGTTTTCCATTGGTGAAGTCTTTGTAAGTGCAGACTCCGGAACGGCCTTGGCTTGGGCCATTTGTAAAGCTGTTTATTCCTCCTCCTGACCCATTGTTGCTCATTTGAGCCATCGCCGCGGTTACAGCGGCTGTTACAATAGTTTGGAACATAGCTGCATCCACAGTTGGAGGGGGTGGTGGAGGTTGTGCTAGAGTTGAGTTTCTGCGTGTTGATCTACGAGGAGGCATGTTCTGGTAGAGAAAATAAGAACGAATACTATAAGTTTCTAATGTTTTGACAATCGTGTAGGTGAGGGTTAGTTGTATCTTGTAATTTGTTTTGACTTTAGTTTTTGGTTTCAAATTAGATACAACAATTTAGTTAATTTCAGGGGTTTTGAGAGGTATATAAAGAAGTACTGCATATTTATATATGTCACACCTAAGGTGTGTTACATTATGCTTCTAGTTTTAGGAAAATTTGACCTATCTAGAGGTCTCCGTTTACAGATACAAAAGAAAATAAGAGAAAAACTTTATCCGAGGTCCTAGTCTATATCAAAATTATTGGAGCTTGAACAAACTCTACTTGTGGCGTTTGGAGCTGGATTCGGCATATGACCGTTTGACTCCCATCAGTCACCTCTCGAAATCTGCTTGTTGTTCTTTCATCTCTATTATTTCATATAGAGCTGTTATCATTTGGTTCTGAAGTGTCCCCGTGTAGATTTGGGTATTCTCATGTAGTCCTTCCAAACGGCGGATATCAGCGGCGTTACCTTGGGTAGCAGCATTGATCTCGCGAACTCTGGCTGCTTGTTGGTCTGCCTGGTAGTTCTGGTTAGCTATAGCATTCACGACAACAGGAAGTGCTCGATCAACTGAGCCTCCCCCACTGACGTTGTAAAAATCCCGACACATGCCGAATGGAGGGCGTACACCTTGCTGACGGCTCCAGTAGTAGAGGTGGCTTCCCCAGATGGGAATGGGTCCCGATTGATATGGTCTGATTACGGGAGGATGGGGGATGGAAGGGTTGATTACTTCCGGTTCGGAGTCTGTTCCGCTAGAAATTTCCACGATCTCCTCGTCGACTTCGTATTCTTCTCCGACTTCGATTTCGAATTCTTCTTCGACTACTTCCTCGAACTCTTCTTCGACCTCCTCTTCGATTTCCTCTGGGTCTTCCTCCGGGTCTTCTTCTATCCAGCCGCCGTTACCCTGGTTTAGGTAGTAGGGGTCTCCCGGTAAAGGAAATCCGGCCATTTGTCTGTACTGGGATAGAGGTATGAGATTTTTATAAGGAAAGAAATTTCTATTTAACGACTTCCTATGCCTATCTATATTTTTACGGAGCGTAAATATTTTAACGTTCAATTATTTCTAACAATAGACTTATAGTATTTCAATTTAGCGAATCTAGATTTTATAAGTTTTTGGCTTGTTGACTACTACGACCATTCCTCGACGTGCATTGGTCAAATCCATGATAAATATAGTTGATCAGGCTATATTTATTCTTGACCTGATTACATACCCCGAGGCTCAATCGTAGTGTCGTAACTTGCCTTAATACTTTTTAGTAAAACTTGTTATGATACGAGATTTATGCATGCTTGTAAAAATGTATATCTTTTAAAAAGAAAGTATTTTGTTCATGAAAATGTTTCGTCAGAGGGTTTTTGGTCCCCTTTGCATTTATAGTTTGTATATTGCATGTGGTTCGATATACTTAGTTCACTATAAACAATGCTCTGATACCAATCTGTCACACCTCCAAACCAGAATGGCGGAAACATTCGGGGGTAGATGACTTCACGTAGTATCACAACAATTGAATATTGTAAAGAAAGTAACACAACCATCATACATATAATGAAAACGTATATTGTTGCGTTATACATGTTATCAAAAGAATATTACAATATGATGATAAATGTTCAATAATAAAAACATCCTTAGTGTTCCTTCTCCCAAAAGCTGGTAGTTACCTGTATCATTGATTCCTTGAGAAATACAAGTGGTTTTGAAAAGTGTCAACAATTAAGTTGGTGAGTTCATGAGTGTTTCGAGTTGAAAAGTATATCCTTTTTGGTAGTAAATTGGTAAACGAGGTTTTCAGAAAATCCAATATTTTCTTGTAAGTGATTCAAAGAGTTTCCAAAGTTGGAATGTGTTGGTATCTTTTATACTTGAATGATTAAAAACAACTTTGTATGAAAACTAATGTAGAAAGCTGCAATGCACGTATGAATCTCGTAAATCAATCTTGTTTTATACTTTTATGTGAGTTTTATAACCATGCTATTGACACTGACGGCCTGTAACAACATTCTTCAGGTGTTGTAGTGTTATGACATTTGTCACCCCAGACCTGCCGGTCTAACTATAGCTAGTAGTTTAGGTGCGGGATTGTCAATCCCGTATAGATCTATACACAAGTATCACGCTCTCCCTCCAAGAGATTATGGTATATAATACAGGACTTGAAATGCATACAAAAATGTACGTTGAAGTTTGAATATCTCACAATGCCTAGTATAAGTAGATTTACAATGAAATGACCTTACTTCTTTTGAAAGTGTTTCATTTTTCAAGATGTATATGTAAAATGTAGGACTGACTTGTTAACTATACCCATTATAGTTTTTCCGATAGTATGTTCCATTTACTAGAAATAACTTAGTGACATAATAACTCTTGTATACATAAGTTGTTTGTATCGATATTCAAAGATAGAAATTTCATTTATGTTTATAAAATGATACTTTAACGTGTAATGTACTTGTATTTCCCCCCTAAAATATGAAAAGAATTAAAAAGGAGGGGTATGAACTCACTCATTAAGTTTGAAGAGAGAAACTAGAGTTAAGTAGAACTTCGATCGCGGATAGTTGCGTCGTTGGGCTCTTCGGGGATCTTTGCAGCGTAAATCTTTCGTCGGGGGCTCGAGTGCGGAAACCGAGGTGAGAGGAGGGTCTCTGGAGCTTAGAAGTATGAGAGAATGACTGAGGGCTTGTGATTTGTGTGCAAAAACTCGAGCTTATGCCTTCTATTTATAAGGATGGAAACCCTCGTACGCGGCGCATACCTCCGAAGTACGCGGGGCGTAGACAGTACGCGGGGCGTAACAATGCGTCATGGCTTACGACTCCTGGCTAGCTAAGCGTAGAGTGGGCGGGCCAATGGGACTCGACTCTGGGTCTAGTACGCGGGGCGTACTCCCAGAGTACGTGGGGCGTAATCTGGCCTGTCCTCTTCTAAATTTCGTAACTTTTGCGTACGAGCTCCGTTTTTCGTGTTCTTTATATCCACGCGTAGGTGAGATTATGCTCTACAACTTTCCTTTAGACTCCATCGGCTAGTTTTGACTTTATTTTTAATGACATAAGTTTAAATAGGTCGGGCCTCCTAAAGTTCGTTAAAGATTTATAGGTTCTTTATTCGGTGTCGGTTTCCGTTTGTCTTTTTATCAATTTGCTCCTATTGTGGAGATCTTCAACTCTCATTTAGATTGCGTTAGCTAATTTACACTCGATCTTCAATTCGAGTTTTTAGCCCTCTACTACTGTCACGAAACTTTGAAAATTCGTAACTTCTTCATACGAGGTCAAATTTGGGCGATCTTTTTATGCACGCTCATCTTTCAACGAGATTTACGATTTTTGTTTAGATACTTAAGGCTAAAATGCACATTATTGAGATTTTACTTTTTACGTCAAATAATGGTTTAATGCCGTGTCGTAAATATACGAGTGGTTATAATTCCTTCAATATAACCCGGTTTTGAGCGTTCTTTATGTTTTCGGAAACCTTGACACGTTATCTAATATTTGATACACCCCAACTTAGATATTTGAATACTTTATTTTCAAGGTTAATTTAGTTGTATTTGACCTTTGAGCGTTACAATGCTTTTGGAAAATATAGGGTCGTCATAAGGGTTTCGGGTCCTTAAGGCTATTTTACCTGTTTTTACCCCGTTTTAAGCGGTTTTTGGCCCGGTTAAGGGTCGGGATGGCCCGAATGATTACAAAAAGTTACGTGAACTTTTGAGAGAGATTTGGGAGAGATTTCTAATAGAGAGAGATAGAGTGAAAAAGATTGAGAAAGGTTTAGTTTGTGATCTTCTTGAGTGTTCGGCTTCGCAACTCAAGGTCCGTGAACCCCGTTAAGCCATGCTTAAGGGTCTTACACACTCCCGATGAGTGTGCTATAGTGTTTTATCGCTTTGGTTCACTGTTTACCACAATTTAGGTTAAAGAAATTAAAATACACGAACTTTCCAAGTGATGATTTCTTATTAAAATAGTGAGTTGTACAGTCATTTCATGAAGTAAACCCTATCATACAAGGATTAATTGGGTTGATCGGTTTGACTCATTGACTTTATTTGACTTTGACTTGACCTGAATTTGACGATTGTCACATCATCCCCCCGTTAGAAGGAATTTCATCCTGAAATTAGTGTTTCGACTGGGACTTCAAGAATTTTGGGAAAAGGATGTGAACACCTTTCGGAGTAGAAGAAATTAATATCGCGAGGACCAAATCACCTTATGATAAATGACGACTTGGAATTTCTTATTATAACTAGAGCTAAGTCGATTTAAAGGAGTGATTGTTCTAAAATGATTGTGTATTCTATGTATTCTTTCATACTCTCTGTTTTATTCTTGTTATTACAACCAAAGTTTCAGGTTGTAGTTAGTGAGTGCTAGCAGCACGAGTGCTTTGATAACTTACGAAGAAGGTTGTAGTATAAGTCCTACATATTCTTTTATAGTCGCTTGGTGTAAACTAGTCGTATATCATTAAGATTGCAAGGGAAATCGAATGAGTGACTCTGCCTTAAGTCCACAACCAAAAAAGGAACATGAAGTAAGGCGGAGTTATAAATTCTAAGTCTGTAGAATCTTAATGATATATGGCCACAACGTCTACACTAGCCATCATAGATTCATTAGTAAAAACCCTATGTTTTTATATAAATGATAAGACTTATTTGGGTTCATCGTGTTCGCGAGATTTATGGTTGATAAACCCTAACTTGACACTAGTTTTAGTAAAATTTAAATCCTACATGCGGTGGTTAGAAGCTCGTACCGTCATTCACGGGTGGTTCTGGGGAAGTTTCTCCTGCGGTGATCATAAGTACCCTTCCACTGTCACCAGCATTCCTTATCCTTGGACAGTTTCTCTTAAAATGTCCCATTTCACTGCACTCATAACAAGTTGGGCCTGCTCCAAAGCCGGGGACCTGGTTGATGGGTCGTACCGGTGCCTTACAGAAATGGTTAGTGTGTCCCTTCCTATTGCAATTCCCTGCAAGCCCCAATGTGATGGAAGCTACACTTGTTACAATTCGGAAGGGTTCCAGCGCATCGATTCATGGATGTGGGAGTGGCACGGGTTGTGGCAGCATGAAAATGATGATCTGCTGCTTATTGGTGGGGTCTTGGGCTGATTGATTCTTCTCGTTGTCCCAAAACTTCCTTTTATTGTTCCCCTTGCCATCTTGGTCAGGGGCGGTTGTCATAGTGACATGGCTGACCCTACCATCGATGAGTTGTTGTGCCAATTCCTTGGCACTATCAAAGGTAGTTGGTCTTGAAGCCAACACGCTATCTTGAATTTGGGGAGACAATCCCCAGAGGTATCGTTTCACCTTCTTTTCCTCAGGTGTGACCATCGCGGGACAAAGGAGTGCTAGATCACAGAATCGGTCGGTGTAAGTTGCAAGGTCAGAGCCTGTCAACTTGAGATTCCACAGTTCTTGCTCTAGTTTTTGCACTTCGCCCCTTGGACAGTACTCTTTCAACATCATCACCTTTAAGTCTTCCCAGCTTAACGAGTTAGCTACTGCAAGCGTCAGTGACTTAACGTGGCTTTTCCACCAAGTAAGGGCTCGGCTAGAGAGAGTGCAAGCTGCAAATTTGACCATGCTTGCTTTGGAGCATGTACAGACCTCGAAGACTAATTCCGTCTTCTCAAACCATTGAAGCAGAGTGATAACGCCCCCACTTCCATTGAAAGAATCGGGTTTGCTATTAATGAAGTTCTTATAAAAGCATTCCCTTGTTCGTCCCGTATTTTCCCCATGGTTAGAGTTTGTGGCTCCAGACCTAGCACCACCGGTACCATTCGTACCTATATGTGACATTGCGGCTGCCACGACTGCTGTTACTGCAGCTTGAAACATTGCTGAATCAAATTGTGGAGGTGGTAGCGGAGGTGGTGGTGGTGCTGCGTTGCCAGAAGGTTGGGGATTTTTCTTTGGTGGAATATTTCTGTCATAAGTTTGTAAAGACGAATAGACGGTAAGTCTCTAATAGTAGTGAAAAGTCGGATGTTATTGTACTATGTTTTTTTTCCGTATTATGTTCCGACTTAAAAGAATCTTGTATGCAGTTCATATAAACAACCCTATGAATTTAGTGATAGTGAATCGAATGTAATGTAGTGATTTGTTTCCATGTCTGATTCATTCCTAAGATCACTCGATGTATACCAATTGTGCATAATTAAGGTCCAATAGGCCGTTGAACTTAATGAGTCTGCCCTAGGCCCACAACCAAAGAAGGAACAGGACCCAAGGCGGACTCACCATTTCTATGTCGATTGTCTCTTAATTACACATAACCTTGAGGTACAAATTAAGAAATCTTAGAGTTACCAAAAGCAAATCTTTTGTAATGTTAATTCATGAAATATGTGGTAAACTCCCAATGAAATAAAATGCATGCTAATTTCATTGATATCAATTAGTATATAGTGCTTGGGAAAATCCAACCTCGTAATAGGTCTACATTTCATTAATGTAAGGAAAAATTTTGAGAGTGCCACGATTCCCTTGAATAGTATAGTCTCCGGATTTTGAAGGGTTGAATGTTTTTATACATATATAGGAGTAGTCGTTAGACGGATGCTAGTGGTCCGAGTCTATACTGACATGCCAGTAGTGTATACACTACTCGTGGCAGGTGATGCTCTGAGGGCCATAGAATGAAGATATGAAAGTCTGCATTGCCCTAACCTTTGCCCTGGTTTCTGTCATTTGATGTTCTATCTTTATCATGCGTTTTCTCTAACGCTGTTTGATGTCCCCATTACTCTTTAGTCCCGGTTCGAATTGCGGCTACTTCCCTCTGAATGCTTGATGTGGTTTCTGATTTGTTCATCGCTTCCATCCAGGTGACGAAGGGGAATTTCGGTGATCTTGGTGGTAGTACTAACCTTCCTGATTCGGTTGACCGGTGCTCGTGTTGGTATCCTTTGGTAAGCGATGCGGTATATTATTTCAAAGAGGGCCTTGTCTACCGATCCTCCTCTATTGAGGTTGTAGAAGCCTCTTTCCATACTGCAGGGAGGGTGTTTGGCCTTGTCTCAGACTCCATCTCTTTAAGTCTCCAGCTCATCGAGGTGTTGGGCCATGGAAGTCTCATCGAGATGTAGAGTCTGGAGGGTGTATTGTAGGCCTCAACTCCTCGCCAGAGTCTTCTCTTATTTCTTCTTTCCTTCATTTTCCTTTGATTTCTCTTCCTATCGTTCCCCTTCTAATTTTCTTAGGGGTCTTCCTCTATTATTCCTTCAGGATCCTCTTCGGAAATTTCTTCTTTCCAATCAACATTTTCCTGGTTAGGCGAATAGGGGTCTCCTGGTAGTTGAGCTCTCGTCATGTCGTTCGTGCGAGAATAGGGGTAGAATAGATAATTAATAGACGTCTAATCCTACCATTACTTATAGGGGGTGATCCTTATTAGTTACTTCTATAATCACATAGTACATACCAGTTATACATAATCTTGAGATAAAATAGACCTTCGAATAAATGACTCTACTCTAAGACCACAACCAAACAAGGAACAGGAAGTAGAGCAATAGTCATAGATTCTAAGTCTACAATATCTTTAATTATGTATAACCTTAACGCATGCACCTAGTCATTATAGACCCACTAATAGGGGTCTTTAGTTTTCACATAAGTTAGTCATGACACCACCAAATACTCCTATAGTATTTGAAGTGTTTGACTTATGTTCTCAATGTTCCTTGTAAGATTAGAGAATTTGGAGTGTGATCTTTGGTGGAAAATAAGAGAATGAAAGAAGTGTGAGGAGAGAGGGTGGGTTGTCCAGCTCTTAGGACGTGGATATGGCTGGGAAGTGAGTGGAAAGGACTATGAAGTGACTAGAGATGGTGGGGAGGGGTGTGGGTTGGTCATAGAGTGGGTATGGGTGGTTGCTTGTGTTATAAATCAAAGAAAAATTAACACTCCACCCCCTTGTACTCCAACCACTAAATCTTGGATATGATTGACACTAAAAACGTGGGGATTAATGAAATATGGGGCTTTAATTGATAAAATAAAGTTTTGGGTGAAAATCCCGCGTTAAAACAATGAGAAACGGGCCTAAAACGAAGTCGTATTCGAAAACCGGGAAGTTAAGGCGAAGCTACGAGGCTTATCGCATGAAGGACCAAAGGTACGAGGGTTCAGTCCCTCCTGATGCTGGACTAGAAAGCGAAATGGGATATGAAGCAAAATGGACTGAAAGGATCATAAGCGAAATGGGCCAAAGGGTTCGGTTCGCGTGCGAGGTTCAGGCCCGAAAGGAGGCTTCAGGTTCGGTTCCTTGGCAGTTTCGGGTTCGTTCCACTGGGGCTTCGGGTTCGATCCTAGGGCTTCGGTTCTCAGTAGGTCGGTTCCTTAAGAGGAGTTTCGGCCCTAAGAGGCTTCGCCTCTTAAAGAAGGGTTTCGGGTCCTTAAGGCTATTTTCCGTGTTTTTACCCCATTTTAAGCGGTTTTTGGCCGGTTAAGGGTCGGGATGGCCCGAATGATTACAAAAAGTTACGGGAACTTTTGAGAGAGATTTGGGAGAGATTTCTAATAGAGAGAGATAGAGTGAAAAAGATTAAGAGAGGTTTAGTTTGTGATCTTTTTGAGTGTTCGGCTTCGCAACTCAAGGTCCGTAAACCCCGTTAAACCATGTTTAAGGGTCTTACACACTCTCGATGAGTGTGATATAGTGTTTTATCCTTTGGTTCATTGTTTACCACAATTTAGGTTAAAGAAATTCAAATACACGAACTTTCCAAGTGACGATTTCTTATTAAAATAGTGAGTTGTACAGTCATTTCATGAAGTAAACCCTATCATACAAGCGTTAATTGGGTTGATCGGTTTGACTCGTTGACTTTATTTGACTTTGACTTGACCTGAATTTGATGATTGTCACAAATTGATAGTGTAAAAACAAAATTTCGAACTTGGGCTTTTAGTTCAAAAATTCATTCCTTGTTTTAATCTAATAACCAAGGACCGAAAAAGCCTTGGGTACCTAAATTCTTTAATTGAATGCAGGTACTATGTGATGACCAATATGATGAAAAATGATACATTGATAGTGGTTGCTCACGCCACATGACTGGAAGGAAGGAGAACTTAAGAGATTTTCGAAGTCTTGAAAATGCTGGAGTGGTGAAATTCGAAAATAATCAAAAATGTAAAGTCAAAGGATATGGAAAAGTCACGAATGAACAATTTAATGTGAATCGTGTTGCATATGTGGAAGGTCTCCAACATAATTTTATAAGTGTTTTACAACTTGTTTCGGGCACTGGCAATCAAGTTGTGTTTAACGAAAAAGGAAGTATCATATCAAAGGTTGACACGAACGAAGTGTTTCTAAAGTCGAAACGATATGGAGATATGTTCACGCTTGATATCAAACCAATTGTGGGCAAACCATCTGTTTATCTACTTTCGAAAGCTTCAAATGATGTCAGTTGGTTATGGCATAGGCATTTGTCTCATCTCAACTTTCGGAATTTGAATAAGCTGGTTACAAAGGACTTAGTTCGTGGTTTATCTGTGTTGAAATTTTACAATGATACTCTTTGTCCAGCTTGCGAACAAGGAAAACAACATCACAAAGGTCATCCTATTGTCATAGATTCGAAAATTGTTGAACCGTTGGAACTTCAAATTGATCTTTGTGGACCATCGACTGTTGAAACACTCAACAAGAAACGGTACATTTTAGTTATTGTTAATGATTTTTCATGATTCACTTGGGTATATTTTCTCACGTTAAAATCTGAAGTTGCTCAAACAATGATCGAATTTATCAGGAAAATAGAGATGGGCCTGAAAAAGAGTGTTCGACAGATTAAAAGTGATAATGGATCTGAGTTTAAAAATAACAAGTTAGATTCGTTCTTAACAGAAAAAAGAATTTTGCATAATTTTTCATCACCATATACACCACAACAAAATGGTGTAGTTGAAAAGAGAAATAGGTCATTGTGCGAAGCAGCAAGGACAATGTTGACATATGCAAATCTTCCTCAATATCTATGGGCCGAAGCTGTTTCAACAGCATGCTTTACTCATAATAGATCCTTTATCCACATGCATTTTAATATCATCCGTATGAAATAATAAATAACCGAAAACCTAATGTCAAATTCTTTCATGTTTTTGGTTGCAGGTGCTTCATAATGAATCTCAAAGATAATCTTTCGAAATTTCAAGCTAAAGCTGATGAAAGAATATTTTTGGGATATTCGAATAATTCGGTTGCATACAGAGTGTTAAACAAACGAACACGAAAAATTGAAGAAACGTTTAATCTTACTGTTGATGACTATTATGTCAAACAAGTGGAAAAGAAGTTTGAACAAAAACCAATTCTTAATGAAACAAATAATCAAACTGAAAATGTAAATTCAATTGATTTTGATTATGATTTAATTTTTGGTGTTCCAAACAGGGCTGTTGATGCTGAAGTTAATGCTACTGATAATCAAACACCTGAATCCTCGAAACACACTGATGATTCTACACTTACATCCGATACTACTGCAAATGCGAAAGTATGCAAGATGCTTGTATGGAGGGGAAGCATACGAATATACCTTCAAATGTTGAGGGGGAGCATCCTTTCGAGGGGGAGAAGAGTAGTATGAATGATGATTTCGAGGGGGAGCATCAAAATGACAATTATGTTGAGGGGGAGCATAATGAAACAGAGACAATAAATCTTGATCAAAATGATGAACTTCATGAA
The DNA here is from genome assembly GCF_052625555.1 of Lactuca saligna. Lineage (NCBI taxonomy): Eukaryota > Viridiplantae > Streptophyta > Magnoliopsida > Asterales > Asteraceae > Lactuca > Lactuca saligna. Next base: position 77,082,710 of record NC_136418.1, read on the forward strand.
TTTAATGATAATATTTCTATTGTAGGATCTGAAAATGAAGGGATGTACAAAGATGCACCATTGGAATGTGATCCAACATATCCACCACTTGAGAAATGGACACAAAACCATCCAAGAGAATAGGTAATAGGAAGTCCACAAAATGGAGTTTTAACAAGAGCTCAAATTCGTGCGAAAAATGAGGTACTCAATACGAATCAAGAATTTTGCATGTTTAATGTCTTTATTTCAAAAATAGAGCCAAAGACAGTTAATATTGCAATGGAACATTTAGATTGAGTTGTTGCAATGCAATCTGAACTTGCTGAATTCGAATGGAATAAGGTATGGAGACTTATACCAAAACCTAATGATGTTTCAATTGTCAGGTTAAAATGGATTTTCAAAAACAAAACCGACAAAGATGGGAATATTATCCGTTGTAGTAAAAGGTTATTCGCAACAAGAAGGTATCGACTATGAAGAAACCTTTGCCCCTGTCGCAAGACTCGAGGCTGTTCGAATATTTTTAGCCTATGCAACACACAAGGACTTTGATGTTTATCAAATGGATGTTAAATGTGCATTCTTGAATGGAGAGCTTGAAGAAACAGTGTATGTTGAACAACCACCAGGGTTCATTAAGGAAGAATATCCTAATCATGTTTCCATTTTAGATAAGGTTGTTTATGGGTTAAAACAAGCACCAAGAGCATGATATGCAACACTTACCAATTTCGTAAAACAATCAAAATTTAAACAAGGATCAGTTGAACCCACATTATTTCGTAAGAAAGTTGGGAATCATCTTATGTGTAAAAACGTAAATTTTTAAAACAATTTTTCATTTTTAAACTACAATAAAATCTATAGAATATTCCCAAATCACATGTTCCAAATGTCAAACAGATAAACACATCCCATAATCTCAAAAAAACATAATCCCTTGCCAGTATGTACAAATCATGTCGGCGCCTTCCCACGATCCTCACTGGTACCTGAAACACATAACACATCAAATAGTAAGCATAAATGCTTTTGTGAGTTCCCAAAATACCACATATCACACATATGCCACTCGTCGAGTCCCTCAAATAACCCAAAATTTAAATAATTAAAATAACATAGCCGCAATTTCGAATGTTACAATTCTCCCCCACTAGCATTAGACTTCGCCCTCGAAGTATGCAGTTGAAAATAAATCTGGATGCTGCTCCTACATCTCCGACTCCGGCTCCCGTGTCAACTCGGACCCCTTACGATGCTGCCATTGGACCTGAACTAGAGGTACCTCCTTGTTCCTCAAAACCTTGACCTTCCGATCCAAAATCATGATTGGTTTCTCAGCATCGTTCAGACTCGCATCCACCTGAATATCCTCTGATGGCACCACCGCCATTTCATCAGCGATACATTTTCTCAACTGGGATACGTGGAAAGTGTCATGGATATGACTCAACTCTACAGGTAACTCCAAACGGTAAGCTACCTTGCCCACCCTGGAAATTACCCTAAAGGGCCCAATGTATTGGGGTCCCAACTTGCTCCTTTTTCTAAACCGAATCACTCCCTTCCACAGAGATACCTTCAGGAGTACAAAATCTCTGACTTGAAACTCAAGCTTGGATCGCCGTCTGTCCGCGTAACTCTTCTGACGACTCTAAGTTGTCTGTAATCTCTGTCGGACCTGCTGAATCTGCCTGTCATCTTCAACACTATCTTAGTGCCACCCATGATTCTATGACCCACCTCTCCTCAAAAAATGGGCGTACGAAACCTCCTCCCATATAGAAGCTCAAAGGGAGGCATGCCAATGCTCGAGTGGTGGCTGTTGTTGTAAGAAAAGTCAGCCAGTGGTAAGTATGTGTCCCAACCCCCTCCAAAATCCAAGACACACGCATGCAACATATCCTCGAGTGTCTGAATCGTCCGCTCACTCTGTCCGTCTGTCTTCGGGTGGTATGCCGTGCTAAAATGTAGGCGCGTGCCTAACTCCTCATGAAATTTCTTCCAAAATCTGGAAGTAAAACACACGTCTCAATCAGACACAATCAAGATCTGCACCCCATGCCGAGATACCACATCCCTTACATAAATCTCTGCCAACTTCTCCGCAGAGGAGCTCTGATTAATAGTGAGGAAGTGAGCAATCTTCGTCAGTATGTCCACAATCACCCATATTGCATCCACTCCACGCGCGGTCCTCGGTAACTTAGTGATAAAATCCATAGTAATCTGTTCCCACATCCACTGGGGAATCTCAAGCGGCTGCAAAGGACCGTGTGGATGCTGGTGCTCTGCTTTGACCTGACGATAGGTCAAACACCTCTCAACGACCCACGCCACATCCCTCTTCATACAAGGCCACCAATAATCTTTCTTCAGGTCCAAATACATCTTAGTGTCCCCGAGATGAATCGAGAATCTCGATCTGTGCACCTCCTCCTTCAAAATACCACAAGCCCTGCCCGTGTAGGGAACCCAAATCCATCCTCGATAGGTCATCAATCCTTGAGTATCCGTAACAAACTCAGACACCTGAACAATCACCCTCTCTCTTTTGCGATTCTCTGGCCGCACCACTTCAACCTGAGCCTCTAAGATGGTATCCAATATTAGGTCATCACAGTCATCCTCATACATACATCTCGTATCAGGGCACTCTCCATCCCGCAACTTAGAGCATCGGCTACAACGTTAGCCTTGCCCGGGTGATACAGGATCTCATAGTCATAATCCTTCACTACATCCAACCATCTCCTCTGACGCATGTTCAGGCTGGGCTGATCCATCAGATACTTCACACTCTTGTGGTCCGTGTATATGGTACACCGAACCCCATACAAGTTGTGACACCAAATCATGAGGGCAAACACCACAATACCCAACTCCAGGTTGTGGGTGGGATATCTCGTCTCATGAGGCTTCAACTTCCTCGATGCATAAGGTATCACATACCCCCTCTGCATCAGCACTGCACCCAACCCAGATATAGACGCATCGTAGTACACCAGGAAATCCTCCATTCCCTTAGGAAGGTCTAATACTGAAGCTTCACATAATCTTTGGCGAAGAGTCTCGAATGAGTTTTACTGCTCTGGACCCCATACAAAAGCCACACCATTCCGAGTCAGTTTGGTGAGTAGGACAACAATCTTGGAGAAATCTATGATAAATCTCCTATACTAATTGGCCAACCCCAGAAAACTCCAGATCTCGGTGGGGGATCTCGGCACCTCCCAAATCATAACGACCTCAATCTTGGCCGGATTGACCAATATCCCATTCTAATTAACGAGGTGCTCCAAGAACTAGACCTCTCGTAACCATAAATCACACTTGGAGAATTTGGCATAGAGCCTCTCTGATCTCAGTACTCCAAGGATCTCTTTCAGATGCTCCTCCTGCTGCTCCCTAGTCCTCGAATACACGAGGATGTCATCGATGAATACAATCACCAATCTATCTAGCATAGGCCTACATACCCGGTTCATGAGATCCATGGATGTTGCCGATGCATTGGTGAGTCCAAAGGGCATCACCACGAACTCGTAATGACCATAACGAGTCCTAAATGTTGTCCTATAGATATCTTCCTCTCACACCCTCATCTGATGATATCCAGACCTCAATTCGATCTTGGAAAACCAAGACACACCCTGCAACTGATCAAACATATCATAGATCCTAGGTAATGGGTAGCAGTTCTTGACTGTTAATTTGTTCAACTCCCGGTAATCAATGCACATCCGGTGTTAACCATACTTTTTCTTCACAAAAAGGATCGGGGATCACCATGGAGAGCTACTTGGTCTGATAAATCCTTTCCCCAATAACTCTTGAAGTTGAGAGGAAAGCTCCTACATCTATGGCAGCTCAAGGCGATAGGGTTCCTTGGCTATCGGTGTTGCACCCGACATCAGGTCAATCCGGAACTCCACCTGTCGCTCTGGTGGTACTCCCGGAAACTCCTCAGGGAAAACATCAGCGGACTCGCAGAATAGTGGTACCTCTGAAACAAATCTTGGTCTATCCTCAACAACTTGCGTATCCATGACATACGCCAAGAAACCCATACAACCCTGCTGCAAGCTCTGCCTTGCTCGAGCAGCAAAATAGAAAGCTGATCCCGACCTAGTACCCTCTCCATATATTGTAAGCACTCCCCCACTAGGGTCCCGCATGGTCACCAACTGACGCTTGCAGTCTATCATGGCTCCGAACCTACTCAACCAATCCATGCCCACAATGACACAAACATCCCCCATCACAATCGGTACCAGGTCTATCGGAAACTTAACACCGAAAATCTCGAGCGCACATCCTCGGATCATATTAGTAGCATACACCGCTCGCTCATCGGCTATAGAAACTCTAAAAGGTCGACTCAACGCCTCTTGACGGGTACTTATATGCTGACTAAATGCTAATGACACAAACGGCCGACTCGCACCCGAGTCAAATAACACCAAAGCAGGTACGGAATTCACAAGAAAAGTACCTACGTATAACTCAATATAATCATAACATAATTTAATAACATGAAAAGAAGATAGGATATGTACCAACCACAACGTTTGGTGCTGTGCGGACCTCCTCCGCCGTCAACTGGAAAGCTCTATCGCGAGCCCTCGGAACCTCGACCTTCACCGACCGACTATTAGTAGCTCATGCAGTGGCAGGGGGTAGATCCTTGTGTTGATCTCTGTAGCAACTGCGGACACTCGGCCTTCCGATGGCCTGTCTGGTTGCAGTGAAAGCAAACTGAAAATCCCTTGGGAAAATCCCGCGCGATATGCCCCTCGTTCCCACTCTTATAACACACCCCTGACCTGCATCCACCCTCATGGCTCATGTCGCACTTTCCACAAGTGCGGCCCTTCGGATCCCCAGACCTCGAATCAGCGGGCTTTGCCCGCTTGGCCGCCGACTGGGTTTGTGCTGGCCGCCTCTCCATCCTCTGTGTAACAACCCATTATTTCAGATCAATGTAACGACTTAAAGTCAACTTTTGTAACCTCTTTTATGACACAATAAAAGTAGCATAAAAAATGAAGTGTTCAGAAAACTCAGTTTGAGTATACCAAGTGGTAGATATCGTGATAAGATTTCCAAAAATATAAAGAGCACAAAAATCCGAGTTATAACAAAGAAGTTACGACCATTTAAAAATTCGTAACAATACTGGTAAACGCTAGTGAGCGTAAAACGCGAAGGTTCAATAAAATACTTTTCAGCCTTAGGTTTCTAAATAAAAGTCATAGATATTGTTAGACTGTAAATATACATAAAAAGAATGCCCAAATCTGACTGCATATGAGGAAGTTATGATTTTTCGATGTTTCAGAATAGCGGTAGACAGCTAAAAACTCGAGATAGAGATCGAACGATTTTTAGCCGACGCAACCTAAACGAAAGTTGAAGATCTCAACAAGAGCATCGCAACGGTAAAAAGACAGATGAAAGCGGACATCGGATAGAGAAGTTATGGATTTTTAACGGACTTTATCGGCCCCAGCCTATTAAAAATATATTATTAAAAATAAATTCAAACCTAGCCGATGGAGTCTAAATGAAAGTTGTAGAGCACTGTCACACCTACACGTGGATATAAAGAACGCGAAAACGGAGCTCGTACGTTAAAGTTACGGAATTTAGAAGTTGGAAATTCGAATTACGCCCAGTGTAATTTGGATTACGCTCAGTGTAGTTAGGCGTAGAGCCCCATCCCATTGACTAGCATGCTAGCTAGACTCGAGTCGTAAGCGCTGACGACCCAAGAGTACGCCGAATGTACGGGGGTTTTCTAGCCTATAAAAAGGGTACATGAGCTTCCGGTTATTGGCACCAATTAATTCTCAACCTCTCTCTCACTTTCACACTCCCTTGAGCTCCATAAGCTACCCCGACACCCTCGATTTCCATACTCGATCCCCGACGAAAGTTTTACGCTCCTGAGATTCCCGAGAAGCCCGAAGAAGCAGCTTTCCGCAGTCGAAGTTCTGCTCGATTCCCGTCTCACTCTCTTCAAACTAACCAAGTGAGTTCATACCCCCTTTTCTACCATTTTAAATGCTTTTGAAATTCTTTTATTACTATACGGGGGAGAATACAAGTAAAAACGCAACTTTACTCGCATGAAAACATCCAACTTTTGGGTATACATTGCATGATGCTTTTATATCTATCGAATATGTATAGTTAGCATGTAAACTTCTTACTTTACCTACTTTTGGGACACAACATGTTTTATAAATGAAAATATGTTTTATTTATAAATACGTATGCGATTTCATATCAAAAGCGAACATTTCAACTACAACATTTTATATTCATGGGAATATATACATTACTACTATGGTTTTGACAATACTATGAGAAAGAATGATAACTTTAAGAATACAAGCGTACACTTGTAATACATGATTTAATTGAGAATTCGTGAGACAACATGTTCACTATACCTTTAGAGGTACTACAGTAAGTCCTATCTTATAACCATAATATCCTGTCCTGAGAGCGTGGCATGTGTGTATAGATCTATACGGGACTAATGATCATGCACCCTGACTGCTAGCCACAGTCCGCAGGGTGACAAGTGTCATAACGTTTCGATGCCTGAAGAACATCGCTGCAGGCAAATATGATAGCATGGTTATGAGAACTCACCGAATATACCATTATTGTAGTATTACATTTTACAGGAAAAGTAATATTTGGTTTTACTTTTACGTACCTTAACAATCTTCATATAATTTTGTTTTTTATATAAAGACTATACAACAACATTTTTAACATGGTATAGTGCTTATAGTTTACGGTCTTGGGCATTTAAGACTGCATTTACACTTTTAGGAAAATAAGGGATCTTCTTGTTTCAATACATACATTTCATACACAAAACGATTTACTACAGAACTTGTAAGAAAATATGGGATTTTCTTGGAAAAACATACACGAACTTTTGAATGGCATACATTTACTCAAAACTCTACTTATGAACTCACCAACTTAATTGTTGACACTTTTTCTTTAAAATAACTTGTGTTCTCAGGGAATCACTAAGGTAGGTTGCCAGCATCTTTTGAAGACTAAACACATATGGCGTTCATTACATATTTTTGAACATGATTTTGTATCCAACTTTTGAACCTTGAAATGATACAATTTTGTAAACATTTTCAATATATGTAATATGGTGGTGTGTACTCTCTTTACTATACAATTGGTGTGATACTGGACATGACGTCCTCCACCCAGGGAACATTTCCACCGTTCAGGTTTGGGGGTGTGACACTATGAGACTTGGCCTCCTCCTTGGCCTGAGTCTCTAGCTCAATCTCCCTCTTTCGGGCATTAGCCTGAAGCTCGACAAATGTACGGTATGTCGAGTTCGCCACGAACTCACGAATATATCTCCTCAAAATACTCAGATACTGACTCATACGTGCCTGCTTGGTAGACACGTGGTCAGGGCAGAACATTGCCATCTCATGAAACATCTTGGTAATCACTGTCACCGACTCCTTCCCCTGCTTGAGGGACAAAAACTCCTGGGCCAAACGCTCCCTTTCCACCAGGGGAACGTACCCATCTCAAAACATAGTGGTGAACCTCTCCCAGGTCACCGCGGTAAGCTCTGCAGTAGAGAGGTCAGCCATCAAAAACTCCCACCAATCCTTCGCTCCCAAGCGAAGCTGGTTCAGTGCGAACCGAACCCTCAGATACTCCGGAGAAGAACAAGTGTAGAAGCATCCCTCAATGTCAGAAATCCACCTCATCACAGCTATCGGGTCCTGTGTCCCATCAAACTCGGGTGGCTTCTTATTGCTGAACTCCCGGTACAACAATGAGTCACCCCCTGTGGCCTCGCAGCAACAACAGCTGCAGTGGCAGCAACAACAGCTACAGTGGCGGCAGCAACAGCTGCCTCAGTTAGAGTAGTATATCGCTCATCAAATGTCTCAATCAACGTGGTATTTATAGACCCAAACATCTCCGGTATCTTAGCTCGAATGGCTGCGGCCACCTCCTCATGAATCATCCGGCGGATCTCCTAATTACTAGTACCACTAGTACCGATGCCTCCTGGGTTGTTGTGTGTCCCCACCATGATGTCTCTGAAACACTACACAAAAGAAATCAGAGACTTTCTCGAGTATACACGCACTCGATACTCAACCTTACTCGTTCATGGTACCCTAAGGATTCTTACTTGGACTGCTCACTGATCTGGTGTTTCTAGTAGTACGGGCCCTATACTACCTTCCACAACGCATCAATATTCACCCCAAGTCCTCCTCCCAGGATCACAGATCACAATTACTCTATATCTCGCTAATACAGCCTACTCTCTAATAGACCATAGTTAAGCTCCTCACTGTTACCTACTCCCTCTCGCAACATCTCATAGCAGTAATAATCTCCTAGGCTAAGGCATCACAAATCAGGCCACTCTAGTCCTAGATAAAAATACCTAGCCTACTTCCTCATGCATAATATACACATAATATCTCATAACACATAATGTAAGGGTATTCTGGGAAATCACTGTTCGGGCGCGGGCTGATTGTACACACTGCTCCATTCTGTTTGTCTCAATTTTTTTTACTTTCTTAGAAAATTGTTTATTTTATGAAAATCTTTCTCAAATCCTCAGTTTAAGTTTAGATATACCCGAAGGTACATCCAAATCCCTCAAACCAAGGCTCTGATACCAACTTGTAACAATGTAAATTTTCAAAAAAAATTTTCATTTTTAAACTACTATTAAATTCATAGAATATTCCCAAATCACATGTTCCAAATTTCAAAGAGATAAACACGTCCCAAAATCTCAAAAAAACATAATCCCCTGCCAGTGTGTACAAATCATGCCGACGCCTTCCTGCGTTCCTCACTAGTACCTGAAACATATAACACATCAAACGGTAAGCATAAACGCTTAGTGAGTTCTCCAAAATAACACATATCGTGTTGGATAAGGTGTCTAAGTCCATAACTTATTTGGTAGATACTTGACCCGACCCGGCATGGTCCATTTGGGTTGCATTTCATCCAAACTATTTATGGATAATTTTATGAGAGTTATACACATATGATTATTAATATATTATAAGTTATAATATATTAATATGAAGTCATGTTATTTAATTAGTCTTAGTCTTGAATTAATTATGAATTAATTTAGAGATTAAAAGGAAGACTAGTTACATTGTGGGCTATTGGTTTTATATGGTGTGGGCTAACACTCATTTGTTAATGGGCTAGGCTTGTATGGAAGTCCATGGATGATCCATGGAGCTTTTAACCCATGGATCCTTGGAAAAGGAAAGGTCATGGGTTATTAGGGTTTCACCCTAATCATGTACACTATATAAGCATGCTTATGTTGCATGAAATAGCCACTAGTGAAACTAGTGTGACTAGTGTATGTGTGTTTGTGTGTGACCAATTTTATAGTGTGTATACACTCTCTCAAAGTTTTCCAAGAGTTTGTGGTGATTTGTGATTCCATTTGAGGCATTCACACTATTGGTGCTTGGCCCTCAAACTCCTTAGGAATCAAATTCATCATCAAAAGGTATGTAATCTCATCTAATTCTTTTATGTTTAAAAGTACCCCATGCCATGTTATATAGGTTATGAACCTTGGGAAAATTATTATTTTGCATGTATTTAGACTAACATAGATCCAAGGTTTATTAGGGTTGCATGCACACTTAGGAAGTGTTAGATTGCTCAAAACCCAACAGATGTATCAAAGCCTAGGCTTGCTTGTTTGATACTTGATGCAAATTGTTGAAAATCGAAGTTTACGTGCTGTCTGCACAGCAGACTTACTGAGTCCATGAAGGGACTCGACGAGTCCAAGACAAAATTCATCCAACTTGGCGAGTTGGTTCATGCACTCGACGAGTTGGAACCCCAGACAACATATCTTCGAGTTTTGGTGCTGGAATTGGTCTAGAATCATTACCTTAAACTGTTTTGGACTCATAAAACCTATTTTTGATGTGGTAATGATGATGGTGGACCAATTTCAAAGTTATAATCAAAATTTCAAGTTTATATGTGTTCATATGATTCTTGAAATTGTTGATGTGGATGTTCATGTTTATATGAGTTTTGTTAGATCATAGGAATTATTTGCAAATTGTTTGTTAGTTAATTCTTAATCTTAATGTGTTTTAATGGAATTCATAATTTGTCCTCAAGTTATGGAATTCCAAAAGGTTTTTCTTTTAAATGTTTTTTTTTAAGAAATCATAAGTTACACTTTTGAAGAGTTTTTCTGATAAATGCTTTTATGGACTTCATAACTTGTCCTCAAGTTATGAATTTCCAAGAGACTCTTCATTAAAAGTATTAAACGCTTAATTAAAACTCATAAGTTATGAATATCCAAAAATTTATGAAGAGTTACAAAACTTGCCCTCAAGTTTTGGAATTTGGAAAAGTTTCACACACTTTAATAAACTTTAATTCCAACACTTAGAATTTTAAAAGTTAAAATTCAACACTTATACTATTTATAACATTAATGGTTAATTATTATATATATGTATAAGAACAAGTCGTTTTACCGTTAGTAGGCCTCATTCACGAAGCCGGTCTATAAGGTGGGTATAAGATTGTTGCCTATAAAATGGCCACTTAATGGGTGTCCACTGTCACCCACCGCTTGCTTCACTGGTGGAGGGTCGTTAGCCGAACGGGTAGGACAATGACTTTAAATTCTCATTAAAAGTATAATGATTATTATAAAGTAACTAAATTTTTTTATTTAATTCTCAATCTTAGTTATTTTAGGAAATATGTGAATTTGGTGCTAGCCCATGCAATTCACACTTTGTACCTTACCAAGTCGTTGGTGGAGCGTGTGTGGTTAACCGGCACACTAACTTGGACTAGTAAGGATCACGAAGGGTGACTTAATGTTTGTCATAGATCAATGGACCGTGTGTGGTTAACTGGCACATTGATTAGGTGATAATATTAAGGGTACCAAGTGAATTGGTATGGTTATTCACACCTTGTTTTGTGATCCTCGGCATCCCAGTCACAAAATTTGAGAGGGCACACTCGAGATTGAAACATGCCATTGAAAAGTTCAATGAATCTCAAAAGATCTAGGAATTTCAAATCCAATTAAAACCTAATAAATTATTTCATTTTTCATGGTGGAAATTGGTGAATCGTCATTCGCCTACCTTCAAATATTTTATAGCTTGGATTACGGCATCCCTCTTCCAAATTATAAAATATTGTGTTAGGTCCTAGCCTTAATATTTCATATTGGGTGTTATATTAAGGATTTTGAAAAAACTAACTTGATTTTCTCCCATTATAGATGTCTGGTTCAGACAGCTATGATATTCCCAAATCTCTTGAAGATGGTGTCCCTCAACATCATGCTTCACTTCCTCCATCTCCTCCATTTATTCTCCCAAACCCACAAGTTTAAAGTCACTCAAGCCCTGTTGGCAAGCAAGATCTATATGTGATCACATCTTGGTGATGAAGTCACGTATTGACAAGCCGGGAGAGTTGGGTGTCAAAATCTTGTGAAAGTTGGATGTTTAATCACTTTCTTAGTAACATAGTGAGTCTCTTTGGGACTACTATGAGACAGACTATGACACGAGCCTTAATGATCTTATCTATTTGCTCAGTGCTGCAGATTCAGCAATGATTTGGAACACTAGTAAAGCAAATTTTATTAGAAGATCAACTTCCCAAACCTTAAATGGACATTGGCAATGGTAACATTGGATATCTAGAAAAGCATTTCTCTTCCCAATGGAAAGGGATCGGCCTTAGTCAACTCGGTTGACCAAATGGTAAAGAGAAAGGCTAAGTCTGAGATAGTCTCATGTGCCATTACCAAAGGGTCTATATGTTTTATTGCCAAAGGGAGGGACACTGATTGCGAAGCTGCCATATTCACCTGAAAGGTCATAAGGTTGATCAAGTCAAGAGGTTTGACTCCACTTCGGGTAAAGTCCACTGTCTAACTCTGTTAAGTTCCTATTTGGAGATTCTTATTACATAATGTGAATGAGTCACATGCTGATGTTTTAAGAATCAAAGAGAAGATAGGAAGCTTAAAGTAAGTATATGATGATTTTGATTGCGAAGGTGGGTTTCGATCGCATGGTTCGGTAATCAGAATTTTGAGCTGTTGCTTAAGAGTTATAATATATTGCTTATGAGTAGATAACAACAAGGTTTTCATGTGGATTGTAAGGATAAGTTTTTCCGCAAAGTGTAACAACCCGAAATTCATATCCTTAATTGTAACCCTTTTCGCGACTCGTTCCGATCATCCAATCGCCGTTTCCGATTTCGTTTCCGTTTCCGACCTTTTATTAAGTCGTTAATGTGAATTTTATTTTATGACTTAATAAGTGTATTAATACCCTTTGAACTCACTCTAACGTCTCATATTAATGATCGACACATTTTTAGAACCAACCATATCGGGTTACGGCAAATTGGCCGGGTGCGACCAAAAGCTCCGTCTAACGCCGGTATCGGGGAGAATTCTACCATGTCCCGAACTTGGACACTATTTAAAGTGACTCAAGTCTCTATTTTGAAGCTTTTTCTCCATTTTAAAACTATCACTCCAACCTCTCTCCTCAAACTAGATTTAAGGGTAAAAATCTCAAGTTTAAGGCTTCAAATTACCAAGGTACCTTCCCTAATTTGTTATGCAACATCTTTAGCCCTCAAATTCGAGTTCAAACCATGGAATAGGACCATTTTCACGAGTTTACGGCCCTAGAACAGTCCTAGGCCGTAAACTCACATAAAGAGGGTTTTTGGAGCAACAAAACCCTTCCAAACCCAATTGGACTTTAGATATGGCTAAGGGACTTCAAGATATGGGCTTAGACCATTTAAAACATGAATTTTGAAGACTTTGAAGGAGTTTACGGCCAAGGCACAAGCTTGGGCCGTAAACTCATATTTAAGGGGTTTTCTTGACCTTAAACCCTTCCAAATCACTAGTATGTCTTAGATATGAATTATAGAACATTGGTTTTAGCATTTGGACACTTGAAACATGATTTTTGAGGGACTTATGTGAGTTTACGGCCAAAGCATGTGCTTGGGCCGTAAACTCCTCAAAACATGGCATAAATTCAATTCTAAGGTGTTAGAAAGCCATCCAACACCACCAAAAGCCTTGGAATAAATCATAGGACCAACCAAAAATAGTTTAAGGGCCTTCAACACATTATTTGTGGGATTTCTAAGAGTTTACGACCAAGGCTTGTGCTCGGGCCGTAAACTCCTTGATTCATGATGTTAGAATGCCAACTAAACACCCCTAAAGCCTTTAGATGAATTTTAGAAGCCCTTCCATGCAAGTTTTAAGCCTTAAAACACTTTGTATCACCCTATAGAAGAGTTTACGGCCATGAGGGGTTCTCATAGGCCGTAAACTCCATAAACCCCTCAAATGTCCCATGCAAACTCATGTTAGGCCTTGGAATAATTCTACCAATCACATGTGAATTGTTCTAGCACCATTTAACACTATTTTCATGAGAAAATAGGAGTTTACGGCCATGAAGCCATGCTAGGCCGTAAACTCCCATAAGTGGGTCTATTTGATGTTTTAAAATCATTTCAAGTCCTTAAACCAAGTCTAGAAAAATTCCCATAAGTGTTTGAAGTCATTATTTGCTCATATTTGACCCCACCATGAGTTTACGGCCGTAGACTCATGGGGAATGGGTCTTGTGGCTGTAAACTCCCTAAAGGGGGTGTTCCTTTGAAGTCCCAACCCATTTCCTAAGTCCTTCGCATCATTCATGTCCCTAAACGCTACCCGGGTCACTCCAAACACCCGTTTTGAGGTGTTTTCGTTCGTTGGAGTGTAACTTCATATCTAATTAGAGTTTGTAAATCTAATTAGATATATTTGTATGCCATTTCAATTTACATAGGAACCTCATGTGTTATCAGGTCTCGATTCAACGTTTAGCATCCGAAATCGACACATTTCCGTGTCCAGTGAGTTCATACCCCTACCCTTTTTCAATAGTTTTTCAATGTTTTCAGGGGGGGAATACAAGCAAAAGTACAAGTATATATTGTACTCAATCACATGATTTCAATTAAATGGTTTCATAATTGTACACTTTAAGAATTGAAAACCTTTTAAACAAACCGTTTTAACTTGCAGAGTTGTTTGTTTTTAACCCGATTTTCAATTCTTATTATACACTGTTATATTGTGTACTTAGTAATTGATTGTTCACATTTAAACTGATAGAATACATAAACCATTGTAATGTCTGTAATAAAACACCTAGGTTCGAGTGTAATGTCCTTAATAATACACCTAGGGTCGAGTGTAAAAGGACAACCATCATTAAATAACACCTAGGCTCGAGTGTAATGTCCTTAATAAAACACCTAGGCTCGAGTGTAAAGGACAGGTACGTAGAATATAGTCAGTCGTAAATACTACTTTCCTAGTTGAAAAGTAAAGAGTAATCTTAATGATTGGAGACACGCCCCTGTAACACTTCCATGGTACGAGATAGTGGGGGACTAACCCTGTAACCAGAATCTCCGTTCGTAGGAGAGCGTGACTTGAGTGTATAGATCTATACAGGACTGACAATCCCACACCTGGCTGCTAGCTACAGCCGAACCGAAAGGTTCAAGGGTGACGAGAGTCATAAAAAGGATATTGACCACTGTTCGAGTCATATCTAGTCTGAGTATGGTTAAGGACTCGCAATCTAGATTTTTAACGTTTCAGACTCATTTACTAGCTTTATGTACGTAGTAAAGCTAATGTATATCTAGGGATGCCAGATACACACACAGTCAGGAAAACATGGGGTTTTTCGTGGGAAGAACACTGAACATGACGATAACCAGTAAAGACATACACACACACAGTCAGGAAAACATAGGGTTTTCCTGGGAAGAACACTGAACATGACGATAACCAGTAAACACATACACACACACAGTCAGGAAAACATGGGGTTTTCCTGGGAAGAACACTGAACATGACGATAACCGGTAAAGACATACACACACACAGTCAGGAAAACATGGGGTTTTCCTGGGAAGAACACTGAACATGACGATAACCAGTAAAGACACACATACACACAGTCAGGAAAACATGGGGTTTTCTTGGGAAGAACACTGAACATGACGATAACCAGTAAAGACATACACACACAGTCAGGGAAACATGGGGTTTTCCTGGGAAGGACACTGAACATAATTAGAACTAATAACAGCTCACACATACACAGTCAGGAGAACATGGGGTTCTTCCTGAGTAATAGTAGTACGAAATTAGAGAAGTGTAATAAGTTAAACAATTGAATTACATTTCACAAGAACAATCATGTTTTAATTAAACATCGTTTACTTTACTTTCGGATTTGGAAAGTAACTTTACATAAGAAAATATGGGATTTTCTTGGATAACCACTTTTCAGGAAAACAAAAGAACTCATACATTTTCAGAAAAACTAACCGCTTATGAACTCACCAGCTTTATGCTGATTTTCAAACCGCTTGTATTCTCAGGTCCATGTTAGACAGGTACCCGAAGATCCTTTTGTGTGAAGACGGAGTTCACAGAAGACTCATTTTGTATTGTTCATATATACTATGTATCACTTGTATAACTTATGCTTTTGAAACAAATGTAAATCTTTCATATATGTAATGTAATGGTTGATTTACTTTACTTATTATGTACATTGGATTTGATACTCGACGTGGAGTCAACCCCGGAAATGTTTCCGCCTTCGGTTTTCGGGGTGTGACACAAAGTTTTAAAATAAAAGAAAAAAAGGGTTTTAATTTTATTTATTTTAAAAATATCCTTACAATGGCATATGTGGAAAATTGTTGCTTATATGTTTCCTGTAATAGCAATATTGGAAAGTGGATTTGATTCATTCATTTGTGGTAGTGTCTGAATTTACCAAATGAAGAAAGTTTTTCATGACCCAAGTTTCAATTGGATAGAAACTTGGAATCATACAAGTTGTATTGTATGATGAATGAGAATTTTCATCTTTGAAAATTAAGACTAATTCTTTGATCACATGTATATGTAAGTCAATTGAAGGACTAAGGAATTAGGTACACTGGGTGTGCGCTGGTCAAGGTCCACCACAAAGATTGATTTGTCATGATTTACTAAAGATTAGTAAATATGATTATACTTATAAGGTTTAGTATAATTCTGTAACATTGGAAAGGTTACAATGTATGACAAAACAAATGAGAAGAATTAAATTAGGCAAAAAGATAAAAGTTTCTCAAATCTGAAAGGATGGGAGAGTACTTTAGTATCATATTTCATGATCATCTTAATGATTATGAAACCATATCACAAATTCATACTCTAAGGACGTCTTAGTGCATTGTTATGGCTAAGAAGAGAGGTCATGAATTGTTGGATTGGTTAAAATCAAGAAGATGAGTCATACTTCGTTCCAAAACAATTCTAAGAGTCATACTCCAAGATTGTAACCATTGAGTGACATAAAGTAAGGTTAAAAACACTTATCAAATGTAGTGTAAAATGTTTCTACTCTTGTACATTTGAGATTGGCAAGTTGTGGTGTCTTTGATGAGACAAAGACCAACTAAGACCAATTGTGTGAAGTGTTAGTCTTGATAAGAATCTGCACTATCCCTTGAATTTTTTTTTTGTCAAGGAATAGTTCTTGACTGGGGAAACTTATATGTCAAGGGGACAGTGGGAGCCTTAAAGATCCTGAAAGAGTTTCAAGATTTAATCAAGAGTAAAACCTGTAATTTATCACTAGCACACAACTTAAGGTTTGCAACCTATCGTGTTGACATAATTCTTATTTCTGTAGCTACTTCAAATAAGTTGAATTTGCGTGTGAGTTATCACAGTTCAACTTGGAAGCATTGGTGGGCCTTGTGCTACCAAGGTGACAAGAAACTAAGATTGAAAAAGTTTGATCCATGTAAGGCTAAATTTGTCACTAACCTTATCTTGTGATTATGGTTTTGACAAATTCACATGGATAGGAACTCATACACTATAAAATCTAAGTGTCATAAGGTTTCTCTCCGATTCATGAAAATGATGGTGAGGAAACGCTTTCACTAACTAAATTTTACGTAGATATCAATTGTGTTATTTGCATTTTCAAAAGTCATTAGTGGAGCGTGTGTGGTTAACCGGCACACTAACATGGACGTGTGAGAAATGGAAAATGCCTAAGCAATTAAGACTATGATTACGGCATCCCTTTTCATAGTTATGAAAATTGTTTAGACACACATGTGAGCTATCTAAGAAAGGGTGTATAATCTAAATTTCAGAAGTCCAGCATATTTCTGGAAATATCTCAGAGCTAGTGGGAGCATAAGTGTTATGCTAATAATCATCATGTTAGTGGGAGCATGATTATTATGTTTAGTGTTGGAAGTTAGCAATGTTAATTATAGAAAACAAAGTTTCAATTCGTGAAGTTGCAGGGGTTGAAAAGTTGTTTTGCTATAATTAAGGGAGAGGAAATCATACTTCATTTCAATTCTAGAAGCTTAGATTGAGATTTTAATCATCTTTAGTCAAGGACATATATATGAATTTTATGTCTGAATGGTTCGACTTAAGGAAATTCTATATATATCGCGTTCTCAAAATTCAATTATGACTACGGCATCCCTCTT
Source organism: Lactuca saligna (assembly GCF_052625555.1). NCBI lineage: Eukaryota > Viridiplantae > Streptophyta > Magnoliopsida > Asterales > Asteraceae > Lactuca > Lactuca saligna. The sequence goes on from NC_136418.1 coordinate 77,100,401, forward strand.
CATAGTTCAATTTTGAAAACATGGCAAATAAAAAATATTGTAGCAAAAGACTGGTCTAGTATCATGTATTTATGTCAAACATCATGAATCGTGTCCCATATGCTTCGGATATAGGATAAATTTCATGTGCTATAATATTCATCTTTTCTAAATTTTCCAAATGCTTAAGGCATTGAGAAGGGAAAAGTCTAGAACTGGATATGAATAAAGTGATTAAGCAATTTTCAAGGACAAATCTGAGGTTCGCCAAAGATTGGTTGCTTAGGGAAAGTTGGAAGTATGATTTATGTTGTCGGAAAGGACCGTATTGACATGTTCTGAAAAGAAGTAACTCTTGTTCGGAAGTGATAGTCAAAATGGGACTATGGAAATGTCTCCATAGGTGGAAGTTATTCAATCTATGTAAGATTAGAAAACCTTAATGCAAGAAGGATGTTCAAAGCAATGTACTTTGAATATGAGACTTCCGTTCCATAGAAGTTGACCTTCTTTGGAATACTCTATAATGACTGGTGACAAGGTTTTAGTGACTTTGTGAATAATCATTACAAGAGGAACATCGCATAAAAGTTTAAAATCTAACAGATTTTTGGTAAATGGTAGAAATTAGAAATTCTTACATTTACAATAAGGATTTGGGATTGTGAAATGAGTATCATTGGAATCATGTTCAATTGATCTACATCACAATGTAAGGATCATACACAAACATAGTGTACATACTTGGAGTATGGCATAACTATTGTTTAGAAAAACAAAGTGTACATGGCAGGAGCATGGGACGATTGTTGTTTTTATTCAAGTCTTAAGTTGATTGTTTGAAACATTATACAATGAATAATGAGTAATCAATATGGTGATAAATAAAAGGTGGTTCTATTTATATTCAAAAGGGTTCTGAGACCATATTGGATTCGATTATTATTGTGTTTCACTTTTCATGTTTTGACTTCCAAAATAGCTAGGTTATTCTTTCGAATGACTAAGTTATTTAAACACTCCACAGTCGTTCATATGTTGGAAGTAGGTATGAATCAAGACTGTCATGAATCGGGTTTGTAGATGGCTAAATGGGTTTAGTCATAGCAATGGTTGCTATAACATTCATGAGTGTTCATAAGTTATGAGTATTGGAATAAACCCACGCTCACTTGTATCACTTCATGGAATTTATCTCGAGTGATCGTGAGATGGTAATATCATATAAATCTTCAAACCTAGAGATATGAGTTGTTACCTATGAGTTGGTTGTGCATTGATTGCACATAAACGCATCAGTAACTTGATGTTAGAAAACGTGCCTTTGTGTACAATTCAACAAGTAGTAGAACAATCATATGAGTCGAAGTTTATTTGTTCCGTCTAGAAATAGAAGCGAGATCTGGGCCCCTCGATGATTTTGTTGTGACCTATGTACCGGCTGGTCAGAACTAAATTGATGTGTTCGATTAAGTTCTTTGTCAGACAAATCGAAAATCGGGAAACAAACTGTTGGACAATAAGTACGACGTTGTTCCATGTATTTGTCCGGTTGATATCATGAGAACAGAGGATTATATGATCACTTATCTAAAATGGCGCTTCATAGTTCAACAGAGTTTTCGAGAGCTACGATTGCTGGTTGGTTCCTGAAGTAACATACGCAAATATAGTTATTAGACTTATCCAAGTGGGAGTCTGTTGGATAAGGTGTCTAAGTCCATAACTTATTTGGTATATACTTGACTCGACCCGACATGGTCCATTTGGGTTGCATTTCATCCAAACTATTTATGGATAATTTTATGAGAGTTATACACATATGATTATTAATATATTATAAGTTATAATATATTAATATGAAGTCATGTTATTTAATTAGTCTTAGTCTTGAATTAATTATGAATTAATTTAGAGATTTAAAGAAAGACTAATTAGATTGTGGGCTATTGGTTTTATATGGTGTGGGCTAACACTCATTTGTTAATGGGCTAGGCTTGTATGGAAGTCCATGGATGATCCATGGAGCTTTTAACCCATGGATCCTTGGAAAAGGAAAGGTCATGGGTTATTAGGGTTTCACCCTAATCATGTACACTATATAAGCATGCTTATGTTGCATGAAATAGCCACTAGTGAAACTAGTGTGACTAGTGTATGTGTGTTTGTGTGTGACCGATTTTATAGTGTGTATACACTCTGTCAAAGTTTTCCAAGAGTTTGTGGTGATTTGTGATTCCATTTGAGGCATTCACACTATTGGTGCTTGGCCCTCAATCTCCTTAGGAATCAAACTCATCATCAAAAGGTGTGTAATCTCATCTAATTCTTTTATGTTTAAAAGTACCCCATGCCATGTTAGATAGGTTATGAACCTTGGGAAAATTATTATTTTGCATGTATTTAGACAAACATAGATCTAAGGTTTATTAGGGTTGCATGCACACTTAGGAAGTGTTAGATTGCTCAAAACCCAACATATCGCACATATGCCAGTCAAGGTTATAAATCGGTATGACCCTCCGGTCAATGTGTCTTAGCGGGACCCTCCAGTCCTGAAGCCTGTTGGACCCTCTGGTCCGGTCTAGCCCATTGGACCCTCTGGTCCGGTCTGAATCGTTGGGCCCTCCGGTCCGGTCTATATAGCAGATAACATACATACAAAACATAACAATATCAACATACATTTAACTCATAAGACCTTCCGGTCCACATACAAACACCACTGTATAGTGAGGAGACTCACCTCAAGTAGTCTCGTAAAGTCTCGAACTCGAAATAGGAATCTATAGGGGTGAGCAAACCCAAACCAAAAAACCGAGAAACCGATTAAAACCGACAAAACCGAAACCGAAAAAACCGAAACCGAAGCAAAACCGACGGTTTGGGTTTGATATTTTTAGAAACCGAAAAATCGGGTTCGGGTTCGGTTTCTAACCAGAAACCGACCCATCCAACCCAAGAAACCGACCCATACTTAAAACTGACAAACCGCCCCAAGAAACCGACCCATCCAACCCAAGAAACCACCCATACTTGATTGTGTTTTAGTTGTAATAGACTATTTCGGACTTTAGTTGTAACTTGTAATTGACTATTTGTGTATGAGTCATGTTTTTTGAAGTACTTAACTTAAATTTGTTATTTTTTGAAGTATCTAACTTGTTGCTTCATTTATGGAAAATGGGTTAAAACCTTAAACCCATGGGTTTAAACCCAGAACCCGTGAGTGTATGGGTTGAACCCAAGAAACCGAAAAACCGCCCAAACCGACCTCAGAACCCAAGAAACCGAACCGACCAGAAACCGATCCTATTGGGTTCTAAAAACCAGAAACCGACCATTTATGGGTTGGGTTGGGTTTGAGTCCAAAACCGACCCAAATCGACCCATGCACACCCCTAGGAATCTAGCCTCCGCCTAATCACAAAAATAAATTACTCTAAATCAATAAAGACTCTCAAAGGCTATATAAGTCTTATACTATAGACTTTAGAATGGAAAAAGACCATTCTACCCCTCTACTGGTCCAAGGCCCACTTGTAGACTAAACCCTAAAAGTCAACGAAAGTCAACCCAAGTCAACAGTCCAAGTCTGACCAGACTTGTCGAGTTCATGCAACGACTCGGCAAGTTCAGTCGTGTCCTTAATCTCCTCCTATGGTCTCACTTGACTCGCTGAGTCATCCTCCTTACTCGCCGGGTCACCATGAGTCACGAAACACGGGGCAACCCGTTCTGACTTGTCGAGTCTTTTCATGGACTCGACGAGTTTCTTCCTTGGCAACCTTCATTTAACCTCCTAAGGTCAGATCTGCTTCACCAATCAATAGATCTGACCTTCTAACCCTCAGAAGTAACGTAAAGGTGCAACCTTTACGCTCATGCATTGATCATATTGCCATATATGTAGAAATATCCCTTAAAATGATAACCTAAGCTCAAGACTCTCATGGAACATCATAAAGCTGCAGAGTTGGGACTCTCTGGACCTCTCAAGGTCCAGATCTAATATCTATGTCAGAAAGGGACCTCATATTCACCATAACTCAACTAAAAAGGAGGGTAAGAAACCCTAGAATTGAAAAATGTACAACATAAACGAAAATGGATATGAAACGATACCTCCTGCAGCAACTTTGGATGAAATGATGGAAGATATGAACCCCTCCAATCAGCCTAACTCGAACTCCCTCCTCCTTCCTTGGAAAGATGCACAAAAATGAAGAAAATAGTCTCTCTCTCTCTCTCTCTATATATATATATATATATATATATATATATATATATCAATGCTCTCTGGTCCGATTAGGGTTTCTCAAGGGAGTGTGTGGCCGAAAATGAAGGCCATAGAGGCCTTTAAATAGGTCTCCAACCCCCGAAATTAGGGTTTTATTCGTTAGCACCAACTCGTCGAGTCATATACCCGACTCGTCGAGTCCAGACGCGAATACGCGTCATAGATCTGTTGGGTTTTGAGCAATCTAACACTTCCTAAGTGTGCATGCAACCCTAATAAACCTTGGATCTATGTTTGTCTAAATACATGCAAAATAATAATTTTTCCAAGGTTTATAACCTATCTAACATGGCATGGGGAACATTTCAACATAAAGAGTTAGAAGAGATTACATACCTTTGTGATGAGTTTGGTTCTTGAGGAGTTTGAGGGCCAAGCACCAATAGTGTGAATGCCTCAAATGGAATCACAAAACACCACAAACTCTTGGAAAACTTTGAGAAAGTGTATACACTTGTATATTTCGGCCGCATACAAGCTCACACACACTAGTTCACTAGTTACACTTAGGCACACTAAGGCACCATTTCATGCTCCATAAGCATGCCTATATAGTGTGCATGGTTAGGGTGAAACCCTAATAACCCATGACTTTTCCTTTACCAAGGATCCATGGGTTAAAAGCTCCATGGACTTCCATATAAGCCTAGCCCATTAACTAATGAGTATTAGCCCACAGCATATAAAACAATAGCCCACAATTTAATTAGTCTTCCTTTTAATCTCTAAATTAATTCATAATTAATTTAAGACTAACACTAATTAAATAACTTCATATTAATATATTATAACTTACAATATATATTAATAAACATATGTGTATAACTCTCATAAAATTATCCATAAATAGTTTGGATGAGATGCAACCCAAATGGACCATGCAGGGTCGGGTCAAGTATATACCAAATAAGTTATGGACCTAGACACCTTATCCAACAAGATCATGACCCTACTCGACGAGTTGAGGCACGAACTCGTCGAGTGCCTCAAATTACTTAAAATGTAAATAATTAAAATAACATACCCGCAATTCTGGATGTTTCATTATGCTTGTTCAAATTTATGTTGATGATATTATTTTTGGCTCTACTGACCCAACTTTGTCTAGTGAATTTGAGAATTTGATGAAAAGTCAATTCGAAATGAGCATGATGGGTAAAATCAACAATTTTCTTGGATTTTATATACGTCAAAGCAAAGAAGGAATTTTCATCAATCAAGAAAAATATACGAAGAATTTGCTTGAAAAGGTTGGAATGACGAATAGCATAAAGCTAAGAGTGCCTATGGCAGTGGGAACAAAATTAACACCTTCGTTAGATTCACCTGCTGTTGATCTTACTTTATTCAGAAGCATGATAGGTTCTCTACTTTATATTATTGCAAGTAGACCTGATATCATGTTTTCTGTTTGTAATTGTGCTAGGTATCAAGCGAATCCAAGAGAACCACATTTAACAGCTATAAAGAATATCTTTCGTTGTCTCAAAGGAACAATTTTGTTAGGATTGTGGTATCCTTCGAAATCTGGATTTTTCATTCAAGCCTTTTCGTATGAAGATCTTGGTGGATGTACTCTTGATAGGAAAAGTACAAGTGGGGATGTCAATTGCTAGATGGGAAGCTTGTAAGTTGGCAATCGAAAAAGCAAACTTGTGTTGCAATTTCTACTGCTGAAGCTGAATACATTTCTGCTGCTACTTGCACTTCTTAAATTATCTGGATTCAAAGTCAATTGCATGATTATGCAATTAATATGAAAAAGATTCCATTGTATTTTGATTCACAAAGTGCTATACACATTTTTCATAATCCAATACAACATTAGAAAACAAAACACATTGCTCTTCGTTGCCATTTCATAAAAGATCACGTTGAAGATGGAAATATTGAAGTTCATTTTGTAAAAAACAACTTATCAACTTGCTGATATTTTTACAAAACCTCTTGATGAAAAATCTTTTATGAGAATTTTAGCAGGTTTGGGAATGTTAGATGCAAATTCAGTACCAGGATCAATCATTCAAAATTAACGAAGTCCTTATTGGAGAAAAGGTGTCAATTCATAGGTAAAATGATTCATTCAGAGGATGATAATATTAACCATTCAGAGGTTACTGTTCACATTCAGCGCTTCGACACACTTTGTTTTCGTATATTGGAGCTGAAAAATTTCGTGTGTTTGGTAACATCCTTTAATTTCGTTAGTTTGTCTGTTGTTCTTTGAAAAACTGAAAAATAAAAAATATTTTTATTTCTTTGCATTAATCTTCGAAAATTCAAAAACAACAAAAAGATTTTGTTTTGTTATTTGTTTTAATTTCGAAAAATTCAAAATCACAAAAATATTTTATTTCTTTTCAAAACATAAAACTACAAAAAGATTTTTGTTACTTCGTTATTTTCTTTATTTTTCAGGTATCAAGAACATTGCCACAAATTTTTTTCGAAGGGTCATGCTTATGTTTCTCAGGGAAGGTAGTTTTCTTAAATCTATGTACTAGTTAAGATGTCCCTAGAAGCATGTTGTAGCATCTCGACCGAAGCCTCCAAAGACTCAATGTGTGTTAACGAATGCATTAATGAAATTTTCATATGAAAGTTTCTTCCCAATCAGGCTTATATTCGCATTAGTCCACTGAGCTACATATTCATAATACCAATTGTCTGAGAATTCCAAAAGATAACATCATAACACACTTGAACATTTTCTTCGACTTATCTGTTACCTGAGAATACAAGATATTTTGAAAATGGTCAACATATACAATGTTGGTGAGTTCATAAGCATGTTTAGTATAAAATGTTTGGTATTATTTGTAAAACTCAGAAAATCTGATATTTTCTGAAATAGAAACTTTTACGATATGATGTGATAATCCAGTTAAATGTATGTGTAGGCGTGATTTCAAAACATGTTTATTTGATTGATCCACAATTTGTATTTCTTGTATAACAGATGAAGTATGATATAGTAACGATGTAAATTCTCGGAAAATCTGATATTTTCCATATAATAAAGAAATAGTACGATAGCTTAGTGATTTCACAAAAATCACCAAGTGCGGCCAATAGTGTGAAGTCAATTTCCCAAAAATAGTGATACGGTAATGGATCTCTATGTGAGGCATTATAACCATGCATAATAATGACAAGTTCACATGTCTTGCCATTTTTCAATGCCGGTTTTGATCAAGATTTTGTCACCCTAGACTGGCCGAGTCTAACTGTAGCGAACAGCTCAGGTGTGGGGGAGTCACCCCTGTATAGATCTATACACAAACTCTCGCTCTCCCTCCAGGAGACTGTGGTTATAACTATAGACTACAACCGACACTCATAGGTGCCAACCGCTAATTCTCACTAATCCCAATTATTACCCCGTGAGTTCGAATAGTGTTGATTTCATTCCATTTAGTGCTTTCATGAGTTTGAGTAAAGCCCAACAACATGAGAAAGGACAAACGTGGCCCATTAGTCATGTATGTTAATTTAGGTTGTCGAGTATACGACGGACATTTTAGTCTATCAAGCATATTATCGGTGTTGGACCATACTAGTATTACAAATGGGCCACTAAGGCCCAATAGCCTAGAAATCCATTGATGGTCCACTAAGCATGTAATCGGGTCACCGAAAGCCCAATAGACATGTATTATTTATATTGGGCCCAAAAGTCATGTTAATGGGTCACAAAGGCCCAATAAGCATGATTATAATTATTCAAGCCCAACCGATAAAATGTTTACTTGTTTTGTATAGTATTAGTGTCGTAAGGTTTGTTTCACATAGGTTGTTTAATCGAAATGTCATAATATTCGCCAATAGTTTTATAACGATATATATAGATTTATAAAGATTATATATTTTTCTATTTAAATCCGTAAGTTATAAAATTTAATATATTTTGACCCAATTATTTTAATATTAACATAATTGACCCAAAAATATTAGTGTGACCAATTCAGCCCCTTTTCTGATAAAAACGACAATTTTAGCCCCTTTTTATGAAAAATGACATATTAGGTCCTTAAACTATTTTGCTTGATATATTTGGCCCAAACACTTATTTAAATAATGTTTTCGGCCCAAAATTTAATTTTGGATAATTTCAGCCCCTTTTAAAAGATTTGCATTTATAATCCAAACTCTTCGCAAATTTTACAAATTTGACCCAAAATCCAAATACTTTGCATTTTTAGTCCTTTAAAAAGCACAGTATTTATAAAAACTCCTATTTTAACTGTTTTGACCTTTTGACCCTTGTAAAAACCGTGAATGACATCATTTTCTCCATCTTTTGTTTATTTGTTAAAAATAGTCCAATAACAAGTTTTATGTTGTAGTATGCATGTTATAGACTTTGTATAGCATTTTATCTTGACATATTAAGTGTAATATATCTTAGATCACATATTCTTCCTACTTTAACTATAAATCCCGAATACTTCACATTTTTAGCACATATTCATCACATAAACACAAGAAATCACACATATCATACAAATACACATAGATCTACACATTTCACTTGTATTCTCCCCCATAATCATATGAAAACCGAAAATAGAGGGGTATGAATTCACCTTGAGTTTGTTATCTCATTTTTGAAGCAAAGATGGAGGAAGTTTGTATAGTTTTCGTCCCTAGTAAGCTCCTTGAAGAGACCTTCGAATTTTGATGAGTTCTAGGGAGTATGATCAAGAATTTAAGGTGGTAAGAAGAGTTAATGAGTGTAGAAAGGAAATATGTTTATGTTTGCACGATCTTACCACTAATATATAACTTGAAGTGATCTTTGGATGCAATCCTTCTTGAAGCCCTTATAATTCTCGAAGGTTTGGGTGAAGGATGAGGAGGTGTTTTCTTTGAGAGCGTTTAAGAAGATTTTTAGTGTGATGTGTGTGTGTGTTTATGTGTTCGGCTGAGAAGAAGACGAGGGGGGGGGGGGAAGAGAGAGATGATGATACCACAGGCATGGAAGTATGTGAAGATCAAGCTTTGTTACATGCTAAATAATATGGCGGTGGTAATGCCACATAAATCCTTTGAGCCCGTTCTTGTATTGTTCGAAAACATGTAGCCCATAAAGAGAATTCTCAGCCCATTGGTCCCTTAAGTGTATTCATGACCCTATTTGTATAAAAGAATTGGTTTTATGGCCCATTAAAGTCTACTAGATTAGTTATGGCTCAAAAAGGTCCATTAGGGTAATTTATTTCTTTTTAGGCCCATTATGGCCCAAAATGTTAAATTTTATGAAAGTGGGTCTAATTAGAGCCCATTTAAGGGTTTCAACCCCAAAATAGTCAAATTGGAAGCTTATTTGTCCATTAGGCCCAATATGGAAATCCTAGTCCATCATGGACTTAAATAGGGATTTGTAGGGTTTTCAAAAATTTACTTGACTATTTGAAGTGTTTGCATAGAGTGTTTGATGAAATTTTGTTGTCACTAAAATAACCTCATGCATGTTTTCACTTTTTGGTTTACATGTGTTATGATCATTGTTGTTACAAGGCATAGAATTTCCTAGTTGTAACATCATCCCCGCGTTAGAGGGAATTTCGTCCCAAAATTCTTTTTGAATCTAGGATTAAGAATGCGAGAATAAGTGAGGGTACTTCAGCTTTATTTGGTCCACACGTTCCCATGTGAACTCCGGTCCATGCTTTGCGCTCCATCGAACCTTCACAATCGAAATGCGGCTTTGCTTAGTATGTTTCACTTCCCTGTCCATGATTTGGACTGGTTCCTCGATGAATATGAGATTCTCGTTGATTTCAACTTCTTTTAATGGGATGACGAGACTTTTATCGGATAAACACTTTCTCATATTTGAGACATGGAACACGGGGTGTACGTTGCTTAGTTCTTCAGGTAACTACAGCCTATAGGCCACTGGACCGATTTGGGAAAGAATCTCAAATGAACCAATGTATCGTGGATTTAGTTTCCCCCGTTTCCCAAAACAAATCACTCCCTTCCGGGGAGAGAACTTCAATAATACCCGATCCCCAACTTTAAATTCTAAGGGATTTCACCGTTTATCAGAATAGCTCTTCTATCGGTCTCGTGATGCTTGAAGTCTAGCTTTGATTTGAACTATCTTTTCTGTTTTCTCATGTATGATTTCTGGCCCCGTTATAGCACTGTTTGGCATTTGTCCTCTTGCGAGTTGAGTGTCACCTACTTCAGCCCAACACAATGGTGATCTACATTAACGGGCATATAACGCTTCGAAGGAAGCAACTTTGATGCTCGTGTGATAACTGTTATTGTATGAAAATTCAATTAGTGGTAAGTGGGTATCCCACGACCTTCCAAAGTCTATCACACATGCTCAAAGCATATCTTCAAGCGTTTGAATGGTTCGTTCACTTTGACCATCCGTATGTGGGTGGTAAGCGGTACTCATGTCTAGTTGTGTTCCCATAGCCTTTTGTAGCGATTTCCAAAAACTTTACGTAAATCTACTATCTCAATCTGAGATGATAGATATTGGCACTCCATGAAGTCTCACTACCTCCTTGATGTATAGCCTTGTTAATCTTTTGGTCTTGTAGGACTCCTTTATCGGTAGGAAATGGGCAGATTTCGTCAATCTGTCGACTATTACCTATATGGCATCCAATCCATTCGTGGTCTTGGGTAATTTAGTCACAAAGTCCATGGTAATCCTGTCCCATTTCCACTTGGGTATCACTGCCTGTTGTAATAGTCCCGAGGGATTTTGATATTCCACCTTTACCTTAGCGCAGGTGAGGCACTTGCCAATAAAAGTTGCAATTTTTGCCTTCATATTAGGTCACCAATAGTGTTTCTTGACATCCAGGTACATTTTATCTGATCCTGGGTGGATGGAGTATCTTATGAGCCTCATTCATGACCACCTCCCAATATCCCCCAAATTTAGGGACCCAGAGTCGGTTCATGAAATAATATGCTCCATCTTGGTTAACTTCAAGATTCTTTTCCATTACACGCAATGCTTTGCTTGCTATGTTCTTTGACTTCATTGTGTCCAACTGGGCTTCTTTGATTTGTGACGATAAGTGGGATTAAATGGTTATCGATAGAGTTTTCACACAGCGATTTGAGTATTCCTTTCGGCTCAGAGCATCAGCTACCACGTTAGCCTTTCCTGGGTGATACTTAATTTCACACTCATAATCATTTAGCATCTCTACCCATCTTTGCTGCCTCATGTTTAACTCTTTTTGATTTAAGATATGTTGGAGGCTTTTGTGGTCAGTGAAAATGGTGCACTTGGTCCCATAGAGGTAGTGCCTCCAAATCTTCAAAGCAAAAACCCAGCTCCCAATTGAAGATCATGGGTGGTATAATTCACTTCATGAGTCTTTGGTTGTCTAAAAGCATAAGCGATCACCTTCCCATGCAACATAAGCATACAACCTAGGCCCTGATTTGAAGCGCCGTAGTAAACCACGAAGTCTTCGGTTCCCTACGGTAATGATAGTACTGGTGCGCTGCAAAGGGCTCGCTTCAGGGTTTGGAAGGAAACTTCTTTCTTTTTCATCCAATTGAATGGAACTCCTTTCTGGGTTAACGCGGTGAGAGGTTTAGCTATTCTAGAGAAGTTCTGAATGAACCTTTGATAATAGCCTACCAGACCTAAAAACTGGCGAATCTCTGTTGGTGTTGTTGGGACTGCCCATCCTTCAATGGCCTTGACCTTGGAAGGATCTACATGAATCCCTTCTTTATTAACTACATGACCCAAAAAGTTCACACTTCGAAGCCAAAACTCACACTTAGAGAGTTTTGCATAAACTTTTCAGCTCGTAGGATCTCCAGAACTTGTCGAAGGTGCTGATTGTGTTCGTCTTCACTTTGGGAGTACACTAGGATGTCATCAATGAAGAAAATTACGAATTGATTAAGGAAGGGTTGACAGACTCAGTTCATGAGGTCCATAAATGCTGCAGGGGCATTTGTTAGACCGAAGGGCATCATGACAAATTCATAATGTCCATAGCGGTTCGGAAAGCGGTTTTTACGAATGTCCTCCTCTCGGACTTTGAGTTGATGATAACCAGATCTCAGATCTATTTTCGAAAAATAACTAGCTCCTTGATTTTGGTCAAATAGATCATCGATTCATGGAAGAGGGAAGCGATTTTAGATAGTGAGCTTGTTTAACTCCCTATAATCAATACACATCCGGAAGGATCCTTCTTTCTTTTTAACAAAAAGGATCGAAGCTCCCCAAGGTGAGAAGCTGGGTTTGATGAATCCTTTGCTCAGAAGTTCGCTTAGTTGGCTAGATAGCTCTTGCATCTCAGCGGGAGCTAACCTATAGCGTGATTTGGCAATTGGAGTGGCTCCAGATCAAGGTCAATCCGGAATTCGACTTGTCTATCTGAAGGTATTCCTGGGAGATCTTTAGTAAATACATCGGGAAATTTACACAGCACTGGGATATCTTGGATGTTTCTTTCTTCCTAGGTCTTATCTACGATGTGAGCCAAGAAGGCGTAGTTCTTCTTTTGCAGGCATTTTTGTGTCTTAACGCATGATATAAGACGAAGGATGACGCTAGGCTTATCTCCGTAGATAATTAGGGTTTCACGATTGGGGAGGTGAAGGCGAACGGCCTTCTGGTGACACATAATTTCAGCATGGTGGGGGTTTAACCAATCAATGCCAACAATCACATCAAAGCTAGTATCCTTAAAATACTCTTACAATATTTTGGGTGGTTTTTATGCTTTGTTCTATGTTCTCCACTTTAGTTATTAAGAGGGTACGCCTTAGGTTTACTAACCATCACGATCCTTTCGAGACCTGTGATAGTTGTACTCTAAAGGAATGTAGTTGATCAGGCTAAACTCATCCCTAATACAACTATGAATAACCCCGGTCTAACCGAAATGTTAAAATTTTTATCCTAAGGTTTTTATTTAAGCTTTTATTATTAGGTTAACTTCTCTAAATTGCACAAAGAAGAATGTTTATTATTTAGTTTTATTTTGTTCAGATTGATTTAGTCCCCTCTTTGGGTTTATTGTTGCATATCAATGTTTGGTTAGATATGCCGATTCACTATAAACACTACTCTGATACTAACTGGTCACACCCTCGAACCGAACGGTGGAAACATCCAAGGGCTTGTGTGACTACCAATTGAAATATAATTACAATGAATATACATGAAACAAATACATACATAGCCAACATTACATAAGACAACCATCATTGTTCACATGAAGTACATTGTAAAATGTTTTGTATTGTTTGTAAAACCCAGAAAATCCGATATTTTCTGAAACTGAAACTGTTTCGATATGATGTGATAATCCGGTTAAATGTATGTGTAGGCGTGATTCCAAAACATGTTTATTTGATTGATCCACAATTTGTACTTCTTGTATAACAGATGAAGTATGATATAGTAACGATGTAAATTCCCGGAAAATCCGATATTTTCCATATAATAAAGAAATAGTACGATAACTTAGTGATTTCACAAAAATCACCAAGTGCGGCCAATAGTGTGAAGTCAATTTCCCAAAAATAGTGATACGGTAATGGATCTCTATGTGAGGCATTATAACCATGCATAATAATGACAAGTTCACCTGTCTTGACATTTTTCAATGCCGGTTTTGATTAAGATTTTGTCACCCTAGACTGGCCGAGTCTAACAGTAGCAAACAACTCAGGTGTGGGGGAGTCACCTCCATATAGATCTATACAAAAACTCTCACTCTCCTTCCAGGAGACTCTGGTTATAACTACAGGCTACGACCGACACTCATAGGTGCCAACCGCTATTTCTCACTAATCCCAATTACTACCCCGTGAGTTCGAATAGTATTGATTTCATTATGTTTAGTGTTTTCATGAGTTTGAGTAAAGCCCAACAACACGAGAAAGCACAAACGTGGTCCATTAGTCATGTATGTTAATTTAGTCTGCCGAGTATGCGACGGGCATTTTAGTCTATCAAGCATATTATGGGTTTTGGATCATACTAGTAATACAAATGGGTCACTAAGGCCCAATAGCATATAAATCCATTGATGGTCCACTAAGCATTTAATCGGGTCACGGAAGCCCAATAGACATTTCTTATTTATGTTGGGTCCAAAAGTCATGTTAATGGGTCACAAAGGCCCAATAAGCATGATTATAATTATTCAAGCCTAACCGATAAAATGTTTACTTGTTTTGTATAGTATTTGTGTCGTAAAATTTGTTTCACACAGGTTGTTTAATCGAAATGTCGTAATATACGCTAATTGTTTTATAACGATATATACAGATTTATAAAGATTATATAAATATTTTTCTATTTAAATCCATAAGTTATAAAATTTTATATATTTTGACCAAATGATTTTAATATTAACATAATTGACCCAAAAGTATTAGTGTGACCAATTCAGCCCCTATTCTGATAAAAATGACAATTTTAGCCCCTTTTTATGAAAAATGACATATTAGGTCCTGAAACTATTTTTCTTGACATATTTGGCCGAAACACTTATTTAAATAATGTTTTCAGCCAAAAATTTAATTTTGGATAGTTTCAGCCCCTTAGTTAAAAGATTAGCATTTATAATCCAAACTTTTCGCAAATTTTACAAATTTGACCCAAAATCCAAAAACCTTGCATTTTTGGTCCTTTTTGACAAAAAAACATTTTTAGCCCTTCAAATAGGTTTATTTATGTTTCTAACCCCTGTTTTGAGAAACTTACCATTTCACCCCCTTAGGAATCTATTTTTCACATTTAAAAAGCATAGTATTTATAAAAAGTTTGTATGGTTTTCGTCCCTGTTTTGAGAAACTTACCATTTCACCCCCTTAGGAATCTATTTCTCAGTTTTGAAGCAACAATGAAGGAAGTTTGTATGGTTTTCGTCCCTAGTAAGCTCCTTGAAGAGACCTTCGAATTTTGATGAGTTCTAGGGAGTATGATAAAGAATTTAAGGTGGTAAGAAGAGTGAATGAGTGTAGAAAGGAAATATGTTTGCAAGATGTTGCCACTTGTATATAAATTGAAGTGAACTTTAGATGAAATCCTTCTTGAAGCCCTTACGATTCTCGAAGGTTTGGATGAAGGATGAAGAGTTTTTTTCTTTGAGAGTGTTTAAGAAGTTTTTTAGTGTGATGTGTGTGTGTGTTTATGTGTTCGGCCAAGAAGAAGAAGAGGAGGGTGGGGGGGGGGGAAGAGAGAGATAATGATATGACATGCATGGAAGTATGTGAAGATCAAGCTTTGTTACATGCTAAATAATATGGAGGTGGTAATGCCACATAAATCCTTTGAGCCCGTTCTTGTCTTGTTCGAAAACATGTAGCCCATAAAGAGAATTGTTGGCCCATTGGGACCATAACTGTATTTACGGCCCTATTTGTATAAAAGAATGGGTTTTATGGCCCATTAAAGTCTACTAGATTAGTTATGGCTCAATAAGGTCCATTAGGGTAATTTTTTCATTTTAGGCCCATTATGGCCCAAAATGTTAAATTTTATGAAAGTTGGTCCAATTAGAGCCGATTTAAGGGTTCCAGGTCCAAAATAGTCAAATTGGGAGCTTATTGGTCAATTAGGCCCAATAAGGAAATCCTAGTCCATCATGGACTTAAATAGGGATTTGTAGGGTTTTCAAATCTTTACTTGACTATTTGAAGTGTTTGCATAGTGTGTTTGACGAAATTTTGTTGTCGTTGAAATAACCTCATGGACGTTTTCACTTTTTGGTGTACAAGTGTTTTCATCATTGTTGTTACAAGGCATAGAATTTCCTAGTTGTGACATTACTGGAGCCTCATTCTTGAAAAGGTGTATGAGAAAGAGGGAATTCAAGTCCCTACTGGTGATGATACAACTGAATTTACGAAGTATCAGTTTCCAAATGTAGTGGAGGATGATAAGAATATCTTTACAAGTGTTGCAAGGATTCCTGATGGAATTTTTAAAGAGGTGAATCCTACACACAAGATCCTAGTGAAGTATTTGAAGCACATTAACCCTGATGTGGAAACAAGGGTTTTATGTCACACCCCGAAAACCGAAGGCGGAATACATTTCCGGGGTCGACTACCATGTTGAGTATCAAATCCAATGTACACAGTAAGTAAAGTAAAACAAGCATTACATTGCATAATAACAGTTTTACAGATATTTCAAAAGTAAAGTTTGATCTGTTATGATACATAGTATATATAGACAAAATGTAACGGGTCTTCATGTACACCGTCTTCATGCAAAAGGGTCTTCGGGTACCTGTTCTAACGCTGACCTGAGAACACAAGCGGTTTGAAAATCAGCATAAAGCTGGTGAGTTCATAAGCGGTTTTTGTTTGTGAAAATGTTTCGGTTTCCTTTCTGTTTCTGAAATGTTTTAGTACACCAAGAAAATCCCGTATTTTCTTAAAAGTTGGTTATTGTTTTACAAATGTAAAGTATAGTAAGTTTGTACACTGAAAACATGTTTACTCATGTGAAAATGTATAAATGGGTTATCTGACTGGTTAAACTGTTCTGTTTACTTATTGTGTGTAACCAGGAAAGTCCCGTACTTTCCTTAATGTATGTTACAAGTTGTAAAAGATGTAATGTCATCCATTCTGTGATTCTTCCTAGTTATGTAAGTGTTACCCAGGAAAGCCCCGTGCTTTCCTGCATGTACGTATCTCATGTAAACGATGTAAAAGATGTAATCGTGGTTAGGTTCCATGTTTTTCCCCAGGAAGGTCCCGTACCTTCCTGAATGTTGGTTCCAGTAAGTAAAAGATGTAAAAGATGTAAACGATGTAAACGATGTATAAAGTAATCCATTATTACTGTATGTAAATCTCTGTTATCCTAATTGCGAGTGCCATAACCATACAATAGACTAAAACCTGTGCCAATAAGTAGTCCACATGTGGGAATAAGTCGTCCACATACTTATGACTTTTGTCACCCTTGAACCATTTCGGTTCGGCTGTAGCTAGCAGCCGGGTGCGGGGTAGTCAGCCCCGTATAGATCTATACACTCGAGTCACGCTCTCTAAATACCAGAGATTCTGGTTATAGGTGTAGTCCTCCACTCGCCTAATCCAGGTGGAGTGTTCTCCGAGGACGTGTCTCCAATCATACAGGAATAACAAATTTACTAGTAATAATATGAAAATCCTCCATTTGTATAAGTGTAAAGAGTGTTACCGAGGATAAAACAATGTACAGGTATTATATTCAAATGCTTTAATGTTATGCTTTTAACTGATAAAATATGGAAAACCATTTGTGAAATACATGTAAAACATACTAGTTTAAAGACTTATTTCACAAATATATGTTACGTGATCTGTATGTTCTATCTGTTATCAGTTGTAGTTATCAGTTATAAAAGCATAAGAGTATGAAACACACATTTGAAAATATGTTATGAGTACAAGAATTCCCTTGTACTTTGCTTGTGTTCCCCCCTGAAAATAGTGAAAACAGTGAAAAAGGGTAGGGGTATGAACTCACCGGATTCGGAAACGTGTCGGTTATGAATGCTAGACGTCGGTTCGGGGTTTGATTACTCGCGTTGACCCTATGTACAATGATATAATGTCCATATATATACAATTAGAGATACATTCACTAATCATATGGAACATTACACTCCAATGAGGTTAAACACCTCAAAACGAGCGTTTGGAGTGACCCGGGTGACATCTATTGATTTGCAATGGCACTAGGGACTTGGGAGTTGAGTTTACTCTCCATAAGTAAACATTTAATTGAGTTTACAATATTGAAACACCCACATACATGAGTTTATGGCCGTAAACTCATGTGGGTGAGGTTTTGGTGCTTTAAGGGCTTAAATGGACTTAGGTATTGTTAGGATTAATTGTCTAAACACCTTGGAACACTTGGAATGGATTTAAAACACTTAAAATATGAGTTTACGGCCATACCCATAGAGTTTACGGCCGTAAACTCTCAATGGCTTTGAAAAATTGATTTGAGTCATTTAGGGCAATCACATGTGATTCAAACTAATTTTCTAAGCTTTGTTATGAATTTAGAACATCAATCAAGACCTTTATTGGAGTTTACGGCCTAGAGGAATGTTCTAAGGCCGTAAACTCTCTTTTACCTTAGGAAAAGATAGTTTTTGGTGTTTAAAACAATCACATGTGATTCTAGAATTTTATACAAGCCATTTGAGTGTATTGGATGCATCTTAAACATTGTTTTATGAGTTTACAGCCAAAGAGTATACTCCTAGGCCGTAAACTCTCATAAATCATACTTTTGTTGTGTTTCAATCCTTTAAACCATTTTTAGATGCATCTAGATTTTACCACAAAGCCATAGATTGAGTTTGGAAGCATTTGGACATGTATAAAGGCCTTAAAACCCCCTTTTGAGGAGTTTACAGCCCAAGAATGTTCCTTGGCCGTAAACTCTTCTATGTCACACAAAAGTTGAGTTTTAAATGTTCCAAGTCCATATCTTGAAGTCCCATATTCATATCTAAAGTCCAAAGGAGTCAAGGAGGGAGTTTAAGGGCTTAAAACCCCACTTAATGGAGTTTACGGCCCAAGATAGTTCCTTGGCCGTAAACTCATGTTCTTGGACCTAAAACTCACTAAATTCATCAATTTGAAAGCTAAAGGTGTTGAATAACATGCTAGGGAAGTTACCTTAAAGATTTGAAGCCTTAAACTTGAGTTTTGATCTCTTAAATTTGGATTAGGAGAGAGGTGGGTAATGTTTAGTGATAATTTGACCAAAGGCTTCAAATGAAGTTTATATAGTGTTTAAGTTTTGGACACGGTGGAATTCTACCCGATACCGGCGTTAGACGGGGTTTTTGGTCGTACCCGATTAAATTACCGTAACCCGATACGGCAAATTTTAGAATTATTCCGATCACTAAAGTTGGGTGTTGAAATGATTTCTAAATGTATTAAAACACTCATTAAGTCATTTTAAATGCGTACTAGATAATGACTTAATTAAACGAAAGATCGGGATTCGAAATCGGAACGACGGTCGGTTGCGCGAAAGAGTTACATTGAAATGATGCAGAAATTCCGGGTTGTTACATTTTACTTGAAGTAGAAGCAGGATCATCCAAGCCCTCGAAGAAGACGAATTGTTCAACAAGTGTTTTGAACTCTTGTGAATTGAGTTTCACAAATTCAGTTGTTTCAACAATTTCTGGTTTGTAAACTTCTTTTTTTTTTTTCCAGAGTTTACAATGCATTTACGTTGTGGTTTTTGTCTTTAAAAACGATATGAATTCTTGGTTAGATTGTTTTCAACTATGCTTTGATTCGAAAAGAACCCTTCGTCTGAAGTTCTTTTTGTTGTTTTCTTCAACCAAGTTATTAAACCCTGGCTTGATGTTCTCAACATTCCCAGCAGTGACAAACACTTGATTTGGAAACACTACTTCATCAGAACATGTAAAATTTGGATACAAAACAGTGTTGGTTTCCAGATAATGAGCACCACTATTAATCAACACATTGTCGAACTTTTATGTATCTCCATACACTTGTTCAACAACAACTCTTGGAATAGATGTTTCATGCGAAACATTCTTTTCTGACTTTTCATCATTCGAAACTTTGATTTCGTCCTCCTCATCATCACTACTATCAGTTTGACTATCTTGTACATCCACATCATTAAAGTCACATATTTTCAAAGTAGAGGGTTTTCCAATGTCATCCTCAACTATCGAATCATTAATAATTTCTTTACCTTTGATCTTAGATGTAACATTATTGATAGATAACTGAGAACAATCTATACTTTCCTCTTTTTCAATTTTGCTAATTTCACTAATATTATATGAATTATCATCAATATCAGCAAAATTGAATTGAAAGTTAAGTTTCGAATTTTTTGTTCTTTTAAAAATTTTCACTTGTTCGTCTTTTGTCAAACTTTCATTTACAATACCAACAATACCATTTGCATTTAAAAACTCAACTATCTTAACAATACCATTTGCAAATCTATCATCTGGCACTTTGTTAAAATCAGCTATTGTGTTCTCACAGTCATACGACATGATATCAATTTTTTCTCTTTCAAATGCAAGAAAAGGCAACAACTTATGATGTTGTTCTTTGCTAATATCAGAAGAATGATGTAAAGCAGTTAATTTTGCATACAAACGTTTTGCTGAATTACAATAGATGTTTTGTTGAGCCAGCAACACCCTAACATCCTTGTCTAGATTTTCTATATCAGTATTAACATTCCTTAGTTGTAATTCAAGATACTCTACTCTGCTTCGTTTCATGTCTAGTAACTTTTGTGTCTCAAGCAGTTGATTATGAAGTTTCTTCGCTTCGTTACTAGCAGACACAACAATAGCATCAAAGTAAGGAACAATATCATCAAATGCAACTATTTCAGAATCATATACTTGTAAATATATTAAAAGATTCGAGTATAGAACGTACCTTTGTTGTCATTGGAGATTTGTCGCTTGACTTCGTCATGAAGCATCGACCCGTTATTTCTTCTCCTTCTCCATCCTCAAACTTTGCGAACATGGCACCATGAGTAGGATGCCTCATTTCTTCATCATCAGATCTAGATGACCAGATCTGATAAGTGCCATCTTCTTCATCTTCTCCTATTTCCACGAGGGACATTCCCTTTGCCTTCGTACAAACCTCCTCAAGCTTTTCAGAGTAGTACACTTCGTCCTTCACTCTATTCTTCTTCTCCTCTTTCTTACGAAGCATACAGTCGTTCACAAGATGGTTCGTACCATTGCAGTAATGGCAATCTATAGGATAATCCCATTTCAGCTTCTCCTCTATCATATAATCTTTCACTTTTTCATCATTCTTCTCAAACTTTTCAAATTTCTTCTTCTCATCCAAACACATATTTCACAAAACTTCCCTTCACCTCACTTTACTTTCCTTTGGGATTAAAAGGCTTATTGAAAAACTTTTTAACTTGATTGTTCGAGTAAAAAGCTACAGCTTCATCATCAGAGTTCATGAGAAAACCTTCTTCATCCGAACTCTCCTTCTCAGCAGACTCCATTTCAGATACTTTCGAAACAAGAGCCATTGGACCTCCAATGCTCTGTTTTGCTTCTTCCATCATTTCCGAAACTTCACTTTCGTGTGTTTTCAGCTGATTGTATAGATCATTAAGAGATGAATTGTTGAAGCTTTGTTGATTTTTGATCATCATGCTGACACTCCTCCATTCCTTACGAAGTCCCATCACAAAAGTAAGATTGAACTCCATTAAGGACCTTGTGATTCCATAATGATTGCACTTGTAAATGAGTTCATTCAGATGATCATAATAAACTTCAATAGTTTCATTATCCTTCTGTCTGAACTCCTTCAGCTCTACCAAACATTGCTTAACCGAGTTGATCTTCGTCTTCTCACTCCCTTGATATTTCTCCTTTATAGTGATCCAGATTTGTTTTGCAGTTTTACAACCATGAATGTAGTTGTAAATAATAGGTGGCAATGCACCTCTCAGTTCTCTCATACAACGTTTCTCGTTGTTTTTCAGCCTTGTTGATTGATCTTCAACAGTGGAAGTAGAACCAAATGAACCTATATTCTGAACATTTGATGGAGGTTGAAAAGTTCCTTTAATGCAGTTCCATAATTCTTCATCCAATCCATTCAGATAGTCTTCCATACGATCCGCCCATTGATCGTAGTACTCTAGAATCAACATCGTAATTTTTGTTGATGATCCAAGCAGAAGTGAATAAGAAGTCATTGTGTTCATGTTGAAGTTCGCCATTGATGAACAAATGAGAAAATTCAGAAAACTTGATGAATTTGAAATTTGATCAAATGAATTGATCAGAAGCTTGTAATCGATTACTCGATTATACAAGTCAAATGCAGAATCTAATCAAATCTGTAGATCAGACGTAATTTTTAGAGCCAAAAGCATGGAAAATTTTTGAGATGAAAAATGTCTCAAAAACAGATGATTCAAAATGAAAATCAGATCATTGCAGTTTGATTCCTGCTATGATACCAATTGAAGAGGAATTGTAAACGAGAGATCGAATCAGAGTTAATCAAGCTAAAGATCAAAGATATGAACACACCATGTAAATAAGATCTGGTTTCAGCTTTATTACTCTTAACGAACTCAGAGTACAAAACAGATAACTAACTTGGAAAACTTGTTATCTAACTCAAAGCTCAGTTCCTATTTATATGAAACTACGAGTACAAAATAAATACTAAGTCTAAAACATTGACGCTACGAACAAACAATGACTTAGCAAATATATTACATACGAAATAAGGAAATACATTTTGATTCTTTACAATACAAAGACTTAGACCCTTACACTAACTCTATGTCCAACTCCTATTTATAGGAGGTTGAGAGTACAAAAAAAATACTAAATCTAGGAATTAAGCTTCGAATACAAGATGACTTAGTAAATAACATTACATACGAAATATCACAAAATTATACTTCGACTCTTTACAACAGATTCGACCCTAACAATCTTCCCCTTTGTAAACGAGTCGAACTACTCAATTCGTAAGAATCTGAGCAGCGAATGGCATCATTCTTCGTATCTCTGAGTGTCAAGTTAACACCTTCTTCAACTTGGTCTTATCTCCTTCGTTGTTTTTAGTACAACTATTCATACGAACAATAAAGTTCGTATATTGAGAAGTTGAGTATCTTTCGATTTCAGTAACATGAAACAAGAATCTCTTAGCCTTCCACTTCGTGTATTTTCTAGCAAACACCATTCCAAAAGAATTCAAACAAATCTCCCCATATGTATATTTCTTTAACTTAGCTTGCGAATTAGTAGTTTTCATTGCAACAATTATTTTTCTTCTGATAGCTGAAGCCAACTCTTCATCTGTCAGGGCAAAACAATCATAGTAGTTATCTATGAAAATCTTTATGTGAGCAAGACCATGTATGAACACATCTTTGTCTGTACCCTTGAGTTGCAAAGCCTCCATGTCTTTTAGAATTAATTCAACTTGAATTAAGTCATTCAAGTTCATTAGTGGAAAATATGCTACACAGAAATCAACAGATTGGTTGTTCGCACCACTAGCTGTTACAGTTGCCATGTGGGCCATGTTGGCAAACGGTTACTTCAGACTCTTCGTGAGTACCAAGTACATAAGATTAACACCTTCGGCATGGAGGCTAGGATCGTTCGTTTTCAGGCTTTGGAACAAAGTCATTTTCCAAACTTGCGAAATCTTCAGCCTGAGTTGGTTTTACTCAGAACCTCAAGGATTTCGTGAGTGCAGTGTGCCAATGAAAAAGATAAGAATCAAATTAACAATTATCTCTCCCTTAGGATGATTACGTCCTGGAATCATCAACGAAACAGGGTTGTATAATGACTCCTTACGTTATCTCTTCATCCCAGGTAATAACCGTGACTTCTATGTTGCTTCGAACGAGTATTTAACTCTTGGACTCCTTGACTGCAGGCAGTGCTCGATCTTGCACCTGCTCCCTATCTCACATTAGACTCCAAGTTATGACTTTCCAATCACAATCTTGATCCTTATTAGAGACTCCTTCTTCTTCATAATGAACTTAAGATAAGTCCTCTTATTACTACAATGGACCGATGTGTCATATTCTAATGACCTATCATCGTGTGATGCAACGTTTAGACTCAGGTCTTTTAGAGTCAAATTCCGGAATGGAATATACTTTCCTTCATGTTCTAATATGATATAATCACATTTTAACATGTAGTAATTCTAGCTACCAACTTCTTTAACAACAAGCGCGATACTTCTATTGATCACTTCGATTTCAATCTTCTGGCTTAAGTCAAATGTGACATCGAACCTAGTTCTCTGAACCACGTAATATAATAATCTTAGTCGGACTCGATTTTGTTGGGTAATATATGCATCAAATACACTCTATAACTAGGAAGCGGTTGAATTGAAACAACAAAATGATTTACCTAAGTGTACATGCAACCTACGGATCTATGGCTTCATGCTATTACTTCTACCCTATGAATATTGAAAATACAAGGAAGAATACTAACCTCTTTAGTAGCTAATGATCTTCGAGCTTGACTCCTTGTGTGTGCCACCTTGTTTGGATGATGAGGATCCAAACCAGAATCCCTCTTTTGATTCACACCCAATAAACTCCAAAGAGTAGAACACATGTTAAAGTAGGAGGGACAAACTATAAGGAAAGTTCATCCACAATGAGGGAGAAAGAAGGTGGTGAATACTCAAACCAAAAAATGAGCCAGGAGGAATGAACCCCTAAGGCCCTATTTATAGCCTTGGATACTTCCTAGGGTTTTATCCTTCTACCCATGTGGGATGGGATAGATCATGAACAAAATTCCCTTCCTTTTAGGGTTCTAGAATGTTCCATGATTAACTAACTATTGATTAACTTACATTCAACCCTTCTATTAATTAAACCGTAAATTAATTCCCAAATTGTTTTCGACCTAGTTTCTAATTAATTATTAAACTATAACAATTAATAAACTAATTACTTCTATTATTTATTCTACTCAATTTTGAGTCTTGAGGGCAACCTAAGCGGGCTCTACTATTATTAGAAATATCACCAATTAGTTAATGACCTTGGACACACTTCCAATAGTCTCCCACTTGGACAAGTCATCAACTATATATGATCCGATATCCCTCTAATAATCAGTAGAGAGAATGCCATCCAATGCATCTGTCGAACTCTGATCGAATCAGTTTTAGCCCTCAGATAAGTGATCAACTATTCCTTTATCCTCATGATATCTGTATGAATTCGAGACATCGATAATGGTCAATCTCAGAATCCAAGATTATGTTTCCCGATATAGATTTGTGATAACTACATTTGAGTACTAAATCGAACACATCAATTCTAGTAAGCACCCGGCCAGGTATTTAAGATGTCATCACCGAATCATCGAGGAGCCCATAGATATCGCTTCTCCTATTAAGCTAGAAGGGATGAATAAACTTTGACTACATAGTCTCTATCTATTTCATCATGTCAAACATTAATATACCCGTTATAGCCACCATTTACGGATAGCGTTGGAGTACACCAATGCGTAACAGAATCTTAGAGAAAAGCCCCACACGTATCTCGGTTTGAAGAACAGAAGATATTATTGTAACATCCTAAAATTTATGACCGAGCTCTTAAATTAACAAAGTAAATAAATGAAAAATGATTTATATAGTTAAATCATCAAAGGATAATCATATCATTAATTGATATGAAGTTTAGAAAGCTATAATTAAAAATAATAACAAATTTAAAAGTCAAAGGGTGAAGAGTGTCAAATTGGAAAACTAGAATGAGTTGACCAATTGGTTGACTCAGTTAGTGGAAATGACTATAAAAGTTATAGGATGGATGGAGAAGGACTTATTATGTCAAAAGTTAAGTTAAAATCACAAGTATTGAGGCTTGGTGGGTTTTGGCCAAAATGCTCAAACTAGAGGGACCAAATGTGAAAAATGGGAAAATAAGATGCACACCCTCTCATTTCATTTCCCAGATTCGTGTTCTTCACCCTAGAGACTTCACCAATGGAGATTTTCCATCCTCTATCTTCTAAGGTTCATCTCAGTTGGAGAATTACGCAATGAAGCAAAGGAAAGAAGGAATCAAAGCTAGAAAGGTAAAAATATTCTCCCCATTTGGCCTAGAAATAAATTTTTATGACGGTGATGAACCGTAATTTTGAATTTAGCTTCTTCTAGGGGTAGGGTTTTGGTTTCTAACCTCCGTTGAGTAGTTTTGGTGATTTCCAATCCCAATCGAATCACTATATTGGTAGATTTGATGACTTGGGTAAAAATCTCCATGAACCCTAAAACTCTAAATTGGGGATTTCATGTTTATATGTTAAATTGGAATGGATTTAGTGACCGAGATGATGTTTTATTGCAATAAATCCAATTTTAATGCTCAAATTCATCCATGATGGTAGAATAATGCATAAACTTGGGTTTTAGATGGTTATGTGAGAAATTGTGATGAAAACAATGACATTCATGAATGTGAGCATTTGATGAGTATATGATTATCGTAATCATGAGTTGATACTAACAATATGATTTGAATGCAATAATATGAAGGATTGAGTGGTCTATAGTTGAATTTATGGAATAATTGGCCATAAGGGCATTTTGGGAAATCTATGGATAATTACATATTGATTGGCATATAAGAAGTGAATGATATTCATGAACACGAATTAACACTATAGGGATGATATTGGAACACAAACATGAAGGGATGCTAGTAAGATTCTATCTTTAGTGATTTTTTTGACCCAAAGGCTAATTTGGGAAACATGGAATGGAATTAAGGATTCCATGGTTAGTTTAAGTACTTGCAATGAGATTCATGGTGGTTTTATCTACTTGACAACACCCAATGATGTATTAAATGATTTGGGAATAAGTCATATTGATTAAAGAGTGTTCTTGATCAACTTGAGCTCTTAACCCTTTCATTTGAGTGTTTGTAAGCATTATGAACTTAGCATGTTGATTGAGGACTTAATGAATTAAGTTGAATGTTTTGACATGGTAAAACATCCTCTAGTAGTGCTTAAAGACCTTTATAGGTGTTCCAAATGGTTGACTAAAAGACCAAAACCACCTAAGCAAGTTTAAGACTCAAAAAGTGAGTTTTTGAGGGTGTTTGGGCTGCTACGGGACGCCACCCGCGTGGTCAGGCACGCGGCCCGCGCACATACAACAGATTGCCCGGCTAGATGGAATTTTAGTATTTTCCTCACAACTTTTGCATACAGACTCGGATTTACACGCGGTTTCCTCCTACATTCATATTGTTTACATTAGGAATAGTGTGAAACAATAAAATATAGTAATAGTACCTTTGAGGGGTATTTTGGTCATTTTAATGACTTGTGTCCATGTTATATAGGTGTTGATTGAGAGTGTTTCTATAAGGGCACGAACTAGAAGAAGCTAGCTAGCCTACGTGTGATTGAGGTGAGTACGTGTTGACATTTTTCCAACTTTCGTGTACATGGAAAAACGATTTTATGATAATGAAATGCAATGCTTTTATATATGAAATGTTTTGAAATGAAAGTGTCAAATGTTTTTGGAAAAGGTATTTTGAAAGAGTGCCTTAAAGGCAAGTATGATTTTGAAAGAAAAGAACGTTTTGGAAGATCGAATGTTTTGAAAATATGATTGAAATGTTTTGAAATATAGATGCTTTACTTTTGAAATGATTTTATGATATTAATGTATGAAATGTGTAAAGAATGGAAAGTAATGAGAGGAATTGGAAAGTAATGAAATGAAAACTTCCCTAGCCATGATACCTATTAAGATGCCTTGGTGGAATCTATCGGGGTGGAGCCTCCCCTTCGCGAGATAGATGTCCTAATGGAAATGATGCCTTGGTGGATTGATTTGTTCTTTCCACCTTGTTCTAGACTTGGGAGTGGTTCCTTTATTAGACGTAGACCCTAAGTATAAAAATGACAACAATTTAATACCGAAATTAGCCCTTAATGATAAAAGAAAATGAAATATGGAAATATGGCTTTTGAAATGAAATGATATTTATGAAATGTATGAAATGACTTTTCCTTGAAAATGTTTTGTGGTCTAAAACTATGTTTTGCAAAGATGAAATGTTTTGGTAAAAATGTGATGAATGTTTTGGGTCACAAACCCACATAACTGACGAGACATTTTTGTCTTATGCATCTCTTTTTATTGCCATGTATTCCAGGTTGCAATTAAGGAGAAAAATTGATAGATGGAAGTTAGAAGATTAAGAGATAGAGAATGGAGTGGAACTTGTTAAGTTCCTTATTTAATGTTATTGATGTAATTCGTATTTGCTGGCTATGGTGGTATGATGCTTAATTCTAACACCCAAGGTTTTAACTGTAATTATTTTTGTGGGACCAGTTTTATGTTAAATAGGAGTTAATACCCAAATGTTTTTAAAACCATAGCATTTAAAAAAGATTTGACAAATTTTGGGGTGTTACAGTTTGGTATCAGAGCCATAGTTTAAGCAGATTAGGATTGGATCATTTCACTCCTAGGCTTAGACTTTGGTTATGGAAAGTGTGAGTGAGTCATAGGATTGTTATGCCTTAATTTAGGTAGAATCTTTTGCAACAAGTGATAGTAAGGAATTACCATGCTAGATGATATAAGGCTTTAGATAAGTTAGATTATCTTGTAGAATGCTACATTGAGTGCTTCTAAAGTGAGTAATGGAAGTTAGATTAGTGTACAGACAATCTAAACCAATGGATCAAAACCTCCTAAGTGGTGAAGTCAATGTCGATTATGCATGATGTGGGTATAATAGTATAGGGCTCATACTATTATAAACACATGATACATACTCGAAATTGGTGGAACCATGAAAGGGTTTTGTTAAATGTGGTAAGGATTCGAGTAATTTGAGGACGTACTGAATGCATATCTTGTATTAAATAAGAGTCATGAAGGAATTTAATACATGTTAATGGATAATGGAAAACTTTGACAGCTTTGACTTTTTTGTCAAAGTCAAATAACTAGTATGAAAATGAGAAATTACTTGGGATACATTTGATATATGGTTGAAATTGAGTTTATACCCTTTTAGTATCATTGGTAATGAGTTAGAAATGCTAAGGATTGAATTGACTTGAGCTATTTAAATTGTTAACAAATAATTAGCTCAAAAGGTACATGGTTGACTTTTGGAAAAAAAGCCTAGAATGGGAAAAGAACTGAAACTCCAAAGTTTTGATTAAGAAAATTAGTTGGATTTGGTAATTCGGGACGAGCTTATCTTACAACATAAGAGTGACTCGTTCATGTTACAAGTTAGTTGATTGAGAAATGAATGGAATAGAATCATGAATTCCATCCATAGATGAAAGATAATGATTTGATGTGATTATTAACTCTGGAGGGTGAGCCAATAGCTAAGTTGGTGAAAGTTTGATATGATGAAGAATGCAAGATGGTGCACGAAATCGTGACCGAGACAGCTTGGGAAGGAGCTTGATGTTTTTGACTCAATGAGATCTTTTTGGATCCTAAAGAGTTTATGAAAAGATGACAATAATATCGAGTGTTGAGTGTGATCATAACCGTGGAAGAAGGGTGTCATTCTGAAACCAAGACACTAGTAAAAGGAAAGTAGCGGTGCATTAACCTAATTCACTAGACAGGTGCGTGAAATCACTACAAGGAAATAAGACTAGTGTAAGATACGTAGGGGGTATTTATCGGGCCTGAACGGAAGACATCCAAGATGAATATTGGCTCGAAGCATGCAAATAATGGAAAGTAAAGGTGATGAT
Organism: Lactuca saligna; assembly: GCF_052625555.1. Lineage (NCBI taxonomy): Eukaryota > Viridiplantae > Streptophyta > Magnoliopsida > Asterales > Asteraceae > Lactuca > Lactuca saligna. The sequence continues at coordinate 77,130,011 of NC_136418.1, forward strand.
GTCGAGTCTATGAGAGTCCCTTACCCTAAGGTACTAGACTACTGTGATAAATAATTTAATAGGAGGAACTTTTTAAGCGCTACTTACAAGTCCTATAAATTGTTATGAGAAGTTAAAATTACGCATAGAATGTGATGAGGGCGAAAATAGAAATAAGACTCCAATGTATAATAGTTTGATGATGAAGGAGCAGTATCTAGAAGGTGCCATGTGATCGAGAAATGGGAAGATGATTTCACATGATGGAATATAAAAGAATACAAATTGAACATAAAGGATCTTATTGTGCTAACAAGGTGTGGAAAAGAATGAGTACTTGAAGTTTATTGATAAGGACAATCAAAAGACGGTGGTGAGCAAAAGAGATTTTTGGAATATCCTTGAATGAGTTAGTGAGGAGAGATAATACCTTATGAGAATCATAAGGTGATTTAGACCTTAAAAGAAATGACCTGATTTCTTTTAAGGGTAAGATGTTAAGAAGATGATGAAAGTGTGATGATGGTATGTTACAATAGCGTAGAAAAACTTTGAATATTGTGTAAGAACAACACATGGTGCTTGGAACTACGAGTAAAACAAATACATCATAGTTATAAGATTTAGATCTTCCAACTTATAAAACTTGATGGAGCGGACCGAGCATCCTCAAGTAAAACCGAGTACTAGCTTTGACCATTGCTATTAATTTGTATTCGACAACCAGACAAACGAACGGAAAACTTATGATATGAGATCTTCTGTTATGAGTTCATATAGGAGATAAGACTTTGACTCAGAGAAATATGGGTAACCTAACACTGACTAAAAGGCACAAAACTCAATAGATATAAACGTTGTTTAGGATATTAATGAGGAAGGTTCAAGGAATTAAGAAGAAGTTAAGTATGATGATACTTGATAAGTTAAACTGATAAATTGTTCAATGGAAGAGCTAAGTACTCGAACAACAATGTTAAGAGACACAGGTATGACGAAACTTTGATGGAAGCTTTATGTAATAAATGGGGAGGTAAAGTTGGTATTCAAGGTCCATAACAAGTACACATGAGGCATCAAGTTTCCATGAAGAAATAAACTAAACATGTTACTACATAATGAGGATCATCTTATGATTTTTCCTTAAAAGATACACCTTCATTTATTTTAAGGGGTAGATAGTTGGGAAGAACCAAGTTACAAGTGATGAGACAATTTGGACCCAATAAGGTTTTGAATGTGAGTTGAAACAACACCATGTGCTTTAGATCTTATTGTCATGGTTTGCATAGGCTTGCGGGCATAAGAAATGTGTTAACTCTTGAAATGAGATTTTTGTTAATACGTCAAAGAAAGTGAATGAAAGGGGATAAGGACAAAGTTCAGAAAGTAAATTTATACTTGGATGTTATGGTACCAGTTAGTGGAAAGGTAATAGACAAGGAAAGTTATACTTAACTTGATCATATTGTTGATAACATTAAAGGAAAACAAAATTAGTATAAATTGACTTGCGGATCTTGTTGAGGGTAAAATGTGATTTTTATAGATGTAAAGTAAGACATTTGAGAAGAAAGGTACATGTATTAATAAGAGTTAAACTGATAAAATAGGTTGGAGTGAAAGTTTAAAAGTAAAATTAGTTTGGAATGTGTGAGGTACGATGGTGTAAGCATCTCGTATTATGCTTAAGAGCATAATAGAACAAAATGAATTGATAATGATTATTATTTAAAATAAAAAAAATAATATTAGCATGCCTAAGCACGAAAGGATGTACTTAAGCAACTTAGAATGCCTGAGTATAGAAATGGTCAAATGATGACTTATGGATTGGAAGGACCTGAAAAAGTTTCATATATACCTTAAAACTTATTGTTGCATGTTGAGATGTAAGAGTGAAGGTTGCATAACCTTATTGCATGATATCCTTTGAAAGTTAAAAAAATGGATAAAGGGTAAACATGTCGAAGAGGGTTAATAACCCATAATTGCATATTATTGCTATTAGGCTCAGTACAAATGTGACAAAATGCAAGAGTGATATGGTTATAGAATAAATTAAAAGGGACGGGATGATGTTCTAATGAGATGACTTATGAGGTGATTCCGAGGACAAAATCCTTTTAAGGGGTAGATAATTGTAACATCCTAAAATTGAAGACTGGGTTCTTAAATTAAGAAAGTAAATAAATGAAAAATGATTTATATAGTTAAATCATCAAAGGATAATCATATCATTAATTGATATGAAGTTTAGAAAGTTATAATTAAAAATAATAACAACTTTAAAAGTCAAAGGGCAAAGAGTGTCAAATTGGAAAACTAGAATAAGTTGACCAATTGGTTAACTCAGTTAGTGGAAATGACTATAAAAGTTATAGGATGGATGGAGAAGGACTTATTATGTCAAAAGTTAAGTTAAAATAACAAGTATTGAGGCTTGGTGGGTTTTGGCCAAAATGCTCACTCTAGAGGGACCAAATGTGAAAAATAGGAAAATAAGATGCACACCCTCTCATTTCATTTCCTAGATTCGTGTTCTTCACCCTAGAGACTTCACCAATGGAGATTTTCCATCCTCTATCACCTAATGTTCATCTCAGTTCGAGAATTACGCAATGAAGCAAAGGAAAGAAGGAATCAAAGCTTGCAAGGTAAAACTATTCTCCCTATTTGGCCTAGAAATCAATTTTTATGAAGGGGATGAACCACAATTTCAAATTTAGCTTCTTCTAAGGGCTAGGGTTTTGGTTTCTAACCTCCCTTGAGTAGTTTTGGTGATTTCCAATCCCAATCCAATCATTATATTCGTAGATTTGATGAATTGGGTAAAAATCTCCATGAACCCTAAAAATCTAAATTGAGGATTTCATGTTTATATGTTAAATTGGAATGGATTCAATGACCTAGATGATGTTTGATTGCAATAAATCCAATTTGAATGCTCAAATTCATCCATGATGGTAGAATCATGCATAAACTTGGGTTTTAGATGGTTATGTGAGAAATTGTGATGAAAACAATGACATTCATGAAATGTGAGCATTTGATGAGTATATGATTATCATAATCATGAGTTCATACTAACAATATGATTTGAAAGCAATAACATGAAGGATTGAGTGGTCTATAGTTGAATTTATGGAATAATTGGCCATAAGGGCATTTTGGGCAATCTATGGATAATTACATATTGATTCGCATATAAGAAGTGAATGATATTCATGAACATGAATTGACACTATAGGGATGATATTGGAACACAAACATGAAGGGATACTAGTAAGGTTCTATCTTTAGTGATTGTTTTAACCCAAACGGTAATTTAGGAAACATGGAATGGAATTGAGGATTCCATGGTTAGTTTAAGTACTTGCAATGAGATTCATGGTGGTTTTATCTACTTGACAACACCTAATGATGTATTAAATGATTTGGGAATAAGTCATATTGATTAAAGAGTGTCCTTGATCAACTTGAGCTCTTAACCCTTTCATTTGAGTGTTTGTAAGCATTATGAACTTAGCATGTTGATTGAGGACTTAATGAATTAAGTTGAATGTTTTAACATGGTAAAACATCCTCTAGTAGTGCTTAAAGACCTTTATAGGTGTTCCAAATGGTTGTCTAAAAGACCAAAACCATCTAAGCATGTTTAAGACTCAAAAAAGTGAGTTTTTGAGGGTGTTTGGGCTGCTACGGGATGCCACCCGCGTGGTCAGGCCCGCGGCCCGCGCATATACAACAGATTGCCCGGCTAGATGGAACTTTAGTATTTTCCTCAAAACTTTTGCATACAGACTTGGATTTACACACGGTTTTCTCCTACATTCATATTTTTACATAAGGAATAGTATGAAACAATAAAATACAGTAATGGTGCATTTGAGGGGTATTTTGGTTATTTTAATGACTTGTGTCCATGTTATATAGGTGTTGATTGAGAGTGTTTCTATATGGAAACGAACTAGGAGAAGCTAGCTAGCCTACGTGTGATTGAGGTGAGTACGTGTTGGCATTTTTCCCACTTTCGGGTACATGGCAAAACAATTTTATGATAATGACATGCAATGCTTTGATATATGAAATGTTTTGAAATGAAAGTGTCAAATTTTTTTGGAAAAGGTATTTTGAAAGAGTGCCTTAAAGGCAAGTATGATTTTGAAAGAAAAGAACGTTTTGGAAGATCGAATGTTCTGAAAATATGATTTAAATGTTTTGAAATATAGATGCTTTACTTTTGAAATGATTTTATGATATTAATGTATGAAATGTGTAAAGCATGGAAAGTAATGAAAAGAAATGTAAAGTAATGAAAAGGAATGGAAAGTAATGAAAGGAATTGGAAAGTATTGAAATGAAAACTGCCCTGGCCATGATACCTCGTAAGAGACCTTGGTGGAATCTATCAGGGTGGAGCCTCCCATTCGTGAGATAGATGTCATAATGGAAATGATACCTTGGTGGATTGATTTGTTCTTTCCACCTTGTTCTAGACTTGGGAGTGGTTCCTTTATTGGACGTAGACCCTAAGTATAAAAATGGCAACGGTTTAATACCGGAATTAGCCTTTAATGATAAAAGAAAATGAAATATGGAAATATGACTTTTGAAATGAAATGATAAGATATGATACAATAAGATATGAAATGATATTTATGAAATGTATGAAATGTGTTTTCCTTGAAAAAATTTTGTGGTCTAAAACTATGTTTTGCAAAGATGAAATGTTTTGGTAAAAATGTGATGAATGTTTTGGGTCACAAACCCATGTAACTCACGAGACATTTTTGTTTTACACATCTCTTTTTAATGCTATGTATTCCAGGTTGCAATTAAGGAGAAAAATTGATAGATGGAAGTTAGAAGATTAAGAGATAGAGAATGGAGTGGAACTTGTTAACTTGCTTATTTAATGTTATTGATGTAATTCGTATTTGCTGGCTATGGTTGTATGATGCTTAATGGTAACCCCCAAGGTTTTAACTGTAATTATTTTTGTGGGACCAGTTTTATGTTAAATGGGAGTTAATACCCAAATGTTTTTTATAACCATAACATTTGAAAAAGATTTGAAAATTTTGAGGTGTTACAATTATCATCTTAGAATTACTCGTGACTTAATCAATGAAGTAATCTCTAAGTGTGGGTTGATCTACTACTTCAATCTCTATTAAGTACTCACGAGATTTGACACAATCACTATGTCATGCCCACTCAAAATGGTCAATCCAACAACACTCATGATAGTCTTAAATCACTACTCACTTCCAACTGTATGACCGACTATGGAGGTTTGAGTAAACTAATACTCGGGAAGTGGGTTCTAAACATGCAAAAGCGAAAGACAATATTAAATTAATAGAAATGATAGCAACACCAGAACTTTATTAAGTCTCCACAAAATAAACATCAATTATATTAGAAATTCATATTCCTAAATGTTTCAAAAATTTATCAAACTAAACAAATAAGTAACTACACCATATCTTCAGCAAATCTAATGCCTATACATCTAGTATAACTATCATGCTTGATCATTGATAATGTCTCACATAGTGGAACTTTCTAAGTATATTTGTTACGTTACCATGGTCTTTGGGTTCTTTAGTCAAAGTGACTGCACCCTCATTGTCACAGAAGATTTTCAAGGGATCCTTGATGCTCGGAACGACACCTTCAGCCATGTAACTTCTTTCGCAGCTTCACTAGCCGCTATATACTCTCACTCGCACGTAGAGTCTGCCACTTTCGGCTGCAGGGAACTTTTCCAAGTGATCTGGCTTCGAAGTTTGAACTGGCTTCGAAACATTTTCTTCTAAATCAGTAAGCAACTCCTTCAATTTTTCAAACTGATCTCTATTTTCTTTTGCTTTGGCTTTGACTGTAGGTATAAATGCTAGATAGGGTTGAATGAAATTGGTCACTGCTCAAGCAATGATATCCACCTTTTCTTGAATTGAATTAAAATGATCATTCACTGCATGGACTTCATTCGAAACATATTTCTTCAATTCTTCAATTTTGAAATTCACATCCTCTCGTACCTTCTTGACATCTTGCATAAACAACACATGTTTTTCCTTAGCAACATTCCCAAGATCCTTCAGAGAAGAATCATACAAGTCACCTTGAGCTTTGATCGAAAACTCATTATTGTTATCATGGACATCATTTTTTTTCTATAGACGATGCTCAACAGCTTTAAGCATCACGTCGAATTCAATCCCAGAAACCAAATTTTTGGCTCGTGAATCAGCTTGGGATTGTAAAATCGAATTAAGCTTTCAATTTAAGATCTTAAATTGTTTCCTGGACATCAACATATGATCCAGAATCTCCTCTCTGTCCGAATCAAAGTGAAGATCTTCGAAAGTTCCTCCGAAACCTCCTCCGTCCATTTCATCATCAGAATTATGTTTTGGTGGTTCAGTGGATTCAGATGGAAACAAAGTTGTGATCGGTTGTTGAAGGATGTTATCAAAGATGGGTGATGTTGTGGCAGTTGATATAGGATGAATATATGGTGGAAGTGAAATTAGCGAAGATGATGTGATAAGTGGTAATGAAGTAGAAATGGAAATGGCTTGCGAAATGTAGACATTCATGATAACATTTGGTCCGTGTCAGATACGTTAGTAGGGATGTTTGAAATTGGAACCTCCTCAGAAACTGATTTGGTTACCACAATTTCAAGTGGATTTGATACTGTAGGTTCAATTGTAGAAGTAGTGGAAACTAACGAAATAGTAGGAGAAACAGTTACCAAAGGTAGAGTCGAAGCCGGTGGTATATCAGGAACCACCTCATTTTCGTATGACTCATCATGAACAACAAGTTGTCGCTTCTTTCGTTTCTCAGCAATGTGCTTCGCCACTCCTTCAACTCTTTGCTTCTTGGATGATGGTGAGACGGGTGCTGGGATTTCACGAACTTTAACCCCTTTCCTGTTTAATTGAGCCTTTCGTATGACTGGAGACAAATCCTTAGAAGTAGTTCGTTTTTGAGAAAGTTTTCTCAATCTCTTCAATACACCAGGCTTCGGAGGAACTAACTCCTTCATAGCTTCTTCACCAGTTGTCTCCTTCGGTTGTTCATCAAGCTTTTCAACCGTCTTATCATCATTCTTCGTCTTCTTTGGAGATTTAGACTTTGGATTTTTCGAGCTTTCAGCCTCAACTCCCTTATTAGGCTTCTTCGTCTTTTTAGACTTTTTCGACGAACCTTCATCAACCACTTTAAGTAACACCCCAGTTTCAAAATCAGGGGATATTCGTCAAGTACTTCACTAAAAATTTGTGGGTTGGATTCACTTTCTTCAGCATCGCATCTGGACTTCTTACGACTGAAGGAAATATCTTCGAATCATCTTCCACAGACTTTGGAAAATGATATTTCACAAACTCTACCTTTTCTTCTTTAGCATGAACTTGAACTCCTTATTTTTCGTATATCTTCTCAAGAACAAGGCTCTAATATCTTGCACACGAAATACCTTTGACTATATTCGTGTTTTCCAAACTTTTTACAAATTCCTTCCATAACTGAGTAGAGTAGTCCACACTTAAATCATAGTATAGCCCCATAACCATAGTATATACTTCCAATCTCCCTTTATCAAGCCCAACACTTCTTCCAGTTAAGCACCGTAAGTAAATACCAAACAAAAAATTCCAGATGATAGGTAATCCTGACTTCTTGAAATCACTGATCTTAAATAGTGGTGGTTGATGACCTATTTCATAGAACATGAACATGATTTGGGCATTGTTGGGTTTAAAGAACGGTGGAGAATTAAGGATTACCAAGAACTGAGTAAACATCTTCTTGTTCAGAAATATCCTTTTCTCATTCACAAGATTAAAGGTAATCAAATCTATAGCCTTGCTATAAGAAGCAGTTGAAGCAGCCATGGATAGCCAAGTCATCGGAACTGCAAAAGAATTGAACATGGCAATAGCAAGCCTAGAACTTTTCAGTGCGACAATGAGCATCTTGAGTTCCTCAGGGTAAAGTGAAACATCACCCTCAACTTGGTAATTAGTGCTCTGAATCTTCATGATGGGGATGGAATTGTCTTCTTCAGTGTTGGTGGTTTGTATGGCAGTCATTGTTGAGTTCTTGAAAGCTTTCGAAAACTGAGAGAAAATTAGGGATTTTTGTGCTTTAGAATATTTTGATCGCGTAAAGTATAAAGAGTAATTTAAACTCATTTATATATGTTCCCACAAATTAATGTGAACCGTCAATATTAATGAATAACCACGCCTTCCTTGAAACTTGTGACAACTCGAAATTTTAATTTGTATAAACTCCTCATTTAAGCACTTCAAAAATTAGCCAAATTTATTTCAAAACATTTTTGGCTGGATTTAATCCCGTTGGAATATTTAAAATAATATTTGTCAAGCGAACCAAAAATAAGGAAGTATAAATTTAGAGTTGCCGTGTTTAACGTATGTCGCGAAACTCCAAAAATTTGGAGTTTACAGGAGAACTCGGAGTTTGGACCGCAAAACCTAAAGACTATATATATGGCACTTATCCATTTTCCTTCATTTCTCCCATTTCAAGTTAGAGAAAACCCGAATTCTCTCACAAGGATCTTCAAGCTTTCGTCCTAAACTTCGCATAACGTAAGTACTTCTATCCTAGAGCATATTATGGCTTGTTATACTTCATTGTATCAAGGAAACACCCAAGAAACACCAAGAACAAGGTGTTTATGGTCCAAGGTGTTCTTGGACCGTAAACCCTAAAATGGGTGGACCGTAAACCCTAAAATGGGTGCCAAAGTGAGCCCTAGTTTCTTATAAGCCTTGACAACTAGCATAGACCCTTTCCTTGATGAGATTAGCACTTGAAAACGTTCAAATCCCCACGTTCATATGAGTTTACGGTTTGGGAACCTCCCAAAATTGTAAACACGTCCAAAGGGGGTTTAAGTGCCCTTAACACCTTCCAATGCTTGTATAAGTGACTAGAACCTTGCATGCTTAAACCTAGAACCACCAAAACACAAGAGAAATGGACAAACATGGGTTTGTGGCCATAAAACCATGTGTTTATGATCGTAAACACCCAAGGGAGTGGTCAAAGGACCGTAAACTCCATAAAGTGTCCATTTTGAGCCCTAGTCACTTCTATAGCCCTTGTTTCAAGTCTAGCATAATTCCTTGAGTGAGATAAGACCTTAAAACACCCCATGGCACCACTACCATGAGTTTATAGCCGTAAACTCATGGGGGTTATGGTCCAAAGACCGTAAACACCCGTAAGGGCCATCATTTGAAGAGTAAAGTCCAATGTCAGGCCATACTCTCTTCATATGCAACCCTTGGTACTCCTAGCACTTGTAGAAAAGTGTTTTCGTGCTTTAGGATATCCTTAATTGCATAATTAGTTATTAAATGAACAATTGTATACTTAAATGTGTCATAGCATTTTAAATAGGATTCGCGTATGTGTTCAAGTCCTCACTTAACACTTAGCATCCTATACTGTCCATTCATCCGAATCGCCCACGTCAGGTGAGTTCATACCCCTGAATTAACCTTTTAAATGATTTTAAATGCTTTTATATGGGGGTGGGGGGGGGAATACAAGTTGAACTATAAAGTTATTATATCAATCACATGTGATTAATAACTATATAGCAAAATAGGTTTTGCTTGTCAAACTGCTTTAACCAGCTGAAGGTTTTCAAATCTCGTTTTCAAATCTTGTTTTAAAGTATGAATTTCTCTTTTAGATTATTAAAGATTTTCCAAAGGTTTTCAGAGCTTGTTTTATAAAGGACATCATGTTATAAATTCTTATTCATAAGTTTTCCAAAGGTTTTTACCAAATTTTCTTTTATGCTTTTATATTATAAATTGATGCCCATTTATGTATAGTTATATAAGTAACGTTTAAAGGACTTAGGAAGGCCAACTCGCCCTACCTCCTTTTCCTTGTTTGGATGTGGATCTAGGGTATCAATTATCTATTCGAAGGTTGTCACACCCCAAAACCACGAACGACGGAAACGTTCAGGGGTGGAGGACGTCATGTATAGTATCACAATAGTGTAATATAATAAACAAGCAACAACATCATCCATTGCATTATAAGTAAAGTTTTAATACATGTGTGTTTCTTTCATTGTAGTAAGACACCAAAAATATACAATCAAAATAAAAGACGAGACAAAACCTGGCCTCCGTACCTGTCTACTGATGACCTGAGAATACAAGTTATTTTGAAAGCGAGTATCAGCTTTAAAGCTGGTGAATTCATAAGTATATAAGTGTCATTGCCTTGTTTGTGAAAATCTGTTATAAAGACCATGTAAATCGTTAAATGAAAACGTTGATGTACGTATGAAAACCCTAAAAAAAACCCTTATTTTCTATAAGTATGAAATGTAGTCTTCTACCAAGACCCGAATGTTTTGTAAGTAAAATTGTAGTTTTCCTTTAATTGTTTAGTACTAAAGTACTTAGTCTAACTCATCCTTTATGTGAAAGAATCACAAAATAAAGTAAACAGGAAAATGTACTACTGTAAGTGTGGTCACTAGATACTAGGACCAACACATCATATGTAACGGTTATCCCAAGGTACTAGGGTTAACACAACCTATATAACCTAATGAACATCCGAAGATTGTCCAATTGTCCTCTGTAGCAGAAGCAGGGGGAAGGAAGGGTTAGTCCCTTTAAAGGTACTCCTAATATAAGTAATAACCGAAGGCATCCGTAGATGTTCATCACCCACTGTTGCTAACAGATGGGTTCTGGAATGGTTAGTCCCGTACGTATATCCCGAGGTACTGTGGGATAGAGGCCCATCTAGGTATCCCGAGGTACTGGGGATAGGGTCCTGTCTAGATATCCCGAGGTACTAGGGATATGCAGGAAGATTTAAACAGAAAGTACTAATAAATCATCGTCACAATTCAAGATACAAGTATTCATGTTAATGTACATAATTAAGTGTATCTACGTAAAGGTACTCATGTAATGCGTATTCATGTATCATGTAAGTATATGTAAACGTACTCATGTATCATGTAATCAAATGTAAAGGTACTCATGTATCAGGTAATGTACTGGTATAGACTCATGAATGAACTGACTCTTGTGTGATTCCTTGTAATAGGAATTATGTTTGATATCTCCAAATTATCCCTATGATAATTTGCTGGAAGGTAATTGGTTGTTCAACTAGGCTTATACACTCTTACTACTCAAGGGTGTGAGATACTAAATGAAAACTGTAAACTATTACATCAATACGTATATGAAAACATAAGTGTACATGCATAGTTTAGTTTAATAATGAAAGATGGTTTTATAAGACACCTTAGGGGTTTTGAAACCAAAATTAACAATGACTTGATGTCATTTTTGATATACATTTCAAAGGTAAAACAATTGATAACAATACATTTTTAAGATTTAAAACCATTTCTTGCATCACCTTTTGTAGTACGTGAAATCCGTTAAATGACAAACACAGTTATAAAATACATAACAATGATTTAATAACATGTTTGTTTCTACTTGTATTCCCCCCTTTAAAGCATTTTAAAATCATTTAAAACATTGATTAGGGGTATGAACTCACCTGTAGTTGGTGATTGGAATGCAATGAACGGTATCGGATGGCTAGGTGTCAAGCGAGAACTTGTGAACACACTACGATCCTAATGAACATATAATCACACATATATGCACTCAATTAGACATAATTGACTAATTGATAATGTTTAAGACATCGTAGGCATATAAACACTTTATATAAGTATTTTAAGCCATAAGGATTGCATCTAAGCCATTGTGGGACAGGGTACTTGTGTTTAGGGTTTCCAAAGGACCCCATATGAGAGTGTACTCTCTCTAAACCATCACACATGGAGTTTACGGTTGTAAACTATTGATTTTACGGCCGTAAACTCCCAAACATGTGTGTTTGGTGTGTTTTGAAGTCCCAAATGCTTTCTAGAATTGTTCTAACTTAGTGGCTAAGTCCTTGGAAGAGTTTAAGGTCTAGAATTACTCCAATTAGGAGTTTACGGCCTCAAGGCTAATACCCTTAGAGTTTACGGCCGTAAACTCTAAGTATGGTTGGTTTTAGTTGCTTTCAAGCCTCTTGCACTTGTGGGATATGTTCTAGATAATTGTTTAAAGCTAATGAGAACCCTAGGCACACTTTGGTGCCATCCTTTTGAGTTTACGGCCCAAGAACATTCTCTTGGCCATAAACTCACTTTGATGAGTGATTTTTATGTATTTAGGTTCCTCATTTTTGTAGGAAACAGTTCCATGAAGGGGTCTAGGGCTTTAGGTGTCTTGAAACCACACTTTTGTCCATTCTTATGGAGTTTACGGCCTAAGCTTCTCTTGGGCCGTAAACTCACTTTGTTTTGTGTCATTTGATGTGTTTAAGACCTTGTTCTACTTGGGGAAATAGCCTAGATAAAAGTCCTAAAGTCCTAGTGTCCTCAAAACACCATGTTATGTTACAATATGGAGTTTACGGCCTAAGAGAGTTCTGGGCCGTAAACTCCCAATCTTGGGTGGCTTTTGGCTTGTTTTATTGTCACTAACATGCATACATAAACCTCTAAGGCCTTATCATAACACATGTGTCGGTTTTGGCTTCGTTTCGGGAGTTTACCGCTCAAGAACACCTCGAGGTGTAAACTCCTAGATTTCATGTTTTAGCCTTCTAAAACATGTTATAGACACGTATATAGCCTTCTAAAACTCCTCGAAGTGTTACTCACGTTTTGGTATAAAAACCCGAAGATCCGTCAGAGAGAGAATGGCTTTTCTCTAGTCGGAAATGTGAATAATGAATGATGTTGGTTTAGAAATCTATTTATAGTCCTGAGATATTTTGGCAGAAAATATTTTTATTCCCGAAATGATCCTTAATAAATTAGAGTGTTGGAATAACAGTGCTGCACCAAACCCTAGTGCACCCACTCTCCTGATATTTCCTGAAGTGTAAACCCTGAATTTTTCAAACATACGCAAAAAGTCTGAAAATTAACTGTGACTGCTACAACTTCTATTGAAGTGATATAGTTTGTACAAAATGGAAATTTCGGGTTGTCACAAAGGCGTTTAAATATTAGATATATATCATGTATACATGTATGGTCATAAAAGATCTCTCAGCCAGTTCATCTCCTTTGGGTAGCAAAGGCATCCTTCCATTATTCATATTTCTAGAACACTACTAACTATTATAGGAATAGTTAGGAGATTCTATTTACTCTCTCACTCTCTCTATCTCTCTATCTCTCTCTCTATCTATCTTTCTCTCTCACTCTCTCTCTCTATCTCTCTCTCTCTCATTCTCTTTCTCTCTCCCTCTCTAGTACGACAAATTATTCAGGAGTTAGTTCATTCGTGAGTCTATACTATTATTATAATACTTTAAATGGAATGTGACGCACTATTTCCCGATACAACGCTTCATAGCGCCATCACCGTGTAACTAGAGTCTCCTGGAAGGAGAGCGGACATCATGTATATAGATCTATACGGGACAGACACTCCCGCATCCTGACTGTTAGCTACAGTCCGAGGCGGTAAGGCCCATGGGTGACATAATGTTACTAACTCTACGCGTGACCTGGAGGGTCATCAAGGATTCGATCGTTAATCAGCATGGTTACATACGAGTTCACATTCACCCTTTTATTCTCCTTTAGACTGAGCCAGATGTATTGTTCATTGGATACCCTCATGGAGTCTAGGTTTTACTTATTTTTAGACTTTGCTAGGCGTATTGTTCATTCGATACCTCCTGGAGTTTATGTATTATTCTCCTTTAGACTGGGCTAGGCATATTGTCCCTTCGATACTTTCCTGGAGTCTATGTATTTATTTACCTTTTTAGACTTTGCAAGGTGTCCCGCCTGAAGTCTATGATTCGTTTACCTTTAAGCTTTACGAGGCGTCTTGCCTGGAGTCTAGGTTTTATTTACTTTTAGCCAGCAGTGTTTCTGCTGAGGTAAAATATTATTTTTCCCTATTATTTTTACTTGTGACTTTTCTCACAATCCCTTTAAAGTAAAAAAAAAACTATATTTTGATAATGATAGTACTTTTGGGGAAATTACTCCTTAAACATAAAACCATCGGGTCTTGGTAGAAGACTGTTTTTAATAGAGATACTCTTTGGTTTAAACACAATACAATTTGGTCTTGGTAGAAGACTACTTTTATTTAGAAAATATAGGATTTTCTGGAAAGAATTCTAATACTCTGTAGATTCTAAACTACCATCTTTCATGAGGTTATTTTGAATAAAAATGTGTATTTATACTAATGTCAATAAATACTTATGAATTCACAAGCATTATAAAAATGTTGATACTCGCTTTCAAAATAACTTGTATTCTCAGGTCATCGATAGACAGGTACATCCCGGGAGCTATTGCGAAGTCAGCCTAGAACCAAGCTGCCTCTATGTTATTCTCTATATTTACTTTGATGTTATTGTATAATGTAACCTATGTAAAATTATTACTATTAATGAAATGGATGTTGTACTTTGATTACTATACTGCATATGTTGTGATACTTGACATGTCGTCATCCACCCCAGAACATTTCCGCCGTTCTCGGTTTTGGGGTGTGACAAAACTCGCACCACTAGCCGTTATAGTTTCCATGTTAGATAAAACACCTTGAAAATTGGGCCATGTTTCCAAACGGTTACTTCAGACTCTTTGTGAGTACCAAGTAGATAAGATTAAAACCTTCGGCATGGAGGCTAGGCTCTTTCATTTTTAGGCTTAGAAATGAAGTCATTCGCCAGACTTGCGAAATATTCAGCCTGAGTTGGTTTTACTCAGAACCTTAAGGATTTCATGAGTGCAGTGTGCCAATGAAAAATATAAGAAGCAAATTAATAATTATCTCCCCCTTAGGATGATTACACCCCGGAATCATCAATGAAAGAGGGTTGTATAATGACTCCTTATGTTATCTCTTCATCCTAGGTAATAACCATGACTTCCATGTTGCTTCGAACAAGTATTTAACTCTTGGACTCCTTGACTATAGGCGGTGCTCGATCTTGCACCTACTCCCTATCTCACATTAGACTCCAAGTTATGACTTTCCAATCACAATCTCGATCCTTATTGGAGACTCCTTCTTCTTCTTAATGAACTTAAGATAATTCCTCTTATTACTACAATGGATCCATGTGTCATATTCTAATGACCTATCATCGTGTGATGCAACGTGTAGACTCAGGTCTTTTAGAGTCAAATTCCAGAATGGAATATACTTTCCTTCATGTTCTAATGTGATATAATCACATTTTAACATGTAGCATTTCTAGCTACCAACTTCTTTAACAACGAGAGCTATACTTCTATTGATCGCTTCGATTTCAATCTTCTGGCTTAAGTCAATTGTGACATCGAACTTAGTTCTCTGAACCATGTAATATACTCATCTTAGTCGGACTCAATTTTGTTGGGTATTATATGCATGAAATACACTCTATAACTAGGTAGTGGAAGAATCGAAACAACAAAACAATTTACCTAAGTGTACATGCAACGTATGGATCTATGGATTCATGATATTACTTCTACACTATGAATATCGAAAATACAAGGAAGAATACTAACCTCTTTAGCAGCTAATGATCTTCGAGCTTAACTCCTTGTGCGTGCCACCTTGTTTGGATGATGAGGATCCAAAAAGGAATCCCTCTCTTGGTTCACACCCAATGAACTCAAAAGAGTAGAACAAATGTTAAACTAGGAGGGACAAAGTATACGAAAAGTTCATCCACAGTGAGGGAGAAAGAAGGTGACAAATACTCAAACCAAAAAATGAGCCAGGAGGAATGAACCCCTAAGGCCCTATTTATAGCCTTGGATACCTACTAGGGTTTTATCCTTCTACCCATGTGGGATGGGATAGATCATGAACAAAATTCCCTTCCTTCTACGGTTTTGGAATGTTCCCTGCTTAACCAACTATTGATTAACTTACATTCAACTCTTCTATTAATTAAACTGTTAATTAATTCCCAAATTGTTTTCCAACTAGTTTCTAATTAATTATTAAACTATAATAATTAATAAACTAATTACTCCTATTATTTATTCTACTCAATTTTGAGTCTTGAGGGAAACCCAAGAGGGCTCTGCTATTATTAAAAATATCACCAGTGAGTTAATGACGTTGGACACACGTCTAACCGTCCCCCACTTGGACAAGTCATCAACTATATATGGTCCTATATCCCTCTAATAATCAGCAAAGAGAATGTCATCCAATGCATCTACCGAATTCTAATCTAATCAGTTTCAACCCTTAAATAAGTGATCACCTATTTTGTGACAACCGGAAAATTCGAGTCAAGTCAAAGTTAAATAAAGTTAACAAGTCAAACCGGTTAACTCAATTAACCCTTGTATATTAGGGTTTACATCATGTAATTACTGTACAACTCGCTATTTTAATGAGAAAAAGTCATTTGGAAAATTCGTGTGTTTGAATTTCCTTAGCCTTGATAGTGCTAAACAATGAACCAAGGTGACAAAACACTGTTGCACACTCATCGGGAGTGTGTAGTGTTAGTTTTTAGTATACTACAACATCCTATGGTGCACATACAACCCTAAATACCTTGGATCTATGTTTTCTCTATTATACATGCAAATATGAAGTTTCCAAGGTATTACCCTATACTAGCATACAAATATCATATACTACACAACAATCTAGTTAGGATAACATACCTTTTATGTGGCTTGAAGTCTTCATGTATTTTGGCCTTAAGAGCTTAGCCCCAATAGTGTGGAAGCCTCAAGTGAAATCACAACACATCATGAACAAAAGATGAACTTGAGAGAGAATCTCCATGCACCAAAAACTCCATGAACTCTAAGAATAGATTAAGTCATGATTTTTGGGCTAGAAGCATCTATTTATATGTATGAGGAATCCAAGAGTCATGGGTATAACCCATAACCCAAATCCATACCCATGGGTTTAATGATCCATGGTTCATATGGCCCAACTTTTTATGTATCCATACATAAACTTGGTCCAACATGAATCATAAGCCCAACACATATAAATATAACTAATTAACATAATTAGTCCCCATAGATTTAATTACTCTCTTTTGATCACTAAATTAATTCCAAATTAATTCTTGATCAATACTAATTAAAACATATGATTTCATATTAATATATTATAATTTATAATATATTAATAAATCATATATACCATCTTTGTGACAACCCGATATTTCAACTACATGTAAACGACCTAAAAAGTCAAGTATTGTAACCACGTTCGTTATAATAAAATTAACTTCGAAAATAAAATATCCAAAAATCACTAATTCAATTACCTATTATGTTAGATGTCATTAAACCGTGATCGTACGTAAAAAGAACGCCCAAATCCAACTTCGTATAACAAAAGTTAGGAATTTTTCAAGTTCGGCTTAACGGCAAACGGCTAAAAACTTGAATTGGAGATCGAGCGACTTTTGGCAGGAATGACCTAAATGAGAATCGAAGGTCTCGACAATGGTATTTCAGCGGTAAAAAGTCTGGAAAAAACTGACGTCAGATAAAGAAGTTATGAATTTCTAAAGAAATTTTCTTTCTGCGACCTTTTAAAAATAAATAATAAAAATAATTTCGAAATTTTCCGACGGGATCTAAACGAAAGTTGTAGAGTATGGTCTCACCTTCGCGTGGATATAAAGAACGTCGAAAACGGAGTTCATATGAAGAAGATATGAAATTTTGAAGTTTATTAAATAATTAAAATATAAATTTTAATTAAAACCCTTGGTATTATCCGAAGGGGAGTCATCAGATAGGGCCGAGTTACGCCCAACGCAAGCCCGTACGCCCAACGTATGCGAGGCCTTGGCCTCGGATCGTCCACGTCGCGCCTATGCGAGGCTATGCCCCGTCCCATCCGAGCTCCGAGGCAGTCGAGGACTCGGTCATGCATGACGCACGCGTACGAGGTTGGTTCCCAGCCCCTATAAAAGGGATGTGAGGGTTCCGAAGAAAACACACCATTTCTCTCATTTCTCTTATGTTCTTGCCTCGTTTTCCATGCCCGTGCTACCCCGAAGCCCCGATCACTTTGCTCAAGTCCCGAAGGTCGTTTGTGCTCCCGAGATTCCCGAGAATCCCGAGGAAATCCACTTTCTCGAGCCGAAATTCTGTCTGGTTTTCATCCCGCAACCTCCGATCTTTCATGTGAGTTCATACCCCTATAATTCACACTTTTAAATGTTTTATGAGTACTTTTATATGCTTTTAAAGGGGGGAATACAAGTAAAACACTCGATTATTATTATGTGTTATCTAAACTTTCACTATATGCGTTTTATCAAAGGAATCATATGTGATTTAAAACTATTATAGGGAAACTTTCATACGCAAATTATACCACGACAACATTTTATCTTTTGAAATGAGAAACGATTTATGTATTTATATAAATCAGATACTTTGCTTATACTACATTTCTATGGGTCGGTTTTGGCACTACAAAAACTACACTTTTCATAACAAGTGAGCATTTTCACTAAGGGTTTATTATACAAACGAAACACACTTTTAGGAAACTATAATAGGTATAGTTTTACAAGAATACTACGAACTTTTACATACGTGGAAATACTATTTCAAGAAGCTACTTTGATATACAATAACAAACGAACATTTTCACACGTAAATCTGTTTTATACTAAGTTTTGTGAGATATTAACTTCACGTACGTTCAAGTACACATTTCAAGTCCTGTATTATATACCAGAATCCCTTGGAAGGGGAGCATGGTGTTTGTGTATAGATCTATACGGGCTTGACAACCTACGCCCTGACTGTTAGCTACAGTCCACCATTTGGGGTGACAAACGTCAGAACATTCCAACGCCTGAAGAACGTTGTGTATAGGCATCCCTTGTCAATAGCATGGTTATAAAACTCACATATAGTATTAAAAACACAATGATTTACGGGGTTTTTCAGTCGTATTGGAAATTTTATACGTACATACATTTACTAGAAACAAACATTGGTCTTGAAAGAAGGCTACATTTATACTAGTAGAAAATATAGGATTTTCTAGGAATAAACAAACAAGAACAATTTCATACAAACATTGTCATTTAATACTTATGAAACTCACTAGCGTAAATGCTGATCTACTTTTTCAAAACTACTTGTATGTCCCAGGGATTCAGTAATTACAGGTAACAAATAGGTTTTGAAGAAGGAATGTTGCGGCACTAGTTTAAATTCATATTTTGACATCATATTGTAATTGGTTTTGAACATGTACTCTTTTAAACAATGTAAACTTTCAATTATATATATGATGGTTGTATTGCTTTCTTTACTATATATTCATTTGTTACGCTACCACATGAATTCATCCGCCCCCGAACGTTTCCGCCGTTCCGGTTTGGGGGTGTGACAATCTTCTCTCAAAAGTCCATCTTAACATATTGTTTTGATGATATGCAACCCAAATGGACCATGCTACTCTCGGGTCAAGTACATACCAATAATAGTTATGGGCTTAGACATCTAATCCAATAGTTTCCCAATTGGATAAGTCTAAAACTATTATTGCAAGTACGACTTCATAACTTGACTAGCAATCATAGCTCTTAAATTAGTTGCCTAACTCTAAAAAAATCAAATGACGCGTCCATTAGATAAGGGATCATATATTCCTCCATTCTAGATATCATATGGACTGAGACATGGATTATAATCATTCTCTCTGTCCATCTGTTGTTCCCCAATTTCCAATTTATGACGACTGGCTAATTGAACAAATCAAATCAGTCCAGGCCCGACCGAGCATTTACGTTTTGTCATCACTAAATCATCGAGGGCCCCACAGATATCGATTTTATCCCTTTAAGGTTAAAAGGAATGGATAAACTTTGACTCGTATGCTTGTACTAACTACTTGTTGAATCATACACAAAGGCATGTTTTATAAGATCGAGTTACCAATGCATTTGCATGCAATAAATGTATAACCAATTCATAGTCAACAAGTCATATCTCCAGGTTTGAAGAATATAAGATATTATCGTCTCATGATTCACTCGTGATAAAATCCACGAAGTGATTCAAAAGAGTGTGGGTTGAATCCAATACTCGAATCTCATTCCAGGAGTACTCATGAATCACTGCAGCTAAGTCTAGCCACCTAGACAGACTACAGACCCAATCATGATAGTCTTGCCTCAATACCTACTTCCAAAGTATGATCGACTGTGGATGTTTGAATAACCTAGTTATTCGGGAAGTCAAAACATGCAAAGTGAAACACAAGAATAATAATAATCTTATATGGCCCTAACACTTTGAGTGTAAATAAAAACACATTTTGTCTAAGCACCATATTGATTACTCATTATTTATGTTTCAATTTATCAACTTTATACTTGAATTAAAACACTAGTTGTCCCATGCTCCAAGCATGTAGACTATGTTTTCTAAACAATAGCTATGCCATACTCCAAGTATGCACACTATGTTTATCTTTACTTTCTGAAATAGACCAATTTTAACATAATTTCAATGATTCTCATTTCACAATCCCAAATATTTATTGTAAATGTAAGAATACATAACTCTTTCCATTTATAGTAATCTGTTAGATTCTAAACTTATATGCACTGATCCTCTTGTAATGAATATGCACATAAGTCACCAAGACTTGGCACTAGTCATTACAAAGTATTCCAATGGAGATGAATTCCATGGAAATGAAGTCTCAAATTCAAAGTACATTCCTTTGAATATCCTTCTATGCATTAAGTTTTCTAATATACCAAGAATAACTTCCACCTATGGAAAAAATTTCATATTTCATTTTGACTATCACTTCTGAACAAGAGTTGCCTCTTTTCAGAATATATAAATATGGTCCTAACTATATACTTCCAATTGTCCATGAGTAACCAATCTTTGGTAAACCTCAGATTGTCCTCGACTATTGCTTAATCATTTTAGTCATATCCAGTTTTACTCCTTTTTCCTCTTAATGCCCTAGGCGTTTAGAAAATTTTAGAATGGATAAATATTATAGCACATGCAATCAATCCTATATCCGAAGCATATGGGACACGATTCAAGCTAATTTTTTTTGTTTGCTTTGTTCTCACAATTCGAACTATGAAGAGGTATGCCGTAATCATAATTGAATTTTGAGAACGCAACGTATATAGAATTTCCTTATGTTGAACCATTCCAACATAAAATTCATGTATATCCTTGACTAAAATTGATTAAAATCTCAATCTAAGCTTGTAGAATTGGAGTGAAGTATAAAATATCTTCCCTTAATTATAGCAAAACAACATTTTTCAAAGCGAATTGAAACTTCTGTTTTCTATAATTAACATTGCTAACTTGCAACACTTAACATAATAATCACACTCCCACTAGAATAATGATTATTATCTTACTAGCATAACAATTATGCTCCCACTAGCTTTGACATGTACCTAGAAATCAACTGAACTTCTAGAAATCAATACTTTATTGACTTTCTTACCAAAGTTTAGATTTCTGATACAAGATTGCTTTGATAAGACTTTATCAAAATCATACACGTTTTTGTATATAGTTCAAATGTGTGTCTAAATAATTATGAAGAGGGATGCCGTAATCATAATGTTAAAACTTTTGTCATTCTCACAATTGCTATCTACTCAAAATTTACCTAGTGAAAGAGTTTCCTTACCATCATTTTCATGAATCGAAGAGAACCTTATGACAATTAGATTTTATGGTGTAAGTGTTCCTGTCCATGTGAATTTGTCATAACCATAATCACAAGACAAGGTTAGTGACAAATCCAAACTCATATGAACTGAACATGTTCAATCTTAATTTCTTGCCACCTGGTAGCACAATGCCTACCATTGCTTCCAGATTGTTCTACAAACAATTTGAGAACTTACATAACTCACACTCATGGTCAACTTAAACTGGAATAGGGACATAAATAGAAATATGTCAACATGATAGCTTACAAACCCCAAGTCGTGGGCTAGTGATTAATAATACTCTTGATGAGTTCTTGAACCCATCTCAAGATCTTTTAAGACTCCCACTGTCCTCTTGACATATAGGATTCTCTAGTCAAGAACCATGACAAAACAAATATTCAATAGTTAGGGAGAATTCTAGTCAAGACGAAAACTTCACACAATTGGTCTAAGTTGGTGTTTTTTATCCAAAACATCACAACTTACCAATTTCAAATGTACAAGAGTATTCAACATTTTACTCAACATTTGATAAGTGTTATAAACCTTCTAAAGATTATGTCACTCAAGTTACAATCTTAGAGTATGTCACACCCCAAAACCATGAACGGCAGAAACGTTCTGGGGCGGAGGACGTCATGTAAGTATCACAACACAGTAAATGTAAATAAGCAAACAACATCATCTGATGCATCAAATATATAATTTTAATACAAGCGTGTTCTGTACAGTATAGACACCAAAAATAATGTATATCAAAATAATAAGATGAGTCTTGAATGCGCTCCATCTTCTCAAAAGCTGGCCTCGGTACCTGTCTACTGATGACCTGAGAATACAAGTTATTTTGAAAGAGTTTATCAGCATTAAGCTGGTGAGTTCATAAGTATTTTAGTGTCGGTATTTTTCATCCAAAAATGTTTGAACATGTATCAAGTATAAGTTTGTAAAATGTATGTAAAGGTTTGCAATTGTTTGTAAAAGTTTGAATCTCTCAGAAAAACCTATATTTTCTATTAAAGTAGCCTTCTACCAAGGCTTAACTGTTTTGTATGCTCGTTTGATGTAAAAGTGTGTAATTTCCCAAGTGTAACTATCATTTTACAAAATATAGTTTGTACATTATCGTTTAAGTGAGGTTATCAGTAAAATATGTAATGGGTAAATCATTGTAGTACTGTAGCCTTGTATTATAAGAACTACTGTTGTACTAATTACCTTAAACCAGATTTATATTAAGGCATTACGTGATAAATTGCACCATACTATCAACAAGTAACAACAACATAATGAATGGTCGTAATAACGGAATGACGATTGGCACCCGCAAACCTGCAGGTCCGGCTGTAGCTAGCAACAAGGTGTAGGATTGTCAATCCAGTATAGATCTATACGCAAACTCATGCTCTCCCTTCAAGAGAATTATGGCTACAACTAGAGCCATGACAGTTAAGTCATGCTCCGATTTAAATCACAATAAATAAAGTATTCATGTATATGTAATGTTTCTCGTTCTAGTATAGTTCTATATGTATTGTTTCTTGTATAACTGTATATGTATTGTTTCTAGCATCATTGTATATGTATTGTTTCTAGCATCATTGTATATGTATTGTTTCTAGTATAGTTGTATATGTATTGTTTCTAGCATCATTGTATATGTATTATTTCTAGTATAGTTGTATATGTATTGTATTACCCCGATGGTAACTAGCTATCGATGTACTGGTAAATATGAATATGGAAGTACTTTTTATGTCTATACATGTATATATGATATATAACTAATATAGAAACGACCCTCGGATGGTCACCCGAAATCCCACCAGACCACATCTCAGTGGGCGAAAAGGAAATAGGGCGGATGGCCTTCCTAAGCCCTTTAAACATTACTTATATATATATATATATATATATATATACACATATATGGGCATGCAATTTATAAGAAGTAAAACAAAGTTTAATAAAAGCATTTGATAAGTAAAAAGAGTTTGTAAAACATTTTGAAGTGAAACAGTTTGATAAACAGTTGAACAGTGATAAAATCATTGGATTTCTAGTTATTAATCACATGTGATTAATGCAATCACATGTGATTGATGTAATAACTATAAGTATTTGACTTGTATTCCCCCCCATAAAGTATTTAAAACATTTAAAAGTATATCAAAGGTTGATTTAAGGGGTATGAACTCACTTGTGGTGAGTAGATTGAATTGATGTATCGGGTACCGTGCTAGGTGGCAAACCGAGACTTGTTCACACGTTCGAGCCTAGTTATCATATAATAAGAATATATATAACTAATTAGCCAAATAATAACTTAACCAAGTAAGTTAAGACACTTAGGAACATGTATACACTTTATATAAGTGTTATAGGTCCTAATGGTTGCATCTAAGTTGATACGGGACAAGGCAAAAGGGGTTTAAAGCACAAATGGCCTTGTATATGAGTTCACCACCCAACAAACCCCACCCTTTGGAGTTTGTGGCCATGAACCCATGGGTTTACGGCCGTGAACTCCTCACATGGTGGTTTTGGGTGTTTTGAGGTGTTATCTTGATCCTAGAATAAGCCTAGCCTTGTTGGAATAATCTTTGAAGTAGTTTAAGGCCTTGGAATGCTCCTTTGGGGAGTTTATGGCCAAAGGACCATATCCCCTAGAGTTTACGGCCGTAAACTCCTATAGGGTGTTGGTTTTAATTCTTTTGAGGCCCTTGCATGTGTAGGATAGCTTCCATGCTTTTATCTAAGGCTAAAGGGGACAAGAGGCACACTTTTATGTCATCACTTGGAGTTTACGGCCCAAGATATGTTCCTTGGCCGTAAAATCCATTTAAGGAGTGATTTTGATGTCTTTTGTTCCTCATTCAAGTCCTATGTGTTCAAGGGTAATTGTCTTTAAGCCTTAGGGGTGTTTAAGGTGCATTTTTCCCTTAGAAAAGGGGTTTACGG
This sequence comes from Lactuca saligna, assembly GCF_052625555.1. NCBI lineage: Eukaryota > Viridiplantae > Streptophyta > Magnoliopsida > Asterales > Asteraceae > Lactuca > Lactuca saligna. The sequence continues at coordinate 77,154,761 of NC_136418.1, forward strand.
CCCAAGATATATTCTTGGCCGTAAACTCCTATAAATCTATGATTTTGAAGTGTTTTGAAGTCCACAATAAGCACAAGTATTAGAGGGTAAAGTCCTTAGGCTTAAGGAGGTGATTTAGGGCATTTATGACCCTTAAAAAGGGGTTTACGGCCCAAGAGAGTTCCTTGGCCGTAAACTCCTATAACTTGTGTTTCTTGAATGATTTCTAGCCTCTAATGATGATACACTAAGTCCTTAACTAGTTGCTTAACAAGAAAATGGGACTAGGTAGCCTTTAGGCTTCGTTTTGGAGTTTACTCCCCAAGAACGTTCTTAGGCGGTAAACTCTCGGATCTTGCAGTTTAGATATGTAATTGATGTTATAAAGCATATAACAAGTATTGAAACACATTTAGGAAAGTAGACTCACAATCCGGGATGAAAACCCGAAGATCCGTCAGAGAGAATTGGCTTTTCTCTAGTTGGAATTGTGAATAATGACTTAATTAAATTCAGAAATCTATTTATACTCCTGGAATATTTTGACAAAAAATATTTTTATTCCGAAAGTTAGACTATATCATTATGAAACTTACAATGTTCAAGTTTCACAATTACAGGAGCATCCACTCTCCTGAAATGTCCAGAAACGTAAACCCTAATGTACACAAACTTGTTCGGACAAGTCTGAAAATTACTGAAATTGGACTAGCTTCTATTGAATAGATAATGTTTGTACAAAACGAAATTTCGGGTGGTCACATCATCCCCCTGTTAGAAGGAATTTCATCCCGAAATTAGAATTTAAGAAAATAAGAAGTTACAAATAACTAAGCGAAAAGATGAGGGTATTTCAGTTTCATCTGATCCTCGCGTTCCCAAGTGAATTCCGGTCCTCGCTTGGCATTCCAGCGAACCTTCACGATAGGGATACGGCTTTGCTTCGTCTGCTTGACCTCACGGTCCATGATCTCTACAGGTTCTTCCACGAAGTTGAGGCTCTTGTTGATCTTGATCTCGTCGAGTGGGATTATAAGAGTCTCGTCGGACAGACACTTTTTCAAGTTAGATACGTGGAATGTAGAATGTACGTTACGAAGTGTGTCGGGTAGATCAAGTTTGTAAGCTACGGGGCCGACTCTCGTGAGAATCTCGAAAGGCCCTATGTACCTAGGATTAAGCTTCCCACGCTTACCGAAGCGTATCAAGCCCTTCCAGGGTGAGACTTTGAGAAGGACTCGGTCTCCCACCTGAAATTCCAAAGGTTTTCTTCGTTTATCTGTGTAGCTCTTTTGTCGGTCTCTAGAGGCCTTCAATTGTTCACGGATCTGAACGATCTTCTCTGTCGTTTCCTGAATGATTTCCGGACCAGTGAGAGTACTGTCGGAGGCTTGCCCCCTAGCTAATTGGGTATCACCCACCTCAGCCCAGCATAGAGGGGATCTGCACTTTCGGTCGTAGTGGGCTTCAAATGGTGCTGCCTTTATGCTCGTGTGATAACTGTTGTTGTTGGAAAATTCGACGAGGGGTAAATGGGTATCCCACGCTTTTCCAAAGTCAATTACACAAGCACGCAACATATCTTCTAAAGTCTGGATCGTCCTCTCACTCTGTCCGTCGGTCTGTGGATGGTAGGCTGTGCTCATGTCCAGCCTTGCTCCTAGGGAATGTTGCAGTGATTGCCAGAATCTTGAGGTGAACCTACTATCTCGATCGGAGATAATGAATATCGGTACACCATGTAGCCGTACGATTTCCCTAATGTATGTTCTTGTAAGTTTCTCCATCTTGTCGGTTTCTTTGATAGGTAGGAAGTGTGCAGATTTGGTCAATCTATCAACGATGACCCATATGGTATCAAGTCCACCCGTTGTCTTGGGCAACTTGGTTATGAACTCCATAGTGATCCGCTCCCACTTCCATTCTGGAATCTCTGGTTGTTGCGGTAAACCGGAGGGCTTCTGGTACTCGACCTTTACCTTTGCGCAAGTAAGGCATTTACTTACGAAGGTAGCAATCTCTGCTTTCATATTAGGCCTCCAGTATAGCTTTTTAAGATCCAGATACATCTTATTTGAACCTGGGTGGACAGAATACCGAGTGTTGTGCGCCTCGGTCATGACTAAGTCTCGGAAACCACCGTGTTTCGGTGTCCAGATCCGGTCCATGAAGTATAAGGCTCCGTCACCCTTGGCTTCTAAATTCTTGTCCATTCCTCTTAGAGATTCACTCGTCACATTTTCAGGTTTCATGGCTTCACGTTGGGCTGCCTGAATTTGATTAGACAAGTGTGAATGGATGGTTATTGACAATGATTTGACTTTGCGACCAGAATATTCTTTCCGACTCAGGGCGTCTGCTACTACGTTGGCTTTACCCGAATGATAACGAATATCGCATTCGTAATCATTGAGTAGATCGACCCACCGTCATTGTTTCATTTTGAGCTCCTTCTGATCGAATATGTGTTGTAAACTCTTGTGGTCGGTAAAGATAGTGCTCTTCGTTCCATACAAGTAATGTCTCCAGATCTTCAGAGCAAACACCACTGCTCCCAGTTCAAGATTGTGTGTCGTATAGTTAACTTCGTGTGTCTTCAACTGTCTAGAGGCGTAGGCAATGACCTTACCTCGCTGCATCAGAACACACCCGAGCCCTTGGTTCGATGCATCGCAATAGACTACGAAGTCTTCTATCCCTTCAGGGAGAGATAGTATTGGTGCGGTGCACAAGGCTCGTTTGAGCGTTTGGAACGCTCTCCCTTGTTTCTCTTCCCAGTCAAAGGCCACGCCTTTCTGGGTCAGGGTTGTAAGAGGTTTCGCTATTCGGGAGAAGTTCTGAATGAATTTGTGGTAGTAGCCAGCAAGACCTAGAAATTGACGAATTTCTATCGGCGTCTTGGGTGCTGACCAGTTCTCAATGGCTTTAATTTTGGATGGGTCCACGTGGATTCCCTCTTCGCTTACCACGTCTCCTAAGAATTCGACTCTTCGGATCCAAAATTCACATTTCGAGAACTTCACATAAAGTTTCTCCGTTCGTAGCGATCCTAAAACTAGTCGTAGGTGATCGCCATGCTCTTCCTTACTTCGAGAGTATATCAGGATGTCGTCAATGAAAACGATGACGAACTGATCCAAGTAAGGTCGGCATACTCTGTTCATCAGGTCCATGAAAACTGCTGGCGCATTGGTCAATCCGAATGGCATCACCACGAACTCGTAGTGTCCGTAACGAGTTTGGAAGGCTGTCTTTGGAACATCCTCCTCTAGCACTCGTAACTGGTGATATCCGGATCTTAGATCAATTTTGGAAAAATAGTTCGCCCCTTGCAGTTGGTCAAATAGATCGTCTATGCGAGGCAGAGGGTAACGATTTTTGACCATCAGTTTGTTGAGTTCTCTATAGTCGATACACATATGGAATGATCCGTCTTTCCTCTTGACGAACAAGATCGGTGCTCCCCAAGGTGAGAAGCTTGGTCTGATGAAGCCCTTGCTGAGTAGTTCGTTAAGTTGACCAGATAATTCCTGCATCTCTGCTGGTGCTAAGCGGTAGGGCGACTTGGCTACTGGGGTAGCTCCTGGGACTAAGTCGATTCTGAACTCGACCTATCGTTGCGGAGGTAATCCAGGTAGTTCTTCTGGGAAAATGTCGGGGAAGTCGCTCACTGCTGGAATGTTCTTGAGTTCTTTCGTTTCGAGGTTCGTGTCGACGACGTGAGCAAGGAATGCGTTGTATTCTTTGCGCAGATATTTCTGTGCTTGAATACTTGATATAATGCGAAGACTCGCACCAGGTTTGTCGCCGTAGACTATAAGAGTTTCGTTAGACGGAAGGTTTAGTCAGACTGCTTTCTCGAAGCACATGATGTCGGCGCGATGAAGACTCAACCAATCCATGTCGATGATAACGTCGAAGCTTTTTATTGAGACCGGCATTAGGTTGATTGGGAATGAATGGTTATCTAGGGTTAGGATACATCCAAAGTATATGCTACTGGTGTTTTCTTTTTTTCCATTAGCCATTTCTACTGTGAATTGTTCTTTAAGTGCGTGTGGTTGTTGTTTAAACATGCGAGCAAATTTGTGGTTCACGAAACTTCGCTCCGCTCCACTATCGAACAGAATGCATGCATAGGAGTTATCGAGGAGGAACGTACCAGTCACCACTGTAGGGTCAGCGACTGCTTCCCCGTGGCCTATAGCTAGTACCCTCCCTGCTCCTCCAACATTTCTCGCTTTGGGGTAGTCCCTCTTATAGTGGCCCGTTTTGCCACATCCATAGCAAGTTGGGCTCGCGCCAGAGCCAGGGACTTGTGTGATCGGTTGTACCAGGAACTTACAGAAATGGACGGTGTGTCCTTTCCTGTTGCAGTTAGAGCACTGCATTTCATGGCAGGGGCCGTTGTGGTGGAAGTGGCATTTGTTGCACTTCAGCAAACTTCCAGCATACTGCTTCGTCGGAGCAGTAGTAGCAGCAGGGGTTACTGCAGCATGTACTGCCACAATTTGCTACTTCTTGGCAGCTCGCTGCCTCTTCTTGTCATCCCAAAACTTCCGCTTGGTGTCAATGGGTTTGGAAGGTTCCGAGATGGCTAAGGTTGTTGTGGTTGCAGGGGTTTTGACACCATGGTCAATGAGTCGTTGTTCCAGTCGCTTGGCACTGTTGAAGGTAGCGGGGTTTGACGATAGGACATTTCCCTGATACGGAGGCACTAGCCCCCATATGTACCTTTCAATCTTCTTCCCTTCAGTGGGAACCATATTAGGGCAGAGGGCCACCAGTTCGCTAAATTGGACAGTGTAAGCAATAATGTTGGTGCCCTTCATGGTCAGGCTCCACAGCTCTTGCTCTAGTTTTTGGATCTCGCCCCTCGGGCAGTATTCCTCAATCATGAGGTCTTTCATCGTATCCCAACCTATTTCGTTGGCCACGACGAGAGTTAGAGATTTAACGTGGCTGTTCCACCACGTCAGTGCCTTCCCTTCGAAGGTGCATGCGACATATTTGACTTTGCTCGCAGCAAGGTAAGAACAAATTTTGAAGACTGATTCAATCTTCTCGAACCATTGCGAGAGAGCAATGACTCCGCCGGTCCCATGGAAGGGTTTCGGCTTACAGTTGGTGAAATCCTTGTAAGAGCGCTCTCTCGAGCGCACAGGAGTTTCAACCAGAATGGAGTTAACCGGGGTTCCACCTCTGCTAGCATCAGTAGAGTGATACTGTGCCATGGCAGTTGCCACTGCTGCAGCTACGGCAGCATGGGCTGCTGTATCTATGACCGGAGGTGGTGGAGGTGTAGGGTTATTCCGGGTAGATTTGCGAGGAGGCATCTTTCAGCTATAAGTTTATAAAGATGAGAAAAGAGTAAGAATCAATTTGCAAGTAATGTGCGAATGACACATGCACTAACTAACCATAGCCCAACAATTGAATGAGTGTTTGTGTTCATAACCAGAAAGATGTGTAGGGAAAACCCAAATGTAAAGATTCATCCCACAGAGTAGGTAGTTGTCAATACTACTGGTATTACTGATGTAATGTTCAATGATAATTGACCTAACAATAGGTCTTACATCATACCATATGGAAAGTTTGACAGTTCTTAGATTCCTAATTAGAGTACTGAAAGTTAGGAATATTTTACAGATAAGTGCTACTTAGAGCACATATGTTATAGGCTAATCCTTAACCCAAAAGATAATGATGTACTAGACATCATCTAATGGGGATGAGTATTCCTCGGGAGAACCCTGAGGTTTCTCATTTGACGTACCACCTCTTGAAGGTGTCGTTCATGAGCCCTTTGACAAGCTCGATGTTCCATGACTTCTGCTTGAGAGGCAACCAGACGTTGCTGTAGAGTTTCATTGATTCTCCGGGTTCATTCCATGTCTTCTTCGAGACGGCGAATGCGGACTGTGTTGACACCAGAGTTGGCATCAATCTCCATGACCCGGTCGATGGCTGCTCGACCTTGCTCGACATTACGAGCTATTCTACAGATAATGACAGGTAGAGCTCGGTTAGCAGAGCCACCATCGCTGACGTTGTAAAAGGTTCGGTCCCCAAAGTATGGTAAGGGTTGACCCTGTTCGTCACTCCAGCGATTCAAGTTATCTACCCACAAGGGAGTGGGACCTAGAAAAGCTGGTCGAGGGTTGTTGTTCGGGGCTTGACCTACTGGAGGTAGGTTGTCGACTTCGGGCTCAGAGTCTGATCCATCAGAGAAGCCTTCAGCTTGATGATCATCCAACGGAATTTGGTGTTCATCGTCAGACTCTGCTTCGAGCCATCTTGCGTTGCCTTCATTTGGAAAGTACGGGTCTCCGTGATGGAATCCAGCCATTTAAATCTACGCGAGAAGAGAGGTATAAAGATATAGTATACATGTAGTTGGTAGTACAAAATACACCTATAGTATTTTAAGTTTAAGTTCTACTGGTCTTCTTGTGGTATTGTTGGTAAGTTTTTAGACTTGTTAACACATCACAACCATTCTAGGGCATATGCTAATCACTCCTCGGACCAGCATAGTTGATCAGGCTATGCCATTCCCAGGACTGACCATATATCCCCGAGCTTACCTGTGATATTTAACAATCGTAATACTTTTGTTCTTGTCGTTGTGACACTGGTTTTAGTATGAATGTAGATTAGTATACTTAATTAAATATTTTAGTATTTTAAGTATAGACTCTTGGTCAGAGTGTTTAAACCCCAACTGGGTTCATAGTTTAGTATATCTTTTTTGGGTTGATATACTTGATTCACTATAAACAATGCTCTGATACCAATCTGTCACACCCCAAAACCAAGAACGGTGGAAACGCTCTGGGGCGGAGGACGTCATGTAAGTATCACAACACAGTAAATGTAAATAAGCAAACAACATGATCCATTGCATTAAATATATAATTTTAATACAAGCGTGTTCTGTACAATATAGACACCAAAAATAATGTATATCAAAATAATAAGATGAGTCTTGAATGCGCTCCATCTTCTCAAAAGCTAGCCTCGGTACTTGTCTACTGATGACCTGAGAATACAAGTTATTTTGAAAGAGTTTATCAGCATTAAGTTGGTGAGTTCATAAGTATTTTAGTGTCGGTATTTGTCATCCAAAAATGTTTGAACATGTATCAAGTATAAGTTTGTAAAATGTATGTAAAGGTTTGCAATTGTTTGTAAAAGTTTGAATCTCTCAGAAAAACCTATATTTTCTATTAAAGTAGCCTTCTACCAAGGCTTAACTGTTTTGTATGCTCGTTTGATGTAAAAGTGTGTAATTTCCCAAGTGTAACTATCATTTTACAAAATATAGTTTGTACATTATCGTTTAAGTGAGGTTATCACTAAAATATGTAATGGGTAAATCCTTGTAGTACTGTAGCCTTGTATTATAAGAACTACTGTTGTACTAATTACCTTAAACCGGATTTATATTAAGGCATTACGTGATAAATTGCACCATACTATCGACAAGTAACAAGGACATAATGAATGGTCGTAATAACGGAATGACATTTGGCACCCGCAGACCTGCAGGTCCGGCTGTAGCTAGCAGCAAGGTGTAGGATTGTCAATCCAGTATAGATCTATACGCAAACTCAGGCTCTCCCTTCAAGAGAATTCTGGCTACAACTCGAGCCATGACAGTTAAGTCATGCTCCGATTTAAATGACAATAAATAAAGTATTCATGTATATGTAATGTTTCTCGTTCTAGTATAGTTCTATATGTATTGTTTCTTGTATAACTGTATATGCATTGTTTCTAGCATCATTGTATATGTATTGTTTCTAGCATCATTGTATATGTATTGTTTCTAGTATAGTTGTATATGTATTGTTTCTAGCATCATTGTATATGTATTGTTTCTAGTATAGTTGTATTTGTATTGTATTACCCCGATGGTAACTAGCTATTGATGTACTGGTAAATATGAATATGGAAGTACTTTTTATGTCTATACATGTATATATGATATATAACTAATATAGAAACGACCCTCGGATGGTCACCCGAAATCCCACCAGACCACATCTCAGTGCGCGAAAAGGAAATAGGGCAGATGGCCTTCCTAAGCCCTTTAAACATTACTTATATATATATATATATATATATATATATATATATATATATACATATATGGGCATGCAATTTATAAGAAGTAAAACAAAGTTTAATAAAAGCATTTGATAAGTAAAAAGAGTTTGTAAAACATTTTGAAGTGAAACAGTTTGATAAACAGTTGAACAGTGATAAAATCATTGGATTTCTAGTTATTAATCACATGTGATTAATGCAATCACATGTGATTGATGTAATAAATATAAGTATTTGACTTGTATTCCCCTCCATAAAGTATTTAAAACATTTAAAAGTATATCAAAGGTTGATTTAAGGGGTATGAACTCACTTGTGGTGAGTAGATTGATTTGATGTATCGGGTACCGTGCTAGGTGGCAAACGGAGACTTGTTCACACGTTCGAGCCTAGTTATCATATAATAAGCATATATATAACTAATTAGCCAAATAATAACTTAACCAAGTAATTTAAGACACTTAGGAACATGTATACACTTTATATAAGTGTTATAGGTCCTAATGGTTGCATCTAAGTTGATACGGGACAAGGCAAAAGGGGTTTAAAGCACAAATGGCCTTGTATATGAGTTCACCACCCAACAAACCCCACCCTTTGGAGTTTACGGCCATGAACCCATGGGTTTACGGCCGTGAACTCCTCACATGGTGGTTTTGGGTGTTTTGAGGTGTTATCTTGATCCTAGAATAAGCCTAGCCTTGTTGGAATAATCTTTGAAGTACTTTAAGGCCTTGGAATGCTCCTTTGGGGGGTTTACGGCCAAAGGACCATATCCCCTAGAGTTTACGGCCGTAAACTCCTATGGGGTGTTGGTTTTAATTCTTTTGAGGCCCTTGCATGTGTAGGATAGCTTCCATGCTTTTATCTAAGGCTAAAGGGGACAAGAGGCGCACTTTTATGTCATCACTTGGAGTTTGCGGCCCAAGATATGTTCCTTGGCCGTAAACTCCCTTTAAGGAGTGATTTTGATGTCTTTTGTTCCTCATTCAAGTCCTATGTGTTCAAGGGTAATTGTCTTTAAGCCTTAGGGGTGTTTAGGGTGCATTTTTCCCTTAGAAAAGGGGTTTACGACCCAAGATATATTCTTGGCCGTAAACTCCTATAAATCTATGATTTTGAAGTGTTTTGAAGTCCACAATAAGCACAAGTATTAGAGGGTAAAGTCCTTAGGCTTAAGGAGGTGATTTAGGGCATTTATGACCCTTAAAAAGGGGTTTACGGCCCAAGAGAGTTCCTTGGCCGTAAACTCCTATAACTTGTGTTTCTTGAATGATTTCTAGCCTCTAATGATCATACACTAAGTCCTTAACTATTTGCTTAACAAGAAAATGGGACTAGGTAGCCTTTAGGCTTCGTTTTGGAGTTTACTCCCCAAGAACGTTCTTAGGCGGTAAACTCTCGGATCTTGCAGTTTAGATATGTAATTGATGTTATAAACATATAACAAGTATTGAAACACATTTAGGAAAGTAGACTCACAATCCGGGATGAAAACCCGAAGATCCGTCAGAGAGAATTGGCTTTTCTCTAGTTGGAATTGTGAATAATGACTTAATTAAATTCAGAAATCTATTTATAGTGCTGGAATATTTTGACAGAAAATATTTTTATTCCGAAAGTCGGAATATAACATTATGAAACTTACAATGTTCAAGTTTCACAATTACAGGAGCATCCACTCTCCTGATATGTCCAGAAATGTAAACCCTAATGTACACAAACTTGTTCGGACAAGTCTGAAAATTACTGAAACTGGACTAGCTTCTATTGAATAGATAATGTTTGTACAAAAGGAAATTTCGGGTTGTCACAGAGTATGACTCTAAGACTTGATTTTGGAACGAAGTATGATTTATCTTTTGATTTAACCAATTCAACAATTCACGATTCCTCTCCTTAGACAAACAAATACACTAAGGTGTTCTTCAAGGATCAATTTTGACATGGTTTTATAATCACTAAGATAATCATAAAACAAGATACTCAAGTACTCTCCCATCTCTTCAGATTGGAGAAACTTCTATCTTTCTGCCTAATTCGATTCTTCTTACTCATTCTGCCAAACATTGAAACTTTTTCAATATTTCACAATTACACTTAAACTTGTAAGCATAATCATATTTTACTAAACTTTAGTAAATCATAATGAATAACCTTATTAGCATTTGTGGTGGACCTGACCAGTGCACAACCACGTGTACCCAATCATTTAGTCCTTCACTTGACTCACACATACATGTGAATAAGGACTTAGTCTTAATTTCCCAAAGATGAGAATTCTCATTCATCACACAATACAACTAGCATGATTCCAAGTTTCTATCAAACTGAAACTTGGGTAATAAGAATCTTTCCTTATTTGGTAAATTATGACACTACCACAAATGAAAGAATCAAATCCATTTTCTAATATTGCTATCAATGGAAACATATAATAAACAATTTTCCATAAACGCCATTATAAGGATACTTAAAATAAATAAATCAAAACCTTTTCTTTTATTTTAAAACTTGCGGAAAAATCTTATCCTTACAATGCAAATACAAATTAAAAACATTTGTTGTTATCTATTCCTAGGCAATATCTATCACAACTCTCAAGCAGCAGCTCAAAATTCTGATCATCGAACCATGCGATCGAAATCCATCTTCACGATCAAAATCAGCACACACTTTCTTTAAGAATCTCCAAATAGGAACTTAATAGAGTTAGTTAACGGACCTTTACCTGATGCAAAGTCAAATTTTTTACTTTACCAGATCTTTCAGGTAAATCTGGCAGCTTCGTAACCAATGCTGCTTCTTTTGGCAAAAGAAATATATGGACTCTTTAGAAATGGTATATGAGACTATCTCAGACTTATCCTTTCTCTTTACCATTAGGTCAAATGACTTGACCATGGCCGATCCCTTTCCATTGGGAAGAGAAAGATTTTCTGGACTTCTAATGTTACCATTGTCAATGTCCTAATAAGTTTGGGAATTTGATCTTCCATTCTAATTTGTTTTACTAGTACTCCAAATCATTGCTGATTTAGCTACGTCAAGTAAATAGGTAAGATCATTAAGGGTCATGTCGTGATTTGTCATCAAGGAGTGACTAAAGAACCAAGTCAACAGCCAGCTACCTTGAGACTTCGACACCCGACTCTCCCGGCTTGCAAATATGTGACTTAATCTCCAAGATGTAAGCACATATAGACTTTGCTTGCCAATAGGGATTGAGTGACTCAGAACTTATCGAGTCTTGAAACTTGTAGCATAGGGAGAATTATTGGAGGAGGAGGAAGAAGAGAAGAATGATTTCTAGTCCCATAAGTGCACTATAAGGAATTGAGCTTTCACCTTGATTGCCATTTAGGATATCATCTTCATTAGGAAACTTGTTCCTAAAGATTTGGGAGGACCATAGATGTCTTAACAAGACATCTATACTAGGAGAAATTCAAGTTTAGTTGATTAGAAATCCTTAATATAACTCCCAATATGACTGGAAGACGGATAACGTAATCCAAGTTATAAAATAGTTGAAGGTAGGTAAATAATAATTTACCAATTTCCACCATAAAAATGAAATATAATTAAGTGTTAATTGGATTTGAAACTCCTAGATCTTTTGAGATACATTGAACTTTCAATAGCATGTTTAAATCTTGATTGTGCCCTCTCAAGTTTGTGACTGGGATGTCGAGGATCACAAACAAAGTGTGAATAACCATGCAAATTGACTTGGTACCCTTAACTTTATTACCTAATCGATGTGTTGGTTAACCACACAGCTCCACCAATCTATAAAAAAGCCAAGTTACCCTTTGCCACTCTTACTAGTCCTTGTTAGCATGTCGGTTAGCCACACACGCTCTACTAATGACTTGGTAAGGTGCAAAGTGTAATTTCATGGGTTAGCACCTATTTCACATTTTCCTAAGTAACTAATATTGGGAATTTATAAGTGTTTAGTTACTTAGTATTTATCATTATACTTTTAATGAAGGGAGAATTATAGTCCTATCCTACCTATTCGGCTAACGACCCTTTACCAGTCAAGGAAGCGGTGGGTGAGAACGGACACCCATTAAACTGCCATTTTATAGGCAGTAACCTTATACCCCCTTATAGATCGGCTTCGTGAATGAGACCTACTAATGGTAAGATTGACTTAATCTTATACATATCTATATAATTAAAACTATAATAATAGTATAAGGTTGTATTTTAAACTTTTAAAATACTTGGTGGTTTAATCTATTAATTAAACTATACTCTTAATTTAATTAAACTTAAACCATGACATTATGGAACTATTAACTCTTTTAATTAAACACTTTAATTAATTTAATGAAGTCCATAAATTTTGAATTTTAACTTTTAAAATCTAAGGGTTCGAATTAAAGTATACATGGGGGTAACTTTGCAAATTCCAAAACTTGAGGACATGTTTTGAAACTTTTCAAAACTCTTGGTTTTTCATAACTTATGAGTTTAATATGATTTTTATGGAAGACTTTTCAAGTTCCATAACTTGAGGACAAGTTATGGAAGACATAAAAAAACATTTTATGTTGATATTAAATTAGAGACTCTTCCATTTTCATAAATTATGACTTTTAATGACACTTTAAAAGAAAAAAAACTCTTCATTTTCCATAACTTGAGGACAAGTTATGGAGTTCATAAAAACCATTAAAATCAAATTACCAATTAACACAATAATCAATTAATTTTTCTATGAACAAGATCAAACTCATAAGTAAAGATAATTCATATCAATAATTTTCAAGAGCTTAGCTAATCACAAAAACTAACACAAATCTTGAAACTTTGACAATTATCTTGTAATTGGATGAGGATAATTACTTTCATAATATAAAAAAACAAATTTTTATCAACAAAATAGCTTATAGTAACTATCCAAATCCAAATTAGGCCAAGAAATCCAAAAAAACAATTTTTTTAGCTTTGAAAAATAAACAAATATAATAGAAAACAACCCATGGCTCTTATACCACTGTTGGGTTTTAGTATACTACAACATCTTATCGTGCACATACAACCCTAAATACCTTGGATCTATGTTTTTTCTATTATACATGCAAATATGAAGTTTCCAAGGTATTACCCTATACTAGCATACAAATATCATATACTACATAAGAATCTAGTTAGGATAACATAAGTTTTATGCGACTTGAAGTCTTTATGTATTTTGGCCTTAAGAGCTTAGCCCCAATAGTGTGGAAGCCTCAAGTGGAATCACAACACATCATGAACGAAAGACGAACTTGAGAGAGAATCTCCATGCACCAAAAACTCCATGAACTCTAAGAATAGAGTAAGTCACGATTTTTGGGCTAGAAGCATCTTTTTATATGCGTGAGGAATCCAAGAGTCATGGGTATAACCCATAACCCAAATCCATTCCCATGGGTTTAATGATCCATGGTTCATGTGGCCCAACTTTTTATGTATCCATACATAAACTTCGTCCAACATGAATCATAAGCCCAACACATATAAATATAACTAATTAACACAATTAGTCCCCATAGATTTAATTACTATCTTTTGATCACTAAATTAATTCCAAATTAATTCTTCATCAATACTAATTAAAACATATGATTTCATATTAATATGTTATAACTTATAATATATTAATAAATCATATATACCATCTTCTCTCAAAAGTCCATCATAACAAATTGTTCTGATGATATGCAACCCAAATAGACCATGCTACTCTCGGGTCATGTACAAACCAATAATAGTTATGGGCATAGATATCTAATCCAATATGTAGAGCACTAAAACATGGCTTAACGGGGTTTACGGACCTTGCGTTGCAAAGCCGAACACTCAAAATGATCGCAAACGAAACCTCGCTCAGTCTTTTTCACTCTATTTCTCTCTATTAAAATATCTCCCAGGTCTCTCCCAAATCTCTCTCACAAGTTCCCGTAACTTTTTTCAAACATTCAGGTCATCCTGACCCTTAACCGGGTCAAAACCCGCTTAAAACAGGAGAAATACCCTTAAGGACCTGAAACCCCTCCTATAGGGAAGAAACCTCTCGGACCCGAAACCCCTCTTAGGGACCGAACTACTGAGGAACGTGTGACATCCCCATTTTCACTGCCAGAAAAGACCGATTTTTGTTAATGCTTTATAAAAATCAGACTTCTTCTTTTAATAAAAATGTTGCGAAATTTGTTCCCAGAAAAACATGATAAATACGTTATTAAAACATTTCCGAAGAAACGTACTTTATTCATTTTAAAACGTTTGGGATGTCATCGTCAATACAGGAACATAAGCATAAACAGAACTTACATTTATTTACACTAGTGATCTACATCTCTTTAAATCTCTCAGTGTAAAGTGACTTCGTATCAACACCTGTGATATAAATAAACTGAGTGGGTCAGGCTGGGAAACCTGGTGAGTACATAGGGTTTTCAACCCACAATAATATAATTATTATGTTTAAACAATCAAACAATCAACCCAATTACCCATCCCCATTATCTTCTTTATTCTTAAGGATCTACCCTAAGAATCAGCTATTCCTCGTTTATTTATTCCTAAGGATCATCCTAAGGAAGCGACACGAAGTCCATCATTACCAAGGCTTATAGAATATATCTGGTGAACACGTAGTCTGAAACATCTGGTAAACACTTAGTTCAAAAGTAACTAGTGAACACACTTAGTTCAAAATACCTAGTGAACACACTCAGTTCAAAGATACGTAGTGAACACACTCAGTTCAAAAATACCTAATGAGCACCTAGTTCAAAAATACCTACATGTTACGAAACTGCTATCGTTCCACTGGACTGTCTAGAATAGTCCGTGGTCATCATCTATACTCCGCTAGATGACTGGATCATCAATAACATCTATAACGAGGCCTCTCATTAGTTTATTTTGTCACACAACAACTATTACATCTACCCATGTTTTACCCAACACATTTTGTAGATATAAAATACATATACAGTTTAAATCATTGTAAACATGTATAACAATGTTCATCTAGCATAGATAGCAAGTATTCAGATAATATTTAACACATAGCACGTAATTTATATAAAATACTTCATATCTATGTGTAAGCTGAAAGTAACTATGCAGTCACCTGATTAGGTGGTGACTTAGCACTCGGACAGCGCTTCGGTACTCTCAAAACGATTTTCCTTCGATAAAACCTAGTACCAATACCACTAGGGTTTAGTCTAACGATAACCAGGATTAATTAATAGTCTAGCTATTATTATTATTATATAGGCGTTAAACGATACTTATATAACCTATAATAATAGCCCAAGTACTTATTATAAGGTCCTAATAACATTACTATATTAAAACGTAAGCTAAACTAAAGATAGGTTAGGCGTAGCTCACTTACAGCGGGTTTTCTCGAAAACCAGGCTTCGCTGGAGCAGCGTTCCCGAGTCGAAAGACCCCTTTTCTCGGGACTCCGGGAGCCTCGGGGCTTCCTTCGGGTGCTAGGGGGTTTTCCTAGACTTTAGGGGGCTTAAGGAGGCTTAGAGACAGATTCTAGAGAGAAAAAGAGAAGTTGGAAGGTGTGAGAAATGAGGATGCGCCGGCACCCTTTTTATAGACTGGAAATCACCAAAACTCATCAAGTTTACCTCTAACTCATCGAGTTTTATGGCCCGGTGTCACCATCTGGTGGCTAGCCTTGGGGAGGAAGCAACGGCCAGGATTGCGCCACGTCACCAGATTTCGCACAGCAGCCTCCCGACTTAGAAAAATCATAACTCTCGCATACAAGCTCTGTTTTTGACGTTCTTTTCTTCCATGTGTAGGTAAAAACAAGATCTACAACTTTCATTTTTACTCCATCGACAAATTCTTGACCGATCTTAAATTTAACAGTAGGAGGAGATTAGACTGCTAAATGACCGCGAATAATTCGTAACTCTTTCATACGGACTCCGTTTTCGTCTGTCTTTTTACTGTTGAGTTCCTCTTAATGAGATCTTCAACTCTTATTTAGGTCGCATAAGCCAAAAACCGCTCGAACTAAAATTCAAGTTTCGGGCTGTACACTGCTAAGCTGAATCTTAGAAAAATCATAACTTCTTCATACGAAGTCAGATTTGAGCGTTCTTTTTATGGATTTTCTCGGTTTAACATATTCTACGACTTTCGTTTAGATCACTAAGGCTAAATCTCGCTCTATCGTAAATTCACTTTTTACGCTTCCCGATGTCGTGCTAGTTCCGTCGCGAAACTTCGACGAGTCATAACTTCTTCGTTATAACTCGGATTTCGGCGTTCTTTATATGTAAGGACACCTTGTGACATATGCTACAACTTGGTTCAAATTATTTATTCTAAATAATATTTTGTCGAAAAGTCATTTTCGACCCCTATTATCTCTAAATTGACTAGCCCGGATCTACGGACGTTACAATTATCTCCCCTTAGGATGATTACGTCCTGGAATCATCAACGAAACAGGGCAGTATAATGACTCCATAAATTATCTCTACATCCTAGGTAGTAACTGTAACTTCTATGTTGCTTCGAACGGGTATCTAACTCTTGGACTCCTTGATTGCAGGCGGTGCTTGGTCTTGCACCTGCTCGTTAGACTTTCAGTCATGACCTTCGTGTCACAAGCTCATTCTTTATCAGAGACACCTCCTTCTTCTTAGGACAAGTTAATTTGATTGCTACAATTGATCGAGGTTTCATATTCTAATGACCTATTATCGTACGTAACAACGCTTAAACTCAGGTCTCTTAGAGTCAAATTTCGGAATGAAATATGCCTTCCTTCATGGTCTAATGTGATATAATCACATTTTAACATGTAGCATTTCTAGCTACCAACTTTTTTTTAACAACGACCGCGATACTTCTATTGATCGCTTTGATTTCAAGCGTTTAGTTTAAGTCGGACGCTACATCAAACTTGGTTTTCTGAACCACGTAACCTACTCATCGTAGTCGGACTCAATGTGATATGACCACTAGGGTCGGGATAACAACAATTTTCTTAGTCATTACCGAAACAATGGTAACGACATACTTGAATAAAATGAAATCAATTACTAGCTTCTTGGTAACCTTGTGACTTTCCCTGATCCAAGCGTGAGCCCTGTGCTTCTGGTAGTATATGCATCTACTACCTTTCACACCTACTCATACTCGTCCCAAGTATTGTCTCACAGTTTTCCAAGTCACCATACAAGAAAATCACATAGAAACTTAACACATAAAATATCAAAACGAAGGTTTTATATTATTCCTTGAAACGATTACATGGGTGTTCAAGTTCACCTTAGATTATGCCTCTAATAGGCTATACCATATCCATTTGACACTATCTACATGGCTTCTTCATAACTTGATCTCCATGTATCCATCCTCACTCCTGATTCCTTGCATCGTCAGCTGCTTCGTCTAGGATCATATGGAATGCTCTTGCCTTTGGTTTTGGCGGAATGTTTGGTCTTGCCGCCTCTTTCTTTTTCAGGCAATCCTTAGCAACATGCCCTTCTTCACGGCATTCATAACACACCCTTTTGCTGGCGGTGCACTCATTGGCATAATGTCCGGTCTTCTCGCACTTGTAGCAAGTCACTGCTTTGCTACATTTCCCAAAGTGATTCTTCTTGCACTTCTCGCACCATTTTGTTGGATAAGGTGTCTAAGTCCGTAACTTATTTGGTATATACTTAACCCGACCGGCATGGTCCATTTGGGTTGCATCTCATCCAAACTATTATGGATAATTTTATGAGAGTTAAACACATATGTTTATTAATATATTATGAGTTATAATATATTAATATGAAGTTACGTTATTTAATTAGTTTTAGTCATAAATTAATTATGAATTAATTTAGAGATTAAAAGGAAGACTAATTAGATTATGGGCTATTTGTTTTATATAGTGTGGGCTAATACTCATTTGTTAATGGGCTAGGCTTATGTGGAAGTCCATGGATGATCCATGGAGCTTTTAACCCATGGATCCTTGTAAAGGAAAAGACATGGGTTATTAGGGTTTCACCTTAACCATGCACACTATATAAGCATGCTTATGGAGCATGAAATGGAGCCTAAGAGAAAACTAGTGAACTAGTGTGTGTGCATGTGTGTGGCCGATTTTATACAAGGTGTGTACTCTCTCAAAGTTTTCCAAGAGTTTGTTGTGTTTGTGATTCCATTTGAAGCATTCACACTATTGGTGCTTGGCCCTCAAACTCCTTAGAACCAAAATCACCAAAAGGTATGTAATCTCTTCTAACTCTTTTATGTTGAAATGTTCCCCATGTCATGTTAGATAGGTTATAAACCTTGGAAAATTATTATTTTGCATGTATTTAGAAAAACATAGATCCAAGGTTTATTAGGGTTGCATGCACACTTAGGAAGTGTTAGATTGCTAAAAACCAAACAGTGGTATCAGAGCCTAGGCTTGCTTGTTTGATACTTGATGCAAAATAGTGAAAAAAGTTGAAGTCGTTGCTGTCTGCATGGTGGACTCGCCGAGTCCATTGGGGGGACTCGACGAGTCCAAGGCAAACTTCAACCTACTCGACAAGTCAGTTCATGCACTCAACGAGTAGGATCGAAAGAGTGCAGATTCTCGACTTTTGCTGCTGGAAATGGACTAGAAACATTACCCTAAATTGTTTTGGTGTTATAAAACTTATTTTAGTTGGTGTAATGGTTGTTCTAATCCATTTACAATAGCATATATCAAAATTCCATGATTTTATGTGTTCATATAATTCTTGAATTTTTGATAATCATGTTCATGTTCTTATGAATTTAGAAAATGATAGGAATTATTTGCTGAATTGTTTAGGATTAATTCTTTATCATTTATGTGTTTTAATGGAGTCCATAATTTGTCCTCAAGTTATGGATTTCCAAAGGTCACTCTTATTTAAAACACACTTAAAACACATAAGTTACATGAAAATGAAGAGTCTTCATTTTTATGAACCTTTAATTCATAAGTTATGAAATGAAGAGTTTTGCAAAGTTACAAAACTTGCCCTCAAGTTTTGGAATTTGTAAAGTCTCACACACTTTAATAAACTTTAATTCCAACCCTTAGAGTTTTAATAGTTAAAATTCAACCCTTATACTATTTATAACATTAATGGTTAATTATTATATATATGTATAAAAATAAGTCGTTTTACCGTTAGTAGGCCTCATTCACGAAGCTGGTCTATAAGGTGGGTATAAGGTTGTTGCCTATAAAATGGCGACTTAATGGGTGTATAGTCTCACCCACCGCTTGCTTGATCGGTGGAGGGTCGTTAGCCGAACGGGTAGAATAATGACTTTAAATCCTCATTAAAAGTATAATGAATATTATAAAATAACTAAACTCTTTTAATTCCCAATCTTAGTTATTTTAGGAAAAATGTGAACATGGTGCTAGTCCATGGAATTCACACTTTGTACCTTACCAAGTCGTTGGTGGAGCATGTGTGGTTAACCGGCACACTAACTAGGACTAGTAAGGATTACGAAGGGTGACTTAATGTTTGTCATAGATCAATGGAGCGTGTGTGGTTAACCGGCACATTGATTAGGTGATAATATTAAGGGTACCAAGTGAATTAGCATGGTTATTTACACCTTGTTTTGTGATCCTCGGCATCCCAGTCACAAAACTTGAAGGGTACAATCGAGATTGAAACATGCCATTGAAAAGTTCAATGAATCTCAAAAGAATCTAGGAATTTCAAATCCAATTAAACCTAATAAATCATTTCGTTTTCATGGTGGAAATTGGTGAATCGTCATTCACCTACCATTCAAATATATTATTACTTAGATTATGGCATCCCTCTTCTAAGTGTAATATATTGTGATTGGATCCTAGCCTTAATATTACATTTGGGTGTCTTATTAAGGATCCTAAATATCTAATCTAAACTTACTTTCTTCTTTCAGATGTCTTCCAACACTAATGCTTCAGGCTCTAACCCAACTGGTTCTTTCTCTCTCATGAATCTTTGTGGGAGGGTCATCTTTGATGGTTCCAACTTCATGGATTGGATTAGGAACATCAGGATGGTTACTCGTTACGAGGACAAGGAATATGTCCTCGATAAGGAGTTAAAAGAACTTGATGAGTCTACTGCTACTCCTGACGAGATCGCTGAATTCAGGACTCATGAGAGAGATGCTACTAAGGTGGCATGTATCATGATGGCCACGATGACAGCCGAGCTCCAAAAGTCATATGAAGATTTCTACCCTTTTGAAATGCACCAAGACCTGATGGAAAGGTACCATCAGAGTGCTCGTCAGGAGCGGTATGAAATAATCTCCACCATAATAACTACCTGCATGAAGGACGGTGAATCCATCACAGGCCACATGCAAAAGATGCAAAGGTATGTGAACCGTTTGCTAAAGCTGAATGTTAACATCCCTGAGGAGTTGGCAATTGACATCATTTTGCACTCCTTGCCTTCTTGTTATGATCATTTTCGAATGACATATCATATGAACAAGGAGGAAGTTACCCTCAGCAAGCTTCAAGGACTCTTGAAGACCGCGAAATCCGGTCTTAAGGGTAAGGCGGTTGTTACCTCTACTACTCCTACCCCAACATCTACCCCTTGTTTTAGCTATTGGGCAAGGCAAAGGGAAGAAGAGGAAGCACCCTTCGAAGGGTACCAAGGGAAAGTCTCTTGAAGGCTCCTCATCAAAGACCAAGAGTGGTTCTGCCACTCCTTCTGCCATTCCCAAGGATGCTGAATGCTTTTATTGCCATGAAAATGTACACTGGAAGCGAAACTGCCCTAAGTACTTGCAGGATCTAAAGGATGGGAAAGTGAAACCCACCCATGCAGGTATTTACACTATATTGTCTAATTACTCAACATATTCTAACTCTTGGGTGCTTGACACAGGATGTGGTATTCACATATGTTCTGATATGCAGGGCCTAAGAAGAAGTGAGGATGTGGAGCACGGGAAGATAAACTTGATCATGGGGAATAAGGAGGCTTCACCTGTTTCCAAGATTGGAGTTTATACTTTGTTGCTTAATAATGGGTTAAAATTAGATTTGAATAAATGTGTGTACTTGTCTGAAATGGCGAGGAATATTATTTCTTTTCATGCTTTGTACAAACAAGGTTTTACCTTTTCGTTTGATAATGAATGTGGTGGTATTAATGCTTTATTTAATAATGTGTTTTATTTTAAAGCATTACCTTGTGATGGTGTGTATGAAACTGTGTCGATTGTAGACAACTAAGGAAATAATGTGTTGTATATTGATTCTTCTACTAGCCTAGATAAAGCATCATTGTGGCATTGTCGTCTTGGACATGTAAACAAGAAACGCATAGGCCAACTCCAAAAGAGTGGAGTCTTGGAATCATTTGACCTTAAATCGGATGATAATTGTGATTCTTGTCTACTTGGAAAAATGAAAAAATCACCCTTCACTGGAACTTGTGAGAGGGGTGAGGGTTTGTTGGACCTAATACATATTGATGTATGTGGGCCATTCAAAACCACCACAAGGGATGCTAATCGGTATTATGTGTCTTTTATTGATGATTTTAGTAGATATGGGTATGTCTACTTAATCAAACATAAGTCAGAAACCTTTGAAAGGTTTAAGGAATTCAAACAGGAAGTAGAAAATCAATTGGTCAGGAACATTAAGATGCTTCGATCCGATCGAGGTGGTGAGTATCTTAGCACCGAGTTCCTTGACTATCTTAAGGAGTGTGGGATTGTCTCACAATTGACTCCTCCCAGGACACCACAGCTGAATGGTGTGGCTGAGAGGCGTAATTGAACTTTGTTGGACATGGTTCGCTTTATGATGAGTCGAGTTTCGTTACCAATCTCTTTTTGGGGGTATGCCTTAGAGACTGCCGCCCATATCCTTAATCTAGTCCCTACAAAGAAGGTTACCAAAACACCACATGAGATGTGGACTGGGAAGGTTCCCAATTTGGACCACATCAAAATTTGAGGTTGCGAAGCTTTCGTGAGGCGTGAAACTTATGATAAGCTTGAACCCCAAAGTGAAAGGTGTATTTTCATCGGCTGCCCACAGAAATCCTTCGGTTACCTCTTCTATAGACCCAGTGAGAATGTGGTCTTTGTAGCACGAAGAGGGATCTTTCGCAAGAAAGAATTTATAAGCCAAGGAGACAGTGGGAGGCAGATTGATCTTAAAGAAATTCAAGAATCAATTGGTGAAGGAACCTCAGACACTAGCAATCAACCTGAGGAGGAAACTCCTGTTGATCCAGCTGACGAGTCTGTACCTCCAAGGCGTTCCACATGGGTTAGGAACACACCTTCGTTTTATTATGGTTTTCATATTACTATGGAAGGTGATACGTTTATTAGTGATAGTACACTGGTAAATTTGGATGAACCCAGTAGTGTTAAAGAAGCCATCGCAGGCCCGGAGTCTGCTAAATGGAAGGAGGCTATGGACAGCGAGATACAGTCCATGTATGACAATCAAGTTTGGAACTTGGTTGACAATGTACCAGGCCATAAAACAGTCGGGTGTAAATGGATCTTCAAGAAGAAGACAGACATGGAAGGAAAAGTGCATACTTATAAGGCTCGACTGGTTGCGAAGGGTTTTACTCAAACTCAAGGTATTGATTATGATGAAACCTTCTCGCCGGTAGCAAAGATTAAGTCTATTAGGGTTATGTTAGCCATTACAACATTTCATGATTATGAAATATGGCAAATGGATGTCATAACCGCTTTCCTTAACGGAAAGTTGGCTGAGGATGTGTACATGAATCAGCCAGAGGGTTTTGTCGGTGCAGAGTACCCTAATAGAGTATGCAAGCTTGAGAAATCCATTTATGGATTACAACAAGCATCTCGTAGCTGGAATCTTTGTTTTGATGAGAAGGTAAAAGAGTTTGGCTTCTCGAGAAGCGAAGATGAGTCTTGCGTGTATGTCAGAGCTAGTGGGAGTATAGTTAGCTTCTTGGTACTGTATGTGGATGACATACTACTCATAGGAAATGACATCCAAACCTTGCAGGAGGTTAAGTCCTGGCTTGGGAAGTGCTTTGATATGAAGGACCTAGGGGAGGCTACCTATATCCTAGGGATAAGGATATTAAGAGAAAGGAGTAGAAGACTAATTAGACTTAGTCAGAGTACCTACTTGGATAAGGTGTTGAAAAGGTTCAACATGGAAAATTCCAAGAAAGGAGATTTACTGATCCAAAGCAATACCAAACTGAGTAAGATTCAGAGTCCGAGTACAGAGGCAGAGATAGCTGAGATGAGCCAATTACTGTATGCTTCCGCAGTTGGCTCAATCATGTATGCTATGACTTGTATCCATCCTGATGTGGCATTTGCTTTGAGAATGGTCAGCAGGTATCAGGGGAACCCTGGCAAGGCTCATTGGACCGCTGTAAAGAACATTCTCAAGTACCTGCGGAGGACTAAGGATTGGATCCTTACCCTTGGTGGCAGTGATGACTTGAGAGTATTAGGGTATAGTGATGCTGGTTTTCAGACTGATAGGGATAATTTCCGCTCTCAGTCGGGCTGGATCTTTACCTTAAATGGAGGGGCAATTTCTTGGAAGAGTTCCAAGCAGGAGACGGTGGCTGATTCAACTTGTGAATCAGAGTATATAGCAGCGAGTGAAGCAGCGAATGAGGTGATATGGCTAAAGAACTTCATCGGAGACCTTGGAGTTGTACCAGCTATTAAGGAACCTATAGAGATTTTCTGTGACAACAATGGTGCAGTTATCTTAGCCAAGGAACCAAGAGATCATGGCAGATCCCGACACATTGACAGAAAATATCACTTCATAAGACACAAGATTGAAGAAGGACTCCTTGTGACAAGGAGGATATCGTCGGATGAGAATCCTGCAGATCCCCTTACGAAGGGACTGACGAGGGTTAAGCATTTTCAGCATGCAAGATGCATCGGGCTGAGGGACGATATTAGTTTTACAGATTAGATAGTTTTCCTGAAACTTGTAAAATGTAATCGACGTTTGATGATGAATAAAATTTGTGATTTATTTATGAGTAAAGTGTTACTATCATTGTCAATTATTTACTATTGTTTCAGTTTTGCATGTTTTGACTTCTAGAATAATTAATTTATTCAAACCTCCACAATCGATCATACGTCGGAAGTAGGTATGAATCAAGATTGTCATGAATTGGGTTTGTAGATGCCTTAAAGGTGTTTAGACATGGAAATGGTTGCTGCAACATTCATGAGTACTCATAAGTTATGAGTATTGGTATAAACCCACGCTCACTTGTATCACTTCATGGAATTTATCTCGAGTGATCGTCAGACAATAACATCATATAAATCTTCAAACCTAGAGATATGAGTTGTTACCTATGAGTTTGTTGTGCATTGATTGCATGTAAACACATCAGTAACTTGATGTTATAAAATGTTCCTTTATGTACAATTCAATAAGTAGTAGAACAAGCATATCAGTCGAAGTTTATCTGTTCCTTCTAGAAATAGAAGCGATATCTGGGCCCCTCGATGATTTTGTGTTGACCCATGTACCAGGCCTGGTCAGAACTAAACCGATGTGTTCAGTGAAGTTCTTCGTCAAACAAATCGGAAAATCGAGAAACAACTACTAGACAATAAGTAAGACATAGTTCCTTGTGTTTGTCCGGCTGATATCATGAGAATAGAGGATTATGTGATCACTTATCTAAAATGGCGCTTCATAGTTCGACAGAGTCTTCATTGTTCGAGGGAGTTTTCGAGAGCTACGATTGCTGGTTGGTTCCTGAAGTTATAGGCAAATACAATTATTAGACTTATCCAAGTGGGAGTCTGTTGGATAAGGTGTCTAAGTCCATAACTTATTTGGTATATACTTGACCCGACCGGCATGGTCCATTTGGGTTGCATCTCATCCAAACTATTATGGATAATTTTATGAGAGTTATACACATATGTTTATTAATATATTATGAGTTATAATATATTAATATGTAGTTACGTTATTTAATTAGTTTTAGTCTTAAATTAATTATGAATTCATTTAGAGATTAAAAGGAAGACTAATTAGATTATGGGCTATTTGTTTTATATAGTGTGGGCTAATACTCATTTGTTAATGAGCTAGGCTTATGTGGAAGTCCATGGATGATCCATGGAGCTTTTAACCCATGGATCCTTGGAAAGGAAAATACATGGGTTATTAGGGTTTCACCCTAACCATGCACACTATATAAGCATGCTTATGGAGCATGAAATGGAGCCTAAGAGAAAACTAGTGAACTAGTGTGTGTGTGCATGTGTGTGGCCGATTTTATACAAGGTGTATACTCTCTCAAAGTTTTCCAAGAGTTTGTGGTGTTTCTGATTCCATTTGACGCATTCACACTATTGGTGCTTGGCGCTCAAACTCCTTAGAACCAAACTCATCAAAAGGTATGTAATCTCTTCTAACTCTATTATGTTGAAATGTTCCCCATGTCATGTTAGATAGGTTATAAACCTTAGAAAATTATTATTTTGCATGTATTTAGACAAACATAGATCCAAGGTTTATTAGGGTTGCATGCACACTTAGGAAGTGTTAGATTGCTCAAAACCCAACACATTTCACTTTGTTTCATCCTACACTAAACTCCTTTGTACCAAACTTGATCTTCTTATTGGGCCTCGTAGACCCCTCAAACTTCCTCTTTTTTCCAACCTCAATCTTGTTGGTAGCTCTTCTTTTAATCATATCTTCCACAGACTTGGCAGGCCATATAGCTGCCTCCAGAGTAGGTGCCTGACGCACTGGCATCGCGTACTCCCATGGAAGTCCCTTTGCGTACTTGTCGATTTTCGTTAGCTCATCCGGAACAAGGTGCAAGGCGAACTCCATCTTCTCTGTGAAGTTGTTGGTATATTCATCAATCGACATGCTTTCCTTCTTCAGGGTTAGAAACTGATTCTGTAGCTCAAGCAGGTTTTGGGCTAATCAGTACTTTCGTTTGAATTGCACCAAAAATTCTACCCATGTCAGTTGCAGGGGCTCATTGGGGCTCAGAGTCTACCCCAAGGTATTCCACCAACGTACAGCGCCTCCTCGAAACTGACGCACTGCAAATATGGTCTGTTGTTTTCCCTTGCAACCGCACGTCATGAAAGCTAATTCCATCTCCGAGATCCAATCCATGACCCCGATCGGATCCTCCTTTCCAGTGAAATTCAATGGCTTGCAAGTCAGAAAATCCTTGTACTTGCATCCATTCCTCTCGACTTCATCATCTTGGTTGTTTTGTCGAACTATTGGTAGGTTGACTTGACCAACAGCCCCACTGTAGTTTCCTTCCTCAGTCTGCCCTTCATTCAACTCGGGCTGTTCGATCTGAATGGTCGCTTCCTCTTCATTTTGCTGGATCAAACACCTGGTTTCTTCCATTTGACGATCCAACGTCGCCTGGATCATCACTTGTACTCCGGCCATCGTTATTGGCTCAGCAGCGGCTACCACAACCGGTATTTGCTCAATGACTGGGGGTTGGTTTCGGTTCCCATTTGCATTCACGTTTCCGCTACGGGTTCTTTCCATCTTCATCTATACACCGAATAAGGTGAATCTAGATCTTTACTTAGGATTGATGGTTAAATCATCCTTATTACTCCGAAATATTTACATGCTAGTTCTAATATCGTAGTCATACGTTTAGAATCCTAAACACATAAGGTTTCCAGATCCGGTCGCCAACAGACCATAGATCCGAACAATTAACAACATATCATGCACATAGCATTTAGCACATAAAAGCATTTTAGGCACAATTCCTAAAATAATCTAGTGCTCACACCTCACAATCATCGCTTAGCATTCTAAGTTTAAGTCTAGAAATAAATCCATATTCCTGGTTCGCTTAAACTAATGCTCTGATACCAATTGTGACATCCCCATTTTCACGGCCAGAAAAGACCGATTTTTGTTTATGCTTTATAAAAATCAGAGTTCTTCTTTTAATAAAAATGTTGCAGAATTTGTTCCCAGAAAAACATGATAAATACATTATTAAAACATTTCCGAAGAAACGTACTTTATTCAATTTAAAACGTTTGGGATGTCATCGTCAATACAAGAACATAAGCATAAACAGAACTTACAATTATTTACACTAGTGATCTACATCTCTTTAAATCTCTCAGTGTAAAGTGACTTCGTATCAACACCTGTGATATAAATAAACTGAGTGGGTCAGGATGGGAAACCTGGTGAGTACATAGGGTTTTCAACCCACAATAATATAATTATTATGTTTAAACAATCAAACAATCAACCCAATTACCCATCCCCATTATCTTCTTTAGTCTTAAGGATCTACCCTAAGAATCAGCTATTCCTCGTTTATTTATTCCTAAGGATCATCCTAAGGAATCGACACGAAGTCCATCATTACTAAGGCTTATAGAATATATTTGGTGAACACGTAGTCCGAAACATCTGGTAAACACTTAGTTCAAAAGTAGCTAGTGAACACACTTAGTTCAAAATACCTAGTGAACACACTCAGTTAAAAGATACGTAGTGAACACACTCAGTTCAAAAATACCTAATGAGCACCTAGTTCAAAAATACCTACATGTTACGAAACTGCTATCGTTCCACTGGACTGTCTAGAATAGTCCGTGGTCGTCATCTATACTCCGCTAGATGACTGGATCATCAATAACATCTATAACGAGGCCTCTCGTTATTTTATTTTGTCACACAGCAACTATTACATCTACCCATGTTTTACCCAACACATTTTGTAGATATAAAATACATATACAGTTTAAATCATTGAAAACATGTATAACAATGTTCATCCAGCATAGATAGCAAGTATTCAGATAATATTTAACACATAGCACGTAATTTATATAAAATACTTCATATCTATGTGTAAGCTGAAAGTAACTATGCACTCACCTGATTAGGTGGTGACTCGGTACTCGGACAGCACTTCGGTACTCTCAAAACAATTTTCCTTCGATAAAACCTAGTACCAATACCACTAGGGTTTAGTCTAACGATAACCGCGATTAATTAATAGTCTAGCTATTATTATTATTATATAAGCGTTAAACGATACTTATATAACCTATAATAATAGGCCAAGTACTTATTATAAGGTCCTAATAACATTACTATATTAAAACGTACGCTAAACTAAATACTTATTATAAGGTCCTAATACAGTGGGTTTTCTCGAAAACCAGGCTTCGCTGGAGCAGCGTTCCCGAGTCGAAAGACCCCTTTTCTCGGGACTCCAGGAGCCTCGGGGCTTCCTTCGGGTGCTAGGGGGTTTTCCTAGACTTTAGGGGGCTTAAGGAGGCTTAGAGAGAGATTCTAGAGAGAGAAAGAGAAGTTGGAAGGTGTGAGAAATGAGGATGCCCCGTCACCCTTTTTATAGGCTGGAAATCACCAAAACTCATCGAGTTTACCTCAAACTCGTTGAGTTTTATGTCCAAGTGTCACCATCTGGTGGCTAGCCATGGGGAGGAAGCAACGGCCTTGATTGCGCCACGTCACCCGATTTCGCACAACAGCCTCCCGACTTAGAAAAATCATAACTCTCACATACGAGCTCCGTTTTTGACGTTCTTTTTTTTTCACGCGTAGGTAAAAACAAGATCTACAACTTTCATTTTGACTCCATCGGCTAATTCTTGACTGATCTTAAATTTAAGAGTAGGAGGAGATTAGACTACTAAATGACCGCGAATAATTCGTAACTCTTTCATACGGACTCCGTTTTCGTCTGTCTTTTTACCGTTGAGTTCCTATTAATGAGATCTTCAACTCACATTTAGGTTGCATAAGCCAAAAACCGCTCGAGCTAAAATTCGAGTTTCGGGATGTACATTGCTAAGCTGAATCTTAGAAAAATCATAACTTCTTCATAAGAAGTCAGATTTGGGCATTCTTTTTATGGATTTTCTTGGTTTAACATATTCTACGAATTTTGTTTAGATCACTAAGGCTAAATCTCGCTCTATCGTAAATTCACTTTTTACGCTTCCCGGTGTCATGCCGGTTCCGTCGCGAAACTTCGATGAGTCATAACTTCTTCGTTATAACTCGGATTTTGGCGTTCTTTATATGTACGGACACCTTGTGACATATACTACAAGTTGGTTCAAATTATTTATTCTAAATAATATTTTGTCGAAAAGTCATTTTCGACCCCTATTCTCTGTAAATTGAGTAGCTCGGAGCTACGGACGTTACATACCGAACCCCTCAGGGCCGAACCTCCTCCCTACGGGTCCGAGCCTCGTAAGAACCGAACCCTCCCCTTTCGGACCGAACCTCGCATAAGGAACCTCACATTCACCCCTTTCAGTCCATTTCGCTTTCGAGCCAGCGGCAACATGGACCGAACTTGGTCGCTTTCGGTCCCTCATGCAAGAGTGCTCGCAGGAAACCCAATTCTTCCCGGTTTTCGACTACGACTTCATTTTGGCCTCGTTTTTCATCGTTTTAACGTCGGATTTTCATCCAAAACTTTATTTTAACATATGAAGCCCCAAAATACATAATTAATCACGTTTTTAATGCAAATTTGATCCAACATTTAGTGGGTGAAGTACAAGGGGTTGAGTGTTGATTTTTCTTTGGTTTATGACACAAGCAACCACCCATACCCACTCTATGACCAACCTACACCCCTCTCCACTATACCTAGTCACTTCCTTTTACTTTTTCATCAATCTTCAGCCCTTCCTACATTGTAAGAGGTGGACAACCCACCCTCTCTCCTCATACTTCCCTCATTTCTCTCATTTCACCAAAAGATCAAAAACTTTTCTCTCAACTCTTCTCTCTCAAATTTCGAGACTTCCATGGCTGATCATCAAGCTTTCTCCCACTCTTGGTAAGTATAACTCATTTTTCATATGATTATTACACTTCCATCTACTCAAAATCATAGATATCTTACACAAACATCGTCACCTTCATGTTAGGTTCCCGAATCATCAAGGTATCTTCTTAGTGTTCTTGAGTTGAACACTTCCTTTCTTCAAAATTCAACCACTGAAATCACATAAGGTGAGTTCATACCCCTATATTTTCATGCTTTCTTAAGTTTTAAGGGGTGGGGTGTTGGGGGGGGGGGGGGGGGGGAATAAAAGTTAAAACACCAAGAACACAACTAAATTCTTCTAACAACTTTCATCAGAAAAGTTGAACTGCATTCAGGGACTATTTTTGTCAACATAAACATTTTATTTTTCCAAACTGTATTAAGTGAATGTCGTTCAAGTTCTTAGCTTTAAAATGGATACTTGCACATTGCCATACCATTTTTCTACAATTTATGGTGATTTTTACAAAACTGCCTATCATTTCAAGGACCAATCCGGACTAGTATGTGATTATGGACTTTTTCACCTAAGTTCGAGGTCACTAAAAATCTTGAGAATATTTTTGAACAAACTAGACACATTTTCCAAAATCTCAAAATTTACGGATTCTGATTTGGACCTTTGATGTTGTTTCTACAAATTTCTAAGAACGGTAATAGAAAATGTTAACAGCAGAAAAATGCTACCAATTTCATTTCACCTTGTAACATGTTGAGCAAGGTGTATATCTTTATGGACTTATATGTTATTGCAATACATGACATTTTTTCTTAATATATAGACATACATCAGTTAACAAATGGATTTTTGCTATATAAAGCATAGAAAATAACAAATTGTTATAATCAAAGTACATCCATTACATAAAAACATTTGGATAAACTATGTTAAGTGTAGTTTAAGTACATTACTACTACTACCCTTGTTTTGATAAACTATAATAGGTATAGTTTATGATACATTACGCAACAAACTCATTCCAAAAAAGGTACATTTATACAAAAGGGATTTTCATTACACTACACGTAAATTCATTAATGACTTTGTGATACATTTGCTTCATTTTACAAATAAGTCCTGTATTGTAACCAGAGTCTCCTAGAGGGAGAGCGTGATAGTTGTATATAGATCTATATTGGGTCTGACAAACCCACACCTTAGCTGCATGCAACAGCTAGATCGGCAGGTCTGGGGTGACAAATGTCATAACATTTCTGACGCTTGGAGAACGTCGTTTCAGGCCAACTAGGTCATAACATGGTTATAATAAGTCACATTAAGTATTAACAAACATAGAATTTACGGGGTTTTCATTGAAATCAACAAGTTTATGTCGATTTAAACTTGCATTATGTTACTATAAGTATGAAAAATTACTTATACATTTCGGTCTTTGGGTTTTAAGACTAAATTTACACATTAAGGAAAATATTGGATTTTCTGGAACGAACTCTACTTTTACAAGAAAAGGTTTCATAACTACATTAAGGCGTCAAACATTTCATATTTTGTCAACATATTGTAATTGATTTGGAAACATGTAATTCATACAATGACGTAACTCTTTCAATTATATGTATGTTGTTTGTGTTGCTTGAATCACTATCACAATTGTTGTTATGATACTATACATGAAGTCCTCCACCCCCGGACATTTCCGCCATCCTTGGTTTGGGGGTGTGACAGATTGATATCAGAGCACGGTTCATAGTGAATTAAGTATATCAAACCACATAGGATATACAAACTATAAACACATTTGGGACTAAAAGTCTCTGATTTGAACATTTTTCAAATGGCTATACTTTTATAAGATAAATAATATTTTTGTTATAGTATACATAAATGCATTACATGCTCTCTTAGTGTCATAACTAGGGAGAACATAAAGTAAAAGAAGAGGAGTTGTACACTATGAGTATGCCTTGGTAAATGTGAAACAAGTCTGGGAGGGATATAGCCTGATCAACTATATATGTCCGAGAAGCGACTTGCATATACTGGGGATAGTCATAATGGGCAACAAATCTAACAGCCTAACATCACTCTACAAGGAATACTCTAAAACCAAAAACTAAACACTTAAAAATACTATAGGAGTACTTGTATGTTGCTATAGCGCAATGTTTTTTATTAGATTCGTACAATCTTCTTACACCCCTATTCTCGCACGGACGACATGGCAGGATTCCATTTGCCAGCAGACCCGTACTTTCCCAACCCTAATGCCAGGTGGATTAAAGAAGAGCCCGAGGCACTGATCGAAGAAGATCCCGAAGAAGAACCCGAAGAGGACCCTGAGAAGGACCCAGAAGAAGAGGAAGTAGAGGAAGAAGAGGAAGACATCGAAGTGGAAATGGATGAAGATGAAAGCGAAGAGGAACCGGAGGTCAACAATCCTCCATACCAAGCTAGATTTCCCGCTAACTGATTCGACTACTTTGGACCCATACCCCGATGGGCGACCACAATTGAAGGATGGAGTTGCCACCAATGACAACAGTCACCACACGGAGGTCAACGAGGTTTCTATGACCTCACCCATAGAGGACCTACTGATAGAGCTCTTCCAGTTATGACCCAACAAATAGCGATCAATGATGATCGCAGTAGGATGATGACAGGTCGAGTTCGGGAGCTGAGTGTTATCATAGAGTCTACCATTGCTCGCACTAGAGACCTAGAACGGGACTCCTACTACAAAGATCAACTCATCTAGGACCTTCTCGCTGCTCGAGCAGAAGCAAGGGAGTATCAGGAAAGATACTTGGCGCTCGAGGAGAGAATGGTTGCAATCAAACGAAGATTGGCGAAACTGCAAGGTGCATCGACATCATCCCAAGCTCCACCAGGGAAGGATCGTCGTGAGTAGGATTCATTACTACTCGCACATCTTCGTAGTGTAGGTTTGTGAGTATGTGTTGGTGCTACTCTTTTGTATGTAGGTTGACCCTGCGATTAAGTGATTACACTATTCAAAGGGCTTTTGTGCTGTTAAAACTATCTTTTTAATTGATGTAATGTAGACCCCTATGAGGTCAAATTTTCTCCAAAACAATATGTACTAAAAGGTTTATCAATGAAATTGGCATGCATTTTATTTCATTGGATGTTGACATGATATCTCACTATTTGGTATTACAAAAAATTTACAATTGATAACTCTAAGATTCTTAAGGTGTATCTTGAAGTTATGTGTAATTAAGAAAGGACTGACCTAGAAATGGTGAGTCCGCCTTATGACCTGTTCCTTGTTTGGTTGTGGACTTAGGGTAGACTCATTAGGATCAACAGTCTAATAAAAAATTTTATTATACATAACTGGGGCATGTCGAGTGAATCTTAGGAGCGGATCAGACACGGAACAGAACACAAGACTTCGATGGAGTCACCACTATCTAATTCATAAGTTTGCTTGTATAAAATTTTATTATGAATTACTTTAAAATACAATAAAGTCGGGAAATAATACAAGTGAGTTAGATAAAGTAACAATCGACTCGTTATCACTACTGAAGTCTTATTGACTTGTCATTTTTAAAAACTTATGACAGAACTATGCTGCCAAAGAAGAAGCCTAGACCTTCTAGCAACGCAACACCACCTCCACCACCACCACCTCCGCTGCCGCCTTCACAATTTGATCCGACAATGTTCCAGGCTACAGTTGCAGTAGTTGTGGCGGCATCTATGTCACAAATTGGCTCTAATGGCAATGGTGGATCCAGATTTGGTGCTACACCCTCTAACCAAGGCAACAGTTCGGGACGCACAAAGGAGTGCACCTACAACGATTTCACCAATGGCAAACCCGATACCTTCAATTGGAGCAGGGGCGTCATCACACTGATGCAATGATTCGAAAGGACCGAAGCAGTCTTCGAGGTGTGTGCTTGCCCTGAAGCAAGCAAAGTCAAGTATGCAGCTTTCACTTTCACTGGTAGGGCCCTCACTTGGTGGAACAGACGAGTTAAGTCACTCACTCTCGCGGTGGCTAACTCCATAAGCTGGGAAGATCTAAAAGCTTTGATGATGAAGGAGTACTGCCCAAGGGGAGAGGTTCAAAAAGCTGGAACAAGAGCTCTGCAACCTCAAGATGATGGGCTCTGATCTTGAAACATATACAACCCGATTTAATGACCTCGCACTCCTTTGCCCGGAAATGGTCACTCTGGAGGAGAAAAAGGTGGAGCGATACCTTTGGGGAGTGTCTCCCCAAGTCGAAAGTAGTGTTCTAGCTTCAAGGCTAACTACTTTTAACAGTGCCTAGGAACTGGCACAACAACTCATCGACCACCAAGCCAATCATAACACTATAACCACCACCCATGATCAGGCAAGATGGGGGGGGGGGCAACAAAAGGAACTTATGGAACAACAAAAAGAAGTTATGGAACAACAAGAGGAGCCAACCGACACAAGATCCCACCAAGAAGCAAAAGACTGTTGTTGTCCGTGCTGCCACTACTGCTACCACTCCAGCACCACTGAAGCAATATGTTGGGAACCTTCCCAAGTGCAACAAGTGCAACTTCCACCACACAAGTGCTTTTCAGGAGATTCAGCGTGCCAACTGCAACAGGAAGGGGCATACTGCTCGCTTTTGTAAGGCACCAGCACGACCAATCAATCAAGTTGCCAGTGCAGGGGCAAGCCAAACCTACTATGGTTGTAGAGAGGCAGGATACTTCAGAAGAAACTGACCTAAGGCACGAGCCCCAAACACTGGTGGAGTGGGGAGAGTCCTGGCAATAGGACATGGTGAAGTGGTCAAGGATCCTACGGTGGTTACCGGTACGTTTCTCCTCAATAACTCATATGCATGCGTACTATTTGATAGTGGAGCGGAGAGGAGTTTCGTGAGTCATGAATACAAACAATTACTTGAACAAAATCCCCAATCACTAAAAGATACATACATAGTAGAAATGGCAAATGGAAAAGTAGAGCGCACTAGTGATATATACTCAGGGTGTACCCTCACTCTAGAAAACCATTCATTTAAAATCGACCTGATGCCGGTCACAATAAAAAGTTTCGACATAATCATCGGTATGGATTGGCTAAGTTCTCATCGTGCTGACATTCTATGTTACGAAAGGGTCGTTTGCCTTAATCTGCAAAATGCTGAAACCCTTCTCATCTATGGTGATAAACCCAATGCAAATTTACAAATCATCTCTTGTATCAAATCCCAAAAGTATCTCCGAAAGGAATACCGTGCTTTCTTAGCCCACGTAGTAGATAAGAAACAAGAGGTAAAGAATATCAAAGACATTCCCGAGGTGTGAAACTTCCTCGATGTATTCCCAAAAGATCTTCCCGGTGTACCACTCGCGCGACAAGTTGAATTCCGAATCGACTTAATTCTCGGAGCTACCCCCATCGCCAAAGCTCCATACCGCCTAGCACCAGTAGAAATGCAATAACTGTCCAGCCATTTGAATAAATTGTTGAGCAAAGGGTTCATCAGACCAAGCTTCTCACCTTGGGGAGCACCAGTCTTGTTTGTAAAGAAGAAGGACGGATCGTTTCGTATGTACATCGACTATTGGGAGCTAAACAAACTCACCATCAAGAACCGATATCCCCTACCCCGAATCGACGACCTCTTTGACCAACTACATTGAGCAAGCTACTTCTCAAAGATCGACATGAGGTTGGGTTACCATCAACTGTGAGTCCAAGAAGAAGATATCCCCAAGACAGGGTTCAGAACCCGCTGTGGGCACTCTGAGTTTGTAGTGATGCCTTTCGGATTAACAAACGCACCTGTGGTATTCATGGACCTGATGAATCGAGTGTGCCGAACCTACCTAGACAAGTTTGTGATTGTATTCATCGACGACATTTTGGTCTGTTCCCGAAGAGAGGAAGAGCACTGCCAACACCTACGACTACTCTTGGAAACACTAAGGGCTGAGAAGCTTTATGCTAAATTCTTTAAGTGTAAATTCTGGATTAGAGAAGTGGATTTCCTGAGTCATGTGGTAAGTGAGAAAGGAATACATGTGGATCCCTCCAAAATCAAGGCAATCGAGAACTGGTCAGCACCTACAACGCCGAAGGAGATCCGAAAATTCCTAGGACTCGCTGGCTACTACCGAAGATTCATACAAAAATTCTCCAAGATCGCTAAACCACTCACCACCTTGACTCAGAAAGGTGTGGTGTTCAGGTGGGAAGATAAACAAGAAGCTGCTTTCCAAACGTTAAAACAAGCCCTATGCAGCGCACCGATCTTGTCACTCTCAGAGGGAACCGAAGACTTCGTAGTGTACTACGATGCTTCGAATCAAGGTCTCGGATGTGTGCTCATGCAGAGAGGGAAGGTCATCTCTTATGCGTCAAGACAGCTTAAGACGCACGAGGTTAATTATACCACTCACGACCTTGAATTGGGAGAAATAGTGTTCGCTCTAAAGATCTGGAGACACTACCCTACGGCACAAAATGCACTATTTTTACCGATCACAAAAGTCTTCAGCATATCCTTAATTAGAAAGAGCTCAACATGCGACAGAGAAGATGGGTAGAGCTGATCAATGACTACGAGTGTGAGATTCGCTATCACACAGGCAAGGCCAATGTAGTGGCCGATGCTCTAAGCAAGAAGGAATACTCGGGTCGGCGAGTAAAGCCCTTAACCATGACAATCCATTCACACCTGACCACACAGATCAAGGAAGCTCAACTAGAAGCTTTGAAACCAGAAAATGTGGCAAGTGAGGCATTAAGAGGAATGGATAAAAACTTAGAAGTCAAGGATGATGGAGCACGTTATCTCATGAACCGGATCTGGACACCGAAGTTTGGTGGATTTGGGACGTTGTCATGAATGAAGCACACAAGACTCGATACTCCATCCATCCCAGGTCAGATAAGATGTATCTAGATCTCAAGAAGTTATACTGGTGGCCGAACATGAAAGCTGAGATTGCTACCTATGTGGGCAAGTGTCTGACTTGCGCCAAGGTCAAGGTAGAATACCAAAAACCATCATGGCTACTACAGCAGCCAGATATACCCAAGTGGAAGTGGGAATGGATAACCATGGACTTCATAACCAAGCTGCCTAAGACATCGGGTGGGCTTGATACCATTTGGGTAATCGTAGACAAATTGACCAAATTAGCGCACTTCCTACCGATAAAGGAAACCGAAAAAATGGAGAAGTTGACTAGAACGTACAACAAAGAGATTGTAATACTCCACGGTGTGCCAATATCCATTATCTCTGACAATATCCATTATCTCTGACCGAGATAGTAGATTTACCTCACGGTTTTGGCAGTCCTTACAGACGTCTCTGGGAACTAGACTTGACATGGGTATGGCCTACCATCCACAAACCGACGAGCAGAGCGAACGAACCATGCAAACACTGGAAGATATGTTGAGAGCCTGTATGATAGACTTTGGTAAGGCATCCATTTGCCCCTTATCGAATTTTCCTACAATAACAGTTATCACACTAGCATAAAAGTCGCTCCGTTCGAAGCTCTTTACGGTCGCAAGTGCAGATCACCCTTGTGTAGGGCTGAAGTGGGGGATACACAACTAGCTAGAGGGCAAGTCTCTAATAGCACCCTCACTGGTCCTGAAATCATAAGGGAGACCACGGAAAAGATCGTCCAGATTCGAGAAATACTGAAGGCGTCTCGTGATCGACAAAAGAGTTACGCTAACAAACGACGCAAACCCTTGGAATTCCAAGTGGGTTATTGGGTACTACAGAATGTTCCCATTGGAAAGGAATGATACGATTCGTCAAGCGAGGGAAACTGAATCCAAGGTACATCAGTCCATTCGAAATCCTTGCTAGGATTGGACTAGTAGCATACAAACTACGATTAGCTCAAGAACATGATAAAGTGCATCTCACATTTCATGTATCAAACTTAAAGAAGTGTTTGTCTGATGATACACTTGTAATACTACTCGACGAAATCGAAGTTAACGAAAATCTCCACTTCGTGGAGGAACCAGTCGAAATCATGGATCAGAAGATCAAAAGAACAAAACAAAATCGTATTCCCATCGTGAAGGTTCGTTGGAACACTAAACGAGGACATGAGTTCACCTGGGAATGCTAAGATCAAATGAAACAAAAATACCCGCATCTTTTCCCAAACGCTTAAAGTCCCAGTCAAAATGCAAATTTCTGGAAGAAATTCCCTCTAACGGGGGCGGGGGGGGGGGGGGGGGGTGATGTGACAACCGGAAAATTCAAGTCAAGTCAAAGTCAAATAAAGTCAACAAGTCAAACCAGTTGACTTAATTAACCCTTGTTTATTAGGGTTTAAATCATGTAATTACTGTACAACTCGCTATTTTAATGAGAAAATGTCATGTACAAATTCGTATGTTTGAATTTCCCTAGCCTTGATAGTGCTAAACAATGAACCAAAGCGATAAAATACTATTGCACACTCATCGGGAGTGTGTAGAACACTAAAACATGGCTTAACGGGGTTTACAGACCTTGCGTTGCAAAGTCGAACACTCAAAATGATCACAAACGAAACCTCTCTCAATCTTTTTCACTCTATCTCTCTCTATTAAAAATATCTCCCAAATCTCTCTCATAAGTTCCCATAACTTTTTGCAAACATTTGGGTCATCCCGACCCTTAATCGGGTCAAAAACCACTTAAAATGGGGTAAAAACAGGCGAAATAGCCTTAAGGACCCGAAACCCCTCCTATAGCGCCGAACCCTCTCGGACCCGCAACCCCTCTTAGGGGCCGAACTGCTGACGACCGAACCCCTCAGGACTGAACCTTCTCCCTTCGGGTCCGAGCCTCACAAGAATTGAACCCTCCCCTTTTGGACCGAACCTCGCATACGGAACCGAACCCGAAGCCATCTGGCCGAAGTCACTTTCGGTCTATTTTGCATTCACCCCTCTCAGTCCATTTCGTTTTCGGGCCAGCAACAACAAGGACCGAACATGGTCACTTTTAGTCCCTCACGCAAGAGGGCTCGCAAGAAGCCCAATTCTTCCTGGTTTTCGACTACAACTTCGTTTTGGCCTGGTTTTTCATCGTTTTAACGCGGGATTTTCACCCAAAACTTTATTTTAACATATGAAGCCCCAAAATACATAATTAATAACGTTTTTAATGCAAATTTTATCCAACATTTAGTGGGTGAAGTACAAGGGGGTTGAGTGTTGACTTTTCTTTGGTTTATGACACAAGCAACCACCCATATGCACTCTATGTCCAACTCACACCCCTCCCCACCATACCTAGTCACTTCCTTGTACTTTTCCATCAATCTTCTGCCCTTCCCACATCCTGAGAGCTGGACAACCCGTCCTCTCTCCTCACACTTCCCTCATTTCTCTCATTTCCACCAAAAGATCAAACACTTTTCTCTCAACTCTTCTCTTTCAAATTTCGAGACTTCCATGGCTGATCATCAAGCTTTCTCCCACTCTTGGTAAATATAATTCATTCTTTATATTATTATTACACTTCCTTCTACTCAAAATCATAGATATCTTACACAAACATCGTCACCTTCATGTTAGGTTCCCGAATCATCAAGTCATCTTCTTAGTGTTCTTGAGTCGAACACTTCCTTTCTTCAACATTTATCCACTGAAATCACATCAGGTGAGTTCATACCTCTATATTTTCATGGTTTCTTAAGTTTGAAGGGGGGAAACAATTTAAACACCAAGAACACAACTAAATTGTTCTAACAACTTTTATCAGAAAAGTTAGACTCCATTCACAGACTGTTTTGGTCAACTTAAACATTTTAGTTTTCAAAACTGAATTAGGTGCAAGTAGTTCATGTTCTTAACTTTAAAATGGCTACTTGCACATCTCCATACCATTTTTCTACAATTTATGGTGATTTTTACAAAACTGTCTATCATTTCAAGGACCAATCCGGACCAGTCTGTGATTATGGACTTTTTCACCTAAGTTGGAGGTCACTAAAAATCATGAGAAAATTTATGAACAAACTAGACACATTTTCCAAAATCTGAGAATTTACGGATTCTTATTTTGACCTTTGATGATTTTTCTACAAATTTCTAAGAACAGTAATAGAAAATGTTAACAACAGAAAAATGCTATCAATTTCATTTCACCTTGTAACATGTTGAGCAAGGTGTATATCTTTATGGAATTATATGTTATTGCAATATATGACATTTTGTCTTAATATATTGACATACATTAGTTAAGAAATGGATTTTTGTTATATAAAGCATAGCAAATAACAAATTGTTATAATCAAAGTACATCCATTACATAAAAACATTTGGATAAACTATGTTAAGTGTAGTTTATGTACATTACTACTACTACCCTTGTTTTAAACTATAATAGGTATAGTTTATGATACAATACATAACACACCCATTACAAAAAAGTTACATTTATACAAAAGGGATTTTCATTACACTACAAGTAAATTCGTTAATGACTTTGTGAGACATTCGCTTCACTTTACAAATAAGTCTTGTATTGGAACCAGAGTCTCCTGGAGGGAGAGCGTGATAGTTGTATAGATCTATATTGGGTCTGACACAACCACACCTTAGTTGTATGCAACAGCTAGACCGATAGGTCTGAGGTGACAAATGTCATAACATTTTCGACGCCTGAAGAATGTCATTTCAGGCCAACTAGGACATATCATGGTTATAATAACTCACATTAAGTATTAACAAACATATAATTTACGGGGATTTCATTGAAATCAATGATTTATGTCGATTTAAACGTGCATTGTGTTACTATAACTATGACAAATTACTTGTACATTTCAGTCTTTGGGTTTTAAGACTACATTTAAACATTAAGGAAAATATTGGATTTTCTGGAAGAAAGTCTACTTTTACAAGAAAAGGTTTCATAACTACATACAAAAGCTTATGAACTCACCAACCTTTGTGTTGACAATTTTTCAAACAACTTTTATTCTCAGGAAATCACTAAACAGGTAACCAAGTGCTTTTGAGGATGGGATGTTAAGGCGTCAAACATTTCATATTTTGTCAACATATTGTAATTGATTTGGAAACATGTAATTCATACAATGATGTAAATCTTTCAAATATATATATATATATATATATATATATATATGTTGGTTGTGTTGCTTGAATCACTATTGCAATTGTTGTTATGATACTATACATGAAGTCCTCTACCCCCAGACGTTTCCGCCATCCTTGGTTTGGGGGTGTGACATATTCCTTTATCCTCATGATATTTGTATGAATTCGAGACATCAATAATGGTCAATCTCAAAAATCAAGATTATCTTTCCCAATATAGATTTGTGATGACTACATCTGACTACTAAATCGAACACATCAATTCTAGTAAGCACTCGTCTAGGTATTTAAGATGTCAGCACCAAATCATCGAGGGGCCCATAGATATCGCTTATCCTATTAGGGTAGAAGGGACAAATAAACTTTGACTACATAGTCTCTATCTATTTCATCATGTCAGACATGAATATACCCGTTATAGCTACCAGTTACGGATAGCGTTGGAGTACATCAATGCATAACATAATCTTATAGCAAAGCCCCACATGTATCTTGGTTTGAAGAATAAAAGATATTATCATCTTAGAATTACTCGTGACTTAATCCATGAAGTAATCACTAAGTGTGGGTTGATCTAATACTTAAATCACTATTAAGTACTCACGAGAATTGACATAATCACTATGTCATGCCCAATCAAAATGGTCAATCCACCAACACTCATGACAGTCTTAAATCATTACTCACTTCCAAGAGTATGACCGATTGTGGAGGTTTGAGTAAACTAATAGTCGGGAAGTGGGTTCTAAACATGCAAAAGAGAAACACAATAATAAATTAATAGAAATGATAACAACACCAACACTTTATTAAGTCTCCACAAAAGAAACATCAATTCTATTACAAATTCATAT
Organism: Lactuca saligna; assembly: GCF_052625555.1. Taxonomy (NCBI): domain Eukaryota; kingdom Viridiplantae; phylum Streptophyta; class Magnoliopsida; order Asterales; family Asteraceae; genus Lactuca; species Lactuca saligna. The sequence continues at coordinate 77,196,697 of NC_136418.1, forward strand.
TGCTGAATATTTCAAAATTTTATCAAACTAAACAAGTAAGCAACTACACCATATCTTCAACAAATCTAATGCCTATAGATCTAGTATGACTATCAAGCTTGATCCTTGATAATGGTTTAGTGAATGGGTCGGCTGGATTCTCTTCCGATGACACTCTGCTCATGACAATATCCCTTTCCTCGACTCGATGTCTCACATAGTGGAACTTTCTAAGTATATGTCTTGAGTTACCATGGTCTTTGGGTTCTTTAGTCAAAGTGACTGCACCCTCATTGTCATAGAAGATTTCCAAGGGATCCTTGATGCTCGAAACGACATTAAGATCATCAATGAAATTCTTCAGCTATGTAGCTGATGGGTTTTGAACATTCTAACACTCCTATGGTGTGCATGAAACCCTATAAACCTTGGATCTATGTTTGAATAAGATACATGAAAATAATTATTTTTCCAAGGTTATTCAACCTAACTAGCATGGCATGGGGTACTTGAATCAAATAAAACTAGTAGAATTACTTACCTTGTAGTAGTTGTTGATTGCTTGGAGTTTGTGAGCCTAGCACCAATAATGTGGATGCCTTAAATGGAAGTCACAAATCACCACAAACTTGGAATCTTGAGAGAATAGTCTTGATCCTTTCTTGAAATCGACCCTCTTAATTTCACACACCAACTAGTCCAATTTCAAGAACCAAAGCCTCCTTTATATAGTGTGGTGGATTAGGGTAAACCCTAATACCCATGTCTTATCATTTCCATGAGATCCATGGGTTAAAGCTCCATGGACTATCCATGGACTTTCCTTGCAAGCCTAGCCCATCCAAATAAGCATTAGCCCACACTATATAAATACAAGAACCCATATTGAATTAGTAATACTTTTGATCATTAAATTAATTCTAAATTGATTATAGATCAATCGTAAGTAAAATATATGATTTTATATTAATATATTAGAACTTATAATATATTAATAAATCATAACTTATAATATTCTCAAAAGATTATCCATAAATTCTTCAGGTGAAGTGCAACCCAAATGGACCATGTCGGGTCGGGTCAAGTACATACCAATTATAGTTATGGACTTAGATGCTATATCCAATAGTCTCCCACTTGGATAAGTCTAATAACTATAGTTGCAAGTATGGCTTTAGGAACCGATCAGTAATTGTAGCTTTTAAAACTCTGTTGAACTATGAAGCGCCATTTTAGATAAGTGATCATATAATCCTTTGTTCTAGATATCAGCTGGACAAATACATGGAACATGGTCTTGCTTATTGTCCATCATTTGTTTCCCGATTTCTGATTTGCTTAACATAGAGCTTAACTGAACACATCAATTTAGTTCTGATTGGGACAAGTACATAGGTCAAAACAAAATCATAGAGGGGCCCAGATATCACTTCTAATCCTAGAAGGAATAGCTAAACTTTGACTCAAATGTTTGCTCTACCACTTGTTGAATTATACATAAAGGTACGTTTTATAACATCGAGTTACCGATGCGTTTTTGTATAATCAATGCATAACCAACTCATAGGCAACAAATCATATCTCTAGGTTTGAAGACTTATATGATATTACCATCTCATGATCACTCGAGATAAATTCCATCAAGTGATGCTATTGAGCGTGGGTTGAATCCAATACTCATAACTTATGAGCACTCATGAGTGTTGTAGCCCCACTTTGTCTAACATCCTAGACCTCTACAAGCCAACCCATGACAGTCTTAATTCATATCTACTTCCGACATATGACCGACTGTGGAGAGTTTGAATAAAATGATATATACCATAACATAATTATTTTGGAAGTCAAAAAATGCAAAATGAAATTCTAGTAAAAGATTGACAAGAGATAGAAACACTTTACTCATAAATAACAACTTTTATTTATCATCAAATGTCAATTACATTTTACAAATTTAATAAATTATCTAACTTCTAAAAACTAATATCATCTCTTAGCCCTATGCTCCTAGCGTACTGGAGATGCTTAACCCTACTCAGTCCTTTCATGAGGGGATCTGTTGGGTTCTCATCCGATGATACCTTCTTCTCCACGAGGATTCCTTCTTCTATTCGATATCTGATGAAATGATATTTTCTGTCAATGTGTCTTGATCTTGCATGATCTCTTGGTTCCTTGGCTAAGGCAACCGCTGTAACAACCCGAAATTTTGTTCCCTCGCCGTAACCATTTCGTTAATAAAACTCTTCTTAAGCGAGTTGTTCCGATTTCGTCTTCGAGCTAGGTCAATTAAGTTAAAACTTTTATTTTGACCTTGTAAGTATCCAAACATGTTGGAAACATGTGAAAACGTCCCAAACCAGTAAATTGAAATTTTTTAGTTTCAACCATATCAGGTAACGACAACTTAAGCGGGTGCGACCCAAAGCATCGGTTAACGTTGATATCGGGTAGAATTCCACCGTGTATCCAATTCAAACCATATTTAAAGTGAATTAAGACTTATTTGGAGCCTTTTCACACTCTCTCTAACCTCTCTCCTCAATTCAAGAATTTAGTCCAAAAATCATCCATTTCAAGCCTCAAAACACCAAGGTACTTTCCCTAGCTTGTTATGCAATCCCTCTAGCCTTCAAATTCGAGTTCAAATCATGGAATAGGACCACATTCATGAGTTTACAGCCCTGGAACAGTCCTAGGCCGTGAACTCATATAAAATGGGTTTTGGAGCCCAAAAACCCTTCCAATCGACCTTTGGAGCTTATATATGGCTTAATGGCTTATTGGACTGGACTTAGAATGCCTTTAACATGGATTTTGAAGAGTAAACATGATTTTACTTCCCAAGAACATACTTGGGCCATAAACTCATATATCTGGGGTTTTTATGCCCTTAAACCCTTCCAAGCCACAACTAGACTTTAGACACCATATGGGTAATAATCGACCGACTAACGAAATCTGCCCATTTCCTGCTGTCACACCCCCGAACCAGACGGCGGAAACGTCCGGGGGCTATCGTGACTCATTGAATACCATTACAATGCATATATATGAAACATAACATTATACATCACCAACATTTGGAATTGATACAACTGGTAACGTTTACATACATTACATTGTTCCAAAAATTACATTCAAAGAAATAACTGTTTGGTATTACTGAAATCATAGCAAAACGTCAGCGAGTACAAATCATCTTCACTTTATCTGTTACCTGAGAATACAAGTATTTTGAAAAACGTCAACATACGAAATGTTGGTGAGTTCATAAGTAGAGTTTGAAATCCGATGTGTTGTTTGAAAACCTTTAGAAAATCCGATATTTTCTAGAAATTGAATGGTGTAAAAATAATAAGTGATGATCCATGAGTATGCTTGTTTGAATTCTATAGATGTAAGCGCAAGGGTTGTGAAGTTCGATCGGCAATTGGTAATCGTTATTGAAATTCCAGGAAAACCCGACGTTTTCCCATCGTTGTATCGTTGTATTCCGGAGGCATCGAGGGTACAGAGGGTGGTGAAGTGTTGGGACAAGCGTTCGTGAAAACGACAAGTCAACAACCTTACAAGCGGTCCTTATAGGCGTCACTCGTAAATCTTCACGCGACTCGATCCTACCGGACTTGTTAAGTCCCACGACCGGAGGGAAGGAAAAAGGTACGAAACCTTCAAGGTTTCCCCGCGTCGTCCGAGACCAAATGCAATTGCGAAGGGCCCGAAGCCCAACTCGCAATCGTGAGTTACAGACTTTACTAGCAGCACTGAAGGACCCTTGGGAACCAGCAGCATATTGCCATTGAAAGTCCTGTTACGTCATGTAGGGTCGGTAAAACCCAACACTTCGTAAGAGAGAGAGACCTTCGGGCCTTAAGATCAGGTCGTTGGGCTAGCTAGGCTCAACGGACAAGATTTTACACTTTTGGGGCCCAAAGATGGTGCGTAGACGTCTGTGCACACTCGCATGTAATCGTAATCGTTATGGTTATAAATCGAAATGTCGTAACCTCGTCGTGTTAGTGGTTTTGGATTTTTTTATTGGTTCGAGACCGAACCAATTCGTTTGACAACGACTTTTGGTATTGTAGTATATTGTATTTCGTCGACAAGCGTGTTACCATCAATTAGTCAAATTGCATGTATTAACTAGCCTTGAAGATTTTCTGTTTTCAGCCCCTCCTTAATTGAAGAATTTACTCTTTTTACCCCTTTATTAAAAAAATTTCCGGTTTGGTCCTTAAATCAATTTTTTTTTGACATTTTTATACCAAAAATTATTGACATAAGTATTTTTCCAGCAACTTATCATAGAAAACAGTTTAAGCCCTTGAAACTTCAGTTTTCTCGGTTCTAGCCCCTATTTTTCGCAACTTTTGCATTTTTGACCCCATTTGGAAAAATTTTACAATTTTGGTCCCTTTTAAATTTGGAAAGCATTTTAAACCTTTGAAAAGCATATGGGACACTTATAGCCCACTGTTTTACAGAAAAATGCAGTTTTGGTCCTCCAATTTAGAGAATTTCGCATATTGGGCCTTATTGGGCCGAAAATGTCACATTTAGCCCAATAAGCTTGGAATTTATGTTTTTAGCCCTCTAAATAGCATATTTTCAGAAAAATACATTATGCAAACTGTTTTGACTCATCACACCCATCAGATTTCGAAAGTTTCATATTAGGCCCTTCAAATTTGCATTTTCAACATTTTATGTCAAAAAAATGAGTTTTTAGCCCAAGTTAAGTGTTGTTAAGCTATTTAGCCATTTTCTTAGTATACTTTGCATGTGATAGTCTATTTTGTGCTATGATAAAATGTATGTCTCGGTTTTTAGCATATCACCCTAGATCTATCAATAAAATCATGCAAAAATACAAATAAGCATAGAAATCAACCACAACATACACATAATGATGGATCTTCACATTTTCTTGTATTCTCCCCCATAAAAACTCATAAAAATCGAAAATAAGGGGATATGAAACTCACCTTGGGTGTTGATTCGGTTTTTGGAAGAAAGAATGGAAGAAATGAAGTGATTTTTGGCCTTAGCACCCTTGATGAAGTTTTGGAGTGTATGAAGCTTTCTAAGGTGCAAAATCACGGTTTTTGCATGGATTAGGAAGAGGTTTTTGATAAACAAAGAATATAAGTCATAGATCCAAGCAAATCCTTACCTTAGATGATGATTTTATGGAAGAACTTCCTTGAATGCTACCTAAATTTCGAGTCTTTGGATGAAGAAGAAGAAGAAGCCTTGAGTGAATTTTAGAGAGAGTTTGTGAGTGTTTTGTGTGTGTGTGGTGTTGCTCTCGGCCGAAACAAGGAGAGAGGAGAGAAAAAGAAGTGATCTTGATATGATGTTTGCTTGGAAACATGAATTATATGCATGGAAGTCCAACATATAAAGGTGAGGTGGCAACCCAAGGTCAACTCTCCCTTTTCCTTGGGCTTGGGCCGAGAATGGGGAGAGAAGAAGGAAAAATTGGGCTTTTTGCCCCTAAGCCCAACATTAGAGGTAGTTTAGGGTATTTATTGGCCTTATAAAATAAAATTGTGATTTTTATGCTTTATTAAGCTAGGTTAGGTTAAATTATGGATCAAAGCTTGTGATTTATTTCATTCTAGGCCCAATATGACCCAAAATGTTGAAATAAATTAGTGTGGGTCCAATTAGAGCCCAATTAGGGTCCTAAGCCCATGATAGTCCAATTGGAAGCTTATTGGTCCATTTGGATCCAAATAGGAAGTCCTAGTCCAAAATGGACTTAACAAGAACTTCTAGGGTCTCCAATTGTTTGATGACTACTTGTAGTGCTTGTATATTGTATTTGATTGAAGTTTTTGATTCACATTAGGTTGAATGTATAGATTACATGACACAAAATTTCCAGTTGTGACATCATCCCCCCGTTAGAGGGAATTTCATCCCGAAATTCTGTTTGAAAGCTAGGTTTGAGAAAACTAGAATAGGTGAGGGTACTTTTGCTTCATTTGTTCTTCGCGTTCCCAAGTGAATTCTGGCCCACGCTTTGCGTTCCACCGTACCTTCACAATCGGGATGCGACTCTGCTTAGTACGCTTCACCTCCCTGTCCATGATTTCGATGGGTTCTTCAACAAACAGGAGATTCTCATTGATTTCGATTTCGTCCAGAGGAATGACAAGGGTTTCATCTGATAGGCACTTCTTCAGATTAGAGACATGAAACACGGGGTGTACACTATTTAGCTCTGAGGGTAGTTGTAGTCTATATGCTACCGGACCAATTCGAGCGGCGATTTCGAAAGGTCCAATGTATCGCGGATTCAGTTTTCCCCTTTTTCCGAAACGTATAACCCCTTTCCAGGGCGAGACTTTCAACAGTACTCGATCACCGACCTGAAATTCTAAGGGTTTTCGTCGTTTGTCAGCGTAGCTCTTTTATCGGTCACGCGATGCTTGCAGTCGAGCCCTGATTTGAACGATCTTTTCCGTGGTTTCGCGAATGATTTCAGGTCCCGTTAATGTGTTGTCCGACGCATGCACTTTTGCTAGCTGGGTGTCACCTACCTCCGCCCAACATAACGGTGATCTACATTTACGCCCGTAAAGTGCTTCGAAAGGAGCCACCTTGATGCTCGAATGGTAACTATTGTTGTATGAGAACTCGATTAATGGTAGGTGAGTATCCCAAGACTTTCCGAAGTCCATCACGCATGCACGGAGCATATCCTCGAGTGTTTGGATAGTTCGCTCACTTTGACCATCCGTTTGAGGATGATAAGCGGTGCTCATATCAAGGGTTGTTCCCATCGCCTTATGAAGTGATTGCCAAAATCGGGACGTAAACCTACTGTCCCTATCCGAGATAATGGATTTTGGCACTCCATGGAGTCTCACGATTTCTCGTAGGTACAACCGTGTCAGTCTCTCCATCTTGTAAGATTCTTTGATTGGCAGGAAATGGGCAGATTTCGTCAGTCGATCAATGATTACCCATATGGTATCCAGTCCGTCCGACGTCTTGGGTAGCTTGGTGACGAAATCCATTGAAATCCCCTCCCATTTCCACTTGGGAATTTCCGGTTGCTGCAACAATCATGATGGTTTCTGGTATTCCACCTTTACTTTGGCGCATGTAAGGCACTTGCTAACGTAGGTCGCGATTTCCGCCTTCATGTTAGGCCACCAATAGTGTTGTTTAATATCCAAAAACATCTTATCAGAACCAGGGTGAATGGAGTATCGCGTCTTGTGGGCTTCCTTCATGACAACATCTCTAAACCCTCCCAGTTTAGGGACCCAAATACGGTTCATGAAGTAGTATACCCCATTCTCCCTTGTTTCTAGGTTCTTTTCCATCCCGCGTAATGCTTCGCTAGCTCTATTTTCCATTCTCATGGCCTCCGACTGGACCGACGCGATTTGAGTGGCTAGATGAGATTGAATGGTGATTGAGAGAGTTTTCGTACGACGGCTAGAGTACTCCTTCCGACTTAATGCATCAGCTACTATGTTGGCCTTGCCTGGATGGTACTTAATCTCGCACTCATAGTCGTTTAGCAACTCAACCCATCTTCGTTGCCTCATGTTTAACTCCTTTTGGTTTAAGATGTGTTGGAGACTCTTGTGATCTGTGAAGATGGTGCACTTTGTACCGTAAAGGTAATGCCTCCAAATTTTTAGGGCAAAAACTACAGCTCCCAACTCTAGATCATGGGTTGTGTAGTTCACTTCATGCGTCTTTAGCTGGCGGGATGCATAGGCTATAACTCTCCCATGTTGCATGAGAACGCAACCTAAACCCTGATTTGATGCGTCGCAGTAGACTACAAAATCTTCCGTTCCCTCAGGTAGGGATAGTACTGGTGCGCTACAGAGAGCTTGCTTCAAGGTTCGAAATGCGATTTCTTGTTTGTCTGTCCATTTAAATGGTACGCCCTTTTGCGTAAGCGAGGTGAGTGGCTTGGCGATCTTAGAGAAGTTTTGAATGAATCTCCTATAGTAGCCTGCTAATCCCAAGAATTGACGAATTTCCGTGGGCGTTGTCGGGATTACCCAACCTTCTACCGCTTTGACCTTAGAGGGATCCACATGGATTCCATCTCGGCTGACTACATGGCCTAGGAAGTTCACGCTCCGCAACCAGAACTCACACTTGGAGAGTTTGGCGTATAGCTTTTCTGATCGTAGGGTTTCTAAGACTTGTCGGAGATGTTGGCCATGCTCTTCCTTGTTTCGAGAATAGACGAGGATGTCATCGATAAAAACAATGACAAAGTTGTCGAGAAACGGTCGGCAGACTCGATTCATTAGGTCCATAAATGCGGCGGGGGCATTCGTTAGACCGAAGGGCATTACGACAAATTCATAATGTCCGTAACGAGTTCGGAAAGCGGTTTTTGGAATATCCTCTTCCTGGACTCTGAGTTGGTGATACCCAGACCGTAAATCTATTTTAGAAAAATAACTAGCCCCTTGGAGCTGGTCAAATAGGTCATCGATTCGTAGGAGTGGGTAGCGGTTTTTGATTGTGAGTTTGTTTAACTCTCTGTAATCGATACACATTCTAAAAGATCCGTCTTTCTTTTTGACAAAGAGCACCGGAGCTCCCCATGGTGAATAACTAGGTCGGATAAATCCCTTATCCAGAAGTTCGCTGAGTTGGCTGGATAATTCCTGCATTTCGGCAGGAGCCAACCGATAGGGTGATTTAGCAAGAGGAACTGCTCCTGGGATAAGGTCAATTTGAAATTCGACCTGTCTTTCTGGGGGCACTCCCGGAAGATCTTCAGGAAATACATCTGGAAATTCACATGCTACTGGAATGTCTTGAACGCTAATTTCCTCCTTGGTCTTGTCCACCACATGAGCCAGGAACGCCAGATTGTTCCTTCGTAGATATTTTTGTGCCTTGACACACGAAACGAGACGAAGGTTCATGCTAGATTTGTCTACGTAGACCACTAGGGTTTCGTGATTTGGGAGACGAAGACGGACGGCCTTCTCGTGACACATAATGTCGGCATGGTGGGGGCTTAACCAGTCCATACCGATGATCACGTCGAAACTCCTAATTGATACTGGCATTAGGTCTATTCGGAAGATGTGTTGATTAAGAGTTAGGGTACATCCGACATAGATTTCCCCAGTGGATTCGGTTTTTCCATTGGCCATTTCCACCGTATAGGCTTCATTTAGCTTTTGGGGAGGTTGTTTTAGTAAGTGTTTAAACTTATTGCTTACGAAGCTTCGCTCCGCTCCGGAGTCAAATAAGATGCATGCATAAGCGTGGTTTAAGAGAAACGTACCGGTAACAACAGAGGGATCCTGAATAGCTTCCCCCTGACCCACGGTCATCATCCTTCCTGTTCCTCCATTTCTTGAATTGTTGTTGTTGGGACAGTCTCGGCGGACGTGTCCAGTCTTCCCGCATCCGTAGCAGGTGTAGCTAGGCCCTGCGCTGATGCCGCTGACAGGGGCGTTGTTGTTGTTGCGAGGGTTGTTGTTGTTGATTCCCTGATTTTGGTTGTGGGGAGGGTAAGCTTTGCAGTACTTTGCAGTGTGACCCCTTCGGTTGCAGTTGGTGCACTGAAAATCCTTGCATTCTCCATAATGATGGAAACCACACTTGTTGCATTTAGGAAGATTACCGGAATAAGGTTTGGAAGTATTTGAAGTGGCTGAGGTTGGAGCATGTGGTGCAGCTGGAGCTGATGTAGTAACGGCATTTACCGCCACTGTCTGTTGTTTCTTGAAGGTGTCGGGGCCCTGACGCCCCTTCCTCTTGTTGTTCCTTCCCCTCTTGTCATCTCCTTCCTTCTTCTTCTCAGCCTCCACTGGTTTCTCTCCCTTTTTGTTATTATGGTCGTACAACCTCTTCGCCAATCTCTTTGCGCTGTCAAATGTTTCTGGGTTTGCAGCTATCACATTCCCTTGAATTGGTGATGTGAGTCCCCAGATGAATCGCTCGATCTTCTTTCCTTCCGAGGTGATCATACCCGGGCACAACAGAGATAGTTCGCTAAATCTCGATATGTAGGCATCGATATTCGCGTTCTGCACAGTGAGGTTCCATAGCTCTTGTTCCATCTTCTGTATTTCGCCTCGTGGGCAGTACTCTGCCATCAACATTTCTTTCATTTCTGTCCAGGGGATAGAGTTGGCTACAGGGAGCGTCATGGATTCTACATGTCCATTCCACCAAGTGAGCGCCTGATCCACAAAAGTGCAAGCTGCGAACTTCACCTTCATGTGCTCAGGGCAGTCGCATATCTCGAATATTGATTCCACCTTCTCGATCCAGCGTTTCAGAGTGATCACTCCTCCAGTGCCATTAAAAGTTCGTGGTTTGGCGTTGGTGAAGTCCTTGTAGGTACATGCCTTGGTGGATCCTTGATTCATTCCATTGTTTGAGCTCCCGGCTCCTTGCCCATTGACCCCTCCATTGTTCCCTTGTTGAATTTGTGCAATAGCTGCGGTGACTGCCGCAGATACAGCTGCCTGGAAGGCGGCTGAGTCGACCTCAGGTGGGATTGGTCCTGGGTTTCCGCGAGTAGTTGGGCGAGGCATCTTTCTGTCATGAAACGGAAAGATGTTGAGTGTTCGTGGGTTCTGTGAGGTTGCGACCCTACTATCTAGGTGTATGATACGAACCTAAACGTTTCTACTATCAGGCATACAATCATAACGTTCCAACACATGACAAGTTGCAACATCGAAATAAAACACATAGAAATTTACTAATATTATCCGCATTTGATACATGAAAATTTGCTCGTAAGAGCATACATAAGTAATGCTAATCCGACAGCATAACGGCTCCATGAGTAGTGTAGTCACTTAAACATAGAGCCGGAGTACATAACATAGTTCCTAATGATCTACTATGATGAGTCTATCCCTAGCCTCGATGAGCTGCATCCTACTATAATGGTGAAATCATATGCCGAAGTGCTGAGCTAGCAGCTGCGCCATCTCTGTCATGTCTACAATAACCTCATCCCTCTCAAGCTCTGCTCGTACGGCTCGCGCTTCCATGACGAACAGTTGTTGTCGTAAGTCGGCAATCACGGCTTCTGGGGAGTGGTTCTCCCGCGAGGGATCCACTGGTGGGATGCGGGGATTCCGTCGCGCTTCGCTACCAGGAGATGCGATGTGACCCGTGTCTGGGGCCTGATCCTCCTTCATGTCATCGTCGGTCTCCTCGAACTCGTAGTCGGTGTCCATGTACTCATCTGGTTCAATGTCGTAAGCCCCCTCTTGATTCCCTCCTGGTTCGCCTTCGAGTACCCCGTGTGCCTCAGGGGCTTGGAAGAACTGAATGCCCTGATGCTCTCCCTCCATGACGACTGAGAGAAAGTATGCGAATAAGCTATCACTTTCCTATGATTCTAATGCTACGGCGCAAGCTAAACCGACATCCTTTTCTTGGTGGTAGGGGTATAGTTTTAGGTTCCCTAGCTATCCCGATCTCATCGGGATGTGTATTAGCTTTACCTTGGAGAGAATGTAGTTGATCAGGCTACATTCACTCCTTGGTATCACTAAGAACAGTCCCAATTTAACCGAGATACCAGCATTATTGTGTTTGATTCGGCGTTATGTTCTTATTCCTAATACAAGCAAGCGTATTTTATTTACTTGTTTTGTTCAGAGTTATGTTAGTCCCTCTTTTTGGTTTATAGTTGCATATCCGAGTGCGGCGAGATATGCTAGTTCACTATAAACAATGCTCTGATACCAACCTGTCACACCCCCGAACCAGACGGCGGAAACGTCCGGGGGCTATCGTGACTCATTGAATACCATTACAATGCATATATATGAAACATAACATTATACATCACCAACATTTGGAATTAATACAACTGGTAACGTTTACATACATTACATTGTTCCAAAAATTACATTCAAAGAAATAACTGTTTGGAATTACTGAAATCATAGCAAAACGTCAGCGAGTACAAATCATCTTCACTTTATCTGTTACCTGAGAATACAAGTATTTTGAAAAACATCAACATACGAAATGTTGGTGAGTTCATAAGTAGAGTTTGAAATCCGATGTGTTGTTTGAAAACCTTTAGAAAATCCGATATTTTCTAGAAATTGAATGGTGTAAAAATAATAAGTGATGATCCATGAGTATGCTTGTTTGAATTCTATAGATGTAAGCGCAAGGGTTGTGAAGTTCGATCGGCAATTGGTAATCGTTATTGAAATTCCAGGAAAACCCGACGTTTTCCCATCGTTGTATCGTTGTATTCCGGAGGCATCGAGGGTACAGAGGGTGGTGAAGTGTTGGGACAAGCGTTCGTGAAAACGACAAGTCAACAACCTTACAAGCGATCCTTATAGGCGTCACTCGTAAATCTTCACGCGACTCGATCCTACCGGACTTGTTAAGTCCCACGACCGGAGGGAAGGAAAAAGGTACGAAACCTTCGGGGTTTCCCCGCGTCGTCCGAGACCAAATGCAATTGCGAAGGGCCCGAAGCCCAACTCGCAATCGTGAGTTACAGACTTTACTAGCAGCACTGAAGGACCCTTGGGGACCAGCAGCATATTGCCATTGAAAGTCCTGTTACGTCATGTAGGGTCGGTAAAACCCAACACTTCGTAAGAGAGAGAGACCTTCGGGCCTTAAGAACAGGTCGTTGGGCTAGCTAGGCTCAACGGACAAGATTTTACACTTTTGGGGCCCAAAGATGGTGCGTAGACGTCTGTGCACACTCGCATGTAATCGTAATCGTTATGGTTATAAATCGAAATGTCGTAACCTCGTCGTGTTAGTGGTTTTGGATTTTTTTATTGGTTCGAGACCGAACCAATTCGTTTGACAACGACTTTTGGTATTGTAGTATATTGTATTTCGTCGACAAGCGTGTTACCATCAATTAGTCAAATTGCATGTATTAACTAGCCTTGAAGATTTTCTGTTTTCAGCCCCTCCTTAATTGAAGAATTTACTCTTTTTACCCCTTTATTAAAAAAAATTCCGGTTTGGTCCTTAAATCAATTTTTTTTTGACATTTTTATACCAAAAATTAATGACATAAGTATTTTTCCAGCAACTTATCATAGAAAACAGTTTAAGCCCTTGAAACTTCAGTTTTCTCGGTTCTAGCCCCTATTTTTCGCAACTTTTGCATTTTTGACCCCATTTGGAAAAATTTTACAATTTTGGTCCCTTTTAAATTTGGAAAGCATTTTAAACCTTTGAAAAGCATATGGGACACTTATAGCCCACTGTTTTACAGAAAAATGCAGTTTTGGTCCTCCAATTTAGAGAATTTCGCATATTGGGCCTTATTGGGCCGAAAATGTCACATTTAGCCCAATAAGCTTGGAATTTATGTTTTTAGCCCTCTAAATAGCATATTTTCAGAAAAATACATTATGCAAACTGTTTTGACTCATCACACCCATCAGATTTCGAAAGTTTCATATTAGGCCCTTCAAATTTGCATTTTCAACATTTTATGTCAAAAAAATGAGTTTTTAGCCCAAGTTAAGTGTTGTTAAGCTATTTAGCCATTTTCTTAGTATACTTTGCATGTGATAGTATATTTTGTGCTATGATAAAATGTATGTCTCGGTTTTTAGCATATCACCCTAGATCTATCAATAAAATCATGCAAAAATACAAATAAGCATAGAAATCAACCACAACATACACATAATGATGGATCTTCACATTTTCTTGTATTCTCCCCCATAAAAACTCATAAAAATCGAAAATAAGGGGATATGAAACTCACCTTGGGTGTTGATTCGGTTTTTGGAAGAAAGAATGGAAGAAATGAAGTGATTTTTGGCCTTAGCACCCTTGATGAAGTTTTGGAGTGTATGAAGCTTTCTAAGGTGCAAAATCACGGTTTTTGCATGGATTAGGAAGAGGTTTTTGATAAACAAAGAATATAAGTCATAGATCCAAGCAAATCCTTACCTTAGATGATGATTTTATGGAAGAACTTCCTTGAATGCTACCTAAATTTCGAGTCTTTGGATGAAGAAGAAGAAGAAGCCTTGAGTGAATTTTAGAGAGAGTTTGTGAGTGTTTTGTGTGTGTGTGGTGTTGCTCTCGGCCGAAACAAGGAGAGAGGAGAGAAAAAGAAGTGATCTTGATATGATGTTTGCTTGGAAACATGAATTATATGCATGGAAGTCCAACATATAAAGGTGAGGTGGCAACCCAAGGTCAACTCTCCCTTTTCCTTGGGCTTGGGCCGAGAATGGGGAGAGAAGAAGGAAAAATTGGGCTTTTTGCCCCTAAGCCCAACATTAGAGGTAGTTTAGGGTATTTATTGGCCTTATAAAATAAAATTGTGATTTTTATGCTTTATTAAGCTAGGTTAGGTTAAATTATGGATCAAAGCTTGTGATTTATTTCATTCTAGGCCCAATATGACCCAAAATGTTGAAATAAATTAGTGTGGGTCCAATTAGAGCCCAATTAGGGTCCTAAGCCCATGATAGTCCAATTGGAAGCTTATTGGTCCATTTGGATCCAAATAGGAAGTCCTAGTCCAAAATGGACTTAACAAGAACTTCTAGGGTCTCCAATTGTTTGATGACTACTTGTAGTGCTTGTATATTGTATTTGATTGAAGTTTTTGATTCACATTAGGTTGAATGTATAGATTACATGACACAAAATTTCCAGTTGTGACACCTGCCAATTAAAGAATCGTACAAGATGGAGAGATTGATGCGTTTATACATTCGAGAGATCGTGAGACTCCATGGAATACCAACATCTATCATCTCGGATAGGGACAGTAGGTTCACGTCCCGATTTTGGCAATCACTCCATAAGGCGATGGGAACAAACCTCGATATGAGCACCGCTTATCATCCACAAACGGATGGTCAAAGCGAGCGAACCATCCAAACGCTCGAAGATATGCTCCGCGCATGCGTGATAGACTTTGGAAAGTCTTGGGATACCCACCTACCCTTAATCGAGTTCTCATACAACAATAGTTACCATTCGAGCATCAAGGTGGCTCCTTTCGAAGCACTGTACGGGCGTAAATGTAGATCACCGTTATGTTAGGCTGAAGTTGGTGACACCCATCTGGCAAAAACACATGCGTCGGACAAAACATTAACGGGACCGGAGATCATCCGTGAAACCACGGAAAAGATCGTTCAAATCAGAGCTTGATTGCAAGCATCGCGTGACCGACAAAAGAGCTACGCTGACAAACGGCGAAAGCCCTTAGAATTTCAGGTCGGTGATCGAGTACTGTTAAAAGTCTCGCCCTGGAAAGGGGTTATACGTTTCGGAAAACGGGGAAAGCTGAACCCACAATACATTGGACCTTTCGAAATAGTCGCTCGAATTGGTCCAGTAGCATACAGACTGCAACTACCCGCAGAGCTAAACGGTATACACCCCGTGTTTCATGTCTCTAATCTGAAGAAGTGTCTCTCAGATGAAACACTCGTCATTCCCCTTGACAAAAGCAAAATCAATGAGAATCTCTTGTTCGTTGAAGAACCAATCGAAATCATGGACAGGGAGGTGAAGCGTACTAAGCAGAGTCGCATCCCGATCGTGAAAGTACGGTGGAACGCAAAGCGTGGGCCAGAATTCACTTGGGAACGCGAAGACCAAATGAAGCAAAAGTACCCTCACCTATTCTAGTTTTCTCAAATCTAGCTTTCAAACAGAATTTCGGGACGAAATTCCCTCTAACGGGGGGATGATGTCACAACTAGAAATTTTATGTCTTGTAATCACTATACTCAAGTAAATGTTGAATTCAAAAACTCAAAGGCATGTATGATGCTTACTCAATGGAAAACTAAACCCCAATTCACTACATCAAGCAATTGGAAAACCTTAGAAGTTCTTGTTATGTCCATTTTGGACTAGAACTTCCTTATTGGATCCAAATGGACCAATAAGCTTCCAATTGGACTATCATGGGCTTAGAACCCTAATTGGGCTCTAATTGGACCCACATTCATTTATTTCAATATTATGGGCCATATTGGGCCTAGAATGAAATAAATTGAAAGCTTTGATCCATGATTAACCCAATCTAGCTTATTAAAACATAAAAATCACAATTTTATTTTATAAGACCAATAAATACCTAAGACTAACTCTAATATTGGGCTTAGGAGCAAAAAGCCCAAATTTTTCCTTTCTCCTTCCATGTTCTCGGCCCAAAGCAAGCCCAAGAGAAGGGTTTGACTTTCTCATGCCACATCATTATTACCTAATGGACATCCATGCAACATCTCATACTTCCATGTATGCACATCACTTCAAAAATCACTCTCTCCTCTCCTCCCTCTCACTCTCGGCCGAACACAACACACACACACTCACAAAATCCATCCCATTCTCTCTAGATCACTCAAGAACACTCCTTCCTCCCCACTCCAAAAATCTCGAAAATTAGGAGCTTTCAAGAGGATCTTGCAAGTTAATCATCATCTTAGGTAAGTTTTTACTTAATTCTATGATCTAGCTTCCTTGATCTATCAAATATCTCTTCTTAATTCATGAGAAATCATGATCTTGTATCTTAGAAACACCTCAAGGCCGAGATCTTCATCAAGGGGTGCTAAGGCCGAAAATCACCAAACTTTCTTCCATCTTTTCTTCCAAAAACCGAAAGCTTCAAACAAGGTGAGCTTCATACCCCCTATTTTCGGTTTTTATGAGTTTTGGGGGGGGGGAATAAAAGTGAAAGTGTAGATCTATATGTGTTTTGTATGCCTTGTATGATTCCATGCTCATATGTGTGCTTTTGTGTGTTATAATGTTGGATCTAGCCATAAAATCCCTCAAAACCGAGATATACCTTATGTTAAATGATTCTAGCATCAAATATAATTCTACATACAAAGTAGTTCTAGAAAAATGGCTAAATGGGTTAGTAACAATTTCTTTGGACTAAAAACACCATTTTTGGACTTAAAATGTGAAAATTACAAAATTTAAAGGCCTAAGTCGACAAATCACGAATTCTGATGGATGAACTATGTCAAAACAGTTTCAGTGAAACAATTTCTGGAAATATACTCATTTAGAGGATTAAAAACATAAATTCCAAGCTTAATGGGCTAAAAATGACATTTTCGGCCCAATGAGGCCCATTATGCGAAATTTTCTGTTTTGGAGGGCCAAAACTATATTTTTCTGTAAAACAGTGGACTATTAGTGTTACATGTACTTTTCAAAGGTTTAAAATGCTTTTCAAATTTAAAAAGGTCCAAAGTTCCAAAAATTTTCCAAATTGGGCCAAAAATGTAAAAATTTCAAAAAAGAGGGGTTATAACCGAGAAAATTACAATTTCAAGGACTTAAGCTGTTTTCTATGAAAAATATGCTGGAAAATACTTATTTCAATAATTTTTGGTATTAAAATGTCAAAAAAAATTGATTTAAGGACCAAACCGGAAAGTTTTTAAATAAAGGGGTGAAAAAGTAAATTTTACAAACAAGGAGGGACTGAAAACAGAAAATTCTCAAGGCTAGTTCAATACATGCAATTTGACCAAATGATGGTAACACGACTATCGACGAAATACAATACATTACAATACCAAAAGTCGTTGTCAAACGAATTGGTTCGGTCTCGAACCAATAAAAATCCGAAACTACTAACACGACGACACTATGACATTACGACATTACGATTCATAACTAATAACAATTGGGAAGTCACTATACATGCGAGTGTGCACAGATGTCTACGCACCACCTTTGGGCCCCAAAAGTGTAAAATCTTGTTTGTTGAGCCTAGCTAGCCCAATGACCTGATCTTAAGGCCCGAAGACCTCTCTCTTACGAAGTGTTGGGTTTTACCGATCCGACATAACGTAAAAGGACTTTCAATGGCAAACATACTGCTGGTCCCCAAGGGTCCTTCAGTGCTACTAGTAAAGTCGGTAACTCACGATTGCGGGTTGGGCTTCGGGCCCTTCGCAATTGCAATAGTCTTGAACGGCGCGGGGAAATACCGAGGGTTTTGCACCTTCCCTTCTTCCCTCCGGTCGTGGGACTACACAAGTCCAGGAGGATTGAGTTGTGTGAATAATTACGAGTGACGCCTAAGGGATCGCTTGTAAGGTTGTCGATTGGACGTTTTCATTAACGCACGTCACAACACTTCACCACCCACTGTACTCTCAATGCCTCCGGAGCTCAACGATTACCTCTAACGCAACGAAACAACAGTATACAAACTAAGTAAAGCAAAGTGATAGGAAAACGTCGGGTTTTCCTAGGGTTTTCAACAAGTACAATTATGAATTACCGGTCGAATTTCACAACTCTTACGCTTACATCTATAGAATTCAAACAAGCATACTCACGGATCTTCACATATTTTTACACTATTCTATTTTTAGAAAATATCGGATTTTCTGATGGTTTTCAAACAATACATTGGATTTCAAACACTACTTATGAACTCACCAACATTTCATATGTTGACGTTTTTCAAAATACTTGTATTCTCAGGTAACAGATAAGGTGAAGGATGATTTGTACTCTATGACGTTTTGCTGTGGTTTAAGTAGTATCAAACAGTTATTTTTGAGAATGTAATGTTTTGAAACAATGTAATGAATGTAAACGCTACCAGTTGTATCATTCCAAATGTTGGTGATGTATAATGTTATGTTTCATGTATATGCATTGTGATGGTATTCAATGAGTCACGATAGCTCTCGGACATTTCCACCGTCTGGTTCGGGGGTGTGACAAACACCCCACCATGAGGTTATGGCCGTAAACTCATAGGGATGAGGTGTTTAAGGCTGTGAACACTCCCTAGAGTTTACTCTTGGAGAGTAAACTCCATATCCTAGCCATTCATGTCCAGAAAAGTCACCTGGGTCACTCCAAACACTTAATTCGAAGTGTTTTCGCATCTTGGAGTGTAAAATCGTATCTAATTAGTGTTTTAAATTCTAATTAGATACCTTTGTGTATCATTTAACATTACATAGGAACCTTGCACGTTTTCAAGCCTTGATCTGACGTCTAGCATTCCATTCGACACATTTCCGCGTCTGGTGAGTTCATACCCTTACCCATTTTTACTGTTTTCACTGTTGTCAGGGGGAATACAAGAGAAGTACAAGTGATACTTGTACTCAAAACTTGTTTATATACATTGTGTTTCATACTTCATATGTTTTTAACACTGTTAATCATATCAGTTAACTGTTTGAACTTGCAGATTTCATTATCATAGTATTTGTGAAAAATGCTATAAATTGTTATATTTTATATCTTCACAAATGGTTTCCATATTATAAATGGTTAAAAATATAATCTTTGAACATTGAACTGGAATCTTAGTATATCATTTCGTACTCGGTAACACTCCACATAGATACGCGAGTGGAGGATCTTCTTTGTAGATTTGTTATTCCTATAAATTGGAGACACGTCCTCGGAGAACACTCCACAGAGATACGCGAGTGGAGGACCGCCTTTGTAACCAGAATCTGTTAAGTAGGGGACGTGACTTGATTGTATAGATCTATACGGGGCTGACTACCCCGCACCTGGCTGCTAGCTACAGCCGAACCTAAAGGTTCAAGGGTGACGAAAGTCATATAGGGTAATGGACTATTTATTGCCCTAATTAGTCTATTGTATGGTTATGGAACTCGCAATTTGGATAACAGAAATTTACATTTTTAGTAATAATGAATATAGTAATTTAATAACCATTAGAATTAGTTTACTATGAAAATCAAGTATTCAGTATGCATCTTTCACATTAGGAAAATATGGGATTTTCCTTGGATTGTAACATTTTCATAAATCAAAAGGAATCTTATATATTTTCACAAAAATAAACCACTTATGAACTCACCAGCTTTATGCTGATTTTTAAAATGCTTGTATTCTCAGGTTCTGCTTAGACAGGTACCCTGCATCCTTTTGCAGAAGATGGAGCTAATGGAAGTCACGTATTTCTTTTGTTTAACCTATGTATCTATGAAACTTGTACTACTTTACTTTTCAACTGATCTAATGAAATCTATGTAATGTAATGTAATGTTTTGTGTTTTACTTCGCTTACTATGTACATTGGTTATGATATTCACATGATGTCACCTCCGCCCCGAGACGTTTCCGCCTTCGGTTTTGGGGTGTGACAACCGCACTATTGTTGTTACAGAAAATCTCCATTGGCTCCTTTATACATGGTACAACTCCAAGGTCTCTGATGAAGCTCTTTAGCCATATAGCCTCCTGATGCCTCGCTTACTGCCATATACTCTGATTCACAACTTGAATCAGCCATTGTATCTTCCTTGGAAATTTTCCAAGTAATGGCCCCTCAGTTTAGGGTAATGACCCAACCCGACTGAGAGCGGAAGTTATCCCTGTCAGTCTTAAAGTTAGCATCACTATACCCTGCTACTCTCAAGTCATTACTCCCTCCAAGGGTAAGGACCCAGTCCTTAGTCCTTCACAGGTAGTTGAGAATATTCTTTATTGAAGTCTTGTGTGCCTTGCCAGGATTCCCCTGATATCTGCTAACCATGCTTAAAGCAAAGGCAACATTAGGGTGAGTACAAGTCATAGCATACATGATCAAGCCTATAGTGGAAGCATATAGGACTCGACTCATGTCAGCTATCTCACCCTCTGTACTCGGGCTCTGAGCTTTACTAAGTCTGGCATTACATTGGATAGGTAACTCACCTTTCATGGAGTTATGCATGTTGAACCTCTTCAACACTTTGTCTACATAAGTGCTTTAACTAAGTCCAATTAGTCTTTTACTCTTGTTTCTCAAAATCCTTATCCCGAGGATATAGGAAGCTTCTCCTAGGTCCTTCATTGCAAAACACTTTCCAAGCCAGGGTTTTACTTCCTACAAGGTTGGGATGTCCTTTCCTATGAGTAGTATGTCATCCACATACAATACCAAAAAGCTAACTATACTCCCACTAGCCTTGACATATACACAAGATTCATCTTCAGATCTCAAAAAGCCAAACTCTTTGACTTTCTCAGCGAAGCAAAGATTCCATCTGCAAGGTGCTTGTTTCAACCCATAAATGGATTTCTCAAGCCTACACACCCTATTAGGGTATTCTGTACTGACAAAACCCTCTAGCTAAACCATGTAAACATCCTCAGCCAACTTTCCATTAAGGAAAGCGGTTTTGACATCCATTTGCCATATTTCATAATCATGAAACGCAGCAATGGGTAACAGAACCCTAATAGACTTAATCTTGGCCACTGGTGAAAAGGTTTCATCATAATCAACTCCCGGAGTTTGAGAATAACCCTTTGCAACCAGTCGTTCCTTATAAGTGTGTACATTACCATCCATGTCGGTCTTCTTCTTGAAGATCCATTTGCACCCAACTATCTTACGATCAGGTACGATGTCAACCAAGTTCTAAACTTGATTGTCATACATGGATTGTATCTCGCTATCCATAGCCTCTTTCCATTTAGTAGCCTCAGGGCCTTCCATGGCTTCTGTGTAGCTGTTAGGCTCATCCAGCCTTATCAGTGTATCATCACTGATAAGTGTTTCACCTTCTCCAGTAATATGGAAACCATAATAATGCTCAGGTGCATTCCTAACTCTAGTGGAACACCTCATATGTACAGACTCTTCAGTCGGCTCAACAAGAGTTTCCTCCTCAGGTTGAGGGCTAGGGTTTGAGGTTCCTTCACCACTTGACTCTTGAATTTCTTCAAGGTCAATTTGCCTTCCACTGTCTCCTTGGCCTAAAAATTCTCTCTCACGAAAGACTCCTCTTCTTGCTACAAAGACCACATTATCACTAGGTCTGTAGAAGATGTAACCAAAGGATTTCTATGGGTAGCCGATGAAAATACACCTCTCACTTCGAGGTTCGAGCTTATCGTGAGTCTCGCGTCTCACGAAATCCTCACAACCCCAAATATTGATGTGATTTAGATTAGGAACTTTTCCAGTCCACATCTCGTGAGGTGTTTTGACAACCTTCTTTGTAGGGACTAGATTAAGGATATGGGTGGCAGTCTCTAAGGCATACCCCCAAGATGAGATTGGTAGTGAAGCTCGACTCATCATGGAACGAACCATGTCCAACAAGGTTCGATTGCGCCTCTTAGTTACACCATTCAAATGTGGTGTCCTAGGAGGTGTCAATTGTGAGACAATCCCACATTCCTTAAGATAGTCAAGGAACTCAGTACTAAGATACTCACCACCTCGATCGGATCGAAGCATCTTAATGTTCCTGCCCAACGGATTCTCCACTTCTTGCTTAAACTCTTTGAACTTTTCAATGGTTCATGACTTATACTTGATTAAGTAGACATATCCATATCTACTAAAATCATCAGTAAAAGTCACATAGAAGCGATTAGCATCTCTTGTGGTAGTTCAGAAGGGTCCACACACATCCGTGTGTACGAGGTCCAAGAAACCTTTACCCCTAGCACAAGTGCCAGTGAACGGTGACTGTCATTTTTCCAAGTAGACAAGATTCACAACTATCATCTGAATTTAGGTCAAATGACTCCAAGACTCCATACTTTTGGAGTTGGCCTATGCGTTTCTTGCTTACATATCCAAGATGACAATGCCATAAAGATGATTTATCTAAGCTAGTGGAAGAATCGATACACATTACATTATTTCCTAGGTTATCTACAACAGATATAGCTTTCATACACACCATCACAAGGTAATGCTTTAAAATAAATAACATTATTGAAGAAAGCATCAATACCACCATTATTATTATCAAAATAAAAGGTAAAACCTTGTTTATACAATGCATGAAAGGAAATAACATTTCTTTCCATTTCTGGCGAATAACAACATTTATTCAACTCTAATGTAACCCCATTATCTAGTAACAAGGAATAAACATTATCTAGTGACATGTGAAACTTTTCTATTCACAATGATTAGGTTTATCTTTCCATGCTCCACATCCTCACTTCTTCTTAGTCCCTACAAATCAGAACATATGTGAATACCACAACCTGTATCAAGGACCCAAGACTTAAAATGAGGTGAGTTATTAGACAAAATAGTGTATATACCTGCATGGTTGGGTTTTACTTTCCCATCCTTAACATCTTGCTGGTACTTTGGGTAGTTTCGCTTCCAGTGTGACTTTTCAAGACAATAGAAGCATTCGTCCTCATTAGGGTTAGCAGAAGGAGTGACAAAACGTTTCTTGGTTTTGCTTGAAGAGGAGCCATCAAGGGTCCTACACTTGGTACCCTTAGAAGGGTTCTTCCTTTTCCTTCCTTTGCCTTGCCCAATTCTCAAGACAGGAGCCGCAGTAGGAGTAGGAGTAGAAGTGATAACACCCGACTTGCTTTTAAGACTACTTTCATCAATCTTAAGAAGCCCTTGAAGTTTACTAAGTGTGACTTCTTCCTTGTTCATGTGGTATGTCATTTGAAATTGATCATAACATGAAAGTAAGGAGTGAAAAATGATATCTATTGCCATCTCCTCAGTAAAGTCAACATTTAGTTTCTTCAAACGGTCCACATACCTTTGCATTTTCTGCATGTGGCCCGTGATGGTCTCACCATCCTTCATTCGGGTAGTTATCATGGAGGAGATTATTTCATACCTTTCTTGACGAGCAATTTGATGGTAGCGTTCCATCAAATCCATGTACATCTCGAAAGGGTAGTAGTCCTCATAGGACTTTTGGAGCTTAGCTGTCATAGTGGATGTCATGATGCATGCTACCTTTGTAGCATCCCTTTCATGTGCTTTGAATTCAGCGATCTCCTCTGGAGTAGCAGTGGACTCATCAATTCCTTAAGCTCCTTATCAAGGACATATTATTTTTCCTCATAACGAGTGACCATCCTGATATTTCTGATCCAATCCATAAAGTTGGATCCATCAAAGATTACTCTCCCACCAAGATTCATGAGAGAGAAGGAACCAGTAGGGTTTGAGCCAGAAGCAGAATTGTTGAAAGACATCTGAAAAGAAGAAGAACTAGTTTAGATTAGATATAAAGATAGTCATTAATAAAACACCCAAATGTAATATTAAGGCTAGGACCCGACACAATATTTTATAACTTAGAAGAGGGATGTCGTAATCTAAGCTATAGAATATTTGAAGGTAGGTGGATGACGATTCACCAATTTCCACCACAAAAAATGAAATATTTAAATTAGGTTTTAATTGGTTTAGAAAATCCTAGATTCTTTGAGATTCATTGAACTTTTCAATGGCATGTTTCAATCTCGAGTGTGCCCTTCAAGCTTTGTGACTGGAATACCAAGGATCACAAAACAAGGTGTGAAATAACCATGCAAATTAGTTGGTACCCTTAATGTATTACCCCTGAATCGAAGTGCCGGTTAACCACACACGCTCCAACGATACTATGATAAACATTAAGTCACCCTTTGCCTACCTTGGTAAGTTCAGTTTAGTGTGACGGTTAACCATACACGCTCCACTAATGACTTAATCAAAGTGCAAAGTGTAATTTCATGGATTACCACCTTATTCACATTTTCCTAAAGTAACTAAGATTGGGAATTAATACTTTTATGAGAATTATAGTCCTTGTCCTACATTTTCGGCTAACGACCCTCCACCGATCAAGGAAGCGGTAGGTGAGAATAGACATTAAGTTGTCATTTTATAGGTAACAACCTTACACCCCCCTTATAGACCGGCTTCGTGAATGAGGCTTACTAATGGTAAGATGACTTTGTTCTTATACATACATATAAATACAAGAGCCCATATTTAATTAGTAATACTTTTGATCATTAAATTAATTTTAAATTAATTATAGATCAATACTAATTAAAAAATATGATTTTATATTAATATATTAGAACTTATAATATATTAATAAATCATAACTTATACTATTCTCAAAAGATTATCCGTAAATTGTTCGGGTGAAGTGCAACACAAATGGACCATGCCGGGTCGGGTCATGTACATACCAATTATAGTTATGAACTTAGTCACTATATCCAATAGTAGCTTCCTTCGCAGCTTCACTAGCCGCTAGATACTCTGACTCGCACGTAGAGTCTGCCACTGTCGGCTGCTTGGAACTTTTTTGTAATAGCCCGAAATTCAGGTTGCAAAGGAGAAGAAGAGCCCATTGGAAAGACTGAGCTTTGCAAGGGTTAAAGCTTCATTATCAGGTAAAAAGTTCAGATCTTGTCACGTGGTTCATGTTATATGCTTCAAGTACCATTTTCTAGGGTTTTAGTCCCAAAGGTGGAGACGTTTTGTGCAAATCGCCTCCATAAGCTTAGATCCTTCATATTTCTGATCTATTAGAGTTGTAGACTCATAAAAATGACATCTTGGACGTGAATATTGCACCATGAATGAGATCTAGGTCCTTGAGTTGGAATAGAATGATGTTATAAAGTGTTGGAGCCTTTACAGCCATGCCAAGGCTTAAAGGTCTCGACTTTATGGGTTTACAAACATTAACTGTGTCAGATCTAGAAGTTGGAATAATGGCTTAACCGTTTAAGACCAGAAATGAAGTATGTTAGAATCTGATGGTTACGCTGGGTGTAACTTCCAGTACACTCAGCGTACTGGGTGGAGACCCCGATCCATGGGTTGGCGATGTACACCCCACGTACATCAAGCAGTACGCCCCGCGTACTCATAGGGTTGACTTTTGTTGACTTTTAGGGTTTTGGTCAACATGAAGACTTTGGGTCAAGGAAGGGTAAAATGGTCTTTTACCCTCTGAGGAATGATAATAAGGGGTAAAGTTTTAGTTGTGGAAGACTTTCATTAATAAATGATATTTTTATGATTAGGCGAGGTAGAGTTGTCGTTGGGATTTGGAGATAGTGAGTACGCGAGATCTTAGATTTTTCCACGAGGTGAGTTTTCTGACTATACTGTACCTGAAAGGGTTTTTATTGTGTGACCGGAAGGTCAGATATGTTATGAGTTATATGCATCGGATGTGATAAGTTAATCGTTTATATGTGCCATGTATGATATGCTTGATATGGGCTGGAAGACACTATGTTATGGGCCGGAAGGTGTATATGTATTGGGCCGGAAGGCGTTGTAATGTGGACCGTAAGGTTGACGTAGGTAGGACCGGAACGTTTACCTAGTCGGGATGAAAGTCCCCTGAGACACATGGACCGGAAGGTCAGGGCCTGGAAAGGCATATGTGTGTAAGTTGTATTTTGGGGAACTCACTAAGCATTTATGCTTATAGTTGTTGTGCTATGTGTTTCATGTACTAGCGAGGACCGTGGGAAGGCGCCGCCGTGATCGTACTCATTTTCGGGGAAAAACTATTTTATGATCATTGGGATGTATTTTGTTATGATAACATTATTCATGTTTGAATTTGGAATATTAAACGATGGTTTTTGGATGTTTGAAAAATGAAAATTTTGTTTTAAAATTTACGTTGTTACAAGTTGGTATCAGAGCCTTGGTTTGAGGGATTCGGATACAGCTTCGGGCGTAACTGAACTCAAACCGGAGATTTGAGAAAATTTTTAATTAACAAAAGCAATAAAATTTTGATAAGAGATTTCGAAACAACCAAAGGAGAAGCAGTGTGTACGGTCAGCCAGCGCCCGAACGGTAAAATCCCCAAAATACTCTTATACTATGTGTTATGAGATATGTTATGATATGATACGCATGCTAGTAGACTAGGTATTCATATTAGGACTAGAGTGGCCTGATTTGTGATGCCTTAGTCTAGGGAAACTACTGCTATGAGATGCTTTGAGAGCAAGTGGGTAGCTAGTGCATAATAAGAATAGAGTACTCATGATCCGAGGTTCGGGAAGGAGGACTTGGGGTGAATGTTGATGCAGTGTAGTTGGTAGTATTGGGCTAGTACTATTGAAGACACCGGGTCAGTGGGCAACCCAAGTAAGAATCCTTGGGTATCGGAGAGCGAGTAGGGTTGCGTTATCGAGTGCGATTATGTTCGATGGAGTCTCTGATATTTTTATGTTGTATTTCAGAGGCATCATGGTTGGAACACGCCACAGACCTGGTACGAGCGGTGTGAGTGACGAGGAGCTTCGTCAGATGATCCAGGAGTAGGTGACTGCGGCGATCCAGGCCGAGATTCCAGAGATGTTTGGGTCTATTAAGACCACACTGATGGAGACTTTTGATGAGTGGTACGCCGTGGTGACTCAGGCCACAGCCGCTGCAACTGCCGCAACTGTGGCCGCTGCCAGACCACAGGGAGGTGACTCATTGTTGTTCCGGGAGTTCAGCAACACGAAGCCACCCGAGTTTGACGGGGCGCATGATCTGATTGCTACGATGAGATGGATTGCTGATATTGAGGGATGCTTCTACACTTGTTCATGCCCAGAGAATCTGAGGGTACGTTCCGCTTTGAACTAGCTCTGTCTGGGAGCAAAGGATTGGTGGAAGTTCGTGACGGTTGCGGAGGTTTCAGTTGTGACTTGGGAGAGATTTACTGCTATGGTCAAAGATGAGTATGTTCCCCCGGTGGACAGGGAATATTTGGTTCAGGAGTTCTTGACCCTCAAGCAGGGTAGCGATTCTGTTACGGTGATCACTCGGAAGTTTCATGAGAGGGCGATGTTTTGCCCTGAGCAGGTGTCCACTAAGCAGGCTCGGATGAGCCGATATTTGGGTGTACTGAGGAGGGATATCCGGGAGTTCATATCGAACTCGTCATATCAGACCTTTGCTGAGCTCCAAGTGAATGCCAGGAAGAGAGAGATCGAGTTGGAGACTCAGGCGAAGGACGTGGCCGACTCTCAGCCGGTGGATCGGCGGCTGGCTCAGTCCCAGCCGGTAGCGAAGCGGACCAAGTCCGCCGATTCGAGGACGGGAGGTCAGAAGGGCCTCACTTGCAGAAAGTGCGGTAAGGGTCATGAGGGGGCATGTCGATCGGGTGCTTGCTACAAGTGTGGCAAGGAGGGGCACATTGCTAGGAATTGCCCCAAGGGATTTATGGTTTGCTTTCATTGCAACCAGACAAGCCATCGGAAGGCCGAGTTCCCTCAGCTCCACTAGGGATCTGTGCCTACTGCTAGGGTTACCGAGACTCGGCCGGTGAACGCCGAGGCTCCGAAGGCTCGTGGGAGAGCTTTTCAGTTGACTGCGGAGAAGGTCCGCTCGGCGCCCGATGTCGTAGCTGGTATATATTATTTCGTGTATTTACTTTTATGCTATGATATTGTGCTTATATTATGATATGCGTAGGTACTTTTCTTGTGAATTATGTACCTGCCTTGGTATTATTTGACTTGGGTGCAAGCCGGTCTTTGTATCTTTGGCTTTTCGCCAGCACATCGATATTGATCGGGAGGTTATGAGTTGACCCCTAGCGGATGAGAAAGCGGTATACGCCACTGATGTGATCCGAGGATGTGTGCTCGAGATTTTTGGGGTCAAGTTCCCTATAGACTTGGTTCCTATAGCGATGGGGGGTGTCTGCGTCATCATGGGCATGGACTGGTTGAGTAAGTTTGGGGCAGTCATTGACTGTGAGAGACAGCTGGTGACTATATGAGACCCTAGTGGAGGAGTGCTTAGCGAGGGGACCCGGTGTGGGTCAGCGTTTTGTTCAGCTGCCAGGGCAAGGCAGAGTTTGCAGCAAGGCTGCAATGGATTAATAGCCTACGTGATGGACACTCGAGTGGCCGCGGGGAGGCCCAATTCGGTTGACGACGTTCCAGTAGTATGCGAGTTTTCGGATGTGTTCCCCGAAGAATTACCAGGTGTGCCTCCGGAAAGGCGAGTGGAGTTCCGTATCGATCTGGTTCCAGGAGCGGCGCCCATTGCCAAGGCGCCTTATCGCCTCGCTCCACCAGAAATGCAGGAGTTATCCTCGCAGCTTCAGGAGCTGTTGGGAAAGGGGTTTATTCGACCGAGTAGCTCACCTTGGGGAGCACCGATTCTATTTGTCAAGAAAAAGGATGGTTCACACTGGATGTGTATCGATTACCGGGAGTTGAACAAGTTGACGGTTAACAACCGGTATCCGTTACCTAGGATCGATGATCTGTTCGATCAGTTACAGGGGGCATCTTGGTTTTCCAAGATAAACTTAAGGTCGGGTTATCATCAGATGAGGGTTCGGGATGAAGATATTCAGAAGACTGCATTCAGAACTTTTGGGTGATGCCTTTTGGGCTCACCAATGCCCTAGCTCGTTCATGGATCTTATGATCAGGGTGTGCAGGCCGATGCTGGATCGGTCGGTGATCGTATTCATTGATGATAGTTTGGTATATTCGAGATCTAGGGAGCAGCATGAGGAGCATTTGAGGGAAATTCTTGAAGTATTGAGATCGGAGAGGCTGTATGCCAAATTCTCCAAGTGTGATTTCTGGTTACGAGAGGTCCAGTTCCTTGGGCACCTTGTTAACCAGAAAGGGATATTGGTCGATCCGGCCAAGATTGAGGCGGTGTTGAGATGGGAAGTGCCGAGATCACCCACTGAGATCAGGAGTTTTCTGGGATTGGCCGGCTATTATCGATGGTTTATCAAGGATTTCTCCAAGATTGCCATGCCACTTACTAAGATGACCCGGAAGGGTGTTGCATTTTCATGGGGACCAGAGCAGCAGTCCTCATTCGAGACCCTTCATCAGAAATTGTGCGAGGCCCCGGTGCTTGCACTCCCGGAAGGGATGGAGGATTTTGTGGTATACTGTGATGCATCTATATCGGGTTTAGGGGCGGTGCTTATGCAGAGGGGACACGTTATAGCGTATGCTTCGAGGCAGTTGAAGCCTCATGAGTCGAGATATCCCACCCACAAACTGGAATTGGGGGTTGTGGTGTTTGCCCTCAAGATCTGGGGGCACTATCTTTATGGGGTTCGGTGTACTATCTACATGGACCACAAGTGTCTGAAGTATTTGATGGATTAGCCAAATCTAAATATGCAATATAGGAGATGGTTGGATGTGGTGAAGGATTATGATTGTGAGATCCTGTACCATCCGGGCAAGGCTAATGTGGTGGCCGATGCGTTGAGCCGTAGGGCGGAAAGCACCCCGATCCAAGATATTTGTATGAGGTTGACGGTGATGACCCCGATTTTGGACACCATCCGAGGAGCTCAGGCTGAGGCTGCGAGACCAGAAAACCAGAAGAGGGAACGGGTTGTCGGTCAGGTATCGGAATTCGTTACGGATGGTCGGGGACTTATCACTTTTCAGGGTCGGATTTGGGTACCGTTTGTGGGCGGTACATGTACTATTTTGATGGAGGAAGCACATCGATCGAAATTCTCGATTCATCCCGGGGCTACTAAGATGTATTTGGACCTAAGGAAGGAGTATTGGTGGGCCTGTATGAAGAGGGATGTTGCATTGTTCGTGGAGAGGTGTCTGACTTGTCTTTAGGTTAAGGCCGAGCACTAACATCCGCACGGTAAATTGCAGCCACTGGAGATTCCCGAATGGAAGTGGGAACAGATTACCATGGATTTTATAACAAAATTGTTGAGGACTGCGAGAGGAGTCGATGCGATTTGGGTGATTGTGGATAGATTGACGAAGAGCGCTCATTTTCTAGCCATCAGTGAGAGCTCTTCTGCGGAGAAGTTGGCGGAATTATATGTGAGGGAGGTGGTATCGCGGCATGGGGTTCCGATGTTGATTGTTTCAGATCGGAATATACGATTTACTTCCAGGTTTTGGAAGAAGTTTCATGAGGAGTTGGGTACGAGGTTGTATTTCAGTACCGCATACCACCCACAGACTGACGGACAGAGCGAACGGACAATTCAAACGCTTGAGGATATCCTCCGTGCATGTGTTTTGGATTTTGGAGGGAGTTAGGACACCTATTTACCCTTATCGGAGTTTTCGTACAACAACAGCCATCATTCGAGCATTGGTATCCCACCCTTTGAGCTGTTGTATGGGAGGAGGTGTCGCACCCCCATCTGCTGGGGAGAGGTGGGGCAGCAGGTGATGGGTAGCACGGAGATTGTACTCCAGACGACCGAGCAGATACAACAGGTCAGGCCGAGGTTGTTGACCGCGCAGAGTCGCTAGAAGAGTTACGCGGACGGGCGTCGGTCCGAGCTCGAGTTTCAGGTTGGTGACCTTGTGCTCCTAAAGGTTTCTCCTTGGAAAGGAGTGATACGATTCAGGAAGAGGGGCAAGTTGGTACCCCGGTATATTGGACCCTTCAGGGTAATTGCTAGGGTATGCAGGGAAGCCTACCGGTTGGATCTACCTGCTGAGTTGGGACAGATCCATAATACCTTTCATGTCTCGCAGTTGAGGAAATGTATTGCCGACGAGTCGGCAGTGGTGCCATTAGATGATATCCAGGTGGATGCAGGCCTGAACTATGTGGAGAGACCAGTGGCGATCAGGGATCGGAAGGTTAAGGTTCTGAGGAACAAGGAAGTACCCCTGGACAAGTGCAGTGGCAACATCAGAAGGGGTCCGAGCTGACATGGGAGTCCGAGTCTGAGATGTGGCATCAGTATCCAGAGTTGTTTTCAGTATGAGACTTCGGGGGCAAAATCTGGTTCTAGTGGGGGAGAATCGTAACAGCCCGAAATTCAGGTTGCAAAGGAGAAGAAGAGCTCATTGGAAAGAATAGAAGTGGTGTTCAAGTGTAGATATGAGCTTTGCAAGGGTTAAAGCTTCATTATCTGGTAAAAAGTTCGGATCTTGTCACTTGGTTCATGTTATATGCTTCAAGTACCATTTTCTAGGGTTTTAGTCCCAAAGGTGGAGACTTTTTGTGAAAATGGCCTCCATAAGCTTAGGTCCTTCATATTTCTGATCTATTAAAGTTGTAGACTCATAAAAATGACATATTGGATGTGAATATTGCACCATGCATGAGATCTAGGTCCTTGAGTTGGAATAGAATGATGTTATGAAGTGTTGGAGCCTTTACTGCCATGCCAAGGCTTAATGGTCTTGACTTTATGGGTTTAGACACATTAACAGAGACGGATCTAGAAGTTGGAATAATGGCTTAACCGTTTAAGACCAGAAATGAAGTATGTTAGAATCTGATGGTTACGTAGGGCGTAACTTCCAGTACGCGCAGCGTACTGGGTGGAGACCCCGATCCATGGGTTGGCGATGTACGCCCCACGTACATCAAGCAGTACGCCCTGCGTACTCACAGGGTTGACTTTTGTTGACTTTTAGGGTTTTGGTCAACTTGAAGACTTTGGGTCAAGGAAGGGTAAAACGGTCTTTTACCCTCTGAGGAATGATAATGGGGGGTAAAGTTTTAGTTGTGGAAGTCTTTGATTAATAAATGATATTTTTATGATTAGGCGAGGTAGAGTCGTCGTTGGGATTTGGAGATAGCGAGTACGCGAGATCTTAGATTGTAACAACCCGGATCTCCAGGTATCTTTAATTTCATATTTTTGGTATTTTGTGAGGGGACTCGGCGAGTTGGGGGTCGAACTCGCTGAGTCGGGTCACGGTTTTGGACGAAGGTTCGCGTCTGGACTCGGCGAGTCCAAGGGGTTGACTCGGTGAGTCCGCGCTGTTTAATAAAACCCTAATTTTCCGGTCCTAAGCCCTATTTAAAGGACCTTATGGCCCTTCATTGCGGCCACCTTGAGCCTTGAGTGCACCAAAGCAGCTGAGAGTCCTTGTGAGTGAGATAAGAGGCTATTTGTTCAACAATTTGTGTGTTGTTGCAAGAAAGGAAGGAGAAGATCAAGTTAGAAGAGTTGGGGAGCTTGGATTTGCTTCTATTTCATCAAGGGAAACTTCTTGAGGTAACTTTCAGAGCTAATCTTCGTGTTTTGGTTGATATGTCAAAACTAGGGTTTCTTCTTTCCTTATTTGACTTGGATTTGAAGTGTGAACGGTCCCATGGAGATATGGAACCTAGATCTAGACCTTATCAGGTCAAGAAGTCCCCAAATGATATGCTTTATGTCCATTCTTTTGAGTTGGAAACTAGGGTTGCCATATTAGAGGTTATTTCCCCAAAAAGAGCCTTGTAAGTGTTGCATGGTGGCCAAGACTGAGACTTTACGTGGTAAATGAGCTTGGGAAGGCCAGATCTATGTGTGTATGGAACGGATCTGACCGCAAAAGCAAGTTTTAGCTGATGCATGGCATGGACTCGCCGAGTCTGAAGAACAGACTCGACGAGTAGCTTGAAGATTGTCCTTAAAACCACCCAGTGGGTAGTCCTGTCGAGTTATGGGTGACTTAGTGAGTCATAGAGAGTTAGAGAGGGATTGACAGGTGGACCGAGTCGAGTCAGGACTCGCCGAGTTGTCCTTGCGACTCGGCGAGTTGAGTCGCGGTGGCCCCGTGATTCATGACCAGGTGGAACTCGTCGAGTCAGGGGAGTACTCAACGTGTCAAACGGAAAATCCTTGCGAGTTGATTAAAATACGTAGACTCGCCGAGTCACTCTAGTGAACTCGCCAAGTCCGGTCAAATTAACCAATGACTGTTTACCAAAGTTGACCAGTGTTGACTTGATAGGGATGGTCAACCTTAATGGTACAAGTATTAATTATAGATGTATGATGTTATAGGAGGATTATAGCTCAGGGGTTCGAGCACGAGTGATTTCCAGGGTTCACGAGTTATCGAGATATACGAGGTGAGTCTTCTCATTATACTGTACCCGGAAGGGTTTAACTATGTGACCGGAAAGTCGAATATGATATGAGTTATATACATTATGTGTGATAAGTTAATTGTTATACGTGCCATGTATGATATGCTTGATATGGGCCGGAAGGCATTATATTATGGGCCGGAAGGCGAATATGTTATGGGCCGGAAGGCGTTGTAAAATGGACCGTAAGGTTGACATGGGTAGGACCGGAAGGTTTACCCAGTCGGGATGGAAGTCCCCTGAGACACATGGACCGGAAGGTCAGGGCCTGGAAAGGCGTATGTGCGTAGGTTGTATTTTGGGGGACTCACTAAGCATAATTGCTTACAGTTGTTGTGTTATGTGTTTCAGGTACTAGCGAGGACCGTGGGAAGGCGCCGATGTGATCGTACACACACTCGGGGGAAACTATTTTTGTGATCTTTGTTATGTAATCGGTCGTGACAATATTGTTTACACTGGAATCTAAATTATTACTCGATGTTTTTGATGTTTGTAAAAAATGAAAATTTTGTTTTAAAATTTACTTCGTTACAAGTTGGTATCAGAGCCTTGGTTTGAGGGATTCGGGTACACCTTCGGTCGTAACTCAACTCAAACCGGGGATTTGAGAAAATTTTAATCAATAAATCAATAAAATTTGATAAGTGATTTTGAAACAACCAAAGAAGAAGGAGTGTGTACGGTCAGCGAGCGCCCGAACGGTAAAATCCCCAAAATACTCTTACAATATGTGTTATGAGATAGAATATGATATGATACGCATGCTAGTAGACTAGGTATACATATTAGGACTAGAGTGGCCTGATTTTGTGATGCCTTAGTCTAGGGAAACCTGCTTCTATGAGGTGCTATGAGAGCGAGTGGGTAACTAGTGCATGGCAAGAATAGAGTACTCAGGATTCGTGGTTTGGGGAGGAGGACTTGGGGTGAATACTGACGCGGTGTAGTTGGTAGTATTGGGCCCGTACTACTAAAGACACCGGGTCCGTGGGCAGCCCAAGTAAGAATCCCTGGGTATCGAAGACTGAGTAGGACTGCGTTATCGAGTGCGATTGTGCCCGATAGAGTCTCTGATGTTTTTATGTTGTATTTCAGAGACATCATGGCTGGACCACACCACAGACCTGGTACGAGTAGTGTGACTGACGAGGAGCTTCGTCAGATGATTCATGAGGAGGTAGCTGCAGCGATCCGGGCTGAGATACCGGAGATGTTTGGGTCTATTAATACCACGCTGATGGAGACATTTGATGAGCGGTACGCCGCGTTGACTGAGGCCGCAGCCGCTGCCAGACCACGGGGAGGTGACTCGTTGCTGTTCCGGGAGTTCAGCAACACGAAGCCACCGGATTTTGACGGGATGCAGGATCCGATCGCTGCGATGAGATGGATTGCTGATATCGAGGGATGTTTCTACACTTGTTCATGTTCGGAGCATCTGAGGTTACGGTTCGCCTTGAACCAGCTCCGCCTGGGAGCAAAGGATTGGTGGAAGTTCGTGATGGCGAACTTCACTCTAGCCGAGGTTTCAGCTGTGACTTAGGAGAGGTTTACTGCTATGTTCAGAGATGAGTACGTTCCCCAGGTGGAGATGGAACGGTTGGTTCAGGAGTTCTTGACCCTCAAGCAGGGTAATGATTCTGTCACGGTGATCACGCGGAAGTTTCATGAGAGGGCGATGTTCTGCCCCGAGCAGGTGTCCACGGAGGAGGCTTGGATGAGTCGGTATTTGGGGGTGCTGAGGAGGGATATCTGGGAGTTCGTATCGAACTCATCATATCAGACTTTTGTTGAGCTTCAGGCGAATGCCAAGAAGCGTGAGATCGAGTTGGAGACCCAGGCCAGGGAGGAGGCCGAGTCTCAACCGGTGGATCGGCGGCCGGCTCAGTCTTAGCCGGTAGCCAAGCGGACCAAGTCCGCCGATTCGAGATCCGGAGGTCAGAAGGGCCGCACTTGCAGAAAGTGCGATAAGGGTCACGAGGGGGCATGTCAATCGGGTGCTTGCTACAAATGTGGCAAAGAGGGGCACATTGCTAGGGATTGCCCCAAGGGATTCATGGTTTGCTTTCATTGCAACCAGACCGGCCATCGGAAGGCCGAATGCCCCCAGCTTCGCCAGGGATCTACGCCTGCTGCTAGGGTTACCAAGATTCGGCCAGTGAAGGCCGAGGCTCCGAAGGCTCGTGGGAGAGCTTTCCAGTTGACTGCGGAGGAGGTCCGCGCAGCGCCTGATGTCGTAGTCAGTATGTATTCTTTCATGTATTTACCTTTATACTAAGATATTGTGCTTATATTATGATATGCGTAGGTACTTTTCTTGTGAATTATGTGCTTGCTTTGGTATTATTTGACTCGTGTGCGAGTCGGTCTTTTGTATCGCTGGCCTTTAGCCAACACATCGGTATTGATCGGGAGATGATGATTCGACCCCTGCGAGTTTCTATAGCAAATGAGAAAGCGGTATACGCCACTGAGGTGATTCGAGGATGCGTGCTCGAGATTTTTGGGGTCGAGTTCCCTATACACTTAGTTCCTATAGGTATGGGGGATGTCTGCGTTATCGTGGGCATGGACTGGTTGAGTAAGTTTGGAGCAGTCATTGACTGCGAGAGACAGCTGGTGACGATTCGAGACCCTAGTGGGGGAGTGCTTACGGTTTATGGCGAAGGGACTCGGTGTGGGTCAGCGGTTTGTTCGGCTGCCAAGGCAAGGTAGAGTTTGTAGCAGGGATGTAATGGATTCATAACCTACGTGATGGATACTCGAGTGGCCGTGGGGAGGACCAATTCGATTGATGACATTCCTGTTGTATGCGAGTTTTCGGATGTGTTCCCCGAAGAGTTACCGGGTGTGCCTCCGGAGAGGCAAGTGGAGTTTCGTATCGATTTGGTTCTGGGAGCGGCGCCCATCGCCAAGGCGCCTTATCGTCTCGCTCCACCAGAAATGCAGGAGTTATCCTTGCAGCTTCAGGAGCTGTTGGGAAAGGGGTTCATTAGACCGACTAGCTCACCTTGGGGAGCGCCGATTTTGTTTGTCAAGAAAAAGGATGATTCACACCAGATGTTTATCGATTACCGGGAGTTGAACAAGTTGACGGTTAAGAACCGGTATCCGTTACTTAGGATCGACGATCTGTTCAATCAGTTGTAGGGGGCATCTTGGTTCTCCAAGATAGACTTGAGGTCGGGGTATCACCAGAAAAGGGTTCGAGAGGAAGACATTCAGAAGACTGCTTTCAGAACTCGTTATGGACATTATGAGTTTGTGGTGATGCCTTTTGGGCTCACCAATGCCCCAGCTATGTTCATGGATCTTATGAACCGGGTGTGTCGGCTGATGCTGGATCGGTTGGTGATCGTATTCATCGATGATATTTTGGTGTATTCGAGGTCCAGGGATCAGCATGAGGAACATTTGAGGGAGATTCTTGGGGTTTTGATATCGGAGAGACTATATGCCAAGTTCTCCAAGTGTGATTTCTGGTTAAGAGAGGTCCAATTCCTCTGGCATCTTGTTAACCAAAAAGGGATATTGGTCGACCTGGCCAAGATTGAAACGGTGTTGAGGTGGGAGGTGCCAAGATCGCCCACCGAGATCAGGAGTTTTCTGGGTTTGGCTGGATATGATCGCAGGTTTATCAAGGACTTCTCCAAGATCACCGTGCCACTTACTAGGATGA
This sequence comes from Lactuca saligna, assembly GCF_052625555.1. NCBI lineage: Eukaryota > Viridiplantae > Streptophyta > Magnoliopsida > Asterales > Asteraceae > Lactuca > Lactuca saligna. Next base: position 77,233,935 of record NC_136418.1, read on the forward strand.
CCCGGAAGGGTGTTACGTTTTCATGGGGACCGGAGCAGCAGTCCTCATTCGAGACGCTTCGTCAGAAATTGTGCGAGGCTCCGGTGCTTGCACTCCCGGAAGGGATGGAGGATTTTGTAGTGTATTGTGATGCCTCTATATCGGGTTTGGGGGCGGTGCTTATGCAGAGGGGTCATGTGATAGCGTATGCTTCGAGGCAGTTGAAGCCTCATGAGTCGAGATATCCCACCCACGACCTGGAATTGGGGGCTATGATGTTTGCCCTCAAGATCTGGCGACACTATTTGTATGGGGTTTGGTGTACGATATACATAGACCATAAGAGCTTGAAGTACTTGATGGATCAACCAAACCTGAATATGCGACAGAGGAGGTGGTTGGATGTGGTGAAGGATTACGATTGTGAGATCCTATACCACCTGGGCAAGGCTAATGTGGTAGCCGATGCGTTGAGTCGTAGGGCGGAAAGCACCCCGATCCAAGATATTTGTATGAGATTGATGGTATTGACCCCGATTTTGGATGTTATTCGAGGAGCTCAGGCAGAGGCTGCGAAGCCAGAACATCAGAAGAAGGTGCGGGTTGTAAGTCAGGTATCTGGATTCGTCACAGATGGTCGAGGGCTTATGACTTTTCAGGGTCGGATTTGGGTACCATTTGTGGGCGGTGCGTGTACTATTTTGATGGAGGAAGCACATCGATCGAAATTCTCGATTCATCCCGATGCTACGAAAATGTATTTGGATCTAAGGAAGGAGTATTGGTGGCCCTGTATGAAAAGGGATGTCGCTTGGTTTGTCGAGAGGTGTTTGACTTGTCAGAAGGTCAAGGCCGAGCACCAGCGACCGCACGGTAAGCTGCAACCACTAGATATTCCCGAATGGAATTGGGAACAAATTGCTATGGATTTCATCACCAAGTTACTGCGGACTGCGAGGGGAGTCGATGCGATTTGGGTGATCGTGGATAGATTCACAAAGAGATCTCATTTTCTAGCCATCAGTGAGAGCTCTTCTGCGGAGAAGTTGACGGAGTTATATGTGAGGGATGTAGTATCGCGGCATGGGGTGCCGACCTCGATTATTTCAGACCGTGACGTGCATTTCACTTCCAGGTTCTGGAATAAGTTTCATGAGGAGTTGGGTACTAGACTGCATTTTAGTACCGCATATCATCCCCAGACAGACGGTCAGAGTGAGCGAACGATTCAGACGCTCGAGGACATGCTTCGGGCTTGTGTGTTGGATTTTGGAGGGAGCTGGGACACCTATCTACCTTTAGCAAAGTTTTCGTATAACAACAGCCATCATTCGAGCATTGGTATGCCACCCTTTGAGCTGTTGTATGGGTGGAGGTGTCGCACCCCCATCTGTTGGGGTGAGGTAGGGCAGCGGGTTATGGGTAGCACGGAGATCATACTCCAGACGACCGAGCAGATTCAGCTGGTCAAGCAGAGGTTGTTGACCGCTCAGAGCCGACAGAAGAGTTATGCAGACAGACGACGGTCCGAGCTTGAGTTTCAGGTCTGTGATCTTGTGCTCCTGAAGGTTTCTCCTTGGAAAGGAGTGATTTGATTCAGTAAGAGGGGCAAGTTGGGGCCCCGATATATTGTTCCTTTCCGTGTGATCACGAGGGTGGGCCGGGTAGCCTACCGTTTAGACTTGCCAGTAGAGTTGGGGCAGATTCACGACACTTTCCATGTGTTGCAGTTGAGGAAGTGTATAGCCGACAAATCAGCAGTGGTTCCATTACGGGATATTCAGGTAGATGCGAGCCTGAATTATGTTGAGAGACCGGTAGCCATCAGAGATCAGAAGATCAAGGTTTTGAGGAACAAGGAGGTACCCCTGGTGTTGGTTCAGTGGCAGCATCGGAAGGGATCAGAGATAAGCTAGGAGCCGGAGCGTGAGATGCGTGAGCAGCATCCGGAGCTATTTGCATAGCGAGACTTCGAGGGCGAAGTCTTGTTCTAGTGGGGGAGAATTGTAACAGCCCGGATCTCCAGGTATCTTTAATTTCATATTTTTGGTATTTTGTGAGGGGACACGGCGAGTTGGGAGTCGAACTCGCCGAGTCGGGTCGTGGTTTTGGATGAAGGTTCGCGTCTGGACTCGGCGAGTCCAAGGGATTGACTCAGCGAGTCCGCGCTGTTTAATGAAACCCTAATTTTCCGGTCCTAAGCCCTATTTAAAGGACCTTATGGCCCTTCATTGCGGCCACCTTGAGCCTTGAGTGCACCAAAGCAGCTGAGAGTCCTTGTGAGTGAGATAAGAGGCTATTTGTTCACCAATTTGTGTGTTGTTGCAATATAGGAAGGAGAAGATCAAGTTAGAATAGTTGGGGAGCTTGGATCTGCTTCTATTTCATCAAGGGAAACTTCTTGAGGTAACTTTCAGAGCTAATCTTCGTGTTTTGGTTGATATGTCAAAATTAGGGTTTCTTCTTGCCTTATTTGACTTGGATTTGAAGTGTGAAAGGTCCCATGGAGATATGGAACCTATATCTGGACCTTATCAAGTCCAGAAGGCCCCCAATGTTATGGTTTATTTCCATTCTTTTGAGTTGGAAACTAGGGTTGCCATATTAGAGGTTATTTCCCCAAAAAGAGCCTTGTAAGTGTTGCATGGTGGCCAAGACTGAGACTTTACGTGATAAATGAGCTTGGGAAGGCCAGATCTATGTGTGTATGGAATGGATCTGACCGTAGAAGCAAGTTTTAGCTGATGCATGGCATGGACTCACCGAGTCTGAAGAACAAACTCGAGGAGTAGCTTGAAGATTATCCTTAAAACCACCCAGTGGGTAGTCCTGCCGAGTTATGGGTGACTCAGTGAGTCATAGAGAGTTAGAGAGGGATTGACAGGTGGACCGAGTCGAGTCAGGACTTGCCGAGTTGTCCTTGCGACTCGGCGAGTTGAGTCGCGGTGGCCCCGTGATTCATGACCAGGTGGAACTCGTCGAGTCAGGGGAGTACTCGACGTGTCAAAGGGAAAATCCTTGCGAGTTGATGAAAACACGTAGACTCGCCGAGTCACTCTAGTGCACTCGCCGAGTCCGGTCAAATTGACCAATGACTGTTGACCAGAGTTGACCAGTGTTGACTTGATAGGGATGGTCAACCTTAGTGGTACAAGTATTAATTATAGATATACGATGTTATAGGAGGATTATAGCTTGGGGGTTCGAGCACGAGTGATTTCCAGGGTTCGTGAGTTATCGAGATATACGAGGTGAGTCTTCTCACTGTACTGTACCCGGAAGGGTTTAACTGTGTGACCGGAAAGTCGAATATGATATGAGTTATATACATTATGTGTGATAAGTTAATCATTATACGTGCCATGTATGATATGCTTGATATGGGCCGGAAGGCATTATATTATGGGCCAGAAGGCGAATATGTTATGGGCCGTAAGGCGTTGTAAAATGAAAATTTTGTTTTAAAATTTACGTTGTTACATTTTCCAAGTGACCAATCCTCCATTAAGCAAGAATACCCATCCTGATTGTGAACATGAGTTGTCCCTATCAGTTTGGAAGCTAGCATGTGTATTATCTATAACTCTCAAATCATCCTTACCCCCCATATATAAAAAACATATCCTTTGTTCTTTGTAAGTATTTCAAAATGTTCTTTACTACTGTCCAATGTCTTTCTCATGGGTTATCCTGAAAACGACTCACTATGCTCAGAGCAAATGAGACATCAGGACGAGTACATGTCATGGCATACATGATCGATCCTATAGCAGATATGGGACTGGACTCATTCTTTCCTATTCATCACTAGAACTAGGACATTGAGTCTTACTCAATTTCGTGCCATGTTGCATAGGTAGATAACCTTTCTTGGAGTCTTGCATCTTGAATTTCTTCAAGATATTATCAGACATTTCGATCTATCTCTATGGATCCTTATATCAAGTACGTATGCAGCCTCTCCCAGATCCTTCATAGCGAAATAACTCCCCAGGGACGTTTTGACACTTTGTAATATCAGGATATCATTTCCTATAAGGAGTGTGTCATCCACGTACAACACTAGGAAGACTACATTACTCCCACTAACTTTGATATATATGCAGGACTCTCCTTCACTTCTTGAAAAACCAAACTCTTTGATCTTTAAATGAAAGTAGAGGTTCCAGCTGCGATATGCTTGTTTTAGTCCATATATGGACCTTTCAAGCTTGCACACTCTATTTGGATATTTTGGATATATGAAACCCTCGGGTTGTGCCATATACACTTCCTCTGTGATTTTTCCATTAAGGAAAGCGGTTTTCACATCCATTTTCCATACTTAATAATCATGAAATGCTTCTATGGCGAGTAATATCCTAATAGACTTGATCTTGGCTACTGGTGAAAAGGTTTCCTCATAATCAATTCCCTTAATCTGGGTGTAACCCTTTGCAACCAACCTAGCCTTGAACGTGTGCAAATTCCCATCCATGCATGTCTTCTTCTTGAAGATCCATTTGCACCCAACAATTTTAGTGCCAGGTGCAGGATCAACCAAATTCCAAATGTGGTTATCATACATAGACTGAATCTCGCTGACCATGCTTTCCTTCCATATAGCAACCTCAGTTCCTGCCATCGCTTCCTTATAGTTGGATGGCTCATCCATATCAACCAGTGTAGGATCACTAATCAATACGTCTCTTTATGTGCTCTCATGGATACCATAGAACTCAGGAGGATGACAAACTCTATTGGATCTGCGAATGGAAGGTGGAGATATATCATTTTGCTCAACAGGTGTCTCTACCTGAGGTTGTGGCTCCTCTATAGTTTGAGGCACCTCAGGTTGAGTGCTAGTGTCTACTAAAGGTTCTTCTTCGTTTGACTCTTGAAGCTCTTCAAGGTCAATACGGCTCCCATTATCCTCTTTGGAAATGAGATCCCTCTCAAGGAAGAATCCACTTCGAGCAACAAACACTTTGATTTCCGAAGACTTGTAGAACAAGTATCCAAATGATTTTTGTAGATAACCAATGAAGTAACACTTCTCTGATTGGGGTTCAAGCTTGTCATTCGCCTCACGACAAACAAATGCTTCGCACCCCCAAACCTTTATATGTTCTAGAGAAGGATGTGTCATAGTCCACATTTCAGAGGGTATTTTAGCAACCTTCTTAGTAGGTACGAGGTTTAAGATGGGGGAGGCTGTCTCTAAGGCATACCCCCAAAAAGATATCAAAAATGTAGCTCGACTCATCATAGATCGAACCATGTCTAACAAAGTTCGATTTCTCCTTTCAGCCACACCATTCAACTGTGGTGTTCTTGGAGGAGATAATTGTGAAACTATTCCACAATTCTTTAGATGATCGTAGAATTCAAGACTTAAATATTCTCCACCCCTATCAGATCGGAGCATCTTGCTTTTTCTGCCCAATTGCTTCTCTACTTCGTTTTGAAACTCCTTAAACACTTCAAACGTTTCCGAATTATGCTTGATTAGATAGATATATCCATATCTACTAAAATCATCAGTAAAAGTCATGAAGTGTCTTTCTCCATGTCTTGTGGCTGATTTGAAGGGTCCACAAACATGTGTGTGGATGAGGTCCAACAAATCCTTGCCTCTTTCATAGTGGCATGTGAACGGCGCTTTTGTCATCTTGCAAAGTAAGTAAGATTCACATACATCATCCAATTTGAGGTCGAATGATTCCAAGATTCCATCATATTGGAGCTTAGCAATGCGTTTCTGTTGAACCCATTTAAACAAACTGTGGATGCGGAAGAAATAATCTTGAGATTTATCGTGTATCAAAATATAAAAATACGAAGAACATTTGATGAGAGTTCTTAGAAAGATAAAAGATAAGAAAAGAAAGAGAATGCATAAAGAACGTAGGTGGGAGAGAAGAATCTCTCCCTAGGTGGGGAGAACACACTAATTCTCTCTTTAGAATTACATGATGAGAAAATATGCAAGTGAGAAAGTGACCACCTCTCCCAATATATAGGAAGGAGAGATAAAATACACCAACAATACAAATAAAGGGAAAATACAACCTAACTACCACTCATTATTTGTAGAGCACTTCCATGCTCCAACAACCTCTCCCCTAAATGCTTACAAATGATGAGAGATACAATAAGTGATACAAGGCTATATTACACTAATCCGACTAGCAAGTGTGGTAATAAAATGAAATATAATGAGAACCAAGTGTTGAAATGTCTCTGAAACTTTGAAGTGTCTGTGAAGTCTGAAATTGGCCATGAATCTCTAAAAGTGAAGATCTTCGGCTTCAAAGCACCACCAATGAAGCAGAAAAGTGAGATCCAAATCTTCAAACTAGTCATAATCACCGGAAGAAGAAGATCACCTTGAGCAAGTAGAAGATCCAATATAAGAAACACTTCGGCTTCAAAAGTCTGAAAAACATCTTAAATTCTTGAATCATAATACACCAGAAGTCTTCAAAGAATAACCTGCTAACAATGTGAAGCATTCAAAAATGAAGTCCGGATAGTAGATAATGTGAGTCCAAAGACATGGTCCAGCAATGCCAAAAATTTGATCAACCGATCAAAAATTAGTGCCACGTCACATCGCCAAAATAATCTTCGTCTTCAAAATATCACAAATCCAAAATTGAGAAATCATAAGATCTGAACAAGATGCAAACACAAAAACATCCTATGGTAGAGTCCGAATAATGAATAATCTGAACTCGGAAAACATCGAGTAATGCTAAAAATTTTGTAACACCATGAAAATTTACAACCAATTCAAACTTTTTCAAAATAACCCATATTCATTAAGTTATTACAACAAGGTTTTCAATTCATTTATTATCAGAGTATCCTAGAAACATCAACATAAAACTGAGGAGTGGTACGATCACGCCTTCGCTTTGCCACGATCTCCAGAAGTACCTAAAACAATACACTAAAACTGTAAGCCCGAAAGCTTAGTAAGTTACCCCCAAAATACCAACCACAATACCATACACATATCATATCATATCATAAACAGAACAGCCATGCATATCAAGTCTACAGTGGGACTGCTCCGCCTGCACCAGGCCTTTAGTCCACCAGGTCCACTCTCCCTCCGAGTCTACCGAATGACTGGTCCGCCCGCACCGACCTTCAGTCCACCTGGTCCACTCTCTGAGTCTACAGTATGACTAGTCCACCCACATCGGGCCTTCAGTCTGTCTGGTCCACTCCCCAAGCCTAGGCACGTCTGGTCCGCCCTCTAGGGGCCTTCAGCTTATCCGGACCGCTCGTTGGGCCTTCCGTCTAACCGGTCCGCCCTGGGTATGTTGTCCTACAACACAAAACAGGACCCGCCTCAACCCAACCCCAGTCCAAACAACCATGTACACATAAACATACAATCATATAATAATTCACAACTAATCAAACCGATCTAGCAGATCACGTATCATAGCAACATCCTATTCAGGATACCGACCTAACCGGTCACTAACATAGCATCATCATTTATACCATGATACTGACCTCAACCAGGTCTCTAACATATACCATCCTAACTACCAGGATGCAGACATAGCAAAACAATAGCATAACAAACAACTACCCGAATTCTCATCCGATAAAGGGCCGGCCTTGGTGCCTTAGACTTTGTCGATATAGTGAGGATAACTCACCTGCAACAGCCGACAGAATAAATAAGATCACGCTACTCCGACCACCGACACGAACTCCACCACTGATCAATACCAAATAACTGAATCCAATAAATACCAATAATCACCAAAATACCCCTGGAAGTCAACTGGTCAACCCTTGGTCAAAGTCAAAGTCCTCAGTCAAAGTCAACCTTCCTGGTTGACACTACTCGCCGATTCACTCCGTTGACTCATCGAGTCCATATACTCAGAAACTTCCATATCACGACTCAACTCACCGAGTCACCCCAAGACTCGCCGAGTCTAACAATCTCCGAGTCCCATCTTGCTCAACTCATCGAGTCGTCCCTCGACTCACCGATTCACGGATTAACCAGAAAAGGTTAGGGTTTCACGACCATACTCGCCGAGTCCAAGAACAGACTTGCCGAGTCCAAGGCAATCTTCAACAGACTCGTTGAGTTGTTCTTCCAACTCGTCGAGTCCACACGGGACTAAATCGGACCAAACCCTACCCGACTCGCCGAGTCTTCTCCCAGACTCATCGATTCCACATGGGTTATTCCATAACCTTAAAATACAAAGCTTCCCCGTTGCTCTAAATAATATATCTAATCCTCTAGAGTGCTTTAGCAACATAAAGTTGCAACCTTTACGTGCTTCCACGACCTAAACACCAAAACCAAGCTAATATGGAACTTAACTCATGAGGGATGGCTTTTTCATAGCAAATCAAAGGGCTTTCGTCACATAGAATCCATATAGAACTCAGATCTGGAGTTTCAACTCCTGATCTAACTCATGCACCAAGATCTCATCATAATATCCTCAAACAATCCTTAAAACTCCATGAAAGATGGATCTTGAAAGAATAAGGCCGAGATGACGATTCCTTACCTCAAAACAACCTCCAACTGAAGAGTAATCTGAATCTACTCAAGCCTCCTTGATCCAAGCTTCTTGATCGGCAAGATTTCCTTCCTTAATCCACTTATCTAAGCTCCAAAATGCTCCCAAGGTTCTCACTTACAATTTTAGGGTTTTTGGATTTCAAAGGGGGGTAATAAGGAGGCTGAGGGATGAACAATAAATCCTTTAAATAGGGTGCAAACCCCGAATCTTAGGGTTTCTATTCACAGAACTAAATCGTTGAGTCCAACCGTCGACTCTGCGAGTCAGGTCACTTAACACGTGATCCTCACACGCCTCTACTCGACGAGTTACAGCCCCAACTCACCGAGTCCAACTTTTCCAAATTACACTTAGCACCCTGGACTTATACTCGTGAACTTGGGTTGTTACAATTCTCCCCCACTTAAATTAGGCTTTGTCCTCGAAGCCTGCTGCAACACACACTTCCAGATAATACTCTCACAAAGCGGCTCCTGGTCTTAACCGATCCAGGTTTTTCCAAACATTGCTATCAAACCCCTATAAAGTCGAACCCTTACCTCACAGATTCATGAAAGCTACTTCAAGCCGACCATCGGCTTCTTTTTCTGATAACAACATTTATTAACCAATGATCACAAGATGATACTTCCATCATCCCAAATCATAATACTCACTTGACTCTTACAAACCTAGATATCACCCTAAACCACTGGGTCCTAAACCGGTATCAAATTGCTATCCCTTTCCTCGTCTGGCATAACTTTTACCGAATTCACAGCTGGGACTCATCCCGCTTCCTTTCTGAATCTGACTCCTTTCTTTCCATGTTGACAGGATGACACATCCTTTAGCTCCTGAGCAGCTCCCATGAGCTCCCATCTACCCTCTCATGCCTAATGAACCTGATCCAACATCCAGACATCCCCGGATGAATTACCACTACACATAACCTCATGATCACAACCATAATGAAAATCCAAGGTTTCATCCTTGCATCCCTTCCAAAATCCTCTGGTTCTACACCACCAGAAATTCTTTCGCAACCTCAACAGATACCCAACCCGGATGTGCTTCCACACCATTGGCACAATCACAATGCTTAACAACCATAATTGAAATCCTTTCAATCATCCATTCACACTACTGCTTTCACTTCCGTGAACCTACACTCCCTCTTGGGGCTACATAACTTTCCCTTTCCTTATCCAAGGAAGTCTACTTGACCACCTTGTCAGTTCAACAAGTGCCACGATGCTCACACTCCACTCTACACTATTCCCTTGTAGAGTAATCGCTATTTCATGCATCACACATGCTTTGAATCTGCTCGCAAGGACTCTCGGGTCCATGTACTGCCTTCCACTAACATGATCATTACTCGGGGCCAGACCTACTGTTTGCTATTGTATCGCAACATACCCAATCCATCTCCTCATATAGATCTATCAACACATACAAAGTCTTCAGCATGACTGGACCGCCTTACCATGCCTTCAGCCAATCTGGACCACTCTCAGAACCTTCAGCATGTTTGAACTGTCCTCCAAGGCCTTTAGCATGTCTGGTCCATTCTCCGAGCCTTCGGCCTGACTGGTACGCCCACCAACCTTCAACCTATCTGGACCGCTCAAACTATCATACATCATCCCGAACTATCCTTCCTGAGAATCTCTCCCGAACATACTGTTCTAGCCCTCTAGGGGTTCTGAACTCTAAATCCATCCTATATACTCAGATCATGGCCTAATCCTAGGCCTCACAACAACCAATCACCTTTTCCGAAAACCTTGGTCTGTACCCCGCCCCATTTATCTGTCACTTACTCATACCAGCCCACACTCTTGGCTGACTAAAACACTGCTGAATCTCAAACAGCTAATCAACCTCTAATGCTTGTCGATCCTCCTGAGAATTTTCCAATTCTCCCCACTTAGAGAACTGACTTCAAACCACTGGTGACTCAACCGGCATAAATCCATCATCCCTACTCAACATACTCCTCTTATCCATGAACTGATCTCCTCTAAAACGAGCAACCTCCACAAAATCACTTCCCGGCATCACACATCATGAACTCTAAGGGAGTTCCATTCTCCGTTGAACACTTCTCAAATCGCAATTGCTATACCCGACAACAAGACCATACAACCAAATTCTGACTATCAATCCCTTGGATGCTAACCGCCTACAACTCCTAGTTACTAACACTCCCAACCAAACCATGAAACACGTAGAATGGCGAATAAAATACAACACCACATAAATAACAAGATAACCAAACAACAATGAAACGAAAACATACCCTCAACTACATCCGGCTCTGCCTTGACCTCCTCTGTTGTAAGCTAAAGTGCGACCCGGAGCCCTCGGAGGCTCCGCTCTACCCTGACCCCCGCCAGAAATCCCCACAGTGGCCGGTACTAGAACCTGCACCTGTCTAGAAACAAGTTGTGGATAGTTGGCCCGCAAGTGACCAACCTGATGGCAATGGTAACAAATCCTCAAATCCTGAACCAGGGCTGATTGTCAACAATCCCTCGTATAATGCCCCTCTCTCCTACACTTGCAACACGCACCACCGGACCTACAAACTCCGGTATGACCCTTCCCACACTTCTCACAAGTGTGGCTACTCTGACCTCCCAACTTGGAATCAAAGTGTTGGAGCGTTTCAGCGTCGGCTGCGACTTCACCGGGGACTACCTCTGCTCTCTCAACGCAACTCAATCTCCAACTCACACCGTCGAGCGGCCTCCTGCAACTCCAGCAAGGTATCGCACCTCTGCATAGACACAAACTGCCTGATATCACTCTTGAGAATACTCAGATATCGGGACATCTGAGCCTGCTCTGAAGCAAACTCAGGGCAAAACATCGCCCTCTCAGTGAACATCCTGGTGATCTCCATCACCGACTCTGAATCCTGCTTCAGCTCTAGGAACTCCTAATCCAATCTCTCTCTCTCAACTCGCGGAACATAACGGGTACTGAACATCTCCCGAAACTGATCCCAAGAAACTGCAGCCCGCTGTGCATCTGAATAAGATCCTATGGTGAACCTCCACCAATCCTTCGCCGCGAGCCTCAAAAGGTTCATAGCACACCTTATCTTCTGATCCGCAGGGCGTGAACACGTGAAGAAACAACCCTCCACATTTGACAACCATCTCATAGCGACGATCGGATTCTAAACTCCATCAAAAGTAAGAGGCTTCATATTATCGAAGTCCCGATACTAAAAACCCTGACCGGGTCCTCCACCTGCCGCTGCTACAGCCGCTCTAGCTGTCGCGGCAGCCGTCTCTGCAAGATCAACATAGCGCTCATCGAAATACTCAGCCATCGCGGTCTTGATCAACCCAAACATCTCAGGCAAGCAGGATCTCGCGAATCCTGGCATCCAATTCATCCGTACTCATCTGACCAATGACCTCGGGTGGCGCTGATCCACCCTGATCGTCCTCTCCTGATCCTGATCCTGATCCAGATTCACCCCCGACATGCCTCGTAACCACCATACTAAAATTACACCGCAAGAACATCAGATGCTTCCCAATAACCCGGGAACCAACCCCCAACCCGACCCTAGGGGTTGTGACTTCCTTGATACGTGTATAGGTCTTGTGCTTTCAGTGGTACGGGCCTATACTACCTTCCACACCTACCCATATTTATCTCAAGTATCACCACAACACCCTAGCGATAAACATATATATGGAAAAAACTCAATCCTCACCTCTAGAGGAACTGCTAACCACCTCACATAACAGGAAACCCTAGGCTAGCAAGCATCATATAATCAGGCAATTCTATCATGCTGTTCTAACATATCACATAATCAAATAACTTGTATGGTATTTTAGGGTCTACTTACTGTCTCTAGCTGATCGTACCTCCGCATCCTCCTTTACTCATTTTGAAAACCATTTTAATTTCACTTTGAAAACTCTCCTTGATTTGAGACTAGATTCACACGAATGTTCCTCCAATTCACTCAAACCAAGGCTCTGATACCAACTTGTAACACCGTGAAAATTTACAACCAATTTAAACTTTTTCAAAAGAACCCATATTCATTAAGTTATTACAAAAAGGTTTTCAATTCATTTATTATCATAGTATCCCAAAAAAATTAACATAAAACTGAGGAGTGGTACGATCACGCATTCGCCTTGCCACGATCTCCTGAAGTACCTGACACAATACACTAAAACTATAAGCCCGGAAGCTTAGCGAGTTACCCCGAAAATACAAACCACAATAACATATCATAGCATATAATAAACAGAAGAGCCATGCATATCGAGTCTATAGTATGACTCGTCTGCCTGCACCAGGCCTTCAGTCCACTCTCCCTTCGAGTCTACAGAATGATTGGTCCGCCCACACCAGGCCTTCAGTCCACGTGGTACACTCTCTGAGTCTATAGTATGACTAGTCCGCCCGCACCGGACCTTCAGTTTGTCTGGTCCGCCCTGTTGGGGCCTTCAGCCTATCCGGACCGCTCGTCGGGCCTTCAGCCTAACCGATCCACCTTGGGTATGTTGGCCTACCGCACAAAGCAGGACCCGCCTCAACTTAACCCCAGTCCAAAAAACCATGTGCACATGAACATACAATCATATAATAATTCACAACTAATCAAACCAATCTAGAAAATCGCATATCATAGCAACATCCTAACCAGGATTCCGACCTAACCGGTCACTAACATAGCATCATCCTATATACCAGGATACCGACCTTAACCAGGTCTCTAACATAGACCATCCTAACTACTAGGATGCAGACATAGCAAAGCAATAGCATCACAAACAACTACCCGGATTCTCATCCGATAAAGGGTCGGCCTTGGTTGTAACGACCCAAAATTCAGGTCCAAAAATTTCATTTTTAATTAAATTTTTCGTAAAACATTCACTAGAAAGTATTTAATCAACACGTCATCTCATAAAGTCAAGTTTCATGTTTCAACCCACAACATAAACAAATAACATATCAGAGTACAATCCCAGAAAACACTGTGCGAAAAATCAAATGTGTGTGTGATGCCATGCTACGCTGTCGGCTCCTTCCCCTTAGACGAAGAGGTACCTGAAACCAAAAACTGAAACCGTAAGCACAAAGCTTAGTGAGTTCCCCCATCATACCACATACCATACAATACCATCGGTATCTTTCAACCGGTAATTGTCATCGCTATCTTTCAACCGGTAACCGTCATCGGTATCTTGCAACCGGTAACTAGGGACTATTCCACCCCTACCACTAGCATACAATAGCAAGATATAAGCACACAGTCAGGCATATTCGGGTACTGATCTACCCCTTAGTCCTAAGGACCACTATTAGGGAAACTATCTTTATCATGTAACATATCATACAGATATAACTCATAACCAAACGCATACTAGACCAAGATAAATTATCACAAGAACAATTATCTTCTAAGTACTCCTCATTGGTGGGACTGCATTGTGGCCTTAGACCCACCCCTACTAGAAGGTAACTCACCTCATACAAGTAGCTGCTAATAATCAGTGCGGGAAACCTCCGTCCGCTGCTACTCCGGAAATCCTCCGGCTACAAACCCCACAAACACTCAGTTAGAAACAGATCTCTATACTTAGGGTAAAATGACCATTTTACCCTCAACCTACTCAATTCAAAGTCAAAGTCAACTTCCAGTTGACCCGACTCGCCGAGTTGGGCCATCAACTCATCGAGTCCCTCACTCTCTACTTGTCCCCATCCATGACTCTACTCGTCGAGTTGGGCCGACAACTCGACGAGTTCTTCTCCCATTCGAAAGCCATAAGGAAAATCATCCAACTCGCCTAGTTTGAAGAACAACTCGCCGAGTCCCACGAACAGATCTCCTACTCACTTCCAAATCCTCACCAGAGCATCCATCTTGAGGATTTGGGTTTCTGGAGCTATCGCTACTCGATAAATTGCTAATTTGGCGAGTAGTGACGAAGGGTTGGACCTTCTACACTTAAACCCCTCTTAACTCAGTAATTGTTCATATAACTCACCAAGTTTGAAGAACAACTCGTCAAGTTCCAGACAATCTTCATAGGACTCGTCGAGTCTAAGACCATCTTCATAAAACTTGCCGAGTGCACTTTGGCACTCGTCGAGTCCATTCAACTCTCCTCCCATACAGACCAAATATGAGATATGCAATGGATCCAAACCATATATCTAAGCTCCTAGGGCATGCTTATCACGTAAAGTTGCAAACTTTACGTGTATGCATGGCCCTATAAGCTCCAAAAGGCAATTCCAAGCTCCTTATGAGGTCAACCACTTAATAGGGACCTCAATCACTTCAACCATAGAAACTTTGTACTTCCAAGATGTACCTAAGGTCTAGATCTGAAGCACTTTTAGAGCATAGAGCATAAACACAAAGAGTTTTAGGTTTTAGGGCTTAAAACCCACAAATTAGGGACAAAAGGGGATCTAATGAACTAGAGATCAAGGTAAGAACTTTTCTACCTAAATGGAAGCCTTTCACAGAGTAGATTTCGGACTACTTCCCCTCCTTGCACCCTTCAACCTTCTCCATCTTCTTCTAGGCTCCAAACTTCCTTCACAAGGCCAAAATTACTCACAAGAACAATATGAGGGCTAGGGTTTCGTTCTACAGCTCTTATGGAAGTGTTAGGCGAAAAGGAGGTTGAGTTAGAGTGTTTAAATAGGGTGCACACTCCTGGATTAGGGTTTTTGTCCAAACAGCAGCTTACTCGCCGAGTCCGAGACCCGACTCGGCGAGTCCACAACTTAAACCTCGTGCCCCTTCCCGCTTCTACTCGGCGAGTCGATCCTTTGACTCGCCGAGTCCAAGGCCAAGATGCAAAATGCACTAAGAATTAAATAAAAGAATACGTACTAAGAACCATGTGCTACAAATCTCCCCCACTTATTTTAGACTTCGTCCTCGAAGTCTGCTGCTCGATCCTAAAACAGCTCGGGGTAATATCCATCATCTCGTCCACTGGCTCCCAAGTCCACTCTGACCCCTTACGGTGCTGCCATTGCACCTTCATGAGTTCCACTTTCTTGTTCCTTAGATCCTTCGACTTTCGGTCGAGGATCGCTGTAGGCCGCTCTGACCCCTAAATGTCCTCCAAGGGTACTACTGCTGAGTCGTGCACCAGGCACTTCCGCAGCTGAGAGACATGGAAAGTGTTGTGGATCTGACTGAGTTCGGCTGGCAGATCCAGCCGGTACGCCACCTTGCCCACCCAGGCTACAACCCTGAAGGGTCCAATGTACCTAGGGCCCAACTTGACCCGCTTCCTGAATCGGATGACGCCCTTCCATGGCGACACCTTCAGGAGAACCATATCACCGACCTGGAATTCCAAGTCTGATCGGAACTTGTCGGCATAACGTTTCCATCCGACTCTGAGTAGTCTGAAGCCTGCTCCGGACCTGTTGAATCTTTTCTGTCATCTTGAGCACTACTTCAGTGCTCCCCATTACCCTCTGGCTAACCTCGCCCCTGCATATCGGGGTTCTGCACCTCCTCCCAAACAACATCTCGAAGGGAGGATGGTCGACACTCGCATGATAGCTATTATTATACGAGAACTTTGCCAACGGGAGGTAGGTATCCCAACTACCTTCAAAATCTAAAACACATGCCCGCAGTATATCCTCCAGAGTCTGGATGGTCCGCTCGCTCTGTCCATCCGTCTGCGGGTGAAAAGCGGTGCTAAAATGCAGACGAGTACCCAGATCGTCCTGAAACTTCTTCCAAAACCTGGAAGTAAACCTCACATCTCTATCTGAAATCACCGAAACTAGCACTCTGTGCCGCGCCACCACCTCCCTGATATAGATATCGGCCAATTTCTCGGCCGAGATGCTCTCCTGAATCGGGATAAAGTGGGCGCTCTTGGTCAATTGATCGACAATGACCCAGATCGAATCCACTCCCCACGCGGTCCTGGGAAGCTTGGTTTTAAAATCCATCGTGATGTCTTCCCATTTCCACAGCGGAATATCCAACGGTTGCATCTTGCCATGCGGTCTCTGATGCTCGGCCTTGACCTTCCTGCAGGTCAACCACCGCTCCACGTACCATGCCACATCCCGCTTTATGCAGGGCCACCAATAGTCCAAACGAAGATCCATGTACATCTTCGTTACCCCGGGATGAATGGAGAATCGGGATTAGTGCGCCTCCTCCATCGGGACCTGGCGCACGCCTCCCTGATAAGGGGCCCACACCCTACAGTGAAGAGTCAATAACCCTCGACTATCATAGTCGAAAGAGGAAACCTGCCCCACAATCCGCTCACTCTTCCGATGTTCCTCCTTCATAGCCTCCTGCTGAGCCTCCCGGATCCGTTCCAGAAGCGGAGTCACCACTGTCATCCTCAGACAGATATCCGTGATCGGCGCTGCCTTGAGGCCAAGTGCATCGACCAAGACATTGGCCTTCCCCAGATGGTAAAGGATCTCACAATCATAATCCTTTACCATATCAAGCCACCGACACTGTCTCATATTCAGATTTGGCTGGACCATGAGATACCTCAAACTTTTGTGATCTGTGTAAATCGTACAATGAACCCCATAGAGGTAACGACACCAAATCTTGAGGGCGAAAACAATAGCCCCCAACTCCAAATCATGTGTTGGGTAGTTCGCCTCGTGAGGCTTCAGCTGCCTCGATGCATAGGCGATGATATGCCCTCTCTGCATCAATATCGCGCCCAAACCTGCGATGGATGCATCGCAGTACACAATAAAATCCTCCATGCCCTCTGGCAGGGCTAAAATTGGCGCCTCACACAATCTCTATCTCAATGCCTCGAATGCGGCCTGCTGCTCAGGCCCCCAGCAATACACCACCGACTTCTTAGTCAGTTGGGTGAGCGGAACTGGTATCTTGGAGAAGTCCTGAATGAATCTCCGATAATAGCCTGCCAAACCTAGAAAGCTCCGAATCTCTGATGGAGACCTCGGAACCTCCTAACTCATCACGGTCTCCACTTTGGCCGGATCTACCGAAATCTCGTTCTGATTGACAAGGTGCCCAAGAAACTGCACCTCGCGCAACCAAAACTCACACTTGGAGAACTTAGCATACAAGTTCTCCCTGCTCAAAGTCTCCAAAACATCCCGCAGATTCTCTTCATGTTGTTCTCACGTCTTGGAGTAAAACCAAGATATCGTCGATAAACACTATCACAGACCAGTCTAAAATTGGTCTACATATGCGGTTCATGAGGTCCATGAACGCGGCAAGAGCATTGATGAGCCCAAATGGTATCACCATGAACTCATAATGGCCATAGCGTGTCCAAAACGTGGTCTTCTGCACATCCTCCTCTCTGCCCTCATCTGATGATAACCTGAACGCAAATCAATCTTGGAGAACCAAGGTGCTCCCTGTAACTGGTCAAAGAGATCATCAATCCTTGGGAGTGAGTAACGGTTCTTCACCGTTACCTTGTTCAGCTCCAGATAATCTATACACATCCGATGCGACCCGTCCTTCTTCCTCACAAACAGAATCGGGGCTCCCCAGGGTGAATTGCTCGGTCTAATGAAACCCTTGTCCAGGAAATCATGCAGCTGTGTAGACAACTCCTTCATCTCAGGAGAAACCAACCGATATGGTGCCTTGGCTATCGGAGTCGCACCAGGGACTAGGTCGATCTTGAACTCCACCTACCGCTTTGGAGGTATCCCAGGCAACTCCTCGGGGAATACGTCCGCAAACTCTCGTACCACAGGTACATCATCCACCGTCACCCTACCCGTCTCCCGGGTATCCATAACATACGCGACATAACCTGTGCAACCCTGCTGGAGGTAACGCCTAGCTCTCGCTGGTGAACATAAAGCTGATCCTCGTTGTGGCCTCTCGCCCTAAATCACCAGCTCTCCCCCATTTGGGGTCCTGACCCGCACCAACTATTGCGTGCAGTCGATCACTGCCCCATTAGGGCTGAGCCAATCCATGCCTATAATCACCTTGTTCCCATGCAATGGAATGGGAACCAAGTCTACCAAGTAGCGCTCCTCAAATAACCTCAGCACACAATCTCGGAAGACCTCAGATGCTCGCACTGACCGGTCGTCCGCAATCTCAACCTCTAGTGGGAAATCCAACATGCCCGAAGACTTAGAAAACTTCTTGCTAAGCTCAAGAGAGACAAATGATCGGGTAGCACCCGAATCAAACAATACCTGAACTGGGATGCCTTTCACATGGAACGATCCTAAGCAAAGTACATGTTAAAAACCGGGAGTTTGTTTGAAAACCGGGCTCTGCGAAGGTATGGCTTCAAAACCGAAAAGATAAAATTTTCAGGGCTTCTCGGCGGTCTCGGGACGTGTTTCGGGTGCTAAAATTGATTTCGGGGCTTCGGGGAAAGTTAATATGAAGAAAATATCGAAAGAGGGGCTAAAAGTGTCAAATTTTCAAAGTTAGTTGGCAAAGTTCGCAACCTCCCTTATATAGGGCCGAGGCCGAAGTCGGCTGGGAAGGAAGTAGGCAGTGAAGTAGCTCGGTGTCATCAGCTGCGAGGGCCACGTCACCTTTGCGAGGCTCGGACACGAGGAGTGACGAGGCAGGCGCGAAGACTCGGACGCGAGGAGGCGTGGAGGTGCGAGACTCGGACACGAGGGCGAGGCGCGTCGGAATTCTATTGGCTCGCATTTCGGACAAATCAAAGCACGACACGCATCGGACTCCGGATTGGGACACGATCTCGGTGACGCACCCACTTCGTGCGATGTGACGTCTCCGAACACTGTTCACGCGAGGGTGACGTGGCTGCTTCTCATCCATGAGAATTTTTCGAAAATTACACCCAATTCTTCTAAAATCCATAACTTTCGCATACGAGCTCCGTTTTTGACGTTCTTTATATGCACGCATAGCTAAAATCATGCTATACAACTTTCGTTTAGACTTCATCAGCTAATTTTGATGTTAATTTTAATATTTTTATTTTTAACAGACCGGGACAGGAAAATCCGTTAAAAATACATAACTTCTTCATCCGACATCCGTTTTCATCAGACTTTTTACCATTGTACTACATATGACGACACCTTCGATTCTCATTTAGGATGTAGAAAGGCATATTTAAAGCCGAAGTGCTGTCCAAATTACTATTTTAACCCCCGGTTAACTTATGGTGAGTTCAATATATAGGAACAATTGTATGTTATGTGTTATATGTGCTATGTGCTTTTCAGTATTATCATTCTAAGTTATTTTCTCGTGTTATTTGCTATGTTAATAGCAATTGTAATACCTTTGACCATGTGATCAGTGAAAGGACTTAGATTCACATTGGTACGGGTACGTAGCCTCTGCCCATGTAGAGCATGTCTCCGTAAGAGAATGACTTCTATTCTATGGCATTGGCAAATGGTTAGACAGGACTATAAGCCTGAAATCTAACAAGATGTTAATCAGAAATTGCATGTCTTTTATGCCAATTGGGCCAAAGATTTATTGATGTATATAAAGAATTGAAAAGAATATCTTTGAATAATGTCTTTGATTGATATGAACGCTTGTCACATGATCTGACATACATCTTGTTGTTCCTCTTTGCTTTGCCACATTGAAGTATATATATATATATATATATATATATATATATGGCATAACATTATATTGTATCTATTTTTGAACTCACTAAGCGTCACCGCTTACCCTATCAATGTTTAACAATTGCAGGTGATAAATAAATAGTATGTTTACATACTATTGAAAGATGTAGAATAGTTTGTAATAGTACTTTTGTACTACTTTTTATGTTTTTATAAATTACAATATCCTGGGTAGTTATGTAATATATATAACACTTTGTAATAGAAGGTTTGTATCCAATAGTTTGTAAATCCTTTATATCAATGTAAAATATTGCTTTTATGAATATGAAAATAGCATGTTTTGGAGTAATGATAATGTGAAATATGAAAGTTTGGGTCTTTCAAAAATACGAAAGTTGGGGTCTTTCAACCATGGTATCAGAACAGTAGTTTAAGCGAACTAAATTCCACGGATTGGTATTTAGACTTAAACTATAGGAAGTTCAATATATGAACTTAATCATTGTAAGTATAGGGATACAAACCATAGGAAATATATAAGTAAAAGTATTAGGTAATAGTAAACCCTAATATTCTAAAATACTATCTTACTCTGTATTTCATATCAATGGCTGAACAAGTAAGTAGCCATACCCCTGATGTTGGTGTAGATCCTCAACCCGAGGAAGTGAATACTCCAGTATCTCCTCGTGAGGAGCGACTTTTAGGTAAACTTGTCGGTGTTATTTGACAAACTCTCGAAGAACACAAAAAGAATGATGATAAAGGAAAAGAGAAAGTCACTAAAGAATCTTCAAGCGGAAAAGTGAAGCGTCCCTCGTTCAAAGATTTCAAGAGTAGTGGTGCTACAGAGTTTTCTGGTGTCCTTAATCCTATAATAGTTCTAACTTGGATTTAGAACACCGAGAAATTATTTCGTGTTTCTCATGTGGATGATGAAGACAAGGCTATTTATGCTTCTGCAATGCTCATTGGAGAAGCTTTAGTCTGGTGGAGAAGATTGGAGAAGGAATTCCTCGATCTTAAACAAGGAGGAATGACTGTGAATGAGTATGAAACTCAATTTAATCAAAGAGCAAGGTTTCCTACGAAGTATATTCCAACTGAAGACGGGAAAATTCAGTTATTCATGGAGGGACTACAACACGAAATCCATGATTTCGTTGTCAACCGGGATGTTCTATCATTCGATAAAGCTGTTGAGTATGCTCGAAGGCGTGAGCATGACTTAGAAATACGTGGTGCCACTCTTACTATTCCAAAGCGTCCACGTACTAAAAGAACTACTCCTGCTTCCACTATTCCACCAGCTCAATCTATTCGAACTGATCCTAGCAAGCAAGCACAATCTCAGAGTGCTTTTCATGGCCGTGGTAGGTCACAATCTTTTTCTATTCAATCACCATCATGTCGCGTTTGTGGAAGGAATCATACGGGTCAATGCAAAATAGACAAAGAATCCATTGTCTGTTATGGGTGTGGAGAAACAGGTCATATCAAGCCAGCTTGCCCAAGGAAGGATGTGACTTGTTATGCATGTGGTATTACTGGCCACAAAAAGCGTTTTTGCCCTACTCTTACCAGCCAAGTGACGGGAAGTCAAGCTTCTGTTCAACAAGCAGCGAGAAGTCAAGTCCCTGTCCAACAACCGAAGAATACTCCAGCTAAAAAGGAGGAGGTGCCAAAAGCTAAGGGTCGTGCATTCCAGATTACCGCAGAGGAAGCACGTGAGGACCCAAATGTCGTGACGGGTACATTTCTTGTCAACTCTAGACCTACTCACATCTTATTTGATTCTGGTGCCTCATATTCTTTCGTATCTTATGAATTTGCGCATTCTTTTCAAACTATTTGCTATACACTCGCGCAACCATTTCACGTAGATATTGCAGGAATTATATCATTACTTGCTGATAAAATCTACAGGGATTGTGTCATAGAAATTGAAGGCTATAATTTTATTGCTAACCTAATCCCTATCTCCTTGCCCAATTTCAATATTATTCTCGGCATGGATTCGTTATCAAAGAACCATGCAGAACTTTTGTGTTACGAAAAGATGGTACACATTCCTATTGAAGGGGAAGATCCTATTCATGTCTATGGTGAACAAAGAATCTTAAAAATAATCTCTTTCCTCAAAGCTCGTAAATTCATATCGAAAGGTTGTCCTATCTATCTGGCCTATACCGTTGACATCTCAAGAAAGGAGAATAAAACTGTAAATGATATTCCTATTGTTAACGAATATCCCGATGTTTTCCCCGATGATCTGCCTGGACATCCTCCGGACAGACAAGTAGAATTCCGAATTGACCTTGTGCCCGGTGCTGCTCCGATCGCAAAGACTCCTTATCGTCTTGCACCAATCGAGATGAAAGAAATGATGATCCAACTGCAGGAATTACTTGAAAAAGGTTTTGTTCGACCAAGTAACTCTCCCTTGGGTGCTCCAGTATTGTTTATCAAGAAGAAGGATGGATCGATGCGAATGTGCATTGATTATCGCGGGCTGAATAAGGTGACTATCAAGAACAAGTACCCACTACCTCGCATCGATGATTTATTCGATCAACTTCAGGGTGTTAACTATTTCTCAAAAATTGATTTGAGATCTGGCTATCATCAGTTGAAAGTACAAGAGCAAGATGTATCGAAGACTGCTTTCCGTATTCGTTATGGGCATTTCGAATTCCTTGTCACGCCATTCGGTTTGACAAATGTTCCTGCTGTATTCATGGATATGATGAATCGAGTGTGCCGCCTAATGCTTGATAAGTCTGTCATCGTATTCATCGACGATATTCTAATGTATTCCAAATTTGAAGCCGATCATGCCATTCATATTCGTGAAATCTTAGAACTCCTTCGATAGGAGAAACTTTATGCTAAATTCTCGAAATGTGAATTTTGGCTCCGTCAAGTTCAATTTCTTGGCCATATTATTTCTAGTAATAGTGTATCTGTAGATCCCATCAAAATCGAAGCCATTCAAAATTGGGAAGTATCTCGTAATGCTTCCGAAATTCGTAGTTTCTTAGGTCTCGCGAGATATTACCAGAGATTCATTAAAGACTTTTCTCGTATAGCTGTACCCCTCACAAGCCTTACACGGAAGGAAGTGAAGTTTGAATGGGGTGAAGATCAAGAAAAAGCTTTCTCAAATCTAAAAGATCTTTTAACTCATGCTCCCATCTTATCACTTCCAGAAGGTGATGATGATTTCTCCGTATATATCGATGCTTCAAGATTGGGACTCGGTTGTGTGTTGATGCAACATGGTAAAGTAATAGCCTATGCCTCAAGACGACTGAAAGATTATGAAAATAATTATCCCACCCATGATCTTGAACTCACTGCAGTAGTATTTTCCCTAAAACTTTGGAGACATTACCTCTTTAGTACGAAATGCCAATTATTCACCGACCACAAGAGTCTTAAGTATATATTCAGTCAGCAAACTCTGAATATGAGACAACAACGAGCCATGGAGCTAATCAAGGACTATGATTGCGAAATCCTGTACCATCCTGGAAAGGCTAATGTGGTTGCAGATGCACTTAGCAGGAAATTTTATCATAATAGTATGTGTTATACTATTACTCACACTACGGTGAAGTTCACCATTTTTGATGAACTAGAGAAGTGGCAAGTTGAAGCCTTAAAGCCAGAAAATGTAAAGAAGGAAAGAATGGTACATTATGCCGATGTTTTACTTGATGATCCACGAGGATTAAAAGTATTTAAGAATCGGCTATGGATCCAAAGATTGGTGGATTAAGACAGAAGATTTTAGATGAAGCTCATAAATCTAAGCTATCAATACATCCTGGCACAAGTAAAATGTACTATGATGTAAGAGCTGATTATTGGTGGCTTGGATTAAAGAGAGACATTGGAAGATATGTACAGGAATGCTTAGTATGCTTACAAGTCAAAACAGAACACCAAAAGCCTTATGGAACTCCAGAAAGCCTTAGTGTTCCTGTATGGAAGTGGGAAGAACTGTCCATGGATTTTATTACCAAATTGCCAAAGACTGCTAGACAGAATGATAGCATTTGGGTAATTGTCGACCGTCTAACAAAGAGTGCACATTTTCTCGCCATGCGTCAAACGACTCCAATGGAGAAATACGCACAAGTATACTTGGATGAAATTGTTGCAAGACATGGTGTGCCACTAAAGATCATTTCTGATCGCGATACACGCTTCACTTCTCACTTTTTGGCGAGTATGCAACGCGAACTAGGATCTTGAGTTGCTCTCAGTACCGCTTATCATCCTCAGACAGATGGTCAGACAGAGAGAAAAATCCAGACAGTAGAAGATATGCTTCGTGCATGTGTTTCGAAGTTCGGTGGTAACTGGGATAAATACTTATCGCCTTGTCGAATTTTCCTATGATAACAGTTACCACACGTCAATCAAAATGCCACCATATGAAGCATTATATGGTCGCAAATTCCATACGCCATTATGTTGGCATGGTGTAGGATAGAAGATCCCTCGAGGCCCTGAAATGATTCAAGACACCACCGACAAGATTCAAATCGTACGAGAAAGAATGAAAGCGGCCCAGGATCGACAGAAGTCCCATACGGAAAAGAGAAGACGACCTATAGAATTTCAAGTGGGTGATTTCGTGATGGTGAAGGTATCCCCATGGAAAGGCCTTATGCGATTTGGGAAGAAAGGAAAGTTGAGTCCTAGATTTGTTGGTCCTTTCAAAATCATCCAGAGAATTGGAAAGCAAGCTTACCGCTTAGAATTGCCTGAAGATTTGGCGGGTATTCATGAAGTGTTTCATGTAAGTTATCTGCGCAAACACTTGAGCATCTACGATGAGACAATTCCATTATCCGAAGTGAAATTGGATAATAAGTTAAGATATGTAGAAGAGCCTGATGAAATCGTGAATGAAAGAACAACTAAGGTACGCAATAAAGAAGTAGAACCGGTGCTTGTCAAGTGGAAACACCATCGTGGCCCAAACTATACTTAGGAGAATAAGAATGAGATAAAAGCAAAATATCCCCATTTATTTTAATCGATGTAATTTCAGGGACGAAATCCTCAAAAGGAGGAGGTATTTGTAACATACACATTTTAAAATCGTGTTTTGTAATGAATAAAATTGTGAAATCTTATGTAAAATTGAGTGTTGAGTTCTAACAGATGGTTTTTACTAGAAATGAAGTAAAACTATGTTTAGAATCACTTAGAAAATATTGGAAGTCTTATGAGATTCCAATTAAAATCCAAATAATGAAATTTAGAGAAAATATGAAATTTTAAATAAGTAAAATTTTATTATTTGATGTTGTAGAGAATCTCGTTAGAAATTTGTAGGGGAAAACCTCATCAAAATCCGAGTTATAACGAAGAAGTTATGACCAACCGAAGATCCGCGACAAAACCGGCACGGCGCCGAATGACGTAAAAAGTGAGTTTCATAAACTAATTTTTAGCCTTATTAATCTAAATGAAAGTCTTAGTATTCGTTAAACCAAGAAATTCGATAAAAAGAACGCCAAAATCTGACTTTGTATGAGGAAGTTATGATTTTTCGAAGTTTCAGCTTAGCAGTAGACAGCTAAAAACTCGAATTTTAGATCGAGCGATATTTTACCAATACATCCTAAACGAGAATTGAAGGTCTCGTCATATGTAGTACAACGGTAAAAAGTCTGACGAAAACGGATGTCAGATGAAGAAGTTATGAATTTTTAACGGATTTTCCTGTCCCGGTCTGTTAAAAATAATAATATTAACATTAACATCAAAATTAGTCGACGAAGTCTAAACGAAAGTTGTAGAGCACGATTTTAGCTACGTGTGCATATAAAGAACGTCAAAAACGTAGCTCGTATGCGAAAGTTATGGATTTTAGAAAAATTGGGTGCAATTTTCGAAAAATTTGCATGGATGAGAAGCAGCCACTTCACCCTCGTGTGAACAGTGTTCGGAGACGTCACCTCGCACGAAGCGGGTGCGTCACCGAGATCGTGGCCCAATCCGGAGTCCGATGCGTGTCGTGCTTTGATTTGTCCGAAATACGAGCCAATAGAATTTTGACGCGCCTCGCCCTCGTGTCCGAGTCTCGCACCTCCACGCCTCCTCGCGTCCGAGTCTTCGCGCCTACCTCATCACTCCTTGCGTCCGAGCCTCGCAAAGGCGACGTGGCCCTCGCTGCTGATGACACCAAGCTACTTCGCTGCCTGCTTCCTTCCCAGCCGACTTCAGCCTCGGCCCTATATAAGGGAGGCTGCGAACTTTGCCGACTAACTTTGAAAATTTGACAGTTTTAGCCCCTCTTTCCATATTTTCTTCATATTAACTTTCCCCGAAGCCCCGAAATCAATTTTAGCACCCGAAACACGTCCCGAGACCCCCGAGAAGCCCGGAAAATTTTATCTTTTCGGTTTTCAAGCCCTACCTTTGCAGAGCCCGGTTTTCAAACAAACTCCTGGTTTTCAACATAGAAAGGCATATTTAAAGCCGAAGTGCTGTCTAAACTCTAAATTACTATTTTAACCCCCGGTTAACTTAAGGTGAGTTCAATATATAGGAAAAATTGTATGTTATGTGTTATATGTGCTATGTGCTTTTCAGTATTATCATTCTGAGTTATTTTCTCATGTTATTCGCTATGTTAATAGCAATTGTAATACCTTTGACAATGTGATCAATGAATGGACTTAGATTCACATTGGTACTGGTACGTAGCCTCTGGCCATGTAGAGCATGTCTCCGTAAGAGAATGACTTCTATTTTATGGCATTGGCAAATGGTTAGACAGGACTATAAGCCTGAAATCTAACAAGATGTTAATCAGAAATTGCATGTCTTCTATGCCAATTGGGCCAAAGCTTTATTGATGTATATCAAGAATTGAAAAGAATATCTTTGAATAATGTCTTTGATTGATATGAACGCTTGTCACATGATCTCACATACATCTTGTTGTTCCTCTTTGCTTTGCCACATTGAAGTATATATATATGGCATAACATTATATTGTATCTATTTTTGAACTCACTAAGCGTCACCGCTTACCCTATCAATGTTTAACAATTGCAGGTGTTAAATAAATAGTATGTTTACATACTATTGAAAGATGTAGAATAGTTTGTAATAGTAATTTTGTACTACTTTTTATGTTTGTAAAAATTAAAATATCCTGGGTAGTTATGTAATATATATATATATATATATATATATATATATATATATATATATATATATATATATATATATATAACAGTTCGTAATAGAAGGTTTGTATCCAATAGTTTGTAAATCCTTTATATCATTGTAAAATATTGCTTTTATGAATATCCAAATAGCATGTTATGGAGTAATGATAATGTGAAATATGAAAGTTTGGGTCTTTCAAAAATACGAAAGTTGGGGTCTTTCAGGTTGAGGCAGTCCCTTCTTTGTGCTGAAGGCCAACATACCCTATGAGAGGTCCGGGGAGACTGTAGGCCCATGTGGCAGACCAGTCATGCCGAAGGCTCAGGATAGATTCAGATAAACTGTAGGCCTAGTAGGGAGGACCAGTCAGGTCGATGGCCCAATATGCATGTTGATTTATTGATTGTTATTGACATGGTTTCTATCAGTTCGGTACTGGTATTTTGGGGGTAGCTCACTAAGCCCTCGGGCTTACAGTTTTTAGTTTATTGTTTCAGGTACTTCAGGAGATCGAAGGAATGCGAAGGCGTGACCGTACCGCTCCTCATCCTTACGATCTGTTTTGGGACACGTTGATGATAAATGATTTGGAAATGTTTTGTAAAAACAATTACGATTTGTTTCGTTTGTTAAAAATTAGAAGTTTACATTTGGCGTAAATTTGATGGATGTTACAAGTTGGTATCAGAGCCTTGGTTTGAGCAAATTGGAGAAACACTTGTGGGAATCCAGTCTCAAATCACGGAGATTTTCAGAAGGTAAAATTTTAAAATGATTTTCAAGATAAGGATGAAGGATGCAGAGAGTAGTATCAGTCGGAGCCTGTAAGTAAGCCCCAAATTACCATACAGTTATTTGATATTCTGATATGATTAGAACAGCATGCTAGTGCTTAGCTAGGGATCTTCAGGAATCACATGATAGATTTGCCTGATTATATGATGCCTATTAGCCTAGGGTTGATGTATATGGAATTGGCATCATGACTATAGATGTGTAGTGTATGCACCACAGTTGTGTGTAGTCAAGATCTTATAGCCTAAGAATGTCTGATTCGACCTTAGTGTTGGATCGGATATTTGAAAGTCTATCGGGACCAGCGTTATGCGCAGCCAGTGTACACTAGTGCTACATGGATTGATGGAACTTTCATGGATGTGTGAGTGGTGCGGAATGGCAGGAGCAGTTGCGAAATAGGCAATATCCCCTATTAGTGAGGGTTGAGCGCATAGTATGTTGAGTATATTATTAGGGAGTTGTGGTGCTACTTGAGACAAATATGGGTAGGTGTGGAAGGTAGTATGGGCCCGTACTACTGAAATCACAAGACCCATACGCGTAGCAAGGAAATCACAACCCCTAGGGTTTTGGGTTTTGGTCTCCCGATATTATATTGTTTGTCTGATATATTGGGTGTGGTTGCAGTATGGTGGTGACGAGACACTTTGCTGATGGATCCGGGTCGGGATCTGGGTCAGGATCGAGGACGGGAGATGGAGGTTCAGAGGTGCCGATAGCACTTGAGCATGTAGTTCAGATTGGGACTGAGGAGTTGGATGACAGGATCCGAGAGATTCTGCACGACGAGATCACTGCAGCTTTTCGAGCACAGCTGCCAGAGATGTTTGGGTCGATTAAGACCGCGATGGTTGAGTACTTTGATGAGCGATATGCAGCTCTAGCAGAGACAGCTGCCGTTGCAGCCACTTCGACTGTAACTGCGGCAGGGGTTGGAGGAGGACCCGACAGGGCTTTCCAGTACCGGTACTTCGATAATACAAAGCCCTCGACATTTGATGGTACATAGGATGCTATTCGGGCTATGAGGTGGTTATATAACGTGAAGGGATGTTTATTCACGTGCTCTTGCACTGCTGACCACAAGGTCAGATGTGCCCTGAACCTGCGAAGGCTTGGGGCAAAGGACTGGTGGAGATTGACGACGGTTTCATATTCGGATGATCCGCGAACTGCTATTACCTGGGAGCAGTTCAGGGATATGTTTCACACCCGATACGTTCCTCATGTTGAGCGGGAGCGGCTTGCTCAAGAGTTCTTGACTTTGAGACAAGATGGAGAGTTAGTGATGGAGATTACCCGAATGTTCACGGAGAGGGATATGTTTTGCCCGGAGTTTGCATCGGAGCAATCTCAGATGACTCGTTATCTGAGTATGCTCAAGACGGATATACAACAGTTTGTGGCTACACAGCATTGTGATACCCTCTTGGATCTTCAGGAAGCCGCGAGGCGGCATGAGTTGGAGATAGAGCTGTAGCTGAAGGAGCAGCGTCAGGTACCGGCCCGGTCGCAGCCGGCACCTAAGCGGTCTAAGACCGCTGATACACGATCTGGAGGTCAGCAGAGCCGCACTTGTGGAAAGTGCGGTAGGGTTCATTTAGGGGTATGTCGAACAGGAAGAGGATGCCACAAATATGGCAAGGAGGGGCACTATGCCAGGTTTTATCATCAGTCCGCCCCTCCACCAGATATGAGGATTTGTTACCATTGTCATCAAGTTGGTCATGTGAAGACCAACTGTCCGTAGCTCACCACTAAGTCGACATAGGGATCTACTCCACTTGCTGGGAAGATTAGTGATGGGAGACCAGTTAAGGTGGAGCCTCCAAACGCTCAGGGGCGCACCTTCCAGCTTACAGCCGAGGAGGCCAAGACCGCACTGGATGTGGTTGCTGGTACGTTTCTATTCTCTGTCTCAATTATTTTGTTGTGTTATGCTTATTGATTGTACCTGTGATTAGGTACGTTGTTAGTAAATTCTTTTCCTGCTTTGGTTCTATTTGATTCGGGGGCAAGCCGAACGTTCATATCTCAGACTTTTAGTAGAGGGTTCAGGGTGCCGATAGATGATCTCCAGTGCCCGTTGCGGGTCTCGATCGACAGCGAGCATGGAGTTTCCGCTTCTTCGGTCTACCGGGGATGCGAGTTGGAGATTTTCTGGGTGTCCTTCCTAATAGATTTGATTCCTATTCCAATGGTGGATGTATGCGTGATTATAGGGATGGATTGGCTCAGCCATTTTGGCGCCATGATTGACTGCGAGAGGCAGCGGGTGGTAGTTCGAACCCCAAGTAGGGGAGAACTCGTAGTGTATGGAGAGGGCACCAGGTTGGGATCAAGGTTCTGTTCGGCAGCCAGGGCCTGACAGTATATTCAGCATGGGTGTGCTGGTTATTTGGCATATGTGAGAGATACGCGGGATGGGGAGCAACTCTCGGTTTCAGAGGTCCCAGTGGTGAGAGAGTTTGCTGATGTATTTCTGGAAGAGTTACCTGGAGTGCCTCCGGAGAGGCAGGTTGAGTTCAGGATTGATCTAGTGCCAGGTCCGGCCCCTGTCGCCAACGCGGCGTACTATTTGGCACCGCTTGAGATGCAGGAGCTGTCATCTCAGTTGCAGGAACTGCTGGGTAAGCAGTTTATTCGTCCGAGTAGTTCGCCCTGGGGAGCGCCAGTCCTTTTCGTCAAGAAGAAGGACGGTTTGCATAGGATGTGCATTGACTATAGGGAGCTGAACAAGTTAACGGTGAAGAACCGTTATCCGCTCCCGAGGATAGACGATCTATTTGATCAGTTACAGGGTGCATCTTGGTTTCCCAAGATTGACTTGAGATCAGGATATCACCAGGTCAGGGTGAGGGAGGAAGACGTGGAGAAGACCGTGTTTGGAACTCGTTATGGTCGTTACGAGTTCGTGGTAATGCCGTTTGGGCTCACCAACGCACCGGCAGTGTTCATGGATTTGATGAACCGAGTCTGAAGATCGATGCTCGATCGCTCGGTCATTGTATTCATAGATGACATCTTAGTATATTCCAAGACCCGGGAGCAACATGAGGATCATCTCAGGGAGCTGCTAGAGGTTTTAAGGCGAGAACAACTGTACGCCAAGTTCTCGAAATGCAAGTTTTGGTTACGAGAGGTCCAGTTCCTTGGACATCTTGTTAACCAGGAGGGGATTCTGGTCGATCCGGCCAAGGTAGAGGCAGTTATGCAGTGGGAGGTTCCAAAATCTCCCTCAAACATCAGCAGTTTGTTGGGTTTAGCAGGGTATTATCGGAGATTTATTTGTTATTTCTCCAATATTTTCGTACCCTCACTCGTCTAACGAGACAAGGGGTGGATTTCTGGTGGGGCCCGGAGCAGCAGAGGGCATTTGAGACCCTGTGACAGTGTTTATGCGAGGCACCAATGTTGCACTCCCCGAGGGAGTTGAGGATTCGGTGGTATTTTTTGATGCATCCATCACAGGATTGGGGGCAGTCCTCATGCAGAGGGGACGAGTGATAGCTTATGCATCAAGGCAATTGAAGCTGCATGAGACGAGGTACCCCACACACGATCTTGAGTTGGGAGCGGTGGTCTTCACTCTCAAGATTTGGAGGCACTATTTGTACAGAGTTCGTTGTATGGTATACACGGATCACAAGAGTTTGAGGCACATCATGGACCAGCCAAACCTGAACATGAGGCAGCGCATGTGGCTGGATGTGGTCAAGGACTATGATTGCGAGATCCTTTACCATCCTAGTAAAGTGAACATGGTTGCAGATGCTTTGAGCCGTTAGTCTATTGGGTCTTCTACCCCAGCCAGATGTGTGATGATAGCGGTGGATTCCTAGCTAGTGAGTTATGTCAGAGATGCTCAGATCGAGGGTATGAAACCGGAGAACTGGAAGTTGGAGAGGATTAAGGGCGAAAGCGTCCGATTTGTTTAGGATAGCTACGGGCTATTGACACGATATGGTCGGGTTTGGGTTCCGATGACCGGAGGAGTTAGGCAGACAGTGATGGAGGATGCTCATAAGTCTCGTTTTTCTATTCACCTAGGGGCCACCAAGAGGTACCTTGATTTGAGTTCGAGTTATTGGTGGCCTGGTATGAAGTGAGATATCGCTTGGTACATTAAGAGGTGCTTGACCTGTAGGATAGTCGAGGCCGAGCACCAGAGGCCGCATGGTAAGCTGCAGCCTCTGGAGATTCCCATGTGGAAATGGGAACGGATCGCGATGGATTTCATCACGAAGTTGCCAAGGACGGCAAAGGGATTCGACGCTATATGGGTCATCGTGGATCGATTGACCAAAAGTGCTCACTTCCTAGCCATATGGGAGAGTTCGTTGGCTGAGAAGTTGGCCGACCTGTACGTCCGCGAGATTGTCTCTCGCCACGGAGTCCCGGTTTCCATTGTTTCGGATCGGGATTTTAGGTTTACTTCACGATTTTGGCAAAAGTTCAACGAGGAACTGGGTACGAGGCTGCATTTCAGTACGGCGTTCCATCCGCAGACGGATGGGCAGAGTGAGCGGACCATCCAGACCATTGAGGATATGTTGAGGGCATGTGTCATTGATTTCGGTGGGAGTTGAGATTCCCACCTACCGCTTGTGGAGTTCGCCTACAACAACAACTACCATTCCAGTATTGGCGCCCCCGCCTTTCGAGCTGTTGTATGGGCAGAAGTGTAGGACCCCAGTCTATTGAGGCGAGGTTGGAAACAGGGTGATGGGTCGAACAGAGGTAGTTCTGCAAACTACCGAGATGATACAGTACATTAGACAGCGACTGCAGACCACTCAGAGCCGGCAGAAAAGTTATGCGGACCGGCACCGATCTGAGCTGGAATTTCAGGAGGGTGACATGGTTCTCCTGAAGGTCTCACCCTGGAAGGGTGTGATCCATTTCAGGAAGAGGGGAAAGTTCAGCCTTCGTTATATTTGGTCGTTCAGGATTGTTGCCAGGGTAGGCAAGGTGACTTGTAGGTTAGAGCTCCCAGAAGAGCTTAACAGGATCTACAACACATTTCATGTTTCGTAATTGCAAAAGTGCGTGATGGACCTGGAGGCAGTAGTGTCGTTGGATGACATACAGGTCGATGAGCGCTTGAACTATGTGGAAAGGCCTGTGGCAATTTTAGAAAGGAAGAAGAAGATTCTGCGGAACAAGGAAATACGTTTGGTAAAGGTACAATGGGAACATCGAAAGGGATCCGAGTGGACGTGGGAGCCGGAGGCGGAGATGCGCGAGCATTATCTGGCATTGTTTATCCCAGCGGACTTCGAGGATGAAGTCTAGTTCAATTGGGGGAGACTTGTAACGCCCCGACTCTCAGGTAATACTTTAAATAAAATATTTTTGGGTTTTGGCCCTACTCGATGAGTACTTGTCGAGTAGCAGCGGGTTGGATCACGAATTAAGTGATCTACTTGGCAAGTCCTTTGTGGGACTCGGCAAGTAGGAGCTGGAAAGTGAAACCCTAATTCTCAGGGTTTGCACCCCTCTTTAAAGAAGCTCAAGCCTCTTTTAGTTCCTTTGCAGCCCCCTTTACATCTCTAATACGTGTGTGTGTGTGTGTGCCATTGTGTGTGGAACCTTTGAGAGAAGAATTTTGGTATAGGAGTTTGGGGAAACAAGTGAGTGAGGCAAGGAGCTGGGAGGAGATTCGAATTCTACTTTTGTGGACATCTTTTGGGAAGGTATTTAACCATTTCCCTCAGTTATTTCAGTTTAGAACTCATCTTTGAATGAGTTTTAGGATTTTATAAGGGTATCAAGTTGGTATGGCCACCCATGGGCTAGATCTGAAGTTGTAACTTTAGATCTGGACCCTCTTTAAATTATACAAGCATAAAGTTCCAGCTTTAGTCAAGATTAAGGTTCCCTTGGTCCATGAGCACCCATTAAAAGTTGGTTTTGACATTAAGAGCTTATAAGGCAATGCATGCACGTAAAGTTTGCAACTTTACGTGATAATCAGGCTTAAGGAAGTTAGATCTGCAATTTGGGACCTTGCCATGGCTTAAAGACGTCAACATGTTAAAATGACTAAAGGAATTCGGCGAGTCGCAAAGCTGACTCGGCGAGTCATATGAAGATGTGCATTAAACCCGACGAGTTGGATAAGCAACTCAGCGAGTTAGATGATGGAAGTTGTGAACTCGACAAGTTGGTTGAACAACTCAGCGAGTTAGATGATAATGGTCATGAAACTCAACGAGTTGAAGAGCAACTCGGCAAGTTGTATAAGTTTTAGCCAAGGATATGGTTGCATGTATACCCGTCGAGTTACAAGGAGGAAACTCAACGGGTGGCCTTAAGATTTGATCGGGATTCGAAGGAACTCGACGAGTCACTCCAATGACTTGGCAAGTTGGAATGTGCTTCAAGGACTTGGCGAGTAGCCGAGTGTACTCGGTGAGTTGAGGTCAACATTGACTACTGACCTTAACCAAAGACTTTGACCTGGATCAGGATTAGACTAGTGTGTTATGGAGTACCCTATAGGGCTAAGGACTTATGAGTATATTGTGTTATGGTTATAGGTGGTGGAGCCCGTGACAAGTGATCCAATAGTTGGAGCTTACCTTCCGAGTCGACATCTGCGAGGTGAGTTATCCTCACTATATCGATAGGGTCTACGACACCAAGGCCGACCCTTTAGTTGTCATTATTATGGTATGCTACAAGTGATACGATCTATTTGATCGGAATTTAGGGAGATAGTATGTTATGCTTTTATTATCCGTAGTGAGTATTATGTTAGTGACCTGCTAGGTCGGTGCTTTAGTGACGAGAGAATTCTATGATTGATGATCAGTAAGATAGATGTGCTTGATGTTTGTATATGCTTGTATAAGATAGTATGCGCACACGGTTATTTGCTTGTGGGTTGGTTTGAGGTGGTCCTACTTTGTGCTGAAGGCCAACATACCCTATGAGCGGTCTGGGGAGACTGTAGGCCCACGTAGCAGACCAGTCATGCCGAAGGCTCGGGATAGATTTAGATAGACTGTAGGCCCAGTAGTGCAGACCAGTCAAGCCGATGGCCCAATATGCATGTTGATTGATTGATTGTTATTGACATGGTTTCTGTTAGTTCGGTATTGGTACTTTCGAGGTAGCTCACTAAGCCCTCGGGCTTACAGTTTTTAGTTTATTGTTTTAGGTACTTCAGGAGATCGAGGAAAGGTGAAGGCGTGACCGTACCACTCCTCATTCTTATGATCCGTTTTGGGACACTCTGATGATAAATGATCTGGAAATGTTTTGTAAAAACAATTACTATTTGTTTCTTTTGTTAAAATTAAAAGTTTAAATTTGGCGTAAGTTTGATGGATGTTACACCTTAGGTAGCTCGACACCTACATTCCCAAGTTTGTCTATGTACCACTTCATCTTTTGGACGTGCGCACATACAGAAGCTCCTTCTTGTATTTTACATGTCGTGAGGGACTTAACGATCTTGAATCGTTCTTGCCTAGCTTGCTCTTGGAACATTTCCTCGAGTTGTTGGTTTATGTCAAATGTGCCCCATGTTTCAAAGTTCTTTTAAAGGCCAGAAACCATGGTCGCAAACATTAGGCAAGCAACTTTGGTTGATTCATCATAATGCTTGTTGTGGGAAGTAACTTATTTTGGGGTAGAGTTCTCTCCAATTACGGGAACATCTTCATCAAGAACATACTCTTTGTTCTTATATCTTAACTTGATCCTCAAGGTCCTAATCCAATCTAGATAGTTTGATCCATCCTCCTTGAGTCTCTCCCTATTAAGAACCGGCATTAAAGAGAAGCTTGAGTTTTGAGTTAGAGGATGAAGAGGAGGACGAGGAGGAAGATTGTTGTTGTTCTTGTTGGCTTGGTTCGACATCTACAAAAGATAAGATTCCAATTAGTTTGATACAAATCCTTAATTAGCAATTACCCTAAAACAAATTACTATAATAAGGCTAGGATCCATATTTGTCTTCAAAATGTATAAAGGGATGTTGTAAACACACCATGAAGTTATTTAGGTAGACAAAGCTCTTTGTAAATTTCAAGTACTATGAAACTCGTAGATCTTTGAGATTCGTTGACTATCAATGGCATGTTAATCTAGGATTATGTTCATCTCAAATTCAATGATGGGGATGCCGCAAATCATTGAATAGATGGTGAATCACACATGCAAAATTGTGTGGTCCCCTACTTAAGTTACGCTTCAGATTTGCGAGTCTCACATCATTCTCTACCTATACTCTCCAATTGATGTTCTAGTTAACCACACGAGCTCCATCAAAAAGTTATAAAGAGAATGTTCAATTTTCATGGATAACATAAGATTCGGTTTTTAAATAAAACGAGATTTTGCTTCATACTTGTATTTAGAATACTTTTAGATTGACCATCATCACTATCAAACCCTTTCGGTAACTCCATTCTCAAAATGCAACAGGGCGGTGAGGGTGGTAAGCGCGAAGCATATTAAAAACCGATCTCATTAGGAATCATAGAGACGTCCTTTAGACCCCTACATTAGAACGGGTGCACCTAGTCGAGGTAAGACTGACAATCTCAATATTTAAAATATGCAAGGATGTATATTGCAATTGTCTTATACATATAATACATATGGATCTTACATATATATAAGGGTTAAATTTAAAACCTTTAAATGTAGTTGTCTACTTATTAATTCAAATTAATTACAAGGATGCAGTTTAACAATTAATAAAACATGAACGGTTAATATTCAAATTTATAATCATCTATCATAAATAATATTAAAATATTTAAATCCATTAAATAATGATAAACATTCAAATTTAAAATATTATTAAATAATATTCATCCATAAATATTCAAATTTAAATAAACACATTTAAATAATATTTAATTTTCCAGATCTAATCCAATTAGGTATTTATCCATGCAAGATAAAGCTTGAATTCGAAAAATAAGCAAGATTAAAATCGATGATGCGGATTTGCTAAGTTCACATCGTGAACTACTGTTTCACATTGTGAATTAGGGTTTTCATAAAATTACGAATTTTTCAATTAAAATTTCATCATTCGGTTCCAAAACAATGTTTTTTGAAAACATGCACGGATGTAGGGTGAAGGTAATCATGAACCAATGACTCTGATACCACTATTGGGTAATATATGCATCAAATACACTCTATAACTAGGCAGCAGAAGAATTGAAACAACAAAACGATTTACCTAAGTGTACATGCAACCTATGGATCTATGGCTTCATGCTATTACTTCTACCCTATGAATATCGAAAATACAAGGAAGAATACGAACCTCTTTAGCAGCTAATGATCTTTGAGCTTAACTCCTTGTGCGTGCCACCTTGTTTGGATGATGAGGATCCAAACCATAATCCCTCTCTTGGTTCACACCCAATGAACTCAAAAGAGTAGAACAAATGTTAAACTAGGAGGGATAAACTATAAGGAAAGTTCATCCACAATGAGGGAGAAAGAAGTTGGTGAATAGTTAAGCCAAAAAATGAGCCAGGAGGAATGAACCCCTAAGGCCCTATTTATAGTCTTGGATACCTCCTAGGGTTTTATCCTTCCACCTATGTGGGATGGGATAGATCATGAACGAAATTCCCTTCCTTCTAGGGTTCTGGATGTTTCCTGATTAACCAACTATTGATTAACTCACATTCAACCCTTCGATTAATTAAACTGTTAATTAATCCCCAAATTGTTTTCCAAATAGTTTCTAATTAATTATTAAACTATAATAATCAATAAACTAATTACTCCTATTATTCATTCTACTCAATTTTGAGTATTGAGGGCAACCGAAGAGGACCCTGCTATTATTATTAGAAATATCACCAATTAGTTAATGACCTTGGACACACTTCCAATAGATTTGGTATGACCACTAGGGTCGAAGTAACAATCATATTCTTAATCATTACCGAAACAATGGTAATGACATAGATGAACAAAACAAAATCAATTACTAGTGCCTTGATAACCTTGTGACTTTCCCTAGTCCAAGTGTGAGTCCTGTGTTTCTGGTAGTATAGGCCTCTACTACTATTCACACTTACTCATACTCGTCCCAAGTATTGCCTCACAGTTTTTCCATGTCACCATACAAGAAAATCACACAACAGCTTAACACATCAGATAGCAAAACGAAGGTTTTATATTATTCCTTGAAACGATTACATAGGAGTTCAAGTTCACCCTGGACTGTGACTCTAATATGCCACATCATACGATACTATTCCCTTGGCTACTTCATAACTCGATATTTGGATATCAAGCCTTCACTCCTAAATGATTGCATTGTTAGTAGCTCCGTCAAGGATCCTTTAGAATACTCTTTTCTTCGGCTTTGGCGGCAACATTCGTTGCTTCATTTTTCTTCGGGCAGACTCTGGATATATGCCCTTCTTTGTTACATCCATAGCACACCTTCTTGTTGGATGTGCACTTGTTGGTGTAATGCCCTGTCTTTCTACATTTGTAGCAAGTTATCTCTTCATCGCATCTCTCATAGTGCTTCAGCGGTACATATGGTGTTGTAGCTTTCATTGGGTAATCTTGCTTGAAGTGTCCATCTCCACTACACTTAAGGCAAACTTCCTCCTTGGTTAAGCAATTGTAGGCATAGTGACTAGTCCTCCCACATTTGAAGTAGGTTGCTTCCTTACGACGTTTCCCGTTGTGTTTCCTTCCACACTTTTTACACCATTTTGCTTCACTTCTTCTTCCTCCAGACTGTGAGAACATGTTGTCCCTGTTGGACCTTAAAGATCCCTCAAATTTCCTCTTCTTGCCAATTCCAACCCAGATGGCTGCCTCAAGAGTAAGTGCCTGGCATACTAGCATAATATGTTCGTCCTTACTTTGTAGAAGTAAACGCCTTATTTCTTCCATCTGTTGATCCAACATCATCCGCACCATTGCCTGTACCCCTGCCATCGTGATTGGCTCAGGTGCAACTGCTATTTTTCTGGTGCATGCTCAATCACTTGTGGCTCAGGCTGCGGTTTACTGTTTCTGAATCCGCTTTGAGTGCTTACCATGTTGATCTATACATCGAATTTAGACGTTCGGTGTGGAGTGCTGAGAATTAAGATATGAAATATTTTATTTACTATCGACATGTAATTCTCCCTATCACTTTGAAAAGTTACATGCCAGTTCTAATACCGTAATTAAATGTTTAGAAATATGAACACATAAAGTTTCCAGATCCGGTCGGCTTCAAACCATAGATCCGATCATAAGATAGCATCGTAAAGCATCACAAATCATTTAGCACATAAAAGGATGTTAGGTATTTTCCCTAAATAAGCTAGTGTTTGTGTCTATTCGGGTGTATTACCTAAATTTATTAGACACACTTCTCACGATCATCGCTTAGCATTCTAAGTTTAAGTCAAGAAATAAATCTTTATTCCTAGTTCACTTAAACTAATGCTCTGATACTAATTCGTCCCCATTTTCACGGCCAAAAAAGATCATTTTTGTTTATGCTTTATAAAAATCAGAGTACTTTTTTTAATAAAATGTTGTGTAATTTGTTCCCAGAAAAACATGATAGATACATTATCAAAGAATTTCTGAATAAATGTATTATACTCATTTTCAAAACATTTGGGATGTCATCATCAATACAGAAACATAAGCATAAACAAAACTTACATTTATTTACATTAGTGATCTACATCTCTTTAATCTCGCAGTGTAATGTAACTTCATATCAACACTGTGATACAAATAAGCTTGTGTGGGTTAGGTTGAGAAACCTGGTGAGTAAATAGGATTTTCAACCCACAATAATATAATCATTATGTTTAAACATCAAACAATCAACCCAATTACTCATCCTTATTATCTTCATTACTCTTAATGATCTACCCTAAGAATTAGCTATTCATCATTCATTTATTCCTAAGGGTTATCCTAAACTAGGGTTTATTCAATAGATACTAAATCCATAGTTACTTGGGTTTACTCAATAGGCACTAAATCCATAGTTACTAGGGTTTATTCAACAGGAACTAAATCCATAGTTACCAGGGTTTACTCAACAGGCACTAAATCCATAGTTGCCAGGGTTTAGGCACTAAGTCTGCATAGTCGCCAGGGTTTATCTCATTTATTGACAGAATCGATTCGAGAGTCCACTCGCAATACATGTCGATGGGTTTTTAGAGTACACCGGTGAACACATCGTTCACAACACCTACAAGTTGCGAGCCTGTTAGTGCTCCACTGGACTGTCAAGAATAGTTCGTGGTTGTGCTCTATACTCTGCTATATGATGGGGCCATCGTTTGGATCATCGTTTGGTTCATCATTTGGCTCATCGTTTTGGCCCATCGCTATGGCTAGTCGCTTGGCTCATAATTTTGGCTCATTGCTTCTCACCATATTTTACCACTCATATATCATCGCTCATCATTCATCTCATCTTTCATCGCTCGTCATTTATTTCATCTCTAATCTACCCATGTTTTACCTAAAACATTTTGTAGATATAAAATACATATACAGTTTAAATCATTTAAAACATGTATAAAATCATTCATCCAACATAGATAGTAAGTATTCAGATAATATGCACACATAGCACGTAATTTATATAAAAATACTTTGTATCTATGTGTAAGATGAAAGTAAATATGCACTCACCTGATAAGGTGGTGACTCGGTGTAGGGTTTTGAGCATTCTAACACTCCTAAGGTGTACATGTAACCCTAAATACCTTGGATCTATGTTTTCTCTATTATACATGCAAATATGAACTTTCCAAGGTATTACCTATAACTAGCATACAATTGTCA
This sequence comes from Lactuca saligna, assembly GCF_052625555.1. NCBI lineage: Eukaryota > Viridiplantae > Streptophyta > Magnoliopsida > Asterales > Asteraceae > Lactuca > Lactuca saligna. The sequence continues at coordinate 77,274,863 of NC_136418.1, forward strand.
TATATAACACAAAATCTAGATAGGATAACATACCTTATCGTGGAGCTTGAAGTCATGATGTATCTAGCCTTAAGAGCTTAGCCCCAATAGTGTGGAAGCCTCAGTGGAATCACAACATATCATGAACAAAGGATGAACTTGAGAGAGAATCTCCATGCACCCAAAACCACCATGAACTCCAAGAATACACAAGTGGTGATTTTGGGCAATGAAGTATGTATTTATATGTGGGATTTCTAGGGTCATGGATATAAACCAAATCCATACCCATGGGTCTTCTGATCCATGGTTCATGTGGCCCAACTCTTTATGTATCCACACATAAAGTTAGTCCAACATGGATCATAAGCCCAACACACACATATATATATATATATATATATATATATATATAACTAATTATCATAATTAGTCCCCATAGATTTAATTAGTCTCTTTTGATCACTAAATTAAATCTTGATCAATACTAATTAAAACATATGATTTAATATTAAAATATTATAACTTATAATATATTAATAAACCATAAATAACCTTCTCTCAAAAGTCTATCCTAACAAATTGTCCTGATGATATGCAACCCAAATAGGCCATGCTACTCTCGCTTCAAGTACTTACCAATAATAGTTATGGGCTTAGACATCTAATCCAACAGTCTCCCACTTGGATAAGTCTAAAACTAATATTGCAAGTACGACTTCATAAGTGATCATATATTCCTCCATTCTACATATCATATGGACTGAGACATGGATTAGAATCATTCTCTCTGTCCATTTGTTGTTTCCCGATTTCCGATTTATGACGACCCACTAATTGAACAAATCATATCAGTCCAGGCTTGGCCAAGCACTTAAGGGTATCATCACTAAATCATTGAGGGGCCCACAAATATCGCTTTTATCCTTATGAGGTAAAAGGAATGGATAAACTCTAACTCATATGCTTGCACTAACTACTTGTTGAATCATACACAAAGGCACATTTTATAACATCAAGTTACTGATACGTTTTTGTACAATCAATGTATAACCAACTCATAGTCAACAACTCATATCTCTAGGTTTGAAGAATATAAGATATTACCGTCTCATGATTCACTCGTGATAAAATTCATGAAGTGATTAAATGAGCGTGGGTTTAATCCAATACTTGAATCTTATTCCAGAAGCACTCATGAACATTGTAGCTAAGTCTAACCACCTAGACAAACTACAGACCCATTCATGACAGTCTTGCTTCATACCTACTTCCAACGTATGACCGACTGTGGATGTGTGACAACTGTCAAATTTCGGTCAAGTCAAAGTCAACTAAAGTCAGCAAGTCAAACTATTTGACTCAATTTGCCCGTGGGTACTAGAATTGACATTATGAAACTTCTACACAACTCTCTATTCTAATGAGAGATCATAAAGCAAAAAGTGCGAACATCTAGATATCCTTAACCTTAAACCGTCGTACGTGGCAAGCCCAAACCGATAAAACAATGATGCATACTCATCGGGAGTGTGTAAGACCCTTAAACAAGGCTTAACAGGGTTTACGAACCTTGCATTGCGAAGTCGGACACTCACAAATGCCACACATGAAACCTCTCTCAATCGTTTTTACTTTATCTCTTCTTATCAAGAATCTCTCCCAAATCTCTCCAAGTATGTGAAACCTCTCTCAAATATCTCTTTGTATGAGAAATTTCTCCAAGTATGTGAAACCTCTCTCAAATATCTCTTTGTATGAGAAATCTCAACAAGTATGTGAAACCTCTCTCAGATATCACTTTGTATGAGAAATCTCTCCAAGAATGTCAAATCTCTCCCAAATCTCTCCAAGTATGTGAAATCTCCCGCAAATATCTCTTTGTATGAGAAATCTCTCCAAAAATGTCAAATCTCTCCCAAATCTCTCCAAGTATGTGAAATCTCTCTCAAATATCTCTTTGTATGAGGAATCTCTCCAAGAATGTCAAATCTCTCCCAAATCTCGCCAAGTATGTGAAATCTCTCTCAAATATCTCTTTGTATGAGGAATCTCTCCAAGAATGTCAAATCTCTCCCAAATCTCTCCAAGTATGTGAAATCTCTCTCAAAAGTTCCCGTAACTTTTTGGAATCATTCGGGTCATTCCGACCCTTAACCGGGTCAAAAACGGTTCAAAACGGAGTGAAAACGAGTAAAATAGGCTTTAGGAACCGAAACCCTTCTTAGGAACCGAAACCCTTCTTAGGAAGAGAAGCCTCTCGGTCTCTACTCCTCCCTCTCGGTCTCTATCTCTCTTCCCCTCTCGGTTTCTGTCTCTCTTCGCTTCTCGCTCTCTGCTTCGCTTCTCGATCTCTCTTCTCCCCTCTCGGTTCCTGCTCTCTCTCTTCTCCCCTCTCGGTTTCTGCCCTCTCTCCTCTCGGTTTCAGCATCAGAAGACCGAAACTCGGCCAGATTTTGGAAATTTATCACTTTTAGCCCCTTTTTGATATTTTTAACATTTTAAGCCCGTTTTTCGTGATTTTAAAGCGGGATTTTCTCCAGAAATTATATTTTAACATAATAAACCCTAAATACTCATGATTTAAACATATTTTGATAAAAATCTAATGGGGGATTTATTTAAGGTGGAGTGTTGACATTGTCTTAACTTATATCACAAGCAACCACCCCACACCCACTCGATGACCAGCCATACCTCCCCACCTTACCTAGGTCACTTCAATGTCCCTTACACTCAATTTACACTCATTCCCACGTTTTTAGAGCTGGAACAAACACCCTCTCACCTCATTTCTCTCATTTGCTCTCATTTCACTAAGTGTCAAACACCACTTTTCTCTCAAACTTTTTCTCCACCAAACTCGAGATTCAAAGCTGATTATCAAGTGATCTTCCACATTTGGTAAGCATAATCCATTCTCCTTATGATTATCTCACTTATTTCCACTCAAATCATGGATATCTTACACAAACTCCATCATATTTGTGTTAGAGCTTCGAATCTTCAAGTGATTCTTCAAGTGTTCTTGGGTTGAACACTTCTCTTCTTCAACACTTATCTACTGAAATCACTCAATGTGAGTTCATACCCCTACATTTTCATGTTTTCTCAAGTTTTCAGGGGGGGGGGGATACAAGTTAAAACACCAAGAATATAACTAAAATTTTCTAACAGCCTTCATCAGAAAAGTTCAACTCCATTCACGGACTGTTTTGGGCATCTTAAACATTTTTGTTTTCTAAACTGTACAAGGTGCAAATAGTTAAAGTTGAGCTCTAAAATGACTACTTGCACATCTCCATACGATTTTTCTACAATTTATGGTGATTTTTACAAAACTGCCTATCATTTCAAACAACAATCCGGACCAGTCTGTGATTATGGACTTTTTCACCCAAGTTGGAGGTCATTAAAAATCGTGATAAAAATTATGAGTAAACTAGACACATTTTGTGAACTCTTAGAATTTACGGATCTAGTTTTCGACTTCATATGATTTTTCTATGATTTTTCCAAAACAGTGCATAATGGCTAAAGTTAGCCAACAGCATGTAAATATCATAACACTTTGTATTACGTTGAGCAAAGTGTATAATCATAAGTTCTAATTATTGAATGTGTTTCTTTGTTAGTTTATCATCATGAACTGAAACTAAGTCATTCATAATAAATATTATCCATTCATTTTAGAGCACGTATATTAAACTATAAAAAGTATAGTTTAATAAATTCATAACACTAATACATTTCCATAAAAGAGTTCATACATATTACAAACGTTTTAGATAAACTATAATAGGTATAGTTTATGATACATCACACAACACACTCGTACAGAAAGGGTACATTCATACAGAAAATATTTATATTCACACACATTTCACATAAACTTGTTAACCTATATTGTGAGACATTCTCTCACCGTACATCCGAGTGCGGGATATAATTCCTGGTAGTTATAATCAGAATCTCCTTGAGGGAGAACGTGATACTTGTATATAGATCTATATTGGGTTTGACACCCCACACCTTGCTGCTAGCTACAGTGGGACCTGCAGGTCTACGGGTGACAAATGTCATTTCAGTTTTCGCAACGCCTGAGAAACATCGTGGCAGGTTCACATAGTCATAGTATGATTATAGCGACTCACATAGGGATATAACCAATGTTGTAGAACTTGATACTCGGTACCTAATCGGCCGACTACCGAGTAGCGAGTAGTCGGGAGTACTCGGATTTGATAATTAATGTAGAAATATTTTTAGGAAAATTACATATGTCAAAATCATAAGTTCAAATCATAAGTTGATTGAAATTAGATATACGTGAATACACAAAAACTGGAAAACATATAATGGTCTCACTACGTCAATAGTTAAGGAAAATTTAAGATATATATGTAGTAATAATCACATGTGTGAGTGTAAAATAATAAATCATTAAGTATATTATACATATTAATCACCGAGTTGACCTGATTTTACAACACTGCTCAGTTCAGTAAGGGGTCGATCAGGGAGTACTCGGAATTCTGTAACTTGCATCGGTAAGGGGCCGAATAGCGAGTACTCGGAGGAGTAATAGGCCAACTCTGCGAGTTTTACAACGTTGGATATAACAATCCATAAAGTTTACGGGATTTTATTTATAAAACCAAAATGAGTTTTATGTCGATTTAAAATCACTTTTTATCTCAATGAGTACAGATATTACTGTACACTTTTGGTTTTGGTAGTTATGACTACACATCATTTGAAACCACATTTATACCTTTAAGTATAGTCAATACTTGTTTTTTCTCGGTCCTCGGATTTAGGACTACATATACATAAAGTATTAACAAACATGAGAACATACGGAAATTTCATTTAAATCAAACGCGTCCATGTCCAATTAAACACATAACATTTTCTATTAGTAAGAAATGTTACTTATACATTTTGGTCTTCGGTCATAAGACTACATTACACAAATTTTAAAGAAAATATTCTAACGCTTTTACAAGGAAAACGGTTTACTTTTCTAACGAAATCTCTTATGAACTCACCAACCTTTGTATTGACACTTTTCAAAACTACTTGTATTCTCAGGAATTCAGTGAAAACAAGAAATCAACAACGTTTTGAGGATGGGATGATAAATCGTCAAACAGTTCATTTTGTATCATAATGTAAACATGTGCATTCATGTAACGTTTTCGATTATATTTGTGTTGGTTGTATTTACTTTGAGCACTATTATACTCATTGTTGTGATACTCTACACGAAGTCCTCCACCCCCGGACGTTTCCACCATCCTTGGTTTGGGGGTGTGACAGATTAGTATCAGAGCATTGTTTATAGTGAACTCAGTATATCAAACCACATAAGATATACAAACTATAAATGCATTGGGACTAAGTCTCTGATTTAAAGTTTCAAAACAACTATACTTTTAGAAATAAATAGTTTCTTATTAAAGGTATACATGCATACATACATATTAAGGTCAGCACCACTCTAGAACAAAACAAAAGTAATGATTGTTGAATATCACAGGTAAGCTCGGGGATGTATGGTCAGTCTTGGGAATGGCATAGCCGGATCAACTATGCTGGTCCGAGGAGTGATTAGCACATGCCCAAGAATAGTTGTGATATGGCAACAAGTCTAAAAACTTACCAACACTACCACAATGAGAACATTAGAACAGAACATGAGTTTAAAATACTATAGGAGTATTTTGTAATATCATAACTTATATGAAAACTAAATAGATCCTTATTAATAGGTCTATAGTCCCTAAGTGGATACTTTAAGGTTATATATAACTTAGAAATTATAGACTTAGAATTTGTGGTCATTACTTTACTTCCTTTTCCTTGTTTGGATGTGGACCTAGAGTGGGATCACTTATTCAAAGGTCTTTGGAGTGCGAACGGTCCAGCACTAATGCACCGGATCCCATCAAAATTCCTCAGCCAAGTGTGTTCGGACAAACATGATTCTAAGAGGAGTAAAGCTTAACATCCGTATGAAACCTACTCCTACCTACTGCCATAACTCCATCTCGGGAGCGTTAGCAGAAACGCTAAGAATAGTACAGTAATGTGCAAAAATTTATATGCGTAAATATAAATTGTAAGGATGCACTTAAGACAATCATTTCCACTAACGAAGTCGTTTTTCATCTTGAAACAGAGCTATGTCTTCACCAAGAGGCAGCAAACCAACAAGCAAGGTGCCAACACTTCAGATAGACGTTGCTACTTTTCAAGCTGCAGTCACGGCAGCCGTGGCAGCCGTCATGGTGCATTTCAATACTAACAACGTCAGCAGGGGTGGAAGCGGTACTAACAATACAAATTGTGGTAACAATCAGGGACACCAATGGGTACCTACCAATGAAAATATGTCAGGCCACGAACCTACGAACAAGAAGAGAAAGTTTTAGAACATGAAAGAGCACCACCAATCTCAAGGATACACTAAAAGACAACAACCTAGGGCCGCCCCTACCATTACAACAGCAGTCATGACATATGCCTCGACACTAGCCACGGGGTCTTCCACCCAAATGCCTACCATACCATATGAGGGATCACTCCCAAAGTGCAACCAATGTGGCTTTCATCACCATGGGGCTTGCCGGGAGATGCACTGTAAAAACTGCAACAGGAAAGGGCATACCGTCCGTTTCTGTAGGGCCCCGGCCCATCAACTGTTGGATAAGGTGTCTAAGTCCATAACTATTTCTGGTATGTACTTGACCCGACCCGGCATGGTCCATTTGGGTTGCATGGCACCATGCAATTGGATAGACTAAATGAGAGAAATAACGCTTGGAGATTATTAATATATTATAAGTTCTAATATATTAATAATATTATTTGATTAGTTTGATCAAGAATTAATTTAGAATTAATTAAGTGATCAAAAGATAACTAATTAAATATATGGGTTGATTAAGTAAATCATCCATATCTTGTATAGTGGGCTAAAAGGCTCCATGGATCATCAAGTTGGGTTCCACCCATAGGATGCTCCATGGATGCTCCATGGGAGTTACAAACTCATGGTTCATGGAAATGAAGAGTCATGACACATTAGGGTTTAACCCTAGATGTGTCAACACTATATAAGTAATATGATCTCCTCCCAAATCGGTTACACTAAGTAATAGAGGGCTTGGCCGATTTTTGAAGAGTGTGTATTCTCTCATAAGTTCTTCCAAGAGCATTAGGTGTTGTGTGAAGCATTTGAGGCATCACACTTGGGGTGCTAGGCTCACAAGGTTTCAAGGAACACAAGCAACAACAAGGTAAGTTATTCTATCTATACTTTATGTTAAAATTGTTCCCCATGTATGCTAGATAGGAATATAACCTTGGAAATCAACTTTGCATGACAAATTAGACAAACATAGATCCAAGGTTATTAGGGTTGCATGTACACTTAGGAAGTGTTAGAATGCTCAAAACCCATCAGTGGTATCAGAGCCTAGGCTTGTTTGTTCTTATTTGTGCTTAAAAGTTGAAAACAGAATCGAAAAATTTGCTGTCTGCGAATGGACTCGTCGAGTCTATTGGGGGGACTCGTCGAGTCCATGTGTATCTTCAACCAACTCGGCGAGTCATGTTCATGCACTCGGCGAGTAGGGTCGAATGAGTGCAGAATTTCGAATCAGTTGCTAGAAAATGAATTAGAAACATTACCCTAAACTGTTTTAGTAAATGTAAACTTGTTTTTGGTGGTGTAATGTCTTGCTAATTCATTTACAACAACTAGTTATCAAAAATTACAAAGTTTTATGTAATTTTTGATTGTGTTCATATTCATGTTCTTGTTCTTATGATGTTTTAGATGATCATAGGAATTATTTGTAACCTATTTGGTAGTTTAATTCTTGATCATAATGTGTTTTAATGGAGTTCATAACTTATCCTTAAGTTATGGAAAACCAAGAGTCACACTTGAGTTAAAACCATTAAGAAAAACACAAGAGTTATAAAAAATGAAGAGTCTTCATTTTATGACTCTATTAAACTCATAAGTTACAAGAAATGAAAAGTTTTGAAAGTTACAAAACTTGCCCTCAAGTTTTGGAACAAGTAAAGTTAAGTTAAAACTTTAGTTCCAACCCCTAGAATTTTAAAAGTTAAAATTCAACCCTTATACTTATATTATGATGATTTAATAATTATATATATATATATATATATATATATATATATATATATATATGTATAAGAACAAGTCGTCTTACCGCTAGTACGCCTCATTCACGAAGCCGGTCTATAAGGTGGGTATAAGATTGTTGCCTATAAAATGGTGACTTAATGGGTGTATATTCTCACCCACCGCTTGCTTGACTGGTGGAGGGTCGTTAGCCGAACGGGTAAGACAAGGACTTATAAATTCTCATTCAAAGTATGATGAATAAATAAAGTAACTAAATGTTTATTAAATTCCCAATCTTAGTTACTTTAGGAAAAATGTGAATAAGGTGCTAATCCATGAAATTACACTTTACACTTTGTCTGAGTCGTTGGTGGAGCGTGTGTGGTTAACCGGCACACTAACTTGGACTTAACAAGGTAGGTAAAGGGTGACTTAAGGTTTATTATAGTATCGGTGGAGCGTGTGTGGTTTACCGGCACATCGATTGAGTGATAAACTTTAAGGGTACCAAGTGATTTGCATGGTTACTTCACACCTCGTTTTGTGATCCTCGGCATCCCAGTCACAAAACCTGGAGGGCACTCCCGAGATTGAAACATACCTTTGAAAAGTTCATTGGATCTCAAAGAATCTAGGAGTTTCTAAAAACCAATAAAAACTAAATATTTATTATTTCGGTTTTCGTGGTGGAAATTGGTGAATCGTCATTCACCTACCTTTCAAATATGGTATAGCTTAGATTACGGCATACCTCTTCTAAGTTATATTATATTGTGATTGGATCCTAGCCTTAATATTACATTTGGGTGTTTTATTAAGGACTCTCTTAAATCTAAACTAAACTTGTTCTTCTTTTTCAGATGTCTTCAAATAATGCTTCTGGCTCGAATCCTAATGGCTCCTTTACTCTTATGAGTCTGTGTGGGAAAGTCACCTTTGATGGATCCAACTTCAATAAGTGGATCAGAAACATCAGGATGATTACCCGCTACGAGGACAAAGAATATGTCCTTGACAAGGAGCTTAAGGAAATTGACGAGTCCACTGCAACTCCCCAGGAGATCGCTAACTTTCATACTCATGAAAGAGATGCAACCAAGGTGGCTTGCATCATGTTAGCCACCATGACAGCTGAACTCCAAAAGTCTTATGAAGACTTCTACCCTTATGAAATGCACCAAGATTTGATGGAAAGATACCATCAAAGTGCACGACAAGAGAGGTACGAAGTCATCTGCTCCATGATAACGACCATGATGAAGGACGGAGAGTCCGTCACGAGCCACATGCAGAAAATGCAAAGGTATGTGGATCGGTTGCTGAAGCTCAATGTGAACTTCCCTGAGGAGCTTGCAATAGATATCATTTTGCACTCCTTACCATCGTGCTATGATCAATTCCGCATGACATATCACATGAACAAGGAAGAGGTCACCCTCAGCAAACTTCAGGGACTTCTCAAGACCGCAGAAACAGGTCTTAAGGGGAAGTCGGTTGCTATCACTCCTACTCCAGACTCAACTCCGGTCTTGGCAATCGGGCAAAGTCGAGGGAGGAAGAGAAAGAGATCTTCAAAGGGTACCAAGGCTCGGACCCTTGATGGCTCTTCTTCAAGTGGAACCAAGAAAGGTTTCATTACTCCTTCTTCTGACCCAAAAGAGGCTGAATGCTTCTATTGCCACGAAAAAGCTCATTGGAAGCGGAACTGCCCAAAGTACCAGCAAGATGTGAAGGATGGGAAAGTCAAACCCAACCATGCAGGTATTTACACTATCATTTCTAATAACTCACCCCATTCGAAATCTTGGGTCCTTGATACAGGTTGCGGTATTCATATTTGTTGTGACTTGCAGGGACTAGGAAGAAGTGAGAATGTGGAGCAAGGAAGAATAAACTTAATCATGGGGAATAGGAAATTTACACCTGTCACCAAGATTGGAGTTTATACTTTATCGCTAAGTAGTGGGTTAAATTTAGATTTGAATAAATGTTGTTATTCGCCAGAAATGGCAAGAAATATTATTTCCTTTCATGCATTGTACAAACAAGGTTTCACCTTTTCGTTTGATAATGAAGTTGGTTCGATTAATGCTTTCTTTAATAATGTACTTTATTTTAAAGCATTACCTTGTGATGGTGTGTATGAAGCTGTATCTATTGTAGATAACTTAGGAAATAATGTTTTGTGTATTGATTCTACTAATAATAATAACTTGGATAAAGCATCATTATGGCATTGTCGTCTTGGACATATAAGCAAGAAACGCATAGGCCAACTCCAAAAGGATGGAGTCTTGGAGTCGTTTGACCTAAAGTCAAGTGATAGTTGCGAATCATGCTTACTTGGAAAAATGACAAAGTCACCCTTCACAGGCTCATGTGAAAGGGGTGAAGGTTTGTTGGACCTTATACACACGGATGTGTGTGGACCATTCAAACATGCCACAAGGGATGCTAATCGTTATTATTTGACTTTTACCGATGATTACCGTAGATATGGATATGTCTACCTAATCAAGCATAAGTCAGAGACTTTTGAGAAGTTTAAGGAATTTAAACAGGAAGTCGAGAATCAATTGGGCAAGAACATTAAGATGCTTCGATCCGATCGAGGTGGTGAGTATCTTAGTTCAGAGTTCCTCGACTATCTAAAGGAATGTGGGATTGTCTCACAATTGACACCTCCCAGGACACCGCAGTTGAATGGTGTGGCTGAGAGGCGTAATCGAACCTTGTTGGACATGGTTCGTTCCATGATGAGTCGAGCTTCGCTACCAATCTCATTCTGGGGGTATGCCTTAGAGACTGCCACCCATATCCTTAATCTAGTCCCTACAAAGAAAGTTGCCAAAACTCCTCACGAGATGTGGACTGGTAAAGTACCTAAACTAGACCACATCAAGATTTGGGGATGCGAGGCTTTCGTGAGACACGAGACTCATGATAAGCTCGAACCCTGAAGCGAGAGGTGTATTTTCATCGGCTACCCACAGCAATCCTTTGGTTACCTCTTCTACAGACCTAGTGACAATGTGGTCTTTGTAGCAAGAAGAGGAGTCTTTCGAGAAAGAGAGTTTATAAGCCAAGGAGACAGTGGGAGGCAAGTTGATCTTGAAGAAATTCAAGAATCAAGTGGTGAAGGAACTTCAAACTCTAGCCCTCAACTTGAGGAGGAAACTCCTGTTGAGCCAATTGACGAATCTGTACCTCTGAGGAGTTCCACGAGAGTTAGGAGTGCACCTGAGCATTACTATGGATTCCATATTACTGCAGAAGGTGAGACTTATTAGTGATGAGACACTAGTAAGTCAAGATGACCCTAACAGCTACGAGGAAGCCATGGCGGGCCCCGAGTCTGCCAAATGGAAAGAGGCTATGGATAGCGAGATACAATCCATGTATGACAATCAAGTTTGGAACTTGGTTGAGAATGTACCAGGTCGAAAGACTGTAGGGTGCAAATGGGTCTTCAAGAAGAAGACCGACATGGATGGTAAAGTACACACTTATAAGGCTAGACTGGTTGCAAAGGGTTTCTCTCAAATTCCTGGAGTGGACTATGATGAGACCTTTTCTCCGGTAGCCAAGATTAAGTCTATTCAGGTTCTGTTAGCCATAGCCGCATTTCATGACTATGAAATTTGGCAAATGGATGTCAAAACCGCTTTCCTTAATGGAAAGTTGGCTGAAGATGTTTACATGAGTCAGCCAGAGGGTTTTGTCAGTAACGAGTACCCTAATAGAGTGTGTAAGCTTGAGAAATCCATTTTGTGGATTAAAGCAAGCACCTCGCAGATGGAATCTTTGCTTTGATGAAAAGGTCAAGGAATTTGGCTTTTCTAGGAGTGAAGATGAATCTTGTGTATATGTCAAGGCTAGTGGGAGTATAGTTAGCTTTTTGGTATTGTATGTGGATGACATACTACTCATAGGAAACGACATTCCAACCTTGCAGGAAGTAAAGTCCTGGCTTGGAAAGTGTTTCGCTATGAAGGACCTTGGTGAAGCTGCCTATATTTTGGGGATAAGGATTTTGAGAGATCGGAGTAAAAGACTAATTGGACTTAGTCAAAGTACCTACTTGGAGAAGATTCTGAAGAGATTCAAAATGCAAGACTCCAAGAAAGGAGAGTTGCCCATCCAGAGTAGCGCCAAGCTGAGTAAGACACAAAGCCCTAGCACTGAGGCTGAGATAGCAGAAATGAGTCGAATACCTTATGCTTCGGCTGTAGGTTCGATCATGTATGCTATGACGTGTACTCGACCTGATGTAGCCTTTGCCTTGAGCATGGTTAGCAGGTTTCAGGGGAACCCTGGCAAGGCACACTGGATTGCGGTAAAGAATATTCTCAAGTACCTACGAAGGACTAAGGACTGGGTCCTTACCCTCGGTGGGAGTGATGACTTGAGAGTTGTAGGGTATAGTGATGCTAGCTTCCAGACTGATAGGGATAACTTCCGCTCTCAGTCGGGCTGGGTCTTTACCCTAAATGGAGGAGCAATTTCTTGGAAGAGTTCCAAGCAAGAGACAGTGGCAGATTCTACTTGTGAATCAGAGTATATTGCAGCTAGCGAAGCGGCAAAGGAGGTGTTATGGCTGAGGAACTTCATTGGAGACCTTGGAGTTGTACCAGCTATTAAAGAGCCGATGGAAATTTTCTGTGATAGTGAAAGTGCTGTTGCCTTAGCCAAGGAACCAAGGGATCACGGGAGATCCAGACACATCGACAGAAAATACCATTTCATTAGACATCGGATCGAAGAAGGAATCCTCGTGGCAAAGAGGGTATCATCGGATGAGAACCCAGCAAATCCCCTAACGAAGGGACTGACTCGGGTTAAGCATCTCCAGCATGCTCGGAGCATAGGGCTGAAGGATGATATTAGATTTAGTAGTTAGATAATCTAGAAATTTGTAAAGTGTAATTGACATTTGATGATGAATAAAAGTGTTTTATTTATGAGTAAAGTGTTGCTATCTCTTGTCGATCGTTTACTATATTTCTTTTGCATGTTTTGACTTCCAGAATAATTTTGTTTGGTATAACATATTATTCAAACCTCCACAGTCGGTCATATGTCGGAAGTAGGTATGAATCAAGACTGTCATGATTGGTTGTAGAGGTCTGGGACAAGGCTACAACAATCATGAGTGCTCATAAGTTCTGAGCATTGGACTCAACCCACGCTCACTGGAATCACTTCATGGAATTCTATCTCGAGTGATCGTGAGACGGTAATATCATATAAGTCTTTAAACCTAGAGATATGATTTGTTACTTACGAGTTGGTTATGCATTGATTGTACGAAAAACGCATTGGTAACTCGATGTTATAAAATTGTGCTCTTATGTGTAATTCAATGAGTAGTAGAACAAACATATGAGTCGAAGTTTATCTGTTCCTTCTTGGATTAGAAGCTGATATCTGGTCCCCTCGATGATTTTGTTTTGACCTATGTACCGGGCCCGGTCAGAACTAAATTGATGTGTTCAATAAAGTTCTTTGTCAAACAAATCGGAAATCGGGAAACAAATGTTGGACAATAAGTAAGACATTGTTCCATGTATTTGTCCGACTGATATCTAGAACAGAGGATTATATGATCACTTATCTTAAATGGCGTACCATCATCTTCTCAAGTTTCGAGAAACCTTGTAAAGAGCTACGATTGCCGATCGGTTCCTGAATTCATACTTGCAGTAATAGTTACTAGACTTATCCAAGTGGGAGACTGTTGGATAAGGTGTCTAAGTCCATAACTATTTCTGGTATGTACTTGACCCGACCCGGCATGGTCCATTTGGGTTGCATGGCACCATGCAATTGGATAGACTAAATGAGAGAAATAACGCTTGGAGATTATTAATATATTATAAGTTCTAATATATTAATAATATTATTTGATTAGTTTGATCAAGAATTAATTTAGAATTAATTAAGTGATCAAAAGATAACTAATTAAATATATGGGTTGATTAAGTAAATCATCCATATCTTGTATAGTGGGCTAAAAGGCTCCATGGATCATCAAGTTGGGTTCCACCCATAGGATGCTCCATGGATGCTCCATGGGAGTTACAAACTCATGGGTCATGGAAATGAAGAGTCATGACACATTAGGGTTTAACCCTAGATGTGTCAACACTATATAAGTAATATGATCTCCTCCCAAATCGGTTACACTAAGTAATAGAGGGCTTGGCCGATTTTTGAAGAGTGTGTATTCTCTCATAAGTTCTTCCAAGAGCATTAGGTGTTGTGTGAAGCATTTGAGGCATCACACTTGGGGTGCTAGGCTCACAAGGTTTCAAGGAACACTAGCAACAACAAGGTAAGTTATTCTATCTATACTTTATGTTAAAATTGTTCCCCATGTATGCTAGATAGGAATATAACCTTGGAAATCGACTTTGCATGAAAAATTAGATAAACATAGATCCAAGGTTATTAGGGTTGCATGTACACTTAGGAAGTGTTAGAATGCTCAAAACCCATCATCAACTCCCATCAATCACCTGCACCAAGGTAGGCCCAGTATGCTACCTATGCGGTGAAATGGGACCCTTCAAGAGTGAATGTCCAACTGAGAAGAATGACGAAGGAACAGGAGGAATGTGATGAACACACCAATAGGAGCAGCAAGGGAACCATGTTAGGACTTTTGTAATGTTCCCAATGACAAAACGTTTAAGTACTATATGTTTGTAATGAATTTGGTACGCTTACTAAACTAACCTTCCTTTTAAAAAGTAGCTAAAGTATTTTCTCTCTCATACAAATCAAACCAAAGAGATTCATATGCGACCTTAGGAGCATTACATGTAAGTTGTGATGACCTTGTCCATACATCGGGGTTAATTTAAAAATCAAAATACTAAAGTCTTGAAACAGATAATTCCATCCTGACTCTGATTCCATGTCTAGTATTAGGGGTTGAGTGGGGTCACCCACTCGACGATTGCACGATATCAATTTACATACGACGATCATATACCGCTCGATCGTGAGGAGACCTATCAGGAATCATGATATCAAGTATCATTACTGGCTATCGAAAACACACCCACTACCAGTGCTAGACACTGTGGTATGAATCATCTGCAATAATCATAACATTTAACAAAACGGAACACACAGAAAAGAAATATAGGACACTCTATCACTCTAGTGATCTCTTCCTTCGAATACAACTTATCTCATGTTATCTAAAAAGATATTGTTTTCGTTATCCAATTTTGATTGATATAGCACTCGTCTTCCCGATTTAACGACTACAAAAGGGCCCTTCGCCTAACCCCCCCGAATATTGAAACTATCGTCTCTCATAAACATCCATCACGGACCTTTGGGTCATCTCGCGCTATGGAACTCCAAAACACGCACCAGAGGAGTGTTACACTTCCCGAAGCCTTATCACATGTATATACAGGAGAGCTTCGGGAATGTCGCGCATGTAGCAGACAAGATTCAAGCATAGAAGCGTGGGACAGATATGGTACGAGTCCTGCCATGAGCTTCGGGCTAAGGTTTCCCAGAAGGACGAGTAAATGTCCTACCATTCAAAAAGGTCTAGTCGCGTAAACCAAACCCACATACTTCCTACTGAGCTACAAGAGCTGTCAGGTCAAACCTGTCGAACTACTCAACAATGAAATTGAAGAACCAAGCTTCTCACCCTGGAAAACTCTGGTCTTATTCGTCAAATAGAAAACCAAATTGCTCATAATTCCATCGATTTCAGAGGCCCCGACAACATCTCCAATAGAAACCTTTACTATCTGCCTCGCATTGACGAATAGGCCGACCAACCGCAAGGAACGAGGTACCCTTCAAGAATTGGACCTGAGATCTGAATATCACCAGTCATGAGTATTGAAGAAGGATGTCCGAGAACAATCCTCCAATTTCGATGCAGACGCTGAAAGTTCGTTGTGATAACCTGTCACAACCCGAAATTTCCATTTGTACGAACATTATCTATTCAATATAAGCTAGTCCAGTTTCAGTAATTTTCAGACTTGTTCGAACAAGTTTGTGTACATTAGGGTTTACGTTTCTGGACATATCAGGAGAGTGGATGCTCCTATAATTGTGAAACTTGAACATTGTAAGTTTCATAATGATATAGTCCGACTTTCGGAATAAAAATATTTTCTGTCAAAATATTCCAGGACTATAAATAGATTTCTGAATTTAATTAATTCATTATTCACAATTCCATCTAGAGAAAAGCCAATTCTCTCTGACGGATCTTCGGTTTTTCATCCCGGATTGTGAGTCTACTTTCCTAAATGTGTTTCAATACTTGTTATATGCTTTATGACATCAATTACATGTCTAAACTGCAAGATCCGAGAGTTTACCGCCCAAGAACGTTCTTGGGGAGTAAACTCCAAAACGGAGCCTAAAGGCTTCCTTGTTAGACAACTTGTTTAGGGGTTAGTGTATAAACATTTGGGACTAAGAATCAATCAAGAAACACAAGTTATAGGAGTTTACGGCCAAGGAACTCTCTTGGGCCGTAAACCCCCTTTTTAAGGGTCATAAATGCCCTAAATCATCCCCTAAAGCTTACGGACTTTACCCTCTAATACTTGTGCTTAATTTGGACTTCAAAACACTTCAAAATCATAGATTTATAGGAGTTTACGGCCAAGATTATATCTTGGGCCGTAAACCCCTTTTCTAAGGGAAAAATGCACCCTAAACACCCATAAGGCTTAAAGACAATTACCCTTGAACACATAGGACTTGAATGGGGAGTAAAAGACATCAAAACCATCCCTTAAAGGGAGTTTACGGCCAAGGAAAGTATCTTGGGCCGTAAACTCCAAGTGATGACATAAAAGTGTGCCTCTTGTCCCCTTTAGCCTTAGATAAAAGCATGGAAGCTATCCTATACATGCAAGGGCCTCAAAAGAATTAATACCAACACCCCATAGGAGTTTACGGCTGTAAACTCTAGGGAATATGGTCCTTTGGCTGTAAACTCCCCAAAGGAGCATTCCAAGGCCTTAAACTACTTCAAGGATTGTTCCAACAAGGCTAGACTTATCCTAGGATCAAGATAACACTTCAAAACACCCAAAACCACCATGTGAGGAGTTCACGGCTGTAAACCCATGGTTTCATGACCGTAAACTCCAAATGGTGGGGTTTGTTGGGTGGTGAACTCATATACAAGGCCATTTGTGCTTTAAACCCCTTTTGCCTTGTCCCGTATCAACTTAGATGCAACCATTAGGACCTATAACACTTATATAAAGTGTATACATGTTCCTAAGTGTCTTAACTTACTTGGTTAAGTTATTATTTGGCTAATTAGTTATATATATGCTTATTATATGATAACTAGGCTCGAACGTGTGAACAAGTCTCCGTTTGCCACCTAGCACGGTACCCGATACATCAATTCAATCTACTCACCACAAGTGAGTTCATACCCCTTTAAACAACCTTTGAAATACTTTTAAATGTTTTAAATACTTTATCGGGGGGAATACAAGTCAAATACTTATGGTTATTACATCAATCACATGTGATTGCATTAATCACATGTGATTAATAACTAGAAAACCAATGATTTTATCACTGTTCAACTGTTTATCAAACTGTTTCACTTCAAAATGTTTTACAAACTCTTTTTACTTATCAAATGCTTTTATTAAACTTTGTTTTACTTCTTATAAATTGCATGCCCATATATGTATATATATATATATAAGTAATGTTTAAAGGGCTTAGGAAGGCTATCCGCCCTATTTCCTTTTCGCGCACTGAGATGTGGTCTGGTGGGATTTTGGGTGACCATCCGAGGGTCGTTTCTATATTAGTTATATATCATATATACATGTATAGACATAAAAAGTACTTCCATATTCATATTTACTAGTACATCGATAGCTAGTTACCATCGGGGTAATACAATACATATACAACTATACTAGAAACAATACATATACAATGATGCTACAAACAATACATATACAACTATACTAGAAACAATACATATACAATGATGCTAGAAACGATACATATACAATGATGCTAGAAACAATACATATACAATGATGCTAGAAACAATAAATATACAATGATGCTAGAAACAATACATATACAGCTATACTAGAAACAATACATATACAACTATACTAGAACGAGAAACATTACATATACATGAATACTTTATTTATTGTTATTTAAATTGGAGCATGACTTAACTGTCATGGCTAGAGTTGTAGCCAGAATTCTCTTGAAGGGAGAGCGTGAGTTTGCGTATAGATCTATACTGGATTGACAATCCTACACCTTGCTGCTAGCTACAGCCGGACCTGCAGGTTTGCGGGTGCCAAACGTCATTTCGTTATTACGAACATTCATTATGTCGTTGTTACTAGTCGATAGTATGGTGCAATTTATCACATAATGCCTTAATATAAATCCGGTTTAAGGTAATTAGTACAACAGTAGTTCTTATAACACAAGACTACAGTACTACAATGATTTACCCATTACATATTTTAGTGATAACCTCACTTAAACGTTAATGTACAAACTATATTTTGTTAAATGATAGTTACACTTGGGAAATTACACACTTTTACATCAAACGAGCATACCAAACATGTTAAGCCTTGGTAGAAGGCTACTTTAATAGAAAATATAGGTTTTTCTGAGAGATTCAAACTTTTACAAACAATTGCAAACCTTTACATACATTTTACAAACTTATACTTGATACATGTTCAAACATTTTTGGATAACAAATACCGACACTAAAATACTTATGAACTCACCAGCTTAATGTTGAGAAACTCTTTCAAAATAACTTGTATTCTCAGGTCATCAGTAGACAGGTACCGAGGCCCGCTTTTGAGAAGATGGAGCGCATTCAAGACTCATCTTATTATTTTGATATACATTATTTTTGGTGTCTATACTGTACAGAACACGCTTGTATTAAAATTTTATATTTAATGCAATGGATGATGTTGTTTGCTTATTTACATTTACTGTGTTGTGATACTTACATGACGTCCTCCGCCCCAGAACGTTTCCGCCGTTCTTGGTTTTGGGGTGTGACAGATTGGTATCAGAGCATTGTTTATAGTGAATCAAGTATATCAACCCATAAAAGATATACTAAACTATAAACCCAGTTGGGATTAAAACACTCTGACCAAGAGTCTATACTTAAAATACTAAAATATTTAATTAAGTATACTAGTCTACATTCATACTAAAACCAGTGTCATAACGACAAGACCAAAAGTATTACGATTGTTAAATATCACAGGTAAGCTCGGGGATATATGGTTAATCCTGGGAATGGCATAGCCTGATCAACTATGCTGGTCCGAGGAGTGATTAGCATATGCCCTAGAATGGTTGTGATGTGTTAACAAGTCTAAAAACTTACCAACCATACCACAAGAAGATCAATAGAACCTAAACATAAAATACTATAGGTGTATTTTGTACTACCAACTACATGTATATTATATCTTTATACCTCAGTTCTCGCGTAGATTTAAATGGTTGGATTCCATCACGGCGACCCGTACTTTCCAAATGAAGGCAACGCAGGATGGCTCGAAGCAGAGTCTGACGATGAACACCCAATCCTGTTGGATGATCATCAAGCTGAAGGCTTCTTAGATGGATCAGACTCTGAGCCCGATGTCAACAACCTACCTCCAGTAGGTCAAGCCCCGAATAACAACCCTCGACCATCTTTTCCAGGTCCCACTCCCTTGTGGGTAGATAACTTGAATCGCTGGAGTGACGAACAGGGTCAACCCTTACCATACATTGGGGACCGAACCTTTTACAACGTCAGCGATGGTGGCTCTGCTGACCGAGCTCTACCAGTCATTGTCCGTAGAATAGCTCGTAATGTCGAGCAAGGTCGAGCAGCCATCGACCGGGTTGTGGAGATTGATGCCAACTCTAGTGTCAACACAATCCGCATTAGCCATCTCGAAGAAGACATGGAACGGACCCGGAGAATCAATGAAACTCTACAGCAACGTCTGGTTTCCTCTCAAGCAGAAGTCATGGAACTTCGAGCTCGTCAAAGGGCTCATGAATGACACCTTCAAGAGGTGGTACGTCAAATGAGAGACCTCAGGGTTCTCCCGAGGAATACTCATCGCTGTTAGATGATGTCTAGTACATCATTATCTTTTGGGTTAAGGATTAGCCTTTAACATCTGTTCTCTAAGTAGCACTTATCTGTAAAATATTCCTAACTTTCAGTACTCTAATTAGGAATCTAAGAACTGTCAAACTTTCTGTATGGTATGATGTAAGACCTACTGTTAGGTCAATTTTCATTGAACTCGTTACATCAGTAATACTAGTATTATTGACAACTACTTACCATGTGGGAAGAATCTGTACATTTTGGTTTTCCTACACATCTTTCTGGTTATGATCTCAAACACTCATTCAATTGTTGGGTTATGGTTAGTTAGTCCATGTGTCATTCACACATTACTTACAAATTGATTCTTACCATTTTTCTCATCTTTATAAACTTATAGTTGAAAGATGCCTCCTCGCAAATCTACCCGGAATAACCCGACACCTACACCACCTCCGGCCATCAATACAGCAGCCCCAAATGTTGTCGTAGTTGCAGCAGTGGCAACTGCCATGGCACAGTATCACTCTACTGATGCCAGCAGAGGTGGAACCCCGGTTAACTCCATCCCGGTTGAAACTCCTGTGCGCTCGAGAGAGTGCTCTTACAAGGATTTCACCAACTGTAAGCCGAAACCCTTACATGGGACCGGCGGAGTCATTGCTCTCTCTCAATGGTTCAAGAAGACTGAATCAGTCTTCGAAATTTGTTCTTGCCCTGCTGCGAGCGAAGTCAAATATGCTGCATGCACCTTCGAAGGGAAGGCACTGACGTGGTGGAACAGCCATGTTAAATCTCTAACTCTCGTCGTGGCCAACGACATAGGCTGGGTTACGATGAAATACCTCATGATTGAGGAATACTGCCAGAGGGGTGAGATCCAGAAACTAGAGCAGGAGCTTTGGAGCCTGACCATGAAGGGCACCAACATCGTTGCTTACACCGCCAGATTTAGCGAACTGGTGGCCCTTTTCCCTAACATGGTTCCCACTGAAGGGAAAAAGATCGAACGGTAATAAAAGTGAGATAATTCACTAATCCACTACGGGATACTCTATACGCTATACACTATGCCCGAAGTTTTCCGTTAGGAAGACGACACTATATGTATAGATCTATACGGGGCAGATGCTATTACATCCCGACTGATAACTTCAGTCCGAGCCGCTCAGGCCCAGGGATGCTTTTACTCTACTACACTATGCATGACTAGGAAGGTCATGGGGGTCCGCTATTACTCACACTATTGGGAACATACAAGAAAGACACAATAACCGCACTAAAATACTAAAAGAAAGATGAAGTAATATCCCGAAGTAAATAAGTATCTAATACTAAAGGATGCTGCACCACTATTATATACTCCAAGAATAACTCACTATATTACATTACTTAATGGTGAGTCACTATTACACTTCTATGATAAATGGCATTCAAAGATAGAAACAACATATTTCTTAAAGATTTTCATTTACTATACAGTTCTGGAAAATATGGGATTTTCTAGGTTTTACCACTATTTATGATTTCAAACTTCAGTTTTCATACTAATGACTCTAATGCTTTTTATACAAGTACTCACACTAAAACTCTTATGAACTCACCAGCTTTATGCTGATATTCTTTTCAAAATAACTTGTATCTTCAGGTCAAAGATAGACAGGTACAGCCGCAACATTTTTGGAAAAGATGGAGGATGCAAGACCCATCTCTTATTTTTGTTTACTTTTGGTGTTTGTCAAACATTACAAAACACACTTGTAAATACACTTACCATTAAACTCACTTTTATTACCCAAAAATCATGTTTAAGTCCCAACTATCATGTTTTATTACCCAACTTCAGGTCAAAGATAGACAGGTACACTTGTAAATACACTTACCATTAAACTCACTTTTATGGCCAAAGAGTATTAAACTCACTTTTATTACCCAAAAATCATGTTTAAAGTGTTCCAAGTCTAGATTAGCAAGCCTAAATGTCATATCTAAGTCCCAACTATGATTTGGAAGGGTTAATTGGCTCAAAAACCCTTTGAATATGAGTTTACGGCCCAAGAATGTGTCTTGGCCGTAAACTCACTTTTGTCCCTCAAAATCAATGTTTTACATGTTATAAGTCCTTTCCATTAAGCCATTTAGTCATATCTAATGTCCAACCATGCTAAGGAAGGGTTTTTAGGGCTTAAAAACCCCATTTCTTGGAGTTAACGGTCCAAGCTAGTTCCTTGGCCATAAACTCATGTTCTTGGTCCCAAAACACAAATTAAACCCAAATTTGAAGGCTAAAGAGGTTGAATAACAAGTTAGGGGTGTTACCTCTTTGATTTCAAGCCTTAAATCTTTGTTTTGGACCTTGATTTTGAGTTGAGGAGAGAGGTTGTGAGTGTTAATTGAGAAATTGACCATAGGCTTCAAATGGAGTCTTAAACATGTTTATATAGTGTGTAAGTTTTGGACACGGTGGAATTCTACCCGATACCGGTGTTAGATGAGGCTTTTGGTCGTACCCGATTGAGTTACCGTAACCCGATA
This sequence comes from Lactuca saligna, assembly GCF_052625555.1. Classification (NCBI taxonomy): domain Eukaryota; kingdom Viridiplantae; phylum Streptophyta; class Magnoliopsida; order Asterales; family Asteraceae; genus Lactuca; species Lactuca saligna. Next base: position 77,297,689 of record NC_136418.1, read on the forward strand.
CGGTAATTCCTAGAAATATTCCGATCACTAAAGTTGGGTGTTAAAATGATTTCTAAATGTATTAAGACACCCATTAAGTCATTTTAAATGTGTACTAGCTAATGACTTAATTAAACGGAAGATCGGGAATCGAAATCGGAAACGACGATTGGTTGCGCGAATTGTACTACGAAAGAGTTACAATAAATGATACGGAAATTTCGGGTTGTTACATTATCCCCCCGTTAAAGGGAATTTCGTCCCGAAATTCAGAGTTTAGAACATAAGACAAGATACAAATCATGGATCAGAAAAGAGTTGTGGATACTTCTATTTCATTGAATTTTCTCGTTCCCAAGTGAATTCCGGCCCCCGCTTGGCATTCCAGCGAACCTTCACTAACGGGATGCGACTTTGTTTTGTACGTTTGACTTCTCGATCCATGATTTCGATCGGCTCCTCCACAAAGTTGAGGTTTTCATTGATCTCGATCTCATCTAAGGGAATTGTTAGGGTTTCATCGGATAGGCACTTTTTGAGATTTGAAACATGGAAGACAGGATGAATGTTACTGAGTTCGTGAGGTAAATGGAGTTTATAGGCAACTGGACCGATCCTGGAGAGGATCTCAAAGGGTCCAATGTACCTTGGATTAAGTTTCCCACGCTTACCAAAGTGTACAGTGCCTTTCCAGGGCGAGACTTTTAACAGAACACGGTCTCCAACCTGGAATTCAAGCGGTTTCCGACGATTATCAGCGTAACTCTTTTGACGATCACGTGAGGCTTTTAGTCGGTTACATATTTGAATGATCTTTTCGGTGGTTTCGCAGATGATTTCAGGACCAGTGAGAGTACTTTCGGGGACTCGACTCCTGGCTAACTGTGTATCCCCCACCTCGGCCCAGCACAGAGGGGATCTGCACTTACGATCGTATAGGGCTTCGAACGGAGCGGCCCTAATGCTGGTGTGGTAACTGTTGTTGTACGAGAATTCGATCAAGGATAGATGTGTGTCCCATGACTTTCCAAAGTCAATGACACACGCCCTAAGCATGTCCTCCAGGGTTTGGATTGTTCTCTCACTCTGTCCATCGGTCTGAGGATGATACGCCGTGCTCATATCTAGTTTGGTTCCAAGGGCTTTCTGAAGGGATTGCCAAAATTTGGAGGTAAACCTACTATCGCGATCAGAGATAATGGATACAGGTACACCGTGTAGACGTACTACCTCCTGGATGTAGATTCGCACGAGTCTTTCCATCTTGTATGATTCTTTAATTGGAATGAAGTGAGCAGATTTTGTCAAACGATCGACAATTACCCAAATGGTATCGTACCCACTAGAACACTTAGGTAGTTTGGTGATGAAGTCCATGGTAATCATCTCCCATTTCCACTCGGGAATCTCGGGTTGTTGGAGCAGACATTAAGGTTTCTGATGTTCGACTTTGACTTTGGCGCAAGTCAGACACTTGCCCACAAATGTAGCTATCTCAGCTTTCATGTTTGGCCACCAGTATTGTTTCTTGAGATCCAGGTACATCTTGTCCGACCCCGGGTGAACAGAGTATTTGGTTCTATGTGCTTCCTCCATGACTATTTCCCTGAATCCACCGGATTTGGGAATCCAGATTCGATTCATAAAACAGTGAACTCCGTCACCTCTGATCTCAAGTTTCTTTTCCATTCCTCTCAAGACTTCATTCAACATGTTCTCGGGTTCGAGGGCTGTATACTGAGCTTTTCGGATTTGCATGGGTAAGTTGGAATGGATGGTCATTGTCTGGTTCTTCACTTTGTGGCCTGCACTATCCTTTCGGCTAAGGGCATCTGCTTCCACATTGGCCTTGCCGGGGTGGTAACGGATTTCACACTCATAATCACTGAGTAATTCTACCCATCGCCGTTGCCTCATGTTTAAGTCTTTCTGATTAAAGATGTGTTGCAGGCTCTTGTGATCAGTGAAGATTGTGCACTTGGTTCCGTAGAGATAATGTCTCCAAATCTTCAATGCGAAGACTACTGCTCCTAATTCCAAGTCATGTGTGGTATAGTTGATCTCGTGTGATTTCAACTGTCTTGAGGCATAGGTAATCACCTTTCCTCTTTGCATAAGCACACATCCTAAACCTTGATTAGACGCATCGCAGTAGACAACGAAGTCCTCTGTCCCTTCAGGCAGAGACAGAACAGGCGCGCTGCATAACGCTCTCTTTAATGTTTGGAATGCGGTTTCTTGTTTATCACTCCAACAAAAGGGTACACCTTTCTGTGTTAGAGTGGTTAAAGGTTTGGCGATTTTGGAAAAGTTCTGAATGAATCGTCGATAGTAGCCGGTGAGGCCCAAGAATTGACGAATTTCTGTGGGTGTTTTCGGTGCCGACCAATTCTCTATCGCTTTAATCTTGGAAGGATCTACATGAATACCCTCCTCGCTTACCACGTGACCGAGGAAAGTTACCTTCCGTATCCAGAATTCACATTTGGAAAATTTCGCGTATAACTTTTCGGATCTAAGGGTCTCCAACACTAGCCTCAAGTGTTGCTTGTGGTCTTCTTCGCTTCGGGAGTAGACGAGAATGTCGTCAATGAACACGATGACAAATTTGTCCAAGAAAGGACGGCACACCCGGTTCACCAGGTCCATGAACACAGCCGGTGCATTGGTTAGACCGAAGGGCATCACTACGAACTCGTAGTGTCCATACCGAGTCCTAAAAGCTGTCTTGGAAACATCATTTTCCTGGACTCGTAACTGATGGTACCCTGACCGAAGGTCTATCTTTGAAAAGTAACTGACCCCTTGGAGTTGATCAAAGAGATTGTCTATTCTTGGAAGAGGATATCGGTTCTTAATGGTTAACTTGTTCAGTTCACGATAGTCGATACACATCCGAAAGGATCCATCTTTCTTCTTGACAAACAGAACCGGAGCTCCCCAGGGTGAGGAACTCGGTCTAATGAATCCTTTACTGAGCAACTCATTGAGTTGACTAGATAAATCTTGCATTTCTGTCGGAGCTGTGACAACCCGAAATTTTCATTTGTACGAACATCATCTATTCAATAGGAGCTAGTCCAATTTCTGTAAATTTCAGACTTGTCCGAACAAGTTTGTGTACATTAGGGTTTATGTTTCTGGACATATCCGGAGAATGGATGCTCCTATGATCGTGAAACTTGAACATTGTAAGTTTCACAATGTTATAGTCCGACTTCCGGAATAAAAATATTTTCTGTCAAAATATTCCAGGACTATAAATAGTTTTCTGAACTAAATTAATTCATTATTCACAATTCCAACTAGAGAAAAGCCAATTCTCTCTGACGGATCTTCGGGTTTTCATCCCGGATTGTGAGTCTACTTTCCTTAACGTGTTTTAATACTTGTTATATGCTTTATAACATCATTTATATGTCCAAAATACAAGATCCGTGAGTTTACCGCCCAAGAACGTTCTTGGGGAGTAAACTCCGAAATGGAACTTTAATGCTTCCTAGACCCATCCACGTGTTAGAGGACTTATCAATGACATTGTGTATGATCTTTATAGCCTAGAAATCATCCAAGAAACATAAGTTCTAGGAGTTTACGGCCAAGGAACTCCCTTGGGCCGTAAACCCCTTTTCAAGGGCTTAAATGCCCTAAAACTTCCCCCAAATGCTTAAGGACTTTAACTACTAGTACTTGTGCTTGTTTAGAACATCAAAAGCTCATCAAAATCACAAGTTAGTAGGAGTTTACGGCCAAGAACTTCTCTTGGGCCGTAAAACCCCTTTTTGTGGGACAAAAATCATTCCAAGCAACCCTTAAGCCTTTAGACAATTTACCTTGCACCTTTGGGACTAGAATGGAGAGGAGAACACATAAAAACCACTCCTTGAAAGGAGTTTACGGCCAAGGAACATATCTTGGGCCGTAAACTCCAAGTGAAGGCACCAAAGTATGCCTCTTGTCCCCATAAGCCTTAGATAAATTCATGAAAGCAATCCTTGTTGTTTAAGTGCTTCAAATTAATTAAAATCCAAGAGTTTACGGCCGTAAACTCTAGGATGAAGGACTTTAGGCCGTAAACTCCCATATGGAGTGTTCTAGAGCCTTAAACTACTTCATGTGTTATTCCAACAAAGCTAGGAGTGAGCTAGGACCAAGATAGCACCACAAAACACCCTAAACAACCCTTTGAGGAGTTCACGGCCATAAACCCATGAGTTTACGGCCGTAAACTCCAAGATGTGGGGTTTGTTGGGTGGTGAACTCCTATACAAGGCCATTTGATGTTTCAAACCCTTTTGCCTTGTCCCGTAACAACTTAGATGCAACCATTTGAACCTTAAACACTCATAAGAGTGTTTACATGTTCCTAATTGTATTAACTTACTTTGTTAAGTTATTATGTGGCTAATTAGTTATATATATGCTTATTATATGATAACTAGGCTCGTACATGTGAACAAGTCTCCGTTTGACAATTAGCACGGTACTCGATACCTCAATTCAAGCGACTCACCACAGGTGAGTTCATACCCCTTGAATCAACCTTTGAAATGATTTTAAATGTTTTAAACACTTTATGGGGGGGGGAATACAAGTCAAATACTTATAGTTATTGCTTCAATCACATGTGATTGCCTTTAATCACATGTGATTAATAACTAGGAAAACAATGATTTTTACCAATGTTCAACTGTTTATCAAACTGTTTCACTTCAAACGTTTTACCAACTCTTTTTTTTACTTATCAAATGTTTTATTTAAACTTGTTATACTTCTTATAAATTGCATGCCTATATACGTATAGATGTATAAATAATGTTTAAAAGGCTTAGGAAAGCCACCTATCCTATTTCCTTTTCCTCGATTTGGATGTGGTCTGGTGGAGTTTCGGGTGACCATCCGAAGGTCGTTTCAACATTAGTTATATATAATATATACATATATAGACATAAAAAGTACTTCCAGATTCATATTTATCAGTACACCATAGTTAGTTACCATCGGGGTAACACAGTACAATACATATACATATACTAGAAACAATACATATACAATGATGCTAGAAACAATACATATACATATACTAGAAACAATACATATACAATGATGCTAGAAACAATACATATACAATGATGCTAGAAACAATACATATACAATGATGCTAGAAACAATACATATACAATGATGCTAGAAACAATACATATACATATACTAGAACGAGAAACAGTACATATACATGAACACTTTATTATTGTGATTTAAATCGAAGCATGACTTAACTGTCATGGCTCGAGTTGTAGCTAGAATTCTCTTGAAGGGAGAGCGTTAAGTTTGCGTATAGATCTATACTGGATTGACAATCCTACACCTTGCTGCTAGCTACAGCCGGACCTGCAGGTCTGCGGGTGCCAAACGTCATTCCATTATTACGACCATTCATTTGTCGTTGTTACTAGTCGATAGTATGGTGCAATTTATCACGTAATGCCTTAATATAAATCCGGTTTAAGGTAGTTAGTACAGCAGTAGTTCTTATAATACAAAGGCTACAGTACTACATTAATTTACCCATTACATATTTTTAGTGATAACCTCACTTAAACATTTATGTACAAACTATATTTTGATAAATGATAGTTACATTTGGGAAATTACACACTTTTACATCAAGCGAACATACAAAACAGTCAGGCCTTAGTAGAAGGCTTCTTTGATAGAAAATATAGGATTTTCTGAGAGATTCAAACTTTTACAAACGATTGCAAACTTTTACATACATTTTACAAACTTATACTTGATACATGTTAAAACATTTTTGAATGACAAATACAGACACTAAAATACTTATGAACTCACCAGCTTAATGCTGATAAACTCTTTCAAAATAACTTGTATTCTCAGGTCATCAGTAGACAGGTACCGAGGCCAGCTTTTAAGAAGAGGGAGCGCATTCAAGACTCATCTTATTATTTTGATATACGTTATTTTTGGTGTCTACATTGTACAGAACACACTTGTATTAAAATTTTATATTTAATGCAATGGATGATGTTGTTTGCTTATTTACATTTACTGTGTTGTGATACTTACATGACGTCCTCCGCCCCAGAAAGTTTCCGCCGTTCTTGGTTTTGGGGTGTGACAGATTGGTATCAGAGCATTGTTTATAGTGAATCAAGTGTATCAACCCATAAAAGATATACTAAACTATAAACCCATTTGGGATTAAAACACTCTGACCAAGAGTCTATACTTAAAATACTAAAATATTTAATTAAGTATACTAGTCTAAATTCATACTAAAACCAGTGTCACAACGACAAGAACAAAAGTATTACGTTTGTTAAATATCACAGGTAAGCTCGGGGATATATGGTCAGTCCTGGGAATGGCATAGCCTGATCAACTATGCTGGTCCGAGGAGTGATTAGCATATGCCCTAGAATGGTTGTGATGCGTTAACAAGTCTAAAAACTTACCAACAAATACCACAAGAAGATTCAATAGGACCTAAACTTAAAATACTATAGGTGTATTTTGTACTACCAACTACTTGTATACTATATCTTTATACCTCTCTTCTCGCGTAGATTTGGATGGCTGGATTCCATCACGGCGACCCGTACTTTCCAAATGAAGGTAACGCAGGATGGCTCGAAGCAGAGTCTGACGATGAACACCCAATTCCATTGGATGATCATCAAGCTGAAGGCTTCTCAGATGGATCAGACTCTGATCCTGAAGTCAACAACCTACCTCTAGTAGGTCAAGCCCCGAACAACAACCCTCGACCAGCTTTTCTAGGTCCCACTCCCTTGTGGGTACATAACTTGAATTGCTGGAGTGACGAACAGGGTCAACCCTTACCATACTTTGGGGACCGAACCTTTTACAACGTCAGCGATGGTGGCTCTGCTGACCGAGCTCTACCTGTCCTTATCCGTAGGATATCTCGTAATGCCGAGCAAGGTCGAGCAGCCATCGACCGGGTCATGGAGATTGATGCCAACTCTGGTGTCAATACAGTCCGCATTCGCCGTCTTGAAGAAGATATGGAACGGACCCGGAGAACCAATGAAACTCTGCAACAACGTCTGGTTGCCTCTCAAGCTGAGGTCATGGAACTTCGAGCTCGTCAAAGAGCTCATGAACGACACTTTCAAGAGGTGGTACGTCAAATGAGAAACCTCAGGGTTCTCCCGGGGAATACTCATCGCCGTTAGATGATGTTTAGTACATCATTATCTTTTGGGTTAAGGATTAGTCTTTTAACATCTGTGCTCTAAGAAGCACTAATCTGTAAAATATTCCTAACTTTCAGTACTCTAATTAGGAATCTAGGAACTGTCAAACTTTCAGTATGGTATGATGTAAGACCTACTGCTAGGTCAATTTTCATTGAACTCGTTACATCGGTAATACCAGTATTATTTGACAACTATCTACTTTGTGGGATGAATCTTTACATTTGGGTTTTCCCTACACATCTTTCTAGTTATAAACACAAACACTCATTCAATTGTTGGGCTATGGTTAGTTAGTCCATGGATCATTCGCACGTCGCTTACAAATTGATTCTTACTAATTTTCTCATCTTTATAAACTTATAGTTGAAAGATGCCTCCTCGTAAATCTCCAAGGGCTAGGAATAATCCTGTGCCTCCACTACCTCCTCCACCTGCAGTCATCGATACTGCCGCTCTGAACGTTGCCGTAGCTGCAGTAGTGGCAACTGCCATGGCTCAGTATCACTCATCGGATGCTAGCAGAGGTGGAACCCCGGTTAACTCTATTCCGGTTGAAACTCATGTGCGCTCGAGAGAGTGCTCTTATAAGGATTTCACCAACTGTAAGCCGAAACCCTTTCATGGGACCGGCGGAGTCATTGCTCTTTCGCAATGGTTCGAGAAGACTGAATCAGTCTTCGAAATCTGTTCGTGCCCTGCTGCGTGCAAAGTCAAATATGTCGCATGCACCTTCGAAGGGAAGGCACTGACGTGGTGGAACAGCCACGTTAAATCTCTAACTCTCGTCGTGGCCAACGACATAGGCTGGGATACGATGAAAGACCTCATGATTGAGGAATACTGCCCGCGGGGCGAGATCCAAAAACTGGAACAGGAGCTTTGGAGCCTGACGATGAAGGGCACCAACATTATCGCTTACACTGCCCGATTTAGCGAACTGGTGGCCCTATGCCCCAACATGGTTCCCACTGAAGGGAAGAAGATTGAAAGGTTTGTATGGGGGCTAGTTCCTCCATATCAGGGGAATGTCTTAGCATCCAACCCCGCTACCTTCGACAGTGCCAAGCGACTGGCACAGCGACTCATTGACCATGGTGTCAAAACCCCTACAACCACAACAACCCTAGCCATCTCAGAACCATCCAAACCCGCTGACAACAAGCGGAAGTTCTGGGATGACAAGAAGAGGCAGCGAGCTGCCAAGAAGCAGCAAATTGTGGTTGTACATGCCGCAGTAACCCCTGCTGCTACTGCACCGACGAAGCAGTATGCTGGAAGTTTACCGAAGTGCAACAAATGCAACTTCCACCACAACGGCCCCTGCCGTGAAATGCAGTGCTCTAACTACAACAGGAAAGGACACACCGTCCGTTTCTGTAAATTCCCGGTGCAACCGATCACGCAAGTCCCTGGCTCGGGCGCGAGCCCAACTTGCTATGGATGTGGCGAAATAGGCCACTATAAGAGGGACTGTCCTAAAGCGCGGAATACTGGAAGAGCAGGGAGGGTACTAGCTATAGGCCACGGGGAAATAGTCACTGACCCGACAGTGGTGACCGGTACGTTCCTCCTCGATAACTCCTATGCATGCATTCTGTTCGATAGTGGAGCGGAGCGAAGCTTCGTAAACCACAAATTTGCTCGCATGCTTAAACCACAACCACACGCACTTAAAGAACAATTCACAGTAGAAATGGCTAACGGCAAAACAGAAAACACCAGTAGCATATACTTAGGGTGTATCCTAACCCTAGATAACCATTCATTCCCGATCAACCTCATGCCGGTCTCAATAAAAAGTTTCGACGTCATCATCGGCATGGATTGGTTGAGTCTACATCGCGCCGACATCATGTGCTTCGAGAAAGCAATCCGACTAAACCTTCCGTCTAACGTAACTCTTATAGTCTACGGTGACAAACCTGGTGCGAGTCTTCGCATTATATCAAGTATTCAAGCACAGAAATATCTGCGCAAAGAATACCACGCATTCCTTGCTCACGTCGTTGACACGAACCTCGAAACGAAAGAACTCAAGAACATTCCAGTAGTGAGCGACTTTCCCGACATTTTCTCAGAAGAACTACCTGGATTACCTCCGCAACGACAGGTCGAATTCCGTATCGACTTAGTCCCAGGAGCTACCCCAGTAGCCAAGTCTCCCTACCGACTAGCACCAGCAGAGATGCAAGAATTATCCGGTCAACTTAACGAACTGCTCAGCAAGGGTTTCATAAGACCAAGCTTCTCACCTTGGGGAGCACCGGTCTTGTTCGTTAAGAAGAAAGACAGCTCATTCCGTATGTGTATCGACTACAGAGAACTCAACAAACTGACGGTCAAAAATCGTTACCCTCTACCTCGCATAGACGATTTATTTGACCAACTGCAAGGGGCGAACTATTTTTCTAAAATTGATCTAAGATCCGGATATCACCAGTTACGAGTGCTAGAGGAGGATGTTCCAAAGACAGCCTTCCGAACTCGTTACGGACACTACGAGTTCGTGGTGATGCCATTCGGATTGACCAATGCGCCAGCAGTTTTCATGGACCTGATGAACAGAGTGTGCCGACCTTACTTGGATCAGTTCGTCATCGTTTTCATTGACGACATCCTGATCTACTCCCGAAGTAAGGAAGAGCATGGCGATCACCTCCGACTAGTTTTAGGAACTTTACGAACAGAGAAACTTTATGCGAAGTTCTCGAAATGTGAATTTTGGATCCGAAGAGTCGAATTCTTAGGCCACGTGGTAAGCGAAGAGGGAATCCATGTGGACCCATCCAAAATTAAAGCCATTGAGAACTGGTCAGCACCGAAGACGCCGACAGAAATTCGTCAATTTCTGGGTCTTGCTGGCTACTACCGCAGATTCATTCAAAACTTCTCCCGAATAGCGAAACCTCTTACAACCCTGACCCAGAAAGGCGTGGCCTTTGACTGGGAAGAGAAACAAGAGAGAGCATTCCAAACGCTCAAACGAGCCTTGTGCACCGCGCCAATACTATCTCTCCCCAAAGGGATAGAAGACTTCGTAGTCTATTGCGATGCATCGAACCAAGGGCTCGGGTGTGTTCTGATGCAACGAGGTAAGGTCATCGCCTATGCCTCCCGACAGTTGAAGACACACGAAGTTAACTATACGACACACGATCTTGAACTGGGAGCAGTGGTGTTTGCTCTGAAGATCTGGAGACATTACTTGTATGGAACGAAGAGCACTATCTTTACCGACCACAAGAGTTTACAACACATATTCGATCAGAAGGAGCTCAACATGTGACAACGACGTTGGGTCGAGCTACTCAGTGATTACGAATGCGATATTCGTTATCATCCGGGTAAAGCCAACGTAGTAGCAGACGCCCTGAGTCGGAAAGAACATTCTGGTCGCAAGGTCAAGTCACTATCAATAACCATCCATTCACACTTGTCGAACCAAATTCATGCGGCCCAACTTGAAGCCATGAAACCTGAAAATGTGACGGGTGAATCCCTTAGAGGAATGGACAAGAACTTAGAAGCCAAGGGTGACGGAGCCCTATACTTTATGGATCGGATCTGGACACCGAAACACGGTGGTTTCCGAGACTTAGTCATGACCGAGGCGCACAACACTCGGTATTCCGTCCACCCAGGTTCGGATAAGATGTATCTGGATCTTAAAAAGCTATACTGGTCGCCTAATATGAAAGTAGAGATTGCTACCTTCGTAAGTAAATGCCTTACTTGCGCAAAGGTAAAGGTCGAGTACCAGAAGCCCTCTGGTTTACTGCAACAACCAGAGATCCCAGAATGGAAGTGGGAGCGGATCACTATGGATTTCATAACCAAGTTGCCCAAGACAACGGGTGGACTTGATACCATATGGGTCATCGTTGATAGATTGACCAAGTCTGCACACTTCCTGCCTATCAAAGAAACCGACAAGATGGAGAAACTTACGAGAACATACATTAGGGAAGTCGTACGATTACATGGTGTACCTGTATCCATTATCTCCGATCGAGATAGTAGGTTCACCTCAAGATTTTGGCAATCACTATAACATTCCCTAGGAACAAGGCTGGACATGAGCACAGCCTACCATCCACAGACTGACGGACAGAGTGAGAGGACAATCCAGACTTTAGAAGATATGTTGCGTGCTTGTGTAATTGACTTTGGAAAAGCGTGGGATACTCATTTACCCCTCGTCGAATTTTCCTACAACAACAGTTATCACACGAGCATAAAAGCAGCACCATTTGAAGCTCTCTACGGCCGAAAGTGCAGATCCCCTCTGTGCTGGGCTGAGGTGGGTGATACCCAATTAGCAAGAGGGCAAGCTTCCGACAGTACTCTCACTGGTCCGGAAATCATTCGGGAAACGACAGAGAAGATCGTTCAAATTCGCGAACGATTGAAAGCCTCTAGAGACCGACAAAAGAGCTACGCTGATAAACGCAGAAAACCTTTGGAATTTCAGGTGGGAGACCGAGTCCTTCTCAAGGTCTCACCCTGGAAAGGCTTGATACACTTCGGTAAGCGTGGGAAGCTTAATCCTAGGTACATAGGGCCTTTTGAGATTCTCACAAGAGTCGGCCCCGTAGCTTACAAACTTGATCTACCCGACACACTTCGTAACGTACATTCTACATTCCACGTATCTAACTTGAAAAAGTGTCTGTCCGACGAGACTCTCGTAATCCCACTCGACGAAATCGAGATCAACGAGAGCCTCAACTTCGTGGAAGAACCTGTAGAGATCAAGGACCGTGAGGTCAAGCAGACGAAGCAAAGCCGTATCCCTATCGTGAAGGTTCGCTGGAACGCCAAGCGAGGACCATAATTCACTTGGGAACGCGAGGATCAGATGAAACTGAAACACCCTCATCTCTTCGCTTAGTTATTTGTAACTTCTTATTTGCTTAAATTCTAATTTCGGGACGAAATTCCTTCTAACGGGGGGATGATGTGACAACCCGAAATTTTCATTTGTACGAACATCATCTATTCAGTAGGAGCTAGTCCAATTTCTGTAAATTTCAGACTTGTCCGAACAAGTTTGTGTACATTAGGGTTTACGTTTCTGGACATATCCGGAGAATGGATGCTCCTATGATCGTGAAACTTGAACATTGTAAGTTTCACAATGTTATAGTCCGACTTCCGGAATAAAAATATTTTCTGTCAAAATATTCCAGGACTATAAATAGTTTTCTGAACTAAATTAATTCATTATTCACAATTCCAACTAGAGAAAAGCCAATTCTCTCTGACGGATCTTCGGGTTTTCATCCCGGATTGTGAGTCTACTTTCCTTAACGTGTTTTAATACTTGTTATATGCTTTATAACATCATTTATATGTCCAAAATACAAGATCCGTGAGTTTACCGCCCAAGAACGTTCTTGGGGAGTAAACTCCAAAATGGAACTTTAATGCTTCCTAGACCCATCCACGTGTTAGAGGACTTATCAATGACATTGTGTATGATCTTTATAGCCTAGAAATCATCCAAGAAACATAAGTTCTAGGAGTTTACGGCCAAGGAACTCCCTTGGGCCGTAAACCCCTTTTCAAGGGCTTAAATGCCCTAAAACTTCCCCCAAATGCTTAAGGACTTTAACTACTAGTACTTGTGCTTGTTTAGAACATCAAAAGCTCATCAAAATCACAAGTTAGTAGGAGTTTACGGCCAAGAACTTCTCTTGGGCCGTAAAACCCCTTTTTGTGGGACAAAAATCATTCCAAGCAACCCTTAAGCCTTTAGACAATTTACCTTGCACCTTTGGGACTAGAATGGAGAGGAGAACACATAAAAACCACTCCTTGAAAGGAGTTTACGGCCAAGGAACATATCTTGGGCCGTAAACTCCAAGTGAAGGCACCAAAGTATGCCTCTTGTCCCCATAAGCCTTAGATAAATTCATGAAAGCAATCCTTGTTGTTTAAGTGCTTCAAATCAATTAAAATCCAAGAGTTTATGGCCGTAAACTCTAGGATGAAGGACTTTAGGCCGTAAACTCCCATATGGAGTGTTCTAGAGCCTTAAACTACTTCATGTGTTATTCCAACAAAGCTAGGAGTGAGCTAGGACCAAGATAGCACCACAAAACACCCTAAACAACCCTTTGAGGAGTTCACGGCCATAAACCCATGAGTTTACGGCCGTAAACTCCAAGATGTGGGGTTTGTTGGGTGGTGAACTCCTATACAAGGCTATTTGATGTTTCAAACCCTTTTGCCTTGTCCCGTAACAACTTAGATGCAACCATTTGAACCTTAAACACTCATAAGAGTGTTTACATGTTCCTAATTGTATTAACTTACTTTGTTAAGTTATTATGTGGCTAATTAGTTATATATATGCTTATTATATGATAACTAGGCTCGTACGTGTGAACAAGTCTCCGTTTGACACTTAGCACGGTACTCGATACCTCAACTCAAGCGACCCACCACAGGTGAGTTCATACCCCTTGAATCAACCTTTGAAATGATTTTAAATGTTTTAAACACTTTATGGGGGGGGGGAATACAAGTCAAATACTTATAGTTATTGCTTCAATCACATGTGATTGCCTTTAATCACATGTGATTAATAACTAGGAAAACAACGATTTTTACCAATGTTCAACTGTTTATCAAACTGTTTCACTTCAAACGTTTTACCAACTCTTTTTTTTACTTATCAAATGTTTTATTTAAACTTGTTATACTTCTTATAAATTGCATGCCTATATACGTATAGATGTATAAATAATGTTTAAAAGGCTTAGGAAAGCCACATATCCTATTTCCTTTTCCTCGATTTGGATGTGGTCTGGTAGAGTTTCGGGTGACCATCCGAAGGTCGTTTCAACATTAGTTATATATAATATATACATATATAGACATAAAAAGTACTTCCAGATTCATATTTATCAGTACACCATAGTTAGTTACCATCGGGGTAACACAGTACAATACATATACATATACTAGAAACAATACATATACAATGATGCTAGAAACAATACATATACATATACTAGAAACAATACATATACAATGATGCTAGAAACAATACATATACAATGATGCTAGAAACAATACATATACAATGATGCTAGAAACAATACATATACAATGATGCTAGAAACAATACATATACATATACTAGAACGAGAAACAGTACATATACATGAACACTTTATTATTGTGATTTAAATCGGAGCATGACTTAACTATCATGGCTCGAGTTGTAGCCAAAATTCTCTTGAAGGGAGAGCGTTGAGTTTGCGTATAGATCTATACTGGATTGACAATCCTACACCTTGCTGCTAGCTACAGCCGGACCTGCAGGTCTGCGGGTGCCAAACGTCATTCCATTATTACGACCATTCATTTGTCGTTGTTACTAGTCGATAGTATGGTGCAATTTGTCACGTAATGCCTTAATATAAATCCGGTTTAAGGTAGTTAGTACAGAAGTAGTTCTTATAATACAAAGGCTACAGTACTACATTAATTTACCCATTACATATTTTTAGTGATAACCTCACTTAAACATTTATGTACAAACTATATTTTGATAAATGATAGTTACATTTGGGAAATTACACACTTTTACATCAAGCGAACATACAAAACAGTCAGGCCTTAGTAGAAGGCTTCTTTGATAGAAAATATAGGATTTTCTAAGAGATTCAAACTTTTACAAACGATTGCAAACTTTTACATACATTTTACAAACTTATACTTGATACATGTTCAAACATTTTTGAATGACAAATACAGACACTAAAATACTTATGAACTCACCAGCTTAATGCTGATAAACTCTTTCAAAATAACTTGTATTCTCAGGTCATCAGTAGACAGGTACCGAGGCCAGCTTTTGAGAAGAGGGAGCGCATTCAAGACTCATCTTATTATTTTGATATACGTTATTTTTGGTTTCTACATTGTTCAGAACACACTTGTATTAAAATTTTATATTTAATGCAATGGATGATGTTGTTTGCTTATTTACATTTACTGTGTTGTGATACTTACATGACGTCCTCCGCCCCAGAACGTTTCCGCCGTTCTTGGTTTTGGGGTGTGACAGGAGCTAAGCGATACGGAGATTTTGCTACGGGAGTAGCTCCAGGAATTAGGTCAATACGAAACTCGACCTGACGTTCATGAGGAATTCCTGGAAGTTCTTCAGGAAACACATCGGGAAAGTTACAAACTTCGGGGATGCTCGCGAGGTCTCTAACTTCTTGTTTCCCGTTGATCACATGAGCTAAAAATGCAACGCACTCCTTTCGAAGGAGCTTTCGAGCTTTGATGCAAGAAATGATAAGAAGATTGGAACTTGGTTTATCGCCATAGATTACGAGAGTTTGATCCGAAGGAAGATTGAGACGGATAGTTTTTCATAACAAAGAATGTCAGCATGATTGGGACTCAACCAATCCATGTCAATGATAACATCAAAGCTCTTAATGGAAACGGGCATGAGATCTATAGGAAATGAGTAATCGTTTAAGGTAAGCGCACAACCTATGAATACATCGTTTGCTCTTTCTTTCTCACCGTTAGCCATCTCGATGGTAAACGTTTCAGTTAGTGGTTGAGGATTTGGTTTTAGATTATGTTTGAATGCATGACTAACAAAACTCCTTTCAGCACCCGAATCGAAAAGAATACTAGCATATGAGTTGTCGAGAAGGAACGTACCCGAAACAACAGTGGGATCAGCAACTGCTTCCTCCCGTCCCATGGTTAGAACGCTTCCAGTGTTATCAGCAGTTGACTTCTTGGGACAGTTCCTTTTAAAGTGCCCAACTTCTCCACAATTGTAGCAGGCTTGACTAACACCTGCTCCCAATGATTGGTTGGCTGATTGGGTAGGAGTTCTGCAGAATCGGACTGTGTGCCCTTTCTTACCACAGTTGGTGCAAGACAATTCTCGATAGGGGCCAGGATGATGATGGTATTTACACTTGTCACACAGAGGGAGGTTACCAGCATATTTACTGGTAGGAGTTGAGGCTGTGGATCCCATGACAGAAACAGCAGCAACAGGGGTAGTAGTAGCAGCATGGACTGCTATTGTTTGTCGTTTCTTGGAAGATCCTTGAGAAGATTGACCCTTCTTCTTCTTCCAGAATTTCCTCTTTTCACCACTCCTTTGATTCGGCTCAGAAGTGGTAGTGATTTCCTTAACATCGTCACTGTGATCAATCAGAATTTGAGCTAAAGTCTTGGCACTATCATAGGTATCCGGACGAGCAGCCAAAACATGACTCTTTGTCGGTTGAGATAAACCCCAAATGAACCTTTCGATCTTTTTGTTTTCAGGAGTGACTAGTCCCGGGCAAAGAAGTGCGAGATCATCAAATCGGGAAGTATATGCAGCAATGTCGGAACCTTTCATCTTCAGGTTCCAGAGCTTGTGCTCTAATTTCTGCATTTCACCACGGGGGCAGTACTCGGCAATGAGAAGTTCTTTCATGGCCTCCCAGCCCATGGCATTGGCTACGGGTAAAGTCAGAGATTTGACTCGGCCATTCCACCAAGTCAAGGCTTTATCAATGAAGGTATAGGCTGCGAACTTGACTTTATCGGACTCCGCACAAGCACAGATTTCAAAAATGGACTCTATTTTCTCGAACCATCGAGATAAGGAAATGACACCTCCAGCGCCATTAAAGGATGTTGGTTTTGCGTTCATGAAATCCTTGTAGGAACCCCCTCTTTGGTGACCCTGGCTACCTTCAGGGTTTTGAGATTAAGGACCACCACTTGAACCACTAGGGTTCATTTGTGACATAGCTGCTACCATCGCAGCTGTCATCATCGTCTGGAGCGATGCTAGATCGAACTGGGGAGGGGGTGGCGGCGAAGAAGGATTGTTGTTGTTCTTTGAGCTGGGTCTCTTTCGGGGAGGCATCTTGATCTAATAAGATCAAGAAAGAGAGGATGGTAAGTCCTCTATATTGATTCGATAGATATGGCAGTTATATGATTCGAGTAAGCGATAAAGCAGGAAAAGTTATCGAACAGATAATTTATCGCTAAGAATAATCACAGAAAATCACTCGAATAAGGATTACTACAGAGGATTGAAATTGAGAAATACTCCCATAGTATTTCATGAATTGTTTACGACAATGATTCGATGTTTGGGATATTAGGGTAAGTTTTAGGCATGCCACATACCACAGTCACTCCCAAGCACATGTTGGCCGTGTCTCGAATGAATATAGTTGGCCAGGCCATATTGACCCTAGACACGACTACATAACTGCCCAGGTTTAACCATAGTACCAAACACCCAATTACTTATGTTTTGTTCTACTTGTGGTTACGGATGACGACGATTCGGTATACTTGTATACTTTTGAAAATACTTGTAGTTTGAAGATACTTTTAATTCAGAGCACTTAGGCCCTTTAGTGTTTATAGTTTTATAACATGTAAGGTTTGGTGTACTTCATTCACTATAAACAAGGGCTCGGATACCAATCTGTCACACCCCGAAAACTGAAGGCGGAAACATTTTCGGGGTTGACTCCACGTTGAGTATCAAATCCAATGCACATAGTAAGTAAAGTAAAACAACCATTACATTACATAAGAAAGTTTTACAGTTGTTTCAAAAGTAAAGTTTGTACAGTTGTGATACATAGTATATATAAACAAAATGAAGCGGATCTTTATGTACACCGTCTTCAAGCAAAAAGGATCTTCGAGTACCTATTCTAACGCTGACCTGAGAACACAAGCGATTTGAAAATCAGCATAAAGCTGGTGAGTTCATAACCGGTTTTTGTTTGTAAAAATGTTTCGAGTTTCCTTTCTATTTCTGAAATGTTATGAACACCAAGAAAATCCCGTATTTTCTTAAAAGTTAGTTATTGTTTCACAAATGTAAAGTATAGTAAGTTTGTATACTGAAAACATGTCCACTCATGTGAAAATGTATAGTTGGTTATCTGACTTGTTAAACTGTTCCGTTTACTTATCATGTGTTACCAGGAAAGTCCCATACTTTACTTATTGTATGTTACAAATTGTAAAAGATGTAATGTTATCCAGTTTGTTACTCTTTCTAGTTATGTAAGTGTTACCCAGGAAAGCCCCATGCTTTCCTGCATGTTGGTTTCTAATATAAACGATGTTATAGATGTAAAAGATGTAATCATGTTTATGTTCCATGTTTTCCCTAGGAAAGTCCCGTACTTTCTTGATTAATAGTTACTGTAAGTGAAAGATGTAAAAGATGTAAAAGATGCATAAAGTGGTTCATTATTACTATAAGTAAATCTCTGTTATCCTAATTGCGAGTTCCATAACCATACATTAGACTAAAACCTGTGGCAATAAGTAGTCCACATGTGGCAATAAGTCGTCCACATACTTATGACTTTCGTCACCCTTGAACCATTTCGGTTCGGCTGTAGCTAGCAGCCAGGTGTGGGGTAGTCAGCCCCGTATAGATCTATACACTCAAGTCACGCTCTCTAAATACCAGAGATTCTGGTTATGGGTGTAGTCCTCCACTCGCGTATCTCGGTGGAGTGTTCTCCGAGGACGTGTCTCCAATCATACAGGATTAACAAATTTCCTAGTAATAATATGATAGTCCTCCACTCGTATATATGTGTGGAGTGTTACCGAGGACAAAACAGTGTACAGGTATTATGTTCAAATGTTTAATGTCATGCTTTTTAACTGATAAAATGTGGAAAACCATTTGTGAAATATATGTAAAACATAACAGTTTAAAGACCTATTTCACAAATATATGTTACGTGATCAGCATGTTCAAATGATGATCAGTTGTGGTAATCAGTTATAAAAGCATATGAAATATGAAACACACATTTGAAAACATGTTTTGAGTACAAGAATTTCCTTGTACTTTGCTTGTGTTCCCCCCCTGAAAACAGTGAAAAAGGGTAGGGGTATGAACTCACCGGACTTGGAAACGTGTCGGTTTTGAATGCTAGACGTTGGTTCGGGGTTTGATTACTCGCGATGTTCCTATGTAAAATGAAATAATGTCCACATATATACAATTAGGGATACTTTCATTAATCATATGGAACATTACACTCCAAAAAGTTTGTAAAATGGTAACCTAAATTCATAACAATGCTTAGAAAATTAGTTAGAATCACATGTGATTGTCCTATATATAGTTCAAATTAACCATTCTTAGCCATGGGTGAGTTTACGGCCGTAAACTCTATGAGTGTGGCCATAAACTCATGTTTTAAATGATGTAAATTCATTCCAAGTGTTCCAAGGCATTTTAGATAATCCATTCTAGCAACCCCCATGTCCATTTAAGCCATTTAAACACCCAAAACCACACCCACATGAGTTTACGGCCGTAAACTCATGTATGTGTGTGCTCCATAGTTGTAATCTCCTTAAAATGTTTACTCTTGGGGAGTAAACCCAAGTCCCAAGTCCCAAGTGCCATTACACGTCCGAAGATGTCACCCGGGTCACTCCAAACACTCGTTTTGAGGTGTTTAACCTCATTGGAGTGTAATGTTCCATATGATTAGTGAAAGTATCCCTAATTGTATATATGTGGACATTATTTCATTTTACATAGGAACATCGCGAGTAATCAAACCCCGAACCAACGTCTAGCATTCAAAACCGACACGTTTCCAAGTCCGGTGAGTTCATACCCCTACCCTTTTTCACTGTTTTCAGGGGGGAACACAAGCAAAGTACAAGGAAATTCTTGTACTCAAAACATGTTTTCAAATGTGTGTTTCATATTTCATATGCTTTTATAACTGATTACCACAACTGATCATCATTTGAACATGCTGATCACGTAACATATATTTGTGAAATAGGTCTTTAAACTGTTATGTTTTACATATATTTCACAAATGGTTTTCCACATTTTATCAGTTAAAAAGCATGACATTAAACATTTGAACATAATACCTGTACACTGTTTTGTCCTCGGTAACACTCCACACATATATACGAGTGGAGGACTATCATATTATTACTAGGAAATTTGTTAATCCTGTATGATTGGAGACACGTCCTCGGAGAACACTCCACCGAGATACGCGAGTGGAGGACTACACCCATAACCAGAATCTCTGGTATTTAGAGAGCGTGACTTGAGTGTATAGATCTATACGGGGCTGACTACCCTACACCTGGCTGCTAGCTACAGCCGAACCGAAATGGTTCAAGGGTGACGAAAGTCATAAGTATGTGGACGACTTATTGCCACATGTGGACTACTTATTGCCACAGGTTTTAGTCTAATGTATGGTTATGGAACTCACAATTAGGATAACAGAGATTTACTTATAGTAATAATGAACCACTTTATGCATCTTTTACATCTTTTACATCTTTCACTTACAGTAACTATTAATCAAGAAAGTACGGGACTTTCCTGGGGAAAACATGGAACATAAACATGATTACATCTTTTACATCTATAACATCGTTTATATTAGAAACCAACATGCAGGAAAGCATGGGGCTTTCCTGGGTAACACTTACATAACTAGAAAGAGTAACAAACTGGATAAAATTACATCTTTTACAATTTGTAACATACAATAAGGAAAGTATGGGACTTTCCTGGTAACACATGATAAGTAAACAGAACAGTTTAACAAGTCAAATAACCAACTATACATTTTCACATGAGTGGACATGTTTTCAGTATACAAACTTACTATACTTTACATTTGTGAAACAATAACTAACTTTTAAGAAAATACGGGATTTTCTTGGTGTTCATAACATTTCAGAAACAGAAAGGAAACTCGAAACATTTTCACAAACAAAAACCGCTTGTGAACTCACCAACTTTATGCTGATTTTCAAATCGCTTGTGTTCTCAGGTCAGCGTTAGAATAGGTACTCGAAGATCCTTTTTGCTTGAAGACGGTGTACATAAAGATCCGTTTCATTTTGTTTATATATACTATGTATCACAACTGTACAAACTTTACTTTTGAAACAACTGTAAAACTTTCTTATGTAATGTAATGGTTGTTTTACTTTACTTACTATGTGCATTGGATTTGATACTCAACGTGGAGTCAACCCCGGAAATGTTTCCGCCTTCGGTTTTCGGGGTGTGACACTACCCTCATAGTAAGAAGGAAACCAAGGAGAGCAGCTACAACAAACCACGGAAGCAATACGATCAGAGAAGTATTACCCGAAGTTCTCTAGATACGAGTTTTGGAATTGAGGAGTTCAATTGTCAAGACACATCGTTATCAATGTGGAAATTCATAAGGACCCTTTCAATTGATCAAAACCGTTGAGAAACAGTCAGCACCGAAGGCGTTAGCAGGAATACACTAAAATTTTGGGTCTCGCTGACCTACCGTCTTAGTTCCTTTGGAACTTCTCGAAAAATACGGACCCCCCTCCCAACTTTGACCCTAAAGGGAGCAACCCTTGACAGGAAGAGAAGCAAGAGGAAGAAAACTTTAGAACTCCAGTATAACCGACCAAATTCCTCTAGAAACACTCACTCTAGGAAGGCTTAGTACGCTTCGGAAAGCATGGAAAGCCAATACCCCAGATAACTGTGTCTTTCAAGATTCTTAACAGAATCAGCCCTGTAACTCGCTACTTCTATCTACTCCCGCGAGCTTGGTAAAGTACACTCTACCCGACACGTCCCAAACTTACAAGAAGTATCTATCCAACGAGACTCTTGCAATTTCCCTCAACGAGATCGAGTTCTACAAGAGCCTCACCTTCTTGGAAGAACCATAGTGACCATGGACCGAGGTCAAGCGGACGAAGCAACGCCACTTCCCATTAGTGAAAGTTCGCTGGAATACTAACCAAGGACCTAGAGTCACTTAGGAGCGTGAGAATTAGTCGATTAGGAAGTATCCCCACTTCTTGGCTTGATTATTCATGCCTACTCCTTGCCTAAATTCAAATTTTGGGACGAAATTCCCTCTAACGGAGGGATGATGTGACAACTGTCAAATTTCGCTCAAGTCAAAGTCAACTAAAGTCAGCAAGTCAAAACGTTTGACTCAATTTGCCCGTGGGTACTAGAATTTACATTATGAAACTTCTACACAACTCTCTATTCTAATGAGAGATCATAAAGCAAAAAGTGAGAACATCTAGATATCCTTAACCTTAAACTGTGGTACATGGCGAGCCCAAACCGATAAAACAATGATGCATACTCATCGGGAGTGTGTAAGACCCTTAAACAAGGCTTAACATGGTTTAAGAACCTTGCATTGCGAAGTCGGACACTCACAAATGCCACACATGAAACCTCTCTCAATTGTTTTCACTCTATCTCTTCTTATCAAGAATCTCTCCCAAATCTCTCCAAGTATGTGAAACCTCTCTCAAATATCTCTTTGTATGAGAAATCTTTCCAAGTATGTGAAACGTCTCTCAAATATCTCTTTGTATGAGAAATCTCTCCAAGTATGTGAAACCTCTCTCAAATATCTCTTTGTATGAGAAATCTCTCCAAGAATGTCAAATCTCTCCAAGTATGTGAAATCTCCCGCAAATATCTCTTTGTATGATAAATCTCTCCAAAAATGTCAAATTTCTCCCAAATCTCTCCAAGTATGTGAAATCTCTCTCAAATATCTCTTTGTATGAGGAATCTCTCCAAGAATGTCAAATCTCTCCCAAATCTCTCCAAGTATGTGAAATCTTTCTCAAATATCTCTTTATATGAGGAATCTCTCCAAGAATGTTAAATCTCTCCAAGTATATGAAATCTCTCTCAAATCTCTCTCAAAAGTTCCCGTAACTTTTTGGAATCATTCGGGTTATTCCGACCGTTAACCGGGTCAAAAACGGCTCAAAACGGAGTGAAAACGAGTAAAATAAGCTTTAGGAACCAAAACCCTTCTTAGGAACCGAAACCTTTCTTAGGACCGAAACCCTTCTTAGGAAGAGAAGCCTCTCGGTCTCTGCTCCTCCCTCTCGGCCTCGCCTCTCGGTCTCTGTCTCTATTCCCCTCTCGGTTTCTATCTCTCTTCCCCTCTTGGCTCTCTGCTTCTCTTCTCGCTCTCTGCTTCGCTTCTCTCCTCTCTGTCGCTTCGTCACTCTCTGTTCCTCCCGCCTCTCTTCCCCTCTCGGTCTCTATTCTCTCTTCTCTCCTCTCTGTCTCTTCCCTCTCGGTTCCTGCTCTCTCTCTTCTCCCCTCTCGATTTCTGCCCTCTCGCCTCTCGGTTTCAGCATCAGAAGACCGAAACTCGGCCAGATTTCGGAAATTTGTCACTTTTAGCCCCTTTTTGATATTTTTAACATTTTAAGCCCGTTTTTCGTGATTTTAAAGCGGGGTTTTCTCCAGAAATTATATTTTAACATAATAAACCCTAAATATTCATAATTTAAACATATTTTGATAAAAATCATTATCTAAATGATAAAAATCTAATGGGGGATTTATTAAAGGTGGAGTGTTGACCTTGCCTTAACTTATATCACAAGCAACCACCCCACACCCACTCTATGACCAGCCATACCTCCCCACCTTACCTAGGTCACTTCAATGTCCCTTAAACTCAATTTACACTCATTCCCACGTTTTTAGAGCTGGAACAAACACCCTCTCTCCTCATTTCGCTCATTTGCTCTCATTTCACTAAGTGTCAAACACCACTTTTCTCTCAAACTTTTTCTCCACCAAACTTGAGATTCAAGGCTGATTATCAAGTGATCTTCCACATTTGGTAAGCATAATCCATTCTCCTTATGATTATCTCACTTATTTCCACTCAAATCATTGATATCTTACACAAACTCCATCATATTTGTGTTAGAGCATCGAATCTTCAAGTGATTCTTCAAGTGTTCTTGGGTTGAACACTTCTCTTCTTCAACACTTATCTACTGAAATCACTCAATGTGAGTTCATACCCCTACATTTTCATGTTTTCTCAAGTTTTCAGGGGGGGAATACAAGTTAAAACACCAAGAACATAACTAAATTATTCTAACAGCCTTCATCAGAAAAGTGCAATTCCATTCACGGACTGTTTTGGGCATCTTAAACATTTTTGTTTTCAAAACTGTACAAAGTGCAAATAGTTCAAGTTTTGAGCTCTAAAATGACTACTTGCACATCTCCATACGATTTTTCTACAATTTATGGTGATTTTTACTTAACTGCCTATCATTTCAAACAATAATCCGGACCAGTCTGTGATTATGGACTTTTTCACCCAAGTTGGAGGTCATTAAAAATCATGATGAAAATTATGAGTAAACTAGACACATTTTGTGAACTCTCGGAATTTACGGATCTAGTTTTCGACTTTGTATGATTTTTCTATGATTTTTCCAAAACAGTGCAGAATGGCTAAAGTTAGCCAACAGCATGTAAATATCATAACACTTTGTATTACGTTGAGCAAAGTGTATAATCATAAGTTCTAATTATTGTATGTGTTTCTTTGTTAGTTTATCATCATGAACTAAAACTAAGTCATTCATAATAAATATTATTCATTCATTTTAGAACACGTATATTAAACTTTAAAAAGTATATTTTAATAAATTCATAACACTAATACATTTCCATAAAAGAGTTCATACATATTACAAACGTTTTAGATAAACTATAATAGGTATAGTTTATGATACATCACACAACACACTCGTACAGAAAGGGTACATTCATACAGAAAATATTTATATTCACACACATTTCACGTAAACTTGTTAACCTATATTGTGAGACATTCTCTCCCCGTACGTCCGAGTGCGGGATATAATTCCCGGTAATTATAATCAGAATCTCCTTGAGGGAGAACGTGATACTTGTATATAGATCTATATTGGGTTTGACACCCCACACCTTGCTGCTAGCTACAGTGGGACCTGCAGGTCTACGGGTGACAAATGTCATTTCAGTTTTCGCGACGCCTGAGAAACCTCGTGGCAGGTTCACATAGTCATAGTATGATTATAGCGACTCACATAGGGATATAACCAATGTTGTAGAACTCGGTACTCGGTACCTAATCGGCCGACTACCGAGTAGCGAGTAGTCGGGAGTACTCGGGGAGTACTCGGATTTGATAATTAATGTAGAAATATTTTTAGGAAAACTACATATGTCAAAATCATAAGTTCAAATCATAAGTTGATTGAAATTAGATATACGTGAATACACAAAAACTGGAAAACATATAATGGTCTCACTACGTCAATAGTTAAGGAAAATTTAAGATATATATGTAGTAATAATCACATGTGTGAGTGTAAAATAATAAATCATTAAGTATATTATACATATTAATCACCGAGTTGACCTGATTTTACAACACAGCTCAGTTCATTAAGGGGTCGATCAGGGAGTACTCAGAATTCTGTAACTCGCATCGGTAAGGGGCCGAATAGCGAGTACTCGGAGGAGTAATAGGCCAACTCTGCGAGTTTTACAACGTTGGATATAACAATCCATAAAGTTTACGCGATTTTATTTATAAAACCTAAATGAGTTTTATGTCGATTTAAAATCACTTTTTATCTCAATGAGTACAGATATTACTGTACACTTTTGGTTTTGGTAGTTATGACTACACATCATTTGAAACCACATTTATACCTTTAAGTATAGTCAATACTTGTTCTTTCTCGGTCCTCGGATTTAGGACTACATATACATAAAGTATTAACAAACATGAGGACATACGGAAATTTCATTTAATTCAAACGCATCCATGTCCAATTAAACACATAACATTTTCTATTAGTAAGAAAGGTTACTTATACATTTTGGTCTTTGGTCATAAGACTACATTACACAGATTTTAAAGAAAATATCGGATTTTCTGAATACATATTCTAACGCTTTTACAAGGAAAACGGTTTACTTTTCTAACGAAATCTCTTATGAACTCACCAACCTTTGTGTTGACACTTTTCAAAACTACTTGTACTCTCAGGAATTCAGTGAAAACAAGAAATCAACAACATTTTGAGGATGGGACGATAAATCGTCAAACAATTCATTTTGTATCATAATGTAAACATGTGCTTTGATGTAACGTTTTCGATTATATTTGTGTTGGTTGTATTTACTTTGAGCACTATTATACTCATTGTTGTGATACTCTACATGAAGTCCTCCACCCCGGACGTTTCCGCCATCCTTGGTTTGGGGGTGTGATAGATTGGTATCAGAGCATTGTTTATAATGAACTCAGTATATCAAACCACATAAGATATACAAACTATAAATGCATTGGGACTAAGTCTCTGATTTAAAGTTTCAAAACAACTATACTTTTAGAAATAAATAGTTTCTTATTAAAGGTATACATGCATACATATATATTAAGGTCAGCCCCACTCTAGAACAAAACAAAAGTAATGATTGTTGAATATCACAGGTAAGCTCGGGGATGTATGGTCAGTCTTGGGAATGGCATAGCCTGATCAACTATGCTGGTCCGAGGAGTGATTAGCACATGCCCAAGAATAGTTGTGATATGGCAACAAGTCTAAAAACTTACCAACACTACCACAATGAGAACATTAGAACAGAACATGAGTTTAAAATACTATAGGAGTATTTTGTAATATCATAACTTATATGAAAACTAAATAGATCCTTATTAATATGTCTATAGTCCCTAAGTGGATACTTTAAGGTTATATATATCTTAGAAATTATAGACTTAGAATTTGTGGTCATTACTTTACTTCCTTTTCCTTGTTTGGATGTGGACCTAGAGTAGGATCACTTATTCAAAGGCCTATCGTATCTTGTTATATGTAATTAGTATGCACTATGTCATTATAGAAGTAACTAATAAGGATCACCCCCTATAAGTAATTGATAATAGAGTTAGACGCATAGTACTTATCTCTTCCACTCCTATTCTCGCAAATACGGCATAGCAAAATCCTATTTACCGGACGACCCTTACTTTCCTAATCCGAACTCGAGGAATGGTGAATGGTTATGAGAAGAATCATAAGCGGGACCGGAGGTAACCAATCCTCCATGCATAGCAAGGGTTCCGCGAACCGTTTTGACTATATCGAACCTGTACCCCGTTGGACAATCGTTATCGAGGGTTGAATGTTGACAACAATGACAACAACCACCATGTGGAGACCAACGAGGGTGCTATAACCTCAACCACGGGGGACTGACGGAAAGAGCCCTCCCGGCAAGGACCCGGCGGATCACGATCATCGGGGATTAAAACAGGAAGACTACAATCTGAGTTCAGAAAACTGCGCGCTACTATAGACCCCACCATCTCATGTACCGGTGACTCAGAATTATACTACTATTCCCGATACCAACTCTCTTTTTAGGACCTTATCGCCACTCGTGAAGAGGAAAGAGAGTAACAGGGTAGGACACACAACATTCAAAGAAAGGATGATTGTAGCCAAGCGTTGATTAGCAAAGCTACAAAATTGCATCGACCTTGCCTCAGGAATCACAAGGGATGGAGCATCGTAAGTAGAGTTCGTGCCGCTCACCAGACCTGGTAGATTAGCTTCATAAGTATGCGCTCGTGGTACTCTATTGTAAGTAAAATCACGATACTACAAATTAAGTGGTCATACTAATCGAGAAATCTATCTACTATCAAAACCCACCCATGCACAAATGTGAAGTAGACCTGCATCGAGGTCAAAATTTTCACTGAAACCATGATTACTAAAGTCATATTAACAAGATGGGCTTAGGATGTACCTAACAGACTCAAAGGACTATCTAGCCTTAATTATATAACTAAGCATACATCAATAGGTCGTGATAAGGACCTAGCTTGGGTCAAGTATAAGGTTTCACTTGGATACAGAGCTACTAAAATACATGAGTTTATTATACAATGAATGTCGTTATAAATTGTTTTCAGAACACCCTAAACAACTGAACTTTGATACAAATCGATATGAGATAAACATAGTTAGAAAACTCATGACATATAGCCATTCTAAAAACTCATTATCGTCTCACCTTTAAACATTTGTTGAGAAGTTTCTTCTTCATAGACCTATGGAGTGCGAACGTTCCATCACTAATGCACCGGATCCCATCAAAATTCCTCAGCCAAGTGTGTTCGGACAAACATGATTCTAAGAGGAGTAAAGCTTAACGTCCGTATGAAACCTACTCCTACCTACTGCCATAACTCCATATCGGGAGCGTTAGCAGAAACGCTAAGAATAGTACAATAATGTGCAAAAATTTATATGCATAAATATAAATTGTAAGGATGCACTTAAGACAATCATTTCCACTAACGAAGTCGTTTTTTCGTCATGAAACAAAGCTATGTCTTCACCAAGAGGCAACAAACCAACTAGCAAGGCGCCAACACTTCAGATAGACGCTGCTACTTTTCAAGCTGTAGTCACGGCAGTCGTGGCAGCCGTCATGGTGCATTTCAATACTAACAATGTCAACAGGGGTGGAAGCGGTACTAACAATACAAATTGTGGTAACAATCAGGGACACCAATGGGTACCTACCAACGAAAATACGTCAGGCCACGAACCTACGAACAAGAAGAGAAAGTTTTAGAACATGAAAGAGCGCCACCAATCTCAAGGATACACTAAAAGACAACAACCTAGGGTCGCCCCTACCATTACAACAGCAGTCATGACACATGCCTCGACACTAGCCACGGGGTCTGCCACCCAAATGCCTACCAGACCATATGAGGGATCACTCCCAAAGTGCAACCAATGTGGCTTTCATCACCATGGGGCTTGCCGGGAGATGCACTGTAAAAACTGCAACAGGAAAGGGCATACCGTCCGTTTCTGTAGGGCCCCAGCCCATCACCTCCCTTCAATCACCTGCACCAAGGTAGGCCCAGTATGCTACCTATGCGGTGAAATGGGACCCTTCAAGAGAGAATGTCCAACTGAGAAGAATGACGAAGGAACAGGAGGAATGTGATGAACACACCAACAGGAGCAACAAGGGACCATGTTAGGACTTTTGTAATGTTCCCAACGACAAAACGTTTAAGTACTATATGTTTGTAATGAATTTGGTACGCTTACTAAAGTAACCTTCCTTCTAAAAAGTAGCTAAAGTATTTTCTCTCTCATACAAATCAAACCAAAGACATTAATATGTGACCTTAGGAGCATTACATGTAAGTTGTGATGACCTTGTCCATACATCGGGGTTAATTTAAAAATCAAAATACTAAAGTCTTGAAACAGATAATTCCATCCTGACTCCGATTCCATGTCTAGTATTAGGGGTTGAGTGGGGTCACCCACTCGACGATTGCACGATATCAATTTACATACGACGATCATATACCGCTCGATCGTGAGGAGACCTATCAGGAATCATGATATCAAGTATCATTACTGGCTATCGAAAACACACCCACTACTAGTGCTAGACACTGTGGTATGAATCATCTGCAATAATCATAACATTTAACAAAACGGAACACACAGAAAAGAAATATAGGACACTCTATCACTCTAGTGATCTCTTCCTTCGAATACAACTTATCTCATGTTATCTAAAAAGATATTGTTGTCGTTATCCAATTTTGATTGATATAGCACTCGTCTTCCCGATTTAACGACTACAAAAGGGCCCTTCGCCTAACCCCCCCCCCCCCCGAATATCGAAACTATCGTCTCTCATAAACATCCAGCACGGACCTTTGGGTCATCTCTCGCTGTGGAACTCCAAAACACGCACCAGAGGAGTGTTACACTTCCCGAAGCCTTATCACATGTATATACAGGAGACCTTCGGGAATGTCGCGCATGTAGCAGACAAGATTCAAGCATAGAAGCTTGGGACAGATATGGTACGAGTCCTGCCATGAGCTTCCGGCTAAGGTTGCCCAGAAGGATGAGTAAATGTCCTACATTCATAAAGGCCTAGTCGCGTAAACCAAACCCACATACTTCCTACCGAGCTACAAGAGCTGTCAGGTCAAACCTGTCGAACTACACAACAATGAAATTGAAGAACCAAGCTTCTCACCTTGGAAAACTCTGGCCTTATTCGTCAAATAGAAAAGCAAATTGCTCATAATTCCATCGATTTTAGAGGCCCCGACAACATCTCCAATAGAAACCTTTACTATCTGCCTCGCATTGACGAATAGGCCGACCAACCGCAAGGAACGAGGTACCCTTCAGGAATTGGACCTGAGATCTGAATATCACCAGTCATGAGTATTGAAGAAGGATGTCCGAGAACAATCCTCCAATTTCGATGCAGACACTGAAAGTTTGTTGTGATAACCCTCGGATAGGAACAAACCCACTCGTAGGATTCATGAACGTAATAAATAGGATATACCATTCTTGCTAGGATCAGTTCATCATCGTCATTACAAATGACTTACTTATCTACCCTCGTAGTAAGAAGGAAACCAAGGAGAGCAGCTAAAACAAACCACGGAAGCAATACGATCAGAGAAGTATTACCCGAAGTTCTCTAGATACGAGTTTTGGAATTGAGGAGTTCAATTCTCAAGACAAATCGTTATCAAGGTGGAAATTCATAAGGACCCTTTCAATTGATCAAAACCGTTGAGAAACAGTCAGCACTGAAGGCTTTAGCAGGAATACGCCAAAATTCTGGGTCTCGTTGACCTACCGTCTTAGTTCCTTTGGAACTTCTCGAAAAATACAGACCCCCCTCCCAACTTTGACCCTAAAGGGAGTAACCCTTGACAGGAAGAGAAGCAAGAGGAAGAAAACTTTAGATCTCCAGTATAACCGACCAAATTCCTCTAGAAACACTCACTCTGGGAAGGCTTAGTACGCTTCGGAAAGCATGGAAAGCCAATATCCCAGATAATTGTGTCTTTCAAGATTCTTGACAGAATCAGCCCTGTAACTCGCTACTTCTATCTACTCCCGCGAGCTTGGTAAAGTACACTCTACCCGACACGTTCCAAACTTACAAGAAGTATCTATCCAACGAGACTCTTGCAATTTCCCTCAACGAGATCGAGTTCCACAAGAGCCTCTCGGTCTCTGCTCCTCCTTCTCGGTCTCTGTCTCTCTTCCCCTCTCGGTTTCTGTCTCTCTTCCCCTCTCAGCTCTTTACTTCGCTTCTCGCTCTCTGTCGCTTCTCACTCTCTGCTTCGCTTCTCTCCTCTCTGTCGCTTCTTCACTCTCTGTTCCTCCCGCCTCTCTTCCCCTCTCGATCTCTATTCTCTCTTCTCTCCTCTATGTCTCTTCTCTTCTCTCGGTCTCTCTTCTCCCCTCTCGGTTCCTACTCTCTCTCATCTCCCCTCTCGGTTTCTGCCCTCTCTCCTTTCGGTTTCAGCATCAGAAGACCGAAACTCAGCCAGATTTCGGAAATTTGTCACTTTTAGCCCCTTTTTGATATTTTTTAACATTTTAAGCCCGTTTTTCGTGATTTTAAAGCGGGATTTTCTCCAGAAATTATATTTTAACATAATAAACCCTAAATATTCATAATTTAAACATATTTTGATAAAAATCATTATCTAAATGATAAAAATCTAATGGGGGATTTATCTAAATGATAAAAATCCCCACCTTACCTAGGTCACTTCAATGTCCCTTAAACTCAATTTACACTCATTCCCACGTTTTTAGAGCTGGAACAAACACCCTCTCTCCTCATTTCGCTCATTTGCTCTCATTTCACTAAGTGTCAAACACCACTTTTCTCTCAAACTTTTTCTCCACCAAACTCGAGATTCAAGGCTGATTATCAAGTGATCTTCCACATTTGGTAAGCATAATCCATTCTCCTTATGATTATCTCACTTATTTCCACTCAAATCATTGATATCTTACACAAACTCCATCATATTTGTGTTAGAGCATCGAATCTTCAAGTGATTCTTCAAGTGTTCTTGGGTTGAACACTTCTCTTCTTCAACACTTATCTACTGAAATCACTCAATGTGAGTTCATACCCCTACATTTTCATGTTTTCTCAAGTTTTCAGGGGGGGGAATACAAGTTAAAACACCAAGAACATAACTAAATTATTCTAACAGCCTTCATCAGAAAAGTTCAACTCCATTCACGGACTATTTTGGGCATCTTAAACATTTTTGTTTTCAAAACTGTACAAAGTGCAAATAGTTCAAGTTTTGAGCTCTAAAATGACTACTTGCACATCTCCATACGATGTTTCTACAATTTATGGTGATTTTTACTTAACTGCCTATCATTTCAAACAACAATCCGGACCAGTCTGTGATTATGGACTTTTTCACCCAAGTTGGAGGTCATTAAAAATCGTGATGAAAATTATGAGTAAACTAGACACATTTTTTGAACTCTCAGAATTTACGGATCTAGTTTTCGACTTCGTATGATTTTTCTATGATTTTTCCAAAACAGTGCAGAATGGCTAAAGTTAGCCAATAGCATGTAAATATCATAACACTTTGTATTACGTTGAGCAAAGTGTATAATCATAAGTTCTAATTATTGAATGTGTTTCTTTGTTATTTTATCATCATGAACTGAAACTAAGTCATTCATAATAAATATTATTCATTCATTTTAGAACACGTATATTAAACTATAAAAAGTATAGTTTAATAAATTCATAACAATAATACATTTCCATAAAAGAGTTCATACATATTACAAATGTTTTAGATAAACTATAATAGGTATAGTTTATGATACATCACACAACACACTCGTACAGAAAGGGTACATTCATACAGAAAATATTTATATTCACACACATTTCACGTAAACTTGTTAACCTATATTGTGAGACATTCTCTCCCCGTACGTCCGAGTGCGGCATATAAATCCTGGTAGTTATAATCAGAATCTCCTTGAGGGAGAACGTGATACTTGTATATAGATCTATATTGGGTTTGACACCCCACACCTTGTTGCTAGCTACAGTGGGATCTGCAGGTCTACGGGTGACAAATTTCATTTCAGTTTTCGCGACGCCTGAGAAACGTCGTGGCAGGTTCACATAGTCATAGTATGGTTATAGCGACTTAGATAGGGATATAACAATCGATAAAGTTTACGGGGTTTTATTTATAAAACCTAAATGAGTTTTATGTCGATTTAAAATCACTTTTTATCTCAATGAGTACAGATATTACTGTACACTTTTGGTTTTGGTAGTTATGACTACACATCATTTGAAACCACAATTATACCTTTAAGTATAGTCAATACTTGTTCTTTCTCGGTCCTCAGATTTAGGACTACATATACATAAAGTATTAACAAACATGAGAACATACGGAAATTTCATTTAATTCAAATGCGTCCATGTCCAATTAAACACATAACATTTTCTATTAGTAAGAAAGGTTACTTATACATTTTGGTCTTTGGTCATAAGACTACATTACACAGATTTTAAAGAAAATATCGGATTTTCTGGATACATATTCTAACGCTTTTACAAGGAAAACGGTTTACTTTTCTAACGAAATCTCTTATGAACTCACCAACCTTTGTGTTGACACTTTTCAAAACTACTTGTATTCTCAGGAATTCAGTGAAAACAGGAAATCAACAACGTTTTGAGGATGGGACGATAAATCGTCAAATAGTTGATTTTGTATCATAATGTAAACATGTGCTTTGATGTAACGTTTTCGATTATATTTGTGTTGGTTGTATTTACTTTGAGCACTATTATACTCATTGTTGTGATACTCTATATGAAGTCCTCTACCCCCGGACGTTTCCGCCATCCTTGGTTTGGGGGTGTGACAGGATGTTTGAATAACCTAGTTATTCGGGAAGTCAAAACATGCAAAGTGAAACACAAGAGTAATACTAATCCTATATGGCCCCAACACTTCGAGAGTAAATAAAAACATCTTTTATCTAAGCACCATATTGATTACTCATTATGTAATGTTTTGATTTTTCAACATAATGCTTGAATTAAAACACTAGTCGTCCCAAGCTCCAAGCATGTATACTATGTTTTCTAAACAATAGTTATGCCATACACCAAGTATGCACACTATGTTTATCTATGATCTCTAATTTGTGGAATAGATCCAATGATTCTATTTCACAATCCCAAATCCTTATTGTAAGTGTAAGAATGCCAAACTCTTGCCATTTACAGTAATCTGTTAGATTCTAAACTCATATGCAATGATCCTCTTGTAATGACTATGCCCAAGTCACAAAGACTTGGCAACCAACATTACAAAGTATTCCAATGGAGATCAATTCCATGAAACGAAGTCTCAAATTCTTGCATTAAGTTCTCTAATCTTACACCGATTCAAAGAATAACTTCCACCTATGGAAAAAATTCCATGTTCCCATTTTGACCATCACTTGTGTACAAGAGTTGCCTCTTTTCAAAATATGTCAAAATGGTCCTTTACTCTATACTTCCAATTGTCCATGAGCAACCAATCTTTGGTAAACCTTAC
Organism: Lactuca saligna; assembly: GCF_052625555.1. Taxonomy (NCBI): domain Eukaryota; kingdom Viridiplantae; phylum Streptophyta; class Magnoliopsida; order Asterales; family Asteraceae; genus Lactuca; species Lactuca saligna. The sequence goes on from NC_136418.1 coordinate 77,332,289, forward strand.
ATTGTCCTCAACAATTGCTTAATCATTTTAGTCAAATTTTTATTTTCCATGTATATAATTGAAAACAAGCCTATGCTCTGATACCACTGTAGGGTTTTGAGCATTCTAACACTCCTAAGGTGTACATGTAACCCTAAATACCTTGGATCTATGTTTTCTCTATTATACATGCAAATATGAACTTTCCAAGGTATTACCTATAACTAGCATACAATTGTCATATATAACACAATAATCTAGTTAGGATAACATACCTTATCATGGAGCTTGAATTCTTGATGTATCTAGCCTTAAGAGCTTAGCCCTAATAGTGTGGAAGCCTCAGTGGAATCACAACATATCATGAACAAAGGATGAACTTGAGAGAGAATCTCCATGCACCCAAAACCACCATGAACTCCAAGAATACACAAGTGGTGATTTTGGGCAATGAAGTATGTATTTATATGTGGGATTTCTAGGGTCATGGATATAAACCAAATCCATACCCATGGTTCATGTGGCCCAACTCTTTATGTATCCACACATAAAGTTAGTCCAACATGGATCATAAGCCCATCACATATAAATATAACTAATTATCATAATTAGTCCCAATAGATTTAATTAGTCTCTTTTGATCACTAAATTAATTCTTGATCAATACTAATTAAAACATATGATTTCATATTAATATATTATAACTTATAATATATTAATAAACCATAAAATAACCTTCTCTCAAAATTCCATCCTAACAAATTGTCCTGATGATATGCAACCCAAATGGACCATGCTACTCTCGGTTCAAGTACATACCAATAATAGTTATGGGCTTAGACATCTAATCCAACACTCGGTACTCGGACAGGGCTTCGTTTACTTAAAACAGCTTCTTTCAACAAAACCTAGTATCATTACCACTAGAGTTTAGTCTAAGGTTTGACGAGGCTAATTAATAGTCTAGCTATTATTAATATTATATAAGCGTTAACAATACTCTTCACCCACTATGTACAGACAAGGGCCAGACATGTAACACCAGAGGGCAGGATCATTTTGGCATATAACACTTCTGAAATCCAGCACCCCAAGCGGCCCTCCAAACCAAATTCTCCTTACCATGAGTGATTAAAAAGATATTATAAAGACACTTATATAACTCATAATAATAGCCCAAATATTTATTATAAGGTCCTAATAACATTACTATATTGAAACATCAGCTATACTAAAGATAGGCTAGGCGTAGCTCACTTACAATGATTTTTTTTCTCAAAACCGGGCTCCGCTGAAGCAGAGTTTCTGAGCTGAAAGCTCTTCTTTTCGGAGCCGTCAGGCGCTCCGGGGCTTCCGCCCCGTGCTAGGGAGTTACCCTAGGCTTTGGGGGTTTAGGAGGCTTAGAGAGAGAGAAAGAGAGAGAGAGAGAGAGAGAGAGAGAGAGAGAGAGTGTGTGTGTGTATAGAGAGAGAAAGAGAAGTTGCAAAGTGTGAGAAAAGTGTTGCACCCAACACTTCTATTTATAGGCTGTCTGGCTCTTCGAGTCCACCTCCAACTCATTGAGTCCATGGCCAGGTGTCAGCATTCTGGTGGCAAAAGGTGGGTGACCTACGTTGTGCCACGTCACCCTTTTTGCAGCAACACCCTGCCGACTTCTAAACCCCATAATTTTTGCATACAAGCTCCGTTTTCGATGTTCTCTAGATCCACGCATAGGTAAAAACAATATCTACAACTTTCTTTTTGACTCCATCGGCTAATTCTTGACCGATCTTAAATTTAATAGTAGGAGGAAATTATACTGTTAAATGACCGCGTAAAATTCATAACTTCTACATACAGACTTCGTTTTTGTCTGTATTTTTATCGTTGAGCTCCTATTATGATATCTTTAATTCTCATTTAGGTCGTGTTGGATAGCTCAATCAGGGTGCTTTTCGTGTTATAGCTCGTGTTTGTGTGTGTTGTTGCTTCACCGTGAAGTGTTTGTGGTTGCTCGTTGGACAGAAAAACTCGAGAAAACCACCATGGTTGCCAACCATGCTGGCTAGCACCGTTCGTGCCACTACCGTCGCCGTACGCCACCAGGTGGGTGGTTGTGTTCCTGTTCTGTAAAAAAATGTGTTTGTGTGTGCTTCTGCTGTTAGTGCATGTGTGTTGTGTGTATCGTTTGCTTGGTCGAATATTACAAGAAAAGCCATCACCACCACTGTGAGGTGGTGGCTATCACCTCCGACCACCGCCTGCCGCTACAAGGGTGATATAGTTAACTAACATTAATAAACCTAAAAAAACTTAACCAATGGACTAATTGGCACGTGATTGGGATTGAAAACCCTAATAAGGGTTTGGAAAACCTTAATTTGGGATATGTTGGGTTTGGAATTGTCAGGACCCAGATTTTGGACCATTGGATTGGAAATTATGAATTAAGCCCGATCACACAGTATTATCAACCTAGTAGAATGATGGACTTAATGGATTAAGTTCTTAATGGGTTAAGTGTTTCTAATTAACCCTAACTGCCATTTTATGTGAAAACCCTAATTATGTTGGGTTTTGAGTTGAGCCTAGATGTTTGGATTCTTGATGGGCCATTTAATAACAAGGATATGTACTAGGGAATTTATATGGGCTTTAGGGTAAGGCCAATGCAAAGGGTTTGGGACCAATTTGGAAAATTGGGCCATATGTTTGGCTTTGGTTCATTGTTTGACTTTTGGGCCCTTGGAGTGTGAGTTTGGGTCTTGGGCTTGAATCAAGCTAGGTTGGGGGTAAAGTAGTCTTTTTACCCTAAACATAGGTTATGTATTGGAACTCAATTATTAATTGCGAGTTTTTTTGATGTTGACAGTTCGGGAATCTATCATCTAGCAGCTGGAGTTTTGTCTGCGGGACTTATGCAGTGTGAGGTGAGTTACCTTCTCGGTAGCAGTGGGTCTAAGGCACCAAGGCCAACCTACTAGTAGGAGTTTGAAGTTAGATGATTGTCTTTGTAATAATTATTTGGTATGCCGCTATATGTTATGATTTATGTGATAGTATGCTATGATATTATGTGGTAGTGGTAGGGGTGAAATGCAACATCCCCATTTCACAGCCAAAAAAAGATCGATTTATTTATGCTTTGTTTAAAAATCAGAGTAACATTTTAAAAAAAAAAAAGTGTTGCAGAATTTTTTCCTAAAAAAATATGATAAAGATTTATCAAAAGCATTTCCAAAGAAATGTACTTCATTAAAAACCTCGGGATGTCATGTTCGATACAGATCAAAAGCATAAATAGTACAATATAAACCTTACTACATTATTTCGTAATTACAGGCCTATAATCCCTTAACTCTCATCCAACATCTATGCTCATACGCCACTTCCTGTAATACAAGAAGCTGAGTGGGTCGGGCTTGGGAGCCTAGTGAGCACATAGGGTTTTCAACCCACAATAAATAAGTTTATTAATTTTATCAACCAACAATAACCCGATTACCCGTTCCCGTTATCCTCACATTACGTCCCTAAAACACCTATCATAAGTGACCTAGACTAATGATCAACATCGAGATGGACACTACAGCCAAGGGGGTTCCTCAGCAATAAATGTCCTGAAGGCAACCATGTGGGGTACGGAGTACACCGGTGAACACATCATTCTTAAACACCTATAGGTTGCGAGCTTGCTAGCGTTTCACTAGATTGTCTAGAAGAGTCAGTGATCGTCATCCATACTCCGCTAGATGACAAAGTCAACAACAACAACATCGAGGCCTTTCATCATTTTATCACACATCGTCTATTACATCTACCCATGCTTTAGCCCAACATTTTCATAGATATAAAATACATATACATTTTAAATCATTTAAAACATGAATAAAAATGTTCATCCAGCATAGACAACAAGTATTCAGATAATATGCACACATAGCACGTAATTCGTATAAAATACTTCATATCTATGTGTAAGATGAAAGTAACTATGCACTCACCTGGTAAGGTGGTGACTGGGTACTCGGACAACACTTCGTTACTCGCAAAACAATTTACCTTGGACGAAACCTAGTATCATTACCACTTGAGTTTAGTCTAATACTCACCGAGACTAATTACTAGTCTAGCTATTATAACTATTATATAAGCGTGAAACAATACTCTTCATTTTGGCATAAAGCACTTTTGAATCCAGCAACCCAAGCGGCCCTCCAAACCAGATTACCCATACCACGAGTGGTTAAAAAGACATTATAACGACACTTATATAACTCATAATAATAGCCTAAATACACATTATAAGGTCCTAATAACATTACTATATTGAATCATAAGTTATACTAAAGATAGGGTAGCCATAGCCCACTTACATCGAGTTTTCTCGAAAACTGGGATTCGTCGGAGCAGAGTTTCTGAGCCGAAGGGATCTTTTCTTGGGACTTCCTTCGAGTGCTAGGGGGGTTACCTAGACTTTGGATGGAGGGGGTGGGTTCAGGCTTAGAGAGAGAGAGAGAGAGAGAGAGAGATAGAGAGATAGAAAGAGCGAGAGAGAGAGAGAAGGGTTTGAATGGTGTAGAGAATGAGGGAACCCGACACCTCTATTTATAGTGAGGCTGGCAGTTCAACTCGTCGAGTCAGAGGACCTACTCCATGATTCAGTGCCACTTGTCAACTTTCTGGCGGCCATACGTGTGTGACCTACATTGTGCCACGTCACCCCTTTTGTAGCAGCATCCTTCCGACTTCTAAACACCGTAACTTTCCCACACGAGTTTTGTTTGCGACGTTCTTTATACCCACACATAGGTAAAAACAAGATCTAGAACTTTCATTTAGATTATGTCGGCTAATTCTCGACCGATCTTAAATTTAACAATAGGAGGAGATTAGACTCTTAAATGACCGCGAAAAATTCGTAACTCCCTCATACATACTCCTTTTTCTTCTGTGTTTTTACCATTGAGTTCCTATGAATGAGATCTTCAACTCTCATTTAGGTCGTGTAAGTGAAAAACTGCTCAAACTAAAATTCGAGTTTCAGGTCATGCACTATTATGCCAAATCTTAGAAAATTCATAACTTCCTCATACAAAGTCAGATTTGGGTGTTCTTTTTATGGATGTTCTCGTTTTAACATAGTCTACGACTTTCGTTTAGATTAATAAGGCTAAAAATCGCTATATTGTAAATTCACTATTTACGCTTCCCGATGTCATGCCGGTTCCGTCGCGAAACTTCGACGGGTCATAACTTCTTCGTTATAACTCGGATTTTGGTGTTCTTTATATCCCCGAAATCCTTGTTTTGACCACTACAAATTATGTAAAGATATCGGGTTTATCTCACACTTTAATTTTGATGCTTATTTTTATCCTTTATTTATTATACATTTATAAATAAGTAATAAGCACATAAATGCACATAATTCACATAATACTCAAATAATTCATCATTATTACTTAAAAAACAGTTACAATAGTTGACCTAGACTATTACATCATCTATTAATGCTTAGCCCCGAAACCCGGACGTTATGTGAAATAGACCCCGTATCCGGTTGATAAGACCGAAGGGGTAGGTCGGGCACCCAAATATGCCTGGCAATATGATTATGTTATGTGGTGTAACAACCCGAAATTTCCGCTTCTTTTAAAAGTAACTTTTTCATAAATCAACTCGCGCAACCGATCGCCGTTCCGATTTCCGATTTCCGATTTCTCCGTTTAATTAAGTCATTAATTAGTTCACATTTAAAATGACTTAATGAGTGTCTTAATACATTTAGAAATCATTTTAACACTCAACTTTAGTGATCGGAATAATTCTAAAATTTGCCGTATCGGGTTACGGTAACTTAATCGGGTACGACCAAAAACCCCGTCTAACGCCGGTATCGGGTAAAATTTCACCGTGTCCAAAACTTAAACACTATATAAACGTGTTTAGGACTTCATTTGAAGCCTTTGGCCAATTTCTCACTAAACACTTGCAACCTCTCTCCTCCAAGCTAGAATTAAGGTCCAAATCACAAGTTTAAGGCTTCAAATCTTTAAGGTAACCTCTCTAACATGTTATTCAACACCTTTAGCCTTCAAATTGATGAATTAAGTGAGTTCTAGGTCCAAGAACATGGGTTTACGGCCAAGGAACAAGCTTGGGCCGTAAACTCCATTAAGTGGGGTTTTAAGCCCTTAAACTCCCTCCTTGACTCCTTTGGACTTTAGATATGAATATGGGACTTCAAGATATGGACTTGGAACATTTAAAACTCAACTTTTGTGTGACATAGAAGAGTTTACGGCCAAGGAACATTCTTGGGCTGTAAACTCCTCAAAAGGGGGTTTTAAGGCCTTTATACATGTCCAAATGCTTCCAAACTCAATCTATGGCTTTGTGGTAAAATCTAGATGCATCTAAAAATGGTTTAATGGATTGAAACACAACAAAAGTATGATTTATGAGAGTTTACGGCCTAGGAGCATACTCTTTGGCCGTAAACTCATAAAACAATGTTTAAGATGCATCCAACACACCCAAATGGCTTGTATAAAATTCTAGAATCACATGTGATTGTTTTAAGCACCAAAAACTATCTTTTCCTAAGGTAAAAGAGAGTTTACGGCCTTAGAACATTCCTCTAGGCCGTAAACTCCAATAAAGGTCTTGATTGATGTTCTAAATTCATAACAAAGCTTAGAAAATTAGTTTGAATCACATGTGATTGCCCTAAATGACTCAAATCAAATTTTCAAAGCCATTGAGAGTTTACGGCCGTAAACTCTATGGGTATGGCCGTAAACTCATGTTTTAAGTGTTTTAAATCCATTCCAAGTGTTCCAAGGTGTTTAGACAATTAATCCTAACAATCCCTAAGCCCATTTAAGCCCTTAAAGCACCAAAACCTCACCACATGAGTTTACGGCCGTAAACTCATGTATGTGGGTGTTTCAATGTTCTAAACTCAATTAAATGTTTACTTATGGAGAGTAAACTCAAGTCCCAAGTCCCTAGTGCCATTACAAATCAATAGATGTCACCCGGGTCACTCCGAACACTCGTTTTGAGGTGTTTAACCTCATTGGAGTGTAATGCTCCATATAATTAGTGAATGTATCTCTAATTGTATATATATGGACATTATATCATTTTACATAGGGTCCTCGCAAGTAATCAAACCCTGAACCGACGTCTAGCATTCAAAACTGACAAGTTTCCGAATCCGGTGAGTTCATACCCCTACCCCTTTTTCACTGTTTTCAGGGGGGGAACACAAGCAGAGTACAAGGGAATTCTTGTACTCAAAATATGTTTTCAAATATGTATTTCATATTCTTATGCTTTTATAACTGATAACTACAACTGATAACAGATAGAACATACAGATCACGTAACATATATTTGTGAAATAAGTCTTTAAACTAGTATGTTTTACATGTATTTCACAAATGGTTTTCCACATTTTATCAGTTAAAGGCATAACATTAAAGCATTTGAATATAATACCTGTACACTGTTTTAATCCTCGGTAACACTCTCTACACTTATACAAGTGGAGGATTTTCATATTATTACTAGTAAATTTGTTATTCCGGTATGATTGGAGACACGTCCTCGGAGAACACTCCACCTGGATTACGCGAGTGGAGGACTACACCCATAACCAGAATCTCTGGTATTTAGAGAGCGTGACTTGAGTGTATAGATCTATACGGGGCTGACTACCCCACACCTGGCTGCTAGCTACAGCCGAACCAAAATGGTTCAAGGGTGACGAAAGTCATAAGTATGTGGACGACTTATTGCCACATGTGGACTACTTATTGCCACAAGTTTTAGTCTATCGTATGGTTATGGCACTCGCAATTAGGATAACAGAGATTTACTTACAGTAATAATGGATTACTTATACATCGTTTACATCTTTTACATCTTTTACTTACTGTGACTAACATTCAGGAAAGTACGGGACTTCCCTGGGGAAAACATGGAACCTATTCATAATTACATTTCTACATCCTTAACATCGTTAACATTAGATACATACATGCAGGAAAGCATGGGGCTTTCCTGGATAATACCCACATAACTAGAAAGAGTATCAAACTGGATAACATTACATCTTTTACAATTTGTAACATACTATAAGGAAAGTATGGGACTTTCCTGGTAACATACGTTAAGTAAACAGAACAGTTTAACCAGTCAGATAACCAACTATACATTTTCACATGAGTAAACATGTTTTCAGTGTACAAACTTACTATACTTTACAATTGTGAAACAATAACCAACTTTTAAGAAAATACGGGATTTTCTTGGTATACACAACATTTCAGAAACAGAAAGGAAGCCAAAACATTTTTCACAAACAAAAAAACCGCATATGAACTCACCAACTTTATGTTGATTTTCAAACCGCTTGTGTTCTCAGGTCAACGTTAGAACAGGTACCCAAAGATCCTTTTGCTTGAAGACGGTGTACATGAAGACCCGTTACATTTTGTCTATATATACTATGTATTACAACAGATCAAACTTTACTTTTGAAACATCTGTAAAACTGTTATTATGTAATGTAATGCTTGTTTTACTTTACTTACTATGTACATTGGATTTGATACTCAACATGGTAGTCGACCCCGGAAATGTATTCCGCCTTCGGTTTTCGGGGTGTGACATGTGGTTATGTGGTAGTGGTAGGGGTGAAATATACGTCGTAACCAGTTGAAAGAAACTGAAGGGGTAGGTTGAGCACCTAGATATGCTCGGCAGTTACCGGTTGAAAGATACCGAAGAGGTAGGTCGAGCACCCATATATGCTCGATAATTACTAGTTGAAAGAGACCGAAGGGGTAGGTCGAGCACCCAGATATGCTAGGCAGTTTCTGTTCGGATCAGATCGAAGGGGTAGGTTGGACACCCATATATGCCTGACAATATGATATTATGTGATATGATGGGGGAACTCACCAAGCTTCATGCTTACGGTTTTAAGTTTTGGTTTCAGATACTTCTTCAAAAGGAAAGGAGCTGGAATGATAACAACGCATCACACTATTGCTTTCCGTATTATGAGATATTTGGGAGTTGTACTATGATATTATCTTTTTTGATATGATTGGATGTTTTACAAACTGATTTGTTTATTACATGAGATGACACTATTGATGTTTTCATAATTACTCAATTAAAAACAAATTTTTTGATCTTAAATTTTAGGATGTTACACTCCACGAGGAAAGCCAACTAGGCATGGCTCTGCGAGGAAAGCCAAATAGGTGTTGGCTTTATGAGGATAACCAAGTAGTGTTGGCTCAACGAGGATAGTCGGTTAGGACTGACTCTATGAGGAAAGTCATTTAATGTTGGCTCAACGAGGAAAGTCAGTTAAATCGTTATTCTAGATGACCAATTCGACACATAGTTCACCTAAAGATAGGTGAACTGGAGTGATGTTGGCTCTACGAGGAAAGCTACGTAAACCTTACCAGTGGTGGAACTAGGGTCAAAGTAAAGGGGTGTTTGTTTTGTTTTGTTTTTTTTTTTTTTTTTTTTTTTTTTTTTTTTTTGTTTTTTTTGTGAAATATACAATAAGAAAAAAAACCCGCAATTTTATCAGATATAAAGTTCAACTTCCATAACAAAGTTACATTTTAAAGTTCACATATTCGTTATTTCATTTTGGTTTTTGAGTAGGTTCATTAGGTTGTGTTTCTTGTGGTTTTGGTATATGTTTATTAGTTTGTGGAACTTAGTTACTTTCATTAACCTTATTTTTTTGGAAGTTTCTTCACGATTGTTGTCTCCAACATCTAGCTGTTTTTTGAAAAAAAAAAAAACTTTAATAACAACCTACAATCAAAATATATGGACTATAAACTTGATTTCAAGTTTCAACAACAGTTAGCAAATAACAACCTGCAATTAAATTATCATTTATTAAGATATATCAACTATAAACTTGATTCCAAGTTTCAATAAATAGCAACCCACCGTTAAAATATATCAACTATAACTTGATTTCAAGTTTCAACAACAAATAATCATTAAGTATTAACCCCAAGTCCCAAATTTAACAAAGTTAATTAGTAATTTCTAATATTTTAAACATAATGACAGAAAATCAGAATTTTAATTAACCTAAATACATAATAGGATTGAATATTTTTTATACTAACTTGTTTCATTGTGATGGATGAGCCGAGAAGGAGGTCGCTGAAATTCTCCCTCCGGCAGAAGACGACAATTGAGAAGACGATTAAGGGCTGCGATGAAGTCGACGATAGGATAAGACGACGAGTCGATAAAACAGAAGACGAGTTGATAATTGAGAAGTAGACGATCACAGAAGGATTACGAGTTTACATCCGTTTTTTTTCTCATTAAATTAATTGGACTTAATACCTCTTTGTTTCAATAAACTAGTTGGTGTGGACTTAAAATTTTTGGACCATTTGAGCTCGTTTGTATTTTGGACAATTTAGAAATAACTTGAATTTTTTAGGATGGTCTAATTTTTTTTCCGATATAAAACCGTAGCATAAAACAAATTTTTCCAAAAAAATTAACACTACTAAATTTGTTTTGAGGGGTATCTCGGGATACCCCGGGATCTATAGTGAATCCGCCATTGAACCTTACGTAGGAGTTGGGAAGTGTTGCTTGATGAAATTGACACCCTTTGTATCGATTCTTAATAACAACAACACAAAATTCTTGTATTACGTAATGTCCGGAGTAGCGAAAACATCATGTCTCGGGTGAGAGTCCTGATCTCTTGCATCATTCTAATGTGTCATTTTACTTTCTTTATTTGCTACATGCAAGGAAGATCAAGTATGGATTTAGGGTATGTTTGGATTAGCTTTTTTATGTTACGAGTGATTTTTAAGAAAAATGTTTATTAGCTTATAGCTTTTAAAAAAAACTGGTTTTAAAAAGTGTTTCGATGCCAAAATTAGCTTTTTTAGGAGTAAAATGGTTAAAAAGCTAAAAAATTAGGATTTTCCAGCTTTTCGAAAGCTTTATTTTTTCCCATCCAAAAAACTATTTTAAAAAAACACTTTTAAAATACACAAACACAAAACTATTTTAAAAAAACAATTTTAAAATACACAAACACTTTTTTAATTTATTAGCTTTTTGAAAAGCTAAAAAACTAATATTTTTTTTTTAAAAACCATCCCAAACACCCATTTAATGATCATATTCTTTCTTTATTTGCTGCATACAAAAAAAAAATAAAAAATAAATAAAAAATAAAGAAAAGGTATAAAATATCTTTCGTAAAGCAGGCAAAAACGAGAATAGGTTTAGCGAGGGTTTAAGGCGGCCACTCTTCGTCACTTTGCCTCCTTCACAAATCACAAATCCTCAAATGTTGTGAGATTCTTTCATCGCCACTCCTAGATTCACCCCTTCGCATCCATCTTTCCAAACAACCAGAGACTTCTTTCAGATCATTAGTTCGATCTATCTCTCTGCAAATTGTATCAACCGTGTACATAGTTAGAAACCCATTAATTTTTCTGCAAATAAATCACTCCACTCTAGCATGTGGAGAAGCGTATGTAACCGAGCTTCTGTCAAGAAGCTGAAATCATTCGCCGATAAATCTAATTTTAGAGATACCCACCTATTCGAAAAACCTAGACAGCTAGAGCTTCACCCTTATCGAAATCCTTCGTATGGAGAACGGGGTTTCCGGCGAATAAACGTCTTGGGTGATTCCGGTTTCACAAATTTAGGGGTTTCTTTCAGTTTATTACATCGGTCTTATAAGGGTTATGCCAATTCCGCCGCAGCTGAGGAGATTGTTTCGACAGAAGAACAAGACAGCGATGAAATTCGTGAAATGGTACACCATTTGAATAAAGAAATCAAAGCGGTGGAAATGAAATCTAATAGCTCCGATCACAAAAAGCAGCCGAGGTTAGTCAACGGAATTGGGCAAGGGAAGTACATTGCACTCAGGAGACGACAGATAAAGATAGAGACAGAAGCATGGGAGAACGCAGCAAAAGAGTATCAGGAACTTTTAGTCGACATGTGTGAACAGAAACTCGCTCCCAATCTGCCTTATGTGAAATCCTTGTTTCTTGGTTGGTTTGAGCCATTGAAGAAGGCCATTGCTTCAGAACAGGATTTATGCAGGGAAGGTAGGAATCGAGGAGCTTATGCTCCACAATTCGACCAGTTACCTGCTGATATGATGACGATAATTACAATGCACAAGTTAATGGGTCTGTTGATGACTGGCGGAGGTCAGGGTGGCGCTAGGGTGGTCCAGGCAGCTCTGCATATCGGTGAAGCTGTTGAACATGAGGTTAGTTGCAGCAAAACTTTGATTTTTTTTTCTTCCCTTTTACAACATCCAAGGATTCAAGTGTTCCTTCTTTCTGATATGAAAATCAGGCGAGAATACACACTCTTAGGCCTACATCTGTACAACCTCCTGTTGACCAATGTGAAGATTGTCCTCCTGATATTAGTCCTGCATTTGTAGACACTCTTAAAACTGTGGAAACTCCGTACGTATGGCCTCATTTATGATTTTTTTACTTTTTACTATTTGACCTTTTTTATGTAACGATGATGCATTGCTGATCGTTACTCTTATATATATAGGAGAGGAAGCAGAAGATATGGAGTTATTGAATGTGATCCTCTTGTTCGAAAAGGACTTGAGAAAAGTGTAGGTTTTTTTTTTTATATATATTCGTATCTTGTTTATGTATTTATTGTTTTCTGATATTAAATATTGTTCTAATTTGATGCAAATTCTGAATTTTTTCTTTAGAGAATATTCCCAAATAATAAATAATCTTGTTATGCTATTATGATTTATGAGTAAATATTTGATGCAAATTCTGAATTTTTTTTTGTAGACAACTTTAACTGCTTTAGGGGAAATGTTTGAATCTGCAAGAAGTATTAGGAATTGGCTTGGTGATTGTGCAAAGGTATAAGTTTTATATTTTTATAAGATAAGATTAATACGTTTATTGATTTTATAAATTTTGACAGGATATAGTAGTGAAAAACAATCCAGTACAATGGACAACTTCTCTTGGACTTCCTGTTGTTCAACCATACCACAAATTAGGAAGACATCTTGTGAGTTCTTTTAGTATGTCAAATTGTCAAGTAAAGTCCCTGTATTTTGACTTTTTTGCTAATATGAACCAAAGCCTTTTTGTTGTTTTTTTGAAATGTGTAGATTAAGAAAAATAACCTTTTCTTTATTATGCTAAATGCAAGAAAAATAACTTTTTTTTTTGGTTATAAAAGGTGATGGTGAAAAGACAAAGAACAACCTTTCCTCTTAACTTTGTCCACTCTCTTGATGGGTCCCACATGATGATGACAACTGTTGCTTGTAAAGAGGCTGGCTTAAGTTTTGCAGGTTCAAATCATTATTATTTCATAAAATTTTATTTCTCCGTTTTTTATTTCCATTAAAAATATATAAATTAAAATCCTATTTCATCTCTGCTTGATTCAGCCATGAAAAACCCTAATTCTACCCTCCTTAGAAGTAAATGGAGTCCTATTCCAATACCCCATAGAACTATCCTTGAACCCAAAGGTCAAGATCTTGATTACATCAACATAGCTCACAGTCATCTTCTTCACTCTGATTGGGCTAAGCTAGATAAATTATTAACCAAATCTAATTCATTACGAGTGAAACACATTTTGTTAAAGCTTCAAAACGACTACATTATTTCCCTAAAATTCTTCAAATGGATTGAGCTTCACAACCCTAGTTTAGTCACCCTTGAAACAAATTCCATCATCCTCCACATCCTCACCAAGAATCGTAAATTTGTGTCAGCTGAATCCATTTTGAAGAAGATCATTGGTTCTTGTTCTTGTGATGTAAACCTCCATTCTAAGCTCTTCGATGCTATTCTTCACTCTTATCAAATGTGTGATTCCACTCCTCGTGTTTTCGATGCCCTTTTCAAAATGTATGCACAGATGAAGCAGTTCAGGAATGCAACAGAGACATTTTGTCGTATGAAGGAATACGGATTTCTTCCTACCATTGAATCATGTAACCTGTATATGAGTTCACTGCTTAGTTTCAATCGAGCAGACATCGCGTTACCATTTTACAACCAAATGAGAAGATCCAAAATCACAATCAATGTGTTCACTCTCAACATGGTGATGAATGCTTATGTTCAATTAGGGAAACTAGAGAATGCAGTCCAAGTGTTCGATGAAATGCAAGGTATGGGAATGAACCCTTTTGTCTCCTCCTACAATACATTGATCACTGCATACATCAACCAAGGCCTTTTAACAACCGCAATTAAGTTGAAACTTACAATGGAGAAGAATGGAATAAGCCCAAATGCCATAACTTACAACACAATAATCCATGGATTCTGTAAAGAAGGGAAACTACATGATGCTTTTAAAGTTTTCCTTGAAATGAAAAGGGTAAATGTGGATCCTAATACTATAACTTACAACACATTAATCACTGCATGTTCCCAATCAGGCAAAATCGATAAGGGTAATCAGATTTTTGAAGAAATGATAAGAACTGGGGTCAAACCTGATATTTTGACTTATAACGCATTGTTGCTGGGACTTTGTAACGAAGGAAAAACCAAGAAAGCTGCTTATTTGGTTAAAGAACTTGATAAAAAGAAATTAGTACCAAATTCTTCAACATTTTCTTCCCTAATTAAAGCCCAATGTGCTCGAAAGAACCCAGATCGTGGTTTTCAACTTTATAAAAGCATGGTGAAAAGTAATTGTCGTCCAAACGAAGATACTGTTAAGATGTTGATTTTATCATTCGTACAAACGGATGATTATGATGGTGCTTTTGGTGTTTTTAAAGAGATGTTAGAGAGGCCTATTGGGCCTGATTTGGTTGTTTTGAGTGGGTTGTGTAAAGGGTTTTCAAAAGCTTGGAAAGATAGATTGGTTATGGATCTATTAAGCGAGGTTGATAATGTGTGTTTTAGTTATGAACGATATGAGAAAGTTAAAAGCATTATTTGTAACTCTAATAATGAAGGTAAAGAACTTGAAGAAAATGTGTAAGTTGATTTATTCATGACAAAAATGAATCCGAATACAGAATGTGTGTGGGAGCAAATAATGTGTTATACTTCGTAATGTATATTCAATAAAGCTTTAAAAGTTTTTGATGTATATCGAATTAAACTTTGATATTTGTGCAATCTATATATATACTTCTATACATCTATATCTATATCTATACATCTATACAATTATATAAAGCATATTGCTTCTTTCTTGAATTTTTAGGAGGCATAAGTTTCACTTCTTAATGTAGACGTCAACTTTGTATATAAACTACTGTGTGGCCATAATCCTTAAAGTAATCATTCCAATCTATATAGCTTGCTAAGCTTAACTCTAAGTAGCAGAAATAAAGATTGTGTAAGTAGCAATTGATTTTTTTATTATTTTAGTTTCAAAAGTTTATGTTTATATTCTACCATATACAAAAAGTACAATGCTATTTATGGTTTTGTCTGTTTTAGATATGAAAGAGGAATGGGTCGTGAAGGTTATGCAATCATGGTTGTAGTTTTCTTGGTCTTGATAGATTTGTACTCTATACATTAAAGATAATAATATTTTGCAAAATTTTGTTTTATTTCACAATAAATTATTAGTTTTATTGAAATTGGTAGTTATTACTTGTATAATATGTGTTGTTTTATTTAGATCACACCCCATTTTGAACACATATGTGTTCTTTTATTTATGTGTGTTATTGTGAGGAGGTTTATAATGTATATTAGTTGATTATTTGAGACTTGAGAGCTCTTAGCTGTTGAGGATATTGATAGATAAAGAATTAGTAACTTTAATATTGTAATCTTTCATGCATTCATAGGAAATTGAATAATTGAATGTAAATGTTTCTAACTATATAAAATAACATATTTTATTTTGTTTGGGTAGATGGACTTCCATTTATCTTTAATCTTTTTTTGGAAACAACAATGAAATCTTTGTTGATGTTTGGATTGATTGTGATAAATAAATAATAAGATTAGAATTTATTAATAGATAAAAGATATAACATCTTAATTACTTTTCATTTTTAATTATTTTTTTGTCAAAGAAAAAAAAAGTTAAATATTTTGTGGAACATCTTTGTTAATTTTATTAAAATAGTCAATTTAATCTTTAAAAAAATAAATGATATCTATCGATGGGTAGAGATC
Source organism: Lactuca saligna (assembly GCF_052625555.1). Taxonomy (NCBI): domain Eukaryota; kingdom Viridiplantae; phylum Streptophyta; class Magnoliopsida; order Asterales; family Asteraceae; genus Lactuca; species Lactuca saligna. The sequence goes on from NC_136418.1 coordinate 77,348,482, forward strand.
CTTACACGGTAGTTTTTTCTTATAAACAAATTATATATGTTTTATTAAGTTGTGCAATACAAATATTTAAAACGTAAATACCAATATTTAAAACATAAATAGTTATATGCAAATCCCTCTTTATCTATAATTTATATATCTTTTTAGTTGGTTAGTGGTAATTTTTCTTTTGTAATGTGTTATCGACTTTTCATTCAACTGATTTCAACATACAACTTAATACAAATGCACAATGATAACTATTAGTTATCAGCGTTTTTATCTAAGTGACTAATGTCTAAGAATAAAAAAAACTTAAAGCGTTATATAAATTGAAATTGAAGTATAAATATAATGTACATATAAAAATTGATATTCACGGTAATGACTACTATTAATTTATATGATTTTTGAAAAACACACTATCATTTTTATTAACTTAGAAAATAAATTCAAATGCATAAACCACAATTTAATAAATAAATAAATAAATAAATAAATAAGTAGATTATTTTTAATTGTTTATACTTTCCTATTTTTTATAATTTCAAAATACGAGTCATTTTTTATTCTCTTATTATGGGTCAGAAGACTATAATAGGTTTCTGTCAACATTATTTTTACTGTCAAATTGAGCACCCCTAAATATAAAACAATAGTATATAATTTGTGAAGTAATGAAGGGGCTAAATTGGTATTAAAAAAAACTTAATTTATGAAGGTATCTAAGGTTAGGAAAGATAGGATAAAGTTCAATGTCTAGGGACTAATCCTTAAAAATTCGTCCATAACCCCCAACAAAAAAAAGTTCGAAACCTAGGACCAAATTGGCATTACAAGAAACTTAATTTGTGAAGATACCTCCAAATTTTTTTTTCCGACTGTTCTAGCCTTTACGCACGGATTAATGGGATAATCTCAAAATCGATCCTTTGCATCGCTCGACAACAGCATACGAAAAAAAGGCGAGGTAGGGTGGAGAAGGAAAGAACCAGTATTCTAAAAGGCGCGCCATGGCGAGAGGCCCGATGTCGCCGTTACAAAAAGCCCCATAACGTTGTTGTTAGGCGTGACGTGTGGCAATGAATGATATGGCGCGCCATGACGCATTATGACGCGTGTTTTTTCGTTTGATACACGTTTTTTTTTTTTTTTTTCCTTTTTATACATTTTCTAATAGGACATACAAATATTGTGTTTTTTGTTATTTGTTGTTGATATAACACTTCTAAAAAGTAGTTATATCTAATATATATATATATATATATATATATACACATATATATATATATATATATATATATATATATATATATATATATATATATATATATATATATATAAGCGGTAATATAATTATAAATTAATACAAAATCGCCGTCTTACATCACGACTTGAAAAACGCCATGGATCACCATGACTCGTTAAGCTTAAGGCTTGACCTTGCCACCACGCCACGCCTCACGCCTTTTAGAACCTCGAACTGAGAAGAGAGGGGGGAAACAAGGGTCTGCAAGTGTCGATTCTTGAAGATGTGTCGAGGCTGTGAAATCGACTCATACAATCCGGTAGTTCCTTGCTTTAACTCGTCTTTTGATTTCATGTTTTACTTGCTAGTGATTGGATTCAAGCAATCTCATTCTTCTTACTTCCAATCCTTGATATGTTATGTGATTAATCCCCAACCACGTTTTGTGTGTTTTTAATGGGTGATGGCTGTCAAAATATAGTTAAGAAGACTCATATATGTGGTAATTGGTGAGTAAGGATTGGTTAGAATTGTAGAATAATTATCTTTCTATTTTCTCTTTGGTATCTTCGTTCATGATTTCTTTTGCTCCAATTCTCATAGATTCTTGTGTGATGTTTTTCTATAAAAAGACCATGTTTTGAACCCTCCAAAAGGTCTTCAAAATAGTCCTTTAAGGTTTCATACGTGGCTTAATGGTGGAGGAAACTCAAGCCATTAATGGTGTTTTTTCTTTTAGCAATGTTTGAATCTGCAAGAAGTATTATGAATTGGCTTGGTGATTGTGCAAAGGTATAAATTTTATATTTTTTATAAGATAAGATTAATACGTTTATTGATTTTATAAATTTTGACAGGTTATAGCACTGAAGAACAATCAAGTACAATGGACAACTCCTCTTGGACTTCCTGTTGTTCAACCATACCGCAAATTAGGAAGACATCTTAGGAGTTCTTTTAGTAAGTCAAATTGTCAAGTAAAGTCCCTGTATTTTGGCTTTTTTGCTAATAGGAACCACAACTTTTTTGTTGTTTTTTTTTAAAATGTGTAGATTAAGACATCTCTTCAAGTTTTGACACTACAACGAGAAACCGATAAGGTATATCTGCAACCTTTTCTTTATTATGCTAAATGCAAAAAAAATAATTTTTTTTGTTATAAAAGGTGATGGTGAAAAGACAAAGAACAGCCTTTCCTGCTAACTTTGTCCACTCTCTTGATGGGTCCCACATGATGATGACAGCCATTGCTTGTAAAGAGGCCGTCTTAAGTTTTGCAGGTTCAAAATCATTATTATTTCATATATTTTATTTCTCCGTTTTTTTCCATTAAAAATATATAAATTAAAATCTCATTTCAACAATACTTGATTCAACCATGAAAAACCCTAATTCTACTCACCTTAGAAGTAAATGGAGTCCTATTCCCATACCCCATAGAACTATCCTTGAACACAAAGGTCAAGATCTTGATTACATCAACATAGCTTACAGTCATCTTCTTCACTCTGATTGGGCTAAGATAGATAAATTATTAACCAAATCTAATTCATTACGAGTGAAACACATTCTGTTAAAGCCTCAAAACGATTACGTCATTTCCCTAAAATTCTTCAAATGGATTGAGCTTCACAACCCTAGTTTACTCACCCTCGAAACAAATTCCATCATCCTCCACATCCTCACCAAGAATCGAAAATTTGTGTCAGCTGAATCCATTTTAAAGAAGATCATCGGTTCTTGTTCTTGTGATGTAAACCTCCATTCTAAGCTCTTCGATGCTATTCTTCACTCTTATCAAATGTGTGATTCCACTCCTCGTGTTTTCGATGCCCTTTTCAAAATGTATGCACAGATGAAGCAGTTCAGGAATGCAACAGAGACATTTTGTCGTATGAAGGAATACGGATTTCTTCCTACCATTGAATCATGTAACCTGTATATGAGTTCACTGCTTAGTTTCAATCGAGCAGACATCGCGTTACCATTTTACAACCAAATGAGAAGATCCAAAATCACAATCAATGTGTTCACTCTCAACATGGTGATGAATGCTTATGTTCAATTAGGGAAACTAGAGAATGCAGTCCAAGTGTTCGATGAAATGCAAGGTATGGGAATGAACCCTTTTGTCTCCTCCTACAATACATTGATCACTGCATACATCAACCAAGGCCTTTTAACAACCGCAATTAAGTTGAAACTTACAATGGAGAAGAATGGAATAAACCCAAATGCCATAACTTACAACACAATAATCCATGGATTCTGTAAAGAAGGGAAACTACATGATGCTTTTAAAGTTTTTCTTGAAATGAAAAGGGTAAATGTGGATCCTAATACTATAACTTACAACACATTAATCACTGCATGTTCCCAATCAGATAAAATCGAAAAGGATAATCAGATTTTTGAAGAAATGATAAGAACTGGGGTCAAACCTGATATTTTGACTTATAACGCATTGTTGCTGGGACTTTGTAACGAAGGAAAAACCAAGAAAGCTGCTTATTTGGTTAAAGAACTTGATAAAAAGAAATTAGTACCAAATTCTTCAACATTTTCTTCCTTAATTAAAGCCCAATGTGCTCGAAAGAACCCAGATCGTGGTTTTCAACTTTATAAAAGCATGGTGAAAAGTAATTATCGTCCAATTGAAGATACTGTGGAGATGTTAATTTTATCATTCTTGCAAACAAATGATTATGATGGTGCTTTTGGTGTTTTTAAAGAGATGTTAGAGAGCCTATTGGGTCTGATTTGGTTGTTTTGAGTGGGTTGTGTAAAGGGTTTTCAAAAGCTTGGAAAGATAGATGGGTTTTGGATCTATTAAGCAAGATTGATAATGGGTGTTTTAGTTATGAACGTTATGAGAAAGTTCAAAGGATTATTTGTGACTCTAACAATGAAGGTAAAGAACTTGAATAAAATGTGTAAGTTGATTTATTTAATTATTACAAAAATGAATCCGAACACAGAATGTGTGTGGGAGAAATTAATGCGTTATAGAAAGATCTCCTTATACTTTAATGAATTCTACACTTCATTACTCCAAAACATGCTACGTGCATATTCATAAATAATATTTTATTATACAAATATGGTCTTGTTACAAAACATTGGATACAAAGCGACTAAGTTTTAGTTTATTACAAAACTACCCAAGATATTGTAAAATTTGATACATACTAAAACTTAAATACAAAAGTAATAATATAAACTATTCTAATTCTTCCGATAGTATATGGATATACTGGATGCTTATTGTCTGCAAGTTATTAAAATATTGAGAGGGTAAGCGGTGATGCTTAGTGAGTTCAGTAATAGATACAATATAATGTTATGCCATATACATACTTCAATATGGCAGAAGCAAAGTGGAGAAACAACGACATATCTGAAATCATGTAACAAGATTTCCATAATAATCAGTGACTTGATTCAAAGGTATACAGTCAAAGAGACTTAACAATTTCAATACTTGATAAATATCAATAACGCTTCGGCCCAAATGGCACAGAAGACATACAATTTCTGATAAATATTTTGGTAGATTTCAGGTTTTCATGCCCTGATTAACCATTAGCCAATGCCATAGAATAGAAATCATTCTCTTACAGAGACCTGTTCTACATGGCCAGAGGCTTGTATCAGTACCAATGTGAATTTAAGTCCTTTCACTGGTCACATGGTCAAAGGTATTGCATTTGCTATCAAAATAGCGAATAAAAATAACATGAGAAAATAACCGGGATAATAAAACTGAAAAGCACATAGCACATACAACACATTTACATGTTTCCTAGCAAACTATCATAACTCCTAAGGAGTAGCTCAAGAATCCCATCTGCAACCATGCGATAGAAATCCATCTTCGCGATCAGATCCAACATACTCTTTCTTTAAGTTTCCTTTGATTCTCTAAAACATCAAGATATAATTAGATTACAGTATGTATTAGGAATCTCCAAAAGATACTTAATAGAGTTAGATAATGGACTTTGACTTTACCATATCTTTCAGGTAAATCTGGCAGCTTCGCTTCCAATACCCCTTTTCTTCACAATGAAAACATATAGACTCTTTGAGAATGGTACAAAAGATAATTCCAAACTTAGACTTTCTCTTTACCTTCCGGTCAACCGAGTTGACTAAGGCCGATCCCTTTCCATTAGGAAGAGAAAGATTTTCTGGATTTCCAATGTTACCATTGTCCATGTCCATGGAAATTTGAGAAATAGACCTTCCATTCATATTTTCTTAACTATTGCACCAAATCATTTGTGATTCAGCAGAAATAAGCAAATAAGAAAGATCCATTAGGGTCATGTCGTGACCTGTCACATAGTAGTCTTTCTATATGACTCAAGAAGTGACTGAAAGACCCAGTCAATAGCCAACTTCCTTAGAACAATGACACCCAACATTCTCAACCTGTCAATGTGTTACTTCAGTCCTAAGACATGAGTGCACACAGGACTTCCAATTTTATGTTTATTGTGAGTAGGGATTGAGTGATCTTGAACTATTCAAGTCTTTGAGCTTGTGGGTCAGGGATAATGATTAAAGGAGGTAGAGGAAGAGAAGTATGATTTCCATGAGACAAAACCTGGGAAATCATCTTCATTAGGAAAGCTTGATTTGGGAAGATCATTGTTGTCTAAACTACACATCACAATTGGAGAAATTCAAGTATGTTGATTTAAGTCCTTAATATGACACCCAATATGAAATATTAAGGCTAGGACCCAACAACAATTTTATAACATGGAAGAGGGATGTCGTAATCCAAGCTATAAATATTTGAAGGTAGGTGAATGACGATTCACCACTTTCCACCATGAAAACGAAATGTATTATAAGTTTTAATTGGTTTTGAAACTCCTAGATCTTTCGAGATTCATTGAACTTTTCAATGGCATGTTTCAATCTCAAGTGTACCCTTCAAGTTTTGTGACTGGGATGCCGAGGATCACAAAACAAGGTGTGAAGTAACCATGCAAATTACTTGGTATCCTTAATGTATTACCCCTCAATCGAAGTGCCGGTTAACCACACATGCTCCATCGATACTGTGATAAACATTAAATTACCGTTTTCCTACCTTGTTAAGTCCAATTAGTGTACCGGTTAACTACACACGCTCTACTAACGGCTTTAACAAAGTGCAAAGTGTAATTTCATGGATTACCACCTTATTCACATTTTCCTAAGTAACTAAGACTAGGAATTTCTAAGTGTTTAGTTACTTAGTATTTATTATTATACTTATAATGAAGGGAGAATTATAGTCCTTGTCCTATCTTTTCGGCTAACGACCCTCCACCGGTCAAGGAAGCGGTGGGTGGGAGTGGGCACCCATTAAACTGCTATTTTATAGGCAGTAACCTTATACCCCCCCCCCCCCCCCCTTATAGACCGACTTCGTGAATGAGGCCTACTAATGCTAAGAGGGCTTTTGCTCTTATACATACATACATACATACATATATATATATATATATATATATATATATATATATATATATATAGTATTAACTTATAATATTATAAGAGTATAAGAGTTGAATTTTAACTTTTAAAATTCTAAGGGCTTAATTTGGAATTAAAGTATTCATAAAGAAAACTTTTTAAATTCCAAAACTTGAGGGCAAGTTTTGAAACTATTCAAAACTATTTAATTCCATAACTTATATGATTAAAGAAGTTTTAATTAAAAAAAACTCTTCAAGTTCCATAACTTGAGGACAAGTTATGGAAGACTTTAAAACATTAAAAAGAAGACTCTTCATCTTTTTATAACTTATGGAAATTTTATGAGTTCTAATAATCATAAATGTGACTTTTCATATAACTTGAGGACAAGTTACAAAAACACATATTATGAACAACTCTTAGATTAATTTGGATTGAAAACACATATTCAATTAACTTTTCTATTAATCTAAGCAACTTATAATAACAAATATAATTCACATCAAACTTTTTCAAGTACTTAGCATAACTCTTAAACTAATACAAAATATGAATCTATTGACAATTATCTTTGAAATTGGATTAGCATGAATATTACCACATCAAAAATAGGTTTATAGGTTCAAAAACAACTTATGGTAATGTTCCTAGTCCATTTCTAGCCAAAAACTTCGAAGATAAGCTGTCAGGGGGTCCAACTCGTCGAGTGCATAAACCAACTCGATGAGTTGGTTGAGTTTTGCCTTGGACTCGTCGAGTCCATCAGGGAACTCGGGGAGTCCACTGTCGAGACAGCAGCTAACTTCGATTTTTAAGTAGTTTTGCAAGTCTAACAAAAAAACAAGCCTAGGCTCTGATACTACTGTTGGGTTTTGAGCATTCTAACACTCCTATGGTGTACATGCAACCCTATAAACGTTGGATCTATGTTTTCTCTAATATACATGCAAATACTTAAAATTCCAAGGTTTCACCCTAACTAGCATATTATAAAGTAACTATACTACAAGAATCTAGTAGAATAACATACCTTGTTGTTTTAGCTTGACTCCATGGGGCTTGAGTACCTAGTGCCTCAAATGTGACACCTCAAATGGCTCACACAACACCGAATACACTTGGAATAAAATTGAGAGAAAAGACAACTTCATGAAATCGGCTAGCCCTCTTCTTCACACACTGGTGCCGATTTTGGTGAATAATATGACCTTTATATAGTGTGTTACAATTATGGTTACACCATGTAAACCCTAATTGTCATGACCTTTCATTTGTATGACCCATGGGTTATGTAACCTCCATGGAGCATCCATGGAGCATGCTATGGGTTTAACCCAACTTGATTATCCATGGTGCTTAGGCCCACTATATAAGTTATGGATGATTTACACAATCAACCCATATATTTAATTAGTCTTCTTTTGATCACATAATTAATTCTACATTAATTCTTGATCAATACTAATTAAATATTATTATTCTTATTATTAATATAATAGAAATTATAATATATTAATATTAATAAGTGTCTTATTTCACTCATTTAGTCTATCCAAGTGCATGATGCCATGCAACCCAAATGGACCATGTCGGATCGGGTCAAGTACATACATATATAGTTATGGACTTAGACATTAATCCCATAATAACTTCATATTTGGATATAAAATCCTCATCCCTGATTCCTCGCGTTGTCGTCTGCCTTGTCGAGGATCATGTGGAACGCCTTTGGCTTTGCTTGTTCTTTCTTCTTTGGGCAATCGATCGAAATATGCCCTTTTTTGTTGCACTCATAACACACTTTCTTACTGGATGCACATTCATTGGTGTAGTGCCCAGTCCTTCCATACTTAAAACATGTAACCTCCTCGTCACATTTTCCTTAGTGTTTCTTCTTGCACTTATCACACCACCTTGCTTCATCTCCTCCTCCTTCGTACTTTTTCAAACCACACTTTGAGAATTTTCTCTTCTCGTCGGATCCTAATGATCCTTTAAATTTTCTCTTCTCACCAACCCCAACCTTGTTGGTGGTTCTGCCCTTGATCATTCCTTTGATAGACCTAGCAATCTAAATGGCTGCCTCAATGGTAGGTGCCTAGCGCACTGGCATAGTGTACTCCCATGGTAGTCCCTTTGCATACCTATCTATTTTCGCCAGCTCGTCTGGGACAATATGCAAAGCAAACTCCATCTTATCAGTGAAGGCATTTGTGTATTCATCAATGGACATGTTGTCCTTCTTTAACGTTATGAATTGGTTCTCTATCTCTAGCAGATCTTCGGAAGAGTAAAACTTCCGTTTGAATTGCACAAAGAATTCTACCCAAGTCAGTTGCAGTGGCTCATTGGGGCTTATGGTCTTCCCCAGAGTGTTCCACTAGCGAACAACATTACCTCTGAACTGACGTACTGCATATGTGGTTTGTAGCTTGCCCTTGCAACCACATGTTATAAACGCCAACTCCATCTCAGATATCCAATCCATAACTCCAATTGGGCTTTCTTTACCTGTGAAATTCGATAGATTGCAAGTTAGAAAATCTTTGCACTTGCATCAATTTCTTTCGACCCCATCGTCTTGGTTTATACTCCTAATCACTGGCAGATCAGCTTAACCTACAGTCCCACTATAGTTCCCCCTTCCGAATATCCTCCATTTACTTCGGGCTCTTCAACTTTTATTGAAAGTTCTTCATGATTCTGCTGAAGCAGACGTCTAGTTTCTTCCATCTGGCGATCCAACATCGTTTGAATCATCAATTGTACTCCAGCCATTATCATCGGCTCAGGTGCTGCTACTGTAACAACTACTTGCTCAATCACAGGTGGTTGATTCCTATTTTCATCCACGTTTCCAACTCCACTTCTTGTTCTCACCATTTTAGATCTATACACCGAATAAGGTGAATTTATGTCCTTAACCACGATAGATATTTAAATCATACTTATCACTCTGAAATGATTATATGTGAGTTCTAATACCGTATTCGTACACTTAGAATCCTAAACACTTAAGGTTTCCAGATTCGGTTGGCAACAAATCGTAGATCCGAACAAATAATATCACATATAGTAAACACATAGCATTTAGCACATAAAAGCATTTTAGGCATCTTTCCTAAAATAAACTAGTGCTCGTGTCTAAAATATAACAAACACACATCTCACAATCTTCACTTAGCATTCTAAGTTTAAGTATAGAAATCCTACAAATTCCTAGTTCGCTTAAACTAATGCTCTGATACCAACTGTGACATTCCCAATTTCACGGTCAGAAAAGACCGGTTTGTTTATACTTTGTTTTAAAATTAGAGTTATCTTTTAAAGAAAACAGTTGCGGAATTTGTCCTAAAAACAAAATATGATGACCATTTATCAAAACAATTCTCAAAGAGAGTGTATTTTCATTAAATAATAAAACCTCGGGATGTCATGTTCCGATACAGACCAAAAGCATAAACGATATTGTATAGACCTTACAATAGTTATTTATAACAACTGGTCTATAATCCGTAATCTCTCGTCAAGTCATCCGACTTATACTCATGTAATACAAAGAAAACCGAGTGGATCAAGCTTGGGAACCTGGTGAGCATATAGGGTTTTCAACCCACAATAATATAATAATTATATTTAATCATCAAACAATAAACCCAATTACCCGTCCCCATTATCTCCTTTTATTTCTTAATGCTTTACCTTAAGAATCAGTTATCCTTCATTCATATTGCAAAGTATAGACATAAGGAATTGACACAAAGTCCGTTACTGTCCACAGTCCATAAATTTGGTGAATACGTAACTCAAACGTCTGACGAACACCTAGTTCTAAAATACCCAGTGAACACACTCAGTTCAACAACACCTAGTGAACACATCTAGTTCAGAAATACCTAACGAACACATTGAGTTCTAAAATACTTAATGAACACATATAGCTCAAAATACCTAATGAACACATTGAGTTCAAGGACACCAAGTGAACACATATAGTTCAAAATACCTAATTAACACATTGAGTTCAAAAACACGAAATGAACACATAGAGTTAAAAAATACATGATGAACACATTGAGTTCAAAACACCTAATGAACACTTAGAGTTCAAAAATACCAAATGAACACATTGGGTTCAAAATACCTACAGGTAACAAACCTGTTGACTTTTTCGTTGGATTGTGTAGAACATATTTTGGTGACCATCTCTGTTCCACTATTTAACTAGAACATCAATATCATCCAGACTTCTTATCCTTTCGTCTCAAATCAACTATTTCATCTAGCCATGTTCTACCCATCATATTTGTATATATAAATTACATATACATTTTTAATCATTTAAAAACTATATAAAACATCCATTCCACACTCATCTCATATAAAGAACAATATATAAACACATAGCATGTATTTCAATACAAATACTTCGTATATATGTGTTAGAAGAAAGTAACTACACACTCACTTGATCAGAAGATGATCGGACAACACTACGGTTTGTAAAAGTAGTATTCTTTGGTAGATCTGGAAGATCTTCACAAAAACCAGCTTCTCACGGGCAAAGGTTTAGCTTGGAAACTCTTTTCTTCTCAGGATCTTCGGGCTTTGGGACTTGCTTCGGGTCTCGGGATGATACCAGGGCTTCGGGGGTACTTCTTTGCACATAAATCGATGTAATATGGGAGAGAGAGAAGAGTGTTGACAACCACAAACAGCTGCCCCTTCAAATCTATTTATAGAGTTGTTTTCTCGATTTTCACATCGTGAACAGTGCTCCCACGTCGTGGGCATAAATGTTATTGCATGCATCATCGGTCCACTTGCTCTGTCATGCTCCAAAAGATGTTAGAAGTCAGTTCACGTTGTGAACACTGTTTTCACGTCATGGTCCCTAACACAGCTTTGGGGTTCGTTCCCCGAACTTCAAAAAATCATAACTTTCGCATACGAGCTCCGTTTTCAACGTTATGTTTTTCCACGCGTAGGTAAGAAGAAGATCTCCAACTTCTGTTTAGACTCCGTCGGCTAATTTTGATTTTATTTTTATTATATTATTTTTAGTAGGCCGGGAGAGGAAAACTCCGTTAGAAAATCATAACTCCTTCGTCTGACGTGTGTTTTCGTCTGTCTTTTCACCGTTGGACTACTATCAACGAGATCTTCAATTCTCGTTTAGATTGTTTCGGCTAAATATCTCTCGATCTCATATTCGAACTTTGGGATGTACACTGCTAAGCCGAAACTTCGAAAAATCATAATTTCCTCATACGAAGTCAGATTTGGGTGTTCTTTTTATGGACGCTCTCGGTTGAACGTATTCTACAACTTTCATTTGGATCACTAAGGCCAAATATCGCTCCATCGTAAATTCACTATTAATGTTGCGCTGTGTCCTGCCGGTTTTGTCGCGAAACTTCGACAGGTCATAACTTCTTCGTTATAACTCGGATTTCGGCGTTCTTTATATATCCGAAATCCTTATCACGACCACTAAAACTTGGTTAAGACTATTCATTCTACATAATCTTCTAATAAAAAGTCATTTATGACGCTTATCGTCTTTAAATTGACTAGCCCTAATCTACGGGCGTTACAGTATACCTCGATAAGAGCTTCCCACAATGCTTTAGCTGAAGTGTACTCTCTAAATCCTTGTGCAATATCTGTAGATAAAGCCATGGTTAAAGTAGCCAATGCTCGCTCCTGTTCTTCAACTTTTTCAAAATCCTCAACAATATAGTTTGTGCTATCTATATCTATACATTTATACATATATATCTATATCTATATCATATATCTGTAAGTCTACAATTATATAAAGCATATTTCTTCTTTCTTGAATTTTTAAGAGGCATAAGGTTCACTTCTTAATGTACACATCAACTTTATATATAAACTACTATGTGGCCATGATCCTTAAAGTAATCACTCCAATCTATATAGCTTGCTAAGCTTAACTCTATAAATAGTTTTGAAGTAGCAGAAATAAAGATTGTGTAAGTAGTAATTGACTTTTTTATTATTTTATTTTCAAAAGTTTATGTTTATATTCTCCCATATATACAAAGTACAATGCTATTTATCATTACATTTGTTTTGGATATAAAAGAGAAATGGGTCTTGAAGGTTGTGCAATCATGGTTGTAGTTTTCTTGGTCTTGATAGATTTGTACTTATATATTAAAGATAATAATATTTTGCAAATTTTAGTTTTAGTTCACAATAAATTATTAGTTTTATCGAAATTGGTAGTTATTACTTGTATAAGCTTGATGTATAAACTATATGTGTTGTTTCATTTGGATCACACCCCATTTTGAACACATATGTGTTCTTTTATTTATATGTGTTATTGTGAGGAGGTTTAAAAATTATATTAGTTAATGATTTGAGACTTGAAAGCTCTTAACTGTTGAGGATATTGATAGTTAAAGAATTAGTAGCTTCAATTTTGTAATCTTTCATGCATTTGGTTCATACTAAATTGAATAATTGAATGTAATTTAATTTGTTCAATGTTTCTAACTATATAAAATTATGTATTTATTTGAATAATTGAATGTAATTTAATTTGTTCAATGTTTCTAACTATATAAAATTATGTATTTATTTTGTTTGGGTAGATGGACTTCCATTTATCCTTTCATTTTATAGATTTAGAAGAAATGTTGGCTTAGAAATTAAATATTAAATATCTTTGATCTTTTTTTTTAAACAACAATGAAATTTTTGTTGATGTTTGGATTGATTGTGATAAATAATTAATAAGATTAGAATTTATTGATAGATAAAAGATATAGCATTTTAATTACTTTTCATTTTTTTGTCAAAGAAAAAAAAATAACAAGGTAAATATTTTGTAGAACACCTTTGCTAATTTTATTAAAATAGTCAATTTAAGCTTTATAAAAATAAATGATATCTATCGATGGGTAAAGATCCTTACACGGTAACTTTTCCTTATAGACAAAGATTTATGTTTTATTAACTTGTGTAATACAAATATTTAAAATGTAAATACCAATATTTAAAACATAAATAGTTATATACAAATCACTCTTTATCTATCCTTTATATATATATTTTTAGTTGGTTAGCGGTAATTTTTTCTTTTGTAATGTGTTATCGACGTTTCATTCAACTGATTTCAACATACAATTGAATACAAATGCACAATAATCACTATTAGTTATCAGCGTTTTTTATCTAAATGACTAATGTCTAAGAATAAAAAAAACTTAAAGTGTTATATGAATTGAAATTGAAGTATAAATATAATGTACATATAAAAATCGATATTCACAATAATGACTACTGTTAATTTATATGATTTTTGAAAAATCTGACTATCATTTTTATTAACTTAGAAAATAATTTCAAAACCATAAACCACATTTTTTTTAAATAACTAGATTATTTTTAATTGATTATGCTTTCCTATTTTTTATAATTTCAAAATACTAGTCAATTTTGTATTCTCTTATCATGGGTCAGAAGACTATAATAGGTTTTCTGTCAACATTATTTTTATTGTCAAATCGAGCACCCCTAAATGTAAAACAATAGTATATAGTTTGTGAAGTAATGAAGGGGCTAAATTGGCATTAAAAGAAACTTAATTTGTGAAAGTATCTAAGGTTAGGAAAGATAGGATAAAGTTCAATGTCTAGGGACTAATCCTTAAAAATTCGTCCATACCCCCCCCCCCCCCCCCCCCCCCCGCCCAACAAGAAAAAGTTCAGAGCCTAGGACCAAATTGGCATTACAAGAAACTTAATTTGTGAAGATACCTCCAAAAAAATTTTGCGACTGTTTTAGCCTTTACGCACGGATTAATGGAGTATTCTCAAAATCAATCCTTTGCATCGCTCGACAGTAGCATAGGAAAAAAAAAGGCGAGGTAGGGTGGAGAAGGGAAAAAGAACTGAGAAGAGAGGGGGAAAGAAGGGTCTACAAGTGTCGGTTCTTGAAGGTGTGTTAAGGATGCAAAACCGACTTATATAATCCGGTAGTTCTTTGCTTTAACTCGTCTTTTGATTTCATTTTTCAATTGCTAGTGATTGGATTCAAGCAATCTCATTCTTCTTACTTCCAATCCTTGATATGTTATGTGATTAATCCCTAGCCACGTTTTGTGCGTTTTTGATGGGTGATGGCTGTCAAAATATAGTTAAGAACACTCTCATATATGTGGTAATTGGTGAGTAAGGATTGGTTAGAATTGTAGAATAATTGTCTTTCTATTTTCTCTTTGGTGTCTTCGTTCATGATTTCTTTTGCTCTAATTCTCATACATTCTTCTGTAATGTTTTTCTATAAAAAGACCATGTTTTGAACCCTCCAAAAGGTCATCAAAACAGTCCTTTAAGGTTTCAAATGTGGCTTAATGGCGGAGGAAACTCAAGCCCTTAATGGTGTTTTTTCTTTTAGCAATGTTTGAATCTACAAGAAGTATTATGAGTTGGCTTGGAGATTGTGAAAAGGTATAAATTTTATATTTTTATAAGATAAGATTAATACGTTTATTGATTTTATAAATTTTGACAGGTTATAGCAGTGAAAAACAATCCGGTTTAATGGATAACTCCTCTTGGACATCTTGTTGTTCAACCATACCGCAAATTAGGAAGACAGCTTGTGTGTTCTTTTAGTATGTCAAATTGTAAATTAAAGTCCCTGTATTTTGGCTTTTTTGCTAATTTGAACCAAAACATTTTTGTTGTTGTTGTTGTTGTTTTTTTTTTTTTTTTTTTTTTTTAAATATGTAGATTAAGACATCTCTTCAAGTTTTGACACTACAACGAAAAACCGATAAGGTTATATCTGCAACCTTTTCTTTATTATGCTAAATTCAAGAAAAATAACTTTTTTTTGTTATATAAGGTGATGGTGAAAAGACAAAGAACAACCTTTCCTCCTAACTTTGTCCACTCTCTTGATGGGTCCCACATGATGATGACAACCATTGCATAGCATGTAAAGAGGCTGGCTTAAGTTTTGTTGGTTCAAAATCATTATTATTTCATATATTTTATTTCTCCATTTTTTTCCATTAAATATATATATATATATATATATATATATATATATATATATATATATATATATATATATATATATATATATATATATATATATATATATATATATATATATATATAAAACCCATTTCAACTCTGCTTGATTCATCCATGAAAAACCCTAATTCTTATCTCTTTAGAAGTAAATGGAGTCCTATTCCAATACCCCATAGAACTACCGTTGAACCCAAAGGTCAAGATCTTGTTTACATCAACATAGCTCACAGTTAGAACTACCGTTGAACCCAAAGGTCAAGATCTTGTTTACATCAACATAGCTCACAGTCATCTTCTTTACTCTGATTGGGCTAAGCTAGATAAATTATGAACCAAATCTAAGTCATTACGAGTGAACTTCAAACCAGCTACATCATTTCCCTAAAATTATTCAAATGGATTGAGCTTCACAACCCTAGTTTACTCACCCTCGAAACAAATTCCATCATCATCCACATTCTCACCAAGAATCGTAAATTTGTGTCGGCTGAATCCATTTTAAAGAAGATCACCGGTTCTTGTTTTTGTGATGTAAACCTCCATTCTAAGCTCTTCGATGCTGTTCTTCACTGTTATCAAATGTGTGATTCCACTCCTCGTGTTTTCGATGCCCTTTTCAAAATGTAGGCACATATGAAGCAGTTCAGGAATGCAACAGATACATTTTGTCGTATGAAGGAATATGGATTTCTTCCCACCATTGAATCATGTAACATGTAAATGACTTCACTGCTTAGTTTCAATCGAGCAGACATCGCATTACCGTTTTACAACCAAATGAGATAATCCAAGATCACAATCAATGTGTTCACTCTCAACATGGTGATGAATGCTTATGTTCAATTAGGGAAACTAGAGAATGCATTCAAAGTGTTCGATGAAATGCAAGGTATAGGAATGAAACCTTTTGTCTCCTTGTACAATACATTGATCACTACATACATCAACGAAGGCCTTTTAACAACTGCAATCATGAAAGACCCCAACTTTCGTATTTTTGAAAGACCCAAACTTTCATATTTCACATTATCATTACTCCAAAACATGCTATTTGCATATTCATAAAAGCAATATTTTACATTGATATAAAGGATTTACAAACTATTGGATACAAACCTTCTATTACAATGTGTTATATATATTACATAACTACCAAGGATATTGTAATTTATACAAACATAAAAAGTAGTACATAATTACTATTACAAACTATTCTACATCTTTCATTAGTATGTAAACATACTATTTATTTATCACCTGCAATTGTTAAACATTGATAGGGTAAGCGGTGACGCTTAGTGAGTTCAAAAATAGATACAATATAATGTTATGCCATATATATATATATATATATATATATATATATATATATATATATATATATATATATATATATATATACTTCAATGTGACAAGGTAAAGAGGAACAACAAGATGTATGTGAGATCATGTAACAAGCGTTCATATCAATCATAGACATTATTCAAAGATATTCTTTTCAATTCTTGATATACATCAATAAAGCTTTGGCCCAATTGGCATAGAAGACATGCAATTTCTGATTAACATCTTGTTAGATTTCAGGCTTATAGTCCTGTCTAACCATATGCCAATGCCATAGAATAGAAGTCATTCTCTTACGGAGACATGCTCTACATGGCCAGAGGCTACGTACTAGTACCAATGTGAATCTAAGTCCTTTCACTGATCACATGGTCAAAGGTATTACCATTGCTATAAACATAGCGAATAACACAAGAAAATAACTCAGAATGATAATACTGAAAAGCACATAGCACATATAACACATAACATACAATTGTTTCTATATATTGAACTCACCTTAAGTTAACCGGGGGTTAAAATAGTAATTTGGACAGCACTTCGGCTTTAAATATGCCTTTCTATGTTGAAAACCGGGAGTTTGTTTTAAAATCGGGCTCTGCGAAGGTAGGGCTTCAAAACCAAAAAGATAAAATTTTCCAGGCTTCTCGGGGGTCTTGGGATGTGTTTTGGGTGCTAAAATTGATTTCGGGGCTTCGGGGAAAGTTAATATGAAGAAAATATGGAAAGAGGGGCTAAAAGTATCAACTTTTCAAAGTTAGTCGGCAAATCTCGCATCCCTCTTATTTATAGGGTGCGAGTCCGAGGGGTGCTTGGCTAGGGAGGCTCCACGTAGTACCTGCGAGGTTCGGACACGGAAGAAAGGCGTGGCACCTGCGAGCTGCGGACATCTGGCAGGAGGGGCGAAGGCCACGAGGCCACTGCGAGGCTCGTATGTGGCACGGGAGCGAGGCGAGAAGGCGAGACGTGTCTCGCGTCGGACTGGCCAGCGATGCGAGACGTGTCCCCTTCCTGCTGGACCTCGGCCTCGGCGAATCCCCTTGTGACACCTGCTGAGTTTGCATTCGGCCACGTCTCCGGTGACGCTGCTGCTTCGTGCGAAGGTGATGTGGTCGGTACTGTTCATGCGAGTTTTCTCGGTTTTTGGGCCATGAACTTCTAAAATCCATAACTTTCGCATACGAGCTTCGTTTTTGACATTCTTTATATGCACACGTAGCTAGAATCACGTTCTACAACTTTCGTTTAGACTTCGTCGGCTAATTTTGACTTTAATTTTAATATTATTATTTTTAACAGATCGGGACAGGAAAATCTGTTATAAATTCATAACTTCTTCATCCGACATCCGTTTTTGTCAGACTTTTTACCGTTGTATTACATATGATGAGACCTTCAATTCTCGTTTAGGATGTATCGGTAAAATATCGCTCGATCTAAAATTCGAGTTTTTAGCTATCTACTGCTAAGTTGAAACTTTAAAAAATCATAACATTTCTCATACGAAGTCAGATTTTAGCGTTCTTTTTATCGAATTTCTCGGTTTAACGAATACTACGACTTTAATTTAGATTACTAAGGCTAAGAAGTAGTTTATCAAAAAAACTCACTTTTTACGTCATTCGGCGCCGCGCCGGTTATGTCGCGGATCTTCGGTTGGTCATAACTTCTTCGTTATAACTCGGATTGTGACGAGGTTTTCGCCTACAAATTTCTAACGAGATTCTCTACAACATCAAATAATAAAATTTTACTTATTTAAAATTTCATATTTTCGCTAAATTTCACTATTTGACTTTTAATTGGAATCTCATAAGACTTCCAATATTTTCTGAGTGATTCTAAACATAGTTTTACTTCATTTCTAGTAAAAACCATCTGTTAGAGCTCGACACTCAGTTTTACATAATATTTCACAATTTTATTTATTACAAAAGACGATTTTAAAACGTGTATGTTACAAATACCTCCTCCTTTTGAGGACTTCGTCCCCGAAATTACATCGATTAAAATAAATGGGGATATTTTGCTTTTATCTCATTCTTATTCTCCCAAGTATAGTTTGGGCCACGATGGTGTTTCCACTTGACAAGCACCAATTCTACTTCTTTATTGCGTAGCTTAGTTGTTCTTTCATTCACGATTTCATCAGGCTTTTCTACATATCTTAACTTACTATCCAATTTAACTTCGGATAATGGAACTGTCTCATCGTAGATGCTCAAGCATTTGCGCAGATAACTTACATGAAACCCATCATGAATACCCGCCAAATCTTCAGGCAATTCTAAGCGGTAAGCTTGCTTTCCAATTCTCTGGATGATTTTGAAAGGACCAACAAATCTAGGACTCAACTTTCCTTTCTTACCAAATCGCATAAGGCCTTTCCATGGGGATACCTTCAGCATTACGAAATCACCCACTTGAAATTCTATAGGTCGTCTTCTCTTTTCCATAAAGGACTTCTGTCGATCCTGGGCCGCTTTCATTCTTTCTCGTACGATTTGAATCTTGTCGGTGGTGTGTTGAATCATTTCAGGGCCTCCAAGGATCTTCTGTCCTACATCACGCCAACATAATGGCGTACGACATTTGCGACCATATAATGCTTCATATGGTGGCATTTTGATTGAAGTGTGGTAACTGTTATTATACGAAAATTTGACAAGCGGTAAGTATTTATCCCAATTACCACCGAACTCCAAAACTCATGCACGAAGCATATCTTCTACTGTCTGGATTGTTCTCTCTGTCTGACCATCTGTCTGAGGATGATAAGCGGTACTGAGAGCAACTCGAGATCCTAATTTGCGTTGCATACTCGCCCAAAAGTGAGAAGTGAAGCGAGTATCGCGATCGGAAATGATCTTTAGTGGCACACCATGTCTTGTAATAATTTCATCCAAGTATACCTGTGCGTATTTCTCCATTGGAGCCATTTCACGCATAGCGAGAAAATGTGCACTCTTAGTCAGAAGGTTGACGATTACCCAAATGTTATCATTCTGTCTAGCAGTCTTTGGCAATTTGGTAATAAAATCCATAGACAGCTCTTCCTACTTCCATACAGGAACACTAAGGCTTTCTGGAGTTCCATAAGGCTTTTGGTGTTCTGTTTTGACTTGTAAGCATACTAAGCATTCCTGTACATATCTTCCAATGTCTCTCTTTAATACAAGCCACCAATAATCAACTCTTACATCATAGTACATTTTACTTGTGCCAGGATGTATTGATAACTTAGATTTATGAGCTTCATCTAAAATCTTCTTTCTTAAACCACCAATTTTTGGAATCCATAGCCGATTCTTAAATACCTTTAATCCTCGTGGATCGTCAAGTAAAACATCGGCATAATGTACCATTCCTTCCTTCTTTACATTTTCTGGCTTTAAGGCTTCAACTTGCCACTTCTCTAGTTCATCAAGAATGGTGAACTTCACCGTAGTGTGAGTAATAGTATAACACATACTATTACGATAAACTTTCCTGCTAAGTGCATCTGCAACCACATTAGCCTTTCCAGGATGGTACAGGATTTCGCAATCATAGTCCTTGATTAGCTCCATGGCTTGTTGTTGTCTCATATTCAAAGTTTGCTGACTGAATATATACTTGAGACTCTTGTGGTCGGTGAATAATTAGCATTTCGTACCAAAAAGGTAATGCCTCCAAAGTTTTAGGGCAAATACTACTGCAATGAGTTCAAGATCATGGGTGGGATAATTCTTTTCATAATCTTTCAGTTGTCTTGAGGCATAGGCTATTACTTTACCACGCTGCATCAACACACAACCGAGTCCCAATCTTGAAGCACCGCTATATATAGAGAAATCATCATCACCTTCTGGGAGTGATAAGATGGGAGCATAAGTTAAGAGATCTTTTAGAGTTGAGAAAGCTTTTTCTTGAACTTCACCCCATTCGAACTTCACTTCCTTCCGTGTAAGGCTTGTGAGGGGTACGGCTATACGAGAAAAGTCTTTAATGAATCTCCGGTAATATCCCGCGAGACCTAAGAAACTACGAATTTCGGAAGCATTATGAGGCACTTCCTAATTTTAAATGGCTTCGATTTTGATGGGATCTACAGATACACTGTTACTGGAAATAATATGGCCGAGAAATTAAACTTGACGGAGCCAAAATTCACTTTTCGAGAATTTAGCATAAAGTTTCTCCTTTCGAAGGAGTTCTAGGATTTCACGAATATGAATGGCATGATCGGATTCAAATTTGGAATAGATTAGAATATCGTCGATGAATACGATGACAGACTTATCGAGCATTGGACGGCACACTCGATTCATCATATCCATGAATACAGCAGGAGCATTTGTCAAACCGAATGGCATGACAAGGAATTCGAAATGCCCATAACGAGTACGGAAAGCAGTCTTCGGTACATCTTGCTCTTGTACTTTCAACTGATGATAGCCAGATCTCAAATCAGTTTTTGAGAAATAGCTAACACCATGAAGTTGATCGAATAAATCATCGATGCGAGGTAGTGGGTACTTATTCTTAATAGTCACCCTATTTAGCTCACGATAATCAATGTACATTCGCATCGATCCGTCCTTCTTCTTGACAAACAATACTGGAGCACCCCAGGGAGAGGTACTCGGTCGAATAAAGCCTTTGTCAAGTAATTCCTGTAGTTGGATCATCATTTCTTTTATTTCGGCTGGTGCAAGACGATAAGGAGTCTTTGCGATTGGAGCAGCACTGGGCACAAGGTCAATTCAGAATTCTACTTGTCTGTCCGGAGGAAGTCCAGGCAGATCATCGAGGAAAACATCGGGATATTCGTTAACAATGGGAATATCATTTAAAGTTTTATTCTCCTTTCTTGAGATGTCAACTGTATAGGTCAGATAAATAGGACAACCTTTCGATATGAATTTACGAGCTTTGAAGAAAGAGATTATTTTTAAGATTCTTTGTTCACCAGAGATATGAATAGGATCTTCCCCTTCAATAGGAATGCGTACCATCTTTTCGTAACACAAAAGTTCTGCATGGTTCTTTGATAACCAATCCATGCCGAGAATAATATCGAAATTGGGCAAGGAGATAGGGATTAGGTTAGCAAGAAAATTATAGCCTTCAATTTCTATGACACAATCCCTATAGATTTTATCAGCAAGTAATGATATACTTCCTGTAGTATCTATGTGAAATGGTTGCGCAAGTTGTCACACCCCGAAAACCTAAGGCGGAAACATTTCCGGGGTTGACTCCACTTTGAGTATCAAATCCAATGCACATAGTAAGTAAAGTAAAGCAACCATTACATTACATAAGAAAGTTTTACAGTTATTTCAAAAGTAAAGTTTGTACAGTTGTGATACATAATATATATAAACAAAAGAAACAGATCTTCATGCACACCGTCTTCAAGAAAAAAGGATCTTCGGGTACCTGTTCTAACGCTGACCTGAGAACACAAGCGGTTTGAAAATCAACATAAAGCTGGTGAGTTCATAAGCGGTTTTTGTTTGTGAAAATGTTTCGAGTTTCCTTTCTGTTTCTGAAATGTTATGTATACCAAGAAAATCCCATATTTTCTTAAAGTTGATTGTTGTTTCACAAACGTAAGGTATAGTAAGTTTGTACACTGAAAACATATCTACTCATGTGAAAATGTATAGTTTGGTTATCCGATTTGTTAAACTGTTCTGTTTACTTATCATGTATTACCAGGAAAGTCCCATACTATCCTTATTGTATGTTACCAATTGTAAAAGATGTAATGTTATCCATTTTGATGCTCTTTCTAGTTATGTAAGTGTTACCCAGGAAAGCCCCATGCTTTCCTGCTTGTTGGTTTCTAATGTGAACGATGTTAAAGATGTAAAAGATGTAAACGTGGTTAGATTTCATGTTTTCCCCAGGAAAGTCCCGTACTTTCCTGCATGTTAGTTACAGTACGTGAAGGATGTAAAAGATGTAAAAGATGTAAAGGATGTATAAAGTGGTTCATTATTACTATAAGTCAATCTTTGTTATCCTAATTGCGAGTTCCATAACCATACAATAGACTGAAACCTGTGGCAATAAGTAGTCCACATGTGGCAATAAGTAGTCCACATACTTATGACTTTCATCACCCTTGAACCATTTCGGTTCGGCTGTAGCTAGCAGCCAGGTGTGGGGTAGTCATCCCCGTATAGATCTATACACTCAAGTCACGCTCTCTAAATACCAGAGATTCTGGTTATGGGTGTAGTCCTCCACTCGCGTATCTCGGTGGAGTGTTCGCCGAGGACGTGTCTCCAATTATACAGGATTAACAAATTTACTAGTAATAATATAATAGTCCTCCACTCGCGTACATGTGTGGAGTGTTACCGAGGACAAAAAAGTGTACAGGTATTATTCAAATGTTTAATGTTATGCTTTTAACTGATAAAATATGGAAATCCATTTGTGAAATATATGTAAAACGTAACAGTTTAAAGACCTATTTCACAAATATATGTTACGTGATCTGCATGTTCAATTGGTTATCAGTTATGGTAATCAATAATAAAAGCATATGAAATATGAAACACACATTTGAAAACATGTTTTGAGTACAATAATTCCCTTGTACTTTGCTTGTGTTCCCCCCTGAAAACAGTGAAAACAGTGAAAAAGGGTAGGGGTATGAACTCACCGGACTCGGAAACATGTCGGTTTTGAATACTAGACGTTGGTTCGGGGTTTGATTACTCGCGATGTCCCTATGTAAAATGAAATAATGTCCATATATATATACAATTAGGGATACATTCACTAATCATATGGAACATTACACTCCAATGAGGTTAAACACCTCAAAACGAGCGTTTGGAGTGACCCGGGTGACATCTTCGGACGTGTAATGGCACTAGGGACTTGGGACTTGAGTTTAGTCCCCAAGAGTAAACATTTTAAGGAGTTTACATCCATAGAACACACACACACACATGAGTTTACGGCCGTAAACTCTTGTTGGTGTAGTTTTGAGTGTTTAATGGCTTAAATGGACATGGGGATTGTTGGAATGGATTTCTAAAATGCCTTGGAATTGATTGTATGAAATTTTAACACTTAAATGGGAGTTTACAGCCACACCATAAGAGTTTACGGCCGTAAACTCACCTATGGCCAAGGAAAATTGATTTGAGCTTCAAAGGACAATCACATGTGATTCTAGTTAATTTTGCAAGCCTTATTATGAATTTAGAACATCATTTAACACACTTTTTGGAGTTTACGGCCTAGAGGCATGTTCTAAGGCTGTAAACTCTATTATACCCATGAAAAGTTAGTTTTTGATGCTTAAAAACAATCACATGTGATTCTAGAAATTTATGCAAGCCATTTGAGTGTATTTGATGCATCATTTAACAAGTTTTATGAGTTTACGGCCAAGGGTATGTTCCTAGGCTGTAAACTCCTATAAATGACATTTTTGATGTGTTTAAAGCCCTTAAACTATTTTTAGATGCATCTAGATTTTACCACAAGGCCATTGGTTGAGTTTTAAGGCATTTGGACATGTTTTAAGGCATTAAATCCCCTTTTAAGTGGAGTTTACGGCCCAAGCACATGCCTTGGCCGTAAACTCACTTTTTTCCCCCAAAATTCATGTTTAAAGTGTTCCAAGTCTAGATTTGCAAGCCTTAAGGTCATATCTAAGTCCCAACTATGATTTGGAAGGGTTATTTGGCTCAAAAACCCCATGAACATGAGTTTACGGCCCAAGCTTATGCCTTGGCCGTAAACTCCTTCAAAGGGCTCAAATTTTATGTTTTAAATGTTATAAGTCCTTTCCATTAAGTCATTAAGCCATATCTAATGTCCAACATTGCTTAGGAGGGGTTTTAGGGCTTAAAAACCCCATCTTTAGGAGCTTACCGCCCAAGCTTGTTCCTTGGCCGTAAACTCAAGTTCTTGGTCCCAAAACATAATTTAAACATCAATTTGAAGGCTAAAGAGGTTGAATAACAAGTTAGGGGTGTTACCTCTTTGATTGGAAGTCTTAAATCTTAGTTTTGGACCTTTGAATTTGGATGAGGAGAGAGGTTGGGAGAGTTAAATGAGAAATTGACCAAAGGCTTCAAATGGAGGCTTAAACATGTTTATATAGGTTCTAAAACCTGAACACGGTGGAATTCTACCCGATACTGGCGTTAGACGAGGCTTTTGGTCGTACCCGATTGAGTTGCTGTAACCCGATACAACAAATTCTAGAAATATTCCGATCACTAAAATTGGGTGTTAAAATGTTTTCTAAATGTATTAAGACACCCATTAAGTCATTTTAAATACGTACCAGTAATGACTTAAATAAACGGAAGATCGGAAATCGAATTTGGAAACTATGATTGGTTGCGTGAATTGAACTACAAAAGAGTTACATGAAATGATATGGAAATTTTGGGTTGTTACATTATCCCCCCGTTAAAGGGAATTTCGTCCCGAAATTCAAAGTTTAAAACACAAGACAAGATACAAATCATGGATCTTGAAAGAGTTGTGGATACTTCTATTTCATTGAATCTTCCCGTTCCCAAGTGAATTCCGGTCCTCGCTTGGCATTCCAGCGAACCTTCACTAACGGGATGCGACTTTTCTTTGTACGTTTGACTTCTCGATCCATGATTTCGATCGGTTCCTCCACAAAGTTAAGGTTTTCATTGATCTCGATCTCGTCTATGGGAATTGTTAGGGTTTCATCGGATAGGCACTTTTTGAGATTTGAAACATGGAAGACAGGATGAATGTTACTGAGTTCATGAGGTAAATGAAGTTTATAGGCAACTGGACCGATCCTGGAGAGGATCTCGAAGGGTCCAATGTACCTTGGATTAAGTTTTCCACGCTTGCCAAAGCGTACAGTGCCTTTCCAGGGCGAGACCTTCAACAGAACACGGTCTCCAACCTGGAATTCTAGTGGTTTCCGACGATTATCAGCATAACTCTTTTGGCGATCTCGTGAGGCTTTCAGTCGGTTACGGATTTGAATGATCTTTTCGGTGGTTTCGCGGATGATTTCAGGACCAGTGAGAGCACTGTCGGGGACTCGACTCCTGGCTAACTGTGTATCCCCCACCTCTGCCCAGCACAGAGGGGATCTGCACTTACAACCGTATAGGGCTTCAAACGGAGCAGCCCTAATGCTGGTATGGTAACTGTTGTTGTATGAGAATTTGATCAAGGATAGATGTGTGTCCCACGACTTTCCAAAATCAATGACACATGCCCTAAGCATGTCCTCCAGGGTTTAGATTGTTCTCTCACTCTGTCCATCGGTCTGAGGATGATACGCCGTGCTCATATCTAGTTTGGTTCCAAGGGCTTTCTTGAGGGACTGCCAGAATGTGGAGGTAAACATGCTATTTCGATCAGAGATAATGGATACAGGTACACTGTGTAGACATACCACCACCTGGATGTACATTCGCGCGAGTCTTTCCATCTTGTATGATTCTTTGATTGGAATGAAGTGAGCGGATTTTGTCAAACGATCGACAATTACCCAAATGGTATCGTACCCACTAGAACACTTGGGTAGTTTGGTGATGAAGTCCATGGTAATCATCTCCCATTTCCACTCAGGGATCTCGGGCTGTTGGAGCAGACCTGAAGGTTTCTGATGTTTGACTTTGACTTTGGCGCAAGTCAGACACTTGCCCATGAATGTAGCTATCTCAGCTTTCATGTTTGGCCACCAGTATTGTTTCTTGAGATCCAGGTACATCTTGTCTGAACCCGGGTGAACAGAGTATTTGGTTATGTGCGCTTCTTCCATGACTATTTCCCTGAATCCTTCGGACTTGGGATTCCAGATTCGATCCATAAAACAGTGAACTCCGTCACCTCTGATCTCAAGTTTCTTTTCCATTCCTCTCAAGGCTTCATTTGACATGTTCTCGGGTTTGAGGGCTGTTAACTGGGCTTCTCGGATTTGTATGGGTAAGTTGGAATGGATGGTCATCGTCAGGTTCTTCACTTTGTGGCCTGCACTATCCTTTCGGCTAAGGGCATCTGCTACCACATTGGCCTTGCCGGGGTGGTAACGGATTTCACACTCATAATCACTGAGTAATTCTACCCATCGCCGTTGCCTCATGTTTAAGTCTTTCTGATTAAAGATGTGGTGCAGGCTCTTGTGATCAGTGAAGATCGTGCACTTGGTTCCGTAGAGATAATGTCTCCAAATCTTCAATGCAAAGACTACTGCTCCTAGTTCCAAGTCATGTGTATTATAGTTGACCTTGTGTGCTTTCAGCTGTCTTGAGGCGTAGGAAATCACCTTTCCTCTTTGCATAAGCACACAGCCTAAACCTTGATTAGACGCATCGCAGTAGACAACGAAGTCCTCTGTCCCTTCAGGCAGAGACAGAACAGGTGCGCTGCATAAGGCTCTCTTCAACGTTTGGAATGCAGTTTCTTGTTTATCACTCCAACAGAAGGGTACACCTTTCTGTGTTAGAGTGGTTAAAGGTTTGGCGATTTTGGAAAAGTTCTGAATGAATCGTCGATAGTAGCCGGCGAAACCTAAGAATTGACGAATTTCTGTGGGTGTTTTCGGTGCCGACCAATTCTCTATCGCTTTAATCTTGGAAGGATCTACATGAATACCCTCCTCGCTTACCACGTGACCGAGGAAAGTTACCTTCCGTATCCAGAATTCACATTTGGAAAATTTCGCGTATAGCTTTTCGGATCTAAGGGTCTCCAACACTAGCCTCAAGTGTTGCTTGTGGTCTTCTTCGCTTCGGGAGTAGACGAGGATGTCGTCAATGAATACAATGACGAATTTGTCTAAGAAAGGACAGCACACTCGGTTCATCAGGTCCATGAACACAGCCGGTGCATTGGTTAGACCAAAGGGCATCACTACGAACTCGTAGTGTCCATACCGAGTCCTAAAAGCTGTTTTAGAAACATCATTTTCCTGGACTCGTAACTGATGGTACCCTGATTGAAGGTCTATCTTTGAAAAGTAGCTGGCTTGTAACAGCCCAAAATCTCAAGTATTGTTAAATTGCATTTTGGGGTGTTTAAAGGGGAAACTCGGCGAGTTGGAGCCAGACTCGCCGAGTAGGGTCGCAGATTTGGTCGCGGGTTCGCGACTGGACTCGACGAGTCCAAGTATGGACTCGGCGAGTCGACGCTGTTCAGCGGAAACCCTAGCCGTTTCGTATTGGGTCGTATATAAGGATTGTTATGTCGTCAGTTCACGTCTTTTGGCCGATTGAGGAGAACCCTAAACGACTGTGGCATCTAGAGCAAACTTGAAGCCCATTATTGACTTTGAAGGAATTGTGGTGCAAGAAGAGGAAGGATTTTGGCCAAAGGAAGATCAAGGGGGTCGAGTTCTGAGGTTTGGGGACACAGAGAGTACGTTTTCAGGTTATGTTTCGGATCATTCCTGTTATTTTGATGTGTACACGAATTTAGGGTTTATGAAACCCATTTGGAGATTAGATGGATTGTTGTGTCGTTACCCAATGTTTATAACCTTGTATTAGGACCCTTAGAGATCCAGAAGGTCCCATGTTTGTTTATTCGGGAATATATGTATCTCAGGAAGCAGTTCGATCGACTGCATGGCGTGGACTCGCCGAGTCAGATGAGCAGACTCGGCGAGTAGCTTGAAGATTTACTAGGACTCGCCGAGTGCGTTCTTCAGACTCGGCGAGTAGAGTCGGGGTGGCCCCGCGATTCTTCCACGAGGACCTCGTCGAGTCAAGAGGGATACTCGACGAGTAGAAGGGAACATTCAGGAATTTGTGAGGACGACTAGACTCGCCGAGTCGCCAGGGTACTCGCCGAGTCCAGTTGAGATGGCCGTTGACCAGAGTTGACCGGTGCGAATTCTTAGGGTCAGTTAACATGGAAGATAGAAGTATTAATGAAGAGATATATGATGTTACAGGGAGCTTGTAGCTCGGAGGATCAAGTGCAAGGGATTTCAGGAGTTGTTATCTTCCAGCGTCCGCGAGGTGAGTTTTCTCACTATACTGTACCCGGAAGGGTTTGATTGTGTGACCGGAAGGTCAAGTATGTTATGTGTTATGTTTATATGCTATAGATGGAAAGTTAGCTGCTACGCGTGATATACATGTTTATATATGGGCCGGAAGGCAAAGTATTATGTGACAGAAAGGTCAGGTATGATATGTGATGTATGTGCTTTATGTGTTAGAGTATGTTACGGGCCGGAAGGCAGGTTGATATATGATATATGTGCTTTATGTGTTAGAGTATTTGTGTTATGTGTTATATATGTGTATGGGCCGGAAGGCAATTATCTTATGGGCCGGAAGGCAATTATCTTATGGGCCGGAAGGCAATTATCTTATGGGCCGGAAGGCAATTATCTTATGGGCCGGAAGGCAAATATCTTATGGGCCGGAAGGCGATTATCTCATGGGCCGGAAGGCATTGTGCAGTGGACCGGAAGGTCCGGGCCTGGAAAGGCGTACGTGCGTAAGGTGTATATTGGGGAACTCACTAAGCTTCGTGCTTACGTTGTTTATGTTATGTTGTTTCAGGTTCTTACAGTAACGCGGGATGGCAACGGTTCGATTGTACACACCGAAGAAAGAGTTGTGTTTTGGAGGATCCTGGTCTTCTATTATAATAAAAACGAAACTATGTTTTGTAATTCGAATGTGAATAAGATTTTAAACAAGTGTATTAATATTAAATTGATTATTTAAATAAAAATTTTTGTCTTGAAAATCACGGTGTTACAATTGGTATCAGAGCCTTGGTTTGAGGGATTCGGACGCGCCTACGGGTAAATCTGGACTCAAACTGAGGAAGTAAGAAAAGTTTTCAAATAAACGGTTTTCTAAAAGTGAATAAGAGTTCAAAGAGAAAGCAAGAAAGAGCAGTGTGTACAATCAGCCAGAGCCAAACGGTGATTTCCCAAAATACCCTTACTTTTGTGTTATGAAATATCTATTATGCACTTTATGAGATATTATTGCATGCTAGAGACAGGCTAGGAATTTCATATCTTAGGACTAGAGTGGCCTGATTTGTGATGCCTTAGCCTAGGGTTTGTTGTTATATGTGCGTTATGCTTTTGTGTGTATGTGATGAGTGAGGGTATCTAGTTAGAACGCACGAGGGGTAGAGCTACAGAGTACAGTGGTACTTCCGAGGATGAGCCAAGAAGGTGGAGCTATCACAGCTAGGGAGTCCTATGTATGCTTCGATGCTCGAATGCTGCTTGCTTCGTGCTTTGTGGAGTTCTCGATGATGGGAGACAGCTACTAAGTGAGTATGACGATACTCAGGAGGTAGATGTTTGGCATCATTAGGAACTCTTCAGCAGCTGATAGCAAAGAAGTGGGAGGACGGCGGAAGGGGCTAGAGATTAAACCTAGCCAAGATGGGTGCGCGGGTAGAGTAGAGGATTTCGCTGGGGAGCGAGCATGCAAGATGGGATTGGTGAAAAGAGCAGGTCGATCAGCTACTTAGGAACTCTGGGATGGTCCGTGTGGAAAGTATGGGTAGATGTGGCAGGTAGTATGGGCCCGTACTACTGAAAGCAGAGGACCCATACTTGATACAGGGAGCATTCTGAAGGTCCTAAGGAACAGATTGAGGAGTGATGTTATGGTTCGAATACGATACGTCGGAGCGGACTGCAGAGCGATGTTATGGTCCGGGTACCATACATCGGGACAGATTGAGGATGGATGTTGTGGTTCGAGCACCATACATCGGAGCGGATTACAGAGTGATGTTATGGTTCGTGTACCATACGTCGGAACAGATTGAGGAGTAATACTATGGTTCAGGCACCATGCACCGAAGCAAATGGAGAAGGGATGTCATGGGATGAGTATCGTAGTTCGTAGTGGATGATGTTGGTGACTATCTTGTTATCCGGTTAGGATCGATGAGGTAGAGATCGGATGCTATGGGTTTTAGGCCTGTGAACCATGATTGAGGATGGAGAGGCGTTCCTTGAGGGGAAAGGCGAGTACCTATTGGGGTATGGTGGTAGGGAGTTAAAGGGAGAGGAATTTCGGTCTGAGTCGAGAAATCGGTCGATAGAGGAGAGGTCACCTTCTAGGTGGGTAGTGCCATTTATGTTCGTGTGCAAGACACGAGAGGTCTGGTGTTTCAGTTTTGGATTTGGGAGTACACCCTGCAGGTAGTTATCGATAATGACTTCCCTCAGAGCATCAGGTAGCGGGTGTGCCGCGAGACAGTGATTTACCGTGAGCAGACAGTCAGTTGGGACTGAGGTAGTCGAGAACCACACCATACCTAATTGAGAAGGACAGGTTGTGTTATAGTGGTAGCAGTGAAGAGTTCAGTCGAGTTTTGCAGTGCAGAGAGTTTCGTCTATGTTGAGAGTGAGTCCCTGTTCTTGGGACAAATCCAGCGTTGGATATGGGTTAATGAGTTGAGCTGAGAGGAACGATGATTTTGCGGTGCAGTCTACGAGTCAAAGATGTTATCGAGCGGAGCAGATGTTTAGTGTTGGATTGGTATGGGATTTGGAACGATTAGAGACAGCCGTGATGAGAAGTTCTTGGGAGTTAACCAGAGGTTCAGAGCATAGAGGGTTGATTGACTTCATAAGGAGAGGGACTATTGGGCGTTGCATAGCACTTTCCTGGAGCAGGTACGATTTCGCTGGTGAAAGATAGTCGTGGGTTGATGGTATGCTAACTAGTGATGGTTCGAACCCTAGTGGGGGAGAACCGGGTGCGGTACGTAGAAAACAAAGAGTTGGCAAGAGTAGTTATAAACGGAGTATAGAGATATGCAGTAAGAAATCATGAGACCAGAGGTGTCGATGATCGAGTTAAGGGGTCAGAGTGAGTTAATGCGGGAAGTACTTGAAGAGGAGAACGAACGTATTCATGACAGGTGATTGGTGTTGTTGCAAGAAGATAGAGAATGATTGGGCAGTCAACTTCTGGAGTCGGTATGCGTATCCTTGTTTGGATTTTGAGTGTCAGGAAAAAGGGATTTGGAGAATTGTCAGCGCATTTCGTACGTTAACGTTATCTCGCATTCCAATCGAGAAATTAGATGCACCAAGGTGGTAAGGCGGGGAAAATATAGGTTTATTTATGGGGTGCAGGAGATCAATGGTGGTGGTAGTATTCTGGGATATTCGGGTATGATATCCTTATTTTGGAGTTATTCGGGAATCCCGAATTGAATCGATGTGTGGCATATCAAGTATCTGCGGATTTAGTAGGAGTCTTCGAGTATGGGCATTCGGGGAGATTATTTGAGAGGGTGGATTTCGCAAGAGGGGCGTTTGTTATGTTGATTGCCTCCATAGTCTGTGGTGGATGTTCGAGTCGCAGTACTCACTAGTCAGAGGGTGTTGTGATACTGCGTGGAGTTGCAGTACTCACTGGGTGACAAGAGAATTTTTATGTTGGAATATTTTCGAGCAGCGTATGAGGTGGAAGAGTTTCGAGTTTGGGTAGCCCTGGTATTGAGTCTTTGGAGCTTGGATGTTGGGTCGGGGCGAGACGGGGGTCTTCTTCTCAGTCGGGAGATGCGGGGCGATACGCAAGGAAGAGGCACAGCAGAAACCAGAGATTAGAGTTGAGACGAACCTCGGTGGGATTGTATTTTCTCTCACGAGGAAAAGAAGATTTTGTGACTTACGTGTCACTGGGTCGGGATAGTGGTCACGGGGAGAAAAGTCAGTGGGATAGTTGGATTGCGATATGGGTGACCGTTGGGGGCTCAGAGGTGGAGCCAAAAGTTGATCTGGTACTTAGTCTTGAAGAGGAATATGGAAAAAGGAGCTTATCATGATGACATCTGAGGACACTTTAGAGAGGGCGAACGATGCGGACGTTCGAAGACATGTTTCGGGCATGTGTATTAGCTGTCGGAGGAAGCCGCGGTACGTAATTACCATTGGTTGAGTTGTTCCATATTAACAGCCATCATTAGAGCATTAGTATGCCGCCCTTTGAGCTGTTGCATGGAAGGTGATGTCGGAACCTCGTTCGTGGAGGAAAGGTAATGCATGGACTCGAGAGTCCTTGCGAGCAGATCCAGTGCATGTGTGATACAGGGAGTAGTGTCAAGGTTGTCAAGCGGGTTTCACTAAATGAGGGAAGGGAAAGGTATGTTGGAGCTAATGCAGCCAGGGTAGGTGTTTGCAGGGAGAGAACTCGTGAGAGTTGCTCTAAGATTGAGAATGGGTCCCTCAGTTGTTCCGATATGGATAAAGTGGGCTTAGGATCGGGGAACCGGTAATTCTGAGTTTCATAAGCCTTATAAGTCGTGTGATCATTGAGATTTAGAGCAGAGTCGCGTCTTGGGTAATTCTCGGTTGCAGGAAGTGGTGGAGTGCATCGATCGTGTTTTGGTCGACAGAGCAGATGCATCAGGTTAATCAGAGGTTAAAGATCGTTTAGAGTTGACAGGAAGGTTATGCAGACAGACGCCGTCGCGAGCATGTGTTTCAGGTCAGCGACTTCGTATTCCAGGAAGAGGGGTAAGTGGGGGCCCCGGTATGTTGGGTCTTTGCGTGAAGGTGCGAAGGTAGGAAAGGTGGCCTATCGGTTGGAGCTGCCAACGGAATTGGGATGGATCCATGACACTTTTATGTGTCGCAATTGAAGAGGTGTGTAGTAGATGAGTCAGCAGTGGTTCTACTAGAGAACGATTAGGTGGATGCGAGCCTGTGTTACGCCGAGAGGCCAGTGGCCATCAAGGATCGGAAGATCAAGCTCTGAGGAACAAGGAGGTACCTCTGGTATTGATTCAGTGACAACCTTGGAAGATATCGGAAGTGTTTAGGGAAGCCGAAACGTGTGATGCGGGAGCAGCATCCAGAACTATTTTCAGAGTGAGACTTCGAGGGCGAAGTCTAATTCTAGTGGGGGAGAATTGTAACAGCCCAAAATCTCAAGTATTGTTAAATTGCATTTTGGGGTGTTTAAAGGGGAAACTCGGCGAGTTGGAGCCAGACTCGCTGAGTAGGGTCGCAGATTTGGTCGCGGGTTCGCGACTGGACTCGACGAGTCCAGGTATGGACTCGGCGAGTCGACGCTGTTCAGCGGAAACCCTAGCCGTTTCGTATTGGGTCGTATATAAGGATTGTTATGTCGTCAGTTCACGTCTTTTGGCCGATTGAGGAGAACCCTAAACGACTGTGGCATCTAGAGCAAACTTGAAGCCCATTATTGACTTTGAAGGAATTGTGGTGCAAGAAGAGGAAGGATTTTGGCCAAAGGAAGATCAAGGGGGTCGAGTTCTGAGGTTTGGGGACACAGAGAGTACGTTTTCAGGTTATGTTTCGGATCATTCCTGTTATTTTGATGTGTACACGAATTTAGGGTTTATGAAACCCATTTGGAGATTAGATGGATTGTTGTGTCGTTACCCAATGTTTATAACCTTGTATTAGGACCCTTAGAGGTCCAGAAGGTCCCATGTTTGTTTATTCGGGAATATATGTATCTCAGGAAGCAGTTCGATCGACTGCATGGCGTGGACTCGCCGAGTCAGATGAGCAGACTCGGCGAGTAGCTTGAAGATTTACTGGGACTCGCCGAGTGCGTTCTTCAGACTCGGCGAGTAGAGTCGGGGTGGCCCCGCGATTCTTCCACGAGGACCTCGTCGAGTCAAGAGGGATACTCGACGAGTAGAAGGGAACATTCAGGAATTTGTGAGGACGACTAGACTCGCCGAGTCGCCAGGGTACTCGCCGAGTCCAGTTGAGATGGCCGTTGACCAGAGTTGACCGGTGCGAATTCTTAGGGTCAGTTAACATGGAAGATAGAAGTATTAATGAAGAGATATATGATGTTACAGGGAGCTTGTAGCTCGGAGGATCAAGTGCAAGGGATTTCAGGAGTTGTTATCTTCCAGCGTCCGCGAGGTGAGTTTTCTCACTATACTGTACCCGGAAGGGTTTGATTGTGTGACCGGAAGGTCAAGTATGTTATGTGTTATGTTTATATGCTATAGATGGAAAGTTAGCTGCTACGCGTGATATACATGTTTATATATGGGCCGGAAGGCAAAGTATTATGTGACAGAAAGGTCAGGTATGATATGTGATGTATGTGCTTTATGTGTTAGAGTATGTTACGGGCCGGAAGGCAGGTTGATATATGATATATGTGCTTTATGTGTTAGAGTATTTTTGTTATGTGTTATATATGTGTATGGGCCGGAAGGCAATTATCTTATGGGCCGGAAGGCAATTATCTTATGGGCCGGAAGGCAATTATCTTATGGGCCGGAAGGCAAATATCTTATGGGCCGGAAGGCGATTATCTCATGGGCCGGAAGGCATTGTGCAGTGGACCGGAAGGTCCGGGCCTGGAAAGGCGTACGTGCGTAAGGTGTATATTGGGGAACTCACTAAGCTTCGTGCTTACGTTGTTTATGTTATGTTGTTTCAGGTTCTTACAGTAACGCGGGATGGCAACGGTTCGATTGTACACACCGAAGAAAGAGTTGTGTTTTGGAGGATCCTGGTCTTCTATTATAATAAAAACGAAACTATGTTTTGTAATTCGAATGTGAATAAGATTTTAAACAAGTGTATTAATATTAAATTGATTATTTAAATAAAATTTTTTGTCTTGAAAATCACGGTGTTACATGGCTCCCTGGAGTTGATCGAAGAGGTCGTCTATTCGTGGAAGAGGATATCGGTTCTTAACGGTTAACTTGTTCAGTTCACGATAGTCGATACACATCCGAAAGGATCCATCTTTCTTCTTGACAAACAAAACTGGAGCTCCCCAGGGTGAGGAACTCGGTCTAATGAATCCTTTACTGAGCAACTCATTGAGTTGACTGGATAACTCCTGCATTTCTACCGGAGCTAAGCGATACGGAGACTTTGCTACGGGGGTAGCTCCAAGAATTAGGTCAATACGGAACTCGACCTAACATTCGGGAGGAATTCCTGGAAGCTATTCGGGAAACACATCTGGAAAGTTACAGACTTCAGGGATGCTCGCGAGGTCTCTAACTTCTTGTTTCTCGTTGATCACATGGGCTAAGAATGCAATGCACTCCTTCCGTAGGAGCTTTCGAGCTTTGATATAAGAAATGATATGAAGATTGGAACTGGGTTTATCGCCATAGATTACGAGAGTTTGATCTGAAGGAAGATTGAGACGAATGGCTTTTTCGTAACAAAGAATATCAGCATGATTGGGACTCAACCAATCCATGCCAATGATAACATCAAAGCTCTTAATGGAAACGGGCATGAGATCTATAGGAAATGAGTGATCATTTAAGGTAAGCGTACAACCTATGAATACATCGTTAGCGCTTTCTTTCTCACCGTTAGCCATCTCGACGGTAAATGTTTCAGTTAGTGGTTGAGGATTTGGTTTTAGATTATGTTTGAATGCATGACTAACAAAACTCCTTTCAGCACCCGAATCGAAAAGAATACTAGCATATGAGTTGTCGAGAAGGAACGTACCCGAAACAACAGTGGGATCAGCGACTGCCTCCTCCCATCCCATGGTTAGAATCCTTCCATTGTTATCAGCAGTTGACTTCTTGGGACAGTTCCTTTTAAAGTGCCCAACTTCTCCACAGTTGTAGCAGGCTTGACTAACACCTGCTCCAGATGATTGGTTGGTTGATTGGGTAGGAGTTTTGCAGAATCGAACTGTGTGCCCTTTCTTACCACAGTTGGTACAGGATAGTTCTCGGCAAGGACCAGGATGATGATGGTATTTACACTTGTCACACAGAGGGAGGTTACCAGCATATTTACTGGTAGGAGTTGGGGCTGTGGATCCCATGACAGAAGCAGCAGCAATAGGGGTAGTAGTAGTAGCATGTACTGCTACCGTCTGCTGTTTCTTGGAAGATCCTTGAGAAGATTGACCCTTCTTCTTCTTCCAGAATTTTCTCTTTTCGCCACTCCTTTGAGTCGGCTCAGAAGTGGTAGTGATTTCCTTAACATCGTCGCTGTGATTAACTAGAATTTGAGCTAAAGTCTTAGCATTATCATAGGTATCCGGACGAGCAGCTAAAACATGACTCTTTGTCGGTTGAGATAACCCCCAAAAGAACCTTTCGATCTTTTTGTTCTCAGGAGTGACTAATCCCGGGCAGAGAAGTGCGAGATCATCGAATCGAGAAGTATATGCAGCAATGTCGGAACCTTTCATCTTCAGGTTCCAGAGCTCGTGCTCTAATTTCTGCATTTCACCACGGGGGCAGTATTCGACAATAAGAAGTTCTTTCATGGCTTCCCAGCCCATGGCATTGGCTACTGGTAAGGTCAGAGATTTGACTCGGCCATTCCACCAAGTCAAGGCTTTATCAGCGAAGGTACAAGCCGTGAATTTAACTTTATCAGATTCCGCACAAGCACAGATTTCAAAGATGGACTCGATTTTCTCGAACCATCGAGATAAGGAAATGACACCTCCAGCGCCATTGAAGGATGTTGGTTTTGCGTTCATGAAATCTTTATAGGAACCCCCTCTTTGGTGTCCCTGGCTAACCTCGGGGTTTTGAGATTGAGGACCACCTCCTGAACCAGTAGGGTTCATTTGTGACATAGCTGCTACCATTGCAGCTGTCATCATCGTCTAGAGCAATGCTAGGTCGAACTGGGGAGGAGGTGGCGGCGAAGAAGGATTGTTGTTGTTCTTTGAGCTAGGTCTCTTTTGGGGAGGCATCTTGATCTAATAAGATCAAGAAAGAGAGGATGGTAAGTCCTCTATATTGAATCGATAGAGATGGCAGTTATTGTTGGATTAATGTCTAAGTCCATAACTATAATTGGTAAGACTTGACCCGACCCGGCATGGTCCATTTGGGTTGCATGGCATCATGCACTTGGATAGACTAAAATGAGAGAAATAACACTTAAGGTTTGTTAATATATTATAAGTTCTAATATATTAATAAGGTTATTTAATTAGTATTGATCAAGAATTAATTTGGAATTAATTAAGTGATCAAAAGAAGACTAATTAAATATATGGGTTGATTGTGTAAATCATTCATTCTTATATGTGTGGGCTTGTGATCCAAGATTCCTTATGTTGGACTAAGTCCATGGGGTGACCCATGGATACTCCATGGAGGTTAAAATCCATGGAGCATAAGGAATGGGTAAAGTCATGAGTTACATGGTGTAACCCTAATAGCCACCATATAAAAGAAACCCATGGCTCAAGAAATCGGGACAATGACTAACACTATGTGTATGTATGAAGGGCTAGACGATTTCATGAAGTGTTCTAATTTCTCTCTAAGTTATTCCAAGTGCTTATGGTGTTGTGTGAACCATTTGAGGTGTCACACTTGGGGCACTAAGCACTCAAGCTTCATGAAGACAAGCACTATCAAAGAGGTATGTATTCTATCTTGTTATATCCATTATTTTGTATGCTAGATTAGGATAATACCTTGGATGTTCATATTTGCATGTATAATAGAGAAAACATAGATCCAAGGTATTTAGGGTTGCATGTACACTTAGGAGTGTTAGAATGCTCATAACCCAACATTGGTATCAGAGCCTAGGCTTGTTTTCTTGTTATACCTGCA
The DNA here is from genome assembly GCF_052625555.1 of Lactuca saligna. Taxonomy (NCBI): domain Eukaryota; kingdom Viridiplantae; phylum Streptophyta; class Magnoliopsida; order Asterales; family Asteraceae; genus Lactuca; species Lactuca saligna. The sequence goes on from NC_136418.1 coordinate 77,387,146, forward strand.
ATAGAAGCTGAAAAATCGAGTTTTGGTGCTGTCAGCCCAGCTGACTCGCCGAGTCCATGAAGGGACTCGACGAGTCCAAGGCAAAATGCATCCAACTCGCCGAGTTGAGTTCATGCACTCGACGAGTTGGACCCCAGACAACATATCTTCGAGGTTTTTGGCTAGAAATGGACTAGGAACATTACCCTAAGGTGTTTTGAACTTATAAACTTGTTTTTAAATGTGGTAATGTTCATGCTAATCCATTTTCAAGATAATTGTCAATAGATTCATGTTTTGTATTAGTTTAAAGGTTAGACTAATTACATGAAAAAGTTTGATTTGAATTATCTTGTTCTTATGAGTTGCTTAGATTAATAGAAAAGTTGAGTGAAAAAGTTGTTTTCAATCCAAATTAATCTAAGAGTTGAGTATAAAATGTGTTTGTGTAACTTATCCTTAAGTTACATGAAGAGTCACATTAAAGACTCATAAAACTCATAAAGTTGGCAAAGGTTAGAAAAAAGATGAAGAGTCTTGTCCTTAAGTTATGGAGGTTCAAGAGTCACTTCATTAATAAATAAATAAATAAAATATGTAACCTTAATTAATTCCATAAGTTATAAAATAAAGAAAAGATTAATTCTTTATTAGTTTAAAGTCTTCCATAATTTGTCCACAAGTTATGGAACTTGAAGAGTTTTTGGATTAAAACTACTTTAAATACATAAGTTATGGAATTAATTAGTTTTGAATAGTTTCAAAACTTGCCCTCAAGTTTTGGAATTTGTAAAGTTTTCTCTTATGAATACTTTAATTCCAAGTTAGCCCTTAGAATTTTAAAAGTTAAAATTCAACCCTTATACTTTATAATATTATAAGTTAATAATATTTATATGTATAAGAGTAAAGTCGGTCTTACCGCTAGTACGCCTCATTCACGAAGCCGGTCTATAAGGTGGGTATAAGGTTGTTGCCTATAAAATGGCAACTTAATGGGTGTTCACTCTCACCCACTGCTCGCTTGACTGGTGGAGGGTCGTTAGCCGAACGGGTTTGACATGACTATAATTCTCCCTTCATTAAAAGTATTAATGATAAATACTAAGTAACTAAACTTTTAATAATACCCAATCTTAGTTACTTAGGAAAAATGTGAATAAAGGTGCTAATCCACGAAATTACACTTTGCACTTTGTTTGAGTCGGTTAGTGGAGCGCGTGTGGTTAACCGGCACACTAACTCGTATTTAACAAGGTAGGCAAAGGGTAACTTAATGTTTATCATAGTATCGATGGAGCGTGTGTGGTTAACCGGCACATCGATTGAGGGATAAACACTTAAGGGTACCCAGTAATTTGCATGGTTACTTCACACCTTGTTTTGTGATCCTCGGCATCCCAGTCACAAAACCTGAAGGGCACACTCGAGATTGAAACATGCCATTGAACAGTTCAATGAATCTCAAAAGATCTAGGAGTTTCAAAACCAATTAAAACCTAATAATACATTTCGTTTATCTTGGTGGAAATTGGTGAATCGTCATTCACCTACCTTCAAATTGTTTTATAGCTTGGATTACGAAATACCTCTTCTAAGTTATAAAATAGTTTGTTGGGTCCTAGCCTTAATATTTTCATATTGGGTGTCATATTAAGGACTCAAAGATCAACTATCTTGAATATCTCCCATAACATGTCTGGTTTAGACATTTATGATCTTCTCAAATCTCTTGAAACAAGCATTCCTAATGAAGATGATGTCCCATGGATATCATACTTCTTTCTCCTCCTCTAATTATTCTCCCTACCCCACAAGTTCTTAAAAAGTTTAAGGTCACTCAAGCCCTAATGGCAAGGCAAGGTCTAGGTGTGATCACATCTTGGAGATGTAGTCACATATTGACAAGCCGGGAGAGTTGGGTGTCAAAGTCTTGAGAAAGTTAGTGGCTCAATTACTTTCTAAGTCACATAGTGAGTTCCTTTGGGACACCTATGAAATAGACTATGATAAGACCCTTAATGATCTTATCTATTGTTAAGATCAACTTCCTGAAACTTTATGGACATTGACAATGGTGACACTGGAAATACAGAAAAAGCATTCTCTTCCCAATGGAAAGGGATCGGCCATAGTCAACTCGGTTGACCAAATGGTAAAGAGAAAAGTCTAAGTCTGTGATAGTCTCGTGTACCATTATCAAAGGGTCCATATGTTTATATTGCCAAAGGAAGGGGCATTGGTTGCGAAGCTGCCTGATTTACCTAAGGATGTTAAAGTCAATAAGATTGACTCTACTTCAGGTAAAAGTCCACTACTCTAACTCTGTTAAGTTTCTATTTTCAGATTCCTGATACATAATGTGACTGGGTCACATGGTAATGTTTTAAGAATCAAAGAAAAGTAAAGGAACTTAAAGAAAGAATATGCTGAATCTGATCGCATAGATGGATTTCTATCGCGTAGTTTGAAGATCGGATTCTTGAGCTACTTCTTAGGAGTTATGAGATATTGCTAAGGAATAGACAACAACAAGTTTTCGTATGGATTGTAAGGATAAGTTTTTCCGCATAGTTTTAAAATAAAAAGAAAATTTTGATTTTATTTATTTTAAAATATCCTTACAATGGCATTTGAGGAAAATTGTTGCTTATACGATTCCATTAATAGCAAGAGTGGAAATATGAAATTGATTCTTTCATTTGTGGTAATGTCTAAATTTACCAAATAGGAAAGATTCTCATCATCCAAAGTCCCAATTGGACCGGAACTTGGAATCATGCGAGTTGTATAGCATGATGAATGAGAACTTTCAAGTATTGGAAAAATTAAGACTAATTACTTATTCACATGGATGTGTGAGTCAAGTAATGGACTAAGGGATCGAGCACATAGTCATGTGCACTGATTAAGTCCACCACAAAAGATGTAAGGCTATTCGTCATAGTTTACTAAAGCTCAGTAAATATGATTATACTTACAAGCTTAAGTGTAACTCTGAGACATTGGAAAAGGCTTCAATGCATAGCAGAGCGGATAAGAAGAATCAAATTAGGCAGAAGGATAAAAGTTTCTCAAATCTGAAAAGATGGGACTTTGTGATCATCTTAATGATTAAGAAACCATATCAAAATTTGTTCTCTAAGAAAGTCTTAGTGCATTCTTATGACTAAGAAGAAGGGATCTTGAATTGTTGAAATGGTTAAATCAAGAAGACGAGTCATACTTCGTTTCAATACAAGTCTTAGAGTCATACTCCAAGATTGTAATATGAGTGACATGTCTTAAATAAGGTTTAAAACACTTGACAAATGTAAGAGTAAAAGTTTTCTACTCTTGTACATTTGAAATTGGTAAGTTGTGATGTTTTGGATAAAACAAAGACCAACTTCAGCCAATTATGTGAAGTGTTTGTCTTGATTAGAATCCACACTATCTCTTGGATGTTTGACAAGGAAGTCTTATAGGTCAAGAGGACAGTGGGAGTCTTAAAGGTCTTGAAAGTCTCAAGAACTAATCAAGAATGAAACCTAAAGTTCTTCACTAGCACACGACTTGAGGTTTATAACCTATCGTGTTGACATATTCTGTGCCCATTCTAGTTAAAGTTGGCTTTGCATATGAGTTCTTAGAGTTCTCAATGTGTTGCACAACAACTTGGAAGCAATGGTAGGCCCTTGAGCTACCAGGTGGCAAGAAATTAAGATTGAGTTCAGTCCATATGAGTTTGGATTTGTCATTATCCTTGTCTTGTGACTATGGTTTTGACAATTCACGTGGATAAGAACACATACACCATTAAATCTAAGTGTCATAGAGTTTCTCTCCGATTCATGAAAATGATGGTGAGGAAACACTTCCACTAAGTAGATTTTAGCTAGATAGCAATTGTGATATTTGCATTCTCAAAGTCGTTAGTGGAGCGTGTGTGGTTTACCGGCACACTAACTTGGACTTGTGAGAAATGGAAAAGGTCAAAACGATCAAGACTATGATTACGACATCCCTTTTCATAGTTCTTAAAATTGTTTTGACACACCCATGAGCTATCTAAGGGAAGGTGTATGTTTTTGATAAAGCCTTATCAAAACAATCTAGTATCAGAAATCTGAACTTTGGTAACAAAGTCAATAAAGTATTGATTTCTAGAAGTCGAGCTTTCTGAGTATATGTCAAAGCTAGTGGGAGCATAAGTGTTATGCTAATAATCATCATGTTAGTGGGAGCATGATAATTACGATAAGTATTGCAAGCTAGCAATGTTAATTATAGAAAACAAAAGTTTCAACTGGGAAAAAGTTGTTTTGCTATAATTAAGGGAGAGGAAATTATACTTCATCTCAAATCTATAAGCTTAGATCGTGAGGTTTTAATCATTTAGTCAAGGATATATATGAATTTCATGTTGGAATGGCTTAACATAAGGAAATTCTATATATGGGTCCATTATTTGCGTTCTTAAATTCGATTATGATTACGGCATCCCTTTTCATAATCTGAATTATGAGAACTTGGCAAATTGAAATGGAAATGTTATAGCAAAAGACTGGTTTAGTCTTTATGTGAGACATCATGAATCGTGTCCCATGTGCTTTGGATATAGGATCGATTACATGTGCTATATTCATCCTTTCTAAAATTTTCCAAATGTCTAGGGCATTAAGAAGGGAAAAGGTTTAGAACTGGATATGACTAAAAAGGATTAAACAATTGTCGAGGACAATCTAAGGTTTACCAAAGATTGGTTTCTCAAGGACAATTGGAAGTATAGTGATAATTCTGGAAGGACCATATTGACATAATCTGTAAGGAGGCAACTCTTGTTCAGAAGTGATAGTCGAAATGGAATCTGGAAATGTTTCAAAGTTAGAATTTTCAATCTGTGTAAGATTAAGGAAACTTAATGCAAGAAGGATGTTTCCAAGGAATTGATCTCCTTTGGAATACTCTGTAATGATTGTTGCAAAGTCTTTCTGACTTTGTGCATAATCATTACAAGAGGATCGATGCATATAACTTTAGAATCTAACAGATTTCAGTAAATGACATGAATTTGGAATTCTTTCATTTGCAGTAAGGATTTGGGAGTGTGAAAAGAGAATCATTGAAGTTATGTTCATTTGATCTATTTCACAAAATAAAGATCATAGACAAACATATTATGCATACTTGGTGTATGGCATGACTATTGTTTAGAAAAACATAGTGTGCATGCTTGGAGCATGGGACAACTATTGTTTTAAATTCAAGAATAATGTTGATAGCTGAAACAATATACAATGAATAATGTGTAATCATATGGTGATAAATAAAAGGAGTTTTATTTATATTCATAAGTTCTGAGACCATATTGGATTCAATTATTATTGTGTTTCACTTTGCATGTTTTGACTTCCCGAATAAACTAGGTTATTCTTCTGGAATGACTAAGTTATTCAAACCATCCACAGTCGGTCATATGTTGGAAGTAGATATGAATTAAGATTGTCATGGGTTGGCTTGTAGAGGTCTAAGTTGTTGGACAAAGGGCTACAACACTCATGAGTGCTCATAAGTTCTGAGTATTGGATTCAACCCGCGCTCATTGGAATCACTTCATGGATTTTATCACGAGTGATCATGAGACGATAATATCTTATATTCTTCAAACCTAGAGATATGAGTTGTTACTATGAGTTGGTTGTACATTGATTGCACGAAACTGCATTTGGTAACTCGGTGCTATAAAACGTGTCTTTGTGTATGATTCAACAAGTAGTAGAACAAGCCATATGAGTCGAAGTTTATCCATTCCTTTTACCTTCGGGATAAAAGTGATATCTGTGGGCCCCTCGATGATTTGATGATGAAAAATGGAAGTGCTCGGCCGGGCCAGGACTGATTTGATTTGTTCAATTAGTCAGTCGTCATAAATCGGAAATCGGGAAACAACTAATGGACAGAGAGAATGATTATAATCCATGTCTCAGTCCATATGATATCTAGAATGGAGGAATATATGATCCCTTATCTAATGGACAAGTCGTTGACAAAGATCAGAGTTCATCTACAAGGTCAGAGTTCGACAGAAGCTTTTGAGAGCTACGATTGCTAGTTGGTTCCTGAAGTCATACGCAATAATAGTTTTAGACTTATCCAAGTGGGAGACTGTTGGATTAATGTCTAAGTCCATAACTATAATTGGTAAGACTTGACCCGACCCGGCATGGTCCATTTAGGTTGCATGGCATCATGCACTTGGATAGACTAAAATGAGAGAAATAACACTTAAGGTTTGTTAATATATTATAAGTTCTAATATATTAATAAGGTTATTTAATTAGTATTGATCAAGAATTAATTTGGAATTAATTAAGTGATCAAAAGAAGACTAATTAAATATATGGGTTGATTGTGTAAATCATTCATTCTTATATGTGTGGGCTTGTGATCCAAGATTCCTTATGTTGGACTAAGTCCATGGGGTGACCCATGGATACTCCATGGAGGTTAAAATCCATGGAGCATAAGGAATGGGTAAAGTCATGAGTTGCATGGTGTAACCCTAATAGCCACCATATAAAAGAAACCCATGGCTCAAGAAATCGGGACAATGACTAACACTATGTGTATGTATGAAGGGCTAGACGATTTCATGAAGTGTTCTAATTTCTCTCTAAGTTATTCCAAGTGCTTATGGTGTTGTGTGAACCATTTGAGGTGTCACACTTGGGGCACTAAGCACTCAAGCTTCATGAAGACAAGCACTATCAAAGAGGTATGTATTCTATCTTGTTATATCCATTATTTTGTATGCTAGATTAGGATAATACCTTGGATGTTCATATTTGCATGTATAATAGAGAAAACATAGATCCAAGGTATTTAGGGTTGCATGTACACTTAGGAGTGTTAGAATGCTCATAACCCAACAGTTATATGATTTGAATAAGCGATAAAGCAGGAAAGAGTTATCAAAACAAATAATTTATCGCTAAGAATAATCACAGAAAGCCATTCGAATAAGGATTTCTACAGAGGATTGGGATCGATAAATACTCCCATAGTATTTCATGAATTGTTTACGACAATGATTCGATGTTTGGGATATTAGGGTAAGTTTTAGGCATGCCGCATACCACAGTCACTCCCAAGCACATGTTGGCCGTGTCTCAAATGAATATAGTTGGCCAGGCTATATTAACCCTAGACACGACTACATAACTGCCCAGGTTTAACCATAGTACACAACACCCAATTACTTATGTTCTGTTCTACTTGTGGTTACGGATGACGACGCTTCGGTATACTTGTATACTTTTGAAAATACTTGTAGTTTGAAGATACTTTTAATTTAGAGCACTAAGGCCCTTTAGTGTTTATAGTTTTATACCATGTAAGGTTTGGTATACTTCATTCACTATAAACAAGGGCTCTGATACCAATCTGTCACACCCCGAAAACCTAAGGCGGAAACATTTTCGGGGTTGACTCCACGTTGAGTATCAAATCCAATGCACATAGTAAGTAAAGTAAAGCAACCATTACATTACATAAGAAAGTTTTACAGTTATTTCAAAAGTAAAGTTTGTACAGTTGTGATACATAATATATATAAACAAACGAAACGGATCTTCATGCACACCGTCTTCAAGCAAAAAGGATCTTCAGGTACCTATTCTAACGACCTGAGAACACAAGCGGTTTGAAAATCAGCATAAAGCTGGTGAGTTCATAAGCGATTTTTGTTTGTGAAAATGTTTCGAGTTTCCTTTCTGTTTCTGAAATGTTATGTATACCAAGAAAATCCCATATTTTCTTAAAGTTGATTGTTGTTTCACAAACGTAAGGTATAGTAAGTTTGTACACTGAAAACATATCTACTCATGTGAAAATGTATAGTTTGGTTATCCAATTTGTTAAACTGTTCTGTTTACTTATCATGTATTACCAGGAAAGTCCCATACTATCCTTATTGTATGTTACCAATTGTAAAAGATGTAATGTTATCCATTTTGATGCTCTTTCTAGTTATGTAAGTGTTACCCAGGAAAGCCCCATGCTTTCCTGCTTGTTGGTTTCTAATGTGAATGATGTTAAAGATGTAAAAGATGTAAACGTGGTTAGATTTCATGTTTTCCCCAGGAAAGTCCCATACTTTCCTGAATGTTAGTTACAGTACGTGAAGGATGTAAAAGATGTAAAAGATGTAAAGGATGTATAAAGTGGTTCATTATTACTATAAGTAAATCTCTGTTATCCTAATTGCGAGTTCCATAACCATACAACAGACTGAAACCTGTGGCAATAAGTAGTCCACATGTGGCAATAAGTAGTCCACATACTTATGACTTTCGTCACCCTTGAACCATTTCGGTTCGGCTGTAGCTAGCATCCAGGTGTGGGGTAGTCAGCCCCGTATAGATCTATACACTCAAGTCATTCTCTCTAAATACCAGAGATTCTGGTTATGGGTGTAGTCCTCCACTCGCGTATCTCGGTGGAGTGTTCGCCGAGGACGTGTCTCCAATTATACAGGATTAACAAATTTACTAGTAATAATATAATAGTCCTCCACTCGCGTATATGTGTGGAGTGTTACCGAGGACAAAACAGTGTACAGGTATTATTCAAATGTTTAATGTTATGCTTTTAACTGATAAAATATGGAAATCCATTTGTGAAATATATGTAAAACATAACAGTTTAAAGACCTATTTCACAAATATATGTTACGTGATCTGCATGTTCAATTGGTTATCAGTTATGGTAATCAATAATAAAAGCATATGAAATATGAAACACACATTTGAAAACATGTTTTGAGTACAATAATTCCCTTGTACTTTGCTTGTGTCCCCCCCCCCCTCTCTGAAAACAGTGAAAAAGGGTAGGGGTATGAACTCACCGGACTCGGAAACATGTCGGTTTTGAATACTAGACGTTGGTTCGGGGTTTGATTACTCGCGATGTCCCTATGTAAAATGAAATAATGTCCATATATATACAATTAGGGATACATTCACTAATCATATGGAACATTACACTCTAATGAGGTTAAACACCTCAAAACGAGCGTTTGGAGTGACCCGGGTGACATCTTCGGACGTGTAATGGCACTAGGGACTTAGGACTTGAGTTTACTCCCCAAGAGTAAATGTTTTAAGGAGTTTACAGCCATAGAACACACACACACATGAGTTTACAGCCGTAAACTCATGTTGGTGTAATTTTGAGTGTTTAATGGCTTAAATGGACATGGGGATTGTTGGAATGGATTTCTAAAATGCCTTGGAATTGATTGCATGAAATTTTAACACTTAAATGGGAGTTTACGGCCACACCATAAGAGTTTATGGCCGTAAACTCACCTATGGCCAAGGAAATTTGATTTGAGCTTCAAAGGACAATCACATGTGATTCTAGTTAATTTTCCAAGCCTTGTTATGAATTTAAAACATCATTTAACACACTTTTTGGAGTTTACGGCCTAGAGGCATGTTCTAAGGCCGTAAACTCTATTATACCCATGAAAAGTTAGTTTTTGATGCTTAAAAACAATCACATGTGATTCTAGAAATTTATGAAAGCCTTTTGAGTGTATTTGATGCATCATTTAACAAGTTTTATGAGTTTATGGCCAAGGGTATGTTCCTAGGCCGTAAACTCCTAGAAAGACATTTTTGATGTGTTTAAAGCCCTTAAACTATTTTTAGATGCATCTAGATTTTACCACAAGACCATTGGTTGAGTTTCAAGGCATTTGGACATGTTTTAAGGCATTAAATCCCCTTTTAAGTGGAGTTTAACGCCCAAGCACATGCCTTGGCCGTAAAATCACTTTTGTCCCCCAAAATTCATGTTTTAAGTGTTCCAAGTCTAGATTTGCAAGCCTTAAGGTCATATCTAAGTCCCAACTATGATTTGGAAGGGTTATTTGGCTCAAAAACCCCATGAACATGTGTTTACGGCCCAAGCTTATGCCTTGGCCGTAAACTCCTTCAAAGGGCTCAAATTTTATGTTTTAAATGTTATAAGTCCTTTCCATTAAGTCATTAAGCCATATCTAATGTCCAACATTGCTTAGGAGGGGTTTTAGGGCTTAAAAGCCCCATCTTTAGGAGTTTACGGCCCAAGCTTGTTCCTCGGCCGTAAACTCATGTTCTTGGTCCCAAAACATAATTTAAACATCAATTTGAAGGCTAAAGAGGTTGAATAACAAGTTAGGGGTGTTACCTCTTTGATTGGAAGTCTTAAATCTTAGTTTTGGACCTTTGAATTTGGATGAGGAGAGAGGTTGGGAGAGTTAAATGAGAAATTGACAAAGGGCTTCAAATGGAGGCTTAAACACGTTTATATAGGTTCTAAAACCTGAACACGGTGGAATTCTACCCGATACCGGCGTTAGACGAGGCTTTTGGTCGTACCCGATTGAGTTGCCGTAACCCGATACAACAAATTATAGAAATATTCCGATCACTAAAATTGGGTGTTAAAATGTTTTCTAAATGTATTAAGACACCCATTAAGTCATTTTAAATATGTACCAGTTAATGACTTAGATAAACGGAAGATCGGAAATCGAATTTGGAAACTATGATTGGTTGCGTGAATTGAACTACAAAAGAGTTACAAAAAATGCTACGGAAATTTCGAGTTGTTACACAAGTGCATAGCAAATAGTTTGAAAAGAATGCGCAAATTCATAAGATACGAAAGAATCTAAAGCACCAGAATCAAATAAGATGTGAGCAGGTCTAGAGTTGACAAGAAATGTACCCGTCACGACATTTGGGTCCTCACGTGCTTCCTCTGCGGGAATCTGGAATGCACGACCCTTAGCTTTTGGCACCTCCTCCTTTTTAGCTGGAGTACTCTTTGGTTGTTGGACAGGGACTTGACTTCTTGCTGGTTGTTGAACAGAAGCTTGACTTCCCGTCACTTGGCTGGTAAGAGTAGGGCAAAAACGCTTCTTGTAGCCAGTAATACCACATGCATAACAAGTGACATCCTTCTTTGGGCAAGCTGGCTTGATATGACCTGTTTCTCCACACCCATAACAGACAATGGATTCTTTGTCTATTTTGCATTAACCCGGATGATTAATTCCACAAAAACAACATGATGGTGATTGAATAGAAAAAGATTGTGACCTACCACGGCCACGAAAAGCACTCTGAGATTGTGCTTGCTTGCTAGGATCAGTTCGAATAGATTGAGCTGGTGGAATAGTGGAAGCAGGAGTAGTTCTTTCAGTACGTGGATGATTTGGAATAGTAAGAGTAGCACCACATATTTCTAAGTCATGCTCACGCCTTCGAGCATACTCAACGGCTTTATCAAATGACAAAACATCTCGGTTGACAACGAAATCATGGATTTCGTGTCGTAGTCCTTCCATGAATAACTGAATTTTCTCGTCTTCAGTTGGAATATACTTCGTAGCAAACCTTGCTCTTTGATTAAATTGAGTTTCATACTCATTCACAGTCATTCCTCCTTGTTTAAGCTCGAGGAATTCCTTCTCCAATCTTCTCCTCATATCTAGAGGACAATACTTCTCTAACACACGAGTCTTGAACAATTCCCAGGATAAGTTCTCCTGGTCACATCCATCCAGAGCTTCATATGTTGCTTCCCACCAGACTAAAGCTTCTCCAATGAGCACTGCAGAAGCATAAATAGCCTTGTCTTCATCATCCACATGAGAAACACGAAATACTTTCTCGGTGTTCTGAATCCAAGTTAGAACGATTATAGGATTAAAGACACCAGAAAACTCTGTAGCACCACTACTCTTGAAATCTTTGAACGAGGGACGCTTCACTTTCCCGCTTGAAGATTCTCCAGTGACTTTCTCTTTTCCTTTATCATCATTCTTTTTGTGTTCTTCGAGAGTTTTTCGAATAACACCTGTAAGTTTACCTAAAAGTCGCTCATCACGAGGAGATACTGGAGTATTCACTTCCTTGGGTTGTGGATCTCCACCAACATCAGGGGTATGGCTACTTACTTGTTCAGCCATTGATCTGAAATACGGAGTAAGATAGTATTTTAGAATATTAGGGTTTACTACTACCTAATACTTTTACTTATATATTTCCTATGGTTTATATCCCTATACTTACAATGATTAAGTTAATATATTGAACTTCCTATAGTTTAAGTCTAAATACCAATCCGTGGAATTTAGTTCGCTTAAACTACCGCTCTGATACCATGGTTGAAAGACCCCAACTTTCGTATTTTTGAAAGACCCAAACTTTCATATTTCACATTATCATTACTCCAAAACATGCTATTTGCATATTCATAAAAGCAATATTTTACATTGATATAAAGGATTTACAAACTATTGGATACAAACCTTCTATTACAAAGTGTTATATATATTACATAACTACCCAGGATATTGTAATTTATACAAACATAAAAAGTAGTACAAAAGTACTATTACAAACTATTCTACATCTTTCATTAGTATGTAAACATACTATTTATTTATCACCTGCAATTGTTAAACATTGATAGGGTAAGAGGTGACGCTTAGTGAGTTCAAAAATAGATACAATATAATATTATGCCATATATATATACTTCAATGTGACAAGGTAAAGAGGAACAACAAGATGTATGTGAGATCATGTAACAAGCGTTCATATCAATCAAAGACATTATTCAAAGATATTCTTTTCAATTCTTGATATACATCAATAAAGCTTTGGCCTAATTGGCATAGAAGACATGCAATTTCTGATTAACATCTGGTTAGATTTCAGGCTTATAGTCCTGTCTAACCATATGCCAGTGCCATAGAATAGAAGTCATTATCTTACGGAGACATGATCAACATGGCCAGAGGCTACGTACCAGTACCAATGTGAATCTAAGTCCTTTCACTGATCACATGGTCAAAGGTATTACAATTGCTATAAACATAGCGAATAACACGAGAAAATAACTCAGACTGATAATACTGAAAAGCACATAGCACATATAACACATAACATACAATTGTTTCTATATATTGAACTCACCTTAAGTTAACCGGGGGTTAAAATAGTAATTTGGACAGCACTTCGGCTTTAAATATGCCTTTCTATGTTGAAAACCGGGAGTTTGTTTTAAAACCGGGCTCTGCGAAGGTAGGGCTTCAAAACCAAAAAGATAAAATTTTCCAGGCTTCTCGGGGGTCTCGAGATGTGTTTCGGGTGCTAAAATTGATTTCGGCACTTCGGGGAAAGTTAATATGAAGAAAATATGGAAAGAGGGGCTAAAAGTATCAACTTTTCAAAGTTAGTCGCCAAATCTCGCATCCCTCTTATTTATCGGGTGCGAGTCCGAGGGGTACTTGGCTAGGGAGGCTCCACGTAGTACCTGCGAGCTTCAGACACGGAAGGAAAGCATGGCACCTGCGAGCTGCGGACATCTGGCAGGAGGGGCGAAGGCCACGAGGCCGCTGCGAGGCTCGTACGTGGCATGGGAGTGAGGCGGGTAGGTGAGACGTGTCTCGCGTCGGACTGGCCACCGATGCGAGGCGTGTCCCCTTCCTGCTAGACCTCGGCCTCGGTGAATCCCCTTGTGACACCTGCTGAGTTCGCATTCGGCCATGTCTCCGGTGACGCTGTTGCTTCGTGCGAAGGTGATGTGGTCGGTACTGTTCATGCGAGTTTTCTCGGTTTTTGGGCCACGAACTTCTAAAATCCATAACTTTTGCATATGAGCTCCATTTTTGACGTTCTTTATATGCATGCGTAGCTAAAATCACGCTCTACAACTTTCGTTTAGACTTCGTCAACTAATTTTGACTTTAATTTTAATATTATTATTTTTAACAGACCGGGACAGGAAAATCCGTTATAAATTCATAACTTCTTCATCCTACATCCGTTTTCGTCAGAATTTTTACCGTTGTATTACATATGACGAGACCTTCGATTCTCATTTAGGATGTATCGGTAAAATATCGCTCGATCTAAAATTCGAGTTTTTAGCTGTCTATTGCTAAGTTGAAACTTTGAAAAATCATAACTTCCTCATACGAAGTCAGATTTTAGCGTTCTTTTTATCGAATTTCTCGGTTTAACGAATACTACGACTTTCATTTAGATTACTAAGGCTAAAAAGTAGTTTATAAAAAAAAACTCACTTTTTACGTCATTCGGCGCCACGCCGGTTTTGTCTTGGATCTTTGGTTGGTCATAACTTCTTCGTTATAACTCGGATTTTGACGAGGTTTTCGCCTACAAATTTCTAACGAGATTCTCTACAACATCAAATAATAAAATTTTACTTATTTAAATTTCACTATTTGACTTTTAATTGGAATCTCATAAGACTTCCAATATTTTCTGAGTGATTCTAAACATAGTTTTACTTCATTTCTAGTAAAAACCATCTGTTAGAACTCGACACTTAGTTTTACATAATATATCACAATTTTATTTATTACAAAACACGATTTTAAAACGTGTATGTTACAAATCAAGTTGAAACTTACAATGGAGAAGAATGGAATCAGCCCAAATGCCATAACTTACAACACAATAATCCATGGATTTTGTAAAGAAGGGAAACTACATGATGCTTTTAAAGTTTTCCTTGAAATGTAAAGGGTAAATGTGGTTCCTAATACTTTAACTTACAACACATTAATCACTGCATGTTCCCAATCAGGTAAAATCGAAAAGGTTAATTAGATTTTTGAAGAAATGATAAGAACCGGGGTCAAACCTGATATTTTGACTTATAACGCATTGTTGTTGGGACTTTGTAACGAAGGAAAAACAAAGAAAGCTGCTTATTTGGTTAAAGAACTTGATAAAAAGAAATTAGTACCAAATTCTTCAACATTTTCTGCCCTAATTAAAGCCCAATGTGCTCGAAAGATCCCAGATCATGGTTTTCAAGTTTATAAAAGCATGGTGAAAAGTAAATGTCGTCCAAATGAAGATACTGTGAAGACGTTGATTTTATCATTCTTGAAAACAGATGATTATGATGGTGCTTTTGGTGCTTTTAAATAGATGTTAGAGAGGCCAGTTGGGCCTGACTTAGTTGTTTTGAGTGGGCTGTGTAAAGAGTTTTCAAAAGCTTGGAAAGATAGATTCGTTATTATAGTTGAACTATAACGAGTAATCGAATAAAGATCAGAGTAATACAAGCTAAGATAAGAACACAAGAAGTAAATATAATATGGTTTCAGCTCTATTACTCTCAATGAACAAAGAGTACAAAAGTAGACAACGTAATGGGAAAACTCGTATGTTTAACTCTAAGTTCAGATCCTATTTATAGGAGACTGGGAGTACAAAAAATACTAAGTCTAAATGTTCAGGCTTCAGACAAACAATGACTTAGTAAATAACATTACATAGGAAATATTACAATGACATTTCGACTCTTTACAAGACTTTGACCCTAACAATCTCCCCCTTTGTAAACGGGTCGAACTACTCAGTCCGTGAGAATTTGAGCAACGAATTGCATCACCCTTCGAATTTTAGAATACCCAGTTAATACCTTCTTTAACTCGGCTTTGTCTCCATTATTGTTCCTGGTACAACTATTCATACAAACAATAATGTTCGTATATTGTGAAGTTGTGTATCTTTCAATTTCAACAACTTGGAATAGAAATCAATTAGCCTTACCCTTCGTGTCTTTTCCAACAAATACCATCCTAAAAGGCTTCAGATATATTTCACCATCAGCATATTTCTTCAATTCTGGTTGAGGCTTTATAGGTTGGGACAACCGTCAAAATTCAAGTCAATTCGAGATTTGACTAGACTTAGTTGCACAAATAGGCACTACACATACTAGACTTAGTAACTAGAAGCTAAGTTATAACCTAGTAGAAACTTGGAAACAGATAGAAACAATGGATAGTGTACTTAGATTTCACATTGATATGTGAATTCTACTACTACTTAACTGGAGTAACTATCGATATTCGGGTCACTCTTTGACTCGAACACCATTTCATGAATCATATACACGCGTCATGCACTTGACCTAGTAGTAAAGGTTAGGTCAGAGTCTCATAGAAACTTAAGTCAAAGTTGAAACTAGGACTAGTATACTTGATTCCTCAATTTCGTTTGAATCTCGGAATCACTACATAGAATGCCAATAAACCAATAAAAACAAATTACAAACAATATTTTTAATGTGAATAAGAGTTATGAAACTCTAAAATAGTTTGAAGTCTTAAAATTCAAGTAATTTTGATATCCAAAGATTTACAAACTCTCAAAAACCCTAAATGCCCTAAAAACTCATATTTACAAACTTTAACCTTCAAAATTTTTTAAAAATAATTATAAACCTTGTAATATTATCTTATAATAATTAAAATTAGTATAATATATTCAAGGCAAATAAATCTTAACTCTTTAACATTACCCTTAATTTATAAATCAAAAATCAACACTTTTATGCATAAAAACTTGGTTAAGTTGCATCTTTTATAAACATTTGATATTTTTATAAAATATTAAATTTTTTTAAAGAAAAATGAAAGGGAAAGGGATATTATACCCTCAAAAGTCGGCCCCCTCTCTCCAGTGCATCATTTCCCCAAACCATTATTCATTTTTCACGTTCCCATACTCCATCTTCTCTCTCACTTTTCTCTCATCTTCTCTCATTCTCTCTCACACTCTTCATCACCATCACATTTTATCTCTTCCTCTCTCTATATCCACAAAATTTTCCATAAAATAAGTCCAAGAACACACCTCAAACTCAAAATCTTCATCATCTAGTGGTGTTCATTAAGGTAGAACACGATTTTCCTTCATCTTCCTTCAAGTTTTACATGTTTTCTTGCATTTTCTCCACCTTCTACTCCATTCTAATGAAAGATCATGAAAACATAAACATGAACACACACATACTCACGGTTTTGATGATTGTGGTGGTAGGATTTCACCCAAATACAACATGCATGTTGTAAATGGTGAAATCCAAGAACCTAAACCTATGTCAAAATCAAGGAAATGCACTTTTCTACATGTTTTGGTGGAAAAACACCACATGCACCCTATGTTTTCCATCAAAAACGATTTTTGAATATATGAAACTCATTAATGATCTTCAAACGAACATGCATGTGATAATCTTCAAGCTTAGATGATTGATGATCAAAGTTTGTTGTTAAAAGCTTTCAAATATGTTCACAAAAGATTTATTCCCAAATAAATACCTAAAACTTCTTTTCTGTTCATATGATATTTTTCCCAGAAACCAAACAACAATATAAGATGATCTGTAAATTTTCAGAAAATAATCCATTTTTCTCGAATTATTATAATTAATGCAAGAAAATAGGGCAATAAATCGTATAAAATACTTTATGAGGTCTATAAATCCTAGGTAAATTCTTGGATGCCCCTTATCCTAAATAATGATCCCACATTAAATTTCATTGGTTTTTGTTACTTTTTAATATGGTTTTGAGTTTTCTTTTTTGTTTAGCCCCAATAAATCATAAAACCGCTTTAGATAATTTGAAAAGGGTATATAACAATTTTCGCAGCTTATAGTCTCTGTGGAAGACTTCGAAAAATATTTTCAGAATTTTTCATAATGTATTCAATTTTTCTCCGATTTTTGTATTTATAATGGACTAAAAACAAGAAAAACAGTTTTACTCATCCAAAAATTATGACAATTTACCAGAACACTTTGTAGTACATTAGGAGGCTTCATAAAAATTTTGATAATTTTTCTATTCTGTATGCTATTTTTCTCCTATTTTCTAAAATTAAATACACTTAAATACACAAAATCAGATTTCAGTATATAAAAATCACATTTGGTATTTTTCTCAGATTATTTATTCTATTCTATGAATGAAGTGTACAATTTTTTTGGTGATTTACTTTAACTTTTTAATAATTATTATTCAATTAATGATTATTTAAGAGGATTAAACAAGGAAAAATAGAAAGACTAAATAAAAAATATCTTTTATATTTTTCACAGCTTCTACATGTATAATAAAAGTGTTAAAAACATTTTGGGCAATTTTGGAAACTATTTTCTATTTATTTCATTTTTTATTAAAATAAATGATCAAAAATCATAAATGTGGGTTAAACAGTTTAGAAATCGATTTTTATATTTTAACCAGCTTAATAATGTTTAATAACAGCAATACAAAAAGTTTGGGTAATTTTGTAAACTGTTTTCTATTTATTTCAATTTTTATTAGAATAAATGCACAAAAACCATAAAAATTGTTTAAATAGTTTAGAAACCCATTTTTATATTTTTCACAAATTAAGTATGTGAATAAAACTTTTAAAAAAAGTTTGTTGAATTTATGAAACTGTTACCTATTTATTTATATATTTTTAAAATAAATACACAAAAATTAGAAAAATTATATTAAACTTTTTGGGAACACATATTAATATTTTTCCTAGATTATGTACACTGTAAAATAGTTACACAAAAATTATCAGAATTTTTCATGATAATTTACTATTTTTCCACGATTTTATGATTATTCATGGAATTAGATGGTGAAAAATAGTTAGACAAATAAAAAATTCAAGAAAATTTATCTTAAGTTCTTTGACTTCAATCAAAACTGGAATGCAAAGTTTGGGAAAGTTTAGAACTAAATTGATTTAGTTTTGAATATTTAATTATTGGAACACCTCTAAAATGTTAAATATTAACATTTCAATAATGGAAATTTTCCATTTAAATTGTTATATAACAAGTGATTCTTTGAAACTTAATTTCCACAGAAAATGTATGTAACTTATCAATATTAAATTTTGACACAATACTGGCATAATTCTATTGTAGTAGTATGTTTACTAGTGCTAGATTTCGATTAGAGACTTATTAGTGTGTAACGTCGTTGTAGGAAAACGATAGTGGTATGAGTGGAGCGTAGTTTAAGGCATCATTTGCATCATCTCAATGCATTGTGAGTATTCACATACTCTCCTAGTTTCGTTTTTTTTTTTATGTTTGGGGTGGAAAAGCATGTCCCGAAAAACTATTATTTGAATGTTGTATTTAAATTGATATATATCAAACATGATTGCTATTTTATTGCTATATCTCTCTATGTATGTCTATGCAATACGGAACATGAGAACTTATCGTATTAAGGCCCTTCCCTTATCTCTAACCATTAACTCTTTGAGCCAATGGTCATTATGGATAGCGCTATTAAGAATTGACAACTCCTCACTCGCCCTACTGTTGGAGTGCATGATACCATATTAATTTATGGAACGATAAGCATAGATCTTGATAGGGCTTCAGTCATAGGTTTGGTTGAGAACTCATTGTTTGCTCATACACATACAAACTCGTTACTCATTATAACAATAAACTTGTTTATTAATTATAGCAATGAACTTTGTTTCTCATTACAACAACGAGCTTTTATTACTGAAAACTTATATACATGTTTTAGCAATGAAAATGTTTGCTCCTTGTATCAACAAAATTGATTGCTCATTTTAGCAATGAAACTTGTTTACTCGTTTGAGTAACGAACTTTATATTCCATGAGAATATGAATGTTGCATCTTATTCGGGCAACATACTTTATCCCTCATGATGACAAAGAACTTCATTTTTACAAACTTATTTACTCCTTTCAACAATATACTTTTATTATTGGAAACTTTTATCAAAACTTTGATTTCAATTCATGAACCAATATTATTTTGTTAAACTTATGAGTGCTCACCAACTATTTTTATAGTTAACGCTCGTTTTACATGCTTTTTTAGGAATCATCGAGTAAGTGGCACTTAGGGACAGTTCACTATTAGGAGCATTATGTGTTGTATTCCAATTTTCATTGTAATTTCTTTTAAAAGTTGTTCAAACCCATTGTAAATTTGTAATGATTTTTAATACTATGGTTGGTGTTGTCTTTTAACTTTTGCTATGAAACCCTTTTTACTGCCACGCCTCGTGTTTCCGCTTAGCGGGGTGTGACAAAAAATGGTATCAGAGCCGAAGGTTATAGAGAATACCGATTTTTTTTTGGAAAACCACAACTGTAGCCAAAAAATTTCTAAACGTTTTTAAAATACTGAACACACTACTGGTATAACTGATTCGAGTATACATTATTAGACTTTAATTAAGTATAGCCTGGCCAACTATGCTTAATTAAGGAAATTTAATGTGAGGCAGGAAACGGTTATTGTAGAATTAGTTTCAAAACAATTTTCAACTTAAACTTTTGAAAAACAAAATTTTTCGGTGTGTGTACAGGTATTGCATATTATAGACATTCATCTAGATACACTTAGAAACTAAGTGCACTTTTATAAAAATGCCTTTATTTAGAAATATCCATGTCCCTTATCAAGTGCTAGGTTAACCACTTAGGTTATTTCACTAGCCACTCTAGGAGAAATGCACATAGTACTACGAATGGGTATTCCTCAGTAGCTATTGACTTTAAATGTAAGGTTAGTAGCTAGGTGTACGCTAGTAATAATCATAAGTCGAAACCTATACCAATTATTCCTCAATACCTCTTCATCGTCTTCGTACTAGAGTTACAACTATGAAAAAGTGTTTCGATATCGACAAGAATGATAACTGGAGCATCGTGTAAGGAGGTAGATGAGTCGCCACTAAGTAATCATTTGTATACCATTGGTGCACATTCCGGATTCGACTAACCAGGAGACACGAAAGTTTAATCCATATGTGAGACCTTATTACTACGCTACGATTTAGCTCTACGTTGTTTCCACCTTGAGCTTAAAACTTAACATAAGATGTCCCTTTGACATCTATAAAAGGTCGTAAACTGTATTGAGACCATAAAATGTTTTTCAAACAATTTTTCTTTTCCTTTATCTTTGGGAAAAAGACACTGGTACTTGTCTTATACTCGCCTTCTGCTCGCCTTAGTATTTAGGTACGATCAGCTACACTAACATACTTATTCCTTACTTCTTAATCTTCTATCGAAAAATTATTTCGCTTCATTGGTTTTATTTATCATCGATAAAATACTTTATAACCACTTCATACAACTTACAAGAACTTTCCTAACAATTTAAGTCATATTCTCGCTAAAACTCTTTTGACAACTTGCTTTAACTTAACGCTTTTCTTCAAAACTCAATTTAACCAATATTGGTTTTTAACATTGCTATTTCAATTACAATTCAAATCCATTTCAATGGATAGATATGCTTTTAAGGGCATATAAACCATTTTGGCACGTTTTTGAAAAACTAAGAAACATTTTTTTTATAGAGTGTTTAGACTCTATGCTATAAAACTTAAACATATGCCATTGAAGTTCATATTAAAGTGTAAAAGCTTCATTGAATCTTCAAAACACTTTTGTTTGACATTTTTAACAACTTTCTCATTTAGACATTGTAATTTATTTTAATGTGTTTTCTCGAAACCCAACATGATATTTATGCAAATTTCTACTTCAAACATGTTTATAAAACATCTCTAATGCTTGTATTTCAAAACATACATTATTTGTGTACTTTGCTCCAATATAGTTTTATAATCTATAATGTTTTTAAAATTTATAGCATTTGAAAACTTAGAGTTCACTTTTAAATTTCCAGTGATACACTCTCAACAATGAATAACTATTCTTCTAAATATATTGAGTCTTTACCTTATTCATTTTAGTCATTGTTGGACTTCATTCTAAAAAGTCATAATTGTCGGATTTTTAATTTTAATTGCCATCTGTAGGGCTTCTTCTTTTTCACAAATCGAGTTTAACTTAATATATAACTTATGATTTTTTCGCAATCCTTAGCAAACACATTAAAACTCCCACATGTCTATTTAATTATCATTATCAATCAAATATTGAAGTTTGAAATATATCCCAACCTGGTTTTAAATCTACCTATAGGTATTGTTCTTATAATATTAACAATAACAATCATTGCCACCGCTAACTTCCTTTTTCTTTCCCTCGAACTTTATTTCTTGCTCTCCTTCTGATTTTAGATTTCGCACGCCATAATGTTAACATAATACATTGTCTAACTTTATTCCTATCTCTTTTGCTTCTCCTGGTATCATGTTCATACACATAAAGACTAGAAGTCTGCCCTTCCGTTTTGAGCTATTAATATGTGTATAGTCGTGAGGCATACTTTTGATTTTGTCAACTATGACATATTCAATTACATCTCTTATCTTATACATTTTATTTTTATTATGAAAATCTACTGTAAAAAAAATTCTTATTTACATTTGGTCTTTCGTTTTAAATTTGGAAACTTGACTTAAAGTGCAATTATCATTGTATTTAATCTACCATTAATACAGAAGATTAATACCCTTATTCTTATAATTTTTCTATATCCGGAAAAATATATGCAAAGGATATGTTTCCTTATGTTTCTTCTTTTCTTTAAATACATCTTAAGTTTTGAATTTTACGATTATCTATAGGCAATACACATACTAGACTTAGTAACTAGAAGATAAGTTATAACCTAGTAGAAACTTGGAAACAGATAGAAACAATGGATGGTGTACTTAGATTTCACATTGATATGTAAATTCTACTACTACTTAACTGTAGTGACTATCGATATTTGGGTCACTCTTTGAATCGAACACCATTTCATGAATCATATACACACATCATGCACTTGACCTAGTAGTAAAAGTTAGGTCAGAGTCTCATAGACACCTAAGTCAAAGTTGAAGCTAGGACTAGTATACTTGATTCCTCAATTTCGTTTGAATCTCGGAATCACTACATAGAATGCCAATAAACCAATAAAAACAAATTACAAACAATATTCTAAATTTAAATAAGAGTTATGAAATTCTAAAATAGTTTGAAGTCTCAATATTCAAGTAATTTTGATATCCAAAGATTTACAAACTCTCAAAAACCCTAAATGCCCTAAAAACTCATATTTACAAACTTTAACCTTAAAATTCTATAAAAATAATTATAAACCTTGTAATATTATCTTATAATAATTAAAATTAGTATAATATATTCAATGAAAATAAAACTTAACTCATTAACATTACCCTTAATTTATAAATCAAAAATCAACACTTTTATGCATAAAAACTTGGTTAAGTTGCATCTTTTATAAATATTTGATATATTTATAAAATATTTAAAATTTTATAAAGAAAAATGAAAGAGAGAGGGAAATTATACCCTCAAAAGTCGGTCCCCTCACTCCAATGCATCATTTCCCCAAACCATTATTCATTTTTCACGTTCCCATACTCCATCTTCTCTCTCACTTTTCTCTCATCTTCTCTCATTCTCTCTCACACTCTTCGTCACCATCACATTTTCTCTCTTCCTCTCTCTATATCCACAAAATTTTACAAAAAATAAGTCCAAGAACACACCTCAAAATCAAAATCTTCATCATCTAGTGGTGTTCATTAAGGTAGAACAAGATTTTCCTTCATCTTCCTTCAAGTTTTACATGTTTTCTTGCGTTTTCTCCACCTTCTACTCCATTCTAATGAAAGATCATGAAAACATAAACATGAACACACATACTAACGGTTTTGATGATGGTGATGGTAGGATTTCACCCAAATACAACATGCATGTTGTAAATGGTGAAATCCAAGAACCTAAACCTATGTCAAAATCAAGGAAGTGTACTTTTCTACATGTTTTGGTGGAAAAACACCACATGCACCCTATGTTTTCCATCAAAAACGATTTTTGAATATATGAAACTCATTAATGATCTTCAAACGAACATGCATGTGATAATCTTCAAGCTTAGATGATTGATGATCAAAGTTTGTTGTTAAAAGCTTTCAAATATGTTCACAAAAGATTTATTCCCAAATAAATACCTAAAACTTCTTTTCTGTTCATATGATATTTTTCCCAGAAACCAAACAACAATATAAGATGATCTGTAAATTTTCAGAAAATAATCCATTTTTCTCGAATTATTATAATTAATGCAAGAAAATAGGGCAATAAATCGTATAAAATACTTTATGAGGTCTATAAATCCTAGGTAAATTCTTGGATGCCCCTTATCCTAAATAATGATCCCACATTAAATTTCATTGGTTTTTGTTACTTTTTAATATGGTTTTGAGTTTTCTTTTTTGTTTAGCCCCAATAAATCATAAAACCGCTTTAGATAATTTGAAAAGGGTATATAACAATTTTCGCAGCTTATAGTCTCTGTGGAAGACTTCGAAAAATATTTTCAAAATTTTTCATAATGTATTCCTATTTTTCTCCGATTTTTGTATTTTTAATGGACTAAAAACAGAAAAAACAGTTTTACTCATCCAACAATTATGACAATTTACCAGAACACCTTGTAGTACATTAGGAGACTACATAAAAATTTTGATGATTTTTCTCTTATGTATGTTATTTTTCTCCTATTTTCTAAAATTAAATACACTTAAATACACAAAATCGGATTTCAGTATATAAAAACCACATTTGGTATTTTTCTCAGATTATTTATTCTATTCTGTGAATGAAGTGTACAATTTTTTTGGTGATTTACTTTAACTTTTTAATAATTATTATTCAATTACTGATTATTTAAGAGGATTAAACAAGGAAAAATAGAAAGACTAAATGAAAAATATCTTTTATATTTTTCACAGCTTCTACATGTATAATAAAAGTGTTAAAAACATTTTGGGCAATTTTGGAAACTATTTTCTATTTATTTCATTTTTTATTAAAATAAATGATCAAAAATCATAAAATTAGGTTAAACAGTTTAGAAATCGATTTTTATATTTTAACCAACTTAATAATGTTTAATAACAATAATACAAAAAGTT
This sequence comes from Lactuca saligna, assembly GCF_052625555.1. NCBI lineage: Eukaryota > Viridiplantae > Streptophyta > Magnoliopsida > Asterales > Asteraceae > Lactuca > Lactuca saligna. The sequence continues at coordinate 77,411,911 of NC_136418.1, forward strand.
TGGGTAATTTTGGAAACTGTTTTCTATTTATTTTAATTTTTATTAGAATAAATGCACAAAAATCATAAAAATTGTTTAAACAGTTTAGAAACCAATTTTTATATTTTTTACAGATTAAGTATGTGTAATAACACTTGTAAAAAAAAGTTTGTTGAATTTTTGAAACTGTTACCTATTTATTTATATTTTTTTTAAATAAATACACAAAAATTAGAAAAATTGTATTAAACTTTTTGAAAACACATATTAATATTTTTCTTAATTTATGTACACTGTAAAACAGTTACACAAAAATTATAAGAATTTTTCATGATAATTTACTATTTTTCCACGATTTCATGATTATTCATGGAATTAAATGGTGAAAAATAGTTAGACAAATCAAAAATTCAAGAAAGTTTATCTTAAGTTCTTTGACTTCAATCAAAACTGAAATGCAATGTTTGGGAAAGTTTAGAACTAAATTGATTTAGTTTTGAATATTTAATTACTGGAACACCTCAAAATTTTTTAAATATTAACATTTCAATAATGGAAATTTTCCACTAAAAATTTTATATAACAATTGATTCTTTGAAACTTAATTTCCACAGAAAAATGTATGTAACTTATCAATATTAAATTTTGACACAATATTAGTATAATTCTATTGTAGTAGTATGTTTACTAGTGCTAGATTTCGATTAGAGACTCATTAGTGTGTAACGTCGTTGTAGGAAAACGATAGTGGTACCAGTGGAGCGTAGTTCAAGGCACCATTTGCATAATCTCAATGCATTATGAGTATTCACGTACTCCCCTAGTTTCGTTTTTTTTTTTATGTTTGGGGTGGAAAAGCATGTCCCGAAAAACTATTATTTGAATGTTGTATTTAAATTGATATGTATCAAACATGATTGCTATTTTATTGCTATATCTCTCTATGCATGTCTATGCAATACGGAACATGAAAACTTATCGTATTAAGGCCCTTCCCTTATCTCTAACCATTAACTCTTTGAGCCAATCGTCATTATGGATAGCGCTATTAGGAATTGACAACTCCTCACCCGCCCTATTGCTGGAGTGCATGATACCATATTAATCTATGGAACGATAAGTATAGATCTTGATAGGGCTTCAGTCATAGGTTTGGTTGAGAACTCACTGTTTGCTCATACACATACAAACTCATTACTCATTATAGCAATAAACTTGTTTATGAATTATAGCAATGAACTTTGTTTCTCATTACAACAACGAACTTTTATTACTGAAAACTTATATACATGTTTTAGCAATGAAATTGTTTGCTCCTTGTAGCAAAGAAAATGATTGCTCATTTTAGCAATGAAACTTGTTTACTTGTTTGAGTAACGAACTTAATCTTCCATGACAATATGAATGTTGCATATTATTCGTGCAACATACTTTATCTCTCATGATGACAAAGAACTTTGTTTTTACAAACTTATTTACTCCTTTTAACAATATACTTTTATTATTGGAAACTTTTATCAAAACTTTGATTTCAGTTCATGAACGAATATTATTTTGTTAAACTTGTGGGTACTCACCAACTATTTTTATAGTTAACGCTCGTTCTACATGTTTTTTCAAGAATCATCGAGTAAGTGGCACTTAGGGACACTTCACTGTTAGGAGCATTATGTGTTGTATTCCAATTTTTATTGTAATTTCTTTTAAAAGTTGTTCAAACCCATTGTAAATTTGTAATGATTTTTAATACTATGGTTGGTGTTGTCTTTTAACTTTTGCTATGAAACCCTTTTTACTACCACGCCTCGTGTTTCCACTTTAGCGGGGTGTGACAGAAAATGGTATCAGAGCCGAAGGTTATAGAGAATACCGGTTTTCCTTTGGAAAACCACAGCTATAGCCAAAAAATTTCTAAACGTTTTTAAAATACTGAACATACTACTGGTATAACTGATTTGAGTACACATTATTAGATTTTAATTAAGTATAGACTGGCCAAGTATGCTTAATTAAGGAAAGTTAATGTGAGGCTGGAAACGGTTCTTGTAGAATTATGTTTAAAACAATTTTCAACTTAAACTTTTGAAAAACAAAATTTTTCGGTGTGTGTACGGGCATTGCATATTATAGACAATCATCTAGATACACTTAGAAACTAAGTGCACTTTTATAAAAATGCCTTTATTTAGAAATATCCATGTCCCTTATCAAGTGCTAGGTTAACCACTTAGGTTATATCACTAGCCACTCTAGGAGAAATGCACATAGTACTACGAATGGGTATTCCTCAGTAGCTATTGACTTTAGATGTAAGGTTAGTAGCTAGGTGTACACTAGTAATAATCATAAGTCGAAACCTATACCAATTATTCCTCAATACCTCTTCATCGTCTTCGTACTAGAGTTACGACTATGAAAAAGTGTTTCGATATCGACACGAATGATTATTGGAGCATCGCGTAAGGAGGTATATGAGTCGCCACTAAGTAATCACTTGTATACCATTGGTGGGCATTCCGGATTCGACTAACGAGGAGACACGAAAGTTTAACCCATGCGTGAGACCTTATTACTACGCTACGATTTTGCTCTACGTTATTTGCACCTTGAGCTTAAAACTTAACATAGGATGTCCTTTTGACATCTATAAAAGGTCGTAAACTGTATTGAGACCATAAAATGTTTTTCAAACAATTTTTCTTGTCCTTTATCTTTGGGAAAAAGACATTGGTACTTGTCTTATACTCGCCTTCTACTCGCATTAGTATTTAGGTAGGATCAGCTACACTAACATACTTATTTCTTACTTCTTAATCTTCCATCGAAAAATTATTTCGCTTCATCGGTTTTATTTATCATCGATAAATTACTTTATAACCACTCCATACAACTTACTAGACCTTTCCTAACAATTTAAGCCATATTCTCGCTAAAACTCTTTTGACAGCTTGCTTTAACTTAACGCTTTTCTTCAAAACTCGATTTAACCAATATTGGTTTTTAACATTGCTATTTCAATTACAATTCAAATCCATTTCAATGGATAGATATTCTTTTAAGGGAATATAAATCATTTTAAACCTTGCTTACCATTTTGGCATGTTTTTGAAAAAACTAAGAAACATTTTTTTTATAAAAGTGTTTAGACTCTATGCTATAAAACTTAAACATATGACATTGAAGTTCATATTAAAGTGTAAATGCTTCATTGAATCTTAAAAACACTTTTGTTTGACATTTTTAACAGCTTTCTCATTTAGACATTGTAATTTACTTTAATGTGCTTTCTCGAAACCCAACATGATATTTATGCAAATTTCTACTTCAAACATGTTTATAAAACATCTCTAATGCTTGTATTTCAAAACATACATTATTTGTGTACTTTGCTCCAATATAGTTTTATAATCTATAAATTTTTTAAAATTTATTGCATTTGAAAACTTAGAGTTCACTTTTAAATTTCCAGTGATACACTCTCAATAATAAATAACTATTCTTCTAAATATATTGAGTCTTTACCTTATTCATTTTAGTCATTGTTGGGCTTCAATCTAAAAAGTCAAAATTGTCGGATTTTTAATTGCCATCTGTAGGGCGTCTTATTTTTCACAAATCGAGTTTAACTTAATATATAACTTATGATTTTTTAGCAATCCTTAGCAAACACATTAAAACTCCCACATGTCTATTTAATCATCAATATAAATCAAATATTGAAGTTTGAAATATATCCCAACCTGGTTTTAAATCTACCTATATGTATTGTTCTTATAATTTTAACAATAACAATCATTGCCACCGCTAACTTCCTTTTTCTTTCCCCAGAACTTGATTTCTCGCCCTCCTTCTGATTTTAGATTTCACACGCTAACTTCCTTTTTCTTTCCCCCGAACTTTATTTCTCGCTCTCCTTCTGATTTGAGATCTCGCACGCCATAATGTTAACATAATACATTGTCTAACTTTATTGTTGTCTCTTTTGCTTCTCCTGGTATCATGTTCATACACATAAAGACTAGAAGTCTGCCCTTCCGTTTTGAGCTATTAATATGTGTATAGTTGTGAGGCATACTTTTGATTCTGTCAACTATGATATATTCAATTACATCTTTTATCTTATACATTTTATTTTTATTATGAGAATCTACTGTAATAAAAATTCTTATTTACATTTGGTCTTTCGTTTTAAATTCGGAAACTTGACTTAAAGTGCAATTATCATTGTATTTACCTTACCGTTAATACACAAGATTAATACCCTTATTCTTATAATTTTTCTATATTCGGAAAAATATATGCGAAGGATATGTTTCCTTATGTTTCTTCTTTTCTTTAAATACATCTTAAGTTTTGAATTTTACGATTATCTATAGGCAATACACATACTAGACTTAGTAACTAGAAGATAAGTTATAACCTAGTAGAAACTTGGAAACAAATAGAAACAATGGATAGTGTACTTAGATTTCACATTGATATGTAAATTCTACTACTACTTAATTGTAGTGACTATCGATATTTGGGTCACTCTTTGAATTGAACACCATTTCATGAATCATATACACGCATCATGCACTTGACCTAGTAGTAAAAGTTAGGTCAGAGTCTCATAGAAACCTAAGTCAAAGTTGAAACTAGGACTAGTATACTTGATTCCCCAATTTCGTTTGAATCTCGGAATCACTACATAGAATTCCAATAAACCAATAAAAACAAATTACAAACAATATTTTGAATTTAAATAAGAGTTATGAAACTCTAAAATAGTTTGAAGTCTAAAAAAAACGAAGTTTTTTTCCCTCTTGCTGTTTTGGCTAAGGATAATTACCAAAAATGTTTTTAATTAATAAAATCCGATTTTTATTGATTTTGTGTGTTTATACTTACCAAAATAGAAGATAATTATCAATTAATCAAATAATTATTGCCTTATAAGATAACCTTTAATTATTTGAGTTATTTGATGAATTATCTTGCAAGTAATTGGATTAGGTCAAAATTAGATAACCACAAATTAATTGTTAATTACCTTATTTGAATTGTTGATCTAGAATATTCTTGATAAAGTGTGAAAAAGTTTCAACTTACACCGTTTTTGGTTTTATAGTTTTAAATTTGAACTTGATAGTTTTAGGTTTTAAAATTTAAATAGTTAAACCATAATATTTTGAAAAGTTCAAAACTTGTCCTCAAGTTTTGGAATTTAAATTTTGATTAATAGTTTAATTATGTAATATTTAAATTCTGAAACCCTAGTATTTTGAAAAAGCTCAAATTACACCCTTATGGTTTTATTAATTAATTAAAGTGTATAATTAAAGGAGAGTTAATAAATCCATAATAATATGTTTTACATTTAATTAAATTAAAAGTATAATTTTATTAAATTAGACCACCTAGTATTTTAAAAGTGTAAAATACACCCTATACTATATATAACATTAAAAGTCTAATATATATATATATATATATATATATATATATATATATATATATATATATATATATATATATATATATATATATATATGAGTAAAAGGTCAATCTTACCATTAGTAGGCAGCATTCACGAAGCTAGTCTATAAGGGGTGTTTAAGGAAGCGGTCTGTAAAATGACTGTCATTGGGTATCCACTCTTACCCACCGCACTCTTGACTAGTGGAGGGTCATTAGCCGAATGGGTAGGATAGGACGAAACCTTCCATTAAAAGTATAATGAAGTAGAAAGTAACTAAACGTCTTTTATAAATTCTCAAACCTTAGTTACTATAGAAAAAATATGAAATTGTATGCTAATCCATGAAATTACACTTTGTACCCTTGTCGAGACGTTAGTGGAGCGTATGTGGGTAACCGGCACACTAATTTGGGATTGGCAATTGTGGCGAAGGATGGCTCGATGTTTTTCATAGATCAATGGAGTGTGTGTGGCTAAATGGCACATTGATTACGTGATGATAACATTGAGTGCACTACGTATATTCGCATGGTTATTCACACCTTGTTTGTGATCCTCGGCATCCCGGTCAATGAATCTTAAAAGATCTAGGAGTTTCAATTCATTTCAAACTTGAACTTCATTTTTGTTTTTCATGGTGGAAATTAGTAAATCGTCATTTACCTACCTTCAAATATTCTGCAACTAGATTACGACATCCCTCTTCTAGATTGTGGAGTATTGTGTTGGATCCTAGCCTTGATGTTTCATTTGGGTGTTACATCAAGGATTCTTATCAACTTACTTGAATTTTCTCCTGTTTTATAGATGTCTAGTTCTGACAATCATGGTCTTCCTGAATCCTTTGAAGATGATATTCCACGATATGATCGAGGAACAAGAGATCATGCTTCACTTCCTTCGCCTCCTCTAATTGTTCTCCCTGACCCACAAGTTCATAGGCTTGAAAAGTTCAAGCTTGCTCAATCCCTTTTGGCAAGTAAACACGAAGATGGGAAACCTATGTGTGCACATGTCTTAGAGATGAAGTCACACATTGAGAGGTTAAGGATTTTGGATGTCGAGATTTCAGGTGAGTTGGCTACTGACTGGGTTCTTCACTCACTTCCTGAATCATATAGTGAGTTCATAAGAGAGTACTAAGTAATGGAACACGATGTGACCCTCATTGATCTCACCTATTTACTGTTGAATCAGCAATGATTTGGCGTGTTGGTCAAGCATATTTGGTTGGTCAATCAAACTCCCAAACTTCAATGGACACTGACAATAATGGAAGTCTAGAAAGGACTAAATCTGTGATTGTCCGATGTGTTGTGCCAAAGGAGTCCATTTTCTTTCATTGTCATAAGAAGGGGCATTGGAAACGAAGTTGCCCAGTTTACCTGAGAGATCTAAGAGATGGGAGAGTCTAGTGTTATGGCCCTTCTTCAGGTATAAAATCCACTATCTAACTCTTTTAAGTTTCTACTTTTTGATTCTTAATACATGATGTGATAAGATTACATTTTGATGTTTTGTAGGATCGAAGAAAATAGAGGAACCTTAAGGGAAGAAGTGAGTTGAATCTGATCGTGAAGAAATGGATTTCAATCGCATTGCTTGAAGATTGGATTCTTAAGCTACTGCTTGGAGTTAGAATAGATTCCTTAAGAATATGTAATAACATATTTTTCATTTGAATTGCATTGTAAGGACAAGTTTTCCAGAATAAAATAAATTTTGAGTTTTATCTTATTTATTTATCCTTACAATGGCATGTGTGAAAATTGATGTTTGTGTATTTCTATTTTTAGTAATGTTGAATTGGATGTGATTCTTGGTTTTGCTATTTGTGGTAATGTCAAAAGTTTACCAAATAGGGAGAGTTTCTCATCGCCCAAATTTCAACTGGACAGAAACTTGGAATCATGCAACCTGTATTGTATGATGAATGAACAACTTTCACATTTGGGAAATTGAGACTAATTAGTTGACAAAGAGTCAAGAAAAGGACTAGGGATCAGGTACACTTGGTTGTACGTTGGTCAAGTCCACCATAAAGAAAGATAAAAATATTCGTCATGTTTTACTAAAGTTTAGTAAATTTGGTTATACTTATAAGATTAAGTGTAACTCTAAGTTGATTGAAAGAGTTTCAATGAATCAAGTAGGCAGAAAGATAAAAGTTTCTCCATTCTAAGAAGAAGGGAGAGTGTTTTTATCGTGTTTTATGATCGTCTTAATGATTAAAAATCATATCACAATTGATCCTCTAAGTAAATCTTAATACACTTGTATGTCTAAGAAGAGGAATCGTGAAATTGTTGAAATGGTTAAATCAAAAGGTCGATCATACTTCGTTCCAATATAAAGTGTTAGAGTCATACTCCAAGATTGTGACTTGAGTGACAAGTCTTAAGAAGGTTTATAACTCTCATAAAATGTGGAATTTGGAAATGTTTTCTTATTCTTGAACATTTAAACTTGGTAAGTTGTGATGTCTTGGATAAGACAAAGACCAAGTAGGACCAATTGTGTGAAGTGTTAAACTTGATAAAAAGCTACAATAACTCATGAATATTTGTTTTGTCAAAGAATGTTTCTTGAGAAGAGAATCTTACATGTCAAGGAGTCAGTGGGAGTCTTAATGGTCCTGAAAAGTTTCAAGAACAAATCAAGAATAAACCTAGGTGATCAACACTAGAACACGACTTGAGGTTTATACCCTATCATGGATGACATACTCTTGTTTTTATGCCATTCCAGTTAAGTTAATTATGCATGTGGGTTCTATGAGTTCTCATTTGACTGCATAAAGGAAAAGCACCTTGATCAATGAAAAGTAGATTGATGTGTGTAGGTGAGCTGCTTAACAACCTGGAATAATTGGTGGGCATTCATGCTACCATGAAGCAAGAAATCAAGATTAAACAAGTTCAATCCATATGAGTTGAATTTGTCATGAACATTGTCTTATGATTATGGTTATGTCAAATTCACATGGATAGGGACACATACACCAAAAAATCTAAGTGTCATAAGGTTTCTCTCTGTTTCATGAAAATGATTGTGAGGAAACGCTTTCACTAAGAGAGATTTTTAGAAGATAGCAATTGTGAAAATTGTATTCTCAGATTCGATTATGATTACGACAACCCTCTTCATAGTTCGAATTGTGATATTTGGCAATTAGTCTGAACATTTAGGACTTAGTAGCATAAGTTTTGAATTAGTTTAAACGCACATGTGAGCTATCTAAGGAAAGGTGTATGAGTTTAAGAAGCTTGGATAAAGTCTTCTCGAAGCATTTAGTATTGGAAAATGAATTTTGGAAGTCAATAAGTATTGATTACTAGAAGTTCATATGTTTTCTAAATGCATGTCAAAGCTAGTGGGAGCATAAGTGTTATGCTTGTATGGTAATAATAATCATCATGTTAGTGGGAGCATGATTATTATTTTAAGTATTGTGAGATAGAAATCTTAATTACAGAAAACAAAGATTCACTTTGCAAAGTTGTAGGGGTTGAAAATTTGTTTTACTATAATTAAGGGATAGAATATTATACTTCGTTTCAAAATCTAAAAGTTTTGATATAGAAATGTTAATAAAATTTAGTCAAGGATACATACTGTGTTCTCAAAATTCGATTATGATTATGACATCCCTCTTCATAGTTCGAATTGTGAGCACATGGCTAACAATAATATTATGGAAAAAGACTAGTAAAGTATCACGTCTTTATGTAAGACATTATGCATCATTTCCCATACGTTTCGAGTATAGGATCGATTGCGTATGCTATAATATTTAACTATTCTAAAATTTTCCAAATTCCAAGGGAATTAAGAGGGAAAAGAGACTAGAACCGGTTTTGACTAAATAATTAAACAACTATCAAAGGACGATCTAAGGTTCGCTAAGGATTTGTTGCTTGTGAATAGTTGGAAGTATAATATTGGATGGACCATGTCGACATTATTATGAATATATAAGATTCTACTAAGAATGAGTTGTCATATGGTAATTATAGAAATTTTTCCATAAATGGGAGTTGGATATTAAGAATCTATGTAGATTAGAAACTTTTATGCAAGAAGGATATTCAAAGGAATATACTTTGAATGTGAGACTTCACGATAGAGAACCTTGTAATTTCATTAGTCAAGTCTTAGTGACTTTTTTGCTATGACTTTACGAAAGGATCGTTGCATAAAATGTTAGAATCTAACATATTCTAATAGTGGCAAGAACCTTGTATTATTACACTAATAATGAGGATTAGGTATTGTGAAATGAGAATCATTGGAAAAGTTTTTCAATTGATCTATTTCACAAAGCATGGACCATAGGAAACATAGTGTGCATGCTTGGGGCATGGGACAACAATTGTTGTAATTCAAGTAATAAGTTGATTATCCAAAACATTAAAAATTAAATAATGAGTAGTCAATATGGTGTTTAAATAAAGGTGTTTTATTTACACTTAAAAGTTTTGGGGGCCATAAGTATTATTATGTCTTTCACTTTGCATGTTTTGACTTCCAGAATAATTGGGTTATTCGAACCTCCACAGTCGGTCATACGTTGGAAGTAGGTATGAAGCAAGACTGTCATGAATCTGTCTGTAGATTGTCTAAGGTGGTTAGACATAGTAAAAGTTTGTTGCAGAGTTCATGAGCGCTCCTGTAATAAGATTAAAGTATTGGACTAAACCCACGCTCACATGAATCACTTCATGGATTTTATCACAAGTGATTGTGAGACGATAATATCTTATATTCTTGAAACCAAGACGTGTGAGTTGCTATTTGCTGGTCGGTTGCACATTGATAATAAGTAAACGCACCAGTAACTTGGTGTTATAAAACTTATTGTTGTGTGTGATTTGGTCAGTAGGTGCAAGAGAGCATTTGAGTCGAAGTTTATCCATTCCTTTTACCCAAAGTGGGATAAAAGCGATATATGTGGGCCCCTCGATGATTTAATGATGACACCCTAATGTGCTTGGCCAAGCCGGGACTGATTTGATTTGTTCAATTAGTCATGGTTGTCATAAATCGGAAATCAGGAAACAATACATAGACAGAGAGAATGATAAAAATCCATGTCTCATGTCTATACGATATCTTGAGAATGGAGGAATATATGATCCCTTATCTAAAGGACACTCTATCTGATAAGATCAAAGTTGACAGTGGCTTTTGAAAGCTACAATTGCTGATCAAGTTCTAAAGTTATTTAAAATAGTTATTAGACTTATCCAAGTGGGATACTGTTGGATTAGTGTCTAAGTCCATAACTATTTTGGTATGTACTTGGCCCGATTATGAGCATGGTCCTTTTGGGTTGCCTTCACCATATCAACTTGTAGGATGAAATTTTGGAGAGAGAGGATTAATTATAATTTATTAATAAATTATGAGAATAATATATTAAAGGAGAAATCATATTGTTTAACTAATATTAGTCATGAATTAATTAAGAATTAATTTTGTGGCTAAAATAGATTAATTAAATATAGGGGACTGATTGTGTAATTATAAGATAATTACATAAATGGGCTAATGGACTCGATAGAAGGTGGAATGGACAATTCTATGGGGAAACCCATAAGAATTCATCCAAGGCTTCTAAATAGGGAGACCATGGGCTGCTTAGGGCTTAAGCAATCAATTTAGGGTTTCCTAGTTGTAAACCCTATTAGCCTAACTATAAATAAGGACCCCTAAGCCCCAAAAATGTTGCTAACTGATTCCTTAAGGTTTCTAGACATTTTTGGGTGCCTCTCCTCTTCATCCTTATTGCTCTTAGTGTTTGTGACTCCATTAGAGGTGCAACACTTGAGGCACTAAGCTTTCTGAAGCCAATTACAAAAAGGATTAGATTGTTATTGCTACATAACAATCAAAGGTAAAATCTAAACCTTAAATTAAGTGATAGTTTATTAGATTTAGGGTTTATTGTGACAACTCTATATTTTTTTCCAAAGCAATGTAACACTCAAAATTCAAATACAACGAAACTATTTGGAATCAACGAAATTAACCTCAAAAATAAAGTGTTCAAAAATCTGAATTTAGGATGCATCAAATGTTAGATATCGTGCCAAGGTTTCCAAAAGCATAAAGAACATTCGAAACCGGGTTATAATGAAGAAATTATGACCACTCAAATATTCACAACACACCCGGTAAAACATTATTTAACGTAAAAGTGAAATTCCAATAAAATGTATTTTAGCCTTAAGTATCTAAACAAAATTCGTAGAGTTCGTTAAACCGTAAACTTACATAAAAAGATCGCCTAAATTGGACCTCGTATGAAGAAGTTACGAATTTTCTAAGTTTCGTAACAGCAGTAGAGAGCTAAAAACTCGAATTAAAGATCGAACGATATTTAGCTAACACAACCTAAACGAGAGTTGAAGGTCTCCACAACAGGAGTTAGATGATAAAAAGATAAACGAAAACAGACATCGATAAAGAAGTTATGAATTTTTAACGGACTTTAGCAGTCCCGGCCTATTAAAAACATAATATTAAAAATAAAGTCAAAACTAGCCGACGGATTATAAATGAAAGTTGTAGAACATAGTCTCACCTACGCGTGGATATAAAGAACGCGAAAAACGGAGCCCGTACGCGAAAGTTACGGAATTTAGAAGATCGAAGTCGGAATTACGCCCAACGTAATTCAAGAGTACGCCCAGCGTACTCAGGTGCAGGGTTGAGTCCCATCGGCTGCAAGCTCTACGCCTAGCTAGACCGGAGTCGTAAGCCATGACACAAAGTTATGCCCAGCGTAACCGAAGTACGCCCAACGTACTCCGGTGGTACGCCCAGCATACTCACACCTTCAACCTTATAAATAGAGGGCATGAACTCCGGATTTTGGCACACTTTTCTCAAACTCTCACTCACTTTCACACACTTGTAAGCACCAGAGGCCATCCCGAAACCCTTGGTTCCACATCCGAGCCCGCAACGAAGGTTCTACGCTACCGAGATCCCTGAGAAGCTCGAAGATGCAGCTTTCTGCAGTTGAAGTTCTGCTCGATTCTAGTCTCACTCTCTTCAACCAAACAAGTGAGTTCATACCCCTACTTTTGAAGTCTTTTTATGTTTTAGGGGGGGGGGGGGGGAATACAAGTACAATACAAGAAAACGTATCGATTTATATAGATACAAATACAACTTCTATCTTATCATTATTCGATATCAACATTTTACTTTACGTAAGAAGTTAGTATTTCAGAAAGTTATTTTCACCAAATGGAACACATTTTCAGAAAAACTATAATGGGTATAGTTTTGCGAATTATCACACATTCTTACATAAACATCTTGAAAAAAAATACTTTCATCTGAAGTGAAACAAAGACTTTCATATCGTAAATCTATTTATACTAAGTGTTGTGAGATATTAAACTTCAACGTACTCTCTAGTATGCATCACAAGTTCTGTATTATAAACCATAATCTCTTGGAGGGAGAGCATGATACTTTTGTATATATCTATACGAGGTTGACAACCCCGCACCTATATTGTTAGCTACAGTTAGACCGGCAGGTCTGGGGTGACAAATGTCATAACACTACAACACCTGAAGAATGTTGTTACAAGCAGTTTGTGTCAATAGTATGGTTATAAGACTCACACGAACGTATAAAAACAAGCTTGATTTACGAGACTCATAAATGCATTCTATATTTACATTATTTTGAGTACAAAATTCATCTTTATCATTGAAGTACGAAAGATATTAACACCCTCCAACTTTGGAAACTTTTCAAACTATATGTGGAAAATATTGGATTTTCTAGAAACTACGTTCATCTATTTTCTTCCAAAAAGACATACCTTTTCAGTACAAAAACACTTATGATCTTACCAACTTTATTGTTGACACTTTTTCGAAACTACTTGTATTTCTCAGGGAATCCTTAATACAGGTAACTACCAGCTTTTGAAGAAGAAACGCTAAGGCGTCTATTATCAAACATTTTAAATCATCATATTGTAATATTCTTTTGGAAACATGTATAACACAACAATGTACATTTTTATTATATATATGATGGTTGTGTTACTTTCTTTACGATATTCAATTGTTATGGTACTAAGTGAAGTCACCCACCCCCGAATGTTTCCGCTATTCTGGTTTGGGGGTGTGACAGATTGGTGTCAGAGCATTGTTTATAGTGAACTAAGTATATCGAACCACATAGGATAGACAAACTATAAATGCAAAAGGGGACCAAAAACCCTCTGAAAAAACGTTTTCAAAAACAATATATTTTTTTTACACACATGCATTGGTCTCGTATCATAACCAAGTTTTCTAAAAAGTATTAAGGGAAGTTGCGACACTACGATTGGGCCTCGAGGTATGAGCCATGTAATCAAATCAAGAATAAATATAGCCTGATCAACTATATTTATCTTGGATTTGACCAGCGTACGTCGAGGAATGGTCGGAGTGGACAACAAGTCAAAAACTTACCAAATAAAATTACTAAACTTGAAAATTCGAAAGACTATAGGAGTATTGTTATAAAATATAAGGACAATGAAAAACCTGCACACCACAATATATAGTTACACTTAGGATGCCGTAAAATAGAAATTTCTTTTCTTATAAAATTATTATACCTCTATCCTAGTACAGACAAAATGTAACGCCCGTAGATCAGGGCTAATCAATTTAGAGATGATAAGCATCAAAAATGACTTTTTGATAAAAGATTATTTAGAATGAATAATCTTAACTAAGTTGTTGTATATGTTACAAGGATTCCGTACATATAAAGAACGCCGAAATCCGAGTTATAACGAAGAAGTTATCACCTGTCAAAGTTTCGCGATAAAACCGGCACCGCTGAATGATGTAAAAAATGAAATTTACGTTAGAGCGATATTTAGCCTTAGTGATCTAAACGAGAATCGAAGATCTCGTTGTAGTATCAAAGCAATAAAAAGTTAGGCGAGAACGGACATCAAACGAAGAAGTTATGAATTCATAACGAAATTTTCTGTCTCGACCTATTAAAAATAAATAATAAAAATAAAGTCAAAATTAGCTAACGGAGTCTAAACGAAAGTTGTAGAGCGTAGTCTCACCTTCACGTGGATAAAAAGAACATCGAAAACGAAGTTCGTATGAAGAAGATATGAATTTCCGAAGTTTAAAATGATTTGTATTTAATTTTAATTGGAAAATCCGGCCTTATCCGAAGGCGAGTCACCAGACTCATCCGGAGTACGCCCCGTGTACTCGAGTACGCCCCGTGTACAACGAAGATGTCGACGCTTGCACTCGAGGACTTCGGATGACGAACGCAGTGACGATTTCGGACCAGTACGCCCTGCGTACTGGCGTACGCCCCGCGTACTCCGAGGCATCAGCCTCCTATAAATAGGATGCGAGGGCATCCGGCTTCTTTGCTATTTTTATCCATTCTCTCTCCCGTTTTGCCTCGATTTGTGTGCCAGAAATACCCCGAAGACCTGGTAATATTCCCAAGTCCCGAAGCAAGTCCCGAGATCCCGAAGATCCCGAGAAGTGCGGTTTCCGAGCCGAAGCTTTTCCCACGAGAAGTTTGATTTTTGTAGAGATCTTTCAGATCTGCTGAGGATTTCTACTTTTGCAAGTCGTAGTGTTGTCCGATCATCTTCTGATCAAGTGAGTGTATACTACCTTTCATAAACACGATAATAATACAAGTATGGTTTAAGTGTATTAAGTATATTGTTGTTTATATGTGTGAGTGTGTAGTTACTTTCTTCTAACGTATAAATATGAAGTATTTGTTATAAAACACGTGCTATGGTTTTATATATATATTGTTGTTTATTTGAGATGAGTGTGGAATGGATGTTTTATATAGTTTTTTAATGGTTTAAACTGTATATGTATTTATATCTAAACATATGTTGGGTAGAACATGGGTAGATGAGATAGTTGGTATGTGACAAAATGATGAGGTATGAAAGATGATTAAGAATGATATTGGCAGATGCACCAATTAGAGAATGTCATAATGCTAGCAGATGCGCTTAAGCATAGTATTGGTAGATGCACCAAAGAGAGAATGACATAATACTAGTAGATGCACTTAAGTATAGTATTGGTAGATGAACCTGAAAGAGCATGCCATAATGCTAGCAGATGCGCTTAGGAATAATATTGGTATATGCACCAAGTAGAGAATGTCATAATACTAGCAGATACGCTTAAGGGTAATATTGGCAGAGGTGCCTAATAGTGAATGACATAATCCTGGCAGAGGCGCTTAAAGGATAATGTTGGCAGATGCACCTTATGTAGCAATGGAAGTTTGTGCTAATTCCTTAGGTCAATCCTTAGGAATGAAAGAATGATGGGTAGTTAAATTCCTAGGGTAAAATCCTAAGGAAGATAATAGGGATGGGTAATTGAGTTGATTGTTTGATGGTTGAATATTATAATTATATTATTGTGGGTTGAAAACCCTATATGCTCACCAGGCTCCCAAGCCTAACCCACTCAGTTTCCTTTGTATCACATGTATCAATACGAAGGCATATTTCACAGAGAGATTTAAAGGAGATATAAATCATTAGTGTAATTGAATGTAAGTTCTGTTTATGCTTATATGTCTGTATCGGAACATGACATCCCGAGGTTTTATTAATAAACGAGATACATTCTCTTTGAGAAATGTTTTGATAAGTTATTATCATATCTTGCATTGGGAACAAATTCCGCAACCGTTTTCTTTAAACGATTACTCTGATTTTATAAAACAAAGCATAAACAAATCGGTCTTTTCTGGCCGTGAAAATGGGGATGTCGCAGTTGATATCAGAGCATTAGTTTTAGCGAACTAGGAAATTGTAGGAAATTTCTAGACTTAAACTTAGAATGCTAAGTAATGATTGTGAGCAGTGTGTCTAAAATATGTTAGGTAGTACACCTAAATTGACAGAAGCACTAGTTTATTTTAGGAATGATGCCTAAAATGCTTTTATGTGCCAAATGTTTTGTGTGATAGCTATATTGGTGCTATTATTTGTTTGGATCTATGGTCTGTTGCTGACCGGATCTAGAAACCTTATGTGTGTAGGATTCTAAGCGTATGTCTACGATATTAGAACTAGCATGTAAACGTTTCAGAGTGATAAGGATGATTTGAATATCTATCGTGAATAACGATCTAATTTCACCTTATTCAGTGTATAGATCAAAAATGGTGAGAACAAGAAGTGGAGTTGGAAATGCTGATGAAAACAGGAATCAACCACCTGTGATTGAGGAAATACCTGTCATAGCAGCAGCACTTGAGCCGATAACAATGGCCGGTGTACAATTGATGAGTCAGACGATGTTGGATCGTCAGATGGATGAAACGAGACGTCTGCTTCAACAGAATCGTGAAGAACTGTTAATTCAAGTGGAAGAGGTCGAAGTGAATGAAGGGCACTCGGAAGGTGGAAACTTTAGTGGATCTGTTGGTCAAGCCAACCCACCGATAGTTAGGCAAAACAACCAGAATGGAAGGAATGATGGAATGGGATGCAAGTATAAGGATTTTCTGACTTGCAAATCATCGACCTTCACTGGAAATGGAGTTATGGATTGGATATCGGAAATGGAGCTAGCCTTCATGACTTGTGGCTGCAGAGGCAGGTTGTAGACTATCTATGCTGTGCGTCAGTTCCGAGGTGGAGCTGTTCGATGGTGGAACACTCTAGGGAAGATCCTAAGCCCTAACGAGACACTGCAACTGTCTTGGGTAGAGTTCTTGGTGCAATTCAAGCGCAAGTTCTGCTCGGCCCAGAACCTACTAGAGTTGGAGAACAAATTTCTGATATTGAAGAAAGGCAGCATGTCAGTGGATGAATACACTAATGCCTTCATAGACAAGATGGAGTTTGCTTTGCGCATCGTCCCAGACGAATTGACAAAAGTCGACCGGTACGCAAAGGGACTCCCTTGGGAGTATGCGGTGCCAGTGCGTTAGGCACCTACTCTAGAGGCAGCTATTTGGGCTGCCAAGTCTGTTGAGAATATGATCAAGGGGAGGACTGACAGTAAGGTTGAAGTTGACAACAAGAGAAAGTTAGAAGGAACTTCAGGTTCTAATGAGAAAAGAAAATTCTCGAAGTCTGGAGGAGGAGGAAGGGATAAGGCAAGGTGGTGCGATAAGTGCAAAAAGAAGCACTCAGAAAAATGTGGTGCGGAGGTGACATGTTTCAAGTGTGGAAAGCATGGGCACTACGCCGATGAATGTATTTTCAACAAAAAGGTGTGTTACGAATGTAACGAAGAGGGGCACTTCAAGCAAGACTGCCCAAGGAAAAGTCAAGCAGCGAGGCTAGAGGCGCCGCCAAAGCTAAAGGCAAGAGCATTTCAAATGATCCTTGATGAAGCAGATGGCAATGCAAGGAATCAGGAATAAGGATCTTATATCTACTGATCAAGTTATAAAGTAGCGATATGAAAAGTATCATGTATGTAGCCTATTAGAGGCATAGTATAGGGTGAACTTGAACTTTTGTGTAATCGTTTCAACGAATTATTATAAACCCTAGTTTTGCTAACTGATGTGTTGAATGATTGTCTGATTTTCTTGTATGGTGACTTGGTCGACTGCGGGACAATACTTGGGACGAGTATGAGTAGGTGTGAAAGATAGTAGATGCATATACTACCGGAAGCACAGGACTCACACTTGGATAAGGGAAAGTCACAAGATTACCAAGAAGCTAGTAATTGATTCCACTTTATTCTGGTATGTCATTACCATTGTTTCGGTAATGACTAATAATATGGTTCTTGTTCCGACCACTAGTGGTCATATTTAAATTTGAGTTTGACTACGAGGAGTTTGTTACGTCGTTCATGGAACCAGGTTAGATGTAACATTTGACTTAAGTCAGAAGGTTGAAGTTAATGCGATTGATAGTGTCTCGCTCGTTGTTAAAAGAAGTTTGTAGGTAGAAATGCTACATGCTGAAATGTGATTATATCACATTAGAATATGAAGGAAGGTATATTCCATTTTGGAATTTAACTCTAAGAGACCTGAGTCTAAGCATTGCATCATTCGATGAGAGGTCAGTAAAGCACGACCCATCGGTTTGTTACAATAGATAAAGGAAAGTATTTATCCTGAGAAGAAGAAGGAGTCCATAATAAAGACTTATTTGGTAACTCGAGGGTTACGATTGAAAGTACAACATAGTACGATAAGCAGATGCAATATTGGGCATCGTCTGCGGTCAAGAAAGCCATAGAGTTAAAAAAAAAAAACTCTTTCGAGGAAACATAGAATTTACGGTTATTACCTAGGATGAAGAGATAGCGTATGGAATCATTATACAAGTTCTATTTTCTTTGATGATTCCGGGACGTAATCATCCTAAAGGGGAGATAATTGTAACGCCCGTAGATCAGGGCTAGTCAATTTAGAGACGATAAGCGTTAAAAATGACTTTTTGATAAAAGATTATTTAGAATGAATAATCTTAACTAAGTTATAGTATATGTTACAAGGATTCCGTACATATAAAGAACGCCGAAATCCGAGTTATAAGGAAGAAGTTATGACCTGTCAAAGTTTCGCGACAAAACCGGCACCGCTGAATGACGTAAAAAGTAAAATTTACGTTAGAGCGATATTTAGCCTTAGTGATCTAAA
Organism: Lactuca saligna; assembly: GCF_052625555.1. NCBI lineage: Eukaryota > Viridiplantae > Streptophyta > Magnoliopsida > Asterales > Asteraceae > Lactuca > Lactuca saligna. The sequence goes on from NC_136418.1 coordinate 77,431,019, forward strand.
CGAGAATCGAAGATCTCATTGTTAGTATCAAAGCAATAAAAAGTTATGCGAGAACGGACATCAAACGAAGAAGTTATGAATTTATAACGAAATTTTCTGTCCCGGCCTATTAAAAATAAATAATAAAAATAAATTCAAAGTTAGCCGACGGAGTCTAAACAAAAGTTGTAGAGCGTAGTCTCACCTTCGCATGGATATAAAGAACGTCGAAAATGGAGTTCGTATGAAGAAGATATGAATTTCCGAAGTTTATTAAATGATTTGTATTTAATTTTAATTGGAAAATCCGGCCTTATCCGAAGGCGAGTCACCGGACTCATCCGGAGTACGCCCCGCGTACAGCAAAGATGTCGACACTCGCACTCGAGGACTTCGGATGAAAAGCACAGTGACGATTTCAGACCAGTACGCCCTGCGTACTGGCGTACACCCCACGTACTCCGAGGCATCAGCCTCCTATAAATAGGATGCAAGGGCAGCCGGCTTCTTTGCTATTTTTATCCATTCTCTCTCCCGTTTTGCCTCGATTTGCGTGCCAGAAATACCCCGAAGCCCCAGTAATATTCCCGAGTCCCGAAGCAAGTCCCGAGATCCCGAAGATCCCGAGAAGTGCGGTTTCCGAGCCGAAGCTCTACCCGCGAGAAGTTCAATTTTTGTAGAGATCTTTTAGATCTGCTGAGGATTTCTACTTTTGCAAGTCGTAGTGTTGTCCGATCATCTTCTGATCAAGTGAGTGTATACTACCTTTCATAAACACGATAATAATACAAGTATGGTTTAAGTGTATTAAGTATATTGTTGTTTATATGTGTGAGTGTGTAGTTACTTTCTTCTAACGTATAAATATGAAGTATTTGTTATAAAACACGTGCTATGGTTTTATATGTATTGTTGTTTATTTGAGATGAGTGTGGAATGAATGTTTTATATAGTTTTTTAATGGGTTAAACTGTATATGTATTTATATCTACAAATATGTTGGGTAGAACATGGGTATATGAGATAGTTGGTATGTGACAATATGATGAGGTATGAAAGATGATTAAGAATGATATTGGCAGATGAACCAATTAGAGAATGTCATAATGCTAGCAGATGCGCTTAAGCATAGTATAGGTAGATGCACCAAAGAGAGAATGACATAATACTAGTAGATGCACTTAAGTATAGTATTGGTAGATGAACCTGAAAGAGCATTCCATAATGCTAGCAGATGCGCTTAGGAATAATATTGGTAGATTCACCAAATAGAGAATGTCATAATACTAGCAGATGCGCTTAAGGATAATATTGGCAGAGGTGCCTAATAGTGAATGACATAATCCTGGCAGAGGCGCTTAAAGGATAATGTTGGCAGATGCGCCTTATGTAGCAATGGAAGTTTGTGCTAATTCCTTAGGTCAATCCTTAGGAATGAAAGAATGACGGGTAGTTAAATTCCTAGGGTAAAATCCTAAGGAAGATAATAGGGATGAGTAATTGAGTTGATTGTTTGATGGTTGAATATTATAATTATATTATTGTGGGTTGAAAACCCTATATGCTCACCAGGCTCCCAAGCATGATCCACTCAGTTTCCTTTGTATCACAGGTATCAATACGAAGGCATATTTCACAGAGAGATTTAAAGAAGATATAAATCATTAGTGTAATTGAATGTAAGTTCTGTTTATGCTTATATGTATGTATCGGAACATGACATCCCGAGGTTTTATTAATAAACGAAAATACATTCTCTTTGAGAAATGTTTTGATAAGTTATTATCATATCTTGCATTGGGAACAAATTCCGCAACCGTTTTCTTTAAACGATTACTCTGATTTTATAAAACAAAGCATAAACAAATCGGTCTTTTCTGGCCGTGAAAATGGGGATGTCACACAAAATGGTTGGATTCCATATACCGGGAGATCCCTACTACCCAAACTAAGGTAACGGTGGATGGATAGAAGAAGATCCGGAAGAAGACCCATAGGAAATCGAAGAGGAAGTCGAAGACGAATTCGAAGTCGATGAGGAAGTTGAAGAGGAAGAAGAGCCTATAGAGGAGGAAGAGGAAGTTATGGATGGAACAGACTCCGATCCGGAAGTGATCAACCCTCCCGCTCCTCGTTCTTCTGAAGTTAGAATGGGTTATCAAGGTCCCATTCCCATTTGGGGAAGCCATCTCTACTATTGGAGCCATCAACAAGGTGTACGCCCTCCCTTCAGCATGTCTCGGGAGTTCTACAATGTTAGTGGGGCAGGCTCAGCCGATCAAGTGCTTCCCGTTCTTGTGGGCCAAATAGCCACCCAGACCTACCAGTCGGACATGCAAGCGGCCATAATTCGTGAGATCAATGCTGCTGCACAGTGTAATGCCGCAGACATCCGTCGTCTGGACGGACTACACGAAGATACCTAACTCCACACAGGGACGCTGCAAATCCAAATGGAGGCAGCACTTGCAGAAATAAGAGAGATGAAGGAACTGTTGGATAAGGTGTCTAAGTCCATAACTATTTATGGTATGTACTTGACCCGACCCGACATGGTCCATTTGGGTTGCATGGCATCATGCAATTGGATAGACTAAATGAGAGAAATAACACTTGGAGATTATTAATATATTATAAGTTCTAATATATTAATAATATTATTTGATTAGTTAGATCAAGAATTAATTTAGAATTAATTATGTGATCAACAAATAACTAATTAAATATATGGGTTGATTATGTAAATCATCCATATCTTGTATAGTGGGCTAAAAGGCTCCATGGACTATCAAGTTGGGTTCCACCCATAGGATGCTCCATGGATGCTCCATGGGAGTTACAAACCCATGGGTCATGGAAATGAAGAGTCATGACACATTAGGGTGTAACCCTAGATGTGTCAACACTATATAAGAAACATGTTCTCCACCTAAAATCGGCTACACTAAGAAACAAGAGGGCTTGGCCAATTTTTGAGAAGTGTGTGTTCTCTCATAAGTTCTTCCAAGAGCATTTGGTGTTGTGTGAAGCATTTGAGGCAACACAGTTGGGGTGCTAGGATCACAAGGTTTCAAGGAACACAAACAACAACAAGGTAAGTTATTCTATCTATACTTTAAGTTAAAATTGTTCCCCATGTATGCTAGATAGGAATATAACCTTGGAATTCAACTTTGCATGATAATTAGACAAACATAGATCCAAGGTTATTAGGGTTGCATGTACAGTTAGGAAGTGTTAGAATGCTCAAAACCCATCAGTGGTATCAAAGCCTAGGCTTGTTTGCTCTTATTTGTGCTTAAAAGTTGAAAAAGAATCGAAAATCTTGCTGTCTGCGAATGGACTCGTCGAGTCTATAGGGGGGACTCGTCGAGTTCATGAGTATCTTCAACCAACTCGGCGAGTGAGTTCATACACTCGGCGAGTAGGGTCGACTGATTGCAGAATTTTGATTTAGTTGCTGGGAATGAATTAGAAACATTACCCTAAACTGTTTTGGTAATTGAAAACTTGTTTTTGGTGGTGTAATGTCTTTGCTAATTCATTTACAACAACTAGTTATCAAAATTACAAAGTTTTAAATGTGATTTTTGATTGTGTTCATATTCATGTTCTTGTTCTTATGATGTTTTAGATGATCATAGGAATTATTTGTAACCTATGTGGTAGATTAATTCTTGATCATAATGTGTTTTAATGGAGTCCATAACCTGTCCTCAAGTTATGGAAAACCAAGAGTCACACTTGAATTAAAACCATTAAAACAAACACAAGAGTTAGAAAAATGAAGAGTCTTCATTTTATTACTCTAATAAACTCATAAGTTACAAGAAATGAAAAGTTTTGAAAGTTACAAAACTTGCCCTCAAGTTTTGGAACAAGAAAAGTTAAGTTAAAACTTTAAGTTCCAACCCCTAGAATTTTAAAAGTTAAAATTCAACCCTTATACTTATATTATGATGATTTAATAATTATATATATATGTATAAGAATAAAGTCGTCTTACCGCTAATACGCCTCATTCACGAAGCCGGTCTATAAGGTGGGTATAAGGTTGTTGCCTATAAAATGGTTACTTAATGGGTGTCTACTCTCACCCACCGCTTGCTTGACTGGTGGAGGGTCGTTAGCCGAACGGGTAAGACAAGGACTTATAAACTCTCATTGAAAGTATGATGAATATTATAAAGTAACTAAAATGTTTTATTAAATTCCCAATCTTAGTTACTTTAGGAAAATGTGAATAAGGTGCTAATCCATGAAATTACACTTTACACTTTGTCTAAGTCGTTGGTGGAGCGTGTGTGGTTAACCGGCACACTAACTTGGACTTAACAAGGTAGGTAAAGGGTGACTTAAGGTTTATTATAGTATCGGTGGAGCGTGTGTGGTTTACCGGCACATCGATTGAGTGATAAACTTTAAGGGTACCAAGTGATTTGCATAGTTACTTCACACCTCGTTTTGTGATCCTCGGTATCCCAGTCACAAAACTTGGAGGGCACTCTCGAGATTGAAACATGCCTTTGAAAAGTTCATTGAATCTCAAAGAATCTAGGAATTTCTAAAAATCCAATAAAACCTAATATATAATATTTCGGTTTTCGTGGTGGAAATTGGTGAATCGTCATTCACCTACCTTTCAAATATAGTATAGCTTAGATTACGGCATACCTCTTCTAAGTTATATTATATTGTGATTGGATCCTAGCCTTAATATTACATTTGGGTGTTTTATTAAGGACTCTCTTAAATCTATACTAAACTTGTTCTTCTCTTTCAGATGTCTTCAAATAATGCTTCTGGCTCGAATCCTAATGGCTCCTTTACTCTTATGAGTTTGTGTGGGAAAGTCACCTTTGATGGATCCAACTTCAATGAATGGATCAGAAACATCAGGATGATTACCCGCTACGAGGACAAAGAATATGTCCTTGACAAGGAGCTTAAGGAAATTGATGAGTCCACTGCAACTCCCCAGGAGATCGCTGACTTTCATACTCATGAAAGAGATGCAACCAAGGTGGCTTGCATCATGTTGGCCACAATGACAGCAGAACTCCAAAAGTCCTATGAGGATTTCTACCCTTATGAAATGCACCAAGATTTGATGGAAAGATACCATCAAAGTGCACGACAAGAGAGGTACGAAATCATCTGCTCCATGATAACAACCATGATGAAGGACGGAGATTCCGTCACGAGCCACATGCAGAAAATGCAAAGGTATGTGGATCGTTTGCTGAAGCTTAATGTGAACTTCCCTGAGGAGCTTGCAATAGATATCATTTTGCACTCCTTACCATCATGCTATGATCAATTCCGCATGACATATCACATAAACAAGGAAGAGGTCACCCTCAGCAAACTTCAGGGACTTCTCAAGACCGTAGAAACAGGTCTTAAGGGGAAGTCGGTTGCTATCACTCCTACTCCAAACTCAACTCCGGTTTTGGCAATCGGGAAAAGTCGAGGGAGGAAGAGAAAGAGATCTTCAAAGGGTACCAAGGCTCGGACCCTTGATGGCTCTTCTTCAAGTGGAACCAAGAAAGGTTTCATTACTCCTTCTTCTGACCCAAAAGAGGCTGAATGCTTCTATTGCCGTGAAAAAGCTCATTGGAAGCGGAACTGCCCAAAGTACCAGCAGGATGTGAAGGATGGGAAAGTCAAACCCAACCATGCAGGTATTTACACTATAACTCACCCCATTCTAAATCTTGGGTCCTTGATACCGGTTGTGGTATTCATATTTGTTGTGACTTGCAGGGACTAAGAAGAAGTGAGGATGTGGAGCAAGGAAGAATAAACTTGATCATGGGGAATAGGAGAGCTTCACCTATCACCAAGATTGGAGTTTATACTTTATCGCTAAGTAGTGGGTTTAGTTTAGATTTGAATAAGTGTTGTTACTCGCCAGGAATGGCAAGAAATATTATTTCCTTTCATGCTTTGTACAAACAAGGGTTTACCTTTTCATTTAATAATGAAGTTGGTTCTATTGATGCTTTCTTTAATAATGTTCTTTATTTTAAAGCATTACCTTGTGATGGTGTGTATGAAGCTGTGTCTGTTGTAGATAACTCAGGAAATAATGTTTTGTGTATTGATTCTACTAATAATAATAACTTGGATAAAGCATCATTATGGCATTGTCGTCTTGGACATATAAGCAAGAAACGCATAGGCCAACTCCAAAAAAAATGGAGTCTTGGAGTCATTTGACCTAAAGTCAAATGATAGTTGCGAATCGTGCTTACTTGGAAAAATGAAAAAGTCACCCTTCACAGGCTCGTGTGAAAGGGGTGAAGGTTTGTTGGACCTTATACACACGGATGTGTGTGGACCATTCAAACATGCCACAAGGGATGCTAATCGTTATTATTTGACTTTTATTGATGATTACAGTAGATATGGATATGTCTACTTAATCAAGCATAAGTCAGAGACTTTCGAGAAGTTTAAGGAATTTAAACAGGAAGTCGAGAATCAATTGGGCAGGAACATTAAGATGCTTCGATCCGATCGGGGTGGTGAGTATCTTAGTTCAGAGTTCCTCGACTATCTAAGGGAATGTGGGATTGTCTCACAATTGACACCTCCCAGGACACCGCAGTTGAATGGTGTGGCTGAGAGGCGTAATCGAACCTTGTTGGACATGGTTCGTTCCATGATGAGTCGAGCTTCGCTACCAATCTCATTCTTGGGGTATGCCTTAGAGACTGCGGCCCATATCCTTAATCTAGTCCCTACAAAGAAAGTTGCCAAAACTCCTCACGAGATGTGGACTGGTAAAGTACCTAAACTAGACCACATCAAGATTTGGGGTTGCGAGGCTTTCGTGAGACGCGAGACTCATGATAAGCTCGAACCTCGAAGCGAGAGGTGTATTTTCATCGGCTACCCACAGCAATCCTTTGGTTACCTCTTCTACAGACCTAGTGACAATGTGGTCTTTGTAGCAAGAAGAGGAGTCTTTCGAGAAAAAGAGTTTATAAGCCAAGGAGACAGTGGGAGGCAAATTGATCTTGAAGAAATTCAAGAGTCAAGTGGTGATGGAACTTCAAACTCTAGCCCTCAACCTGAGGAGGAAACTCCTGTTGAGCCAATTGACGAATCTGTACCTCTGAGGCGTTCCACGAGAGTTAGGAGTGCACCTGAGCATTACTATGGATTCCATATTACTGCAGAAGGTGAGACACTTATTAGTGATGGAACACTAGTAAGTCAAGATGACCCTAACAGCTACGAGGAAGCCATGGCAGGCCCCGAGTCTGCTAAATGGAAAGAGGCTATGGATAGAGAGATACAATCCATGTATGACAATCAAGTTTGGAACTTGGTTGAGAATGTAGCAGGTCGAAAGACTGTAGGGTGCAAATGGGTCTTCAAGAAGAAGACCGACATGGATGGTAAAGTACACACTTATAAGGCTAGACTGGTTGCAAAGGGCTTCTCTCAAATTCCTGGAGTGGATTATGATGAGACCTTTTCTCCGGTATCCAAGATTAAGTCTATTCGGGTTCTGTTAGCCATAGCCGCATTTCATGACTATGAAATTTGGCAAATGGATGTCAAAACCGCTTTCCTTAATGGAAAGTTGGCTGAAGATGTTTACATGAGTCAGCCAGAGGGTTTTGTCAGCAACGAGTACCCTAATAGTGTGTGTAAGCTTGAGAAGTCCATTTATGGATTAAAGCAAGCACCTCGCAGATGGAATCTTTGCTTTGATGAAGAGGTCAAGGAATTTGGCTTTTCTAGGAGTGAAGATGAATCTTGTGTGTATGTCAAGGCTAGTGGGAGTATAGTTAGCTTTTTGGTATTGTATGTGGATGACATACTACTCATAGGAAACGACATTCCAACCCTGCAGGAAGTAAAGTCCTGGCTTGGAAAGTGTTTCGCTATGAAGGACCTTGGTGAAGCTGCCTATATTTTGGGGATAAGGATCTTGAGAGATCGGAGTAAAAGACTAATTGGACTTAGTCAAAGTACCTACTTGGATAAGGTGCTAAAGAGATTCAGAATGCAAGACTCCAAGAAAGGAGAGTTGCCCATCCAGAGTAACGCCAAATTGAGTAAGACACAAAGCCCTAGCACTGAGGCTGAGATAGCACAAATGAGTCGAGTACCTTATGCTTCGGCTGTAGGATCGATCATGTATGCTATGACGTGTACTCGACCTGATGTAGCTTTTGCCCTGAGCATGGTTAGCAGGTTTCAGGGGAACCCTGGCAAGGCACACTGGACTGCGGTAAAGAATATTCTCAAGTACCTACGAAGGACTAAGGACTGGGTCCTTACCCTCGGTGGGAGTGATGACTTGAGAGTTGTAGGGTATAGTGATGCTAGCTTCCAGACTGATAGGGATAACTTCTGCTCTCTGTCGGGCTGGGTCTTTACCCTAAATGGAGGAGCAATTTCTTGGAAGAGTTCCAAGCAAGAGACAGTGGCAGATTCTACTTGTGAATCAGAGTATATTGCAGCTAGCGAGGCGGCAAAGGAGGCGTTATGGCTGAGGAACTTCATTGGAGACCTTGGAGTTGTATCAGCTTTTAAAGAGCCAATGGAAATTTTTTGTGATAGTGAAAGTGTTGTTGCCTTAGCCAAGGAACCAAGGGATCACGGGAGATCCAGACACATCGACAGAAAATACCATTTCATCAGACATCGGATCGAAGAAGGACTCCTCGTGGAAAAGAGGGTATCATCAGATGAGAATCCGGGAGATCCCCTCACAAAGGGACTGACTCGGGTTAAGCATCTCCAACATGCTCGGAGCATAGGGCTGAAGGATGATATTAGATTTAGTAGTTAGATAACCTCGAAATTTGTAAAGTGTAATTGACATCTGATGATGAATAAAAGTGTTTTATTTATGAGTAAAGTGTTGCTATCTCTTGTCGATCGTTTACTATATTTCTTTTGCATGTTTTGACTTCCAGAATAATTTTTGTTTGGTATAACATATTATTCAAACCTCCACAGTCGGTCATATGTCGGAAGTAGATATGAATCAAGACTGTCATGTTTGGTTGTAGAGGTCTTGGACAAGGCTACAGCAATCATGAGTGCTCAAAAGTTCTGAGCATTGGACTCAACCCATGCTCATTGGAATCACTTCATGGAATTCTATCTCGAGTGATCGTGAGACGGTAATATCGTATAAGTCTTTAAACCTAGAGATATGATTTGTTACTTACAAGTTGGTTATGCATTGATTGTACGAAAAATGCATTGGTAACTCGATGTTATAAATCGCGCTCTTGTGTGTAATTCAATGAGTAGTAGAACAAACATATGAGTCGAAGTTTATCTGTTCCTTCTTGGATTAGAAGCTGATATCTGGGCCTCTCGATGTTTTTGTTTTGACCTATGTACCGGGCCCGGTCAGAACTAAGTAGATGTGTTCAATTAAGTTCTTTGTCAAACAAATCGGAAATCGGGAAACAAACTGTTGGACAATAAGTAAGACATTGTTCCGTGTATTTGTCCGACTGATATCTAGAACGGAGGATTATATGATCACTTATCTTAAATGGCGTACCATCATCTTCTCAGTTTCGAGAAACCTTGTAAAGAGCTACGATTGCCGATCGGTTCCTGAAGTCATACTTGCAGTAATAGTTATTAGACTTATCCAAATGGGAGACTGTTGGATAAGGTGTCTAAGTCCATAACTATTTCTGGTATGTACTTGACCCGACCCGGCATGGTCCATTTGGGTTGCATGGCATCATGCAATTGGATAGACTAAATGAGAGAAATAACACTTGGAGATTATTAATATATTATAAGTTCTAATATATTAATAATATTATTTGATTAGTTTGATCAAGAATTAATTTAGAATTAATTATGTGATCAAAAGATAACTAATTAAATATACGGGTTGATTATGTAAATCATCCATATCTTGTATAGTGGGCTAAAAGGCTCCATGGACTATCAAGTTGGGTTCCACCCATAGGATGCTCCATGGATGCTCCATGGGAGTTACAAACCCATGGGTCATGGAAATGAAGAGTCATGACACATTAGGGTGTAACCCTAGATGTGTCAACACTATATAAGAAACATGTTCTCCACCTAAAATCGGCTACACTAAGAAACAAGAGGGCTTGGCCGATTTTTGAGAAGTGTGTGTTATCTCATAAGTTCTTCCAAGAGCATTTGGTGTTGTGTGAAGCATTTGAGGCATCACACTTGGGGTGCTAGGCTCACAAGGTTTCAAGGAACACAAACAACAACAAGATAAGTTATTCTATCTATACTTTAAGTTAAAATTGTTCCCCATGTATGCTAGATAGGAATATAACCTTGGAATTTAACTTTGCATGATAATTAGACAAACATAGATCCAAGGTTATTAGGGTTGCATGTACACTTAGGAAGTGTTAGAATGCTCAAAACCCATCAGGAACAACAAGCGGTTCTTGAGAGGCGTTTATGTTGGATATGTTGTCTAAGTCCATAACTTTATTTGGTATGAACTTGACCCAACCCGGCATGGTCCATTTGGGTTGCATGACATTGCAATACTTGGATAGACTAAATGAGAGAATAAGGCACTTATGATTATTAATATATTATATGTTTTAATATATTAATAATAGTAGTTTTTTAATTAGTATTTTATCAAGTATTAATTTGGTGATCAAAGTGAGACTAATTAAATATATAGGGTTGATTATGACAATCATCAATTCTTTTATGGTGGATTAATGATCCATGGTTTATGGGTTTGGTTATAACCATATGGAGCTCCATGGATAGTCCATGGGAGTTACAAACCCATGGGTCATGAGAAATGAAGAGTCATGACAATTAGGGTTTACATTTGTAACTCCTAATCATGACACACTATAAAAGAAACCCTATAGCATGCAAAATCAGCACTAGAGTGTTACTAGAGAGGGCATAACTGATTTTTGAATGTAAGAAATATTCTCTCAAGTTATTCCAAGTTTTGTGGTGTTGTGTGAAGCATTTGAGGCACAACATTTGGGTTCTAGGCTCACAAAGTCATGAAGGAATCCAAGCAACAACAATGTATGTATTTGTACTAGTTCTTTATGTTTTATGTAATCCCCATGCCATGCTAGTTAGAAAATAACCTTGAAAAAAGAAATTTGCATGTATATAGAGAAAACATAGATTCAAGGTTATTAGGGTTGCATGTACACTTAGGAAGTGTTAGAATGCTCAAAACCCAACAGTGGTATCAGAGCCTGGGATTGTTTTCTGTATAGTTGATGCAAACTGCTTGAAAAAGTCAAAAATCTACTCTCTGACGACTGGACTCGCCGAGTTCATGGGGAGGACTCACCGAGTCCATGAACAAATTCATCCTACTCGCCGAGTAGGATAATGCACTCGGTGAGTAGGATCGAGCTGGGCAGATTTTTCGAGGTTTTGTTGCTGGAAATGGATTAGAATCATTATCCCAATCTGTTTTGAACTTGTAAAATCTATTTTTCAAAATGATAATGATTATGTTAACCCATTTTACATGACTTTTATTAATTTTCAAGTATTGTATATGTTTATATGATTTCTTGAAAATTGCTTGGCATGAATTTGTGTTCGTATGAGTTTTTAGAAGATCATAGGAATTATGTGTAACCTCCATGTGTGTTTAATTCATGATCTTAATGGTAATAATGGTGTCCATAACTTGTCCTCAAGTTATGGATAACCAAAAGTCACTTCTTTAAATTGTGATTAAAGAACTACAGAGGTTTCATAAAATGAAGGGTCTTCATTTTTATGAACCATTAAAACTCATAAGTTACAAATTAAAGAGACTTGGAATAGTTTCAATTTTTGCCCTCAGGTTTTGGAATTTGTAAAGTCTTACACTTTAATTCCATTTTTTTTTTAAAATTTACAAAAAAAATATTCAAACTTTATGGACTTCATTAAAGTAATTAAAGTGTTTAATTAAAAGAGTTAATAATTCGATAAAGAGTTAAGAGTATAATTTAATTAATAGATTAAACCACCAAGCATTTTAAATGTTTAAAATACACCCTTATACTATTATTATAATTTTAATTATATAGATATGTATAAGAATATGTCATTCTTACCGTTAGTAGGCCTCATTCACGAAGCCGGTCTATAAGGGGGGTATAAGGTTGTTGCCTATAAAATGGTGACTCAATGGGTGTCCACTCTCACCCACCGCTTCCTTGATCGGTGGAGGGTCGTTAGCCGAACGGGTAGGATACGACTTTAAATACTCATTAAAAGTATAATGATTTATAAAGTAACTATACATTATCAATTCCCAATCTTAGTTACTTTAGGAAAATGTGAAATTAGCGCTAGCTCATAAAATTACACTTTGTACCTTACCAAGTCGTTAGTGGAGTGTGTGTGGTTAACCGACACACTAACATAGACTAGTAAGAGTGGCAAAGGGTAACTTGACTTTATTATAGATCGGTGGAGCGTGTGTGGTTAACCGGAACATCGATTAGGTATATTATTGAGGGTACCAAGTCAATTTGTATGGTTATTCACACCTTGTTTGTGATCCTCGGCATCCCAGTCACAAACTTGAGAGGGCACAATCGAGATTCAAACATGCCATTGAAAGTTCAATGTATCTCAAAAGATATAGGAGTTTCAAATCCAATTAAAACTTAATTATATTTCGTTTTTTCATGGTGGAAATTGGTAAATCGTCATTTACCTACCTTTAACTATTTGATAATTTGGATTACAGCATCCCTCTTCCAGTTATAAATAGGTTATTGGGTCCTAGCCTTAATATTTCATATTGGGTGTTATATTAAGGACTTTAAATCAACTAACTTGAATTTCTCCCATTATAGATGTCTAGTTTAGACAACTATGGTCTTCCCAAATCTTTAGGAAGAAGCTTCCTAATGAAGATGATATCCCGAATGGCAACCAAGGTGAAAGATCAATCCCATTGTTGTGTATTAGTGAGACTGGAAATTATACTTCACTTCCTCCACCTCCTCCAGTAAATCTCCCTATCCCACAAGTTTCAAGACCTGATAAGTTCTAAGTTACTCAATCCCTATTCGCAAACAAAGTCTATATGTGCTTAGGTCTTGGAGATTAAGTCACATATTGACAAGCCGGGAGAATTAGGTGTCAAAGTCTCAAGGTAGCTGGCTATTGACTTGGTCACTCCCTGATGACGGATCACAACATGAACCTTAATGATCTTACCTATTTGCTTGATGATGCTGAATCAGCAATGGTTTGGAGCATTAGTAAAGCAAAATTTGATTGGAAGATCAACTTCCCAAACTTCCATGGACATTGACAATGGTAACATTGGAAGTCCAGAAAACCTTTCTCATCCCAATTGAAAGGGATTGGCCATATTCAACTCGGTTGACCAAATGGTAAAGAGAAAGGCTAAGTCTGTGACAGTCTCATGTACCGTTTCCAAAGAGTCCATATGTTTCTAAAGGAAGGGCATTGGTTGCGAAGCTGCCAAATTTACCTAAAAGTCCATAAGGATAGTAAAGTCAAATGTTTGACTCTACTTCAGGTAAAGTCCATTGTCTAACTCTATTAAGTTTCTATTTTGAGATTCTTATTGCATGTTGTGACTGGGTCACATATTGATGTTTAAGAATCAAACAAGAGTGAAGAAACTTAAAGGAAGTATATGCTGATTCTGATCATGAAGATAGATTTTGATTGCATGGTTCGGTGATTAGAATTTAAAGTTGTTACTTAAGAGTTCGATATATTGCTTAGGAAAGGATAACAAGTTTTCCATATGGATTGTAAGATAAGTTTTCCGCAAAGTTTTAAATAAAAGAAAATGGTTTTGATTTTATTTATTTTAAGTATCCTTACAATGAAATTTGTGAAAAAGGTTGTTGCTTATATGTTTCCATTGATAAGCAACTGATTCTTTCATTAGTAGTAGTATCATAATTTACCAAATAAGGAATGATTCTCATCACCCAAGTTTCAGTTGGATAGAAACTTGGAATCATGCAAGTTGTATTGTGTGATGAATGAGAATTTTTCATCTTTGGTAAATTAAGACTAATTCCTTGTTCACATTCACATGTGATTCAAGCAAAGGACTAAGAGATTGGGTACACTTGGTTGTGTGCTGGTCAGGTCCACCACAAAGGTTGATAAGATTATTCATTATGATTTACTAAAGGTTAGTAAATATGGTTATGCTTATGAGTTTAAGTGTAATTCTGAAACATTGGAAAAGTTTCAATGTATGGCAGAATGAATAAGAAGAATCAAATAAGGCAGAAAGATAAAAGTTTCTCCAATCTGAAGAGATGGGAGAGTACTTGTGTATTTTGTTTTATGATTATCTTAGTGAATATGAAACCATATCACAATTGATCCTCTAAGGACACCTTAGTTCATTTGTTTGGCTAAGGAGAGGAATCATGAGTTGTTGAAATGGTTCAAATCTTGGAGTCATACTACAAGATTGAGCCATTGAGTGACATAATCTTTAGAAAGTTTATAACACTTATCAAATGTAGAGTAAGATGTGTCCTACTCGTGTACATTTGAGGTTGGTTAGTTGTGATGTTTTGGATAAAACAAAGACCAACTAAGTCCAATTATGGGAAGTGTTTAACTTGATAAGAATCCGCACTAGCTCTTGAATATTTGTATTGTCAAGGAATGGTTCTTGACAAAGATAAGTCTTATATGTCAAGAGGACAGTGGGAGTCTAAAAGATTCTGAAATAGTTTCAAGAACTAATCAAGAGTTTTGTTAATCACTAGCCCACGACTTGAGGTTTGTAACCTATCGTGTTGACATATTCTATGCTCATCCCAGTTAAGGTTGGCTTTGCATTGGAGTTCTAAGAGTTCTCGACTCTTTGCATAACAACCTGGAAGCAATGGTTGGCCCTTGAGCTGCCAGGTGGCAAGAAATTAAGATTGCACAAGTTCAGTCCATATGAATTTGGAAGTGTCATTAACTTAGTCCTGTGATTATGGTTTTGACAAAATTCACATCGAAAAGAACACATACAACATAAAATCTAAGTGTCATAAGGTTTCTCTTTGATTCATGAAAATGATGGTAAGGAAACGCTTCCACTAAGAAGATTTTAAGTAGATAGTGGTTGTGATATTTGCATTCTCATATAGTTAGTGGAGCGTGTGTGGTTAACCGACACAATAACTAGTGAGAATTGCAAAAGGTCTAGACAAACATGTAAGATATCTAAGGAAAGGTGTATATTTTTGATAAAGTCTTATCAAAGCAATCTAGTATCAGAAATATGAACTTTGGTAAGAAAGTCAATAAAGTATTGATTTCTAGAAGTCCAACTGATTTCTAAGTACATGTCAAAGCTAGTGGGAGCATAAAGTGTTATGCTGGTAATCATTATGCTAGTGGGAGCATGGTGATTATGTTAAGTGTTGCAAGTTAGCAATATTAATTATAGAAAACAAAAGTTTCAATTTGCTTTGAAAAGTTGTTTTGCTATAATTAAGGGAGAGGATTTTATACTTCACTCCAATTCTACAAGCTTAGATTGAGAATTTAATCAACTTTAGTCAAGAATATATATGAATGTTATGCTGGAATGGTTCAACATAAGGAAATTCTATATATGTTGCGATCTCAAAATTCGATTATGATTACGGCATACCTCTTCATAGTAAGAATTGTGAGAACATGGCAAATAAAAATTTTATAGCATGATACGTGTCCTGTATGTTTCAGATATAGGATCGATTGAATATGCTATAATACTCATCCATTCTAAATTTTCCAAATGCCTAGGGCATTAAGATGGAAAAAGGAATAGAACTGGAAATGACTACAATGATTAAGCAAAATTGTCGAGGACAATATGAGGTTTATCAAAGATTGGTTGCTCATGGACAATTAGAAGTATAGAGTAAGGACCATATTGATGTATTTTGAAAAGCGGTAACTCTTGTTCAGAAGTGATGGTCAAAATGGTAATATGGAATTATCTCCATAGGTGGAAGTTATTCTTTAAATCCGTGTAAGATTAAAGAACTTAATGCTAAGAAGGATGTTCAAAGGAATGTACTTTGAATTTGAGACTTCATTTCCATGAAATTGTTTTCCATTGGAATGCTCTGTAATGTCTGTTGCCAAGTCTTTGTGACTTTTGTGCATAGTCATTAGAAGGGGATCATTGCATATAAGTTTAGAATCTAACAGATTACAGTAAATGGCAAGAGTTTGGTATTCTTGCATTTACAACAAGGATTGGAATTGTGAAATGAGCATCGTTGGAATATTGACAATTGATCTATTTCACAAAGAGAGGACCATATGTAAACATAGTATGCATACTTGCAGTATGGCATAATTGTTGTTTGGAAAACATAGTGTACATGCTTGAAGCATGGGACAACTAATGTTTTAATTCAAGCATAAAGTTGATTAATCGAAACATAAATAATGAGTAATCAATATGGTGCTTAGATAAAAGTTGTTTTATTTACACCCAAGTGTTGGGGCCATATAGGATTAAGTATTATTCTTGTGTTTCACTTTGCATGTTTTGACTTTCAGAATAATTATGTTATGGTATATATCATATTATTTCAACCATCCACAGTTAGTCATATGTTGGAAGTAGATATGAATCAAGACTATCATGAATTTGGCTTGTATGATTTGTCTAAAGTGCTTTAGACAATGCAATGGTTGCTACAACATTCATGAGTACTGATAAGGGCTGAGTATTGGATTCAACCCACGCTCACTTGCATCACTCCATGGAATTTATCTCGAGTGATCGTGAGACGGTAATATCATATAAATCTTCAAACCTAGAGATATGAGTTGCTGACTATGAGTTCGTTATTCATTGATTGTACGAAAACGCATTGGTAACTCGATGTTATAAAACGTGCCTTTGGGAATAATTCAACAAGTAGTTAGTACAAGCATATACGTCGAAGTTTGTCTATTCCTTCTAGAAATAGAAGCGATATCTGGGCCCCTAGATGATTTGGTTTTGACCTATGTACCGGGCCCGGTCAGAACCTAATTGATGTGTTCAATTTTGTTCTATGTCGAAACAAATTGGAGATCGAGAAACAAATGTTGGACAATAAGTAAGACCATGTTCCATGTGTTTGTCCGGCTGATATCATGAGAACAGAGGATTATATGATCACTTATCTTAAATGGCGTATCATCATCATCTCAGATCCGAGATACTTTGAAAGAGCTACGATTGCTAGTTGGATTTTGAAGTCATATTTGCAAATATAGTTATTAGACTTATCCAAGTGGGAGATTGTTGGATATTGTGTCTAAGTCCATAACTTTATTTGGTATGAACTTGACCCGACCCGGCATGGTCCATTTGGGTTGCATGGCATTGCAATACTTGGATAGACTAAATGAGAGAATAAGGCACTTATGATTATTAATATATTATAAGTTCTAATATATTAATAATAGCATTATTTAATTAATATTTGATCAAGTATTAATCTAGTATTAATTTGGTGATCAAAGTTACGCTAATTAAATATATAGGGTTGATTATGATAATCATCAATTCTTTTATGGTGGATTAATGATCCATGGTTTATGGGTTTGGTTATAACCATATGGAGCTCCATGGATATTCCATGGGAGTTACAAACCCATGGGTCATGAGAAATGAAGAGTCATGACAATTAGGGTTTACATTTGTAACTCGTAATTATGACACACTATAAAAGAAACCCTATAGCATGCAAAATTGGCACTAGAGTGTTACTAGAGAGGGCATAACCGATTTTTGAGTGTAAGAAATATTCTCTCAAGTTATTCCAAGTTTTGTGGTGTTGTGTGAAGCATTTAAGGCACAACATTTAGGGTGCTAGACTCACAAAGTCTTGAAGCAATCCAAGCAACAACATGGTATGTATTTCTACTAGTTCTTTATGTTTTATGTAATCCCCATGCCATGCTAGTTAGGAAATAACCTTGAAAAAGAAATTTGCATGTATATAGAGAAAACATAGATTCAAGGTTATTAGGGTTGCATGTACACTTACAAAGTGTTAGAATGCTCAAAACCCAATAGTTTAATGGGAGTCAAACAATCGGATGCAGAGTCTAGCTCCAAATGCACAACACGCCACAAGTAGGACTTGCCCAACTCCAACAATTTGATATAGAATAGGACCTCGGATAAAGTTTTTCTTACCTTCTTTGAACTTGTAATCAGAGACCTTTAGATAGGTCAAATTTTCCTAACCACAAAGCAAAATGTAACGCACCGTATGTGTGACATATATATATATATATATATATATATATATATATATATATATATATATATATATATATATATATATATATATATATATATATATATATATATATGAAGTATTTCTTTACATACCTCTCGAAACTCATCAGATTATCTAAATTGCTATATCTACTTCGAAACCATTAACTAAAGTCAAATTACAAGATATAACTAACCCTCTAGTACACGATTGTCAAATCATTAGAAACTTATAGTCTTCATTGTTATTTCTCTACCAGAACATGCCTCTTCATAGATCATCACAAAGAAACTCAACTCCAACACCACCTCCACCACCCCCTCCAACTATGGATGCAATGATGTTCCAAGCTGTTGTAACAGCCGATGTAACCGCATCGATGGCACAAATGAGTAACAACGGGTCAAGAGGAGGAATAAACAGCTCTACAAATGGCCATAACCAAGGCCGTTCTGGAGAATGTACTTACAAAGACTTCACCAACGGCAAACCTATTCCCTTTAATGGGATTGGGGGAGTGATGGCTCTATCCCAATGGATAGAGAAAACGGAAGCTGTGTTCGAAATTTGCGCGTGCCCCGAAGAAAGCAAAGTAAAATTTGTTGCCTGTACTTTCTCCAAACGAGCCCTAACGTGGTGGAACGGCCATGTCAAGACACTAACCCTAGTAGTGGCGAACTCCATGGGTTGGGAAAACCTAAAACGAATGCTTCTACGAGAGTACTGCCTAAGAGGCGAGATTCAGAAGCTCGAACAGGAGATGTGGGGCCTTACGATGGTAGGCTCGGACATCGCCGGCTATACCAACAGATTCAGTGACCTGATAATACTTTGCCTAGGAATGATGGTCCTGGAAAGCCAAAAGGTGGAAAGGTAATCTGGGGACTATCACCCCAACTTCGAGGGAGCGTGCTAGCCTCCAAACCCTCAACGTTCGACAGCGCCAAAGAACTGGCGGAATCTCTCGTTGATCATGGGGTCTGTCAAAGTGTCACGACTGTCGTTGCCGAACCAACCAAAGGAAGCAATAACAACGACAATAATGCCAACAACAACAGCAAGAAGAAGTTCTGGAACAAGAGAAAAGGGCAAACTTCACAAGAACCTTCAAAGAAACAAATGGTGGCGGTCCATGCCGCTACTGCCCCCACTACAACTCCTGCTACCCCCGTGCCAACGAAACAATATGCTGGGAACCTGCCAAAGTGCAACAAATGCAATTACCATCACCATGGTAATTGCCGAGAAATGCACTGTAAAAACTGCGATAGGAAAGGGCACATTGCTCGTTTCTGTAAGGCACCGGCGCGAACATTCACTCAAGTTCCTGGAACTGGAGTAAGCCAGGTATGTTATGGGTGTGGAGAAACTGGGAACTTCAAGAGGGATTGCCCCAAGGCAAAGAATATCGGTGGTGTAGGAAGAGTGCTGGCGATAGGACAAAATGAAGCAATAGCTGACCCCACGGTGGTTACGGGTAGGTTTCTACTCGACAACATTTATGCATGCTTACTCTTTGACTGCGGTGTGGAGAGAAGTTTTGTGAGTCATAAATTCAAACATCTACTTAATCAAAAACCCCAACCACTCAATAAAATATTCATTGTAGAAAAAGCAAACGCTAAAACGGAAAGCGCTAGCGATATGTACATAGGATGTACATTAAATTTAAACGAACACTTGTTTCAAATCGATCTTATGCCAATTTCAATAAGAAGTTTTGATGTCATCATCGGTATGGATTGGTTAAGTATTCACCATGCTGATATACTTTGTCACGAAAGGGCCATTCGCCTCAATCTGCCAAACGGCGAAACTCTTGTCATTTATGGTGACAAACCTAGTACAAATTTACAAATCATCTCCTTTGTTAAAGCACAAAAATATCTTCGCAAGGAATATCATGCCTTTCTATCCCACGTAGTAGACAAGAAACGAGAATCGAAGAACATTGAAGACATTCGGGAAGTCTGCAACTTCCCAGACATATTTCCAGAAGATCTTCCAGGGATCCCACCAGAATGCCAAGTCGAGTTCAGAATCGACTTAATTCCCGGAGCTACTCCAGTAACAAAATCGTCGTACCGTCTAGCCCCAGCCGAGATGCAAGAACTGTCCAGTCAACTAAACGAGCTGTTGAGCAAAGGCTTCATCAGACCGAGCTTCTCACCTTGGGGAGCACCAATCCTATTCGTGAAGAAGAAGGACGGATCCTTTCGCATGTGCATCGATTACCGGGAGCTGAACAAACTCACGATCAAGAACCGATACCCCCTACCGCGCATAGACTATTTGTTCGATCAACTACAAGGAGAAAGCTACTTCTCAAAGATCAATCTAAGATCTGGTTATCACCAACTGCGAGTGTTGGAAGGAGATATCCCCAAAACGGCATTCTGATCACGCTATGGTCACTACGAGTTTGTAGTGATGCCCTTTGTATTGAAAAATGCACCAGCAGTGTTAATGAACTTGATGAACCGAGTATGTCGTCCCTTCGTGGATAAATTCATGATTGTCCTCATAGATGATATACTCATCTATTCAAGAAGCAAGCAAGAACACAACCAACACCTCTGTCAAGTATTGGAAACATTGAGGGTAGAAAAGTTATACGTAAAATTTTCAAAGTGCAAGTTTTGGATTCGGGAAGTAGATTTCCTAGGTCACGTAGTAAGCAAAGAGGGGATACACGTGGATCATTCCAAGATCAAGGCAATAGAGAATTGGACGACTCCAAGAACCCCAACAGAAATCCGACAATTTTTGGGACTCATCGGGTATTACCGAAGGTTCATACAAAACATTTTGAAGATTGCTAAGCCGCTTACCACCCTAACTCACAAGGGTGTGACCTTCGACTAGGGAGACAAACAAGACATTGTGTTTCAAACACTAAAGAGAAGCTAATGTAGTGCGCCCATCCTAACATTACCAGAAGGAATAGAGGACTTCGTGGTCTATTGTGATGCGTCAAACCTAGGACTTGGGTGTGTTTTGATGCAGCGAGGGAAGGTCATTGCCTACGCCTCAAGAAAACCAAAGACGCACGAAGTAAACTACATGACACACGATCTTGAGTTAGGAGCAGTCGTTTTCACTCTAAAGATATGGAGGCACTATCTCTACGGCTCAAAATGTACAATCTTCACCGATCATAAAAGCCTCCAGCATATCCTCAACCAGAAAGAACTCAACATGAGACAAGGACGGTGGGTAGAACTACTAAATGATTATGAATGCGAAATTCGATATCATCCTAGAAAGGATAACGTTGTGGCTGATGCACTCAGCCGAAAGGAATACTCAGGCCGCCGAGTGAAGTCTCTAACTATGCAATCTATTCACACCTGTCCATGCAAATCAAGGAAGCCCAAATAGAAGCCTTGAAATCCAAAAATGTGACAGGGGAAGCCTTAAGGGAAATGGATAAGAATCTTGAAGTCAAGAGTGATGGAGTTCGTTACTTCATGGATCGAATCTGGATACCGAAGTTTGGCGGATTCAGAGAAGTCATCATGAACGAAGCTCATAAGACACGATACTCCATACATCCCGGCTCCGATAAGATGTATTTGGACCTTAACAAACTGTACTGGTGGCCAAAATTGAAAGCCGAAATCGCTACCTACTACCTACGTGAGAAAATTTCTGACGTGCGCCGAAGTCAAGGTGGAATACCAAAAGCCCTCGGGATTGTTACAACAACCAGAAATACCCGAATGGAAGTGGGAGCGGATAACCATGGATTTCATAACCAAATTACCCAAGATGGCAAGCGGACTCAACACCATCTGGGTGATCGTCGACAGGTTAACTAAATCCGCGCACTTCCTACCAATCAAAGAAACGGATAAATTGGAGAAGCTAACTAGAACCTACCTTAGGGAGATTGTAAGATTGCATGGGGTGCGAAAATCCATAATCTCGGACCGAGACAGTAGATTCACCTCAAGGTTCTGGCAATCGCTGCAAAGATCTCCAGGCACGAGACTAGACATGAGTACTGCGTATCACCCACAAACCGACGACCAGAGCGAAAGAACCATACAAACCCTAGAAGATATGATGAGAGCTTGCGTAATCGATTTTGGCAAGTCATGGGACACCCATTTACCATTATTCGAGTTTTCGTACAACAATAGCTACCACACTAGCATCAAGTCTGCCCCATTCTAAGCCTTTAAGGCCGTATGTAACAACCCGAAGTTGTTCGTCGCCAAAACCCATTCTACCCGAAAAGTCGGCGTTATCAAATTCGTTCCGTTTTCACTTTGGGTCAAATTATTTAAACTTATATGTTTATTATAATTTAATGAGTGTCTAAACCACTCAGGAACTCAAGTAATTAGCCCAAAATTATTTATTTCATAAGTTTTAGAAACGTCCCCGCCGGGTGACGGTAACTTAATCGGGTGCGACCAAAAGCCCCGTTTAATGTCGGTATCGGGTAGAATTCCACCGTGTCCAAGTTTTAGGACCTATATAAACGTGTTTTAGCATCCATTTGAAGCTTTTTCCTTCTCTCTCTACTCTCTTTCTAACCTCTCTCCTAAAATCCAAGATTTAGGGTCCAAAACTCAATTTTAAGGTCTCAAATCCTTAAGGTAACTTCCTAACCTCATTGTATAGCTTATTTGACTTCCAAATTCGAGATTAAATCATGAAATGGGACATGACATATGAGTTTACGGCCCAGGAAGGTGCCTAGGCCGTAAACACCAAAAATGAAGGGTTTTGAGCCCTTAAACCCTTCCTTGACAATTTTGGGACCTAGATATGGCTAAATGACTTCAAGATATGGACTCTAAACATTACTAGAAGTTCATATGTTTTCTAAATGCATGTCAAAGCTAGTGGGAGCATAAGTGTTATGCTTGTATGGTAATAATAATCATCATGTTAGTGGGAGCATGATTATTATTTTAAGTATTGTGAGATAGAAATCTTAATTACAGAAAACAAAGATTCACTTTGCAAAGTTGTAGGGGTTGAAAATTTGTTTTACTATAATTAAGGGATAGAATATTATACTTCGTTTCAAAATCTAAAAGTTTTGATATAGAAATGTTAATAAAATTTAGTCAAGGATACATACTGTGTTCTCAAAATTCGATTATGATTATGACATCCCTCTTCATAGTTCGAATTGTGAGCACATGGCTAACAATAATATTATGGAAAAAGACTAGTAAAGTATCACGTCTTTATGTAAGACATTATGCATCATTTCCCATACGTTTCGAGTATAGGATCGATTGCGTATGCTATAATATTTAACTATTCTAAAATTTTCCAAATTCCAAGGGAATTAAGAGGGAAAAGAGACTAGAACCGGTTTTGACTAAATAATTAAACAACTATCAAAGGACGATCTAAGGTTCGCTAAGGATTTGTTGCTTGTGAATAGTTGGAAGTATAATATTGGATGGACCATGTCGACATTATTATGAATATATAAGATTCTACTAAGAATGAGTTGTCATATGGTAATTATAGAAATTTTTCCATAAATGGGAGTTGGATATTAAGAATCTATGTAGATTAGAAACTTTTATGCAAGAAGGATATTCAAAGGAATATACTTTGAATGTGAGACTTCACGATAGAGAACCTTGTAATTTCATTAGTCAAGTCTTAGTGACTTTTTTGCTATGACTTTACGAAAGGATCGTTGCATAAAATGTTAGAATCTAACATATTCTAATAGTGGCAAGAACCTTGTATTATTACACTAATAATGAGGATTAGGTATTGTGAAATGAGAATCATTGGAAAAGTTTTTCAATTGATCTATTTCACAAAGCATGGACCATAGGAAACATAGTGTGCATGCTTGGGGCATGGGACAACAATTGTTGTAATTCAAGTAATAAGTTGATTATCCAAAACATTAAAAATTAAATAATGAGTAGTCAATATGGTGTTTAAATAAAGGTGTTTTATTTACACTTAAAAGTTTTGGGGGCCATAAGTATTATTATGTCTTTCACTTTGCATGTTTTGACTTCCAGAATAATTGGGTTATTCGAACCTCCACAGTCGGTCATACGTTGGAAGTAGGTATGAAGCAAGACTGTCATGAATCTGTCTGTAGATTGTCTAAGGTGGTTAGACATAGTAAAAGTTTGTTGCAGAGTTCATGAGCGCTCCTGTAATAAGATTAAAGTATTGGACTAAACCCACGCTCACATGAATCACTTCATGGATTTTATCACAAGTGATTGTGAGACGATAATATCTTATATTCTTGAAACCAAGACGTGTGAGTTGCTATTTGCTGGTCGGTTGCACATTGATAATAAGTAAACGCACCAGTAACTTGGTGTTATAAAACTTATTGTTGTGTGTGATTTGGTCAGTAGGTGCAAGAGAGCATTTGAGTCGAAGTTTATCCATTCCTTTTACCCAAAGTGGGATAAAAGCGATATATGTGGGCCCCTCAATGATTTAATGATGACACCCTAATGTGCTTGGCCAAGCCGGGACTGATTTGATTTGTTCAATTAGTCATGGTTGTCATAAATCGGAAATCAGGAAACAATACATAGACAGAGAGAATGATAAAAATCCATGTCTCATGTCTATACGATATCTTGAGAATGGAGGAATATATGATCCCTTATCTAAAGGACACTCTATCTGATAAGATCAAAGTTGACAGTGGCTTTTGAAAGCTACAATTGCTGATCAAGTTCTAAAGTTATTTAAAATAGTTATTAGACTTATCCAAGTGGGATACTGTTGGATTAGTGTCTAAGTCCATAACTATTTTGGTATGTACTTGACCCGATTATGAGCATGGTCCTTTTGGGTTGCCTTCACCATATCAACTTGTAGGATGAAATTTTGGAGAGAGAGGATTAATTATAATTTATTAATAAATTATGAGAATAATATATTAAAGGAGAAATCATATTGTTTAACTAATATTAGTCATGAATTAATTAAGAATTAATTTTGTGGCTAAAATAGATTAATTAAATATAGGGGACTGATTGTGTAATTATAAGATAATTACATAAATGGGCTAATGGACTCGATAGAAGGTGGAATGGACAATTCTATGGGGAAACCCATAAGAATTCATCCAAGGCTTCTAAATAGGGAGACCATGGGCTGCTTAGGGCTTAAGCAATCAATTTAGGGTTTCCTAGTTGTAAACCCTATTAGCCTAACTATAAATAAGGACCCCTAAGCCCCAAAAATGTTGCTAACTGATTCCTTAAGGTTTCTAGACATTTTTGGGTGCCTCTCCTCTTCATCCTTATTGCTCTTAGTGTTTGTGACTCCATTAGAGGTGCAACACTTGAGGCACTAAGCTTTCTGAAGCCAATTACAAAAAGGATTAGATTGTTATTGCTACATAACAATCAAAGGTAAAATCTAAACCTTAAATTAAGTGATAGTTTATTAGATTTAGGGTTTATTGTGACAACTCTATATTTTTTTCCAAAGCAATGTAACACTCAAAATTCAAATACAACGAAACTATTTGGAATCAACGAAATTAACCTCAAAAATAAAGTGTTCAAAAATCTGAATTTAGGATGCATCAAATGTTAGATATCGTGCCAAGGTTTCCAAAAGCATAAAGAACATTCGAAACCGGGTTATAATGAAGAAATTATGACCACTCAAATATTCACAACACACCCGGTAAAACATTATTTAACGTAAAAGTGAAATTCCAATAAAATGTATTTTAGCCTTAAGTATCTAAACAAAATTCGTAGAGTTCGTTAAACCGTAAACTTACATAAAAAGATCGCCTAAATTGGACCTCGTATGAAGAAGTTACGAATTTTCTAAGTTTCGTAACAGCAGTAGAGAGCTAAAAACTCGAATTAAAGATCGAACGATATTTAGCTAACACAACCTAAACGAGAGTTGAAGGTCTCCACAACAGGAGTTAGATGATAAAAAGATAAACGAAAACAGACATCGATAAAGAAGTTATGAATTTTTAACGGACTTTAGCAGTCCCGGCCTATTAAAAACATAATATTAAAAATAAAGTCAAAACTAGCCGACGGAGTATAAATGAAAGTTGTAGAACATAGTCTCACCTACGCGTGGATATAAAGAACGCGAAAAACGGAGCCCGTACGCGAAAGTTACGGAATTTAGAAGATCGAAGTCGGAATTACGCCCAACGTAATTCAAGAGTACGCCCAGCGTACTCAGGTGCAGGGTTGAGTCCCATCGGCTGCAAGCTCTATGCCTAGCTAGACCGGAGTCGTAAGCCATGACACAAAGTTATGCCCAGCGTAACCGAAGTACGCCCAGCGTACTCCGGTGGTACGCCCAGCATACTCACACCTTCAACCTTATAAATAGAGGGCATGAACTCCGGATTTTGGCACACTTTTCTCAAACTCTCACTCACTTTCACACACTTGTAAGCACCAGAGGCCATCCCGAAACCCTTGGTTCCACATCCGAGCCCGCAACGAAGGTTCTACGCTACCGAGATCCCTGAGAAGCTCGAAGATGCAGCTTTCTGCAGTTGAAGTTCTGCTCGATTCTAGTCTCACTCTCTTCAACCAAACAAGTGAGTTCATACCCCTACTTTTGAAGTCTTTTTATGTTTTAGGGGGGGGGGGAATACAAGTACAATACAAGAAAACGTATCGATTTATATAGATACAAATACAACTTCTATCTTATCATTATTCGATATCAACATTTTACTTTACGTAAGAAGTTAGTATTTCAGAAAGTTATTTTTACCAAATGGAACACATTTTCAGAAAAACTATAATGGGTATAGTTTTGCGAATTATCACACATTCTTACATAAACATCTTGAAAAAAAATACTTTCATCTGAAGTGAAACAAAGACTTTCATATCGTAAATCTATTTATACTAAGTGTTGTGAGATATTAAACTTCAACGTACTCTCTAGTATGCATCACAAGTTCTGTATTATAAACCATAATCTCTTGGAGGGAGAGCATGATACTTTTGTATATATCTATACGAGGTTGACAACCCCGCACCTATATTGTTAGCTACAGTTAGACCGGCAGGTCTGGGGTGACAAATGTCATAACACTACAACACCTGAAGAATGTTGTTACAAGCAGTTTGTGTCAATAGTATGGTTATAAGACTCACACGAACGTATAAAAACAAGCTTGATTTACGAGACTCATAAATGCATTCTATATTTACATTATTTTGAGTACAAAATTCATCTTTATCATTGAAGTACGAAAGATATTAACACCCTCCAACTTTGGAAACTTTTCAAACTATATGTGGAAAATATTGGATTTTCTAGAAACTACGTTCATCTATTTTCTTCCAAAAAGACATACCTTTTCAGTACAAAAACACTTATGATCTTACCAACTTTATTGTTGACACTTTTTCGAAACTACTTGTATTTCTCAGGGAATCCTTAATACAGGTAACTACCAGCTTTTGAAGAAGAAACGCTAAGGCGTCTATTATCAAACATTTTAAATCATCATATTGTAATATTCTTTTGGAAACATGTATAACACAACAATGTACATTTTTATTATATATATGATGGTTGTGTTACTTTCTTTACGATATTCAATTGTTATGGTACTAAGTGAAGTCACCCACCCCCGAATGTTTCCGCTATTCTGGTTTGGGGGTGTGACAGATTGGTGTCAGAGCATTGTTTATAGTGAACTAAGTATATCGAACCACATAGGATAGACAAACTATAAATGCAAAAGGGGACCAAAAACCCTCTGAAAAAACGTTTTCAAAAACAATATATTTTTTTTACACACATGCATTGGTCTCGTATCATAACCAAGTTTTCTAAAAAGTATTAAGGGAAGTTGCGACACTACGATTGGGCCTCGAGGTATGAGCCATGTAATCAAATCAAGAATAAATATAGCCTGATCAACTATATTTATCTTGGATTTGACCAGCGTACGTCGAGGAATGGTCGGAGTGGACAACAAGTCAAAAACTTACCAAATAAAATTACTAAACTTGAAAATTCGAAAGACTATAGGAGTATTGTTATAAAATATAAGGACAATGAAAAACCTGCACACCACAATATATAGTTACACTTAGGATGCCGTAAAATAGAAATTTCTTTTCTTATAAAATTATTATACCTCTATCCTAGTACAGACAAAATGTAACGCCCGTAGATCAGGGCTAGTCAATTTAGAGATGATAAGCATCAAAAATGACTTTTTGATAAAAGATTATTTAGAATGAATAATCTTAACTAAGTTGTTGTATATGTTACAAGGATTCCGTACATATAAAGAACGCCGAAATCCGAGTTATAACGAAGAAGTTATCACCTGTCAAAGTTTCGCGATAAAACCGGCACCGCTGAATGATGTAAAAAATGAAATTTACGTTAGAGCGATATTTAGCCTTAGTGATCTAAACGAGAATCGAAGATCTCGTTGTAGTATCAAAGCAATAAAAAGTTAGGCGAGAACGGACATCAAACGAAGAAGTTATGAATTCATAACGAAATTTTCTGTCTCGACCTATTAAAAATAAATAATAAAAATAAAGTCAAAATTAGCTAACGGAGTCTAAACGAAAGTTGTAGAGCGTAGTCTCACCTTCACGTGGATAAAAAGAACATCGAAAACGAAGTTCGTATGAAGAAGATATGAATTTCCGAAGTTTAAAATGATTTGTATTTAATTTTAATTGGAAAATCCGGCCTTATCCGAAGGCGAGTCACCAGACTCATCCGGAGTACGCCCCGTGTACTCGAGTACGCCCCGCGTACAACAAAGATGTCGACGCTTGCACTCGAGGACTTCGGATGACGAACGCAGTGACGATTTCGGACCAGTACGCCCTGCGTACTGGCGTACGCCCCGCGTACTCCGAGGCATCAGCCTCCTATAAATAGGATGCGAGGGCATCCGGCTTCTTTGCTATTTTTATCCATTCTCTCTCCCGTTTTGCCTCGATTTGTGTGCCAGAAATACCCCGAAGACCTGGTAATATTCCCAAGTCCCGAAGCAAGTCCCGAGATCCCGAAGATCCCGAGAAGTGCGGTTTCCGAGCCGAAGCTTTTCCCACGAGAAGTTTGATTTTTGTAGAGATCTTTCAGATCTGCTGAGGATTTCTACTTTTGCAAGTCGTAGTGCTGTCCGATCATCTTCTGATCAAGTGAGTGTATACTACCTTTCATAAACACGATAATAATACAAGTATGGTTTAAGTGTATTAAGTATATTGTTGTTTATATGTGTGAGTGTGTAGTTACTTTCTTCTAACGTATAAATACGAAGTATTTGTTATAAAACACGTGGTATGGTTTTATATATATATTGTTTTTTATTTGAGATGAGTGTGGAATGGATGTTTTATATAGTTTTTTAATGGTTTAAACTGTATATGTATTTATATCTAAACATATGTTGGGTAGAACATGGGTAGATGAGATAGTTGGTATGTGACAAAATGATGAGGTATGAAAGATGATTAAGAATGATATTGGCAGATGCACCAATTAGAGAATGTCATAATGCTAGCAGATGCGCTTAAGCATAGTATTGGTAGATGCACCAAAGAGAGAATGACATAATACTAGTAGATGCACTTAAGTATAGTATTGGTAGATGAACCTGAAAGAGCATGCCATAATGCTAGCAGATGCGCTTAGGAATAATATTGGTAGATGCACCAAGTAGAGAATGTCATAATACTAGCAGATACGCTTAAGGGTAATATTGGCAGAGGTGCCTAATAGTGAATGACGTAATCCTGGCAGAGGCGCTTAAAGGATAATGTTGGCAGATGCACCTTATGTAGCAATGGAAGTTTGTGCTAATTCCTTAGGTCAATCCTTAGGAATGAAAGAATGATGGGTAGTTAAATTCCTAGGGTAAAATCCTAAGGAAGATAATAGGGATGGGTAATTGAGTTGATTGTTTGATGGTTGAATATTATAATTATATTATTGTGGGTTGAAAACCCTATATGCTCACCAGGCTCCCAAGCCTAACCCACTCAGTTTCCTTTGTATCACATGTATCAATACGAAGGCATATTTCACAGAGAGATTTAAAGGAGATATAAATCATTAGTGTAATTGAATGTAAGTTCTGTTTATGCTTATATGTCTGTATCGGAACATGACATCCCGAGGTTTTATTAATAAACGAGATACATTCTCTTTGAGAAATGTTTTGATAAGTTATTATCATATCTTGCATTGGGAACAAATTCCGCAACCGTTTTCTTTAAACGATTACTCTGATTTTATAAAACAAAGCATAAACAAATCGGTCTTTTCTGGCCGTGAAAATGGGGATGTCACAGTTGATATCAGAGCATTAGTTTTAGCGAACTAGGAAATTGTAGGAAATTTCTAGACTTAAACTTAGAATGCTAAGTAATGATTGTGAGCAGTGTGTCTAAAATATGTTAGGTAGTACACCTAAATTGACAGAAGCACTAGTTTATTTTAGGAATGATGCCTAAAATGCTTTTATGTGCCAAATGTTTTGTGTGATAGCTATATTGGTGCTATTATTTGTTTGGATCTATGGTCTGTTGCTGACCGGATCTAGAAACCTTATGTGTGTAGGATTCTAAGCGTATGTCTACGATATTAGAACTAGCATGTAAACGTTTCAGAGTGATAAGGATGATTTGAATATCTATCGTGAATAACGATCTAATTTCACCTTATTCAGTGTATAGATCAAAAATGGTGAGAACAAGAAGTGGAGTTGGAAATGCTGATGAAAACAGGAATCAACCACCTGTGATTGAGGAAATACCTGTCATAGCAGCAGCACTTGAGCCGATAACAATGGCCGGTGTACAATTGATGAGTCAGACGATGTTGGATCGTCAGATGGATGAAACGAGACGTCTGCTTCAACAGAATCGTGAAGAACTGTTAATTCAAGTGGAAGAGGCCGAAGTGAATGAAGGGCACTCGGAAGGTGGAAACTTTAGTGGATCTGTTGGTCAAGCCAACCCACCGATAGTTAGGCAAAACAACCAGAATGGAAGGAATGATGGAATGGGATGCAAGTATAAGGATTTTCTGACTTGCAAATCATCGACCTTCACTGGAAATGGAGTTATGGATTGGATATCGGAAATGGAGCTAGCCTTCATGACTTGTGGCTGCAGAGGCAGGTTGTAGACTATCTATGCTGTGCGTCAGTTCCGAGGTGGAGCTGTTCGATGGTGGAACACTCTAGGGAAGATCCTAAGCCCTAACGAGACACTGCAACTGTCTTGGGTAGAGTTCTTGGTGCAATTCAAGCGCAAGTTCTGCTCGGCCCAGAACCTACTAGAGTTGGAGAACAAATTTCTGATATTGAAGAAAGGCAGCATGTCAGTGGATGAATACACTAATGCCTTCATAGACAAGATGGAGTTTGCTTTGCGCATCGTCCCAGACGAATTGACAAAAGTCGACCGGTACGCAAAGGGACTCCCTTGGGAGTATGCGGTGCCAGTGCGTTAGGCACCTACTCTAGAGGCAGCTATTTGGGCTGCCAAGTCTGTTGAGAATATGATCAAGGGGAGGACTGACAGTAAGGTTGAAGTTGACAACAAGAGAAAGTTAGAAGGAACTTCAGGTTCTAATGAGAAAAGAAAATTATCGAAGTCTGGAGGAGGAGGAAGGGATAAGGCAAGGTGGTGCGATAAGTGCAAAAAGAAGCACTCAGAAAAATGTGGTGCGGAGGTGACATGTTTCAAGTGTGGAAAGCATGGGCACTACGCCGATGAATGTATTTTCAACAAAAAGGTGTGTTACGAATGTAACGAAGAGGGGCACTTCAAGCAAGACTGCCCAAGGAAAAGTCAAGCAGCGAGGCTAGAGGCACCGCCAAAGCTAAAGGCAAGAGCATTTCAAATGATCCTTGATGAAGCAGATGGCAATGCAAGGAATCAGGAATAAGGATCTTATATCTACAGATCAAGTTATAAAGTAGCGATATGAAAAGTATCATGTATGTAGCCTATTAGAGGCATAGTATAGGGTGAACTTGAACTTTTGTGTAATCGTTTCAACGAATTATTATAAACCCTAGTTTTGCTAACTGATGTGTTGAATGATTGTCTGATTTTCTTGTATGGTGACTTGGTCGACTGCGGGACAATACTTGGGACGAGTATGAGTAGGTGTGAAAGATAGTAGATGCATATACTACCGGAAGCACAGGACTCACACTTGGATAAGGGAAAGTCACAAGGTTACCAAGAAGCTAGTAATTGATTCCACTTTATTCTGGTATGTCATTACCATTGTTTCGGTAATGACTAATAATATGGTTCTTGTTCCGACCACTAGTGGTCATATTTAAATTTGAGTTTGACTACGAGGAGTTTGTTACGTCGTTCATGGAACCAGGTTAGATGTAACATTTGACTTAAGTCAGAAGGTTGAAGTTAATGCGATTGATAGTGTCTCGCTCGTTGTTAAAAGAAGTTTGTAGGTAGAAATGCTACATGCTGAAATGTGATTATATCACATTAGAATATGAAGGAAGGTATATTCCATTTTGGAATTTAACTCTAAGAGACCTGAGTCTAAGCATTGCATCATTCGATGAGAGGTCAGTAAAGCACGACCCATCGGTTTGTTACAATAGATAAAGGAAAGTATTTATCCTGAGAAGAAGAAGGAGTCCATAATAAAGACTTATTTGGTAACTCGAGGGTTACGATTGAAAGTACAACATAGTACGATAAGCAGATGCAATATTGGGCATCGTCTGCGGTCAAGAAAGCCATAGAGTTAAAAAAAAAAAAAACTCTTTCGAGGAAACATAGAATTTACGGTTATTACCTAGGATGAAGAGATAGCGTATGGAATCATTATACAAGTTCTATTTTCTTTGATGATTCCGGGACGTAATCATCCTAAAGGGGAGATAATTGTAACGCCCGTAGATCAGGGCTAGTCAATTTAGAGACGATAAGCGTTAAAAATGACTTTTTGATAAAAGATTATTTAGAATGAATAATCTTAACTAAGTTGTAGTATATGTTACAAGGATTCCGTACATATAAAGAACGCCGAAATCCGAGTTATAAGGAAGAAGTTATGACCTGTCAAAGTTTCGCGACAAAACCGGCACCGCTGAATGACGTAAAAAGTAAAATTTACGTTAGAGCGATATTTAGCCTTAGTGATCTAAACGAGAATCGAAGATCTCATTGTTAGTATCAAAGCAATAAAAATTTAGGCGAGAACGGACGTCAAACGAAGAAGTTATGAATTTATAACGAAATTTTCTGTCCCGGCCTATTAAAAATAAATAATAAAAATAAATTCAAAGTTAGCCGACGGAGTCTAAACAAAAGTTGTAGAGCGTAGTCTCACCTTCGCATGGATATAAAGAACGTCGAAAATGGAGTTCGTATGAAGAAGATATGAATTTCCGAAGTTTATTAAATGATTTGTATTTAATTTTAATTGGAAAATCCGGCCTTATCCGAAGGCGAGTCACCGGACTCATCCGGAGTACGCCCCGCGTACAGCAAAGATGTCGACACTCGCACTCGAGGACTTCGGATGACAAACACAGTGACGATTTCAGACCAGTACGCCCTGCGTACTGGCGTACACCCCACGTACTCCGAGGCATCAGCCTCCTATAAATAGGATGCAAGGGCAGCCGGCTTCTTTGCTATTTTTATCCATTCTCTCTCCCGTTTTGCCTCGATTTGCGTGCCAGAAATACCCCGAAGCCCCAGTAATATTCCCGAGTCCCGAAGCAAGTCCCGAGATCCCGAAGATCCCGAGAAGTGCGGTTTCCGAGCCGAAGCTCTGCCCGCGAGAAGTTCAATTTTTGTAGAGATCTTTTAGATCTGCTGAGGATTTCTACTTTTGCAAGTCGTAGTGTTGTCCGATCATCTTCTGATCAAGTGAGTGTATACTACCTTTCATAAACACGATAATAATACAAGTATGGTTTAAGTGTATTAAGTATATTGTTGTTTATATGTGTGAGTGTGTAGTTACTTTCTTCTAACGTATAAATATGAAGTATTTGTTATAAAACACGTGCTATGGTTTTATATGTATTGTTGTTTATTTGAGATGAGTGTGGAATGAATGTTTTATATAGTTTTTTAATGGGTTAAACTGTATATGTATTTATATCTACAAATATGTTGGGTAGAACATGGGTATATGAGATAGTTGGTATGTGACAATATGATGAGGTATGAAAGATGATTAAGAATGATATTGGCAGATGAACCAATTAGAGAATGTCATAATGCTAGCAGATGCGCTTAAGCATAGTATAGGTAGATGCACCAAAGAGAGAATGACATAATACTAGTAGATGCACTTAAGTATAGTATTGGTAGATGAACCTGAAAGAGCATTCCATAATGCTAGCAGATGTGCTTAGGAATAATATTGGTAGATTCACCAAATAGAGAATGTCATAATACTAGCAGATGCGCTTAAGGATAATATTGGCAGAGGTGCCTAATAGTGAATGACATAATCCTGGCAGAGGCGCTTAAAGGATAATGTTGGCAGATGCGCCTTATGTAGCAATGGAAGTTTGTGCTAATTCCTTAGGTCAATCCTTAGGAATGAAAGAATGACGGGTAGTTAAATTCCTAGGGTAAAATCCTAAGGAAGATAATAGGGATGAGTAATTGAGTTGATTGTTTGATGGTTGAATATTATAATTATATTATTGTGGGTTGAAAACCCTATATGCTCACCAGGCTCCCAAGCATGACCCACTCAGTTTCCTTTGTATCACAGGTATCAATACGAAGGCATATTTCACAGAGAGATTTAAAGAAGATATAAATCATTAGTGTAATTGAATGTAAGTTCTGTTTATGCTTATATGTATGTATCGGAACATGACATCCCGAGGTTTTATTAATAAACGAAAATACATTCTCTTTGAGAAATGTTTTGATAAGTTATTATCATATCTTGCATTGGGAACAAATTCCGCAACCGTTTTCTTTAAACGATTACTCTGATTTTATAAAACAAAGCATAAACAAATCGGTCTTTTCTGGCTGTGAAAATGGGGATGTCACACAAAATGGTTGGATTCCATATACCGGGAGATCCCTACTACCCAAACTAAGGTAACGGTGGATGGATAGAAGAAGATCCGGAAGAAGACGCATAGGAAATCGAAGAGGAAGTCGAAGACGAATTCGAAGTCGATGAGGAAGTTGAAGAGGAAGAAGAGCCTATAGAGGAGGAAGAGGAAGCTATGGATGGAACAGACTCCGATCCGGAAGTGATCAACCCTCCCGCTCCTCGTTCTTCTGAAGTTAGAATGGGTTATCAAGGTCCCATTCCCATTTGGGGAAGCCATCTCTACTATTGGAGCCGTCAACAAGGTGTACGCCCTCCCTTCAGCATGTCTCGGGAGTTCTACAATGTTAGTGGGGCAGGCTCAGCCGATCAAGTGCTTCCCGTTCTTGTGGGCCAAATAGCCACCCAGACCTACCAGTCGGACATGCAAGCGGCCATAATTCGTGAGATCAATGCTGCTGCACAGTGTAATGCCGCAGACATCCGTCGTCTGGACGGACTACACGAAGATACCTAACTCCACACAGGGACGCTGAAAATCCAAATGGAGGCAGCACTTGCAGAAATAAGAGAGATGAAGGAACTGTTGGATAAGGTGTCTAAGTCCATAACTATTTATGGTATGTACTTGACCCGACCCGACATGGTCCATTTGGGTTGCATGGCATCATGCAATTGGATAGACTAAATGAGAGAAATAACACTTGGAGATTATTAATATATTATAAGTTCTAATATATTAATAATATTATTTGATTAGTTAGATCAAGAATTAATTTAGAATTAATTATGTGATCAACAGATAACTAATTAAATATATGGGTTGATTATGTAAATCATCCATATCTTGTATAGTGGGATAAAAGGCTCCATGGACTATCAAGTTGGGTTCCACCCATAGGATGCTCCATGGATGCTCCATGGGAGTTACAAACCCATGGGTCATGGAAATGAAGAGTCATGACACATTAGGGTGTAACCCTAGATGTGTCAACACTATATAAGAAACATGTTCTCCACCTAAAATCGGCTACACTAAGAAACAAGAGGGCTTGGCCAATTTTTGAGAAGTGTGTGTTCTCTCATAAGTTCTTCCAAGAGCATTTGGTGTTGTGTGAAGCATTTGAGGCAACACAGTTGGGGTGCTAGGCTCACAAGGTTTCAAGGAACACAAACAACAACAAGGTAAGTTATTCTATCTATACTTTAAGTTAAAATTGTTCCCCATGTATGCTAGATAGGAATATAACCTTGGAATTCAACTTTGCATGATAATTAGACAAACATAGATCCAAGGTTATTAGGGTTGCATGTACAGTTAGGAAGTGTTAGAATGCTCAAAACCCATCAGTGGTATCAAAGCCTAGGCTTGTTTGCTCTTATTTGTGCTTAAAAGTTGAAAAAGAATCGAAAATCTTGCTGTCTGCGAATGGACTCGTCGAGTCTATAGGGGGGACTCGTCGAGTTCATGAGTATCTTCAACCAACTCGGCGAGTGAGTTCATGCACTCGGCGAGTAGGGTCGACTGATTGCAGAATTTTGATTTAGTTGCTGGGAATGAATTAGAAACATTACCCTAAACTGTTTTGGTAATTGAAAACTTGTTTTTGGTGGTGTAATGTCTTTGCTAATTCATTTACAACAACTAGTTATCAAAATTACAAAGTTTTAAATGTGATTTTTGATTGTGTTCATATTCATGTTCTTGTTCTTATGATGTTTTAGATGATCATAGGAATTATTTGTAACCTATGTGGTAGATTAATTCTTGATCATAATGTGTTTTAATGGAGTCCATAACTTGTCCTCAAGTTATGGAAAACCAAGAGTCACACTTGAATTAAAACCATTAAAACAAACACAAGAGTTAGAAAAATGAAGAGTATTCATTTTATTACTCTAATAAACTCATAAGTTACAAGAAATGAAAAGTTTTGAAAGTTACAAAACTTGCCCTCAAGTTTTGGAACAAGAAAAGTTAAGTTAAAACTTTAAGTTCCAACCCCTAGAATTTTAAAAGTTAAAATTCAACCCTTATACTTATATTATGATGATTTAATAATTATATATATATGTATAAGAATAAAGTCGTCTTACCGCTAATACGCCTCATTCACGAAGCCGGTCTATAAGGTGGGTATAAGGTTGTTGCCTATAAAATGGTTACTTAATGGGTGTCTACTCTCACCCACCGCTTGCTTGACTGGTGGAGGGTCGTTAGCCGAACGGGTAAGACAAGGACTTATAAACTCTCATTGAAAGTATGATGAATATTATAAAGTAACTAAAATGTTTTATTAAATTCCCAATCTTAGTTACTTTAGGAAAATGTGAATAAGGTGCTAATCCATGAAATTACACTTTACACTTTGTCTAAGTCGTTGGTGGAGCGTGTGTGGTTAACCGGCACACTAACTTGGACTTAACAAGGTAGGTAAAGGGTGACTTAAGGTTTATTATAGTATCGGTGGAGCGTGTGTGGTTTACCGGCACATCGATTGAGTGATAAACTTTAAGGGTACCAAGTGATTTGCATAGTTACTTCACACCTCGTTTTGTGATCCTCGGTATCCCAGTCACAAAACTTGGAGGGCACTCTCGAGATTGAAACATGCCTTTGAAAAGTTCATTGAATCTCAAAGAATCTAGGAATTTCTAAAAATCCAATAAAACCTAATATATAATATTTCGGTTTTCGTGGTGGAAATTGGTGAATCGTCATTCACCTACCTTTCAAATATAGTATAGCTTAGATTACGGCATACCTCTTCTAAGTTATATTATATTGTGATTGGATCCTAGCCTTAATATTACATTTGGGTGTTTTATTAAGGACTCTCTTAAATCTATACTAAACTTGTTCTTCTCTTTCAGATGTCTTCAAATAATGCTTCTGGCTCGAATCCTAATGGCTCCTTTACTCTTATGCGTTTGTGTGGGAAAGTCACCTTTGATGGATCCAACTTCAATGAATGGATCAGAAACATCAGGATGATTACCCGCTACGAGGACAAAGAATATGTCCTTGACAAGGAGCTTAAGGAAATTGATGAGTCCACTGCAACTCCCCAGGAGATCGCTGACTTTCATACTCATGAAAGAGATGCAACCAAGGTGGCTTGCATCATGTTGGCCACAATGACAGCAGAACTCCAAAAGTCCTATGAGGATTTCTACCCTTATGAAATGCACCAAGATTTGATGGAAAGATACCATCAAAGTGCACGACAAGAGAGGTACGAAATCATCTGCTCCATGATAACAACCATGATGAAGGACGGAGATTCCGTCACGAGCCACATGCAGAAAATGCAAAGGTATGTGGATCGTTTGCTGAAGCTTAATGTGAACTTCCCTAAGGAGCTTGCAATAGATATCATTTTGCACTCCTTACCATCATGCTATGATCAATTCCGCATGACATATCACATAAACAAGGAAGAGGTCACCCTCAGCAAACTTCAGGGACTTCTCAAGACCGTAGAAACAGGTCTTAAGGGGAAGTCGGTTGCTATCACTCCTACTCCAAACTCAACTCCGGTTTTGGCAATCGGGAAAAGTCGAGGGAGGAAGAGAAAGAGATCTTCAAAGGGTACCAAGGCTCGGACCCTTGATGGCTCTTCTTCAAGTGGAACCAAGAAAGGTTTCATTACTCCTTCTTCTGACCCAAAAGAGGCTGAATGCTTCTATTGCCGTGAAAAAGCTCATTGGAAGCGGAACTGCCCAAAGTACCAGCAGGATGTGAAGGATGGGAAAGTCAAACCCAACCATGCAGGTATTTACACTATAACTCACCCCATTCTAAATCTTGGGTCCTTGATACCGGTTGTGGTATTCATATTTGTTGTGACTTGCAGGGACTAAGAAGAAGTGAGGATGTGGAGCAAGGAAGAATAAACTTGATCATGGGGAATAGGAGAGCTTCACCTATCACCAAGATTGGAGTTTATACTTTATCGCTAAGTAGTGGGTTTAGTTTAGATTTGAATAAGTGTTGTTACTCGCCAGGAATGGCAAGAAATATTATTTCCTTTCATGCTTTGTACAAACAAGGGTTTACCTTTTCATGTAATAATGAAGTTGGTTCTATTGATGCTTTCTTTAATAATGTTCTTTATTTTAAAGCATTACCTTGTGATGGTGTGTATGAAGCTGTGTCTGTTGTAGATAACTCAGGAAATAATGTTTTGTGTATTGATTCTACTAATAATAATAACTTGGATAAAGCATCATTATGGCATTGTCGTCTTGGACATATAAGCAAGAAACGCATAGGCCAACTCCAAAAAAAATGGAGTCTTGGAGTCGTTTGACCTAAAGTCAAATGATAGTTGCGAATCGTGGTTACTTGGAAAAATGAAAAAGTCACCCTTCACAGGCTCGTGTGAAAGGGGTGAAGGTTTGTTGGACCTTATACACACGGATGTGTGTGGACCATTCAAACATGCCACAAGGGATGCTAATCGTTATTATTTGACTTTTATTGATGATTACAGTAGATATGGATATGTCTACTTAATCAAGCATAAGTCAGAGACTTTCGAGAAGTTTAAGGAATTTAAACAGGAAGTCGAGAATCAATTGGGCAGGAACATTAAGATGCTTCGATCCGATCGGGGTGGTGAGTATCTTAGTTCAGAGTTCCTCGACTATCTAAGGGAATGTGGGATTGTCTCACAATTGACACCTCCCAGGACACCGCAGTTGAATGGTGTGGCTGAGAGGCGTAATCGAACCTTGTTGGACATGGTTCGTTCCATGATGAGTCGAGCTTCGCTACCAATCTCATTCTTGGGGTATGCCTTAGAGACTGCGGCCCATATCCTTAATCTAGTCCCTACAAAGAAAGTTGCCAAAACTCCTCACGAGATGTGGACTGGTAAAGTACCTAAACTAGACCACATCAAGATTTGGGGTTGCGAGGCTTTCGTGAGACGCGAGACTCATGATAAGCTCGAACCTCGAAGCGAGAGGTGTATTTTCATCGGCTACCCACAGCAATCCTTTGGTTACCTCTTCTACAGACCTAGTGACAATGTGGTCTTTGTAGCAAGAAGAGGAGTCTTTCGAGAAAAAGAGTTTATAAGCCAAGGAGACAGTGGGAGGCAAATTGATCTTGAAGAAATTCAAGAGTCAAGTGGTGATGGAACTTCAAACTCTAGCCCTCAACCTGAGGAGGAAACTCCTGTTGAGCCAATTGACGAATCTGTACCTCTGAGGCGTTCCACGAGAGTTAGGAGTGCACCTGAGCATTACTATGGATTCCATATTACTGCAGAAG
This sequence comes from Lactuca saligna, assembly GCF_052625555.1. Classification (NCBI taxonomy): domain Eukaryota; kingdom Viridiplantae; phylum Streptophyta; class Magnoliopsida; order Asterales; family Asteraceae; genus Lactuca; species Lactuca saligna. Next base: position 77,471,579 of record NC_136418.1, read on the forward strand.
GTGAGACACTTATTAGTGATGGAACACTAGTAAGTCAAGATGACCCTAACAGCTACGAGGAAGCCATGGCAGGCCCCGAGTCTGCTAAATGGAAAGAGGCTATGGATAGAGAGATACAATCCATGTATGACAATCAAGTTTGGAACTTGGTTGAGAATGTAGCAGGTCGAAAGACTGTAAGGTGCAAATGGGTCTTCAAGAAGAAGACCGACATGGATGGTAAAGTACACACTTATAAGGCTAGACTGGTTGCAAAGGGCTTCTCTCAAATTCCTGGAGTGGATTATGATGAGACCTTTTCTCCGGTATCCAAGATTAAGTCTATTCGGGTTCTGTTAGCCATAGCCGCATTTCATGACTATGAAATTTGGCAAATGGATGTCAAAACCGCTTTCCTTAATGGAAAGTTGGCTGAAGATGTTTACATGAGTCAGCCAGAGGGTTTTGTCAGCAACGAGTACCCTAATAGTGTGTGTAAGCTTGAGAAGTCCATTTATGGATTAAAGCAAGCACCTCGCAGATGGAATCTTTGCTTTGATGAAGAGGTCAAGGAATTTGGCTTTTCTAGGAGTGAAGATGAATCTTGTGTGTATGTCAAGGCTAGTGGGAGTATAGTTAGCTTTTTGGTATTGTATGTGGATGACATACTACTCATAGGAAACGACATTCCAACCCTGCAGGAAGTAAAGTCCTGGCTTGGAAAGTGTTTCGCTATGAAGGACCTTGGTGAAGCTGCCTATATTTTGGGGATAAGGATCTTGAGAGATCGGAGTAAAAGACTAATTGGACTTAGTCAAAGTACCTACTTGGATAAGGTGCTAAAGAGATTCAGAATGCAAGACTCCAAGAAAGGAGAGTTTCCCATCCAGAGTAACGCCAAATTGAGTAAGACACAAAGCCCTAGCACTGAGGCTGAGATAGCACAAATGAGTCGAGTACCTTATGCTTCGGCTGTAGGATCGATCATGTATGCTATGACGTGTACTCGACCTGATGTAGCTTTTTCCCTGAGCATGGTTAGCAGGTTTCAGGGGAACCCTGGCAAGGCACACTGGACTGCGGTAAAGAATATTCTCAAGTACCTACGAAGGACTAAGGACTGGGTCCTTACCCTCGGTGGGAGTGATGACTTGAGAGTTGTAGGGTATAGTGATGCTAGCTTCCAGACTGATAGGGATAACTTCTGCTCTCTGTCGGGCTGGGTCTTTACCCTAAATGGAGGAGCAATTTCTTGGAAGAGTTCCAAGCAAGAGACAGTGGCAGATTCTACTTGTGAATCAGAGTATATTGCAGCTAGCGAGGCGGCAAAGGAGGCGTTATGGCTGAGGAACTTCATTGGAGACCTTGGAGTTGTATCAGCTTTTAAAGAGCCAATGGAAATTTTTTGTGATAGTGAAAGTGTTGTTGCCTTAGCCAAGGAACCAAGGGATCACGGGAGATCCAGACACATCGACAGAAAATACCATTTCATCAGACATCGGATCGAAGAAGGACTCCTCGTGGAAAAGAGGGTATCATCAGATGAGAATCCGGCAGATCCCCTCACAAAGGGACTGACTCGGGTTAAGCATCTCCAGCATGCTCGGAGCATAGGGCTGAAGGATGATATTAGATTTAGTAGTTAGATAACCTCGAAATTTGTAAAGTGTAATTGACATCTGATGATGAATAAAAGTGTTTTATTTATGAGTAAAGTGTTGCTATCTCTTGTCGATCGTTTACTATATTTCTTTTGCATGTTTTGACTTCCAGAATAATTTTTGTTTGGTATAACATATTATTCAAACCTCCACAGTCGGTCATATGTCGGAAGTAGATATGAATCAAGACTGTCATGTTTGGTTGTAGAGGTCTTGGACAAGGCTACAGCAATCATGAGTGCTCAAAAGTTCTGAGCATTGGACTCAACCCATGCTCATTGGAATCACTTCATGGAATTCTATCTCGAGTGATCGTGAGACGGTAATATCGTATAAGTCTTTAAACCTAGAGATATGATTTGTTACTTACAAGTTGGTTATGCATTGATTGTACGAAAAATGCATTGGTAACTCGATGTTATAAACCGCGCTCTTGTGTGTAATTCAATGAGTAGTAGAACAAACATATGAGTCGAAGTTTATCTGTTCCTTCTTGGATTAGAAGCTGATATCTGGGCCTCTCGATGTTTTTGTTTTGACCTATGTACCGGGCCCGGTCAGAACTAAGTAGATGTGTTCAATTAAGTTCTTTGTCAAACAAATCGAAAATCGGGAAACAAACTGTTGGACAATAAGTAAGACATTGTTCCGTGTATTTGTCCGACTGATATCTAGAACGGAGGATTATATGATCACTTATCTTAAATGGCGTACCATCATCTTCTCAGTTTCGAGAAACCTTGTAAAGAGCTACGATTGCCGATCGGTTCCTGAAGTCATACTTGCAGTAATAGTTATTAGACTTATCCAAGTGGGAGACTGTTGGATAAGGTGTCTAAGTCCATAACTATTTCTGGTATGTACTTGACCCGACCCGGCATGGTCCATTTGGGTTGCATGGCATCATGCAATTGGATAGACTAAATGAGAGAAATAACACTTGGAGATTATTAATATATTATAAGTTCTAATATATTAATAATATTATTTGATTAGTTTGATCAAGAATTAATTTAGAATTAATTATGTGATCAAAAGATAACTAATTAAATATACGGGTTGATTATGTAAATCATCCATATCTTGTATAGTGGGCTAAAAGGCTCCATGGACTATCAAGTTGGGTTCCACCCATAGGATGCTCCATGGATGCTCCATGGGAGTTACAAACCCATGGGTCATGGAAATGAAGAGTCATGACACATTAGGGTGTAACCCTAGATGTGTCAACACTATATAAGAAACATGTTCTCCACCTAAAATCGGCTACACTAAGAAACAAGAGGGCTTGGCCGATTTTTGAGAAGTGTGTGTTCTCTCATAAGTTCTTCCAAGAGCATTTGGTGTTGTGTGAAGCATTTGAGGCATCACACTTGGGGTGCTAGGCTCACAAGGTTTCAAGGAACACAAACAACAACAAGATAAGTTATTCTATCTATACTTTAAGTTAAAATTGTTCCCCATGTATGCTAGATAGGAATATAACCTTGGAATTTAACTTTGCATGATAATTAGACAAACATAGATCCAAGGTTATTAGGGTTGCATGTACACTTAGGAAGTGTTAGAATGCTCAAAACCCATCAGGAACAACAAGCGGTTCTTGAGAGGCGTTTATGTTGGATATGTTGTCTAAGTCCATAACTTTATTTGGTATGAACTTGACCCAACCCGGCATGGTCCATTTGGGTTGCATGACATTGCAATACTTGGATAGACTAAATGAGAGAATAAGGCACTTATGATTATTAATATATTATATGTTTTAATATATTAATAATAGTAGTTTTTTAATTAGTATTTTATCAAGTATTAATTTGGTGATCAAAGTGAGACTAATTAAATATATAGGGTTGATTATGACAATCATCAATTCTTTTATGGTGGATTAATGATCCATGGTTTATGGGTTTGGTTATAACCATATGGAGCTCCATGGATAGTCCATGGGAGTTACAAACCCATGGGTCATGAGAAATGAAGAGTCATGACAATTAGGGTTTACATTTGTAACTCCTAATTATGACACACTATAAAAGAAACCCTATAGCATGCAAAATCAGCACTAGAGTGTTACTAGAGAGGGCATAACTGATTTTTGAATGTAAGAAATATTCTCTCAAGTTATTCCAAGTTTTGTGGTGTTGTGTGAAGCATTTGAGGCACAACATTTGGGTTCTAGGCTCACAAAGTCATGAAGGAATCCAAGCAACAACAATGTATGTATTTGTACTAGTTCTTTATGTTTTATGTAATCCCCATGCCATGCTAGTTAGAAAATAACCTTGAAAAAAGAAATTTGCATGTATATAGAGAAAACATAGATTCAAGGTTATTAGGGTTGCATGTACACTTAGGAAGTGTTAGAATGCTCAAAACCCAACAGTGGTATCAGAGCCTGGGATTGTTTTCTGTATAGTTGATGCAAACTGCTTGAAAAAGTCAAAAATCTACTCTCTGACGACTGGACTCGCCGAGTTCATGGGGAGGACTCACCGAGTCCATGAAAAAATTCATCCTACTCGCCGAGTAGGATAATGCACTCGGTGAGTAGGATCGAGCTGGGCAGATTTTTCGAGGTTTTGTTGCTGGAAATGGATTAGAATCATTATCCCAATCTGTTTTGAACTTGTAAAATCTATTTTTCAAAATGATAATGATTATGTTAACCCATTTTACATGACTTTTATTAATTTTCAAGTATTGTATATGTTTATATGATTTCTTGAAAATTGCTTGGCATGAATTTGTGTTCGTATGAGTTTTTAGAAGATCATAGGAATTATGTGTAACCTCCATGTGTGTTTAATTCATGATCTTAATGGCAATAATGGTGTCCATAACTTGTCCTCAAGTTATGGATAACCAAAAGTCACTTCTTTAAATTGTGATTAAAGAACTACAGAGGTTTCATAAAATGAAGGGTCTTCATTTTTATGAACCATTAAAACTCATAAGTTACAAATTAAAGAGACTTGGAATAGTTTCAATTTTTGCCCTCAGGTTTTGGAATTTGTAAAGTCTTACACTTTAATTCCAATTTTTTTTTTTAAATTTACAAAAAAAATATTCAAACTTTATGGACTTCATTAAAGTAATTAAAGTGTTTAATTAAAAGAGTTAATAATTCGATAAAGAGTTAAGAGTATAATTTAATTAATAGATTAAACCACCAAGCATTTTAAATGTTTAAAATACACCCTTATACTATTATTATAATTTTAATTATATAGATATGTATAAGAATATGTCATTCTTACCGTTAGTAGGCCTCATTCACGAAGCCGGTCTATAAGGGGGGTATAAGGTTGTTGCCTATAAAATGGTGACTCAATGGGTGTCCACTCTCACCCACCGCTTCCTTGATCGGTGGAGGGTCGTTAGCCGAACGGGTAGGATACGACTTTAAATACTCATTAAAAGTATAATGATTTATAAAGTAACTATACATTATCAATTCCCAATCTTAGTTACTTTAGGAAAATGTGAAATTAGCGCTAGCTCATAAAATTACACTTTGTACCTTACCAAGTCGTTAGTGGAGTGTGTGTGGTTAACCGACACACTAACATGGACTAGTAAGAGTGGCAAAGGGTAACTTGACTTTATTATAGATCGGTGGAGCGTGTGTGGTTAACCGGAACATCGATTAGGTATATTATTGAGGGTACCAAGTCAATTTGTATGGTTATTCACACCTTGTTTGTGATCCTCGGCATCCCAGTCACAAACTTGAGAGGGCACAATCGAGATTCAAACATGCCATTGAAAGTTCAATGTATCTCAAAAGATATAGGAGTTTCAAATCCAATTAAAACTTAATTATATTTCGTTTTTTCATGGTGGAAATTGGTAAATCGTCATTTACCTACCTTTAACTATTTGATAATTTGGATTACAGCATCCCTCTTCCAGTTATAAATAGGTTATTGGGTCCTAGCCTTAATATTTCATATTGGGTGTTATATTAAGGACTTTAAATCAACTAACTTGAATTTCTCCCATTATAGATGTCTAGTTTAGACAACTATGGTCTTCCCAAATCTTTAGGAAGAAGCTTCCTAATGAAGATGATATCCCGAATGGCAACCAAGGTGAAAGATCAATCCCATTGTTGTGTATTAGTGAGACTGGAAATTATACTTCACTTCCTCCACCTCCTCCAGTAAATCTCCCTATCCCACAAGTTTCAAGACCTGATAAGTTCTAAGTTACTCAATCCCTATTCGCAAACAAAGTCTATATGTGCTTAGGTCTTGGAGATTAAGTCACATATTGACAAGCCGGGAGAATTAGGTGTCAAAGTCTCAAGGTAGCTGGCTATTGACTTGGTCACTCCCTGATGACGGATCACAACATGAACCTTAATGATCTTACCTATTTGCTTGATGATGCTGAATCAGCAATGGTTTGGAGCATTAGTAAAGCAAAATTTGATTGGAAGATCAACTTCCCAAACTTCCATGGACATTGACAATGGTAACATTGGAAGTCCAGAAAACCTTTCTCATCCCAATTGAAAGGGATTGGCCATATTCAACTCGGTTGACCAAATGGTAAAGAGAAAGGCTAAGTCTGTGACAGTCTCATGTACCGTTTCCAAAGAGTCCATATGTTTCTAAAGGAAGGGCATTGGTTGCGAAGCTGCCAAATTTACCTAAAAGTCCATAAGGATAGTAAAGTCAAATGTTTGACTCTACTTCAGGTAAAGTCCATTGTCTAACTCTATTAAGTTTCTATTTTGAGATTCTTATTGCATGTTGTGACTGGGTCACATATTGATGTTTAAGAATCAAACAAGAGTGAAGAAACTTAAAGGAAGTATATGCTGATTCTGATCATGAAGATAGATTTTGATTGCATGGTTCGGTGATTAGAATTTAAAGTTGTTACTTAAGAGTTCGATATATTGCTTAGGAAAGGATAACAAGTTTTCCATATGGATTGTAAGATAAGTTTTCCGCAAAGTTTTAAATAAAAGAAAATGGTTTTGATTTTATTTATTTTAAGTATCCTTACAATGACATTTGTGAAAAAGGTTGTTGCTTATATGTTTCCATTGATAAGCAACTGATTCTTTCATTAGTAGTAGTATCATAATTTACCAAATAAGGAATGATTCTCATCACCCAAGTTTCAGTTGGATAGAAACTTGGAATCATGCAAGTTGTATTGTGTGATGAATGAGAATTTTTCATCTTTGGTAAATTAAGACTAATTCCTTGTTCACATTCACATGTGATTCAAGCAAAGGACTAAGAGATTGGGTACACTTGGTTGTGTGCTGGTCAGGTCCACCACAAAGGTTGATAAGATTATTCATTATGATTTACTAAAGGTTAGTAAATATGGTTATGCTTATGAGTTTAAGTGTAATTCTGAAACATTGGAAAAGTTTCAATGTATGGCAGAATGAATAAGAAGAATCAAATAAGGCAGAAAGATAAAAGTTTCTCCAATCTGAAGAGATGGGAGAGTACTTGTGTATTTTGTTTTATGATTATCTTAGTGAATATGAAACCATATCACAATTGATCCTCTAAGGACACCTTAGTTCATTTGTTTGGCTAAGGAGAGGAATCATGAGTTGTTGAAATGGTTCAAATCTTGGAGTCATACTACAAGATTGAGCCATTGAGTGACATAATCTTTAGAAAGTTTATAACACTTATCAAATGTAGAGTAAGATGTGTCCTACTCGTGTACATTTGAGGTTGGTTAGTTGTGATGTTTTGGATAAAACAAAGACCAACTAAGTCCAATTATGGGAAGTGTTTAACTTGATAAGAATCCGCACTAGCTCTTGAATATTTGTATTGTCAAGGAATGGTTCTTGACAAAGATAAGTCTTATATGTCAAGAGGACAGTGGGAGTCTAAAAGATTCTGAAATAGTTTCAAGAACTAATCAAGAGTTTTGTTAATCACTAGCCCACGACTTGAGGTTTGTAACCTATCGTGTTGACATATTCTATGCTCATCCCAGTTAAGGTTGGCTTTGCATTGGAGTTCTAAGAGTTCTCGACTCTTTGCATAACAACCTGGAAGCAATGGTTGGCCCTTGAGCTGCCAGGTGGCAAGAAATTAAGATTGCACAAGTTCAGTCCATATGAATTTGGAAGTGTCATTAACTTAGTCCTGTGATTATGGTTTTGACAAAATTCACATCGAAAAGAACACATACAACATAAAATCTAAGTGTCATAAGGTTTCTCTTTGATTCATGAAAATGATGGTAAGGAAACGCTTCCACTAAGAAGATTTTAAGTAGATAGTGGTTGTGATATTTGCATTCTCATATAGTTAGTGGAGCGTGTGTGGTTAACCGACACAATAACTAGTGAGAACTGCAAAAGGTCTAGACAAACATGTAAGATATCTAAGGAAAGGTGTATATTTTTGATAAAGTCTTATCAAAGCAATCTAGTATCAGAAATATGAACTTTGGTAAGAAAGTCAATAAAGTATTGATTTCTAGAAGTCCAACTGATTTCTAAGTACATGTCAAAGCTAGTGGGAGCATAAAGTGTTATGCTGGTAATCATTATGCTAGTGGGAGCATGGTGATTATGTTAAGTGTTGCAAGTTAGCAATATTAATTATAGAAAACAAAAGTTTCAATTTGCTTTGAAAAGTTGTTTTGCTATAATTAAGGGAGAGGATTTTATACTTCACTCCAATTCTACAAGCTTAGATTGAGAATTTAATCAACTTTAGTCAAGAATATATATGAATGTTATGCTGGAATGGTTCAACATAAGGAAATTCTATATATGTTGCGATCTCAAAATTCGATTATGATTACGGCATACCTCTTCATAGTAAGAATTGTGAGAACATGGCAAATAAAAATTTTATAGCATGAATCGTGTCCTGTATGTTTCAGATATAGGATCGATTGAATATGCTATAATACTCATCCATTCTAAATTTTCCAAATGCCTAGGGCATTAAGATGGAAAAAGGAATAGAACTGGAAATGACTACAATGATTAAGCAAAATTGTCGAGGACAATATGAGGTTTATCAAAGATTGGTTGCTCATGGACAATTACAAGTATAGAGTAAGGACCATATTGATGTATTTTGAAAAGCGGTAACTCTTGTTCATAAGTGATGGTCAAAATGGTAATATGGAATTATCTCCATAGGTGGAAGTTATTCTTTAAATCCGTGTAAGATTAAAGAACTTAATGCTAAGAAGGATGTTCAAAGGAATGTACTTTGAATTTGAGACTTCATTTCCATGAAATTGTTTTCCATTGGAATGCTCTGTAATGTCTGTTGCCAAGTCTTTGTGACTTTTGTGCATAGTCATTAGAAGGGGATCATTGCATATAAGTTTAGAATCTAACAGATTACAGTAAATGGCAAGAGTTTGGTATTCTTGCATTTACAACAAGGATTGGAATTGTGAAATGAGCATCGTTGGAATATTGACAATTGATCTATTTCACAAAGAGAGGACCATATGTAAACATAGTATGCATACTTGCAGTATGGCATAATTGTTGTTTGGAAAACATAGTGTACATGCTTGGAGCATGGGACAACTAATGTTTTAATTCAAGCATAAAGTTGATTAATCGAAACATAAATAATGAGTAATCAATATGGTGCTTAGATAAAAGTTGTTTTATTTACACCCAAGTGTTGGGGCCATATAGGATTAAGTATTATTCTTGTGTTTCACTTTGCATGTTTTGACTTTCAGAATAATTATGTTATGGTATATATCATATTATTTCAACCATCCACAGTTAGTCATATGTTGGAAGTAGATATGAATCAAGACTATCATGAATTTGGCTTGTATGATTTGTCTAAAGTGCTTTAGACAATGCAATGGTTGCTACAACATTCATGAGTACTCATAAGGGCTGAGTATTGGATTCAACCCACGCTCACTTGCATCACTCCATGGAATTTATCTCGAGTGATCGTGAGACGGTAATATCATATAAATCTTCAAACCTAGAGATATGAGTTGCTGACTATGAGTTCGTTATTCATTGATTGTACGAAAACGCATTGGTAACTCGATGTTATAAAACGTGCCTTTGTGAATAATTCAACAAGTAGTTAGTACAAGCATATACGTCGAAGTTTGTCTATTCCTTCTAGAAATAGAAGCGATATCTGGGCCCCTAGATGATTTGGTTTTGACCTATGTACCGGGCCCGGTCAGAACCTAATTGATGTGTTCAATTTTGTTCTATGTCGAAACAAATTGGAGATCGAGAAACAAATGTTGGACAATAAGTAAGACCATGTTCCATGTGTTTGTCCGGCTGATATCATGAGAACAGAGGATTATATGATCACTTATCTTAAATGGCGTATCATCATCATCTCAGATCCGAGATACTTTGAAAGAGCTACGATTGCTAGTCGGATTTTGAAGTCATATTTGCAAATATAGTTATTAGACTTATCCAAGTGGGAGATTGTTGGATATTGTGTCTAAGTCCATAACTTTATTTGGTATGAACTTGACCCGACCCGGCATGGTCCATTTGGGTTGCATGGCATTGCAATACTTGGATAGACTAAATGAGAGAATAAGGCACTTATGATTATTAATATATTATAAGTTCTAATATATTAATAATAGTATTATTTAATTAATATTTGATCAAGTATTAATCTAGTATTAATTTGGTGATCAAAGTTACGCTAATTAAATATATAGGGTTGATTATGATAATCATCAATTCTTTTATGGTGGATCAATGATCCATGGTTTATGGGTTTGGTTATAACCATATGGAGCTCCATGGATATTCCATGGGAGTTACAAACCCATGGGTCATGAGAAATGAAGAGTCATGACAATTAGGGTTTACATTTGTAACTCGTAATTATGACACACTATAAAAGAAACCCTATAGCATGCAAAATTGGCACTAGAGTGTTACTAGAGAGGGCATAACCGATTTTTGAGTGTAAGAAATATTCTCTCAAGTTATTCCAAGTTTTGTGGTGTTGTGTGAAGCATTTAAGGCACAACATTTAGGGTGCTAGACTCACAAAGTCTTGAAGCAATCCAAGCAACAACATGGTATGTATTTCTACTAGTTCTTTATGTTTTATGTAATCCCCATGCCATGCTAGTTAGGAAATAACCTTGAAAAAGAAATTTGCATGTATATAGAGAAAACATAGATTCAAGGTTATTAGGGTTGCATGTACACTTACAAAGTGTTAGAATGCTCAAAACCCAATAGTTTAATGGGAGTCAAACAATCGGATGCAGAGTCTAGCTCCAAATGCACAACACGCCACAAGTAGGACTTGCCCAACTCCAACAATTTGATATAGAATAGGACCTCGGATAAAGTTTTTCTTACCTTCTTTGAACTTGTAATCAGAGACCTTTAGATAGGTCAAATTTTCCTAACCACAAAGCAAAATGTAACGCACCGTATGTGTGACATATATATATATATATATATATATATATATATATATATATATATATATATATATATATATATATATATGAAGTATTTCTTTACATACCTCTCGAAACTCATCAGATTATCTAAATTGCTATATCTACTTCGAAACCATTAACTAAAGTCAAATTACAAGATATAACTAACCCTCTAGTACACGATTGTCAAATCATTAGAAACTTATAGTCTTCATTGTTATTTCTCTACCAGAACATGCCTCTTCATAGATCATCACAAAGAAACTCAACTCCAACACCACCTCCACCACCCCCTCCAACTATGGATGCAATGATGTTCCAAGCTGTTGTAACAGCCGATGTAACCGCATCGATGGCACAAATGAGTAACAACGGGTCAAGAGGAGGAATAAACAGCTCTACAAATGGCCATAACCAAGGCCGTTCTGGAGAATGTACTTACAAAGACTTCACCAACGGCAAACCTATTCCCTTTAATGGGATTGGGGGAGTGATGGCTCTATCCCAATGGATAGAGAAAACGGAAGCTGTGTTCGAAATTTGCGCGTGCCCCGAAGAAAGCAAAGTAAAATTTGTTGCCTGTACTTTCTCCAAACGAGCCCTAACGTGGTGGAACGGCCATGTCAAGACACTAACCCTAGTAGTGGCGAACTCCATGGGTTGGGAAAACCTAAAACGAATGCTTCTACGAGAGTACTGCCTAAGAGGCGAGATTCAGAAGCTCGAACAGGAGATGTGGGGCCTTACGATGGTAGGCTCGGACATCGCCGGCTATACCAACAGATTCAGTGACCTGATAATACTTTGCCTAGGAATGATGGTCCTGGAAAGCCAAAAGGTGGAAAGGTAATCTGGGGACTATCACCCCAACTTCGAGGGAGCGTGCTAGCCTCCAAACCCTCAACGTTCGACAGCGCCAAAGAACTGGCGGAATCTCTCGTTGATCATGGGGTCTGTCAAAGTGTCACGACTGTCGTTGCCGAACCAACCAAAGGAAGCAATAACAACGACAATAATGCCAACAACAACAGCAAGAAGAAGTTCTGGAACAAGAGAAAAGGGCAAACTTCACAAGAACCTTCAAAGAAACAAATGGTGGCGGTCCATGCCGCTACTGCCCCCACTACAACTCCTGCTACCCCCGTGCCAACGAAACAATATGCTGGGAACCTGCCAAAGTGCAACAAATGCAATTACCATCACCATGGTAATTGCCGAGAAATGCACTGTAAAAACTGCGATAGGAAAGGGCACACTGCTCGTTTCTGTAAGGCACCGGCGCGAACATTCACTCAAGTTCCTGGAACTGGAGTAAGCCAGGTATGTTATGGGTGTGGAGAAACTGGGAACTTCAAGAGGGATTGCCCCAAGGCAAAGAATATCGGTGGTGTAGGAAGAGTGCTGGCGATAGGACAAAATGAAGCAATAGCTGACCCCACGGTGGTTACGGGTAGGTTTCTACTCGACAACATTTATGCATGCTTACTCTTTGACTGCGGTGTGGAGAGAAGTTTTGTGAGTCATAAATTCAAACATCTACTTAATCAAAAACCCCAACCACTCAATAAAATATTCATTGTAGAAAAAGCAAACGCTAAAACGGAAAGCGCTAGCGATATGTACATAGGATGTACATTAAATTTAAACGAACACTTGTTTCAAATCGATCTTATGCCAATTTCAATAAGAAGTTTTGATGTCATCATCGGTATGGATTGGTTAAGTATTCACCATGCTGATATACTTTGTCACGAAAGGGCCATTCGCCTCAATCTGCCAAACGGCGAAACTCTTGTCATTTATGGTGACAAACCTAGTACAAATTTACAAATCATCTCCTGTGTTAAAGCACAAAAATATCTTCGCAAGGAATATCATGCCTTTCTATCCCACGTAGTAGACAAGAAACGAGAATCGAAGAACATTGAAGACATTCGGGAAGTCTGCAACTTCCCAGACATATTTCCAGAAGATCTTCCAGGGATCCCACCAGAATGCCAAGTCGAGTTCAGAATCGACTTAATTCCCGGAGCTACTCCAGTAACAAAATCGTCGTACCGTCTAGCCCCAGCCGAGATGCAAGAACTGTCCAGTCAACTAAACGAGCTGTTGAGCAAAGGCTTCATCAGACCGAGCTTCTCACCTTGGGGAGCACCAATCCTATTCGTGAAGAAGAAGGACGGATCCTTTCGCATGTGCATCGATTACCGGGAGCTGAACAAACTCACGATCAAGAACCGATACCCCCTACCGCGCATAGACTATTTGTTCGATCAACTACAAGGAGAAAGCTACTTCTCAAAGATCAATCTAAGATCTGGTTATCACCAACTGCGAGTGTTGGAAGGAGATATCCCCAAAACGGCATTCTGATCACGCTATGGTCACTACGAGTTTGTAGTGATGCCCTTTGTATTGAAAAATGCACCAGCAGTGTTAATGAACTTGATGAACCGAGTATGTCGTCCCTTCGTGGATAAATTCATGATTGTCCTCATAGATGATATACTCATCTATTCAAGAAGCAAGCAAGAACACAACCAACACCTCTGTCAAGTATTGGAAACATTGAGGGTAGAAAAGTTATACGTAAAATTTTCAAAGTGCAAGTTTTGGATTCGGGAAGTAGATTTCCTAGGTCACGTAGTAAGCAAAGAGGGGATACACGTGGATCATTCCAAGATCAAGGCAATAGAGAATTGGACGACTCCAAGAACCCCAACAGAAATCCGACAATTTTTGGGACTCATCGGGTATTACTGAAGGTTCATACAAAACATTTTGAAGATTGCTAAGCCGCTTACCACCCTAACTCACAAGGGTGTGACCTTCGACTAGGGAGACAAACAAGACATCGTGTTTCAAACACTAAAGAGAAGCTAATGTAGTGCGCCCATCCTAACATTACCAGAAGGAATAGAGGACTTCGTGGTCTATTGTGATGCGTCAAACCTAGGACTTGGGTGTGTTTTGATGCAGCGAGGGAAGGTCATTGCCTACGCCTCAAGAAAACCAAAGACGCATGAAGTAAACTACATGACACACGATCTTGAGTTAGGAGCAGTCGTTTTCACTCTAAAGATATGGAGGCACTATCTCTACGGCTCAAAATGTACAATCTTCACCGATCATAAAAGCCTCCAGCATATCCTCAACCAGAAAGAACTCAACATGAGACAAGGACGGTGGGTAGAACTACTAAATGATTATGAATGCGAAATTCGATATCATCCTAGAAAGGATAACGTTGTGGCTGATGCACTCAGCCGAAAGGAATACTCAGGCCGCCGAGTGAAGTCTCTAACTATGACAATCTATTCACACCTGTCCATGCAAATCAAGGAAGCCCAAATAGAAGCCTTGAAATCCAAAAATGTGACAGGGGAAGCCTTAAGGGAAATGGATAAGAATCTTGAAGTCAAGAGTGATGGAGTTCGTTACTTCATGGATCGAATCTGGATACCGAAGTTTGGCGGATTCAGAGAAGTCATCATGAACGAAGCTCATAAGACACGATACTCCATACATCCCGGCTCCGATAAGATGTATTTGGACCTTAACAAACTGTACTGGTGGCCAAAATTGAAAGCCGAAATCGCTACCTACTACCTACGTGAGAAAATTTCTGACGTGCGCCGAAGTCAAGGTGGAATACCAAAAGCCCTCGGGATTGTTACAACAACCAGAAATACCCGAATGGAAGTGGGAGCGGATAACCATGGATTTCATAACCAAATTACCCAAGATGGCAAGCGAACTCAACACCATCTGGGTGATCGTCGACAGGTTAACTAAATCCGCGCACTTCCTACCAATCAAAGAAACGGATAAATTGGAGAAGCTAACTAGAACCTACCTTAGGGAGATTGTAAGATTGCATGGGGTGCGAAAATCCATAATCTCGGACCGAGACAGTAGATTCACCTCAAGGTTCTGGCAATCGCTGCAAAGATCTCCAGGCACGAGACTAGACATGAGTATTGCGTATCACCCACAAACCGACGACCAGAGCGAAAGAACCATACAAACCCTAGAAGATATGATGAGAGCTTGCGTAATCGATTTTGGCAAGTCATGGGACACCCATTTACCATTATTCGAGTTTTCGTACAACAATAGCTACCACACTAGCATCAAGTCTGCCCCATTCTAAGCCTTTAAGGCCGTATGTAACAACCCGAAGTTGTTCGTCGCCAAAACCCGTTCTACCCGAAAAGTCGGCGTTATCAAATTCGTTCCGTTTTCACTTTGGGTCAAATTATTTAAACTTATATGTTTATAATAATTTAATGAGTGTCTAAACCACTCAGGAACTCAAGTAATTAGCCCAAAATTATTTATTTCATAAGTTTTAGAAACGTCCCCGCCGGGTGACGGTAACTTAATCGGGTGCGACCAAAAGCCCCGTTTAATGTCGGTATCGGGTAGAATTCCACCGTGTCCAAGTTTTAGGACCTATATAAACGTGTTTTAGCATCCATTTGAAGCTTTTTCCTTCTCTCTCTACTCTCTTTCTAACCTCTCTCCTAAAATCCAAGATTTAGGGTCCAAAACTCAATTTTAAGGTCTCAAATCCTTAAGGTAACTTCCTAACCTCATTGTATAGCTTATTTGACTTCCAAATTCGAGATTAAATCATGAAATGGGACATGACATATGAGTTTACGGCCCAGGAAGGTGCCTAGGCCGTAAACACCAAAAATGAAGGGTTTTGAGCCCTTAAACCCTTCCTTGACAATTTTGGGACCTAGATATGGCTAAATGACTTCAAGATATGGACTCTAAACATTTAAAACATGGATTTTGTGAGGTTTGAAGGAGTTTACGGCCAAGGCATGTGCTTGGGCCGTAAACTCATATAACTAGGGTTTTCTTGACCTTAAACCCTTCCAAATCACAAACAAGGCTTAGATATGAATTATAGAATATTGGTATTAGCATTTGGACACTTGAAACATAATTTTTTTTTGGGGGGGGGGGGTTTGTGAGTTTATGGCCAAGGCATGTGCTTGGGCCGTAAACTCCTTATAAATGGGTATAAATTCAATTCTAAAGTGTTAGAAAGCCATCCAACACCACCAAAAGCCTTGGAATAAATAAAAGGACCAACCAAAAATAGGTTTAGGGCTTTAAAAACATCAAAACCCCACATTTGAGAGTTTACGGCCATATAACATGTCTCATGGCCGTAAACTCATAAAAGGGTGTCAAATGGTGCCCCAAACTCATTTCTAGGCTTGTGGGAATTTTTAGAATCACATGTGATTAATTTTAACACCTTACAAACACTAAATCAAGGAGATATTAGAGTTTACGGCCAAAGATCCCATGCCTAGGCCGTAAACTCCCTTAAGTGTTGCAAATGGTGTTTTTATTTCAATCCAAGCCTTAAGTAAAATTATTCCAAGCATTTCCAAGTGTCCATATCCATTTATGACCCAAATTTGCACCATAAACCACCTCACCATGAGTTTACGGCCGTAAACTCATGGGGAATGGGTGTTTTGGACCAAAAACTCTTGTATAAGTTTATTCATGGGGAGTAAACTCAAGTCCCAAGTCCCTCACTTCAATTCCCGTCCTTAAACACCACCCGGGTCCCTCCAAACATTCGTATCGGAGTGTTTTCGCGACTAGAAACAATTGCCCCTATCCAACAATCAATCTAAGTCCTAATTAGATACAAATGTGTATCTTTACATCATAATTAGGAACCTCGTGTGTTTACAAGTCCCGGATCAACTCTTAGCATCCAAACCGTCACATATCTCGTCCGGTGAGTTCATACCCCTACGCCCTTTTCACTGTTTTCAATGCTTTCAGGGGGGAATACAAGCAAACTATAACTGTTTTCAAATCATAACATTGATATGTTTCAAACAATATCTGACAAACTTATAAACTCTTTTACTCCTTATGTATTATGTTGAGCATAAGGAATGATTTATCAATTACAACTAAATGTATTTTAGTTAAGAAAATAAACCAACTAATCAAATTATTATGGGAATAATTTGGGGTTCTTTACTGTTTTGTTTTATCATGTACTGATATCTATATAAAGTTATTAGATAAACTATGTCTGATTCAGTTTATCTCCGTATCATTTGAATGTATTGTCAGATAATTTCATTGTATGTATCTATATTTACTGTACTATGTGTAACACCGTGATTTTCAAGGCAAAATTATCATTTAATTAATCAAATTACTATTAAATCACTTGTTTAAAATCTCATACACATTCGAATTACAAAAACATAGTTCCATTTTCCCTTAGTAGAAAACCAGGATCCTCCAGAATACAACTTTCTTTGGTGTGTACAATCGAGCCGGTGCCATCCCGCGTTACTGAAAGAACCTGAAACAACATACATAAAACACTGTAAGCATGAAGCTTAGTGAGTTCCCCAATATACACCTTACGCACATACGCCTTTCCAGGCCCTGACCTTCCGGTCCACTGCACAATGCCTTCCGGCCCATGAGATAATCGCCTTCCGGCCCATAACGTGTTGCCTTCCGGCCCATAGTACATTGCCTTCCGGCCCATAACATATTGCCTTCCGGCCCATAACATATTGCCTTCCGGCCCAAAAACATATACGGCACATAATACATTTACTCTAACACATAAAGCACATATATCGTATATCATACCTGACCTTTCTGTCACATAACACTTTGCCTTCCGGCCCATATAAACAAGCATATCACACGTAGCAACTAACTTTCCATTTATAGCATATATACATAACACATAACATATTCGACCTTCCGGTCACACAATCAAACCCTTCCGGGTACAGTATAGTGAGAAGACTCACCTCGTGGATGCTGGAAGTTAGCAACCCCTGAAATCACTTGCACTTGATCCGCCGAGCTACAAGCTCCCTATAACAATATATCTCTTATTAATACTTTTATCTTCCACGTTAACTGACCCTAAGAAATCACACACAGGTCAACTCTGGTCAACGGTCATCTCGACTGGACTCGACGAGTACCCTGGCGACTCGGCGAGTCTAGTCGTCCTCACAAATTCCTGGATGTTCCCTTTCTACTCGTCGAGTACCTCTCTTGACTCGACGAGTTCCTCGTGGAAGAATCGCGGGGCCACCCCGACTCCACTCGCCGAGTCTGAAGAACAACTCGACGAGTCCCAGCTATTCTTCAAGCTACTCGCCGAGTCTGCTCATCCGACTCGGCGAGTCCATGCCATGCAGTCGATCAAACTGCTTCCTAAGATCAGAATCGTCCTGACCAATCATAGGTCTGGTCCTCCTAAGCTGGTCCATCACAAAAGGCCTTCATTTAGGTGCTCATGCTACACCCCAAGACTCATAATTCCCATGTTAACCTAAGGTATAAGGATTTCAATCCAAAACCTTCACCAATTCCCGAAATTCACAGACCTGGGATCTTCTGGACCTCCAAGGGTCCCAACACAGGGTTACAATTGTTTGGGGGACAAGGGTAACCATTAATCTAATCACAAAAGGGTTCCTTAAACCCTAATCCATGCACACATTCACATAACAAAATATAATCCGGAATGTTACCTGAATAATGCCCTCTCTGTGTCCCCAAGCCTCAGAACATGATTCCCTTGTTGTTCCTTTAGCCAAAACCTTCCCCTTCTTGAACAATAACTTCTTCAAAATCACCAATAGCCTTCAATCCTTGCTCTAGATGCCCCCAACCGATTTAGGGTTCTTCTCAGCAGCTAAAAGGGAACAACGACGGCCAATGATCCCATTTATACGTCCCCAAACCTGAACGGCTAGGGTTTACGCTAAACAGCGCAGACTCGCTGAGTCCCTATCTGGACTCGTCGAGTCCAGTCGCGAACCCGCGACCAAATCTGCGATCCTACTCGGCGAGTCAAGCTCCAACTCGCCGAGTCCCCCCTTTAAAACACCCCAAAATGTGATTTAACAATACTTTGAGATTTCGGGCTGTTACAATTCTCCCCCACTAGAAACAGACTTCGCCCTCGAAGTCTCACTCTGAAAATAGTTCCGGATGCTGCTCCCGCATCTCACGTTCCGGCTCCCTAGTCACTTCCGATCTCTTCCGAGGTTACCACCGAACCAATACCAGAGGTACCTCCTTGTTCCTCAGAACCTTGATCTTCCGATCCCTGATGGCCACTGGCTTCTCAGCGTAACACAGGCTCGCATCCACCTAATTGTTCTTTAGTGGAACCACTGTTGACTCATCGGCTATACACTTCTTCAATTGCGACACATGAAAAGTGTCATGGATCCATCCCAATTCCGTTGGCAGCTCCAAACGATAGGCCACCCGTCCTACCTTCGCACCTTCACGAAAAGGCCCAACATATCGGGGCCCCAACTTGCCCCTCTTCCTGAATCGAATCACCCCTTTCCAAGGAGAGACCGTCAGAAGTACGAAGTCGCCGACCTGAAACACATGCTTGCAACGGCGTCTGTCCTCATAACTTTCCTGTCAACTCTAGACGATCATTAACCTCTGATTAACCTGCTGCATCTGCTCTGTCGGCTCAAGCACGATCTCTGCACTGTCCACCACTCCCTGTAACCGAGAATTACCCAAGATGCAACTCTGCTCTAAATCTCAACGATCACTCGACCCATAAGGATTAGGAAACCATGAATCACCGGATCCCCGATCCTAAGCCCACTTTATCCATCTCGGAACAACTGAGGGACCCATTCTCAATTCTCAGAGCAACTCTCCCGAGTTCTCCTCTTGCAATCGCATGCACATGCTGCACTAGCCCCAACATACCTTATTCTTCCTTTATCTAGGGAAATCCTCTTGACGACCTTGCCACTACTCCATGTATCGCACATGCTCTGGATCTGCTCGCAAGGACTCTCGGGTCCATTCGTTACCTCTCCTCAGCAAATGAGGGTCCGGCACCACCTCCTATGCAACAGCTCAAAGGGCGGCATACTAATGCACTAATGATGGCTGTTGATATGAGACAACTCAACCAAGGATCAATACGTACCGCGGCTTTCTCAGAAATCTAATGCACATGCCCGAAGCATGTCTTCGAGCGTCTGGATCGTTTACTCTCTCTAAAGTGTCCTCAGATATCATCATGCTAAGCTCCTTTCCCATATTCCTCCTCAAGACTGAGTACTAGATCAGCTTTTGGCTCCACATCTGAGCCCCCAACTGTCACCCATCTCATGACCCAAATATTCCACTAACTTTCTCCCCGTGACCACTATCCCGACCCAGTGACACGCAAGTCACAAAATTCTCTTTTCCTCGTGCGAGCAATACAATCCAACCGAGGATCGTCTCGACTCTAATCTCTGGGTTCTGCTGCGCATATTCGTCGCGTATCTCCCCGCATCTCCTGACAGGGACGGATACCCCCGTCTTGCCCCCGACTCAACATCTAGGCTCCAAAAACTCAATAATAGGACTACTCAAACCCAAAACTCTTCCACACCATACACTGCTCGGAAAACATTCCAACATCGTATTCTCTTGCCATTTAATGAGTACTGCGACTCCACGCGGTATCACAACATCTTCTGAATAGTGAGTACTGTGACTCGAATATCCACCACAGACTATGGAGACAATCAACATAACAAATGCCCATCTCTGCGAATATCCACTCCCTCAAATAATCTCCCTGGATACCCATACCCGAAGGGCTCCCACTAGATCCACAGATACTTGATATGCCACACATCGATTCAATTCAGGATTCATGAGTAACTCTGAAATAAAGATATCATACCCGGATATCTCAGAATACCTCAACCGAACATCACAAGATCCTGCCACGACCACTGATCTCCTGCCCCAAGTATCATGTAGATACAATAATACATCTCCTCGGAATCCCATAAATAGATCTACATTTTCCCACATTACAACTCCGATGCATATAATTTCCCGATTGGAATACGAGAAAACGCTGACGCTACGAAATATGCTGAAAATTCTCCGAAACCCTTCTTCCGACGCTCAAAATCCAACCAAGAATGCGCATACCGACCCAAACATTCTCTATCTACTTGTAACGACACCAAACCCCTGTCATAGATACATTCGTTCTCCTCCTCAAGTACTTCCCGCATTAACTCACTCTGACCCTTTTCCTCGATCATCGACACCTCTGGTCTCATGATTCCTTACAGCATATCCCTATACTTCATTTATAACCACTCTTGACAAATCTTTGCTTTCTTACTGCCCCCGGTTCTCCCCCACTCAGGGTTCGAACCATCACCAATTAGCACACACCCAACCCACAACTACTTTTCACCAGCGAAATCGTACCTGCTCCAGGAAAGTGCTACGTAACGCCCGGTAATTCCCCCTTAAGGAGTCAATCGACCCCCTATACTCTGAACCTCTGATGAACTCCTCAAGAACTTCTCATCACAACTGCTTCTAATCGTTCCAAATCTCATACCAATCCAACACTGAGCATCTCAACTGCTCAATAACATCCCTGGCTCATAGACTGCACCGCAATTATCGTTCCTCTCACCTCAGCTCATCAACCAATGTTCCAACACCGAAATTGTCCCAAGGACAGGGACCCACTCTCAACATAGACGAAAACTCTCTGCACTGCAAAACTTGACTGAACTCTCCGCTGCTACCACTATGACGCATCCTACTATTCTCACTTAGGTGTAGTGTGGTTTTCGACTACCTCAGTCCCAACTGACTGTTTGCTCACGATAAGTCACTGCCTCGCGGCACACCTGCTACCTGATACTCTGAGGGAAAACATTGTCGATAACTACATGCATGGTGTACTCCCAAATCCACAACCGAAACATCAAGCCCCTCGTGTATTGCTCACGAACATAAATGGCACCACCCTCCTAGAAGATGGCCTCTCCCTTATCGCCTGATTGTTTGACTCAACCGAAATTTTCCTCTGTCTTTAACTTCTTACCAAAATCCTCTGATGGGCACTCGCCTTTCCTCTCGGGGAACGCCTCCCCATACTCAATTATGGTCTACAGGCCTAAAACCCATAGCATCCGATCTCTACCTCATCGATCATTACCCGATAGCAAGATAGTCACAAGCATCATCCGCTACGAACCCTGGTACTCATCCCATGACGTCCCTTCTCAATCTGTTCCGGTGTATGGTACCCGAACCATAACATCACTCCTCAATCTGCTCCGATGTATGATACTCGAACCATAACATCTATCCTCAAGCTGTTCCGATGTATGGTACCCTGACCATAACATCACTCTGCACTCCGCTCCGATGTATGGTACTCGAACCACAACATCTATCCTCAATCTGTTCCGATGTATGATACTCGAACCATAACATCTATCCTCAAGCTGTTCCGATGTATGGTACCCTGACCATAACATCACTCCACATTCCGCTCCTTAGGACCTTCAGAATGCTCCTTGTATCAAGTATGGGTCCTCTGCTTCCAGTAGTACGGGCCCATACTACCTTCCACATCTACCCATACTTTCCACACGGACCATCCCAGAGTTCCTAAGTAGCTGATCGACCTCCTCTTTTACCAATCCATCGTGCGTACTCGCTCCCTAGCGAAATCCTCTACTCTACCAGCACACTCATCTGGCTAGGTTTACTCCCTAGTCCCTTCCGCCATCCTCCCACTTCTTTGCTATCAGCTGCTGAAGAGCTCCTAATGATGCCAACCATCTACCTCCTAAGTATCGTCATACTCACGTAGTAGCTGACTCCCATCATCGAGAATTCCACAAAGCACAAAGCAAGAAGCATTCGAGTATCGAAGAATACATAGGACTCCCTATCTGTGATAGCTCCACCTTCTCGGCTCATCCTCGGAAGTACCACTGAAATTTGTAGCTCTACCCCTCGTGCGTCCTAACTAGATATTCTCGCTCATCACATATTCAAAAGCATAACGCACATATGACAACAAATCCTAGGCTAAGGCATCACAAATCAGGCCATTCTAGTCCTAAGATATGAAATACCTAGCCTGTCTCTAGCATGCAATAATATCTCATAAAGTGCATTATAGATATTTCATAACACAAAAGTAAGGGTATTTTGGGAAATCACCGTTTGGCTCTGGCTGATTGTACACACTGCTCTTTCTTGCTTTCTCTTTGAACTCTTATCCACTTTTAGAAAACTATTTATTTGAAAACTTTTTCTTATTTCCTCAGTTTGAGTCCAGATTTACCCGAAGGCGCATCCGAATCCCTCAAACCAAGGCTTTGATACCAATTTGTAACACCGTGATTTTCAAGGCAAAATTTTCATTTAATTAATCAAATTAATATTAAATCACTTGTTTAAAATCTCATACACATTCGAATTACAAAAACATAGTTCCATTTTCCCTTAGTAGAAAACCAGGATCCTCCAGAATACAACTCTTTCTTTGGTGTGTACAATCGAGCCGGTGCCATCCCGCGTTACTGAAAGAACCTGAAACAACATACATAAAACACTGTAAGCACAAAGCTTAGTGAGTTCCCCAATATACACCTTACGCACATACGCCTTTCCAGGCCCTGACCTTCCGGTCCACTGCACAATGCCTTCCGGCCCATGAGATAATCGCCTTCCGGCCCATAACGTGTTGCCTTCCGGCCCATAGTACATTGACTTCCGGCCCATAACATATCGCCTTCCGGCCCATAACATATTGCCTTCCGGCCCATAACATATTTCCTTCCGGCCCATAACATATTGCCTTCCGGCCCAAAAACATATACGGCACATAATACATTTACTCTAACACATAAAGCACATATATCGTATATCATACCTGACCTTTCTGTCACATAACACTTTGCCTTCCGGCCCATATAAACAAGCATATCACACGTAGCAACTAACTTTCCATTTATAGCATATATACATAACACATAACATATTCGACCTTCCGGTCACACAATCAAACCCTTCCGGGTACAGTATAGTGAGAAGACTCACCTCGTGGATGCTGGAAGTTAGCAACCCCTGAAATCACTTGCACCTGATCCGCCAAGCTACAAGCTCCTTATAACAATATATCTCTTATTAATACTTTTATCTTCCACGTTAACTGACCCTAAGAAATCACACACAGGTCAACTCTGGTCAACGGTCATCTCGACTGGACTCGGCGAGTACCCTGGCGACTCGGCGAGTCTAGTCGTCCTCACAAATTCCTGGATGTTCCCTTTCTACTCGTCGAGTACCTCTCTTGACTCGACGAGTTCCTCGTGGAAGAATCGCGGGGCCACCCCGACTCCACTCGCCGAGTCTGAAGAACAACTCGACGAGTCCCAGCTATTCTTCAAGCTACTCGCCGAGTCTGCTCATCCGACTCGGCGAGTCCATGCCATGCAGTCGATCAAACTGCTTCCTAAGATCAGAATCGTCCCGACCAATCATAGGTCTGGTCCTCCTAAACTGGTCCATCACAAAAGGCCTTCATTTAGGTGCTCATGCTACACCCCAAGACTCATAATTCCCATGTTAACCTAAGGTATAAGGATTTCAATCCAAAACCTTCACCAATTCCCGAAATGCACAGACCTGGGATCTTCTGGACCTCCAAGGGTCCCAACACAGGGTTACAATCGTTTGGGGGACAAGGGTAACCATTAATCTAATCACAAAAGGGTTCCTTAAACCCTAATCCATGCACACATTCACATAACAGAATATAATCCGGAATGTTACCTGAATAATGCCCTCTCTGTGTCCCCAAGCCTCAGAACATTATTCCCTTGTTGTTCCTTTAGCCAAAACCTTCCCCTTCTTGAACAATAACTTCTTCAAAATCACCAATAGCCTTCAATCCTTGCTCTAGATGCCCCCAACCGATTTAGGGTTCTTCTCAGTAGCTAAAAGGGAACAACGACGGCCAATGATCCCATTTATACGTCCCCAAACCTGAATGGCTAGGGTTTATGCTAAACAGCGCAGACTCGCCGAGTCCCTATCTGGACTCGTCGAGTCCAGTCGCGAACCCGCGACCAAATCTGCGATCCTACTCGGCGAGTCAGGCTCCAACTCGCCGAGTCCCCCCTTTAAAACACCCCAAAATGTGATTTAACAATACTTTGAGATTTCGGGCTGTTACACTATGTTTCATAATCTTCTGTATGATGATATCGTATAAGAACCCTGTGAATAGTTTAGTACTGGTTTGTGAGATAGTCACTACCCTTTATGGATGATCAGTAAATCCTCCCCGGAAGTGTAACTAGAGTCTCCTGGAGGGAGAGCACGCAATTTGTGAATAGATCTATTCGGGACTGACAATCCCACACCTTAACTGCTAGCTACAGTTAGGCGGGCACGCCTGGGGTGACAAATTTCTGGATATCGTTTCGACGTCTGACAAACGTCAAGGAGGTCTCGTTGTCGTATTAGCATGGTTACCCGACTCACAACATGTATTAATATTTGTTTATTCACAGTTTGGGTTTTATAATTTATATCTCTTTTGGGATAGTGATCCCATGGTATTATATTTATAACTTGTACGGGATGTTTTTCCCCATGGTCTTTAACTATATCTTATACGGGATACTGATCCCATGGTTTTGTTTCTATAACTTGTACGGGATGTTTTTCCCAATGGTCTTTAACTATATCTATTACGGGATAGTAATCTCATGAATTCAATCTATATTAAGTACGAGATGATAATCCCATGGTCTAAATCTATATCTCGTCCGGGATAGTGATCCCATGGTTTTCAATCTATATTTCCATATATATCAAATTATCTCGTGTCTAGTCCGGGATGGTAGACTCATGTTCTTAAATCTGTACTTTCATATGTGTCAAATTATCTTATATCTCTTTCGGGATAGTAATCCCAAGATTTTCATTATATAGTTTTGTGTATTAAGCTATACTTTGTAATATACAACTAATCTTACAATTAGGAAAATATGGGATTTTCCTGGGGTAAAACACAACACGTAATCGAATTGGTAACAAATGATAATTAAACTAACCTTACATAAGAAAATATGGGATTTTCTTGGATAACAAATCTTTTCGTAAACTAAAGGAAACCGATACATTTTCATAAAACAAAACCGCTTATGAACTCACCAGCTTTATGCTGATTTTCAAACCGCTTGTATTCTCAGGTCCAAGTTAGACAGGTACCTGATGATCTCTTTTGGTAAAGACGGAGTGCGTGGAAGACTCGCCTCAACTTTTGTTAATATGATGCATAAGTACATCTTGTATAACTTTACTTTTGAAACAAATGTAAACTTTCATATATATGTAATGTAATGGTTGTTTACTGTGATTACTATGTACATTGGATTTGATACACAACGTGCTAGTCCACCCCGGAAATGTTTCCGCCTTTGATTTTCGGGGTGTGACACCGTAAGTGCAGATCACCTATGTAGTAGGCTGAAGTGGGTGACACACAACTAGCAAGAGGACAAGAAACGGACAACACTCTCACTGGGCCAGAAATCATAAGAGAAACTACAGAGAAGATTGTTCAGATCCAGGAACGACTGAAGGCATCAAGGGACAAACAAAAAAGTTATTCGGATAAAAGACGGAAACACTTGGAATTCCAGGTTGGAGACCGTGTCCTACTAAAAGTCTCGACCTGGATAGGATTAATATGTTTTGGAAAGTGGGGGAAACTGAACCCAAGGTACATCGGACCATTCAAGATCCTTGCCAGGATCGGTCTGATGGCTTACAAAGTTCGATTACCTAAGGAACTCCACAACGTACACCTTACCTTCCACGTATCAAACCTAAAGAAGTACTTGTCCGATGAGACCCTTGTCGTCCCTCTGGACGAAATTGCAATAAATGAGAATCTCCAATTTGTAGAAGAACCAGTAGAGATCATGGATCGGGAAATTAAAAGAACCAAACAAAGCCGCATACCTATTGTAAAGGTCCGCTGGGACGCTAAGCAAGGACCTGAAAACACCAGGCAACGCGAGGATCAGATTAAACAAAAGTACCCACATCTTTTTCCTAAGCCATAAACTCTATCTTAGATCAAATTTTAGGACGAAATTCCCTCTAACGGGGGGATGATGTGACAACTCTATATTTTTCCAAAGCAATGTAACACTCAATAGTCAAATACAATGAAACTATTTGGAATCAACGGAATTAACCTCAAAAATAAAGTGTTCAAAAATCTAAATTTGGGATGCATCAAATGTTAGATATCGTGCCAAGGTTTCCAAAAAATTAAAGAACATTCGAAACCGGGTTATAATGAAGAAATTATGACCACTCAAATATTCACTACACACCCGGTAAAACATTATTTAACATAAAAAGTGAAATTCCAATAAAATGCATTTTAGCCTTAAGTATCTAAACAAAATTCGTAGAGTTCATTAAACCACAAACGTACATCAAAAGATCGCCCAAATTGGACCTCGTATGAAGAAGTTACGAATTTTCTAAGTTTCGTAACAGCAGTAGAGAACTAAAAACTCGAATTAAAGATCGAACGATATTTAGCTAACGCAACCTAAACGAGAGTTGAAGGTCTCCACAACAGGAGTCAGATGATAAAAAGACAAACGAAAACAGACGTCGGATAAAGAAGTTATGAGTTTTTAATGGACTTTAGCAGTCCCGGCCTATTAAAAACATAATATTAAAAATAAAGTCAAAACTAGCCGTCGGAGTCTAAATGAAAGTTGTAGAACATAGTCTCACCTACGCGTGGATATAATTAACGCGAAAAACGGAGACCGTATGCGAAAGTTACGTAATTTAGAAGATCAAAGCCAGAATTATGCCCAGTGTAATTCAAGAGTACGCCCAACGTACTCAGGTGCAGGGTCGAGTCCCATCGGCTGCAAGCTCTACGCCTAGCTAGACCCGAGTCGTAAGCCATGATGCAAAGTTACGCCCAACGTAACCAAAGTACACTCAGCTTAACGTGTACGCCCAACATACTCATGTGGTACGCCCAGCGTACTCACACCTTCAACCCTATAAATAGAGGGCATGAACTCCGGATTTTGGCACACTTTTCTCAAACTCTCACTCAATTTCACACACTTGTAAGCACCAGAGGCCATCCTGACACCCTCGATTCCACACCCGAGCCCCCAACGAAGGTTCTACGCTACCGAGATCCCCGAAAAGCTCGAAGACGCAGCTTTCCGCAGTTGAAGTTCTGCTCGATTCTAGTCTCACTCTCTTCAACCAAACAAGTGAGTTCATACCCCTACTTTTCAAGTCTTTTCATGTTTTAGTGGGGGGGGGGGGTATACAAGTACAATACAAGAAAATGTATCGATTTATATACATATAAATACAACTTCTATCTTATCATTATTCGATATTAGCATTTTACTTTACATAAGAAGTTAGTATTTCACCAAGTTATTTTCACCAAATGGAACACATTTTCAGAAAAACTATAATGGGTATAGTTTTTCGAATTATTCACACATTCTTACGTAAACATCTTGAAAAAAAATGAAATACTTTTATCTAAAGCGAAACAAAGACTTTCATATCATAAATCTATTTATACTAAGTGTTGTGAGATATTCAACTTCAACGTACTCTCTAGTATGCATTTCAAATCATGTATTATAAACCATAATCTCTTGGAGGGAGAGCGTGATACTTGTGTATAGATCTATACGGGGTTTACAAGACCTAAACTGTTAGCTATAGTTAGACCGGCAGGTCTGGGGTGACAAATATCATAACACTACAACACCTGAAGAATGTTGTTACATGCAGTCTGTGTCAATAGTATGGTTATAAGACTCACACAAAAGTATAAAAACAAGCTTGATTTACGAGACTCATAAATGCATTATGTATTTACACTATTTTGAGTACGAAATTCATCTTTATCATTTATGTACGAAAGATACTAATGCCCTCCAACTTTGGAAACTTTTCAAACTATATGTGGAAAATATTGGATTCTCTGGAAACTACGTTCATATATTTTCTTCCAAAAAGACATACTTTTTCAGTACAAAAACACTTATGAACACACCAACTTTAGTGTTGACACGTTTTCGAAACTACTTGTGTTTCTCAGGGAATCAGTAATACAGGTAACTACCAGCTTTTGAAGAATAAACGTTAAGCGTCTATTATCGAACATTTTAAATCATCATATTGTAATATTCTTTTGGAATCATGTATAATGCAACAATGTATGTTTTTATTATATATATGATGGTTGTGTTACTTTCTTTACGATATTCAATTGTTATGGTACTACGTGAAGTCACCCACCCCCAAATGTTTCTGCCATTCTGGTTTGGGGGTGTGACATTTATGGTTTTGGATGATTCAATTGCATGTTCATTAGACAAACTAGATCCAAAGAATTATGGTTTGCATGTACACCATACGAATGATGTAGTGCTCAAAACCCATCATAATCAGCATCAACCTTTTAAATTTTTTTTGTTTCATTAATCTATTAATAATTTATTTACTTCTATATATTACTTAATTATTGATTATTGATAATTAATAATTTATTTGCTGCTATATATTATCTAACTATTGATAATTTCATCCATTTTTGTTTATTTTTTCAAATATATAAAAAATCACACGTATTACTATGACACCATATTATATCGCTAAAATGCTTATATATTAAGCCTTCAATAACATATTAAAAAGGTTATATATTATGTGCTTGTGTGATCAATCAATGGACGGGGGAATTGTGTTCAACCCAAAGCCTCAGCTGTGGTTTGGGTTTTCTATTTTCTTCAAAAATCAAGAACATTGAGAAATAAAGTAAAAAAAATAATAATAGGAAAATGAAAACATATTTCATCCTCTTACCAAGTTTCTTGAGGCGGTGAGGGAAAGGTGGTTATTTTCTGGTGGTGGTGAGTGTTAGTTGTACTGTATGTAATCTATGTAAGGTATAGAGCCAAGAGCCTATAAGAAAGAATAAAATTAGTTGACTTGATTATTTTGTAGATTTAATAAAGATCTTCATTTATAATTAAGAAAAAACCCGAAGGCAACCATTATTGTCTTGTACTCTTGGTAGAGTTGAGCACACAACTCCAGATCTTTTGTTTCATCTATGTCAAGTTTTTTCACCATATACTCCAAAAATTAATTCATTTAATGAACGTATGTAATACCTGGAATGTTTTTAGTGGACTATGCTGATAAGCCAAAGCTTACTGTCTACATGGTAGTACCAACATCTAAAAGTAAACACAAAAGAATTACAAAATTCCATTATATATGCAAAAATCATAAAATAGATCAAAGGTTGATGATTAACTCCTTTTCATATTATCTATACAAAAATTTATACAGACATATTGAACTTACATACAAAGTTATGATTGTTTGTAAATACTAGAGCACTTCTATTTATTGAGTTGATATTTAAATTTCAGCAAGTGTAGTTGTATCAATTGAAAATATCTATATGCACAGTCTGTGAAAAAGTAAATGACTATGTGGAGCTTTAAAGAAAAAACTTGGAAATTATACTAAAAATCGTTACCATATAAAATTAATCAATTTAGAAATTTATATGAAACCCAAGTTGATCAAAGACGCCTCTACTTGATCCTCTTTAGAGTTATTTCACCATTTTAAATTGTTTATCCATCTACGCACACACACATTGTAAACGTGTTTCATAGTATATAAGAGATAGATTAGTTTGAATATGTATTTGTTGTAAACATAGGATCCAGTTAGTTGCCTATTGATTATCTCTTATCTTGTATTATTAGTATATAGATACAGATCAATACCCAAAGGGCAATTCATGACGATTATATCTCTTTTCACTTGGTATCAGAGCCAATCCTAGGGCTTATGAATTTTTCTTCTTCTTCATCTATCTGCGCCTTCATCATGACTTCCCATATCAACTCTTCCAAAATTACTACAACCATCTCTTGCAAATTGACCAGAACAAACATCCTATTGTGGAAAGCCCAAGTTGTTCCAATACTAAAGGGTGTTCAATTTTTTGGATACCTCGATGCCGCCCCTGCCGCCAAGGTCACCACTGGAACAGGTGCCGAAGCAAGAGAAATCGATAACCCACTATACAATACGTGGGTTGTTCAGGATCAAGTTATCATCGGAGTTCTCCTATCTTCCATGACTGAAGATGTAATCGCCCAGCTCACTCAATGCACCAACATATCTCAAGAATTGTGGACATCACTCCACACGATGTTTTCTGCCTAACACAAGGGAAATACCATTCAGATTTGCACTCAATTGTCCACCACTAAGAAAGGAGATCTCACAACATCAGAATACTACCATGATTTGATATGCAGACACCATGGTGAACATAGGTCATCCAATGCAAGATGAAGAAGTGATTGGCTATATCCTAGCAGGTTTGGGCCCTAGTCATGGAGACTTATTTATAGCAATCACTGTTTTGAGCAATCAACAAACCATTACCCTTCTTGAATTTTATTCTTACCTGATCGCTCATGAGGCACAAGCTAATGCAACTAACAGCACAACAGAATTTGTATCCTCAGCTAACAGTGCAACCCGTCAGGACTCAAATCTTCCTCGAAGAACCTACAACAACAAGAATAATCAAAGATCAAACTACATGGGAAATGCAAACAATCGTGGCCTTGGCAGGGGCCGTGGCAGAAGTAATGCAGGACCAAGGTGCCAAGTATGTGGAATTCCGGATCATACATCATTAAATTGCAGAAATAGGTTCAATCATGCGTATCAATTTGAAGACTATCATGGAGGAAACAGTGCCACGACCAGTAATTACAATAGTGATCCCACTTGGTATGTTGATACCGGTGCCACAGACCACCTCACTAGTGATGTTGATCGGCTCACTATCAATTAAGAAAGATATCAGGGCAAGGACCAAGTTTAAGTTGCAAATGGAGCAAGTTTGCCTATATCTCATATTGGTCATACAAAAATTTCTGGTTTAGGAACATCTCTTCATCTCAAAAATATACTTCATGTTCCTCATATCAACAAGCATTTACTCTCTGCTTATAAACGTGTGTCTGATAATGATGTTTTTATCGAAATTCACAAACATGCTTTTTTTGTCAAGGACAAGGTCACGAAGAGAATTCTTCTATTGGGTAGGAGCAAAGGTGGGCTTTACCCGATGCTACTCGGTTGTACTCCTCACCATGCATCATCCAATGTTACAGTTTCGTCTTCCCAATGGCATCAACGTTTAAGTCATCCCACCTCTACAATAACCAAGTCTATTTTACAGTCAAATAAGTTAGGTTGTCTTTTTTATAGTAAGTTTTCTGTGTGTGATGCATGTCAACGTGCTATGAGTCATCAGTTACCTTACAAAACTTCTGTTCATGTTACTTCATCTCCTCTTGAGCTTGTCCACACAGATGTTTGGGGACCATCTCAAGTTTCGAGTTGTGGTTTTTAAATATTATGTTAGCTTCTTGGATGATTATAGTCGTTACACTTGGATTTATCTCATTAAGAATAAGTCTAATGTTGAGAAAAAAATTTATATCTTTCAAAATCATGTTAAACGTCTTCTAAATACAAAAATCCGAACTGTTCAATCTGACTGGGGAGGAGAGTATCACAAACTCCACCAATAATTTCAACGAATTGGTATATCTCATCATGTGTCATGTCCCCATACATCACAACAAAATGGCATAGCTGAACATAAACACCGTCATATTGTTGAAACAGGGTTAGCTTTGTTAGCTCACCCATCCCTTCCTGTTCATTTTTGGGATGAAGCTCTCCTCACAGCTTGTTATCTTATCAATCAATGGCCCAGTCGCACAACCAACAATGTGTCACCTATTACTCGACTTCTCAAAATCAAACTTGCTTACTCGTTTCGTCATAGTTTTGGTTGTGCTTGCTGGCCAAGTCTTCGCAAATATAACTCACAAAAACTTGAGTTTCATTCTAAAATGTGCACATTCCTTGGTTACAGTTCTATCCATAAAGGCTATAAATGTTTAGATCGAACTACAGGACGTATCTATATTTCTAGAGATGTCGTCTTTGATGAATCTTGTTTTCCCTTTGTGTGTTCTGGTGCTACCACACCCTTGTCTTCATCTTCAGTTGTGTCCTTCCTGCAACATGAACCAGAAATTTTCAATGACCATATGAATAGATATGATTTATCCATGCTTTTGTCTAACAATTGTGATGCAGCTACAGCTCCGACATCAACACCATTACCAGTCTCTTATCAATCTACCAAGCATGTGCATTCACCATCTCCATCAAGTGTTGATAGTAGTCTCGTGCATGAGAACCAACCCAATTCGGGTAGCACAAACACTGTTGTAGCCCAGCACCAGGTTGATAACACTATTGCAGCTCAGCCTCATGTTGATAGCCCTACTATCACTTCTACTGTCAATACATATCCTCCTTCGCCTCCACCAGGTGTTCAAACGAGGGGTCGTGCTGGTAAATCTTTCCCACACAAATTTACAGATGGAACGGTCCTTTATGATCTTAACAAATGAGCTTTTCTAGCTGTTGTAACGTCACACCACAGTGCCCTATCAGATCTAGATTGGAAACAAGCTATGGAAGCCGAATTTGCTTCCCTGCAACAAAATAAAATGTGGTCATTAGTTCCTCGACCATCGGGTGTTAATATACTCAGTTGTAAATGGATATTTAAAGTCAAGCAACACCCTGATGGCACTATTGACAACCATAAAGCTCGCCTGGTTGCCCGGGGCTTTACACAACAATATTGTGTGGATTATTTTGACACATTTAGCCCTATGCTTAAACCAGCTATAGTGCGGTTGATACTCGCCTTAGCTGTTTCACGACGCTGGCCTCTTCGCCAAAGTGACGTAAGTAACGCCTTCCTCCAAGGTTTTCTACATGAAGAGGTCTATATGCAGTAGCCCCCTGGTTTTGAGGATTCTCGATGGCCTCACTATGTTTGTAAATTGCAAAAAGCCATTTATGGACTCGTCTCCCAGAGCCTAGTTCTCTCAACTCAGTGACAAGCTACTTCACCATGGCTTCAAGTCTTCCAAAGCAGACACTTCATTATTTTTTTTCATCATCAAGATATCACTATCTATATACTAGTGTATGTTGATAATATTGTTATTACAGGGTTATCTCCTTCAGTGGTCGACAAACTTGTCCATGCCTTATCTGCTTCTTTCCCAATAAAAGATCTTGGTCGGTTAAATTACTTTCTCGGGATTAAAGTTCTTCACAATTCAGGGGGGATCACTCTTATATAGTAAAACTATGCTACTGACCTCTTACATCATGCTCATATGGAGAATTGTAAAAGCATTTCAACCCCGATGTCAATAACGGAAAAACTTTATCGAGATCATGGAAAACCACTAAATGATGAAGAATTGTTCAAATATAGAAGCATTGTTGGAGGCCTTCAATATCTTACGTTGACACGACTAGACATTTATTTTGCAGTGAATAAAGTGTGTCAATATCTCTCATAACCAACGAACATTCATAGGGAGGTAGTCAAAAGAATTCTAAGATATGTAAAGGGCACGATAAATACAGGACTCAAATTTAGGCATTCAAATTCAACACCCTTAAGTATCTTCACGGATGTAGATTGGGCCGGGTGTTTGGACAATCGTCATTCTACAGGTGGCTATGCAATATTTTTTGGGCCTAATCTGATTTCTTGGAGTTCACGCAAGCAACCTACAGTGTCAAGGTCAAGTACAGAGGCTGAGTACAATGCACTTGCAAATGGTATAGCAGAAGCAATATGGTTGCAGATTCTACTAAAAGACTTAGGTGTTCGACAGCTGAGGCCTCCGATTTTATGGTGTGATAATCTCGAGGCAACGTATTTAACATCCAATCCGGTATTCCATGCTCGTAAAAAACATATTGAAGTAGATTTTCATTTTATTAGAGAAAAGGTGGCAATGGGAGCTCTTGATGTTAGATTTATATCTTCTGGAGATCAGATAGCTAATGGATTAACTAAGCATGTGTCTAAGAATCTGTTGGAACATCTAAAATGCAATCTTAATCTTGTGGCGGTTAAGATTGAGGGGGAATGTAAATGTGTTTCATAGTAGATAAGAGATCGATTAGTTTGAATATGTATGTTTTATAAAGATAGGATCCTGTTAGTTGCCTATTGATTATCTCTTATCTTGTATTATTAATATATAAATACAGATCAATACCCAAAAGGTACTTCACGGCAATTATCTCTCTTTTCACTCACATTAGTGAAAATACATAAATACCTTGTTCATGAATCAAAATTAATAAAATCCAAAATAAGTAAAGACAAACCCAATGTTGATATGAACATGAAATGCCAGATATATATACCTAAAAGTAATCATAATTTAACCTTAAGGTATCTCCTCCAAGAAAAAGAGCAATGTGAATAGTTTTTTCATAAAATTTAGTAGTGTGTACAACATATATGTACATTAGGCATTCCATAAAGTATTTCTCCTTAATCTTTAGAATAGAATGGCATGTCTCTCCTTTTGCTGCAGATTAAAATTCAATACAAGTGTTAAACATAAATTCCTACAAATCAGTTGCTCTAATGTTTATCTTCATTAATGACTAAATTGAAAATAATCTTCAGGATATTGAATAAAAAGTCAAAATTTTAAAATATAACTCACCTTGGAATTATATCTAGCACTTGGTGGATAAAAAAGTCAACGTAGTTTTATTAGACTCCAAACGTTGTTTAGTCACAAAAGTAAAAATATATATGCAAAAGAATACTTGAAATTATAAATAAAACTTATTATAAACTATCGAAACTGAAGAAGATGGTAATTTTTTGTCTATCAAAAGACACATTACCCTTTCAGACAAGAAAATATTCATGACACTACTTTCATTGATGTCCAGATTTCACAATAGGATTGACGTTTAATGCCCTTCCTGCATTGATCTTCATGCCCTTACTAATTGAGGAGTTATTTGTTAACAATTTTAGTTCAAAATTTCAAAACCTTTCTAATTTTCCTCCAAATTTAATAGTTCAAGTTATAATTGCTATCGTATTGTAAATAGAGAAATCGCGCCTAATTGGTCTATTGCACACCCTGAAAACGACATTGGTGATGGTGATGATGTTGTTTTCCCTTATTGTTTAGTATGTTGGCCGACAAGAGCTGTATATGGGTGTTAGAAGTTGCAGAAAAACAAAAATGACAAAGAAATTAAAGATGAGAGAACGAAAGTAAACAAATTAGGGCTAAGATTGGTCGTCCTTATACCCGAATGGAAATGGACATCATTCAAAACCATTAACGAAAACACTTGACTAAATAACATACTAAAGATTAGATGGAGAACTTTAACAATGGTAGGCGAAGGTGGAGGTGGAGCAGTATGAAAGTGAGTATGATGAGAATCGACAATGGTTAATCCAACGGGATTCGAAATCAAAGCACCATCGTTCCACTCTTTCACTTCTTTATCCATTCGTGTGAAGCTCTTCGTCATGGCCTCCTTCCATTCTAAATGATTATATGCCACTTTTGACCTTGTTCTTTACTATCTCATGCATTCAATCTTCCATCAAAGTGAGAGTCCTAAATCGATGGTTGCAGATCGTAGATAGACACAAACATGACAACCGAAGGTAATAGATGCAAAAAAAGCATAAAGCACTATTAGAAAAACAGCCTTTTACGATGCTCATTGTGCATCATAAAAGGCTCAGACGACGCGCAAATGCGCGTCAAGGAAGGCCCTGTCATAAAGAGAGACGACGCACATTTACGACACTCATCTACGACGCGCAATTACGACGCGCGTTTACGACACGCAATGCGTATCAAGGAAAGCCCTGTCATAAAGGAAGACGACACGCATTCGCGTGTCGTAACCCTAGGACACGTGTGTTAATGACATGCAATGCGTATCAAGAAAGCCCCTGTCAAGAAAGGCCATGTCATAAATGAAGATGACACACATTTTTTCGTATCATAATTTTTAATGTTTAAAAAAAATTATTTATAGATTTACTAATTTCAAATTAAATAATACATTAAAAATCTCATAATACAAAATAAAATACAATAAATAACAAAGATAATTCATTTCACTAATATGTCAAATACAAATAATTATTCCAAAAGTGAGTAAATATTATAAAAAAATGAACTCGTTTATATACAATTGCATCATCTAGCTTACTATGTGCCAACAACTCTCTGTGTGTTTACTTTTTCTTGAGTCTCATTTCCTCCAAAGCTTCTAGCCATGCCAAAATATGATATCTTGAGTCTCGTTTCAAGAACCAAAATCACCTTCAATCACCCAATTAAACTCTAGATCTTCTGTTGTTTGAAAGAAATTGATGTTTGTAATCTATGAACAAAAAATGCAAAGACCAAGGTTAACATTTGCTATATAGAAAGCACAACTGGACATATGAATATATAATACACAACATAAACAGTTTCATGAAAATGATATAGACAAATAAGTAAGAGTGATGATATTGATACCTTAATTATGCCATTGGTGAATGAAATTTTAATTGGTTGATAGCAATACTTGACTTCTGAAAACAAATAAACAAAGGATCACATCATAATTATCTCAATGAAGTAGTTCTTATACATTGTCTCTACCAAAAGATTCATCATGGAAACATTTTTGTTGGAAATAACTAAACAAAAACTTAAATACTAAGCAAAAAAAATTATAGTAATCACCATTTAGAGCAGGATGAGGAGTCCGATCAGGCCATATGCTACCATTTAAGCAGAAATTTAAGTCATTTGGTGTATCTCCAAAGTCACCTCCATATGCCCGGTATTTGCTACCATTTGCATTTTCCTTGAGTAACCCCTGAAACCAGATGCAAATATTCAGAACTACCCTTGCACCACATTTACAATTTTATAAAAAAATGGTAACTGACCTATTCGAGTACTGGGTAGCAGTCCTTCCTTCAAGTGTTGAAGCAATCTACAGATTTGACTCAGCTCCGATTCAGTCATTTGATATTCCAATCTAGGACCACCACCTGGAGGTGTCTGTGGATGCTTCAGGAATGTAGTTGCACATATAAATCAAAACATCAATTTTTATCCAATTTAATTTATATCAATAAATGATAATAACAAAAATAAAAACTGAATCAAAATTCAAACGAAACCTGTAACTGGAGGTTGTTGCTGCTGCACAAGACTAGGAAGTCCAGCTTGAACACCAACATGAGGCATGGAAAGATTAGCAATTCTTGAGAGTAACCATTAATTAGTACACCTTTTATTTTTTATACTAAAAGAAAGACCAATTTGATAGCAGATTAGCAATAATGTAACTTGATAACAAAAAAAACACAAAGAAGAAAAGGAGCCACAAATGGTAACACAAAGTAATAATACTTAAGAATGCAGAGGGCTAAGGACCTTTGATTTATCAATGCATGCATCCTTGAAAATTTAAATACAGGAAGAGTTAGCTTCTCTCTAAACAAAGGGTTTGCATTAATCCAAATGATTGGTCAGGTGAAGATGATTGGCCAGGTGAAGATGAAACAACACCAACAGAAATGGAAGGTCTTACTGAGAATATATGGAGTTGTTGCATTAATCCAGCTTGAGAGACTATAAAAAAAGGGTAAATATGGGGGAAAATATATAATTATGAGTGCATAGGCATACCTTCCATCCATTCACAATCGTATGTCTTCACAATAATCAAAATCCCTTGGAATATTTTAAAGCCTTTTTGCCTTAAGGCTGTCAACTCCAATTATATAAGACATTGTACACTTACTAGTACCTGGACAAACCATCAATGTATTTTCAAGAATTTGCACTTATACAACAACCTGTTAAAAAAGTAGTTTATTTTATAGAGCATAAATAAACTCTGCATTTTTTTTGGTGACAATACTAAAAAGCTAAAGAGTCATATAATGTAAGGTTTCTTTTCAAAGTTTCTTGGACTTTTTTTCTATTCTTCCACTGTTATGGACATTTGCTATATTGGTTTGTTATCATTTTGTCTTTAACTATCTCTTACATTGATCATATCGGCTACTTTTGTTTTTGATATCTTTTTCCACTATTATGGACATCTGTTGCATTTTGTGTTTTTGACTTTTTTGCCCTTAGCTCTTCATATGGTGTATTGCTGCAGTTTTGGTTCTGTGCTTTAGGCTAGAGACTTTTGTTGTCAAACAGGGGGGCTTCAAACTTTATTTGTGGCTTTTAATATCAGAAAAATAGTCTTATATATATATATATATATATATATATATATATATATATATATATATATATATATATATATATATATATATATATCATTAATAATATAAGTATATATCATGATCATTTTAGGTTTAGCAGTAATGTAAAATACAATAAAATATAACTTCAATATTATTGTGTTATTTGATCAAAAAGGAACAAATCTTTCATTATTTTTAATTGCACAATAAAGAAGTTATTTATTAAAATGCGTGTATAATTAATACTAATGCAAATATCTCTTAGCTCAACATATTTGATAATGTTGGAATTTCTCCAAGATCAAAACAATGAATAACTATTATATAATAACAAAATGGATTTATAAAAATTCTTAAATAAATTCATTTGTTATTTACTAATTTACCCATCATTTACATACAGTAGAGTAAAACGGTGATTTACTCAAACTCATAGTCAATTTAGCATGCATTGGAAAAAGTTACCTGAGTAAGAAAGGCATAGACGTTCTTTCTCTGGTCACCTGGAAGTTGAATGACTTTCAAAACAACATAAAAATGTGAGAAAACCGAATTTAAGAGAAAAAAAATAATAAAAAAACAACAAGTTGAATGACTTTCAAAGATGTTCTTTCTCTGGTCACCTTGAAGTTGAATGACTTTCAAAACAACTAGTCTGCAACTCTTTGAAATCAGGAAATCTTAAATGAGCAAGCTTGGACTTGAATGTTCGTGGTGGTACAGCTGTTGCCCCAAGAGCCCATAATGTCTTTAATAAATATCCAAATGCCATTCCAATCTCACCCTATCATCATACCCATAGGCCATAGCCATAAAAAAATCAATAATCTTCTACTTGTTTCTTTGCTGCTATAACTATTCTTGCAGAAATACAAATGAACAAAACCAATCATTTATATGGGACATTTAGGGCTAACTACATTAATGATGACCAACACCAACTGATCTGTTATGGAGTACAAGAAGGGCAGACATCAAAACAAACAAATTACAAAACCATGTAAGTAGGGTAAATTCAATTTCATTCTTACTTTCTTCTTTCATGTATATGGTATACAAGAAGGGCAACACCAAATGCCCCTTTTCCAAATTGCTCAAGCACTTCGTACTGATCCATGTAGATACCAATGCATTTCACTCTGTCGTATACACACAGTTATAAAACCATGTAAGTATAAAATGTCTTCAAAAATTGTTGTGAGGTTCAATATAAAGATCAAATCATGAAGATACTTTGAAACAACACATCCACAGTGAACAGGATGCAAGATTTTTTTTAAAATAATAAAATTGTTGAGTAGAAAAAATCAAGTTCTTAAAGATTTCAAGAATGTCAGATTTGAGATTAATCCCACCAACCGGGTTTGTTTAGGTGGAATATTTCACAGTATGTTACTTTATCAGGTGGAATCACAATTAAAAAACTAAAAGACATCATCATTACTACCAAGTTCCTGCCACTTCCTTGATCATATAAGCATTATAATGCATCAACTGAAAACACAAACAAACCTAATCAGCCAAAAAGATGAACCAATGAAAGAGATGAGAATAAAACCTTGAATTTTGGTACAGTTCACACAAGTCTGCCACCAAGTGATTATAGAAATTGATTTTAGGGACAATATTCTTCAAATTACCTGCTCTATAAACGAAAAAAAACCCTAATATGTTGTTAGAAAACCTTGAGCAACCTAATTCGATTGTAGACTTGATTTTTTGCCAATTGAATCGCACAATAGGGATGTGAATGTGTATCTGATGGTATCTCTCAAGTCTACCTTTGCTAAATTCTACCGTTTCCTATGTGTGCATGAAGAGCCGCAAATCTGTAAATGGTACCCTACGATTCGAGAGATACCACCTTGAATTGACAAATGATGTGATTCTCTCATCTGTATGAACTCAAAAGCAAACAAACATTACCTCTATTTTACATGTTTTGAAACCCAAAATTGTGGATTCATCATTGGAGAGGAGTGAGGCCTGAATCGCCTATACCAAAAACCCTAATTCGTTGGTGTCTTAGTCGATAACTTGTACCAAAAAACACTAAATCGCTATGAGAGAGGAGTGTGGCCTGAATCACTTTCATTGAGATGGGATATCTTGAAGTGGAGATGTATAATAGTATGATAAGGCGGGGACACTTTACTCATGCGACACAATTGGACGAATCAAGGAGGTAGAGCTAACCCACAGGAAATCTATTGAAGTTCCTGCCTCAAACCTTGCAGTTGTCGTAAAAAAAATACACAAAAGTATTAGGCTAACAATATACGTATAGTTGCTGGTCGCTATTTTGTGATCTTTAGAAATGAACACGAGTTTCTAAGAAAAAAATTGTAGAATGGTTATACGAGTTGTCGAGGTGTATAACAGAGAGGGTATTGTGATTAGGGTTTGCAGAGAGAAGGGAAGAAGAGAACGAAGGGAGATCTGAAGCGGGGTATTTAAAAAATTGAGAATTTTAAGAGAATTTCGTTTCCCACTTTTAAGAAACGCGCCTTTTGAGTAAAAACATAAAGTGACACTGAGAGAGGATGCACATTTTAGATAAAGTGCCCTCCGTGTTTTTAATTTTTTTCACATCAGACACTAATT
Organism: Lactuca saligna; assembly: GCF_052625555.1. NCBI lineage: Eukaryota > Viridiplantae > Streptophyta > Magnoliopsida > Asterales > Asteraceae > Lactuca > Lactuca saligna. Next base: position 77,513,453 of record NC_136418.1, read on the forward strand.
TAAGGGTACGCAATAATGCGTGACCTAAATCCTTCAATTTTTTGAAGAGATGACACTTTTTTAACATCACTCTCTTTTGCGTAACATAAATCAATGAGTGTCGTGGTTTGCGCATCGTAAAAGGGTCTTTTTCTTGTAGTGAAGGCGATAATAACCACATACGCAGACTTGAGCATTGGGAACCAAGGTATGAAAATATTACATGTAGAAGCTATTGACCAATTAAACGACTCAAAAGTTAAGACATAAATCAGATGTCCCGTGAGGAAACTTTAAGCCTCACATTGCCTCCAGCGACTGGCACCAACAACCCACGCCATCGCACCACCACCACAACCAGGACCGGTATGCATTGTTGGTTCTTGTTGAGGATAAAAAAATTACATTGATGAATAAAATCAAAAGGTGAAATCAAAGGAAACCTAACAAAGAACGAAAGTGAAAGAGAATAAAATAAAATTCAATTGCACAAAGAGAGCGATGTGGTGGAGTTGACAGCTGAGAGACCAATCAGGAGAAGGTAGAAAGAGACAAAGAAGAATAAAGAAGATGATCAAAGCGTATTTGAGGCAGTGGAATAAACCAACCCTAGTAAGTTAAACCAACCCCATGAACAGTACCTGTGGTTAGGTACTGTTCATAAAGGGGATTGTAAATTCATATATATATATATATATATATATATATATATATATATGTGTGTGTGTGTGTGTGTGTGTGTGTGTAGAATGACATAAATAAAAAAACAAATGGGAAAAAACAGAAATTAAAAACGTAAAAAAATAAAAAAAATAATAATAAAAAGATTTATCAAAAGCATTTCCTTAGAAACGTATTTCATTAAAAAGACTCGGGATGTCATGTTCGATACAGTACATAAGCATAAACAATACAACATAGGCCTTACTACATTATTCCGTATTTACAGGCCTATAATCACTTATCTCTCATCCAAACATCTATGCTCATGCGCCACTACCTGTAATTCAAGAAACTTAGTGGGTCAGGCTTGGGAGCCTGGTGAGCACATAGGGTTTTCAACCCACAATAATTAAATTTATTACTTTCATCAATAAAGCAAACCTGATTACCCTTTCCCATTGTCCTCACTTTACGTCCCTAATACATGTAACACAAGGGATCTAGTCTAAGGATTTTCATCGGGGTGACAGTACATGCTTCCGGGATTCCTTGGCAATATATGTCAATAACGAAACCATGTGAGGGATGGAGTACTTCTGGTGAGCACACAGTTCAAATAAACACCTACAGGTTGCGAGCCTGCTAGCGTTCCACTAGACTGTCTACAATAGTCTGTGGTCGTCATCTATACTCTGCTAGATGACTAGGTCATCAATGACATCTATAACGAGGCCTCTCATTATTTTATTTGGTCACACATCAACTAATACATCTACCCATGTTTTACCCAACACATTTTGTAGATATAAAATACATATACAATTTAAACTTTTAAAACGTGTATAAAAATCTTTCACACAACATAGACAACAAGTATTCAGATAATATGCACACATAGCACGTAATTTATATTAAATACTTCATATCTATGTGTAAGATGAAAGTAACTATGCACTCACGTGAAAGGAGGTGACTCGAAACTCGGACAACGCTTCGTTACTCTCAAAACAATTTTCCTCGACGAAAACCTAGTATAAATACCACTAGGGTTCAGTCTAACGATAATCACAACTAATTAATAGTCTGGCTATTATTACTATTATATAAGCGCGTCACAATATTTTTCACTTACTATATACAGACGAGGACTGACAGGGAATATCGGAGGGCAGGATCATTTCGGGATAAAAGCATTCTGAATCCAGCAACCCAAGTGGCCCTCCAAACCGGAACCCCCGTACCTCGAATGGTTAAAAAGATATTATAACGTCACTTAAATAACCCATAATAATAGCCTAAATAATTATTCTAAGGTCCTAAAAACATTACTATAATTATTTAAAATCTATATATTAAAAATATCGTAGGCGTAGCTCACTTACAGCGGGTTTAAAAGAAAACCGGGTTTTATTTAGAGCGGCGTTTTGAAACTGAAAGACCCTTTTTCTCGGGACTACAGGAGCCTCGAGGCTTCCTTTGGGTGCTAGGGGTTTCACCTAGGCTTAGGGAGGGGTTAGGAGTGGTAGAGAGAGAAAGTAGTGAGAGAAAGAATGAGAGAAGGTGTGAAATTTTCAAAAGAAGTCGCATGCTATTTATAGGAGGCGAAGCCTCACAGGAATGATGGGCGTTCAGCAGCTACGTGTTGCGTAGTTCCGGATAAGGCAACAGGTGGATCCAGCTGGCTCGCACTCGGTCTCGAATGGATAAGATGCAAGGGAACGCGGTGCGTTCCCACTTCGGATGCAGGGCATAGCGAGGGGCTACGTGTCGCAATCCAGAGTGATGCTTGATCCGAGATGGAGGGTCCAGATGTTGCCACGTCATCGATCTGTGCCACAGCTTTGCAAATCCAAATGCAAAATTTAAAAATTCGTAACTTTCACATACGAGCTCTGTTTTCAACGTTCTTTATATCCACGCGAAGGCGGTAACGTACTCTACAACTTTCGTTTACACTTCGTTGGCTAATTTTGAATTTATTTTAAAATTTATATTATTAACAGGGTGGGACATGATTGGTCCATTAAATTCTCATAACTTCTTTATCGGACGTCCGTTTTTGTCCATCTTTTTCTTGTTATGCTACTCTTAACGAGATCTTCGATTCTCATTTTGTTATGTCGGCTAAAAACCGCTTGATCCAATATTCGAATTCCGGGTTGTACACTGCTAAGCCAAAACTTCGAAAAATCATAACTTCCTCATACGAAGTTAGATTTGGACGTTCTTTTTATCGACGCTCTCGGTTTAACATATTCTATGACTTTCGTTCAGGTCGCTAAGGCTAAAACTCGCTCTACCATAAATTCACTATTTACGCTTCCATGTATTGTGTCGGTTCCGTCATGAAACTTCAAAGGTTGTGTCGGTATCGGTGTTCTTTATATCCTCAGAATCCTTGTTTCGACCACCATAACTTTATATAAAGATATCAGGCTTATCTCACAATTCAATTTTAATGCTTATTTTTATTCTTTATTTATTAAATATTTATAAATGCATAATAAGCATATAAATTCACATAATTCACATAATACTCAAATATTTCTTCTTTATTAGTTCCAAAAGAGTTACAATAGTTGACCTAGACTATTACATCGTCTAAAATGCTTATCCCCGAAACCCGGGCGTTACAATTCTCTCCACCTTAGGATGATTCCGTCCCAGAATCATGCATCAGCAAACAGATGTGGATAACAACTCATCATGTCACTTTCTGTTTCCCAAGTTAGATTCAGCCCATTCGAATGTTTCCATCAGACTAGCACTAAGTCGACCATCTTACGTTATAACTTCTTAGTCTTACGGTCAACAATTGCCTCGGGCTCTTAGATTAGCCTCTTCTTTTCATCCATTCTTAACTCTGAGATTGGAATTATGTCACGAACTTCTCCCATGAACTTCCTCAAATAACACACATGGAAGGTGTTATGAATACCATCTAGTTATTCGGGCTTCCAGGTTGTAAGCTGGGTTCCCAACCCTATGAAGAACTTTGAATGGTCTAATAAACCTTGGACTTAGCTTTCCTCATTTCCCAAATCTTATAAATCCCTTCCACGGTGAGACTTTAAGCAAAACCGAATCCCCAACTTCGAAGGTCATCGGTCGTCTTTTCTTGTCAGCATAGCTCTTCTGATGATCTTGACCTGCTAACATTCTTTCCCTAATCACTTTCAGCTTCTCAGCAGTCTCATGGACTATCTCGGGGCCCATAAATTGCCTCTCTCTAGCCTTAAGCCAACAAGACGGCATATGACACTTATATCCGTACAAGGCTTGATAGGGTGCCATCTTGATGCTTGAGTGGAAACTGTTGTTGAAGGAAAATTATACCAAAGGCAAGTGCTCATCCCAATTGCCCTAGAAATCTAGGGTGCATGCTCTCAGCATATCTTCGAGTGTTTGTATTATTCTTTTGCTCTGACCATCAGTATGCGGATGGTAAGTTGTACTCAAACACATCTTCGTACCCAATTCCCCTTGTAAACTTCTCCAAAACCTCGACGTGAAACGACTATCATGATTTGACACAATCGTTAGAGGAACACCATGAAGTCTTACAACTTCCTTCACGTAAGCATTTGCAAGCCTATCCATAGTCCACCTCTCGTTGGCTGCTTTGAAGTGTGCACTCTTGGTGAAACGATCCACGGCCACCCAAATCATGTCGTGACCGTTCTTCGTCCTGGGCAATTTAGTCACAAAATCCATCGTGATGTCTTCCCATTTACCCATGGGTACAGGTAATGGTTCTAAACTCCCATATGGTTTCTGATGTTGTGCCTTAACTCTCGCACATGTCACACACTCGGCCACATACTTCGTAACGTCAAGTTTCATCGTCGGCCACCAGTAGTAGGGTTTTAGGTCCCTATACATTTTAGTGCTACCAGGATGAATCGACTACATGGTCTTGTGCTCTTCTTTCATCTGTAGATCTCTTATTCCTCCCGTCTTAGGTACCTAAATTCGTTCTTGGAATACCTTCAACCCTTGGTTGTTTGTACCGAACTCCAATGTTTTTCCCAAACGTTCCTCCTTTCGGCCATTTTTCTCTAAAGCTTCCTCTTGAGCTTTCTTGATACTTTCAACAATGGTTGAGACAACTTCAATTCTCAACGCTCTTGGCCTTTTTCTTTCAAGGTTGACGTTCCGACTTAGAGCATCGGTGATGATATTTGCTTTACCGGGGTGGTAAAGTATCTCGCAGTCGTAGTCCTTGAGCAATTCTAGCCAATGTCGTTGTCTCATGTTCATCTCCTTCTGATTAAAGAGATACTGGAGACTCTTATGATCAGTGAACAACTTGCACTTCGTGCCGTAGAAGTAATGCCTCCATATTTTTAGAGCAAATACTACTGCTGCCAACTCCAAATCGTGAGTGGGATATTTCTTTTCGTGCTCTTTCAATTGTCAAGAGGCGTATGCTATCACCTTTTCTCTTTGGGTTAGAACACAACCCAAATCGACTCCAGATGTGTCACTATAGAGCGCGAAGTCTTCAACTCCATCGGGTAGAGAAAGTATTGGTGCTTCACATAACTTCTTATTTAGCTTCTCGAACCCTTATTCGTGCTTCTCACTCCATGAATATGTAGCTCCTTTGTGGGTCAAAGTTGTTAATGGAGCAGCTATAGAATAAAAGTCTTGGATAAACCTTTGGTAATATCCAGCTAATCCTAGAAAGCTTCGGATCTTTGTGGGACTTTTTGGTCGTTCCCACTTCATCACAGCTTCGATTTTTGCTGAGTCAACCATTATTCCATCCTGGTTAACCACATGACCCAAGAACTGGACTTCTCGGATCCAAAAATCACACTTGGAGAACTTTTCATACAACTTCTCCTTTTTCAGCACTTCCAACACTTCTCATAGATGCTTGCCATGCTCTTCCTGGCTTTTCGAGTAGATTAAAATGTCATCGATGAACACTATCACAGATTTATCGAGGAATGGTTTACAATCCCTGTTCATCAAATCCATGAAAGCTGTAGTAGCATTGGTTAGTCAAAATGACATAACCAAGAACTCATAGTGCTCATATCTCGTTCTGAACGCAGTCTTCTCGATATCCTGCTCTCTCACCTTTAGCTGATGATATCCTGACCTAAGATCGATCTTTGAGAAATAGCTTGAACCTTGCAGCTGATCGAATAGGTCATCAATCCTTGGCAATGGGTAATTATTCTTTACCGTTGCCTTGTTCAGCTCTCTGTAGTCTATACACATACTCATGCTTCCGTCCTTTTTTTTCACGAATAGCATCGATGCTCCCTAGGGTGATGTACTCGGTCGAATGAAACCATTGTCCAACAACTCCTGAAGCTGCATCGTGAGCTCCTTCATCTCATTTGGCACTAATAGGTAGGGTGCCTTTGCTATCACTGTGGTTTCTGGTAACAAGTCTATCCAAAACTCCACTTGTCTATCAGGCGATAATCTAGGAAGATCTTTGGGAAAGACTTCCGGATAATCACATACGACCGGTATATTCTACACCTCCTTCTTTTCTTTCTTAGAATCGATCACGAATGCTAAGTATGATGCACATCCCTTGGACAAACATTTCCTGGCTTTCATCAGGGAGATGATTCCAGAATTTACCCGTCGTTTATCCCCGTACACCATAAACGACTCTTTTCCGGGTGGTTTTACCCTTACTATCTTCTTCCTGCAAAGAATCTCAACATCATTGGCACTCAGCTAATCCATACCCAAAACGATATCGAAACCGTATAATTTTATGGGTAACAGCTCTTCTTGGAATTCGTTTCCATTTATTTCGATGACAATGTTCCTAATACGATCACTAACAGGTACGAACTTGCCACTGGCAACTTCAACAATTAGGGCATCATCAAGTTTTTCTACCGGCAATGCTAATTTCCCACCAAACTTATGGGATACAAAAGAGTAGTTTTCTCCCGAATCAAATATTATGTTGGCAGGTAAACCATTTACGAGAAAGGTACATGAAGCGACGTCAGCTGCCTCCTTTGCAGCCTCGAGCGTCATCTGGAAGGCTCTCGCCTTCGGCTTTGGTGGAAGGTTAGGCCTTGCCGCATCTTTCTTCTTTGGGTAATCCTTGGCGATGTGCCCTTCTTCACGGTACTCATAACACATCTTTTTGGTGGCGGTGCACTCATTGGCATAGTGCCCTGTTTTCCCACATTTGTAGCAGGTTACTTCCTCGCTACATTTCCCGAAGTGCTTCTTCCTTCACTTCTCGCACCACTTCGATTCATTTCCTCCTCCTCCAAACTTCTTGGAACTGAACTTGCTCTTCTTGTTGTTGGATTTAGCAGACCCTTCAAATTTCCTCTTCTCGCCGACCTCAACCTTGTTTGCGGCTCTTCCCTTGATCATCTCTTCCACAGACTTGGCAGCCCATGTTGAGAGAAAAACTTTGAGACACACTTTAACAAAAGTTAGTACAAGTATATTGAGGAATAGTTAATCTCAGAGGATCTAAGAGCTCAACAATAATATTTAAGTTAGATGGTTAGATAGTTAGTTGCAGAAAATAAATAAAAGAAAATGACAACAATTGTTATATCAAGTATACACATAAGTTGATTCATAACGAGGAATACATTCAAGCCAAGTTAGTGAGTGAGATCAAACTTAGTGATTAAGTCACAAAGGACTTGCTCCAAAGAGAGATTCTAATCACATATCAGACTGTAAGAAATGAAAGTGAGAAAGATAGAGAAGATAATTCCAACAAAGTGTATTAGAGTTGAGAGATGCGTGTTTATTACAAAGAGAATGAGCTCTATTTATAGACTCATAAAATACAACTGAAACACTCTCTAAGAGTAGCCATTCAAGGAATATTGGACAATAGAGAGTAAGAAAATAAGACAAAATATTCTGAGTAAAAAGATGACTACGGTTCCAGCAGACTTCGGTTGCAATGGCTGAATAGTGAGTTGACTGCGGGTGCTCTAATGACTGTGGTAGCAAAAGTTCAAGAGGGTCACTTTCTATGTTTTAACAATATCCCCCTAAGTGACCTCTTTAACTTCTGATCATCTATCAAGTTGAAGATACTTGATCAAAATCCACCAAAACTTCCTGACATTCTCCAAGCAGGTGATTCTTCTCAAAATTTCAAACCTGACCTCTGCGATAGTGAACTTAGACTTTTCAAATTATCAACCCTGGCAGATGTTTATTTGCTTTCTGGGGAATCGATGCATGGCAGTTATAGGAATGAAGTATTTGACATTGTCTGCCTTCTTTTTGAAAATAATGCCAAGGTTAGGGAAGTTTGTTGCACCCAAGGATCTGTCTTCAAAGCCTACAATGGGCATGGGTGCGGGGTCGAGAGGTGGTAGATCAATCTTCTTGGCAATGATGGGATGGATGTCCGTGTCATTTTTTGCAAAATCACAGACCATTTCTTTGAAGAAGGTGTTGGCCCTCTCAAGTGCAATCATCATCTTCAGGTGCTTCTCGACTTTGTTCTGAAACACCTTAGAGATGAGAAAGATTTCTTCTGGATTCATGCAAGGGAAGTCTGCTTGAGTGCGAACATAATCATGTTCCCTTCTAGTGAGTGTGTGCTGGATGAAATCTGACTTCATGAACTTCTAAATTTTATAGTTTTTGACTACGGATGGTCTGTCGTTGGACCATTTGTGCTCCATGGGAGAGCCATGTTTAGCATGAAAGCGGTTAAGTCTTTCAAATTCCATCAGCAGTTGTTTGTCATCCGGAAGGTTGAGATCGAAATGCTCAAATACAGTGAAGTATTTGGCATTTGGGGAGATTGGAACATCCTAGTAACCATCTGGAGGGGGCTCTGAAAAAGTGAGATGCGGTCTGTAATCTTCATCAAGCAGCCTGCAGTGAGGATTGATCCATGAGTTTATCAAGCACTCGTCAATCTTAGTGTCAAAACCGCATTCGTTCCAGATAAGCTCTGCAAGCTTGGCTGCTTTCTAGTCTCTCTTCTTTTGAGCAGTGGTAAGGGAGTCATTGGTACTTGGGAAGGACATGAAGTCCTCTTGCGTGGGAGTGTTATGAGGTGTAGTGTGATGTGATGATTGCGGTGTAAGGATTTTATCAGTGATGACGGGGGGACTTTGATGTGGAGTTGGGATTTTTTTGTGATAATGGGGGAGTTTGATGCGGTGTGATGGAGTGGTGAGTGTGATGGACTTCCTCTTCGTCACTTCCCCCTCTCGAGGAATGCAACCCTGGAGCTTCCTCAAGCCAAGACCAAAGGCCATCAGCCTTGGAAAAGATTTCTTGAAAGTGAGTTTTAATGGCATCAGCCAGTTGTTGATTGTTGGGGATAGAGGGATTGAAGAGGAGCTTGTGGATCTCCTTGACAAGATGAAGAATCTCAGGACCATGAAAATTTGCAGTTAAAGACTGTTGCAGATGGTTGATAGTAGAGTGAAGGACCGAGATTGCGGACTCATAAGCTGTGTGAGTCTCATAGATCATCTTTGCAGAGTTGGAGGCTTGATCAGCAATGGCTGCCTGAAGGTTGGTCTTGACTATGGTTACCTCGAAGATGAGGCGTTCAACAGCAGCCATAAATTCTTTGTGGTCAGCTTGACGATTGGTGTCAAGGGACCGGATTCCCATTTCTACCTTTAGAGAGATGTGCTCCGTAGCCAATCTCTCTCGAGCTTTGAGACGCTTAATCCGTTCTATCGGAGACTGCGGTCCTGGAATATCTTCTGGGTGCGGGTGAGTTGGCTTGACCGCAGCAAGAATCTGATCAACTTTAGCTTGAAGACTCAGGAATTCTTTTCTTGTGACAGTATTCTTCTTCTTCTTCTTTTTCTCTTTAGGCTTTTTCGTTGAGTGATGGGAGCCACTAGATTCTTCCTCTTCAGCGAATATCATCAGATCATCATCCGAAGGAGAGGGTTTATTTACCTCTTGCGTGTCATCATCATCCAGACCAAAAGTGGGAGCAGAGCTGACTTCAATGGCAGTTCCTTCATCGTCAAATTCTTGAACAAGGGGAGTAGGAGGAATGTTGGAAGTAGGTGGATCAGCAGTTGCGGTTTGATTCTGGTTAAGGTTTGAGCCCAACTGGAGCATCCAGTCTTGAACTTTTAAAATTGTTGCAACAATATTGGCATTGTTGATAGCATTTGCCCAATACTCAACAACAGTTTGAACCTCTTGCTCCTTCTGTTGTTGTTGCTTTACCTGTTGGTCCTTGCGAGCTTGGAAAGCCTTACGGAACGCATCATACTTCTGAATTTTAGCTTCAAAGACAGGTTGGTAGTTTACCTAAGAGTCATTGGAATCATCTCAGTCAAATCCTTTAAATTGCACCGAAGTGTCCTTCGAGTCCACGGATCCTTGCACATTTGTGCTCATCGTGCCTAAACCACCTGGTACTAATGTAAGCAGAGTAGGATTTCCTGAGCTTCCTTGGTCTCCTTGACCCGTGGTTAAGTCTGACCTCGGTTCAATTCTGGCATGGGCGAAAGAGGTGCCCTGAAGTTGGGGAGGTGTTTGAAGTGTTTAGGTGACATTCAAAAGAATGGATTTCAACTCCTCGGGGGAAAAGAAGTGCAATCGTGAAGCCCTGGAGACCTTAGGTCATGGAACAACACCATCCTCTTGGGATAGAGCTGGTGGGGTGTCTCCACGATGAAATGAAGCAGGCTCACTTGATAAGCTTGAGTGGTATTCGATGGTTGTGTGGAATGGGTCTGTGGTAACCCCAAGGATTACCGGAGCCTGTTGAGAGGCTGAGGTATCATTTCGATCATGCATTTGGCTTGGGGAAGTGGTTTTTCTCTTCTTAAGAATGGCAATTGGTTGCGCATCCTCATCTGAATCACTGTTAGGTGCGGTGATAGTTTGAAACTTACGTTTCTTGGATGGTGCGGTTGATTTAGGAGCATTCTTCTTGGGAGTTGGTGGTGACTTCTTGGAAGCCAAGTGATTTATTCTCCCAGAAAGATTGGAGAGAGTGGTCGAAGAAGAGACTGCGGTACCTTCAGGGATAATAACTGCGGATGGAAGAGGTGGGGTAGGAGGGTATGGGACAATACCTTCCGTAGCCTCAATGTGGTCTGAGACATCAGCATTATCAAGACCAAGGTTTGAGAGAATGTATGTGGGGAGTCTGCATATGGGTCCAAAAGGAGTTTGATCAGATGAAGGAGTGTACCTTTTGAGGTCCTTGGTAACGAAGAAATTGATGTCATTTCCCATGCTTATTCCTGCATCTAATTGAAGATCTGAGATACATAGAGACCAATACCTAGTGAAGGTGAGCTCGGTTGATTTCTCCTTAGGACTTTCCCTGGGAATGTATCGAAGGAAATCATTCCAAAGAATTTGTCCATAGTCAACGTCATGGTCGGTGAAAATGCTCCACACCAATTCCAGAAGCTTAAGACCCATGTTGTCGATGCCTCCGGTTCTGTTGGAGAGACAGTAAATGACATAGTGGCAAACATATTGCCAAACCATGGGCAATTGGTTCTTCTTAAATTCACCAATGCCCTTCATCTTCTTTTGATATCCCATATGATAGAGAGCATATGTAATATCGGCCATTGATGGGGTAAAGAACTTGACAGAAGGATGAACCAGAAGGTTTATGGAAGTAAGAAACTTTTCTTTTGACAGAATAACCAGTGAATCGTCATTCAAATTGAGATGAACTTCTTGAACGTTGTTGAGTGGTCGATAAGCAGAAAATGCACATTTGAAGAGTGTTGAGATAGGAACCACATCTATGAATGCGTCGAATGGACCAAACAAAGGATGTGTTTTCAAGAACTTGATCACCATCTTGAGTGGGGCATTGTAGGAGGAATGATCGTCAAAAATTGCTCTAAAATTTCTTGAAGCAATCATAGGAAAGTCTGAGTTGTTGGAGCTTCCTAATCTTGTTTGTTTCTTTGAAATGCCTGATTTCACCATGGTTGAAGCCTAGGAAAATGAAGATTGTTGGGTTTGTGAATGCACAGAGTTCTTGAAGGTTTAAAGTTCAGGGAGCGTAAAGTGGTAATGGGGAAGAAGAAAGGTTTATATAGGGGAGAGGGTGAGCGGTAACTGGAATTTACCCTAGGTAAAATGAGGATAACGTAAAGGGTCGTTTGAGGGGAATCTTGTGAATTAGGGTTTTAATCTCACCCACATAATACGAAACGGTTTATAAAATATTTGAGAGATTTTCTAAAAGTGATTTGCATTTAATGAAAAGTCAGACGTACATTAGCACGTCTGGCTATTGTTTGGAGGGGGGGAGGAAGTTGTAATGGATGGGACGTGTTGGGTATGGGGAAAGGACATGTTAAGGATGTGTTTATGGAAAAACGATCTTTTTGTCATCATACCTAAAATAGATCTGACATAAAGGTTTTTAAGAAAGACAATGTGATAGTTTCTCAAGGAATGTTTTTATTTAATGAAGAATCATTAAATAGCACACCATGATTCCTGAATTAATAACGTGTATGTGGATGGGAGCTTCATTGCGAATGGATACTTAATTGCGGATGGATTTATGACTCTAGTAAAGAAACTGAGATGAGCACTTGCAAAAATAGTTAGTAAATCAAACAAGAGAGACCAATGAAGGATAAATATAACATATGGTTGTGTTACATAGACTGCAATGCAGAGGATATATCGAAACCATTTATTATAAATGTCTTTCAGTCAGAACCGCAATGGGGACCAAGATGGTCTGTGGTACCTATCAATTCAAGAAGAATTGAGGTTCCGGATTCATCGTTCCTAACATTTTTAAGAAAGTGTTGAGCTTTGTAGAGTCAAGTGCTTTTGTAAAAACAACAACAATCTCTTCATGTCATGGAACAAAGATTAGTTCAATGTTAGCTTTTAGAATGTGGTCTTTGATGAAATGATATCGTAGTTCAATATGCTTGGTCTTCGAGTGATGGATAGAATTATGAGAAATCGCTATGGAACTCTTAGAGTCACAGTAGATTGGTATCCTCAACATTCTGTACCCATCGTCTAACAGTTGTGTTTTCACCCACAGCACTTGTGAGCAACAGCTGGCTGCGGCCACATATTCAACTTCTGCGGTTGACAGTGACACACAATTTTGTTTCCTTGACGACCAGCTGACTAGTCTTCAACCCAAGAATTGAAATCTACCAGAGATGCTTTTTCGATCCAGTTTACATCGAGCATGATCCACATCGGTAAACGCTTGAAAACTAAAGTCATTGCCTGCGGGATACCATAGGCCAAGAGACTTGCTTCCTTTTAGGTACCGAAGAATTTGTTTGGCTGCGGTCATATGAGACACTTTAGGATCAACCTGGTACCTGGTGCATACACCTATTGCAAAAACTATATCCGGTCGGCTAGCAGTGAGGTACATGAGAGAGCCAGTGAGGCCTCTATAAGTCTTATGATCAACAGGTTCATCGAAGGGATCAGCAGAGATCTTATAACCAAAGGTCATAGGGGCCTTAGCTAAAGAGCAGTTATCCATGGAGTATTTCTTCAGCAGCTCAGAGGTATATTTTTCTTGATGATTGAAGATCCCTTGAGGGATCTGTTTAACTTGAAGTCCTAGAAAGAAGTTAATCTCTCTATTCATGCTCATCTGAAATTTGTTAGTCATGAGCCTAGCAAAATCATCCACCATCCTCTGATCTGTGGATCCAAAGATGATATCATCCACATATATTTGTACAAGAATCAGGTGATCACCATTTGCTCTTTTAAATAAAGTGGGATCAATTACTCCTCTTTTATATCCGTACAAGACAAGAAATTCAGAGAGAGTCTCGAACCACGCTCTTGGGGCTTGTTTCAGACCGTAGACTGCTTTTTTAAGTTTATAGCAGTGATCAGGGAATTCTTTACTTTCGAAGCCTGGAGGTTGCTGAAGATAAACCTCTTCTTTTAGTTCCCCATTGAGAAATGCACTCTTAACGTCCATTTGATGTACTTTGACGTTTTTGTGGGCTGCATATGCAAGGAAGATTCGGATAGACTCCATTCGATCCACCGGAACATACGTTTCATCATAGTCAACACCTTCAAGTTGACTGTAGCCTTTTGCATCCACTCTTGCCTTGTTTCTGACTACGGAGTCGGACTCATCGAGCTTGTTCTTTTACACCCACCAGGTGCCAACAATAGTGTGACCTAGCGGTTTTGGAATGAGTTGCCATACACTATTTTGTTCGAATTCTGCTAGCTCTTCTTACATCGCAACAATCCAGTCTGGCTCTAGTAAGGCTTCTTTGATTGATCGGGGTTCGACTGATGACATAAATGTTTAGTAATGGCAGCAATCAGTTAAGTCTTGTGAAGATCTGGTTTGAACACCTGCTGAAGGATTGCCAATGATCTGACTAGGTGGATGATCTTTCGTCCATATGTGAAGGCGTGGCTGAAGATGATCAGCAGTTGCGGTAGACATGATGTCTTCAATATCAGAGGAATATGAGATAGGGAACGCAAGTTCCCTTTGGACTTGAGAACAGCCTGCGGAGTTATCTTGAACTATTGGTGTTGCGGTAGTTTGAAGTGGTTCCCCCTGGGCTGTGGATGGGATTTCCTCAGAAATTTAAGGATATTCCCCCTGGATTGATGGGAGTGTGAAAACCCTTAGATCAGATATGGTATCAATATTTTCTGTGTTCTCATCATCCGAGTCCGAAGAGATGTGTGATGGTTGAGATTCTCTGCGGATGGATGGGGCTGCTTCGATTAGTACTGGAACCTCGGTGGTTGTAGTATGATCCAGAGTTGAGATTTCCCCCTCAACTGGCAAGGTGGAAGTTCCTAGAGACACAACATCGGAGGGCGTAGGACTAGATACTTCAGCATGTTGGAATTGGGCTTCCGGAGTGACAAGAACTTTGGATAACTTGGCAGTCTCTACTGGATCAAAGAGGTCATCATAGTTAACTTCAACTATGTTTAGAGGACCCGAATAATTAGAAATATCGGATTCAAGAATTGATTTTGTTTCAGAGGAGGGAGCAGCGTTTCGGACATAAGAATCATCAAACTTCACGTCAAAGCATTCGAATATTAACCCTGTTCGTCTAATCAGAACTCGATATGCGATCTTATTGGTTGAATAGCCTAGGAAGATGCCTTCATCAGATTTCGGCGCGAACTTGTTGAGATGATTTTGATTTTTGATCATGAAGCATCTGCATCCAAAAATATGGAAGAAGCGGATATTCACTTTCGGTTGTTGATGCCTTCATATGGAGTTTTGTTAAGACATTTGCATACTATGCTGCGGTTCTGTACAAAACAAGTTGTGGCCACGACTTCAGCCCAGAAGTACAGAGGAAGATTGGCAAAGTTGAGCATTGATTTGGCTGCCTCCACCAGAGTTCGATTCCTTCTTTCCACGACACCATTCTGTTGTGGGGTATAGGGAGCTGAGAAATTATGACTTATACCCTTGGACACTAAGAAATCATTCAGTATATGATTGGTGAATTCTGTGTCGTTGTCAATGCGGATGCAGCGTACTGGCAGTTTGATTTGAAGCACGATCTCTTTGATGAAACTGATAAGTACCTATGGTGTTTATGACTTGAGTTGAAGGAAGAAGACCCATGTAAACCGTGTGTAGTCATCCGCTATAACCAATATGTATTTTTTGTGGTGAAGACTGGCTATGGTAGATGGACCGCAGAGATCGATGTGAAGGACTTCTAATGGTTCTGAAATTGAGGAATCGATCACCGTCGGATGACTTGCCTTTGACTGCTTACCACACTCACATGCAGGACAGAGAGTGTCATTGTGATATTTCAGAATATGGAGACCACAGACTAGTTCCCTTGTGACTAGGTTGTTGATGTACCAAAAGTTAAGATGAGCGAACTTGCGGTGCCAGAGCCAGTTCACTTCGGATACTGCATTTGATAGAAATCAAAGTTGCGGTTTGCCAATGATCAGAGAGACGTCCAGTGGGTACATAGTACCTTCGGATTTGGACTTGATCAGGCAAGTGCTTCTATCATTTGTCATTATGTAGCAGAATTGGTCATCAAATTCAACCCGATGGCCTACCTTACATAGTTGACCAACACTTATAAGATTGTGCTTCAGACCTTCTACATAAGCGACCTTTTGAATCGAGAAGTTTCCCGTAGTAAGAACACCATAACCTCGGATAATCCTACTTGCATTGTTTCCAAAGGTGACATTACCCCCTTTCCAAACTGGCCTGAAGTCCCGAAGGTATTGCAACCTTCCGGTCATGTGCAAGGAGTAGGCACTGCCGATCAACCATTCTTCTTCTTGATCTTCCTTGCACAAGGCCTGTTCCACAATGCTGAGAGTTCCATCTTTAGCCATATCGCAATGGTTCTTCTTTAGTTTGGTTGAGCCATCTTCACCAGCAGTCGCTACCATACAGATCTTTCCTTTCCCTTGATTGTGATTGTCTTCATCTTCATCTCCGGATGACCATACTTGATGGTTCCTTTTTACTTGAGCAACAAATGCTTTTCATTTTTCTGTGTCCTCTAGTTCTTGATCCATTATGAGATAGAATGTTCTATCTTTCACTACGTTTGCCTTGCAGTCCTTGGCAAAATGGTTTTCTTTGTTTCATTTGTGACATATAACAGTACCACTTTTGTCTTCTGAACGTGTACCGGAGTCAGTTTGTTGAGATTGTGGTGGTACGTCTTTAGGCTGAGTTTGCTGAGACTGCGGTGGAGGGTGTGGATTCCTAGTGAGACGAGAATGATTGTTTTGGAAGTTTATATTTAAAGGTGGTCGGTTGTATTGTTGGTTTTTACGAAATGAAGGTGGTAAATGATTGAATTTTTGACTGACAAGAGCTATGTCGTTTTCAAACTCTTCTTCATCATCCTACTCTGAGTCTGCTTCATATGACTGCGGTTGAGAGTCATACGAAGTGGAATATGTTTGATTGTGAGGTGATTGTGCTACAAGAGCATGTGGACCTCCGCAGTCTGAGCAGTCTTTGAGTACGGTGGACTCTTGAGCTTGCAGTTCTCCATAGAGCTTATAGAGGGACAGCGAGTGAATTTTCCTTTTTCCTTGAACGATCATTTTGGTTGTTGTCCAATGTTTTCCCAAACAATTCAAGAATTGAAGGTTTGTTTCATGGTTGCTTCTTTGGGTACCAGCATTTGATCGTTTGGTTACTATCAGGTTGAACCTTTTGAATGAGTCTTCCAAGATTTCACTCGCATGAGCTTTAAAGTTGTTAAACTCATTGAGTGTAGTAGTAAGCTTTTTGTCTTGAGCTTGTTCAGTTCACTCGTACATATTCTTGAGCACTTCCCATATCTATTTTGCTGATTTGCAATTTATGATAATATCGAAGTTGTCAAGGGCAACTCCACAAGATATTTTATAGAAATCAATGGCATCACTTTCCATCTTATCGAGATCATCTTTGGTGGAACGACATAGGGTTGGTTTTCCTCCTCCTAGCCTTGTTGTGGCTCCATCGGCTTGTATTGGAGTGATTATAGGAACATGTGGTCCTTTTCAACAGATCGCCATACGTCTCTTTCAAGCCTTCTTAAAGATCTTTCCATTCTTTGTGACTAGTGGTGGTATTCATTTGCAACCAGTATTGGAGCTGAATTTGAGCCACCAACACTATTGGAAACGTTTAGAGAGAGAGCTTGTGCCATTTCATTTTAGCATAAAAAGAGCTTCAATGGTATAGAAGGCCTTTTGAAAAATCAGAGTTCCGATATTCAAAAAGCAACCAATATGGCTCTGATACCAATTGTTGAGAGAAAAACTTTGAGACACACTTGAACAAAAGTTAGTACAGGTATATTGCGGAATAGTTAATCTCAGGGGATCTAAGAGCTCAACAATAATATTCAAGTTAGATGGTTAGATAGTTAGTTGTGGAAAATAAATAAAAGAAAATGACAACAATTTTTATATCAAGTATACACATAAGTTGATTCATAACGAGGAATGCATTCAAGCCAAGTAAGTGAGTGAGATCAAACTTAGTGATTAAGTCACAAAGGACTTGCTCCGAAGAGAGATTCTAATCAGATATAAGAGAGTAAGAAATGAAAGTGAGAAAGATAGAGAAGATAATTCCAGCAAAGTGTATTAGAAATGAGAGATGCATGTTTATTACAAAGAGAATGAGCTCTATTTATAGACTCATAAAATACAACTGAAACGCTCTCTAAGAATAGCCATGCAAGGCATACTGGACAATAGAGAGTAAGAAAGTAAGACAAAATATTCTGAGTAAAAAAGATGATTGCGGTTCCAGCAGACTTCGGTTGCAATGGCTGAAGGGAGAGTTGACTGCGGGTGCTCTGATGACTACGGTAGCAAAAGTTCAAGAGGGTCACTTTCTATGTTTTAACAGCCCAGATTGCTGCCTCCAGAGTATGTGTCTGATGCATCGGCACTGCATACTCCCATGGGAGTCCCTTCGCATACTTGTCGATCTTTGCTAGTTCATCTGGGACAAGACGCATGGCAAACTCCATCTTCTCCGTGAAATTGTTGGTGTATTCATCGATTGACATGCTTCCCTTCTTTAGGGTTAGGAACTGGTTCTCTAGCTTGAGTAAGTTCTGGGCTGAGCAGTACTTTCGCTTGAACTGTACTAAAAACTCTACCCATGTCAACTGCAGTGGCTCGTTAGGGCTCAAAGTTTTCCCCAAAGTGTTCCACCAGCGCACTGCTCCTCCTCGGAACTGGCGTACTGCAAAGGTGGGCTGTAACTTTCCTCTACAACCGCATGTCATAAAAGCTAGTTCCATCTCCGAGATCCAATCCGTTACTCCAATCGGATCTTCCTTTCCATTGAAAGTCGAAGTCTTGCAAGTCAAAAAAATCCTTGTACTTGCAGCTTTCCTCTCGGCTCCGTCATCATGATTGTTTCTCTTAATCACTAGAGCTTCAGCTTGTCCAACGGACATGCTGTAGTTCCCCTCCTCAGACTGCCCGTCATTCAGCTCGGGCTCCTCAATATGTATGGTAGCTTCCTCTTGATTCTGCTGGACTAAACGTTTGGTTTACTCCATTTAGCGATCCAACATCGTCTGAATCATCGCTTGTACTCCGGCCATCATTATTGGCTCTGGAGCGGCTACCACGATGGGTATTTGTTCGATTACTGGAGGTTGGTTCCCGTTAGCATTAGTGTTCCCGGCTCCACTGCGGGTTCTTGCCATTTTGATCTATACACCGAATAAAGTGAATTTAGATCTTTATTTAGGATTGACGTTTAAATCATCCTTATCACTCCGAAACGTTTACATGTTATTTCTAATATCATAGTTGTACGTTTAGAATCCTAAACACATAAGGTTTCCAGATCCGGTCGGCAACAGACCATAGATCCTAACAAATAACAACATATCAGGCACAAAGCAATTAGCACATAATAGCATATTAGGCATAATTCCTAAAATAAGCTAGTGCTCACATCTCACAATCATGGCTTAGCATTCTAAGTTTAAGTCTAGAAATCCTACAATTTCCTAGTTCGCTTAAACTAATGCTCTGATACCAACTGTGACATCCCTAATTTTCACGACAAGAAAAGACCGATTTTGTTTATGCTTGTTTGAAAATCAGAGTAACATTTTTAATAAAAGAGTTGCAGCATTTGTCCCAAAACAAAAATATGATAAAGATATATCAAAAGCATTTCCCTAGAAATGTACATCATTAAAAAGACTCAGGATGTCATGTTCGATACAGTACATAAGCATAAACAATACAACATAGGCCTTACTACATTATTCCGTATTTACAGGCCTATAATCCCTTATCTCTCATCCAAACAACTATACCCATGCGCCACTACCTGTAATTTAAGAAATTGAGTGGGTCAGGCTTGGGAGCCTGGTGAGCACATAGGGTTTTCAACCCACAATAATTAAATTTATTACTTTCATCAACAAAACAAACCCGATTACCCCTTCCCATTGTCCTCACTTTACGTCCCTAAAACATCTAACACAAGGGACCTAGTCCAAGGACTTTCATCGGGGTGACAGTACATGCTTCGGGGATTCCTCGGCAATATATGTCAATAAGGAAACCATGTGAAGGATGGAGTACTTCTGGTGAGCACACAGTTCAAATAAACACACAGTTCAAATAAACACCTACAGGTTGTGAGCCTGCTAGCGTTCCACTAGATTGTCTAGAATAGTCCGTGGTCGTCATCTAAACTCCGCTAAACGACTGGATCATCAATGACATCTATAACGAGGCCTCTCATTATTTTATTTGGTCACACAGCAACTAATACATCTACCCATGTTTTACCCAACATATTTTGTAGATATAAAATACATATATAGTTTAAACTTTTAAAACGTGTATAAAAATCTTTCACACAGCATAGACAACAAGTATTCAGATAATATGCACACATAGCATGTAATTTATATTAAATACTTCATATCTATGTGTAAGATGAAAGTAACTATGCACTCACCTGAAAGGTGGTGACTCGACACTCGGACAGCGCTTCGTTACTCTCAAAACAATTTTCTTCGACGAAAACCTAGTATAAATACCACTAGGGTTCAATCTAACGATAACCACGACTAATTATAGTCTAGCTATTATTACTATTATATAAGCGCGACACAATATTTTTAACCCACTATATACAGTCGAGGCCCGACAGGGAACACCGGAGGGCAGGATCATTTCGGCATAAAAGCAATTCTTAATCCAGCAACCCAAGCGGCCCTCCAAACCGGAACCCCCGTACCGCGAGTGGTTAAAAAGATATTATAACGACACTTAAATAACCGATAATAATAGCCTAAATAATTATTCTAAGGTCCTAACAACATTACTATAATTATTTAAAAGCTACATTAAAAATATCATAGGCGTAGCTCACTTACAGCGGGTTTTAAAGAAAACCAGGTTTTATTTGGAGCAGCGTTTTGAAACCGAAAGACCCTTTTTCTCGGGACTCCGGGAGCCTCGGGGCTTCCTTTGGGTGCTAGGGGCTTCACCTAGGCTTAGGGAGGGGTTAGGAGTGGTAGAGAGAGAAACTAGTGAGAGAAAGAATGAGAGAAGGTGTGAAATTGTCGAAAGAATTTGCATGCTATTTATACGAGGCGAAGCCTCGCAGGAACGTTGGGCGTTCAGTAGCTACGCACTACGTAGTTCCGGATAAGGCAACAGGTGGATCCAGCTGGCTCGCACTCGGTCTCGGATGGATAAGATGAGAGGGAATGCGGCGTGTTCCCATTTCGGATGCAGGGTGTAGCGAGGGGCTACGTGTCGCAATCCGGAGCGATGCCTGATCCGCGATGGAAGGTCCAGATGTTGCCACATCATCAATCTGTGCCACAGCTTCACAACTCCAAATGCAAACTTTAAAAATTCATAACTTTCGCATACGAGCTCTGTTTTCGACGTTCTTTATATCCACGCGAAGGAGGGAATGTAATCTACAACTTTTGTTTAGGCTTCGTTGGCTAATTTTGAATTTATTTTAAAAGTTATATTATTAACAGGCCAGGACATTATTGGTCTGTTAAATTCTCATAACTTATTCATCCGACGTCCATTTTTGTCCATCTTTTTCTCGTTACGCTACTCTTAACGAGATTTTCGATTCTCATTTAGGTTGGGTCGGCTAAAAACCGCTTGATCCAATATTCAAATTTCGGGTTGTACACTGCTAAGCCGAAACTTCGAAAAATCATAACATCCTCATAGGAAGTCAGACTTGGGCGTTCTTTTTATCGACGCTCTTGGTTTAACGTATTCTACGACTTTCATTCAGGTCGCTAAGGCTAAAACTCGCTCTATCGTAAATTCACTATTTACGCTTCACGGTATTATGTCAGTTCCGCCGCGAAACTTCAACGGTTCATAACTTCTTCGTTATAACTCAGATTTGGGCGTTCTTTATATCCCTAGAATGCTTGTTTCGACCACTACAACTTTATGTAGAGATATCGGGCTTATCTCACACTTAGATTTTGATGCTTATTTTTATTCTTTATTTATTAAATATTTATAAATACATAATAAGCATATAAATTCACATAATACTCAAATATTTCGTCTTTATTACTTCCGAAAGAGTTACAATAGTTGATCTAGACTATTACATCGTCTAAAATGTTTAGCCCCGAAACCCGGGCATTACACCCCCATTCCTAATTCTTTTCATAACAAAGAATGAGGGAGAACAAGTTTTCATGCATTTTATCTAAACCTTTTAGTATTGAAGACCAAACACCACCACCTTTCGGCTCAAGCGTAGTGAGTCCTAGACCTCCATGAATCCATTAACTCCTTATAACCTTAACCCAAATAGGGGTTGGATCGGTATAAAAACTCCCACTCCATTTCTTTAGTAAGGCTCCATTAAGAGCCTTTAAGATTCCAAAACCAAAACCACCTTTTTTATTTTGAGTTTAAAGCAATTTCCCACTTAATCCAATGTATTTTCCTATTTGCTTCTTTTCCTCCAAAAAAAACAAACTCTCAACAATTCTAAAATATTACCAATTACTTTAGGCATCTTAAAAAGAGACATGTAATATATACCTAGGCTACCCATAACTGACTTAATCAAAGTCAGCCTTCCACCAACAGAAAGTAATTTAACTTTCCAATTCTCGAATCATTTCTTTAATTTTTAACAACTACCTCCTAATTACCAATAGACCCTATGTTTTTCCCACTGGCACCCCAAGGTAAGAAAACGACATTTGAGCAGCCGAGTAACCTGTAAGCACAACCAACTCTTCCACATCATGCAATGTCAAACCGACACCATACAAATTTGAATAATGTAAATTAACTCTTAACCCAGACACTAAGTAAATACATATAAGAATAGTTACCAGATTTGTAATATTCCCCCATTCCATTCTGCCATAAATAGTGTATCATCTGCGTAAAAAAAGATGTGGCAGGTTATAACCCTCGTCATCAACATTCGCACCTTGGTAAATACCATCACCAATAGCCTTCTCCATCAAATCATGCAAGCCTTCCATAGATATAATAAATAAAAATGGTGACATAGGTTCACCCTAACCCAAACCTCTCTTCAATTTAAATTCCTTTGTAGGACTTGCATTTAAAAGAACAGAAGCACAAGAAGACTCTAGACAAGTAAGAATCCATCTAAGACATTTATGATAAAATCCCATATACTCCATAATATTCAATAAAAGGCCAACTCACATAATCATAGGCCTTATCAAATTCCACCTTTAACACCCTTAACTTCTTTTTCTTTGTTTTGAACCAATCTATAACTTCATTCACCATTAACGGACCATCAAGAATTTGCCTAGCTTTCACAAAAGCAGACTGCTCTGGGCTAACAAGATCATCAATAATACTAGCCAATATGTTCGCTAAAATTTAAGCAATAATTTTATATTGCACACCAACTAGGCTTACTGGCCTATAGTCTTTGATACACGTTGGAGAATCAACTTTCGGGATGAATGTAATGAATGAGGAATCACATCCATCGGGTATAGAACCAATTTGAAAGAACTCATCTACAAAACCACATACATCATCTTTCATAATTTCCCATTACATTTTTATAAATCGAAAAGAGAAACCATTCGGCCCCAGCGCGCAATCATTACCGCACGACCAAACAGCATATTTAATTTCATCCATAAAAAAATTTGAGAAGACAAAAACTCATTATGATCTAACCGCACTCTTCTTAACTAAAAAGTAGGATGAAACATAATGGCACATGTAAAATCTTAAAAATTTTCTTCATAAAACCTAGGAAATTGATCTTTGACCTGTTTTGGATTATTAGCCCATCAACCACCCAACATAAGCCCCGAAATCATCAACTTTCTTCTTTTTATTTTGAGAGTGGAATGAAAAAAATTTGTGTTCTCGTCTCCCTCGAGCCCCTTGTAACAACCCAAAATTTCCGTATCATTTTATTGTAACTCTTTCGTAGTACAATTCGCGCAACCAATCATCGTTTCCAATTTCGATTTCCGATCTTCCGTTTAATTAAGTCATTATTTAGTACTCATTTAAAGTGACTTAATGGGTGTCTTAATACATTTAGAAATCATTTTAACACCCAACTTTAGTGATCGGAATATTTCTAGAAATTACCGTATCGGGTTACGGTAACTCAATCGGGTACGACCAAAAGCCTCGTCTAACACCGGTATCGGGTAGAATTCCACCGTGTCCGAAACTTAAACACTATATAAACGTGTTTAAGACTCCATTTGAAGCCTTTGGTCAATTTACCACTAAACACTACCCACCTATCTCCTAATCCAAGTTTAAGGGATCAAAACTCAAAATTAAGGATTCAAATCTCTAAGGTACCTTCCTAGCCTTAATCTATAGCATATTTGGCTTCCAAATTCGACATTTAATCATAAAATAGGACAACATATGTGAGTTTACAG
The DNA here is from genome assembly GCF_052625555.1 of Lactuca saligna. Lineage (NCBI taxonomy): Eukaryota > Viridiplantae > Streptophyta > Magnoliopsida > Asterales > Asteraceae > Lactuca > Lactuca saligna. The sequence goes on from NC_136418.1 coordinate 77,537,482, forward strand.
CCCAGGAGCATGCCTAGGCCGTAAACACCAATTTGATGGGTTTTAAGCCCTTAAACTCCCTCCTAAACTCATTTGGACTTTAGATATGGCCAAGGGACTTCAAGATATGGACTCTAAACAATTAAAACATGAATTTTATGAGGTTTGAAGGAGTTTACGGCCAAGGATCATTCTTGGGCCATAAACTCATATTCAAAGGTTTTTTGAGCCAATTAACCCTTCCAAATCATAGTTGGGACTTAGATATGACCTTTGGGCTTGCTAATCTAGACTTGGAACACTTTAAACTTGATTTTTGAGTAATAAAAATGAGTTTACAGCCACGACATACTCTTGGTCTGTAAACTCCTCTTAAATGGTGATTTAGTGCCCTTAAACATGTCAAAATGCTTTCAAACTCAACCAATGGCTTTGTGGTAAATCCTAGATTCATCTAAAAATGGTTTGGAGACCTTAAACACAACATATACCCTACATAAGTGAGTTTACGGCCAAAGAACTCCTCCTAGGCCATAAACTCCTATAAGTGTGTAAAATGGTAATCTAAATTCATAACAAGGCTTAGAAAATTAGTTTGAATCACATGTGATTGCCCTAAATAGTTCAAATTAACCATTCTTAGCCAAGGGTGAGTTTACGGCCGTAAGCTCTATGAGTGTGGCCGTAAACTCATGTTTTAAATGGTATAAATTCATTCAAAGTGTTCCAAGCCATTTTAGATAATCCATTCTAGCAATCCCTATGTCCATTTGAGCCCTTAAACCATCAAAACCACACCCACATGAGTTTACGGCCGTAAACTCATGTATGTGTGTGTTCCATAGTTGTAAACTCTCTAAAATGTTTACTCTTGGGGAGTAAACTCAAGTCCCAAGTCCCTAGTGCCATTACACGTCCGAAGATGTCACCCGGGTCACTCCAAACGCTCGTTTTGAGGTGTTTAACCTCATTGGAGTGTAATGTTCCATATGATTAGTGAATGCATCCCTAATTATATATATATATATGGACATTATTTCATTTTACATAGGTACATCGCGAGTAATCAAACCTCGAACCAACGTCTAGCATTCAAAACCGACACGTTTCCGAGTCCGGTGAGTTCATACCCCTACCCTTTTTCACTGTTTTTCACTGTTTTCAGGGGGGACACAAGCAAAGTACAAGGGAATTCTTGTACTCAAAACATGTTTTCAAATGTGTGTTTCATATTCTTATGCTTTTATAACTGATTACTACAACTGATAACAGATTGAACATGCAGATCACGTAACATATATTTGTGAAATAAGTCTTTAAACTATTATGTTTTACATATATTTCACAAATGGTTTACCACATTTTATCAGTTAAAAGCATGACATTAAACATTTGAACATAATACATGTATACTGTTTTGTCCTTGATAACACTCCACACACATACCAGAGTAGAGGACTATCATATTATTACTAGTAAATTTGTTATTCCTGTATGATTGGAGACACGTCCTCGGAGAACACTCCACCCAGATTACGCGAGTGGAGGACTACACCCATAACCAGAATCTCTGGTATTTAGAGAGCGTGACTTGAGTGTATAGATCTATACGGGGCTGACTACCTCACACCTAGCTGCTAGCTACAGCTGAACCGAAATGGTTCAAGGGTGACGAAAGTCATAAGTATGTGGACGACTTATTGCCACATGTGGACAACTTATTGCCACAGGTTTTAGTCTATTGTATGGTTATGGAACTCGCAATTAGGATAACACAGATTTACTTACAGTAATAGTGAACCACTTTATACATCTTTTACATCTTTCACGTTCTGTAACTAACAATTAGGAAAGTACGGGACTTTCCTGGGGAAAAACATGGAACCTAATCACGATTACATCTTTTACATATTTAACATCGTTTACATTAAGAACCTACATGCAGGAAAGCATGGGGCTTTCCTGGGTAACACTTACATAACTAGAAAGAGTAACCAACTGGATAACATTACATCTTTTACAATTTGTAACATACAATAAGGAAAGTATGGGACTTTCCTGGTAACACATGATAAGTAAACAGAACAGTTTAATCAGTCAGATATCCAACTATACATTTTCACATGAATAAACATGTTTTCAGTGTACAAACTTATTATACTTTACAATTGGGAAACAATAACCAACTATTAAGAAAATATGGGATTTTCTTGGTGCATATAACATTTCAGAAACAGAAAGGAAACTCGAAACATATTCACAAATAAAAACCGCTTATGAACTCACCAGCTTTATGCTGATTTTCAAACCGCTTGTGTTCTCAGGTCAGCGTTAGAACAGGTACCCGAAGATTCCTTTTTTATCAGAAGACAGAGCACATGAAGATCCATTTCATTTTGTTTATATATACTATGTATCACAACTGTACAAACTTTACTTTTGAAACAACAGTAAAACTTTTATTATGTAATGTAATGGTTGTTTTACTTTACTTACTATGTGCATTGAATTTGATACTCAACGTGGAGTCAACCCCGGAAATGTTTCCGCCTTCGGTTTTCGGGGTGTGACAGATTGGTATCAGAGCCCTTGTTTATAGTGAATGAAGTATACCAAACCTTACATGGTATAAAACTATAAACACTAAAGGGCCTAAGTGCTCTGAATTAAAAGTATCTTCAAACTACAAGTATTTTCAAAAGTATACAAGTATACCGAACCGTCGTCATCCGTAACCATAAGTAGAACAGAACATAAGTAAATGGGTGTTGTGTACTATGGTTAAACCTGGGCAGTTATGTAGTCATGTCTAGGGTGAATATAGCCTGGCCAACTATATTCATTCGAGACACGGCCAACATGTGCTTGGGAGTGACTGTAGTATGCGGCATGCCTAAAACTTACCCTAATATCCCCAAACATCATCAAATCATTGTCGTAAACAATTCATGAAATACTATGGGAGTATTTCTCAATCCCAATCCTCTGTAATAATCCTTGTTCTAATGGCTTTCCGTGATTATTCTTGGCGATAAATTATCTGTTTTGATAACTCTTTCCTGCTGTATCGCTTACTCGAATCATATAACTGTCATATCTATCGATTCAATGTAGAGGACTTACCATCCTCTCTTTCTTGATCTTATTAGATCAAGATGCCTCCCCGAAAGAGACCTAGCTCAAAGAACGACAACAATCCTTCCTCGCTGCCACCTCCTCCCCAGTTCGATCTAACGTCGCTCCAGACGATGATGACAGCTGCGATGGTAGCAGCTATGTCACAAATGAACCCTAGTGGTTCAAGTGGTGGTCCTCAATCTCAAAACCCTGAAAGTAGCCAGGGACACCAAAGAGGGGGTTCCTACAAGGATTTCATGAACGCAAAACCAACATCCTTTAATGGCGCTGGAGGTGTCATTTCCTTATCTCGATGGTTCGAGAAAATCGAGTCCATCTTTGAAATCTGTGCTTGTGCGGAGTCCGATAAAGTCAAGTTCGTAGCCTGTACATTCGTTGATAAAGCCTTGACTTGGTGGAATGGCCGAGTCAAATCTCTAACCTTACCCGTAGCCAATGCCATGGGCTGGGAGGCCATGAAAGAACTTCTCATTGCCGAGTACTGCCCCCGTGGTGAAATGCAGAAATTAGAGCACGAGCTCTGGAACCTGAAGATGAAAGGTTCCGACATTACTGCATATACTTCCCGATTTGATGATCTCACACTTCTTTGCCCGGGACTAGTCACTCCTGAAAACAAAAAGATCGAAAGGTTCATATGGGGGTTATCTCAACCAATAAAGAGTCACGTTTTGGCTGCTCGTCCGGATACCTATGATAGTGCCAAGACTTTAGCTCAAATTTTAATTGATCACAACGACAATGTTAAGGAAATCACTACCACTTCTGAGCCGACTCAAAGGAGTGGTGAAAAGAGGAAATTCTGGAAGAAGAAGAAGGGTCAATCTTCTCAAGGATCATCCAAGAAACAACAGACGGTAGCAGTCCATGCTGCTACTACTACCCCTGTTGCTACTGTTTCTGTCATGGGATCCACAGCCTCAACTCCTACCAGTAAATATGTTGGTAACCTCCCTCTGTGTGATTAGTGTAAATACCATCATCATCCTGGTCCCTGTCGAGAATTGTCTTGCACCAACTGTGGTAAGAAAGGGCACACAGTTCGATACTGCAGAACTCCTACCCAATCAGCCAACCAATCATCGGGAGCAGGTGTTAGTCAAGCCTACTACAACTGTGGAGAAGTTGGACACTTTAAAAGGAACTGTCCCAAGAAGTCAACTGCCGATAACACTGGAAGGGTTCTAACCATGGGACGGGAGGAAGCAGTTGCTGATCCCACTGTTGTTTCGGGTACGTTCCTTCTCGACAACTCATATGCTAGTATTCTTTTCGATTCCGGTGCTGAAAGGAGTTTTGTTAGTCATGCATTCAAACATAATCTAAAACCAAATCCTCAACCACTAACTGAAACGTTTACCGTCGAGATGGCTAACGGTGAGAAAGAAAGCGCTGACGATGTATTCATAGGTTGTATGCTTACCTTAAACGATCACTCATTTCTTATAGATCTCATGCCCGTTTCCATTAAGAGCTTTGATGTTATCATTGGCATGGATTGGTTGAGCCCTAATCATGCTGACATTCTTTGTTACGAAAAAGCTATCCGTCTCAATCTTCCTTCGGAACAAACTCTCGTAATCTATGGCGATAAACCCAGTTCCAACCTTCACATCATTTCTTGCATCAAAGCTCGAAAGCTCCTTCGAAAGGACTGTGTTGCATTCTTAGCTCATGTGATCAACGAGAAACAAGAAGTTAGAGACCTCACGAGCATCCCCGAAGTCTGTAACTTTCCCGATGTGTTTCCCGAAGAACTTCCAGGAATTCCTCCCAAATGACAGGTCGAGTTCCGTATTGACCTAATTCCTGGAGCTACTCCCGTAGCAAAATCCCCGTATCGCTTAGCTCCGGCAGAAATGCAGGAGTTATCCAGTCAACTCAATGATTTGCTCAGTAAAGGATTCATTAGACCGAGTTCCTCACCCTGGGGAGCTCCGATTCTGTTTGTCAAAAAGAAAGATGGATCCTTTCGGATGTGTATCGATTATCGTGAACTGAACAAGTTAACCGTTAAGAACCGATATCCTCTTCCAAGAATAGACGACCTCTTCGATCAACTCCAGGGAGCCAGCTACTTTTCTAAGATAGACCTTCGGTCAGGGTACCATCAGTTACGAGTCTAGGAGAATGATGTTCCTAAGACAGCTTTTAGGACTCGGTATGGACACTACGAGTTCGTAGTGATGCCCTTCGGTCTAACCAATGCACCGGCTGTGTTCATGGACTTGATGAACCGGGTGTGCCGTCCCTTCTTAGACAAATTCGTTATCGTGTTCATTGACAACATCCTCGTATACTCCAAAAGCGAAGAAGACCATAAGCAACACTTGAGGCTAGTGTTGGAAACCCTTAGATCCGAAAAGCTATACGCGAAATTTTCCAAATGTGAATTCTGGATACGGAAGGTAACTTTCCTCGGTCACGTAGTAAGCTAGGAGGGTATTCATGTAGATCCTTCCAAGATTAAAGCGATAGAGAATTGGTCGGCACCGAAAACACCCACAGAAATTCGTCAATTCTTGGGTCTCGCCGGCTACTATCGACGATTCATTCAGAACTTTTCCAAAATCGCCAAACCTTTAACCACTCTAACACAGAAAGGTGTACCCTTTTGTTGGAGTGATAAACAAGAAACCGCATTCCAAACATTAAAGAAAGCCTTATGCAGCGCGCCTGTTCTATCTCTGCCTGAAGGGACAGAGGACTTCGTTGTCTACTGCGATGCGTCTAATCAAGGTTTAGGCTGTGTGCTTATGCAAAGAGGAAAGGTGATTGCCTATGCCTCAAGACAGTTGAAAGCACACGAGGTCAATTATACCACGCATGACTTGGAACTAGGAGCCGTAGTCTTTGCATTGAAGATTTGGAGACATTATCTCTACGGAACCAAATGCACAATCTTCACTGATCACAAGAGTCTGCAACATATCTTTAATCAGAAAGCCTTAAACATGAGGCAACGGCGATGGGTAGAATTACGTAGTGATTATGAGTGTGAAATCCGTTACCACCCCGGCAAGGCCAATGTGGTAGCAGATGCCCTTAGCCGAAAGGATAGTGCAAGCCACAAAGTGAGGAACCAGACGATGACCATCCATTCCAATCTACCCATGCAAATCCGAGAAGCTCAGTATACAGCCCTCAAACCCGAAAACGTGTCAGATGAAACCTTGAGAGGGATGGAAAAGAAACTTAAGATCAGAGATGACAGGGTTCACTGTTTCATGAATCGAATCTGGATTCCCAAATCCGGAGGATTCAGGGAAATAGTCATGGAGGAAGCACACAGAACCAAATACTCTGTTCACCCGGGTTCGGACAAGATGTATCTGGATCTCAAGAAACAGTACTGGTGGCCAAACAAGAAAGCTGAGATACCTACATTCGTGGGCAAGTGTCTGACTTGCGCCAAAGTCAAAGTCGAACATCAGAAGCCTTCAGGTCTACTCCAACAACCCGAGATTCTCGAGTGGAAATGGGAGATGATTACCATGGACTTCATCACCAAACTACCCAAGTGTTCTAGTGGGTACGATACCATTTGGGTAATTGTCGATCGTTTGACAAAATCCGCTCACTTCATTCCAATTAAAGAATCATACAAGATGAAAAGACTCGCGCGAATCTAAATCCAGGAGGTAGTACGTCTACACGGTGTACCTGTATCCATTATCTCTAATCGAGATAGTAGGTTTACCTCCAGATTCTGGCAATCCCTTCAGAAAGCCCTTGCAACCAAACTAGATATGAGCACGGCATATCATCCTCAGACCGATGGACAGAGTGAGAGAACAATCCAAACCCTGGAGGACATGCTTCGGGCATGTGTCATTGACTTTGGAAAGTCGTGGGATACACATCTATCCTTGATCGAGTTCTCGTACAACAACAGTTACCACACCAGCATTAGGGTTGCTCTGTTCGAAGCCCTATACGGTCGTAAGTGCAGATCCCCTCTGTGCTGGGCCGAGGTGGGGGATACACAGTTAGCCAGAAGTTGAGTCCCCGACAGTGCTCTCACTGGTCCTGAAATCATCTGCAAAACCACCGAAAAGATCATTCAAATCCGTAACCGACTGAAAGCCTCACGTGATCGTCAAAAGAGTTATGCTGATAATCGTCGGAAACCACTAGAATTCCAGGTTGGAGACCGTGTCCTGTTAAAAGTCTCGCCCTGGAAAGGCACTGTACGCTTTGGTAAGCGTGGGAAACTTAATCCGAGGTACATTGGACCCTTTGAGGTCCTCTCCAGGATCGGTCTAGTTGCCTATAAAGTTCATTTACCACACGAACTCAGTAACATTTATCCTGTCTTCCATGTTTCAAATCTCAAAAAGTGCCTATCCGATGAAACCCTAACAATTCCCTTAGACGAGATCGAGATCAATGAAAACCTCAACTTTGTGGAGGAACCGATCGAAATCATGGATCGAGAAGTCAAACGTACAAAACAAAGTCGCATCCCGTTAGTGAAGGTTCGCTGGAATGCCAAGCGGTGACCGGAATTCACTTGGGAACGGGAAGATTCAATGAAACAGAAGTATCCACAACTCTTTTCTTACCCATGATTTATATCTTGTCTTATGTTCTAAACTTGAATTTCGGGACGAAATTCCCTTTAACGGGGGGATAATGTAACAACCCGAAATTTCCGTATCATTTTATTGTAACTCTTTCGTAGTACAATTCGCGCAATCAATCGTCGTTTCCAATTTCGATTTTCAATCTTCCGTTTAATTAAGTCATTATTTAGTACTCATTTAAAGTGACTTAATGGGTGTCTTAATACATTTAGAAATCATTTTAACACCCAACTTTAGTGATCGGAATATTTCTAGAAATTATCGTATCGGGTTACGGTAACTCAATCGGGTACGACCAAAAGCCTCGTCTAACACCGGTATCGAGTAGAATTCCACCGTGTCCGAAACTTAAACACTATATAAACGTGTTTAAGACTCCATTTGAAGCCTTTGGTCAAATGACCACTAAACACTACCCACCTATCTCCTAATCCAAGTTTAAGGGATCAAAACTCAAAATTAAGGATTCAAATCTCGAAGGTACCTTCCTAGCCTTAATCTATAGCATATTTGGCTTCCAAATTCGACATTTAATCATAAAATAGGACAACATATGTGATTTTACGGCCCAGGAGCATGCCTAGGCCGTAAACACCAATTTGATGGGTTTTAAGCCCTTAAACTCCCTCCTAAACTCATTTGGACTTTAGATATGGCCAAGGGACTTCAAGATATGGACTCTAAACAATTAAAACATGAATTTTATGAGGTTTGAAGGAGTTTACGGCCAAGGATCATTCTTGGGCCGTAAACTCATATTCAAAGGGTTTTTGAGCCAATTAACCCTTCCAAATCATAGTTGGGACTTAGATATGACCTTTGGGCTTGCTAATCTAGACTTGGAACACTTTAAACTTGATTTTTGAGTAATAAAAATGAGTTTACGGCCAAGACATACTCTTGGGCTGTAAACTCCTCTTAAATGGTGATTTAGTGCCCTTAAACATGTCAAAATGCTTTCAAACTCAACCAATGGCTTTGTGGTAAATCCTAGATTCATCTAAAAATGGTTTGGAGACCTTAAACACAACATATACCCTACATAAGTGAGTTTACAGCCAAAGAACTCCTCCTAGGCCGTAAACTCCTATAAGTGTGTAAAATGGTAATCTAAATTCATAACAAGGCTTAAAAAATTAGTTTGAATCACATGTGATTGCCCTAAATAGTTCAAATTAACCATTCTTAGCCAAGGGTGAGTTTACGGCCGTAAACTCTATGAGTGTGGCCATAAACTCATGTTTTAAATGGTATAAATTCATTCAAAGTGTTCCAAGCCATTTTAGATAATCCATTCTAGCAATCCCTATGTGCATTTGAGCCCTTAAACCATCAAAACCATACCCACATGAGTTTACGGCTGTAAACTCATGTATGTGTGTGTTCCATAGTTGTAAACTCTCTAAAATGTTTACTCTTTGGGAGTAAACTCAAGTCCCAAGTCCCTAGTGCCATTACACGTCCGAAGATGTCACCCGGGTCACTCCAAACGCTCGTTTTGAGGTGTTTAACCTCATTGGAGTGTAATGTTCCATATGATTAGTGAATGCATCCCTAATTATATATATATGGACATTATTTCATTTTACATAGGTACATCGCGAGTAATCAAACCTCGAACCAACGTCTAGCATTCAAAACTGACACGTTTCCGAGTCCGGTGAGTTCATACCCCTACCCTTTTTCACTGTTTTTCACTGTTTTCAGGGGGGGACACAAGCAAAGTACAAGGGAATTCTTGTACTCAAAACATGTTTTCAAATGTGTGTTTCATATTCTTATGCTTTTATAACTGATTACTACAACTGATAACAGATTGAACATGCAGATCACGTAACATATATTTGTGAAATAAGTCTTTAAACTATTATGTTTTACATATATTTCACAAATGGTTTTCCACATTTTATCAGTTAAAAGCATGACATTAAACATTTGAACATAATACCTGTATACTGTTTTGTCCTTGATAACACTCCACACACATACCAGAGTAGAGGACTATCATATTATTACTAGTAAATTTGTTATTCCTGTATGATTGGAGACACGTCCTCGGAGAACACTCCACCCAGATTACGCGAGTGGAGGACTACACCCATAACCAGAATCTTTGGTATTTAGAGAGCGTGACTTGAGTGTATAGATCTATACGGGGCTGACTACCCCACACCTGGCTGCTAGCTACAGCTGAACCGAAATGGTTCAAGGGTGACGAACATCATAAGTATGTGGACGACTTATTGCCACATGTGGACTACTTATTGCCACAGGTTTTAGTCTATTGTATGGTTATGGAACTCGCAATTAGGATAACACAGATTTACTTACAGTAATAATGAACCACTTTATACATCTTTTACATCTTTCACGTTCTGTAACTAACAATTAGGAAAGTACGGGACTTTCCTGGGGAAAAACATGGAACCTAATCACGATTACATCTTTTACATATTTAACATCGTTTACATTAAGAACCTACATGCAGGAAAGCATGGGGCTTTCCTGGGTAACACTTACATAACTAGAAAGAGTAACCAACTGGATAACATTACATCTTTTACAATTTGTAACATACAATAAGGAAAGTATGGGACTTTCCTGGTAACACATGATAAGTAAACAGAACAGTTTAATCAGTCAGATATCCAACTATACATTTTCACATGAATAAACATGTTTTCAGTGTACAAACTTATTATACTTTACAATTGGGAAAAAATAACCAACTATTAAGAAAATATGGGATTTTCTTGGTGCATATAACATTTCAGAAACAGAAAGGAAACTCGAAACATATTCACAAATAAAAACCGCTTATGAACTCACCAGCTTTATGCTGATTTTCAAACCGCTTGTGTTCTCAGGTCAGCGTTAGAACAGGTACCCGAAGATTCCTTTTTGATCAGAAGACGGAGCACATGAAGATCCGTTTCATTTTGTTTATATATACTATGTATCACAACTATACAAACTTTACTTTTGAAACAACAGTAAAACTTTTATTATGTAATGTAATGGTTGTTTTACTTTACTTACTATGTGCATTGAATTTGATACTCAACGTGGAGTCAACCCCGGAAATGTTTCCGCCTTCGGTTTTCGGGGTGTGACACCCCTACTCAATCTTCAGTCTTTGAGCAGCAACCATACCTTCAATTTTATCCAAATTAGCTAACTTCTTGAATATGTCAATCCTACCAGGAACCAATTCAATATCACCAAGACTTCCATCCAATAGCCTATTAATATCATCAAGTATAGTCGTGAATTCTCTTTTTTCACCATGATTATGAATGACTACATTATTATGCCACACTTTAAAGCTCTCTTTCACATAGTTTAATTTGTTTTGAAAGTAATAAACCTGTTAGAATTTTCTCCTTGCATGAAATTTTTCCAAGCATCTACCACTGTATCATTAAATCCTTCAAACATGAACCAAGAGATAAAGAGTTTAAAAGGTGTTGACCCATAGTCAACTAATTTATTTTTAAAAAAAATTGGGCTATGATCCGACCATGTCTGAGGATGAACCAAAACCATCATATTAGTAAAAGTTGTATCCACCACACCATAAGTAACAAGAAATCGATTGAGTTTTTACATTTTTGAGCATTAAAGATCCACCTTAGTAAACCTTTCCCCCTATAGGCAGCGCCATCAAATCCATATCTAAAATAAAGTTATTAAAGTCTTCGGCCTCGTATCTACAGAAAGTTGTTCCACTTTGCTCCTAAGCAGTTGAGACTACATTAAAGTCACAAAAATGAATGAATTCTCCAACATGTTGTCGCATAAACGAAGCTATACAACCTCACACCTAATTCTTACTATGTCTATCCTGAGGAGCATAAACATTAAAAAGGAAGCATTTAACACCTAATTCTTACAGTTGGATCTTATCCTACCCTCTTTTTCCTTAGTTTTGACATATGTCCTTTATTAAACGAAGCACAAGAAGTTTTTGGTTTACCATAATAAGCAGATTTAGACTCTATGGGAGAATGAAATATCTCATATCTCCCTCATCCCTATTCTCTGGCCCTTGCACTTCATTTTATCTACAAAATATCTAATTTAATTCTCCATTATTACCCTCGACATGCCCCTCACATTCACCAATACGAACGACATTTTCATAATTTTGTCCATCCTTCCCTGTACAATTCACAACATTCATAACATTTTTAGCCTTAAACCTATTATTCCCATAGGCATCTTCTGATTTTTTTGGACCTTACAAACTTAAACAACCCACACCCATTCTCCCTAAATATGTTATTCTTTAATTCATTGGATACATCTTCAAATATTCCTTCCTTAAATCCTTCATACATATCAATTTTTCTAATTGTTTTGTTAGCATGAAAAAATTATCATATTTCTTCCCATTTCCATCCTCTTCACTATCTCCATCCTTCGAATCCAACTCTGATTCTGTAACATCTAAAAATACGACCCAAAAAAATTTTGTTTTAATAATAATAAAAATCAATACTGAACTTCATATCATAAAATCATACGTCAAATATCTCAAATCATAATAAAATGTCGTGAAACAACTGTATCAAATCAGACTATGAATCAAAACAAACTACCAGGACAAAGACTGAAGCTGTGGTGTGTGCGATGCTATTATCTCGAGCTCTTCACTTTACTTGCAGAAGTACCTGAAACCAAAATTGAAAGTGTAAGCACGAAGCTTAGTGAGCTCCCCCAAACTACCACATACCATACAACACATATAAATCACATACTGGGCCTTGCCTACTGCATCGGACCGAAGTCCGGAAACTGCATCAGATCGAAGTCCGGAACTGACTGGGACCTTGTCCCCTGCATCGGACCGAAGTCCGGAACTGACTGATCGTAGCATAGCATAAACACATATCAACTAGCATAACACATATCATCTAGCATAAACACATATACTGCATACTGCATCAGGTCGTAGCCCGGAACACATAACACATAAATCCTGTCTGAGCCATGAAGGCATCAAACATACTAACTACTGCATCGGACCGAAGTCCGGAAACTACTACTAGCTAAATGGGTCGGCATTGTGGCCTTAGACCCGTTCCTATTGGAAGGAAACTCACCTCGTAATCTGGCTGTTGAATGAACTGCTCAGGAAACTATCTGTTGCTGCTCCGGTATCTCCCCGGCTACAATTTCCATAAGTACACTCAATCAATCACTGATAACTATACTGAGGGTAAAATAACTATTTTACCCCTATTCAAAGTCAACCTATTGCTCAAAGTCAACATACAATTGACGTGACTCGTCGAGTTGGGTCACCAACTCATCGAGTCCTTACTTTCACTTTCTTGCTTCTACTCGTCGAGGTTGGCATAAACTCGACGAGATCCTCTTCGATACTAACACTCAATCAATCTGCATCCGACTCGTCGAGTTGTATGAACAACTCGTCGAGTCCTCCTTCAACACATGAACACTCTGGCTGTGACTCGCTGAGTTGTATCATCAACTCGTCGAGTCTGTTCTTGAGGTATGAAGATCACCTTGGACTCGCCGAGTTAGGGCATTGACTCGCTGAGTCCCTTCATGAATGATTCTGATCTCCGAATCACTGAAGAACAACTCGCCAAGTTGGTTGCATGCAACACTACTCCGATGATTCTGCTCAAATCTAATGCATACAACTTATAGATCTGGGTTCATAAAGCTTAGTTACCACGTAAAGTTTCCAACTTTACGTGTACATATGCATGAAAAGAGATTTAAAGGCTAAAAAGACACTTAAAGGAATCGATCTAGGGCATTCAAGCAAAAAGGCTCCATAAAGGTATTAGATCCACGACTTTGGGACTGAAACATGGCTAGACCCAAAGTCCAATCACCCTAAAGTGATTCCTCTACCATAAATAAGCTAAGAAATGGATAAAATGTTCTAAATGTGATTCAACAAAGGAGAATCAATCATAGCAACAGAGGGAATCCGGTTTTTACCTCAATAACTCTATAATAGATGCAAGATCTTGGACCTTCTTCTACTCCCTTTGATCTAGCTACCTTCTTCTCTTCAAAACTTAAAGATTCACACAAGAAATGCTCAAAATGCTCAAGGAAAGGTTAGGGTTTGCTAAATGATGCTCTGAGGGTGAAGGGGACGAGGTTTGGCCTCATAACATAGCTTAAATAGGGTGCAAAACCTGGGGATTTGGGGTTTCATTCAGACTGATGGACTCGCCGAGTCCAGGATATGGACTCACCGAGTCGCCAACTTAAACGTGCTCAAAATCCCATCTCTACTCGATGAGTCACACTACTGACTCGTCGATTCCCGCTTGAAACTTGAATAAATAATAATATTAAATAACATACCAGAATCGGGGTGTTACAACTCTCCCCCACTTGTCTCACACTTCATCCTCGAAGTCTGCTATTGCTGCATCTAGGAACAACTCCGGGTAGTGCTCCCTCATTTCCTCCTCTGCCTCCCACGTCCACTCAGATCCCTTCCGGTGCTGCCACTGCACCTTTACCAACTGAACCACCTTGTTCCTCAAGGTCTTCGTCTTTAGATCCAAGATCGAAATCGGTCTCTCAATATAATTCAGGTTGCCATCAACCTGAATGTCCTCTAAGGGTACGACTGATGACTCGTCCACCAAACACTTCCGCAACTGGGAAACATGGAAAGTGTTGTGGATCTGGCTAAGCTCTGCTGGAAGATCCAACCAATAAGCGACCCGACCCACCCGGGCCAAAACCCTAAAAGGAACGATGAACCTGGGGCCCAGCTTGCCCCTCTTCCAAAACCTGATGACACCTTTCCAGGGTGATACCTTCAGAAGGACCATGTCACCCACCTGAAACTCCAAGTCTGAACGCCTCCTATCGGTGTAACTCTTCTGCCGACGCTGCGTAGTCTGTAGTCTACTACGAACCTGCTGGGTCAACTCTGTCATCTTGAGCGCCACCTCGGTGCTCCCAATGACATGTTGACCGACCTCGCCCCAACAAATCGGGGTCCTGCACTTCCTCCCATAAAGCATCTCAAAGGGAGGGCGGTCAATACTCGCATGATAACTGTTGTTATACGAAAATTTCACTGATGGAAGATACGTATCCCATAATCCACCAAAATCTAGGATGCATGCCCGGAGCATATCCTCAAGGGTCTGAATCGTCCTCTCACTCTGCCCGTCCATCTGAGGGTGGAAAGCGGTGCTGAAATGGAGACGAGTACCCATCTCGTCGTGAAACCGCTTCCAGAATCTGGAAGTAAAACGGACATCTCTATCTGACACCAATGATATCGGCACTCCATGCCGTGCCACAACCTCTTGTACATATAAATCAGCTAGCTTCTCAACCAATATGCTCTCCTGGATCGGTATAAAATGAGCACTCTTCGTCAACTGATCCACTATAACCCAAATCGAATCCACTCCACATGTGGTTCTGGGAAGCTTAGTGATAAAATTCATAGTGACATCCTCCCATTTCCACACTGGAATGTCCAACGGCTGCATCTTGCCATGAGGCCTCTGGTGCTCCGCCTTAACCTTCCTGCAGGTCAGGCATCTTTCCATATACCAGGCGACATTCCGCTTCATGCAGGGCCACCAATAGTCGGGTTGAAGATCCCTATACATCTTCGTTGCCCCTGGATGGATGGAAAATCGAGACTTATGGGCCTCGTCCATCAACACCTGTCGTACTCCTCCCTAATACGGTACCCACACTCTCCCATGAAGGGTCAACAATCCTCGGCTGTCGTAATCAATAGAAGCTACTCGGCCCACAATCCTCTCACACTTCTGCCTCTCCTCCTTGAGGCCCTCAGTCTGCGCCTCTTTGATTTGCTCCAACAATGGAGTAATCACTGTCATCCTCAAACAAATATCTCTAATCGGGGTCGCTGCTGCCTTGCGACTCAGGGCATCGGCCACTACGTTGGCCTTCCCTGGGTGATAAAGGATCTCACAGTCGTAATCCTTCAACACATCTAACCATCGCCTCTGCCTCATGTTCAGATTCGGCTGATCCATGAGGTACCTCAAACTCTTGTGATCCGTGTAAATGGTACATCGGACCCTATAGAGGTAATTTCTCCAAATCTTGAGGGCAAACATCACTGCCCCCAGCTCTAAATCATGCATAGGATAGTTAGCCTCGTGAAGCTTCAACTGTCTCGAGGCGTAAGCTATCACACGGCCTCGTTGCATCAGCATTGCTCCCATACCTGTGATCGAGTCATCACAGTAGACTACAAAATCTTCTATTCCCTCCAGCAGAGTAAGAATTGGTGCCTCTTACAATCTCTATCTGAGGGTCTCAAAGGCTACATGCTGCTCAGGCCCCCAACGAAACGCCACCGACTTCTTGGTCAGTCGGGTGAGCGGTACTGCTACTTTGAGAAATCCTGGTTGAATCTCCTGTAGTACCCTGCCAAACCTAGGAAGCTCCAAATCTCAGATGGAGACTTCGGGACCTCCCACTGCATCACGGCCTCTATCTTGGTCGGATCTACCAAAATACCCTTGTGGTTGACGAGGTGTCCAAGAAACTGCACATCGTGCAACCAGAACTCACACTTGGAAAACTTTGCAAAAAGTTTCTCCATCCTCAAAATCTCTAGCACCTCCCTCAGGTGCTCCTCGAGCTGCTCCAGAGTCTTGGAATACACCAAGATATCATCTATGAATAATATCACAGACCGATCCAGCATCGGCCTGCACAAGCGGTTCATGAGATCCATGAACGCGACTGGGGCGTTGGTGAGCCCAAATGGCATCACCACGAACTCATAATGGCCATACCTGGTCCTGAAAGTAGTCTTCTACACATCCTCGCCTCTGACTCGCATCTGATGATACCCGGAGCGTAAATCGATCTTGGAAAACCAAGATGCTCCCTGCAGTTGATCAAACAAATCATCTATCCTCGGAAGTGGGTAACGGTTCTTCACCGTTACCTTATTCAGCTCCCGGTAATCTATACATATATGGTGCAACCCGTCCTTTTTCTTCACAAACAAAATCGATGCACCCCAAGGCGAACTGTTCGGCATGATAAAACCCTTTTCTAGCAGCTCTTGCAGTTGTGTAGATAACTCCTGCATCTCTGGGGTAGCCAACCAATACGGTGCCTTGGCTATCGGAGCCGCATCGGGGATTAGGTCAATCCCGAACTCGACCTGCCTCTCTGGAGGTATTCTAGGAAAATCCTCTAAAAATACATTCGGGTAGTCTCGCACTACCGGAACATCATCAACTTTCGTCTTGCCCTTCCATCGGGCATCTAAAACATAGGCAACATAACCGACGCAACCCTACTGAAAATAGCGCATCGCTCTCGCCGCTGAACACAGAACTTGTCCGTGTTGTGGCCTCTCGCCCTGAATCACTAACTCTCCCCCACTGGGAGTGCGAAGCCTCACTAACTACAGCTCATAATCTATCACTGCCCCATCGGGGCTCATCCAATCCATGCCTACTATAACCTTATTCCCTCGCAGGGGAATAGGGACCAGGTCCACCGGAAACTGCTCATCAAATAACTGAACAGAACATCCTTTGTGTACCCTTGCAACCCTAACGGTCCAATCAACTGTTATCTCAACCTCAAGTGGACAATCTAGCTCCCCTGGAGCTCTGCTAAACCTCTTGTTAAGCGTAAGAGAGACGAATGATCGGGTAGCACCCGAATCAAACAATATTGTAGCTGAAATGTCGTTCACTGAGAACGACCCTATACAAAACATATAACCATAAGAAACAATCAATAATAAAAACATAGATAAGGGAGAAATACGTACTCGTCACCACGTCAGGATTCGCTCACGCCTCCTCTACTCTCAGCTGAAAAGCCCTACTCTTCACCACCGGCGTCTCAACTCGGCCCTGACGGCCATTTGTAATCCTTAAAGTAGCAGGGGCAGGTCCTAACACCTTCCATGCAGCTACTAAGCTCGAACACTGGGACTTTTTATGTCCCCTCTGATTGCACTGAAAGCAAATCAGATCTGACACCACAATGGCGGTGGTAGTGGCGGTACAATCCTTGCTCATATGCCTAGTCCGGCCACACTTGTAGCAGTCGGAACTAAACCTCTTGCTAAGCGTAAGAGAGATGAATGATCGGGTAGCCCCCGAATCATACAATATTGTAGCTGAAATGCCGTTCATTGAGAACGACCCTATACAAAACATATAACCATAAGAAACAATCAATAATAAAAGAAGAGATAAGGGAGAAATACGTACCCGTCACCACATTAGGAGTCGCTCGCGCCTCCTCTACTATCAGCTGAAAAGCCCTACTCTTCGCCACCGGCATCTCAACTCGGCCCTGACAACCATCTATAATCCTCAAAGTAGCAGGGGCAGGTGCTAACACCTTCCCTGCAGCTGCTAAACACGGACATTGGGACTTTTTATGTCCCCTCTGATTGCACTGAAAGCAAATTAGATCTGACGTCGCAATGGAGGTGGTAGTGGCGGTACAATCCTTGCTCATATGCCCAGTCTGGCCACACTTGTAGCAGCCGGAACTCCCGGCCTTGCACACCCCGTCGTGCAATCTCCCACACTTGCCACACCGACTGTGGCCCTGCTGACTCCTGGATCTGTGATTTGAAACCTTGGGCTTTTTGCCCGAACCCCCTGTACACGAAGCCGCCTCCGACTTCCTCTTCATCTCCATCTCAAGGTTAATCTCTCTCTCTCTCTCTCTCTCTCTCTCTCTCTCGCTTTGGCAATCATGTCATCCAATGTTTTACAGTTGGTGTCACACCCCCAAAGCAGAACGGCGGAAACGTTCAGGGGGCGGAGGACGTCATATTCAGTATCATAACAGTTCATAGAAAGGGAAGTACACACCACCATACATATATAAAGGTTTTAAAAATGTTTACATAATTGTATTCGTTACATGTTCAAACGTTAAATACATAAACATATTTCAAAAGAAGTAATTAACGTCAGTACGTTAATCCCCAAAAGTGGATTTCCAAATCTGCTTAGCGGTTCCCTGAGAATACAAGTTATTTCAAAGAAAAAGTGTCAACAATTAAGTTGGTGAGTTCATGAGTAGTGTTTTGAGAAAATGTACGCCATTCGAAAGTTTGTGTATGTTTTCCAGAAAACGCAGTATTTCAAATGTAAAGAGTTGTGATTTGTTGTGTTAAAAGTGAATGTATTAGATCCAGAAAATCCCATATTTTCCCTAATGGTTGAGATATGAATTGTGGTGTTTTCCAAGAAAAACCCTTATTTTCTTATAAAAGTATGAAATGCATATGAATGTTCGTGTTATAAGTTGTAAATAACTGCACCAGGAAAATCACTTATTTTCCTATTAGTTGTTTGGTTTGTATACAGGAAAAACCCTTATTTTCCTAACATAACTGGCAGTCTCTAAGACCGAAAATCGCAAGAAACCGACGTTCTTAAAAGTTGTGTCATAGTTTTATATAATAAAGCTATACGAAGATCGCATTTGTTAGATGAAGAATAGTTTTAATAGCTACTCGTTCATAAAAGCATAATACCATAATAATTGTATACCCGATGAGTTTTATAACCCTACTAAACATAATATGGCTGTAGCGACGTTCTTCAGGCGTCGCAGCGTTATGACAACTGTCACCCCAAAGGACGGATTGTAGCTAACAGTCAGGGCGTGGGATCATGACTTCCCGTATAGATCTATACACATTTGACACGTTCTCCTAACGGGAGACTCTGATTATAGATAGGACTTGCGGCATTACTTTCTAATAAGAAAGTAGTGTTTGAAGATATACACGTCTCATGGATTCTCAACTAAGTCTGTATTAAAGTGATAGTTTTGTATGCAAAGTTTATCCTTTTTCAATTTGTTTGACAAAGCATAAATCATAAGTTTTTAGAATGTATAAAACGACTTAGCAATGAAAGGTACTTTGAAATCACTATATACTTTGTATAAGTCTAATGCACGCAAAGTATGACAAGAGTTTTCCATACTAGTAAGGAATTACAAGTGATTTATTCGATAAAACCAAGTGAAGTGAAACTTTATAAAATACACGATAATAACCATATGTTTACTTGTATTCCCCCCCCCCCCTTATAGAGTATAAAAGCATTTAAAATGTATTTAAAGTGTGTTTGAAAGGGGTATGAACTCACTTAATCGATTGAATAAGGCGCGATGAGAACCGAGCAGAACTTCTACTCGAGAAAGCGGATCTCTCGAGATTCTCGGGAAATCTCGGGAGTCTCGGGAGTGTAAAACTTTCTTCCCACCTTGGGTATGAAAACCGGGCCTTTGGGATGATTCCGAGGGTTGAAACGCAGTGCTTCGGCACTCGAACGGAAGGAAATTAGCAATTTTGGCCGGCACCCTCGCATCTCTATTTATAGGGTCTGAGAGGTTGCGTTACGCGGGGCGTACTAGAGTACGCGATGCGTACTCATGCGTCATGCATGAGCGCATCCTCAGTCGAAACATTGGAGCGGCGTGGACAAACCGGAGCCTAGCATCCGAGTACGTTGGGTGTACGACGGTACGCTGGGCGTACGAGGGATCGGACCGCTGACTCGTACTTCGGATAATACCGAGTTTTAAGTAAATTTATATTTTAATTAATTAGCAAACTTCAAAAATTCATATCTTTCTCATAAGAACTCCGTTTTTGACGTTCTTTATATCCATGCGAAGGTGAAACTACGATCTACAACTTTTGTTTAGACTCCGTCGGCTAGTTTTGACTTTATTTTTAATATTATATTTTTAATAAGTCGGGACAGGAAAAGTCTGTTAAAGTTCCATAACTTCTTCATCCGACGTCCGTTTTCGTCATGCTTTTTACCGTTGCGCTAGTATTGTTGAGCCCTTTGATTCTCATTTAGATTGTGTCGGCCAAAAGTCACTCGATCTCTATTTCGAGTTTTTAGTTGTCTACTGCTATATCTGTAACTTAGAAAAATCACAACTTCCTCATACTAAGTCAGATTTGGACGTTCTTTTTATGTACGTTTACGTTTTGATGATATCTAAAACTTTCATTTAGATACCTAAGGCCAAAAACTATTGTATTGAAACTTCGCATTTTACGTTTATCAGTATTGCCGGTTTTGCCGAGAATCTTCGATTGGTCATAACTTCTTCGTTATAACTCGGATTTTAGGGTTCTTTATATGTATGAAAACCTTGACACGATTCCTACTACTTTATTTAACCCAAATAAGATTTTTGGAAAGTTAAATTTTGACCTAAATTTGACTTGCGTTCCATCATATTGCCTCAATAATATCGGGTTGTCACATCATCCCCCTGTTAGAGGGAATTTCATCCCGAAATTAGAGTTTAAGCAGAATTGATACTACGCTACGGATAGAAGTTTAATTTGATCTTTGCATTCCTAAGTGAATTCAAATCTCGCATGGCCTTCCAGTGAATCTTTCACTATCGGGGAACGACTTTGTTTCTTTCGTTTGCCTTACTGGTGTGATAACTCTTCTTGGTCGAATGTATGTTGGATGTTTTGTGGACTGTGAAATTAGTACACCTTGTACCCTACAAGTAGTGTCTCCAGATCTTCAGAGCGATTATCACTGCTCCTGACTCAAGATCATGTGTTGTATAGTTAACTTCCTGTGTCTTAAGCTGTCTTCAGGTATAGGCAGTGACCTTTCCTCTTGCATAGGAACACAACCTAGTCGTACTGATTATGAAGTCAAAACCTTGTGGTCAATTAGATGTCGTGAAGATCTAAAATAAGGTATGGTTACTCATGAATTAAGGGAAAAGGATAGGTACTTTTGTTCTATCTGTCTTCCTTGTCCCAATCGACAGAAAGGGCATGCGTTGGGCTTTTAAGTTTATTTTCATGGCAGCACGATCACTCGTAGTCTTGGGAAGTCTCCGTCCTGGAGTTCATAGTAGAACCCATACCAGGTTCATCAACCATAGTCTCGGGTATATGAGTCGTATATAAATAGGCTTGAAATTGTGGGTCTTTAGATTGAACTTGATGTATTACACGAGTGGTACTTCGGGGCGGTTTGTTGAATTTTTCTTCGGAAAGGATGAGAAACAATAAGTGCTCTATGCACGAGTACTTTGGTATTCTGGAATGACGACTTTGCTAGGAAGAAAATTTTGGAGGAAGAGATGTACGTATGAAGCTGTTTTTGTGGGGATCAAGTTGAATCAAGTCATATGATAATGTCGGAATCATAAGGAAACTTAAAGACATTAGATTTGAACGTAAGATGTTTACAGACAAAACACAACCGTGCAACCATCAACAGAGTTACAGCACTTTAGACTACTATAAGACTATTGCTGCGAATAAGGTATACTACAAAAGGTAAGTATACGCAGTACGAGCATCCCTATACCAACGGGATCCCGCAAAAGATAAGACTCTAGTTGCACTAGTTTTAAACATGTTTTAAAAAGACATACATAATACTGACGATTGGAAGTGAACGTATACTATAGTAGGTTCTTTCGTTGCCTCTTTCCCTTCTGGGATCAAACTCCTCCGGATTCGCCGTCTTCCTTCTCTGTTGGACAGTCCCTCTTGAAGTGTCCCATTACGCCACATAGATGGCATATTCGAGAGATTTCGACATTGGTGTTTGAAGTAATGTGTTGGGTCCGAGTCTGGCAGCAATTGGTAGTATGTCCATTCTTGTTGCATTTAAAGCAGTGTAACGGACGACAACTACCCCGATGATGGAAGCCGCACCTATTGCATTCCGGTAGGTTTCCGGCATACTGCCTAGCTGGTGTAGGGACAATTGGGATACCAGAAGGGATGGTAGTAGGATGTACAGATGCCGTGGCTGCGAAGGTTGCCACATGTTGTTGTCTTTTGCTCGTCCCTTGGGGTGATTTTCCTTTAGCTTTCGTTTGTTATTCTTGGGCTTGGGATTCGGGGTTTCGTGGTAGTTTGTTACCCGTTGAGGTATTTGATTGTTACTTTGATTGGAGTTATTGTTAACAATCCCGCTAACATTCGTGCTGTTAGCGTTAAGGTGGGTCAGAACAGCTGACACGGCAGCCGAGACTGTAGCTTGAAAGGTAGCTGCATCAATCTGAAGAGTTGGTGTTTGGTTGATGGGTTGATTGTGTTTCTTTGGCGACATGATTCTGTTACATGGAAAGAAAATGAATTTGTGAGTGAGAATGGTTGAACCTGGATGTACTTTGATCACTTAAGTAAAGAGTAGAAGTATGTTCTTGAAGTTTTAACCTACATCTCTAAGATGCAGTCCTAGTACAGAGTTATTGTATGCTATAATGGCTACCACTGTGGCTATAACTGTAACTTGCAAAGTGGCGGTGTCCAATTGTAGGAATGGGGTTGCGTTGGTAAGTTGGTTATTTCCAGTCCTTGCTGCGCCGCTAAAGTTTGCTTGAGACAGTGAAGCTATTACTGCCGTAGCGATAGCAGATTGCACTATGTTGGGGTCATATTGAGGGGTTGCGTTCCTACATGCTGATCTACGAGGAGACATTGTTATGATAAGGAAATAATAAGAAGAACTATAAGTTTTAATGATTCGAAAGTCGCGCATTAGTGATTTGTTATATCAGAAGTTTGGTTTACCCCTGAATAGGGTTTTGAGTTCGACTCATAAGGAGAGTAGATAAACTCATGAATTGTAGGGGTATGCAAAGGGTTTAATAAAGGAAATACACCATATATTATAAAACATGGCGCATTACATTTTGTATTTAAGAAAATTTGACCTATCTAAAGGTCTCCGATTACAAGGTTAAGAAAAGTAAGGACTTTATCCGAGGTCTTATGCTATGACAAAATTTTGGAAGTCAGACAGGTATTATTTGTTACGTGAGCTGGCTACATGGGCCTTAGATTTTGCCAACTGACGCTCCATCTCGAGCATACGTAGTTCATGTCTTGCCTGGCGTGCACGAAGTTCTATCACTTCGGTTTGAGTTGCCGCTAGCTCTCTCTGCAATGCTTCATTTCGATTTACGATTCTCCCATGAGCTAATCCTAACTGTCGGATGCGAACTGTGTTGACTCCAGTGTTCGCATCATTTTCCTTAGTTCGATGGATGGTTGTCCGTCCTTATTCACTAATGCGAGAAAT
Source organism: Lactuca saligna (assembly GCF_052625555.1). Classification (NCBI taxonomy): domain Eukaryota; kingdom Viridiplantae; phylum Streptophyta; class Magnoliopsida; order Asterales; family Asteraceae; genus Lactuca; species Lactuca saligna. The sequence continues at coordinate 77,561,282 of NC_136418.1, forward strand.
CCGACGAACCAATATAGGAAGGGATCTGTCTGCTGAGCCCCTCTCGCTTAGGTTGTAGAAGCTTCGGTCTCCGTTGAATGGAAGGGGTTGATCCTGTTCGCGGCTCCACCTATTCAGGTTAGTTGCCCAAAGGGGCGTCGAGCCATGAAATTCCGATCGAGGATTAGGATTTTGAATTAGAGCCGTTCAGGGTAGGTTATTGTTCTCTGGATCTGAGTCTGATTCTTCTTGCATTCCTTCTTCAGGATCATTCTCTATCCCTTCTCCATTACCTTGGTTGGGGTAGTAGGGGTCACCGAGGTGAGGGAATCCAGCCATTTGAGTCTATACGAGAATAGGGTTAAGAATTGACTATAAGCTAAAGCACATGGAATTTACTCTTAAGTTTAAGGGTTGAAGGCACTCGAATACTCCCTTAGTATTCTTTAACGATATGCTTTTGGTAAGTTTTAAATTTGTTGTCCATTGCAGACACTCCTTGGCATACGTTAGTCGGCCCTTGGACAAATATAGTTCATCAGGCTACATTCTTCCCAGTTCCGATTACATGTCCCAAGGCATACCTGCACTGCACAACTTATTTATAATACTTCTATATGTTTTAATTATGATACTGACCATGTTATTAATATAATATGAATGCATGCCTACTTTACAAAAACTAAATAAATTTAATTTTAAAAGTATGATTCTTACTCAGAGTGTTTTTGCCCAGTTGTGTTTATAGTTGTATACCAAAAATGGTTTTGATATACTTAATTCACTATAAACAATGCTCTGATACCAATCTGTCACACCCCCAAACCAGAACGGCGGAAACGTTCGGGGGTGGAGGACGTCATATTCAGTATCATAATAGTTCATAGAAAGGAAAGTACACACCACCATACATATATAAAGGTTTTAAAAATGTTTACATAATTGTATTCGTTACATGTTCAAACGTTAAATACATAAACATATTTCAAAAGAAGTAATTAACGTCAGTACGTTAATCCCCAAAAGTGGATTTCCAAATCTGCTTAGCGGTTCCCTGAGAATACAAGTTATTTCAAAGAAAAAGTGTCAACAATTAAGTTGGTGAGTTCATGAGTAGTGTTTTGAGAAAATGTACGCCATTCGAAAGTTTGTGTATGTTTTCCAGAAAAGGCAGTATTTCAAATGTAAAGAGTTGTGATTTGTTGTGTTGAAAGTGAATGTATTAGATCCAGAAAATCCCATATTTTCCCTAATGGTTGAGATATGAATTGTTGTGTTTTCCAAGAAAAACCCTTATTTTCTTATAAAAGTATGAAATGCATATGAATGTTCGTGTTATAAGTTGTAAATAATTGCACCAGGAAAATCCCTTATTTTCCTATTAGTTGTTTGGTTTGTATACAGGAAAAACCCTTATTTTCCTAACATAACTGGCAGTCTCTAAGACCGAAAATCGCAAGAAACCGACGTTCTTAAAAGTTGTGTCATAGTTTTATATAATAAAGCTATACGAAGATCGCATTTGTTAGATGAAGAATAGTTTTAATAGCTACTCGTTCATAAAAGCATAATACCATAATAATTGTATACCCGATGAGTTTTATAACCCTACTAAACATAATATGGCTGTAACGACGTTGTGACAACCTGAAATTTTCCATTCTAATCAAACCATTTCAATCAAATAGAAGTAGAGCAGTTACAATGAAAATTCAGGCTTAGAATATAAGTTTGGCAGTTTTAGGGTTTTACACCAAAAAGGGGTATTAGGAGAGTGGTTGCACAAGGATTTTGTGCAACACTGTAAATTCCATTACCCTAGAATCATTAGAATCCATTCCGAGAATAGAAATATTTTCTGCCAAAAATCTCAGGACTATAAATAGAATTCTGAACCAAATTGGTTCAGTAGTTGAATTCCATTTAGAGAAAAGCCCATTTCTCTCTCACGGATCTTCGGGTTTTCATCCCAGATTGTGAGTCTACTTCCCTAGATGTGTTTTAATACTTGTTATATGCTTAATAACATTAATAACATGTCCAAAACACAAGATCCGGGAGTTTACCACCCAAGAACGTTCTTGGGGAGTAAACTCCAAAATCAAGCCTAAAGGCCACCTAGTTCCATTTCCGTGTTAGGCATCTAACTAAGGACCTTATGTATGAGCATTAGAGGCTAGAAACAAATCAAAACCAAGTAGTTTGAGGAGTTTACGGCCAAGGAACACCTCTTGGGCCGTAAACTCCAAGTAAAGGGCACAAATAAGTGCCTAATGTTCCTTTAGCCTTAGAACAAAAACCTAGAAGCCTTAAACTCATGACTTAGGCCAACAAAACAATTAGAAATCAATTCTAGAAGGGAGTTTACGGCCAAGTAGATCCTTGGGCCGTAAACTCCAAGATTAAGTCCCAAAATCCCTTCAAACTCTTCCTAAGGCTTAGTCTTCATTTTAGGCAAATACCATAAAGTGTTTAGGACCTAGAAAACTCATGAAAAGCTCAAGTGTTGAAGAGTTTACGGCCAAGAGTATTTCTTGGGCCGTAAACTCCTATTAAGGGGTCAAAGGACACCCTAGACACTTCCTTAGGCCAAGAGACTTTTAGGGCAAGTACCTAGATGAGTTTTGGACAAGTTAAAATTCTTAGAACCTCATGTGTGAGGGAGTTTACGGCCCAAAGAGTTCTATGGCTGTAAACTCCATCAAATGGTCCCATTTAGTGCCACAAACCTTCCTTAATCCAATGGTTGAAGCCTAGACTTGTTCCTAGAAATGTTGGAGACTTGAAAGGAAAATAAGAACCCTCCCAAGGGAGTTTACGGCCGTAAACTCCAAGGGAAAAGGGGTCTTTGGCCGTAAACTCCCCAAAGATGGTGCCCAAACACTTGTAAAGCCTTGAAACAATTCCCCTATAAGGTTGTAGTACTTCTAAACTCCATTTCATGACTTGTTTGAGAGTTTACGGCCAGGAGCTTACTCCCCTGGGCCGTAAACTCTAATGAATATGGTCTTTTGACCTTAAACTTCCATTAGGGGCATTGCACTCCTTTGTTGCAACCCATTAGCCTCCTAGCACTTGACCAAAAGTGTTGTCCTCGCGCTTAAATGTTTATACTTGTATGATTAGTGATTAAATCTCTAATTATTTATATACATATGTCTTCATATGTAATTAGGATCATTGTGTGTGTCTAAGTCTCCACTTGACACCAAGCACTTGTCCGATCCTTCCGTACGATAACAGCCCGTGCAATTCCAGTCACTTACTGCAGGTGAGTTCATACCCCTTAACTAATGTTTTAAACTATTTTAAATGTTTTATGGGGGGGAATACAAGTAGAATCATGCTACTTATTATGTCGATCACATGTGATTAGTAAGTGGGATTATATTACTTATTACATCAATCACATGTGATTAATATACAACATTCAAATGATTTGGCTACTCATTAGCCGTTTTACCAAACAGTTTCCTTCAAATGACTTTTTATAAACATTTTATATGTTTTAAACCCTTTTTTTTACACTGTACAGCTTACTCCGTACATTTCCTTTCAAACTTATTTACAACTGTGTTTCAAACAAATGTTTCCTTATACTTAAACTGTTTTATTAAACTTATGCCTTCAAATTGTTTTATAGATTGACACCAAGTCGATCTTTTCTTAAAATAATACTTATATTTCAAATGTCTTACAAATCTTATTTATGCTTTTATATTATAAATTGCATGCCTCTATATGTATACTTATATAAGAAATGTTTAAAAGACTTAGGAAGGCTATCCACCCTATTTCCTTTTCGCGCCTTGAGATGTGGTCTGGTGGGATTTTGGGTATTCGTCCGAAGGTCGTTTAAATATTAGTTATATATCATGTACACATATATAGTCATAAAAGGTCCTTCCAGTTCATCCTATGCCCTTGGGTAGCAAGGGTATACATCCATGTCCATACGTACCATTTAGATTACTAGAAAGCTACCATATGGGTAGTTCAGGAAGATGATAGAACAATTACTAGAACGAGATATCATATAGATGAGTCAGTTCATTCATGAGTCAATACCTTCTAGAACATTACAGTACATTACTATACTTGCTAGATAGAGAGAACACACATTACAGCTAGCACTTTTACATAAGTACATATACATGACTACTTTTACATGATTACAATTACATGAGCACATTTATATAAGTACATATACATGTTTACTTTTACATGATCATGCTTATAAGAGCACTGTTACATAGATATATGAGGAGGAGTCCTATTACATTTTATATGTATCGACTCTGTTATCAAAACCCTCATTCTTATCTTTACCTTGTGATTTCAATCACATAACCGACGAGATAGATTGGGTTTATTATCCTAGTACCCAAGGATACAGTTGTGGGATTGACCATTCCTAAAATCTCTGTTAGCCACAGAGGTGAAAGTACATCCACGGATGTCAACGGTTGGTACCATTACAGGTATACGATTAAGGGATTAACTATTCCTATACCCAGCTGTTAGCAACAGAGGTAAGAGTACGTCTACGGATGTCTTAAAGTTAACAATGATAGTTACCCTAGTACCAAAGGGTAATATTCAGGTTAGTTGTATTATTGCCTTTATTTTGTGACTCATTCACATGACCAATGAGGTGAATTATATGTAAGTATCTTAGTACCAAAGGATACAAATTCTTATAATGATAATAATAGTAACACAGTTAGGTCTTGGTAGAAGACTATAATCAAAACAGTTAGGTCTTGGTAGAAGACTACATTCAGAACATTTAGGTATTGGTAGAAGACTGCAACCAAAACAGTTAGGTCTTGGTAGAAGACTACATTCAGAACAGTTAGGTCTTGGTAGAAGATTACATTGAGAACAGTCAAGTCTTGGTAGAAGACTCCTTTTGTTACTAATAGGAATCATAGGGATTTCTAGGGTTTTTCAAACATTTACAGTTGTTCTACAAACATTTTTATACTTATACGAGCTTTCTTTCAAAACAATGTCAAGTCTTAAAAATTATAAGTTTTACAAATTAAGACACATTCATATTTATGATCTCACCAGCTTCAAAGCTGATACTCGCTTTCAAAATTACTTGTATCCTCAGGTCATCATAGACAGGTACCGATGCAAGAAGAAAGGAAGATGGAGCTTGTTCAAGACTTATCTTTCATTTTGATTTATGCTTTAGTGTTTATCAAAATTTGACAGAACACATTTGTATAATAATTATATTATTAATGCAATGGATGATGTTGTTGCTTGTTTACTACTTTACATTGTTGTTGATATTATACATGACGTCCTCCGCCCCAGAACGTTTCCGCCGTTCTTGGTTTTGGGGTGTGACAGATTGGTATCAGAGCATTGTTTATAGTGAATTAAGTATATCAACCCATAAAAGATATACTAACTATAAATACATACGGGATTAAAAAAATACTCTGACCAAGAGTTTATACTTTAAATAGTAAAATATTTAAGTGAGTATACGTGCTGCATTCATACTAAAATCAGTGTCACTAGGACAGTACAAAAGAATTACGATTGTTGGGCAACACAAGTGGGCTTAGAGACATATGGTCAAAACTGGGAAGATATAGTCTGATCACCTATATTATCCGAGGGTTGACTAGCATGTGCCTAAGTTTAGGTGTGTGGTTGCAACAATGCTAAAATCTTACCAACCCTACCACAATGAGAACAATAGAACATAACATTAAAATTTAAATACTATAGGTGTATTTGGTGTTACTATAAGTACTTTATACTTGAGAGTTAAAATGGGATCTTCATTACTAAGTTGATAGTTGCTAAGTGGATACACTAAGGCTACATGTAATTAGGATGTTATAGACTTAGAATCAGTGATAATTTTGCCTTACCCCTATTCTGTGTGAATTTGGAATTAAGGTCACTTATTCGAAGGTCTATCCTGTTTAGATTACACATAGCTGGTATGCACTTCACAAATAGCGATGTAACTAATGAAGATTTTCTAAATAATTATCTAGATAGTTTGTCTAATAATTATTCTTTTACCCTAAATTCTCGCATAGAAATCATAGCCGGACTCCATCCCCTTGGCAACCAGTACCTTCCGAATGAAGTCATAGCTGGTTGGTTTGGAGAATAACCAGAGAATGATCATTCTTTTCCCCTTGAATGATCACCACGATGAAGACTTTTCGTATGATGCTAACCCCGAAGCAGAGGTTGAAAACCTACCCCGAGCAGCTTCCTTTCCAATTCCTAACCCTCTTCCGGCTTTTCATGGCCCGACCCTGAGTGAGTGGAATGCTTGGAAATATGGAGCCAAGGACAAGATCAGTTTATGCTAATTGATGGTGACCGAAGCTTTTACGACTTGAGCAATGAGGGCTTAGCAGATATAGTCTTGCCAATCTTGGTCCGCAGAGTGGCCCGAAATGAGATTCAAAGCAGGACAGCCCTACATCAGATTACAAAAGTTCTCGCCTATGCTAGAATGCATACCCTCCACACCATTCATCTAGGAGATTCACACGAGAGATCAGATAGAAGCCATGAAACCCTGCTGCAAGCAATGGCTGAATCACGAGCCGAAGTCTTAGAACTCCGAGTACGCCAGATGGTGCGTGAAAGGCACCTACTTGACAGGGAACGTCAATTGGTTGAACTACGAGTTCACCAGAGGGGTTGACCGTCGCCAGTAGTAGACTCGTTACTTTAATTTTTCCTTATAAAAAGGAATCGTGTTTTCTGTCTATGCCCGATGTGGCATTTCCTATGAAATTATCCTGTACCGTAAGTACTTTAGTTAGGTCTTTATGCTGTCAAGACTATCTTCTCTGGATATGATGTAAGACCTTCATAAGGTCAGTTTCCAGAATCTTTACATCGTAAATATCACAGATATTGACAGCCGGCTAACTTCTGTGTCATTCTTCATTCGAGTACTCTTGTCATTCATTAATAAGAGTCTATCTGAATCATGCTTTAGTCAAATCATTGGACTATAGCGATTTATCTCCGGAGACACTTCCAAGTCTCTTTCAGTGGTTGGATCTTGTTATTCACCAACCCACGATACCTCAGCTCGAACGACAAACATCTTGAGACCATTCTACGAACTTACTTCCACCCGTGACTAAGACTGCATCATGGGGATGTAGGCCCAACTTTCGAGAACATACTTCTACTCTTTACATGAACAATCTAAGTACATCAGGGTCAACCAGAATCGCTCACAAATTCCTTATTTTCGTATTACAGAATCATGTCGCCAAAGAAGGATGAGCAACCCATCAACCAAGCACCAACCCTCCAGATTGATGCAGCTACCTTTCAAGCTGCAGTCTCGGCTGCCGTGTCAGCTATTCTGACCCACCTTCACGCCAACGATGCGAATGTTAGTGGAGTTGTTAACAACAATGCCAATCCAATTAACAAACCAATACCTCGACGAGAAACAAACCACCACGATACCCCGAGTGTCAGGACCAAGAGTAGCAAACGGAAGTTTTGGGCCAAAAAGAAGGACAAATCACTTCGAGGGGCGAATAAGAAACAACCACCGGTAACGACCTTCACAGCTACTACATCTGCACCTCCTACTACCATTCCTTCTGGTGTCCCGATTGTTCCCACACCATCCAAGCAATATGCTGGAAGCCTACCAAAATGCTATGAGTGTAGCTTTCATCATCTGGGTAGTTGCCGTCTGTTACACTGTTTTAGGTGCAACAGGAATGGACATACTACCAGTCATCTAGCGGAGTATAGATGACGACCATGACTATTCTAGACAGTTTAATGGAACACTCGCAACCTATAGGTGTTTGTGAATGATATGCTCACTGGTGTACTCCATCCACTTCATGGTTGCCTTACGGATAATTATTGCTGAGGAACCCCCTTAGCAGTAGTGTCTGAAAATCCTTAGGATATGTTCTTTATGATAGATGCTTTAGGGATATAAAATGAGGATAACGAGAACGGGTAATCGGGTTTATTGATTTGATGAAATTAATAAATTATTTATTGTGGGTTGAATACCCTATATACTCACCAGGCTACCAAGCCTAACTCACTCAGTTTCTTGTATTACAGGTAGTGGCACAAGAGAATAGCTGAGATGATCGGATAAGGGATTATGGATTATAGGCAAGTAGAAATAAATAAATGTTGTAAGGTCTATGTTGTTTCTATTTATGCTTTGATCTGTATTGACAGTTACATCCTAAGGTTTTAATATAATATTTATCATATTTTTGGGAACAAATTCCATAACCTTTTTCTTTACAAAGATACTCTGATTTTCAAATAAAGCATAAAAAAATTGGTCTTTTCTGACTGTAAAATTGAGGAAGTCACAACATAACAGTCCCATACATTCCTGCAACTTTCTTGTATGCAGCTACAGACCACACGACTAATGATAGTCCCTAAATGTCAAGCCATACAACCCATTCTTTGACATCGATAACAATTCCTTGAAGTTTTTTTTTTAATCCCACCACTTTGCTTGAATCGAATACATACTTTTGAGGACATAAATTCAACCGAAACCCAAGTCCCTCCAATATACTTAATCTTCACTTCATCAAAACCTACGTCATGAGACATCGTGTATAAATTCGAAATAAGAGAAGCCTCCTTTAATAAGGATTACTTTCTTGATCGTATCATCAGGTGTATTATAGTCCCCAGTAGAAAGGATTACTTTCTTGATCTCACTTAAACTAGCTTTACTTAAATATCCTTTACTACCTTCAACAATTTTCGCATAGGACACACCCTGTTCATGAATATTCCCCTTCTTTTGCATATTGGAATTCTTCTTCAATTCTTTATCTACCAGCTCAGAATTTTCCCTATTGTTATGATTAAACTAGATTTCTCTTTTAATTCTAGCAACAGAGACAAAAATGTGAAAGTTCCCACCCAAATATTCTCAAGTTCTTTTTCCAGTTTTCTTTCATCTATGACTTTCAAGATTCGAATAAATGCAAACTTCCTACCAACCTTTGACAGCTTTTGAGCAACATTGACATCTAATTTTTTGCCATAATGTTGAAATTACTTCCACAAACCTTTCTCCTCCATGTCTTTAGGGAAATCCGTGACAAAAAAAAGTCACCGCCAGTCTTTCTACACCATGTTAATTGGATGTAGTTCCTATCCTCGCAACTCTTTTATTTCCAATCATCCATTCAAAATCTTTATACACTGCCATTCGTACTTTATTTTCCTTATTAAAAATGAAAACAAAAACCTATTCCGGCGTTTGATCCTGCCGGAAAAGATGACGCCGTAAGTAAGATATCGCTGCAAAAAAGTTTTTTTTGGGTACCAAACAAACTGCTCATAAGAAAAGTTTCTAAAGGTCTATGGACGCGACTAATAACTTTTAGTTTTACTCAGTGTTCTAAAAAGCGTGTCTTGGCGTGAGGCGTGACTTTGCCGTTATGAAAAGCCTCATAATGTTGCTGTTAGTCGTGACACGTGACAATGCGTGATATGACGTGCCATGACGCGTTATGGCGTGTTATGACACGAGTTTTTTCGTTTGAGACACATTTTTTTCTCTCTTTGTTTTGTCTTTAATAATCGGGGATACAAATATTGTGTTTTTTGTTAACTTTTTGTTATTAGTTATTGATATAACACTTCTAAAAAGTAGTTATATTTGATATACATTTATATTTATATGGTAATATAATTATCAATTAATACAAAATCGTCGCCTTACATCACGCCTTGAAAAACGTCATGGCTCGTTAAGCTTGAGGCTTAACCTTGCCGCCACACCACGCCTCACGTCATTTAAAACCTTGGTTTTAATAATATTGTTGGTTGAAGCCGAATGACCTCAAAAGAGTGAAATTCTTATTCTTAATGAAGTGATACACACATGCTTGTAACAAATGGTTAAGTAGGAACCGGTAGAATAAAAAGCAAGGGATCATACGCATTATAACAAACACAAACAAGACATTGATGATTAGGTAAGAACTTATGTACAACAAGGAGGGTATAGCTTGAATTTGAATGACTTGTGATAAAACTTTTTTCATTTTTATGAATATTTGGATGGTAAACAATTCAATATCAAGTTTGAAAAGAAGTGAGTAGATTTAAAATAATAGTTAAGTGGGTCACACCTAGAATATATATTTTTTTGCTATGTTTTCAACGGTTGAAGAAATTTACTCATAATCCCGTACACATTTATATGTTCATTGATGATAATTCAATGAAAGATGAAATGTTACTAAGGCTAAAGTTTATTGTTTAGATATAAGTGGTATTGACTATAGAACTAACGGAAAGGATTGAAAAGGGTGACTTCGGAATTACCCAATGTGTGAAGGGTCTTAATGCCCAGATCCATAATTTGAAGGTGTAGTTTTGGAATTTACATTCATAAGCTATCCACGCGCATGAAAGAAGAAGGTGGGCTTTGTTTCTTTTGTAGACTGAAGAGGGCACAGAAGTAGTAGTAGACTAGCAGTAGTAGTAGCCCAAATAATTACAAAAAACCAGAGAACAAAAGTCTTTATACTCTTTTCTTGGTGTGATTATTGGAGAGAGGAAGAAAGAGAACCCAAAACCCACCTCTCACTTTCCAAGAACTCAAAAGAAAAAAACAAAGGATTTATGCAAAGAAGCCGATGGTGATGATGGTGCTGTTGAAGTTAAAAACACACCACGAAGATAAGAACACATAATACCTTCTTCTTTTTTCAATCTTCTTTTTCTGTCTCAGAAAAGGCAAGAAGCCAACTTCCTTGTTATGTTTTGGTAGTTTATTGCAGTAGCAGTGTTCTCTGATCTTACTGCAAATCTTTGTATCAGAGCAGTAATCGTGTAGTCTCTCTCACACACTCCTTCTCTCTCTCGTTCTGTCTGCAAGTCTCTTTGTGTTTAAGAGAATTTCAGAGACCCCACACCCAGCATCATAGTAATATCTATAGACAGACTTGTAGATCTTTCTCAGATCTTATAATATCTTCTTCAACCCTATATTCGAATTGGGGTTTTGAAGTAATAAAGTTTGGGTTTTTGTCAACGAATCTCTGAGAGATTTTGATACAAATTCTAGCAGTTGTGGCTACTAGCAGGAGTAGTAGGCTGCCTTCAGATTCAGGTGCTTTTGCAGACTGGGTTGCTAATCCTTCTTCATCTGCTGCTCTCAGACCCTCTGATCAGGATCTCTCTTTAGGTTTCAATGCCGGTCCCGCCACCGCCGGTGGCGTATCTACCGGGATGTGGTCGTCAGCCCCGTCCGCTCGTCAAATCAACTACGGCCTTCCGGAGATGGGCATGTTGGGTCTTCGTGATGTGTTTGTGGTTGCTCCTTCCAGTCATCATAATCTCTCCGATCATCATTCCATCAACTCATCTGTCGCAAACGCCAACGCTGCAACCGCGCTCGGCGTCGGCGTTATTCCACTTTTGAGCACCACTCCTTGTCTCAACGTTGAAGAAGGTATGTTGAATAATCGCGGCAGCGGTAGAAATAGCAACACCAACAATAACAGTAATTATAGTATTCAGTTCTGGCAACAACACCCTCAAACGCAACCACATAATTATTTGAACAAGCCAATGATTTCCGATCATGGGTTTCTCCAAGGCAGCGTCGGCGGCGGTGGGTCGACGTCAACTTCAGGTTCCACCATGACTTGTCAAGACTGCGGCAATCAGGCAAAAAAAGATTGCACCCACCGGCGGTGCCGGACTTGCTGCAAGAGTAGAGGGTATGATTGTGCTACACACGTGAAGAGCACTTGGGTACCCGCCGCTCGCCGCCGTGAACGTCAGCTCATGACATCAACGGGCGCTGCCACTGTCTCCTCCGCCTCAACTTCTGGTCCTAAAAAGCCTCGCCTCACTTCTCATACCACAACTAACTCACACACTTCTACTTCCAACACCACACCTCCTCGCAGTTTCGAAACTAGTTCCAGTCATCATCAAGGTATACATCAATTCATCCAACTAATTTTCTTCCTCCATTTAAAAATCTTTATATAGAATTACGTTCTTTAATTCTGAAGCTGTATCGATGTGTTTTGAAACCACGAATCATCAAAGATTACGAATGTTTGCAAACTATATTTGGGTTATTTTTTAGATGCAAGTTTTAAGGAATCATTGCCCGGACAAGTGCGTGCTCCGGCGGTGTTCAAATGTGTGAGGGTGACGGCGGTGGAAGACGGAGATGATGAATATGCATACCAAGCTAGTGCTACGATCGGTGGACATGTCTTCAAAGGCTTCCTCTATGATCAAGGAGTTGAAACAAGAGATCATTCAAACATCCCCAATTTTTCGGAATTGCACCTGGGCGGTGGTGGTGGTGGAGGCGGTGGTGGAGGGAGGAATGTGGATGGTTCGTCTTCTTCACCGCTGCTTGACCCATCTGAGGTTTATGCATCATCAGGTGGTGGATTGCTTGCAGGATCAGCCTATGGTAATCCAATAAATTAATACTGGTTTATATTTCAAATTTGTCTAGTTAAAAACCGAATTTTCATGGAAACTTGATTGGCTGCGTGGCATCGTGTTGTCCAATCAAATCCGCATTAGGGTTTATTTCTTGATCCCTTCGAACGTTGCCCTAAACATGTATGTGCCTCAACAATTCTTTCATGCAATAATTTTGATTTAAAAGGTCTTGCTTGGATTCCAACTTGAAATTATTCTACTCACTATCGTTATTACTAATGATTCTTCTATTTTGCTGTTCACTATCAACGGTCCATATGGTGTTTTAATTTGTATGATGCGTAACAACGATAACAGTATTAATAATATTGTTTCAATGTATGTATTTTATAATAACAAATTTAGAAAGCTTTTCAAATCAGAGAAAAAAATATAATAAAGGTTTTCACATTCTAAGATGAGAAATGCATGAATTGTAGGAGAAGCTTTAGGTGAACAATCAATCAATCTATAAAGTGAGTATTTTAATTTAATAAACAAGATAAGCTCATAATCAGAATAAAATATTTTGGAAATAGGAGTGAATGATTGTGCTTGATTTTTGATTGGGCAGTAGTAGGTAATTGCAACATAATTTATTTGTGATATAATGTATTATTATTTTTTTTTTTTATGTATAATATGATAATGTGCATGTTTTTATTTATTATAACAGTGCATTTATAATTGTTTTTAAATTAATTAACATGTAGCTTTTTAATTATCCATTGTAACTACTTATTTATATTACTCAACTTATATCCATTTTAAGGTATTTATGTTACTTGATTTATATTTATATTTATATCAGTAACAAAAATATATTTCTTCAACCGTGCTATAACGTCTTAAACGTTTTACCCGATGATAAGAATAAAGTAATTCTATGTTTGTAAGTATTTAATATGCTAATAACATATTGTTAATTTTGATTTGTTGGCTGACATATATTGTACATGTAATTTGAGAACAAGAATAAAGTACGATTTTTTTATTATATTCGTATATATGTTAAATTAAAATGTGAAATATGGTGTCTTAGGATTTTAATTGGTGTAAAATAATGGTGATATATGCTTGGAGACAGTCTAGTTGAAAATTATTTCTGAAAATCTGAATTTGAAGAAAATGGATGGCTTTTTTTGTTACAACATAGGGTCCTTTGGTTTTCTTTAATCTAAAAATAAAAACCAAATAAAAATTGTGTATATATGGTGTATTTTGTGTCATATTTGATTTATTTGATTAAATATTTCAATTATATATAGTTTACAATGCCTACATTTTATCCCCTTTATTACCCAATTTTTATGGAACTTGGTATATGGTTGTGGTGGTGTTGGTTTTTATTCTATTAAAATCAAATGTGTTGTTGATTAGATATAAATTTATCATGGATTGATGTTTTTATCATACATTATGATATTCAAATTAAAATCTTCTTTGTTGTATTAGAAATTTTGACTTCATAAGTCTATGTATTCAACTCTTTGCTTTTATTAATTGCATTATGTATAATTGGAAACCGAAAAACTAATTAAACTCATAATGTTAAAAAAACCAGTTTCGGGGCTAGAAAGTGAAAGTATTCCGAATATAGATAAAACATTTTGTTATTGTTTATATTAAACACGTAAAACAGAAGACTGTACCATACAACTTAATTGCATGAGTAATGGCTCAAAAAAGAAGTTTGATGGGTAAATTAGCAATGTAATAACAAGAGATGCAGTTAAATTGGTGTCTATATAAAAAAATAAAAGAATATAATTAGTTAATTACCTATTCTATGCCTCGATGTAATTAAGTTTGATGGGTAAAGCAATGTTATACCAAAAGATGCAAAAGTTAAATTGGTGTCTATATAAAACATAAAAGAATATAATTACCTATTTTATGCCTCGATGTAATTAAGCTACACGAACTTGTAGTTAAGAAGTAGCTTTTACAACTAGTCTTATTTTTTAAATATACGTGGACAAAGAATTATCTAATTTATTTTAATTATAAATAAATATAGGCACAATAATTACATCAATTAAATTTGTGTCAACAATAATATAATTACGTTTGTAAACATACGTAGACGGTACAAAAAAGTGTCCAATCATAAATAAATGTGGAAACAATAATTGCGTTATTAAAAACATGGTGTAAGAATGAAGTTATGATTGTACATGCTAACATTAAAACCAGATAGCAAAATTGTATTTATCTTTTTAAATCACTTTTGGTATGGTAGCTGATACGACTTACGAGCCCTAGGAGATGGATTTTGATTGAACACAAAAGTATGTTTAAGTGAATGGAAATATTTAGATCCTTAACCTACTGTTTCCTAGTGATTTTTTTAATCCACACTTTCTTATATGTCTTTATGCATAGTCTCTAGTCGTTATAAGTATATATAAGAATAAACCTATTATAATATGTACGTTTAAAACATGGATAGCCTATAAATGAAACTATATAGGTATCGGCCAAAATTAAATGTTTGATATATGTTTTTAAACGAATGCTGGACGAATTAGAAGTCTATGAAGTGTCTATAAATAGTTTAGAAACATTATTTTATCTTAACCATTAAAAAGTTGGAACCAGGTTAAACGACTGAATTTGATCAAACAACCGTTCAGATAGTGATAAAAAAAAAGGTATGTAGACAAATTCCACGCTAACAATATATATTTTTTGAACTTTTTAAACCTCAATACCTCATATATAAAATTTTGCAGCACCCCAACAGCTCGACAGAAAATGAGAATTCATAGAAGTTGTCTAGGTTCAAACATAAATATAACCTTTTTGTTTTGATTATATTATATTTTACCTCTATAACGTTGACCTCGTTGGAGGAGACTCATAGGTGGCCTATATATAAAACTTTTTATTGTAAGACTTCTTTGATCTTGTGAGTAAGGACAATGTATAGATAGGTGGTTTAGTTGGATTGCAACTAGATAGTTAGCTTTTGATGGTTGAATGTGAAGGGAAGAGAGTGATAGTGAGTTTGGCTTGGCTTAAGTATGGGACAGTTGATGTAAAGTCGCTATCATTTATTACTTGGAGGAGTTGAAAGAGATCATTTTGTCCTTTATCCTTCACAAAAACAACTCTACGTGGCTTCAACTTTTCACAAACTTTCCCCCTCACATGCAACATTTCATTAATTCATTCTTCTAAAAACCATCACTTCAAATTCAAATCAGTTAATTTGTAACTCATTAATGTCTCCTTTGTTTGTTTTGTTTGTTTTCTAAATAAATTTTGTTCACTCCCATCTAAACCAAACAGATTCTCAAACGCGAGTTTAATATTTGAAGCTGAGAGATTCCCACTTCGACTTTATTGAAAGGGCTTAAAAATTAATTCTGGCTAATTAATTAAAACGTAAGTTATTCAACGACTTTTGAGTTAAAGCTTGAGCTTGAATTAAACATTTAACAAGCCAAAACCGAGTAATTCGTTTTATTTAGACCCCTCTTTGTGGGACACAAAGGTTTTACTTTTATGTGTACTAGTTGGCAGTTTGTATAGAGACAATATATAAATGTAACTTGTGAATATCTTTAGAAGGGTATTATGGTCCTTTACTTGCTTTTCTGGAAATTGGGGCTGGGGCAGCAGGAATGCCACTTGTGTTGCATGTTGTTCCGGTACACATAAGAACAAGTCTAAATTCATTGTAGTTAGAAGTCGAAACTTTTAAAGCGACACGATTAATATATAATTGTATATTTGTGTTATTATTTAAAATAAAAAAGATTTATATAGATTAAAATAAGATAGTGTGTTTTTTAAACAATATATCACGGGTGAAAGTCTATATAATGCAATTAAAATATTGATATATATATATATATATATATATATATATATATATATATATATATATATATATATATATATATATATATTACTGAAAGTATTATGTAATTTATTAACTTTAAATTCCAAAGTCAGATTTTGTCCCCCCCTCCCCCCCCTCTTCAAACTCTATAATTCATGGCTTCTGTTAAATGGAATTTTGATGGAATTGTATGTATTGCTTGAAGAAGTTTCGATGGATATGGTACAACAGACACATCTAGCAGCAAAATTAAAACATGTAAAAGAGGAGATAAAGAAATGGAGATGTGAAGAACACACACAAAAAAAAATAATAAAAAAAAAAAAAAAAAGGAACTAATGCAGCTAAAAGACACTGTGTTACAACATTGAGAAGATAGCTGAAACTTGGACCCTAACCAATGAAGGATTGACAACCCTGAGCAATGGCATTCAAAAGATACTTGAACTCGAGAAAGTTGCGGTTATGGATCTAAAATAGAAGTCACGTGTGAAATGGACTATCGATGGGGACTAAAACACAAAGTTCTTTCATGGATTCATAAATAACAACATAAGGAAAAACAAATTCATAGGTCTAATGGTTAACAGGAGATGGATGACAGAAGTAAAAGACATCAGAGACGAAGCTTTAAGATTTTTCAAAAACAAATTCAAGGATCGGTGGGTTTCTAGACCTAAGTTGATCAACCAACGTATTCATTCAATCTCCATGATGAATGTAATTCGTCTAGAAGCCCCGATCACCCTTGAAGAAATCAAATCAGCTGTTTGGGCTTGCGATAGTGATAAAGCACCTGCGCCGAGGGATTAACTCTCAAATTCATAAAAAAAAATATTGGCACACAGTACATGTTGACATCATGAACTTTATAAGACACTTTGAAGAATATGGATTCTTAGGCCATGGATGTAACTCATCTTTTATTACCCTAG
Organism: Lactuca saligna; assembly: GCF_052625555.1. Lineage (NCBI taxonomy): Eukaryota > Viridiplantae > Streptophyta > Magnoliopsida > Asterales > Asteraceae > Lactuca > Lactuca saligna. The sequence continues at coordinate 77,578,532 of NC_136418.1, forward strand.
CCCCAAAAGTTAAGGATCCATCAACGCTTGAAGACTACCGGACAATAAGTCTAATCGGGTGTTTGTATAAAATAATCACAAAGATCTTAGCTACTAGAATAAAACAGGTGATTGGCAGTGTCATTTGGGAGGTTCAATCAACATACATGGAGGGGTGTAACATTCTAGATGGGCCTTTAATAATAAATGAGGTATATGCTTGGGCGAAACATGTAAAAAAGAAGGCCCCCCTATTCAAAGTTGATTTCGACAAAGCCTTTGATTCAATCAATTGGGAATACTTAGATTCTGTTCTACTTCAGATGGGATTCAACAACAAATGGCGCTCATGGATCAGAGGTTGCCTTTCTTCATCCTGTGCGTCGATCATGGTCAATGGTTCCCCAACAATGGAGTTTGACATAGCCAAATGAGTAGGGTAAGGAGACCCACTCTCGTCATTTCTGTTCATTATTGCTATGGAAGGCCTAAATATAACAATGAAATCTAAAAAAGAAAAATGAATATACACCGGAGTACAGCTTCCAAGAAGTGGACCATTAATTTCTCATATCTTTTACGCTGATGATGCTTTGTTTGTCAGTGAATGGTCCAGGTCTAACTTTAAAAATCTCGCTCGTATTTTAAAGTGCTTTCATGTATCATCCGGTCTAAGAGTTAACTTTTACAAATCCAAAGTCTTCGACATTGGTACTTCCAATCATGAAACCTCCCAATGGGCCAACATTTTGGATGTGTGGCGGGTGCATTACGTTTTACCAACCTAGGTGTTCCGGTTGGAGCTAATATGAACCTAAAAAAGAATTAGTTGCTATCTATCACTCTTCAAAGCACCAATTGGTGTTACCGAAAACTTAGAGAAGATTCATAGAAGGTTTCTATGGGAGGTAACGAAAATAAGCAAAAAAACCCAATAGGTTTCATGGGATAAGATTATTGCATCAAAAGATAATGGGGGACTTGGATTCGGATCAATTCAGGCTTTAAACATCGCTCTAATGGCCAAGTGGTGGTGGAGGTTGAAAACCGAACCCTCCTCCATGTCGTATCATACCATAACCGAAATCCATCTTCTTCAAAATAAGCCAACCGAATATTTATAAAAAAAGAATATAACTGGAGTATGGAATAACATTGTGTTGGAACCTGAAAATGTTAGAGCTAAACCCATATTTATTTACTTCATGTGTTCTTAATATTATATGATGATTTACTAGATCTTTCTTATTCCGCATATGCCATCATAATCAACACCACTACAATTGGCATCAGAGTTGGTGTTCTTGATTGGATTAATAATTGATCCATGGTGGCAATCTAGATTTGGTGATTCTTCATGTTCTTATTGTTCTTCGTGTTTAGAGAGTGTTTTGTGTTCTAGAAATCACATTTTTCCTTGATTTGATCCATAATTCGATTTTCTCTCTCTAGAATACTTGTTTGTACCACTTTCTCTCTCTAGAGATCTCTTTGATTTTCACTTTCTCTCTCTAGAAAATCCAAGTTCATATCATTTGATTCGAAAGTAAAGAAGCAATTATGAAGAAATGGATGACACAAAGTGAATATTTTCAAAGTGAATGCACCTTTGAATTTCTTCTTTTAGTTTGACTGTTGGATTGAAAAGTGAATGTGATCTCGTAAATGGAGAAAAGAATGAAGTTGGAGAATTAAATAGTTGTCCAATTTATCAAACCAAAGATTTGTTTGATCGTTTGGTTACAACATATCAAAAGAGACAAAGAAATAAGAAAGAATGAGAAGTCATAAAAGGAATTCCTCTTGCTGAATGCAAATATGGAAGCAATAAACTTGAATATTATGCAGATTGTCGTAAAGCTCAGGAACGTGTTTGAAGGAAGCCGGTGATCCAAGAAATTCCAAAAAGTCCATGATTTCGATTCATTTGAAGGAATGATTCCTTATCGGAAGCCAGTGATCCAAGAAATTCACAAATATAAAACTACAAAAGATTTGATTCATATTCACAAAGTTGATGTTGTGGAAAGTGGGTTTGTTCATGAAATCAAGTCTTCAAGATGCAAAAAGATGAGAAAGAAAAAGAAGAAGAAGATCAATCGCGAAAACAAGCGGGTTTACTCACAAAAATCGTCAAATATTGTGAATCCGAAATTCGTGAAGCAAATTTGGGTTCTAAAGCAACAATCTCCAAAGGTTGCATTGAATTTGAAGTCAAAACCAAAAAGTGTTGGTGGTTCTTTTCAAGATGTTCTTGGCTTGATGAAGAACACGAAGAACGAGTTGTACATCTCGCAGAGTGGGTGGTACAATGATCAAATAGGAGATTTTCTCATTCCAACAAAAGAACCAAGATATTCTATATTTGATTCGTTTGTTGAAAACGAAACTCGATTCATCAAAAATGTAACTCAAATTCTCAAATGGATTCCAAAAAGTCCATGATTTCGATTCATACTTTACGTTTTTCATTTTTGATCGATTTGTTTCATTGGATCTAATCCGTTTCAACCCCATTGTTGATCCTCAATTATTTTTATTTAGATCAAAAATTCCAAAAATCAAAATCATATATTTTTTTTTTCTGAACTTACTATTCATCCAAAGTATTCATCATACTTGATTCAACCCACAAGTTCTTTTGAGATCCATATCTCGAATTATACTGTTCATATAGCCCAATCCAAATCTTTAGCCCAAATTGTTTGAATGGTTATTGTTCATCGATCGGATCTTGGGATTTTATCTGCTATTGACTTTTTGAATTAATATTCACAATCAAACAAAAAGGAATTTCTTCTCGAACAATTTGAAATCGAAAGTCTTTTAATTGTAGATTAAATTCGATTTCATCTGATATCACTTGGACGAGATTGACATCGAACATGTACATGAAATCAGAAGAATGAAAATCGATGTTTGAACATCGATTTGTGACTGTTGATTCTTCGACATCGGTAGTTTTTTTTTTGGAGATGATAGATTTGTGAATAAAACTAAATGGCCTTGTATGTTTGTTTTGGAGTCGATTGTTGTGAAGTTTAATTCGATTTCACATCTGGAATCGAAAAGTCAAACTGAGGGAAGAATGAATTTTGGGAACGAGATTGTCTGGGCACGAAGATTTTGGATGTTTTGTCTACAGGATCGAAGGGTTTACAATCGACACAGTTAATATTGATGATTGTTGATTTCAGTTTAGATTAAATCTCGATTCATAACTTTGATGCTGATTGAAGTATTTGAAAATCAAAAACTGATTGTTGATGGTTCGATTGTATTGGATTTTGGAACCTATGATGAAAAAGCAAAGCACGAATGATCTTTATATTATCAATGAGTTTGGTTTTTGGTGAATCATTGAGTTGGAATCGAGTTTGGTTTGTTGTTTGATAACGAACTGGAATTGGATTTTGATGTTGATGGTTTTTAGAGTCGATGTGGGTTCATTTTGGGTTGAACTATGAAAAGTGAAGGAGGTTTGAGAATTTGATGTTGTGTTTAGTGAATGAAAAGCGAAGGTCAACTTAAATTGGAATCGTGTATTTTAAAGTCTCGAGTTTGATTTACTGGGAAGTGATGTTGATCTTGGAGTCGATATTTACTAACGAAGGTTTGGTTATTAAGTTCAAAAGCTTGATAACGAAGGTTTTGACAATCGAAGATTTTTAGACATTCGTTACCTAGTAACAAAATGGGGAAGAAACACAAATGTTTCAAAATTGGACCTTAGTTTTTTGAAAATTTGACACTTTAAACCCATATTCAAAAGATGGACTAACTTTTGATATTTTTAAGAGTGGAGCAGAAATTTCGAAATCAGTCCTTAAAGTTTTGAAAGTTTGACATTATTTACCCACCTTCAAAAATTGGAGTTACTTTCGACATTTTGGAAGAGAAACAACGAAGTTTTCGAAAAGAGTCCTTGAAGTTTCGAAAAGTTGGCAGCAAATACCCAACTTTGAAATTGGGGTCATAAAGGAATTGAAGAATTTTCATTTCTGGTCCCTATAATTGGTGTGAACTTAACTTTTATGCCCTGTTTCGGAATTGGGGGAGTGTTTCACATATTAAGTTGTTTTTGGCGCAACGGGTCCCTGCAATATTCAGTAAAGTGACAATTTTTAGCCAGATTTTGGAAAATCTTGCAACTTACACCCAAAAAGTCAAAAAATTTCACAAATTGGGAATTTTTTTAGGCTTTTTCGTGATTGTTTTTTGATGCAAGTTTTTCGAGAGTTTCATTTTTGGTACACATCAAGGGGGAGTTTTGTAAAGTTCATTCCTCGGCGCTTCTCACCCTTAATGGGTTTTATAATTATTTTTTTATTATAAAAAGGGGGAGAATGATGGGTATTTAAAGCGTGTTTTCGGGTATTCATTGTGGATTTTGAAGACCGGTATTACTTCGAGGGGGAGTTTGGTCTTGATCGCGTGAGCTCGTTGGATATTGAAGACGGTCATCCAATCCTAAATTTAAGGGGGAGAATGTTAAGGTGCAAAGTCACACTTAGATGTATTTTGTGCTTTACCCATTTGTATGTGTAATGAGTTGTCTTTCCTTTATAAGGAAATGAGTTGTACTCATATTTAGTAATGAGCACTTTGAGAACATTAGTTTAGAGAGAGAAATTGCAAGACCCATTTATACTCTTTCTATCAATACTAATGAGAGCTAAACTTAGATATATTTACTTCATGTGTTCTTGATTTTATATGATGATTCACTAGATCTTTCTTATTCCGCACATGCCATCATAATCAACACCACTACAGAAAGTAAATCTCTAGCAATCTCTAACCTTTGTAGTTCCGAAGTCAAGATTAAGTCCAAAATGGTTATGGTATGAGATGGTGGTTGAAGTCCAGAGTGGATTTTATGGTTCGAAGTAAAGAGATGTTCCGAGATAGTGAATCCGTCTATGCATTAATTATTATTGTCTTTTGTTTGATGTAACCCTGCAAAGGACTAAGTTATTTTGTCAAATTGGATAATCAAAGTGACAGATGTAACTCGTTTATCTAGTCCTTTGTATGTTGATGTATATAAAAATGCATGTGTTGTAGTCCTACTTTTAAGATGAAATTTAAACACAGAAAGGCAGTGAACCTGTCTATTAGTGATATAGTTGAATAAGTAGGGTATCGAACTCAAGGAACGGAAATTAAACTAATAACTAGAATTAGCTAAACAAGTAAACAAAGTAAAAGCTTTTCTCTAGTTTTGCAAGACTAGAAACTTTAACACACTAACTAACACGCAGTTTAAATAGCTAACAACTAAAACAAGTAAAAACCAACTAAATTCAATAATAATAAGGTTTCTGTTTAGGTTTGATTCATTTACTACTATGGTTAATTTTATGGCAATGCAATGGATTAATTGTTATTGGTTACCTTAAGGTGATTACATTCACATTCGCTATTACCAATCCTTAGAAAATAAATTAATTTAAGCAGTGATCAAGTGACTAAACTAATAAATTCCCTAGTTTATTTATTCGGGTTAAATAAGACTTGTAATTAGCTAATCAAATTAATAGTTTAATTAACCTCTTGTTGATGGTTTATCACACAAGCTCACACATTAATTTACCCATTCTCTAGTTAACCCTAGTTTCACATTCACTATTCCTAGGCATATAACAATGTTTTCACATAAATCATATGAGGTAAGCAATTAAGAGATGTTCATGCAGCTTAATTACTTGTCAATTAACGAAAAATAGTTATGGTTAATGCATAAGGTTCTTTAACAAGCTTAATTTAACAAAATTTACCAATAAACAATCAATACAAACATAAATCAATCCATAGGAGTAAACTTATCTACCCTAAACAGAAACTAAAGGATTTAGTTCATAATTACAACAAATAACAACCCAAAAACGAATTATAACAATCCAAACATAGTTCTATTCAAGAATAAAGTGAAAAAGTAAACTCATGTTGCCTTGAATCTCCTTAGAATTGAAAATTAGGGCTATCTCACGATTTCCAAAGCTCCATGTGCTTTCTTGGTCGCAAAGTAATTCCACAAGGATTCCAGAGAGAGCCTCAATACGGGAATGTGACTTCTATTTATAGATTTCAGAATACATGGTCTACTCGTAGAGTAGATAATCGACTTGCCGAGCCGCCTTTGTGGAGTCCATGTACGACAAGGACTTTGTGTTTTGCTTCACGAAAAATTGTCGGTACTCGTCGAGTAGGCGTCTCGACTTGCTGAGTCCTTCAGGATTTGGTTCTTTTCCTTCTTTCTTCAGTTTATGAGCTTTCGATCGCATCTCCTGGTTCCTTTTGCTTCCAAGCATATCATTTGGACTGAAAATACAATTTAAACACTGTTAAGTACCTTTTGTCCATAATTTGCAAATAATTAGCTAGTAAATAATAAAAATCTATACTAAATATATAGCTAAATATGCACATATCAAAATACCCCACACTTGACCTTTGCTTGCCCCCAAGCAAAACTAAATTTTAGCACACTAATATCATATAAGACATTCCCAATTGAACCCAACAATTATGACAAGACCGAAATGCATGCATTTGTGTCTACAAATTTTTCCTAAAGACACCCCTCAATTCTAAATACTTACAATCCTCATAAACACTTGCCCACTTCTTTTGAACAATGCTCATTTTATGCATCCCTCCAAATCCAACTGTAGAAAACTTCCTAACCTCAAGGTATTTTTGGTTGAGCAACCCAAGCACATAATCTAAACAATTACAACTTTTTTGATACCACTATAGAGCTTATTTGGAATTCTTCACCTCTTTGATGTTTGATGTTTGATTTCTTTGAATTCACCACCTTTATGATTTTTGGTATCTTCACTTTTTGATTTTTTTTTCAGAACTTCGAACTTTTGATCTTCACTTGACTGCTCCAAAATTCTTACAACTTCTCTTTTTTTTTTTCACATGTAACTCACTTTTTTTTTTTTCACTCAAAACCTACATGCTTATGCAAGGACACTTAACTTCAACCTTTATTGGTTAGAGTATTAGTTTTCTAGGATACATTTCTGGTAGATGATGCTAAACATATTACAGTACTTGAAAACAGGGCTTTAATGATGCGCAATCTATGACACACAGTGATTTATGACCCGTAAAAGTGGGTATCGTAAAAAAAATGTCATCTCTGCTAAAATTTAAAGGATTTAGGGTACGCATTTTCACGTGCCCTAGGATTAGATGTCGTTTTATAATTTTTTTCACCTAAAACGCGCCTCCTCTTTACTAAATTTGAGCGGGAAATGAAATCCTAAAAATTAGAAAAGCCTGCCTTCCTTTTCTCCATCACTTTTTTTCCCTCTTTGCCCTAAGCCCTAAGCGTGTTTTGTCGATACTGCCCCCTCAAACATCATTGTGACTCCAGTCGTGTTACCCTTCATTGCAGTTCCAAAACCATAACCACATGAGTCGCTTAATAGGCCACAAACCACATTCTAAACGCTCCGTACCCAAACACAGTACAAAATTGATCCCGACGCCGGCCGAAACGCTCTCTATTACAGCGTCGTCACGATCTAATCAATTAGTCTGTTTGTGATGGGAATGTGTTTGTATCGATTTGGGTTGCTCCGATTCACGATTGGGTTCAGCGAATTGATGATTTATTTGGCGGTTGGATCACCGATTTGGCGATTGATTGGCAAGAATTCCGTCGACGATTCCAAAAATCACTGATTCATCAAAAAACCGCTTCAACTCTTGTTTTGATTCCTCGATACTAGGTACAATTAGCATATTATTTCAAACCCATCTCCCCTTATACTTCATCTTCTTCAGTTACACGACTCTCGTTTTTAAATGTTAACAATTTACCACCGAGCAGTGACTTTCAGTCTCCAATTTATATTTTGCTTCTCTTCTACTGCTATTCTTCGTATTGAGCTCACGTGGTTCATTAGTTAATATGAAGTTAACTCAAATCCTTGAATTTTGTACATGAATGTGGTTGAATATAGTTACATTGTCCTCACATAGAATATTGTTAATCCCACCTACAGGCTACACAACGGTCAGTGCATCCTATTAAATCCATATGCAGTAGGCTCAAGGCAAAGGATGGTAGGATCAGAGGCAATCTGATGGGGAAGCGTGTTGACTTTCATCACGTACAATCATCACTCCAGGTCCAACCATTAACATTGATCAACTGGGAGTACCATGAAGTATTGCTTTGAATCTTACATATCCTGAGACTGTTACTCCTTAATCCTTATAACATTGAATGGTCTTCTTCTTCTTCTTCTTCTTCTTCTTCTTCTTCTTCACTTTATTATATTTTTTTTCTACTTCTTCCTGTTTGAGTTTTAGCTAAACTTGTTTTTTCTTCCATTTTCCATTAGGATTAAGGAGCTTGTTGAGTATTGTCCTCATCCTCCTCCTGGTCAAACTGGAGCCAAGCATATTATCCGGGACAATGGTCAAAGGCTTGATCTTCGTTACTTGAAGAAAAGCAGTGATCATCATCTGGAGTTTGGATACAAGGCATGTTGTACCTTCTGTATATCCTTGATTATGTTGTCATTCTTGAGAAATGATAACCTTGTTATCCTACACATGTGGAGAGGCACTTGAATGATGGAGATTTTGTGCTTTTCAATCGACAACCGAGTCTGCATAAGATGTCTATAATGGGGCATAGGATTAAGATCATGCCATACTCCACCTTACGGTTAAATCTATCTGTCAGTTCACCATACTTCACTTGGATGATGGAGATTTTGAGCTATTAAAGGTATGCCACTGTAGCTTATGTTCTAAATTATATAAATCACAAATATACCCTTCTATTTGTAATATACACACTTCACTTGAAACAACATAAATTCATAGGAAAATGAACATATGGAACTTCTGCAATGTTGCCCAAGCTTGAGAAGTCAAAGATAAATAGGGCCGATGTGGTTTTGGAAGCAGAAAATGTTGCTTCAGAGACTATACTGTTCCATCTAATCCTTATCAAGTGCCTAATGAAGTACCTATTGTGGGTAGTTCTGTAAAACTTGATGTTTTCAGAAGGAGATATGCTTGATAAATTATATATGATTTTGCATTTTTTTTTGTTTTCAGAAGGAGATATGCCTGATGGGAGCTGGAAGTATGGTAAATGTAACAACATAAACTACCATTCAAAACGAAATGTAACAGAAATAAATGTGGTGCTAAAAATGAGAAAATCTACATCTAAATGGGACTGTGTGATTAGATTCTTTCCATGATCAACAACTCCAAAAAATTATGTGCAGAGAGTGAAGTGTTGGAAGCAATGCATCAGGTTAATTTTTTTAATCTTCAATAATATTCATATTATATTACATTATATTACTAAATTATGATTATAATTATGGGTTTGGTTATAGATTTCCAAGGCATTGCAATGTATTAAAGTTCTTTAAACTTATCTTTTTTTGCTCGGTTATTTTTGAATTGCTTCTTAAAATTTAAAGATGCAATATCAGAACATGGATATTTCTGGTGTAAATGTGTTCTTCCATAAACCTATAATCACTCCTCCATTGCTTCCATACAAGTAAGCATTCTCCCCCCTTATCTTTTACATTGTTTTAGTTGAAGGTTAAAAGTCACATGGGAAGATGCTTTTAAAGTCCTGGACTTTATGAATTTGCTGCTTTGAATGAAAGTGATTTCTTGGAGGCTGAGAAAATGAGATCTAGTGATGAAGGTTCCTGTAGTTTTGAGGAGTTCCAGTTGTGAAATGAATACAAATATGAAATATATTGGAATCAAGTACTTATAGTTATGAAATGAATACAAATATGAAATATTAATTTTTTTTATTGGTAATTTTAGGTTGATAAAGGAATAAACCCTAAAGTGGTTCGTGCAGTTTTATTAGAGCGTGCAAATTGGCCTAATTTGGCAGGAAAAAAATTTGAATGACAGGGAACAATTGAGTGGCAGGAAGTTATTGATTTGAATCTCACTGATGTACGCCTATGTACACATGTGTGGTTTCAGACATAATTGAATTCTTTTTTTAGCATCAATCAACTCTTTGTATATCTTTTAATCTTGTTCTTTTACAGTTAGATGCAATAATTAAGTTTTCTTTTATTTTCTTACAGGGCTAGCTCTTTTTAGTTGTATGCCTACAACATTATCAGGTGGAGTTCCATGCTAGGTCAATTTGGATTCCTTGCTAAGGTAAAAAAAAAACTTTATAATTCATATTCTTGTTTCTTGTGATTTGTATTGCATTTGATGATAAGGATCAAGAGGGCATTTATATATTTTTTTATAAATCTTTTTATATTTTATAAAAAATAGATTGATAAATCTTTTTTTATAAATCTTGTTTCTTGTCTTACGTTATGTTCCACAATTGCCCCTAATATAGGCACGATGCTCTCAATTAGTCATCCATCAAATCTTCAGAATACTTCAACTAGTATGATTATGATGTAATACCTTTTCTTATTTTGCTTACTTGCCACCTCATCGTATTCACTTTGGATTCTCTATGGTTCTCTCTTCCTACCTTCTTTACTTTTTGCAGCTGGAGTCACTTCTACGGTTCGTATTGCAAATGTAGGTACATTCTCTACCCATTTGACCCATTGGAAATAAAATTTATCCCAAAATGACCTATTTGCCCTTTCTATTTTTTCAGGCTATGGGTAGCCAATTTGTGGATGAGTTGCTAGAGCTATCTAAAGCAGACATGGTTGGCTTTTTAGAAATTGTCATATATAGTAATGAAATTGTTTAAAAAATAGGTCTAAGTGATGCAGGCATTGTATAGAAATTCTTGTTCTTGCCTATGTGTCCATTTGTACAGAGAAGTTGTATGACATTAAATTTTGTGCAATAGATTGTATTTTTTGTATATGGTATTTTATTTTCCATTATGAGACATGAAATGCAAATTTAATATAAAAATTAGTAAATCTAAAAAAAAAAAGTTTTAAAAATTAATATTACGATACGCAAAAATGTGTGTCATCTTCATTTATGACATGGCGTTTCTTGACAACAACTTTAATGATACGCATTGCACGTCATAAATGAGCGTCGTAAATGCACGTCGTCTATAGACAACGCGCAAAAGCGTGTCGTCTCTCCTTATGACAAGGCCTTCCTTGACGCGCATTTGCGCGTCGTTTGAGCGTTTTACGACGCTCAATGAGCGTCGTAAAAGGCCTTTTTTCTAGTAGTGTTACATCCCTCAAACAAAGCAAGGTTGTGTTTTTGTCCCATGATTTCACTAAAATAAAGGGGGCCACAAATGCTTTATAATGTATATAGGGCTCATAAAATCATCAAACACAACACTAGTTTGCTAAATTAATCCTAGTAAATTTTAATTCAAAATTTTCAAAATTATACCTAAATTTATATTCTAATGTAACTAATATAATCAACCCTTACCCCAAACTTAATTTATGCAATGTCCCCATTGCATGTTATGCATAGAAATGACAAAATAAAGAGAGAATTGGAACAAACTCCCCTGCGATAGTCGTACCGAGGTCGATATTTCTTCATGAAAAGCTCCATATTTAATTGAATTTAGGCATGGGAACAATTCATCCATGCCTTGGGTGTCAAATCTTGTGTGGTACGGCTCCAAATATGCAGGAACACAGTCTCAAAAATCTTCAGGAATTAATCCTCAAAGAATATGAGTAAGGCCCATATCAAATGTGGTTAAAATGTAATACTTGATAATGGAATATTGAGTGACTCGTCGATTAAATATGAAAACTCGGTGAGTAGAAGTATTTCTAGCAGAAAGGTCGCAGAATTGCAAAGGGACTCGCCGAGTCCAAGATATGCACTCGACGAGTACAACGCTGATTGGAAAATAAATCTCCTTATTTGAATATGTTTATGATGTGTTTGGTAATGGAAATTTTGTATCACTCCTTCATTTTTTTTTCAATAAATAACACTCTTTAACCCTCTTTACTAACAGACTCAACCTTAAACTCAAAACCTCCACATCCTCATCTAGACTCGACCCTTACTTTAGCTTTGACATTGAGACTCTTGCATGCATCCTAAGCTTCAATCTGAAAAGATAAAAACAACCACAAGTGATAATAAACAAACTCCTACTTTAACCTATTACTAAAAGTTCAAAACACACAAAACAAATAAAAATACTTTTCAAACAACCAAATAAAAACCACAAAACATCAATCTTCATCAACCTTCATCATCTTCTTCGTTTCCTCCAGCTCCGCTACTACCGGCTTGATTCCTTCTTTGATTCGTCCTCTCTTCCCAACATAAAACATAGGGATATCCGGGCCTGGTTCTTGGTGCAATATTCATTTGTTCAAACAACTAAACAAATGATTCGTTGTGGTAATTCATACTCAGTCCAAGTTCATCCTGGTACCTTATCATCTCCATGTTGTACCAGTCCATTGGGAGCTCCTCATCCACCGGAATGACCGGTGGTCTTCTCGGACGTGATCCCTTCGTTGCCTCACCCTCCTTCCTAGTTCCTCGGGCACCAACAAATCATCTGCATTTGGGATTCCAAAATGTCCCCCACCATAATCCTCAATGATCCTTGCCCTCTTAAATAATGTGGTGCTAAAAGGAGGAGAAGGAATCATTGTTAATACCCAAGCCACCTCTTGGTCCAAAATCCCACATGTCCTGGCCAGCCTTGTAAAAAACATGCCACCATTGATTTTGGATGTAATCCTCTCCTTAACCGCCCCCTCCGCCAAGTACTATGCCAAACAATATGGCAAATTGAAAAAACATCATGGGTAATAATGCTCCACATGTAAAATATGTCGAGAGTGGGGATCTTATCATCATCCTTTCGCATGTTAATAGTGCTTGTGATAAGATGATGGATGGGGGAACGGATGCTTCCCTCTTGAGCAGAAGAAGGAATGTAGACCCGGTTGGCAATTGTGTTCCACCTAGTAGATGCAACCACCTCTTCGGGAAAGTCCTTATGGCAGTGTTCTAGGAATGACTCAAAGTTTTCAAACATGATCATATTTTGATCATAGATCCCTAGCCTCCATGCAAGCTCCGCTATGCTACATTGGCATAGCTCCTCTCCAAGACAAAAGGTGATAATTCCCGAATTATAATAATCATTACCACCTCGGAGGAGATGGTAGCAAAGAATTCCCAGCATAGTTCTTGGTAAACATGTTCTTAAACTTGGAGAGTCTGATGAAGATTGTCGTGGGCTCGGCGAGCCGGATGAGTGACTCGGCGATTTGGATGGGGCTTTCTTAACTTGTGGATATATATGAACTTGGCAAGTTGCAAGAGAAACTCGACGAGTCGGACAAGGAGTTTATGGCCGTAAACCTTAGGAGCTCGACGAGTCACTCTAGTGACTCGACGACGAGTTGGTGAGTTATGCATGGAACTCGAGGAGTAGCAGAGGGTACTCGATGGGTTGAGGTCAAAATGGACTGTTGACCTTGATAGTTGACTTTGAATTTGACTAAGGGTTGACTAGTGGTCTTCTAGGGACGTTTTTGGAGGTTGGAGTTTTACAAGTATGGTTTTACAATGAATATAGGTGGTGGAGTTCATGTCCGTGATCTGAGAGTTTGAGCTTATCTTACGAGTCGAGTGTTGCGAGGGGAGTTATCCTCACTATATCAGTAGGATCTAAGGCACCAAGGCCGACCCTTTATGATTGTATCCAGATTATGGCATGATATGTTATTGATTTACATCCTGGTAGTTAGGATGGGGATATTCTTATGTTACTGACCTGGCTAGGTCAATGTCCTGATTACAGAATGATGCTATATTAGTGACCGTTGAGGTATGTATCCCAGTTTTTGGGATGTTGCTATGATTAGTGATATATTAGATCAGTGTGATTGTTATATGATATAAGCTAGCATATGATATTTATATGCATATGTCTGTTTGATTAAGAGATTAAGTTGAGGTAGTCCTGCTTTGTGCGGTAGGCCAACATACCAGGCGAGCGGTACAGATAGGATGTAGGCCTTTCGAGGTGGTCCAGTCATGCCTAAGGCTTGAGAGCGGTCCATATAGGTTGTAGGCCCTACGAGGTAGTCTAGTCAGACTGAAGGCTCATTATGCACGTTGTTCTGTATTTGTTATATGTTATGGTTATATTGGTATAGCGTTAGTATTTTGGGGTAGCTCACTATGCTTTCAGGATTACAGTTTCAGTTTGTTGTTTTAGGTACTTCTGGTGATCGAGGGAAAGCGAAGGACTGATTGTACCTCTCCTCTTGCTGCTATGATTTATGATTGGAAAATGGAATACTCTTATGATTATTATTTAGAAAAGAAGTTATGTAATGGTTAAATGGTTTTTTAGTGTGTTGAAAAAGTTTTAATTTGACATGATTTTATGGGTGTTACAAGTTAGTATCAGAGCCTTGGTTTGAGTGAATTAGAGGAACATTCGTGTGAATCTAGTCTCAAATCGAGGAACGATTTTCAAAATGATTTTCAAATGGTTTTCAAAATAAGTAAAGGAGGATGCAGGGTGTATAATCAACAGGAGCCAATAAGTAAACCCCAAAATACCATACAATTATTTGATTATGCGATATGTTAGAACAACATGCTAGTACTATGTCACAACCCGAAACCCAGGGCGGAAACGTTCCGGGGCGGAGGTGACTTCATGTGAATATCATAACCAATGTACATAGTAAGCGAAGTAAACACAAAACATTACATTACATAGATTTCATTACATCATTTTGAAAGTAAAGTGATACAAGTTTCATAGATACATAAATTTAAACAAAAGAAAGACGTGACTTCCATATGCTCCATCTTCAAAAGAACACGGGATACATGTCTAAGGAGAACCTGAGAATACAAGCATTTTAAAAATCAGCATAAAGCTGGTGAGTTCATAAGCAGTTTGTTTTTATGAAAATGTAAAAGATTCCTTTTGTTTTTCTGAAAAGTGGTTATCCAAGAAAATCCCATATTTTCTTAAAAGTAAAGTTTAGTTGTTCTGTTATGTTACACGGTTCTGGTTATGAATTGTGATTACCCTAGGAAAATCCTATATTTTCCTAATGTGAAATATGTGCACTGAAAACTTGATTAACCTTGTGAAGTGTGTGTTTGTTTACCAACCCAAAAATATAATGTAAAAGATGTATACTAAAAACCTGATTATCATAGTAAACTAATTCTTATGGTTATTGATTTACTATATCCATTATTACTAAAAAGTAAATCTCTGTTATCCAAATTGCGAGTTCTATAACCATACTACAGACTAGATATGACTCGAGATGAGGCCAATATCTTTTATGACTTTTGTCACCCTTGAACCTTTCGGTTCGGTTGTAGCTAGCAGCCAGGTGCGGGATAGTCAATCCCGTATAGGTTTATACACTCAAGTCACTCTCCCTATCTAAGAGATTCTGGTTACAGGGGCGGTCCTCCACTCGTGTATCTCTGTGGAGTGTTCTCCGAGGACGTGTCTCCAATTTATAGGAATAACAAATCTACAAGTAATAATGCGGAAAGTCCTGTTTAAGTTCTATCTACAAAGACGATCCTCCACTCGCATATCTCTGTGGAGTGTTACCGAGGACAAAACGATATACTAAGTTTCTTGTTCAAAGTTCAAAGATTATGTTTTTAACTATTATAATGTGGAAAACCATTTGTGAAAATATAAAGTACAACAATTTATAACTTTTTCACAAATACTAGGATAATATGATCTGCAAGTTCAAACGATTATCTATTATGATTGTCAGTGTTAAAAACATATGTAATATGAAACACAACACATATAAAACAATATTTGAGTACAAGTATTACTTGTACTTTGCTTGTATTCCCCCTGAAAACATTGAAAAACATTGAAAAATGGTAGGGTTATGAACTCACCGGACGAGGAAATGTGTCGACTAGGATGCTAAACGTCGGATCGAGGCTTTAAAAAATGTGAGGTTCCTATGTAATATGAAATGATACACAGATGTATCTAATTAGACTTTAAATCACTAATTAGATAATCTTATACACTCCAAGATGCGAAAACACTTTAATTAAGTTTTTGGAGTGGTCCGGGTAGCATCTAAGGGTGTGTAGGGCCTAGATGAAGAGTTTACTCTTCAAAAGTATGCCCTTAGGGGATTTTATGGTCCTATGACCATATCCCCATGAGTTTACAGCTGTAAACTCATGGGTGGTGTGTTCTTGGATGCTAAAAGGTCTTACAATGCACAAAAGAAAGTTCTAGGATTGATTCTATGGGTTAGGAAGTGATCGGGACTTGAAAGGGCCTTGGAAAAGGAGTTTACGGTTTATGAAGATGTTCGTGGGGAGTTTACTACCTTAAACACATGATTTTACTACCTTAAACTCATATTTTCCCATGAATCATGCGTTTTTGTGGTTGAAGGTTAAGCATACAAGGTTCTAGGTTCAATTCAAAGCCATACAAGGTGTTAAAGGCACTTTAACACCCATTTGAAGAGTTTATGGTCTAAGGAGATGAGTTTACGGTCTAAGAATGTTCTTGGACCGTAAACTCAAGTTTGATCCATTTACATAAGTTTTGGTGCATCACATGAAAGATTATAAGGTTCTACACTCTCATGGAAGCATTTGGAGGTGTTTAGCGACATTTTTGTCACTTTAAAAGGAGTTTACGGTCCATTAATGTGGGTTTACGGTGCAAGCATGTTCTTAGACCATAAAATCATGTCCAATACTCAAATGGCACGAATTTGGGGTCCTAAGCTCATGCATGCAAGTTTCTATGCGATTTCTAAGCACTAGAATGGGTTTGGAGGGGTTTTGGGGCTTCAAAACCCTCTCAAGGGGTGTT
Organism: Lactuca saligna; assembly: GCF_052625555.1. NCBI lineage: Eukaryota > Viridiplantae > Streptophyta > Magnoliopsida > Asterales > Asteraceae > Lactuca > Lactuca saligna. The sequence goes on from NC_136418.1 coordinate 77,595,339, forward strand.
CACGGTTTTGGGAGGGTTCCTAGACCGTAAAAACTTATTCTTGGGTGTTTTTGGAAGTTTCAAACATGAATTTGCATGCTAATCAAGTTAAACAACAATCTAGGATGAAGTACTTACCAAATTGAGGCTTGAAATGGGGTTTTTGGATCAATTTCGAATTCTAGAGAGAGAGTAGTGAGAGAAAGTGTTTAGAGAGAGAAAGTGTTTAGAAATAGAGAAAAAGCTTCAAAATGATGTCACTCAATCCCTTATATAGGGGTTGAGTTTATGACCCGGTGGAATTCTACCTGATACTGGTGTTAGACGGTGCTTTTGGTCGTACCCGATAAATTGCCGTAATCACGACTTAGATGAAACTAATAATTTTCCAAAATAAATATGGAAAATATTTTAATGTTTATAACGCATCCCGAAATTTATGAAACCGAATTAAAAGTCGCGATTAAATTAATTTAACTCTAAGGTTTACGGAAAAATTTGAATACGAACGGTTTTATTTACCGGGAATGGTTTATAGTGATGAAATAAATTACGGGTTGTCACATACTAGGCTAGGGATACTCAGGAATTTCATGATAGAATTGCCTAATTATATGGTACCTATTAGCCTAGGATTTTCCGTATATGAGATTAACATCATTACTGTGGTTGCTTGTGTATGTATTACGACTGTACATAGATAAGATCTTATAGCCTAAGAATGTTTGATTTGGCCTTATGTTCTGTTCCTATTGATTAGGGCTATAGGGTCCGGCGTTATGTATGGTTAACATACACTAGTGCTGCAGGGGTTGGTGGAAGTCTCATGGATGAGCGAGGTCGAGTGACCACCATATGCATGTGGAAGGTAATATAGGCTCATACTACTGAAACCACATAATCCATACGCGTAGTAAGGGAGTCACAACCCCTTGGGTTTAGTTGGAAGTTGGTTCCTGGAGGAATTGCTAGGGATACCTCCGGAGAGGCATGTTGAGTTTCGAATCAACCTGGTGCCTGGTGTGGCCCCTATCGCTAAGGCGTCATACCGATTGGCGCCACCTGAGATGCAGGAGCTGTCTTCACAGCTGCAGGAACTATTGGGCAAGCAGTTCATTCGACCTAGCAGTTCTCCATGGGGAGCACCGATCCTCTTTGTCAGAAAAAAGGACGGTTCACACTAGATGTGCATTGATTATAAGGAGCTGAACAAGTTGATGGTGAAGAATCGTTATCCACTCCCAAGGATAGATGACCTCTTTGATTAGTTGGAAGGTGCATCTTGGTTGTCCAAGATAGATTTGAGGTCAGGGTATCATCTGGTCCGAGTCAAAGAGGAGGACGTAGAGAAGTCCGCGTTTCAGACTCGCTATGGTCATTACAAGTTTCCAGTGATGCTATTTGGGCTCATCAATGCACCAGCAGTATTTACGGAACTGATGAATCGGGTCTACAGACCGATACTTTATCGCTCGATCATAGTGTTTATTGATGATATCTTGGTATATTCCAAAACCCAAGAGCAGCATGAGGAGGACCTCACGGAGTTATTGCGAGTTCTGAGACGAGAATGGTTGTATGCTAAGTTCTCGAAGTATGAGTTTTGGTTGCGAAAGGTCCAGTTCCTAGTATATCTCGTTAATCAGGAGGGGATTTTGGTTGACCCGACAAAGATCGAGGCAGTCATGCAATGGGAGGTGCCGAGATCTCCCTCGGATATCAGGAGTTTTCTGGGATTAGCAGGGTACTACCAGAGATTTATTCGGTATTTCTCCAAGATTTCAGTACCTCTCACTCGTCTAACAAGGAAAGGTATGGATTTCTGGTGGGGGCCTGAGCAGCAGAGGGCGTTTGAGACCCTCTGCCAGCATTTGTGTGAGGCTCTAGTTTTGACTCTCCTTGAGGGAGTTGAGGATTTTGTGGTGTTTTGTGATGCATCCATCACAGGCTTGAGGGCGGTCCTCATGCAGAGAGGATGGATGATAGCCTACGCATCACGATGGCTGAAGCCACATGAGATGAGATACCCTACACATGATTTAGAGCTGCGAGCGGTGGTGTTCGCTCTCAAGATATGGAGACAATACTTATATGGGGTCCGTTGTACCATATACATGGATCACAAGAGCTAGAGACACACCATGGATCAACCGAACCTGAACATGAGGCAGTGTAGGTGGCTGGATGTAGTCAAGGACTATGATTGTGAGATCCTTTACCACCCTGGTAAAGCGAATGTGGTGGAGGACCCCTTGAGCCGTAGGTCAGTTGGGTCATCCACCCCAACGATATGTATGAGGATAGCAGTGGATTTTCCGCTTGTGATTTTGATCATAGATGCTCAGGTTGAGGGCATGCGACTTGAGAATTGGAAGCTGGAGAGGATCAGGGGTGAGAGCACCCGGTTTGTGAAGGATAGTCGAGGATTACTAACCCGATGCGGTCGGGTATGGGTTTCGATGTTTGGTGGGGTAAGACAGACAGTCATGAAGGAGGCTGATAAGTCTCATTTCTCTATCCACACGAGGGCCACCAAGATGTATAGAGACCTTAGTTTGAGTTAATGGTGGCCATGTATGAAGCGAGAAATCCCTTGGTATGTCGAGAGGTGCTTGACCTGTAGGATGGTCAAGGCTGAGCATCAGAGGCCGCATGGTATGTTGCATCCCATGGAGATTTCGATGTGGAAATGGGAGCAGATCATGATGAATTTCATCACCAAACTGTCGAGGACGGTGAAAGGGTTTGATGCTATATGGGTCATCGTAGATCGATTGACCAAGAGTGCTAATTTCTTGGCTATATGGGAGAGATCCTCGGTCGAGAAGTTGGCTGATGTGTATGTTCGCGAGATTGTCGCTCGACATGGGGTTCTGGTCTCCATTGTTTACGACCGGGATGTTAGATTTACTTCCCGTTTCTGGCAGAAGTTCCAAGAGGAACTGTGCACGCATTTGCACTTTAGCACAACATTTCATCCGTAGAGTGACGGTCAGAGTGATCGGACCATTCAGACCCTTGAGGATATGTTGAGGACGTGTGGCATTGACTTTGGAGGGAGCTAGGATTCCCACCTACCCCTTGCGGAGTTCACCTACAATAACATCTATCCTTCCAGCATTGACTCCCCACCTTTCACGCTATTATATGGGCGGAGATGTCGCATCCTGGTTTGTTAGGGTGAGGTCGGACACAGGGTGATGGGACAAAAAGAGGTAGTTTTGCAGACTATTGCGAAGATTCAACAGATTAGGCAGCAAATGCAGACTGCTCAGAGTCGGCGTAAGAGTTACACCGACAGATGCCGATCTGAGTTAGAGTTCCACGTGGGTGATATGGTAACCCTGAAGGTCTCACCCTGGAAGGGTGTGATCCACTTCAGCAAGAGGGGGAAATTGTGTCCCCGCTTCATTAGACCATTCAGGATTGTTGCCAGGGTTGGCAAGGTGGATTAGGAGGAAGTGGTGTCTTTTGATGATATTTAGGTTAATGAGCACTTGAATTACGTGGAGATGCCTGAGGCCATACTGGGAAGGAAGAAGAAAGTTGTGCAGAACAAGGAGATACCTTTAGTAAAGGTGCAGTGGGTGCATCGGAGGGGATCCTAGTGGACGTGGGAGTTGGAGGTAGAGATGCGGGAGCACTATCCGACATTGTTCACCTTAGCGGACTTCGAGGAAGAAGTCTAGTTCAAGTGGGGGAGAATTGTAATGCCCCAATTCCCTGGTATTGATTTCTTTTGGTATAAGATCTTTTTGATTTCAAGCTCTACTCGACAAATTGGTTGATCGACTAATCGAGTAGCAGCGGGTTGGTCCACGTGTTTAAGTGACCTACTCGCTGAGTCCAAGGAGGGACTCGATGACTTGGATCTGGATGACGAAACACTAATTTTAGGGGTTTTGCACCCTATTTAAAGGATCAGTGGCCTCCCCAGCCTCCCATCTACAACCTCTTGTTATTCCAAACCCTAAATTCACGTGTGTGTGTGTGCGCTTTCTTGGTGTGTTAATATTTGATGAAGGATTTTGAGAAGAAAAGCTTGGGGAAAACAAGTGGTTTGAAGCAAGGAACTCATGGGGAATCAGAGATCTACTTTAGTGGGCATCCTTTTTGAAGGAATTAAGCTGTTACCTTGGCTCATCTCTTCTTATATCTATTTTGGATGGTTTTTAGAAAACTTTTCTTGTGTTGAGCTAAGATCTGAAGTTGCAACTTCAGATCTGAACTCTTTTTGGTCTCCAAGTCCATAGAGTTGCCAGCTTTGGCAAGTATGAACCTCCCCTCAAGTGCAAGACTTATCTGCAAGCTTAGTTTTGTCATTTTAAGGCTTTATACCTTTGCATGCACGTAAAGTTTGCAATTTTATGTGATAAGCATGCATTGGGAAGACGAATCTGTAATATAGAGCTTTTTCATGGCTTAAAAAGCATCTGTATAAATGAAGGACTAAAGGGACTCAGCGAGCGACATGGTCGACTCGGTGAGTCCGATGAAGATTGTCGTGGGCTCGACAATTCAGATGAGTGACTCAGCAAGTCGGATGGGGCTTTCCCAACTTTTGGACATATATGAACTTGGTGAGTTGAAATGGAAACTCGATGAGCCGGACAACGAGTTTACGACTGAAAACCTTAGGAACTCGACGAGTTACTCTAGTGACTCGGCGAGTTGGTGAGTTATGCATGGAACTCAGTAAGCAACTAAGGGTACTCAACGAGTTAAGGTCAACATGGACTATTGACCTTGACAGTTGACTTTAACTTTGACTAAGGGATGACCAGTGGTCTTTTGGGGACGTTTTGGGAGGTTGGAATTTTACAAGTATGGTTTTACAATGGATATAGGTGGTGGAGTTCGTGGCAGTGATTTGAGAGTTTAATCTTATCTTACGAGTCGACTGTTGCGAGGTGAGTTATCCTCACTATATCAGTAGGGTCTTGTCACATCCCGAAACCCAAGGTGGAAATGTTTTCGGGGCAGACTCCACGTTGAGTATAAAATCCAATGCACATAGTAAGCAAAGTAAACAACCATTACATTACATATGAAAATTTACATTTGTTCAAAAGTAAAGTTGTACAAGTGTTATACATCTGTATATATGAGCAAAACTTTAGACGTGTCTTCAATGCACTCCGACTTCGTCAAAAGGATCATCGGGTACCTGTCTAAGCGGACCTGAGAATACAAGCATTTTAAAAATCAGCATAAAGCTGGTGAGTTCATAAGCGGTTTTGTTTTCTGAAAATGTACAAGTTTCCTTTCGGTTTCTAAAAACGTTACAAACCCAAGAAAATGCCATATTTTCTTATATGTAAAGTTTAGTTAACTATTTTGTTACACGATTCTGGTTATGTATAATTGTTATCCCAGGAAAATCCCATATTTTCCTAAAAGTTGATTACCGATCCAAAATGTAGTGAAAAGATGTATACTCAGAACCTGGTTATCCCTGTCAAGTGTATGTTAGTTTAGCAATGCGAAATGTAATGTAAAATATGTATACTGAAAAGTATTAGTTTTAACACGTATATAAAACTAATAACTACAAAGTAAACTAGTTACTGAATCCATTATTACTAAATAGTAAATCTTTCTTATCCAAATTGCGAGTTCCATAACCATACGATAGACTAGATATGGCAATATGTAGTCCACATCACCTTATGACTTTCGTCACCCTTGAACCTTTCGGTTCGGCTGTAGCTAGCAGCCAGGTGTGGGGTAGTCAGCCCCGTATAGATCTATACACTCAAGTCACGCTCCCTATCTAAGAGATTCTGGTTATAGTGGCGGTCCTCCACTTGCGTATCTCTGTGGAGTGTTCTCCGAGGACGTGTCTCCAGTTTATAGGAATAACAAATTTACCAGTAGTAATACAGAAAGATCCTATTACAAATGATGATCCTCCACTCGCGTATCTCTGTGGAGTGTTACCGAGGACAAAATAATGTACTAAGTTTCATGTTCAAAGTTCAAATTTTATGCTTTTAACAATTATAATGTGGAAACCATTTGTGAAAAATATAAAGTACAACATTTTATAATGTTTTTCACAAATATTATGATAATTTGTTCTGCAAGTTCAAACGGTTATCTGTTATGATTGTCAGTGTTAAAAGCATATCTAATATGAAACACAACACATATAAAACAAGTTTTGAGTACAAGTATGACTTGTACTTTGCTTGTATTCCCCTCTGAAAACAGTGAAAAACATTGAAAAAGGGTAGGGTTATGAACTCACTAGACGAGAAAACGTGATGGTTTGGATGCTAAGTGTCAGTACAAGGCTTGATAACGTGAGAGGTTCCTATGTAATATGAAATGATATGCAAATGTATCTAATTAGACTTTAAATCACTAATTAGATATGACTATACACTCCAATACGAGAAAACACTTCAAATCAAGTGTTTGGAGTGACCCAGGTGACATCTACGGACATATAGGGCTTTGGATAATGGGTTTACTCTTCAAGAGTAAACTCCCTATGGAGTTTTTGGCCCTAAGACCAAATCCACATGAGTTCATGACCGTGAACTCATGGAAGAGGGTTTTATGATGCTAAATGGTCAATTAACACTTGGGGAAGGTTTCTATGATTTAATCTAAGGCATAGGAATGAGTTAAACCACCAAAGGTATCATCAATGGGAGTTTACGGCCGTGAACTAGGAGTTTACAGTCGTAAGCTCCTATACACTCCTTCTTTTAATGATTTGGTGGCCCTACATTAATCATATGTGATTCAAACCAATTTTTACAAGGCTTAGGATGAATTTAGGGCATCATTTGGCTTGTGTAAGTGAGTTTTCGGCCCAGGAACCCATTCTTGGAGGGTTTACAGCCATGAACTCCTATAGGGAGGGTTTTCATCATGTTTAAGGCCCCTAAATTGATTGTGGTTGGTTCTAGTCTTTAATCCAAGGCTATTGGTGTGTTTAAGTGGCATTTAAACACTTGAATTTGAATTTACTCTCCATGATAATGTGTTTACGGCCCAAGCATGTTCTTGGGAAGTAAACTCATGTTTAGTCCCCAAAAGTTGGATTCAAGGTGTTTTAAGTCCATTCCATTAAGCTATTTAGCCATATCTAAGCTCTAAAGGTGGATTAGAAGGGTTTTAAGGCTCAAAACCCCCTTTTATGTGTGTTTATGACCCAAGCATGTTCCAGGGCCGTAAACACATGAAAATGGTCATTTTTCAAAGATTAAGCACGAATTTGAAGGCCAAGGATGCCAGTCAATGAGTTAGGGGAGTTACCTTGATGAATTGGAGCCTTAATTTGATGATTTTGGACCTTATGTTTGGATTGAGGAGAGTGGTTAGAGAGAGTATAGTAAGAGAGAGCAAAAGCTTCAAATTGAAGTCTTTTGGGCTTTAAATAGGATTCAAGTTCGGGACATGGTGGAATTCTACTCGATACCGACGTTAGACGTGACTTTTGGTCGCACCCGATTAAGTTGCTGTAACCCGATATGGTCGATTCTAAAAATTTTCCGATCACTAATACGACGTGTTAATATGAGTTCTAAACACATTTGGACACCCACTAAGTCATAATACTAAACTCAAATTAAATGACTTAATTTAATAACGTAAACAGAAATGAAATTGAAAACGACGAATGTATTAACGGAAAGGGTTACAAATGATGGAACGAACTTTGGGTTGTCACATTATCCCCCCGTTAGAGGGAATTTCGTCCCGAAATTCAGAATTAAGATACAAATCATGGATCTGGGAAGAGATGCGGATATTTTTGTTTCATCGAGTCTTCACACTCCCAAGTGAATTCCAGTCGCCGCTTGGCATTCCAGCGAACCTTCACTATGGGGATGCGACTTTGTTTCGTGCGTTTGATCTCTTGATCCATGATTTCAATCGGTTCCTCTAAAAAGTTTAGGGTTTCGTTGATCTCAATCTCGTCCAGAGGGATCACGAGGGTTTCATCGGATAAACACTTTTAAGGTTCGAGACGTGAAAGCCGGGGTAGATGTTGCTAAGCTCGTGAGGTAATCAAAGTTTATAGGCTACTGGATCGATCCTAGCGAGGATCTTGAAGGGTCCAATGTACCTCGGATTAAGTTTCCTACGCTTTCCAAAGCATTCCATGCCTTTCCAGGGTGAGACCTTTAATAAGACATGGTCTCCAACCTGGAACTCCAGAGGTTTCCGTTGTATATCAGCGTAACTCTTTTGGCGATCTCGTGAAGCTTTCAATCGTTCCCGTATTTGGATGATCTTTTCGGTAGTTTCGCGAATGATTTCAGGACCAGTGAGAGAACTGTCGGGAAATCGACTCTTGGCTAGCTACATGTCCCCTACCTCGGTCCAGCACATAGGGGATCTGCACTTGCGACCGTAGAGGGCTTCAAATGGACCAGCCTTGATGCTGGTGTGGTAACTGTTGTTGTACGAGAACTTGATCAAAGGCAAATGTGTGTCCTACGATTTTCCGAAATCGATGACACATGCTCTAAGCATGTATTCCAGGGTTTGGATAGTTCTTTCACTTTGTCCGTCGGTCTGAGGGTGATAAGCCGTGCTCGTGTCTAGTTTAGTTCCAAGAGCCTTCTGAAGAGACTGCCAAAATCTGGAGGTAAACCTGCTATCTCGATCAGAGATAATGGACGTAGGTACACCGTGCAATCGAACTACCTCCTGGATGTAGATACGCGCAAGTCTTTCCATCTTGGACGATTCTTTAATCGTAATGAAGTTAGCGGATTTTGTCAAACGATCGACAATTACCCAAACGGTATCGTACCCACTTGGACATTTGGGTAACTTGGTGATGAAATCCATGGTAATCATCTCCTATTTCCACTCGGGTATCTCGGGCTGCTGGAGTAGACCCGAGGGTTTCTGGTACTCAACTTTCACCTTGGCGCAAGTCAGACACTTGCCCACAAATGTAGCGATCTCGGCTTTCATGTTTGGCCACCAGTATTGTTTTTTGAGATCCAGGTACATCTTGTCCGAACCTGGGTGAACAGAGTATCTGGTTTTGTATGCGTCCTCCATGACAACTTCCGTAAATCCTCCGAACTTTGGGGTCCGAATTCGGTCCATGAAACAGTAGACTCCATCAGTTCTGATCTCAAGTTTCTTATCCATTCCCCTCAAGGCTTCGCTTGATTTGTTCTCGGGTTTGAGGGCTTCTATCTGGGCATCTCAGATTTGCATGAATAAATAGGAATGGATAGTCATCATCAGTGTCCTCACTTTACGGCTTGAACCTTCCTTTTGGCTAAGGGCATCTGCTACCACATTAGCCTTGCCGGGATGGTAGCGAATCTCGTACTCATAATCACTGAGTAGCTCTACCCATCGCTGTTGCATCATGTTTAAGTCCTTCTGATCGAGGATGTGTTGCAGGCTCTTATGGTCAGTGAAGATCGTACACTTGGTTCCGTAGAGATAATGTCTCCAAATCTTCAGTGCAAAGACTACGGCTCCTAACTCCAAGTCGTACGTGGTATAGTTGACCTCGTGTGCCTACAACTGTGTTGAGGTATAAACAATTACTTTTCCTCTTTGCATAAGTACACAGCCTAAGCCCTGATTAGACGCATCGCAATAGACAATGAAGTCTTCTGTGCCTTCGTGTAGGGACAGAATAGGTGCGCTACATAAGGCTTGCTTTAATGTCTGGAATGCTGTTTCTTGCTTTTCACTCCAGCAAAAGGGTACACCTTTCTGTGTTAGAGTGGTTAGGGGTTTGGCGATTTTGGAGAAATTCTGGATGAATCTCCGATAATAGCCGGCGACACCCAAGAATTGACGGATTTCTGTGGGTGTTTTCGGTGCCGACCAATTCTCTATCACTTTAATCTTGGAAGGATCCACATGAATACCCTCCTCACTTACCACATGACCGAGAAAAGTTACCTTCCGAATCCAGAATTCACACTTTGAAAATTTCGCGTACAACTTCTTGGATCTAAGGGTTTCCAACACTAATCTCAAGTGTTGTTTGTGATCTTCTTCGCTTCTGGAGTAGAAAAGTATGTCATCAATGAACAAAATGACAAACTTGTCCAGAAAAGGGCGACACACCCGGTTCATCAGGTCCATGAACACTGCCGGTGCGTTGGTTAGACCGAAGGGCATCACTACGAACTCGTAGTGTCCATACCGAGTCCTGAAAGCTGTTTTGGAAACATCACTCTCGTGAACTCGTAGCTGATGGTACCCTGACTGAAGGTCTATCTTTGAGAAGTAGCTGGCTCCTTGGAGTTGATCGAAGAGGTCATCTATTCACGAAAGAGGATATTGGTTTTTTACGGTCAACTTGTTCAGCTTATGGTAGTCGATACACATTCGGAAGGATCCATCTTTCTTCTTCACAAATAAAACCAGGGCTCCCCAGGGTGAGGAGCTCGGTCTGATGAACCCTTTGCTGAGCAACTCGTTGAGTTGGACGGATAACTCCTGCATTTCTGCTGGAGCTAGGCGATACGGAGATTTGGCTATGGGGGTAGCTCCAGGAATTAGGTCGATGCGAAATTCAACTTGACGTTCAAGTGGAATTCCCGGGAGCTCTTCGGGAAAGATGTCAGGAAAGTTATAGACTTCGGGGATGCTCACGAGGTCTTTAATTTCCTGTTTCTCGTTGATTACATGTGCTAGGAATGCTTGGCATTCCTTTCGCAAGAGTTTCTGAGCTTTGATGCAGGAAATGATGCGAAGGCTGGAGCTGAGTCTATCGCCATAGATTATGAGAGTCTAACCCATGGGAAGGTTGAGACGGATGGCTTTTTCGAAACAGAGGATATCAACATGATATGGACTCAACCAATCCATGCCAATGATGACATCAAAGCTCTTTATGGAGACTGGCATAAGATCAATGGGAAAAGAATGATCGTTTAGGGTAAGGGTACAACCTATGAATACATCGCTAGCGCTCTCTTTCTCACCGTTATCCATCTCGACGGTAAATGTTTCGGTTAATGGTTGGGGATTAGGTTTTAGATTATGTTTGAACGTATGACTAACAAAGCTTCTTTCAGCACCCGAACATAAAATGATACTAGCATTAGAGTTGTCGAGAAGGAACGTACCCGAAACAACGGTGGGATCGGCGACTGCCTCCTCCCATCACATGGCTAGGACTCTTCCGGTATTATCAGCTGTCGCCTTCTTGGGGCAGTTTCTCTTGAAATGCTCAACTTTTCCACAATTATAGCAGGATTGACCAACACCTGCTCCAGAAGATTGATTTGCGGAATGGGCTGGTGCCTTGCAGAATCGAGTCGTATGCCCCTTTTTACCACCGTTGGTGCATGATAGTTCACGGCAGGGGCCAGGGTTATGGTGGTATTTACACTTTTCACACAGAGGAAGGCTACCATCATACCTACTAGTAGGTGCTTGGGTTGTGGATCCCACAGCAGAAGCAGCAGCAATAGGGGTAGTAGCAGCATGGACTGCTACAGTCTGCTGTTTCTTTGTGGATCCTTGAGAAGGTTCGCCTTTCTTCTTCTTCCATAAATTTCTTTTCTCGCCACTCCTCTTGGTCGGTTCTGGAGTGGTGGTTGTTCCCTCAACATCATCATTGTGGTCAATCAGGGTCTGGGCTAAACTTTTGGCACTGTCATAAGTATCCGGCCTTGCAGATAAGACATTTCCTTTGGTCGGTTGGGTCAGACCCCAAATAAATCTCTCTACCTTCTTACTCTCCGAGGTAACCAATCCCAGACAGAGTAGCGCCAGGTCATCAAATCTTGAAGTGTATGTGGCAATATCGGAACCCTTCATCTTCAAGTTCCAGAGCTCATGCTCTAACTTTTGTATTTTTCCCCGAGGGTAGTACTCAGCTAGAAGAAGTTATTTCATGGTTTCCCAACCCATAGCATTGGATACATGTAGAGTTAGGGATTTGACTCGGCCATTCCACCAAGTCAGTGCTTTATCGATAAAGGTGCAGGTGGCAAACATTACTTTGTCGGACTCCGAACAAGCACAGATTTCAAAGATAGATTCGATTTTTCTCGAACCATCGGGTGAGGGAAATGACACCTCCAGTGCCATCAAAGGACGTGGGTTTTGCGTTCATGAAATCTTTATAAGAACCCTCCTTTCGGTGTCCCTGGCTACCTTCCTGGTTTTGGGGCTGGGGACCACCTCCTGAACTACTGGGGTTCATTTGTGACATGGCGGCTATCACTGCGGCAGTAACAGCTGCCTGAAGCGTTACAAGATCAATTTGAGGAGAAGGTGGTGGCGGAGGGTTGTTGGTCTTTGAACTAGGTCTCTTTCTTGGAGGCATCTTGATCTAATAAGATCAGGAAAGAGAGGATGATAACTCCTCTGAATTGAATCAAGAGATATGATAGATATATATTCCAAATAAGCGATAAAGCAGGAAAGAGTTATCAAAGCATACAACTTATCGCTAGAGGGATATTCAAGGAGCAATGCCTGAATGAGGATTTCTACAAAGGATTAGCTCGAGAAATACTCCCATAGTATTTCATGATTCGCTACGACACTGGCTCGATGTTTGGGGTATTAAGGTAAGTTTTAGGCATGCTGAACACCACAGTCACTCCCAAGCACATGTTGGACGTGTCTCGAATGAATATAGTTGGCCAGGCTATATTGATCCTAGACACGACTACATAACTGCCCAGGTTTAACCGCAGCATACAACACCCATTTACTTATGTTCTGTTCTACTTGTCGTTACGGATCTCGACAGTTAGGCATACTTGTATACTTTTGAAAAACTTATACTGTGAAGTATACTTTTAGTTAAGAGCACTTAGGCCCCTTAGTGTTTATAGTTTTATACCATGTAAGGTTTGGTATACTTTATTCATTATAAACAAGGGCTCTGATACCAATCTGTCACACCCCGAAACCCAAGGCGGAAACGTTTCCGGGGCGGACTCCACGTTGAGTATCAAATCCAATGCACATAGTAAGCAAAGTAAACAACCATTACATTACATATGAAAATTTACATTTGTTCAAAAGTAAAGTTGTACAAGTGTTATACATATGTATATATGAGCAAAAGTTTAGACGTGTCTTCAATACACTCCGTCTTCGTCAAAAGGATCATCGAGTACCTATCTAACGCGGACCTGAGAATACAAGCATTTAAAAAATCAGAATAAAGCTGGTGAGTTCATAAGCGGTTTTGTTTTCTGAAAATGTACAGGTTTCCTTTCGGTTTCTGAAAAAGTTAAAAACCCAAGAAAATCCCATATTTTCTTATATATAAAGTTTAGGTAACTGTTTTGTTACACGATTCTGGTTATGTATAATTGTTATCCCAGGAAAATCCCATATTTTCCTAAAAGTTGATTACCGATCCAAAGTGTAGTGAAAAGATGTATACTGAGAACCTGGTTATCCTTGTAAAGTGTATGTTAGTGTACCAATGCGAAATGCAATGTAAAAGATGTATACTGAAAAGTATTAGTTTTAACACGTATATAAAACTAATAACTACAAAGTAAACTAGTTACTGAATCCATTATTACTAAATAGTAAATCTCTATTATCCAAATTTCGAGTTCCATAACCATACGATAGACTAGATATGGCAATATGTAGTCCACATCACCTTATGACTTTCGTCACCCTTGAACCTTTCGGCTCGGCTGTAGCTAGCAGCCAGGTGTGGGGTAGTCAGCCTCGTATAGATCTATAAACTCAAGTCATGCTCCCTATCTAAGAGATTCTGGTTATAGTGGCGGTCCTCCACTCGCGTATCTCTGTGGAGTGTTCTCCGAGGACGTGTCTCCAATTTATAGGAATAACAAATTTACCAGTAATAATACAGAAAGATCCTATTACAAATGATGATCCTCCACTCGCGTATCTCTGTGGAGTGTTACCGAGGACAAAATAATGTACTAAGTTTCGTGTTCAAAGTTCAAATTTTATGCTTTTAACAATTATAATGTGGAAACCATTTGTGAAAAATATAAAGTACAACATTTTATAATGTTTTTCACAAATATTATGATAATGTGTTCTGCAAGTGCAAACGGTTATCTGTTATGATTGTCAGTGTTAAAAGCATATGTAATATGAAACACAACACATATAAAACAAGTTTTGAGTACAAGTATGACTTGTACTTTGCTTGTATTCCCCCCTGAAAACAGTGAAAAACATTGAAAAAGGGTAGGGTTATGAACTCACCAGACAAGAAAACGTGACGGTTTGGATGCTAAGTGTCAGTTCGAGGCTTGATAACGCGTGAGGTTCCTATTTAATATGAAATGATATGAAAATGTATCTAATTAGACTTTAAACCACTAAATAGATATGACTATACACTCCAATACGAGAAAACACTTCAAATCAAGTGTTTGGAGTGACCCGGGTGACATCTACGGACGTATAGGGCTTTGGATAATGTGTTTACTCTTTAAGAGTAAACTACCTATGGAGTTTTCGGACCTAAAACCAACTCCACATGAGTTCACGGCCGTGAACTCATGGATGAGGGTTTTATGATGCTAAATGGTCAATTAACACTTGGGGAAGGTTGCTATGATTTAATATAAGGCATAGGAATGAGTTAAACCACCAAAGGTATCATCAAAGGGAGTTTACAAATGTGAACTAGGAGTTTACAGCTGTAAGCTCCTATATACTCCTTGTTTTAATGATTTGGTGGCCCTAGGTTAATCATATGTGATTCAAACCAATTTTTACAAGCCTTAATATGAATTTAGGGCATCATTTGGCTTGTGTATGTGAGTTTACGGCCCGGGAACTCATTCTTGTGGGGTTTATGGCCGTGAACTCCTATAGGGAGGGTTTTCATCATGTTTAAGGCCCCTAAATCGATTCTGGTTGGTTCTAGACTTTAATCCAAGGCTATTGGTGTGTTTAAGTGGCATTTAAACACTTGAATTTGAATTTACGCTCCATGTTAATGAGTTTTTGGCCCATGCATGTTCTTGGGCAGTAAACTCTATTTACTCCTCAAAAGTTGGATTCAAAGCGTTCTAAGTCCATTCCATTAAGCTATTTAGCCATATTTAAGCTCTAAAGGTGGATTGGAAGGGTTTTAAATTAAGGAGAGAGGTTAGAGAGAGAATAGTGAGAGAGAGAAAAAGCTTCAAATTGAAGTGTTTTGGGCTTTAAATAGGATTCAAGTTCGGGACACGATGTAATTCTACCCGATACTGACGTTAGACGTGACTTTCGTCGCACCCGATTAAGTTGCCGTAACTCGATATGGTCGATTCTAAAAATTTTCTGATTACTAATATGGAGTGTTAATATAAGTTCTAAACACGTTTGGACACCCATTAAGTCATAATAGTAAACTCAAATTAATGACTTAATTTAATAACGTAAACGGAAATGAAATTGAAAACGACGAATGTATTAACGGAAAGGGTTACAAATGATGGAACGAACTTCGGGTTGTCACAGGTCTAAGGCACCAAGGTCGGACCTTTGTGATTGTATCTAGATTATGGGATGATATGTTATTGGTTTACATCCTGGTAGTTAGGATGAGGATATGCTTATGTTACTGACCTGGTTAGGTCAGTGTCCTGATTATAAAATGATGCTATGTTAGTGACCGGTTAGGTCTGTATCCCAGATTTTGCGATGTTTCTATATCTAGTGATGTATTAGATCAGTTTGATTGTTTTATGATACGAGCTCGCATATGATATTTATATGTATATGTCTGTTTGATTGGGATTTGGGTTGAGGCGGTCCTTCTTTGTGCGGTAGGCCAACATACCAGGTGAGCGGTACAAATAGGTTGTAGGCCATACGAGGCTTCCTAATATGATAGAAAAGCCCTAAAATTCACCCAAATGAGATCTAGAATGAAATTAGGTCAAGATAATGGCTTGATACCTTCCAAAGGATGTCAACTGAGGTAGATATCTGATTCCCACATGTTACATGCTCTTAGTCACTTGATCTCCAAGCTTTTCTCACAAAAAAAAAAAATCCTCTTCCAAAGCTTAAATCGCACAAATGGAGCACACTCATACGAATTAGGGTTTATGGAGTATCAAGAGGCTATAAGGGGAGGCTGAGGAGGCCAATGATCCTTTAAATAGGGTGCAAAACCCCGAAAATTAAGGTTTCATCCTCAATCTCCTACTCATCGAGTCCCTTCTTGGACTCGGCGAGTTGGTCACTTAAACACGTGAACCAACCCGAAAATTAGGGTTTCATCCTCCAGCTCCTACTCATCTAGTCCCTTCTTGTAGTTATATGTTGTACAGCTCACTTCACCATATGGAGTCCATGACCAATATAGTCACATTGGTATTAATCTCACCTTGGAACTTACTTCATAAGTATCATAACAAGATCATCTCTGAATTCAAGTCCAGAACGATATTGAACTGTCATTTCACTCTATGTCTGGGATCATATCCTTCTTGTCATGGAGTCTTCAAATATGTTTAAAAAATGTCCAATAAGTACTTCCTAGAATTGAACCTCTTGTATTCAGTCCGATTCTATGCAATCTCGTACTCTATATTAAGTACAAAGTGTTTTCATTCCTATCCTGGAAGTATCTTTAAAAAGACTCATATCGGAGTCGTCTATACTCTAAGATCATTTCACAAATTCATCTCGGAGTTGTCTATACTCCGAGACCGTTTTCAAAAATCACCTCGGAGTAGCTCTACTTTGATATCAATTCGTTCAGAAGTTCAGATTTTTTTTTTAGTTATTTTTATTGAAACATTTTTATCTTAATAATTCAAATGGTTACTTTTTAAATTATAATTATCCTTAATCTTAGAAAACCGCACCACTTTTTTCACATGTCTCCATAAACTTAAACATCACATCACCAAAGTGACGTTTCTATTATGCACATCACGCAACAATCTCCTTAGCCATTGCAGGTCAACTCTACCCATTTTGGCAACACATTAAATGCAGTTTGTTTCCTTATCTAGTTTTCATCATTACACCTCTGACCCGACCCATTTCCCTAACCTATAAAAAACCCCCTTAAAACACCATTTACCCTTTACGCGCACAAGAAAAGCCTGAACCCTTCTTTTTCTCTCTACAACTGTGTTATTCAAGCTCTTACCTGCTACAATGGCTTCCTCACAATCAGTTTCCAAAATCGAAAATCAATTCCTAAGAAGAAATCATCGAAAGGGTCTACATCATCTTCTTGAACTGAACCATTTCCCAGGGACACACCACAACTTTTCTCACTGGACCCCATAGACTATGATGAGTCTATCTGAGTCTTGATCGAGTTCAAATCTTGACACCCCATCTCAGTTCCACTAACCAAGATCCCTGACCCACCTCTACTTCTTCGTCTACTCCACATGATGTTTGAATGGGTCAAAATCGACAACAATGTTATGGAGACAAGCATCTCCGGTGATCAAATCGTGGTTGTTCACAAGAAGACATTTCTGAAAGTAATCAAGATGCCCAAAAACCCTGAAGACTTCAAGGTTCAAGAACCGACTCCATAAGAGTTTCAATCCTTTCTGAACGACATTGTGTAGGTATGGAAATTCAAGGCTAAACTATTCACGAAAGCGGTTGTTCACAGGAAAAGCTAACATCGTCGACATCACAAAAGTTCTATGGCAGGACTTTCAGAAGTTCGCAGTCAATAGGAAACCTCTCGAGATCCCTAGTCCAAGGTTCTAGGCTGTGACTATTCAAGAGCTTTACAAAAAATGTAAGGAGCCAATCCCAGTTGATAAAATTCCTAAAGAGATATTTCTTACTTTCAAAACAACCAGAACTTATCGGCTTCCGAACCAAGATTCTTTCAGACCTATTAGGGGTTTGCCTGAACATATGCTAGCCACTCTCCTTTCCGAGTCTATCCGTTTGAAACATCATTTGGTGACATCGATTGTGTACCGCCCTAAAGAATCTACCCCAGTCATCGTTGAGCTTGTCTCGGATATGGCTAAACCTGTTCCATCAGGAGGAAAAAAGAAGAAATCTACCAAGAGAAATCCTCTCCCTCAAAGCCAAAGGAAAAATAGAACTAAAGTCGATTCTTCCTCTTAACAAGAAGGAACCAAACACATTTCAGCTGACTCTGGCCATCCGCTCACCCTCCTACCCAGTCTTCTGAAGTACCCTTTAGAGCTTCAATACCACTTGCACACACTCACAGGGAGTCTCCAGATCATCCACCTTCACCTTCATAACAAGGTGATGTAGGTGTTGACCATAGTTCCTTTCATCCCCTGAAACAGACCCAGGAGGCAACTTAGAAAACCCATCTCTTTCATCATAAGCACGGTTCGAGATCGCTGTCTCGAACCCCAAGCATTTTGAGGCGGGAGTAGTCTTTCCCAACTTAATTGACTCAACTAGTCATGATACACGGTAAGCATACAAGACGAACATGTACTTATAATCCCGTTTGGGAAGACTTTGTTGACAGGGAACAAATGAGGCGTCCTAAACTGACACGCTCTCAGGTTGAAGCAACTTTCATTTCGATGAGAAACAGGGCCATCCAAAGCAACTTACCGTTTGTTGCTCCAACTAATGAGATAGCTGATCTTCAGTTCACTTCAACAGAAACACAAGAGAAAGTCATTTCTGATGTTCCTCCGAAATCTCCACCTCGTTATACATTCCAACAAGATCCTGATGAAGAAATCTCAGATGAAGTCGTGTTTGATGATGAAGGTGCTTCTATTGTTACTCCTTGGTTGTTCTCCTCATTTCTCTTTCCTTCAAATCCATCCTCATCAAGGCATGATTTTGATTTCAAACTTTCATCCTCCTCCTCCGAGCCTATCAATGAAGAAATAAAGACTGGTGATCAAGTCCAATAACATCTCGGAGCTGAAATAGAATCTACTCCAAAACAAGTCAATGTAAAAACAACTCAGCCTATCCCCACCGAACCACCAGTAAACCAAGATGATTACGAAAACAAGTCCCAGGATTCCACCTCGTACACAAGATCATCCATTGGAACTTACGTCGATCCTTTTGCCTTACTGGAACTCCAAGACAATGGATCTGATGTTGAGAAGAAGGTCGAGTCACTTAACACCTCTGTGGCAGGAATCAATGCAAATATTGATGAAAAGGTTTTTGGTCTCGATTCTAAGCTTGATGTAATCCTCAACTCCTTGTCCAGAACCAACAAGTCCGGACCCACAAATGGAGAAAAGGAAGCCCAACTCGATCAACTTTTTTCCCTCTGAGGAGGTCAAACAAAAGTATAAGGCATTTTCTCGATCACTACCTCGACACCATCACAAATATACTGAACGTTCATGATGATTTAGCCGGTGCCACAAACAAACTCATCAAACAAACTCATGTCCACCATGAGAAACATATTCAAAGGCTAAACAATGAGATAAGAAAGAAATATGAAATGAACCTGATCATGCAACAGGTTCTTATCAAGCTTCTTAGGGCATGTTGGAACATTGTAGATATTCCAAACCACAAATTTGATGAGATACTGTCAATCCTGGCCCATCTTTTTGATCACCTTAAGGCTCAGGCTCCCACCGCTGAAGCCTATGATGCATTAACTCTCCAACTCAATACCAACTTTCAGAAGGTATTTGATACATTCTTGGAGCTTAAGGAGTCATCGTTGCTTTCAACGATTGTTGGGCCATTCGTTGCAAGAGGGGGAGAAGGCCTAAGCAGAAGAAGTCAATCTATCCCATGGAAACCTTCCTCAGAGTTCAAACTTCGAGATCAAGACTCTGATGAATCTTTGCAAGTTATTCTAGGTTCTATAGACATTTTTGATGATGATGATGATGAATAAAAGTACTCTCCAATGCCATCTTAGGGATCCCCACTCCGAGAAAGTTCGCAGCCAAGGTTATTTCGGAGGAAGAACAACTTATATGATCTGCAGTATCATGGCCATCAACCCTAGCTAAAGTTCTTCAAAGAGGCAGGGAAATGGATAAGGCAAAAACAAAGTTAACAGTTTATGACTTCTGAGTCACTCAATCAATGCTCCCTACGATTCCCTCCCCAAGGATTGTTCCTATTGATGAAAGCCCTTCACTTCGGAAGTCAGATGATATTCTGGAAGAGCCTCTGACTTCCTCTCCTCCAAAATTAGATATTGACGAGAACATGCAACACATCCTCTCTGTCCTAAAAAAATAAAGATAAGGGAAATAAGCCCATCTCGGAACTTCCCCACTCTAGAAACTCCATAATAGAGAGAGAAGTGGTTGGTCCCAAAAAGAAATTAATCAAGATCTTGAGGAAAGCATCAGGATTCAAGCCCTTAAAGACAATCCTAATCCGATGCTTGGGCTTTATCCTTTGTTCTAAGAAGGGATCATACATGATCTGGATATAGTACCTTTTATGTACTATGATCTTCCCAACCAAGATTCAAACCAGATTGATCTGCCTCTCTCTCTCTCTCTCTCTCTCTCCATACAACAAATTCTACACTAAGTTCGCTCCTCTCCACCCGGAAGATGATCCACAAACGATCATCATAACTTGAACGTGAAAGATTGAAGACCTTTTACTCCAAGAATGCACTTCCCCAAAAAGAAGTGTGGTCTCGGAAAAGGATCACCAAAATTTCTAGGTTTGGAAGGAAAATCTTGACAAAATTCGAACTGGACTGTGTGTTGTTCTGATACCACATCTTCCAAAACAAACCAACTCAATGCACTATATCAGATGTCGAGTTCACTAAAATCAACCCAAATGACATCCTGGAAATTTTTGCACATATCAGAAGCCTCCAAGGTGAAGAACTTATCATGGGAGCCTACCATGCTGCCCTGAGTGTCCTCAAGATAACGTCGTTGAATTTTTCCGATACGATTTTGAATTGGTCCATCTGTTCGAAACCGAGAAATACTTAGAAAAGATTGACTTCGAGCTGCTAGAAGTTGAGATACAGACAGAGGGACCAATTGATGAACTAGTGTTAGGGTTCGTGTATCTTCAAAGGAAAACCAACAAGAAGGACTTCTTCTGAGTCCTTGATAAACATTTGGTTCCCACCAAGGAACTTCGGAAGTTCATCAATCGTGCATCCAAGTTCGAGGCACCAGAACATGTGAAGGCCAAGTTCATTAGTCAACTACAGTGGTACATAGAAGTCAGAGATTGGTTGTACTGGGAAAAGTTTACTAGTCAACTACAGTGGTACATAGAATCAAACTAAGCTGAAGAGAATTCTAAGTTCACTTAGGGAGATTGTTGGGACCTGAAAGTGAACCTCTGGAAATCTCTAACCTTTTTAGTTCCGAAGTCAAGCATATGTCCGAATGGTTATGGTACGAGATGGTAGTTAAAGTCCAGAGTGAATTTTGTGGTTAGTAAAGAGATGTTCCGAGATAGTGTATCCATCTGTGTATTAATTATTCATGTCTTTTTTTTGATGTAGCCTTACATAGGACAAAGTTGTTTTGTCAGTTAGGATAATAAGAGTGTCATATGTAACTCATTTATCTAGTTTCTTATATGTATTTCAATCTGTAGGTTGTATCTCCTTTTCCTATATAAGGAGTGTTTAATGACAAGAAAAGATGACGGATTGTTGCTCCAAAGATAGTGTTATTCAAATTTAGTTCACTTTCATTTTTCTCTCAAATCAAACTCTTTCAAACATTATACTTGTTCATTTACGGTCTTTACCTTGATTATACTCATAGTTCAATATTTAATACTTGAATTACTTTGTTGATTCTAATCTTCAGTCTCGAATGGACTTTCAAGACTTTACTGGAATGTGTAATCAGAAGAATACATTGATCTTAAGCATTAACTCAAGGTTTGACAACATATGTAGGAAGATCATCAATTCAGGCGATAAAGTCCAATTCTGGAATGATGGGTGGCATGACACAGGTACCCTAAATTCAGAATTCCCGTTACTATATGTAATGGAAAAGAAAAAGAGTTGTATTGTAGCTAAAGGAATTACTAAAAATAAACTTGTGTGGATAGTGCTATTTTGTGTGAATGAGAAAGAAAATATGTTGTTTGATAATGTGAATACGTTCAATATTAAATAAATATTGTCGTTATCACGCATTCACACCAATTAAATCGTTTATAAGGTTATTATAGACTTTTTGTTTATTATTCTCATTCTGTCAGAATGTTGTTAGAATTTTATTGAGTCGTATTCTTTAAGAATGAAAATGAGTGAAAAACGATACGTGAGAACAAAAATGAATAAAAATTTGTGAGAATACATGGAAATGATAATAATTGTGTGAGGTAAAACGCATTCACATTACTAAACAACTTATTCTTTTAGTAATTCTGATAGCATAGCATTGTCCACATGTTCGCACAATAGTTGTCCATCAACATTATAAACTAGCTACATATATATATATATATATATATATATATATATATATATATATATATATATATATATATATATATATATATATATATATATATATTAAATAATTTTAATTTGTTTTTTTTAATAAATAGTTGTACGAAAAAAATATAATTATCTAGACAATAAATGAAGAAACATTGACATATAAACGAAGGATGTTATCGAAACACACATAATACCAAAAAAACCTCTTAAAACTAAATAAAAGAGCAAAAATTAACGTATAAGTGAATGATGTAAATAAAAAACGCATAAAAACAATATTAAATAATTATATTGGACAATTTATAATTATCATGTTTATTATTATAATTTGTTTATTCAAATAAAAAGTAAAAACATCATTATATAACGTAAATGACAAAAACATTAAAAGAACAACATCAAATAATATATTTAATTAAAATGACAGGAATATCCGTGTTATTATTTTAATTTGTCTACTTGAACAGAACAAAACGTAAAAAAAATCATTATATAAAGTAAACAAACAAGACAGTAAAAAAACATCAAATAATATATTCATATAAAATATTAAAAATATTAACATATTTTTAAATAAAAAAAGATAAAAAATAAATCTAAAAGTAAATAATAACATGATTTTGTTTAATTTAGATAATTGATTTAAAATAATAAAAATAATTTTATAAATAATCTATATTAATTATATTTAAATAAATTAATTATATTTAAATAAAGATCAAATAAAATCTAATATATATATATATATATATATATATATATATATATATATATATATATATATATATATATATATATATATATATATATATATATATATATATATATATATGAATTTTTGAAATAATTGAACAGAAAGGTAATTTAGTCTTTTTATACTAAGCAAGGACATGCAATGCAATATTCACAAACTGTAAGGATGTAATCTATCAAATTTTAAACTTAGTAACTCCGATTCTACCAAATTATAGGGAGCGTTTTTGTAATTTACCCTAAGTATTAAATTATGTGAAATGTTTAAATTATATATATATATATATATATATATATATATATATATATATATATATATATATATATATATATATATATATATATATATGATTGTTACGTATCTAAATAATTTTTTTTGAACCGATGAATATTATAGAAATCCTCAACCTAAATGAATAAGGACCGGGAAAAAACCAACGAACATATTACAAAGTGTCAAAAGAGGAATAAGCCCAAAACTCCCATTTACAATTGTTTAAAGAGTAAATTACACGAATGGTCCCTATGGTTTGGGGTAATTTGCGTGATTGGTCCCTAACTTATTTTTTAAACTCGGAAAGTCCCTACTGTTTGCTTTTGTTACGCGTTTGGTCCTTACTGTTTATTTTTGTTACGCGATTGGTCCCTATCTTACCTAAAAAACTATTATTTAAATAGGAAAAAATTATGGGAAAGGTAAGGGGATTGGGTTTGGGGCGTGTTTATTTAAATATTATATAAAATCAATAGAAAAAATAGTTTTTTTTAGGTAAGACAGGGACTAAGCGTGTAACAAAAACAAACAGTAGGGACCTTCCGAGTTAAAAAAATAAGTTATGGACATTATGTTGTGATATTGTTCATGATCACTATTGTACATTATGTTTAAATTATTCCAATGCTTTAGCCAATAAACAACTAGAGACATAACATTATCCACCAACATTGATGAAATCGTATGGGTCTTGTTAAACCACGCATCGTAACTCACAAACTAGAAAAGTGAAGAAAACCTCTGAAAAGGAATGCTACACCTGCGAAAGATCCATAGAAGAGAATCAAATATAACAGAACAATTCAAAAGAATATGATCATCCTCGTCCTTATTTATAGAGGACAATTGACACGAAGATGGAGAAATATTAACCCCTCTCTTGGAAAGAGCAACCGTTGTGGGAATGCGACCCAAACATGCCCGCCAAATTGTCACACCCCAAAACGTGGATGGCAGAAACGTCTGGGGGTGGATGACTTTCATGAACCATATCACAACATAATGTACAATAGTGATCAAACAAACACAACCATCTTAATTATAGTTGAATATGTTACATTATTACCATGTATTATATGTTGCAAACCAATTAAATTACGATGATAAAAATGAATAATATGACGTCATAACGTCCCATCCTCAAAATCCTTGTGGTTACATCTTTAACGGTTTCCTGAGAATACAAGTAGTTTTGAAAAGTGTCAACAATTAAGTTGGTGAGTTCATAAGAGTTTTGTATGTGAAAAATATGTAACTTTTTCCTTGTAAAATGATAGTGGAAGTCCCTAGAAAATGCAATATTTTCTTAAAAATGAGTTGTAGTCTTAAAAACCCTAAGACCAAAAATGTATAAGTATTTCTATGCTTAAAATAGTATTATGGAATTTTATTTTTATATAAAACCATTTGAATGTATGTTACCTAGTAAACTAAATGTATTGTTGATTCCCCATGTGAGTTATTACAACCATGCTAAAGGTGAAGTTGGCCATTAGGTGCAGGATTGTCAGTCCCGTATGGATATATTCACAAGTGCCACGCTCTCTTACCGAGATTTTGATTATCATTCAGGACTTTTGTGTGTACTCTAGTAGATACGGTGAAGGCTATGTCTCACATAATTGTTTCAAAAAGTATTCGTATAGTCTAATGAAAACCCTTGTAAGTGTAGATATCACATTTCCATAGTATTTACATAGTGTAAAAATATAATTATATTTTTATATAATTATTCATATTGTATCAAAACGGTAAAATAGTGTCAATGACCCATAAGCTATACATATTATAGTTTATTATAAATGTTTTATTGTGCCTATATATACTCATATGTATATAAATTAACATTTTTAGATGTCTCTAAATTACATATAATTTACATCTAACAAAAATATATGAACATTTAGTATGGCGAAACCTAGTTGCTAGTCTTGGCACTTTTTACGTCACCAAACGGTAAAAATTGAGATAAACTTGGTAAAACTTATTTTTTTACCTTTTGGTGGAGATCAAGTCAAACTAACCTTATATCTTTAAAACCACATATTTTAGGTCAAATTTTACAAAAATGGTGCGACAACCATGTCATAACCATTTTTGCTAGAAAACCCAACTTTTACATAAAAATGGTGGGTTTTTAGGTTTTCTTTTTGTAAAACCAAATCCTTGGTATTTTTAACTAGTTTCATAACACATGTACAAAATAACATATCTTGATTTGTATCGCACAAAAACGATGTAAGAACTTGGGTAAAACCATTTTTGCTAGAAGAGTTATATTATGTTCATAAAAACCATTGTTTTTATAGTTTTGTTTTTGTGACTTTTTCTCAAGAACATATAGCATATATATAATTATTTTTCATAGATTTGCATTTTAACAACATAGGACACATAAATGTTCATAATACTAGGTAAAAATATTATTTCTTGTGAATAACACTTTTACACAACTTGAAGAAAAAACATGTATTACAACTTGTGTTATTATACAAGTTTACTCGTATCTCTCTCCCCCCCCCCCTCCCCCCCCCCCCCCAAAAAAAAAAAAAAAAAAAAAAAACTTGGATAAAAATGAAAATGATGGGTATGAATACAACTTGAGTGTGTTTCTTGGTTAATAAATGGATTAAGATGAGGTTTTCAAGCTTAGAAAACTAGACTAGTAAGGAAAAAACTAGTATATATGTGTGTAGAATCACTAGACTAGTAAGGAAAAACTTACCAAAAGTTCAAGAACCAACTTGTAGGAATTAACATTTAGAGAAATGGCCTTTTTCTTGAGAGGAAATGAAGAAGATGATGAATGTGGAGTGAATAGGGGGGGGGGGGGGGGTCAACCGAGGTTTAAAGGGGGGAGGAGGAGGGTGAGGGGGTGGGTGGGTAGGGTATGGGGGTGTATGAGTTGACTTTATTAAAATATTAGTTCTTTAATAAAGTGTGTCATCACCATATGAGACAAAATTTGTCTCTTATATTTTTTTTTTTATAAAAGAATGATAATTTTTATATAAGTTTGTGATTTTTATAAAAAGTGTGATAAAAATGATGTATATTTACTTAATTTGAATCATTTAAATTCAAATTATTATAAAAATTATTATCAACAAAAATACTAACACATTACATGTGATAACCCGAAATTTTCTATCATGTACAGTCAAACACTTCATTGAAAGTCAAACTCGTTCCTGTTATCATTTATCACAAATTGGAGTCTGTTTGAGCATTCTGAGTCTTGTACACTTAAGGGATAATTGTTGGGGGTTTATCTGCTGAAGTTATAGTACAAAGATCGGGCCTAAAACACCATGACCATGAGTTCACGGCCACCACATTGGAGTTTACAGCCGTAAACTCCATGTGGGCCATAAACTCGCCCTATATGATCAAGTTTTGGCCATTTGTTTCATTCTTTTCCTTCCTTGGCTGATTTTCCTTCAAATCCTCTCAAGTATCATCAAGACTTTCTTCCAAAATCTTCAAAAGATGTAATCTCTTAATCTAGCATTCTCTCATGATTTCATCCATGAAAATCATGTTTTCATAGATCTTCAAGTTTCACCAAGAACACCAAGAACACACAATAGTGTTCTTGGCCAAAACCGACCATTTCAAGCTCCTATATCATAAGTACTCTTGTTCTAACTTGTAATGTACTAGATTAAACATGTTTAGGCCTTAGAGTCATCATGAATTAAGGGTTGGATGACAGTTTATAGCCAAGGATCTCCCAAGGTCGTAAACTCCCTTTAAGGGTGCATTGAAGCCCTAAATTCCTTCCTTATGCTTAGAACATGGATTAGCACCTTCCACCAATGAACTATGGACATTAAACTTTGAGTTGGTACTCAATACCATGAGTTTGCGGCCGTAAACTCATAGAGGAATGGTCCTTTGGCCGTAAACTCATGTTAAGGTCAATTCTTGGACCTTAAACTCATATAGACCCTTGTTTAACCTTGGAACACTTAAACACTTGAGACTTGAGACCTTTAAGCCTCTAAATATGACCCTTTAGAGAGTTTCTAGATAGCAGTAAACTCCCCTGGGCCGTAAACTACATTAAGTGTGGTCCTTGGGCCATAAACTCAATAGCAATGCCTTACACTCCTTTGTTGCAACCCAATGGCCTCCTAGAACTTGAATCAAAGTGTTTTCATGTCCTATGGTGTCTTAAGTTAGTAAATTAGTTGTTAAATGACTAATTGGATACATATATGTGTTATTATATGTTATTTAGGATCATTGTGTGTGTTCAAGTCTTCACTTGACACCTAGCACCTTGTCCGGCACTTCCGTACAATCCACTCACTACAGGTGAGTTCATACCCCTTAATCAACCTTTTAAATGTTTTTAAATGATTTTATGGGGGTGGGGGGGGGGGGGGGGGGGAATACAAGTTGAATCATACTAGTTATTGTATCAATCACATGTGATTAACAACTAGTACAGAAATGGATTTACTACACTTTTAGCTGTTTTACCAAGCATACTACTTCAAATAATTTCCTCAAACATTTTTACATGTTAAACTCTTTATCAAACTATCTTACATAATATATCTTTCCTTTCAAACCCTCTTATAATTACGTTCCAAACAAAGGTTTTCATGTACTTCAAAGTTGTGTTTCAAACAAAGGATTCTTATACTTTAAACTGTTCTTATCAAACAAGTTGCTTTTGAATCATTTTATAAACTGACAACAATTCATCAATTCTTATTTATTAAACTTTTAAAAGGTTTTAAAAAACTTCTTTTAAACTTTTATATTGTCAAATGCATGCCCATGTATTATTTATATATACATAGACATAAAAGTTCTATGACTGAATTCAGTACCTTTGGGTAGCAAAGGCATACTTTCGGTTATACACGTACATTACTAGTAACTATAATAGGTATAGTTAGGAGATACTACTTACTATTCCTAGTACAAGGATTCACGCAAGAGTTAGTTCATTCATGGGTCTATACAAATATATTACATACTATATGAAGTGATACTATTACATACTATATGAAGAGATACTATCACATATTATATGAAGAGATACTATTACATACTATATGAAGAGATACTATTAAATACTATATGAATAGATACTATTATATACGTTACGAGACTTACCATTCTATACCCGGCTGTTAGCTACAGTGGGAAAATGCACATCAACGGATCTCTACGGTTGTACTGTTCAGTGAGTTACTATCCCGTGTTAACCTAGAGAAATGGATACGAATTATCTTTATTTTGCTACACATTCACATAAATGATTTCTTATTATCTTTATTTTGTGACGCATTCACGTAAACGATTTCAATGATTGTATAATTTTCCCTATTATCTTTATTTTGTGACACATTCACATAAACGATGAGGTAGACTATATTTTGATAATAATAGTTGTACATGGGGAAAAACCTTCATTCATACGGAGAAGCAAACCTCCAACACTTTTGGGTCTTGGTAGAAGACTAAATTTTATACTAGTAGGAAATATGGGATTTTCTAGGGTTTTCATACTTATACGAACTTCTTCATCAAACTTTTACAAGTCTTTTCTTTACAGTTTTACAAATCAAAGACACTAAAATACTTATGAATTCACCAGCTTAAATGCTGATCTACACTTTCAAAATAACTTGTATTCTCAGGTCATTAGTAGACAGGTACCGATGCCAAGTTTTGAGAAGATGGAGCACATACAAGACTCGTCTTTTATTTTGATTCATATTTTGGTGTCTTATAAACCACTAACACACATGTATTAAAACTTTACTATTGATGCAATGGATGATGTTGTTACGTGTTTACGACTTTGCATTGTTATGATACCTTACATGACGTCCTCTGCCCCAGAACGTTTCCGTTGTTCTTGGTTTTGGGGTTTGACATTACATGAGAGTTAGGATAAATCCTAATTCCTTTCATTAACGTTTGAGTGTTTAAGCTGGGTATAGAATCTGTCGCATTTGGTGACGAATTCACCAAAAATTTGTATATGTAACCTTTGTTATGAATTCGTCATGTAGTATAAGGTTTCTGAACCCCCTCCCTCGTGTTATGAATATTATTTATACCTAAATAACATAAAATAGAATTATTGAATTGTTACGTTACTAACCGGGATTAGGGTTTATATTAGCTAATTGGCAACCAGAGAGGTACTTTGTATTATAAATTGTCGATAGTACATTAGAATCATTAGGGAATATCATATTTGTCTAGAAATTCTCATACAAGTTGAGTTGACCTGGTTGACTTTTGTTAACTTTGCTTGACCAAAATTGACGGTTGTCACATCATCCCCCCGTTAGAAGGAATTTTGACCTGAAATTAGCACTCTGAGAGGGTTCTCAAGAGTTAGGGAAAATATGTGGGTATTTTTGTTTCATTTAGTCTTCATGTTCCCAGAAAAACAGGTCCTTGCTTGGTGTTCCAGCGGACCTTCACTATTGGTATGCGGCTCTGCTTCGTTCTTTTAACTTCCATTTCCATTATTTCCACAGGTTCCTCGACGAATTGGTGAATCTCGTTTTCCTCGATCTTGTCAAGTGGAATGACAAGAGTCTCATCGGACAGACACTTCTTTATATTGGATACATGGAAAGTGGGGTGCACATTGCTGAGTTCATGCGGTATCCAAAGTATGTAAGCTACTGGGCCAATCTTGGAAAGGATCTCGAAGGTACCTATATACCTTGGATTTAGTTTCCTACATTTTCCAAAATGTATCATTCCCTTCCAGATTAAGACCTTTCAACAATATGCGGTAACCAACATGGAATTCTAAGGGTTTGTGTTGTTTATCCGCACAACTCTTATGTCGGCCTCAAGAAGCCGTTAGTCGTTCACGGATCTGAATGATATTATTTGTTGTTTCACATATGATCTCAGGACTGGTAATAGTGCTGTTTGGCACTTGTTCTTTAGCTAGCTATGTTTCACCCACCTCGATCCAACACAGAGGTGATATACACTTGCACCCATAGAGGTCTTCAAATTGAGCAACTTTAATGCTAGTATGATAACTGTTGTTGTATGAGAACTCGATGAGTGGTAAAAGGATATCCCAAGCTTTTCCGAATTCTATCACACAAGCTCTCAACATGTCTTCCAGTGTTTGAATACTTCTCTCGCTTTTCCCGTCGGCTTATGGGTGATAGGTTGTACTCATGTCAAGTTATCTTCCTAAGGAGTTTTGTAGTGATTTCCAAAATATGAGGTAAACATGCTATCTTTATCAGAGATAATGGAGATTGGCACACAATGTAATCGTACAATCTCCCTGATTTACATCCTTGTTAGTTTCTCCATTTTCTTTGTCTATTTTATTGGTAGAAAGTGTGTGCATTTGGTTAACCAATGACAATCACTCATATGGTGTCATGCCCACCAGTTGTCTAGGGCAATTTAATTATGTCATCCATGGTTATCCGCTCCTACTTCCATTTGGGTATATCTGGTTTTTATAGAAAACTTGAGGACTTTTGGTACTCTACCTTGACCTTGGCACTAGTAAAACGATTGCCCACATAGGTAGCGATTTCCTCTTTCATGTTTGGCCACCAATATAGTTTCTTGAGGTCTAGATACATCTTATCTGTCCCTGGATGAATGAAGTACTTGGTCTTGTGACATTTATTCATGATAATGTATTTGTAACTACCAAATCATGGTGTACATATTCGATTAATGAGGTAACGAGCTCTGTCATCCTTGACCTCAAGGTTCTTATCCATTCCTCGCAAGCTTTACTTGCAACATTCTCCGGTTTCAAAGCTTTAAGTTCCGCCTCCTTGATCCGAGTGGACAGATGTGAATGGAAAGTCATTGTTAATGATTTTACTCAGCGACCCAAATACTCCTTTCGACTTAGGGCATATGCTACCACGTTGGCCTTGCCTAGATGATAAACAATTTCAGATTCATAATCATTTAGTAACTCTACCCATCCTCGTTCCCACATATTGATCTCTTTTTGATTGAGGATGTGCTGGAGACTCTTATAGTCAGTGAAGATCATACACTTGGTACCATAAAGGCAGTGTCTCCAGATCTTTAAGTCAAACACTACTCCCCCTAATTCAAGGTCATGTGTGGTGTAGTTGTCCTCGTGAGTCTTAAGTTCTCTTGAAGCATAGGTAATGACCTTTCTCCGTTGCATAAGTACGCAACCTAGACCTTGCTTGGATGAATCGTTGTAGACCACAAAGTCTTTTGTTCCTTCTGGAAGGGACAAGATTGGTGCACTACATAAAGCCTGCTTTAGCATCTGGAAGGAAGATTCTTGTTTATCCCCCTATTTGAAGGTCACTCCCTTCTAGGTCAGGGCAGTAAGTGGCTTTGCAATGTTGGAAAAGTTTTGTATGAACCTTCGGTAGTAGCCAACAAGGCCAAAAAACTAGCGGATTTATGTCAGTGTTAGTGGTGCTTTTGAGTTTTCAATTGCTTTGATTTTGGAGGGATCCACATGTATCCCCTCTTCGTTGACCACGTGCCCCAAAAAGTCCACATTTCGAATATGAAATTCACATTTTGAAAAATTTTCATACAACTTTTCCGCCCTTAGTGTCTCCAATACTTGTCGCAGATGTTGACTATGCTCTTCTGTAATAGCCGGAATTTCAGGTATTTCTTTGAATTATTTTTGGGGCACATTTAGGAGGGGACTCGGCGAGTTGGTGCATGACTCGCCGAGTAGGGTCATGGTCTTGGTCGCAGATACGCGACTGGACTCGACGAGTCCAATAGGGACTCGGCGAGTCGACGCTGTTCGGCTGAACCCTAGCCGTTTCGATTCTGAATCGTATATAATGATCTTATGGCCGTCATGTCACGTCTTTTGGCCGATTGAAGATACCTTGGGAGTTTGTGGGCATCTGGAGCAAGAGTGAGGGCTAGGGGAAGCTTGAAGAGATTGTTAGACAAGGAGAGGCAAGGTGGTGATCAAAGGAAGTCCAAGGAGTCGAGTACTGGAGGTTGGGGACACAGGGAACACGTTTCCAGGTAATCTTTGGATCATAATCTGTAACTTTTACATTGTATGCGAATTTAGGGTTTAGGAAACCCATTTAAGGAATTGTTAGATTATAGTGTTGTTACAAGTGTTTAAAAACCCCTGTAATAGTATATGTGAAAGTCCAGGAAGCCCCATATCTATATACTTCGAAATCATGCGAAATACAGGAGGCAGCGGATTGACTGCATGGCTAGGACTCGCCGAGTTATTCTTCAGACTCGGCGAGTAGCTTGAAGATTCACTAGGACTCGCCGAGTTGTTCTTCAGACTCGGCGAGTAGCTTGAAGATCTACTAGAACTCGTCGAGTCGTTCTTTAGACTCGGCGAGTGGAGTCGGGGTGTCTATACTCGCCGAGTTGCCCTTTGCACTCGACGAGTCCGGTCAAGATTGACCGTTGACCTGTATGTAACTTAGTAGGGTCAGTTGTCTTGTTTGATAAGATCATTAATAAAGGTATGTGGTATTATAGGGAACCTGCGGATTAGCGGATCGAGTGCGAGTAGCTCGAAGGGTTTATAGCTTGCATACTACGAGGTGAGTCTTCTCACTATACTTCACCCGGAAGGGTTTGACTGTGAGACCGGAAGGTCGTACGTGTTATATTTATGCTATGTCTAGAGAGGTAGATGCTTTATATGTGATGTATGCTTATATGTGATGTATGCTTATACGGGCCGGAAGGCGAGACTTTATGTGATAGAAAGAACGGTATGATGTATGACTTATGTGCTATGTGCGTTATGTTACATGTGTTATGTTTTATTCTATTATGGGCCGGAAGGCAAAATACTATGGGCCGGAAGGCAATTTGATACGGGCCGGAAGGCGATATGTTATGGGCCGGAAGGCGATTATGTTACGGGCCGGAAGGCAATGTTATGTGGACCGAAAGGTCCGGGCCGGAAGGCGTATGTGGGTAAGTCGTATACTGGGGAACTCACTAAGCATTTATGCTTACTAGTTGTGTTTACGTTTTTCAGGTACTAGTGATGACCGTGGGAAGGCGCCGGCGTGACACGTACACACTGCCATTGTTGAAGATCTTGGAGATTTATTATTTATACTTTTGCAATAAACTTGGAATAAACTCTTTTGTCGAATAATGATGTTTTGTGTTAAATGAAAATTTTATTTTAAAATTTGAGTCGTTACAATTGGTATCAGAGCCTTGGTTTGAGGGATTCGGGTGTACTTTTGGGTGCAACTGTACTCAGACCGGGGATTTGAGGAAAAAACCTTTTTAAATAATAAGGACACAACATTTTATAAATGGTAAGGCGGTAAAACAAGAATGGAACAGTGTGTACGAGCAGCCAGCGTCCGAACGGTAAAGATCCCCAGAATACCTTACGATGTTATGTTATGCACTGAATTATGAATTGTTATGCATGCTAGGAGACTAGGTATACATGATAGGACTAGAATTGCCTGTTTTGTGATGCCTTAGTCTAGGGAGATTGCTCATATGAGATATTTGGTAGCGTGCAAGTAGATAGTGCATACTAGAGGTAGAGTACTCATTATTCGGGATTTGGGGAGGAAGATTTGGGACGAATACTGATACGGTGTGGGCGGTAGTATTGGGCCCGTACTACCGAAGGCACCGGATCAGTGGAAGACTCAAGTAAGAATCCCTGGAAATCGGAGACTGGGTAGGGCGCGTATCGAGTACAATTGTACTTGGTGGAGTCTCTGATGATTTTATGTTGTATTTCAGAGACATCATGGTCATCACACGCAATGGGGCGAGTTCGAGCGGGGCGAGTGACGAGGAGATTCGTCAGATTATTCAGGAAGAGGTAGCTGCGGCGGTCCGGGCTGAGATCCCGGAGATGTTTGGGTCTATTAAGACCACGCTGATGGAGGAGTTTGAGGAGCGGTACGCCGCACTTACTGAAGCTGCAGTTGCAGCCGTTACCGCAGCTGTGGCTGCTGCTAGGCCGCAAGGGGGTGATTCATTACTATTCAGGGAATTCAGCAATACGAAACCCCCTGAATTTGATGGGACGCAGGATCCGATTGCAGCTATGAGGTGGATCGCCGACATCGAGGGGTGCTTCTATACCTGCTCATGCCCGGAGCACTTGAGGGTACGGTTCGCCTTGAACCAGCTTCGTCTGGGAGCGAAGGATTGGTGGAAGTTCGTGACGGCGAACTTCACTCAGGCAGAGATTTCGGCGGTGACATGGGAGAGGTTTACGGAGATGTTCAGGGATGAGTACGTTCCCCTGGTAGAGAGGGAGCGATTGATTCAGGAGTTCTTGACCCTTAAGCAGGGTACTGATTCCGTGGCAGTGATCACACGGAAGTTTCATGAGAGGGCAATGTTCTGCCCTGAGCTGGTATCTACGGAGCAGTCGCGGATGAGCCGCTATTTGGGTGTTTTGAAGAGGGAGATCCGGGAGTTTGTGTCAAACTCCACCTATCGTACTTTCACTGAGCTTCAGGCGAACGCCAGGAAGCGCGAGATCGAGTTGGAGACTCAAGCGAGGGAGGAGGCTGAGTCTCGGCAGGTGGATCGACGGCCGGCTCAGTCTCAGCCGGCAGCCAAGCGGACTAAGTTCGCTGATTCGAGGATGGGAGGTTCGAAGGGTCGCACTTGCGCGAAGTGCGGCAAGAGTCACCAGGGGGCGTGTCGAGCTGGTGGTTGCTACAAGTGTGGCAAGGAGGGACATATTGCCAGGGATTGCCCTAAGGGGTTTATGGTTTGCTTTCACTGCAACCAGACAGGCCATCGGAAGGCCGAGTGTCCGCAACTTCGTCAGGGAGCTACACCTACTACCCGGACTACTGAGACCCGACCGGCGAAGGTCGAGGCCCCGAGGGCTCGCGGGAGAGCCTTTCAGCTGACTGCGGAGGAAGTCCGCGCTGCGCCCGATGTTGTGGCAGGTATGTTATCATTCACGTATTTACTTAAAGGTCGAAATGCTATGCTTATGTTAATGTATGTGTAGGTACTTTCCTTGTGAACTCTATGCCTGCTCTAGTGTTATTTGATTTGGGTGCGAGTAGATCGTTTGTATCGTTAGCTTTTAGTCAGCACATCGACATTAGTCGTGAGCCGTTAAGGCGGCCTTTGAGCGTTTCTATTGCGGCTGAGAGGGTGATTTGTGCTACGGAGGTTCTTCGGGGATGTGTGCTAGAGATCTTCGGGGTCGCGTTTCCGATTGACCTCATTCCTATTGCGATGGGGGATGTCTGTGTCATTGTAGGCATGGACTGGTTAAGCCGATTCAGCGCTGTCATCGACTGCGAGCGTCAGCTGGTGACTATACGAGACCCTAGTGGGGGAGTTCTTACGGTATACGGCGAGGGTACCCGTTCGGGATCAGCTTTTTGTTCGGCCGCTAGGGCGAGGCAATGCCTGCAGCGGGGATGTAATGGTTTTGTGGCGTATGTGATGGATACACGGGAGAGTTCCAAGAGACCGAAGACACTGAAGGAGGTTCCAGTGGTGCGCGAGTTCCCAGATGTTTTTCCCGAGGATTTGCCGGGAGTACCTCCTGCGAGGCAAGTAGAGTTTGGTATCGATCTAGTTCCAGGAGCTGCGCCTATTGCGAAGGTGCCCTATCTTCTTGCACCTCCAGAGATGCAAGAACTGTACTCGCAACTTCAAGAGTTGTTGGGGAAGGGATTTATTCGGCCGAGTAGCTCGCTGTGGGGAGCACCGATTCTGTTCGTCAAGAAGAAGGATGGTTCACACCGGATGTGTATCGATTACCGGGAGCTGAACAAGGTGACAGTTAAGAACCGCTATCCGTTACCGAGGATCGATGATCTATTCGATCAGTTGCAAGGGGCATCTTGGTTTTCCAAGATTGATTTGAGATCAGGGTACCATCAGGTAAGAGTGCGGGATGAGGACGTCCAGAAGACAGCCTTTAGGACGCGGTATGGGCATTACGAGTTCGTGGTGATGCCTTTTGGACTCACCAATGCCCCAGCAGTGTTCATGGATCTCATGAACAGGGTATGCAGGCCGATGCTGGATCGGTCTGTGATTGTATTCATCGACGACATTCTGGTGTATTCGCGG
Source organism: Lactuca saligna (assembly GCF_052625555.1). Classification (NCBI taxonomy): domain Eukaryota; kingdom Viridiplantae; phylum Streptophyta; class Magnoliopsida; order Asterales; family Asteraceae; genus Lactuca; species Lactuca saligna. The sequence continues at coordinate 77,631,740 of NC_136418.1, forward strand.
TCTAGGGAGCAGCATGAGGGACATTTGAGGGAGGTCCTTGAGGTACTGAGGTCGGAGAAGCTATATGCAAAATTCTCCAAATGTGACTTCTGGTTACGGGAGGTTCAATTTCTGGGGCACGTTGTAAATCAGGCAGGGATATTGGTCGATCCGGCCAAGGTGGAAGCGGTGATGAGTTGGGAGGCACCGAAGTCACCTTCGGAGATCAGGAGTTTCCTTGGGTTGGCGGGGTACTATCGAAGGTTCATTAGGGACTTCTCCAAGATCGCGGTGCCGCTTACCAAATTGACCCGAAAGGGTGTTACATTTTCATGGGGACCTGAGCAGCAGACTTCCTTCGAGACACTTCGTCAGAGACTGTGCGAAGCACCAGTATTAGCTCTCCCGGAGGGGATGGAGGACTTTGTCGTATATTGCGACGCATCGATTTCAGGACTGGGTGCAGTGTTGATGCAGAGGGGCCATGTGATAGCCTATGCATCGAGGCAGCTGAAGCCTCACGAAGCGAGATATCCCACGCATGACTTAGAGTTGGGGGCAGTAGTGTTCGCCCTCAAAAATTGGTGTCACTACCTGTACGGGGTTCGTTGTACCATATACACGGACCATAAGAGTTTGAAGTATTTGATGGATCAACCCAACCTAAACATGCGTCAGAGGAGATGGTTAGACGTGGTTAAGGATTATGACTGTGAGATCCTATACCACCCAGGCAAGGCTAATGTAGTAGCCGATGCATTGAGTCGTAGGGCGGAGAGCACTCCATTGCGGGACGTATGTTTGAGATTGACGGTGATGACTCCGGTATTAGATGCTATTCGTGGGGCACAGGCCGAGGTTGTGAAGTCTGGGATGCAGAAACAGGAGCGGGTCGTCGGATTGATTTCAGAGTTCGTTATGGATGGACGGAGACTTCTGACATTTCAGGGTCGGATCTGGGTACCATTCGTGGGCGGTACGCGTGTTACTTTGATGGAGGAGGCACACAGATCGAAATTCTCGATCCATCCCGGTGCTACGAAAATGTATTTGGATTTGAGAAAGGAGTACTGGTGGCCTTGCATGAAGAGAGACGTTGCCTGGTTCGTTGAGAGGTGTTTGACCTGCCGTAGGGTTAAGGCCGAGCATCAGAGACCGCACGGTAAGTTGCAACCTTTGGAGATTCCTGAGTGGAAGTGGGAACAGATCACGATGGATTTCATCACTAAATTGCCGAGAACTGCCAGGGGAGTCGATGCGATTTGGGTGATTGTAGATAGGCTAACAAAGAGTGCACACTTCCTTGCCATTAGCGAAAGTTCATCAGCAGAGAAGTTGGCAGAGTTATACGTGAGAGAGATAGTGTCTCGGCATGGGGTACCGATTTCGATTGTTTCGGACCGCGATGTACGTTTCACTTCCAGGTTCTGGAAGAAATTCCATGAGGAGTTGGGTACTAAACTGCATTTTAGTACTGCATACCATCCCCAGACCGACGGTCAGAGCGAGCGGACGATTCAGACATTGGAAGACATGCTTAGAGCGTGTGTGTTAGACTTCGGGGGTAGCTGGGATGCGCATCTGCCGTTGGCTGAGTTTTCCTACAACAACAGCCATCATTCGAGCATTGGTATGCCACCTTTTGAGTTGTTGTATGGTAGGAGGTGTCGGACTCCCATTTGCTGGGGAGAAGTGGGACAGAGAGTGATGGGCAGTACGGAGATCGTACTTCAGACGACCGAACAGATTCAACGAGTGAGGTAGAGGTTATTGACCGCCCAGAGCCGACAGAAGAGTTATGCGGACAGACGCCGGTCCGAGCTCGAATTCCAGGTCGGCGACTTCGTTCTCCTAAAGGTTTCTCCTTGGAAAGGGGTGATTCGGTTCAGGAAGAGGGGCAAATTGGGGCCCCGGTTCATAGGCCCATTCCGGGTAATTGCAAGGGTAGGTCGGGTAGCTTATCGGTTGGAGTTGCCAGCGGAGCTGAGTCAGACTCACAATACCTTTCACGTATCACAGTTGAGGAAGTGTATAGCCGATGAAGCAGCAGTGGTTCCGTTAGAAGATATTCAGGTGGATGCGAGCCTGAATTACACCGAGAGACCAGTAGCTATCAGGGATCGGAAGATCAAGGTTCTACGGAACAAGGAGATACCTCTGGTGTTGGTTCAGTGGCAACACCGGAAGGGATCGAAGATGACGTGGGAGCCGGAAAGAGAAATGCGGGAGCAACATCCAGAGTTATTCGCAGAATGAGACTTCGAGGGCGAAGTCTAGTTCTAGTGGGGGAGAGTTGTAACAGCCGGAATTTCAGGTATTTCTTTGAATTATTTTTGGGGCACATTTAGGAGGGGACTCGGCGAGTTGGTGCATTACTCGCCGAGTAGGGCCATGGTCTTGGTCGCAGATACGCGACTGGACTCGACGAGTCCAATAGGGACTCGGCGAGTCGATGCTGTTCGGCTGAACCCTAGCCGTTTCGATTCTGAATCGTATATAATGATCTTATGGCCGTCATGTCGCGTCTTTTGGCCGATTGAAGATACCTTGGGAGTTTGTGGGCATCTGGAGCAAGAGTGAGGGCTAGGGGAAGCTTGAAGAGATTGTTAGACAAGGAGAGGCAAGGTGGTGATCAAAGGAAGTCCAAGGAGTCGAGTACTGGAGGTTGGGGACACAGGGAACACGTTTCCAGGTAATCTTCGGATCATAATCTGTAACTTTTACGTTGTATGCAAATTTAGGGTTTAGGAAACCCATTTAAGGAATTGTTAGATTATAGTGTTGTTACAAGTGTTTAAAAACCCCTGTAATAGTATATGTGAAAGTCCAGGAAGCCCCATATCTATATACTTCGAAATCATGCGAAATACAGGAGGCAGCGGATTGACTGCATGGCTAGGACTCGCCGAGTTATTCTTCAGACTCGGCGAGTAGCTTGAAGATTCACTAGGACTCGCCGAGTTGTTCTTCAGACTCGGCGAGTAGCTTGAAGATCTACTAGAACTCGTCGAGTCGTTCTTTAGACTCGGCGAGTGGAGTCGGGGTGTCTATACTCGCCGAGTTGCCCTTTGCACTCGACGAGTACGGTCAAGATTGACCGTTGACCTGTATGTAACTTAGTAGGGTCAGTTGTCTTGTTTGATAAGATCATTAATAAAGGTATGTGGTATTATAGGGAACCTGCGGATTAGCGGATCGAGTGCGAGTAGCTCGAAGGGTTTATAGCTTGCATACTACGAGGTGAGTCTTCTCACTATACTTCACCCGGAAGGGTTTGACTGTGAGACCGGAAGGTCGTACGTGTTATATTTATGCTATGTCTAGAGAGGTAGATGCTTTATATGTGATGTATGCTTATATGTGATGTATGCTTATACGGGCCGGAAGGCGAGACTTTATGTGATAGAAAGAACGGTATGATGTATGACTTATGTGCTATGTGCGTTATGTTACATGTGTTATGTTTTATTCTATTATGGGCCGGAAGGCAAAATACTATGGGCCGGAAGGCAATTTGATACGGGCCGGAAGGCGATATGTTATGGGCCGGAAGGCGATTATGTTACGGGCCGGAAGGCAATGTTACGTGGACCGAAAGGTCCGGGCCGGAAGGCGTATGTGGGTAAGTCGTATACTGGGGAACTCACTAAGCATTTATGCTTACTAGTTGTGTTTACGTTTTTCAGGTACTAGTGATGACCGTGGGAAGGCGCCGGCGTGACACGTACACACTGCCATTGTTGAAGATCTTGGAGATTTATTATTTATACTTTTGCAATAAACTTGGAATAAACTCTTTTGTCGAATAATGATGTTTTGTGTTAAATGAAAAATTTATTTGAAAATTTGAGCCGTTACATCTTCCTTACTTCGCGAATAGATTTGTATGTCATCGATGAACACTATCACAAATTTATCTTGGCAAGGTCGACATGCGCGGTTCATTAGATCCATGAACACCGCGGGTGCATTAGTCAATCCGAAGTGCATCACAACCAACTCATAATGGTTGTAACGATTCCTAAACACTGTCTTACGAATATCTTCCTCCTGGATTTTGAGCATATGGTATCCCGACCTTAGGTTGATTTTCGAAAAGTAGCTAGATCCCTGGAATTCGTCAAACAGGTTGTCAATTCAAGGTAGAGGATATCAGTTCTTGATGGTGAGTTTGTTCAACTCCTGATAGTCAGTGCACATACGTAATGATCCGTCTTTCTTCTTTACGAACAAGATTGGTGCTCCCTAAGGTGAGAAGCTTGGTCTAATGAATCCTTTACTCAGCAGATCGTTAAGTTGTTTGGACAATTCCTGCATTTCTGTTGGGGATAATCGATATGGTGCTTTGGCTATGGAGGTGGCTCTATAAATCAAGTCAATTTTGAACTCGACTTGTCGTACATGTGGTACTCCTGGAAGGTCCTCCGGGAATACGTTGACAAAGTTGCAGACTTCCGGAAAGTGTGATACTTCACCTCATTCTTCTCATCAAAAAATTGGGCTAGGAATGTGTGATACTTCTTGCGCAAGTAGTTTTGAGCCTTGATATAGGAGAAGATTCAGAGGTTTTTGTCGGGTTTGTCACCATAGATGACAAGGGTTTCGTATTTGGTAGGTTAAGTCGAACGACCCTTTCGTAACACATGTTATCAACATGGTGAGGGCTTAACCAACCAATGCCAATGATCACATCAAATCTTCCTATTGTAACATGCATTAAGTCGATTTGGAAGGAGTGATTGTTTAGGGTTAGAGTGCATCCTATGTATATGTCTTTCGTGATTTTAGTTTTTCCATTTGCAATTTTGTACTGTGGATATTTCATTAAGTGATTGAAGTTTTTGTTTGAGTATGTGTTTAAACTTGTGGCTCACGAACCTCCTCTCTGCACCACTATTGAAACATATGCATGCATATGAGTTATTAAGGAGAAATGTATCGGTAACCACAGTTGGGTCCTTCATCGCTTCCTCGTGCCCCATTGTCAAGACCCTTCCCATGACTCTGACGTTCTTGTTCTTCGCCTTTAGGCACTCCGTTTTGAAATGCCCCATCTCCTTGCAACTGTAACACGCCTGACTCACCCCATCATTAGCGACTTGTGTGGTCTGTTAAGCTGGAACCTTACAGAAATGAGTCGTATGCCCCTTCATTTTATAGTTGCTGCAATGCATCTCTCGACAAGCTCCATTGTGATGAAAGTTGTACTTGTTGCATTTAGGTAGATTTCCAACATATTGTTTCGCCGATGTTGGGGCAGTAGGGACAGAGGTATCATGGACTGCCACACTTTGTTGTCTTTTGACAGGCTCTTGAGTGGGTTGGCCCTTCTTCTTGTTCAATAAATTTCTATTATTGTCCCCTCTTTTTGGTTGATCAGGTGTAGGTGCCATAATGCTTTGACAGACTCTGTGGTCGACAAGACTTTGTGACAAACGTTTGGCACTTTCGTAGGAGGTTGGGTTAGTTGATATAACTATTCCTTGAATCTGGGGGGATAGTCCCCATATGTAGCGCTCCACTTTCTTGGCTTCTAGGGTGACCATCCCGAGGCACAAAACATCCAAGTCGTTAAACCTAGTAGTATAGGCTGTCACATTCGACCCCGTCATGATATGGTTCGAAAGCTCTTGCTCCAGCTTCTAGATTTCGCTTCTTGGGCAGTACTCCTACAGAATCATGACCTTCTGATATTCCTAACTCATAGATTAGGCCACAATGCGAGTCAGGGTTTTAATATGGTCATTCCAACATGATAAGTTTGAGTTAGCGAAAGTACAAGTTGCATACTTGACTTTACATTCATCTGGGCATGAACAGACTTCAAACACATATTCAAATTTCTCAAACCATCTTGTTAAGGTGATGACACCATCGTCGCCATGGAAGGTCATGGGTTAGCATCTCATAAAATCCTTGTAGGATCATACTCATTAGTGTCTTTGGATTTCACCCTGACTGGAACTGTTGGCACGGTTCCCGTTACCGTTCCTATTTCTGTTCCTATCTCTATTTTCTTTTTTACCATTAGCGCTAATTTGTGCCATGGTGGTTGCCACCGTGTCTTCGAACATAGCGGGGTACGCAACATAACGACCCTTATAATAGCGTAATCACTTATTTGCAAGGTCAGACCTACATACATGAGGGAGTAGCATAACACTTACTTGCAAAACCTAGTCTAAAACAAAATTTGACTAGCAAAAACAATACTCATGGCAAGTGACATCTTGTGGATCTCGGAGTGTGGCTATGAATGCTAGCATCTCCCTTGCTTCCTCTCTGGCCTCCTCAGCTCAACTCTCTGCCTCGATCACCCTCTACTCCACGACAATGTTCCTGTCCATGAGCTCTGTAGTCTCGGCTAGGGTAGTTATGACATCCTCCTCCATCCATCCACCATTTCCATTGTTGGGAAAGTAAGGGTCTCTTGGTAGGTGAAATCCGGCGATGTCAAATGTGCAAGAATATAGGTATAGGAGGCATGTAAGGATTCTAGGTGTATGGTTCTATAGTATCATAAAATACAACTATAGTATTTTAAACTTTATGGAGTGCGGGTAAGTCTTAGACTTGTTGTTCGCCAAGACTATTTCCAATCACATGTTAGTCACATCTTGGACGAATATATTTGATCAGGCTATATTCATCCTAGATCTAAATATATACTACCTAGGCCTACTCATAGTGTTCAACTTATCTTATTACTTTTGTATTGTTCTTGTTATGACACCCTTCTAGTATGTAGGTATGTACTTATATTTTATTGAAAATATCATTATATTTTAAAAGTATACTTGTACGAAATGTTTTAGTTAGGGAGTTTTATTCCCATTGTATTTGTAGTTGTATATCTTACATGGTTTAATATACTTAGTTCACTGTAAACAATGCTCTCATACCAATGTATCACACCCCTAAACCAGGATGACGGAAACGTTTGGGGTGGATGACTTTCATAAATAATATCAAAACATTATGTACAATAGTGATCAAAGCAAACACAACCATCATAATTATAATTGAAAATGTTACATTGTCACCATGTATTGTATGTTTCAAACCAATTAAATTATGATGTCAAAAATGAATAATATGACGTCGTAACATCCTATCCTCAAAAGCCTTGAGGTTACATGTTTAACGGTTTCCTAAGAATACAAGTAGTTTTTAAAAGTGTCAACAATTAAGTTGGTGAGTTCATAAGAGTTTTGTATGTGAAAAATCTATAACTTTTTTCCTTGTAAAATGATAGTGTACATTCCTAGAAAATCCAAATTTTGTTTAAAAATGAGTTGTAGCCTTAAAAACCGTAAGACCAAAAATGTATAAGTATTTCTATGCCTAAAATAGTATTATGGAGTCTTATTCTTATACTAAACCATTTGAATGTATGTTACCCCGTAAACTAAATGTGTTGTTGATTCCCCATTTGAGTTAATACAACCATGATAAAACTAAAGTTGGCCTGCTACGACATTCTTCAGGAGTCATAATGTTAGACATTTGTCACCCCAGACCTGCCGGTGTAGCTGTAGCCAACAACTTATGTGTGGGATTATCAGTTCCTTATGGATCTATACACAAATGACACATTCTCTTACCGAGATTCTAGTTATAATTCAAGACTTTTGTGTGTACTCTGGTAAGTACAGCGAAGACTATGTCTCAGATAAAAGTTTACGTATAGTGTAATGAAAACCCTTGTAAGTGTAAATATCACATTTCCATTGTATTTACATAGTGTAAAAAAATAAGTATACTTTTATATAATTATTCGAATTGTATCAAAACGGTAAAATAGTGTCAATGACCCATATAATATACCTATTGTAGTTTATTATAAATGTTTTGTTGTGCCCATATATACTCACATGTGTATAAGTTAACATGTTTAGATGTCCCTAAATAATATATAATTTAAATTTAAAACAAGTATATGAACATTTAGTATGACACTTTTTACGTCATTAAACGGTAAAATTTGAGTTATAAACTTGATAAAACTTATTGTTTTTACCATTTGGTGGAGATCAAGTCAAACTAACCTTATATTTTTAAAACCACATGTTTTAGGTCAAATCTCACAAAAATGGTGCCTGGTCATGACCAATTTTGGTAGAAAACCCTACTTTTACATAAAAAAAAGGTGGGTTTTTGGTTTTCTTTATGTAAAACCAAATCCTTTGTATTTTTAACTAGTTGCAAAACACATGTCCAAAATAACATATTTTGATTTGTATCCCACAAAAATGATGTAATAACTTGGGTAAAACCATTTTTGCTAGAAAATTCATAGTATGTTAATAAAAACCATAGTTTTTATAGTTTTTTTTGTGACTTTTTTCTCCAGAACTTATAGCATGTTTGTACTTATTTTTCATAGATTTGCATTTTAAACAACATACGACACATAAATATTCATAATACTAGGTAATAACATCAATTCATGTGACTAATGCTTTTACACAAATTGAAGACAAAGTATGTATAACAACTTGTGTTATTATACAAGTTTACTTGTATCACCCCCCCCCCCCCTCTTAAAAAGTTGGATAAAAAAGAAAATGAGGGTTATGAACTCACCGTGAGTGTGTTTCTTAGTGGATAAAGGGATAAAGATGAGGTTTTCAAGCTTAGAACACTTGAAGAGACTTAAAGAACACTTGAAGGTCGAATTATCCTACGGATACTGATGGGTTTTGAGCATTCTAACACTTCCTAAGTGCACATGCAACCCTAATAAACCTTGGATCTATGTTTGTCTAAGATACATGCAAATAATTATTTTTCCAAGGTTCATATCCTAACTAGCATGGCATGGGGAACATGAATCAAATAAAGCTAGTAGAAATACTTACCTTGTAGTAGTAGTTGATTGCCTAGAGTTTTAGAGCCTAGCACCAATAGTGTGAATGCCTCAAATGGAAATCACAAATCACCACAAACTTGGAACTTTGAGAGAATAGTCTCTACTATCTTGAAATCGACCCTCACCTCTACAAGTGTCAACTAGTTTCATTTCAAGAACCAAAGACTCCTTTATATAGTGTGGTGGATTAGGGTTACATCCATGTACACCCTAATACCCATGTCTCTTCATTTACATGAGATCCATGGGTTAAAGCTCCATGGAGTATCCATGGACTTTTCCATGCAAGCTTAGCCCACTCCAAATAAGCATTAGCCCACACTATATAAATATAGAAGCCCATATTTAATTAGTAATATCTTTGATCTCTAAATTAATCCTAGATTAATTATAGATCAATACTAATTAAATAATATGATCTTATATTAATATATTAGAACTTATAATATATTAATAAATCATAACTTGTACTATTCTCAACATATTATCCATAAATTGTTCGGGTGAAGTGCAACCCAATTGGACCATGCCTGGTCGGGTCAAGTACACACCAAATATAGTTATGGACTTAGACACTATATCCAACAGTCTCCCACTTGGATAAGTCTAATAACTACAGTTTCAAGTATGACTTCAGGAACCGATCAGCAATCGTAGCTCTTTAAACTCTGTTGAACTAGAACGCGCCATTTTAGATAAGTGATCATATAATCCTCTGCTCAAGATATTAGCCGGACAAATAAATGGAACATGGTCTAACTTATTGTCCAACATTTGTTTCCCGATTTCTGATTTGTTTGACATAGAACTTAACTGAACACATCAATTTAGTTCTGACCCGGCCCGGTACATAGGTCAAAACAAAATCATCGAGGGGCCCAAATATTAGCTTCTAATCCAATAAGGAACACATAAACTTCAACTCATATGCTTGTTCTACCACTCATTGAATTATACACAAAGGCACGTTTTATAACATCGAGTTACCAATGCGTTTTCGTACAATCAATGCATAATCAACTCATAAGTAACAAATCATATCTCTAGGTTTGAAGACTTATATGATATTATCGTCTCACGATCACTTGAGATAAAATTCCATGAAGTAATTCCAGTGAGCGTTGGTTAAGTCCAATGCTCAGAACTTATGAGCACTCATGATTGTTGTAGTCATGTCCAGCACCTTAGACCTCTGCAACCAATCATGACAGTCTTGATTCATACCTACTTCTGACATACGACCGACTATGGAGGTTTGAATAATATGATATACCAAACATAATTATTCTGGAAGTCAAAACATGCAAAAGAAATATAGTAAACGATTGACAAGAGATAGCAACACTTTACTAATAAATAAAACACCTTTTATTCATCATCTAATGTCAATTACACTTTACAAATTTCATAATTTATCTTACTACTGAAACTTATATCATCCTTCAGCCCTATGCTCCGAGCATGCTGGAGATGCTTAACCCTACTCAGTCCTTTCGTGAGGGGATATGCTAGGTTCTCATCTAATGATACACTCTTTGCCACAAGGATTCCTTCTTCTATTCGATGTCTGATGAAGTGATATTTTCTGTCAATCTATCTGGATCTCCCATGATCTCTTGGTTCCTTGGCTAAGGCAACCGCACTATTGCTGTAACAAAAAATCTCCATTGGCTCCTTTATAGCTGGTACAACTCCAAGGTCTCCGATGAATTTCTTTAGCCATATAGCCTCCTTTGCTGCCTCGCTTGTTGCTATATACTCTGATTCACAAGTGGAATCAGCCACTGTCTCCTACTTGGAACTCTTCCAAGTGATTGCTCCTCCGTTTAAGGTAAAGACCCAACCCGATTGAGAGCTTAAATTATCCCTATCAGTCTGGAAGCTAGCATCACTATACCCTACAACTCTCAATTCATTACTCCCACCGAAGGTAAGGACCCAGTCCTTAGTCCTTCGCAGGTACTTGAGGATATTCTTTACCGCAGTCTAGTGTGCCTTGCCAGGGTTCCTGTGATACCTGCTCACCATGCTCAAAGCAAAGGCTACATCAGGTCGAGTACACATCATCACATACATGATCGATCCTACAACTGAAGCATAAGGTAGTCCACTCATTTCTGCTATCTCAGTCTCAGTACTAGGGCTTTGTGTCTTACTCAATCTGGCGTTACTCTGGATGGGTAACTCACCTTTCTTGGAGTTATGCATGTTGAATCTTTTCAACACCTTCTCCACATAGGTGCTTTGACTATGTCCAATTAGTCTTTTAATCATGTTTCTCAAAATCCTTATCCCTAGGATATAGGCAACTTTACCAAGGTCCTTCATAGTGAAACACTTCCCAAGCCAGGACTTTACTTCCTGCAGGGTTGGGATGTCATTTCCTATGAGTAGTATGTCATCCACATACAATACCAAAAAGCTAACTATACTCCCACTAGCCTTGACATAAACACAAGATTCATCTTCAGTCCTAGAAAAGCCAAATTCCTTAACCTTTTCGTCAAAGCAAGGATTCCATCTGCGAGGTGCTTTCTTTAATCCATAAATGGATTTCTCAAGATTACACACTCTATTAGGGTACTCATTGCTGACAAAACCTTATGGCTGACTCATGTAAACATCTTCAGTCAACTTTCCATTAAGGAAAGCGGTTTTGACATCTATTTGCCAAATTTCATAGTTATGAAATGCAGCTATGGCTAACATAACCCTAATAGACTTAATCTTGGCTACTGGAGAAAAGGTCTCATCATAATCCACTCCAGGAATTTTAGAGAAGCCCATTGCAACCAGTCGATACTTATAAGTGTGTACATTACCATCCATGATGGTCTTCTTCTTGAAGATCCATTTTCACCCTACAGTCTTATGACCTAGTAAACTCTCAACCAAGTTCCAAACTTGATTGTCATACATGGATTGTATCTCGCTATCCATAGCCTCTTTCCATTTAGCAGACTCGGGGCCTGCCATGGCGTCCTCGTAGCTGTTAGGGTCATCCAGACCTGCTAGTGTCCCATCACTAATAAGTGTCTCACCTTCTACAGTAATATGGAAACCATAGTAATGCTCAGGTGCATTCCTAACTCTCGTGGAACGCCTCAGAGGTATACATTCATCAATTGGCTCAACAGCAGTTTCCTCCTCAAGTTGAGGGCTAGCGTTTGAAGTTCCTTCACCACTTGACTCTTGAATTTATTCAAGATCAATTTGCCTCCCACTGTCTCCTTGGCTTATAAACTCTCTCTCTCTCTCTCTCTCTCTGTCTCTCTCTCTCTCGAAAGACTCCTCTTCTTGCGACAAAGACCACATTATCACTAAGTCTGTAGAAGAGGTAACCAAAGGATCTTTGTGGGTAGCTGATGAAAATACACCTCTCGCTTCGGGGTTCTAGCTTATCATGAGTCTCGCGTCTCACAAAAGCCTCGCAACCCCAAATCTTGATGTGGTCTAGTTTAGGTACTTTACCAGTCCACATCTCGTGAGGAGTTTTGGCAACTTTCTTTGTAGGGACTAGATTAAGGATATGGGCAGTAGTCTCTAAGGCATACCCCCAAAATGAGATTAATAGTGAAGCTCGACTCATCATGGAACGAACCATATCCAACAAGGTTCGATTATGCCTCTCAGCTACACCATTCAACTGTGGTATCCTGGGAGGTGTCAATTGTGAGACAATCCCACATTCCCTAAGATAGTCGAGGAACTCTGAACTAAGATACTCACCACCTCGATCGGATTGAAGCATCTTAATGTTCCTGCCTAATTGATTCTCGACTTCCTGTTTAAATTCCTTAAACCTTTCTAAAGGCTCTGACTTATGTTTGATTAAGTAGACATATCCATATCTACTGTAATCATTAGTAAAAGTTAAATAATAACGATTAGCATCCCTTGTGGCATGTTTGAATGGTCCACACACATCCGTGTGTACAAGGTCCAACAAACCTTCACCCCTCTCACAAGAACCTGTGAAGGGTGACTTTGTCATTTTTCCAAGTAAGCATGATTCACAACTATCATCTGACTTTAGGTCAAACGACTCCAAGACTCCATCCTTTTGGAGTTGGCCTATACGTTTCTTGCTTATATGTCCAAGATTACAATTCCATAATGATGCTTTATCCAAGTTATTATTATTAACAGAATTAATACACAATACATTATTTCCTAAGTAATCAACCACAAATACTGTTTCATACACGCCATCACAAGGTAATGCTTTAAAATAAAGAACATTATTAAAGAAAGCATCAATAGAACCAACATCATTATTAAATGAAAAGGTAAACCCTTGTTTACACAATGCATGAAAGGAAATAATATTTCATACCATTTCTGGTGAATAACAACATTTATTCAAATCTAAATTTAACCCACTACTTAGCGACAAAGTATAAACTCCAATCTTGGTGAAAGGTGTAACTTTCCTATTCCCCATGATTAAGTTTATCCTTCCTTGCTCCACATTCTCACTTCTTCTTAGTCCCTGTAAATCAGAACAGATATGAATACCACAACCGGTATCAAGGACCCAAGAATTAGAATGGGGTGAGTTATTAGAAATGATAGTGTAAATACCTGCATGGCTGGGTTTAACTTTCCCATCCTTCACATCTTGCTGGTATTTTGGGCAATTTTGCTTCCAATGTGCCTTTTCATGGCAATAGAAGCATTCAACGTATTTTGGGTCAGAAGAAGGAGTGATGAAACCTTTCTTGGTTCCACTTGAAAAAGAGCCATCAAGGGTCCTAACCTTGGTACCCTTTGAAGAAATCTTTCTCTTCTTCCCTTGTCCTTTCCCTATTGGCAAGACAGGGGCGGTGTTGGTAGGAGTAGGAGTAACAATCACCTTACCCTTAAGACCACTTTCCGCGGTCTTTAAGAGTCCTTGAAGTTTGCTAAGTGTGAAATCTTCCTTGTTCATGTGGTATGTCATGCGGAATTGAACATAACATGAAGGTAAGGAGTGCAAAATGATATCTATTGCTAGATCCTCAGGGAGGTTCACACTTAGCTTCAGCAAACGGTCCACAAATCATTGCATTTTCTGCATGTGGCCCGTGATGGGTTCACCATACTTGATGCGAGTTGTTATCATTGAGGAGATGATTTCATTCCTCTCTTGATGAGCACTTTGATGGTATCTTTCCATCAAGTCTTGGTGCATCTCATAGGGGTAGAAATCTTCATAGGATTTTTGGAGATCAGTGGTCATAGTGGCCATCATGATGCATGCCACTTTCGTGGCATCCCTTTCATGTGCCCTAAACTCAGTGATCTCTTGAGGAGTTGCAACTGTCTCATCAATCTCCTTCAGCTCCTTATCGAGGATATATTCTTTGTCCTCGTAGCGGGTAATCATTCGGATGTTTCTGATCCATTCATTAAAGTTGGATCCATCAAAATTGACTTTCCCACACAAGTTCATAAGAGAAAAGGAGCCATTAGGATTAGAGCCAGAAGCAGCAGTGTTTGCAGACATCTGAGAAGAAGAAACGTTCAGTTTAGAAATATGAATAGTCCTTAATAAAACACCCAAATGTAGTATTAAGGCTAGGACCCAATCACAATATATTATACTTAGAAGAGTTATGCCGTAGTCTAAGTAATAACATATTTGAAAGGTAGGTGAATGGCGATTCACCAATTTCCACCAAAGTCAAAATAATAAAATATTTAAGTTGGTTCTTAGAAACTCCTAGATTCTTTTGAGATTCAATGAACTTTTCAAAGGCATGTTTGAATCTCGAGTGTGCCCTCCAAGTTTTGTGACTAGGATACCGAGGATCACAAAACGAGGTGTGAAGTAACCATGCAAATTACTTGGTACCCTTAATAAATTACCCCTCAATCGATGTGCCGGTTAACCACACACGCTCCATCGATACTATGATAAATATTAAGTCACCCTTTACCTACCTTGTTAAGTCCAAGTTAGTGTGCCAGTTAACCACACACGCTCCGCTAACGACTTAGACAAAGTGTAAAGTGTAATTTCATGGATTAACACCTTATTCAAATTTTTCCTAAAGTAACTAAGATTGGGAATTTAATAAAACATTTAGTTACTTTATAATATTCATCTTACTTTTAATGAGAATTTATAAGTCCTTGTCTGTGACAACTCGAAACTTTCATCCTAGGTAATTGGACAACGAATTTTCTTTGAACCTTGAATTCATCCCCTTTGGAAATCTTGTAGTTCTGAATGCGTTTTGGACACAATACAGTCTAGTTATGGGTCTTAGGAGGTGTTGGAAAGTGTTTTGCATCATGAAATCGAAGTAAACACACCAAAAGATGTGTGTGCGGCCACACTTTTGTGTGAACAGCCACACACCCATGTGTGCGGCCGCACACCCAACCACACACCCTCCAGCCTCACACTCAAACATATATATAGCTGGATACCTTCTTCATTCATTCATTTGGATACTCCTTACTCTCTCCCTACTTTCTCTCTCTAAAATCTCGAACCAAGAACACCTTGAAGACCTCATATTTGTGATCTAGTACATCTTCAAGCTTATTGGAGGTAAACACTTGAGTCCCAAGCCTTAGAACTCATCATGTTCATCATATTCATGGACCCTTGAAGGTGAACGTCCGCACACCTTCATGAGGGGGCAGCACACATTCAAAACTCGTTAATGTGAAGAGCAAACACTTCATTTGGACTCACAAGAGGTGTGTATGGCCGCACACACTTGTGTGCAGCCGCACACACACACACACATGGCCGCACATAGGGCCGCACACAAGTGCCGACAGCACACGAGGCCGCACACCTGGCCGCACACACACGTATAGTGTGTATTTTGGCCATACACCCTCTTGTATAGCCTTATAAACCCTCATACAGTCATATATGATTATAACACTTCATTATAAGTGTTTAATAGTCCCTATGATAATCCCAACATCATCAATTAGTTGTTCATAACACTAATTATATCCACACATGTGCCATTATATGCTAATTAGGCTTCGCGTGTGTACTCAAGTCACCACTTGACACCTAGCATCAAATCCAACTTTGTCATCAGAACCACTCACTATAGGTGAGTTCATACCCCTTTAATGAACCTTTCAAATGTTTTTATATGTTTTAGGGGGGGGGGGATACAAGTCAATTATACATGTTTATGGAAATTAATCACATGCGATTTACTATCCGTATTTCGAATCACATGTGATTTACCACTACGCTTTATAAAAGGATTTTACGTTTTCTAAACTATTTTGAACAAATAAACAACTTTTTAAATGTTCCCTTTGGACAAGATTTTTCTTAAATAAAATTTCTTATAAAATGTAACCACACTAATATAATTATATAAGTAAGACTTGAAGGACTTAGGACCGATAGCTCGCCTTATTTCCTGTTCTTGTTTGATTGTGGGCTTAGGGTAGTTGTTATCCGTCCGACTGTCGTTGATTTCTTAGTTATATATCATGTATATTTGTGTTGGATACGAGCGTTTTCATTTCATCCGATGCTTAAACCACTAAGTTAGTAAGAACTATACACACTAAGTTAACTATAATAGGTATAGTTAAGGCCATTACTACTCGCTATAACTACTTCTCTACACACTATAATACACACTATTACGAGACAATGCACTAATAAGAGAACACACTACGAGCTATACAAAAGACTACTACACTATAATACAAGAAAAGGCACTAAACAAAAGATAACACACTAACTCACTACGAGATACTCTATTCGCTACATACTATGCCCAGAGTTTTTCCGACCGGAAGATGACATTACAAGTATAGATCTATACGGGGCAGACACTATAACATCCCGACTGTTAATTTTAGTCCGAGCCGTGCAGGCCCAGGGATGCCACTACTTCACTACACTGTGTATGACTGGGAAGGTCATGGAGTTCTCTATTGCTCACACTATCGATAACATACAAGGAATACAATATATCCACACTAAAATACTAAACTAAAGTACAATTTAACATCCCGACTGTTAACTTCAGTCCGAGCCGTGCAGGCCCAGGGATGCCACTACTTCACTACACTATGTATGACCGGGAAGGTCATGGGGTCCTCTATTGCTCAGACTATCGGAAACATACAAGGAATATAGTATAACCGCACTAAAAATACTAAACTAAAGGTTAAGTTAATATCCCGAAGTAACCAAATATCTAGCACTAAAGGAAATTGGTACCACTATTATTGACTTCAGGCATAACTTACCATATTGCATTACTTATTGTAGAGTCACTATTATACTTTTATGATAAATGGTTTTCAAATAAGAAAAATGACATGTTTCTTAAAGGTTTTCACTTACAATGTATTTCTAGAAAATATAGGATTTTCTAGGTTTTACTACTACTTATGACTGTGAACTACAGTTTTTCACACTATCGGTTCTAATGCTTTTTGATACAAAAACTCACACTAAACTCTTATGAACTCACCAGCTTTATCATCAGGTCAAAGATAGACAGGTACAGGTGCAACATTTTGGAGAAGGTGGAGCATGCAAGATCCATCTCTTATTGTTGTATTACTTTTGGTGTTTGTTTAACATTACAAAACACACTTGTAGCTAAACTCACTATGTAAATGAAATGGTTGTATGTTTCTTGTTTTTACTATTATTTAATTGTGATGATACTGTACATGACGTCCTCCACCCCGAAACGTATTCCGCCGTTATCGGTTTTGGGGTGTGATATTGTCTTACCCATTCAGCTAACGAACCTCCACTAGTCAAGCAAGCGGTGGGTGAGAGTGGACACCCATTAAGTTGCTATTTTATAGGCTACAATCTTATACCCACCTTATAAACTAGCTTCGTGAATGAGGCGTACTAGCGGTAAGACGACTTTGATCTTATATATATATATATATATATATATATATATATATATATATATATATATATATATATATATATATTATTAACTTATAATGTTATAAGTATAAGGGTTGAATTTTAACTTTTAAAATTTTAAGGGTTGGAACTAAAGTTTTAATATGACTTTACTTTTTCCAAAACTTGAGGGCAAGTTTTGTAAACTTTCAAAACTTTTCATTTCTTGTAACTTATGAGTTAAATAAAGTAATAAAATGAAGACTCTTCATTTTTCTAACTCATGTGTTCTTTTAATGGTTTTAATTCAAGTGTGACTCTTGGTTTTCCATAACTTGAGGACAAGTTATGGACTCCATTAAAACACATTATGATCAAGAATTAAACTACCACATAGGTTACAAATAATTCCTATGATCATCTAAACATCATAAGATCAAGAACATGAATATGAACACTTTCATGAATCAAAAATTACACATAAAACTTTGTAATTTTGATAACAAATTGTTGTAAATGGATTAGCAAAGACATTACACCTTCTAAAACAAGTTTTCAAGAACAAAACAGTTTAGGGTAATGTTTCTAGTCCATTTCCAACAACTAAAGTCAAAAATTTGCACTCTGTCGCTCCTACTCGTCGAGTGCATAAACCAACTTGCCGAGTAGTTTGAAGATACAAATGAACTCGGTGAGTCCCCCCATGGACTTGGCGAGTTCAACTAGCAGACAGCAAGTTTTTCGACTTTTTCAACTATATTGCATCAAGTATCAAACAAGCAAGCCTGGTCTCTGATACCACTGATGGGTTTTGAGCATTCTAACACTTCCTAAGTGTACATGCAACCCTAATAAACCTTGGATCTATGTTTGTCTAAGATACATGGAAATAATTATTTTTCCAAGGTTCATATCCTAACTAGCATGGCATGGGGAACATGAATCAAATAAAGATAGTAGAAATACTTACCTTGTAGTAGTAGTTGATTGCCTGGAGTTTTAGAGCCTAGCACCAATAGTGTGAATGCCTCAAATGGAAATCACAAATCACCACAAACTTGGAACTTTGAGAGAATAGTCTCTACTATCTTGAAATCAACCCTCACCTCTACAAGTGTCAACTAGTTTCATTTCAAGAACCAAAGCCTCCTTTATATAGTGTGGTGGATTAGGGTTACATCCATGTACACCCTTAATAAATCATAAGTTGTACTATTCTCAACATAGTATCTATAAATTGTTCGGGTGAAGTGCAACCCAAATGGACCATGTCGGGTCGGGTCAAGTACATACCAAATATAGTTATGGACTTAGACACTATATCCAACAATTATCACATGTTAATGTGTGTAATTCTAACAAAACTAGTATATATGTGACTAGAATCACTAGAAAGTTGGTGATTTAAATATTAGTTGTTCAATAAGGTGTGTCAACACCATATGAGACAAAATTTGTCTCTTTTATTTTTTTATAAAGGCATGGTAATTTTTATAAAAGTTGGTGATTTTTATAAAAAGTGTGGTAAAAATGATGTATATTTACTTAATTGGAATAATTTAAATTCAAATTATTATAAAAATTGTTATCATAAAAAATAATAACACATTACATGAGAGTTAGGATAAATCCTAATTCCTTTCGTTAACGTTTGGTTGGTTAAGCCGGGTATAGAATATGTCACATTTTGTGATGAATTCACCAAAAATTTGTATATTTAACCTTTGTTATGGATTTTTCATGTAGTATATGGTTTATGAACCCGCTACCTTGTGTTATGAATATTATTTATACCTAAATAACATAAAATTGAATTATTGAGTTGTTACGTTTCTAACCCTAATTAGGGTTTATATTCGATAACTGGCAACTAGAGAGGTACTTTGTATTACAACATGACGATAGTACATTAGAATCATTAGGGAATATCATATTTCTCCTAAAATTCTAAGACGAGTTAAGTTGATCTGGTTGACTTTTGTTGACTTTGCTTGTCTAAAATTGACTGTTGTCACACAAACAAAAACAATGCACCTAAGAGGATCCATTTGAAGCCAAAGCATGGGGTTTCTCAAAGGGATGGTCACCTTACTTTCAATAAATTATTGGAGATCTTTCACATGGAATTTACCAACCTTTGTCAGCTTCGATTTCCATGTGTCGAGCCCATTAGAACGCCCCATATGGCTAAAAAGCCGTTATTGTAACAACCCGTTATTTTGAATCTGTGTAATAGTATAGATCAATTTGTAGTTCTTTTTAAAATAATAAAGATAATTTTTTGTATACTATGTGCATTTACATAATCGACCCTCATTAATGAAGTATTAAATAATCTTGATTGGGATAAATAACGTGATAGAGATTGTGTCAAGGATTCCAAAACTATAAAGAATGCCCAAATCCGAGTTATAACAAATAAGTTATGACCAATCGAAGATCCGCGACAAAACCGGCAAAACACTGTACAACGTAAAAAGTGAGTTTTCAATAAAATGCTTTTTCGCCTTAACCATCTAAATGTGAGTTGTAGAATACATTAATCCTAGAATTTCATAAAAAGAACGTCAAAATCTGACTTCGTATGAGGAAGTTATGACTTTTCTAAAATTTAGTATAGCAGTATACAACTAAAAAATCGAAATAAAGATCGAGTGATTTTCCTGTCTCGGTCTGTTAAAAATAATAATATTAAAAATAAATTCAAAATTAGCCGACAGAGTCTAAATGAAAGTCGTAGAGTATAATCTCACCTTCACATGGATATAAAGAACATCACAATGGAGCTCGTATGAGAAAGTTATGAATTTTAGAAGTTTTTGGCACAGAAACCGAAAAAACTTGAAAACCGGGAAATCTTTCATGTCTAAGAACTGGACACGTCACCACGCATGCGAGTCCGCCTAGTGTCCACTGCTAATTCAACTAAAGGTACGGCCTAATGAAAATCCGACGCGCGTCGCATCCGTGGAGCATCAGAAGCAAAGCCACGTCTCGCATGCGAGTGTCCGATGCCTGGCCATCCCCCTCACACCCGAAGCCAACACCTCCCCCCCCCCCCCCCCCGCCACCTTTCGAACCGAACCCTCGCCCCTATATAAAGGGTGCGAGATTCTCTCGTTCTTACACCACTTTTTCTCCATTTTTCACAAATTTTCACTGCTTTCACTCCCATAAACCTCCTTACAACCCCCCCCCCCCCCAAAAGCCCCAATATCATATCTAACACCCAAAGCAAGCCCTGAAGTTGTCAATCTTGTAGCAGAACCTCTTCCCGAGTAAAGCCTGTTTTTCATAAAAACTCTCAGTTACATCAACAAAACTCCTTTCAAAGAAATGAAACGCTGCCCAAATCACCACCTATCAAGTGAGTTCATACCCCCATATTTTCATGGTTTTTACAGTTTTAAAGTGGGTGGGGGGGGGGGGGGGGGGGGGGGAGATACAAGTCTAACACAAGGATATTGTGTTACAAACAAATGATTTCAAGTTGTGATAAAATGACATAAAGTCATCAAAAGTATTTCAAAATGTTAAACTCTTTTATAAACTTATATTTTTCCCCAGAAATCATATATATATATATATATATATATATATATATATATATATATATATATATATATAATTTAAAAGACTTAGCACTAATAACTCACTTTATTTCCTTTTCTTTCTTTGGATGTGGATTTAGGGTATTGGTTATTTGTCCGACTGTCGTTTCAGGTTTTGTTATATATCTTGTGTGTATATATATATATATATATATATATATATATATATATATATATATATATATATATGTATATATATAGGTTATTTCATTCAAGTTTCAAATACTCTTTGTAACATGTCGAGCAAGGGGTTGCATTTATGAACAGTTAGTATCAATACAGAAAGTACATATAAATTATAACAAGTATAATTTATGATTTAAGAACACTAGCTCACAAGTCAAGTATACTAGAGTACACTATTTTACAAGCACATGGGTTTATACTATTGCACAAGAACAAGAGTTTGATTCAAAACTAAACAATGGTATACAACTTTCAAGTATATTTAGAGTATACTAAACTAGGAAAATACTATCAATCATTTATTTAAGAATGACTGGGTTTCTATAATACACGTAATGTTTATATGCTTTTTATGAGACAACATGTTCAGGTTGTTTATTCATTTAAACGACATATTTAAAGTCCTGATATTATAACCAGAATCTCCAGTCAGGGATCAAAACAAGTGTGTATAGATCTATATGGGATTGACAACCCTGCACTTGGGCTGCTAGTAACAGTCGGGCATACACGCCTATGAGTGACAATTGTTATCAACAATTTAAACAGCTTCAAAGTGTTTGTTTCAGGCCATCTAGTTGTAGTATGGTTGTCATAACTCATTAAAAAGGTATTAACAATATGCTAGTGTATAATTAACTAAACAGGAGTACATTTTCAAAGTACTAGTTTACAGAAATACATTTTAATATATTACAGTTTACAATAACAGCTAGTGGAACCATGCACATTTACTTTTACAGGATTTACAAAAAGGATACAAACACGGAAAAATGGTTTACAAACATAACGGTTTATAAGATTAAACTACTTTTCATATACGAAAGAAAGTATAGGATTTTTTGGAACAACTTACATATTCAAAGAACAGAAAACATACTTTTAAACATAAATATTTTTGCAGTCACTCAACTTTATGTTGATACTCTCTTTTCAAATTACATGTATTCTTAGGGAAACAATAAACATGTACTCCCCGATCTTTTTGAGAAGATTGAGCCATTTTGAGTCATATCTTTTGTATTTTGCTATAACTATTTTGGTATCAATATACAGTGATTGAACACATGTAAATACTTTTACTTTTTAAATTCAATGGTTGATTGTACTTTGATTACTATGATGCATGTGTTGTGATACTACAAATGAAGTCCTCCACCCCCAGACATTTCCGTCGTTTGGTTTGGGGTGTGACGGATTGGTATCAGAGAATTGTTTATAGTGAACTCAGTATATCAATCCATAAAATATATACAAACTATAAATACATTGGGGATGAGACCTCTAACTACAAGTATGATTTAAAAAATTTTAATATTTTTAGAAGAAGTATACTAACACTCATACATACAAGAACAGTATCACAATATTAACAACTCAAATGTATTTGGATGTTGGACATTACAGTCAAACCTGGGCAGTTATGTAATCATATCTGGGAATAATATAGCCTGCTCAACTGTATTGATTTGTGATACGACCAACATGTTTTTAGGCGTGAAGGTAGTGTTGCAGCAAGTCTAAAACTTACCAACTATATATACAGAAGAAACTGTAGAACATAACACAATTTTAAAATACTATAGGACTATTTTGTCAAACTACATCATTACTATGAATCTTATTTTTAATTCTTCGTACAGACTAAATGGCAGGATACCCTCCACCTGAAGATCCCTATTTTCCTGAAGATGTTCCTGTGGAGGATAGTGAAGAAGAAAATTCAAATGACATGGACTCAGAACCAGAGGTATATAATCCACCGCAAGGAGTACAATGCCCAGTTGCCAGACAACAGTTTCAATGTCCAAGCCCTGCATGGGGTGAAGAATTACATAGGTGGAGCTAACAACAAGGACAACACCCTCCATTTGGAATGAACAGAGATTTTTATAACATCAGTAATGGTGGATCGGATGACAGGGCCCTCCCTATTATAGTGCATCGTATTTCTCGTCAGGTTGATCAATCCCGGATATCAATCAACCGAATCCTAAAAGTCAGTGCTACCTCCCAAGAAAACGTTGTGAATCTTCATCATCTAGACGGATATCACGATGAAACCACACACCACGCAAACATGCTCCATGTAGAAATGATTGCTGCTCAAACTGAAATGAGAGCACTTTAAGAGCATCAAACTACATTGGAGATGCGTTTAAGGGAATCAGAATCCCATATGACAGGGCCCAGTACTAGGTGTCGTACTCACTGAAAGTAGTGTTTACACTACTTCCATTTTCTATTTTAATGTAAATTAAGATATCGAATGTATCTACTACTTTTTACTATATGTAGAAACCATATGTCAATAAAATGATAAGCATTTTACTTCAATAAGAGTTATTA
Organism: Lactuca saligna; assembly: GCF_052625555.1. Taxonomy (NCBI): domain Eukaryota; kingdom Viridiplantae; phylum Streptophyta; class Magnoliopsida; order Asterales; family Asteraceae; genus Lactuca; species Lactuca saligna. The sequence goes on from NC_136418.1 coordinate 77,655,594, forward strand.
CAATTTTCACAAACATCTTATTTCATACATTTTGGTTATAGTCTAAATCTACGGATATGTTCTAGTACTATTTTTCATGTTTTTCAGTATGACCGCGAAAATTTCATTTTTTGTAGGTCGATTTGATGTCGATATTTTTCCAGTATTGTGGTATATTGTAGACCTGCTTTAAAGTCAAGTTTTTCCAAACTATATGTACTTAATATACCAATATAATCGACATGCATTTTCATACTCTTTGAAAAATAACCACTCAATTTCATATTATGTTATTGCAAGTTGTACTTGTAATAGACTTCTATTACAAATTCTTTACAAAATTCATATTGAATTAAGTGTTTTACTTCAGAGATATCATATTCATGTTTATTCTTGATATCTAATTGTCTTTTTCATCTTTTAAATTTTATTGTAAAAGGTGCATCCACAGAGAAACCCAAGACATTTCAATGTTAATGAAGCACCAACACCGCCTCCTCAATTTAACGCTACCATGTTTCAGGCGGCGGTCACTGCAATTGTTGCAGATGCTATGTCACATATAAACACTACTGGCGCAAGCGGATCAGGGAATGACGCACACCCGTCCAATCAGAATGAAAATCAAGGGCACCATCAGGGAATGTAACTACAAGGAATTTTCAAACACCAAACCTAGGAACTTTAACGGGACTGGGGGAGTAATGGCCTTAGGACAATGGATTGAGAAAACAGAGGCAGTCTTTGAAATCTGCTGCTATCAGGAAAGAAGCAAGGTTAAATTCACTGCATGTACCTTTACTGATTGAGCCCTAACATGTTGGGACGACCATGTTAAGTCACTAACTCTGGTAGTGGCTAACTTGATAAGTTGGGAAAACTTGAAGTCAATGCAGATGAGGGAATACTGCCCGCGGGGTGAAATTCAGAACTCGAAAAAGAGATTTGGGGTCTTACTATGGTTGGTTCAAACATAACAACCTACACTAATAGGTTCAGTGACTTAGCGATCCTCTGTCCGGATATGGTTTCTCTGGAGAGAAAAAATATTGAAAGGTACATCTGGGGGCTATCACTCTAGATTCAAGGAAGTGTCATTTCTTCTAAGCCTATTACCTTTGACAGTGCTAAAGAGCTGGCACATTCACTTATTGACCATGGAGCCTGTTAAAACTCTATGGTTCCTGCTCTAGAACAACCCAAAGGAAACAACAACAACAATAATAACAACAACAAAAACAGTAGCAAGAAGAGAACCTGGAATAAAAGGAAGGGCCAATCTTCTCAAGAATCCTCGAAAAAGAAACAGTTAGTGGCAGTCCATGCCGCTATTGTACATGCTGTTGTTCCTGCTAACCCCACACCAACTAAGCCTTATGATGGTAGTCTCCCTAAATGAAACAATTTTAATTTCCACCACAACGGAAATTGTCGGGAAATGCAGTGTTGGAACTGCAACAGAAAAGGGCGTACTACCCGATTCTGTAAATCACCACCCCAACCGATTAGCCAAGTACCTGTCGCTGGAGTAGGTCAAGCGTTTTATGAATGCGGGGAAGTTGGGGATTTCAAAAGAAATTGTCTAAAATTTGGAAATGCTGGGAGAGTTGGAAGAATTCTAGAAATTGGCCAGGAAGAGGTTGTCGCAGACCCTACGGTGATCACAGGTACATTTCATCTCAATAATACTTATGCATGCAATTTATTTGATTGAAGTGCTGAGAAGAGCTTCGTGAGCCATAATTTTAAACACCTACTAACACAAAACTCCCAACCACTAAATGAAACCTTCATAATATAAATGGCCATTGGGAAATCCGAATACACTAACGATATATACATAGGATGTACCCTTCTAACCATGCTGACATCCTATGTTACGAAAGAGTCATGCGCCTAAACTTGCCAAACAATGAAACTATTATCATCTACGACGAAAAACCCGGATCGAACCTCTAGATCATTTCTCGTATCAAGGCACAAAAGTATATTTGCAAGGAGTAATGTGCCTTCTTAGCTCATGTTGTATACAAAAAGCAAGAAGTGAAAGACATCGCGAGCATTCCTGACATATTTCCAGACAATCTTCCAGGAGTGCCACCTGAACGACAAGTCGAATTCAGAATCAACTTAATCCATGGGGTTACCCCTGTAGCCAAATCCCCCTATCGTCTTGCACCATCATAAATATAGGAATTGTCCAGCCAGTTGAATGAACTCCTTAGCAAAGGCTTCATAAGACAAAGCTTCTCACCATGGAGAGCACCAGTTTTGTTCGTGAAGAAAAAGGATGGAACATTTCCGCATGTGCATAGACTATCGTGAGTTGAATAAACTCGTCGTTAAGAATCGTTATCTTCTACCTCGCATTAACGATCTGTTCGACCAAATTCAAGGTTTGAGCTACTTCTCGAAGATAGACTTGAGACCTGGGTATCACCAGTTACGTATTTTGGAGGAGGATGTTCGCAAAACAGCGTTTAGAACTCATTATGGTCATTACAAGTTTGTAGTGATGCCTTTCGGATTGACGTATGCACCTGTTGTATTCGGGGACTTAATGAACAGAATGTGTCGTCCATACCTGGACAAGTTCATCATATTCTTCATTGATGACATCCTTATCTACTCAAGAAGCAAAGAGGAGCATCGCCAACATCTTTGTCAAGTATTACAAACTCTGAGAACAAAAAAATTGTATGTGAAGTTCTCAAAATGTGAATTTTGGATTTGGAAGGTAGACTTTCTGGGCCACATGGTCAGTCAAGAGGGAATTCATGTGGAGCCATCAAAAATTAAGGTAATTGAGAACTGGTCAGCACGGAAAACACCTACAGAAATCCAACAATTCTTAGGTCTTTCTGGCTACTATCGCAGATTTATCAAAAACTTCTCTCAAATTGCTAAACCACTTACCACCCTAACACAAAATGTTATAACTTTTAGTTGGCGAGAGAAACAAGAAACAACGTTCCAAACACTGAAACGAGCTCTATGCAGTGCATCGATCTTGTTTCTTACCAAAGGGATAGAGGATTTTGTAGTATATTGTGATGCTTCTAACCAAGGACTTGGATGTGTTCTTATGCAATGAGGGAAGGTTACATCCTATGCCCCAAGCCAACTAAAGACACATGAGGTTAAATATACAACACATGACCTTGAACTAGGAGCAGTGGTATTTGCTCTGAAGATCTGGATACATTACTTATATGGCACGAAATGCACAATATTCATGAACCATAAAAGTCTTCATCATATCTTTGACCAAAAGCAGCCGAACATGAGACAATGATGGTTGGTGGAGCTACTGAATGATTACGAATGCGAGATTCGTTCACCCTGGTAAAGCCAATATAGTAGTTGATTCACTTAGCAGAAAATAATACTCAGGATGCCGAGTAAAGTTGTTGACCATAACGATCCATTCATATCTGTCTACATAGATCAAAGAGGCTCAACTCGAAGCCTTAAAACCCAAAAATGTGATAGGTGAATCCCTGAGAGGAATGGATAAGAACTTCAAAGTCAGAGGTGATGGAGTCTATTGTTTCATGAACCGGATCTGGACACCAAAGTTTGGTGGTTACAGAGACGTGGTTATAAATGAAGCACACAAAACTCGATACTCCATTCATCCAGGTTCAGACAAAACATATTTGGACCTTAAGAAACTTATTCGTGGCCTAACATGAAGGACGAGATTGCTACCTTTGTGGGCAAGTGCCTTACTTGTGCCAAAGTCAAGGTAGAATACCAGAAACCTTCAGGGCTATTGCAACAAACTAAAATCCCTGAATGGAAGTGGGAACGGATTAAGATGGATTTCATAACTAAGTTACCAAACACAACGGGTAGTTATGATACTATTTGGGTAATCGTCGATAGATTGACCAAATTCGCACACTTCTTGCCCATTAAGGAAACAAACAAGATGGAGAAGCTAACAAGAACATACATCAGAGAAATAGTTAGACTGCATGGTGTGCCAATATCTATTATTTCTGATCGATATAGTAGATTCACTTCTTGTTTCTGGTAGTCTTTACAAAACTCTCTGGGAACTAGGTTGGACATGAGTATAGCCTACCATCCACAAACGGACGGAAAAACTGAGATGGCGATCCAAGCTCTTTAAGATATGTTGTGAGCTTGTGTGACAGACTTTGGGAAGGCATGGGATACTCATTTACCCGTTGTCAAGTTCTCTTAAAATAATAGTTATCACACTAGCATAAAGACTATTCCATTTGAAGCACTCTATGGCTGCAAGTGCAAATCACCTTTGTACTGGGCTGAAGTGGGTGTTACGCAGTTAGCTAGAGGTCAAGTTCCAAATAGTAGTCTAACAAGTCTGAAAATTATTCGACAAACTACGGAGAAAATCGTACAAATTCGGGAGCGAATTAAAGCTTCCAGAGATAGATAGAATAGCTACATTGACAAAAGGAGAAAACCCTTAGAGTTCCAGGTTGGTGACCGTGTCTTGTTGAAGGTCTCACCCTGGAAGGGCATGATACGCTTTGGAAAATGTGACAAACTAAATCCAAGGTACATAGGACCATTCGAGATTGTTTCCAAAATCGGTCTGGTAGCTTACAAACTTCAACTACCCCAAGAACTAAGTAACATTCATCCTACCTTCCACGCTTTGAACTTGAAAAAGTGTCTATCCGATGAGACTCTTGTGATCCCACTCGAGGAGATCGAGTTAAAAGAGAGCCTCAACTTCGTGGAAGAACCCATAGAGATTCTAGATATGGAATTTAAGAAAACCAAACAATGTCGTATCCCGATAGTGAACGTTCGTTGGAGTGCAAAACGGGGACCTGAATTCACTTGGGAGCGGGAGGATCAAATGCAACAGAAATATCCACATCTTTTTCCCTAGTCTTTCTGTAACGCTATAGTCCTAATTTTGAGACGAAATTCTCTCTAACAGGGGGATAATGTAACAACCCATTATTTTAAATCTATGTAATAGTATATATCAATTTGTAGTTCTTTTTAAAATAATAAAGATAATTTTTTGTATACTATGTGCATTTACATAATCAAACCTCAAAAATGAAGTATAAAATAATATTGATTGGGATGAATAAAGTGATAAAGATTGTGTCAAGGATTCCAACACTATAAATAAAGCCCAAATCCGAGTTATAACGAAGAAGTTATGACCAATCGAAGATCCGCGACAAAACCGACAAAACATTGTTCAGCGTAAAAAGTGAGTATTCCAAGTTGTTAAGCAGCTCACCCATACTGATCAATGAAACTTTCATTGATCCAGGTGCTTTGTTTTATGCAAACAACTGAGAACTCATAGAACTCACATGGATAGTCAACTTTTAGCTAGAATGAGCACAAAAATAAGAATATGTCAGCACGATAGGTTACAACCTTCAAGTCGTGTGTTGGTAATTAACAATAGCTTTATTCTTCATTAGTTCTTGAAACTTGTCAAGATCTTCAAGACTCCCACTGACCTCTTGACATATAAGATTCTCTTATCATGAACCATTCCTTAACAAACAAATAATCAAGAGTTAGTGCGGATTCTCATCAAGACAAACACTTCACACAGTTGGTCTTAGTTAGTCTTTGTCTTATCCAGGACATCATAACTTACCAATTTCTAATGTACAAGAGTAAGAAACGTTTTACTCTACATTTGATGAGTGTTTTAAACCTTCCTTAAGATTATGTCACTCAAGGTTACAATCTTGGAGTATGACTCCATGACTTGTTTTTGGAAAAGTATACCACTAAGTTGGTGAAGAAATTCTCAATGGAAATTGCTCCTCAGCCAAGGTCCTGATGGCCTTTGGATATAAGATCTCAGCTGACCCTACCGGAGATTCAGTTCACCATAAAATCTACCGAGGAATGATTGGTTCATTGATGTACCTCACTGTCACTCGACCGTATAATGTTTTTGTAACGGGTTTATGTGCTTGGTACCAAGTTGAACCTAAAGTATCTCAATTGACCGTAGTCAAGCAAATCCTAGGATATCTAAAGGAAAGTAAAGCATTAGGCTTTTGGTACCCTGCGGGCAATGACTTCAGCCTTCAAGCGTTCACATATGCGGATCATGTAGGATGCAGATTAGATCGTAAAAGCACTTCGGTGGATGCCAGTTCTTAGGAGGAAGATTGGTTAGTTGGTCTTTAAGGAAAATCAATTGGGTTTCTTTGTCTACCACAGAGGCGGAATATATGGCCGCGAATAGTTTTTGTTCGCAAGTCCATTGGATGAAGACTCAACTGATGGACTACGGGTACATGATGTTGCAGTTGCCAATGTACTGTGATTCAGAGAGTGCAATAGCGATTTATCATAATATTATTGATTACTCAAAGACAAAGCATATCAAACTACAGTACCACTTCATCAAAGACCACATCTTTATAGGTATCATCGAACTCATTTTTGCACCTACTCACGAAGAAATAGTTGATATTTTTACTAAGGCACTCGATGCTACAAAGTTAAATGGATTTTTGGAAATGCTATGAATGATGAACCCAGACCGAACATTCTTTTTGAATCCATAAGTACCACAACTCGCTTGAGGTTTCCAAGGGTGAAGGTGTTGGGTTATGAGCGATATATCAATCTTATGGTGTACATGCAAACCCTACTGCTTGGATCTAGTTTTTCTAGTTGTACATGCAATAATTATCCAAGGCTTTCAACCCCTAATCTAGCATACAACAACAATTGAAATCAACATAAATAAACTATTAAGAATGTTACCTTTGATTGTTGCTTGAAGATCCTTGAGCTTTTGAGAAACCTAGCACCTCGAATGCGATGCCTCTAATGAATAACAAACACCAAAAGCAATTGGGTGATATTGAAGAGAGGGGAAGGGATCAAAGTCAGCTCTATGATCTCAAGGGTTCAAGTGGTAGCCCAAATTGTGAAGCCTATGGACCCTTTATATAGGTGAGCTGCCAGGGTTTCAGTCAAAACCCTAATTAGATTGCTTAGGCCTTAAGCAGTCCACAAGATCCTTCCGGAAGGCCTCATATGGACGATTTATATGTGGGCTTCCCCATAGAATTCGTCCATCCCTTCTTTAGGGTTCCTCATCCCATATTGCATCTATCACATAATTACAATATCAATCCCCTTACTTTAATTAATCTCTTTTGACCACAAAATTAATTATAAATTAATTCTTGACCAATATTCATTAAATAAATATGATTTCTCCTTTAATATATTATTCATATAATATATTAATAAACCATAATTAACCTATTTCTCTATTATTCATCCAGTCCAGTTGCTTTGGTGAAGGCAATCCAAAAGGACTATGCTATAACCGGGTCAAGTACATACCAAATATAGTTATGGGCTTAGAAACCTAATCCAACAGTCTCCCACTTGGATAAGTCTAATAAATATAAAGGCAAGTACGACTTCAAAACCGATTAGCAATCGTAGCTTTCAAAAGCCGTTGTCAGACTCTAACACGTCCTTTAGATGAGAGATCGTATAGTCCTCCGTTCTCAAGATATCATGTGGACAATCACATGGAACAGTCATACTTATTGTCCAGCAGTTTGTGTCTCGATCTCTGATTTGTCTTTCATAGTACTTAATTGAACACATCAATTCAATCCTGATCGGGCCCAACACATAAGTCAAAGCAAATCATCGAGGGGCCCAAGATATCGCTTTTTCCCTCATAGGATAAAAGGAACATATCAACTTCGACTTATATGCTTGTACTATTTACTCATCAAATCATACACAACGATGAATTTTATAACATCAAGTTATTGATACGTTTACACATTATCAATGCAGAACCAACTTGTAAACAACAACTCATATATCTAGTTTTAAAGACTACACGACATTACCGCCTAAAAATCACTCATGATTAAATTCCATGAAGGGATTCATGTGAGAGTAGGTTTAATCCAATACTCAAATCTTATTCCATAAGCACTCATGAACGTTGCAACAAACCTTTGCTATGTATAAACACTTAGAGAATTTACAAACCAATTCATGAAAGTCTTCTTTCATACCTACTTCCAACGTATGATCGACTGTGGATAGTTCAATTAATCTTATTATTTAGGAAGTTAAAACATGAAAAGTGAAACAGTAATAAATAATTAACACAAGACAGTAACTTTACTTATAAATAATACTCCTTTATTTAATCATCAAATGTTAATTACAATTTATGTATTACAAGTATCCAAAAGCCATCTAATCACTAAAACTAATATCGTCCTTCAGCCCAATGCTCCTAGCATGCTGCAAGTGCTTAACCCTAATCAGTCCCTTCGTAAGGGGATCCACTTGGTTCTCTTCTAACGATACCCTCTTAACTATGAGCAATCCCTCTTCTACCCAATGTTCAACGAAATGATATTTTCTGTCGATATGACAGGATCTGCCATGATCCCTCGATTCCTTGGTCAAGGCAAGCACACCTTCGTTATCACAGAAAAATTCATAGGCTTGTTTATAGGTGGTACAACTCCAAGGTCTCCAATGAATTTCTTTAGCCATATCGCCTCCTTCGATGCCTCGCTTGTTGTACTCTGATTCGCACATTGAATCAGCTACGGTCTCCTACTTGGAACTTTTCCAAGTTATTGCTCCTCCGTTTAAGGTAAAGACCCAGCTCGTCTGAGGTCAGAGATTATCTTGATCGGTTTTAAAACTAGCATCACTATACCCTTGCACTCTCAAGTCATCACTCCCACTGAGGATAAGAAACCATTCCTTAGTCCTCTAACGATACTTAAGAATATGCTTTACTGCAGTCCAATGCGCTCTACCAGGGTTCCCATGATATTTGATGACCATGCTCAAAGTGAAGGCCACATCAGGGCGAGTACAATTCATAACATATATGATTCAGCTAATTGTGGAAGCATAAGGTACTCTGTTCATTTCTGCCATCTCGACTTCGGTACTCGGGCTTTGAGTCTAACTCAACTTGGTATTGATTTAGATGGTAACTCCCTTTTTTTGGAATTTTCCATGCTAAAACGTTTCTACACTTTATCTAAGTAGGTACTTTGATTAACTCATATTAGTCTCTTACTCCTATTTCCCAATATCCTTATCCCAAGAATATAAGAGGTCCTTCATAGCTAAGCACTTCCTAAGCCTGGACTTAACCTCTTCAGTGTTAGGATGTCGTTTACTATGAGTAGTATGTCATCCACATACAATACGAGAAAGCTAACTTCTCCCACTGGCTTTGGCATATACACAGGACTCATCCTCACTTCTCAAAAACCAAACTCTTTGACTTTCTCATCGAAAGAAATATTCCATCCGCGAGATGCTTGTTTCAATCCATAAATGGATTTCTCAAGATTACGCACTCTATTCGGGTACTTTGCATCGAAAAAACCCCTTGGCTGACTCATGTAAACATCCTCAGCCAACTTCCCATTTAGGAAAGCAGTTTTGACATCCATCTGCTATATTTCATAGTCATGAAATGCAGCTATGGTTAGCATAACCCTTATAGATTTAATCTTCTCTATTGGTGAGAAGGTCTCATCATAGTCAACTCCAGGAGTTTGAGTATATCCCTTCATGACCAATCATGCCTTATATGTGTTTACTTTCCCATCCATGTCGATCTTCTTCTTGAAGATCCATTTGCACCTGAGCGTCTTACGACCTGGTACATTGTTAACCAAGTTCCAAACTTGATTGGCATACATGTACTGAATCTCGATGTCCATAACCTCTTTCAAGGCAATTGTATTTTTTACTCTAGGACCATAAACATCCTTGGTGTTTGTGGTTAGATGTGTTCACGAGTGTGTTCAAGGCCAGGTTGTGTTTACGGCTGTAAACCGATTCACGACCGTGGACCCATGTTCCATATATATATATATATATATATATATGTGTGTGTGTGTGTGTGTGTGTGTGTGTGTTAGGGGTGAGGAGTGGTTAATGAGTGTACAACTATAGGAGTTTAAGTGTGTGTATTCTAAGGTGTTCTAGAGAGAGAAAGGAGTGAAGGTGTAATTGTGTGTGAATCTTGTGTATTGTTCATCATTCCAATCTTGAATACATCATATACTCATATTATTATTATTATTATTCTTTTCTATTTTGATTTGGCATCATTCGTTTGATTGGGATTCCGCACCATCAAACGGATCTGATTGATATACAAGCAGATTTGGGACTTACAAGTGGTATCAGAGCTTGGTTTGTATCAATCAATTTTTCCAGGTCTTCAAAAATTAAGGGGGGTTTATTCTTTGCATTTTTTGATAAAAACGAGTTTTTGGTCGAGTTTTCGAGCAAAAAAAAATGTGAAAAACGTCGTTTTTTTAAGGGTTTACGGCCACTGAAAGGTTCTCGACTGTAATCAGTTTGCGGCTAGGGTTTCTCGGTGGCGGAAGCGTTTATGGCTAGGGTTTCTCGTGGTTTACGGCCCGAAGTTCACGGCCCCCGGACGTTTACGGCCTGCGTTTCCGGTCACAAGGTCCAACACGCAACATCGTACGTTCAAAAAATAGTTGGGTGTGTCGGGGATCGAACCGGGGTATCTTTCCCCATCCCTTCACCACCTTACCAGCTCATCTACCATTCAACATGTTTAACATTTCCCTCTTTTTAATGATATAGTCTTTGCAGCAACAGAAAATAATCAAAAAGATTTTGAGGGTTTTAAGGATCGGATCACTTTTGTAATTAACACACACTTCTTGCACTTGATCTAGCATATCACACGTTGATCATCTTCCATTTTTAAATCTTAAAGGTTTGCTTTCTCGAATCTTTACTTTCACATTTTTAACATTTTCAACCCAAAAATCAATTTCCTCTTATTTTTGAATTCCATTTTCTTCCAAAAGTTTTAGTTTTTAATTTTTGACTTTCTAAATTGACTTTTGACTTCAAATTTTGACTTTAACTTTCAAGTTTGACCTTTGACTTTAAACTTTGACTTCTACGTTTAACTTTCAAATTTTCAAATTTAGCTTTTCGGTTTGACTTTGAAGTTTGATTTTTTAAATTTGACTTTTAAGGTTGACTTTCGAGTTTTAAGTCAAAGGGCATATTTTTAAACAATGAGCTCCTCAAACATTCCGGTCAATGAAGTTTCATGTGCTCAAACTTGCATTAAAACTATCAACTTTTTACATGAACAGGCTGATTTGATGCGTAGAGAGATAGAGGAACTAAAATATGAATGATATCAACTTAGGAAAGGCCAGAAACCATTAAACGATCAATTAGAGGCCAAAACTAAGGACTCTAGGAAATTATAGGCAGAGTATAGTGACAAGTGTGTCCATTATATATACCAAAAACACAGGTCTACGCAAAGTTGTAAGACCATGTATGGGGGCTGACGCCTGCCCAGTGCCGGAAGGTCAAGGAAGTTGGTGACCTGATGACAGGGGAGCCGGCGACCGAAGCCCCGGTGAACGGCGACCGTAACTATAACGGTCCTAAGGTAGCGAAATTCCTTGTCGGGTAAGTTCCGACCCGCACGAAAGGCCAAATATAAAGATGCTGAATTTAATTTTAAAAAGTTTGATGTGTCAAGTGAAAAGGTGGCAACGGTGGTTGAAAAACAATTAACATTCAAAGATAATCAATCTAAGGGGTTAGGGTACCAGAGTGTTCCACCTCCCTTTAATGACAACTATAACCCACCCCTTGACACCAACGAGGAAGAGACACTTGCTCAGTTTGGTCCACTCCCTGAACCAACTTCAGTTAAGACTGAACAATCTGGGCCAACTGATAATGTTGAGGTGAACGTTTCTGATGCTTCTAATTTATGTGCAGGTAAAGTAGTAGATGATGAGGACAAGGAGAATATAACTAATTCTAGTTCTGCAAATTCTATTGACTGTCAAACCAATGACTCCTTAAACTCTGAATCTGCTACTTCTAACTCAGTTACTTATCAACATGCTATTTGTAAATACAGGCCACCAGAACAAGCAACTCAGAGTGTTTGTTGCAACTGTGCTTGTGGGAACAATAACAGACAAGGCAAGGTTACGCCACCACGGGCAGGAAAAAACAACTTCCCAGTGAAGAAAAAGACTTGCTTTCACTATGGAACACCTGGACACATTGCCAGAAATTGTCCTAATTATGCATACGTTCTGTACTATGCACAAGGCTGTCAGAATGTGCCAAGAGGGAGATTTTCCAAAAAAAAAAAACGTTTGAGGCCACGTTCAAACAATGGCGACTGGAATGCCACGAAGGGCAAGAGTTCAACTCCCAAGGCCATGAAATCAACTCCCAACAACAAGAAGGGCATGCCGACCAAGAAGTCCAATCCAAGAGATGCTCCAGCGAAATCAAGATCAGTCAGATCAAAGTCATCTCAATGATCGGCTTCCAGTTTAAAAAGCAAGTACTGGGGCACCCATCGGATCGAACAAGAAATGGGTTAAACCCAACTACATATGGGTACCAAAGGTTCAATCTGCCAAATCACCTAATGACTCTAATATTTCTTCATCTTTTGTTTGTGATAAACGGAATATGTAATGGGAGAGAATACCATGCAAGGATGAAAAGGTCAACCCGGTTTCAAAATGGACTGGGTTCCAAAGACCAATTGATCTTGCTCTGTGTCGGAGCAGCTATGAAGGCATATCATTAGACTTCGGTTTGTTGGTAGTGGCTGTTCCAGGCACATGATAGGGGACATCTCTTAACTGTACAACACTCAGAACATTATTTGAGAGTACTTTTCAGTTGTGGGAAGGGAAGAAGGGAAAGGATAACACATGGGATTTGTGCTTAATGATGTGAAGAATTTTCGGATTTGTTCCGAGATTATGCATGTTGTTCTTAGACCTTCTGAATGCAATTTCAATTGGTCACTTACAGTTTGATTTTTATTCTCTATGCTCCTGAGTGTATCTTACACTGATTTGTTTTTGAAGACAATCTTTTATTTTTTATAGTTTTTTGTTAGTAGGTATTGTTTGGAAAGTGATTACGAGCAGTCTAAAACATGTGTAAGGGACTGAATCTGAATTGTCTAGACTATGTGTTTAATGTGTTGGTAGACTCGAAGGATTTGATAGTGTTGATTTAGATAGGATTATTTGGACTAACCATACGATGCTCGGGTAGATTAAGCAGTGAGATAAACACGGGAACCCACTTGATACACTAAATTAATACACATCTAGAATAGTAGTTCTACTTTTCCTTGATGTACAGACTTCTATCCTTAATTCTGGTTCTGATAGGGTGACTGGGGGGTTCTGATAAAGTAGGTATGTAGGAAATTATTTTCTTTCTTTTTATCTATCAGTCATATGTTGCTTCCTCTGTGTAATTGGAAGAGATCTGGCCTGGATTGCAGCATATGCAACTCTATTCTATGCATCTTCTTTATCAGTGCAATTCTTCCTATCTGTGAGCCATATGTTGTTCCCTCTGCGTGATCGGAAGATCCGACCTGCGACACAACATATGCAACATTCTACCTTTCAATGCCTCTATCTCTGTTAGTCATATGTTTTCCCTTCTGCGTGATTGAAAGAGATCCAACCTGGGACACAACATATGCATCTATCTCTAAATCTGACTTCCTCCTTAATAATTGTTTACTCACCTAAAGTAAGGAGTCCTTAGGAAGCTCTTGATAACCAGGGTATATCGGGAAGTGGTGAACACGTTCTAGTGTAACCAAAATTGAACCATTTAGAGGTTGTCTGTAGATCTCGCTGGTTAATTTAAGGGGACAACAATACTTGTGGTCGTCGCCAACTAAATGGTTTATTTAGAAAATTTTGTCGATATCCTTCACGTTTAATTGGACCATAATACTGGCAATTGACCAGATCTATTCATGAAGGTGAAGTTACTAATAAACAAAGTTAAGACTGTCTTACAACTTTGATCCCAAATATTTGTGTTTTTGTTAAATTTGTTCATAGTTTTCCGCTATGCACAAATTTATGGGGAGAATTTTAAAAAAAATCTAAAATCAAACAAAAATCAGAAAAATTAAAAAAAAAATCTAAAATAGTGTTATTTCAATTTTATTTCTTTTTCAGAAAAATCAAAAATCCAAAAATATTCTTGTTTCTGTTTTTATTTTTCCAGAAAATATTAAAAATCCAAAAATATTGTGTACTAAGTTTTCTTTTAGATTTTGTTTTGTCTTGAAAAGTGAATTCAGATGTAGATGAGATTCATGGAGACTGAATTGAAATTTACTGACCCAAGGCTTCATTCGTGATCAGCGAAGAATTCTCATTCGAAGGAGCAAGAAATGAAGATTATTCTTTCAACATTCAATCTTTCAACCCCAGAAACTAGGTGAAGCTGCAATTAAATATTATGCGATAGATTGCACTGAAGCCTCCTCAATCAGTCTGTTGCTATCTATGAACCTGCTGAAGTGTAACAACCCGTCATTTCAAGTCAGTAAAAATCGAGTCCTGTAACTTCTTTGAGAAAGGAATTTGAATATCATCGAAAAATGAAGGATTCAAAAACTCTATTTGGAGTACTCTATGTGGTAGGTATCGTCTTAAGGTTTCCAAACATATAAATAACACAAAAATCCGAGTTATAACGAAGAAGTTATGACCATTCTAAGTTTTCCGACAAAAACCGGCAATACGAAGTTACGTAAAAACGCAAAGTTTCAATAAAACACTTTCTGACCTTAGGTGTCTAAATGAAACTCATAGATATCGTTAAACTACAAACATGCATAAAAAGAACGCTCAAATCGGACATCGTATGAAAAAGTTATGAATTTTTAAAGAAATTCCTTAATCACGTCATTTTAATAAATAACTAATAAAAATAATTTCGGAATTTGCCAACAGAATCTAAATGAAAGTTGTAGATCGTAGTCTCACCTTCGCGAGGATATAAAGAATGTCGAAAACAGAGTTCGTATGAAGGAGATATGAATTTTTGAAGTTTGATAAATAATTTATATATAATTTTTATTAAAAACTTGGTATTATCCGAAGGAGTCAGCACCTAGGGCCGAAGTACGCGCCGCGTACCCTCGTACGCCCCAAGTACTCGAGGCCACGGCCTCGGATCGTCCACGTCGCCCCTATGCGAGCCTACCCCCCCACCCCCCGTCCCATCCGAAGCGCGATGCAGCCGAGGATACGGTCAGCGATGACGTCCCGTACGCGCCGCGTACGGGAGTACGCCCCGCGTAAGTGTGCCTTCCAGCCCCTTATAAAAGGGATGCGAGGGTTCCCAGAAAAATTGCTCATTCACTCTCCTTTTTCTTGCGTTTTGCCTCGTTTTCTGTGCTCGCACTACCCGAAGCCCTGGTCATTTTGTGCAAGTTCCGAAGGTCGATTTTACTCCCGAGAAATCCCAAGAATCCTGAGGAAAATCCATTTCCCGAGACGAAACTCTGCCCGGTTTTCCATCTTGCTATCTTCAAACATTCAAGTGAGTTCATACCCCTTTCAAACACACTTTAAATACATTTTAAATGCTTTTATACTCTTTTAGGGGGGCATACAAGTAAACATACGGTTATTATCGTGTATTTTATAAAGTTTCACTTCGCTTGTTTTACCGAACAAATCACTTGGAACTCATTTCTATTATGGAAAACTCTTGTCATACTTTGTGTGCATTAGACTTATGCGAAGTATATAATGATTTCAAAGTACCTTTCATTGTTAAGTCGTTTTATACATTCTAAAAACTTATGATTTATGCTTTGTCAAACATTGTGAAAAAGGATAAACTTTGCATACAAAAACTATCACTTTAATACAGGCTTAGTTGAGAATCCATGAGACGTGTATATCTTCAAACGTTACTTTTCTTTATTAGAAAGTAATGCTACAAGTCCTGTCTATAACCAGAGTCTCCCGTTCGGAGAACGTGTCAAATGTGTATAGATCTATACGGGAAGTCATGATCCCGCGCCCTGACTGTTAGCTACAGTCCGTCTTTTGGGGTGACAGTTGTCATAACGCTGCGACACCTGAAGAACGTTGTTACAGGCATATTATGTTTAGTATGGTTATAAAACTCATCGGATATACAATTATTATGGTATTATGCTTTTATGAACGAGTGGCTATTAAAACTGTTCTTCATCTAACAAACGCGATCTTCGTATAGCTTTATTATATAAAACTATGACACAACTTTTAAGAACGTCGTTTTCTTGCGATTTTCGGTCTTAGAGACTGCCAATCATGTTAGGAAAATAAGGGTTTTTCCTGTATACAAACCAAACAACTAATAGGAAGATAAGGGATTTTCCTGGTGCAGTTATTTACAACTTATGACACGAACATTCATATGCATTTCATACTTTTATAAGAAAATAAGGGTTTTTCTTGGAAGACACAACAAATCATATCTCAACCATTAGGAAAAATATGGGATTTTATGGATCTAATACATTCATTTTCAACACAACAAGTCATAACTCTTCACACTTGAAATACTGAGTTTTCTGGAAAACATACACTCATTTTGGAATGGCATCCAATTTTTCTAAACTACTTACGAACTCACCAACTTAATTGTTGACACTTTTTCTTTGAATTAACTTGTATTCTCAGGGAACCGCTAAGCAGGTTTGGGAATCAACTTTTGGGATTAACGCGCTGGCGTTAATTACTTCTTTTGAACGATGTTTATGTATTTATCTTTTGAACGTGTAATGAATACAATTATGTAAACATCTTGGAAACTTTAATATATATGGTGGTGTGTACTTTCCTTTCTATGAACTGTTATGATACTGAATATGACGTCCTCCGCCCCCGAACGTTTCCACCGTTCTGGTTTGGGGGTGTGACAAATTGGTATCAGAGCTTTGTTTATAGGGAATTAAGTATATCAAAACCATTTCATTTTGGTATACAACTATAAAATCAACTGGGCAAAAACACTCTGAGAAAAGTCATACTTTTGAAATTAAATTTATTTAGTTTTAAGGTAAGCATGCACTCATTTTATACTAATAACACTTTCATAGTAAATAACTTTAGAAGTATTATAAATAAGTTGTGCAGTACAGGTACGCCTTGGGACATGTAATCGAAACTGGGAAGAATATAGCCTGATCAACTATATTTGTCCAAGAGCCGACTAACGTATGCCAAGGAGTGTCTGCAGTGGACAATGATTTTAAAACTTACCAAAAGCACATCATTACATAATACTAAGGGAGTTGTTGTGTTGCCGTCAACCCTTAAACTTAAGGGTAAGTTTCATGTGCTCTAGCTTATAGTAAATTTTTAACCCTATTCTCGTACAGTCTCAATGGCGGGATTCCATCACCCCAATGAGCCCTACTACCCCAACCAAGGTAATGGAGGATGGATCGAAGAAGACGAAGAGCCTATAGAGTTGGAGGAAGGGGATGACTCTGGCATGGATTCGGAGCCAGAAATCATCAATCCTCAAATCCCACAACCTCCCGTTCACGTGAGGAACTTCCAAGGACCCACTCCTATGTAGGGAAGTCACCTCCATCATTGGAGCCAACAACAAAGCTTACGCCCTCCCTACGGCATGTGCCGAGACTTCTATGATGTTAGAGGCGGGGGATCAGCCGACCGAGCACTTCCGGTCATGGTTGGCAAACTCTCCAACCAGTGCTATCAATCCGGAGTGCAAGCCAACCGAATCCGAGAGGTCAATGTGGAAGTACAAATCCACACGGGCGATATCAACCGCCTAGAGATGTTGCAGAACGACATCCACATTCGCGCCGAAGCATTTCAAGCACAAGCAAATGCGGCCTTCGTAGAATTGAGGGAACAACAAGTTGCATTTGATAGGCGCCTCCTGGAGTCAAAGCAGTCCGACACGGAGTCGAGCTCCAAACGCAAAGCGCGCCGCATGTAGTACTTGCTCGACTCTCAGATTTTGTTATAAATTAGGACTTCGGATAAAAGTATTATTTTCTTTAAATTGTTCTGTAATCGGAGGCCTTTAGAAAGGTCAAGAACTTTTGTCTAGACCCCGCTGTAACACAACTATATGCTTAATATATATAAGGGTATATCTCTTTTCTTGTTGTTAATCATGCGCAATTCGTTCAATTCATTGGTACATCTATTCAAACTTTACTTTCAAGCTCAAAACATTGTGTCGGTCAAACCCAATTTCTTAGAACTATTAGAAGTTAACTAAATATCATTCAACTCTGAACTGCCATAACTTATAAATCTTTCATTTTCCTTTGGCAGCGCGATGCCTCCTCGTCCGAACCAAAGGCCCAGGCTGGACATGGCACCACCACCACCTCCACCACCAACTTATGATCCAGCCATGGTCCAGGCTGCTATCACAGCAGCAGTAACTGCAGCCCTCTCGCAAATAAACTCCCACGGAAATGGAGGGGCAGGAAGCAGCACGAATCATCCAAATCATGGCACTGGTCATGGCCAAGTAAGAGAATGCACTTACAAGGAGTTCTCTAACGCTAAGCCAAAAACTTTTAATGGAATTGGGGGAGTCATTGCACTAATGCAATGGTTCGAGAAGACCGAAACGGTCTTCGAGATCTGCTCATGCCTAGAAGCAAGCAAAGTCAAGTACGCTGCTTGCACTTTCAGAGATCGAGCCCTCACTTGGTGGAAAAGCCATGTGAATTCAGTGACGCTCACTGTCGCCAACGCCATGAGTTGGGAAGACCTGAAGGTTATACTACTGGAAGAATACTGCCCAAGGGGCGAAGTGCAAAAGCTTGAGCAGGAGCTCTGGAATCTAAAAATGACTGGGTCTGACCTAGTCGCCTACACAGCTAGGTTCAACGACCTCGCTGCACTGTGCCCTACCATGGTCAACCCAGAATCAAAGAAGGTTGAAAGGTACATTTGGGGGTTGTCACCCCAGATTCAAGGGCATGTCCTAGCTTCCAGCCCTGTTACCTACAACAGCGCTAAACGCCTGGCTCAGCGACTCATCGACCACGGAGTAAAACATGGTACCATTTCAACAACCGCAAATCCATCTAGGGAGGCTCAGGGCCAGACTAGGCCTTGGAACAAAAGGAGGGGACAAACCCTCCAGGAAAACCCCAAGAAACAACAAGTAATAGCAACCCACGCTATGACTGTACCTGCCAACCCTGCCCCCACAAGCTCATATAATGGGAAACTTCCTAAGTGCAACCGATGCAACTTCCACCACCACGGTCCTTGTCATGATCTTCAATGCACCAAGTGTAATAAGAAGGGACATACAGACCGCTATTGCAAAGAGCCAACCCAACCATCCGTCCCCACTGCTAATACCGGGGTAAGTCGCGCCTGCTTTGAGTGCGGAGACACGGGGCACTACCGCAGGGACTGCCCAAAGGCAAACAACCGGAATACCGGCGGAAGGGGCCGAGTTTTCTCAATGGGACAAGATGAAGCCATTGCGGACCCTACTATTGTTACGGGTACGTTTCTTCTCGATAACTCGTATGCATGCATTTTGTTTGATAGTGGAGCGGAAAGGAGTTTTGTGAGTCACGACTTTAAAGGCCTGCTAAAATCAATACCACAATCATTAAGTGAACCATTCATAGTAGAAATGGCCAACGGGAAAACCGAAGGCACTAAGGAGATATACTTAAACTGCACCCTAACTTTAAACGATAATCCCTTTTCAATCATCCTCATGCCAGTCTCGATTAAGAGTTTCGATGTCATCGTTGGCATGGATTGGTTAAGTTCTCATCATGCGGACATTCTATGTTACGATAAGGCCGTTCGCCTTAATCTGCCAACCAGCAAAACTTTCATTGTCTTGGGCGACAAACCCAGTACCACTCTACGTATCATCTCAAGTATCCAAGCTCAGAAATGCCTACGCAGGGAGTGTCACGCATTTTTGGCACATGTTGTAGATGTGAAACACGAAGTCCAGGACATCAAGAATGTGCCTGACGTATGCGATTTTCCCGATGTTTTTCCCGAGGACCTTCCGGGAATACCTCCCGCAAGACAAGTTGAGTTCAGAATCGATCTAGTTCCTGGGGCTACCCCAGTAGCCAAAGCACCCTATCGATTAGCCCCGAAAGAGATACGAGAGCGATCTAGCCAACTGAATGAGTTACTTGGAAAAGGATTCATCCGGCCAAGCTTCTCGCCATGGGGAGCACCCGTATTGTTCGTGAAAAAGAAGGATGGATCATTCAGAATGTGCATCGACTACCGAGAACTCAACAAACTTACCATCAAGAACCGATACCCCCTACCCCGAATCGATGACTTATTTAACCAACTCCAAGGAGCTAACTACTTCTCCAAGATCGATCTGAGGTCGGGATATCACCAGCTGTGAGTCTTGGAGAGTGATGTTCCCAAGACGGCCTTCCGAACGAGATACGGACATTACGAAGTGGTAGTAATGTCGTTCGGACTAACCAATGCCCCGACTGTATTCATGGATCTAATGAATCGGGTATGTCGTCCATTCTTGGATAAATTTGTGATAGTATTCATAGACGACATACTCATTTATTCAAGGAATAAAGAAGAGCATAGTCAACATCTAAGGCAAATCTTAGAGACGTTACGGACTGAGAGACTGTATGCAAAATTCTCAAAATGTGAGTTTTGCATTAGAAAGGTGGACTTCCTCGGTCACGTGGTCAGCAAGGAAGGAATCCACATGGATCCATCAAAAATCAAGGCTATCAAAAACTGGTCTGCACCAACTACACCAACAGAAATTCACCAATTTCTAGGTCTTGATGGTTATTATCGAAGGTTCATTCAGAATTTCTCCAGCATCGCAAAGCCTCTTACCGCACTAACCCAGAAAGGTGTGACCTACAATTGGGGAGAAAAGCAAGATGTTGCATTTCAGACTTTGAAACAGTCCCTTTGCAGTGCACCCATCCTTTCTCTTCCAGAAGGGACCGAAGATTTTGTGGTGTATTGCAACGCTTTGAAGCAAGGGCTGGGCTGTGTACTAATGCAGAGAGGAAAGGTTATTGCATAGGCCTCACAACAACTGAAAACGCATGAGGTCAACTACACCACTCATGATTTAGAACTTGGGGCGGTGGTCTTCGCTCTTAAAATCTGGAGACACTACCTATATGGTACCAAGTGCACTATCTTTACAGACCACAAGAGCCTACAACACATCTTCAACCAGAAGGAGTTGAACATGAGATAACAACGTTGGGTCGAATTGCTCAATGACTACGAATGTGAGATTCGCTATCATCCAGGAAAGGCAAACGTCGTGGTAGATGCCCTTAGTCGTAAGGAGTACTCTGGCCGAAGAGTGAAGTCATTAGCCATGTCGATCCATTCGCACCTGTCAACACAAGTCAAGGAAGCTCAAATAGAGGCCTTGAAACCCGAAAATGTGACAGGTGAGACCCTAAGGGGAATGGACAAGAATTTAGAAATGAATAGTGACGGAGCACGCTACCTCATGAACCGAATATGGACACCCAAGTTTGGTGGACTTAGAGAGGTAGTTATGAGCGAGGCGCACAAGACTCCATACTCCGTACATCCCGGGTCAGACAAGATGTATCAAGATCTCAAGCAACTCTACTGGTGGCTAAACATGAAAGCAGAGATCGCTACATATGTGAGCAAGTGTTTGACTTGCGCCAAGATAAAAACAGAACACCAGAAACCCTCAGGGCTACTCCAACAACCTGAAATTCCTGAGTGCAAATGGGAGCAGATTTCCATGGACTTCATAACGAAACTGCCCAAAACTCAGGGTGGCCAAGATACTATTTGGGTAATCGTCGATAGATTAACCAAGTCCGCTCATTTCCTATCGATCAAGGAAACTGATAAAATGGAAAAGCTATCGAGAATCTACATATGAGAGATCGTACCACTCCATGGAGTGCCAATGTCTATCATCTCGGACAGAGACAGCAGATTCACATCTAGATTCTGACAATCATTGCAAAAATCCATGGGAACAAGATTGGACATGAGTACACCCTATCACCCCTAAACTGACGGACAGAGTGAAAGGACGATCCAAACCTTGGAAGACATGTTGCGAGCATGTGTAATCAACTTTGGTAAATCATGGGATGTTCACTTACCTTTGGTCGAGTTCTCTTATAACAATAGTTATCATACTAGTATCAATACTGCTCCATTTGAAGCCCTTTACGACCATAAGTGCAGATCACCTCTATGCTGGACGGAAGTGGGTGATACACAATTAGCAAAAGATCTAGTCCCTGATAGCACCCTCACTGGTCCATAGATCATTAGAGAAACTACTCAAAAGATCGTGCAAATATGAGAACGACTGAAATCCTCGAGGGATAGGCAAGAGAGCTATGCCAAAAAAAGACGTAAACCCTTGGAATTTCAGATTCACGATCGTGTACTACTAAAGGTCTCACCCTGGAAGGGCATGATACGCTTTGGAAAACGTGGGAAGCTAAATCCTAGGTACATTGGACCCTTCGAAATCATTTCAAGAGTTGGTCCAGTGGCCTACAAACTCCGACTTCCAATCGAGCTTAACAAAGTACATCCAGTATTCCACGTATCAAACCTGAAGAAGTGTTTGTCCGACGAAACACTTGTAATTCAACTCGATGAGATTGAACTAAATGAAAATCTTAACTTTGTGGAAGAACCCGTCGAGATCATGGATAGGGAAGTTAAACGAACTAAATAGAGTCGCATTCCAATAGTAAAGGTCCGATGGAATGCTAAGAGGGGACCGGAGTTCACGTGGGAACGAGAAGATCAAATGCAACAGAAGTATCCACACCTCTTCCTCAGCCCCTAAGACTCTTCTTTTGTATTAAAATTTCGGGAAGAAATTCCCTCTAACGGGGGAATGATGTAACAGCCCGTCATTTCAAGTCAGTAAACATCGAGTCCTGTAACCTCTTTGAGAAAGGAATTTGAATATCATCGAAAAATGAAGGATTCAAAAACTCTATTTGGAGTACACTATGTGGTAGGTATCGTCTTAAGGTTTCCAAACATATAAATAACACAAAAATCCGAGTTATAACGAAGAAGTTATGACCATTCTAAGTTTTCCGACAAAAACCGGCAATACGAAGTTACGTAAAAATGCAAAGTTTCAATAAAACACTTTCTGACCTTAGGTGTCTAAATGAAAGTCATAGTTATCGTTAAACTACAAACATGCATAAAAAGAACGCTCAAATCGGACATCGTATGAAAAAGTTATGAATTTTTAAAGAAATTCCTTAATCACGTCATTTTAATAAATAAATAATAAAAATAATTTCGGAATATGCTAACGGAATCTAAATGAAAGTTGTAGATCGTAGTCTCACCTTCGCGGGAATATAAATAACGTCGAAAACGGAGTTCGTATGAAGGAGATATGAATTTTTGAAGTTTGATAAATAATTTATATATAATTTTTATTAAAAACTTGGTATTATCTGAAGGAGTCAGCACCTAGGGCCGAAGTACGCGCCGCGTACCCTCGTACGCCCCAAGTACTCGAGGCCACGGCCTCGGATCGTCCACGTCGCCCCTATGCGAGCCTACGCCCCCCCCCCCCCCGTCCCGTCTGAAGCGCGATGCAGCCGAGGATGCGGTCAGCAATGACGTCCCATACGCGCCGCGTACGTGTGCCTTCCAGCCCCCTATAAAAGGGATGCGAGGGTTCCTGGAAAAATTGCTCATTCACTCTCCTTTTTCTTGCGTTTTTCCTCGTTTTCCGTGCTTGCACTACCCCGAAGCCCTGGTCATTTTGAGCAAGTCCCGAAGGTCGATTTTACTCTCGAGAAATCCCGAGAATCCCGAGGAAAATCCATTTCCCGAGACGAAACTCTTCCCGGTTTTCCATCTTGCTATCTTCAAACTTTCAAGTGAGTTCATACCCCTTTCAAACACACTTTAAATACATTTTAAATTCTTTTATACTCTTTTAGGGGGGAATACAAGTAAACATACGGTTATTATCATGTATTTTATAAAGTTTCACTTCGCTTGTTTTACCGAACAAATCACTTGGAACTCATTACTATTATGGAAAACTCTTGTCATACTTTGTGTGCATTAGACTTATGCAAAGTATATAATGATTTCAAAGTACCTTTCGTTGTTATGTCGTTTTATACATTCTAAAAACTTATGATTTATGCTTTGTCAAACATTGTGAAAAAGGATAAACTTTGAATACAAAAACTATCACTTTAATACAGGCTTAGTTGAGAATCCATGAGACGTGTATATCTTCAAACGTTACTTTTCTTTATTAGAAAGTAATGCTGCAAGTCCTATCTATAAACAGAGTCTCCCGTTCGGAGAACGTGTCAAATGTGTATAGATCTATACGGGAAGTCATGATCCCGCGCCCTAACTGTTAGCTACAATCCGTCTTTTGGTGTGACAGTTGTCATAACGCTACGATGCCTGAAGAACGTCGTTACAGGTATATTATGTTTAGTATGGTTATAAAACTCATCGGATATACAATTATTATGGTATTATGCTTTTATGAACGAGTGACTATTAAAACTGTTCTTCATCTAACAAACGCGATCTTCGTATAGCTTTATTATATAAAACTATGACACAACTTTTAAGAACGTCGTTTTCTTGCGATTTTCGGTCTTAGAGACTGCCAATCATATTAGGAAAATAAGGGTTTTTCCTGTATACAAACCAAACAACTAATAGGAAGATAAGGGATTTTCCTGGTGCAGTTATTTACAACCTATGACACGAACATTCATATGCATTTCATACTTTTATAAGAAAATAAGGGTTTTTCTTGGACGACACAACAAATCATATCTCAACCATTAGGGAAAATATGGGATTTTATGGATCTAATACATTCATTTTCAACACAACAAGTCATAACTCTTCACACTTGAAATACTGAGTTTTCTGGAAAACATACACCCATTTTGGAATGGCATCCAATTTTTCTAAACTACTTACGAACTCACCAACTTAATTGTTGACACTTTTTCTTTGAATTAACTTGTATTCTCAGGGAACCGCTAAGCAGGTTTGGGAATCAACTTTTGGGATTAATGCGCTGGCGTTAATTACTTCTTTTGAATGATGTTTATGTATTTATCTTTTGAACGTGTAATGAATACAATTATGTAAACATATTGGAAACATTAATATATATGGTGGTGTGTACTTTCCTTTCTATGAACTGTTATGATACTGAATATGACGTCCTCCGCCCCCGAACGTTTCCGCCGTTCTGGTTTGGGGGTGTGACATGAAGTGATCTAGAAGATTAGTTCTCTCTATTATTCTCTCTGGAGATTCTCAAGCTGAAAGCGCCATTTTTCAAGAATCTCTACATGAAGCTTCCTCACCTAATGTGGGTTCAAAGCCAGATTCTGAAGAAAAGCCCAACTACTCAAGGTGAAGTCATTCAATGAAGATTCATCAAGTTCATCTTAAAGTTTTGAAGAATTTGAAGTTTAATGCTGAAGCCAAGCTCCCGATGAAGATTAACAAGAAAATCTAGCTACCTTTTTAGGGGGAGTTTGTTAGTTCAGTTAGAAAAGAAAGCTATAAACCAAGGGGATATTGTTGGGTCTAAAATTATGGTTTATACTAGGAAATTGTATTTTTTAGTCTAGGATCGTAAACATCTTTGGTGTTTGCGGTTAGATGTGTTCACGGGTGTGTTCACGGCCAGGTTGTGTTTATGGTGGTGAACTGGTTCACGGACGTGAACCCATTTATGGCCCATGTTCCCTCTCTCTCTCTATCTCTATCTCTCTCTCTCTCTCTCTCTCTCTCTCTCTCTCTCTCTCTCTCTCTCTCTCTCTCTCTATATATATATATATATATATATATATATATATATATATATATATATATATGTGTGTGTGTGTGTGTGTGTGTGTGTTAGGGGTGAGGAGTGGTTAATGAGTGTATGGCTAGAGGAGCTTAAGTGTGTGTATTCTAAGGTGTTCTAGAATGAGAAAGGAGAGAAGGTGCAAGTGTGTGTGAATCTTGTGTATTGTTTTTCATTCCAATCTTGAATACATCATAGATTCATATTATTATTATTATTATTATTATTATTATTATTATTATTATTATTATTATTATTATTATTATTATTATTATTATTATTATTATTATTATTATTATCTTCTATTTTGATCTGGCATCATCCATTTGATTGGGATTCCGCACCAACAAAATGGATCTGATTGATACACAAGCAGATTTGGAACTCCCACTGCTTTGACATATACACAGGACTCATCTTCGCTTCTCAAAAAACCAAACTCTTTGACTTTCTCATTGAAAGAAAGATTCCATCTGTGAGATGCTTGTTTGAATCCATAAATGGTTTTCTCAAGATTACGCACTCTATTCGGGTACTTTGCATCGACAAAACCCCCTGGCTGACTCATGTAAACATCCTCAGCCAACTTCCCATTTAGGAAGGCAGTTTTGACATCCATATGCCATATTTCATAGTTATGAAATGCAACTATGGCTAGCATAACCCTTATAGATTTAATCTTCGCTAGTGGTGAGAAGGTCTCATCATAGTCAACTCCAGGAGTTTGAGTAAATCCCTTCATGACCAATCACGCCTTATATGTGTATACTTTCCCATCCATGTCGGTCTTCTTCTTAAAGATCCATTTGCACCCAACCGTCTTAATGTTGGATTAGTGTCTAACTCCTTAACTATAATTGGTATATACTTGACCCGACCCGACATGGTCCATATGGGTTGCATGGCATCATACATTTGGGTAGACTAAAATGATAGAAATAACACTTAAGGTTTATTAATATATTATAAGTTCTAATTTATTAATAAGATTATTTAATTAGTATTGATCAGGAATTAGTCTAGAATTAATTAAGTGGTCAATAGAAGACTAACTAAATATATGGGTTGATTGTGTAAATCATCCATACTTGTATAGTGGGCTAAGACTCCATGGATTATCAAGTTGGGCAAAAACCCATAGCATAGTCCATGGATGCTCCATGGTGTATTTGAATCCATCGATCCAAGGAAATGGAAAGCCATGACAATTAGTGTTTACCCTAATTGTAACAACTATATAATCATCATGTCTTGTGCGAAAATCGGTGACTATGTATGTATGTAGAGGGCAAGCCGATTTCATGAAGTGTGCATTTTCTCTCAAGATATTCCAAATGCTCATGGTATTGTGTGAACCATTTTAGGTGTCACACTTGAGTTAATAGGCTCTTGAGCTCCATGGAATCAAGCACCAAACAAGAGGTATGTAATTATACTAGAATTTATATTATGTGTACTTTATATTATGCTAGTTAGAACAATACCGTGGAAATTGATATTTGCATGTATAATAGAGAAAACATAGATCCAAGGTATTTAGGGTTGTATGTATACCATAGGAGTGTTAGAATGCTCAAAAACCCAAGAGTGGTATCAGAGTGTATGCTTGTTTTCACTTATACTTGATGAAAACTTGTTTTTTCAAAGCTAAAACTGTCCAGACCATAAAACTCGATGAGTTTATGCAAAGAAACTCGCCGAGTTCATCATTTTAGTCATGAACTCGACGAGTTTTCGGTCCTGACGACTTGCTGTTCGAGTTTTGGTGCTGGAATTGGTCTAAAATCATTACCTCGAGTTGTTTTGGACTTATAAAACTTGTTTTTAATGTGGTAATGATTATGCTAAACCAATTTCAATGCCATATTCAAAGTTTTAAGTTCTATATGTGTTTATGTAATTCTTGAAAAATGTTGATTATGAATGTTCATTCTTATGAGTTTTGGTAGACCATATGAATTATGTGCAAATTGTTTGTTAGTATAATTCTTGATCTCAATGAAATTGTATAGACTCCATAACTTGTCCTCAAGTTATGGATTACCAAAAGTTTTATGTTACCTTGTTTATGACTTGATTTAGATTAATATAAAAAAAATTATGTGTTAGTTGTTTTCAATCCATATTGATCTAAAATAAGTTCATAAAATATGTTTTTGTAACTTGCCTTCAAGTTATATGAAAGGTCATATTTATGAATCTTAAAACTCATAAATGTGTCATAGGTTACATAAAAATGAAGAGTCTTTTTCATTACATAGTATGATCACTCCATAATTTGTCCTCAAGTTATGGATGTTAAAGATTCACTTCTTTAAAAGATGTTATTAAAGAATAAGGAGTTACATAAATGAAGAGTCTTCATTTTAATGTACATTAAACTCATAAGTTATGAAATGGAAAGTCTTGAATAGCTTCAAAACTTTCCCTCAAGTTTTGGAATTTGTAAAAGTCTTACATCCTAATACTTTAATTCCAAATTAAAACCTTAGAATTTTAAGAGTTTAAAATTCAAACCTTATACTTTTATAATATTAAGAGTTTATTTATTATATATATGTATAAGACAAAGTCAATCTTACCATTAGTATGCCTCATTCATGAATCTTGTCTATAAGAGGGGGGGGGGGGGGTATAAGGTTACTACCTATAAAATGGCGGTTTAATAGGTGTTCACTCTCACCCACCGCTTCCTTGACTAGTGGAGGGTCGTTAGATAAATGGGTAGGAAAGGACTATAATTCTCCCTTCATTAAAAGTACAATGATAAATACTAAGTAACTAAACACTTATAAATTCCCAATCTTAGTTACTTAGAATAATGTGAAAAGGTGCTAACCCATGAAATTACACTTTGTACCTTACCAAGTCGTTAGTGGAGCGTGTGTGGTTAACCAGCACACTGATAAGGACTAGTAAGAGTGGCAAAGGGTAACTTGACTTTATTATAGATCGGAGGAGCGTGTGTGGTTAACCGAAACAACGATTAGGTAATATAGTTAATGGTGCTCTGTCAATTTACATGGTTATTCACACCTTCTTTGTGATCCTTGGCATCCCAGTCACAAACTTGAGAGAGCACATTTGAGATTCAAACATGTCATTGAAAGTTCAATGTATCTCAAGATCTAGGAGTTTCAAATCCAATTAAAATTTATTATATTTTGTTTTTCATGGTGGAGATTGGTAAATCATCATTTACCTAACTTCAACTATTTTAGAACTTGGATTACGGCATCTCTCTTCCAGTTATAAGTAGGTTGTTGGGTCCTAGCGTTAATATTTCATATTGGGTGTTATATTAAGGACTTTAAATCAACTAAACTTGAATTTCTCCCATTATAGATGTCTAGTTTAGACAGCTATGATTTTCCCAAATCTTTAGGAACAAGCTTTCCTAATGAAGATGATATCCCATTTGGCAATCAAAGTGAAAGATTACTCCCTTGATGAGCATTGATGGGACTGGAAATCATACTTCACTTCCTCCACCTCCTCCAATTATTCTCCCTATCCCACAAGTTCTTGAAAAGTTCAAGGTCACTCAATCCCTATTGGCAAGCTGGGAGAATCGGGTGTCGAAGTCTCGAGGTAGCTGGTTATTGACTTGGTTCTTCAGTTACTCCCTGATGACAGATCAAGACATGAACCTTAGTGATCTTATCTATTTGCTTGATGATTCTAAATCAACAATGATTTAGGGCACTGGTAAAGCAAATTAGATTGGAAGATCAACTTACCAAACTTCCATGGATATTGACAATGGTAACCTTAGAAGTCAAGAAAAGATTTCTCTTCCCAATGGAAAGGGATCGGCCATGGTCAAGTCATTTGACTAGATGGTAAAGAGAAAGGCTAAGTCTAAGACAATCAGGTGTACCATTTCCAAAAGGTCCATATGTTTTTTTTTTGCCAAAAGAAGGGGTATTGGTTGCGAAGCTGCCGAATTTACATGAAGGTTCACAAGGATGGTAAAAGTCAAAAAGTTTGACTTTGCTTCAGGTTAACGTCCATTATCTAACTCGATTAAGCCTCCTTTGGAGATTCTTAAGACATAATGTAATCTAATTACATTTTGATGTTTTGTAGAATCAAAGGAAGCTTAAGAAAAAGGAGTATGTTGAATCTGATCGTGAAGATGGATTTCGATCGCATGGTTCGATGATCAGAATCTTGAGCTGCTGCATAAGTGTTATGAGATATATTACTTAGGAATAGACAAAAATGGTTTTTCATATGTATTTGCATTGTAAGGATATGTTTTTTCGCAAGCTTTTAAGATAAAAGAAATTTTTTGTTTTATTTATTTTTAATTATCCTTACAATGGCATTTGTGAAAAATTGTTGTTTATATGTTTCCATTGATGAGCAATACTGCAAAATGGATTTGATTATGTTATTTGTGGTAGTGTCATAATTTACCAAATATGGAAATATTCTCATCACCCAAGTTACAGTTGGATAGAAACTTGGAATCATACGAATTGTATTGTGTAATGAATGAGGTTTTTCACCTTTGGGAAATTAAGACTAAGGGGCTGTTTGTTTTTTGTTTGAAGATCTGCGCAACCACTTTTGTCTGCACCGCGCAGACATATGCCCTCGCAGATTGTTTGTTTTTTGGAAGTGCACAGATCAGAAAACGTCTGCGCGAGGTCTTCCTGGTGCAGACATGGGTCACTGTCTTCAAAGGTCTTCAGACCTCATTTTAACCTAAAAAAAAAAAAAAAATGGCAACCGTGCAGTTTTTTTTTTCTTTCATTTTTTTGTTAAAAATACATTTTTAATGTTTATAACATCAAATTAAGTTTAAAAATTCAATTTATTTTAACGGCCCGCAGACGTTAAAAACAAACAGTCTTCTTATTGCAGATTGCAGATATTTGGTCCACCTCTTCTGCCGCAGAGGCTTGCAGATGTGGTCCGCAGACTGCAGACATTTTGACTTCAAAAAAACAAACAGCACCTAAGTCGTTGTTCACATGTATGTGTGATTCAAGTGAAGGGCTAAAGGATTGCGTACACTTGGTTGTGTATTGGTCAGGTCCACCACAAAGGTTGATAAGATTATTTATTATGATTTACTAAAGTTTAGTAAATATGGCTATACTTACAAGTTTAAGTGTAATTCTAAAACATTAGAAAATTTTCAATGTATGGCAGAATGGATGAGAAGAGTCAAATAAAGAAGAAAGATTAAATTTTCTCCAATCTAAAGATATAAGAGAGTACTTGAGTATCTTGTTTTACGATCATCTTATTGTTTATGGAAAACCATATCACAATTGATCCTCTAAGGACACCTGAGTACATTTGTTTGCCTAAGGAGGGGAATCATGAATTGTTAAAATGGTTAAATCAAAAGATAAATCATACTGCGTTCCAAAGTTAAATCTTAGAGTAATACTCCAAGATTGAGCCTTGAGTGACATAATGTTAAGAAAGGTTTAAAACACTTGTCAAATGTTGAGTAAAATGTTTTCTTACTCTTGTACATTTGAAATTGGTAAGTTGTGATATTTTGGATAAAATAAAGACCAACTAAGGCCAATTGTGTGAAGTGTTTGTCTTGAATAGAATCCACACTATCTCTTGAATATTTGGCAAGAGAGTCTTATATGTCAAGAGGACAACGGGAGTCTAAAAGATCCTGAAATAGTTTCAAGAACTAATCGAGAGTATTGTTAATCACTAACTCACTACTTAAGCTTTGTAACCTATCATGTTGAAATTTTCTTATTTCTGGTCCATTCCAGTTTATATTGACCATGTATGTGAGTTCTAAGAGTTCCCAGATGTTTGCATAACAACCTGGAAGCAATGGTAGGCCCTTGAGCTACCAAGTGGCAAGAAGATAAGATTGCACAAGTTTAAGTCCATATGAGTCTAGATTTGTCACTAACCTTGTCTTGTGAATATGGTTATAACAAATTCATATGGATATGACCACTTAAACCATAAAATCAAAGTGTCATAAGGTTTCTCTCCGATTCATGAAAATGATGGTGAGGAAACTCTTTCACTAAGTAGATATTAAGTAGATAGCAAATATGATATTTGCATTCTCAAAGTCAATAGTGGAGCGCGTGTGGTTAACCGAAACACTAACTTGGACTTGTGAGAATGACAAAAGGTCTAAACATTATGATTACAACATCCCTCTTCATAATTGTTTAGACACACATGTGAGCTATCTAAGGAAAGGTGTATGATTTTGATAAATTCTTATTAAAGCAATCTCGTATCAGAAATCTTAACTTTGGTAGGAAAGTCAATAAAATATTGATTTCTAGAAGTCCAGTTGATTTTTTGGATACATGTCAAAGCTAGTGGGAGCATAAGTGTTATGCTAGTAAGATAATAATCATTATGCTAATGGGAGCATGATTATTATGTTACATGTTTGAAGTTAGCAATGTTAATTATAGGAAACAAAAGTTTCAATTCGCTTTGAAAAGTTGTTTCGCTATAATTAATGGAGAGGATTTTATACTTCATTTTATACTTCATTTCAATTCTACAAGCTTAGATTGAGATTTTAATCAACTTTAGTCAAGAATATATGTGAATGTTATGTTGGAATGGTACAACATAAGGAAATTCTATACATGTTGCGTTCTCAAAATTCGATTATGATTACGGCATCCCTCTTCATAGTTCGAATTATGAGAACATGGAAAACAAAAATTTTTATAGCATGAATCGCGTCCCATATGCTTTGGGTATGTGATCGATTACATGTGCTATAATATTTATCAATTCTAAATTTTTCCAAATGCGTAGGGCCTTAAGAGGGAAAAGAGAATAGAATTGGATATGACTAAATTGATTAAGGAATTGTCATGGACAATTGGAAGTATATAGTTAGGACCATATTGACATGTTTTGAAAAGAGGCAACTCTTGTTTAGAAGTGATAGTCAAAATGGTAATATGGAATTGTTTCCATTGGTGGAAGCTGTGATTTGAATCTGTATAAGATTAGAAAAACTTAATGCAAAGAAGGATATTCAAAGGAATGTACTTTGAATATGAGACTTCATTTCCGTAGAATTGATTTCCATTAGAATACTCTGTAATGTTTGTTGCCAAGTCTTTGTGACTTCTGTGCATAGTCATTACAAGGGGATCATTGCATATAAATTTAGAATCTAACAGATTACAGTAAATGGAAAGAGTTTGATATTCTTACATTTAAAAAAAGGATTTGGGATTGTGAAATGAGAATCATTGAAATTATGTTCAAATTGGTCTATTTCACAAAGTAAAGACAAACATAGTGTGCATACTTGGAGTATGGCATAGCTATTGTTTGGAAAACATAGTGTACATGCTTGGAGCATGGGACAACTAGTGTTTGAATTCAAGTATAAAGTTGATAAATTGAAACAATGAATAATGAGTAATCAATATGGTGCTTAGATAAAAAGGTTTTTATTTACACCCAAGAGTTTGGGACCATATAGGATTAGTATTATTCTTATGTTTCACTTTGCATGTTTTGACTTCCAGAATAACTAGCTCATTCTTCCTGAAAGACTAAGTTATTCAAACTCTCCACAGTCAGACGTACTTTGGATGTAGGTATTGATTTAAGCCTGTCATGAATTTAGCTTGTATGATTTGTCTAATGTGTATTAGACATAGCAATGGTTGCTGCAACACTCATGAGTACTCATGAGTTCTGAGTATTGGATTAAACCCACGCTCATTTGAATCACTTCATGGATTTTGTCACGAGTGAGTCATGAGACGATAATATCTTATATTCTTCAAACCTAGAGATATGAGTTGTTAACTATGAGTTGGTTATACATTGATTGCATGAAAACGCATTGGTAACTCGATGTTATAAAATGTGCCTTTGTGTATGATTCAACAAGTAGTCAGTAAAAACATATGAGTAGAAGTTTATCAATTCCTTTTACTCTTAAAGGGATAAAAGCAATATCAGTGGGCCCCTCGATGATTTAGTGATGGCACCCCTAAGTGCTTGGCCATGCCTGAACTGATTTGATTTGTTCAATTAGTCGGTCATCATAAACCAGACATCGGGAAACAAGAAATGGACAGAGAGATTGATTATAATCCATGTCTCAGTCCATATGATATCTAGAATGAAGAAATATATGATCACTTATCTGATGGACGCGTCATTGATTTGTTCAGAGTTCGGCAGCAGCTTTTTAAGAGCTACGATTGCTGGTCGGGTTGTGAAGGCATACTTGCAATAATAGTTATTAGACTTATCATAGTGGAAGACTGTTGGATTAGTGTCTAAGTCCATAACTATAATTGGTATATACTTGACCCGACCCGGTATGGTCCATTTGGGTTGCATGGCATCATACATTTGGGTAGACTAAAATGAGAGAAATAACACTTAAGGTTTCTTAATATATTATAAGTTCTAATATATTAATAAGATTATTTAATTAGTATTGATCAAGAATTAATCTAGAATTAATTAAGTGATCAAAAGAAGACTAATTAAATATATGGTTTGATTGTGTAAATCATCCATACTTATATAGTGGGCTAAGACTCCATGGATTATCAAGTTGGGCTAAAAACCACAGGATACTCCATGGATGCTCCATGGTGTATTTGAACCCATTGATCCAAGGAAATGGAAAGCCATGACAATTAGGGTTTACCCTAATTGTAACAACTATATAATCATCATATCTTGTGCAAAAATCGGCGACTATGTATGTATGTAGAGGGAAAGCCGATTTCATGAAGTGTGCATTTTCTCTCATGTTATTCCAAATGTTCATGGTGTTGTGTGAACCATTTGAGGTGTCACACTTGAGGCACTATGATTTTGAGCTCGATGGAATCAAGCACCAACCAAGAGGTATGTAATTCTACTAGAGTTTATATTATGTGTACTTTATATTATGCTAGTTACAACAATACCTTGGAAATTGATATTTGCATACATAATAGAGAAAACATAGATCCAAGGTATTTAGGGTTGCATGTACACCATAGAAGTGTTAGAATGCTTAAAAAACCCAACACTTACGACCTGGTACATTGTCAACCAACTTCGAAACCAGATTGGTATACATGGACTAAATCTCGCTGTCCATAGTCTCTTTCCATTTAGCAGACTCTGGTCCTGCTATGGCTTCCTTGTAGTTGTTAGGTTCATTAAAATTTATTAGTGTACTATCGCTAATAAACATAGCACCCTCAGTAGTTATATGAAAACCATATAATACGGGTGAAACACTAACTCTATTGGAACGTCTAAGAGGTAAGGACTTGTTAATCAGTTCAACAGGAGTTTCCTCCTTGGGTTGAGCGCCAATGCTAGAGGTTCCTTCATCACTTGATTCTTGAAGATCTTCAAGATCAATTTGCCTCCCACTGTCCTCTTGCCATATGAGTTCTCACTCTTGGAAAACCCCTCTCCTCGCAACGAAGACAACATTGTCACTCGGTCTATAGAAGAGATATCCAAAGGACTTATGTGGATAGCCGATGAAAATACACCGCTCACTACAAGGTTCGAGCTTTTCGTGAGTCTCTCGTCTTGTGAAATCCTCACAACCCTAAACCTTGATATGTGCCAACAAGGGAACTTTCCATGTCCACATCTCGTAGGGTGTTTTAGCAACCTTCTTTGTTGTAACTAGATTAAGGATATGGGCGGAAATCTTTAAGGCATACCCCCAGAATGAGATAGATAATGAAGCCCAACTTATCATGGAACGAACCATGTCTAACAAGGTTCTATTGCGCCTCTCAGCCACACCATTCAACTGTGGTGTCCTAGGTGGCGTCAATTGCAAAACAATTCTGCATTCCTTGAGGTAGTCATGGAACTCGATACTAAGATACTCACCACTGCGATCAGATCGGAGCATCTTTATCTTCCTTCCCAGCTGATTCTCCACTTCTTGTTTAAACTCTTTGAACTTTTCAGAGGTTTCTGACTTGTTCTTGATTAAGTAAATATACCCATATTTGCTATAATCATCCTTAAGAGTCACACAGAAGCGGCTTGCATCCCTTGTGGTGGATCTAAAGGGCCCACACATCAATATGTATGAGATCCAATAAACCCTGAACCCTTTCACAAGTACCAGTGAAGGGTGACTTAGTCATCTTTCCAAGTAAACAAGACTAGCACGTGTCCTCGTCCCTAAGGTTGAATGACTCCAACACTCCATCCTTTGGGAATTAGGCTATATTCTTGTTTTTGACATGTCCAAGACGACAATGCCACAAGCATGATTTATCCAAACCATTAGAAGAATCGATATGAAACACATCAATTCCTAAGTTTTCTGCAACCATCACAGTCTCATATATACAATTACAAGGCAATACTTCAAAATAGAAAGTAACATTAAAGAAAGCATTAATAGAACCAGTTTCATTATTAAATGAAAATCTAAAACCTTGTTTATTCAAACCATGAAAAGAAATAATGTTTCATGTCATTTCTAATGAATAGCAACAATTATTCAAATCTAATCCTAACCCACTACTAAGCACTAAAGAGTAAACTCCAATCTTGGTGACAGGCGATACTTTCCTATTCCACATGATCAAGTTTATCTTCCCATGCTCCACATCCCTACTGCTTCTTAGGCCCTACAAATCAGAACAAAAGTGAAAACCACATCTTGTGTCGTGGACCCAAGAGATAGCATGTGATGAATTATTAGAATGAATTGTATAAATACCTACGAAGGATGGCTTTATCTTCCCATCCTTGATATCTTGCAGATACTTTGGGCAGCTTCATTTCCAATGCCCTTTGTCGTGGAAGTAGAAGCAATCTGCATCCTTTGGGTTTGAAGGGGGAGCAACGGGACCAACTTTGGTTCCACTAGAAGAGGTGCCATCTTGGGACATTTCCTTGCGGTGGCTCTTTGAAGGAGCCTTCCTCTTCTTTCCCTTTCCTTTCCCAATAGCCAAAATAGGGGCAATAACAACAGGTATGGATGCAACAGACTTGCCTTTTAGACTACCCTCAACAGTCCTCAACAGGCCTTGAAGGTTGCTTAGAGTGACATATTCCTTGTTCGTGCGGTAGGTTATAAGAAAATGGTCATAGTAAGGAGGTAAGGAGTGTAGAATAATATATATGGCCAGCTCCTCATCGAATTAACATTTAAGTTTAGCAAGCGGTCCACGTATCTGTGCATTTTCTGCAAGTGGACCATGATGGACTCTTCATCCTTCATTTTGGTAGTGATCATTGCAGCGATGATCTCATATTGTTCTTGCCTGGCACTTTGATGGTACATATCCATCAAATCTTGGTGCATTTCGTACGAATAGTAGTCCTCGTAGGACTTTTGGAGTTCAACATTCATTCTTACGAGCTTGATACAATGAACCTTCATAGCATCTCGCTCATGAGCCTCGTAGGCAACAATCTCTTCGGGAGTAGCAGTGTTCACATTAACCTCCTTCAGCTCCTTGTCAAGAACATACACTTTTTCCTCGTAACGGGTGACCATGCAAATGTTTCGGATCCAATCGTGGAAGTTGGACACATCAAATATCACCCTCCCACACAATTTCATGAGTGAGAATGAGTCAGAAGGGATCGAGCCAGAAGCGTTGTTGTTGTTTGAAGCAGACATCTGAAAACGAAAAGGAACAAAGTTTAGATTAGATAATAATCCACAATTTAACACACAAATGAAAAATTAGGGCTAGGACCCAACACAATTATTTACAATTCAGAAGAGGGATACCATAATCTAATTGTAAATAAATTGAAGGTAGGTAAATGACGATTTACCAATTTCCACCATGAAAAACAAAAAGGACAATTAAGTTTTAAATGAGTTGAAATTCCTAGATTATTTTGGGATTCATTGAACTATTCAATGGCATGTTTAAATCTCGATATACCCTTCAAGTTTGTGACTGGGATACCAAGGATCACTAACAAGGTGTAAATAACCATGCAAATTTACTTGGTACTCTCAATGTCATTTACCACCTAATCAATGTGCCGGTTAGCTACATACAGTCCATTGTTCCATGATAAACATCGCATTACCCTTTGCCACATTTGCTAGTACCAAATTAGTGTGATGGTTAACCACACACGCTCCACTAACGACTTGGCACGGTGCAAAGTGTAATTTTATGGAATAGCATCATTTTCACATTTCTCCTAAAGTAACTAAGATTAGGAATTTTATAAAACATTTATTTACTTCATTAAATCATTATACTTGTTAACGTTGAATTACTTGCCCTATCTTACCCGTTCGGCTAACGACACCAATCAAGGAAGCTGTGGGTGACAGTGGACACCTATGAAACTGTCATTTTATAGGCAACAACCTTATACCCCCCCCCCCCCCTTATAGATTGGCTTCGTGAATGAGGCCTACTAACGGTAAGACTAGCTTAATCTTATACATATATATAATTATTAATCTCATACTAATATAGTACAAAGGTTGAATTTTAAACTTGTATAATTTTAGGGTTTAGGATTTAAGTATTTCAAAATTAAAACTTTTAAACAAAAATTTAAATCCCAAAACATGAGGGGAAGTTTTGAAACTTTTCAAAACATCTTTTAGATCAAATTTGAAAATGAATTAATTAATCATATTATTAATATTTATCACATAATTTGACCTAATATATTTTCTTGACAAGATAATTCAAATCAAAATACAAATAATTAATCTTTATCATATAAAACAAGTAATTATCTTATTTATGACAATTATCTATGAATTATATTAGGATAATCCATACCATATTGAAAAACAACATAAATTTTAAGGTACTTCCAAACACTCATAACCCTCATAAATTAACAATACAAGTTTCTTTTAATGACACATTAGCCCTCTATTCCTTTTAAACCTTTTTATGACTAGGAATTATCTTAAATGCCCCACATTAAACTTTTAGGTATAAGTTAACACCATTTTATTCTAATTTATTGAGTTTATAATCATAGACACCAAAATTAGTAACGAAAATTAAGATTCAATTAATACCTTAACAAAAACTAACCATGATGATGGATGAGAATTTAGGTCGTTACAATGTTTAGGATTTCATTTTGAAACTCAAAAAAACTTTTAGACAAAATGACTTATTGACTTATGGTTATAGGAAAATAAGTTTTTATAAAAATGTGTGAATTTACTTTTATGGTGGGAAAGATTAATAAGTTATCGTTTAAAAAACATATGTCTTAACTTATACATTTTTTAAATTGTATTTTAGCTTTTACAACCCTAAAGTAATAAGGAGTTTTTAAAAGTTAGGACTTCTAGAGTTGATGAAAAGTTCTTTAACAGTTCTTTTCACATTGCCAAACATTTTTTTTGACTTATTGACTCTTCAAAAAGTCAATAAGTCAATAATTTGTTTTTAATTGAAATCTCAAACACCATTTTAACGTAGCATTTGGAGTCCATTAATGATATTGGTTTCGGAAAATGTTGATCGGATTAATAGTTCTCAAGTTTTCATTTAAATATTGATTTTCAAAATAACTTTTATATATCTGTGTGTGTGTATATATATATATATATATATATATATATATATATATATATATATATATATATATATATATATATATGCATAAATAGGATCGTGTGAGGACTCCTTTTTCGGTGAGAGCTCGTGAGGATATTTTAATTTTTTTTTTTTAAAAATACAAATCTTAAAATCGAGCATAATACTATATTGAAGAGAATAAAATAGAAAATTTTTCTTTGGATCATTAATATGATCCATGATTATATTTTAATGATCCAAAAAAAATTTCAATTTTTCTTGTCTCCAATATAATATTATACTCAATTTTAAGATTTTGTATTTTTTTCAATTTTTTAAAGGTATGCTCAGAAGTCCTTGCCAAATAAATAGTCCTCACTGAATCCGGAATATATATATATATATATATATATATATATATATATATATATATATATATATATATATATATATATATATATATATATATATATATATATATAAATAACGGTTCTATTGAAGTTTTGAAAAAAATAGAAATTTTGGAATTCAAATCTTAGTCAAATAATTCTCATTTTCCAGTCTAACACCTCAGCGTACTGACACGACTCGAGAATGTATAATCATAAATAATTAAATGTTAGGAAAATATAATGTTCTAAAAAGCTTGCCATGGCGCGCTATGGCTCCAAGGTTTGAACCTGACGCCAAGGTTTACTAAAAAGTCCACATCTGCTCATATATGTATATACAAAAGAATAATAGTAAAAAATACATATAAAATTATTAATTACATAAAAAAATTGCCGAATTAAGTCACATCTTACAAACAACATTGCTCGTCAAGGCTCGGAAAAGCTTGAGGTTGGATATTATCGTAAAGTCACGCTTTACGTTATTTAAAATCGTGGAAAAATATAATTATATATTATTGTACATGTATATATATATATATATATATATATATATATATATATATATATATATATCTATATATATATATATATATATATATATATATATATATATATATGCGTAATCATAAATAATTACACATATACGTTAATGTTTGTTCACAAAATAAATAATTCTATATGATTATGTTGGTTGGTGGTACAGATGACACTAGGAGTGATGACATAGATGATAGTGGCAAGGTCGGTTGAAGGTAGAGGTGGTCATTGTGGTGGTAGGGACTAAAGGAACGGGCAGTGTTGCATAATTATTTACAATTATAATTTTCCATCGTGCCTATATACTTTGCATAATTATTTATTATTATAATTTTCCATCGTGCCTATATATTGGGACGTTAGAATGGAAAATAAGAAATAGATGACTAATGTTGAATTCCAAAATACCTATTTTTTTTAATTTATCTCTCTCTCTCTCTCTCTCTCTCTCTCTCTCTCTATATATATATATATATATATATATATATATATATATATATATGGGAAAATGAATATACCTTTAAAGGTATATATGTTTAGGTAGTCAAACCCCTATAATACCTCATTTTGTATTATATATGATTTATGTTGAATTTTAAAATACCTATTTTTTTAAATCTCTCTCTCTCTCTCTCATTCTCTCTCTCTTTCTCTCTTTATCTCTCTCTCTCTCTCTCTCTCTCTTTCTATATATATATATATATATATATATATATATATATATATATATATATATATATATATATATATATGGTTAAGTGAGTATAACTTTAAAGGTTTATAAGTTTAGGTACTCAAATCCCTGTAATATGTCGTTTTGTATTGTATATGCATTATAATATTTTTAAACAGAATATATATATATATATATATATATAAGGTTATAACCCGTGCAAACCACAGTTAATATGTTTATAATTATTATATATACAAAAAAAATATTGTTAATAAAATTTAAAGTCATCCAGGAACATTGAAGCATAACCAAGAACCATCATTCTTCAGGCTAGAGTAGTAAGATGTTTAGCATGTTGCAACATAAGATTTTTTAAGCCTCATAGGAACAAGAGTGTGATAGTATCTAAGTTCTAAGAGATAGGGAGTGCGAACATTTAAAATGTTCTTTTATTTAGTTTTAAAAAAATAAGAAGTAAGCCAATCACAACCTTTATCTTCCATTTCTCATTCTCTTTCCTATCGCTAGAAGTCTAGTGAGTAACATTTAGGAAGGCATGCAGCGAATATGATGGGAGTGGTCATAACAAGAGTGGCGAGCTTCTGGCGAGGGCCACTCCCTCCAGCCTAAGAGCTCATAGTTATTAAAATTGTTATAATATCATAAGTTTTTTTATAGTACAATGTTGCATGAAATAAAACAAAATAAAAGTAGGATGCTTAATATTAGAAAGTACATTTGATATTATCTGCCTGAAGTTATAATATATAATAGTAGAATGTTATATTAATTAGTCACGATCGAGTCAAAATCATAAACATCAGTAAAAAAAACTCATTTCAAGTTCCACCGATAAAAGGCATTCACATAAAACTAACTTGTTATTTTATCTTAAAAATCAATATATCAGACTATCGTCGGTTTAAAAATGAAAGTATCAACTATTGTTGGTTTAAAAATAAATATAGCAAGTTATTTTTTCTTTAAAGGTATACCCTTAAAGGTATATAAGTTTAGGTACCTAAACCCCTATAATACGTCGTTTTGTATAATATATGTATGATAATATTTTTAAACAGAATATATATATATATATATATATATATATATATATATATATATATATATATATATATATATCATACATACTTATGAAACTAACATTTTTTCTTGAATCTCATACATTTGATACCCCCATAAAAATTTGCCAATACCTCATGCATTTGAAAACCCCACACCCTTTCACCTATAAAGTAATTAATCACATATAATCCTATTCCCTGAAAATCACACACTCTATAAGTTCAACACCCCATGCATTTCAAACCCCCACACCCGTTCACCTTTATTATATATGTAGTTATATTAGTACATTTGTCTTATAAAAAATCGTCATTTGGTTGTAGATATTATGATTTAATAGTTTTCATATACTTGAAGCAATCACGATCCAAATATGATGATTTGAAGAAATTGGTTATATCGCATCGATGGTAA
This sequence comes from Lactuca saligna, assembly GCF_052625555.1. Taxonomy (NCBI): domain Eukaryota; kingdom Viridiplantae; phylum Streptophyta; class Magnoliopsida; order Asterales; family Asteraceae; genus Lactuca; species Lactuca saligna. The sequence goes on from NC_136418.1 coordinate 77,697,965, forward strand.
TTGTAATATGATTTTTTCTTTCAACCAAAACAAATGATACTTTTCTATTCTTTCTTAGTATTCAATTTTTCATTTGACTTTTATGTGTGATTTGTATGTATTACTCAATCTTGAATGTGACTCTCCAAACATCAATGTGTTGCTTGGAATATCTTTCTCATTCTTTTTTTTTTTCAAGAAAAACATTTTGATTGCAGGTTAGTGAAGAATTGTCATCAAGTTTATATGGTTGAATGAGGTTCAATAAAGAAAGAAGATTCAGATAACGGATATAGGTTTTTTTTGTTTGAGCAAAGTAGACGAATGTTTGTTTTTTCTTTTGATTAAACATATATTTATGTAACATTTTTATTTATATATTCAACCACCCAATGTTCTTATTTATTTGATTGTAGGTTTTCTATTTTAATTATGTTTATTTTCTATTATTTTTTTGTTGGGTTATCCTACACAACATATTTACAAGACAATATTTAAAAGATAACATAATTTTTAACATTTGATATGTAATTATGATGACTTATCATGATATGTTCTCCATATGAAAGTAATTTATCTATATTACTACCACAAGAATTACATGACATTTACGAAAATATATAGTATATGTGATTTGTTTAAGATATATATGCACCTATGTATGTTATAAATTTATAATTAAATATATTTTCGCTTAATAATTGAAGGGATTAAAATGATGTATCAAAACCAATTATTTAGATGAATATAATAATAATAATAATAATAATAAATACATATTTTCAAGTACTGTATTCATTTGAAACTCACACTACAACTCAAGAGTTTTCTAATTTATGTATATTTATTAGTTACAACTCAAGAGTTTTTTAACTTATGATTATTAATTAGTAATCACTAATAACATTTTATTTTCCTTTCTTTTATAAGGTTGTAAAGTTTTGCTCATTAAAAACATTAATGTATTTGAAGAGATTTGTGATTTAAATATGAAAAGTTAATATAAATGTTATAATAAATGTTTTAGTGTTTTTATGTTATTAAAAGTTGTAATTTTTATTTTTCGTATTTTTTTATTATTCGTTGTATATATATCTTTTATAATACAAATGTTATAATAGATGTTTTTGTATTTTATATTACTAAAAGTTGTAGTTCATATTTTTGTTCATACATTTTGTTGCTCGGTATAGATAAATTATCATACGTTTGATATATAATTTACACAATTTTAAATGGTTTATAAAATTATCAAATAATTATATATCACAATGAATTAAAAATTAAAACTACAATCATCATAATCATAATCATAATATATTATCAAAGAATCATTTTTTTCTTTCACCACATTCATTTGAAACTCCAAACTTTTCATATTTTCATACAATATACTTAATTTATTAATTTAAGTATGCTTTTATTTGTAAACATTATCATATACGGAAGAATTTGTGACTTATCAATATAATATACTTAATTTGTTAACTTCAATATATAGTTAAATAAATAACCTACATTAATATATCAAATATGCTTAAAAGTTTAGTGTAAAATTTAAAGCCTAAAGTAAAATATCAAATAATGTTAAAAAAATTCAATATATATTTTTTAACATAGTTAAAAGGAAAACATTAAATATAATAATAATAAAAGAACCTAAATTATTGAATCGAATTAACTAAAAGGTGTCTGAAAACTATATTCTAACAATATATTTTTAACATGCGTCGCGCAACGTGCGGAGATTCGTCTAGTATATATATAAAGACATATATATATATATATATATATATATATATATATATATATATATATATAGAGAGAGAGAGAGAGAGAGAGAGAGAGATAAAGAGAGAGAGAGAGAGAGAGAGAGATTCAAATGTGGATTAACTCCTATTGTGTGAACGTGTGAACAATGTAATTCTTTAAAAATGGAAAAAAAAAATATTGTTTGAGGATGTGAATACATTCAATATTACATTACTATTAGTATTATCACACATTCTTAGTAATTAAATTGTTTAAAATGTTATTATAGACAATTTATTAATATTCTCTATCTATCATAATGTTTTCACAATGTTTATTAAATCATATTCTGTAAGAATGAAAATGAATGAAAAACGATGCGTGAGATAAAAAAAGAATAAGAATTAGACCGGAGGGTATGCGTGGGGAGTTTCCCTCACTTTTTGTGGGCCACACCACTCTTCGCCTTACTTTCTTTTCCCTCATCTAAAACCTAAGGAATGGGTGGGAAGCTTCCTTCACTATTTTTTTATTTTTTAAAAAAATATATTTTCTATAAATATTATATTAATTTTGTAAGGAATTAAAAGCCATGAGTTTTGTAACGGCCCAAAAATCACGACTAAAAATTTCTTCTAAAACATTACTAAAACCATATTTATAAAAATCGTATCATAAGTCATAACACAATTTTCGAGTTTTAATTCAAAACGTAATCTCATTATCAGAGTAAAACACTCCCAGGCTAAACGAATATGGTGCGTGCACTGCAACCTCGTCGAGCTCCTCTTTTGAAGACTGAGTACCTGAAACGAAAAACTGAAACCGTAAGCACAAAGCTTAGTGAGCTCCCCCAATTTACCACATACCATACAATAACATATAAAGCACATACTAGGCCTTGCCCACTGCATCGGACCGAGGTCCGGACTAACTGGGGCCTTGCCCCCAGCATCGGACCGACGTACGGAAATTGACTGGGACCTTGTCCCCTGCATCGGACCGAAACCCGAACTAACTGGGGCCTTGCCCCTGCATCGGACCGAAGTTTGGAAACTGATTGGGACCTTGTCCCCTGCATCGGACTAGAGTCCGGACTAACTTCATCAGACCGAAGTCCGGAATTAACTGAACAAAGCATAACATAAACATATCAACTAGCATGAACACACATATATTGCATACTGCATCGGGTCGTAGCCCGGAACACATAACACATAAATCATGTTTGAGCCACGAAGGCATCAAACATACTAACTACTGCATCGGACCGAAGTCCAGAAACTACTGCTAACTAAACGGGCCGGCATTGTGGCCTTAGACCCGTTCCTACTGGAAGAAAACTCACCTTGTGATGCTGACTGTTGAACTCCTGAATGAGGAATCCCCGACTGCTGCTTTGGGTGCTTCCCAGCTATCATGGGAAATAAAATACTAAATCAGAATAGGGATTCTCCCATGGGTAAAATGAGCATTTTACCCCTGTTATGGCATGGTCACAACATGGCCCAAAAACCCTCAATTCCTTCTAAGCCCATCCATGGCCCCACTAAAGGTCCACTAATGGCCTAATTTGCTCCATTGGGCCCAAAGCCCTTTATTACACGTTACTCAAGCCCAATGCTAAATCTTTGGTCCTTAGCAACTGAATTCTAATGGCCCAATAAGGTCCAAGGACCCTAACTCTCAACTCAGCCCACACCGAGGCCCAAAATGCAATAAGCCCAACTGACTGCATTATGCGAGGCATACTCTGATGTACGCTTAGCGTACTGGCCTGCTAGAGAGTATGCGGGGTGTACCTGCAATTACGCTCGGCGTACTCATTCTGTTAAGACACTTTCCATTAAGCATTTAATACTCCGAATCAAGAGCCATAAACTTAGATCTAGGTCTTATTCCATTCCTTAATCCATAAAGTTGCTTGCTTTATGGCTTCCATGACTTACAGAAGTCCCAACTCCAAAACCCATGTTCTAATTCCATGAAAGAAGGTCTTAACTCATGCATGAACTCATTGGGACCATAAAGATCGGAACTTTACTGCTTAGGGGACTCATATGACTCTAAGGGAGGCAACCATGGTCTTAGAAATAAGCTTAAGTCATAAAGTCTTAATCTTGGGACCAAAAAGGTCCATAAACTTGTACTAAGGAGATCTAAGAGGTTAATCATTAAGCTCAAGAATTTTTACCTTGCAGAGGTCCAAAATGAAGCACTTGTCCCAGATCTAAAAGCTCTAGCTTCAAAGGATCCTCCTTGCCAACCTTCTTCTCTTTGCTTCCAAGCTTTAATCCACCAAAATGGGTTCTCCAAGGTCAAGATCTCATAAAATGAAGATAGGGATGTTCTAGGGTTTCCTCTGAGGTTGGGGAGGCTGGTATGGGGGCTAGGGTTGGAGCTATAATGTCCTTTATATAGTGTGTGTCCAAGAATTAGGGTTTGTAAGTTGTTAGCGTACGTTGGGCGTACGCCTATAATACCCGCGATCTTTTGCCCCTTTACGCTGGGCGTACTCAGCTAAACACGCGCACCCCAACACGCATGAATGGTCTTCTATGCAAACTTTTCTCTACAAGGGCCACTTGCCAAATCTTCAAAGTGTCATAACTCCTTCATTATAGATCCGATTCTGATGTACTTTATATCCACGGAAAGGTGACAAAAACCCTACATTTCTAACAACACAACCCGGCCCGAAAACTTCTCAATCAATAACTCCAAATTTAATAAAGGACTATAACGCCCCTGGCCTTGGCCTCTGAAATTTCATAAACGAATATTTTAGAACAAGGTGTTACAACTCTCCCCCACTTAAACTAGACTTCGTCCTCGAAGTCCGCTATGGTCAACTAACCTGCAATCCGCCTCCTACACCCTGCCTGGTGACTCTAACCCTTTTGTCCATCACTCCAACCACTCTCAGTGATGGTCACTACTGCTGGAACGTTCTAACTGCTTCTTATTTCCATAACATAGTGTTGAGCACCCATCCCAACGAATGGATCATAAAATCCTTCGAGTGAAAGATTCATCCCTACAACAGTTAAGACTCATACGAGCGTTGCGCAACAAGGTCAAACCCTCCACTCTTACATTATCCAACCCTGCTGCGAGAGACGTAGCACCCTCTGTCACCTTGCTGCCTCTGACTGGAAATTATGTTGCCCCTCATCCTCATACCGGATGCACTGAGACCACCCTGGTCCAAGTAATATGCCAATATCTGGGTTACCGGACTCCCACCGATCACTACACCCCATCGTAATCACCTAGTCGCTTCCAGCGACTTCTGAAGATACTTCGACTATCTATAACTTTTCTATCCACTCTGCCACCCATACTGAATCGATGCTGCTGGAACCAGTCTGCTTATCTCTCATCTGACTACTCGACAACCCATAACTTGAGTCTTCCATCATGAAAGAAAGGTTACCTGCCTAATTATCCTTGCAGATCACTTATACTTGGCAGATGACTCAACTGATCCTGCTGAGAGGGATTTGTCATTTCAAATCAACCAACTATACCATCAGCACTTACATTCCAACACAATTAATAATACTGGCCATGACACTGCAACTACCCGAAACACTGATCTGCCTACAATACTGAACTGCCTGAAACACTGAACTACCTAAAACACTGAACTAAGTGAAACACTGAACTGACTGAAGCACTAAACTGGATGAAACACTAAACTAGTTGAAGCACTGAACTGGCTGAAACACTTATCTGCACGAAATACTAAACTTCCTGAAACACTGAACTGACTGAAGCACTGAACTGCTATATGGCTGTTTCCCAAAATATCTCAAGACCTTCTTGGTCTCCAATCATTCGTCGGTTATCTGCAACATCGAGTTCCAACTCAACTGTGGAGTCCAAGGACTCCTCACTTAGTCTCTCCCATGACTTCTGAACAAAATCTTTCTCTGGAACTAGTTTCCCCTAGTTATCCTATCACTGCGGCTCTATCAACCTCCCGATCCACCGATCAGGTCCAAACATCACATCCTGACATCATCATATCCAGGACTAAAAATGATGGCTACCAGACTAATGGTAGCCCTTAACATACACGAACCCAAACAGTCCACTGCTTCCCTGATCTCATATTGTGGTGACGATCCCACTGTCGAATCGTCTGCTCAACCATAACTGAGCCATTTGGGAAATCCAAAATCCAACCCGTGGATTCCCATATCATCACTGTTGCACCCAAACTGGTGGGTACTACTGCTTCCCCCGCGTCCAAACAACGCGCTCATTCTGACTATTAACCTGACGAATGCTATGGCTACATCCGCAGAATCACTACTACTATCTGACTGCTAGTGAAGGCTATGGCTACCCCCGTAGACTTACAATACTACTACTATCTGTCTGCTAGTGAATGCTATGGCTACCCCCGCAGACTTACAACACTCTGCTATTATCTGACTGCTAGTGAATGCTACGGCTACCCTCGCAGACTTACAACACTCTGCTACTATCTGACTGCTAGTGAATGCTACGGCTACCCCCACAGACTTACAACACTCCTACTACTATCTGACTACTTCTGGAAAATGTTGCAGCTTTCCCTCCGCTCTACCATGCTCTGATGGCTGACTCTGCCACTAGCTACTAACACGTAAGCATCTCTTGCTAACCGTTCTCAAGATCCTCATTCCGACTTACTAGAGTCCTACAGGCGATCCTCTAATCCTAGATTCCCAACCAGCTACTAACCATCTCGATTGCATGAACTAATTGTTGGAAAGTTCCTCAAACTCCCAATCTTGAACTCCTCAATCCATCCCTCGCTGCTACTATCTTTTCGTCTCAGAGGCCGCGTACTCATTCTGGGTCTGCGTGCTCTAATCCTTGTATACTCGGAAGGCTCTCCCCCACTTGGATCCGGCTAACTCCTTACTGCTCAATGGTTGAAAGGATTTCCCAACCTTCCTTCCATGAAAAGGGCAATCTGCTGCCTGCCCACGTTTACCTCTGATGGCGCTCCAACTAACCTTACCAGATCCAAACCATTCTTGCTAACTAACCGGGCACCCTTCAATCCTTAACTGTACTTGTTTTAATGACTTCATCCCGAGAGCCTACGTTTAGGGTGAACATCCGTAACCCACTTCCTTACCGACCGCTAGCTACTCCACTAGAAGCTCTGGATTGTCACTACTGAGAATATAATTGATCATTACCCGACTAACACCTTCCACAAGTAATGAGGCACTACTGAATCTTACACATACATGCTACAGTTACTGTATCCAAAGTAACCTGCCCTAGAGGGGATGACCTCTAATTCACCATTCTAATCCCATGGTATGCAAACCGCATATCACTTAACCATAAGCAAGTAATATAATACCCCAACACATATGCTTATTGATTTCAATGTTGTAACATAACAATAATATCATGAATAATAGCTGACAGGAAGGTAAAAGATATGTACCCCCATCATTAAGTGCTGCTCGAATCCGTGATGAAAATCAACCGGAATACTCGGCTCCGAGCCGTAGGCACCCTTGCCCGAACCTGATGTCTGCTGGTGGGTCTTGAAGTCCTAGGGGTAGGAGCTGGCACCTGCCCTACTGTATACAAACTCGGACAGTGGGCCTTCTTGTGAATGCAATGGAAACATATCGGGTCAAGTCCCTGGGCGATAGTAACAATACAATCTCTGCTAAAATGGCCAATTCGGCCGCACTTGAAACATTCACCATCGCCACCACTTCTACGCCTGCACGCACCCTCGTGCGTCCTGCCACACTTCCTGCATCGACTACGGCTCTGGTAGTCCCTCGATCTCGAATTTGACCCCTTGGCTTCTAGCCCAAACCTGTGGCTACCTGAGTCTCATCCGTTTTCCTCTTCCTTTCCGACTTCCTGTGTCACACCCCAAAACCATGAATGGCGGAAACATTCTGGGGCGGAGGACGTCATGTACAGTATCACAACAATGAATAGTAGTAAACAAGAAAAAACATCATCCATTGCATTAATAATATAATTTCATACATGTGTGTTCTGTCAATGTTATAGACACCAAAAATATACAAATCAAAATAAAAGATGAGTCTTGAACGAACTCCATCTTCTCAAAAGCCTGGCACTTGTACCTGTCTAGTGGTGACCTGAGAATACAAGTTATTTTGAAAGCGAGTATCAGCTTAATGCTGGTGAGATCATAAGTATATTAATGTCTGAGTTTGTATGAAAACGTTTGAAAGTTGTTTCTATAAGATGTTTTGTACAATGTTTTGTATAATGTTTGAACTCTCCTAGAAAACCCTATGTTTCCTACTAACTGTAGCCATCTACCAAGGCATCTCGTGTCCATGTGTATGTCTCTTGTTAGAGTGTGTGTTTCCCAATTCTGACTGTCATTAACCAAAAATATAGTTACTACATTACCGTGCATCGTGTGAATATTCACGAAGTGAATGTAAGGGGAAAATATTATCGTACCGTAGTATTTGTAATAAGTGACTACCGTGGTACTAACTACCTTAATACAAAAAGGTGTTCCAAATAACATGTGATCGACCTGTATCCTACTACCAAATCTAGTAAAACGAGGATGTAAGACACCGTAAGAAATGACATTTGGCACCTGTAGACTTGCAAGTCCCACTGTAGCGAGCAGCAAGGTGTAGGATAGTCAATCCAGTATAGATCTATATGCAAACTCATACGCTCTCTAATTAAGGAGATGCGGGATACAAGAGTGGTTGTGGCAGGAAGTGCCATGACCCGCTCAATGGTTCACATAACTGCATAAATGTATATGTAATGAATGTGCTAACTGAAAGTGTAATCTTTCTCTATCTAGCCTGTGTATATTGAAATGTTCTGCGTGTGCTAGTTGTAATGTATGTTCTCTCTATCTAGCATGTATAGTAATGTACTGTGAGTACTACTTGAGCTGACTCATGAATGAACTGACTCATTTTATGTTTCATTGTTCTAGTTATAGTATTAGTATCCTCTTGTGCTACCCCTATGGTAACTTACAAATGATGTAATTGGTACGTATGAACATGGAAGTATACCCTTGCTACCCAAGGGTACTGAATGAACTGGAAGGACCTTTATGACTATATATGTACACATGATATATAATTAATATTTAAATTACCTTCGGACAGATACCCGATATCCCACCAGACCACATCTCAAGCGCGAAAAGGAAATAGGGTGGGCAGGCCTTCCTAAGCCGTTTAAACATTTCTTAAATAAGTATACATACATAGACATGCAATTGATAATAATTATAAAAGAGTTTATGTAAAAGTATTTGATAAGAAAAAGTGTTTGTAAAACAGTTTGAAACAATATGGTTTGATAAACAATTTGAACGGTAAGAAATCATTGGTTTTGTAGTTATTAATCACATGTGATTGATGTAATAACTATATGTATTTAACTTGTATCCCCCCCCCCCATAAATCATTTAAAAACATTTAAATCATTGGTTAAGGGGTATGAACTCACCTGTAGTGAGTGGTATGGATGAACTGAAGATGTAGGATCGCTAGGTGACAAGTGAAGTCTTGAACACACTTTATAACCCTAGTTAACATATAATACCACATATATGTATCCAATTAGTCTTAAACTACTAATTGATAATGTTAAGACATACTAGAACATAATAAACACTTTATATAAGTGTTATAAGCCCTAAGGATTGCATCTAAGTTGTTGTGGGACAAGGCTAAAAGGGTTTAGGGTTCCAAAAGACCCTATACATGAGTTTACTCTTCATTTAACCCCACACAAGAAGTTTACAGTCGTAAACCCTTGAGTTTACAGCCATGAACTCCTAAGTATTATGTCATTAGTTGTTTTGAAGTGTTACATGATCCCTAGAAAACAATTCTACTTGGTGGTTTAATCCTTGGAAGGGTTTAGGGCATCAAAACACTCTTTTTAGGAGTTTTCGGCCCAAAGGCCATTTCCTTTTGAGTTTACTGCCGTAAACTCATATGGAAGTGGATATTTTTGTGCTTTCAAGTCCCAATCTCATGTAGGATAGGTTCTATACATTTATCTAAGGCTAATGAAGGCCTTAGGCACACAATGGTGCCCTTCCTTCATGTTCACGGCCCAAGAACCTTTTCCCTTAGAGATTATGGCCGTAATCTCTCTTTGGGAGGGGTTTTTGATGTTTTAAGGTGCTTAAATTAACTACGAGTAAATCTAGGTAGTTGTCCAAAGCTTTAGGGTGGTTAAATGCACTCTTTGGCCTTGATTTTGGAGTTCACGGTCCAAGAACTTCTTGGGCCGTGAACACCTTACTCTTGGTGTTTTAGGGACGATTTCAAGGCTTAATTACACTAATGTATAAGCCTAAGTTGGTTAAATATCAAGGCGAAAGGACTAGGCATCAATTTAGGAGTTTACTCCATGAGGTGTTCTTGGGCGGTAAACTCCCGAATCTAGTTGTTTTGTTATGAAATTGATGTTATTAAGCACATTATAAGACATATAACACAACTAGAGAAAGGTACTCACGATTTGGGATGAAAACCCAAAGATCCGTGAGAGAGAAAATGGCTTTTCTCTAGTTGGAAATGTAAATAATGAATGAATATGGCTCAAAATTCTATATATAGTCCTGAGATTTTTGGCAGAAAATATTTTATTCCCGTAATGAACTCTAATGTAATAGAGTTTTAGAATAACAGAGTTGCACAAAATCCTAATGCATCCACTCTCATGATATCTCCTTAAGTGTGTAAATCCCGAAATACTCAAACTTATACGGAAAAGTCTGAAAATTTACTGTGACTGTTATAACTTCTATTGACTTGATAAAGTTCGTACATAATGGAAATTTCAGGTTGTCACATCCTGTCCGACTCTCCCTCATGCGTTACCTCGACAACCCCATCCATTGTCTGAATAACCGATGTCCGATCTTGGAGCTTCGCAGTCAACCTATCAGTGACCCTCACGAAAACGTCGGGCAGCTCCTCGCGAATGGCTCGCGAAACCTCCCTGACTATCTAATCATGCAGAGGTCCCTCCCTGATGGATCCCTGAACTCCATAAGAATCGGGCTCTAGACGAGCCCCAAACTGCCTTGAAACTATCCCGGCCCTAAAGGCCTCAAGATGACTGTCCAAAAGCTCCATAATGGTTTCCATAACTGAACTAAAAATCACTGGAGTCTGATTAATGATGTTGCACATGATCTCTGCGGAAATGAAATCCCTCATCTGATCATCAAGCTGCCCGGCTCTAGAACCTGAGCCAGATCCCTCCCCGGCACCTGAACTACCAATTGATATCTCGCGCAACGTCACCATGCTGAAAACATAACACACTACTGATCATTACACACCGCTGCTGAGGGACTTCTCACACCCTCTACTAGTTCCCTAGTTTTGCCTCGGACCCTCTTGAATCGAGTATGGATCCTCTGCTTTCAGTCGTACGGGCCCATACTACCTTCTACATCTATCCGTACTTTCCTCGAGAGTTACCTCAACTCCACCAAGTCCCTTTTCTCTACTGCTAATCTTTTCTACTCTCATCCTAGGCTTGCCCTAGGGAACCTTTGACTCCACCCAAACCAGTCCTCAGCTGCAGAATGCCTCCTTGTAATGCCAATTAACCACCACCTGAATACTATCACATGTAATGAGGCTCAGATAATCCTTCGAGTAAAAGACTCGTCCCTACAATGGTTAGACTCAAACGAGAGCTGCGCAGTAGGGTCAAATCCAACACTCTGAGATTATTCAACCCTGATCACATGTGATGTGACGTATTCACCTAATGGATAACTCCCATCACTCAAAGTCCCACAAAGCACGAAGTAAGCAGCATTCGGATAAAGGAAACATACTCGTGCAAAACAATTCTCATAACAAGAAACTGTACTAGCATACAATGCTAAGCTCATACTATCAGGCATAACCTACACAGGCTATCCTACTACTATCTACTTAATACTAGCATGCAATTCATATCAAGCTGAAACACATAAAGCAGGCACATAAGGCATCCTCCTAGATCCTTAGTCCTATACTAGCATGTTGTTCTACTGAAACTGGAACTGGAACAGGAACTAAAACTGAAACTGAAACTGATGATCATAAACTTGTATGGGTAATTTGGGAGTACTTACTTGATCTCGACTAATTGCATGCACCACACCCTTTTTCTCTTTTCAAGTTATTTTCTTTCTAAATATTCCTTTCGCTTTTTCTAAAACTCTTTTCTTTTCTCAACTCCTTTTACCAAAATTCTTTTCAAAATGTTCTTCTTTTGAAAACCTTTTTACCGTTCCCTTAGTTTGAGTCCAGACACATTTTCAAGTGTGTCCGAATCCCTCAAACCAAGGCTCTGATACCAACTTGTAACGGCCCAAAAATCACGACTAAAAATTTCTTTTAAAACATTACTAAAACCATATTTATAAAAATCGTATCATAAGTCATAACACAATTTTTGAGTTTTAATTCAAAACATAATCTCATTATCAGAGTAAAACACTCCCAGGCTAAATGACTATGGTGTGTGCACTGCAACCTCGCCAAGCTCCTCTTTTGAAGACTGAGTACCTAAAACGAAAAACTGAAATCGTAAGCACAAAGCTTAGTGAGCTCCCCCAATCTACCACATACCATACAATAACATATAAAGCACATACTGGGCCTTGCCCACTGCATCGGACCGAGGTCCGGACTAACTGGGGCCTTGCCCCCTGCATCGGACCAAAGTCCAGAAACTGACCGGGACCTTGTCCCCTGCATCGGACCGAAGTTCGAAAACTAACTGGGACCTTGTCCCCTACATCGGACCGATGCCCGGACTAACTGGGGCCTTGCCCCTTGCATCAGACCGAAGTCCGGAAACTGACTGGGACCATGTCCCCTGCATCGGACCGGAGTCCGGACTAACTACATCGGACTGAAGTCCGGAATTAACTGAACAAAGCATAACATAAACATATCAACTAGCATGAACACACATATACTGCATACTGTTGGATAAGGTGTCTAAGTCCATAACTTATTTGGTATATACTTAACCCGACCCGGCATGGTCCATTAGGGTTGCATTTAATCCGAACTATTTATGGATAATTTTATAAGAGTTATACACATATGTCTATTAATATATTGTAAGTTATAATATATTAATATGAAGTTATTTAATTAGTGTTAGTCTTAAATTAATTATGAATTAATTTAGAGATTAAAAGGAAGACTAATTAAATTGTGGGCTATTATATTTTATATAGTGTGGGCTAATACTCATATGTTAATGGGCTAAGCTAATATGGAAGTCCATGGATGATCAATGGAGCTTTTAACCCATGGATCCTTGGAAAGGAAAAGACATGGGTTATTAGGGTTTCACCCTAACCATGCACACTATATAAGCATGCTTATGTTGCATGAAATGGCTAGCTAGTATGTGTGTTTGTGTGTGGCTGATTTTATAGTGTGTATACACTCTCTCAAAATTTTCCAAGAGTTTGTGGTGATTTGTGATTCCATTTGAGGCATTCACACTATTGGTTCTTGGCCCTCAAACTCCTTAGGAATCAAACTCATCATTAAAAGGTATGTAATCTCATCTAATTCTTTTATGTTTAAAAGTACCCCATGCCATGTTAGATAGGTTATGAACCTTGGAAAAATTATTATTTTGCATGTATTTAGACAAACATAGATCCAAGGTTTATTAGGGTTTCATGCACACTTAGGAAGTGTTAGATTGCTCAAAACCCAACAGTGGTATCAGAGCCTAGGCTTGCTTGTTTGATACTTGATGCAAAATAGTGAAAAAAGTTGAAATCTTTGTTGTCTGCATGATGGACTCGCCGAGTCCATGGGGGGACTCGCCGAGTCCAAGGCAAAATTCATCCTAGTCGCCGAGTAGGTTCGTGCACTCGGCGAGTAGAAGGTTCAGAATGCAGATTTTCGACTTTTGCTGCTGGAAATGGACTAGAAACTTTACCCTAAACTGTTTTGATGTTTGAAAACTTATTTTAGTTGGTGTAATGGTTGTTCTAATCCATTTACAATAGCATATATCAAAATTTCATGCTTTGTATGTGTTCATATAATTCTTGAAACTTTGATAATCATGTTCATGTTCTTATGAATTTAGAAGATGATAGGAATTATTTGCTGAATTGTTTAGGATTAATTCTTGATCATTTACGTGTTTTAATGGAGTCCATAATTTTTCCTCAAGTTATGGATATCCAAAGGTCACTTTTCTTAAACACACATTAAAAACACATAAGTTACATAAAATGAAGAGTCTTCATTTTATGAACCTTTAATTCATAAGTTATGAAATGAAAAGTTTTGAAGGGTTACAAAACTTGCCCTCAAGTTTTGGAATTTGGAAAAGTTTCACACACTTTAATAAACTTTAATTCCAACACTTAGAGTTTTAAAAGTTAAAATTCAACACTTATACTATTTATAACGTTAATGGTTAATTATATATATATATATATATATATATATATATATATATATATATATATATATATATATATATATATATATATATATATATATATATATGTATAAGAACAAGTCATTTTACCGTTAGTAGGCCTCATTCACGAAGCTAGTCTATAAGGTGGGTATAAGATTGTTGCCTATAAAATGACGACTTAATGGGTGTCCACTCTCACCCACCGCTTGCTTGATCGGTGGAGGGTTGTTAGCCGAACAGGTAGGACAATGACTTTAAATTCTCATTAAAAGTATAATGATTATAATAAAGTAACTAAATATTTTTTATTTAATTCCCATTACTTTAGGAAAAATGTGAATTTGGTGCTAGCCCATGGAATTCACACTTTGTACCTTACCAAGTCGTTGGTGGAGCGTGTGAGGTTAATCGGCACACTAACTTGGACTAGTAAGGATCACGAAGAGTGACTTAATGTTTGTCATAGATCAATGGAGCGTGTGTGGTTAACCGGCACATTGATTAGGTGATCATATTAAGGGTACCAAGTTAATTGGTATGGTTATTCACACCTTGTTTTGTGATCCTCGGCATCCCAGTCACAAAATTTGAGAGGGCACACTCGAGATTGCAACATGCCATTGAAAAGTTCAATGAATCTCAAAAGATCTAGGAATTTCAAGTCCAATTAAAACGTAATAAATTATTTCGTTTTTCATGGTAGAAATTGGTGAATCGTCATTCGCCTACCTTCAAATATTTTATAGGTTGGATTACGGCATCCCTCTTCCAAATTATAAAATATTGTGTTGGGTCCTAGCCTTAATATTTCATATTGGGTGTTATATTAAGGATTTTGAATCAACTAACTTGATTTTATCCCATTATAGATGTTTGGTTTAGACAACTATGATCTTCCCAAATCTCTTGAAGATGGTGTCCCTGAACATCATGCTTCACTTCCTCCACCTCCTCCAATTATTCTCCCTTACCCACAAGTTCTTGAAAAGTTTAAAGTCACTCAATCCCTATTAGCAAGCATAGTCTATGTGTGCTCACATCTTGGAGATAAAGTCACATATTGACAAGCCGGGAGAGTTGGGTGTCAAAGTCTCGTGAAAGTTGGATGTTCAATCACTTTCTTAGTAACATAGTGAGTCTCTTTGGGACTACTATGAGACAGACTATGACACGAGCCTTAATGATCTTATCTATTTGCTCAGTGCTGCAGATTCAGCAATGATTCGGAACACTAGTAAAGCAAATTTTATTAGAAGATCAACTTCCCAAACCTTAAATGGACATTGGCAATGGTAGCATTGGATATCTAGAAAAACATTTCTCTTCCCAATGGAAAGGGATCGGCCATAGTCAACTCGGTTGACCAAATGGTAAAGAGAAAGGCTAAGTCTAAGATAGTCTCATGTGCCATTACCAACGAGTCTATATGTTTTATTGCCAAAGTTAGGGACATTGATTGCGAAGCTGCCATATTTACCTGAAAGATCATAAGATTGATCAAGTCAAAATGTTTGACTCTACTTCAATTAAAGTCCACTAACTAACTCTATTAAGTTCCTATTTCGAGATTCTTATTACATAATGTGAATGGGTCACATGCTGATGTTTTAAGAATCAAAGGAAAGATAGGAAGCTTAAAGTAAGTATATGTTGATTTTGATTGCGAAGGTGGGTTTCGATCGCATGGTTCGGTAATCGGAATTTTGTGTTGTTGCTTAAGAGTTATAATATATTGCTTATGAATGGATAACAACAGGGTTTTCATGTGGATTGTAAGGATAAGTTTTTCCGCAAAGTTTTAAAAAAAAGAAAAAAAAAGGGTTTTAATTTTATTTATTTTAAAAATATCCTTACAATGGCATCTGTGGAAAATTTTTGCTTATATGTTTCCAGTAATAGTAATATTGGAAAGTGGATTTGATTCCTTCATTTGTGGTGGTGTCTGAATTTACCAAATGAAGAAAGTTTTTCATCACCCAAGTTTCAATTGGACAGAAACTTGGAATCATACAAGTTAAATTGTATGATGAATGAGAATTTTCATCTTTGAAAATTAAGACTAATTCTTTGATCACATGTATATGTGAGTAAATTGAAGGACTAAGGAATTAGGTACACTGGGTGTGCGCTGGTCAAGTTCCACCACAAAGATTGATTTGTCATGATTTACTAAAGATTAGTAAATATGATTATACTTATAAGGTTAAGTATAATTCTGCAACATTGGAAAGGTTACAATGTATGGCAAAACAAATGAGAAAAATCAAATTAGGCAGAAAGATAAAAGTTTCTCAAATTTGAAAGGATGGGAGAGTACTTTAGTATCATATTTCATGATCATCTTAATGATTATGAAACCACATCACAAATTCATACTCTAAGGACATCTTAGTGCATTGTTATGGCTAAGAAGAGAGGTCATGAATTGTTGGATTAGTTAAAATCAAGAAGATGAGTCATACTTCGTTCCAAAACAATTCTTAGAGTCATACTCTAAGATTGTAACCTTGAGTGACATAAAGGAAGATTTATTAACACTAGTCAAATGTAAGAGTAAAATATTTTCTACTCTTGTACATTTGAGATTGGTAAGTTGTGATGTCTTGGATGAGACAAAGACCAACTAAGACCAATTGTGTGAAGTGTTAGTCTTGATAAGAATTTGCACTATCCCTTGAATATTTGTTTTGTCAAGGAATGGTTCTTGACTGGGGAAACTTATATGTCAAGGGGACAGTGGGAGCCTTAAAGATCCTGAAAGATTTTCAAGATTTAATCAAGAGTAAAACCTGTAATTTGTCACTAGCACACGACTTAAGGTTTGCAACCTATCGTGTTGACATAATTCTTATTTCTGTACCTACTTCAAATAAGTTGAATTTGCATGTGAGTTATCAGAGTTCAACTTGGAAGCATTGGTGGGCCTTGTGCTACCAAGGTGACAAGAAACTAAGATTGAATAAGTTTAATCCATGTAAGGCTGAATTTGTCACTAACCTTATCTTGTGATTATGGTTTTGACAAATTCACATGGATAGAAACTCATACACTATAACATCTAAGTGTCATAAGGTTTCTCTCCGATTCATGAAAATGATGGTGAGGAAACGCTTTCATTAGGTAGATTTTACGTAGATATCAATTGTGTTATTTGCATTTTCAAAAGTCGTTAGTGGAGCGTGTGTGGTTAACTGGCACACTAACATGGACTTGTGAGAAATGGAAAATGCCAAAGCAATTAAGACTACGATTACGGCATCCCTTTTCATAGTTCTGAATATTGTTTAGACACACATGTGAGCTATCTAAGAAAGGGTGTATGAATCTAAATTTCAGAAGTCCAGCAGATTTCTGGAAATATGTCAGAGCTAGTGGGAGCATAAGTGTTATGCTGATAATCATCATGTTAGTGGGAGCATGATTATTACGTTTAGTGTTGCAAGTTAGCAATGTTAATTATAGAAAACAAAGTTTCAATTCGTGAAGTTGCAGGGATTGAAAAGTCGTTTTGCTATAATTAAGAGAGATGAAATTATATTTCATTTCGATTCTAAAGCTTAGATTGAGATTTTAATCATCTTTAGTGAAGGACATATATATGAATTTTATGTCTGAATGGTTCGACTTAAGGAAATTCTATATATATTGCGTTTTCAAAATTCGATTATGATTACGGCATCCCTCATCAAAGTTAAATTTTGAAAACATGGCAAATAAAAAATATTGTAGCAAAAGACTGGTCTAGTATCATGTCTTTATGTCAAACATCATGAATCGTGTACCATATGCTTCGGATATAGGATCGATTGCATGTGCTATAATATTCATCTTTTCTAAATTTTCCAAATGCTCAGGGCATTTAGAAGGGAAAAGTCTAGAACTGGATATGACTAAAGTGATTAAGCAATTGTCAAGGACAATCTGAGGTTAGCCAAAGATTGGTTGCTCAGGGAAAGTTGGAAGTATGATGTAAGTTGTCAAAAAGGACCGTATTGACATGTTTTGAAAAGAAGTAACTCTTGTCCGGAAGTGATAGTCAAAATGGGACTATGGAAATGTCTCCATAGGTGGAAGTTATGTTGGGTTTTGAGAAATCTAACACTTCCTAAGTGTGCATGCAACCCTAATAAACCTTGGATCTATGTTTGTCTAAATACATGCAAAATAATAATTTTTCCAAGGTTCATAACCTATCTAACATGGCACGGGGTACTTTTAAACATAAAAGAATTAGATGAGATTACATACCTTTTGATGATGAGTTTGATTCCTAAGGAGTTTGAGGGCCAAGCACCAATAGTGTGAATGCCTCAAATGGAATCACAAATCACCACAAACTCTTGGAAAACTTTGAGAGAGTGTATACACACTATAAAATCAGCCACACACAAACACACATACTAGCTAGCCATTTCATGCAACATAAGCATGCTTATATAGTGTGCATGGTTAGGGTGAAACCCTAATAACCCATGTCTTTTCCTTTCCAAGGATCCATGGGTTAAAAGCTCCATGGATCATCCATGGACTTCCATATTAGCTTAGCCCATTAACAAATGAGTATTAGCCCACACTATATAAAATATAATAGCCCACAATTTAATTAGTCTTCCTTTTAATCTCTAAATTAATTAAATTAATTCATAATTCATTTAAGACTAACACTAATTAAATAACTTCATATTAATATATTATAACTTACAATATATTAATAGACATATGTGTATAACTCTCATAAAATTATCCATAAATAGTTCGGATGAAATGCAACCCAAATGGATCATGCCGGGTTGGGTCAAGTATACACCAAACAAGTTATGGACTTAGACACCTTATCCAACAGACTCCCACTTGGATAAGTCTAATAACTGTATTTGCCTATTACTTCAGGAACTAACCAGAAATCGTAGCTCTCGAAAACTCTGTTGAACTATGAAGCGCCATTTTAAGATAAGTGATCATACAATCCTCTGTTCTCATGATATCAGCCGAACAAACACATGGAACTATGTCTTGCTTATTGTCTAGCAGTTGTTTACTCGATTTCCGATTTGTTTGACAAAGAACTCAACTGAACACATCAATTTAGTTCTGACCAGGCCCGGTACATAGGTCAACACAAAATCATCGAGGGGCCCAGATATCGCTTCTATTTCTAGAAGGAACAGATAAACTTCGACTCATATACTTGTTCTACTACTTGTTGAATTGTACACAAAGGCACGTTTTATAATGTCAAGTTACTGATGCGTTTACGTGCAGTCAATGCACAACCAACTCATAGGTAACAACTCATATCTCTAGGTTTGAAGACTTATATGATATTACCGTCTCACGGTCACTCGAGATAAATTCCATGAAGTGATACAAGTGAGCGTGGGTTTATTCCAATACTCATAACTTATGAGTACTCATGAACGTTGTAGCAACCATTGCCATGTCTAAACACCTTTAGCCATCTACAAACCCAATTCATGACAATCTTGATTCATACCTACTTCCGACGTATGACCGATTGTGGAGGTTTGAATAAATTAATTATTCTGGAAGTCAAAACATGCAAAGTTGAAACAATTGTAAATAATTGACAATGATAACAACTCCTTACTCATAAATAAATCACAATTTTATTCATCATCAAATGTCGATTACATTTACAGGTTTCAGAGAATCTATCTAATCTGTAAAACTAATATCGTCCCTTAGCCCGATGCGCCTCGCATGCTGAAAATACTTAGCCCTCGTCAGTCCCTTTGTAAGGGGATCCACAGGGTTCTCATCTGAAGATATCCTCTTTGCCACAAGGAGTCCTTCTATCTTGTGTCTTATGAAGTGATATTTTCTGTAATATGTCGGGATCTCCCATGATCTCTCGGTTCTTTAGCTAAAGCAACCGCACTATTGTTGTCACAGAAAATTTCCATAGGCTCCTTAATAGTTGGCAAAACTCCAAGGTCTTCGATGAAGTTCTTCAGCCATATCGCCACCTTCGCCGCTTCACTCGCTGCTATATACTCAGATTCACAAGTCTAATTAGCCATCGTCTCCTGCTTGGAACTCTTCCAAGAGATTTCCCCTCCATTTAAGGTAAAGACCCAGCTCGACTGAGAGCGAAAGTTATCCCTATCAGTCTGAAAACTAGCATCACTATACCCTAATCCTCTCAAGTCATCACTCCCACCAAGGGTAAGGATCCAATCCTTAGTCCTCCGCAGGTACTTAAGAATGTTCTTTACTGCAGTCTAATGAGCTTTACCAGGATTTCCCTGATACCTGTTGACCATGCTCAAAGCAACGGCCACATCAGGACGGGTACAACTCATAGCATACATGATCGAGCCAACAACGGAAGCATACGGTAATTGGCTCATCTCAGCTATCTCGGCCTCTGTACTCAGACTCTGAGTCTTACTCAGCTTGGTGTTGCTTTGGATCGGTAAATCTCCTTTCTTGGAATTCTGCATGTTGAACCTTTTCAACACCTTATCCAAGTAGGTACTCTGACTAAGTCCAATTATTCATTTACTCCTTTCTCTTAATATCCTTATCCCTAGGATATAGGCAGCTTCCCCTAGGTCCTTCATAGCAAAGCACTTCCCAAGCCAGGACTTAACCTCCTGCAAGGTTGGGATGTCATTTCCTATAAGTAGTATGTCATCTACATACAGTACCAAGAAGCTAACTATACTCCTACTAGCTCTGACATACACGCAAGACTCATCTTTACTTCCCGAAAAGCCAAACTCTTTGACCTTCTCATCGACACAAAGATTCCAGCTACGAGATGCTTGTTTTAATCCATAAATGGATTTCTCAAGCTTGCACACTCTATTAGGGTATTCTGCATTGACAAAACCCTCTGGCTGATTCATGTACACGTCCTCAGCCAACTTTCCATTAAGAAAAGCAGTTTTGACATCCATTTGCCATATTTCATAATCATGAAATGCAGCAATGGCTAGCATAACCCTAATAGACTTAATCTTTGCTACCGGTGATAAGGTTTCATCATAATCAATACCCTGAGTCTGAGTAAAACCCTTCGCAACCAGTCGAGCCTTATAAGTGTGCACTTTTCCTTCCATGTCGGTCTTCTTCTTGAAGATCCATTTGCACCCAATTGTTTTACGGCCTGGTACATTGTCAACCAAGTTCCAAACTTGATTGTCATATATGGACTGTATCTCGTTGTCCATAGCCTCCTTCCATTTAGCAGACTCTGGGCCTGCCATGGCTTCCTTAACACTGCTAGGTTCATCCAAATTTACCAGTGTACTATCGCTGATAAATGTATCAACTTCCATAGAAATATGAAAACCATAATAAAACTCAGGTGTGTTCCTAACCCGTGTGGAACGCCTCGGAGGTACAGACTTGTCAGCTGGCTCAACAGGAGTTTCCTCCTCAGGTTGATTGCTAGTGTCTGAGGTTCCTTCACCAATTGATTCTTGAATTTATTCAAGGTCAATTTGCCTCCCACTGTCTCCTTGGCTCATAAACTCTCTCTCACGAAAGACCCCTCTTCTTGCTACAAAGACCACATTCTCACTGGGTCTGTAAAAGAGGCAACCGAAGGATTTCTGTGGGTAGCCGATGAAAATGCATCTTTCACTTCGGGGTTCGAGCTTATCATGATTCTCACACTTCACGAAAGCCTCGCAACCCCAAATCTTGATGTGCTCTAAATTGGGAACCTTCCCAGTCTACATATCATGAGGTGTTTTGGTAACCTTCTTTGTAGGGACTAGATTAAGGACATGGGCGGAAGTCTCTAAGGAATACCCCCAAAAAGAGATTGGTAGCGAAGCTCGACTCACCATAGAGTGAACCATGTCTAACAAAGTTCGATTATGCCTCTCAGCTACACCATTTAGTTGTGGTGTCATCGTAGGAGTCAATTGTGAGACAATCCCACACTCCTTAAGATAGTCAAGGAACTTGGTACTAAGATACTCATCACCTCGGTCGGATCGAAGCATCTTAATGTTCCTGCCCAATTGATTTTCTACTTCCTGTTTGAATTCTTTAAACCGTTCAAAGGTTTCTGACTTATGTGTGATCAAGTAGACATAACCATATCTACTAAAATCATCAATAAAAGTCACATAATACCGATTAGCATCCCTTGTGGCGGTTTTGAATGGTCCACATACATCAGTATGTATTAGGTCCAACAAACCCTCACCCCTTTCACAAGTACCAGTGAAGGGTGATTTTGTCATCTTTTCAAGTAGACAAGATTCACAACTATCATCCGATTTAAGGTCGAATGATTCCAAGACTCCATTCTTTTGGAGTTGGCCTATGCGTTTCTTGTTTACATTTCCAAGACGATAATGTCACAATGATGCTTTATCTAGGCTAGAAGAAGAATCAATATACAACACATTATTTCCTAAGTTTTCTACAACCAACACAGCTTCACACACACCATCACAAGGTAATGCTTTAAAATAAAACACATTATTAAAGAAAGCATTAATACCACCACATTCATTATCAAAGGAAAAGGTAAAACCTTGTTTATACAAGCCATGAAAAGAAATAATATTTCTCGCCATTTCAGACGAGTACACACATTTATTCAAATCTAATTTTAACCCATTATTCAGCAACAAAGTATAAACTCCAATCTTGGTAACAGACGAAGCCTTCCTATTCCCCATGATCAAGTTTATCTTTCCGTGCTCCACATTCTCACTTCTTCTTAGGCCCTACAAATTTGAACATATATGAATACCACATCCTATATCAGGCACCCAATAGTTAGAATATGGCTAGTAATTAGACAATATTGTGTAAATACCTACATGGGTGGGTTTCACTTTCCCATTCTTTAGATCCTGCAAGTACTTAGGGAAGTTTCGCTTCCAGTCCCCCTATTCCTGGCAATAGTAGCAATCAGCATCCTTGGGAATGGCAGAAGGAGTGGCAGAACCGCTCTTGGTCCTTGATGAGGAGCCTTCAAGAGACTTTCCCTTGGCACCCTTCGAAGGCTGCTTCCTCTTTTTCCCTTTGCCTTGCCCGATAGCCAAAACAGGGGTAGATGTTGGAGTAGGAGTAGTAGAGGTAACAACCGACTTGCCCTTAAGACCGGTTTCAGCGGTCTTCAAGAGTCCTTGAAGCTTGCTAAGGGTAACTTCCTCCTTGTTTATATGATATGTCATACGAAAATGGTCATAACAAGAAGGTAAGGAGTGCAAAATGATGTCAATTGCCAACTCGTCAGGGAAGTTTACATTCAGCTTCAGCAAACGGTCCACATACCTTTGCATCTTTTGCATGTGGGCCGTGACGGATTCACCGTCCTTCATGCAAGTTGTTATTATGGAGGAGATTATTTCATACCGCTCTTGACGAGCACTCTTATGGTAACTTTCCATCAGGTCTTGGTGCATCTCAAAAGGGTAGAAGTCCTCATAGGACTTTTGGAGCTCGGCTGTCATCGTGGCCATCATGATGCATGCCACCTTAGTAGCATCTCTCTCATGTGTCCTGAATTCAGCGATCTCCTCAGGAGTAGCAGTAGACTCATCAAGCTCTTTTAACTCCTTATCGAGGACATATTCCTTGTCCTCATAACAAGTCACCATCCTGATGTTCCTTATCCAATCCATGAAATTGGAACCATCAAAGATGACTCTCCCACAAAGATTCATGAGAGAGAAAGAACCAGTTGGGTTAGAGCCCGAAGCATTAGTGTTGGAAGACATATGAAAGAAGAAAGTAAGTTTAGATTAGATATATATAGTCCTTAATAAGACACCCAAATGTAATATTAAGGCTAGGATCCAATCACAATATATTATACTTAGAAGAGGGATGTCGTAATCTAAGTAATAATATATTTGAAAGGTAGGTGAATGACGATTTACCAATTTCCACCACGAAAACAAAATGATTTATTAGGTTTTAATTGGATTTGAAATTCCTAGATTCTTTTGAGATTCATTGAACTTTTCAATGGCATGTTTCAATCTCGATTGTGCCCTTCAAGTTTTGTGACTGGGATGCCGAGGATCACAAAACAAGGTGTGAATAACCATGCCAATTCACTTGGTACCCTTAATATTATCACCTAATCAATGTTCCGGTTAACCACACACGCTCCATTGATCTATGACAAACATTAAGTCACCCTTCTTGATCCTTACTAGTCCAAGTTAGTGTGTCGGTTAACCACACACGCTCCACCAACAACTTGGTAAGTTACAAAGTGTGAATTCCATGGATTAGCACCATGTTCACATTTTTCCTAAAGTAACTTAGATTGGGAATTAAACAAAAGGTTTAGTTACTTTATAATATTCATCATACTTAATGAGAATTTATAAGTCTTTGTCTTACCCGTTCGGCTAACGACCCTCCACCAGTCAAGCGAGCGGTGGGTGAGAGTATACACCCATTAAGTCGCCATTTTATAGACAACAACCTTATACCCACCTTATAGACCAACTTTGTGAATGAGGCCTACTAACGGTAAAATGACTTGTTCTTATACGTATATATATATATATATATATATATATATATATATATATAATTAACCATTAATGTTATAAATAGTATAAGTGTTGAATTTTAACTTTTAAAATTCTAAGTGTTGGAATTAAAGTTTATTAAAGTGTGTGAAATTTTTCCAAATTCCAAAACTTGAGGACAAGTTTTGTAACTCTTCAAAACTTTTCATTTCATAACTTCTGAATTAAAGGTTCATAAAAATGAAGACTCTTCATTTTATGTAACTTATGTGTTTTTTAATGTGTGTTAAAGAAATGTGACCTTTGGATATCCATAACTTGAGGACAAATTATGGACTCCATTAAAACACATAAATGATCAAGAATTAATCCTAAACAATTCAGCAAATAATTCCTATCATCTTCTACATTCATAAGAACATGAACATGATTATCAAAGTTTCATTAATTATATGAACACATACAAAACATGAAATTTTGATATATGCTATTGTAAATGGATTAGAACAACCATTACACCCACTAAAATAAGTTTTAAAACATCAAAACAGTTTGGGGTAAAGTTTCTAGTCCATTTCCAGCAACAAAAGTCGAAAATCTGCATTCTGAACCTTCTACTCGCCGAGTGCATGAACCTACTTGGCGAGTAGGATGAATTTTGCCTTGGACTCGTCGAGTCCCCCCATGGACTCGGCGAGTCCATCATGCAGACAGCAAAGATTTCGACTTTTTTCACTATTTTGCATCAAGTATCAAACAAGCAAGCCTAGGCTCTGATACCACTGATGGGTTTTGAGCAATCTAACACTTCCTAAGTGTGCATGCAACCCTAATAAACCTTGGATATATGTTTGTCTAAATACATGCAAAATAATAATTTTCCAAGGTTCATAACCTATCTAACATGGCATGGGGTACTTTTAAACATAAAAGAGTTAGAAGAGATTACATACCTTTTTGATGAGTTTGATTCTTAAGGAGTTTGAGGGCCAAGCACCAATAGTGTGAATGCCTCAAATGGAATCACAAATCACCACAAATTCTAGGAAAACTTTGAGAGAGTGTATACACACTACAGTTTTCGGCCACACACTAACACACACACTAGTGGCTATTTCATGCAACATAAGCATGCTTATATAGTGTACATGATTAGGGTGAAACCCTAATAACCCATGACCTTTCCTTTTCCAAGGATCCATGGGTTAAAAGCTCCATGGATCATCCATGGACTTCCATACAAGCCTAGCCCATTAACAAATGGGTGTCAGCCCACACCATATAAAACCAATAGCCCACAATCTAATTAGTCTTCCTTTTAATCTCTAAATTAATTCATAATTAATTTAAGACTAAGACTAATTAAATAACATGACTTCACATTAATATATTATAACTTATAATATATTAATAACAATATGTGTATAACTCTCATAAAATTATCCATAAATAGTTTGGATGAAATGCAACCCAAATGGACCATGCCGGTCGGGTCAAGTATATACCAAATAAGTTATGGACTTAGACACCTTATCCAACAAGTTATTCAATCTATGTAAGATTAGAAAAACTTAATGCAAGAATGATGTTCAAAGCAATGTACTTTGAATATGAGACTTCGTTTCCATAGAGTTGATCTCCTTTGGAATTCTCTGTAATGACTGATGACAAGGTTTTGGTGACTTTGTGCATAATCATTACAAGAGGAACATTGCATAAAAGTTCAAAATCTAACAGATTTTTTGGTAAATGATAGGAATCGGGGATTCTCACATTTACAATAAGGATTTGGGATTGTGAAATGAGTATTATTGGAATCATGTTCAATTGATCTACATCACAATGTAAGGATCATAAACAAACATAGTGTGCATACTTGGAGTATGGCATAGCTATTGTTTAGAAAACAAAGTGTACATGCTAGGAGCATGGGACGACTGTTGTTTTTATTCAAGTCTTAAGTTGATTGTTTGAAACATTATACAATGAATAATGTGTAATCAATATGGTGATAAATAAAAGGTGGTTCTATTTATATTCAAAAGGGTTCTGAGACCATATTGGATTCGATTATTATGGTGTTTCACTTTGCATGTTTTGACTTCCAAAATAGCTAGGTTATTCTTTCCGAATGACTAAGTTATTTAAACGCTCCACTGTCGTTCATATGTTGGAAGTAGGTATGAATCAAGACTGTCATGAATCGAGTTTGTAGATGGCTAAATGGGTTTAGTCATATCAATGGTTGCTACAACATTCATGAGTGCTCATAAGTTATGAGTATTGGAATAAACCCACACTCACTTGTATCACTTCATGGAATTTATCTCGAGTGATCGTGAGACGGTAATATTATATAAATCTTCAAACCTACAGATATGAGTTGTTACCTATGAGTTTGTTGTGCATTGATTGCACGTAAACGCATCAGTAACTTGATGTTATAAAACGTGCCTTTGTGTACAATTCAACAAGTAGTAGAACAAGCATATGAGTCGAAGTTTATCTGTTCCTTCTAGAAATAGAATCGATATCTGGGCCCCTCGATGATTTTGTTATGACGTATGTACCGGCTGGTCAGAACTAAATTGATGTGTTCGATTAAGTTCTTTGTCAAACAAATCGAAAATAGGGAAACAAACTGCTGGACAATAAGTACGACGTTCTTCCATGTATTTGTCCGGCTGATATCATGAGAACAGAGGATTATATGATCACTTATCTAAAATGGCGCTTCTTAGTTCAACAGAGTTTTTGAGAGCTACGATTGCTGGTTGGTTCATGAAGTAACATACGCAAATATAGTTATTAGACTTATCCAAGTGGGAGTCTGTTGGATAAGGTGTGTAAGTCCATAACTTATTTGGTATATACTTGACCCGAACCGGCATGATCCATTTGGGTTGCATTTCATCCGAACTATTTATGGATAATTTTATGAGAGTTATACACATATGTCTATTAATATATTGTAAGTTATAATATATTAATATGAAGTTATTTAATTAGTGTTAGTCTTAAATTAATTATGAATTAATTTAGAGATTAAAAGGAAGACTAATTAAATTGTGGGCTATTATATTTTATATAGTGTGGGCTAATACTCATTTGTTAATGGGCTAAGCTAATATGGAAGTCCATGGATGATCCATGGAGCTTTTAACCCATGGATCCTTGGAAAGGAAAAGACATGGGTTATTAGGGTTTCACCCTAACCATGCACACTATATAAGCATGCTTATGTTGCATGAAATGGCTAGCTAGTATGTGTGTTTGTGTGTGGCTGATTTTATAGTGTGTATACACTCTCTCAAAGTTTTCCAAGAGTTTGTGGTGATTTGTGATTCCATTGGAGGCATTCACACTATTGGTGCTTAGCCCTCAAACTCCTTAGGAATCAAACTCATCATCAAAAGGTATGTAATCTCATCTAATTCTTTTATGTTTAAAAGTACCCCATGCCATGTTAGATAGGTTATGAACCTTGGAAAAATTATTATTTTGCATGTATTTAGACAAACATAGATCCAAGGTTTATTAGGGTTGCATGCACACTTAGGAAGTGTTAGATTGCTCAAAACCCAACACATAATGCATCGGGCCGTAGCCCGGAACACATAACACATAAATCCTGTCTGAGCCACGAAGGCATCAAACATACTAACTACTGCATCGGACCGAAGTTCGCAAACTACTGCTAACTAAACGGGCCGTCATTGTGGCCTTAGACCTGTTCCTACTGGAAGAAAACTCACCTTGTGATGTTGACTGCTAAACTCCTGAAAGAGGAATCCCCGACTGCTGCTCCGGGTGCTTCCCAGCTATCATCGGAAATAAAATACTAAATCATAGTAGGGATTCTCCCATGGGTAAAATGAGCATTTTACCCTTGTTATGGCATGGTCACAACATGGCCTAAAAACCCTCAATTCCTTCTAAGCCCATCCATGGCCCCACTAAAGGCCCACTAATGACCTAATTTGCTCCATTGGGCCCAAAGCCCTTTATTGGACCTTACTCAAGCCCAATACTAAATGTTTGGTCCTTAGCAACTGAATTCTGATGGCCCAATAAGGCCCAAGGACCCTAAGTCTCAACTTAGCCCACACCTAGGCCCAAAATGCAATAAGCCCAACTGACTACGTTACGATGGGCGTAGTTTGATGTACGCTTAGCGTACTGGCCTGCTAGAGAGTACGCGGGGCGTACCTTCAATTACACTCGGCGTACTCATTCTGTTAAGACACTTTCCATTAAGCATTTAATACTCCGACTCAAGAGCCATAAACTTAGATCTAGGTCTTATTCCATTCCCTAATCCATAAAGTTGCTTGCTTTATGGCTTCCATGACTTACATAAGTCCCAACTCCAAAACCCATGTTCTAATTCCATGAAAGAAGGTCTTAAATCATGCATGAACTCGTTGGGACCATAAAGATCATAACTTTACTGCTTATGGGACTCATATGACTCTAAGGGAGGCAACCATGGTCTTAGAAATGAGCATAAGTCGTAAAGTCTCAATCTTGGGACCAAAAAGGTCCATAAACTTGTACTAAGGAGATCTAAGAGGTTAATCATAAAGCTCAAGACTTTTTACCTTGCAGAGGTCCAAAATGAAGCACTTATCCCAGATCTACAAGCTCTAGCTTCAAAGGTTCCTCCTTGCCAACCTTCTTCTCTTTGCTTCCAAGCTTTAATCAACCAAAATGGGTTCTCCAAGGTCAAGATCTCATAAAATGAAGATATGGACATTCTAGGGTTTCCTCTGAGGTTGGGGAGGCTGGTATGGGGGCTAGGGTTGGAGCTATAATGTCCTTTATATAGTGCTTGTCCAAGAATTAAGGTTTTTAAGCTGTTAGCGTACGTTGGGCGTAACTCCCGTACGTCGGGTGTATGCCTATAAGACCTGCGATCTTTTGCCCCTTTACGCTGGGCGTACTCAGCTAAACACGCGCACCCAACACGTATGAATGGTCTTCTATGCAAACTTTTCTCTATAAGGGCCATTCTTGCTAAATCTTCAAAGTGTCATAACTTCTTCATTATAGATCCGATTCAGATGAACTTTATATCCACGGAAAGGTGACGAGAAACCCTACGTTTCTAACAACATAACCCGACCCAAAAACTTCTCAAACAATAACTCCAAATTTAATAAAGGACTAAAACGCCCCTGGCCTTGGCCTCTGAAATTCCATAAACGAATATTTTAGAACATGGCGTTACAAGTTTTGATACATTTTTTTAATAATTTTTAGTAAGTATATAATTTAATAAGTATTAAAAAAGATAAAAAAAAATGGCCAATAGGAATATGAGAGAGAGTGAGGGAATATGCTCATTGACCACCTTTCACTAAATGGATGGTGTTCAGCTGAGAGGTAAAGTTTCACTCATTCTTTCCCTCACCCATACAGTCCAGCCTTAGTAAGGGGGTGTTTGGATAGGAAAAAAAGAGGTGTTTATTGCTTATTTCCACAATAAGCTCATTTAAGTGTTTGGATAAAATCCAGCTTATTAGGCTAAATAAGCTAATTTTAATAAGCATTCCTCCCCATGCTTATTGCTTATTGCTTATTCCCACCACAAATAAGCTATAAGCAATAAGCTAAAAACCTAATCCAAACACCCCCTAAGAATTAATGAAAATAACAATAGTTATGTGAGGTTGAATATATTCACATTATTAAACAACCTATTATCTTATTAATTCTTATAAAAGAGCACTATCATACGCCCGGTCAATAATCTACATTATAACTTAACACACACACACACACACACACACACACACACACATATATATATATATATATATATATATATATATATATATATATATATATATATATATATATATATATAGAAAAGGATTATATGGAAAACTAAAAAACTCTAAAAAATCAAAAAAATGCATAAAAAAATATTTAGAGATTACAATTTTTTTTATTACTTTATATTCTTAAAAATTGTAAATTCTTATATAAATTCGCTGAAAAAAATTAAGAAAATCGATTTTTTATTTTTGTTTATTTTGTTTATTTTTTGGTTTTTTTACATAAACAAATTTTCAACGAATTTATATAAACAGATGCGGTTTAAAAAATATAAAGTCAAAAAAAAGATTTGTATATATATATATATATATATATATATATATATATATATATATATATATATATATATATATATATATATATATATATAGGTTCAGGTTCATTTGATACCATTCTAATTTTGTGAGACCGTAAGACCAAATCTAAAAATAATTTTAAAATGCAAAATAAATGGAAAAACCCAAAAATTCTTTTTTTAAATATTATTTTCGAAATTTAAATTAACTAAAAAAATAGAAAAAAAATATAAAATAAAATAAAAATAAAATAAAACAAATTCCGTTTTTTTTTTAAAAAATACGTGAAATATTCTAAATAGAATATTAAACTGATATATTCTAAAAAATAATTTTAAAATGCAAAATAAATGAAAAAATCTAAAAATTCTTTTTTTAAATATTATTTTCGGAACTTGAATTAACTAAAAAAAATAAAAATAAAATAAAAAAAAATTCTATTTTTTTTTGAAAAATACGTGAAATATTCTAAATAGAATATTACACTGTACATATTCTAAAAATAATTTTAAAATACAAAATAAATGAAAAAAATCAAAAAAAAAATTTTTAAATATTATTTTCGGAACATGAATTAACTAAAAAAAATAAAAAAAATAAAAAAAAATAAAAAAATACATCTCATGGTCTCACAAAATATAGGTGGTCTCAAATGAACCTAACACTATATATATATATATATATATATATATATATATATATATATATATATATATATATATATATATATATTGCATGACAGCAAAGATCTAGGCTGTGTGGGGGTAAAGCCTTGAGACGGATCGGAGGGATGCTTGGTAAGTTGGTATCTGCTTTATGCGTAATTAGTTTTTTAACGCGACAAACAATGGAAGAGTAAGAAGCAACGAAGAAGAGAAGGCGAAATAGAAGGGAGCATGTCGAGGTACATTGAGCCCTGTGCTTCATGTCCTCCGCCGTACCCTTTTGCTTTTCCCAGTAATTTTCATTTGTTCCCTTTTAATTTTCTTATTTTCTCATTTACCTCCCTCGTGCTATTTTTTCAGCATATTTTAACCTTCACTAACAACTTTTTTTTTTTTTTTTTTTTTTTTTTTTGTTTTCTTTAGTTTCTAACCGTGTGATACGTTGCCAATTGTAATTGTATTGCGTCTTTTTCGGTTTGGACAATATAGATTAATTTAAATGTCATAAATATCTACAAAAATTGGGAATGTGCGTTTTTTTCTTTAGCAACTACCAAGAGTAATCCAATCATATTTTATAATTTGTTTAGCTGTGAAAGCATCTGCTTAATATTGTTTGTATTTTTTATAAATGGATATTTATATCTATATATTTTATTTATATAGGAATAATAAATTTTAATATATATTTTATTTATATATGAATAATAAGTTTTAATTACATAATCAAATATGAATAAGTGGGTCTATTAATATTTGAGTAACATAAACGTGTGATTAATACAAATAATATTAAAAATTACATAAAAAATCAAAAATTTCATAATCGTATAAAAATTTATTATATTGATATTAGTGTTCATTTGTAGATAATTAATGAATAAAAGTTATAATATATTGGTAATACAATTTCGGTAATAATAAAATTCTAAATTTGTAGGTCAAGATTTTATTTATTTATTTATTTATTTTTGTAAATGATTGTCTCTACTCCGTTTATGTTAATAATGAAGTTGCTTTGGCAAATGATAAATCTTTTAAATTTAATTGGTAATTGAGGAGAAAATGATGTTTTTAGATCTCAATTAGAGATTTGAATGATGATAGATTAAGGTCGAGAAGTCCGAATGGTAAGGGGCGGGTTCGGAGCGGGACATAATTTTCCAAATTCGTCCCAATATCTTTCGGGTATCCTATTGGGCTGCCCGATTGGGTTTCAGGTATCTTATCAGGTTTACAACAATTATAACGAAATCTTTATTCCATTTTAGAATACCACGATATCTTATAAAAAATACATGTTTTAGCATCTCTTTTAAATTGAAAATATGATGCATCACTTTAATAAAATAAACTAGACATTATATTAAAAATTATTTAATTTAAGTTTAGTGTAATAAATCAAAACATAAAAAAATGACCATTTATACCAGATTGTTAATAACAAAAAAAAATTTGTCTACAATAAGTATTTTGTCTTTGAACGCATGCAATTAATATCAAAAGGTTTCGAATAGTATATATTTATATATATATATATATATATATATATATATATATATATATATATATATATATATATATATATATATATATATATATAGTCGGGGCGAATCGGGACGAGGATAACCCACTCTCTGTCCTGACCCTTTAAAAAACCCGATAACGACTCGTTACCTGACCCGAAGTGATCGGGTTTCGGGTTTTACCGTCGGGTTTGAGCATTTTTGTCATCCCTATCGAGAAGTGGAAACAATGTACTTGTGAAAAAAAGTAAATAGATTTTGTAATGGAAAATTAAATAATTTAACCACTTGTGTATTTGAAAAAAAGCAATCCATTTTATTAATTTATTTTTTAAAAAAAAAATATTTTGTCCGGAATGAGACATTTTGGACTAAATTTTTTTTTTTTTTTGACTAACTCTCGAATGATATTTCGGATTCCGGACTAAAATTCCTAAAGAACAGGACTATAGAATGCTAAAGAATGCCTAATTCCGGAGTATTGTTCATACTTTGGACTAAAATTTCGGATTTCAAAAAAAAAAAAAAAACTTCCGAATTTCGAAAACAATTTCGAAATCCGAATAAGAATTTTGAATTTCAAGATTTTTTTTCTAGATTTAATAAAAAAATTAAACAAACATAATATTATAAATTATATATAATATGAATGCATAAAAATAGACATTTTATTGAAAAACAAGGACATTAAACATTATGAAATGTAGAGATTTCTTTCTTGATTTTGCCAATAACCCTTGATCCGCGAAATCATTGACTAATGGAGCCTTAGATTAAGTGTTTTTCTTCATCATTGTAAGGCTGCATGGGGCGTTACAGGAAGGTGGTGCGAGAGGCCTTCCCGCACATTGAAACATTGCACCGTCCCTGCGGGAAAGGAGGTGTGGGAAGGGAGCAGGGGATAGAGACCCCACATTTTGATTGGTTAGACTTTTTTTTTTTTTTTTTTTTTTTTTTTTTTTTTTTTTTTAATATTTATTAAATTATATAGCTGCAAAAAAATTATAAAAAATATATCAAAATCCATGATTTTTTTATTCCCTACAAAATGAGTAATATTTGTATGAAATTTATTTAAAAAATAAAAAATAAAAAAAGAGTGAAAGATCCTTCTCATACACACGCTAGGTTTTGATGATGGAAAGAAAAGTAAGGGAAAAACCGATGTGGCAGGAAAAAAGTGAGCGATACTTCCTACACATACGCTTGGGTCTAAAAGACAAAAGAAAAAAGAATAAGAAACATAGCTAAGGTAAAGTATGAAGGATCTACCAGCAGAAAGGAAGGTTTCACTTGAAATCATGACCAGTATTCATAGTGGGTAATCATCAAAATTCTCGGAAAAGAAAACGATTCAAACATCATCATTTCACTACTGGGATAAGGAACACATCTTATCAGTTGCTTTACCGGTCATATTTTTGGATTTTGAACTCTTTTAAAATCTGATTCTATCTTAAAAATCACATTTTAAAGGGCAATCATTATATGTATAAATTAACCTTTGAATTCTTATAGAAGATTTGGGATTTGCATGTTTAGTGAAATCTTTACTAACATCTTGCCCAAGATGATGAAAGTTACTGACCGAGTCTTTTTTTTTTTTTTTTTTAATTTTTTTTTAATTTTTTTTTTAAAATTTCTCTATCTATTTGATTTAGGTTTTGAAAGTATCAATAAAGACCCGGTCAATTCAGCATCACATCCAGAAATAAGAGGGAAAATACATGATAAACACATACGTAGAAGATAATGTCGAGATTTTAGGAATGTTGTGAATAGTCGTTAGAAAGTTATGTATAAATAAAAAGCTAGTCTCACAACTGTACACACATGGAAACCCTTTTAGTAATTTAAAACTATTAGAGAAGCTCATTGTTGATACATGAAGCCCCTCGGCAACTAACGGGTTTTCGGGGCTTGCAAAGATCTTTTGAGGTTGGAGATGCAAAGAGTATTTGTGCTGAGTTATACGATAAAGTTCTTTTTGTGATATGTGATGAGTTGTTGGTTGTGCAAAGAGCTTAGGTTCTTTTTTTCTTGATGTGTTGCAAGGTTAAGTACATTAGTCAGCTTTTTTTGAAGAAGCATGTTTGGTAGTCTTTTTTAGAACAGACGTGGAAAACATGGTCGCCTATTCTCCATATCTTTTGTAGTATCCAATCAATAACTAGTACTTTGATTAGCAATTAACAAAGGGTGTGGGTTAGTTTTCAAATGTGTGTCTGCTCTTCATATCTTTCTTTTATTTGTTTCACTGAAATACAAGTCTTTTCCTCTCCATCTATATTTTTAGTTTTCATCATTTACTAACTTTGAGTTTGCATGCTAGTCATGTTACAATTCACCAAACTAGTTTATTACATGCTTATGTTTATTTAGTTATGTTGATGTTATGTTTTCTGATATGAACTGTTCTTAAAATCCACATTTTTTGTCGTTGAGCTAGTTAAAAGATCCAAGAGAGTAACTTAATTATGCACCATAATATCCATCACTAAGTTATTCTCTTAACAATTGGTATCATAGTCATAGTGCTTGGTCTTTAATTTTTCGTAAAATCGTTGTTGTCTTTTAGAAAAACTCTGATTTAAAAGCCTTATACACCACTTAGCTCATCTTACTTTCAATACTCATGAAAAAAATGGCATAACATTACTCTTTAAACATTTATAATAGTGTTAGTAGGATCTAATAGAACTCTGTACTTGTTGCAAGTGAATATCGCCGCTAGTCTCAACGTATGGAGAGATATTTAATGAGACTAGGAAAGGAAATATGGAGATATGTCGAAGAAGGAACCCATGTACCTATCCTCACACATGTCACTGATGAAACTCATACAAGAATTGGTAGTAAAGCCACCATGACCGGACCCACCAACATTGATATTAATAAGATGGAAAAGGATGACATCGATTTTCATGAAATATCATGTAGAGTTCCACCAGATACTTATGATCTCATTATTAACTCTAAATCAGCGAAACAGATCTTGGATATTCTCAAGAATATGTATGAAGGGACTGAACAAGATCAAGACAAGAAGTGAATCATAGCGTTTAATGATTTCAACAACTTCAAAGCTCTTTGTGGTGATATTCTTGATGAATATTTCGAAAGATTCAACCTCAGTGTCACAAGACTTTCATATGCAGGCACCATATGAAGCAATCGGGAAACTAATCTTGATTTTATCAATGGTTTGGAAATATAATGGACGATGGAAAAAATGCAATTTTAGGGGGATAAAAAGATCAAAACCCTCTCTCTTTATAATCTATACGGTGAACTCCAAGCCCAAGAATCAGCTGTGATGAAAGACTGCATGGATCTAGGCAGACCACTTTCCTTGGTCACTCAATCACCGCATATAGCTAACAAACCACCGAAGTATCCTCGTCCTAGCGAGACTTTGTACCAAACCTCGCATGATTATTCTCCATATTCGTATAAACAAAGAAATTAATATGGATAACGAAGAAGCTTATCAAACTTCGTTGGCCGTCGTAAGTTAACAATTCAACCTACTCCCTCCTCCTAGATACCACAAAAACCAACAGTTTATGTGACCTCCCTTTAACCAAAATTTCAACCTATAAAATACATCACCTCATAATTTCACTCATCCCTCAAGATATCCCACAAAAACTACATTATCAACCTTAACATCTGTCTGTACCCTTGATGGTCATAAACTCTACCAAAGTTTCAATAAAAGACAAGCCTTCTGAAACATCAGTCATCACTGATGAAATAAAGGAAGGAGTTCTCATCTGCCACAAATGCCACATGGAGAACCACTTTACAAGGGAATTTAAAGTAAACATTGTAAAAGACAAAGCTTTTTGTCAAAGGATGGCACAATAAGTAGATGATAAGGAAAAAGAAAAGCATTTGTTGCTTATATGCGGAGGATGTAACAATTGGTAAAATAGGTCAAGAATTGATGGTCAATCGTCGTGAATTTTACAAAAATTAGACCTATTTTATGATACTTCATCATTTAATAAGCAAAATTTAAGTTGTACTATACTCAATTAACCGATAATTAATCTATTTTGAACTCAATGACTTATCCTTGTCATCCGAGTTCATTTTAATGCTATTATATTCCAAAAAGGAACGAATTTCATGAAAACCATAGAATTATAACAAATCAAACACGAGACTCTAAATTATTGATTTTGACATGGTTTATATTATTGGAAATTCAATCCAGGTAGAATTTAGAAATCCAGTTTGGTTGATGTGGATTTTAACAATGGAAATAACATAATATTTATAAAATCATATATATATATATATATATATATATATATATATATATATATATATATATATATATATATATTGTGTGTAAGAAACACATTTTATAAAAAATTTAAAGATATTTTTTCCATATCTATTATAAATACTCATTATATATTATAAGTATTCTTCAAAAGATCATAATATATATATATATATATACATATATATATATATATATATATATATATATATATATATATATATATATATATATGTAGATTTCTAATATGTATTCTGTGTATGCATTTTTGCTTACACATTCCTCAAACAATCATCCACATGCATATAATCTTAACAAGCTTTATAGTACATAAAAATTTCAATGCAATGATATAGCAAGTACAAGAGAATACCCATCTTATATTCCTTCTTACTCCACCTACATAGTCTCTTCTCACACATACTAACACTCACAAATTTACACCAAATGCACATGCACGAGATTGTGAGATATATGTATTGTATTTCCTCAAATAGTCCATAGATCACATAGAACATTTAACCAACATCAAATGTCTTCATAAGATCAATCACTTGCTACCTTAAATCATTCTCATCTTTTACATCACTTTTCCTCTTGATCTCCTTCTTTTTAAACTCTCATTCACTAGAAAAATGAAGCAGAAAATAGAAGTTGTTTCCTTCCATTCCATCCGTATTTCTTGTATTCCTTTTCCTCGATAAGCAATCCCAAACACTCCATATTTAATCACCACTGATCACTGCTGCTTCCTGTCATCAAAACAGTCTCGTTGGAGACTTGGAAAACGAAGAAAACCAGTGAGAAAACTTACCGGCTACCCTCCCTTTGCTTGACTGTTTCATCCCTCCAAAGAGTCCATCGTCGCTTCCCTACTTAAATCATCGATCGTTAGGTGAGCTTTCCTTTTTTCCCATTGAAAACCGGCCAGAAATCGCCACCTGTTGGATCAAGAAGTGATCCTTATGCAATAAGAGATGAATACTTTCGAGGTTGAAAGCATTCTAAAGTTTAGATATGTCCGAGATACAGTGTATGTTAAGAAATATTTTGTGTCTGTAATTCATTTATTGTTTCAAGTCCTATTTGTTGGATAAGGTGTCTAAGTCCATAATTATTTATGATACGTACTTGACCCGACTTGGCATGGTCCATTTGGGTTGCATGGCACCATGCAATTGGATAGACTAAATGAGAGAAATAACACTTGTGGTTTATTAATATATTATAAGTTCTAATATATTAATAGTATTATTTAATTAGTTTGATCAATAATTAATTAAGTGATCAAAAGATAACTAATTAAATATATGGGTTGATTATATAAATCATCCATAACTTGTGTAGTGGGCTAAGAGGCTCCATGGTTTATCAAGTTAGGTTAAACCCATAGGATGCTCCATGGGAGTTACAAACCCATGGGTCATGGAAATGAAGAGCCATGACACATTAGGGTTTACATGGTGTAACCCTAGATGTCTCACACTATATAAAGACCATCTCCTCCATCAAAATCGGCTACACTAAGAAACAAGAGGGCTAGAGCCGATTGTGAAAGTGTAAGATTCTCTCAAAGTTTACTCCTTTGCATTTGGTGTTGTGTGAAGCATTTGAATTATCACACACTTGGGGTACTAGGCTCACAAGGTTTCAAGGATCATAATCAACAAAAAGAAAAGTTATTCTATATTTCATTCAATTTAAAAATGTTCCCCATGTATCCTAGATACGAATATAACCTTGGAATTCAACTTTGCATGATAATTAGAAAAACATAGATCCAAGGTTATTAGGGTTGCATGTACACTTAGGAAGTGTTAGAATGCTCAAAACCCATCACTATTTTGTAGTGTTCTTGTTGTTTTTCTAGTATAGTACAAGAGACAAGATCAACCACAATGGTTGTGTCAGTCTGTTGATCTCTAGAAGTCTCTCAGTCCATGTGTACTTTATTAGAAGTGTCTTTTAGTCACTCCTTTGACTATTTAAGGAGTTGTCTTCCTTGTATTAAATAAGCAATGTGCACCTTTTTCACTCTAATCAAGATTCATTCAGTCATTCAATCTTTCTTACATTCTTCTTGTTCTTGAATTACTTTACAAGTGTTCAGACTTATTAGTTTTCCACATTTTGAGTACTTTGTTAATGATCTCTATTCTGGGACAAGACTGGTTTACCAAACTTGACTGGATCCTTACTACAAGTAGAAATTGATGTTAAGATACCTCAAGGTTTGAATTTCAAAGCTTGTCTGTGCAAATCCTTGCTTTCAAATTTAGTATGAAAGACTAAGTGGTTGTCCTTTAAATCCATAGGAATGGATTATAGTTGATTTTTGATTACCTTGATCTCCATATCATTTTTGTGTTCATGTTAAAAGTTCTTCTATATACCACTTTAGCTCTAATATCCTTAACTTCAATGGTTGCTTCTAATCAATCTCAACAAATATATACAATTCAAATAGTAGAGAGCATGGGTTTCCAATCACGTTCCCTATTGCTAGTTATTGAAGTATACGATCACTCGAAAGTTAGAATGGAGAGATTTATTATTGGTAAAGAAAAAGGTGAAGAAATATGGAGGTCAGTGAATGAAGATCGTGATGTTCCTCTTAGACAAGTGGTTAGAGATTTTGTTTTCAAACTCATGGGTCAAGAAAAAAACTCAAACAACACCACTAACTGCAACCGACATTGAGAAACTCCATGCAAATTAAGTTGTCTTCTTTGAAATGGTGCTTGGTGTTCCTCCTTCTCTCTTTGAGCACATTAGGTTACACAAATCTACCAAAGAGATTTGGGATACACTTCAAGAATTGTTTGAAGGGTTAGAGGACATGAAGGATAAACGTTTAATATATGTGGTAAATAACCTTGACACCTTCACTACAAGTCCTGGTAAATCTGTTGCTTCTGCATCAAAATGGTACAACATCATGGCAAACAACATGACAACACATGGAGTAGTCTGAAATCCTCTCAAGTACAACCTTTAGTTAATCAATAGTTTAGGAAAACGATAGGGTAATGTTAAGTTTTTTCTTCAGAGTAATGGATATCTGAAGAAACTGAAGCTCTACCAGTTGTTTCACAAACTACAAGGTCATGAATCCAACGTTGCTCAGACATTAAGAGAACTCTCATGAGGTCCTATTACCTTGGTCAGTTCTATCAACCCATTGATATGTGTATATTTAGTCTCATATTTTCTTTATAATATCAATACTTTTTGGCTAATTTGTCCTAATTATTGAACAAAAGGTACTTAATTGTGTTCAAATTGTATTTGCAGCCTAAAAGACATGCTAGAGATAAAAAGGAAGCAAGGATAGCAAATGGAAGCTCGAGGAAGCAAACAAAGAAGAAAATGAAGAAAAGAATGAATAACTCGATGAGTTGGCCATCTACTCGCTGAGTAGACACGAATGTTCACGAAGGTTTAAAGACTTGCCGCCCATGGGAATTAAGTGATGGACTTGCCGAGTTAGCTTATAGACTCGACGAATCGCACCTGTGTTCAGAAAATTATAAATAAGACATAATAGCCCAAAACCAAACTTCTTCTGGATTCCTTCTACGACTCAACTGTAATTAAAGGGTTATTGAAGCTCTAGATTTTGAAGATTTCACCCTAGATTTCAATTCAAAAGTGATTAAAGGAAACATATCTGTTTTTCTTCTTAATCTAGTGAACAAAACCATGCTTTTACTTCTAGATTTCGTTTTTGAGTTATTGTTTGTTGTAATTATGAGCTAAAACTCGTACTTTCTATTTAGGGTAGATGAGTTTGTAAATGTAGTTTGATTTTATGGTGTGGATTATGTGATTTGATGAAAACTGTTTTGCTACGCTTGTAATCGATCCTTATATGTTGACAATAACTATTTTTCTGTTAATTACTAAGTCCATTAAGTTGCATGAACATCCTCTTAATTACTTGCTTCATATGATTAATGTGAAAACAACATTATATTCCTAGTATTATTGAATATGAACCTAGGATTAACAGAAAATAGGTAAGTTAATGTGTAAGATTGTGTGATGAAAAACCATACAAGATGTTAATTAAATTAGTCATTTAACTAGCTAAACTACAAGTCTTACTTAACTTGAATCAAAATACTAGGAAATTCCTTAGTTTAACCAATTGGACACTATTTAAATTAATCTGTTTTCTAAGGATTAGTAATACTGAACACGAGCCTAATCACATTTATCGGTAGCCAATAACAAGATGATCCACTGCACTTGACATAAAATCAATTATAGAAACAAGTGAGTTGAACCTAAACAGAAGTCCCTTTTATTATTGAATCTAGTCATATTCAATTTCCTTAGTTGTTATTCTTTTTCTTGTTTAAAGTATTAGTTAATTGTTAAGTTTCTAGTCTTTCAAAAATAGAGAAAACCCATTCTTTTAATTATTTGTTTTTATTAGGTAATTTTAGTATTTAATTTAGCTGTTACCGTTCCTGTGTTCGATATCCTGCTTACTTGAACTATATTGCTAAACGATAGGTACACTGCCTTTCATGTGTTTATTTGTGTTTGAAGTAGTAGGATTAAACTAGTGCATTTTACACACATCAAGTTTTTGGCGCCATTGTTGGGGACAATTTTAATTAGTTATCTTAATTGCTAGAGTTATCGATCATTTGTGTAAGATTTATCTTGCACAAAGTTACCATTTTAGTTAATTAGTTATCTCGTTTTAGTTATTTAGTAGTTTATTTACTTTTGAAATTTTCTCTTGCACTCATCGAGTCCGGTCGAACTGACTCGACGAGTCAATCGTAAAATTTGCAATTTCGTTTTATTTCATTTTGTTTTTTTAAGCGTGTTTTCTGTTTTCTTATAGGTATTATATGACCCGAGGATCAAATACACCTTTGGTCCAACCACTTGAAGACTCGGAATCCGCTCTTAGGAAGAACAAGGATAAAGTCGTTGAAGACACTACCCCGCTAAAGAAGTCACCTTTCAAGGACCTTAAATCGGTCTTTGGAAAGAAGAAAAGCAAGAAAGTGGGTGAGTCTAGCAGTTAGACCTAGCAAAACATGACATGAAACAAAAAACCGACATGAAATTAGCGGGTTAGGGTCAGAGATTTTGACACATTTATGTAAATGGGTTGACACGACACGACACGATAACTAAACGGGTAGGGTTAGGGTCAAGACTTTCAGCTCGAAGATGACTCGAATATGACCCGTTTAATTATATATTATTTATTATAAATTTCATATTTTTATAAATATATCATATATTATAGACTTTTAGTGGGCCAAACTCAATAATTAGAAGTAATATTCTTATTTTAAAAGTTACTTAATTTTAGTGATGCTCACCATGTATCCTTTTTGATCCCCAACTTTAACTCTTTTCATTTTTCCTTCTAAACTTACTATCAATTTTGTCATTCTATCTCATAACTCCAGTGTTTCACTTTTTGCTTTTTGCCTCCAAAACTCCTACTTCCGACCTTTAAAATATTTCAACTTGACATGACACAACATATTTACAAGGTCTAAACCTTAACCCGAAACCCGACACAAAACTGACATAAAAACAAATGGGTTGACACAACACGCCATGATAATTAAACGGGTCGGGTTACGGTCAAACCCTTTCAACCCGTTTAATGTCTTGACACGATACGAATCCGAAATGACATGACACGTTTTCCAAATCTACTAGCAGTCAAAAGAGCGAGGGAAGCAAGCTTGAGACTTTTGAAGAAGATCCAATTCCAAAAGAAATCGAATACAAGTCAGAATTCGAAGAAGAAAGCTAGCAAGAAAGCAAACCTGACAACACCATGGCTGACATTACGAATATTAACATGGGTGAATACAAAAGAAGGATGCGTGATGATACCAGGCCGGGCCTCATGCAACCTGCAATTCCATCAACTGCGAATTTTAAATTAAAAGGCCACATACTAACCCAACTCAAGGACATCCCGTTCTATGGGAAAGATCACAAAGATGCGTACAAGCACATCGATGAGGTCAACGACATAACCTACTATTTCAACATTTTGAACGTTCGTCGCGAGACTGTTTTGCTTCGTATGCTACCATTTACCAATTAAAGGAGCCGCAAAAGATTGGTTAAAAACACTCCCTACAGGATCCATCACCACATGGGCTTAATTGTGTGAAGACTTCATTGATCAATTTTGCCCTCCCTCAAAAATAGAAAAATTGAAGAAAGCCTCTATGAAGCATGGGAAAGGTACAAGGGTTTGTTGAGAAGTTGCCCCTATAATGATCTTAACATGCAACAAGAAGTCTCTATTTTCTATGATGGAGTGAATGTGACAACTAGGCAACGCCTTGATTCCAAAGGACCACTCACAAAGAAGAACCTCGATGTTATAAAGGAGCTAATTGAAGAATTCTCTAAGCACTCTAGAGAATACCGTAACCCAAGGGACGGTGCAACACGTGGAACAATGAATTTAGGTTTAGATAGCATGGCGACAGTGATTGAAAAATTGGATTCCTTAGACCAAAGAATGACAAAGATGGATCATTCCATCCATGCCATCCAGGTATGATGTGACAATTGTAGCGGGCCTCATCTTACTAATGATTGTGATCTAGATGAGAATGGGAACCGGAAGGTACAAGTATGCTATTTAAGTGGTGATAGATATGACGAGGATTAGAGGAAACCAAAAAAGGAGTGGCTACCATATGATGAATACAAAAAGGAAAAGGACGAAAAATACAAGATGAAGACAAGAGGTTTCTATCAAAAGGAGGAGCGGGTGCATGATAAAAATATGGACTTTGAAGACACGCACACAAGATTTGCAATTGCTTCCGAAAAGAGACACAATGAAACTGATGCTGCAATTAGGGAACAACACGCCATGATGAAAGAGCAACAATATTTGATGAGAAATC
This sequence comes from Lactuca saligna, assembly GCF_052625555.1. Lineage (NCBI taxonomy): Eukaryota > Viridiplantae > Streptophyta > Magnoliopsida > Asterales > Asteraceae > Lactuca > Lactuca saligna. Next base: position 77,742,196 of record NC_136418.1, read on the forward strand.
AGTAGGCCTCAATACTAAGCATTGAAAAACAGTTAGGTCAACTTGCACTATAGATCAATCAAAGAGCACCGGGTGAACTTCCAAACAATATCGAGAAAAATCCGAGGGGTGCTCAAATAAACATTGTGACTAGAAATGAGAAAATAATTGACTCCTATAACAAATGAGGATACAAGAGAGGTGCAGGAAAAGCAGAAAGAAGACCCAAAATCCCACTCAATCGATCCGACTTGTCAAGTCGAGATAAGGACTCGACGAATCCACATTCAGAAAAGAAAATTGATCCTCCTCTTAAGCCTTATCAATCTCCATTGCCATTTCCAAGCTGGGCAAGACAAGAAAAACAGAATGAAGATTATTAAAACTTTCTGGAACATATCAAGGCCCTCCAAATTGATATTCCTCTCATAGAGGCAGTTGAACAAATGCCCAAGTATGTGAAATTCTTAAAAGAGCTACTCATTAACCGAAATAAGTTCGAAGAGGTGTCCAAGGTGGTGCTTAATGAGAATTGTTCAGTTTCAATGTTGAATTAATTACCAAAGAAGATGGGAGACCCAGGTAGCTTAACTTTACCATGCCAATTTGGAAACTTAGCTACAAGTTATGCATTGGCGGATTCGGGAGCGAGTGTCGACCTTATGCCATATTCTTTCTTTAAAAAGTTGAACCTTCCAGATTCAAAACCAATTCATATGGCAATCTATTTAGCAAACAAGATGGTGACTTTTCCAAGGGGAATATGTGAGGACTTATTGGTGAAAGTTTATAAATTTGTATTCCCCGCGGATTTCATAGTCCTTGATATCGAAGAAGATCATCAAGTCCCGATCATTCTTGGAAGACCTTTCCTAAATACATCAAGTGCCATAGTCGATATGAGAGAATCCAAGCTTACCCTCTGGGTGGGAGAAGAGTCAGTCATATTTAGCGTTGATCAAGCAATGAAACAATCCAAGTATAGTGATGACATGACATTCTCAGTGGATGTTTTCAATGAGCTAACTAAAGAACTAATGGAAGACAAGCCAAATGAATCCACATATGCCCTTAAAGATAACTTTGATGCTGAAAGGGAACTGCAAGAGATAGAGAGAATGCTTGAAGAATATGAATACAAAGAAATAATCAGGAGCTCTGAAAAAGCCGACTCGCCGAGTCGTAGACACTGACTCGACGAGTCCATCAAGAATTTCGCGATCAGACGGACTCGATGTGCTTAGTGTACTTGATGAGTCTACCATACGGACTCGATGTGCTTAGTGTACAGAACATGGAATTAGAGCTGAAAACCTTACCTGAACATTTGGAATATGCATTTCTCGATAATCAAAAGCATGTTATAATTGCTTCTGACCTCACCAAGACTGAAAAAGAGGAGCTGGTACAAGTTCTAATGAAACGGAAAAATGCCATGACATGGAAAATCATCAATATAAAAGGAATAAGTTCTTCCTATTTTTCTCATAAAATAATTCTGGAAGAAGGTGTAAACCGGTCATTCAACACAAAAGGCATGTAAACCCAAACATACAAGAGGTGGTAAAGAAAGAAGTTGTTAAACTTTTAGATGTGGGAATTATTTACTCCATTTTCGATAGCCCATGGGTAAGTCCCGTTCATGTGGTGTCAAAGAAAGGGGGAATGGCGGTTGTGACGAATGAGAATAACAAACTTCTACCCACAAGAACCATAACCGGGTGGCGCGTTTGCATTGATTACGGAAGCTTAATGATGCTACATGTAAGGATCACTTTCTGCTACCATTTATAGATCAAATGCTTGAAAGGCTTTTCGGTCATCTTTACTATTGTTTTCTTGATGGTTTCTCGGGGTACTTCCAAATTCCAATTGACCCACAAGATCAAGAAAACACCACTTTTACTTGCCCAAGTGGGACATTTACATCTAGACGCATCCCTTTTGGGTTGTGCAACGCACCAGCTACCTTCCAAAGATGTATGCTGGCTATATTCCATGACATGATTAAGAAATTTATGTAGGTTTTCATGGATGATTTCTCGGTTTTTGGGTCCTCTTTTGAAGTCTATTTATCTAACTTAGACCTAATGTTGGCAAGATGTGAGAAAACAAATCTTGTCCTAAATTGGGAGAAGTGTCACTTCATGGTAAAGGAAGGGATTATGTTAGGACACAAGGTTTCAAGATTGGGGATAGAAGTGGACAAAGCAAAAACTGATACCATAGCCAATTTGCCACCTCTAACTAATGTAAAAGGGGTAAGGAGCTTTCTAGGCCATGTAGGAATTTACCGACTTTTCATTAAAGATTTTTCCAAGATCACAAGGCCATTGACTCAACCTCTTTTGAAGGATGACCCATTTGACCTTTCTAAAGAATGCAATGAATCTTTTCAATTGGTAAAGGAAAATTTGACTAGTACCTTTTATCATGATAGCCCAAAACTGGAGTCTTCCTTTAAACTAATCTGTGATGCTAGTGACTATGCGGTGGGAGTTGTTTTGGGACAAAGAATTGACAAACATTTTCAGCCTATAATGTAACAACAACAAAATTCAGGTCAAAATTTAAAATTTTATAAAACCGTAATTAAGTATACTAAGTGGTAGATATTGTAACAAGGTTTTCATACATATAAAGAACACTAAAATCCGAGTTATAACGAAGAAGTTATGACCATTCTAAGTTTTCCGACAAAAACCGGCAATACGAAGTTGCGTAAAAACGCAAAGTTTCAATAAAACACTTTCTGACCTTAGGTGTCTAAATGAAAGTCATAGATATCGTTAAACTAAAAACATGCATAAAAAGAACGCTCAAATCGGACATCGTATGAATAAGTTATGAAGTTTTAAAGAAATTCCTAAATCACATCATTTTAATAAATAAATAGTAAAAATAATTTATGAATTTGCCAACGGAATCTAAATGAAAGTTATAGATCGTAGTCTCACCTTCGCGGGGATATAAAGAACGTCAGAAACGGAGTTCGTATGAAGGAGATATGAATTTTTGAAGTTTGATAAATAATTTATATATAATTTTTATTAAAAATTCGGTATTATCCGAAGGGGAGTCAGCCTAGGGCCGTAGTACGCGCCGCGTACCCTTGTACACCCCGCGTACTCGAGGCCACGGCCTCGGATCGTCCACGTCGCCCCTATGCGAGCTACCCCTCCCCGTCCCGTCCGAAGCGCTGCAGCCGAGGATGTGGTCAGCAGTGACGTCCCGTACGCGCCGCGTACGAGAGTACGCCCCGCGTACGCATGCTTCTCAGCCCCCTATAAAAGGGATGCGAGGGTTCCCGGGAAAAGGGCTCATTCTCTCTCCTTTTTCTGGGCCATTGTGAGATGAACTCTAATTTTCCATTAGCCATTAAATCAAAGATGGCGTCGGCTACTACATTGGCTTTACCCGGATGATAACGAATTTCGCATTAGTAATCACTAAGTAGCTCGAACCACTGTCGTTGTCTCATGTTGAGCTCTTTCTGGTCGAAGATGTGTTGTAGACTCTTATGGTCTGTAAAGATCGTGCTTTTGGTACCGTATAGGTAGTGTCGCCAGATCTTCAGAGCAAACACAACCGCTCCTAGCTCGAGATCGTGGGTTGTGTAGTTAACCTCATGTGTCTTCAGCTGTCTCGAGGCATAGGCTATAACCTTACCTCGCTGCATCAGAACACATCCGAGTCCTTGGTTTGATGCATCGCAATATACAATGAAGTCTTCTATTCCTTCGGGAAGGGATAGTATCGGGGCGGTGCACAAGGCTCATTTGAGTGTTTGGAACACTCTTTCCTGTTTCTCCTCCCAGTCGAAGGCCACGCCTTTCTGGGTCAGGATTGTAAGAGGTTTCGCTATGCTGGAGAAGTTCTGAATGAACCTGCGATAGTAGCCAGCTAGACCTAGAAATTGACGAATTTTGGTAGGTGTCTTTGGTGCTGACCAGTTCTTAATGGCCTTAATCTTGGAGGGGTCCACATGTATACCTTCTTCGCTAACCACATGGCCCAAAAATTCGACTCGTCGAATCCAAAATTCGCACTTCGTGAACTTCGCGTAGAGCTTCTCCGCTCGTAGTGTTTCTAGGATTTTACGGAGATGTTGACTATGTTCCTCCTTACTTCGAGAGTAGATGAGTATGTCATCAATGAAGACGATGACGAGCTGATCCAAGTAAGGATGACACACCCTATTCATCAGATCCATGAATATTGCGGGCACGTTAGTTAATCCGAATGGCATCACTACAAACTCGTAGTGCCCATAACGAGTTCGGAAGGCTGTCTTGGGAACATCCTCCTCTAACACTCGTAGTTGGTGATATCCGGATCGCAGATCAATCTTTGAGAAGTAGTTGGCTCCTTGAAGTTGATCAAACAAATCGTCAATGCGGGGCAAGGGGTAACGATTTTTAATGGTAAGTTTGTTGAGTTCTCTATAGTCGATGCACATGCGAAACGATCCATCTTTCTTCTTGACGAATAAGACCGGTGCTCCCCATGGTGAGAAACTTGGTCGAATGAATCCCTTCTTGAGAAGTTCGTTAAGTTGACTGGAAAGTTCCTGCATCTCAGCCGGTGCTAAACGATAAGGAGATTTGGCTACTGGTGTAGCTCCTGGCGCTAAGTCGATTCTGAACTCGACTTGGCGTTGTGGTGGCAAACCGGGAAGTTCTTCTGGGAATATGTCGGGAAAGTCACGTACTTCTGGAATTTTCTGGATGTCCTTCAGTTCTTGACTGGTATTGACGACGTGTGCTAGGAATGCATGATATTCCTTTCGCAAGCACTTCTGGGCTTGAATGCACGAAATGATACGAAGGCTCGTACTAGGTTATTCGCCGTAGATAGTTAAGGTTTCGTTGTTAGGAAGGTTAAGACGAACTGCTTTTTCAAAGCACAATATCGGCGTGAAGAAGACTCAACCAATCCATACTGATGATAACGTCAAAACATTTAATTGTGACTGACATGAGATCTATCTTGAAAGTATGGCCATCTAAAGTTAAGGTACAACCTACGTATACGCAGTTTGTACTCTCTATTTTCCCGTTAGCCATTTCTACCGTGAATGAATTTTCTAATGCGCATGGTTTTTGTTTAAGCAGGTGTGCAAATTTGTGACTTACAAAACTTTTCTCGGCTCCACTATCGAAAAGTATGCAAGCATATGAATTATCGAGGAGGAACGTACCAGTAACTATCGTAGGATCAGCTACTGCTTCCTCGTGGCCTAGAGCCATAACTCTTCCCACTCCTCCAGTCGTCCCCGCTTTAGGGCAATTCCTCTTGTAATGGCCCACCTCGCCACATCCGTAGCAAGCTTGGCCCATACCGGCGTTAGGAACTTGAGCAGCTTGAGCGGTTGGAATTTTGCAGAAGCGGACGGTATGGCCCTTCTTGTTGCAGTTAGAGCAATGCATCTCTCTGCAAGGTCCGAGGTGATGGAAATTGCACTTGGTGCACTTCGGGAGGGTTCCAGCATATGTCCTTGCTGGTAAGAGGTTGGCAGGGGCAACAGGAGTAACTATGGCAGCATTGATCGCCACAAGTTGTTGCTTATTGGAGGACCCTTGCGGAGCTCCTCTTTTCCTCTTATTCCACCCCTTCTTGTGGTAGTCGGGGTTGGACTTTTGTGGTACAGGTGTAGGGATTGACGTGATCTGGGGTTTCCTGTGATCGATGAGGGATTGTGCTAGTTCTTTGGCGCTATCGAAGGTAATAGGCCTGGAAGCGATCACACTTGACTGGATCTGGGGCGACAGTCCCCAGATATATCTTTCTATCTTTTTGCTCTGGGAAGCAACCATGTCGGGGCATAAGTTTGACAGATCACAGAACCTATTCGTGTAGGTTCCTATGTCGGATCCAACCATTTGCAGGTTCCAGAGTTCCTCCTCAAGTTTTTGTACTTCTCCCCGAGGGCAATACTCCCTCATCAGCATGTCCTTCAAGTGTTCCCAGTTGATGGAATACGCCACCACCAGGTTTAGGGATTTAACATGGTCGTTCCACCATGTTAGTGCCCTATCGGCGAAGGTACAAGCTGCAAACTTGACCTTGTTGTTTTCCTGGCACACGCAGATTTCAAAGACAGATTCCATCTTTTCGATCCACTGCCTTAACACCATAACCCCACCAGTACCATTGAAGTTGCGGGGTTTGGCGTTCGTGAAGTCTTTGTAGGTGCATTCCCGAGGGTGTCCATGGCTTTCGCCGTGGTTTGAGGGTGGTGCACCTGTTCCCGATCCACTAGGGACAGGAGTGTTGATTGCTGACACAGCAGCTGCAACTGCTGCTGTGAAAGCTGCCTGGAACATGTTGGCATCAAAGGGGTTAGGTGGTAGAGGAGGTTGAGTTTGTGGTTGTGGTGGTGGAGGAGGTGGTGGTATCGGTGTTTCGTTGATTGGATTACGCCTTGTACTTCTGCGTGGAGGCATCTTTAACTATACGTTTAAAAGATGACCACATGGATAAGAATAAATGATAAATGAATGTGTCTCATGGACTAAATCCCCATAGTCCAACAACAGAATGAATAGAATAACTAACTGAAAGTGACAACATTTGGATACTAATTTCCATATGATTAGATATCTGTCAAGAATACTGGGATTACAGATGTAACAAGTTCGGGAAAAATGGCCTAAAAGTAGGCCTCACATCAACCAAGATGGAAAATTTTGACAGAATTAAGACTAGACCATGACCTAACAGGTCTAAGATTTATACAAGTAGGAAATCAGACCAAAGTTTTACATAAACTAGGTTATATCCAAAAGATGAGATGATGCTATTCTATCGGCGACGGGAACTGCTAGCATGAGTCCTCGATCCCGACAGTAGACGTTCAATGTTCCTTATACGCCTGTCCGACCTTGCTTGTTGAGCTCGAAGTTCTCTAACTTCTGCTCGGGTTTCAGCAAGTTCCCTTTGCAGATTTGCATTACGGACCAGAGTCCTTTCATGAGCAGACTCTAGTTGGCGAATGTGGACAGTGTTAACACCAGAGTTGGCGTCAACTTCCAAAACTTGATTTATAGTCGCTTGAGTCATGATCGTGTTCCGAGAAATCCTACGCACCATGATTGGTAGTACTCTATCAGCAGAACCTCCTTCAGTGAGGTTGTAGAAACTTCGGTCTCCATTGTAGGGAATGGGTTGACCTTGTTCCTGACTCCATTCAGTCAAGTTAATGGCACACAAGGGTGTGGGTCCTTGAAACACAGGGCGAGGATTTAGGTTTGGGTTTTGAGCAGCTGGGGGTAGGTTGTTAACTTCCGGCTCCGAGTCGGAATTATCGGAAAAGCCCTCAGCATGGTGATCATCCAAAGGAATTGGGTGATCATCATCTGGTTCTGCCTCTAGCCAACCAGCATTGCCGGGGTTTGGGAAGTACGGATCACCATGGTGAAATCCAGCCATCTTAATCTACGCGAGAAAAGGGATATAAGAAATAGCTTAAATAGACGAACTAACTAAGATAATTACTGTAAGATCAAATACCCATATGGTATTTCTTGATGGTTGTGTTGGTAAGTTTTTAGACTTGTTGCCACTTCACAACCATTCTTGGGCATATGCTATTCACTCTTCGGACAAGCATAGTTGATCAGGCTATGCTATTCCCAAGGCTGACTATATATCCCCAGGCTCACTTGTGATGTTCAACAATCGTAATACTTTTGTTCTTGTCGTTGTGACACTGGTTTTAGTATGAATGCAGGCACGTATACTTTGTTAAATATTTTATTATTTAAAAGTATAACTCTTAAACAGAGTGTTTTAATCCCATGTATTTATAGTTAGTATATCTTTTATGGGTTGATATACTTAATTCACTATAAACAATGCTCTGATACCAATCTGTCACACCCCAAAACCACGAACGGCGGAAACGTTCAGGGGTGGAGGACGTCATGTACAGTATCACAACAGTGTAATATAATAAACAAGCAACAACATCATCCATTGCATTATAAGTAAAGTTTTATACATGTGTGTTCTTTCATTGTAATAAGACACCAGAAATGTACAATCAAAATAAAAGACAAGATTTGTCTGCTGCGTCTTCTCACAACCTGTCCTCCGTACCTGTCTACTGGCGACCTGAGAATACAAGTTATTTTGAAAGAGAGTATCAGCTTTAAAGCTGGTGAGTTCATAAGTATATAAGTGTCATTGCTTTGTTTGTGAAAACCTGCTATGAATGCCATGAAAAACCTTTACGTGAAAATGTTGAGGTAAGTATGAAATCCCTAGAAAAAAAAACGCTTATTTTCTATAAGTATGAAGTGTAGTCTTCTACCAAGACCCAAATGATTTATATAAATGAAGTGTAGTCTTCTACCAAGACTCGAATGTTTTGTATGTGTGAAATGCAGTCTTCTACCAAGACTCGAATGTTTTGTATGTATGAAGTGCAGTCTTCTACCAAGACTCGAATGTTTTGTATGTATGAAGTGCAGTCTTCTACCAAGACTCGAATGTTTTGTATGTATGAAGTGCAATCTTCTACCAAGACTCGAATGTTTTGTATGTATGAAGTATTTTTCCTTTGTGTAGACTAGTACTAAAAGTGCTTAGTCTAACTCATCGTTTATGTGAAAGATATCACAAAATAAAGTAAACAGGAAAAATATGATATGGTAAGTATTGTCACTGGGTACTAAGACCAACACTACATCGCATGAAGCGAAAGTTAGACCCTGAGGAACATCCAAAGAGTGTCCCCTCATTCCCTGTAGCAGCAGCAGGATGGAAGGAGGGTTAGTCCCTGCATCGATCTCTTGACGTAGATCGTCAACTTAATGATCCTCCGAAGATTCACATCTCGTCCACTGTTGCAACAGCGGGCGGAGGGATAGTTAGTCCCGTCACTGACCACAAATCAAGTGACTACCTTAGACATCCGTAAACGCCATCTCTCACTGGCGCTAATCAGTGAGATTCGGAATGGTAAGTCCCGCTGAAAACATCCCCTCGAACGGGAATAGGAAAGACAATTTAAACAGTAAATACTAATAAATCATCCTCTTAGATCTAGTTCAAGTATCCAAGATAAGTAAGTACAAATAATGTACGTACTAAGAAGTGTCCCTGTCTAGAATTCATGTAAGTGTGTTCATGTAACAGGTAAGTATATGTAAACATATTCATGTATCATAGAACCCTAAGTACGTGTAATCATGTATCATGTAAGGCATTAGTATAGACTCATGAATGAACTGACTCTTGTTTGATATTCTCTGACTATCCCTATGATAGTTAACCTAGAAAGTATATTGTTGTTCAAGTAGGTTTATGCAAGGTATCTAGGAGCTTTGAACAATAATGTAAAGTGACTTAAAGTCATTATACAATTCAAAACTAATACTTTTGTTGTCTAAGTATTTTAAGATAGAAAACCCTTTCACGTGACTTCCTTTGAAATATGTGAAATCTACTGAGTGAAAACATAGTTATAAAATACATAAAACTGATTTAATAACATGTTTGTTTCTACTTTTATCCCCCCCCCCCATTAAAGCATTTAAAATCCTTAAAACATTGATTACGGGGTATGAACTCACCTGTAGTGGGTGATTGAAATGAACTGAACGGTATCGGATGGCTAGGTGTCAAGCGAGGACTTGTGCACACACTACGATCCTAATGAACATATAATCACACATATATGCACTCAATTAGACACCAAAGGCTAATTGATAAAGTTTAGTACATCTTAGATATAGATAACACTTTATGTAAGTGTTTTAAGCCGTAAGGACTTCATCTAAGCTATTGTGGGACAGGGTACTTGAGTTTAGGGTTTCCAAAGGACCCCATATGAGAGTGTACTCTCTCTAAACCATCACACATGGAGTTTATGGTTGTAAACTATGGAGTTTACGGCCGTAAACTCCCAAACATGTGTGTTTGGTGTGTTTTGAAGTCCAATATGCTTTCTAGAATTATTCTAACCTTGTGACTATGTTCTTGGAAGGGTTTAAGGCCTAGAAGTACTCCAAATAGGAGTTCACGGCCTAAAGGACCTTTCCCTTTGGAGTTTACGGCCGTAAACTCCCTTGGGGTGATTCCTTGGTTGATTTCAAGCCTCTTGTACTAGTGGGATGTGTTCTAGACTTTTAATCCTAGCATATGAAGGCATTAGGCACCACTTAGTGCCCTTTATAGGAGTTTACGGCCCAAGAACTATGCCTTGGCCATAAACTCACTTGTTCATGTGATTTTGGTGTGGTTTGGTCCTTCCATTTAGTGGGTACAATTTCTTGTGAAGGGCTAGGACCTTAGGTGTCATGAAAACATCATTTGGGACCATTTACATGGAGTTTACGACCTAGGAGAGTTCTGGGCCGTAAACTCACTTTCTTTTGTGTCATTTGAAGTGTTTAAGACCTTAAGCTACTTGGGGAATTAACCTAGATGCAAGCCTTAAAGTCCTTTAGTCCAAAAACCACCATTTAGGCCCTTGAAATGGAGTTTACGGCCTAAGAGAGTTCTGGCCGTAAACTCCCAATCTTGGGTGGTTTTTTGTGTGATTTCATGTCCCTAATGTGTTTACCTAATGTCCTAAGGCCTTATTCAAGCATCAATGTCGGTTTTGGCCTTGTTTCGGGAGTTTACCGCCCAAGAACACCTTGGGGAGTAAACTCCTAGATCTCATGATTTAGCCATCTAAATCATGTTATGAGCATCTAATATGTATTATAACACTACTAGAAAGAGTGACTCACGTTTTGGTATAAAAACCCGAAGATCCGTCAGAGAGAAAATGGCTTTTCTCTAGTCAAAAATGTGAATAATGAAATAATTTAGTTCAGAAAACTATTTATAGCCCTGAAATATTTTGGCAGAAATATTTTTATTCCTAAAATGATCCCTAATAAGTTAGAGTGTTGGAATAACAGTGTTGCACCAAACCCTAGGTGCACACACTCTCCGGATATTTTCTGAAGTGTAAACCCTGAATTTCTCAAACTTACGTGAAAAGTCTGAAAATTAACTGTGACTGCTACAACTTCTATTGAAGTGATATAGTTTGTACAGAATGGAAATTTCGGGTTGTCACAGGTTAATTTCATGAGTTCCTAAGGGATTTGAACACTCATTAAATTATAATAAACGTTTAAATTTAATTAATTAACCTAAAGCGAGAACAAAACGGACCGACTAACGGCGAAATCTCACGGGTAGAACAAGTTTTCGACGATAGAAAACTTCGTGTTGTTACATTATCCTCCTGTTAGAGGGAATTTCGTCCCGAAATTCAAAGATTTGAACTCAATTTGCAAGTGGAAAAGAGAACCGAGGATGAGTCTACTACTTCGGGTTTTTACGCTTCCAAGTGGAATCGGGGCTCCGCTCGATATTCTAGCGAACCCTCACTTTCAGGACGTGTCTTGATTTCGTTGAGTAGATATTTCTAAAAGATCGAGACGTGAAGTACCATAGGAATGTTTCTAAGTTTCGAGGTTAACCGAAGTTTGTTGGTTACGGGATCAATCCTAATGAGGATTTCGAAAAGTTCTACGTTTATGGAGAGATTCGAATGAATAGATAACAGTTTATCTTTCTAGATTAGAGTTGAAAAAGAACTGCAAGTAAAATGGTTGTTGAAAAGGAATATACCTTGGGCAACTGTGGGATCGGTGGCTGTCTCACCTTATCCTATAGCTAGGACTCTTCCAGAGTTGCTAGTTGTTGTTGCATTGGGGCAGTTTCTCTTATAATGCCCGACCCTTCCGCAACCATAACAGACCTGATTGTTGCCCGCTCCGGGAGCTTGATTTGTTGGTGTTCTGCAACTCCGTGCAAGGTGACCCTCTTGGCCACAATTTTTGCAAAGTTTTATACGACAGGGACCGGGGATATAGTGGTTGTAACTGCACTGGTTACACTGTGGGAGGACACCGGCATATCCAGTAATAGGTGCTTGAGTTGAGGAACCGATGACGGGTACAACAGCAGGGGTAGTGGCAGCATGGACTGTCACCATTTGTTGTCTTTTCGAGAACTCCTGGGAAGGCTGATATTTATCCCCTGCCTCCCAGTACTTTCTATTCTCACCACTTCTTTCTGTCGGCTCAGGAGTAGCGGCTGCTTCCTCTACATCCTCACTATGGTCAATCAAGATTTGCGCTAGGCATTTGGCGTTGTCGTATGTATTCGGCCTCGCAGCTAAGACGTTCCCTTTCGTTGGCTGGGTTAATATCCAGATAAACCTCTCAATCTTTTTACTTTCAGGGGTAACGATCCCTTGACAAAGAAGCGCTAGGTCGTCAAACCTAGATGTGTAAGCGGCGATATCGGAACCTTTCATCTTCAGATTCCAAAGTTCATGCTCCAACTTCTGGATTTCACCCCGAGGGCAATACTCAGCGTGCATAAGTTCCTTCATAACTTTCCAACCCATAGCATTGGCTACAGGTAGAGTTAGAGACTTGACTTGGCTGTTCCACCAAGTCAGGGCTTTGTTGGTGAGAGTGCAAGCGGCAAACTTCACTTTGTCGGATTCTGAATAAGCACAGATCTCGAAGATAGATTCGATTCTTTCTAACCATCGGGTTAGAGAAATAACACCTCCTGTGCCATCGAAGAATGTAGGTTTCGTATGCATAAAGTCTTTATAGGAACACTCCTTTCGGTGTCCCTGGCTATTTTCCTGGTTTTGAGGTTGGGGACCACCTCCCGAACTACCGGGGTTCGTTTGTGACATGGTTGCTGAAAATGATGCGGTTAAAACTGACTGAAGGGTTGCCAGGTCGATTTGAAGAGAAGGTGGTGTTTGAGGAGGGTTGTTGTTGTTCTGCGAGCTGGGTCTCTTTCTTGGAGGCATCTTGATCTAATAAGATCAGGAAGAGAGGATGATAAGCCCTCTGAGTTGAATCAAGAGATATGATACAAAGGATATCTCTTTATGGTATACATAGAATTCTATTAAGCAATAAAGCAAGAAGGAGTTATCAAATAGATAAATTATCGCTAAAGAAATGATTAAGGAGCAACGCTGGAATGAGGAATTCTATAACGGATTTGGCTCGAGAAATACTCCCATAGTATTTCATGATTCGCTGCAGCGACGGCTCATTGTTTGGGTATTGGGTATGTTTTAGGCATGTTGTGTACCACAGTCACTCCCAAGCACATGTTGGCCATGTCTCGAATGAATATAGTTGGCCAAGTTGTATTGATCCTAGACACGACTACATAACTGCCCAGGTTTAACCGCAGTGTACAACACCCATTTACTTATGTTTTGTTCTACTTGTAGTTACGGATTTTCGACTATCGGGTATACTTGCATACTTTTGAAAATACTTATATTTGAGGTATACTTTTAGTCCAAAGCATTTAGGCCCTTTAGTGTTTATAGTTTTATACCATGTAAGGTTTGGTATACTCTATTCACTATAAACAAGGGCTCTGATACCAATCTTTCACACCCCGAAAACCAAAGGCGGAAACATCTCCCGGGTTGACTCCAAGTTGAGTATCAAATCCAATGTACATAGTAAGCAAAGTAAACAACCATTACATTACATATCAAAGTTTTACATTTGTTCAAAAGTAACGTTGTACATTCGTAATACATAGTATACATGAACAAAAGTAGAGACGAGTCTTCTGTACGCTCTGTCTTCTCCAAAAGAGTCGCTAGGTACCTGTCTAATGTTGACCTGAGAATACAAGCAATTTGAAAATCAGCATAAAGCTGGTGAGTTCATAATATGTTTGCTTTGTGAAAATGTACGAGTTTCCTTTGGTTTACCGAAAAGTTGTTATCCAAGAAAATCCCATATTTTCTTAAAAGAGAAGGTTGGTTAATTTTAAGGTTATACAATTTTGATTGTTTAACAATGATCTCAGGAAAGTTCCCATACTTTCCTAATTGTGAAAGATGTAATGTTATTCAGTTTGTTACTCTTTCTAGTTATACAACTGTTACCCAGGAAAGCCCCATGCTTTCCTGCATGTTGGTTTCTAATGTGAACGGTGTTAAAGATGTGAACGTGATTAAGTAATGTTTTGTTTTCCCCAGGAAAGTCCCGTACTTTCCTAAAAGTAATAGTTAGTTATTGAACTTCGATATACTGATTTATTTCCTTTCGTACCTATTGTATTAACTAGGCATTTTGATAATCTAATGGTGTTATCTGGGAATATACTTAGATTCACATCGTCATATTCGTGTTCTTATTCTTAATTAGTTATAATTGTACTTATTCGTGTTCGTATTCGTATTCGTTATTGTATTCGTTTCCTTATTCCTACTCCTATTACTATTCGTATTCGTATTCATATTCGCAGTCGTATTCGTATTCGTATTTGTAGTCGCATTCCTATCCCTAATCCTACTCCTAATACTATTCGCAGTCGTATTCGTATTCGCAGTCGTATTCGTACTCGTTTTGTTCCTAATTATAGATGTGTTATTCGTTTTGTTTCTAGTTGTAGTTTCATTATTCGTTCTATTCCTAGTTATAGCTTCGTATTCATATTCGTATTCGTAATTAGTTATAATTGAAAATTAGTATAAGTTATTCTTAGATTATGAAACATAGTTTAGATTAGAACATTTTATCGAGAAATCTATGATTAGTTTGAAAGCTAAATTCGTAATTCGAACTATTTGATAAACACAGTTATTGATATTAGGACATACATAATGAAAATGATTAAACTGACAACAATAAGTTTGAGTACAAGATTTCCTTGTACTTTTGCTTGTATTACCCCCTGAAAACAGTGAAAACAGTTGAAAAAGGGTAGGGGTATGAACTCACCGAACGAGAAATGTGGCAAATTCGGATGCTATGTATTGGTCCGGGGCTTGCAAACACATGAGTTTCCTAAGTATAATGTAAAGATACACATTTGTATCTATTTAGGACTTAGGTTGGTTATTTGATAAGGACGATTGTTTCTAGTCGCGATAACACCCCGATACAAGTGTTTGGAGGGACCCGGGTGGCGTTTAAGGACGGGAATTGAAGCGAGGGACTTGGTACTTGAGTTTACTCCCCATGAATAAACTTATACAAGAGTTTTTGGTCCAAAACACCCATTCCCCATGAGTTTACGTCCGTAAACTCATGGTGGGGTGGTTTATGGTGCAAATTTGGGTCACAAATGGATATGGACACTTGGAAATGCTTGGATTAATTTTACTTAAGGCTTGGGTTGAATTAAAAACACCATTTGCAACACTTAAGGGAGTTTACGGCCTAGGCATGGGATCTTAGGCCGTAAACTCTTAAATCTCCTTGATTAAGTGTTTTTAAGGTGTTAAAATTAATCACATGTGATTCTAAAAATTCCCACAAGCCTAGAAATGAGTTTGGGGCACCATTTGACACCCTTTTATGAGTTTACGGCCATGAGACATGTTCTATGGCCGTAAACTATCATATGTGGGGTTTTGATGTTTTTAAAGCCCTAAAACTATTTTTGGTCGGTCCTTTGATTTATTCCAAGGCTTTTGGTGGTGTTGGATGGCTTTCTAACACCTTAGAATTGAATTTATACCCATGTTTAAGGAGTTTACATCCCAAGCACATGCCTTGGCCATAAACTCACACAAACCCTTCAAAAATGATGTTTCAAGTGTCCAAATGCTAATACCAATATTCTATAATCCATATCTAAGCCTTGTTTGTGATTTGGAAGGGTTTAAGGGCATGAAAACCCCATTTATATGAGTTTACAGCCCAAGCACATGCCTTGGCCGTAAAGTCCTTCAAAACTCACAAAATCCATGTTTTAAATGTTTAGAGTCCATATCTTGAAGTCATTTAGCCATATCTAGGTCCCAAAATTGTCAAGGAGGGGTTTAAGGGCTCAAAACCCTTCATTTTTGGTGTTTATGGCCTAGGCACCTTCCTGGGCCGTAAACTCATACTTTGTGTCCTATTTCATGATTAAGTCTCGAATTTGGAAGTCAAATAAGCTATACAATGAAGTTAGGAAGTTACCTTAAGGATTTGAGGCCTTAAAATTGAGTTTTGGACCCTAAATGTTGGATTTTAGGAGAGAGGTTAGAGAGAGAGTAGAGAGAGAAGGAAAAAGCTTCAAATGAAAGGTTCAACACGTTTATATAGTTCCCAAAACTTGGATGCGGTGGAATTCTACCCGATACCAGCATTAAACGGGGCTTTAGGTCGCACCCGATTAAGTTACCATCACCCGGCGGGAATGTTTCTAACTTTTTGAAATGAACACTTTTGTGTTAATTTCATGAGTTCCTAAGGGATTTGAACACTCATTAAATTATAATAAATGTTTAACTTTAATTAATTAACCCAAAGCAAGAACAAAACGGACCGACTAACGGCGAAATCTCACGGGTAGAACAAGTTTTCGACGATAGAAAACTTCGGGTTGTTACACAAAAGGATGTTCAAAGGAATGTACTTTGAGTGAGAGACATCATGTCTAAGGAATTGTCTTGTAACAATCTCCGTTAGAGAACTTTGCAATATCATTGGCAATAGTCTTTGTGACTTTGATGCAGTGACATTACGAAAGGATTGTTGTATAAAGTGTTAGAATCTAGCATACTCTATAAGTAGCAAGAATTTGATATTCTTACACTTATGAAAAATGGATTTGGAGTTGTAAAATGAGAATGATTGGAAATGTGTCTAATGTGATCTATTTCACAAAGTAAGAACCATAGGTAAACATTGTGTGCATGCTAGGAGCATGGGACGAGTGTAATAATTCAAGTAAGAAGTTGATTACCCGAAACGACAAATAATGAGTAATCGATATGGTGATAAATAAAAGAAGTTTTATTTATACTCAAAGGGTTGAGGCCATATGGGATTAGTATTATTCTTGTGTTTCACTTTGCATGTTTTGACTTTCAGAATAATTGAGTTTATTAAGAATAATCGAATTATTCGAACGAGCCACAGTCATTCATTTGTTAGAAGTAGATATGAATGAAGATTGTTGTGAATTGGTGTGTGGATTGTCTAGAAGAGTATTAGACATAAGCAAATGTTTGCTGCAACGTTCATGAGTGCTTATGAATATGATTTGAGCATTGGATTAAACCCACGCTCACTTGGATCACTCCATGAATTGTAAGTGATTGGTGAGACGATAACATCTTATATTCTTGAAACCGAGATGTGTGAGTTGTATCTTGCAAATCGGTTGCACATTGATAATATGTAAATGCACTAGTAACTTGGTGTTATAAAACATGTTGTTGTGTGTAATTTGGTGGGTGAGTGCAAGCAATCATTGTATCAAATTTTATCCGTTCCTTTTATCCAAAGAAGGATAAAAACGATATCTTTTGGGCCCTCGATGGTTTAGTGATGACAAACGTAAATGCTCGGCCGGGCTAGGGCTAATTTGATTTGTTCAATTAGTCTGTCGTCATAAATCAGAAATCGAGATATAGTACAAAAAGAATGATTTGAAATCATATCTCATATGATATCTAGAATGGAGGAATATATGATCCCTTATCTAAGGACACGTGTATCTGATAGGATCAGAGTTGACAGTGGCTTTGGAAAGCTACGATTGCAGATCAGGATCTGAAGTCATACGCAGAATAGTTATTAGACTTATCCAAGTGGGAGACTGTTGGATTAGTGTCTAAGTCCATAACTATTTTGGTATGTACTTGACCCGATGATGCATGGTCCTTTTGGGTTGCCTTCGCCAAAGCAACTTGATTGGAGAAATAAATAGAGAGAGAGGTTATTATGATTTATTAATATGTTATAAGAATAATATATTAAAGGAGAAATCATATTTTTTTAATTAATACTGGTCAATAATTAATTAGGAATTAATTTTGTGATCAAGTGTAATTAATTAAACTAGAGGGACTGATTTGTAATTATGTGATAGTTACAAAATAAGGTAAGGATTATCTTATTATTAGGGTGAACGAATTTAAGGTGATAAGGCCTTAGAATTCGACTATGATAAGGATTCAAGGATTATCTTATGGGTTGCTTTGTGGATAAGCAACTAGATAAGGATAATGACTGAAACCCTATCTCTACACCTATATAAACACCCCTTGGCTCATGAATTCGTGTATCTCTTCCCAAGGAGTCCTAAGGACGAATTCTAACCTTTCTCCTCTTTATTTATACCTTCTCCATTTGCTCTTGGTGTTTGTAAGCCATTAGAGCAGTGACACTTGTGACTCTAAGCCTTCCAAAGTCAATACAAGGAGATTTAGGAGTGTTATTGCTACATAACAATCAAGGTAACATTATAAACTCATTCTTATGTTAATGTGATTACTTGCATGCTAGAATTAGGGTTTATAGTCTTGGATTCAAAGCATGTACAATAGAGAAACCTAGATCCAAGCATTAGGGTTTGTATGAGCACATAAGATGTCTTATGACCAAAACGCATCAGAATGTACGTTACTAAGTTCACGCGGTAAGTTAAGTTTGTAAGCTACAGGGCCGATTCTTGAGAGAACCTCGAAAGGCCCAATGTACCTTGGATTTAGCTTTCCATGCTTTCCGAAGCATATCAATCCCTTCCATGGTGAGACCTTCAATAGAACATAGTCACCCACGAGCAATTCCAACGGTTTCCTACGTTTATCAGTGTAGCTTTTCTGTCGGTCTCTGGAGGCTTTCAATCGTTCACGGATCTGAACAATCTTCTCCGTTGTTTCCCGTTTGATCTACGGACCTATGAGAGTGCTGTCAGGAACTCGTCCTTTAGCTAATATACTGTTAGTGCTCTTTGTCTTGCTATTAGCCATTTCTACAGTAAACGGTTCTTTAAGTGCTCGTGATTTTTGCTTAAGTATTTGAGCACATTTTTGGTGCACGAAAATTCTCTCCGCTCCACTATAAAAAAAATGCATGCATAAGCATTATCGAGGAGAAACATACCAGTGACCACTGTGGGGTCGGCAACCGCTTCCTCATGGCCTATGGCCAGAACTCTTGTCGCTCCACCGACAAACCCTGCCTTCAAGCAGTTTCTTTTGAAGTGGCCTACCTCGCCACACCCATAGCAAGTTTGGCCCACTCCAGCACCGGGAGCTTGGTTGATTGGTTTCACCGGAGCTTTACAGAAACGAGCTGTATGCCCCTTCCTATTGCAGTTCAGACACTACATCTCCCGGCAGGCGCCGACGTGATGGAAGTTGCACTTGTTGCACTTAGTCAAGCTTCCAGCATACTGCTTTACCGAAGCAGCAGCGGCAGGTGCTATCCCAGTATGTACTGCCACGACCTACCTTTTCTTGGCAGCCTTGGCCTTCTTCTTGTCATCCTAAAACTTCCGCTTGGAATCAGCAGTTCTTGCAGGTTCTGAGATGGCCAGGGTACGAACCCCATGGTCTATGAGCCGTTGTGCCAATCGCTTGTCACTATCAAATGTAGTGGGGTGTGATGCTAAAACATTTCCCTGGTATGGGGGAACCAGTCCCCATATGTATCTCTCGATCTTCTTTCCCTCTAAAGGAATCATGTTGGGACAGACGGCCACCAGTTCACAAAACCTAGCAGTGTAGACGACTACGTTGGATCCCTTCATGGTCAGGCTCCAAAGCTTTTTTTCCAGCTTTTGGATCTCGCCTCTCGTGCAGTATTCCTCAATCAGGAGGTCTTTCAAAGTTTCCCAGCCCATCACATTAGCCACTATAAGAGATAGTGACTTAACATGGCCATTCCACCATGTTAGGGCTTTAGTTTTGAAGGTGCAAGCAGCGTACTTCACCTTACTCTCCTCGGGACAAGAGCAAATTTGGAAAATCGATTCGGTTTTCTCGAACCATTGCGAGAGGGTAATGACTCCGCCAGTCCCTTTGAAGGAAAATGGCTTGCAGTTTGTGAAGTTCTTATAGGAGCACTCTCTCGAGCATGCAGGAGCTTCAACTTGAACAGACTGAATAGGGGTTCCTTGTCAAACCCCCAAACCAAGGATGGCGGAAACGTCCGAGCGTGGCGAACTTCATGTATAGTATCAGAACAATGAGTATAGTAGTGCTAAAGGTAATTACAACCATCATAAATATAATTGAAAAAGTTACACCAAAGTATATGTTTACATGATTCAAATCAATTACATTATGATGACAAAATGAACTATTTGACGATTTATCACCCGATCCTCAAAACGTTGTTGATTTCCTGTTTCACTAAATTCCTGAGAATACAAGCTGTTTGAAAAAGTGTCAACACAATGGTTAGTGAGTTCATAGGATTTTTAGATAAAGAGTTTGGAAACCGTTCTTTGTAGTGTGTGGTGTGTTACCAAGAAAAATCCAATATTTTCCTTATATAAGTTATGTGGTCCGAAACGTCGGGAGCGAAAATGAACAAGTATTTGTCATACTTAAAGTTATAAAAGTGGTTTTAAATTGGCGTAAAAACCTTTCTGATTTGAAAAAAATCCCATAATGAATGGTGTGTAGCCTTAAATACCAAGACTGAAAGTATACAATAATATATGTAATTATTGATATAAACAGTGATTTTAAATCGACATAAAACCCCTTTTTGATTTATGAAAATCCCCGTAAACTTTATGTGTTGTTAACTTCCTATGTGAGCCACTATAACCATACTATGACTGAATGAACCTGCCATGACGTTTCTTAGGCGTCGCGAAACTGAAATGGCATTTGTCACCCGTAGACCTGCAGGTCCTATTGTAGCTAGCAGTAAGGTGTGGGGTGTCAAACCCAATATAGATCTATACACAACCATCACGTTTTCCCTACAAGAGACTCTGCTTATAACTACCAGGAATTTGGATCCCGCACTTGGACATACGGAAAGAGAATGTCTCACAATTTAAGTAACAAGTTTATGTGTGGTGTGCGTGAGTGTAAAACCTTTTTCTGTGGGAATAAAACCTTCCGAAGTGTGTTTGATGTGTTAATGGAAACATAAACCATACCTATTATAGTTTATCAAAACGTTTAAATGTAATAGCTTTTACTTTATTTATTATGGTTAACTACCGTATTTGTGAAGGTAAAAACCATTTTGTTTACCGATATGTATATGTACTTTTTACTAAAATGAAGCAACATGCATTATAACAACAAATTAATTACCCGACTTTTGTAGGTAAAAACCCATTTGTTTTCTGATGTATGACTATATACTAAGATAAAATGTCATCTATTGGCAAAAACATATATTCACATAAAGATATACACCTTGCTCAACGTGTTACCAGGTGAAATGAAATTTTATAGCATTTTTCTGTCGTTAACATTTTCTTTGACTGTTCTTAGAAAATTTATAGAAAAATCATCAAAGGTCCAAATCAGAATCCATAAATTCTGAGAGTTTGGGAAATGAGTCTAATTTGTTCCTAATTTTTATTATTAATTTTAATGACCTCCATCTTCTGTGAAAAAAGTTCATAATCACAGACAGGTCCGGATTGATGTTTGAAATGATAGGCAGTTTTGTAAAAATCACAATAAATTGTAAAACAATCTATGGAGATGTGCAAGTAGTCATTTTAAAGCTAAGAACTTGAGCTATTTGCACCTAATACATTTTTGAAAACTAAAATGTTTAAGTCGTCCAAAACAGTCCGTGAATAGAGTCAAACTTTTCTGATGAAAGCTGTTAGCAAAGTTTAGTTATGTTCTTGGTGTTCTAGCTTGTATCCCCTCCTTAAAACTTAATAAAACATGAAGAATATAGGGTTATGAACTCACCTTGAGTGATTTCAGTAGATGGGTGATGGAGAAAAGAAATGTTAAACTCAAGAACACTTGAGAGATTGCTTGAAGATTTGAAGATCTAACACCAATAGGATGGAGTTTGTGTATCAAATCTATGATTTGAGCAAAAGGAAGTGAAATATTCATATGGAGGATGTTAATACTTACCAAAATTAGAAGAAAAGCTTGGAGTATAGCCTTGAATATCGAATTTTAGGGAGAGAAAAGGAGAGAAAATGAAGTTTGTTCTTGATGCAAGAATGAGAGGAAATGAAAGAAAATGTGAGGAGAGAGGATGGATGTTCCATATCTTAGAACGTAGGGAAGGCTGATAATTGAGTGGAAAGGACATTGAAGTAACCTAGGTAAGGAGGGGAGGTGTGGCTAGTCATAGAGTGGGTGTGGGGGTGGTTGCTTGTGTCATAAGGTAAAGCAAAGTCAACACCCCACCTCAATTATTCACCCACTAGATTTTATTATTAAAATAAGGATTTTCATGAAAATATGATTAAATTATGAATATTTAGGGTTTATTATGTTAAAATACGAGTTTGAGTGAAAATCCTGCGTTAAAATCTCGAAAAAAAGAGCTTAAAATGTTAAAAATATTGAAAGTGGGTGAAAAGTATCAAAAATCCGAAGTCTGGCCGGAGGTTCAGCCTCTGATGCTTGGAACCGAGAGTAGAAGAGAAAGACCGAGAGGAGGGGAAGGGACCGAGAGTAGAAGAGAAGACTGAAAGTGCAGAAGAAGGAACCGAGAGCGAGGTTCGGTCCGAGAGTACCTCCCTTCCAAGTTTCGGCTCGAGAGGCTTTGCCTCTTCCAGATTCGGTTGCTGGGGCTCAGTCTCGGCTTCTAAGGTTCGATTTCGGTTCTAGATGGGAAGCGAGGCTCGTTCTCAGCTATCAGCTGGAGTCTCGGCTGCTTAGGGTTTCGGCCTCTAAGAGGTTTCGGCCTCTAAGAGGAGTTTCGGCTCCTCAACGCTGTTTTTCGCGTTTTTACCTTCTTTCAAGCCGTTTTTTACCCGCTTAAGGGTCGGGATGGCCCAAAACACTATAAAAAGTTTAAGGAACTTTTGAGAGAGATTTGGGAGATATTTCCCATACTTGGAGAGATTTATCATTCAAGGAGAGATTTGGGAGAGATTTGACATTCTTGGAGAGGTTTTTCATATGAAGAGAGATTTGGGAGAGATTTCACATACATGGAGAGATTTGGGAGAGATTTCACATACATGGAGAGATTTGGGAGAGATTTAACATTCTTGGAGACATTTCTCATACAAAGAGAGATTTGGGAGAGATTCTAAATAGAGAGACATAGAGTGAAAACGATTGAGAGAGGTATCGTGGGTGACATTTGTGAGTGTCCGACTTCGCAACGCAAGGTTCGTAAACTCCGTTAAGCCATGTTTAAAGATCTTACACACTCCCGATGAGTATGCAACATTGTTCTACCGGTTTGGCTCATTACTTAACACAGTTTTAGGTTAATGAAAACTAGATGTACGAACTTTTCAATTGTTGATTTCTTATTAGTATAGCGAGTTGTATAGCAACTACCCAAAGTAAACCCTAATATGCAAGGGTTAGATGATTGACCCAGTATCATGTTCTGAGAAATCCTACGAACCATGATAGGTAGGACCCTGTCAGCAGAACCTCCCTCAGTGAGGTTGTAGAAACTTCTGTCTCCATTGTAGGGAATGGGTTGACCCTGTTCCTGGCTCCATGTATTCAAGTTCGTTGCCCACAGAGGTGTGGGTCCTTGAAATGCGGGTCGGGGGTTGTTATTCGGGGCTTGACCTACTTGAGGTAGGATGTTGACTTCGGGCTCGAAGTCAGATCCATTTGAGAAGCCTTCTGATTGATGATCATCCAAAGGGATTTGATGCTCATCATCGGACTCTGCTTCAAGCCATCCAGCATTGCGTTGGGTGGAAAGTACGGGTCGTCATGATGATGGAATCCAGCCATGATATCTATACGAGAAAAGGGGTAAGTAAATAAATTAATTGACGAGCTAACTAGATAATTATAAAGTGATCTTTATCAGTTACTCCAATACTTGTCTAGTGCATATCAATAAAGACCTTTAGTTCTCAGATAAGTAATTGTAGTAACACAAAATACTCCTATAGTATTTTATGTTTAATGTTAGGTTCGACTCTTCTTATTGTGGTAGTGTTGGTAAGTTTTTAGACTTTTTGCAACCTCACAACCATCCTTAGGCACATGTTAGTCACTCCTCAGATAATGTAGTTGATCAGGCTACATCTTCCCAGGGTTGACCATATGTCTCTAAGTCTACTTGTGCTGTCCAACAATATTAATACTTTTGTGCTGTCCTAGTGACACTAATTTTAGTATGAATATAGGTATGTATACTTAGTTAAATATTTTATTATTTAAAAGTATAAACTCTTTATCTGAGTATTTTAATCCCGCTTATGTTTATAGTTCGTATATCTTTTATGCGTTGATACACTCAATTCACTATAAACAATGCTCTGATACCAGTCTGTCACACCCCAAAACCATGAATAGCGGAAACATTCACGGGCGGAGGATGTCATGTACAGTATCAAAACAATGAATAATAGTAAATAAGCAACAACATCATCCATTGCATTAATAATTTAATTTCATACATGTGTGTTCTGTCAAAGTTATAGACACCAAAAATATGCATATCAAAATAAAAGATGAGTTTTGAACGAACTACATCTTCTCAGAAACCTGGCACTTGTACCTGTCTAGTGGTGACCTGAGAATACAAGTTATTTTGAAAGCGAGTTTCAGCTTAATGCTGGTGAGATTATAAGTAATGTCTGAGTTTGTATGAAAACGTTTGTAAGATGTTTCTGTAAGATGTGTGGTACAATGTTTTGTATAATGTTTGAACTCTCCTAGAAAACCCTATGTTTCCACTAACTGTAGCCTTCTACCAAGGCATCTCGTGTCTGTGTGTATGTCTCTTATTAAAGTGTGGGTTTTCCCAATTCTGACTATCATTAATCAAAAATATAGTTTCTACATTACCGTACATCGTGTCAATATTCACGAAGTGAATGTAATGGGAAAATATTATCGTATCGTAGTATTTGTAATAAGTGACTACCGTGGTACTAACTACCTTAAAACAAAAGGTGTTCCAAGTAACATGTGATCGACCTATGTCCTGCTACCGACTCTAGTAAAACGACGATGTGAGACACTGTAAGAAATGACATTTGGCACCCGTAGACTTGCAAGTCCCACTCTAGCGAGCAACAAGGTGTAGGATAGTTAATCCAGTATAGATCTATACACAAACTCATACGGTCCCCAATTAAGGAGATTCGGGATACAAGAGCGGTCATGAAAGGAAGTGCCATGACCCGCTCAATGGTTCACATAACTGTTGGATAAGGTGTCTAAGTCCATAACTATTTCTGGTATGTACTTGACCCGACCCGGCATGGTCCATTTGGGTTGCATGGCACCATGCAATTGGATAGACTAAATGAGAGAAATAACACTTGGAGATTATTAATATATTATAAGTTCTAATATATTAATAATATTATTTGATTAGTTTGATCAAGAATTAATTTAGAATTAATTAAGTGATCAAAAGATAACTAATTAAATATATGGGTTGATTATGTAAATCATCTATATCTTGTATAGTGGGCTAAAGGGCTCCATGGACTATCAAGTTGGGTTCCACCCATAGGATGCTCCATGGATGCTCCATGGGAGTTACAAACCCATGGGTCATGGAAATGAAGAGTCATGACACATTAGGGTTTAACCCTAGATGTGTCAACACTATATAAGTAACATGTTCTCCACCCAAAATCGGCTACACTAAGAAACAAGAGGGCTTGGCCGATTTTGAAGAAGTGAGTATTCTCTCATAAGTTCTTCCAAGAGCATTTGGTGTTGTGTGAAGCATTTGAGGCATCACACTTGGGGTGCTAGGCTCACAAGGTTTCAAGGAACACAAACAACAACAAGGTAAGTTATTCTATCTATACTTTATGTTAAAATTGTTCCCCATGTATGCTAGATAGGAATATAACCTTGGAATTCAACTTTGCATGACAATTAGACAAACATAGATCCAAGGTTATTAGGGTTGCATGTACACTTAGGAAGTGTTAGAATGCTCAAAACCCATCAGTGGTATCAGAGCCTAGGCTTGTTTGCTCTTATTTGTGCTTAAAAGTTGAAAACAGAATCGGAAATTTTGCTGTCTGCGAATGGACTCGTCGAGTCTATAGGGGGGACTCATCGAGTCCATGAGTATCTTCAACCAACTCGGCGAGTCAGTTTATGCACTCGGCGAGTAGGGTCGACTGAGTGCAGATTTTCGATTCAGTTGCTGGAAATGAATTAGAAACATTACCCTAAACTGTTTTGGTAATTGAAAACTTGTTTTTGGTGGTGTAATGTCTTTGCTAATTCATTTACAACAACTAGTTATCAAAATTACGAAGTTTTATGTAATTTTTGATTGTGTTCATATCCATGTTCTTGTTCTTATGATGTTTTAGATGATCATAGGATTTATTTGTAACCTTTGTGGTAGATTAATTCTTGATCATAATGTGTTTTAATGGAGTCCATAACTTATCCTTAAGTTATGGAAAACCAAGAGTCACACTTGAGTTAAAACCATTAAGAAAACACAAGAGTTAGAAAAATGAAGAGTCTTCATTTTATTACTCTATTAAACTCATAAGTTACAAGAAATGAAAAGTTTTGAAAGTTACAAAACTTGCCCTCAAGTTTTGGAACAAGTAAAGTTAAGTTAAAATTTTAAGTTCCAACCCCTAGAATTTTAAAAGTTAAAATTCAACCCTTATACTTATATTATGATGATTTAATAATTATATATATATGTATAAGAATAAAGTCGTCTTACCGCTAGTACGCCTCATTCACGAAGCCGGTCTATAAGGTGGGTATAAGGTTGTTGCCTATAAAATGGTGACTTAATGGGTGAATATTCTCACCCACCGCTTGCTTGACTGGTGGAGGGTCGTTAGCCGAACGGGTAAGACAAGGACTTATAAATTCTCATTCAAAGTATGATGAATATAATAAAGTAACTAAATGTTTATTAAATTCCCAATCTTAGTTACTTTAGGAAAAATGTGAATAAGGTGCTAATCCATGAAATTACACTTTACACTTTGTCTAAGTCGTTGGTGGAGCGTGTGTGGTTAACCGGCACACTAACTTGGACTTAACAAGGTAGGTAAAGGGTGACTTAAGGTTTATTATAGTATCGGTGGAGCGTGTGTGGTTTACCGGCACATCGATTGAGTGATAAACTTTAAGGGTACCAAGTGATTTGCATGGTTACTTCACACCTCGTTTTGTAATCCTCGGCATCCCAGTCACAAAACCTGGAGGGCACTCTTGAGATTGAAACATGCCTTTGAAAAGTTCATTGGATCTCAAAGAATCTAGGAATTTGTAAAACCAATAAAAACTAAATATTTAATATTTCGGTTTTCGTGGTGGAAATTGGTGAATCGTCATTCACCTACCTTTCAAATATGGTATAGCTTAGATTACGACATACCTCTTCTAAGTTATATTATATTGTGATTGGATCCTAGCCTTAATATTACATTTGGGTGTTTTATTAAGGACTCTCTTAAATCTAAACTAAACTCGTTCTTCTCTTTCAGATGTCTTCAAATAATGCTTCTGGCTCGAATCCTAATGGCTCCTTTACTCTTATGAGTCTGTGTGGGAAAGTCACCTTTGATGGATCCAACTTCAACAAATGGATCAGAAACATCAGGATGATTACCCGCTACGAGGACAAAGAATATGTCCTTGACAAGGAGCTTAAGGAAATTGACGAGTCCACTGCAACTCCCCAGGAGATCGCTGACTTTCATACTCATGAAAGAGATGCAACCAAGGTGGCTTGCATCATGTTGGCCACCATGACAGCTGAACTCCAAAAGTCTTATGAGGATTTCTACCCTTATGAAATGCACCAAGATTTGATGGAAAGATACCATCAAAGTGCACCACAAGAGAGGTACGAAGTCATCTGCTCCATGATAACAACCATGATGAAGGACGGAGAGTCCGTCACGAGCCACATGCAGAAAATGCAAAGGTATGTGGATCGTTTGCTGAAGCTCAATGTGAACTTCCCTGAGGAGCTTGCAATAGATATCATTTTGCACTCCTTACCATCGTGCTATGATCAATTCAGCATGACATATCACATGAACAAGGAAGAGGTCACCCTCAGCAAACTTCAGGGACTTCTCAAGACCGCAGAAACAGGTCTTAAGGGGAAGTCGGTTGCTATCACTCCTACTCCAGACTCAACTCCGGTCTTGGCAATCGGGCAAAGTCGAGGGAGGAAGAGAAAGAGATCATCGAAGGGTACCAAGGCTCGGACCCTTGATGGCTCTTCTTCAAGTGGAACCAAGAAATGTTTCATTACTCCTTCTTCTACTTGTGAATCAGAGTATATTGCAGCTAGCGAAGCAGTAAAGGAGGCGTTATGGATGAGGAACTTCATTGGAGACCTTGGAGTTGTACCAGCTATTAAAGAGCCAATGGAAATTTTCTGTGATAGTGAAAGTGCTGTTGCCTTAGCCAAGGAACCAAGGGATCACGGGAGATCCAGACACATCGACAGAAAATATCATTTCATCAGACATCGGATCGAAGAAGGACTCCTCGTGGCAAAGAGGGTATCATCAGATGAGAATCCGGCAGATCACCTCACGAAGGGACTGACTCGGATTAAGCATCTCCAGCATGCTCGGAGCATAGGGCTGAAGGATGATATTAGATTTAGTAGTTAGATAATCTCGAAATTTGTAAAGTGTAATTGACATTTGATGATGAATAAAAGTGTTTTATTTATGAGTAAAGTGTTGCTATCTCTTGTCGATCGTTTACTATATTTCTTTTGCATGTTTTGACTTCCAGAATAATTTTGTTTGGTATAACATATTATTCAAACCTCCATAGTCGGTCATATGTTGGAAGTAGGTATGAATCAAGACTGTCATGTTTGGTTGTAGAGGTCTGGGACAAGGCTACAACAATCATGAGTGCTCATAAGTTCTGAGCATTGGACTCAACCCACGCTCACTGGAATCACTTCATGGAATTCTATCTCGAGTGATCGTGAGACGGTAATATCATATAAATCTTTAAACCTAGAGATATGATTTGTTACTTACAAGTTGGTTATGCATTGATTGTACGAAAAACGCATTGGTAACTCGATGTTATAAAATCACGCTCTTATGTATAATTCAATGAGTAGTAGAACAAACATATGAGTCGAAGTTTATCTGTTCCTTCTTGGATTAGAAGCTGATATCTGGGCCCCTCGATGATTTTGTTTTGACCTATGTACCGGGCCCGGTCAGAACTAAATTGATGTGTTCAATGAAGTTCTTTGTCAAACAAATCGGAAATCGGGAAACAAATTGTTGGACAATAAGTAAGACATTGTTCCATGTATTTGTCCGACTGATATCTAGAACAGAGGATTATATGATCACTTATCTTAAATGGCGTACCATCATCTTCTCAGTTTCGAGAAACCTTGAAAAGAGCTACGATTGCCGATCGGTTCCTGAAGTCATACTTGCAGTAATAGTTATTAGACTTATCCAAGTGGGAGACTGTTGGATAAGGTGTCTAAGTCCATAACAATTTCTGGTATGTACTTGACCCGACCCGGCATGGTCCATTTGGGTTGCATGGCACCATGCAATTGGATAGACTAAATGAGAGAAATAACACTTGGAGATTATTAATATATTATAAGTTCTAATATATTAATAATATTATTTGATTAGTTTGATCAAGAATTAATTTAGAATTATTTAAGTGATCAAAAGATAACTAATTAAATATATGGGTTGATTATGTAAATCATCCATATCTTGTATAGTGGGCTAAAAGGCTCCATGGACTATCAAGTTGGGTTCCACCCATAGGATGCTCCATGGATGCTCCATGGGAGTTACAAACCCATGGGTCATGGAAATTAAGAGTCATGACACATTAGGGTTTAACCCTAGATGTGTCAACACTATATAAGTAACATGTTCTCCACCCAAAATCGGCTACACTAAGAAACAAGAGGGCTTGGCCGATTTTGAAGAAGTGAGTATTCTCTCATAAGTTCTTCCAAGAGCATTTGGTGTTGTGTGAAGCATTTGAGGCATCACACTTGGGGTGCTAGGCTCACAAGGTTTCAAGGAACACAAACAACAACAAGGTAAGTTATTCTATCTATACTTTATGTTAAAATTGCTCCCCATGTATGCTAGATAGGAATATAACCTTGGAATTCAACTTTGCATGACAATTAGACAAACATAGATCCAAGGTTATTAGGGTTGCATGTACACTTAGGAAGTGTTAGAATGCTCAAAACCCATCAATAACTGCATGAATGTATATGTAATGAATGTGCTAACTGAAAGTGTACTCTTTCTCTATCTAGGTTATATGTACTTAAATGTTCTGCATGTGCTAGCTGTAATGTATGTTCTCTCTATTTAGCATGTATAGTAATGTACTGTGTGTACTAGTTGTAATGTATGTTATCTCTCTATCTAGCATGTATAGTAATGTACTGTAAGTACCACTCGCACTGACTCATGAATGAACTGACTCATTGTATGTTTCATTGTTCTAGTAATAGTATTAGTATCCTCATGTGCTACCCCTATGGTAACTTACTAGTGACGTAACTAGTACGTATAAACACGGAAGTATACCCTTGCAACCCAAGGGTATTGAATGGACTGGAAGAACCTTTATGACTATATATGTACACATGATATATAACCAATATTTAAATGACCTTCAGACGGACACCCGATGCCTCACTAGATCACCTCCCAATGGGGAAAAGGAAATAGAGCGCGATGGCCTTCCTAAGCTCTTTAAACATTGCTTATATAACTATACATACATAGACATGCATTTGATAACAAGTGTAAAAGAGTTTAAGTAAATGTATCTGATAAGTAAGATAAGTTGTAAAACAGTTTGAACAGTAAGAAAAAGCACTAGTTTTGTAGTTATTAATCACATTTGATTGATGTAATACCTATAAGTATTTAAATTGTACCCCTCCCCCATAAAATCATTTAAAAACATTTAACCCATTGACTAAGGGTATGAAATCACATGTAGTGAGTGGTATGGATGAACTGAAGATGTAGGATTGCTAGGTGTCAAGTGAAGTCTTGAACACACTCTATGATCCTAGTTAACATATAATATCACATATATGTATACAATTAGTCTTTAAACAACTAATAAACAAAGTTAAGACACCCTAGGACATGCTAAACACCTTATACAAGTGTTATAAGTCTCAAGGGTTGCATCTAAGTGTTATAGGGAAAGGCTAGTGTGTTTGGGGTTCAAGGAACACTCCTTTAAGGAGTTTACGGTTTTATGGTCACTAGCAAAAGGGTTTATGGTTGTAAACCATTGGGTTTACGGTCGTAAGCTCACCCCCTTTGTGACCATTTGTTGTTTGAAGCTTTAAGAGTCCCTAGAAGCCTTTCTACTTGATGTATGTGACCATGGAAGGTACTAGGGCACCATTTCACTCCTAATTGGAGTTTACGGTCCCTAAACCATTTTCCTTTGGGTTTACTACTGTAAACCCATAAGGTTTATGGTATTTGGTGTGTTTTTAAGTCCTTAGCTCATCATGGTAATAGTCTAGGTTAGATGCTAGGCATAAGGAGTAATTATGGTACATTTACACACCATTTGAGGTGTTTACGGTTTCGGGAGATCCCCAAACCGTAAAAACATATAAATGAGTTTTTTATTGTGCTTTTTGTGTGATGAAACCATCAAGGAAGGATCTAGACAAGTCCCTAAGGCATTGTGAAGCATCTAGGCACCGTAAGGCACCCTTTTGCACCTTACTTGGTGTTTACGGTTTTGGGAGCCTCCCAAAACCGTGAACACCTTGTTAATGGTGTTCTTGGGATATTTCATTGATATAAAGATGTATAGCAAGCTCTAAAGGACTCTAGGATAGAAGTACTTACTTTGTGGAAGCTTGAAATGAGCTAAAAGTCCAAGAACACTAGTGTGTGTTCTTAGTGTTCTTGGTGTTTTGGAAATCTAATCAAAACATGAAATTTGATGGATTAAAGGATGTATAATCACTAGATGTTATGTTATATCAACTAATCAAGTCGAGAAATACTTACGTTTTCGGGAAATCAGGCGAAAACCGGGATGATAGTTGAGAGTGTTTTCGAGTTTACTCTTTAGGGTGAAAATGAGAAGTGAGGTATTTTGGGGAGTAAACTCATGCTTAAGAATGAGTTTACGGTTTTTTTGGGGGTAGTTTACAGCCCAAACATTAAAGTTTGGCCGTGAACTTCTAAGCTACGTGGTATTCACGGTTTAGAAATTTCTAGACCCGAGACAACACATTCTTTCACCCCGTTCATTTAAAGAATAATTATTATAATATTCAAACAAACTTTAAATTTGTTAAAAACAAATAGAACTGAAATTGACTTATAATATGAAGTGATTGACTTTCAGGGTTTGACCGAATGAAAACTTTGAGTTGTCACATAGAAACCAAAGTACAGCAACCATTGCATTAATAATGTATAAGTTCTTACGTGAGTGCTCAAACATTAGATAATTCACATCAAAAGTAGATATAGTAAAAGACAACAGACGCAGCTCGGTACTAGGCTGTCTTCTCAAAAGTTCTGGGAGTGTACCTATCTATTAGATTCCTGAGAATACAATTTATTTTGAAAGATAGGATCAACATTTAATGCTAGTGAGTTCATATGGATTTAGTCATAGTTGTTTTATTTTCAAGAAAATGAATGAGTTTGCTCAAGAAAGTCGTATACTTTATGCTTTACAACTGAAAGTAGTTTTACTCCAAAATACCGTTCTGATTAAGTGTTATTGTACTTATAACCTATTTAGACATAATTTTAACTCTCCATAAAATTATAATATGAATGTATTCCGTTTTTTTTTCTTTAAAAGTAGTTTTAATCCCATAAAACCGTTCGATTTGTTAAAGTAGTTTTAATCCCATAAAACCATTCCTTTTGTTTGTGGAAAATGATTAATGCAATAGTGTTTATTAAGCATGCACTACTAATGAAATAACGACCCTGTAATAAAGATTATTAGTTAGGGTTAATATGTGATAAGGTTGGAAACCATACTGACTGACTAGTGTGAACACGACAACCGTTTGGCATCGAAACAATGTGACATTTGTCACCCCTTGGCTTTCCAACTCGGACTATAGCTAACAGTCAAGATGTGGGATTGTCAGTCCCATATAGATCTATACACATAATGTTTACTCTCCCTCTAGGAGACTCTGGCTACAAAACGCGACGTAACAAGTATATTGCTAAGTCGTGAAGTAGTATATCACATATTTGGTTTATCTAGTTGAAGGAATGATTGAATTATATCCTTTTCTTAACAAAGTATTTTAAACCTAGCATAATTATCTCATAAGAATAATTTTATTATTGTTTTTCATAAATTATACCTACATAATTTATATGTTCTATCTAATTAGCATGATTACTCATGAAAGTACCCCTTTGCTCAACTTGAAGCAAAGGTGACAATATTGGATTAAGGTAACTTTTTATGTTCCTATAATATATATATATATATATATATATATATATATATATATATATATATATATATATATATATATATATATATATATATATATATATATATATAGGAAAACACCTTCGGACAAATAACTCCTCCTTAAGTCCACATCCAAACAAGGAAAAGAAAATAAGGTAATCCATCAGTCCTAAGTCCTTTAAGTCTTATTTATATACCTATACATATGTAAACATGATTTTGATAATTATATGTTTAAAGATTTTATAAAAAATTTTTAAAAGAGTTTTATCGTATTTAAAAGAGTTTACATGACTCTACATCATTTTGGAAGTATTTGGTAATCTTTTACTGTTAACACAATATCTAAAGCATGATACAAGTCTTTTTGTGTGATTGATATCATAGGTAAATATTAACCCAATGTAGATTGTGTTCAACTTGTATTCCCCTCTTAAAAGCATTTAAAATCGTTAAAAGGTAGATTATAGGGGTATGAACTCACCTTATGTGAATGATCCGATTGAAGACTGGAATAAGGTTGTTACTCCTACAAGTTATGTTCTGAAGTACAATGAGTCCTAAATAACATATGATGATACATATGAGCATCATATTAGTGAATATAACCACTAAGGTGTTAGGGAATCAACCTAGGATGCAAGAGAACTCACCATAGAAGTGTTAGAAGCAAGTTAGGAGGTTGAAGGAGGGTTCATGGCCCTATGGTGTGATCAAGGCCCAAGAACACATGAATTGTTCACGGACCAACATGATGGTTCACGGCCCAATAAGAATGGTTCATGGCCTAATGATGAACACTTGAAGGGTTCACTACCCAAAACTTGAAGATCATGAAGAAAAGTGATGAAAAGGTGATGAATGAAGATGGAAAGGTAAGGACTTTCAACTAACAACAAGGGAGACGTGTTTCTAACCTTATAAGAAAAGAAATACAAGTTTTTGGTGGATGCTACTTGAGAGAGAACTCAAGTTCTCGGTTGGAACAAGAAGAAATGAATGAAAAATGAAGGAAACTTATACTTATAGGGAAAAGATCATAGCCTAGAGAGACTTCACGGCCGTGAATAGGGTTTGCATCCGTGAACCTCATATGTTGGATAATCTGGTTCGGTTTCAGCCTTCTGATCTCGAGTTAATACTTCATAACACCCATTCATTAAGTGTACAAAGCTTAGAAACCTATTTATGACCCTTAAGACAACTAAATGATAACAGAAACAAGTCTGAACTTTTTATTGACTTGGTTGGCTTACTTGATAGGAATTTACGGGTTCTCACAATAGATGACGATTATGGACCTTTCTAGATAGTCTAGTGGAGCGCTAGCAGTCTTGAAACCTGTAGGTGTTGGTGAACTATATGTTCACTGGTGTACTCCATCTCCTCATGGTTTCCTTACGTACGTATATGGCTGAGGACTCCCCTAGCAATAAAGTCCATCCTGATGATGATCCTTAGGCTAGGTCCCTTGTGATAGGTTGTCACACCCCGAAAACCGAAGGCGGAAATGTTTCCGGGGTTGACTCCACGTAGAGTATCAAATCCAATGTACATAGTAAGTAAAGTAAATCAACCATTACATTACATATATGAAAGTTTTACATTTGTTTCAAAAGTATAAGTTATACAAGTGATACATAGTATATATGAACAATACAAAATGAGTCTTATGAGAACTCCGTCTTCACACAAAAGGATCTTCGAGTATCTGTCTAACACGGACCTGAGAATACAAGCGGTTTGAAAATTAGCATAAAGCTGGTGAGTTCATAAGCGGTTAGTTTTTCTGAAAATGTACGAGTTCCTTTGGTTTCCTGAAAAGTGATTATCCAAGAAAATCCCATATTTTCTTATGTAAAGTTAGTTTCCAAATCCAAAGTAAAGTAAAGGATGTTTAATTAAAACATGATTGTTCTTGTGAAATGTAGTTCAATTGTTTAACTTATTACACTTCTCTAATTTTCCATTAGCCATTTCTACAGTGGCATGATAAAATAGAGTCCATCTTTGAAATCTGTATATGATAAAATAGAGTCCATCTCTGAATTGAATCAAGAGATATGATACAAAGGATATCTCTTTATGGTATACATAGAATTCTATTAAGCGATAAAGCAAGAAGGAGTTATCAAATAGTTAAATTACCTTAAGTTGTTTTGGACTTATAAAACCTAATTTTTAAAGTGGTAATGATTATAGTAAACCAATTTCAAGGTTAAAATCAAAATTTCAAGTTTGATATGGTTAATTTTATGATTCTTGAAATTATTGATATGCATGTTCATGAAGTTATGAGCTTAAATGATCATAGGAATTATTTGTAACCTTCTTGGTAGTTTAATTCTTGATCATTATGTGTCTTAATGGAGTCCATAACTTGTCCTCAAGTTATGGATAACCAAAAGTCACAAGTCATTGGATCCATTAAAAGAACACAATGGTTACATAAGATGAAAAGTCACTCTTTTTAATAAGCCATTAACTCATAAGTTATGAGACATGAATGGTTTTGGAAGTTTACAAAACTTGCTCTCAATTTTTGGAACATGTAAAGTCACAATTAAAAGTTTAGTTCTAATCTCTAGAATTTTAAAAAAGTTAAAATTCAACCATTATACTTTATAATATTATAAGTTTAATAATATTTATATATGTATAAGAGCAAAAAGTCGTCTTACCATTAGTAGGCCTCATTCACGAAGCCGATCTATAAGGGGGTATAAGGTTACTGCCTATAAAATGGCAGTTTAATAGGTGTCCACTCTCACCCACCGCTTCCTTGACCGGTGGAGGGTCGTTAGCCGAACAAGTAGGACAAGGACTATAATTCTCCCTTCATGAAAAGTATTAATGATAAATACTAAGTAACTAAACATTTATAAATTTCCAATCTTAGTTACTTAGAAAAATGTGAATAAGGTGCTAATCCATAAAATTACACTTTGCACTTTGTTTAAGCCATTAGTGGGGCGTGTGTGGTTAACCAGCACACTAACTTGGATTTAACAAGGTAGGCAAAGGGTAACTTAATATTTATCATAGTATCGGTGGAGCGTGTGTGGTTAACCGGCACATCGATTGAGGGGTAAATATTAAGGGAACCAAGTATATTTGCATGGTTACTTTACACCTTGTTTTGTGATCCTCGGCATCCCAGTCAGAAAACCTGAAGGGCACACTCGAGATTGAAACATGCCATTGAAAAGTTCAATGCATCTCAAAAGAATCTAGGAGTTTCAAAACCAATTAAAACCTATATTACATTTCGTTTATCTTGGTGGAAATTGGTGAATCGTCATTCACCTACCTTCAAATATTTTATAGCTTGGATTACGTCATCCCTCTTCCAAGTTATAAAATAGTTTGTTGGTTCCTAGCCTTAATATTTCATATTGGGTGTTATATTAAGGACTTAAATCAACTTTACTTGAATTTCTCCCATTGTTGATGTCTGGTTCAGACAACAATGATGTTCCCAAATCAAGCTTTCCTAATGAATATGACTTCCTGAGTTTGGCTCATGGAAGTCATACTTCTCTTCCTCGACTTCCTCCAATTATTCTCCCTGACCCACAAGTTTAAGGACTTGAAAAGGGGCATTGGAAGACCTATGTGCACTCATGACTTAGGACTGAAGTCACACAGTAACAAGTTGAGAATGTTGGGTGTCGTTGTCCCAAGGAAGTTGGCTATTGACTGGGTCTTTCAGTCACTTCCTAAGTTATATAAAAAGACTACTATGTGACAGATCACGACATGACCCTAATGGATCTTTCTTATTTTCTTATTACTGTTGAATCGGAAATGATTTGGTATAATAGTCAAGAAAATATGGATGGAAGGTCTATTTCTCAAACCTTCCATGGATATGGACAATAGTGACATTGGAAGTTCAGAAAAATTTTCTCTTCCCAATGGAAAGGGATCGACCTTGGTCAACCCAGTTGATCGGAAGGTAAAGAGAAAGTCTAAGTCTGGAATAACCTATGTACCATTCCTAAAGAGTCTATATGTTCTTAGTGTGAATAAAAGGGGCATTGGAAGCGAAGTTGTCCAAGCTACCTGAAAGAAAGAAGAATCAAAAGTTTCACTCTGTTTCAGGCAAGTCGACTATCTAACTCTGTTAAGTTCCTAGTTGATGATTCTTAATACCAAAATGTGACTTGGTTGCATTTTGATATTTAGTAGGATCAAGCAAAGGGAAGGAAACTTATAGAAATAGTATGCTAAATTTGATCGTGAAGATGGATTTCTTTTGCTTGGTTGAAGATTTAATTCCTGAGCTACTTCTTAGGAGTTATGATGGATTTCTAGGAAACATGTAATATCATAGTTTTCATTTCAAGTTACATTGTAAGGAAAAAGTTTTTCCCAGATTTTAAAATAAATAAAAGTTTGTTTTACTTTATTTTATCTCTTTACAATGGCATTCACGAAAATATGATGTTTGTACGTTTATAGCAATATTGAAAATATGAATTTGATTCTTTCATTTGTGGTAGTGTCTAAATTTACCTAATAAGCAAATATTCTCATCACCCAAGTTTCAATTGGACCGAAATTTGGAATCATACAAGGTGTTTAGTGTGATATATTGGGATTTTTCAACTTTGGAAAATTAAGACTAGTTCCGTGTTCACATGTATATGTGACTCAAGAGAAGGACTAAGGGATCAAGTACACATTCTTGTGCGCTAGCCAAAGTTCACCACAAAAGATGGATAAGACTATTCGCCATGATTTACTAAAGTTTGTTAAATATGATTATACTTACAAGATAAAGTATAATTTTGAGACATTGAAAAGTTTCAATGTATGATAGAACGAATAAGAAGAATCAAATTAGGCAGAAGGATAAAAGTTTCTAAAGTCTGAAAAGATGGGAGAGTACTTTAGTATCATGTTTTAAGATCATCTTAATGATTTTGATACCTTATCACAATTCATCCTCTAAGTGCATTCTGATAGTTAAGAAGAGGAGATATGAGTTGTTGAAGTGGTTAAATCAAGAAGATGATTCATACTTCGTTCCAAAAACAATTCTTAGAGTTATACTCTAAGATTGTAACATGAATGAGATGTCTTAAAGAAGGTTTAAAACACTTGTCAAATGTAATCACTACTAGAAAATAGACCTTTAATGACGTGCTTTTTACCACACGCGTTGATTAATGATACACAAAAGGATGCGCCCTTAAAATAGTGTCATCTCTCCAAAAAATTTAAGGATATATGTCACGCATTATTGCGTGCCCTTAATTTAGTGTCTCAAGAAAAAAAATTAAAAACACGGAGGGCGCTTTATCTTAAACGCGCATCGTCTGTACCTGTCGCTTTATAATTTTAATGAAACGCGCTTTTATTTAATGAAGGGGGAAACGAAATCCCCAAAATTTTGAAAACCCGCCTTGTTTTTTTTTTATCTTCTATCTACTTTTCATCCTTGCAATCCACTCTCCCCTCTCAGATACCCTCTCTTCTAGATCTCCCTTCATTCTCTACCTCCCATCTCTCTGTAAACCTCCAAGGTGAATCGTAATTGAACTGCAAGGTCTCCTTCTTTTTCTTTGTTTTCTCAGGTCGGACATCATCCCAATCCATTACCCCTTTGATTTTTCATTAAAAAACCCTAATTGATTTGGCAAGTTCATGAACCAAATGTAGCACATTCCAAATTGGGGATTTAACCAAACCCGATAGAGCCATTGACAGAATCTTTGGATTCAGTCAACAAGGAGTCTCTGTAATCGCACAATTTTCTTCACAAGGGATCACTCCAAGTATTCAATCTATCAATCTACAATGGCCACTATCAAGTTACATCAAATCAATGTCTAGGGTTTCAAATGCTTCAAGTTCTTCCCAAATAACTTCCCCTCTCTAGATGATTTTCCTTGATCGTATCTTTATGGTGATGATTCTCTCTCGATCGGATCGATGACCGCTCACTCTCTCCTTAGATCTCCATGCGAGTCTGATCCCCCCTCTCTGTAACACCCTCGTTTCCTTCCAGAAATTGAAGACCATTCTCTCTCAATCGTATCTTTATGGCGAAATTTAGACACAATAATCTCAACATAAAATTGGTAACTGAACTCCTCTTCACCTCTACCCTACTCCATCTACAATGATTCCTCACATTTACAAACCCTAGTCCAGTTGCGCTTCTAGCCTTGGTCCTTTTTCTTCATCCGTTCAGCAAATAAGGGGAACACGACCTTGATCAGATGGATTGGATAGAGAAGATAACAGGAGTTATTGCCTCGTTGCTAAGCTCTCAGGGTCCCGAGAGGGTGAGTAATCTAGTTCGACAGACATATGAAATTTTGAATATTGAATCTCTTGTGTTTATGTTTATGTTTTCAGTGTTTATCTGGTAGTCCTATGGGCAGTAGCCATCATCGATCCGCCAGTGATAGCCTATCCAAACCCCGGCCGCCTATAAGTCATTCGATGAAATGCCTAAGGCAATTAAGGTATTCATTCCAACTTATCTTTTCCCGATTCATGAGCTTATTATATGTGTTTTATCATCTATTTTCTTCAGGCATGCTTAACATGCTTTAGTTACCTTTTGATGTCTCAACAGAAGTAACATCGTACTCTGATGTTCATCTTTCTGGAACAATCGATACTAGAAAACTTGCTTCTGTTTTGGCTTCTACTAGTCTAGAAAACCAACATCAGGTATTATTCCTTATCACATGATTAATTTGTCAAGTAATATAGATTACTTTGTGAAGTATTTATGGTTCTTGGATTTCTCAAAATTGCAGTTCCTTAGGACATTCTTGTACCCTTTGGTGGAGCAAATTGAGCACTAGAATGCTACAAGTGTAACATATATGTTGCTTGATATGGACAATTATGAAGTGCTTTATTTTATTAAATCTACGAATGAGTTAATGAAGAAAGTTGGTGAGGTCATGGCCCTGCTCATTTCTGCATCTTACAGCTGATAAATGAATAAAAACTTCATTCTCACAATCCTCCAACGAAACCTCCATCAAAAAACTTAATATAAAATTGTATAGATAGTAAAATGAAGCGTGTAATTAGAATGATAGATGATTTCAAAAATACCATAAATAGTGGTCTATCATGTCCTCCATCCTGGATCTCTGAAATGTAGTAACACATATTTGTTGGATCTAAAATGCTAATGTACATAACCCTGCTCCTGAAACCTGTATAAAAAACACATACTATTTATGTATGTTTGCTTTTTATTTTTATTTTTATTTTTTTTATTTTTTTAGTTCTGAGTGCATGTTAAATATATTATACCTTTAGGGTAAATAACATGACTGATGATAGTGGAAAAACATATTATCCTCAGGTAACTCATCAAGACTTTCTTGTTTGATTAACTTTTCTTATCAAGATCAAACTGGTTGTTCCTGTTGTAAAATGATGATTCTTTCAAGTCAGGAAAGAAGTGTGTCAAGTTTATACACTTCGGCTGATAGGGGGCTTGGAGATCGGTTTGGAGGGCTCATCATTTAATTAAAACCAAAACCAAAACCACAATTTTCTTGATCAACAATCCAACCTTAACTTTTATTAGGTATATATTTCTTTAATTGGCATCATCTAATTAAGAAAGTAACATGCCAAGTAAAATACATAACACTAGATTCAGTAGAAGTTCATGTTGTGCTTAACCCCCATTCCATTAAAGTCACACATGTAAGGAAGGCCAAAACAGGAAAGGGTATTTTAGGTATTTTTTTGTCAAAAGTTGGAATTGCATGGATTTTAGTACCTGTAAGCGCATGATTAATTTCAGCTTCATTTTTTGTACTTCTTTAACATTCTGATCAAATTAATTTATTTGATTTGGAATTAATTTGGTATAAAATTAGGACTCGTGTCTTGCGACATATTGGTTCTGAGCTAAACTTAAAGATGAGGAAAGATGAGCTAAAGTTGAGGTAAAATTGTAATGGTGGGGCATATATTGGGATGGATTGCCACCTCTCTCCTTTTTTTAGCCTTCGAATCATGGCTTGTTGCTGAACACAAAAAGGTGAGATATAATATTACATTTCTAAATACACCCTTTATATTGTGTATGGTTCTAATGCTCTTGTTTTGATGCATCTGTAGAGAGGTTTTGAGCAACAATGGCTATCAATTACAATCTCCAAGGCAATATTTCTTGGGAATGGACTGGTTGCCATTTTAGCTAGTTTATTTGGAAATCTTTTAGTTGGTTCGTTGGCCATGGGAGCTATTGCTCCATTTGATGCAGCTTCAATCTTTCTTGCCATTGGAATGGCCATCATCATATCATCATGGACTGAAAATTATGGTGACTCATCAGAAAGCAAAGCTCTAATGACCTAATTCAGGGGTGCTGCTGTTGCAGTTGCATCAGGTCTCTCTCTCTCTCTCCCTCTCTCTCATACATATACAAGAGAAGCATGAAGAATCCAAAGTGGCAATCTTGTAATTCTGCATACATATCATTTTACCTTCTAAATTTGGACCTAATAGTTTTTTTTTTGACATTAACATACATAGGCACATTTCTTTTAGTGTAGATTTTGTCGAAGAGAAATGACAACAAAGAAGATAAGTATCTCTTGTTGTTTGTATATATACACTTTTTCTTCTTGTTTAATAACTTAAAAACTATATAAATGTGAAAATTGAAGGTCCACACACTGTTAAAAGGATTGGAAAAGATAGTTGCAAGTACAGATATTCCAATGTTACTCTATGACGACTTCAATTCAGTTCCAGGAAGGTATGTGTCATTTCTTCTACATTTGTTATGTGTGTTGTGTGGCCAACAAACATCTGTTTTCATTACTTTGGTGTATGTAATTATTGATCCACAGTAAGTCCATGGATTTACTGTGTTTTTGGATTGTCCTATAGGTAGCATCTGAGCTTCTGATTAATTTGGTGTACTATTTTGGCAGGTTGATCTCTATGGCCTGCTAGAAGGATTGGATATTGCAGTTAAGCATCTATCTAAGACTCCACGGCAAGGACTTGATGAATACAAGCTAGCAATGTTTTACTTGTTTTGGACATGAACAAGACTCAAGCAAAAGCAAGACTCATACTTTGGCATGGCTAGAAGCTTTGGAGGAAACAAGACTCAAGCAAAGCAAACACACACAGAGTTGTTAATTGGCACATAGTAAGCTAGATAATGCAATTGTATATAAATTCTAATTCTCTTGAGTTCATTTCTTTTATTACAATTACTCAATATTGGAATAATTATTTTTATTTGACATATTAGTGAAATGAATTATCTTTGTTATTTATGGTATTTTATTTTGTATTATGAGATTTTTAATGTATTATTTAATTTGAAAATTAGTAAATCAATAAAATAATATATTTTTTTAAAACATTTAAAGTTATGATACGCAAAAATGTGTGTCATCTTTATTTATGACATGGCCTTTCTTGATAGGGGCTTTCTTGATACGCATTGCGTGTCATTAACACGCGCGTCGTAAGGTTACGACACGCAAATGCGTGTCGTGTTCCTTTATGACAGGGCCTTCCTTGATACGCATTGCGTGTCGTAAACGCGCGACGTAATTGTGCGTCGTAAATGAGTGTTGTAAATACGCATAGTCTATAGACGACGTGCAAAAGCGCGTCGTCTCTCTTTATGACAGGGCCTTCCTTGATGCAGATTTGCGCGTCATCTGAGCCTTTTACGACGCGCAATGAGCGTCGTAAAAGGCTGTTTTTCTAGTAGTGAATACTCTTACATTTAAAATTGGTAAGTTGTGATGTTTTGTATAAAACAAAGACCAACTAAGGCCAATTGTGTGAAGTGTTTGTCTTGATTAAGAATCCACTCTATCTCTTGAATATTTGGCAAGAAAGTCTTATAAGTCAAGGAGACTGTAGGAGTCTAAAAGATCCTGAGAGGGTCTCAAGAAGTAATCAAGAATAAAACATGTATTTCATTACTAACACACATCTAGAGATTTATAACTTATCGTGTTGACATTTCTATGCCCATTCCAGTTAAGTTGGCTATACATTTGAGTTCTACATGTTCTCATTTGTTTGCATAGCTACTTGGAAGCAATGACATGCCCTTGAGCTGCCATGTGGCAAGAAGTTAAGATTACACAAGTTCAATCCATAGGAGTTAGGAATTGTCACTAACCTAGTCTTGTGATTATGGTTTGACAAATTCACATGGATAAGAACACATACACCATAAAATATAAGTGTCATAAGGGTTCTCTCCAATTCGTGAAAATGATGGTGAGGAAATTCTTTCACTAAGTATATTTTAAGTAGATAGAAATTGTGATATTTTCGGTTCTCAAGTCGTTAGTGAAGCGTGCATGATTAACCGGCACACTAACATTGACTTATGAGAAATGGAAAAAAGTCTAAACAATTGAGACTATGATTATGGCATCCCTTTGCATAGTTTTGAAAATGTTTAGACACACTTGTGAG
This sequence comes from Lactuca saligna, assembly GCF_052625555.1. NCBI lineage: Eukaryota > Viridiplantae > Streptophyta > Magnoliopsida > Asterales > Asteraceae > Lactuca > Lactuca saligna. The sequence goes on from NC_136418.1 coordinate 77,786,012, forward strand.
CTATCTAAGACAAGGTATATGATTTTGATAAAGTCTTGTCAAATCAATCTAGTATCAGATCCGAGCTTTGGTAAGATTGTCAATAAAGTATTGACTTCTAGAGGTCCAACTATTTTCTGGATACATGTCAAAGCTAATGGGAGCATAACTGTTATGCTAATAATCATCATGTTAGTAGGAGCATGGTAATTATGATAAGTATTTCAAGTTAGCAATGTAAATTATAGAAAACAAAAGTTTCAATTTGTGAGGTTGCAGGGGTTGAAAAAGTTGTTTTGCTATAATTAAGGGAGAGGAAATTATACTTCATTTCAATTCTAAAAAGATTAGATTGAGTTTATAATCATTCTAAAGAGATTATATTGAGGTTTTAATCACCTTTAGTCAAGAATATATATATATATATATATATATATATATATATATATATATATATATATTGGATTGGTTCAACTTAAGAAAATTATACATATTGCATTCTCAAAATTCGATTATGATTATGACATCCCTTTTCATAGTCAAGTTTTGAGAATATGGCAAACAAAAATTATTATGGAAAAAGACTGGTCTAGAACCATGTCTTTATGTGAAACATCATGAATCATGTTCCATTTACTTTGGGTACAAGATCGATTACATGTGCTATAATATTTATCCTTTCTGAATTTTCCAAATACCTTGGGGGCATTAAGGGGAAAAATGTCTAGAATTGGATACGACTAAAGTGATTAAGAAACTATCGAGGACAATATAAGGTTTACCAAAGATTGGTTGCTCAAGGACAGTTGGAAGTATATTGTTAATATTGGAAGGACCATATTGACATAGTTTGACAAGAGGCAACTCTTGTTCAGAAGTGATAGTCAAAACGGGAATATAGAGTTGTCTTCATAGGTGGGAGAAATCTGTGTAATGTTAAAGAAACTTAATGCAAGAAGCATGTTTAAAGCAATGAACTTTGAATTTGAGACGTCATTTCCACGGAATTTCTCTCCATTGGAATACTTTTTAATTATTGTTGCCAAGCCTTTGTGGCTTTGTTCATAAGCATTACAAGAGGAACAATGCATGCATGTTTAAAATCCAAATAGATTTCGATAAATGATAGGAATTTGGAATTCTTACATTTAAGACAAGGATTTGGGAGTGTGAAAGAGAATCACTGAAATTATGTTCAATTGATCTAGTTCACAAAGAAAAGGATCATAGACAAACATAGAGTTCATACTTGGTGTATGGCAAAGCTATTGTTTAGAAAACATAGTGTACATGCTTGGAACATGGGACACCTAGTGTTTTAATTCAATTATGAAGTTGATAAAACCGAAAGAATGAATAATGAGTAATTAGTATGGTGATAAATAGAAAGTTTTTTATTTATATTCATAGGTTTTGATACCATATTAGATTCATTTATTCTTGTGTTTCACTTTGCATGTTTTGACTTCCCTAATAACTAGGTTATTCTTTCAGAATGACTAAGTTATTCAAATCATCGACAGTCGGTCATATGTTGGAAGTAGATATGAATCAAGACTATCCTGGGTTGGCTTGTAGAGATCCAAGTTGGTGGACAAAGTTGTGCTACAACACTCATGAGTGCTCATAAGTTCTGAGTATTCGATTCAACCCGCACTCATTTGAATCACTTCATGGATTTTATCATGAGTGATCATCAGACAATAATATATTATATTATTCAAACCTAGAGATATGAGTTGTTACTATGAGTTGGTTGTGCATTGATTTTACGAAATCGCATTTGGTAACTCTATGTTATAAAACGTGCCATTGTCTATGATTCAACAGGTAGTAGAATAAGCCATATGAGTCTAAGTTTATCCATTCCTTTTACCTTCGGGATAAAAGCGATATCTGTGGGCCCCTCGATGATTTAGTGATGACACATGTGAGTGCTTAGCCAAGCCAGGACTGATTTTGATTTGTTTAATCTATCAGTCATCATAAATCACAAATTAGGAAACAAAAGTTGGACTGAGAGAATGATTATAATCCATTTCTCAGTCCATATGATATCTAGAATACAGGAATATATGATCCCTTATCTAATGGACAAGTTCGTTGACAAGGTAAGAGTTCGACGGCGGCCTTTAAGAGCTACGATTGCCAGTTAGATGTTGAAGTCATACTCAATAATAGTTTTGGACTTATCTAAGTGGGAGATTGTTGGATTAATGCCTAAGTCCATAACTATAATTGGTATGTACTTGACCCGACCCGACATGGTGCATTTGGGTTGCACTTCACCCGAACAATTTATATGGATAATCCTTTAAGAATAGTATGCTTATGATTTATATTAATATATTATAAGTTCTAATATATTAATATATAATCATATTCTTTAATTAGTATTGTTCAAGAATTAATTTATAATTAATTAAGTAATCAAAAAGAACTAATTAAATATGGACTCTTAGATATATATGTGTAGTGGGCCAAGTTCATTTAGGTTGGGCTAAGTCTTCATGGATGGTCCATGTAGCTTTAACCCATGGATCCTAGGAAATGAAAGGTCATGGGTATTAGGGTTTAACCCTAATCCTCCACACTATATAAAGGGTCTTATGGTTCATGAAATGAAGCTAGTGGCTAGTGTGGATACACTAAAGAGGCCAATAACCGATTTCATAAGTGTGAGCCAAGTATCCATATTATCAAAAGTTTTCCAAGGTGTTTTGATGATTTGTGATTCCACTTGAGGCTTCCACACTATTGGGGCCAAGCTCTTAAAGTTTGAAGACATTAAGCTACATTAAAAGGTATGTCATCTAATTAGAACTTTGTAGTATAGGTGCTTTATAATATGCTAGTTAGGATGAAACCTTGGAATATTTAATATTTGCATGTATAATAGAGAAAACATAGATCCAAGGTTTATAGGGTTGCATGTACACCATCTGAGTGTTATAATGCTCAAAACCCAACATATACTAGCATAATAACTATTGTTACATGAAAACACGCATGCCTGAAGCATATCCTTGAGTTTCTATATCATCCTCTCGCTCTAGCCATCTGTCTACGGGTGCTATCCATGCTGAAATGAAAATGAGTGCCCAATTGATCGTGGAACTTCTTCCAGAATCTAGACGTGAAACGAACATTCTGGTCAGAGACTAATGACACTAGCACCCAGTGCCTTACCACCACCTTTCGCACGTAAATATTTGCTAATTTCTCCGCAGAGATGCTCCCAGAGATCGGAATAAAGTGGACACTCTTCGTCTATCTATCCACAATAACCCATATAACATCCACACCCCTCGTTGTGCTAGGTAACTTCATGATGAAGTTCATGGTAATCTCTTCCCATTTCCACATGGGAATGGGTAGCTGTAACAGCCCGAAATCCAGGTATTCTTCTTTTGGCCTTGCATCTTGGTTAAGTTGTTAATTTAGGGTTTTCATGGTAGGCGAGTACGTTGGGCGTACTCGCGCGCCTCATTTGGACGTGTTCCCCCTCATGTACGTTGGTCGTACCCAAGGTTATGCATGGCGTAACTTGCCCAGATCTAAAAACCCTAATCTCTTTGGAGGGCTATAAAAGGAATGTGTGGCTGGACTTCTCATCCACCATCCCTCAAAGTGTAACCCTAAATAGTATGTTCCTTCGTTCTTAAGCCATTGTGTGTGTATTCTAAACTTGGTGGTGCCATTCCAAGGTTGCAAAGGAGAAGAAGAGCTTATTGGAGAGGCTAGAAGTGGTGCTCAAGTGTAGATCTAAGCTTTGCAAGGGTTAAAGCTTCATTATCAGGTAAAAAGTTCGGATCGTGTCACTTGGTTCATGTTATATGCTTAAGGTATCATTTTCTAGGGTTTAAGTCCCAAAGGTGGAGACTTTTTGTTCAAATGGTCTCCATAAGCTTAGATACTTCATATTTCTGATCTATTGGAGTTGTAGACTCATAAAAATGGCATCTTGGATGTGGATATGTCACCATGCATGAGATCTAGGTCCTTGAGTTGGAATAGAATGTTGTTATGTGATGTTGGAGCCTTTACAGCCATGCCAAGGCTTAAAGGTCTCAACTTTATGGGTTTAGACACACTAAAAGAGTCGGATCTAGAAGTTCGAGTAATGGCTTAACCGATTAAGACCAGAAATAAAGAGTGTTTGATTCTGATGGTTACGCTGGGCATAACTTCCACTACGCGCAGCGTACTGGGTGGAGACCCCGATCTAGGGGATTCACGATGTACGCCCCACGTACATCTAGCAGTACGCCCCGCGTACTCTTAGGGTTGACTTTTGTTGACTTTTAGGGTTTGGTCAACATGAGGACTTTAGATCAAGGAAGGGTAAAATGGTCTTTTACCCTCTGAGGAATGATGATAAGGGGTAAAGTTTTAGTGGTGGAAGTCTTTGTGTATTAAATGATATTTTTATGTTTAGGCGAGGTAGAGTCGTCATTGGGATTTGGTGATAGCAAGGATGCGAGATCTAAGACTTTCCATGAGGTGAGTCTTCTCACTATACTGTACCCGGAAGGGTTGACTGTGTGACCGGAATGTCGGATATGATATGAGATATATGTATTAGGTATGATAAGTTAATCGTTATATGTGCCATGTATGATATGTTTGATATGGGCCAGAAGGCATTATGTTATGGGCCGGAAGGCGAATATGTTATGGGCCGGAAGGCGTTGTGATGTGGTCCGTAAGGCTGACGCGGGTAGGACCGAAAGGTCTACCTGGTCGGGACGGAAGTCCCCTGAGACACGCGGACCGGAAGGTCAGGGCCTGGAAAGGCGTATGTGCGTAAGTTATATTTTGGGGAACTCACTAAGCATTTATGCTTACAGTTGTTGTGTTATCTGTTTCAGGTACTAGCGAGGACCGTGTGAAGGCGCCGGCGTGATCGTACACATTGTCGGGGAAAAACTATTTTTATGATCATTGGGATGTATTTTGTTGTGACAATAGTGTTTACGTTGAATTTGAAATATTAATCGATGTTTGGATGTTTACAAAATTGAAAAATTGGTTTTAAAATTTACGTCGTTACAAGTTGGTATCTGAGCCTTGGTTTGAGGGATTCGGATACAACTTCGAGCGTAATTGAACTCAAACCGGGGATTTAAGAAATTTTTAATTAATAAAATCAATAGAAAATTTGATAAGAGATTTTGAAACAACCAAAGAAGAAGAAGTGTGTACAGTCAGCCAGCACCCGAACGGTAAAATCCCCAAAATACTCTTACAATATGTGTTATGAGATATGATATGATATGACACGCATGCTAGTAGACTAGGTATTCATATTAGGACTAGAGTGGCCTGATTTGTGATGCCTTAGTCTAGGGAAATCTACTGCTATGAGGTGCTTTGAGAGCGAGTGGGTAGCTAGTGCATGGAAAGAGTAGAGTACTCATGATCCGGGTTTTGGGCAGGAGGACTTGGGGTGAATGCTGATGCGGTGTAGTTGGTCGTATTAGGCCCGTACTATTGAAGACACCGGGTTAGTGGGCAACCCAAGTAAGAATCCCTGGGTATTGGAGACTGAGTAGGGTTGCATTATCGAGTGCGGTTATGCTCGTTAGAGTCTCTGATATTTCTATTTTGTATTTCAGAGGCATCATGGTAGGACCACGCCACGGACCTGGTACGAGCAGTGTGATTGACGAGGAGCTTCGTCAGATGGTTCACAAGGTGGTGGCTACAGCGATCCGGGCTGAGATTCCGGAAATGTTTGGGTCTATTAAGACCATACTGATGGAGACGTTTGGTGAGCGGTACGCCGCGGTGACTGAGGCCGCAGCCACTGCAGCTACCGCAGCTGTGGCCACTGCCAGACCACAGGGAGGTGACTTGTTGCTGTTCCGGGAGTTCAGCAACACGAAGCCACCTAAGTTTGATGGGATGCAGGGTCCGATTGCTGCGATGAGATGGATTGCTGATATCGACGGATGCTTCTACACTTGTTCATGTCCGGAGCATCTGAGGGTACGGTTCGCTTTGAACCAGCTCTGCCTGGGAGCAAAGGATTGGTGGAAGTACGTGACGGCGAACTTCACTCTAGCGGAGGTTTCAGCCGTGACTTGGGAGAGGTTTACTGCTATGTTCAGAGACGAGTATGTTTCCCCGGTAGAGAGGGAACGGTTGGTTCAGGAGTTCTTGACCCTCAAAACAGGGTAATGATTCTATCACGGTGATCACGAGGAAGTTTCATGAGAGGGCGATGTTTTGCCCTGAGCAGGTGTCCATGGAGCAGGCTCGGATGAGCCGGTATTTGGGTGTGCTGAGGAGGGATATCCGAGAGTTCGTATCAAACTCGTCATACCAGACTTTTGCTGAGCTCCAGGCGAATGCCAGGAAGCGTGAGATCGAGTTGGAGACCCAGGCCAGGGAGGAGGCCGAGTCTCAACGGGTGGATCGGTGGCCGGCTTTGTCTCAACCGGTAGCCAAGCGGACCAAGTCCGCCGATTCGAGGTCCAGAGGTCAAAAGGGCCGCACTTGCGGAAAGTGCGGCAAGGGTCACGAGGGGGCATATCGATCGGGTGCTTGCTATAAGTGTGGCAAGGAGGGGCACATTGCTAGGGATTGCCCTAAGGGATTTATTGTTTGCTTTCATTGCAACCAGACCGGCCACCGGAAGGCCGAGTGCCCCCAGCTTCGCCAGGGATCTACGCCTGCTGCCTGGGTTACCAAGACTCGGCCAGTGAAGGCCGAGGCTCCGAAGGCTCGTGGAAGAGCTTTCCAGTTGACTGCGGAGGAGGTCCGCGCGGCGCCTGATGTCGTAGCTGGTATGTATTCTATCGTGTATTTACTTTTATGCTATGATATTGTGCTTATATTATGATATGCGTAGGTACTTTTCTTGTGAATTCTGTACTTGCTTTGGTAATATTTGACTCGGGTACGAGTCGGTCTTTTGTATCTTTGGCTTTTAGCCAGCACATCGGTATTGATCAGGAGGTGATGAGTCGACCCCTACGAGTTTCTATAGTGGATGAGAAAGCGGTATACGCCACTGATGTGATTCGAGGATGTGTGCTCGAGATTTTTGGGGTTAAATTCCCTGTAGACTTGGTTCCTATAGCGAAGGGGGATGTCTGTGTCATCGTGGGCATGGACTGGTTGAGTAAGTTTGGGGCAGTCATTGACTGCGAGAGACAACTGGTGACTATTCGAGACCCGAGTGGGGGAGTGCTTACGGTGTATGGCGAGGGGAACCGGTGTGGGTCGGCGTTTTGTTCGGCTGCCAGGGCGAGGCAGAGTTTGCAGCAGGGCTGTAATCGATTCATAGCCTACGTGATGGATACTCGAGTGGCCGCGGGGAGGCCCAATTCAGTAGACGACGTTCCTGTAGTATACGAGTTTTCAGATGTGTTCCTCGAAGAGTTACCAGGTGTGCCTCCGGAAAGGCAAGTGGAGTTCCGTATCGATTTGGTTCCGGGAGTGGTGCCCATCGCCAAGGCGCCTTATCGTCTCGCTCCACCGGAAATGCAGGAGTTATCCTTGCAGCTTCAGGAGCTGTTGGGGAAGGGGTTTATTCGACCGAGTAGCTCACCTTGGGGAGCATCGATTTTGTTTGTCAAGAAAAAGTATGGTTCACACCAGATGTGTATCGATTACCGGGAGTTGAACAAGTTGACGGTTAAGAACCGGTATCCGTTACCTAGGATCGACGATCTGTTCGATTAGTTGCAGGAGGCATCTTGGTTCTCCAAGATAGACTTGAGGTCGGGTTATCATCAGATGAGGGTTCGGGATGAAGATATTCAGAAGACTGCATTTAGAACTCGTTATGGACATTATGAGTTCGTGGTGATGCCTTTTAGGCTCACCAATGCCCCGGCTGCGTTCATGGATCTTATGAACCGGGTGTGCCGGCCGATACTGGATCGGTCGGTGATCGTATTCTTTGATGATATTTTGGTATATTCGAGGTCTAGGGAGCAGCATGAGGAGCATTTGAGGGAAATTCTTGGGGTATTGAGATCGGAGAGGCTGTATGCCAAATTCTCCAAGTGTGATTTTTGGCTACGAGAGGTCCAGTTCCTTGGGCACCTTGTTAACCAGAAAGGGATATTGGTCGACCCGGCCAAGATTGAGGTAGTGTTGAGTTGGGAGGTGTCTAGATCGCCCACTGAGATCAGGAGTTTTCTGGGATTGGCCGGCTATTATCGAAGGTTTATCAAGGATTTCTCCAAGATCGCCATGCCACTGACTAGGATGACCCGGAAGGGTGTTGCATTTTCGTGGGGACTAGAGCAGCAGCCTCATTCGAGACCCTTCGTCAGAAATTGTGCGAGGCCCCGGTGCTTGCACTCCCGGAAGGGGTGGAGGATTTTGTGGTGTACTGTGATGCATCTATATCAGGTTTGGGGGCGATGCTTATGCAGAGGGGACATGTGATAACGTATGCTTCAAGGCAGTTGAAGCCTTATGAGTCGAGATATCCCACCCACGACCTGGAATTGGGGGCGGTGGTGTTTGCCCTCAAGATCTGGTGGCATTATCTTTATGGGGTTCGGTGTACCATCTACACGGACCACAAGAGTCTGAAGTACTTGATGGATCAGCCAAATCAGAATATGCGATAGAGGAGATGGTTGGATGTGGTGAAGGATTACGATTGTGAGATCCTGTACTACCCGGGCAAGGCTAATGTGGTAGCCGATGCATTGAGCCGGAGGGCGGAAAGCGCCCGGATCCGAGATATTTTTATGAGGTTGAGGGTGATGACCCCGATTTTGGATACCATTCGAGGAGCTCAGGCTGAGGCTGCGAAACCAAAAAATCAGAAGAGGGAGCGAGTTGTAGGTCAGGTATCAGGATTCGTTACGGATGGTCGAGGGCTTATGACTTTTCAGGGTCGGATTTGGGTACCGTTTGTGGGCGGTGCGCGTACTATTTTGACGGAGGAAGCGCATCGATCGAAATTCTCGATTCATCCCGGGGCTACGAAAATCTATTTGGACCTAAGGAAGGAGTATTGGTGGCCCTGTATGAAAAGGGATGTTGCATGGTTTGTTGGGAGATACCTGACCTGTCGTCAGGTTAAGGCCGAACATCAGCGTCCGCACGGTAAATTGCAGCCGCTAGAGATTCCCGAATGGAAGTGGGAACAGATTACCAAGGATTTTGTCACCAAATTGCTGCGGACTGCGAGGGGAGTCGATGCGATTTGGGTGATCGTGGATAGATTGACGAAGAGCGCTCATTTTCTAGCCATCAGTGAGAGCTCTTCTGCGGAGAAGTTGGCGGAATTATATGTGAGGGAGGTGGTATCGCGGCATGGGGTTCCGATGTCGGTTGTTTCAGATCGGGATGTGCATTTTACCTCCAGGTTTTGGAAGAAGTTTCATGAGGAGTTGGGTACGAGACTGCATTTCAGTACCGCATACCACCCGCAGACGGACGGACAGAGCGAGTGGACGATTCAGGCGCTGGAGGATATGCTCCGAGCTTGTGTTTTGGATTTTGGAGGGAGCTGGGACACCTATCTACCTTTAGCAGAGTTTTTGTATAACAACAACCATCATTCGAGCATTGGTATGCCACCCTTTGAGCTGTTGTATGGGCGGAGGTGTCGCACCCCCATCTGTTGGGGAGAGGTGGGGCAACGGGTGATGGGTAGCACGGAGATTGTATTCCAGACGACCGAGCAGATTTAGCGGGTCAGGCAGAGGCTGTTGACCGCGCAGAGTCACCAGAAGAGTTATGCGGACAGGCGTCAGACCCAGCTCGAGTTCCAGGTTGGTGACCTTGTGCTCCTAAAGGTCTCTCCTTGGAAAGGAGTGATACAATTCAGGAAGAGGGCAAGTTGGGACCCCGATATATTGGACCCTTCAGGGTAATTGCTAGGGTAGGCCGGGTAGCCTACCGGTTGGATCTACCTGCTGAGTTGGGGCAGATCCATGATACCTTTCATGTCTCCCAGTTTAGGATACCTTTCATGATACCGTTTGGATCTACCTGCATTGCCGACGAGTCGACAGTGGTGTCATTAGATGATATTCAGGTGGATGCATGCCTGAACTATGTGGAGAGACCAGTAGCGATCAGAGATCGGAAAGTTAAGGTTCTGAGGAACAAGGAAGTACCCCTGGTACAAGTGCAGTGGCAACATCGGAAGGGATCCGAGCTGACATGGGAGTCCGAGTTTGAGATGTGGGATCAGTATCCAAAGCTGTTTTTAGTATGAAACTTCGGGGGCGAAGTCTGATTCTAGTGGGGGAGAATTTTAATAGCCCGAAATCCAGGTATTCTTCTTTTGGCCTTGCATCTTGGTTAAGTTGTTAATTTAGGGTTTTCATGGTAGGCGAGTACGCTGGGCGTACAAGGTGTACGCTGCTCGTACTCGCGCGCCTCATTTGCACGCGTTCCCCCTCAGGTACGCTGGGCGTACCCAAGGTTACGCATGGCGTAACTTGCCCAGATCTAAAAAGCCTAATCTCTTTGCCGGGCTATAAAAGGAATGTGTGGCTGGAGTTCTCAGCCACCATCCCTCAGAGTCTAACCCTAAATAGTATGTGCCTTCGTTCTTAAGCCATTATGTGTGTATTCTAAGCTTGGTGGTGCCATTCCAAGATTGCAAAGGAGAAGAAGAGCTTATTGGAGAGGCTAGAAGTGGTTCTTAAGTGTAGATCTGAGCTTTGCAAGGGTTAAAGCTTCATTATCAGGTAAAAAGTTCGGATCCTGTCACTTGGTTCATGTTATATGCTTAAGGTATCATTTTCTAGGGTTTAAGTCCCAAAGGTGGAGACTTTTTGTGCAAATGGCCTCCATAAGCTTAGATACTTCATATTTCTGATCTATTTGAGTTGTAGACTCATAAAAATGGCATCTTGGATGTGGATATGTCACCATGCATGAGATCTAGGTCCTTGAGTTGGAATAGAATGTTGTTATGTGATGTTGGAGCCTTTACAGCCATGCCAAGGCTTAAAGGTCTCAACTTTATGGGTTTAGACACCCTAAAAGAGTCGGATCTGGAAGATGGAGTAATGGCTTAACCGATTAAGACCAAAAACGAAGAGTGTTTGATTTTGATGGTTACGCTGGGCGTAACTGATGGGTTTTGAGCATTCTAACACTTCCTAAGTGTACATGCAACCCTAATAACCTTGGATCTATGTTTGTCTAATTGTCATGCAAAGTTGAATTCCAAGGTTATATTCCTATCTAGCATACATGGGGAACAATTTTAACATAAAGTATAGATAGAATAACTTACCTTGTTGTTGTTTGTGTTCCTTGAAACCTTGTGAGCCTAGCACCCCAAGTGTGATGCCTCAAATGCTTCACACAACACCAAATGCTCTTGGAAGAACTTATGAGAGAATACTCACTTCTTCAAAATTGGCCAAGCCCTCTTGATTCTTTGTGTAGCCGATTTTGGGTGGAGAACATGTTACTTATATAGTGTTGACACATCTAGGGTTAAACCCTAATGTGTCATGACTCTTCATTTCCATGACCCATGGGTTTGTAACTCCCATGGAGCATCCATGGAGCATCCTATGGGTGGAACCCAACTTGATAGTCCATGGAGCCTTTTAGCCCACTATACAAGATATGGATGATTTACATAATCAACCCATATATTTAATTAGTTATCTTTTGATCACTTAATTAATTCTTGATCAAACTAATCAAATAATATTATTAATATATTAGAACTTATAATATATTAATAATCTCCAAGTGTTATTTCTCTCATTTAGTCTATCCAATTGCATGGTGCCATGCAACCCAAATGGACCATGCCGGGTCGGGTCAAGTACATACCAGAAATAGTTATGGACTTAGACACCTTATCCAACAGTCTCCCACTTGGATAAGTCTAATAACTATTACTGCAAGTATGACTTCAGGAACCGATCGGCAATCGTAGCTCTTTTCAAGGTTTCTCGAAACTGAGAAGATGATGGTACGCCATTTAAGATAAGTGATCATATAATCCTCTGTTCTGGATATCAGTCGGACAAATACATGGAACAATGTCTTACTTATTGTCCAACAGTTTGTTTCCCGATTTCCGATTTGTTTGACAAAGAACTTCATTGAACACATCAATTTTGTTCTGACCGGGCCCAGTACATAGGTCAAAACAAAATCATCGAGGGGCCCAGATATCAGCTTCTAATCCAAGAAGGAACATATAAACTTCGACTCATATGTTTGTTCTACTACTCATTGAATTACACATAAGAGCGCGATTTTATAACATCGAGTTACCAATGCGTTTTTCGTACAATCAATGCATAACCAACTTGTAAGTAACAAATCATATCTCTAGGTTTAAAGATTTATATGATATTACCGTCTCACGATCACTCGAGATAGAATTCCATGAAGTGATTCCAGTGAGCGTGGGTTGAGTCCAATGCTCAGAACTTATGAGCACTCATGATTGTTGTAGCCTTGTCCCATACCTCTACAACCAAACATGACAGTCTTGATCCATACCTACTTCCGACATATGACCGACTGTGGAGGTTTGAATAATATGTTATACCAAACAAAATTATTCTGGAAGTCAAAACATGCAAAAGAAATATAGTAAACGATCGACAAGAGATAGTAACACTTTACTCATAAATAAAACACTTTTATTCATCATCAAATGTCAATTACACTTTACAAATTTCGAGGTTATCTAACTACTAAATCTAATATCATCCTTCAGCCCTATGCTCCGAGCATGCTGGATATGCTTAATCCGAGTCAGTCCCTTCGTGAGGGGATCTGCCGGATTCTCATCTGATGATACCCTCTTTGCCACGAGGAGTCCTTCTTCGATCCGATGTCTGATGAAATGGTATTTTCTGTCGATGTGTCTGGATCTCCCGTGATCCCTTGGTTCCTTGGCTAAGGCAACAGCACTTTCACTATCACAGAAAATTTCCATTGGCTCTTTAATAGCTGGTACAACTCCAAGGTCTCCAATGAAGTTCCTCAGCCATAACGCCTCCTTTGCCGCTTCGCTAGCTGCAATATACTCTGATTCACAAGTAGAATCTGCCACTGTCTCATGCTTGGAACTCTTCCAAGAAATTGCTCCTCCATTTAGGGTAAAGACCCAGCCCGACTGAGAGCGGAAGTTATCCCTATCAGTCTGGAAGCTAGCATCACTATACCCTACAACTCTCAAGTCATCACTCCCACCGAGGGTAAGGACCCAGTCCTTAGTCCTTCGTAGGTACTTGAGAATATTCTTTACCGCAGTCCAGTGTGCCTTGCCAGGGTTCCCCTGAAACCTGCTAACCATGCTCAAAGCAAAGGCTACATCAGATCGAGTACACGTCATAGCATACATGATCGAACCTACAACCGAAGCATAAGGTACTCGACTCATTTCTACTATCTCAGCCTCAGTGTTGGGGCTTTGTGTCTTACTCAACTTGGCGCTACTCTGGATGGGCAACTCTCCTTTCTTGGAGTCTTGCATTCTGAATCTCTTCAGAACCTTCTCCAAGTAGGTACTTTGACTAAGTCCAATTAGTCTTTTACTCCGATCTCTCAAGATCCTTATCCCCAAAATATAGGCAGCTTCACCAAGGTCCTTCATAGCGAAACACTTTCCAAGCCAGGACTTTATTTCCTGCAGGGTTGGAATGTCGTTTCCTATGAGTAGTATGTCATCCACATACAATACCAAGAAGCTAACTATACTCCCACTAGCCTTGACATACACACAAGATTCATCTTCACTCCTAGAAAAGCCAAATTCCTTGACCTTTTCATCAAAGCAAAGATTCCATCTGCGAGGTGCTTGCTTTAATACATAAATGGACTTCTCAAGCTTACACACTCTATTAGGGTACTCGTTACTGACAAAACCCTCTGGCTGACTCATGTAAACATCTTCAGCCAACTTCCCATTAAGGAAAGCGGTTTTGACATCCATTTGCCAAATTTCATAGTCATGAAATGCGGCTATGGCTAACAGAACCCGAATAGACTTAATCTTGGATACCGGAGAAAAGGTCTCATCATAATCCACTCCAGGAATTTGAGAGAAGCCCTTTGCAACCAGTCTAGCCTTATAAGTGTACTTTACCATCCATGTCGGTCTTCTTCTTGAAGACCCATTTGCACCCTACAGTCTTTCGACCTGGTACATTCTCAACCAAGTTCCAAACTTGATTGTCATACATGGATTGTATCTCGCTATCCATAGCCTCTTTCCATTTAGCAGACTCGGGGCCTGCCATGGCTTCCTCGTAGCTGTTAGGGTCATCTTGACTTACTAGTGTCTCATCACTAATAAGTGTCTCACCTTCTGCAGTAATATGGAATCCATAGTAATGGTCAGGTGCGCTCCTAACTCTCTTGGAACGCCTCAGAGGTACAGATTCGTCAATTGGCTCAACAGGAGTTTCCTCCTCAAGTTGAGGGCTAGAGTTTGAAGTTCCTTCACCTCTTGACTCTTGAATTTCTTCAAGATCAACTTGCCTCCCACTGTCTCCTTGGCTTATAAACTCTCTTTCTCGAAAGACTCCTCTTCTTGCTACAAAGACCACATTGTCACTAGGTCTGTAGAAGAGGTAACCTCTCACTTCGGGGTTCGAGCTTATCATGAGTCTCGCGTCTCACGAAAGCCTCGCAACCCCAAATCTTGATGTGGTCTAGTTTAGGTACTTTACCAGTCCACATCTCGTGAGGAGTTTTGGAAACTTTCTTTGTAGGAACTAGATTAAGGATATGGGCGGCAGTCTCTAAGGCATACCCCCAGAATGAGATTGGTAGCGAAGCTCGACTCATCATGGAACGAACCATGTCCAACAAGGTTCGATTACGCCTCTCAGCCACACCATTCAACTACGGTGTCCTGGGAGGTGTCAATTGTGATACAATCCCACATTCCTTTAGATAGTCGAGGAACTCTGAACTAAGATACTCACCACCTCGATCGGATTGAAGCGTCTTAATGTTCCTGCCCAATTGATTCTCGACTTCCTGTTTAAATTCCTTAAACTTCTCGAAAGTCTCTGACTTATGCTTGATTAAGTAGACCTATCCATATCTACTGTAATCATCAGTAAAAGTCAAATAATAACGATTAGCATCTCTTGTGGCATGTTTGAATGGTCCACACACATCCGTGTGTATAAGGTCCAACAAACCTTCACCCCTTTCACACGAGCCTATGAAGGGTGACTTTGTCATTTTTCCAAGTAAGCATGATTCACAACTATCATTTGACTTTAGGTCAAACGACTCCAAGACTCCATCTTTTTGGAGTTGGCCTATGCGTTTCTTGCTTATATGTCCAAGACGACAATGCCATAATGATGCTTTATCCAAGTTATTATTATTAGTAGAATCAATACACAAAACATTATTTCCTAAGTTATCTACAATAGATACAGCTTCATACACACCATCACAAGGTAATGCTTTAAAATAAAGTACATTATTAAAGAAAGCATTAATCGAACCAACTTCATTATCAAACGAAAAGGTGAAACCTTGTTTGTACAATGCATGAAAGGAAATAATATTTCTTGCCATTTGTGGCGAATAACAACATTTATTCAAATCTAAATTTAACCCACTACTTAGCGATAAAGTATAAACTCCAATCTTGGTGACAGGTGTAACTTTCCTATTCCCCATGATTAAGTTTATTCTTCCTTGCTCCACATTCTCACTTCTTCCTAGTCACTGCAAGTCACAACAAATATGAATACCGCAACCGGTATCAAGGACCCAAGATTTCGAATGGGGTGAGTTATTAGAAATGATAATGTAAATACCTGCATGGTTGGGTTTGACTTTCCCATCCTTCACATCCTGCTGGTACTTTGGGCAGTTCCGCTTCCAATGAGCTTTTTCATGGCAATAGAAGCATTCAGCCTCTTTTGGGTCAGAAGAAGGAGTAATGAAACATTTCTTGGTTCCACTTGAAGAAGAGCCATCAAGGGTCCGAGCCTTGGTACCCTTCGATGATCTCTTTCTCTTCCTCCCTCAACTTTGCCCGATTGCCAAGACCGGAGTTGAGTCTGGAGTAGGAGTGATAGCAACCGACTTCCCCTTAAGACCTGTTTCTGCGGTCTTGAGAAGTCCCTGAAGTTTGCTGAGGGTGACCTCTTCCTTGTTCATGTGATATGTCATGCGGAATTGATCATAGCACGTTGGTAAGGAGTGCAAAATGATATCTATTTCAAGCTCCTCAGGGAAGTTCACATTGAGCTTCAGCAAACGATCCACATACCTTTGCATTTTCTGCATGTGGCTCGTGACGGACTCTCCGTCCTTCATCATGGTTGTTATCATGGAGCAGATGACTTCGTACCTCTCTTGTCGTGCACTTTGATGGTATCTTTCCATCAAATCTTGGTGCATTTCATAAGGGTAGAAATCTTCATAAGACTTTTGGAGTTCAGTTGTCATGGTGGCCAACATGATGCAAGCCACCTTGGTTGCATCTCTTTCATGAGTATGAAAGTCAGCAATCTCCTGGGGAGTTGCAGTGGACTCGTCAATTTCCTTAAGCTCCTTGTCAAGGACATATTCTTTGTCCTCGTAGCGGGTAATCATCCTGATGTTTCTGATCCACTTATTGAAGTTGGATCCATCAAAGGTGACTTTCCCACACAAACTCATAAGAGTAAAGGAGCCATTAGGATTCGAGCCAGAAGCATTATTTGAAGACGTCTGAAAGAGAAGAACGAGTTTAGTTTAGATTTAAGAGAGTCCTTAATAAAACACCCAAATGTAATATTAAGGCTAGGATCCAATCGCAATATAATATAACTTAGAAGAGGTATGCCGTAATCTAAGCTATACCATATTTGAAAGGTAGGTGAATGACGATTCACCAATTTCCACCACGAAAACCGAAATATTAAATATTTAGTTTTTATTGGTTTTAGAAATTCCTAGATTCGTTGAGATCCAATGAACTTTTCAAAGGCATGTTTCAATCTCGAGAGTGCCCTCCAGGTTTTGTGACTGGGATGCAGAGGATCACAAAACGAGGTGTGAAGTAACCATTCAAATCACTTGGTACCCTTAAAGTTTATCACTCAATCGATGTGCCGGTAAACCACACACGCTCCACCGATACTATAATAAACCTTAAGTCACCCTTTACCTACCTTGTTAAGTCCAAGTTAGTGTGCCGGTTAACCACACACGCTTCACCAACGACTTAGACAAAGTGTAAAGTGTAATTTCATGGATTAGCACCTTATTCACATTTTTCCTAAAGTAACTAAGATTGGGAATTTAATAAACATTTAGTTACTTTATTATATTCATCATACTTTGAATGAGAATTTATAAGTCCTTGTCTTACCCGTTCGGCTAACGACCCTCCACCAGTCAAGCAAGCGGTGGGTGAGAATGTTCACCCATTAAGTCACCATTTTATAGGCAACAACCTTATACCCACCTTATAGACCGGCTTCGTGAATGAGGCGTACTAGCGGTAAGACGACTTTATTCTTATACATATATATATATAATTATTAAATCATCATAATATAAGTATAAGGGTTGAATTTTAACTTTTAAAATTCTAGGGGTTGGAACTTAAAGTTTTAACTTAACTTTACTTGTTCCAAAACTTGAGGGCAAGTTTTGTAACTTTCAAAACTTTTCATTTCTTGTAACTTATGAGTTTAATAGAGTAATAAAATGAAGACTCTTCATTTTTCTAACTCTTGTGTTCTTTTAATGGTTTTAATTCAAGTGTGACTCTTGGTTTTCCATACCTTAAGGATAAGTTATGGACTCCATTAAAACACATTATGATCAAGAATTAATCTACCACATAGGTTACAAATAATTCCTATGATCATCTAAAACATCATAAGAACAAGAACATGAATATGAACACAATCAAAAATTACATAAAACTTTGTAATTTTGATAACTAGTTGTTGTAAATGAATTAGCAAAGACATTACACCACCAAAAAACAAGTTTTCAATTACCAAAACAGTTTAGGGTAATGTTTCTAATTCATTTCCAGCAACTGAATCGAAAATCTGCACTCAGTCGACCCTACTCGCCGAGTGCACGAACTGACTCGCCGAGTTGGTTGAAGATACTCATGGACTCGACGAGTCCCCCCTATAGACTCGACGAGTCCATTCACAGACAGCAAAATTTCCGATTCTGTTTTCAACTTTTAAGAACAAATAAGAGCAAACAAGCCTAGGCTCTGATACCACTGATGGGTTTTGAGCATTCTAACACTTCCTAAGTGTACATGCAACCCTAATAACCTTGGATCTATGTTTGTCTAATTGTCATGCAAAGTTGAATTCCAAGGTTATATTCCTATCTAGCGTACATGGGGAACAATTTTAACATAAAGTATAGATAGAATAACTTACATTGTTGTTGTTTGTGTTCCTTGAAACCTTGTGAGCCTAGCACCCCAAGTGTGATGCCTCAAATGCTTCACACAACACCAAATGCTCTTTGAAGAACTTATGAGAGAATACTCACTTCTTCAAAATCAGCCAAGCCCTCTTGATTCTTTGTGTAGCCGATTTTGGGTGGAGAACATGTTACTTATATAGTGTTGACACATCTAGGGTTAAACCCTAATGTGTCATGACTCTTCATTTCCATGACCCATGGGTTTGTAACTCCCATGGAGCATCCTATGGGTGGAACCCAACTTGATAGTCCATGGAGCCTTTTAGCCCACTATACAAGATATGGATGATTTACATAATCAACCCATATATTTAATTAGTTATCTTTTGATCACTTAATTAATTCTAAATTAATTCTTGATCAAACTAATCAAATAATATTATTAATATATTAGAACTTATAATATATTAATAATCTCCAAGTGTTATTTCTCTCATTTAGTCTATCCAATTTCATGGTGCCATGCAACCCAAATGGACCATGCCGGGTCGGGTCAAGTACATACCAGAAATAGTTATGGACTTAGACACCTTATCCAACAGTAACACCCAGTACGCGCAGCGTACTGGGTGGAGACCCCGATCCAGGGGATTGGAGATGTACGCCCCGCGTACATCTAGCAGTACGCCCCGCGTACTCTCAGGGATGACTTTTGTTGACTTTTAGGGTTTTGGTCAACATGAGGACGTTAGGTCAAGGAAGGGTAAAATGGTATTTTACCCTCTGAGGAATGATGATAAGGGGTAAATTTTTAGTGGTGGAAGTCTTTGTGTATTAAATTATATTTTTATGTTTAGGCGAGGTAGAGTCGTTATTAGGATTCGGTGATAGCAAGGACGCGAGATCTTAGACTTTCCACGAGGTGAGTCTTCTCACTATACTGTACCCCGAAGGGTTTGACTATGTGACTGGAAGGTCGGATATGATATGAGATATATGTATTAGGTCTGATAAGTTAATTGTTATATGTGCCATGTATGATATGCTTGATATGGGCCGGAAGGGATTATGTTATGGGCCGGAAGGCGAATATGTTAAAGGGTCGGAATGCGTTGTGATGTGGACCGTAAGGCTGACGTGGGTAGGACCGGAAGTTCTACCAAGTCTGGACGGAAGTCCCCCGAGACACACGGACCGGAAGGTCAAGGCCTGGAAAGGCATATGTGCGTAAGTTGTATTTTGGGGAACTCACTAAGCATTTATGCTTACAGTTGTTGTGTTATGTGTTTCAGGTACTAGCGAGGACCGTGGGAAGGCGCCGGCGTGATCGTACACATTGTCGGGGAAAAACTATTTTTATGATCATTGGGATGTATTTTGTTGTGACAATATTGTTTACGTTGAATTTGAAATATTAATCGATGTTTGGATGTTTACAAAAATGAAAAATTCGTTTTAAAATTTACGTCGTTACAATAGCGGCTGAACATTGCCATGAGGCTACTGATGCACGGTCTTGACCTTTTGGAAGATCAAACACCGCTCTACAAACCAAGCAATCTCCCGCTTCATGCAGGGAAACCAGTAAATCAATCTTAAGTCTCTATAAATTTTTGTGGCCCCTGGATGTATAGAGATCTTGGACTTGTTTGCTTCCTCTAATATCTTCTGCCTCACTCATCCAAATGTTGGAACCCACACTCAACCACACTATGTCAAGAGACCCCAACTGTCTCGGAAAAACAAAGGAATTTGACCCCGTATCTGCTCTAACTTCCAGTTTTCTCTCTTCAAACCCTCCAATTGAGCCTCTTTGATCATATCCAACAATGGAGAGATCCCTTTCATCCTCAAACAAACATTCCCAGTAGGGGAACCCGCCATCATGTGGGTAAAAGAATCTGCCACCATGTTGGCCTTCCCAGGATGGTATAAGATCTCATAGTCATAATCCTTCAATACATACAGCCACCTCCTCTACCGCATGTTGAGGTTTTTCCGATCTATCAAATACTTCAAACTTTTATGGTTAGTAATGATGGTGCACTGCACTCCATACAAGTAATGCCTCCAAATTTTGAGGAAAAACACCATTGCCTCCAATTCCAGGTCGTGAGTGGGGTAACTCGCCTCATGAGGCTTCAAATGTCTCGAGGCATACGCGATCACATGCCCCCTCTACACTAGTACCGCCCCTAACCCTGAGATCAACGCATCGCAATACACTACCAAATCATCCAGACCCTCTCGTAGTATTAGAATTGGGGCCTCACATAACCTTTGCCTCGACGTCTCGAAAGTTGACTGCTGGTCCAAGCCCCACCAGAAAGTCACATTCTTCTTGGTCAAACGGGTCAATGGCACAACGATCTTGGATAAATCATGGATGAATCTCCGATAATATCCTGTAAAACCCATAAAGCTACAGATCTTAGTGGCATTATTTGGTACTTCCCACTGCATCACTGCCTTAACCTTCACTGGATCAACCGAAATACCCTCCTGGTTGATGATGTGCCCCAAAAACAACACCTCTTGCAACCAAAAATCACACTTTGAAAACCTGGCATATAACCTTTCCGTTTTCAGTGTCTCCAATAAATACCTCAAATGCTGCTTGTGCTGCTCCTTGGTCTTAGACTAGACTAGTATAACACCAATGCAAACGATCATCGATTGATCCAACATCAGTCTACATACCCTGTTCATGAGATCCAAGAACGTTGCTGGGGTATTGTGAGCCTGAATGACATCACCATAAACTCATAGTGCCCGTACCATGTCCTGAAAGTTGTCTTCGGTATATGCTCATCCCAAATCCTCATCTAATGGTACCCTAACCGAAGATCAATCTTGGAAAACCAAGATGCACCATGTAGCTAATTGAACAAATCATCGATCCTCGGGAGCGGATAATGATTTTTCACTGTTAACTTGTTCAGCTCCCGATAATCAATACATATCCTGTGTGGTCTGTCCTTCTTCTTCACGAACAGGACCAGTACTCCCCATGGGGAACTGCTCAGACAGATCAACCCTCGGTCTAGTAGCTCCTGAAGCTGCGTAGATAGCTCCTGCATCTCGAGTGGATCTAGTCGGTACGGTACTTTAGCTATCGGAGCAGCACCCGATACTTAATCAATGCAAAACTCTACTTGCCTCTACAAAGGCACCCCGGGTAACTCCACGGGAAAGAGATCCTGAAACTCCTGTATAAAAGGGTACATTGCCCAAATCCATTGGGGTCTCAACCCTCTTATCCAAGATATATGCCAAAAATCCTGAACAACCCTACTGAAGAAATCTCCTATCCCTCATAGTTGAATAGAGGGTTGGCCCTTGCGAGGTTCTCTCTCCATGAATAACTAGTTCTCCCCCACTTGGGGTTTGAACCCTCACCAGCTATTGCTCGCAATCTATCATGGCCCCATTAGCCCCCAACCAGTCCATCCCGACGATCACCTTCATCCCTTGCAACGGTATCAGGACTAGATCAACATGAAATCTCTTCCCAAGCACATTCAGGAATCCATCCCAATACACCCTCATAGAACTCATGATATGGTCATCCGCAATCTCAACCTCAAGTAGGGAATCTAAAGTCCCCGGTGCATCTCAGAACTTCTAGCTAGGTGCAAGAGATACAAGCGATCGAGTAGCACCTGAAAAGAACGTGTGCTGACATACTATTGACCAAAAAGGTCCTTATACATGAGCATAAATGTATATACATAAGCAATGAAAATGAATACATAGTGGAAGATAAATATGTACCAGCCGCAACGTTTGGTGCTACTCGAGTCTCCTCGGTAATCAACTGAAATACATGTCTCTTCACCGCAGGAGCATCCACCTTGGCAGGCCGCCCATCCGTGATCCTCATTGTAGTGGGTACAGGCGCCACCATTGCTCCTTCTCCTCCTTGCAACCTTGAACAATCAACCCTTTTATTGCTGGTCTTGGTTGCAGTGAAAACAAATCAGACCCTTCTTAGGGTAATCCCTGCTCTCGTGGCCCGACTGACCATATATATAACATACCGGGCCAGTTTCCTGGAAAGCTCCACCATGAGATCTCCCACACTTAGCACACCGGCCATAGCCCTGCTGGCCTATACTAGAAGAATGAGAGGTCTTAGGCGTTTTATCCTGACCTACAGTTGTTTGTGCCTACTCTGGTTTCCGCTTGGTGTGGAACTCCAACTCCATTTGCTGCTCACGGGCCTTCTTCACTATCTTGTTTAGGGTTTTGCACCCTGTAAAGCTCACAAACTCTTGGATATCATCCATCATCATGGAATGATACCTCGTCCTCCTCATATCCTCATATGTAGCATAGTGTAGGATCAATAATGCTCGTTTCCGAAACTTGGTGGTGATCTTCACTACAGTCTTGGTGGTCTGTTGGAGCTAATGAAACTTCCTTACTAGTCTTTTAACCACAACAAATGGTGCCAACTCCAAATCAAATCACCTGATAAACTCTACCCATGTCATCTCTACCACTCCAGCTACCCTCACCTGGCTAGTCACCTCTCTCCACCAGTCACGGGCCTGGTCCCTCAGCATACACGAAGCGAATCCCACCTTTTCCGCATCAAGGCAAAAACTAGTACGTTGGGCATTCTCCATGTCCGCCACTCAACGGCGGCTAACTATGGGGTCCTTGATCCTAAAGAAATCTGGTGCCCCACATGCCTTGAACTCTTGGAACGAGGGATTTCGTGCACCAACCTGGCTCGTAATGATCTCGAATTTGAATTCCCTGAGCCTCTACTCCATAATCTCCATCATCTCTTCCTAGACCATCCCAAAATTCACTGTGGCAGCGTCAAGGAGGCCCCTCGTAACCTCGGTTGGAATAAGCGCACACAACCTCTCATCAATGGGCTTAGTAGAGTCACTCGACCCAGACCAGATCCTGATTCTGATCCCGATCCTCCTGCTCCAAACCGTGTCACCTCTATTTTGATCTGAAATAACACGAGACAAAATGTACAAAATGTACAAAAAGTGATTCTCCCACATCGGTTCTCCATAGAGCTTCCAGATCTAACATTGGTTTGGGTATAGATCATGTGCTTTAGGTAGTGCAGGCTGAATACTACCTTCCACACCTACCTGTATCTTCGCCAAGGCTCTAGCTGATAACTCAATTTCATCCTAGAACAAATCATATCTCATAGGCTACAACCTAACATAAATCCTAGGCTATCCTAATATTTACTCCATCTATATCAACCCAGAACTAATTCATAACAGGTTGCCTTATGAATTCAAATTATACATAAAACATGATAAAATATACTTTCGAATAACAGACTCTACCCTAAGACCACAACCAGACAAGGAACAGGAAATAAGGCCAAATCAATCATTCTAAGGCTTAAAGACCCTAACTGTATACAATTTTGAAAGCATACACATAACTAGATTCATGCGTCCATCATAAATCAAATATCTGTATAACACGCCTAACATATTGGGGAACTACTTACTTGGCTCGGCCGATCACGCCTTCCACTCTCCTCCTTTTCAATTTTAAAATGTTTTTAACTTTTCTTAGTTTGAGTTTGAAAACAATTTTACCATTTCCTTAGTCTGAGTCCTGACATCCCCAACAGTGTGCCTGAATCCCACAAACCAAGGCTCTGATACCAACTTATAACAACCCAAATTCTCAAATAAATTCTTCAGTTTTAAATGACCAAAACATTCCCATAGAAAATAAAGTAATAATGACAATCGTTTTCAAAATTTATAACATAAACATTTTATTTCAAATATCAAAGTGTCCCATCAAGTCGAATACCAGAGGGTGCATGTCGCACCATCAAACCTTGCCCTTTCCCTTAGGCACTGAAGTACGTAAAACCAACAACGAACTGTAAGCCAATGCTTAGTGAGTTCCCCAGAGAATACCCCACACAATCCACATAATCACATAATCCATACTAGTTATAAAAGCTACATAAACCACATAAGCCCTCCATACAGTCATATAGGGAATCCCTGGAAACCCTCCAGGATCTTACTCGAGGTGCCATAGGAACCTCCACATGGTCTTAGCCCAATGCCTCGGGAACCCCCCGAGGTCTTGATTAAGGATACCCTTGAAACCCTCCAAGGTCTTATACCCTAATGCCTTAGGAACCCAGAGGTCTTTACCTAGGATTCCATGGAAACCCTCCAAGTGTTGGAATAGTGTCTAAGGCTGTAACTATATTCGGTTGTGCATGGTCCTTTTGGGTTGCCTTCACCATAGCAACTTGAAGGATGAATTTATTAAGAGAGAGTAAATATTATAAGGAATAATATTTAGCTATTTGATTAATATAAGTCATAAATTAATTGGTATTAATTTGGTGACTTAAAGAGATTAATTAAATAAGAGGGTATAAACTGTCAATTGTTTGATAGTTAGACTTTAGACTGTAAATCCATTAGGGTTGACCTTGGACGGATTCTAGGAGCTTTAGGATAGCTCAAAATCGTCCATAAGGTTATCTATGGAATGGATTTGGATAGCCTTAAGAGAAGATTATCCAATTAGGGTTTAGGGTGAAACCCTTAAGGAGTCTACAAGTATAAATAGACCCTATGGGTGAGGGAATTCAACACACAACCTTAAGCAAGGATACTCTGGCCGAATTCCTCCCCTCTCCACTCTCCTAAATCATCTTGCTTGCTATTGGTGTTTGTAAGCCATTAGAGGAGTGACAATTGTGACTCTAGAAGCTCCAAGATAAACAAGATCAACAAGGGATTCAAAGGTATGATTCTAGATCTGTTTCATCATTGTTATTTAGCCTAATTAGCTATTAGAAGTCTTGGATTCAAAAGCATGTTTATTAGAAAGCCTAGATCCAAGCATTAGGGTTTTGCATGCGCACATAGGAAAGTTCTTATGGCTAAAACCCAACAGTGGTATCAGAGCCTAGACTGGTTTTCTTTAAATTGTTGCTTGAATAACTGAAACAAACCTGCAAAATTCGATTTTTTTTTTTGGGTTTTGAGTCACTGACTCATCGATTTCCAAGGTGGACTCCTCGAGTAGGCCTGACTCGGCGAGTCCCTTTGTGCACTCGGCGAGTCCAAGCGTCAGGAAGGGCCAAATTCGGGATTTCTTTGTGTTTATCTTATCCAAACTTTCCATAAACTAATTAGATCAATATGAATCCGATTTCTTGATAAATATAAGTGTTATCTTGATCTAGTTAAAGGTAATTATCAACTAATTAAATATTTAGTTTCCTTATATGATAATTAATTAATTATTTTGATTATTTTTGGTAATTATCTTCAAAGAAATCAAAGATAAATCAAATAAAGATAATTAAGATATTAATTGTTAATTGAAATTATTTGTTATTTGATCCTCCATGTTTTAAATGTTTAAAACCTACCCTATAGTTTTGAAATTTATATTTGTGATTAAAAACTTTAATTTAGACAACTTAAATTTCAAACCCTAGATTTTGAAAAGTTTAAAATGCAACCCTATACTTATATGATATTATTAGAATAATATATATATATATATATATATATATATATATATATATATATGTATAACTAAATGCTAGTCTTACCGCTAGTAGGCCTCATTCACGAAGCCGATCTATAAGGTGGGTATAAGGTTGCGGCCTATAAAATGGCGCTTAATGGGTGTACACTCACACCCACCGCTTGCTTGATTGGTGGAGGGTCGTTAGCCGAACGGGTAGGATAGGGCAACCTCATCCTCTCATTAAAAGTATAATAAGAAATACGAAGTAACTAAACTTTCTTTTTAAATTTCCTAATCTTAGTTACTTTAGGAAAAGTGAATTGATGAAATCCCATGAAATTACACTTTGCACCTTGCTAAGATGTTAGTGGAGCGTGTGTGGTTTACCGGCACACTAATTGGTTCTAAGCGAAGGTGGCAAAGGGTGATTCATTGTTTATCATAGTTCGATGGAGCGTGTGTGGTTTACCGGCACATCGAATAGGTGATCGTAACAATGAAGGCACCATGTAAATTTGCATGGTAATTCACACCCGCTTTGTGATCCTCGGCATCCCAGTCACAAACAAGAGGGGCATATCGAGATTTAAACATGCCATTGAATAGTTCAATGAATCTCATCCGAACCTAGGAATTCTCAAAAACACTTAGGACTAAAAGTTTAAGTTTTGTAATGGAGAATTAGTGAATCGTCATTCACTTACCTTCAATTTATTTGCATGTTAGATTACGGCATCCCTTTTCTAGTATGTAAATGTTATTGTTGGATCCTAGCCCTAATTTTTCTTATTGGGTGATAATTAGGGATTCTTATTCTAATCTATCTTTTTCCTTTCTATAGATGTCAAACGCAAACAACGCTGCTGCTAGTTCTTTCACGTTGATGAGCCTTTGCCAAAAGGTCACCTTCGATGGAACGAACTTTGGCGAATGGATAAGATACATTCGCACCATTGCTCGCTATGAGGATAAAGAGTATGTCCTCGACGAGAAGCTCGAGAAAATCAACCCCGAAGTTGCTACTCCCGCCGAAATCACCGCCTTTGAAACTCATGAGCGAGATGCGACGAAAGTACATTGCATCATGATCGCCACCATGAACTCCGAATTCCAAAGGTCCTACGAGGACATGTATCCATACGAGATGCATCAAGACTTGTTGGAGAGGTACCACCAAAACGTGAGACAAGAGCGTTACGAGATTTTCACTAACATGATTTCCGCCAAGATGGGTCATGGAGAATCTCTTACCGTGCACTTGCAAAAGATGCAAAGATATGTTGACCGCCTTCGCAAGTTAAATGTTGACTTCGGCGAAGACTTGGCGATCGACATGGTGCTTCACTCTTTGCCTCCGATGTACAATCAATTTAGGATGACCTACCATATGAACAAAGAGGAGGTCACTCTAAGTAAACTCCAAGGTCTCTTGAGGGTCGCTGAGAGCAATTTCAAGGACAAGTCTGTTGCACCTACTCCCAATCCATCCGCTGCTCCTGTCTTGGCTATTGGTCAAGGAAAGGGAAAGAAGAGGAAAGCTTCTTCAAGTAACTATCGAAAGGTGAAATCCCGAGATGGTTCCTCTTCTAGTGGGACCAAAGTTGATCCCTCTAAGCCCTGCTCTAACCCGAAGGAGGCAGAGTGCCACCACTGCCACAAGATAGGACATTGGAAGCGAAGCTGCCCGGACTACCTGCAAGCCATCAAGGAAGGATAGATCAAGCCATCTTTCGCAGGTATATATGCAATAAAATCTAACGATTCTAATCATGCTATTTCTTGGGTTCTTGACACCGGTTGTGGTTATCACATTTGTTCTAATGTGCAGGGACTAAGAAGAAGTAGGGATGTGGAGCAAGGAAGAATCAATCTAATCATGGGGAACAGAAGATCGTCGCCTGTGACCAAGATTGGAGTGTATTCTTTAGTGCTTAAGAATAGTTTAGTTTTAGATTTGAACAATTGTTGCTATTCGCCAGAAATGGCTAGAAACATCATTTCATTTCATGGTTTATATAGACAAGGATTTAGATTTTCTTTTAATAATGAGAATGGTTCTATTTTGGTTTATCTAAATGGTGTCTTTTACTTTGAAGCTATACCATGTAATGGAATACATGAAACTGTTATGATTGTTGATAACTTAGGAAATGATGTTTTGAATATTGATTCTTCCACTAGTATGGATAAAGCATCCTTGTGGCATTGTCGTCTTGGACATGTCAACAAGAAACGCATAGCCCAACTCCAAAAGGATGGAGTGTTGGAGTCATTCGACCTTAGGGAAGATGACACATGCGAGTCTTGTTTGCTTGGAAAGATGACTAAGTCACCCTTCACGAGCACTTGTGAAAGGGGTGAGGGACTATTAGACCTAATACATACCGATGTATGTGGACCTTTTAGATCAACCACGAAGGATGGGAACCACTTCTATGTGACCTTTACCGATGATTATAGTAGATATGGGTATATCTATTTAATCAAGCAAAAGTCAGAAACCTTTGAAAAGTTCAAAGAGTTCAAGAATGAAGTGGAGAATCAATTGGGCAGGAAAATCAAGATGCTTCGATCCGATCGAGGAGGAGAGTACCTAAGTCTTGAATTCCATGAGTATCTCAAGGAGTGTGGAATAGTTTCGCAATTGACGCCTCCTAGGACACCGCAGCTGAATGGTGTGGCAGAAAGGCGTAATCGAACCTTATTGGATATGGTTCGCTCTATGATGAGTCGTGCTTCACTACCTATCTTCTTTTGGGGGTATGCCTTAGAGACTGCCGCCCATATCCTTAACCGAGTCCCTACTAAGAAGGTTGCCAAAACACCTCACGAGATGTGGACGGGGAAAGCTCCCTCGTTGGCACATATCAAGGTTTGGGGTTGCGAGGTTTTCGTAAGACGAGATACTCACGACAAGCTTGAACCTCGAAGTGAGCGATGTATTTTCATCGGCTACCCGCAAACTTCCTTTGGATATCTCTTCTATAGACCGAAAGATAATGTTATCTTTGTTGCGAGGAGAGGAGTTTTCCGAGAGCGAGAACTCATAAGCCAAGGAGACAGTGGGAGGCAAATCGAACTTGAAGAGATTCAAGAGTCGATAGATGAAGGAACCTCTACCGCTGGCATTCAACCCGAGGAGGAAACTCCGGTTGAACCGATTGACGAATCCTTACCTCTTAGACGTTCCGATAGAGTTAGAGTTCATCCCCAGTTTTATGGTTTTCATATTACCACCGAAGGGGACACGTATATTAGTGATGGTACACTAGTAAATCTTGATGAACCTAATAGCTATAAGGAAGCCATGGCAGGCCCGGAGTCTGTGAAATGGAAAGAGGCGATGGATAGCGAGATCCAATCCATGTACGATAACCAAGTTTGGAATTTGGTTGATTACGTGCCCGAACGTAAGACCGTAGGGTGCAAGTGGATCTTCAAGAAGAAGACCGACGTGGATGGGAACGTACACACATATAAAGCGCGATTGGTTGCGAAGGGCTTTACTCAAACTCCCGGAGTTGACTATGATGAGACCTTCTCACCAGTTGCGAAGATTAAATCTATTAGAGTGATGCTAGCAATTGCCGCATTTCATGATTATGAGATTTGGCAAATGGATGTCAAGACCGCTTTCCTTAACGGAAAGTTGGCTGAGGATGTTTACATGGCTCAGCCGGAGGGGTTTGTGGATCCGAAGCATCCGAATAGAGTGTGTAAGCTTGAGAAGTCCATTTATGGACTTAAGCAAGCGTCTCGCAGATGGAATCTTTGCTTCAATGAGAAAGTCAAAGAGTTTGGATTTGTACGAAGCGAAGACGAATCTTGTGTATATGTCAAAGCCAGTGGGAGTATAGTAAGCTTCCTCGTTCTATATGTCGATGACATATTACTCATAGGAAACGACATCCCGACTCTGCAGGAGGTTAAGTCCTGGCTCGGGAAGTGCTTCGCTATGAAGGACCTCGGAGAGGCTTCTTACATTTTGGGAATAAGGATAGTAAGAGAAAGAAGTAAGAGACTAATTGGACTTAGTCAGAATACTTACTTGGAGAAGGTACTAAAACATTTTAGTATGGAAAACTCAAAGAAGGGAGAACTACCGATACAAGGAAATGCCAAGTTGAGTAAGACTCAAAGTCCGAGTACCGAAGCCGAGATAGCAGAAATGAGCCGAGTACCATACGCTTCCGCAGTTGGCTCAATTATGTACGCTATGACTTGTACTCGCCCTGATGTAGCCTTCGCTTTGAGCATGGTTAGCAGATATCAAGGGAACCCTGGCAAAGCACATTGGATTGCGGTGAAGAACATCCTTAAGTACCTTCGGAGGACGAAAGAATGGTTCTTAGTCCTTGGAGGGAGTGATGACTTGAAGGTGCGAGGGTATAGTGACGCCAGCTTTCAAACCGATAGGGACAACTACCGTTCGCAGTCGGGCTGGGTCTTTACCCTAAATGGAGGAGCAGTGACGTGGAAAAGTTCCAAGCAAGAAACCGTAGCTGATTCAACGTGCGAATCAGAGTACATCGCAGCGAGCGAAGCGTCGAAGGAGGCAATATGGCTGAAGAACTTCATCGGTGATCTTGGAGTTGTGCCGGCCATAAAGGAGCCCATGGAGATTTTCTGTGATAACGAAGGTGCGGTTGCCTTGACCAAGGAACCAAGGGATCATGGTAGATCTCGACATATCGACAGAAAATATCACTTCATTAGACATCGTGTAGAAGAAGGACAACTCGTAGTGAAGAGGATATCATCAGAAGATAACCCAGCAGATCCGTTTACGAAGGGACTAAGTAGGGTTAAGCACTTACAGCATGCTAGGAGTATTGGGCTGAAGGATGATATTAGCATAGATTAAATAGTATTAGAAACGTATAATAGATAAATGTAATTGACATTTGATGATTAAATAAAGGAGTTTTATTTATGAGTAAAGTTACTATCACATGTTAGTTGTTTAACTATTGTTTCACTTTGCATGTTTTGACTTCCAGAATAATTGAGTTTATTAGGAATAATCGAATTATTCAAATGGTCCACAATCATTCATATGTTGGGAGTAGATATGAATGAAGATTGTCGTGAATTGGTGTGTAGAGTGTCTAAATGGTGTTAGACATAGCAAGAGTTGCTGCAACGTTCATGAGTGCTTATGAACTGGTTTTGAGCATTGGAATAAACCCGCGCTTGCTGGAATCACCTTATGGAATACGATATAAAAGGTGATCGCAAGACGATAATATCATATGGTCTTAAAAACTAGATATATGGTTTATTATTTGTTAATTGATTGTGCATTGATAATGCGAAAACGCATCAGTAACTTGATGTTATAAAACGCATTGTTGTGTATAGTTGGTTAATGAATAAGTAAATGCATATAAGTCGAAGTTTATCTGTAAATTTTATCCTAAGAAGGTAGAAGAGATATCTTGGCCACTCGATGATTTGATTTGACTTATGTGCCGGGACCGGTCAGAACTGAATTGATGTGTTCGATTAAGTTCTATGTCAAATAAATTGAAGATCGAGAAATCTAAATGCTAGACTAACCGTTCCATAGGATTGTCAGCATGATATCTAACAGAGGACTGTACGATCCCTTATCTAAAGGAAAAGATTGATTAGATCAGAGTTGACAGCGTCTTTGAGAGCTACGATTGCAAACCGTATTATACTTGTATAGTTACTAGACTTATCCAAGTGGGAGACTATTGGAATAGTGTCTAAGGCTGTAACTATATTCGGTTGTGCATGGTCCTTTTGGGTTGCCTTCACCATAGCAACTTGAAGGATGAATTTATTAAGAGAGAGTAAATATTATAAGGAATAATATTTAGCTATTTGATTAATATAAGTCATAAATTAATTGGTATTAATTTGGTGACTTAAAGAGATTAATTAAATAAGAGGGTATAAACTGTCAATTGTTTGATAGTTAGACTTTAGACTGTAAATCCATTAGGGTTGACCTTGGACGGATTCTAGGAGCTTTAGGATAGCTCAAAATCGTCCATAAGGTTATCTATGGAATGGATTTGGATAGCCTTAAGAGAAGATTATCCAATTAGGGTTTAGGGTGAAACCCTTAAGGAGTCTACAAGTATAAATAGACCCTATGGGTGAGGGAATTCAACACACAACCTTAAGCAAGGATACTCTGGCCGAATTCCTCCCCTCTCCACTCTCCTAAATCATCTTGCTTGCTATTGGTGTTTGTAAGCCATTAGAGGAGTGACAATTGTGACTCTAGAAGCTCCAAGATAAACAAGATCAACAAGGGATTCAAAGGTATGATTCTAGATCTGTTTCATCATTGTTATTTAGCCTAATTAGCTATTAGAAGTCTTGGATTCAAAAGCATGTTTATTAGAAAGCCTAGATCCAAGCATTAGGGTTTTGCATGCGCACATAGGAAAGTTCTTATGGCTAAAACCCAACACCAAGGTCTTACACCTAAATGCATCGGGAACCCCCTGAGGTCTTTACCTAGGATGTCATGGCAACCCACCGAGGTCTTACACCTACGTGCCCCGGGAACTCCTAGAGGTCTTCCATACATGTATCATAGATATAACTAGCATACCACATTTCACACCATTGACTAGCTCAACACATAGCAAGTAATGAGCCATCCTTGGTGCCTTCGACGTATTCGTATGGTGAGGAGACTCACCTCTCAAGAAATGATGAGCTGATAAGATATGTTTTAACTTGCAGCTCCAACTCAAATGTCTACAATCATCATGTGATAGCTTGTCAAAATCCCGAAATACTAGATATACCCTTAAGGTCAAACTTGGTCAACCCTAGTCAAAGTCCTAGTCAACAGTCTGTGTTGCCCCAACTCGTTGAGTGCATTAGCAGCTCGTTGAGTTCCTTCAGAGTCTAGAAAAATGGGACGAAGCCCTAGCCAACTTGCGGAGTTGTCTCATCAACTCGTTGAGTTAATTCAATATCCAGTAGATGGGGAAACCCGATCCAACTCATCGAGTTGCCAGAGCAACTCGTCGAGTTTTCCCCTGTTTGCACATTCGGTACGGCTTAGATCTGAAATTAAAGGTGTCTAGAATGATAAAGTTTCCAAATTTATCGTCTAGAACCACTCTAAATGCTCTAAAGCCCTAAATAAAGGTTGGAAAGCTCAAAATCTTAGCGATATGGTTCAAGACTCTATGGATCTAGAATTTCACTTTTCCAAAAGAGGTTTTTATCCTCCAAAGATTCCAAATATCGAGACTTAATTGACATGCATGTCCAATGAATGTCTTGAAGTCAAAAATGGAAAAAGAGGGAAAATATAGCCTAAAATCCGTGCATGACATCCATGCTTGACCAAAAGCTAGATCTAGCCCACTATGGGACCATTTTACCCTGGAGATTCATAAAGTTGCAAACTTTATCAAACCCTTGCATGCAATTGACAAGAATGATAGGAAATGAAGAGTAAACTCAAGATCTAGCCATGCTCTTGATGGGTTTTATACAAACAATCCTAAGTATGCATGCAACCCTAAATTATGGATCTATGTTTTCACTATTAGATACACACCTTTATGAAAACCAGAAGAACCCTAACATGCACCTAGTTATTTCAAAATCTTGATAGTAGAAAGGATTACCTACCTCTTGTTGTTATATTGTAAAAACAACACAAGTCTTCAATCTCCTTGTCTTGGAAAGCAAGTACCACAAGCGTAGTACCTTTAATGGCTCACAAACACCAAAAGAAAATGGAGAGGCAAGAGAGAGAGAGAGAGAGGAGGGAGACAAAAAGCGGCTCTAGGTCTTCTAGGGATAAAGTGGCTGATTTTCCTAGGCCTAAGGGGTCTTTATATAAGGTAGAGATTAGGGTTTCACTCCTTATCCTTATTTGGTTAATTGCTCACCAAGGAGTCCATAAGATAAGCCTAGAATCCATATCTTGGACGAATTCTAAGGCCTTATCACCTTGAATTCGTCCACCCCATCCATAGGGCATCCATTTCCCTAATTTGTAACTATCACATAATTACAATTCAGCCCCTCTAGTTTAATTAATTACTTTTGATCATAGAATTAATTTTGAATTAACTATTGGCCAATATAATGAAACAAATATGATTTCTCCTTTAATATATTTTTCTTATAATATATTAATAAATCATAATAACCTCTTTCTCTATTATTTCTCTAGTCAAGTTGCTTTGGTGAAGGCAACCTAAAAGGACCATGCACAACCAGGTCAAGTACTTACCAAATATGGTTACTGTGACAACTGTCAAAATTCGAGTCGGTTCTAGATTTGAATAAACTTAGTTGCACATATAGGCATGACACATACTAGACTTAGTAACTAGAAGTTAAGATATAACCTATTAGAAACTTGTAAACGAGTAGAATCGAAGGAGAGTTTACTAACATTTGACATGGTTATGTGAATTCTAGAACTACTTAACTGTCGAGACTATCCATATTCGGGTCGCTATTTGACTCGAACACCTTTTCATGAGTTATGTACACACAAAATGCACTTGACCTAGTAGTAAAAGTTAGGTCAGAGTCTCATAGAAACTTAAGTCAAAGTTGAAACTAGGACTAGTATACTTGATTCCTCAATTTCGTTTGAATCTCGGAATCACTACATAGAATGCCAATAAACCAATAAAAATAAATTACAAACAATATTTCTAATTTGAATAAGAGTTATGAAACTCTAAATTAGTTTGAAGTCTCAAAATTCAAGTAATTTTGATATCCAAAGATTTACAAACTCTCAAAAACCCTAAATGCCCTAAAAACTCATATTTACAAACTTTAACCTTAAAAATTCTATAAAAATAATTATAAACCTTGTAATATTATGTTATAATAATTAAAATTAGTATATTTTTGTAAAAAGTTTGATATTTTTATAAAAGATTTAAATTTTTATAAAAGAAACAAGAGAGAGGGAGCCTCTCTCACCCAAAATCTCGGCCTCCCCTCTCCGAAGACCCTCCTCCTCTTCACAAAACACATGATCATTTCTCTCTTGTCCACACTCTTCACCTCTTCATTCTCTCTCTCACACACTCTACCATCATTAAATGAATTCTATCTTCTTTCTCCCTCTAAACTCACGAAAATCTCAGAAAAGTTCATCCATTTCTACTAAAAAAACCCTCAACATTTGATGTTATTCTTAAAGGTAAACCCGAAAATTCTTTTCCTTCATGTTTTACTTGTTTTTCATGGATTTTCTCCGTCTTCTACCCCATTCTATTGTAAAATCATGAACACTTGCATGTAATCATGGTTTTGATGATGATAATCGTAGGATTTCACCCAAGAACAACATGCATGTTGTAAATGGTGAAATCCAAGGACCTAAACCCAAGTCAAAGTCAAGGAAATGCACTTTTCTACATGTTTTGGTGGAAAAACACCACATACACCCTATGTTTTCTATCAAAAACGATTTTTGAACATATGAAACTTATTAATGATCTTCAAACCAACAAGCATGTGATGATCTTCAAGCTTAGATGCTTGATGATCAAAGTTTGTTGTTAAAAGCTTTCAAATATGGTCATAAAAGATTTATTACCAGATAAACACCTAATACTTCTTTTTTGTTCAAATGATATTTTTCCAAGAATCCAACCAAAAATATAAGATGATCTGTAAATTTTCAGAAAATAATTCGTTTTTATCGAATTATTATAATTATTGCAAGAAAATAGGGAAATAAATCATATAAAATACTTTTTGGGGTCTATAAATTCTAGTTAAATTAATGGATGACACCTATGCTAATTAATGACTTCTCATTAAGTTTCATCAATTTTTGTTACTGTTTTGTGTGGTCTCGAATTTTCTTTTTGTTTAGCCCCAATAAATCCTAAAACTGCTTTAGATAATTTCAAAAGGATGTATAATAATTTTCGCAGCTTACAAAACTATGTGGAAGACATATAAAAATATTTTCATAATTTTTCATAATGCATTCCTATTTTTCTCTAATTTTTGTATTTATAATGGCCTAAAAATAGAATAAATCGCTCTACTAATCCAAAATTCATGAAAGTTAACCAGAACACCTTGTAGTACATGGTTTTTCTGTATACTATTTCTCTTCTATTTTCCCAAGATTTAATACACTTAAACCCAATTTTTATTAGAATAAATACACAAAAATCATAAAATTGGGTTAAACAGTTTATAAATTCATTTTAATATTTTTCCCAACTTAATAATGTTTAATAACAGTGTTACAAAAATTTTGGGCAATTCCCAAAACTATTTTCTATTTATTTCAATTTTTAATAGAATAAATACACAAAAATCAAAAAATTAGGTTAAACGGTTTAGAAATTCATTTTAATATTTTTCTCAGCTTAATAATGTTTGGTAACAATGCTACAAAAAGTTTGGGCAATTTTGGAAATTAGTTTTTATATATTTCAATTTTTATTAGAATAAATGCACAAAAATCATAGAATTCGGATAAACAGTATATAAATCTATTTTTATATTGTTTCTAGTTTAAGAATGTCAAACAACAGTATTATAAAAAGTTTGGGTAATTTTGAAAACTGTTTTCTATTTATACCTATTTTTATTAGAGTAAATGCATAAAAATCATAAAATTGGGTTAAACAGTTTAGAAACTGATTTGTATATTTTCCCCAGCTTAACTACGTGTAATGACATTAGTTTAAAAAGGTTGGGGTATTTTCTTAATTGATTTCTATTTTTCATGAATTTATATCTATTTAGAGAATTAAATATATGAAAAATGGTTATACATATCCCTAATCCATGAAAATTTATCTAGAAGTTTTTTAATACATTTAAAACCAAAATTTGAATTTTGGTCATTTTTATTAACTGTTTAATATTTTTATGATTTTTTTGGTTATTCAAGCAACTAAAATCGTGAAAAACTGTCAGACAAATCAAAATTCAAGAAAAATTATCTTGAGGTCTTTGACTTCAATTAAAAACAGAAATGCGAACTTTGGGAAAATTTAGAACTAAATTGATTTAGTTTCTGAATATTTAATCATTGGAACACCTCTTAAAATGTTAAATATTAGCATTTCAATAATGAGAAATTTCTACTTAAATTGTTATATTATAATTGATTAATTGAAATTTAACTTGCACAGAAAAGTATTTGTAACTTATCAATATTAAATTTTGACACATTATTGGCATAATTCTATTGTAGTAGTAAGTATACTAGTGTTAGCGTTCTATTAGAGACTCATTAGTGTGTAACATCGTGTAGGAATCGAAAGTGGTACAAGTGGATCATAGTTGAAGCACCATTTGCATCATCCCAATGCATATTGTGAATATTACCACTCCCCTATTTTCGATTTTTAAATGTTTTGGGGTGGAAAAGCATGTCCTAAACTATTTATATTCGTTGTATTTATTTGACTCGTATAAAGTTGGTTTCTATATTTTGCATATTGTGAGTTTTCACGCACTCCCCTATTTTCCATTTTTATATTTTAGGGTGGAAAAGCATGTTCGAAAAACTATTTATTTGTTCGTTGTATTTAAATTGATTTGTATCAAACATGATTGCTATTTTATTGCTATATCGCTCTATGTATGTCTATGCAACACGAAACATGAGAACTTATCGTCTTAAGGGCCTTCGCTTACACTTTTCTCTAACCATTAACTGTTTGAGCCAATGGTCATTATGGATAGCGCTATTAGGAATTGACAACTCCTCACTCGCCCAATTGCTGGAGTGCATGATACCATATAATATATGGAACGATAAGCATAGATCTTGATAGGGCTTCATCATAGGCTTGGTTGAGAACTCATTGATTGCTCATACACATACAAACTTGTTATTTATTATGGCAATAAACTCATTTATCAATTATTGTAATCAACTTTGTTTCTTATTATAGCAATAAACTTTGTATCTCATTATAACAACGAACTTTTGTTACTAAATACTTATTTACTTGTTTTAGGAACAAACTTGGTTGCTTCTTATAGTAACAAACTTGTTGCTCATTGTAGCAATGAAACTTGATTACTCATTTTAGTAACAAACTTTATTTCCCATGAGGATATGAACGTTGCATCTTTTTTGGGCAACATACTTTATTTCTCATGATGACAACGAACTTTGTTTACACAAACTTATTTACTCATTTTAGCAATATATTTTTATCTATGGAAAGTTATATCAAAATTTTGATTTCGATTTGTGAAAACAATATTATTTTTAAACGCTTGAGTACTATCCAACTATTTTTATAGTTGACGCTCGTTTTACATGTTTCTTCAGGAATCATCGAGTATGTGGCACTTAGGGACACTTCACTTTTAGGAGCATTTGCATGTGTTGTATTTCAATTTACATTGTAATTTCTTTCAAAAGTGGTTGAAACCCATTGTAAATTTATAATGATTTTTAATACTATGGTTGGTGTTGTCTTTTAACTTTTGCTATGAAACCCTTTATACTATCACACCTCGTGTTTCCGCTTTAGCAGGGTGTGACAGCTACGGGCTTAGACACTAATCCAACAGTCTGCCACTTGGATAAGTCTGGTAACCATAAATGCAAGTATAACTCGATTAGCAACCATAGCTCTCAAACACACTGTCGAACTCTGGTCTTATCAGCAACATGTCCTTTAGATTAGGGATCGTACAATCCTCTGTTTTAGATATCGTGTGGACAATCTCATGGAACATAGTCATACTTATTGTCTAGCAGTTTGTTTCTCGATCTCTGATTCATTTGACATCGAACTTAATTGAACACATCAATTCAGTCCTGACCGGGCCTAGCACATAAGTCAAATCAAATCATCGAGGGGCCCTGATATCGCTTTTACCCTCTTAAGATAAAAGAAACATATAAACTTTCACTAATCAAATTATACACAACAATGCGTTTTATGACATCAAGTTACTGATGCGTTTTCGCATTATCAATGCACAACCAATAAGCAAACAATTAGCCATAGATCTTGGTTTTAAGACCATATGATATTATCGTCTTGTGATCACTCATGATAAATTTCTTGAAGTGATTCCAGCAAGCAAAGGTTTATTCCAATGCTCAAAACTTATTCATAAGTACTCATGAACGTTGTAACAAACCTTTGTTATGTCTAATACCTTTCAAACAATCTACACACCAATTCATGTTAGTCTTCATCCATACCTACTTCCAACATATGAACGACTGTGGACCGTTTGAATAATTCGATCATTCTTATTTAACTCAATTATTCAGGAAGTCAAAACATGCAAAGCAAAATAATAGTTAAACAATCAACATAAGACAGTGACTATACTTATAAATAATACTCCTTTATTTAATCGTCAAATGTAAATTACATTTATCTATTACACGTTTCTAAACTATCTAATCTAAACACATACCGTCCTTTAGCCCAATACTCCTAGTGTGCTGCAAGTGCTTAACCCTACTCAGGCCTTTCATAAGCAAATCTATTGGGTTAACCTCTGATGATACCCTCTAAACTACGAGGAGTCCTTCTTCTACCCGGTGTCTAATAAAATGATATTTTCTGTCGATATGTCGAGATCTACCATGATCCCTCGGTTCTTTGGTCAAGGCAACCGCTCCTTCATTATCACAAAGAATTTCCATAGGCTCCTTTATGGCAGGTAGAACTCCAAGATCTCCAACGAAGTTCTTCAACCATATCGCCTCTTTTGACGCTTCGCTCGCTGCATTGTACTCTTATTCGTATGTTGAATCAGCTACGGTTTCTTGCTTGGAACTTTTTGAAGTCACTGCTCATCCATTAAGGGTAAAGAGCCAGCCCAACTGTGAACGATAGTTGTGCCTGTCAGTTTGGAAATTGGCATCACTATGCCCTCTCACCTTTAGGTCATCACTCCCTCCAAGGACTAGAAACCATTCCTTTGTCCTCCGAAGGTAATTAAGAATATTCATGACTGCGGTCCAATATGGTTTGCCAGGGTTCCCTTGATATCTACGGACCACGCTGTCACACCCCAATAGAGCGGAAATACAGGGCGTGGCAGTACAAAGGGTTTCATAGCAAAAGATAAGGACAACACCAATCATAATATTAAAAAGCATTACAAATTTACAATGGGTTTAAACAACTTTAAAAAAAATTACAATGTGAATTGAAATACAACCCATGTGCATGCTCCTAAAAGTGATGTGTCTTTATGTGCCTCTTACTAGATGATTCCTAAAAAAGCATGTAAAACGAGCGTCAACTATAAAAATAGTTGGTGAGTACTCACAGATTTAAAAATAATATTAGTTTTATGAGTTGAACTCAAAGTTCTGATAAGAGTTTCCATAAATGAAAATATATTCCAAAATGAGTAAATAAGTTTGCATAAACAAAATTTGTTGTCATCATGAGAAATGAAGTATGTTGCCCAAATGAGATGCAACATTCATATTCTCATGGGAAATAAATTTTCCATAAATAGAAATATACTGCCAAAACGAGTAAATAAGTTTGCATAAACAAAGTTTGTTGTCATCATGAGAGATAAAGTATGTTACCCAAATGAGATGCAACGTTCATATTCTCATGGAAAATAAAGTTTGTTGCTAAAATGAGATACAAGGTTCGTATGTGCATAATGATTATACCATGAGTTCACAACCCAAGCCTAATAACTGAGGGTGCCCACTTCTATGCCTATCGCTAACATAGGGATATATGGTAAAATGCACTCAAGTGAATCATTCGAGTGAGGAGTTGTCTACGGTGTCAATACAATGTCAATACAGTTTCCAACCTTTTATAGAGGTCAAAGGGATATCCTATGTTATATTTTAAGCTCAAGGTGGAAACAACCTAAATCTAAATTCGTAGCGTAGTAGAGATGTCTCATGTATTGGTAGGAATGGGTTAAACCTTCGTGTCTCCTTATGAGTTGAA
Source organism: Lactuca saligna (assembly GCF_052625555.1). Taxonomy (NCBI): domain Eukaryota; kingdom Viridiplantae; phylum Streptophyta; class Magnoliopsida; order Asterales; family Asteraceae; genus Lactuca; species Lactuca saligna. The sequence goes on from NC_136418.1 coordinate 77,826,754, forward strand.
TCGGGAATGCTCACCAATGATATTCATGTGACTACTCATCTACCTCCTTACGCGATGCTCCAATTATCATTCATGTCCGTATCGAAACGCTTTTTCCTAGTTGTAACTCTAGTACGAAGTCGATGAAGAGGTAAGGAATAATTGGTATAGGTTTTGACTTAAGATTATTACTAGTGTATATCTAGCTACTAACCTTACATCTAAAGTTAATAGTTACCGAGGAATACCCATTCTGAGTACTAAGTGCATTGCTCCTAGACTGGCTAGTGATATAACCTAAGTGGTTAACCTGACACTTGATAAGGGTAAGAATATTTCTAAATAACGACATTATGGTAAAAGTGCACTTAGTTTCTAAGTGTATCAAGATGAATGCCTATAATATGCAATGGCCATACACATACAGAAAAATTTTGTTTTTCAAAAGTTCAAGTTGAAAATCGTTTTGAACATAATTCTACTATAATCGTTCCAGCCTCACATTAAATTTCCTTAATTAAGCATAGTTGGCCAGGCTATACTTAATTAAAGTCTAATAATGCATAATCGAATTAGTTATACCAGTAGTATGTTTAGTATTTTAAAAACATTTTGAAATTTTTTGGCTATACTTGTGGTTCTCCAAAGGAAAACTAGTATTCTCTATAACCTTTGGCTCTGATACCATTTCTGTCACATCCAGCTAAAGCGGAAATACAGGGTGTGGCAGTACAAAGGGTTTCATAGCAAAAGATAAAGACAACACCAACCATAGTATTAAAAAGCATTACAAATTTACAATGGGTTTGAACGACTTTAAAAAAAATTACAATGTGAATTGAAATACAACCCATGTGCATGCTCCTAAAAGTGATGTGTCTTTATGTGCCTCTTACTAGATGATTCCTGAAAAAGCATGTAAAACGAGCGTCAACTATAAAAATAGTTGGTGAGTACTCACAGATTTAAAAATAATATTAGTTTTATGAATTGAATTCAAAGTTCTGATAAGAGTTTCCATAAATGAAAATATATTCCAAAATGAGTAAATAAGTTTGCATAAACAAAGTTTGTTATCATCATGAGAAATGAAGTATCTTGCCCAAATGAGATGAAACGTTCGTATTCTCATGGGAAATAAGGTTTCCATAAATAGAAATATAGTGCAAAAACGAGTAAATAAGTTTGCATAAACAAAGTTTGTTGTCATCATGATAGATAAAGTATGTTGCCCAAATGAGATGCAACGTTCATATTCTCATGGAAAATAAAGTTTGTTGCTAAAACGAGATACAAGGTTCGTATGTGCATAATGATTATACCATGAGTTCACAACCCAAGCCTAATGACGGAGGGTGCCCACTTCTATGTCTATCGCTAACATAGGGATATATGGTAAAATGCACTCAAGCGAATCATGCGAGTGAGGAGTTGTCTACTTCCTAATAGCGCTATCCATAGTAACCATAGGCTCAAATGAGTTAATGAGTTGTGTGAACTGATTCCAGGGACTTAAACGCGATAAGGCCTCATGAATTAACAATAGCGTACACATACATAGCAACATATAACAACCAAGTTTGATACAAGTCAAATTAAATAAAACAAACATAAATAATTTAGGACATGCTTTTCCACCCCAAAACATAAAATCTGAAAATAGGGGGAGTCGTGAATACTCATAATGCATTGAAATGATGCAAATGATGCCTTGAACTACATTCCACTTGTACCACTACTGATTCCTATAATAATTGTATTTGCTAGTGAGTCTCTAATTGAAATCTAACACTAGTATACTTACTACTACAATATAATTATGCCAATATTGTGTCAAAATTAATATTGATAACTTACAAACATATTTATGTGAAAATTAAATTTCAATGAATCAATTTTTATATAACAATTTAAGTGGAAAAATCTCATTACTGAAATGTTAATATTTAACATTTTAAGAATGTGTTCCAATGATTAAATATTCAAAAACTAAATCAATTTGGTTCTAAAATTTCCCAAACTTTGCATTTCAGTTTTAATTGAAGTCAAAAACCTTAAGATAAATTTTCTTGAATTTTTTATTTGCCTAACTATTTTTCACCATTTAATTCCTTGAATAATCATAAAACCATGGAAAAATAGTAAATTATCATGAAAAATTCTTATTGTTTTTCTGTAACTGTTTTGATAGTGTACATAATCCGGGAAAAATATTAATATGTGTATTAAAAAAGTTTATCACAATTTTTCTGATTTTTGTGTATTTATTCTATAAAAGTAGAAATAAATATATAACAGATTCAAAAATTCACTAAAACATTTTTTACAAGTGTTATCACACATACTTAAGTTGGAAAAAAAATATAAAAATGGATATCTAAACTATTCAACCCAATTTTATGATTTTTGTGCATTTAAGTGTATTAAATCTTGGGAAAATAGACGAAAAATAGCATAAAGAAGAAAAAAATCATAACAATATTTATGTAGCATCCTAACACATTATAAGACATTATGGTAAATGTTAAAGAATTTTGGACGAGTAAAACTATTTTTACAGTTTTTAGTCTATTATAAACACACAAATCATGGAAAATAGATATACATTTTGAAAAACTCCCAAAATATTTTTTGAGTCTTAAAAATAAGGTAGAAGCTGCGAAAAATAAGAAAATTAAAAACTATACTAAATAGTAACAACAATTGATGAAACTTCATGAGAGACCTTTGTTGACTTAAAGGATAATCCAGGAATATTTATAGAATTTATTTACCAGCGTAAGTATTTTATATGCTTTAACACTCTATTTTTTATTATTTTCATGTAAAAATAAAAATTTGAGCTGAAAATTTCCAGAATGCATCTTCAAACAAATTAATATCAATGAAAAATCGTTTTCTTATTTTTGATGCTGAAAAACATGCATAAAGGCTCAATAAGTTATAGAGAAAACTTGATACTTGTTATTTTGGTAAAGAATATTGATGTTACTTTGAGAATTTTTGCAACAGGTTCCAAAGACTTTTGAATCAAGATCTTTTTTTAAATCTTAAATCATGATGTTAAGTGCTAAAATTAAATTTTCCTAGATTTTTAGTGAGGAATAAAACCTTTCAACATGAAATACAAAACTAGTATTCCCAAAAAGATGCTCATTGAGCAACAGTTTTGTAAAAAATGCTAAAACTCGAAATTTTGGAAATTTCTAGTGAGGTAAGATGGGTTTGAAAGCTAACTCAGAATATTATATTTCATAAAAAAAATCTAAAATTTTGATAAAGAAATGAGTAGAGATATGACAGTTTAAAGTCAGGTAAAAAAATCTAGTAGATTGCATGCATGATGATTGGTTAGAAAAGTGACTTTTCATCATTTCTTTAAGTAAATCTTTTGTAATATTATAAAGATATCATGATCCATGCATGTTATGATCATGTTTTCAGATATAAAATATATTTAAAAATCATAATTTATATACATGCATTAAAATAAAAAAAATCTTATTTCTCAAGAACTCTAAAAAATGAGTTTGATGTTTTGAAACATAAAATCGATTTTTGCGCTAAGATCATGAACATCCAACCTTCTTTAACATACATTAATGGTTTTAAAACACATCCATGATGTTCTAAAAACCATTTTAACAAAATGAAACCAAGTTTGAAGAAGATGAAGAAGTAGAAGAAGGAGAAAGTGCAAGAAAACATGTAAAACTTAAAGAAAGATGAAGGAAAATCATGTTAAACCTTAACAAACACCACTAGATGATGAATATTTGAGTATCTTGAGTGTTCTTGGGTTCTTTCTCTGGAAAATTTAGTGGTTCAGACGGAGGATGAGAGAAAATGGTGGTGGTGGTGGTGGAGAGAAATGAGAGAGAATGAGAGGTAGAGTGAGAGAGTGATTCTAATTTTAGGGAAATGGAGTATTAGGGTTTTCAAGTAAGAGAGAGAGGAGAGAGGTCCGACTTTTGAGGGTATAATTTCGTCCCTCTCTTTTAAATTTCATAAAAATTTCAATTGTTTTATAAAAATATCAATATTTTTATAAAATATACTCCCTAACCAAGTTTTTGTTCATGAAACCTTGATTTTTGAATTAAAAATTAAGGGTAAATGCCTAATGGCTTAAATTTTATTTTCCATTAATGAATTTTCAAAGTTGTAATTATTATAAGATGATATTATAAGGTTCATAACTAATTTATATAATTTGTAAGGTTAAAGTTTATAAATTTAGGTTTTTAGGGCGTTTAGGGTTTTTGAGGGTTTGTAAATAGAATCTTTGAGACTTCAAATAATCTTATGTTATTATAACTCTTGTATAGTTATAAATAATGTTTGTAACTTATTTTATCGGTTTATTGGCATTCTATATAGTGGTTTCGACATTCAAGTGAAATTGAAGAATCAAGTATACTAGTCCTAGTTTTCAACTTTGACTTAAGTTTCAATGAGACTTGGACCTAATTCATACCACTAGATCAAGTGGATTATGGGTGTATATGGTTCATGAAAAGGTACTCGAGTCAAAGAGTGACTCGAATATGGATAGTCTCTACAGTTAAGTAATTGTAGAATTCACATATCAATGTGAAATCTAAGTACACTATCCATTGTTTCTAATTGTTTCCAAGTTTCTATTAGGTTATAACTTAGCTTCTAGTAACTAAGTCTAGTATGTGTCGTATCTATACATGCAACTAAGTTTATCAATTCTATAACCGAATCGAATTTTGATAGTTGTTTCACATGCTCAAAGCAAAGGGCACATCAGGGCGAGTACAAGTCATAACATACATGATCGAGCCAACTGCAGAAGCGTAAGGTACTCGGCTCATCTCTACTATCTTGGCTTCGGTACTCAGACTTTGAATTTTACTCAACTTGGCATTACTTTGGATTAGTAATTCTCCCTTCTTCGAGTTTTCCATACTAAAACGTTTTAGCACCTTGTCCAAGTAAGTATTCTAACTAAGTCCTATTAGTCTCTTACTTCGGTCTCTCACTATCCTTATTCCCAAAATATAGGAAGCCTCTCTGAGGTCCTTCATAGCGAATCTCTTCCCTAGCTAGCACTTAACTTCCTACAGTGTCAGGATGTCGTTTCCTATGAGTAGTATGTCATCGACATATAATACGAGAAAGCCAATTATACTCCCACTAGATTTGACATATACCCATGATTCATCTTTTCTTCGTACAAACCCAAACACTTTTAATTCATCGAAGCAAAGATGCCATCTACGAGATGCTTGCTTAAGTCCATAAGTGGACTTCTCAAGCTTACATACTTTATTGGGATGTTTCTCATTGACAAAACCTTCTGGCTGAGCCATGTAAACATCCTCAGCTAACTTCCCATTAAGGAAAGTGGTTTTGACATCCATTTGCCATATTTCATATTCATGAAATGCAACAATGGCTAGCATCACTCTAATAGACTTTATTTTGGCAACTGGTGAGAAGGTCTCATCATAGTCAACTCCGAGAGTTTGAGTAAAGCCCTTCGCAACCAATTTCACCTTATACGTGTGCACATTCCCATCCATGTCGGGCTTCTTCTTGAAGATCCACTTGCACCCAACCATCTTACCTCCGGGCACATGGTCAACAAAATTCCAAATTTAGTTGTCGTATATAGACTAAATCTCGTTGTCCATCGCCTCTTTCCATTTTGCAGACTCTGGGCCTGCTATTTCTTCCTTATAGCTATTAGGTTCATCTAAATTTATTAGTGTACTATCACTACTATACGTGTCCCCTTCTATAGTAATATGAAAACCATATAAATGGGGTTTAACTTTAACTCTTTTGGAATGTCTAAGAGGTAAGGATTCGTCAATCAGTTCAACCGGAGTTTCCTCCTAAGGTTGAGCGCCAACGTTAGAGGTTCCTTCATCACTCGACTCTTGAATCTCTTCAAGATCGATTTGCCTCCCACTATCCCCTTAGCTTATGAGTTCTCTCTCTTGGTCTATAGAAGAGATATCCAAAGGATTTCTGCGGGTAGCCGATGAAAATGTACCACTCATTATGAGGTTCGAGCTTATCGTGAGTATCTCTTCTTACGAAAGTGTCCCAACCCCAAACCTTGATATGTGTCAATGAGGGAGCTTTCCCTGTCCACATCTCGTGAGGTGTTTTGGCGACCTTCGTTGTAGGGACTAAGTTAAGGATATGGGCGGCAGTCTCTAAGACATACCCCCAGAATGAGATATGTAGTGAAGTACGAGTCATCGTCCACATCTCGTGAGGTGTTTTGGCAACCTTATTTGTAGGGACTAAGTTAAGGATATGGGCGGCAGTCTCTAAGGCATACCCCCAGAATGAGATAGGTAGTGAACCACGACTTATCATGGAATGAACCATGTCTAATAGGGTTCAATTACGCCTCTCAGCCACACCATTCAACTGCGGTGTCCTAGGCAGCGTCAATTGCGAAACTATTCCGCATTCCTTGAGGTAGACGTGGAATTCAAGACTTAGGTACTATCCTGCTTGATCGGATCGAAGCATCTTGATTTTCCTGCCCAATTGATTCTCCAGTTCTTGTTTAAACTCTTTGAACTTTTCAAAGGTTTCTGTCTTGTGCTTGATTAAATAAATAATCCCATATCTACTATAATCATCGGTGAAAGTTACATTGAAGCCGTTCGCATCCCTTGTGGTGGATCTAAAGGGCTCACACACATCGGTGTGTATGAGATCTAATAGACCCTCACCCCTTTCACAAGTTCCAATGAAGGGTGACTTGGTCATCTTTCCAAGTAAACAAGACTCGCACACATCATCATCCCTAAGGTCGATGACTCCAACACTCCATCCTTTTGGAGTTTGGCTATGCGTTTCTAGTTAACATGTCCAAGACGACAATGACACAAGCATGCTTTATCCATACTATTGGAAGAAATTACACACAATACACCATTTCCTAGGTTATCTACAACCATAACATTTTCATTAATTCCATTACAAGGAAATGCTTCAAACTATAAAACACCATTTAGATAAGCATAAATTGAACCTTTCTCATTATCAAACGAATATCTAAATCCTTGTCTAAACAAACCATGAAATGAAATGATGTTTCTTGCCATATCTGGCGAATAGCAACAATTATTTAAATCTAAACCTAATCCATTACTAAGCACTAAAGAATACACTCCAATCCTTGTGACAGGTGATGATCTTCTATTCCCCATGACTAGATTTATTCTTCCACGCTTCACATCCCTATCTCTTCTTAGTCCCTACAAAAGATGGCTTGATCTTCCCATCCTTGATGGCTTGCAGATATTCTAGGCAGCTTCTCTTCTAGTGCCCTATTTTGTGACAGTGGTGGCACTCTGCCTCCTTGGGGTTTGAGTTAGGCTTAGCAGAACCAACTTTGGTTCCACTAGAAGAGGTACCATCTTGGGGATTTCCCTTGTGGTGGCTCTTTGAAGGAGCCTTCCTCTTCTTGCCCTTACCTTGCCCAATGGCCAAAACAGGAGCAACTAGTGGAGTGGGAGTTGATGCAACAGACTTGTTCTTGAGGTTGCTCTCAGCAGTCCTTAGGAATCGTTGGAGTTTGCTTAAGGTGACCTCTTCTTTGTTCATATGGTAGGTCATCCTAAATTGGTTGTAGCACGAGGGCAAGGAGTGGAGAATGATGTCGATCACCAGATCTTCCCTAAATTTAACATTTAACTTCCGAAGATGATCAACATACCTCTGCATCTTTTGCAAATGCGAGGTTAGGGACTCTCCACTTCCCATCTTAGCGGTGATCATGTTGGTGATGATCTTATAGCGTTGTTTCCTTGATCTTTGATGGTACCTCTCCAGCAAATCTTGGTGCATTTCATAGGGATACATTTCCTCATAGGACTTTGGAGTTCAAGATTCATAGTGGCCAACATAATGTAATGAACTTTCATTGAATCACGCTCGTGGGCCTCAAAGACGGCCATTCCTTCGGGAGTAGCGATTTCTGGATTGATCTTTTCAAGCTCCTCGTCGAGGACATATTCTTTGTCCTCGTAACGAGCAATCATGCGAATGTATCTTATCCATTCGTTGAAATTCGATCCATCAAACGTCACTCTTTGACATAGGCTCATTAGCAAGAATTAACCAGGGGCAACATTGCTTGTGTTTGTGTTACACATATGAAAATAGAAAGGAACAAAGTTTGATTAGAATTTAATCCCTAATTAAAACACCCAAAATGAGAAATTAGGGCTAGGATCCAACAACATTATTTACATATTAGAAAAGGGATGTCGTAATCCAACATGCAAATAACTTGGAGGTAAGTGAATGACGATTCACTAATTCTTCAGCATCAAAAACATAAAAGGCTTCAGTTTTAAATGTATTAAGAATTCCTAGATTCTTTTTAGATTCATTGAACTTTTCAATGGCATGTTTAAATCTCGATATGCCCCTTTAGTTTGTGACTGGGACACCGAGGATCACAAAGTGGGTGTGAATAACCATGCAAATGTACATGGTGCCCTCATTGTTACAGTCACCTATTCGACGTGCCGGTAGACCACACACGCTCCATCGAACTATGACAAACAATGAGTCACCCTTTGCCACCTTTGCTTAGAACCAATTAGTGTGCCAGTTAACCACACACGCTCCGCTAACTTCTTAGCAAGGGTGCAAAGTGTAATTTAATGGGATTGCATCGATTGACTTTGCCTAAAGTAACTAAGATTAGGAATTTTTAAAAAAGTTCAGTTACTTTATATAGATTCATTATACTTATTAAGGAGGAGAGGATTGCCCTATCCTACCCGTTCGGTTAACGTCCCTCTACCAATCAAGGAAGCGGTGGGTAGGAGTTGACACCCATTAAATGACCATTTTATAGGCCGCAACCTTATACCCCCCTTATAGATTGGCTTTGTTAATGAGGCCTACTAATGGTAAGACTAGCGTTTTAGTTATATATATATATATATATATATATATATATATATATATATATATATATATATATATATATATATTAAACTTGTAATAATATAATAGTATAGGGTGCATTTTATACATTTTAAAATTCTAGGGTTTGAATTTCAATTTTAAAATTTTCGAAATTTAAGACTTTTTAAATTAAAATTTTAAATATTAAAACTCTTGATTTAATAGTTATCTAAATTAAGCAATTAATTTGAATTACTAAATCATAAAGGATTATCCTAAATTAAACAATTAATTTATCCTAATCCCTTAAATCCCTCTAGATTTCGAAAATCATGGAATGGGATAATTCAAGATCTTTAATTACCATGTTTAACCATTAAGGATAATTAAAAGATATGAGATTATCCAAATCCCTAAAATATAGGATCTTATCTTTGGGAGGAGGCATATTTTGAAAAACCCTAGGGTTTACAAACCCTAGTTTCGAAATCTTGGGCACAAAGGAAAGGGTTTGAAAAACCCTTATCAAATTTTCGAAAAACATGTTTCAAGAACCCTAATTTCGAAATCCTTGCCACCTAGGGTTTATTGTCCATAAACCCTAAAGTGTCAGATTTATACAATTGTATAATTCTAATTGAAAACAAATAACCATACGCTCTGATACCACTGAAAGGTTTTATACAAACAATCATATGTGTGCATGCAACCCTAGATTTGGATCTATGTGTTTACTATTAGATACACAACTTTATGAACACAAGAAGAATCCTAGCATGCACCTAGGTATTTTGTAATCTTGATAGTAGAAGGGATTTCATACTTCTTGTTGTTAGATTGTAATAACAACACAAGTCTTCAATCTCCTTGTCTTGGAAAGCAAGTATCACAAGTGTAGTACCTATAATGACTCTCAAACACTAAAAGCAAATGGAGAGGCAAGAAAGAGAGAGAGGAGGGAGGAAAAAATCAGGTCTAGGTCTTCAAGGGATCAAGTGGCCGATTTTTCTTAGGTCTAAGGGGTCTTTATATAGGGTAGAGATTTGGGTTTCACTCCTTATCCTTATATGGTTACTTGCCCACCAAGCAGTCCATAAGATAAGCCTAGAATCCTTATTTTGGATGAATTCTAAGGCCTTATCACCTTGAATTCGTCCACCCCATCCATAGGGCATCCATTTCCTGAATTTGCAACTATCACATAATTACAATTCAGCCCCTATAATTTAATTAATTACTTTTGATAAAAGAATTAATTCTTAATTAATTATTGACCAATATTAATTAAACAAATATGATTTCTCCTTTAACAGATTATTCTTATAATATATCAATAAATAATAATAACCACTTTCTCTATTATTTCTCTAGTCAAGTTGCTTTGGTGAAGGCAACCCAAAAGGACCATGCACAACTGGGTCAAGTACTTTTCAAATATGGTTACAGGCTTAGACACTAATCCAATAACTCTAAGATAAAAATCGAATCTTGAGTGCTTACAATAGTACACAAGATGGTCAACCTCAAGAGTGAGGGCTTTGTCTTCTGGATCTTCTCCTTCTTCTCACTATCTTCTTCTTCTTAAGCTCCAAAAGTCACTCTAGCTCACAATATGCGAGAAAATAGAGATTAAGGTTTTGTACTGACGTTCTTAGGGTTTGGAGGCTGGTGGAAGGTCAGCCTCAAGGTTTTAAGGAGATTTTATAGGGTGAAAACCCTTGAAAATTAGTGTTTTCCTTTACATCACCTACTCGTCGAGTTGGGCCTTCTAGATCGTCGAGTTGATCCTAAATTCCACGTCCCACAAATGATCTCTACTCGACGAGTTAGAGCTCCCTAAATCATCGAGTTCTTGCCTAAAACCCTAAAATTGTTGAAAGTATTCGATACATGAAATGAGTGTTTCAGTGATAATACAAAACAAAGTGAGACTGGTAGCCAGTGGGTTTACTCAAATTGAAGGACCTGACTACGACAATACTTCTACTTCAATTGCCCATCTTAAAGCTATCCAAATCATTCTATCTTATGCTGCCCACAAAGCTTGAAAAGTTTACCAAATGGACATCAAGAGTGATTTTCTCAATGGTGAACTTGTTGGTGAAGTATGTCTTTGTAACGACCAAAAATTTCAACATAATTTAAACTTTTCAAAACAATCCATTTTAATAACATTATTACAAAAAGGTTTTCAATACATTATTTATCAGAGTATTCCCGGGTTCATTTCATAAAACATAAACGCGAGGAACGGTACAATCACGCCTTTGCCTTGCCACAGTCTCTGGAAGAACCTGAAAAACATTAAACAACAAGTGTAAGCCCGAAAGCTTAGTGAGATACCCCCAAAATAACAACCACATATGCACCCTTCCAGGCTACGACCTTCCGGTCCAAAAACATATTGCCTTCCGGCCCATAACATATCGCCTTCCGGCCCATGACGTATTGCTTCCGGCCCATAACATATTGCCTTCCGGCCCATAACATATAAAGAATACATAACATAACAGAACATAGAACAGTCATGCATAACAGGTCAATCTCCGCTCTAAACAACCCTGTGCACATAACATTCAATCATATAACAGTTCACAGTCAACAATCGATCACACGGATCACATAACATATCATCACCGTAACCAGGATACCGACCTAGCCGATCACGAGCATATATCATCCTACGTCTCAGTAAAAATACTACTTACACACATACGCCTTTCCAGGCCATGACCTTCCGGTCCACATAACGTAGAATGCCTTCCGGCCAATATCATAATGCCTTCTGGCCCATATCATAATGCCTTCTGGCCAACATCAAGCAATACCATAACAAACAACTACCCGGATTTCCATTCGGTAAAGGGTCGGCCTTGGTGCCGTAGACCCTATCGATATAGTGAGGATAACTCACCTCGCGAATGCCGATACTCTGAACGGAAGAAGCAGACTCCCGAACCACCAACTCGTCGCAAATCCCGAACTAACCAACATAACAAGCATAAGCATTAGGTCAACATACTTCCACTTATTGGGCCAAGACCAAAGTCCCAATCTCACACAAAGTCCAACATTGGCCCAATTTACCAAATTGGGCCCACCTCACCAAATGGGCCTAGATCCTATATTTATAATATTAATTGGGCCCAAAACACTCTATTCATAATTTCCAGACTTGGCCCAAACACCAACAACCCACAAATGGCCCAAAAGGAAGTCCACATGAGGAGTACGTTGGGTGTATTCTCCTTGGTACGCGAGGCGTACTGCCATGATCGCTAAAATGAAACAGGGCACTGTCCCGCTACGCGGGGCGTACTCTCAGGTTACGTGGGGCGTAACTTCGCTACTCAAAAAGTCTTTCTTACAGCTTAATGGCTTAAGCTCTTAAGCCCAAACTTTAGATCCATAGGCCAAATATTATTAGAAATCATAAAGTCTCAGACGTTATCACTTGGGACGTCCTTAAGGTCTTAATCCAAGGTCTTAATCCAAGGTCTTAATCCATTAAGACCCATATAACTCATACATGGGAAAACTACAGCCCTTGGGACCTCATTTTATCACTCAAGACCTCTCCAAAGGTCTGAAAGGACAAATACACTTGACCAAATCGAAGTACGCAACAAGGTGAAGACTTTTGGGACAAGAATGATAAAAAAAGCTTCAAAATACATAGATCTATGACATATGAAGGTCAAGCAAGAAGCTTTATACCTTAAACCAGCTCCAAAGGGGTGGCATTTCTTCAGATCCACAAGCTCCACACGTTCTTCTTCTTATTTGACAACTTCCCTTTTCTCCTTCAAGCCTTTCTTTTGCTAACACAAGCTTTTCAAGATCAAACACACCCAAATAAGGAGCGAATACGAGATTAGGGTTTCTCTGAGGTTTGGGATTCCTAAGAGTACGTGGGGCGTACTCACTCGACTACCCGCACTTATTCGAGCCATTACGCTGGGCGTACGTCCAGCTTACGTTGGGCGTACGTCCAGCTTACGCTGGGCGTACCGAGCCACCTTTCAAAACACTTAAGCATGCATGCATGCCATGCATGCATGGAACCATTTCCGTCTTATTGCACAAAGAACTATAAGCAATGATCAACTTTGAGGCACCGCAACTCCGCTAGTCTAAAACCACTCTCAAATAATTTTACAGTCAAACGAGGGTGACAAGAAGCCCCAATACTTCTAACACAAACACTCGCCCGAAACCTTCTCGGATGACACTCATTTCTCGAAAAGGACCAGAATTACCTTTCTCTTAAACTTCAGGGACTTATAATTGAACACTCGAAGAATGGGGTGTTACAATCTTTAACATCCTTTTGGGTTTGTAAATATTTCATATCTGAACTATTGCTACAAACTTGAAAAAGTTGTTTATGGTCTCAAGGTAGCTCCTCATGCCTGGTGTTTAGCACTTACTAGTTTTCTGATGCATTCTGGTTTTCAAAGTAGAATTTTTGTTCCCACATTACTCCAAAGAACATATGGGAAACATCTAATGCTCGTGCAATTCTATGTCGACAATATCATTTTTGGATAAACTGACGCTTGCTAACTTTGGTAAACTAATGGTTAGTCGATTCCAAATGAGTATAAATCATGAATTAAGCTTCTTCCTTAGACTGTAAGTTAATCATACCTAGATAGGAATCTTAATTCAACAAGGAAATACATTTACAGAACTTCTGAAGAAATATTCATTGGACACCTATGCATCTGCAAAGGTTTAAATGATTTTCAGACACAAGATATTCTAGGACCGATCTGGTGTTGCTGTTGATCAGAAGAAGTATAGTGGAATGATTGGATCGCTACTCTACCACACTACAAGTAGTCCCAACATCTTATTTTGTACTTGTCTGTGTGCTAGATTCTAGATTAATTTGAAGATGTCTCATCTTTTGGCCATCAAGCAAATCTTCTGATATCTAAAAGAAAAAAAGAACCTCAGAATTTAGTATCCCATAAACATAAGCTTCCTTCTACAAGCTTATTTGGACTCAAACCATGTTGGACTTCAACTTGAGAGAAAAAGCGCATCTGGTGGTTTTGAATTTTTGCAAGGAAGATTGTTTAGCTGGTCATCCAAGAAACATGCATAATACATTTTTATTGCAAACCGAACATCACCAGTTCTATGGATGAAATATCAACATTTGGACTATGGTTATCAATTCAACAAATACCGATGTATTGAGACTCACAAAGTGCCATTTCTATTTCTCATAATCCAATTCAACACTCTATGACCAAACACATTGATATCCGATACCATTTTATTAAAGATCATATTTTAAAACGCAACATTGAACTCATTTTTGCTCCATCGAACAATGAAATTTCTAATTTCTTTACTAAGGCATTAGACGAAACCAAATTCAATGGTTTTCTCAACAAAATGGGGATGATGTCTGATGCTCAATTCTTTCAAGAAGTTTGTAATCTCTTATAGAAACATCGAGAAATCAAAAATTTTCAAACCAAAATCTTTTACCATGAGATTATTTCTTGTCGTTAGTAAAGGATCATTATATATTTTTTTTTCTAACCTCTCCTTGTGGTCTTAAGCTTTACAAATTTCCACCACATTCAAGTTCCATCCATTTCAAGTTTGTCCAACATTATGAGAACGTATCATATCAGAATATATCAAGACTCCAACAATGAATTGACCTCAAAATTCCAATTCAATTTGGTAATGTGTTCTGACACTTATCTTAGTCCGAGATCTGACCCTTTATTTATTGGAAGTTCTCAAATCTAAGTTTTTCAAAATATGACCTTTAAGGTCTTCATTCGTTGATATCTCTTATATTTATTTAGAGTTTGTGCCATCTCTAAACTTATATAAAAATCAATGTGGTTTGAAATCCCTTTAGAAGTATCTTAAGTCATCTCTATCTCGGAACTTGATTATTCTGAGATTCTCTCAAATCTTCCATAAATGAATTTAAAGGTTATCATTTAAGTGTTAAATCTGACATATTTTCTCATGATTATTATAATACTAATTAATTTTATGTTTATCCTCTTAATTCATAATAAACATGATTTTGGCACTTATTCCAATAAAGTACCGTGTGATTTTGAAGTAAATCGACAACTTCCAAATTTAAATACACATATAAAAGGGTTTTGAATCCTAACTGTTACCACCTTTCTCACTTTTCTCAATTATCTTCCTTAGAACTCTCTAACTTAACTTTGTGTTCTTCATGCTTTTCATACCTTCATCAATACCGTCAAAAATTTCAAAACTTGCAACCAAGAAGAAATAATCCAAAGGATCTACATCATCGTCTTCAACTGACCCCATCCTTAGGGAAACTACCCAACTCTTTTCCTTCGATCCAATAGACTACGACGAGTCTATTAGAATCATTATTGAGTTTGTAGAACTCACGATATGGTTATCCACAATCTCAACCTCAAGTAGGGAATCCAAAATCCCTGGTGCATCTCAAAACTTCTAGCTAAGTGCAAGAGATACAAATGATCAAGTAGCACCCGAGTAAAATAGAACGTGTGCTGACATACCATTTGCCAAAAAGGTCCCTATACATGAGCATAAATTTATACACATAAGAAATGAAAATTAATATATAGTGGAAGATAAATACGTACTAGCCACAACGTCTGGTGCTGCTATAGCCTCCTTGGTAATCAACTGAAACGCATGGCTCTTGACCGCTGGAGCATTCGCCTTGGCAGGCCACATATCCATGATCCTCATCATGGTGGGCGCAGGAGCCACCACCGCTCCTCCTCCTCTTTGCAACCTCGACCAATCGACCCTTGTATTGCCGGTTTGGTTGTAGTGAAAACAAATCAAGCCCTTCTTGTAGTGCAAACAAATCAAGCCCTTCTTAGGGCAATCCCTGCTCTTGTGGCCCGACTGACCATACGTATAACATACCGGGCCAGTTTGTCGGCAAGCTCCACCATGAGATCTCCCACACTTGGCACACCGGCGACGACCCTGCTGGACTCTACCAAAAGAATGAGAGGTCTTAGGCATTTTATCCCGACCTACAATTGTTTGTGCATACTCTGGTTTCCGCTTGGTGCTGAACTCCAACTCCATTTGCTGCTCACAGGCCTTCTACACTATCTCGTTTAGGGTTTTTCACGATGTAAACCTCACAAACTCTCAGATATCATCCCTCAACATGGAATGATACCTCGTCCTCCTCATATCCTTATATGTAGCATACTATAGGATCAATAATGCTCGTTTCCGAAACTTGGTGGTGATCTTCGCTATAGTCTTGGTGGTCCGTTAGAGCTAATGAAACCCCCTAACTAGTGTTTTCACCTATAATAATTGCCAAATCCAAATCAAATCACCTGATAAACTCTACCCATGTCATCTCTACCACTCCAGCTACCCTTACCTGACTAGTCACCTCTCCCCACCAGTCCCAGGCTTGGTCCCTCAGCATACACGAAGCGAATCCCACCTTTTCTGCATCAAGGTAAGAACTAGTACATTGGGTGTTCTCCATGTCCGCCACCCAATGGCGACTAACTATGGGGTCCTTGACCCTAATGAACTCCGGTGCCCCGCATGCCTTGAACTCTTAGAACGAGGGAGTTCGTGCCCCGACCTGGCCAATAATAATCCCGGCTCTGAATTCCCTGAGCCTCTCCTCCATAATCTCCATCATCCCTTCCTTGACTCTCCCAAAATTCACTAGGGCAGCGTCAAGGAGGCCCCTTATAAGTGCGGATAACCTCTCATCAATGGGCTTAGTCGAGTCACCCGACCCAGACCAGATCTTGATTCTGATCCTGATCCTCCTGCTCCAAACCGTGTCACCACCATTCTGATCTGAAATACCACAAGACAAAATGATCAAAATGTACAAAAAGGGATCCTCCCACACCAGTTCTCCTTAGAGCTTCTAGATCTAATATTGGTTCGGTTACAGGTCATGTACTTTAGGTAGTGCATGCCAAATACTACCTTCCACACCTACCTGTATCTTCGCCAAGGCTCTACCTGATAACTTTATTTCGTCCTAGAACAAATCATATCTAAATCAACCAAATAATTACTTCATCTAAATCAACATAGAACTCATTCATAATAGGTTGCCTTATGAATTCAAATTATACATAAAACATGATCAAATAGACTTTTGAATAACAGACTCTACCCTAAGACCACAACTAGACAAGGAACAGGAAATAAGGCCAAATCAATCATTCTGAGGCTTAAAGACCCTAACCATATACAAATTTGAAATCATACATACAACAACATTCATGCGGTCATCATAACTAAAATATCAGTATAACTTGGCTAAGATATTGGGGAACTACTTACTTGGCTCGGCCGATCATGCGCATTGCACTCTCCTCTTTTTCCACTTTAAAAAGTTTTTAACTTTTCTTTTTGAAAATAATTTTACCATTTCCTTAGTTTGAGTCTTGACACACCCGACAGTGTGCCTGAATCCCACAAACCAAGGATCTGATACCAACTTATAACAACCCAATTTCTCAAATAAAATTTTCGGTTTTAAATGACCAAAACATTCCCATAGAATATAAAGTAATAATGACAATCATTTTCAAAATTTATAACACAAACATTTTATTTCAACTATCAAAGTTTCCCATCAAGTCAAATACCAGAGGGTGTATGCCGCACCATTAAACCTTGCCCTTGCCCTTAGGCTCTAAAGTACCTGAAACCAACAACAAACTGTATGCCAATGCTTTATGAGTTCCCCAGAGCATACCCCACACAATCCACATAATCACATAATCCATATTAGCTATAAAAGCTACATAAACCACATAAGCGATGCATACAATCATAAAGGGAAGCCCTGGAAACCCTCCAGGGTCTTACTCCAGGTGTCATGGGAACCTCCACATTGTCTTAGCAGAATGCCTCGGAAACCCCCCGAGGTCTTGATTAAGGATGCCTTGAAACCCTCTTGGTCTTATACCCTAATGCCTCAGGAACCCTCGAGGTCTTTACCTAGGATGCCATGGAAACCTTCCAAGGTCTTACACCTAAATGCCTCGGGAACCCCCTTAGGTCTTTACCTAGGATGTCGTGGCAACCCACCAAGGTCTTACATCTATGTTCCCCGAGACCCCCCGAGGTCTTCCATACATATATCATAGATATAACTAGCATACCACATTTCACATAATTGACTAGCACAACACATAGCAAGTAATGAGCCATCCTTGGTGCCTTTGACATATTCGTCTGGTGAAGAGACTCACCTCTCAAGAAATGATAAGTTGATAAGATAAGTCCCAACTTGTAGCTCCAACTTAAATGTCTACAATCATCATGTGATAACTTGTCAAAATCCCGAAATACCGGAAATACCCTTATGGTCAAACTTGGTCAACCCTGGTCAAAGTCCTAGTCAGCAGTCCTTATTGACCCTAACTCATCGAGTGCATCTAGAAACTCGTCGTGTTCCTTTAGAGTCCAGAAAACCGGGACAAAACCCTAGCCAACTTGCGGAGTTGTCTCATCAACTCGTTGTGTTAACTCAATATCCAGTAGACGAGGAAACCCGATCCAACTGATCGAGTTGCCAGAGTAACTCATCGAGTTTTCCCCTATTTGCACATTCGGATGATACATACATTGTAGGGACTCTAGGGTTTTGATCTGAAATCTAAAGTTGTCTAGAAGGATAAAGTTTCCAAATTTATCCTCTACAACCACTTCGAATGCTCTAAAGCCCTTAATAAAGGTTGGAAAGCACAAAAGCTTAGCTATATGGTTCAAGACTCTAGGGATTTGGAATTCCACTTTTCCAAAAGAGGTTCTAATCCACCAAACATTCCAAAGATTGTGACTTTATGGACATGCATGTCCATCGAATGTCTTGAAGTCACAAATGGAAAAAGAGGGAAACTATAGCCTAAAATCCATGCATGACATCCATGCTTGACCAAAGCTAGATCTAGCCCACTATAGGACCATTTTGCCATGGAGATTCATAAAGTTGCAAACTTTATGAATCCCATGCACGCAATTGACAAGAATGATTGGAAATGAAGAGTAAACTCAAGATCTAGCCATACATTAAGATAAAAATCGAATCTTGAGTGCTTACAATAGTCCACAAGATGGTCAAGCTCAAGGGTGAGGGCTTTGTTTGCTGTATCTTCTCCTTCTTCTCACTATCTTCTTCTTCTATGCTCCAAAAGTCACTATAACTCACAATATAAGAGAAAATAGAGATTAGGGTTTTGCACTGATGTTCTTAGGTTTTGGAGGCTGGTGGAAGGTGAACCTCAAGGCTTTAAGGAGATTATATAGGTTGCAAACCCATGAAAATTTGCATTTTCCTTTACATCACCTACTCGTCGAGTAGATCCTAAATTCCGCATCCCACAAATGATCTCTAATCGATGAGTTAGAGCTCCCCAAATCATCAAGTTCCTGCCTAAAACCCTAAAATTCTCGAAAGTATTCGAAGCATGAAATGAGTGTTACAGTGATAATACAAAACAAGGCGAGACTGGTAGCCAGTGGGTTTACTCAAATTGAAGGACCTGACTACGACGAGACATCTACTTCAGTTGCCCATCCTGAAGCTATCAAAATCTTTCTCTCTTATGCTGCCCATAAAGCTTTTAAGGTTTACCAAATGGACGTCAAGAGTGATTTTCTCAATGGTGAACTTGATAGTGAAATATATCTTTAACATAATCCTAGGTTTGTAAATATTTCATATCCGAACTATTGCTAAGAACTTGAAAAACTTGTCTATGGTCTCAAGGTAGCTCCTCATGCCTGGTGTGAAGCACTCACTAGTTTTCTGATGCATTTTGGTTTTCAAAGCAGAATTTTCATTCCCACATTACTCTGAAGAACATATGGGAAACATCTCATGCTTGTGCAAATCTATGTCGACAATATCATTTTTGGATAAACTGATGGTTGCTAACTTTGGTAAACTAATGGTTAGTCAATTCCAAATGAGTATAAATCATGAATTAAGTTTCTTCCTCAGACTGCAAGTTAATCAGACCAACATAGGAATCTTAATTCAACAAGGAAATACATTTTCCGAACTTCTGAAGAAATATTCATCGGACACCTATGCATCTGAAAAGGTTCAAATGATTTTCATACACAAGATCCTCTTGGACCGATCTGGTGTTGCCGTTGAGCAGAAGAAGTATAGTGGAATGATTGGATTGCTACTCTACCACACTACAAGTAGTCTCGACATCTTGTTTTGTACTTGTCTGTGTGCTAGATTCTAGGTTAATCTGAAGATGTCTCATCTTTTGGCTATCAAGAAAATCTTCTGGTATCTAAAAGAAAAAAAGAACCTTGGAATTTGGTATCCTGTAAACAAAAGCTTCCTTCTACAAGGTTATTTAGACTCAAACCATGCTGGGCTTCAACTTGAGAGAAAAAGCACATCTGGTGGTTGTGAATTTTTGCAAGGAAGATTGGTTAGCTGGTCATCTAAGAAACAGTCATAATACATTTTTGTTGCAAGCCATACATCACAAGTTCTATGGATGAAATCTCAACTTTTTGACTATGGTTATCAATTTAACAAATGTCGATGTATTGAGACTCACAAAGTGCCAATGCGATCTCTCATAATCTAATTCAGCCAAATTCAACGGTTTTCTTAACAAAATGGGGATGATGCCTGATCCTCGATTCTTTCAAGAAGTGTGTACTCTTTGATGGAAACATCGAAAAATCAAAAAATTTCAAACCAAAATCTTCTACCACGAGATTATTTATTCTCGAAAATAAAGGATCATTATACTTTTTTTTGTCTAACCTCTCCTTCTAGTCTTACGCTTTTCAGATTTCCACCACATTAATGTTCCATTCATTTTAAGTTTGTCCAGCATTATGAGAGCGTATCATATGGGAATATATCAAGACTCCAACGATGAATTGACATCAAAATTCCAATTCAATTTGGTAATGTGTTTTGACACTTATCTTAGTCCGAGATCTGATCCTTTATTTATTGGAAGTTCACAAATCTAAGTTTTTCAAAATATGACCTTTAATGTCTTTATTTGTTGATATCCCTGATATTCATTTAGAGTTTGTGCCATCTATGAACTTATATAAAAAATCAATGATGCTTTGAAATCTCTTTAGAAGTATCTTAAGTCATCTCTATCTCAGAACTTGATTATTTTGAGATTCTCTCAAATCTTCCATAAATATAATTTTAAGGTTATCATTTAAGTGTTAAATTTGAAATATTTTCTCATGATTATTATAACACTAATTAATTTTATGATTATCCTCTTAATTCATATTAAACATGTTTTTGGCACTCATTCCAATAAAGTACCGAGTGATTTTGAAGTAAATCGAGAACTTCCAAATTTAAATACACATATAAAAGGGTTTTGCATCCTAACTGTTACCACCTTCCTCGCTTTTCTCTATTATCTTACTTAGAACTCTCTAACTATAATTTGTGTTCTTCAAACTTTTCATACCTTCATCAATACCGTCAAAAATATCAAAACTTGCAACCAAGAAGAAATCATCCAAAGGGTCTACATCATCATCTTCAACTGAACCCATCCTTAGGGAAACTACCCAACTCTTTTCCTTCGATCTAATAGACTACGATGAGTTCATTAGAATCATGATTTTATTCATATATCGACATCCCATCGTCATTCCAGTTTCCAAAATTCCTAAGCCTAATTTCCCTCTTAAGTTTCTTCACACAGCCTTTAAACGTGTTAAACCTGAAGATGGTGTTCTTGAAGTGAAAATCATAGATGATCGGATTGTGCCAGTTCGCAAAACAATGGTTCTTCGAGAAATTGGAGTTGTAGAAAATCCATAGGATTTTCAGGTGCTGGAACCCATACCAGAAGAGTTTGAATTGTCACCGACTCGAATTGGCTACAATAGTGAATTTAAAGCCAAAGACTTCAAAAAATATGATGTTCCAGGTATTTGGACCATCTTGATGCAATTTATTCTTAGATGTTTGTCTGGAATACATGGAGGAACGGAAATGATGAGCAAAGATTGGCTCTATGTCATGTAGAACATCTTAATCATAAAAGATAACATCGCCGACCTACCAAAAGTCCTTTGGAAAGACTATAGGAAATTCATAGTCAAGAGGAAGGAAGATGAGACCCTAAGTCTGAGACTCTGGACTCTAACCCTCCAACAACTATATTTCAAGAAATAGAAAGCCATTCCAATTAAATCTAACATCCAAGAGGTATATTGCTCATTATAATTATTAAAACTCATAGGTTACCAAGTCAAACTGCTTTCAGACCCATTAGACGTCTTCCTCAGCACATGTTGGGCACTATTCTTTCTGATTCTCCTTATCTAAAATCCCATCTTGAGACTTCGGTTGTCTTTAACCAACACAACCTACCCCATTGTTGGATGACATAGCCTCTGAAGTGAAGTGAATAGACCAGCTGCCTCAAAAGGTCATATAAAACAGATTGCCAAGAGAAAGACATCCCTTCTAAAGTCAAATCCAAAAGAGAACCAAAACCGGTGAATGCTCTCAAAAGGATTCATAGATCAACTCTCGACCTGACTCTGGGATTCTACCAACCCCATCCATCCAATATTCCAAAGTACCCTTCGAAGTTTCAATATCACACTTTGTGTAACACCCTATTTTTCCATAGCTGTAGATTTTAATAGAGATACTAAAAAAGATATATTATTCTAGAGCCAAAATAATAATAATAGAAACATAGGACACATCGATACGATTTCTGTAGATGTATAGAACGCCTAAATCTTACTTTATATGAGGAAGTTATGATTGTTTGAAGTTTTTCGACTAAACCAATGCGACTCAACGTGTCATAGAAAGTGAGTTTTACATAGGTGGCTTATTAGCTTAAGCAATGTAAATGGAAGTTGTATTAGTCGTTAAACCTAGAGTGTGCATATAGAGAATGTCTAAATCTAACTTCATTAGAGGAAGTTATGATTTTTCTACAATTCGGCATAACAATATACATGTCAAAAATCAAATTTTAGATCGGTCGCTTTTTATCTGACACAATCTAAATGAGCATTGAAGATCTCGTTAATAAGAGTTCAAGGATATAAAGATAGTAAAAAACGAACTCGAGATGAGAAAGTTACACCTTTTATATGGGCTTTAACATTCTTAGCTTGTATGAAAATGATGAAGTCAAAATTAGCTGATGGAGTTTAAACAAAAGTTGTATATCTTGTCGAGAGCTTTCCCTGGATATAGAAAACATCAAGAATAGAGCTTTTGTGAAGATGTTACAAAATTTTGAATTCAGAAAATCATAACGAACATACGTAGTGCGTAGCTTGCGCCCGACACTAGCCATGATGCACCACCCCTTTGCGGACACATGTCGACGAACGAGAGTAGCAAGCTCATCCACGATCTGGCGCATAACTCTATGTTCCAGATTATAAATAGCATTTCATGTTTCATTCATTCCACACACCTCTCTAATCGTTCTCTCTCGATAGTATCCTATTTTTCCTTCGTTTCTGGCGTGTGATGAAGTCATGTAACACCCTGGACTAATCATCTGAGTAGTAGCATTTGAGTAAGAGGTCTTGATTCAGTATTCTGCCCACATGGATCTTGGTTCTCATCAATAGCACTCTGTAAGTGAGCTACACTTACTCTGCCTCTATGTAATTTTTAATTATAGTTATAAGTCGTTAGTAGGAACCTATCATTAAGATTTATTAGTATTTCCAAGTTGTTATATTGATTGATCTTCTTATGTGAAAGGTTCTTAAAATGGTCATGTTGGGTTCGTTGTTGGATTTCAAAAAAACTATTCGCCAAAATGATCCTACCTACCAAATGTCTGCCCTAGTGATCCTGATTTTAGATAAATTTCAATATTTATTGGGGTTAGTGTTAGGTCTAGCCTACATTACATATTCGCATTAAACTAATAAACTATATTAATATAGGTTAATCCTTGTTTAAGTGTTGGCCATCAGCTAAACTATTCGGCTGACTGTTAATCCTCTGAGAATCTGCCAAGGTGAGTTCTTCTCACTATATTATATACTATAGTACGTATCCTCTATATGTTAGGATAAAGCTACCCTATAGTATGAACTTAGGCAATTAGGCTAGAATAGTTATTTGCCTATTATGTGGAATCCTATTATATGTGTATGTTATTATATATGCAGTTGAGGGCAGGTTAACCTTGAGCTGATGGCCAATAGATTCGAACGGTATAGCTTTATCCTAAAGGCGAAGGTGTGGTACAACTATATGTTGTTGGAAAAGATAGGGTAGAACAACTATATGTTGAAGAACAACTATATATTAAGCCCTCTTAGATCCCGGTTCTCATTAATAGCCATTTGTAAGTAAGCTACACTTACTCTACCTCTGTGTAATTTTTAGTTAAAGTTATAAGTCGTTACTAGGAACCTATAATTAAGCTTTATCAGTAATTCCAGGTTGTTATACTAATTGATCTTCTTACGGGAAAGTTTCCTAAAATAGTCATGTTGACTTGGTTACTAAATTTTAAAAGAGCTATTCATCGAAATGATCCTGCCTACCAACTGTCTGGCCTGGTGATACTTATTTTATAAAACTATCATTATTCACTGGGTTAGTGTTAGGTCTATCCTACATTACGTATTACCATTGAACTAATAAACTATTGTAACATAGGTTAATCCCTGTGAAAGTGTTGGCCATCAGCTAAACTGTCTGGTTGACTATTAATCCTCTGAGAATCTGTCAAGTTGAGTTCTTCTCATTATATTGTATATTCTAGTATGTATCCTCTATATGTTAGGATATAGCTACCCCGTAGTAAGAACTTAGGCAATTAGGCTAGAATAGTTATTTTCCTATTATGTGGATTGTTGTTACATGTGTATGTTATTATATATGGAGTTGAAGGAAGACCAACCTTGAGCTGAAGGCCAATAGACTCAAGTAGACTAGCTTTATCCTAAAGGCGAAGGTGCGGAACATCTATATGTTGTAGGAAAATATAGGATGGACCAACTATATGTTGTAGGACATTATATGTATTCATTGTATATCTATTGTGGTATTGAATATTTTGAGAGAATTCACTAAGCCTCGGCTTACGGTTGTTGAATAACTGCTTTGTAGGTTGTTCATCAGATCGTGGAAACGCTCCCACATGACTATATCACCATCGAAGAATGAATAAACGTTATATAGTCTTCAGCTAAGATACTCTTTTATATAATTATGAATTTTGATGTTTTGTAAAACTTATGTTTTAATAAACAAAAAAAAAACTACCTTTAAATTTCGGGACGTTACAAGTTGGTATGAGAGCACTGGTTTGACTGAATTAGACGAACAGTCACATGATTCCAGACTCAAACTAAGGATTTGAATATCTTAAAAAAAATTATAAAAGAAATTATAAAAAGAGGAAAGGCATGTGATGCGTACAATTAGGCTAAGCTCAGAAAGGAAAGTGATACACAAAATATTGATACTATTTTTATTTGTCAATATATGTTATGTTAGGAATGCATGTTAGGAGAAACTCTAGAAGTCAATCTAGGAAATGTTAGTTATCAGGTCATAGTAAGACAAGGTATATGAAAACGCCTACCGATAAATGAAATAACTAACTTTGAAGTGTTGGGACAAGTTCAGGGATGAGTATGTACCCCAAGTGGAAAGGTAGCAACTAGTTGAGGAGTGTCAATTATGTTTGTTAAAAAGAAGGATGGGTTGCACAAGATGTATATAGACTATAGAGAACTTAGCAAACTCCCGGTAAAGAACAATTGTCCCTTACGTAAGATAGACTACCTTTTCAATCAACTTCAAGGAGCGTCATTGTTTTCCAAAACTGATCTACGTTTAGGATACCACCAGATGTGCGTAAGAAAAGAAGATATACTGAAGGCTTCTTTCAAAATTCGGTATGCTCATTATGAGTTCGTAGTGATGCCCTTCAGGCTCACAAATGCACCCGCCGCATTCATAGACCTAATGAACCGGGTATGCAGACCTATGCTTGATCGATCGATTATTGTATTTATGTAACATCCAGATTCTTGGAGGTATTTAATTAATGTATGTTTGATTTCGGGTGGTACCATGTCATGGTGAAAGCATCCCACAACATGCTGATGGGCGTTGTGTTGAAGATTTTAAATGGCTGCCCAACGTGGAAACTATTTAATGAGAAACCCTAATATTTAGGGTTTGTACATTATTTAAAGGAATACGATGGCTAGGATTTCTCACGCTAAGCCTTCATCAAAATCTCTCATCCTCCAAGCAAACCCTAACCTTAATTGTTGCTCTCAAAGCTTTTTGTGTTAATTTGTGGGGGTTTAACGAAGAAGGAGCTGACTTCTAGACTTGGATTTAGTAATAAAATCTTCTGACCATATTATTGTTCAACTTGTGGACTCTTTTAAGTCCCGAAGTTCCATGATTTAGTTTGTACCGTGCTAGATCTTATATTTTTTTTCCTATTTTCATCTTGATCTTGTTAGATGGGATGGATAAATTTCATAAAGGTTTCAACTTTATGTATCTCTAGATCATTTGGAGTAGTTCATGGCTTAGATCTGATGTTTGATGATTGTTTTGTGACATGCAAAAAAATTAGGTCATTAAATCCCATTTTTTACCAAAGTTAAGTCCAAGACTTGTATCGGTCATGGAAGTCTATAAAGCATCAATATTTAGTATGGTTTGTGTGTTATAAGCTCTTCTATAGAAAATATGCTTATGACTTAAGGGATTAAGTGCTTCTTCATTATGTTTTTTTCCGTTTGTTAGCCTTTATAAATCTAGGATTTGAGATCTAGAGCTTTCAGTGGATCTCAAAGGATAAAGGTTGAAACTTTACCCTTTTGGATGTAAGAAATGATCAGATCTGGAATTTAAAACCTTTGGAATTAGAGGATTCGAGTTAATTCATTAGGATGTTTTGAATCCAATTCCTATGGTATGGCCTAGGCTATCACATCATGGCGACTAGGGGAAACACGTTTGTTTTTGTTTGAAAGACATGATATGGCCAAGCATGGGTACAATGTGGGGAGTCAACCGTGGCCAATAACTTTAAAGTTTGAGCTTGGTTTGTCTGAGTTTGACCTAAGGGTACATTGGGTGTTTTGATTTATAGTTGAGTTCGGTTAATTGTCTTTGAATAGGTTTCTGGTTGATCTGATTTTCAGAGCAAAGATCTGTTTAGCAATTTTTTCGTCTATTTGTGAGTTAAGTCTTCTTACCAACTTAAGTGGCTCGAAGGCACCAAGGCCAGCCCACTGTATTGTATGAGTAGAATGTATGCTATTTTATGACTTTGACTGAGGTGATTGAATGAGTTATGTATGGAGCTAATATGGGCTCAGAGTCATTATGGATTCGGCATTGGTACGAGCCCAAGGGTCGATACGGAACTGATACAATTAGTTGTTGTTATCTGGGTTGATACGGACCTGACACATCCTCATGTTGTTGTATTATGTGTATGTTGTAATTGGATTTTGGGTAGCTCAATAAAGCTTTGTGCTTGTAGTTATTTATATGGTTTCAAGTACTTCGGGTATAATAGGGAAGGGCCCAACATGATCGCAGTGCATCCATCCATGTTTCGCATTTTCTCTAGTATATGGATTTGTACTCTGATGATTTCTCTTATTTGACACACTTTGTTGAGTTGCTATGAACACTTGATGGTTTTCAATTAAATTAAAAATGAAATTTTTATCCATGTTTTTGGGATGTTAAAAGTTTGTATCAGAACCTGGGTTTGAGGAATTCAGGGACACTTTCGGGTGTGTCTGAACACAAACTAAAGAAATGATAATCTTTTCAAAGACAAAGAAATTGAATTTTTGAAAAGATTTTTATTAAGTAAAAATGGGTTGTGATGCGTGCAATCAGCTGAGCTCGAGTATATGGTTCTCAAATTATCCATATTTATGTATTGTGATTAGTATTCTTGATATGTGAATTGCATGTAGAGTAGGGCTGATGACATTTTTAGGAATCATATGACAGAATTGTCTGATTTGTATGATTGCTTTTAGCCTAGGAGGGTTGGATAATATGTATTACTTGGAATTGATATCGGCTCAATTAATTGCTAAGTGTACACTTTTAAAGTTGTATATGATTAGTATTATATAGCCCTAGAATGATCGATTTTTCCTTATTTCATGTTCCTTGTTTGGTTCTGGACATAGGGTAGAATCATCATTTGACAGTCTACGTGATCCCATTTTGTGTATAAATTGGATACATAAGGAAATCAATGATGTTGATTGAGGTTCTCGGTATTGCAAGCTCCTGGGGTTGAGGATTCCTAGGAGAGCCTAGGATATGTATATTGTCTAGCATAGGAGTGGTATATAGTCTCAGTGTGGTGATTTACAGGATTTAGGACGGTTCTTGAGGTAGGTATAGATTGGTGTGGAACGTAGTATTGGGCCCATACTACTGGAAACATAAGATCGGTACCTGAGATAAGTATAAACCTGGAGCATCTAAGAAGACCTATATAGTGAGAATTCCATCAAGTCTTATGTTGATTGTTTATATGTTGTGTTTCAGTTTGAGGATAGTGATGACTACTCAAGTAGGATGTTCCGGTTCAGGTTCAGGTTTAGGGTCTAGCTCTAGCTCGTGCACAAAGCTGATTGATGAGAGGATGTGTGACCTTATTGTGGCCGAGGTTACTCGTGGCATTTTGGATGGTACCCTGTGATGTTTGGTAACATCAAGGAGGGGATTCTGGAGCTCATGGATGGTCGACTCAAAGCCTTTTGAGTTGAGATTGATGTAGGTCAGATTGGGACACTAGCTCCTTCTTTTCGGGAGTTCAGAGGTTGTGGAGATCCTGAGTTCTTTGGGGCAACGGACCCCATCGCTAGCCATCTTTAGATCGATGATATGGAGACTAGTCATCGGACAAGGTTTTGCACTAAGGGGAAAAAAGGTGGGGTTTTTTTATCTTGCTTATTCAGCGATCAGGCACGAGACTAGTGGGATGAGGTTGGTCGAGCTATGGGGACTTCGGTTCTGGTATTCATGTATTGGGAGGAGTTCTTTATGAGGTTTTAAAGGGATTTTGCATCGACAATTGAGGTGCAACAGCTGGCGAGGGAGTTTTGAGGACCTTTGCCAGATTACTGAGACTGTGGTGAAGATTGCCGCTAAGTTTCGGGAGAGGGCTCTTTTGTTTCCATAATACATTGTGGGTGAGGAGATGAAGAACACAAGATATGATGACATGTTGAGGGATGACATCAGGGTTTTTGTGAGCTACTTAATGTATCAGACCATGAATGATATGATTAAGAGGGCCCGTATGTGGGATATTGATATGGAAATTCAGACGAAACGCAAACTAGAGTAGGTGTAGACTGCCATGGGTTAGGCTAAGAGGCCCATGTTTTCTGATTCACACTCTAGGGGCTAACGGGGCTGAGGCCGCTGTAGTAAGTACGGAAAGCAATGTAGCGGGTATTGTCGATCAGCGGGTTCAGGTTATTACAGATGTGGGGATACGGTTCATATGAGTAGGGATTTCACTTGGAGTGCATTGATATATTTTCGCTACAACCAAACAAGCCACAAGAAGGCCGATTGTATGAGGTTAACCAATGGGGCGGTGACGGTGCCTACACCAGCCACATTGAGGATTACTGATATCCATCAAGGCAAGACAAAAATATGGTTTCTGGTACATGAATTATTCATACTTTTTATCGCTTTCCTTATTTTTTTCTTATGATTATATGTGATCTTATATAGGGTCCTTTTTTGTCAATGGTATAATGGCTCATGTATTGTTTGATTCAGGAGCTACCCAATCCTTTGTATCTCTTGCACTTAGCAAGAAGTTACGTGATGCTCCCGAGATTCTGGATTACCCATTGGAGGTTGAGATTATTGATGATCGTTTTGTGACTTCTTTAATGTTTCATCGTGGGTGTGTCCTAAATCTGTTCTACGAGAGGTGCTCTATTGATTTGGTATTGATCCACCTACAAGGATTGAAGGTATCATTGGGATGAATTCATTGGGTCCTAATGGGGCTATTATCGACTATGAGCACCAGTTAGTGAGAGTTCAAATCCCAAGTGGGGGAGAACTAGTTATTCTTGGCCTAGAGAGCTTTGCATGGGCCAGCCCTATGTTCAGCTACGAGGGCTAGGAGATATCTATAATAGGGTTGTTCTAGGTTTCTATCATATGTGTGTGGATACTCGGGTGGAGGGCACGACGATGTTGAGTCGGGTGCCCATTGTTCGTGATTTTCCAACTGTTCTCTAAGGAATTTCCATTAGTGCCTCCCAAGAGGAAAGTCGAGTTTCGGATTGATCTGGTTCATGCAACGGCTCCAATAGCCAAGGCAGCATATTACTTGGCACCACCATATTTTGTTTGTGAAAAAGAAGGACGGTTCGTATAGGACGTGCATTGACTATAGGGAGTTGAATAAGAAAGTGGTGAGGAACCATTCTCCAGTTCCGAGGATCGATATTTTATTTTACCAGTTACATGGTGCATCTTGGTTTTCCAAGATTAATTTTACCATTTACAGATGAGGATCACAGATGACGATGTGCAGAAGATGGCCTTCAGGACTTGTTATGGTCATTATGATTTCATGGTGATGCCATTCGGGCTTTCCAATGCACCATCAACATTCATGGATCTCATGAACTGGTTTTGCAAGACGATGTTGGATCGGTTGGTGATAATGTTTATTGATGATATGGTGGTCTACTCGAAGACCAACACTCAGCATGAAGAGCACTTATGAAAGGTGATAGAGACACTAAGAAGGGAGAGTTTGTATATCATAGTCTCCAAATATGGGTTCTAGTTGCATTAGGTGCAGTTCTTAGGGCACATGATCAACCAGGAGGGTATATTAGTCGACCGGCCAAGATCGAGGTTGTGATGCGATGGGAGGTTCTGAATACCCCATCTAAAATTTAGAGCTTATTATGTCTCGAAGCGTAATATTGGAGATTTATTTAGGATTTCGCAAAGATTTCAGTGCCTTTGTTACGCTTAATGAAGAAGAAGGTTACTTTTCAATGGGAGCTTGATCAACAGTTGGCTTTTGAGACTCCGAAGCAGAGATTTTGCAAGGCCCCTATCCTCATGCTTCCTGAGGGTATGGATGATTTTTTAGTTTACTATGACACATCTATATCAGGTTTGGGAGTTGTTCTAATATAGAGAAAGCAAGTCGTTGCTTACATTTCGAGGAATCAGAAGCCTCCTGAACTGTTAGGACATGATTTATGGTTTATACTTTACTGTTGTTGACTTTTAGAGTTTTTGGTCTAGGACTGAAAACACCATGTTCTCGGTGGTGTTTGGACCGAAATCACCATTTGATTTCAGTGGGTTAATGAGGTTTTCGGTTGGGTTTTAGGTTGGGTATATATATATATATATATATATATATATATATATATATATATATATATATATATATATATATATATATATAGTTCTTTTAGCCGTGTAAAAGGTTGGTCATTGTAAAGAACTGAGATCAAGTTTTAGAGAGAAAGAGGGAACCGAGAGCAACTTAAGAATCTTATGTACTAGACTATTATCAATATAGTGTGCATTGAAGATTGATAATTGTGTTCTTATTTTGTATTTACGATTTGTGGCATTCACTTGATTGGGATTCTGCACCAATTATAGTGATTTCGTTGATACATTCAAATCGAGTTTTACAATTGGTATTAGAGCTTGGATCAGTATCAATAGATTTAGGAAAATATTAAACATTTGTTGGTGTCTTTATTGGAGTTTCTGGCGTTTTAGATTTACTTTGAGGAAAAGTATTGTTGGTTGTTTTTCGTGTTCTTCATTATTTTAGAGTTTTAATAGATTTTGGTATGAAATTTTGAAAATTCGTGTTTTTAGCCAATTGCGGTCTTAGCTTTGAGAGTTCTTGGTGGCAAACCTCGTCCTTGGTTAGGGTTTTAGGAGTTTTCGGCGACTAGCAAAGCGATTTCAGTTAGGGTTTGAGAGTTCTTGGCCAGCTCCTCGAGTGCACCTTCAATCTCGGACCCTATCTCGCAGTTCTTGGTGGCAGCACCTCGTTCTTGGTTAGGTCAAAAAAGTTATCGGTACTACTTAGAGTCTTCGGTCAACATCTTCGTATTCGGTCAGCGTCTTCAGTCTACGTATTCAGTGCACGTCTTCGGCTTCGCATTCTCGGTTAAGTTTCCCGAATTATTAAGATTTCGGCTAAGGTCCTGGTCTAGAAGCCTTGTTCTCGGTCAAGATTTTATTTCAAACAAAAGGTTGACTTTTAAGGTTCTCGGTTTCAAGGTTTTCAGTCAGCATTAAGTCAGCTAACTATTGGTGTTTTCCGTCAAAGGGCATTTATTTTGTTGGTTTTCAGTCAAAATCCATTTACACAATCAGATTTCTTTTATTGGTAAATAATGAGTTCCTTCAACAATACCAAGAAAGTAACTGAAACCCATGTTCTCAGTCCTGTGAAGATAAAGTTAATAAATATCATGAGCATAATGAGTTATTAGTTAGAGAGTATTTTGACCTTAAAAATGAAATTTATGAAACTAAGAAAGTCAACAAGCCTCTTAAAGAAAAATTAGATGCTCAAAATAAAGATTTAATTAGGATTAGGGATGAATATAGCACCAAATGTGTTCATCATCATTATGCCGAAGAGGAAATTGCCATATTAACTACTAAACATGATGCATTAAAAGCTAAATTTAAGGATGTTGACTTGACTTTTAAGAAATTTGATGTGTCAAGTAAGAAAGTTGAGTTTATGATAGAAAAACAACTAAAGTGGAACGACAAACACAGTATGGGTCTAGGGTATCATAATGTTCCACCTCCTTTCAATGATAACTATCCTCCGCCCCTTGAAACCAAAGAGATAGAGACACCTGCACAGTATGGTCAGCCTCCATTAACTGCCTCAATCAAGACTGATCAATCCGACCCAACTGAAAATATTGTAGTGAGCTATAATGATGTTTCTGCTTCATGTGCAAATAAACTAACAATTCAGGACGGGTTCGAGCAGAACAAAAATGATTCTAGTTTTGCTAAAAAGGCTTCAAAAACTTGTGATGATAATAATCCCACTATAGAAAAATCCATGCCACAAAAATTTGTTAAACAGTCTATCAAACGTACGTGTGCTTGTGAAAGGTCTTTGAAACAAACTGCACTTGTACAAGGACCAAGTCAAAATCTTATATATTTGGAAAGACAAGTCTATTTCAATTGTGGGACTCCTGGTCACATTGCTAGAGAGTGCCCACATCGTTCATATGTTTCCTACTATAAATAAGTTTGGCAGAACGTGTCAAGGGGGAGATCTTCCAAAAGAAATCATTCAAGGTCATGTTCACGCAATTGTGATTGGAATGCTAAAAAGGCCGAAAATCAAACCCCCAAGGACAAAAAGGGCATGTCGGACAAGAAGCCTAATTCGAGAGATGGTTCAACTAAACTGAAATCGGTAAGGCCGAATTCATCTCAAGGTTCATCGTCTAGCTCACAATCACAATACAAGTCTAAATCAAAAGGTAGTCATGTCCCAAAGGCAAGTGAAAAAGGTCTCATTCGGTCCAACAAGAAAGTAACCAAACCTAATTAGTAATGGGCTCCCAAATCTTACACTTCAAAATCATTCAAAAGTCCTGTAACTTCTTTATGTTCTGTTTTTTTTGATAAACAGGATATGTCAGGGGAAAGAGTACCTTGTGTAGATAGCAATGACAAATCCAGTTTTAAAATGGACTGGGTTCAA
This sequence comes from Lactuca saligna, assembly GCF_052625555.1. NCBI lineage: Eukaryota > Viridiplantae > Streptophyta > Magnoliopsida > Asterales > Asteraceae > Lactuca > Lactuca saligna. The sequence goes on from NC_136418.1 coordinate 77,860,461, forward strand.
AAAACCAACTAATCCCACACTCTGTTTCGAAGCAGCTATGGAAGAATATCATTAGACTTCAGTATGTTGATAGTCGATGTTCTTGGCACTTGATTGGAGACATCTCTCAACTGCACGAAATTTAGAACCTTAATTGAGGATATGTGTCCTTTGCAGGAAGGAAGATAGAAAAGATCACAAATAGGGATCGTGTTTAACAGGGTATTGAATTTTGACTATGTTAACTTTGTTTCGGAATTGAAACAAAGCTAAAGCTGAATTCGTTGTTGTCTCTGCGTGATGTTCTTAAGTAATCTAGATGCAACTTCAATTGCTGAATTATAGTTTGAATTTTCTCGATACTCCTGAGTTTTCTGAAAATGATTCGTTTCAAAGACTAATTAAATTTTTTTTTGTTTGTTTAAATTTGCGCATTTATTTTATTTCATTTCTTCCCTAAATGGAAATCTGAAATATGTGTAATGCACTGAAGCTAAATTGTTTAGACTTTGTGTTCAATGTGCTGGTAGGCACGAAGGATTCAAAATAAATGGACTAGAGACTGTTGACAATGAAAGGACTTGACAATGTTAACTTATCTAGATGTAGATAGTTACATTTGGATTGATCATACAACGCTTGGATAGATTGAGCAATGTGATAAACAAGGGAGTCTGTGAGATACAATAAAGTTACTTTTCATGTAGAACTGTGGCTCAACATTTCTTCGACGTACAAGCTTATGTACTTAATTATGGTGTTGATAGGGTGACTGAGGGGTTCTGATAAAGTAGGTTTGTGTTAAAAAAAATCTTTATTATACTCTATGTCGGTCATATGTTGCCCTTTTTGCGTGATTAGAAGAGATCTGACCTGGGATACAACATATGCATCTTTATATCTATCTTCTCTTTCAAATAATTGAACACTCACATAAAGTAAAGAGCTCTTTGGAAATCCTTGATTTCTAGGGTATGTCATGAAGTTTGAACACGTTCTAGTGTGCTTAAAATTGAATTCGTTCATGACTAAAGGTTGACTGTAGATATCGCTGCTGAATTTAAGTGGACAACAATATCTTTGGTCGTCGTCAGCAAAATGGTATATTTAGGAATATAGTCGCAATGAATTGTCACTTATAATATGTCCAACTTGCAAATATCCTTTGTGTTTAAGTGGACTACAATATTGGTGATTGACCAGAGTTATTCATGCAGGTGTGTGATGATAAAAGATATTAAAATGCTTGACAACTTTCGATCCTAAAAAGTTTTAAATTTAGTTGTTAAAATGTGTTTGTTTTATTTCATTTTATGTTTGTTTTTGTTAAATTTTTTCATATTTTTGCTCTATGCACAATTTTATTGGGAGAATTAAAACCAAACAAAAATCATAAAATTAAAAAAAAAAAAACAAACAAACAAAAATCATAGAATCATAAAATTAAAAAGATCCAAAAATATGTTTATTTTTGTTTTTATTTATTTTATCTTCACAAATATAAAAATCCAAAAATATTGTTTTTTAGCGTATTTTAATTTTATTTGTTTATTTGTGTGCTAAATTTATCCTTACTTTCATTTTTATCTCAAATTTTCTTTTGTCTTAAAACACAAATTCAAAAGAAGAAGAGACTTAAGGACATTGTATCGGAAATTTCTAAGTAAGTAGAAGAAACTTGGAAAGGAACGGTCATTACACTTTACATTACTTTCACAAGGAATTGAAGGCATTAAACCGTACAAAATATCATTTAGGAAGTATCTTTCAAAGAACTATCATATTTAAGGAATTAAAAGTATGAAATTGTGCAGATTGTCAAAATTGGTCTTGTTAGTTATCTTTACCTAAAAATCGTCGTGGCACCAGGGTGATTCACCCAATAGGGAAATAGACATCGGTGAACATCCTGCCTAGGGTCTTGACAATCTCTTTATCATGAAAAACTGTGGGGACTCAAATGTATTCTTGGATACATTCTTCGTAGGCAAAGGAATTAACGTTATTAGCACCATGGCTATACACCTTGCAAGGCACGATTATCGATGAACATCTCGCCAAAGGGCCTTAATCTCGTGTCATGCTAAACTATGGAAATATGTCTTTGAATATTTTTATCACATGATGGTTGTGTGAGTTATTCCTAATTAAATCTCACTAGCACTAGAATGGTACACTCAGGTGAGACTCATAAACCATTAGATGTCTCGCCAAGGGCCAAGTTAACTTGAAACACTGTATTTAGATCTTTGATTAAGGATATACTGGGGCTAACATCAAAAATAGTCATGAGTAGTTCTCCGATACTCAACAAATCGCAGTGCGTTCCTCAATGTTCACACAGATACTGTGAGTAGTCTCCATGTGAGCCAAGGATGGGTCATTGAAGAACTATGGAGAGAAGAGTCTTCATTACTCTGTGATCCACATGGACTTTTTATTTATCACTACTTTTAAGACGCATCTATGATCGAAGAGGAATATTCATTTAAAGGAATAAGAAGTGAAGATTACTTTTCAACACACAATCTTTCAACCCCAGAAGCAAAGTGAAGCTTTTTTGAAGTTATGTGACAAATTGCATTGAAGCCTCCTCAATCAGTTTGCTGCTATCTATGAACTTGTTGAAGTGATCTAGAAGCCTCTATTCCTAATGTGCGTTCAAAGTCAATTTTATTAAAGGAAGTCTAACTAGTCAAAATGATGTCATTCATGCAGAAATCCATATGTTTATCTTGAAGTTGTGAAGAAATCAAGATAAAAGATGAAGGTCAAGAACAAAGAGAAGATTGAAAAGAAAAGAAAGCTATAAACCAAGGGGGAGATTGTTAGGACATGATTTATGGTTTATACTTTACTTTTGATGACTTTTAGAGTTCTTAGTCTAGGACTGAAAACACCATGTTCTCGGTAGTGTTTGGACCGAAATCACCATGTAATTTCGGTGGGTTAATGATGTTTTCGGTTGGGTTTTGGGCTGGTCGTTTGTAATTAGGTTGGTCATTCTATACTATTTACACTGACCATAAGAGTTTGGGGTACTTGATGGACCAGCCGAATCTGAATATGCGGCAGCAGAGATCGTTGGATGTGGTAAAGGATTGTGATTGTTAGATCCTATACGACCCTGGTAAGACCAATATGGTGGCTGACGCTTTGAGTCCTAAGGCAATGAGTGCTCCTATCAAGGATATTTGTTTGAGGATGATTATTACATCGCCTTTGTTGGATATGATTAAAAAGGCTCGGTGGAGGGATTGAAAAAGAAGAATTGGAAGGCCTATCAGATCAGGGGACATATTCCTTTATTTGTAAGATATTGTTGAGGGTTGTTGACTCAGTTTGGTAGATTTTGGGTTCCGACTACTGGTAGTGTGAGACAGACAGTTCTAGAAGAGGCTCATAAGTCTAAGATTACTATTCATCCAGGGGCCATGAAGATGTATCGAGGCCTAAAAGTGTGTTATTGGTGGCCCTATATGAAGAGGGAGATAGCTTGTTTTATTGAGGGGTGCCTGACTTGCAAGAAAGTCAAGGATGAACATCAGAGACCCCAAGCCAAGATATAGCTATTACCCATTCACATGTTGAAATGGGAAGATATTACCATGTATTTCATCAAAACACTGCACACGCAACATGTGCAGTTAATGATATTTGGGTCATTATTGATATATTGACCTAGAGTACATATTTCATACCGATTGCCGAGAATATATTTGCTGTTAAGTTAGCTGAAATTTACATTTAGGAGGTGGTGGTTCGGCACGAGGTGTCAGACTAATGGACAGAGTGAGTCGACGATTGAGACACTCGAGAATATGCTTTAGGAATGTGTGTTAGATTTTGGAGGGGTTTAGGATACTTACATTCCGTTGGCTGTGTTCTCCTACAACAACAGTTATTACGCCAACATTAACCAACAACCGTTTAAGATGTCATATGGGAGGGGTTGTAGACCCCAGTTTGCTGAGGGGAAGTTGGCCATCAGGTCATCAAAAGTACTGAGGTGGTACTCAAGACTACTAAGTTGATTCGGCAGGTGCGTGATAGGTTGCGGGTCGCATAAAGCCACCATAAGAGTTATGCTGACTGGCGGCGTTCATACCTCGAGTTTCAGGAGGGTGAGTTGGTGCTTTTGAAGGTGTCACGTTGGAATAGTGTCATCCGATTTTCGAGGTGGGCCAAGTTGGGCCCCCGATTTATCGATCCCTTTAGGATTATTTCCCGAGTAGGCAAGGTTGCATACCGGCTGGATTTTCCTAATGAGCATAGCCATATCCACAACACCTTCCATGTTTCTCAGCATTAGAAGTTTGTGGCCAATGAGTCTGCGATTATTTATTTAGACGATATTCTAGTCGATGATCGCCTGAATTATATGGAGAGAGTAGTGTTGATTTTGGATCGAAAGATGAAGGCCTTGCACAACAAGGTGGTGTCCTTGGTCAAACTTTAGTGGCAGCATCATAAGGGTTTCAAATGGATGTGGGAACCCGAGTCAGATATGCTGGAGCATTGCCTAGAGTTATTTGCACCGGCAGACTCCGAGGATGATATTTGATTCAAGTGGGGGAAAATTGTAACATCCGGATTCTTAGAGGTATTTAAATGGTGTATTTTGCATTTTAGGCAGTACCACGTCATGGTAAAGGTGTCCCACGACATGGTGATGCGCGTTGTGTTGTGGATTATAAATGGTCACCACGACGTGACAGCCTATAGCCAAGGCGTGGTAGCTGTTTAATGGGAAACCTTAATATCTCAGGTTTGTTCCTTATTTTAAGAAATGTGATGGCTCTGGTTGTTCACCCTCAGCCTCCATCACACTCTCTCAAATTCCAAGATAACCCTAACCTCCATTGTTGCTGTCTAAGCTTTTTGTGTTGATTTTTGGGGATCTGAAGAAGAAGGAGGTGACTTCTAGACTTGGATTTAGCAAGGAACTGTTCTCACCATCTTATTGTGCAACTTCTGGATTCTTGTAAGCCCAAGTTCCAATATTTGTGTTTAAAAAGTGCTAGATCTTGTATTTTGTCCGATTTTCTTCTTGATCTTGTTAGATGGGATGGAGAAATTTCATAAAGGTTGCAAGTTGATGAATCTTTGGATTATATGGAGTATTTATTGGCTTGGATCTAAGTTTGATGGTTGGTTTGTGCCATGCAAAATAATTTGGTCATTAAATCCCATTGTAGACCAAAGTTGAGTCCAAGACTTGCATTGGACATGCATGTCTATAAAGTATCAATCTTTAGGATGGTTTTGGTGTTATAGGCTCTTCTGGAGGAAATACGCTTGTGACTTAAGGGATTAAGTGCTTATTGATTAAGTCCTTTCCATTTCTTAGCCTTTTGGATTTCAGATTTAAGATCTAGAGCTCTTAATGGATATCAAAGGATAAAGGTGGAAACTTTACCCTTTAGGACGTTAGAAATGATCAGATTATGACTTTGGAACATTTGGAATTAGAGGATTCGACTTAATTCATTAGGATGTTTCGGATCCATTTCTCATGGTGTGGCCTAGGCTGCTACGTTTTGCTGACTGGGGGAAACGCGTCTATTTTTTCATTTGAAGGCCACAACGTTGCCAAGGATGGGCACGAAGTGGAGCATAAACCTTCACCGTTAACTTAAACTTTTGACTTTTGACCTTAACTGGGTTAAAGGCACCAAGGCCGGCCTACTGTATTGTATGAGTATAATTCATGTTATTGTATGACTTTGACTGATGTGATTGCATGATTTTTGTATGGAGATAATTTGGGCTCATAGACATTATGGACTCGGGGTTGATACGGACCCGACACAATTAATTGTTGTTATTTGGGTTGATACAGACCTGGGGGTTGATACGGACCTAACACAACATTGTTTTGTTATATAATGTGTATGTTGTATGTGTTTTTTTGGGAAGCTCACTAAGCTTTGTGCTTATGGTTATGTTTCTGGTTTAAGGTACTTCTGGTACAAAAGGGAGGCGCCCGAGATGATCGCAACGCATCCATTCATCTTCCACATTTTCTCTAGGATTTGTATTTGTACTCTGATGATTTCTCTCATTTGACACACTTTGTTGAGTTGTTATGGTTTTCAATTAAATTAAAAATAAAAAATTGTATCCATGTTTTTAGGATGTTACAATTTATCGACAATATCTTGGTCTTTTCAAAGACCCAAGAACAGAATAAAGAGCACCTAAGAGAGGTACTCTAGATTCTATGGAAGGAGAAGTTGCATGAAAAGTTCTCAAAATTCAAGTTTTTGTTACGAGAGGTTCGGTTCCTTTAGCATCGTCTTAACTAGGATGGAATTTTAGTAAATCCGGCCAAGTTATGGGCAATTCCCTCTACCCCTTTAGAGTTTCGAAGCTTTCTGGGATTAGAAGAATATTATAGAAGATTCATTCAAGAATTCTCCAAGATTTTCGTATCGATGCCCCTTTTAACGAAGAAGGGAGTTTCTTTTCTTTGAGGTCTAGAAGAACAGTTGGAGTTTGAAATGCTAAGGAAAAATTTATGCGAATATCTAGTGTTAGCCCTCCCAAAAAGTGTTGTAGAGATGGGAGTTTAGTACGATGCATCGATCATGGTTTTGGAGTCATCCTCATGCACTGAGGTCGAGTAATCACATACGTATCAAGACAATTGAAGCCTCGCAAAGCTACATACCCGACACATGATGTAAAGCTAGGAGAAGTAGTCTTTTCCCTCAAGGTTTAGAGACGTTACATATATGAAGCTTGGTGTATCATCTACGCTGATGATAACAGATTGAGATATTTAAAGGTTCATCCTAACTTAAACATGATGCAACGTTGATGGTTGGATTTAGTAAAAGACTAAAACTGCAAAATTCTTTACCTTCCAGGTAAGGCCAACATAGTAGCTGATGCACTAAGTCAAAAGACGACTCACACACTAATGAAAGGCATGTGCTTAAGGATGACGGTAGATACCCCAATATTAGAAATGATCAAGCAAGCTCAAAGTGAAGCAGTCAATGAAGAAAATCGAAAAAGTGAGAGAGTGGTAGGGCAGATCTCAACCTTCGACATTGATAGCCGTGGGTTGTTGACTCTACATGACAAAGTTTGGTTTCCATACTCAGGAGGAACTCGAAAAATACTAATGGATGAGGTTCACAAATCCAAGTTTTTGATTCATTTGGGAGCTACAAAGATGTACACGGAACTCAGACACAGTTACTAGTGGCCCTGTATGATAAGAGATGTAGCATGGTACATTGAAACGTGTTTGACATGTTGGAAGGTCAAGGTCGAACACCAAATGCTCCATGGGAGGATGCATCCTCTAGATATCCTGGTCTGGAAGTGGGAACAAATAATGATGGACATTATCACCAAGTTCTCAAAGAATCCTCGTGGAGTACGATACTATATGGGAGATGGTGGATAGATTAACCAAGAGTACCCACTTCGTGCCCATCAAAGAAAGCACCTCGACAGAGAAGCATGAAGAGGTGTACGTTAAGGAAGAAGTATCTAGGTACGGAATACAAGTCTCAATAGTTTCTGATATATATATATATATATATATATATATATATATATATATATATATATATGTATATATTTCACCTCTTGGATTTGATAAAGGTTCCATGATGAGCTGGGCACCCGATTATATATTGGCATATGTTATCATCCTAATGTCAATGGGCAGAGTGAAAGGACTATTCAAACTCGTGGAGACATGCTAAGGATGTATGTGGTTGATTTCGGAAGGATCTGGGACACTAATCTACCGTTAGCAGAATCTCGTAAAACAACAACTATGATTCTAGTAATTATAGACCTCGCATTGAATGCTATACGAAAGGAAGTGTTGAACGCCCATATGATGGGGAAAAGTTGGGAAGCGAGTTTTGGGAAGCACTAATGTTGTAATGATGACCACCGAACTTATCCAGTGAGTGCGAGAAAGGCTGAATACTGCAGAGATTAGGCAGAAGAGTTATGAAAATCGAAGAAGATCAGATCTTGAATTCCTAGTAGGAGAGCTAGTTCTACTTAATTTTTCACCATGGAAGGGGGTCATCAGGCTCTAAAAGAGGGGCAAGTTAATCCAAAGGTGAATCGGACCCTTTTCGAGTCATTACTCGTGTGGGCAAGGTTACCTATCGTTTGGATCTGCCAGAAGAGCTGAATCAGATCTACAACACCTTCCATGTTTCCCAATTAAGAAAGTACATTACGGATGAATCCGCAACTCTACCTTCAAAATACATTCACGTAGAGGAGCATCTGAACTACGTTGAAAAGTCGGTAACAATATTTGATAGGAAGACCAAGATCCTACAAAACAAGGTAATTTGTTTATTAAAGGTTCAATGGAAACACCAAAAAAGACCGGAATGGACTTGGGAGCCAAAAGAAGAGATGAGGAGCAACTACCGAGAGTTATTTAATTAGATTTTGGGGACGAAATCCTTGTAAGTGGGGGAGAGTTCTAACACCCCATTTTTCCATAGCTATAGATTACAATAAGGATATGAAATACTTTATATTTTTATAAAGACAAAATAATCATCATAGACACATAGGAAACATCGATACGATTTCCCTGGATGTACAAAATTCATAAATCCAACTTATTATGAAGAAGTTATTCTTCTTCGAAGTTTTTCTATTAAACAAATGCGACTCATCGGATCGTAAAATGTGAGTTTTAGATAGGTAGCTTATTAGCTTAAACAACTTAAATGAAAGTCGTGGTGGTCATTAAACCTAGAGCATGCATATAGAGAATGTCTAAATCTGACAACGTTATAGCAAGTTATGATTTTTCTAAGATTCAGGATAAAGGTGTACATCTCCAAATTTGAATTTTAGATCGGTGCATTTTTAGCCAACACAATCTAAAGAATAATTGGAGATCTCATTAATAAGAGTCCAAGGATATAAAAATATTCGAAGACGGACTCTGGATTAGAAAGTTATGTCTTTTATATTGGCTTTAACAGTCTAAGCATGTGTGAAAAAGATGCATCCAAAATTAGACGACGGAGACTAAACTAAAACTGTAGATCTCATCGAGAGATTTTTGTGGATATAAAGAACATTAAAAATGGAGCTTGTATGAAGAAGTTATGCAATTTTGAAAATCTGAAAATCATCACGCACGTGTGCATTGTGAGTAGCTTGCGCACTAAGCTAGCCACACTGCACCACCCTTTTACGGACATGTGTCGATGATTGAAAGGAGCCAACTCACCCAGGTCACGGTGCACAAGCTCCTAGGAACAACATACAAACCTATGTTCTTGCATATAAATAGCATTTTCCTGCATCATTCATTCCACACACCTCTCAAATCGTTCTCTCTCTCGATAAACTCTCGATACTAGCCTATTTTTCATTTGTTTTTGGCTTGCAACGAAGTCTTGTGACACCCTTGAGTACTCATCTAAGTATTATCCTTCGAGTAGGATATCCCGAGTCAATATTTTTCCGACTTAGATCCTGGTTCCCATCAATAACACTCTGTAAGCGAGGTACACTTACTCTGCCTTCGTCTAATTTATAATTATAGTTATAAGTCATAACTAGGAACCTATAATAAAGATTTATCAATAAATACAAGTTGTTATACTGACTGATCTACTTACAAGAAAGGTGCCTAAAATGGTCACGTTGGCTTGGTTGTTGCATTTTAGAAAAGCTATATGCCGAAATGATCCTGCCTCCCAACTGTCTAGCGTGTTTGGTCCTTATTTGATAGAACTATCGATATTCATTAGGATTGGTGTTTGGTCTACCCTACATTACATATTCCTATTGCTCTAATAAAATATATTAATATAGGTTAATCCTCGTTAAAGTGTCATTCGTTAGCTAAATTGTCCGATTGACTTTTAATCCTTTGAAAATGTATTAAGGTGATGTCTTCTCACTATATTGTATACTCCAGTATGTATCCTTTGCACGTTAGGATATAGCTACCTTGTAGTATACACATAGGCAGTTAGACTAGAATAGTTAGTTTCGTGTTATGTGGACTGTTCTTATATGTATATGTTAGTACAGATGGAGTTGATGGTGGACGAACCATGAGCTGAAGGAAAATAGATTCGGGCTGACAAGCTTTATGCTAAATGCTAAGGTACGGTCCAACTATATGTTATAGGAAAAGATAGGGCGGACAAACTATATGATGAATGCCATTATGTGTATGCATTGTACATATTTTGTGGTATGGAATATTTTGACGAAATTCACTAAACCTCGGCTTATAGTTGTTGAATAACTACTTTGTAGGTCGTTTATCAGACCGTGGAAAGGCTCCTGCATGACTGTATCTGCATCGAAGCATCAATATAGTTTTATAATCTTCCGCTAAGTTAAGCTTTTATATGATAATGAATTGTGATGTTTTGTAAAACTTATATTTTAATAAATGAAAATGAAATAAATCCCTTTAAATTTTGAGATGTTACACTTTCCATACACTCACACACACACACACAAATGAGGAGTCTACACATAATCTACCACTACCTTCTAACTGGTATTTAACATAGTCCCTTACAACCCCCTAGGTCACACTCACGAGTCAACTTGAAATTTCCTATTTCTTCTACATAAGCACAATTAGTGGCCCTTGTCGTTGCTTCCAAGCTTTCTGATATAGGAACATTCTCTCTTATCTTGAATTTCGAAACCAGTCTGATACTTGTTTCAGGTAAAGGACGATTAGGTATATTTGACAAATATTGGGCTAAATTGGTTGACAGGGCTCACTTACTGCATCTAGAGCTATCTCGATATCAATTGAAATACACTCTCATCTCTATTCAACAACGTTCCATCAGCAGTCACATTCTATTCGAATATCCATCCAATGAAGAGATCAATCAAGAGCTCCAATCATCCATCGATGCAATGAAGGCCATAACAAGTGCAGAAGTTCCCACCCCTGACATTTCAGAAGATGACTCTCCTCTAAATAAAGATGTTGCTACATGAGAAGATCCTAATACAAACTTTATGTTGGATGATCCTCCTTTGAAGACCAATGATGCTCATGATGATAGTGGTGCAAATGAAGCTTCTCCATCTGTAGCACCCAATCCTAATGATGATGAAGATCTTTTCGATGAGATCATTTTTGAAGATGATAACACAATCATTTTTGTCATCGTACTTCGCACATCTTTTATTTTATTGCAAAACCATTCCTCCTCCAAAGCTCGTTTTGATTTTGGAATATCTTCATCCTCGGATCATATGATGAAAATTAAGTCCTAGAAAGAAGTAAAATCACCCATCCTCATCCAGAAACCACCTTAGAAGATGATCAAGAAACTCCAACTCATGAAGCTCAAAACGATGACATCAAGGATAAAGATTCCAAAGACAATGAAGATGATGATGATAAGAAGTTAGAAAGCTCTACTTCGGATATATGTTCCTCCAATGAGAAAATTGTTGATCCATTTTCTATACTATAAATCTGAGACAACATTGCCACTTCTAAGTCCAAAGTTGATAAGATTAACGAGAAGGTCGCAGGCCTTCACTTGAAACTCGATCTTCTGATTAGATCTCTTTAGAAGATCAAAGTTGTTGCTCCCTTGGAGTTTGATCATTCAAATAAGTTGGACCAACTCATTTCTCTTTACTTGAAGCATACCTTAGCAGAAGTAGAGGAACGTTACAAAGACAATATGGATCGTCATCTCTCTACTATCAACACCATGCTCGTCATGAGAAGCAAATTCAAAGATTGGAGAAGGAAATTGTCCACAACGATGCTATGAACATAATGATGCAAGAAGTTCTCATCAAAGTTATCCGATTAGCTCACGACTTCGTAGATACTCCAAACCACAAGTTTGACAAAATGTTGCTTATCCTTGATGAAACCTTCGACTATCTCAAAGATCAAGCTCCTACTATTATTGCATATGATTCATTTTCCAAGAAAATCAACATGAACTTTCAATGTGTGTTCGAATGTTCAAATGACTTGAAATTAAACACATTGCTTGCATGGAAGGCTGGGGATTCCCAAGCAAGAGGGGAGAGAAGCCAATAAAATGGAAACCAATCTCAGAATACGCGCTCCGGGATGAAACCTCTGATGAAGAAATCATGGAAATAGAAGCTTCTAAAGAAGAATATTATTTTGATGAAAATGATCCGATAAATAATGTGATTCTTCGACTTCAAGCAATCAAGGAACAACATGTCATCTCCAAAAACCCTTTGGAAGAAGAGAAGAAGAAATAGTCATCAGTTTCTTGGCTATCCACTCTAGCAGAAGCATCCAAAAGAATTCATGACATGGCTAAGTTAAAAACAAGGCTGACAATTGATGCCTTTCGTGCCACTCAGTTAATGTCTCCTATGATTCCTACACCAACGATTATCCAAATCAATAAAGCTTTTTCTACCAAGAAACCTAATGAGCATTCCTATAGAGCGTTTCACTATTCCTCCATCCGAGCTAGTCATTACTCAATCCATTCATCAATTCATCTCAGTCATCTCTACTCTTGGAGACCAATCTAAAGACAAGGGAAAAAGGATCACCACTGAATCAGACAGTTTAGTGAAATCATCTAAAAAGTTTGAGGCATGGTCCAAATAACAGTTGCAACAAGCATTTGAAGAAAGCTTTGAGATTCAGGAACTAAAAGATAATCTGAATCCGGTGTTAGACATTTCTCCTCTTTTTCAAGAAGGAATCTTACATGCAATCGACTTGTGTCCTTCATGTATTTTGATCTTCCAACAAATGTTACACACCAAATTGACTTACCAATCTCTCCTCATAGATGCTACTAAGTCAAGTTCGCACCGCTGCGTCCATCCAATATACCTCAAACCATCATTTGAATTGAGCGTGAGAGATTGAGAACCTTTTATTCCATAACTGCACAAATCTAAAAGGAAGTGTGGTCTCAAAAAATAATTAACAAGATTGTTGGTCATGGTAGAAAGGTTCAAAGAAAGTTTGATCTCAACTGACTTCTTTATAGATAATTCATATCTGAAAACAAGGAATCCACTATCACCATAACTACTGTCAAATTTCCTTCAATAAACCAGAATGACATTCACACCATGGTTGTGCTCCTCAAAGATCATCCAACAAATGAATCTAGCCTTAGAGCTTACAAAACCATAATCAGATTTCTCAAGGACTATATTGCTGAATATTGTAGATCCGATGTGGAGTTTTCTCACCTATTCGAAAATGAGAAATAGTAGGCCAAAAATAACACTGAGCTTCCCCGAAGCTTAAATCTTAGTCGAAGGTTATTGAAGAACCAGAACTTAATTATGTCTACCACAACAAAATACTAATCAAAAAGAATTATTTTGTGTTCTTGACAAACACCTCATTCCCATCAAGATTCTTCAAAAGTTCATCAAATGCTTCCAATAGTAATTCTTCCAATAATATCAAGAAGAAATTTATTGAGCATCTTCAATGGTACATAGAGAACATAAGGTGGCTCTAGAGTGCTTACATGTTTGGGTTTGCTGAAGCCAAGTGACAAGTTAAAAGCTTGCTAAGGTCACTTAGGGTTAGTTTGTTGGAACATGTAGTGATTCCTATGCAATCCGAGATGAATTCTTACGAGGTTGAAAGCATTATAAAGTGAAGACATGTTTGAGATACAGTGTTAGTTTAGAAACATTTTGTGTCTGTAATTCTTTTATTGCTTCAAGTACTATTTTATAGTGCTTATGTTTTCTAGTATAGTACAAGAGACAACATCTGTCGGTCTGTTTATCTTTAGAAGTCTTTCAGTCCATGCACACTTTATTATTATTTTCCATTATTCAATCCTTTGATGGTTTAAGGAGTTGTCTTCATTGTATCAAACAAGCAGTGTGCACCTTTTCAAACTAATCAAGAATAATTTAGGTGTTGGTTGTTTTTTAGAAGCCAAAATCTCTGCAATCTGCGGACCACATCTGCAAGCCTCTATGGCAAAAGAGGTGGACCGAATGTACACTGTCTGCAATTAAAAGACTGTTTGTTTTAAATTTTGCAGTTGTTGAAATAAATTGATTTTCCAAACATAATTTCATATCATAAACATTAACAATGCATTTTTAGAAAAAAAAAAAGAAACAAAAGAAAGAAAAAAACTGCACGATGTTCCATGTTTTTTTGTTAAGGTTAAAATGAGGTCTGAACACGTTTGAAGAGAACGGCCATGTCTGTGCCAGGAAGACCTTGCACAAACGTTTTATGATCTGCGCACTTCCAAAAAACAAACACTCTGCGAGGACATATGTCTGTGCGGCATAGACAAAATTAGTTACACAGGTCTTCAAAAAAAACAAGCAGACCCTTAGTCAATCGTTCTCTCTTAGATTCTTTGTGTTCTTATATTACTTTACAAGTTTTCTTACTTAATACCTTTCCATATTTTGAGTACTTTGTTGATCATCTCTATTCCGAGACATGACTGGTTTACTAGACATGACTGGATCTTTATTACAAGCAGACACTGATCTTAAGATAATTCAAGGTTTGAATTCTCAAACCTTGTCTAGGAAAATCCTTGCATTCAAACCACCAACAGCCGCCACACGCCACCGTGGCCGGGAGTAAGTGGAGCTCCGAAAATCCACTTCGGCAACCAATTTGGGTTGAAATCTATTTTCCTAAGTCTCTAACATGTTCATTATTCATATTATATTTTTAAATCGTCTCCAAAGCATCTTGTTCCTAAAAATCGAGTTAGTGACCCGGTTTCTGGTTTCCCAAACCAATCAAACTCTAGCAACTAGGGTGATTTCTACGACCCCTCTATTATGACTTTTGAGTTTACGGGAGAATACATGTGTATTTGTTGTTGTTTTACTGGTTTAAAATATTTTTTAACTAAAAGTTATCTTACATTATTATTATTTAAAAGCTTGTGAAATGGTTTTATAAAAGTCTATAAATCACCAAATAATCACATAAGTATAAATAGAATGCTAAATTATGACATATCTATACTTTTTGCGTAATATGATTCTACTTATTTGGAGAAAAGTTAAAAGATCCTAACTATATGGATACAAGTATGTTAAGAATGTATAAAAAAGGCGTTATATATAACCAAAACCATATTCAACATAAATATATAAAATATAAATGTACACTGCCTAAAATGGTTGGAAAAGAAAGTTTAATATCACAACCCCAGCCGATGGCGTAAATGTTGGGTGAGTGACTTAGATTGAATATCAAACACAAATGAGGTCTGAACACGTTTGAAGAGAATGGCCATGTCTGCGCCAAGAAGAGCTTGCACATGCACAAATGTTTTATGATCTGCGCACTTCGAAAAAACAAACACTCTGCGAGGGCATATGTCTGTGTAGCGTAGACAAAATTAGTTACGCAGGTCTTCACAAAAAACAAGCAGACCCTTAGTCAATCGTTCTCTCTTAGATTCTTCCTGTTCTTGAATTACTTTACAAGTTTTCATACTTAATACTTTTCCATATTTTGAGTACTTTATTGATCATCTCTATTCCAAGACATGACTAGTTTACCAGACATGACTGTATCTTTATTACAAGCAGACATTGATCTTAAGATAATTTGTCACACCCCGAAAACCGAAGGCGGAAACATTTCCGGGGTTGACTCCACGTAGAGTATCAAATCCAATGTACATAGTAAGTAAAGTAAATCAACCATTACATTACATATACTAAAGATTTACATTTGTTTCAAAAGCATAAGTTATACAAGTGATACATAGTATATATGAGCTATACAAAAATGAGTCTTCGGAAAACTCCGTCTTCACAAAAAAGGATCTTCGGGTACCTGTCTAACTCGAACCTGAGAATACAAGCGGTTTGAAAATCAGCATAAAGCTGGTGAGTTCATAAGCGTTTAGTTTTTCTGAAAATGTACAAGTTCCTTTGTTTTCCTGAAAAGTAATTATCCAAGAAAATCCCATATTTTCTTATGTAAAGTTAATTTCCTAATCCGAAAATAAAGTAAACGATGTTTAATTAAAACATGATTGTTCTTGTGAAATGTAATTCAATCGTTTAACTTATTACACTTCTCTAATTTCGTACTACTATTACTCAGGAAGAACCCCATGCTCTCCTAACTGTGTGTATGTGAACTATTACTAGTTTCTGACTATGTTCGGTGTCCTTCCCAGGAAAACCCCATGTTTTCCCTGACTGTGTATATGTCTTTACGGTTCTGGTTATGTTCAGTGTTCTCCCCAGGAAAACCCCATGTTTCCCTGACGGTGTGTGTGTATCTTTACTGGTTCTGGTTATGTTCAATGTTCCCCCCAGGAAAACCCCATGTTTTGCTGACTGTGTGTATATCTTTACCGGTTTTGTTTATGTTCAGTGTTCTTCCCAGGAAAACCCCATGTTTCCCTCACTGTGTGTGTGTCTTTACTGGTTATGGTTATGTTCAGTGCTCTTCCCAGGAAAACCCCATGTTTTCCTGACTGTGTGTGTGTCTGTAATCCCTAAACGTACATTAGCTTTACTACGTACATAAAGCTAGTAAATGAATCTGAAACGTTAATAATCTAGATTGCGAGTCCTTAACCATACTTAGACTGGATATGACTCGGACCATGGTCAGTATCCTATTTATGACTTTTGTCACCCTTGAACCATTTGGTTCGGCTGAAGCTAGCAGCCAGGTGTGGGATTGTCAGTCTCATATAGATCTATACACTCAAGCCACGCTCTCCTACGAACGGAGATTCTGGTTACAAGGTTATGTTGGGTTATGAGCATTCTAACACTCCTAAGTATACATGCAACCCTAAATACCTTGGATCTATGTTTTCTCTATTATACATGCAAATATGAACATCCAAGGTACTATCCTAATCTAGCATACAAAACTAACAATATAACAAGATAGAATACATACCTCTTTGATGGTGCTTGTCTTCATGAAGCTTGAGTGCCTAGTGCCCCAAGTGTGACACCTCAAATGGTTCACAATCATCAAAACACTTAGAATAGCTTGAGAGAATTCTACACTTCATGAAATCGGCTAGCCCCTTGTTAATCTCACTAGTGGCCGATTTTTCCTCAGGAATAAGATGCTTATATAGTTATACAATTAGGGTAAACCCTAATTGTCATGACTTTCCATTTCCTTGGATCCATGGGTTCAAATACACCATGGAGCATCCATGGAGCATCATATGGGTTTTGGCCCAACTAGATAATCCATGGAGCATTAGCCCACTATACAAGTATGGATGATTTACACAATCAACCCATATATTTAATTAGTCTTCTTTTGATCACTCAATTAATATAGATTAATTCTTGATCAATACTAATTAAATAATCTCATTATTCTTATTATTAATATACTAGAACTTATAATATATTAATAACCATAAGTGTCTTATTTCTCTCATTTAGTCTATCCATGTGCATGATGGTATGCAACCCAAATGGACCATGCCGGGTCGGGTCAAGTCTTACCAATTATAGTTATGGACTTAGACATTAATCCAACAGTCTCCCACTTGGATAAGTCTAAAACTATTATTACGTATGACTTCAGGAACCAACTGGCAATCGTAGCTCTCAAAAGCTTTTGTCGAACTCTGACCTTTTAGATGAACTCTGATCTTGTCAATGACTTGTCCATTAGATAAGGGATCATATATTCCTCCATTCTAGATATCATATGGACTGAGACATGGATTATAATCATTCTCTCTGTCCATTAGTTGTTTCCCGATTTCCGATTTATGACGACTGACTAATTGAACAAATCAAATCAATCCTGGCCCGGCCGAGCACTTCCATTTGTCATCATCAAATCATCGAGGGGCCCACAGATATCGCTTTTATCCCGAAGATAAAAGGAATGGATAAACTTCGACTCATATGGCTTGTTCTACTACTTATTGAATCATACACAAAGACACGTTTTATAACATCGAGTTACCAATGCGTTTCGTGTAATCAATGTACTATCAACTCATAGTAACAACTCATATCTCTAGGTTTGAAGAATATAAGATATTATCGTCTCATGATCACTCATGATAAAACCCATGAAGTGATTCCAATGAGCGCGGGTTGAATCCAATACTCAAAACTTATGAGCACTCATGAGTGTTGTAGCCCTTTGTCCAACATCTTAGACCTCTACAAGCCAACTCATGACAGTCTTAATTCATATCTACTTCCAACATATGACCGACTGTGGATGGTTTGAATAACTTAGTCATTCCGGAAGAATAACCTAGTTTATTCAGGAAGTCAAAACATGCAAAGTGCAACACAATAATAATTGAATCCAATATGGTCTCAGAACTTATGAATATAAATAAAACACCTTTTATTTATCACCATATGATTACACATTATTCATTGTATACTGTTTCAACTATCAACATTATTCTTGAATTTAAAAAAATAGTTGTCCCATGCTCCAAGCATGTACACTATGTTTTTCTAAACACTAGCCATGCCATACACCAAGTATGCATACTATGTTTGTCTATGATCTTTACTTTGTGAACTAGATCAATTGAACATAACTCCAATGATTCTCTTTTCACACTTTCAAATCCTTACTGTAAATAAAAGAATTCCAAATTCATGTCATTTACTGAAATCTGTTGGATTCTAAACTTCTATGCATTGATCCTCTTGTAACGATTATGCACAAATTCACAAAAACTTGGCAACAATCATTACAGAGTATTCCAAAGGAGATCAATTCCTTGGAAACATCCTTCTTGCATTAAGTTTCCTTAATCTTACACAGATTGAAATTTCTAACTTTGAAACATTTCCAGATTCATTTTGACTATCACTTCTGAACAAGAGTTGCCTCCTTATAGATTATGTCAATATGGTCCTTCCAGAATTATCACTATACTTCCAACTGTCCTTGAGCAACCAATCTTTGGTAAACCTTAGATTGTCCTCGACAATTGTTTAATCCTTTTAGTCATATCCAGTTCTAAACCTTTTCCATTCTTAACGCCCCAGGCATTTGGAAAATTTTAGAAAGGATGAATATAGCACATGTAATCGATCCTATATCTGAAGCATATGGGACACAATTCATGATGTCTCACATAAAGACTAAACTAGTCTTTTGCTATAACATTTCCATTTCTATTTGCCAAGTTCTCATAATTCAGATTATAAAAAGGGATGCCGTAATCATAATCGAATTTTAGAACGCAAATAATGGACCCATATACAGAATTTCCTTATGTTGAGCCATTCCAACATGAAATTCATATATATCCTTGACTAAATGATTAAAACCTCACGATCTAAGCTTATAGATTTGAGATGAAGTATAATTTCCTCTCCCTTAATTATAGCAAAACAACTCTTTCCCAGTTGAAACTTTTGTTTTCTATAATTAACATTGCTAACTTGCAATCTTTATCATAATTATCATGCTCCCACTAACATGATGATTATTAGCATAACACTTATGCTCCCACTAGCTTTGACATGTACTCAGAAAGCTCGACTTCTAGAAATCAATACTTTATTGACTTTCTTACCAATGTTCAGATTTCTGATACTAGATTGTTTTGATAAAACTTTATCAAAAACATACACCTTCCCTTGGATAGCACACTTTTGTGTCTAAACAATTATGAAGAGGGATGCCGTAATCATAATGGTTAGACCTTTTTGCCACTTCTCACAAGTTTAGGTTAGTGTGCCAGTAAACCACACACGCTCCACTAACGACTTTGAGAATGCAAATATCACAATTGCTATCTAGCTAAAATCAACTTAGTGAAAGTGGTTCCTCACCATCATTTTTCATGAATCGGAGAGAAACCTTATGACACTTAGATTTATATGGTGTATGAGTTCTTATCCATGTGAATTTTCATAACCATAGTCACAAGACAAGAATTATGACAAATCCAAACTCATATGGATTGAACTCAATCTTAACTTCTTGCCACCTGGCAACTCAAGGGCCTGCCATTGCTTCCAAGTTGTTGTGCAACCAATTGAGAACTCTAAGAACTCATATGCAAAGCCAACTTTGATTGGAATGGGCACAGAATATGTCAACACGATAGGCTATAAACCTTAAGTCGTGTGCTAGTGAAGAACTCAGGGTTTATTCTTGATTAGTTCTTGAGAATTTCAAGACCTTTAAGACTCCCACTGTCCTATTGACCTATAAGACTGCCTTGTCAAACATCCAAGAGATAGTGTCGATTCTAATCAAGACAAACACTTCACACAATTGACCTAAGTTGGTCTTTGTTTTATCCAAAACATCACAACTTACCAATTTCAAATGTACAAGAGTAGAAAACTTTTACTCTTACATTTGACAAGTGTTTTAAACCTTCTTTGAGACATGTCACTCAAGTTACAATCTTAGAGTATGACTCTAAGACTTGTATTAGAACGAAGTATGACTCATCTTCTTGATTTAACCATTTCAACAATTCAAGATCCCTCTTCTTAGTCATAAGAATGCACTAAGATTTCCTTAGAGAACTAATTTTGATATGGTTTCTTAATCATTAAGATGATCACAAAACTGATACTAAAGTACTCTCCCATCTTTTTAGATTTGAGAAACTTTTAGCCTTCTACCTAATTTGATTCTTCTTATCCGCTCTGCCATGCATTGGAACCTTTTCCAATGTCTCAGAGTTACACTTAAGCTTGTAAGTATAATCATATTTACTGAGCTTTAGTAAACTATGACGAATAGCCTTATATCTTTTGTGGTGGACTTAATCAGTGCACATGATTATGTACTCGATCCCTTAGTCCATTACTTGACTCACACATCCATGTGAACAAGTAATTAGTCTTAATTTTTTTTTCAATACTTGAAATTTCTCATTCATCATGCTATAGAACTTGCATGATTCAAAGTCCCGGTCCAATTGAGACTTTGGATGATGAGAATCTTTCCTTATTTGGTAAATTTAGACATTACCACAAATGAAGGAATCAATTTCATATTTCCACTCTTGCTATTTATGGAATCATATAAGCAACATTTTTTCCTCAAATGCCATTGTAAGGATATTTTAAAATAAATAAAATCAAAAATTTTCCTTTTATTTTAAAACTATGCGGAAAAACTTATCCTTACAACCCATATGAAAACTTGTTGTTATCTATTCCTTAGCAATATCTCATAAGTCCTAAGAATTAGCTCAAGAATCCGATTTTTCAAACTACGCGATAGAAATCCATCTATGCGATCAGATTCAGCATATTCTTTCTTTAAGTTCCTTTACTTTTCTTTGATTCTTAAAACATTACCATGTGACCCAGTCACATCATGTATCAGGAATCTCAAAATAGAAACTTAACAGAGTTAGATTAGTGGACTTTTACCTGAAGTAGAGTCAATCTTATTGACTTTAACATCCTTAGGTAAATTAGGTAGCTTCGCAACTAATGACCCTTACTTTGGCAATATAAACATATGGACCCTTTGATAATGGTACACAGGACTATCACAGACTTAGCTTTTCTCTTTACCATTTGTTCAACCGAGTTGACTATGGCCGATCCATTTCCATTGGGAAGAGAATGCTTTTTCTGTATTTCCAGTGTCACCATTGTCAATGTCCATAAAGTTTCAGGAAGTTGATCTTAATAATAGATAAGATCATTAAGGGTCTTGTCATAGTCTATTTCATAGGTGTTCCAAAAGAACTCACTATGTGACTTAGAAAGTGATTGAACCACCAACTTTCTCAAGACTTTGACACCCAACTCTCCCGGCTTGTCAATATGTGACTACATCTCCAAGATGTGATCACACCGAGACCTTGCCTTGCCAATAGGGCTCGAGTGACCTTAAACTTTTTAAGAACTTGTGGGGTAGGGAGAATAATTGGAGGAGGTGAAAGAAGTATGATTTCCATGGGACATCATCTTCATTTAGGAAAGCTTGTTTCAAGAGATTTGGGAAGATCATAAATGTCTAAAACAGACATGTTTTGGGAGATATTCAAGATAGTTGATCTTAAAGTCCTTAATATGACACCCAATATGAAATATTAAGACTAGGACCCGACAAACTATTTTATAACTTAGAAGAGGTATGCCGTAATCCAAGCTATTAAACAATTTGAAGGTAGGTGAATGACGATTCACCAATTTCCACCAAGATAAACGAAATGTATTATTAGGTTTTAATTGGTTTTGGAAACTCCTAGATCTTTTGAGATTCATTGAACTGTTCAATGGCATGTTTCAATCTCGAGTGTGCCCTTCAGGTTTTGTGACTGGGATGCCGAGGATCACAAAACAAGGTGTGAAGTAACCATGCAAATTACTTGGTACCCTTAAGTGTTTACCCCTCAATCGATGTGCCGGTTAACCACACACGCTCCATCGATACTATGATAAACATTAAGTCACCCTTTGCCTACCTTGTTAAATACGAGTTAGTGTGCCAGTTAACCACACACGCTCCACTAACCGACTTAAACAAAGTGCAAAGTGTAATTTCATGGATTAGCACCTTATTCACATTTTCCAAAGTAACTAAGATTGGGTATTATTTAGAGTTTAGTTACTTAGTATTTATCATTAATACTTTTAATGAAGGGAGAATTATAGTCATGTCAAACCCGTTCGGCTAACGACCCTCCACCAGTCAAGCAAGCGGTGGGTGAGAGTGGACACCCATTAAGTTGCCATTTTATAGGCAACAACCTTATACCCACCTTATAGACCGGCTTCGTGAATGAGGCGTACTAGCGGTAATACTGACTTTACTCTTATACATATATATATATATTATTAACTTATAATATTATAAAGTATAAGGGTTGAATTTTAACTTTTAAAATTCTAAGGGCTAACTTGGAATTAAAGTATTCATAAGAGAAAACTTTACAAATTCCAAAACTTGAGGGCAAGTTTTGAAACTATTCAAAACTAATTAATTCCATAACTTATGTGTTTAAAGTAGTTTTAATCCAAAAAGTCTTCAAGTTCCATAACTTGAGGACAAATTATGGAAGACTTTAAACTAATAAAGAATTAACTTTTTCTTTATTTTATAACTTATGAAATTAATTAAGGTTACATTATTTTTTTTATATTTATTTAATGAAGAGACTCTTGGTCCTCCATAACTTGAGGACAAATTATGGAGTTATAACTCCAATTAATTAGAACTAGACTCTTCATTTTTGTAACCTTTGCCAACTTTATGAGTTTTATGAGTCTTTAATGTGACTCTTTATGTAACTTGAGGATAAGTTACACAAACACATTTTATACTCAACTCTTAGATTAAAATGGATTGAAAACAACTATTTCATTCAACTTTTCTATTAATCTAAGAAACTCATAAGAACAAGATAATTCAAATCAAACTTTTTCATGTAATTAGTCTAACCTTTAAACTAATACAAAACATGAATCTATTGACAATTATCTTTGAAAATGGATTAGCATGAACATTACCTCATTAAAAACAAGTTTATAAGTTCAAAAACAACTTAGGGTAATGTTCCTAGTCCATTTCTAGCCAAAAAACTCGAAAATATGCTGTCTAGGGTCCAACTCGGCGAGTTGGATGCATTTTGCCTTGGACTCGTCGAGTCCCTTCATGGACTCGGCGAGTCTGCTGGGTAGACAGCAACAAAACTCGATTTTTCAGCTTCTATTGCAAGTATAACAAGAAAACAAGCCTAGGCTCTGATACCACTGTTGGGTTATGAGCATTCTAACACTCCTAAGTGTACATGCAACCCTAAATACCTTGGATCTATGTTTTCTCTATTATACATGCAAATATGAACATCCAAGGTATTATCCTAATCTAGCATACAAAACTAACAATATAACAAGATAGAATACATACCTCTTTGATGGTGCTTGTCTTCATGAAGCTTGAGTTCCTAGTGCCCCAAGTGTGACACCTCAAATGGTTCACAATCATCAAAACACTTAGAATAGCTTGAGAGAATTCTACACTTCATGAAATCGGCTAGCCCCTTGTTAATCTCACTAGTGGCCGATTTTTCCTCAAGAATAAGATGCTTATATAGTTATACAATTAGGGTAAACCCTAATTGTCATGACTTTCCATTTCCTTGGATCCATGGGTTCAAATACACCATGGAGCATCCATGGAGCATCATATGGGTTTTGGCCCAACTAGATAATCCATGGAGTATTAGCCCACTATACAAGTATGGATGATTTACACAATCAACCCATATATTTCATTAGTCTTCTTTTGATCACTCAATTAATATAGATCAATTCTTGATCAATACTAATTAAATAATCTCATTATTCTTATTATTAATATACTAGAACTTATAATATATTAATAACCATAAGTGTCTTATTTCTCTCATTTAGTCTATCCAAGTGCATGATGGTATGCAACCCAAATGGACCATGCCGGGTCGGGTCAAGTCTTACCAATTATAGTTATGGACTTAGACATTAACCCAACAGGTTAGTCCTCCACTATCTCGTGCCATGGAAGTGTTACAAGTGTTGGATAAGGTGTCTAAGTCCATAACTTTTTTGGTATATACTTGACCCGACCGGTATGGTCCATTTGGGTTGCATCTCATCCAAACTATTATGGATAATTTTATGAGAGTTATACACATATGTTTATTAATATATTATGAGTTATAATATATTAATATGAAGTTACGTTATTTAATTAGTTTTAGTCTTAAATTAATTATGAATTAATTTAGAGATTAAAAGGAATACTAATTAAATTATGGGCTATTTGTTTTATATAGTGTGGGCTAATACTCATTTGTTAATGGGCTAGGCTTATGTGGAAGTCCATGGATGATCCATAGAGCTTTTAACCCATGGATCCTTGGAAAAGGAAAAGACATGGGTTATTAGGGTTTCACCCTAACCATGCACACTATATAAGCATGCTTATGGAGCATGAAATGAAGCCTAAGAGAAAACTAGTGAACTAGTGTGTGTGTGCATGTGTGTGGCCGAAAATACAAGAGTGTGTATACTCTCTCAAAGTTTTCCAAGAGTTTGTGGTGTTTGTGATTCCATTTGAGGCATTCACACTATTGGTGCTTGGCCCTCAAACTCCTAAGAACCCAACTCACCAAAAGGTATGTAATCTCTTCTAACTCTTTTATGTTGAAATGTTCCCCATGCCATGTTAGATAGGTTATAAACCTTGGAAAATTATTATTTTGCATGTATTTAGACAAACATAGATCCAAGGTTTATTAGGGTTGCATGCACACTTAGGGAGTGTTAAATTGCTCAAAACCCAACAGTGGTATCAGAGACTAGGCTTGCTTGTTTGATACTTGATGCAAAATAGTGAAAAAAGTCAAAATCATTGCTGTCTGCATGGTGGAATCACCGAGTCCATTGGGGGGACTCGACGAGTCCAAGGCAAAATTCAACCTACTCGACGAGTCAGTTCATGCACTCAACGAGTAGGATCGAAAGAGTGCAGATTCTCGACTTTTGCTGCTGGAAATGGACTAGAAACATTACCCTAAACTGTTTTGGTGTTATAAAACTTATTTTAGTTGGTGTAATGGTTGTTCTAATCCATTTACAATAGCATATATCAAAATTCCATGATTTTATGCGTTCATATAATTCTTGAATTTTTGATGATCATGTTCATGTTCTTATGAATTTAGAAAATGATAGGAATTATTTGCTGAATTGTTTAGGATTAATTCTTTATCATTTATGTGTTTTAATGGAGTGCATAATTTGTCCTCAAGTTATGGATTACCAAAGGTCACTTTTATTTAACACACACTTAAAACACATAAGTTACATGAAAATGAAGAGTCTTCATTTTTATGAACCTTTAATTCATAAGTTATGAAATGAAGAGTTTTGCAAAGTTACAAAACTTGCCCTCAAGTTTTGGAATGTGTAAAGTTTCACACACTTTAATAAACTTTAATTCCAAACCTTAGAGTTTTAATAGTTAAAATTCAACCCTTATACTATTTATAACATTAATGGTTAATTATTATATATATGTATAAGAATGAGTCGTTTTACCGTTAGTAGGCCTCATTCACGAAGCCGGTCTATAAGGTGGGTATAAGGTTGTTGCCTATAAAATGGCGACTTAATGGGTGTATACTCTCACCCACCGCTTGCTTGATCGGTGGAGGGTCGTTAGCCGAACGGGTAGAACAATGACTTTAAATCCTCATTAAAAGTATAATGAATATTATAAAGTAACTAAACTCTTTTAATTCCCAATCTTAGTTATTTTAGGAAAATGTGAACATGGTGCTAATCCATGGAATTCACACTTTGTACCTTACCAAGTCGTTGGTGGAGTGTGTGTGGTTAACCGGCACACTAACTAGGACTAGTAAGGATCACGAAGGGTGACTTAATGTTTGTCATAGATCAATGGAGCGTGTGTGGTTAACCGGCACATTGATTAGGTGATAATATTAAGAGTACCAAGTGAATTAGCATGGTTATTCACACCTTGTTTTGTGATCCTCGGCATCCCAGTCACAAAACTTGAAGGGCACAATCGAGATTGAAACATGCCATTGAAAAGTTCAATGAATCTCAAAAGAATCTAGGAATTTCAAATCCAATTAAATCTAATTAATCATTTTGTTTTCATGGTGGAAATTGGTGAATCGTCATTCACCTACCTTTCAAATATATTATTACTTAGATTACGACATCCCTCTTCTAAGTGTAATATATTGTGATTGGATCCTAGCCTTAATATTACATTTGGGTGTCTTATTAAGGATCCTAAATATCTAATCTAAACTTATTTTCTTCTTTCAGATGTCTTCCAACACTAATGCTTTAGGCTCTAAACCAACTGGTTCTTTCTCTCTCATGAATCTTTGTGGGAGGGTCATCTTTGATGGTTCCAACTTCATGGATTGGATTAGGAACATCAGGATGGTTACTCGTTACGAGGGCAAGGAATATGTCCTCGATAAGGAGTTAAAAGAACTTGATGAGTCTACTGTTACTCCTGAGGAGATCGCTGAATTCAGGACTCATGAGAGAGATGCTACTAAGGTGGCATGTATCATGATGGCCACGATGGCAGCCGAGCTCCAAAAGTCATATGAAAATTTCTACCCTTTTGAGATGCACCAAGACCTGATGGAAAGGTACCA
Source organism: Lactuca saligna (assembly GCF_052625555.1). Taxonomy (NCBI): domain Eukaryota; kingdom Viridiplantae; phylum Streptophyta; class Magnoliopsida; order Asterales; family Asteraceae; genus Lactuca; species Lactuca saligna. Next base: position 77,887,568 of record NC_136418.1, read on the forward strand.
TCAGAGTGCTCGTCAGGAGCGGTATGACATAATCTCCTCCATAATAACTACCCGCATGAAGGATGGTGAATCCGTCACGGGCCACATGCAAAAGATGCAAAGGTATGTGGACCGTTTGCTGAAGCTGAATGTTAACATCCCCGAGGAGTTGGCAATTGACATCATTTTGCACTCCTTGCCTTCTTGTTATGATCATTTTCGAATGACATATCATATGAACAAGGAGGAAGTTACCCTCAGCAAGCTTCAAGGACTCTTGAAGACCGCTGAAACCGGTCTTAAGGGTAAAGCGGTTGTTACCTCTACTACTCCTACTCTGACTTCTACCCCTGTTTTAGCTATTGGGCAAGGCAAAGGGAAAAAGAGGAAGCACCCTTCGAAGGGTACCAAGGGAAAGTCTCTTGAAGGCTCCTCATCAAAGACTAAGAACGGTTCTGTCACTCCTTCTGCCATTCCCAAGGATGCTGAATGCTTTTATTGCCATGAAAAGGCACACTGGAAGCGAAACTTCCCTAAGTACTTGCAGGATCTAAAGGATGGGAAAGTGAAACCCACCTATGCAGGTATTTACACTATATTGTCTAATTACTCAACATATTCTAACTCTTGTGTGCTTGATACAGGATGTGGTATTTACATATGTTCTGATTTGCAGGGCCTAAGAAGAAGTGAGGATGTGGAGCACGGGAAGATAAACTTAATCATGGGGAATAGGAAGGCTTCACCTATTTCCAAGATTGGAGTTTATACTTTGTTGCTTAATAATGGGTTAAAATTAGATTTGAATAAATGTGTGTACCCGTCTGAAATGGCGAGGAATATTATTTCTTTTCATGCTTTGTACAAACAAGGTTTTACCTTTTCGTTTGATAATGAATGTGGTGGTATTAATGCTTTCTTTAATAATGTGTTTTATTTTAAAGCATTACCTTGTGATGGCGTGTATGAAACTGTGTCGATTGTAGACAACTTAGGAAATAATGTGTTGTATATTGATTCTTCTACTAGCCTAGATAAAGCCTCATTGTGGCATTGTCGTCTTGGACATGTAAACAAGAAACGCATAGGCCAACTCCAAAAGAGTGGAGTCTTGGAATCATTTGACCTTAAATCAGATGATAGTTGTGAATCTTGTCTACTTGGAAAGATGACAAAATCACCCTTCACTGGAACTTGTGAGAGGGGTGAGGGTTTGTTGGACATAATACATACTGATGTATGTGGGCCATTCAAAACCACCACAAGGGACGCTAATCGGTATTATGTGACTTTTATTGATGATTTTAGTAGATATGGGTATGTCTACTTAATCAAACATAAGTCCGAAACCTTTGAAAGGTTTAAGGAATTCAAGCAGGAAGTAGAAAATCAATTGGGCAGGAACATTAAGATGCTTCGATCCGATCGAGGTGGTGAGTATCTTAGTACCGAGTTCCTTGACTATCTTAAGGAGTGTGGGATTGTCTCACAATTGACTCCTCCCAGGACACCACAACTGAATGGTGTAGCTGAGAGGCGTAATCGAACCTTGTTGGACATGGTTCGCTCTATGATGAGTCGAGTTTCGTTACCAATCTCTTTTTGGGGGTATGCCTTAGAGACTTCCGCCAATATCCTTAATCTAGTCCCTACAAAGAAGGTTACCAAAACACCTCATGAGATGTGGACTGGGAAGGTTCCCAATTTGGACCACATCAAAATTTGGGGTTGCGAAGCCTTCGTGAGGCGTGAAACTCATGATAAGCTTGAACCCCGAAGTGAAAGGTGTATTTTCATCGGCTACCCACAGAAATCCTTTGGTTACCTCTTCTACAGACCCAGTGAGAATGTGGTCTTTGTAGCACGAAGAGGGATCTTTCGCGAGAAAGAATTTATAAGCCAAGGACACAGTGGGAGGCAGATTGATCTTGAAGAAACTCAAGAATCAATTGGTGAAGGAACCTCAGACACTAGCAATCAACCTGAGGAAGAAACTCCTGTTGATCCAGCTGACGAGTCTGTACCTCCGAGGCGTTCCACACGGGTTAGGAACACACCTTCGTTTTATTATGGTTTTCATATTACTACGGAAGGTGATACGTTTATTAGTGATAGTACACTAGTAAATTTGGATGAACCTAGCAGTGTTAAGGAAGCCATGGCAGGCCCAGAGTCTGCTAAATGGAAGGAGGCTATGGACAGCGAGATACAGTCCATGTATGACAATCAAGTTTGGAACTTGGTTGACAATGTACCAGGCCGTAAAACAGTCGGGTGCAAATGGATCTTCAAGAAGAAGACAGACATGGAAGGAAAAGTGCATACTTATAAGGCTCGACTGGTTGCGAAGGGTTTTACTCAAACTCAAGGTGTTGATTATGATGAAACCTTTTCGCTGGTAGCAAAGATTAAGTCTATTAGGGTTGTGTTAGCCATTGCAGCATTTCATGATTATGAAATATGGAAAATGGATGTCAAAACCGCTTTCCTTAATGGAAAGTTGGCTGAGGATGTGTACATGAATCAGCCAGAGGGTTTTGTCAATGCAGAGTACCCTAATAGAGTATGCAAGCTTGAGAAATCCATTTATGGATTAAAACAAGCATCTCGTAGCTGGAATCTTTGTTTTGATGAGAAGGTAAAAGAGTTTGGCTTCTTGAGAAGCGAAGATGAGTCTTGCGTGTATGTCAGAGCTAGTGGGAGTATAGTTAGCTTCTTGGTACTATATGTGGATGACATACTACTCATAGGAAATGACATCCCAACCTTGCAGGAGGTTAAGTTCTGGCTTGGAAAGTGCTTTGCTATGAAGGACCTACGGGAGGCTACCTATATCCTAGGGATAAGGATATTAAGAGAAAGGAGTAGAAGACTAATTGGACTTAGTCAGAGTATCTACTTGGATAAGGTGTTGAAAAGGTTCAACATGGAGAATTCCAAGAAAGGAGATTTACCGATCCAAAGCAATACCAAACTGAGTAAGACTCAGAGTCCGAGTACGGAGGCAGAGATAGCTGAGATGAGCCAATTACCATATGCTTCCGCAGTTGGCTCGATCATGTATGCTATGACTTGTACCCGTCCTGATGTGGCATTTGCTTTGAGCATGGTCAGCAGGTATCAGGGGAACCCTGGCAAGGCTCATTGGATCGCGGTAAAGAACATTCTCAAGTACCTGCGGAGGACTAAGGATTGGATCCTTACCCTTGGTGGCAGTGATGACTTGAAAGTATTAGGGTATAGTGATGCTGGTTTTCAGACTGATAGGGATAATTTCCGCTCTCAGTCAGGCTGGATCTTTACCTTAAATGGAGGGGCAATTTCTTGGAAGAGTTCCAAGCAGGAGACGGTGGCTGATTCGACTTGTGAATCAGAGTATATAGCAGCGAGTGAAGCAGCGAAGGAGGCGATATGGCTAAAGAACTTCATCGGAGACGTTGGAGTTGTACCAGCTATTAAGGAACCTATAGAGATTTTCTGTGACAACAATAGTGCGGTTACCTTAGCCAAGGAACCAAGAGATCATGGCAGATCCCGACACATTGACAGAAAATATCACTTCATAAGACACAAGATTGAAGAAGGACTCCTTGTGACAAGGAGGATATTGTCGGATGAGAATCCTACAGATCCCCTTACGAAGGGACTGACGAGGGTTAAGCATTTTCAGTATGCGAGACGCATCGGGCTGAGGGACGATATTAGTTTTACAGATTAGATAGTTTTCCTGAAACTTGTAAAATGTAATCGACGTTTGATGATGAATAAAATTTGTGATTTATTTATGAGTAAAGTGTTACTATCATTGTCAATTATTTACTATTGTTTCAGTTTTGCATGTTTTGACTTCCAGAATAATTAATTTATTCAAACCTCCACAATCGATCATACGTCGGAAGTAGGTATGAATCAAGATTGTCATGAATTGGGTTTGTAGATGCCTTAAAGGTGTTTAGACATGGCAATGGTTGCTGCAACATTCATGAGTACTCATAAGTTATGAGTATTGGTATAAACCCACGCTCACTTGTATCACTTCATGGAATTTATCTCGAGTGATCGTGAGACGATAACATCATATAAATCTTTAAACCTAGAGATATGAGTTGTTACCTATGAGTTGGTTGTGCATTGATTGCACGTAAACGCATCAGTAACTTGATGTTATAAAACGTGCCTTTGTGTACAATTCAATAAGTAGTAGAACAAGCATATCAGTCAAAGTTTATCTGTTCCTTCTAGAAATAGAAGCGATATCTGGGCCCCTCGATGATTTTGTGTTGACCCATGTACCAGGCCTGGTCAGAACTAAACCGATGTGTTCAGTGAAGTTCTTCGTCAAACAAATCGGAAAATCGAGAAACAACTGCTAGACAATAAGCAAGACATAGTTCCATGTGTTTGTCCGGCTGATATCATGAGAACAGAGGATTATGTGATCACTTATCTAAAATGGCGCTTCATAGTTCGACAGAGTCTTCATTGTTCGAGGGAGTTTTCGAGAGCTACGATTGTTGGTTGGTTCCTGAAGTTATAGGCAAATATAGTTATTAGACTTATCCAAGTGGGAGTCTGTTGGATAAGGTGTCTAAGTCCATAACTTATTTGGTATATACTTGACCCGACCGGCATGGTCCATTTGGGTTGCATCTCATCCAAACTATTATGGATAATTTTATGAGAGTTATACACATATGTTTATTAATATATTATGAGTTATAATATATTAATATGAAGTTACGTTATTTAATTAGTTTTAGTCTTAAATTAATTATGAATTAATTTAGAGATTAAAAGGAATACTAATTAAATTATGGGCTATTTGTTTTATATAGTGTGGGCTAATACTCATTTGTTAATGGGCTAGGCTTATGTGGAAGTCCATGGATGATCCATAGAGCTTTTAACCCATGGATCCTTGGAAAAGGAAAAGACATGGGTTATTAGGGTTTCACCCTAACCATGCACACTATATAAGCATGCTTATGGAGCATGAAATGAAGCCTAAGAGAAAACTAGTGAACTAGTGTGTGTGTGCATGTGTGTGGCCGAAAATACAAGAGTGTGTATACTCTCTCAAAGTTTTCCAAGAGTTTTTGGTGTTTGTGATTCCATTTGAGGCATTCACACTATTGGTGCTTGGCCCTCAAACTCCTAAGAACCCAACTCACCAAAAGGTATGTAATCTCTTCTAACTCTTTTATGTTGAAATGTTCCCCATGCCATGTTAGATAGGTTATAAACCTTGGAAAATTATTATTTTGCATGTATTTAGACAAACATAGATCCAAGGTTTATTAGGGTTGCATGCACACTTAGGAAGTGTTAAATTGCTCAAAACCCAACAACGAGGACGTGTCTCCAATCATTAAGATTACTCTTTACTTTTCGACTAGGAAAGTAGTATTTACAACTGATTATATTCTACGTACCTGTCCTTTACACTCGAGCCTAGGTGTTTTAATATGGACATTACACTCGAGCCTAGGTGTTATTTAATGATGGCTGTCCTTTTACACTCGACCCTAGGTGTATTATTAAGGACATTACAATGATTTATGTATTCTGTCAGTTTAAATGTGAACAATCAATTACCAAGTACACAATATAACAGTGTATAATAAGAATTGAAAATCGGGTTAAAACAAACAACTCTGCAAGCTAAAACGGTTTGTTTAAAAGGTTTTCAATTCTTAAAGTGTACAATTATGAAACCATATAATTAAAATCATGTGATTGAGTACAAGATATGCTTGTACTTTTGCTTGTATTCCCCCTGAAAACATTGAAAAACCATTGAAAAAGGGTAGGGGTATGAACTCACCGGACTCGGAAACGTGTCGGTTTTGAATGCTAGACGTTGGTTCGGGGTTTGATTACTCGCGATGACCTTATGTAAAATGAAATAATGTCCATATATATACAATTAGAGATAGATTCACTAATCATATGGAACATTACACTCCAATGAGGTTAAACACCTCAAAACGAGCGTTTGGAGTGACCCGGGTGACATCTTCGGACTTGTAATGGTACTAGGGACTTGGGACTTGAGTTTACTCTCCATAAGTAAACATTTAAATGAGTTTACAACCATAAAACACACACATACATGAGTTTACGGCCGTAAACTCATGTGGGTGTGGTTTTGATGGATTAAGGGCTCAAATGGACATAGGGATTGCTAGAATGGATTATCTAAAATACATTGGAACACTTGGAATGAATTTAAATCATCAAAATGATTATTTTATGGGAGTTTACGGCCTAATATAGGCTCCTGGACGTAAACTCCTTAATCTTCATGAAAATGGTGCTAAATGTTGTTAAAACAAATCACATGTGATTACTAGGATTATTCCAAGACCTTACATGAGTTTTATGGGACATTTAAGGGGTGTTATGGAGTTTACGGCCCATGAGACCCTCCTCATGGCCGTGAACTCTTATATAGGGTCATAAAAAGTGTTTCAAGGTCTAAAACATGCATAGAAGGGCTTCTAAAATTCATCTAAAGGCTTTAGGGGTGTTTAGTTTGCATTCTAACACCAAAAATATTGGAGTTTACGGCCCAAGAACAAGGCTTGGCCGTAAACTCTTAGAATTCCCACAAATGATGTGTTTAAGTCCCTTAAACTATTTTTGGTTGGTCCTTTGATTTACTCCAAGGCTTTTGGTGGTGTTGGATGGCTTTCTAACACCTTAGAATTGAATTTATGCCTTGTTTTGGGGAGTTTACGGCCCAAGCAATCACCTTGGCCGTAAACTCACATAATTCCCTCAAAATTTATGTTTCAAGTGTCCAAATGCTAAAACCAAGGTCCTATAATTCATATCTAAGCCATAGAAGTGATTTGGAAGGGTTTAAGGGCATGAAAACCCTAATTATATGAGTTTACGGCCCAAGAATGATCCTTGGCCATAAACTCCTTTAAACATCACAAAATTCATGTTTTAATTGTTTAAGGTCCATATCTTGAAGTCCAATAGCCATATCTAAAGTCCAATTGAGTTTAGGAAGGAGTTTAAGGGCTTAAAACCCCATTTAATGGAGTTTACGGCCCAAGCTTGCTCCTTGGCCGTAAAGTCATGTTCTTGGTCCTAAAACTCAATTAGTTCATCAATTTGAAGGCTAAAGGTGTTGAATAACGTGTTAGGGAGGTTACCTTAAAGATTTGAGGCCTTAAACTTGAGATTTGGACCTTAATTCTAGCTTGAGGAGAGAGGTTGAAAGAGTTTAGTGAGAAATTGGCCAAAGGCTTCAAAAGGAGTCTTAAACATGTTTATATAGTGTTCGGGACTTGGACACGATAAAATTCTACCCGATACCGGCGTTAGACGGGGTTTTTGGTCGTACCCGATTAAGTTACCGTAATCCGATATGGTAATATCTAGAAATATTCCGATCACTAAAGTTGAGTGTTAAAATGATTTTTAAATGTATTAAGACACCCATTAAGTCATTTTAAATGTGTACTAGATAATGACTTAATTAAACGGAAGATCGGAAATCGAAATCGGAAGGACGATCGGTTGCGCGAATTGTACTACGAAGGAGTTACAATAAATGATATGGAAATTTCGGGTTGTTACATTATCCCCCCGTTAAAGGGAATTTCATCCCAAAATTCAAAGATTCGAACACGGATCATGAAGTGGAAAGATATATGGGGATGAATTTACTGCATTCGGGTCTCCGCTTAACATTCTAGCGAACCCTCATTGTCAGGATGTGGCTTGGTTACGCATGATTAATCTCTCAATCTACGATCTCAATTGATTCATACATGAAAATTTAGATTTTTATTTCCTCAAAGGAATTTACTAGGGTTTCGTTAGGTCGGCAAGCCTTACGAATAAAGATGCGGAATACCAGGTTGTTGCTATTGAGTCCTTAAGATAGCTCGGAGAGGGCTATAGAATCGATTCCTAACGAAGATCTTGAAGGATCTAAGGTTTCACGAGTTAAGTTTTTTTTTCTGCACTTCCCAAGATGTACTATGTCTTTCCAGGGTAAAACCTTCAACAAGTGGGTACACTTTCACAGGTCAGAGTAACTAAAGGTCCAATGGTTCTAAGGGGGACTCTTACGTGAGTCTGTGATCGTAGCCGACGGGACCCAAAGATCGACAGGTTCCATGGGTGCTCCCGGTGTCGACAAGTTCTTTATTGTCTTAGCTTTGGAAATGATCTACGGGTATGACTGCTTTGCTTATCTACATGAACAAGAGAATGGTTCGACCGAAGGGCGTCACTCCCTCCTCGTAGTGATCGTATCATGCCCTGATTGCTGACTTGTGCACATTGTGCTTACTGAGGTTCGGTTACGAGGAAATTCCCGGGATTAGATCGATGCGAGACTAGACTACACGTTCGGAAAGAATTCTCAAGAATTCTTTAGAAACAGCATTGGGAAAATATCGTAGACTTCTTGTGTCTCGATGATCACTTGGACGAGAGATACACGGGTAAACTTTTTAAGCTTTAATGTACGAAGATCATGGGAGTCAAGTCAGAGGAAGATTAGAACAAATGGCTTTCTCGAATCTAGGAAAGACAGCATGAATGAGGCTCGGTCATTACATGCTAAGGGTGACATCAAAGCATTTCATAAAAGTTCACCAATAGATCGAAGGGAAAAGAATAATCACTCGGATTGAGAAAACAATCTACGAATATGACGCAAGCGTTCTCATTTTCATATGATAACCATCTCGAAGACATACATTTTCAGTTACTCGTAAACGATGGGGTTTAGAAAATGTTCAAATGGATGGTTAACGAATTTCTTTTGGTGCTAGAATCGAAAAGAATCGCAGGCATATAAATTTAACGAGGGAAAATATACCTGTGGCAACCGTGGGATCGGTGGCTGCCTCTTCTTGTCCTATCGCTAAGACTCTTCCAATGTTACCAGGTTTTACAGTCTTAGGACAGTTTCGCTTGAAATGTCCCACTTTTACACAACCATAGCAGGCCAGATTGATGCCCGCTCCAGAAGTTTGACTCGTTGATTGAGTTGGCGTCTTACAGTTCTTCGCCATGTGACCCTTTATGCCACATTTGTTGCAAATTACCTCTATACATGGACCCGATGAAAGATGATGATAGTTTCACTTGCCACAACTAGGAAGGGTTCCAGCATACCTATTAATAGATTTTCGGGTTGAGGACCCATCAACAGAAACAGTTGCAGAGGAAGTGACAGCGTGAATTGCCACCGTTTGCTGTCTCTTTGAAGACTCGTGTGATGTTTGGCTTTTCTCTTTCTTCCCAAGTTTTCTTTTCTCGCCATTCCTTACCGTCGGTTCAGTAGTGGTAACTGCCTCTTCAAGATCATCACTGTGATCGATTAGGATTTGTGCTAAACATTTGGCGCTGTCGTACGTATCCGGCCTCGCAGCTATGATATTTCCTTTCGTTGGCTGAGTCAGTCCCCAGATAAATCTCCCTATCTTCTTACTTTCCGGGGTAACCATTCCCGGACAAAGTAGTGCCAAGTCATCGAACCTGGAAGTATAAGCAGCAATGTCGGAACCTTTCATCTTCAAGTTCCACAGTTCATGTTCTAACTTCTGCATTTCTCCCCGATGGCAGTACTCAGCCAGCAGAAGTTCCTTCATGGCTTCCCAACCCATGGCGTTGGCTACAGGTAAGGTTAGGGATTTGACTCGGCCGTTCCACCAAGTCAAGGCTTTGTCAAGAAAGGTGCTGGCGGAAAACTTCACCTTGTCTGAATCTGAACAAGCGCAAATTTCAAAGATAGATTCGATCTTCTCGAACCATCGGGTAAGGGAAATGACACCTCCAGTGCCATCAAAAGACGTGGGTTTGGCGTTCATGAAATCCTTATAGGAACCCTCTTTCCGGCGTCCCTGGCTATCTTCTGGGTTTTGGGATTGAGGACCACCTCCTGAACCGCTAGGGTTCATTTGTGACATGGCTGCCACCATTGCAGCTGTCATGACTGTCTGGAGTGATGCTAGGTCAAACTGAGGAGGAGGTGATGGCGGAGGAGGATTGTCGTTGCTCTTCGAGCTGGGTCACTTTCTCGGAGGCATCTTGATCTAAAAAGATCAGGAAAGAGAGGATCATAAGTCCTCTAAATTGAATCAAGGAATATGGAACAGGGGATATCTCATCAAGACAGATATAGCATCATACTAAGCGATGAAGTAGGAAAGAGTTATCAAGACAAAACATTTTATCGCTAGAGGAATGTTCAAGTAACATCGCATATACGAGGATTTTCTACGAAGGATTGGCTCGAGAAATACTCCCATAGTATTTCATGGTTCACTGCAACGACGATTCGTTGTTTGAGATATTAGGTAAGTTTTAGGCATGCTGCGTACTACAGTCACTCCCAAGAACATGTTGGCCGTGTCTCGAACGAATATAGTTGGCCAGGCTATATTGATCCTAGACACGACTACATAACTGCCCAGGTTTAACAGCAGTGTACAACATCCATTTACTTATGTTTTGTTCCACTTGTAGTTACGGATTTCGACGGGTCGGTATACTTGTATACTTTTGAAAATACTTACAGTTTTGAAGATACTTTTAATTCAGAGCACTTAGGCCCTTTAATGTTTATAGTTTTATACCATGTAAGGTTTGGTATACTTCATTCACTATAAACAAGGGCTCTGATACCAATTTGTCACAACCCGAAAACCGAAGGCGGAAACATTTCCGGGGTTGACTCCACGTAGAGTATCAAATCCAATGTACATAGTAAGTAACGTAAATCAACCATTACATTACATATATGAAAGATTTACATTTGTTTCAAAAGCATAAGTTATACAAGTGATACATAGTATATATGAGCAACACAAAAATGAGTCTTCGGAAAACTCCATCTTCACACAAAAGGATCTTCGGGTACCTGTCTAACTCGGACCTGAGAATACAAGCGGTTTGAAAATCAGCATAAAGCTGGTGAGTTCATAAGCGTTTAGTTTTTCTGAAAATGTACAAGTTCCTTTGTTTTCCTGAAAAGTAATTATCCAAGAAAATCCCATATTTTCTTATGTAAAGTTAGTTTCCCAATCCGAAAGTAAAGTAAACGATGTTTAATTAAAACATGATTGTTCTTGTGAAATGTAATTCAATCGTTTAACTTATTACACTTCTCTAATTTCGTACTACTATTACTCAGGAAGAACCCCATGTTCTCCTGACTGTGTGTATGTGAACTATTACTAGTTTCTGACTATGTTCGGTGTCCTTCCCAGGAAAACCCCATGTTTTCCCTGACTGTGTATATGTCTTTACGGTTATGGTTATGTTCAGTGTTCTCCCCAGGAAAACCCCATGTTTCCCTAACGGTGTGTGTGTATCTTTACTGGTTCTGGTTATGTTCAATGTTCCCCCCTAGGAAAACCCCATGTTTTCCTGACTGTGTGTATATCTTTACCGGTTTTGTTTATGTTCAGTGTTCTTCCCAGGAAAACCCCATGTTTCCCTGACTGTGTGTGTGTCTTTACTGGTTATGGTTGTGTTCAGTGTTCTTTCCAGGAAAACCCCATGTTTTCCTGACTGTGTGTGTGTCTGTAATCCCTAAACGTACATTAGCTTTACTACGTACATAAAGCTAGTAAATGAATCTGAAACGTTAATAATCTAGATTGCGAGTTCTTAACCATACTTAGACTGGATATGACTCGGACCATGGTTAGTATCCTATTTATGACTTTTGTCACCCTTGAACCATTCGGTTCGACTGTAGCTAGCAGCCAGGTGTGGGATTGTCAGTCCCGTATAGATCTATACACTCAAGCCACGCTCTCCTACGAACGGAGATTCTGGTTACAGGGTTAGTCCTCCACTATCTCGTGCCATGGAAGTGTTACAAGGACGTGTCTCCAATCATTAAGATTACTCTTTACTTTTTGACTATGAAAGTAGTCTTTACAACTGATTATATTCTACGTACCTATCCTTTACACTCGAGCCTAGGTTTTTTAATAAGGACATTACACTCGAGCCTAGGTGTTATTTAATGATGGATGTCCTTTTACACTCGACCCTAGGTGTATTATTAAGGACATTACAATGATTTATGTATTCTATCAGTTTAAATGTGAACAATCAATTACCAAGTACACAATATAACAGTGTATAATAAGAATTGAAAATCGGGTTAAAACAAACAACTCTGCAAGCTAAAACGGTTTGTTTAAAAGGTTTTCAATTCTTAAAGTGTACAATTATGAAACCATATAATTAAAATCATGTGATTGAGTACAAGATATGCTTGTACTTTTGCTTGTATTCCCCCCCTGAAAACATTGAAAAACCATTGAAAAAGGGTAGGGGTATGAACTCACCGGACTCGGAAACGTGTCGGTTTTGAATGCTAGATGTTGGTTCGGGGTTTGATTACTCGCAATGACCCTATGTAAAATGAAATAATGTCCATATATATATACAATTAGAGATACATTCACTAATCATATGGAACATTACACTCCAATGAGGTTAAACACCTCAAAACGAGCGTTTGGAGTGACCCGGGTGACATCTTCGGACTTGTAATGGCACTAGGGACTTGGGACTTGAGTTTACTCTCCATAAGTAAACATTAAAATGAGTTTACAACCATAAAACACACACATACATGAGTTTACGACCGTAAACTCATGTGGGTGTGGTTTTGATGGATTAAGGGCTCAAATGGACATAGGGATTGCTAGAATGGATTATCTAAAATACATTGGAACACTTGGAATGAATTTAAATCATCAAAATGATTATTTTATGGGAGTTTACGGCCTAATATAGGCTCCTGGCCGTAAACTCCTTAATCTTCATGAAAATGGTGTTAAAACAAATCACATGTGATTACTAGGATTATTCCAAGACCTTACATGAGTTTTATGGGACATTTGAGGGGTGTTATGGAGTTTACGGCCCATGAGACCCTCCTCATGGCCGTGAACTCTTATATAGGGTCATACAAAGTGTTTCAAGGTCTAAAACTTGCATAGAAGGGCTTCTAAAATTCATCTAAAGGCTTTAGGGGTGTTTAGTTTGCATTCTAACACCAAAAATATTGGAGTTTACGGCCCAAGAACAAGCCTTGGCCGTAAAATCTTAGAATTCCCACAAATGATGTGTTTAAGTCCCATAAACTATTTTTGGTTGGTCCTTTGATTTATTCCAAGGCTTTTGGTGGTGTTGGATGGCTTTCTAACACCTTAGAATTGAATTTATGCCTTGTTTTGGGGAGTTTACGGCCCAAGCACTCACCTTGGCCGTAAACTCACATAAGTCCCTCAAAAGTTATGTTTCAAGTGTCTAAATGCTAAAACCAAGGTCCTATAATTCATATCTAATCCATATAAGTGATTTGGAAGGGTTTAAGGGCATGAAAACCCTAATTATATGAGTTTACGGCCCAAGAATGATCCTTGGCCGTAAACTCCTTTAAACATCACAAAATTCATGTTTTAATTGTTTAAGGTCCATATCTTGAAGTCCAATAGCCATATCTAAAGTCCAATTGAGTTTAGGAAGGAGTTTAAGGGCTTAAAACCCCATTTAATGGAGTTTACGGCCCAAGCTTGTTCCTTGGCCGTAAACTCATGTTCTTGGTCCTAAAACTCAATTAGTTCATCAATTTGAAGGCTAAAGGTGTTGAATAACATGTTAGGGAGGTTACCTTAAAGATTTGAGGCCTTAAACTTGAGATTTGGACCTTAATTCTAGCTTGAGGAGAGAGGTTGAAAGAGTTTAGTGAGAAATTGGCCAAAGGCTTCAAAAGGAGTCTTAAACATGTTTATATAGTGTTCGGGACTTGGACACGATAAAATTCTACCCGATACCAGCGTTAGACGGGGTTTTTGGTCGTACCCGATTAAGTTACCGTAATCCGATACGGTAATATCTAGAAATATTCCGATCACTAAAGTTGAGTGTTAAAATGATTTTTAAATGTATTAATACACCCATTCAGTCATTTTAAATGTGTACTAGATAATGACTTAATTAAACGGAAGATCGAAAATCGAAATCGGAACAACAATTGGTTGTGCGAATTGTACTACGAAGGAGTTACAATAAATGATATGGAAATTTCGGGTTGTTACATAATTCAAGCTTTGAATTCTCAAACCTTGTCTAGGAAAATCCTTGCTTTCAAACCACCAACAGCCGCGACACGCCACCGTGGCCGGGAGTGAGTGGAGCCCCGAAAATCCACTTCGGCGACCAATTTGGGTTGAAATCTATTTTCCTAAGTCTCTAACATGTTCCTTATTCATATTATGTTTTTAGATCATCTCCAAAGCATCTTGTTCCTAAAAAACGAGTTAGTGACCAGGTTTGTGGTTTCCCAAACCAATCAAACTCTAGCAACTATGGTGATTTCTACGACCCCTCTTTTATGACTTTTGAGTTTAGGGGAGAATACATGTGTATTTGTTGTTGTTTTACTGGTTTAAAATATTTTTTAACTAAAAGTTATCTTACATTATTATTATTTAAAATCTTGTGAAATGGTTATATAAAAGTCTATAAATCACCAAATAATCACATAAGTATAAATAGAATGCTAAATTATGACATATCTATACTTGTTGTGTAATATGATTCTACTTACGTGGAGAAAAGTTAAAAGATCCTAACTATTTGGATACAAGTATGTTAAGAATGTATAAAAAAAGGCGTTATATATAACCAAAACCATATTCAACATAAATATATAAAATATAAATGTAGACTGCCTAAAATGGTTGGAAAATAAAGTTTAATATCACAACCCCAGCCGATGGCGGAAATGTTGGGTGAGTGACTTAGATTGAATATCAAACACAAATCATATATTAAACATTACAACTTCCACATAAAGTTTTACACCACATACCCATACTTATACCTTACATTATTACATTATTCACTAGAAATCTTCACAGATGTGAAAAGAAGACATAAGACATAATTTGTAACAGAAACATAAGTTGACGACCCTATACTCATTGCGTAGAAATCTTGCCTTATTTTCCTGAGAATACGGGTTAAAATATTATATCAATGTATATATGAAAATTATATATGTTTTTAGAGAAAGATTCAGCATATGTATAAAATGACAATCTTCATTTATTTTTTGAACAAAAAGTAATCATCTTTCTTTATTTCGAACTTTATTTAAGTATCATATGATTGATAATAGAATTTATAATTAACTACATAATTAACTACATTTTTGGATCTTTGGTTATCAAACGTTAATTTTTACTAACGATTTGTATCGCAGTTAGCTCGAACTTTACAGGATATCAGCAAGGTAAACTCCTCTTACTATCCTTGATTATTAACATAATCCTACTAATGGTTATTTTGAAGGCAAGTAGGGTATCAATAAGTTAATATTCTCTTACTTTCCTTGATTCTTCACCGAATTGTGTTAATGGTTATTTTGAAGGAAAATGGGGTATCAGTAAGGTAAACTCCTCCTACTATCCTTGATTCCTTAGTGAATTGTGGGGTAATTGGATTGTGTATAGAAACTTTTCCGATTTCCGTACCATATTGGGATTTTCAGGTTTATGCAACGATTTATAACCGAACTTATGACACCACACTCTAAACCAACACCTTAATAGTGCGTGCTCGATCCATTCACTTTAGGATTACATAAGGGAATGTCAAATTGTACTAACATCAACGCTAAATATCCATCTCGTTAGACGTAGTTGTACCTAGCAACTCTCCGACGAGCGGCGAACCATATAAGGTAATTAATATAACACTTATACTTGTCATTAGTCAATCTCTGTGGATTAATGGTTATAATCAGGAGGGATTTTACCAAGGGACTTTACAGTTATGGGTTTTAACCAATAAAATGGTTCATATTGGAATACCAGATGTGGTTGGTTCTAATGATGAACATAGATATCCTAATCCTGACCTTTGTTGTTAATATTTCAATAAAATATTATAATCGTTTTTCATGTAGGAAAACAACACCTGGTAATGCCAACCATTTTTCGAATTTATACATTAGTTGTAATTTAATGTCACATTATTAATATGATTAATCATAATAATTTATATTCAACTTTACTTAAAACTTATGGTTTTAATATCATATAATTTCTGTCAACGAGAAATTTGGCATTTAATTTTATGTAAACAACTTTACGCATGATAGTCAAAGAGTTTTTATTTCCAACAATCCCTTTTATGCCGTCATGGATCAATTATATATTATCTCATTTTACAAGTCACGTATATATACACTATATTATTTTTTGGGAAACTCCTATCGTATTTACCGAATATCTAACACATTCTTTTAATAATCAGGCAATCTACTATCTCATTTTTGATAACCCCATATATTTATAAAATCGATTTTTATAATGCTTATTAGTTATGGCTAACTGTAATGATAATGTCTTAATAATAACCTTGTTGTTTTTCCTTATAAACAACTTTAATATTTCTTTTAGTACATGACTTAAAGAGTTTGCATCTACATGCTTTCATAATATTATCCTTAAGAAAACTTATAGTTTTCTCAACATAGTAAATATACGTATTTTGGAGATTATGACAACTTTTCCGTAAAATGCTTATACTTTGTCATATTTTCAAAATTTATACCTTTCAACTTCAATATACAAGTATCACCCCCCCCCCCCCCCCCCCCCAAATAACTTTAAGACATTGCAAAGTGGGGCTATACTTGAAAGCATCGAGTTCTAAACTTGAAAGCATCGAGTTTGATCTTGACACAATCAAAATACAAGAGAGCAGAAGAAAAACACTTTTGGAAACTGCCTTCAAGCCAAAATCATCACCGAACTACGTCGCCGGAGTTGCATGCGCTGCCGCCAAGTGGCACATGGCGACTGACTTGCGGTCTAGCAAACTGAAAACGACGCAAAGAAGGTAGATTTCTCACATGGAACTTGATGGATGAAACTAAAGATGACGAGGAATCTGATTGGTGATCGAAAACGATGAGAAGAAGGATGGAACCGGTGGTGTTCAATGGCTCTTTTTCTCCGATGAACTACCCCACAAAACTAGTTGTGGTTCGTGGCTGCTTTTGCTAAGTTCAACATCAGATCAGGGGGTGTTTGGGTTCTTTATTCAATGTGTAGGGGAGGGTGATCAGCCACAATGCAGTGGCTGAAATCAGAGGCAGCAGCCACTGGTTGTCTTTTTAGTTTCTTTCGTCGAAAATGCGATAGAGAGAGAGAGAGAGAGAGAGAGTTTCGGTGAGATAAAGTTTGTCTAACTATGAGTGTAGTACATTATTGTGTGTGTGTGCAAATGTATAAAAAATCGTGTCGACGAGGAGAGAAGAGGGGGCATGTCAAGAATAAAGTTGGTAAAATAGTTTCACATGCATATAGATAGGAAGCTATGTATATCTAACACTTGTGTCATTTAACCAAGGTAGGTTTGTAGGTACCATTCCTTTATTTATATGTGTATTGATGAATATATTTGTTGTATTTTCATAGGTGTAAAGAGCCTTACTCGACATTTAGATGATAGGGTATAGGATTATGACTAAGTATAATACAACTGTCTAGGTAAAATTTTCATAATCTTTTCCTACTTTGAGGATTATGTGAAGAGTTTACGTTCAGCATGCTCATATTCCATATATCTCTATGTATTTATACATATATAAATATGACATGCAATGCTTTTAAATTTTCCTTATATACATATATGTTTATATTTCAACTCAAAGCCTCATTATACACTTACATATTTTCCCCCTATCAAGTGAACTATATATATATATATATATATATATATATATATATATATATATATATAGGTAGAGGTTCATTTGAGACCACCTATATTTTGTGAGACATGGGGACCGAATCTTGGCCTTTGATCAAAATTGATCTTGTTGTATTTTCATAGGTATAAAGAGCCTTACTCGACATTTAGATGATAGGGTATAGGATTAAGACTAAGTATAATACTACTGTCTAGGTAAAATTTTCGTAATCTTTACCTACTTTGAGGATTAATTGAAGAGTTTACGTTCACCATGCTCGTATTCCATATATCTCTATGTATTTATACATATATAAATATGACATGCAATACTTTTAAATTTGCCTTGTATACATATGTGTTTATATTTCAACTCAAAGCCTCGTTATACACTTACATCTTTTCCCCTTATCAAGTGAACTAGGTATGTGGGTATATATATATATATATATATATATATATATATATATATAATATATATATATATATATATATATATATATATATATATATATATATATATATATATAGGTAGAGGTTCATTTGAGACCACCTATATTTTGTGAGACATGGGGACCAAATCTTGGCCTTTGATGAAAATTGATCTTGTGGTTCATAAAAAAACATGATTAACCTAATTAATCTAATTGATTAGTTACTGAGGGGTAGATTCGTCCCTAGGTAAAATTTAATATGATCAGATCTGATATAATGTTAGATTATCTTCACGTCATCAAGAAATCATCTGCTTTGATTCTTCTACAAAGATATTCGTTGGATCAACATTCATGTTCTTCAATTCAATCTGATCGATCTTCTATCTCCTTAAATCATCTAGTCTTTCAACCGATAACTAGTTTGAGTTGGACATTGATCGAACAATGCTAAATAATACTTTTAAAGTCATGATTTATGTGTTTCATGAGTTCATGTTCTTCATTCTTCTGCATCTACAATTGATAATTTGAGTGATTGAGGTTTATGTTCATCTATCAACACCAACAATTGCTAACGATCTTTCAAACTATGATTTGTATTCTACATCACGATTTCATCAATTGATCAAAGTTTGAGTTTTCTTCCTTGAGTTTTCATCGATTTCATTGTTACTTGCATGTAACAAGTTCAATTGTTAACCTTGTAACTTGAACTTGTTGAATCATCAAGCTACTAGTGACTTCTCCATTTCATATATTTATGATTTGTGATTTCAACAATCAAACATCATATTGATTGATTAAAATCAATTATTGTTCTTAAGAAAATTTTGTTAAACTATACATGCATTCTACCTGTTTGATGAAAGTCCTGAATGAATAAAGATTCTGATGTATCACCCCCTCCTTCCCATTAATAAACTCCTCTTTAAGAATGAGTATACTTCCAAAATATGAGTTAGATTTGGAGTAAAATAATTCAATATTGACTAATCTTATTAAATTTACCTTAGTTTTGTTAAAATATGTAATTTTCTTTAAACACAAATTGTTAGAGATGCATTTTACCATACTTTCGTTTAAATATGCTCTTGTTAACGTGTAACAAACAGGTTGTATTAAAAAATATTAGATACTATTAAATAAAGTATGGTTCTTATAAAGATAGTATATGTTAACAATGAGTTATTTTATGGCTAATTTCATAAGAATGTATATTGTTCTGATTATATCTATTGAATACATACCATCAGTGATATGTTATTACATGATATGATTCTCTAATATTGTATATTATTTTGATTAGACTACCTTAATTCTAACATTGAAATGTTATGAATATAATTTTGTAAATCTTCATCCATGTGAAGTTTGAATCACTTGTTAAAACATAGTATTTATTTTAATCCTTATCGATTCTAAAAATTCATTCATTTTTGTTGCAGATAAATTTAGTTAACGAAGCCCAACTCGAAAGGAACATGAATGTTTCAAATTAAAAGTTCTTACGACACATTTTGAGATTAAAGAACATGTAATATCTTAGTTAAAGGTTAAGGTTAGTCATAGCCCTCTTTGTCAATTGCATGTTAAGTAAAAGATGCATTGACTAGTTTTGTATGATGTAGAACAGGTTCAGGTTAGTCATAATCCTCATTCCCACAACATAAGTCCTATTTAAGAATAAGTTTATACTTCCAAAATATGAGTAAAATGATACAATGTTTATTGCTCCCTCATTCCCATAGTTTTGTTTAAATCTGATTTTTTTCAAACATAAAGGTTGGAGATGGATCTTTAGCATAAGTTGGTTTAAATAAGGATATTTTTGTATGATTAGAATAATAGTATGCTTATGTTTTATGTTAAGTATCATGATGCATGTTTTAAGCATGTTTGTAAGATTGATGTTAACATCATAGGTAAATGCCTGACCATGTTGATTCTTGGATATTACAACATTAATTATTATTGGTTTTTCAGTTTGACTTTCTTAGTGAAAGGTTCATGTATTCATAGTCCTTGTCAATTGCATGTTAAGTAAAAGATGTATTGGTTAGTTTTGCATGAAGTAGAAGAGATTCAGGTTAGTCATAATCCTCCCTATCACTTGCTTTTTTACTTTATTCATTAAAAACTTGACTAAAACTATAATGTTAAAAATTATACCATATGTTAAATATATCTTTAACAGTCCAATCATAAGTAGAATATTATACTAAAAAAATAAAACATTACACCACAAACTAGAATTTAGGACTTTGTTAAAAATAATAATTGACATGATACTTTGTTTGATGTTATACATTTGTCTTTTATCTAAGTTTCTATATAAACCATCTCTTTAATACAATAACATGGTTTTGTTTAAAAAAATTCAAACACAAAAAGTTGGAGATGTTTTTTTAGCATAAATTTGTTTAAATCTAGATAACACTACATATTTTTATAATTAGATCAATAGTATGTTTAATGTTTTATGTTAAGCGTTGGTGATTCAAATACTCTCTGTAATGAGGAAAATCAATCACAAACCGAAGTAATTTTGTTACTGATATCAATTATTCTTATAGAATATTGACTATAAATTTATTAGTTCCAATTATTAACATCAAGTTTTTAACATTGTCAATGAAAGTTTGACAAAGAGTGAACAAGTGAAAATCTTAAAGAAAACCGAAACCTCAACTCTTGATTCTTAACTCAATTATGCTGATATCAATGACAATTCAGAGAATGTGAGTGAGATCAGTGAAATCGAAGAGTAAGAAGAGGTTGATTGTTCTAAATTGTCAATCATTAATATCACATCTAAGATCAAAGGTAAACAAATTATAGTTGATTCAATAGTAGAGGATGAAACTGAAAAACCCTCTACTTTGCGACATTGTAATTTTGATAATGTGGAAGTTGAAAGCTGGAAATCTGATGACACTGATGAAAATAAAGAAGATGTGAAAGGTTCACATTAAATACCTCCACGGGTTGTGGTTGATCAAGTGTTTGATAATACAAAAGAATTTGATAAAATTTTAAATGACAAAGGAGCGCATTATTTGGAAACCAACACTGTGGTATATCCAAATTTTGTATGCACTGATAAAACCATTTTTCGAAATCAAGTTTTTGTCACAACTTGGAATGCTGAGAAAATTCATCCTGAATACAACAAAATGATTGAAAAAGATAATCAAAGGTCAACTACTGAAGGTTTTTTCGCAAATCAAAACACAGAAGAAAACAATTTAAGTAAAAATCCTTATGTGTTTCAAAAACAAAAATCATCACAAAAATGGGTGGTTGAAGGTGAAAAAGCAAACAAAGTTTTTAAGAAAGTTGAAAAACCAAAGGTTGAAGTGAAATTAAATTCTCATAAATTCAAATTGATGGTTGGAAATGATTCAACAGAAAATAATGTTTCAAAAACAAAAGCAAGAAAGGCAATCTTTTGGCAAGTTGTGTCTAATGATAAATCAAAAGTTGAAAAAGTACAAATTTCAAAAACAACATCATCAAAATTTCAAAGCAAAAATAAACAAATAGATACAAGTTTTCACAAACCAATAAATTCTGTTGACAAAATTCCATATGTTTGCAAATATCACAACAATCGAAAATTTGAGACTTCGAAAAAATTTGTAAATAATAAAAAGTTTCAAAATGTTGGCAAATTCACGAATACTTCATCAACTTTGAAAAATTCAACTCAAGCAAAAGTAAAATTTTCACCAAAACAACCAAAATTTCCAAATCCTTCAGTCTCAAAACCGACTAAAGATTCGTATACAAAAGCAAAATCTGATGTAAGTACGATCAATCGTTGCCTTGAAGGGAAAGGAAGACAATATCAAAGTGGGAAGTTTTCAGAGAAACAAATAAAGAATGCATTTGACAAGTTCGCAAATAACTCTTCCACTGCTAATTCACCATCTCATAAATCGCATGTTTCGGTTCAAAAATGGAAACCAGTTATTAAAGTTGCGAATGTTGTGAAGGATGAAATTACAATCAATGGAAATCCCAAACTATTGAACGACTATATTTCAATATCTAGATCTGATGATGTTGATATAATAGATTCTGTCACAAACAAAGTGAAAACATGGTTTTTAAATTCAAAGAATTTGTTTCATTCTACTAATGATGGACCCAACAAGTCTTGGGGTCCTAAATTTTTTCAATAAATGTAGGTGATATGTGATGAGCAATATGATGCGAAATGGTATATTGATAGTGGTTTCTCTTGTCATATGACTGAAAGAAAGGAAAACTTGCGAGATTATAGAAGCTTGGAAAATGCAGGAGTAGTCAAATTTGGGAATAATCACAAGTGTCAAGTCAAAGGCTATGGGAAAGTCACAAATGGACAATTTACTATTAATAGGGTTGCTTTTGTTGAAGGACTTAAACATAACTTGATTAGTGTGTCACAACTTGTTGTGGGTACTGGAAACCTGGTTGTCTTTAATGAAGAAGGAAGTATCATTTCAAATGCGAAGACAAATGAAGTACTTCTCAAATCCAAAAGATATGGTGATATGTTTACACTGGACATCAAACCAATCGTGGGAAAACCTGCTGTGTGTTTACTATCAAAGGCATCTAATGATGTCAGTTGGCTTTGGCATAGAAGATTGTCACACTTGAACTTTCGCAATATTAACAAACTTGTCACTGAAGATTTAGTTCGAGGTTCACCTGTACTAAAATTTGACAATGATTCTTTGTGTGCAGCTTGCGAACAAGGAAAACAACATCGAAAAGGTCATCCAATTGTGATAGATTCAAAAATTGTGGAACCATTGGAACTTCTTCACATTGACTTATGTGGACCGTCGACTGTTGCTACACTCAATAAAAAGCAGTACATTTTAGTTATTGTTGATGATTTTTCTTGATTCACATGGGTATTTTTTCTCAGGTTAAAATCTAAAGTTGCTCAGACAATGATTGAATTTATCAAAAAGATTGAGCTTAGGCATTTCGCATAATTTCTCATGGGTATTTTTTCTCAGGTTCCGAGTTTAAAAATCAAATTCTTGATTCTTTTCTCACAAGCAAAGGCATTTCGCATAATTTCTCATCACCATATACGCCTCAACAAAACGGTGTTGTTGAAAGAAGAAATCAATCTCTATGCGAAGCAGCCAGAACAATGTTAACATATGCGAATGTACCTCAATATCTTTGGGCTGAAGCAGTTTCAACTGCATACTTTACTCAGAATAGATCATTTATTCATCGCAGATTCAATGTCACTCCATATGAAATCATCAACAATCAAAAACCTAATGTCAAATTTTTCCATGTTTTTGGTTGTAGGTGCTTCATAATGAATCTCAAAGATAATTTGACAAAGTTCCAAGCTAAAGCTGACGAAGGCATATCCTTAGGATATTCACAAAATTCAATAGCATACAGGGTGCCAAACAAGCGAACAAGAAAAGTTAAAGAAACTTTCAACTTAACTTTTGATGACTACTATCTTAAACAAACGGATAGTAAATTTGAACATAAATAAATACTTGTCGATTCAAATACTCAAATTGATAATTCTGAAATAAATGATTTTGATTATGACTTAATTTTCGGAACTTCTGATAGGGAAATTGATGCAGAAACAAATGTTCATGATAATCAAACATCAGAATCCTCAAAACATAATGATGATTCAACAATCACTACAACATCGATAACTTGCGAAATTGTGCCTGGAGTTAATGTGGTAGAGCAAACTTTCGAGTGGGGGAATGAAAATATGAATCATCAAGTTGAGGGGGAGCATTCGCAAAATCAACAGGAACATCATTTTGTGGGGGAGCATCAAGATGAACATCATGTTGAGGGGGAGCATGATGAAACAAAGACAAATAATCTTGATGAAAATGATGACTTTCATGAACTAAATGATAATTTTTCTATTGCAAAATCTGAAAATGAAGATATATATGAAGATGCACCATTGGAATTAAATCCAGATTATCCGCCACTTGAGAAATGGACAAGAAATCATCCAAAAGAACATGTAATTAGGAATCCACAAGATGGTGTGTTGACAAGAGCTCAAATTTGTGTGAAAAATGAGGTACTGAATGCGAACGAAGAACAGTGTATGTTTAATGTCTTTATTTCGAAAATACAGCCAAAGACAGTAAAGGATGCTATGGAACACTCAGATTGGGTTGTTGCTATGCAATCTGAACTGGCTGAATTTGAATGAAATAAGGTTTGGAGATTAATTCCTAAACCTTCTAATGTTTCAATTGTCGGATTAAACTGGATCTTTAAAAATAAAACCAACAAATATGGCAATACTATTCGAAATAAAGCTAGACTAGTGGTTAAAGGATATTCGCAACAAGAAGGAATAGACTATGAAGAAACTTTTGCTCCTTTCGCAAGACTCGAAGTAGTTCGCATATTTTTAGCTTATGCAGCTCACAAAGACTTTGACATTTTTCAAATGGATGTTAAATGTGCATTCTTAAATGGAGAACTTGAAGAAACAGTGTATGTTGAACAACCACCTGGATTTATAAATGAGATACATCCTGATCATGTCTACATTCTTGACAAAGCAGTTTATGGGATAAAACAAGCACCAAGAGCCTGTGAAAAATATTTTTTGCTATCTTAAGGGAACAGTTTCATTAGGACTTTGGTATCCTGCGAAAACGGGATTTTTCATTCAAACCTTCTCAGATTCTGATCTAGGAGGATGTACTTTGGATAGGAAAAGTACGAGTGGTGGATGTCAGCTATTGGATGGGAAGTTGGTAAGTTGGCAATCGAAGAAGCAAACTTGTGTGGCTATATCAACTGCCGAGGCTGAATACATTGCTGTTGCTGCTTGCACTTCACAAATTATTTGGATTCAGAGTCAACTTCATAACTATGCAATAAACATGAAAAACATTCCCTTGTATTGTGATTCGCAAAGTGCAATTCGCATTTGTCATAATCCAATACAACATTCAAAGCCAAAACACATTGCTCTTCGATATAATTTTATCAAAGATCATGTGGAAGATGGGAATATTGAAATTCATTTTGTTAAAACAACCGAACAACTTGCTGATATTTTTACTAAACCTCTGGATGAAAAATCATTTGTAACAATTTTAGCAGGTTTGGGGATGATTGATGCAAATTCAATTTCAAAATATCAAGCATGAAAGTGTCATTCAGCGGTTATGAGTCAGAATTGTTCAGATGTTACTGTTCATACAGAGGCTTCGCATGGCTTCGCAACCAAATTTCTTCACATTTGCGATCATAACAACTAAGGTTAAGTTTACAATTCATTTTGTTACGTTTTTAATTTTGAAAAATTCAAAAATCACAAAAATATTTTTTTGTAAAGCTTGTTCTTTAAGGAATGTGTGTTTTTAGTTAGTCCAGTGCTTAATGCGAAGAGGTCATGCTTGTATGTTTCTATGGGAAGGTACTATTTCTTTCAACTTTGTATTAAGTTAGGATGTCCCTAGAAGCATGCTGCAGCATGTTGTCTCAAGCCTCGTATGACTTTATGTGTACGAAAGGAAATCCTTAATAAAATTATCACATAAAAATTTCTTCCCAATAAGGCTTATATTCGCATTAGTCAAAAGAGCTACTCTTCTCAAATGAGTTAAGAGTTTTTTGTTTGGTCCACACATAACAGAGGTACATTCGGTCTTATAACCAATCTTTTTCATCATAGAATTCTTCACACAAATCACACACAAAGACGTATGTCCGAAAGGTCTCTGATTCAACCCATCGAGACTTAGATATACAAAAATTCTGTGTTTATGATCTGACATCATGAGTCCGTGATGGAAGTGAAAACCACACATCATAAACCTTGAGGAATCGATGGGGAACATAGTTCCAGATTTTAACGAAACTTTTGTTTCAGTACCAAAATTTCGAAACTCTAAATCATATTCAATTCGCATGTGTGGTCTTGATCAAACATTCGGAATCCACGATGTTTGTTACCCAACAAGATCCAGTACAAATTTTTTTTATGAATATGATTTCTGTGTGATTTTTATTCGCAAATCCTAGTCATGATAAATATTTTCAAAAGCCAACTTGTCACTGACTACACTGGTCATACAAGTAATTTCATTTACAATTTCTCACCTTATGTTAAGGTTGATATGTAATGAAATTTGAAACCAACCTAAAAATATCTTTTAAAAGAAGCCCTTTGATACTTATCAAAAAGTATTCGATTGTAATTCACGGGAAACTGCACAAGCTGTTGATCATCTCTCTTGATGATTAACGAAACAACCTATGCCTGGGGTTCAACTGCATTCGTGTCGAATTGAATTTTTGACATCACAGAATTTCAAATTTTTTTTAATTGTTTCTCATCTTATTTCTTTGGCACAATGCACACACGAAATCCTTGAGGTTCTGAGTAATACCAACTCAGGCTTATGATTTCGCAAATCTGGCATATGACTTCACTTTACATCCCAAAAGCGAAAGAGCCTTGCCTCCATGCGAAGGGTTCTAACGGTTACAATTTGTCACACCCCGAAAACCGAAGGCGGAAAACATTTCCGGGGTTTACTACCACGTTGAGTATCAAATCCAACGTACATAGTAAGTAATGTAAAGCAACCACTACATTACATAATAAAAGTTTTACAGTTGTTTCAAAAGTAAAGCTTGTACAGTTGTGATACATAGTATATATAGACAAAATGAAACGGATCTTCTTATACTCCGTCTTCGAGAAAAAGGATCATCGGGTACCTGTTCTAACGTCGACCTGAGAACACAAGCGGTTTGAAAATCAGCATAAAGCTGGTGAGTTCATAAGTGGTTTTGTTTTATGAAAATGTATCGGTTTCCTTTCTGTATCTGAAATATTATGTTCACCAAGAAAATCCCATATTTTTTTAACGTTGGTTATTGTTTCACAAATGTAAAGTATGGTAAATTTGTACACTGAAAATATGTTTATTCATATGAAAATGTATAGTTGGTTAACTGGCTGGTTGAACTGTTCTGTTTACTTATCATGTGTTACCAGGAAAGTCTCATACTTTCCTTATTGTATGTTACAAATTGTAAAAGATGTAATATTATCCAGTTTGTTACTCTTTCTAGTTATGTAAATGTTACCCAGGAAAGCCCCATGCTTTCCTGCATGTATGTATCTAATGTAAACGATGTTAAAGATGTAAAAGATGTAACCGCTATTAGGTTCCATGTTTTCCCCAGGAAAATCCCATACTTTCCTGAATGTTAGTTATAGTAAATAAAAGATGTAAACAATGTATAAAGTAATCCATTATTACTGTAAGTAAATCTCTGTTATCCTAATTGCGAGTTCCATAACCATACAATAGATTGAAACCTGTGGCAATAAGTAGTCCACATGTGGCAATAAGTCGTCCACATACTTATGAATTTCGTCACCCTTGAACCATTTCGGTTCGGCTGTAGCTAGCAGCCAGGTGTGGGGTAGTCAGCCCCGTATAGATCTATACACTCAAGTCACGCTCTCTAAATACCAGAGATTCTGGTTATGGGTGTAGTCCTCCACTCGCGTAATCTGGGTGGAGTGTTCTCCGAGGACGTGTCTCCAATCATACATGAATAACAAATTTACTAGTAATAATATGATAGTCCTCCACTCGTATATGTGTGGGGAGTGTTATCGAGTACAAAACAGTGTATAGGTATTATGTTCAAATATTTTAATGTCGTGCTTTTAACTGATAAAATGTGGAAAACCATTTGTGAAATACATGTAGAACATACTAGTTTAAAGATGTTCAATCTGTTATCAGTTGTAATATCAGTTATAAAAGCATAAGAATATGAAACACATATTTGAAAACATGTTTTGAGTACAAGAATTCCCTTGTACATTGCTTGTGTTCCCCCCCCCCTAAAAACAGTGGAAAACAGTGAAAAAGGGTAGGGGTATGAACTCACCGGACTCTGAAATGTGTCGGTTTTGAATGCTATACGTCGGTTTGGGGTTTGATTACTCGCGATGACCCTATGTAAAATGATATAATGTCCATATATATATATATATATATATATATATATATATATATATATATATATATATATATATATATATATATATATACAATTAGAGATACATTCACTAATCATATGGAACATTACACTCCAATGAGGTTAAACACCTCAAAACGAGTGTTCGGAGTGACTCGGGTGACATCTTCGGACTTGTAATGGCACTAGAGACTTGGGACTTGAGTTTACTCCCCAAGAGTAAACATTTTAAAGAGTTTACAACTATGGAACACACACATACATGAGTTTACGGCCGTAAACTCATATGGGTGTGTTTTTGATGGTTTATGGGCTCAAATGGACATAGGGGTTGCTAGAATGGATTATCTAAATTGCCTTGGAACACTTGGAATGAGTTTAAATCATCAAAAATGATTATTTTATGGGAGTTTACGGCCCAGTATAGGCTCCTGGCCGTAAACTTCTTAATCTTCATGAAAATGATGTTGAATGTTGTTAAAACAAATCACATGTGATTACTAGAATTATTCCAAGACCTTACATGAGTTTTATGGGACATTTGAGGGGTGTTATGGAGTTTACGGCCCATGAGACCCTCCTCATGGCTGTAAACTCTTATGTAGGGTCATACAAAGTGTTTCAAGGTCTAAAACTTGTATAGAAGGGCTTCTAAAATTCATCTAAAGGCTTTAGGGGTGTTTAGTTTGCATTCTAACACCAAACGTTTTGGAGTTTACAGCCCAAGAACAAGCCTTGGCCGTAAACTCTTATAAATCCCACAAATGATGTGTTTTAGGCCCTTAAAGTATTTTTGGTTGGTCCCTTGATTTATTCCAAGGCTTTTGGTGGTGTTGGATGGCTTTCTAACACCTTAGAATTGGATTTATGTCACATTTTGGGGAGTTTATGGCCTAAGCACTCTCATTGGCCGTAAACTCACATAAGTTCCATAAAATTCATGTTTCAAGTGTCCAAATGCTAAAACCAAGGTCCTATAATTCATATCTAAGCCATAGAAGTGATTTGGAAGGGTTTAAGGGCATGAAAACGCTAATTATATGAGTTTACGGCCCAAGAATGTTCCTTGGCTGTAAACTCCTTCAAATGGCTCAAAATCTATGTTTTAAATGTTTAGAGTCCAAATCTTGAAGTCCCATAGTCATATCTAGAGTCCAATTGAGTTTAGGAAGGAGTTTAAGGGCTTAAAACCCCATTTAGTGGAGTTTACGGCCCAAGCTTGTTCCTTGGCTGTAAACTCATGTTCTTGGACCTAAAACTCAATTATTTCATCAATTTGAAGGTTAAAGATGCTGAATAACATGCTAGGGAGGTTACCTTAAAGATTTGAAGCCTTAAACTTGAGATTTGGACCTTAATTCTAGCTTGAGGAGAGAGGTTGTAAGAGTTTAGTGAGAAACTTGCCAAAAGGCTTCAAATGAAGTCTTAAACATGTTTATATAGTGTTTAAGTTTTGGACACGGTGGAATTCTACCCGATACCGGCGTTAGACGGGGTTTTTTGGTCGTACCCGATTAAGTTACCGTAACCCGATACGGTAATATCTAGAAATATTCTGATCACTAAAGTTGAGTGTTAAAATGATTTTTAAATGTATTAAGATACCCATTAAGTCATTTTAAATGTGTACCAGATAATGACTTAATTATACGGAAGATCGGAAATCAAAATCGGAACGAAGATCAGTTGCGCGAATTGTACTACGAAAGAGTTACAATAAATGATATGGAAATTTCGGGTTGTTACATTATCCCCCCGTTAAAGGGAATTTCGTCCCGAAATTCATGGTTTAGAACATAAGACAAGATACAAATCATGGATAAGAAAAGAGTTGTGGATACTTCTGTTTCATTGAGTCTTCCAGTTCCCAAGTGAATTCCGGTCCCCGCTTGGCATTCCAGCGAACCTTCACTAACGGGATGCAACTTTGTTTTGTACGTTTGACTTCTCGATCCATGATTTCGATCGGTTCCTCCACAAAGTTGAGGTTTTCATTGATCTCGATCTCGTCTAAAGGAATGGTTAGGGTTTCATCGGATAGGCACTTTTTGAGATTTGAAACATGGAAGACAGGATGAATGTTACTGAGTTCGTGAGGTAAGTGGAGTTTATAGGCAACTGGACCGATCCTGGAGAGGATCTCAAAGGGTCCAATGTACCTCGGATTAAGTTTCCCACGCTTACCAAAGCGTATAGTGCCTTTCCAGGGAGAGACTTTTAACAGGACACGGTCTCCAACCTGGAATTCTAGTGGTTTCCGACGATTATCAGCGTAACTCTTTTGACGATCATGTGAGGCTTTCAGTCGGTTACGGATTTGAATGATCTTTTCGGTGGTTTCGCGGATGATTTCAGGACCAGTGAGAGCACTGTCGGGGACTCGACTCCTGGCTAACTGTGTATTCCCCACCTCGGCCCAGCACAGAGGGGATCTGCACTTACGACCGTATAAGGCTTCGAACGGAGCAGCCCTAATGCTGGTGTGGAAACTATTGTTGTACGAGAACTCGATCAAGGATAGATGTGTATCCCACGACTTTCCAAAATCAATGGCACATGTCCGAAGCATGTCCTCCAGGGTTTGGATTGTTCTCTCACTCTATCCATCGGTTTGAGGATGATACGCCGTGCTCATATCTAGTTTGGTCCAAGGGCTTTCTGAAGGGATTGCCAGAATCTGGAGGTAAACCTACTATCTCGATCGGAGATAATGGATACAGGTACACCATGAAGACGTACTACCTCCTGGATGTAGATTCGCGCGAGTTTCTCCATCTTGTATGATTCTTTAATTGGGATGAAGTGAGCGGATTTTGACAAACGATCGATAATTACGCAAATGGTATCGTACCCACTAGAACACTTGGGTAGTTTGGTGATGAAGTCCATGGTAATCATCGCCCATTTCCACTCGTGGATTTCGGGTTGTTGGAGTAGACCTGAAGGTTTTTGATGTTCGACTTTGACTTTGGCGCAAGTCAGACACTTGCCCACGAATGTAGCTATCTCAGCTTTCATGTTTGGCCACCAGTATTGTTTCTTGAGATCCAGGTACATCTTGTCCGAACCCGGGTGAACAGAGTATTTGGTTCTGTGTGCTTCCTCCATGACTATTTCCCTGAATCCTACAGATTTGGGAATCCAGATTCGATTCATGAAACAGTGAACTCCGTCACTTCTGATCTCAAGTTTCTTTTCCATCCCTCTCAAGGTTTCATCTGACACGTTCTCAGGTTTGAGGGCTGTATCCTGAGCTTCTCGGATTTGCATTGATAAGTTGGAATGGATGGTCATCGTCTGGTTCCTCACTTTGTGGCCTGCACTATCCTTTCGGCTAAGGCATCTGCTACCACATTGGCCTTGCCGGGGTGGTAACGGATTTCACACTCATAATCACTGAGTAATGCTACCCATCGCCGTTGCCTCATGTTTAAGTCTTTCTAATTAAAGATGTGCTGCAAACTCTTGTGATCAGTGAAGATTGTGCACTTGGTTTCGTAGAGATAATGTCTCCAAATCTTCAATGCGAAGACTACTGCTCCTAGTTCCAAGTCATGTGTGGTATATTTGACCTCGTGTGTTTTCAGCTGTCTCGAGGCATAGGCAATCACCTTTCCTCTTTGCATAAGCACACAGCCTAAACCTTGATTAGACGCATCGCAGTAGACAACGAAATCCTCTATCCCTTCAGGCAGAGACAGAACAGGCGTGCTGCATAAGGCTCTCTTCAACGTTTGGAATGCAGTTTCTTGTTTATCACTCCAACAAAAGGGTACACCTTTCTGTGTCAGAGTGGTTAAAGGTTTGGCGATTTTGGAAAAGTTCTGAATGAATCATCGGTAGTAGCCGGCGAGACCCAAGAATTGACGAATTTCTGTGGGTGTTTTCGGTGCCGACCAATTCTCTATCGCTTTAATCTTGGAAGGATCTACATGAATACCCTCCTCGCTTACTACGTGACCGAGGAAAGTTACCTTCCGTATCCAGAATTCACATTTGGAAAATTTCGCATATAGCTTTTCGCATCTAAGGGTTTCCAACACTAGCCTCAAGTGTTGCTTGTGGTCTTCCTCGCTTCGGGAGTAAACGAGAATGTCGTCAATGAACACGATGACGAATTTGTCTAAGAAGGGACGGCACAACCGATTCATCAGGTCCATGAACACAGCCGGTGCATTGGTTAGACCGAAGGGCATCACTACGAATTCGTAGTGTCCATACCGAGTCCTAAAAGCTGTCTTAGGAACATCATTCTCCTGGACTCGTAACTGGTGGTACCCTGACGAAGGTCTATCTTAGAAAAGTAGCTGGCTCCCTGTAGTTGATCGAAGAGGTCGTCTATTCTTGGAAGAGGATATCGGTTCTTAACGGTTAACTTGTTCAGTTCACGATAATCGATACACATCCGAAAGGATCCATCTTTCTTCTTAACAAACAGAATCGGAGCTCCCCAGGGTGAGGAACTTGGTCTAATGAATCCTTTACTGAGCAACTCATTGAGTTAACTGGATAATTCCTGCATTTCTGCCGGAGCTAAGCGATACGGAGATTTTGCTACGGGAGTAGCTCCAGGAATTAGGTCAATACGGAACTCGACCTGACATTCGGGAGGAATTCCTGGAAGTTCTTCGGGAAACACATCGGGAAAGTTACAGACTTCGGGGATGCTCGCGAGGTCTCTAACTTCTTGTTTCTCGTTGATCACATGAGCTAAGAATGCAACACACTCCTTTCGAAGGAGCTTTCGAGCTTTGATGCAAGAAATGATATGAAGGTTGGAACTGGGTTTATCGCCATAGATTATGAGAGTTTGACCTGAAGGAAGATTGAAACGGATAGCTTTTTCGTAACAGATAATGTCAGCATGATTGGGACTCAATCAATCTATGCCAATGATAACATCAAAGCTCTTAATGGAAATGGGCATGAGATCTATAGGAAATGAGTGATCATTTAAGGTAAGCGTACAACCTATGAATACATCGTTAGCGCTTTCTTTCTCACCGTTAGCCATCTCGACGGTAAATGTTTCAGTTAGTGGTTGAGGATTTGGTTTTAGATTATGTTTGAATGCATGACTAACAAAACTCCTTTCAGCACCCGAATCGAAAAGAATACTAGCATATGAGTTGTCGAGAAGGAACGTACCCGAAACAACAGTGGGATCAACAACTGCTTCCTCCCGTCCCATGGTTAGAACCCTTCCAGTGTTATCGGCAGTTGACTTCTTAGGAGAGTTCCTTTTAAAATGCCCAACTTCCCCACAGTTGTAGCAGGCTTGACTAACACCTGCTCCCGTTGATTGGTTGGCTGATTGGGTAGGAGTTTTGCAGTATCGAACTGTGTGCCCTTTCTTACCACAGCTGGTGTAAGACAACTCTCGACAGGGACCGGGATGATGATGGTATTGACACTTGTCACACAGAGGGAGGTTACCAGCATATTTACTGGTAGGAGTTGAGGCTATGGATCCCATGGCAGAAACAGCAGCAACAGGAGTAGTAGTAGCAGCATGGACTGCTACCGTCTGTTGTTTCTTGGAGGATCCTTGAGAAGATTGACCCTTCTTCTTCTTCCAGAATTTCCTCTTTTCACCACTCCTTTGAGTCGGCTCAGAAGTGGTAGTGATTTCTTTAACATCGTCGTTATGATCAATCAGAATTTGAGCTAGGGTCTTGGCACTATCATAGGTATCCGGACGAGCAGCCAAAACGTGACTCTTTATTGGTTGAGATAATCCCCAAACGAACCTTTTGATCTTTTTGTTTTCAGGAGTGACTAACCCCGGGCAGAGAAGTGCGAGATCATCAAATCGGGAAGTATATGCAGCAATGTCGGAACCTTTCATCTTCAGGTTCCAGAGCTCGTGCTCTAACTTCTGCATTTCACCACGGGGGCAGTACTCGGAAATGAGAAGTTCTTTCATGGCTTCCCAGCCCATGGCATTGGCTACGGGTAAGGTCAGAGATTTGACTCGGCCATTCCACCAAGTCAAGGATTTATCAACGAAGGTACAGGCTGCGAATTTGACTTTATCGGACTCTGCACAAGCACAGATTTCAAAGATGGACTCTATTTTATCATGCTACCTCACTATTAACTAAAGGACTTCCATGCAAGAAACTCATATCTCCATGCAAACCTCACCTCAAATATCATTTCTTCTTCCTCTCTCTCTCACTCTCGGCCGAGCTAACACACACACACCATAAAAATCTCTTCCAAACTCTCTAAGTCTAGAATAACAATCCTCCCTCCTTCTTCAAAATTTTCGTGAATCTAAGAAGCTTTCAAGAGGATCTCGCAAGTTAATCATCATCTTAGGTAAGTTTTTACTTATATCCATGATCTAGCTACTTCACTCCATCAAAAACCTCTTCTAAATCTATTCCAACTTGTGATCATGCACCTTAGAAGTCACCAAACTCGAGATCTACCAAGGAAAGGTGCTAAGGCCGAAAAATCACTTCATTTTCTTCCATCTTTTCTTCAAAAACCGAAAGCTTCAAACCAGGTGAGCTTCATACCCCCTATTTTCGGTTTTCATGAGTTTTTTTTTTTTGGGGGGGGGGGGGGGGGGGAATACAAGTGAAAGTGTAGATCTATATGTATTTTGTATGCTTCGTATGATTCCATGCTTATATGTGTGATTTTTGTGTGTTATAATGTTGGATATAGTCATAAAACCCCTCAAAACCGAGATATACCTCTAGTTAAAAGACTCTAGCATCAATTATGCTTCTACATACAAAGTATTTCTAGAAAAGTGGTTATATGGTTTAGTAACAATTTCTTTGACCTAAAAACACCATTTTTGGACCTAAAATGCGAAAAATACAAACTTTAAGGGCCTAAATTGACAAATCACGAACTTTGATGGTTGAACTATGTCAAAACAGTTTCAATAAAGAAATTTCTGGAAATATACTTATTTAGAGGATTAAAAACATAAACTTCAAGCTTAATGGGCTAAAAATGACATTTTAGGCCCAATGAGGCCCATTATGCGAGATTTTCTGTTTTGGAGGGTCAAAACTGCATTTTCCTGTAAAACAGTGGACTATAAGTGTTCCAAGTCCTTTTCAAAGGTTTAAAATGCTTTTTAAATTTAAAAAGGACTAAAGTTGCAAAAAAATTTCAAATTGGGCCAAAATTGTCAAACTTTCGAAAAAGAAGGGTTATAGCCGAGAAAAACTCAAATTCAGGGACTTAAGCTGTTTTCTATGAAAAATATGCTGGAAAATACTTATTTCAATAATTTTTAGTATTAAAATGTCAAGAAAATTGATTTAAGGACCAAACCGGAAAGTTTTTAAATAAAGGGTTGAAAAAGTAAATTTTTACAAAGAATGAGGGGCTGAAAACAGAAAATTCTCAAGACTAGTTCAATACATGCAAATTGATCCAATGATGATACCACAATTATCGACGAAATACAATACATTACAACACCAAAAGTCGTTGTCAAATGAATTGGTTCGGTCTCGAACCAATAAAAATCCGAAATTACTAACACGACAACACTATGACATTACGACATTACGATAACGATTGGGAAGTCACTATACATGCGAGTGTGCACAGACGTCTACGCACCACCTTTGGGCCCCAAAAGTGTAAAATCTTGTTCGTTGAGCCTAGCTAGCCCAATGACCTGATCTTAAGGCCCGAAGACCTCTCTCTTACGAAGTGTTGGGTTTCACCGATCCGACATAACGTAAAAGGACTTTCAATAGCTTGTATACTACTGGTCCCCAAGGGTCCTTTGGTATTGCTAGTAAAGTCTACCTTTTCATGCGAGGCGGGTCTGGGACCCCTCGTACCTTTTATCCCCAACCGGCTACTGGAGTTATTGAGGCCTTCGTGTCCTCGTTCTCTTCGGGTGTGGGACTACACGTAGTCAGGGCGGTTGGAGAACGTGATTAGTACGGACGACGCCTTTGGGATCGTTAGTATCGCTATAGACTAGTCGTTTGTGTAACGTGTGTTTGTAGTAAATAATCATGCTCAACAATAATCCAACGTTGCCTGGTACCGACAACTTCACACGTTACAATTGTTTCAATGTACGAATTAGGAAAACATCGGGTTTTCCTAGGATATTTCAATACATACGGATTCGGAATACACACAAATTTTAAATGAACAAATTTTACAAGTATAGAAACAAACAAGCATACCTATGGATCTTCACACATTTTTGACTTTACTATTTTCAGAAAATATTGGATTTTCTGGTGTTTCTCAAAACATTACAAACATTGGATTTCAAACATTACTTATGAACTCACCAACATTTCATATGTTGATGTTTTTCAAAATACTTGTATTCTCAGGTAACAGATAAAGTGGAGGATGAATTGTACTCTATGACGTTTTGCTGTGGTTTAATTTAGTAGCAGACAGTTATTTTTGAGAATGTCATGTTTTGGGAACAATGTAATGGATGTAAACGCTACCAGTTGTATCATTCCAAATGTTGGTGATGTATAATGTTATGTTTCATGTATATGCAATGTGATGGTATTCAATTGAGTCACGATAGCCCTCAGACGTTTCCGCCGTCTGGTTCGGGGGTGTGACAGGTTGGTATCAGAGCCTTGTTTATAGTGAACTAGCATATCTAGCCACACATGGATATGGAACTATAAACCAAAAAGAGGGACTAACATAACTCTGAACAAAACAAGTGAATAAAACACCCTTGCTTGCACTAGGAATAGGAACATAACGCCGAACCAAACAAAAATAATACTAGTGTCTCGGTTAATTCGGGAACTGTTCTTAGTGATACCAAGGAGTGAATGCAGCCTGATCAACTACATTCTCTCCAACGTAAAACTAACACACGTCCTGATGAGATCGGGATTTCTAGGGAATCTAAAACCATACCCCTACCACCGAAAAGAGAATGCCTGTTTAGCTTGTGCAATAGCGGTAGACTCATAGGAAAGTGATAGCTTATTCATATACTTTCTCCCAGTCTTCATGGAAGGAGAGCATCAGGGCATTCAGTTTCACCAAGCCTTAGGAGCACACGGGATACTCGAAGACGAACCAGAGGGGAATCAGGAGGGAGTCCACGGTGTTGAACCTGACGAATACATGGATACCGACTACGAGTTTGAGGAGACCGACGATGACATGGGGGAGGATCAGGCCCCGAATATAGATCACGTCGCATCTCCTGTTAGCGAAGCGCAACAGGATCACCACGTCCCACCAGTGAATCCCGCGAGGGAAAATCGCTCCCCAGAAGCCGAGATTGCTGACTTGCGGCAACAACTGTTCGCCATGGAAGCACGTGCCGTGCAAGCAGAGCTGGATAGGGATGAGGTCATTGTAGACATGACTGAGATGGCTCAGCTGTTGGCTCAGCACTTCGGCATATAATTTCACCGTTATAGTAGGACGCAGCTCATCGCGGTTAGGGATAGACTTATCATAGTAGGTCGTTAGGAAATATGCTATGTACTCCGAATCTAGGTTTAAGTGACTACACTACTCGTAGAGTCGTTATGCTGTCGAACTAGTATCACTCATGTATGCTCCTACGAGCAAATTTTCATGTATCAAATGCGGATAATATTAATAAATTTTTACGTGTTCTATTACGATATTGCAAATTGCTATGTGTTGAGAAATTATTATTGATTGGTCAATGGTAGTAGTGTTTAAGTTCGTACCATGCACCTAGTCAGTAGGATCACGACTCACCGAAACAACATACCCTCAACATCTTTCCGTATTGTGACAGAAAGATGCCTCCCCGACCTGCTCGCGGAAACCCAGGACCAACCCCACCCGAAGTTGACTCAGCCGCTTTCCAGGCGGCTGTATCTGCAGCAGTCACTGCAGCGATTGCGCAAATTCAACAAGGGAACAATGGAGGAGTCAATGGGCAAGGAGCCGGAAGTTCAAACAATGGAATGAATCAAGGACTCACTAAGACATGTACCTACAAGGACTTCACAAACTCCAAACCACGGACTTTTAATGGCACTGGAGGGGTGATCACTCTTAAGCGATGGATCGAAAAGGTGGAGTCGGTATTCGAGATATGCGATTGCCCTGAGCACATGAAGGTGAAGTTCGCAGCCTGCAATTTTGTGGATCAAGCGCTCACCTGGTGGAATGGACATGTAGAATCCATGACACTCCCTGTAGCCAACTCTATGCCGTGGACAGAGATGAAAGAAATGTTAATGGCAGAGTACTGCCCACGAGGCGAAATACAGAAGATGGAACAAGAGCTATGGAACCTCACTGTGCAGAACACGAATATCGATGCCTACATATCGAGATTTAGCGAACTATCTCTGCTGTGCCCGGGTATGATCGCCTCGGAAGGAAAGAAGAATGAGCGATTCATCTGGGGACTCACATCACCAATTCAAGGGAATGTGATAGCTGCAAACCCCGAAACATTTGACAGTGCAAAAAGATTGGCAAAAAGATTGTATGACCATAACAACAAAAAGGGAGAGAAGCCAATGGAGACTGAGAAGACGAAGGAAAGTGATGGCAAGAGGGGAAAGAACAATAAGCGGAAGGGGCGCCAGGGCCCCGACACCTCGAAGAAGCAGCAGACAGTGGTGGTTAATGCTGTTACCGCACCGGTTCCAGCCGCGCCACATGCTCCAACCTCAGCCACTTCAAATGCTTCCAGACCTTATTCCGGTAATCTTCCCAAATGCAACAAGTGCGGTTTCCATCACTATGGAGAATGCAAGGATTTTCAGTGCACCAGTTGCAACCGAAGGGGTCACACCGCAAAGTACTGCAAGGCTTACCCTCCCCATAACGAAAATCAGGGAACCAACAGCAACAACCCTCGCAACAACAACAACACCCATGCCAACGGCAATAACGCAGGGCCTAGCTACACCTGCTTCGGATGTGGAAAGACTGGACACATCCGCCGAGACTGTCCTAACAACATCAATTTAAGAAATGGAGGAACAGGAAGGATGTTGACCATGGGTCAGGGTGAGGCCCTTCAAGACCCCTCTGTTGTTACCGGTACGTTTCCCTTAAACCACGCTTATGCATGCATCTTATTTGACACCAGAGCGGAACGAAGCTTCGTAAGCAATAAGTTTAAGCATTTATTAAGACAACTACCCCAAAAGCTAAATGAAACCTATACGGTGGAAATGGCCAATGGGAGAACCGAATCCACTGGGGAAATCTACACCGGATGTACCCTAACTCTTAATCAACACGTCTTTCGAATAGATCTAATGCCAGTGTCAATTAGGAGTTTCGATGTGATCATCGGCATGGACTGGTTAAGCCCCCACCATGCTGAAATTATGTGCCATGAGAAGGACGTTCGTCTTCGCCTCCCAAATCACGAAACCCTGGTAATTTACGGAGACAAATCTAGCATGAACCTTCGCCTCGTTTCGTGCATCAAAGCACAGAAGTATCTAAGAAGGAACAATTTGGCGTTCCTAGCTCACGTGGTGGATAAAACCAAGGAGGAGATTAACGTTCGAGACATTCCCGTAGCATGTGAATTTCCGGACGTGTTTCCTGAAGATCTCCTAGGAGTACCCCCAGAGAGACATGTTGAGTTTCGAATCGACCTTATTCCAGGAGCAACTCCTCTCGCTAAATCACCCTACCGGCTGGCTCCTGCCGAGATGCAGGAATTATCCAGCCAACTCAGCGAACTTTTGGACAAGGGATTTATCCGACCTAGCTACTCGTCGTGGGGAGCTCCGGTGCTCTTTGTCAAAAAGAAGGACGGATCCTTCAGAATGTGCATCGATTACAGAGAGTTGAATAAACTCACTGTTAAAAACCGCTACCCACTCCCACGAATCGATGATCTATTCGACCAGCTCCAAGGAGCTAGTTATTTCTCCAAAATAGATCTACGGTCTGGATACCACCAACTCAAGGTCCGAGAAGAGGATATTCCCAAAACCGCTTTCCGAACCCGCTATGGACATTATGAATTCGTCGTAATGCCCTTCGGTCTAACAAATGCGCCTGCCGCATTTATGGACCTAATGAATCGAATCTGTCGACCGTTCCTTGACAACTTCGTCATTGTATTTATCGATGACATCCTCGTCTATTCTCGAAGCAAAGAGGAGCATGGCCAACATCTACGACAAATTCTGGACACCCTGCGATTGGAAAAGCTTTACGCCAAACTCTCCAAGTGTGAGTTCTGGCTTCGGAGTGTGAATTTCCTAGGCCACGTGGTTAGCCAAGACGGAATTCATGTGGACCCCTCTAAGGTCAAAGCTGTGGAAGGATGGGCAACCCCGACTACGCCCACAGAAATTCGTCAGTTCTTAGGCCTAGCAGGCTACTATAGGAGATTCATCCAAAACTTCTCCAGGATCGCCAACCCGCTTACCTTGCTTACGCAAAAGGGCGTGCCATTCAAGTGGACAGACCGACAAGAGATTGCGTTTCGAACCTTGAAGCAAGCTCTCTGTAGCGCTCCTGTATTATCTTTGCCTGAAGGAACAGAAGATTTTGTGGTCTACTGTGACGCGTCGAATCAGGGCTTAGGTTGTGTTCTCATCCAACGTGGAAGAGTGATAGCATATGCGTCCCGCCAACTAAAGACGCACGAGGTAAATTACACGACCCATGACCTAGAACTGGGAGCCGTGGTCTTTGCTCTAAAAATTTGGAGGCACTACCTGTACGGTACAAAGTGCACCATCTTCACGGACCACAAGAGCCTCCAACAAATCTTGAATCAGAAGGAGCTGAACATGAGACAGCGAAGATGGGTGGAATTACTAAACGACTACGAATGCGAGATCAAGTACCATCCAGGTAAGGCCAACGTGGTAGCTGATGCATTAAGTCGAAAAAAGTACACTAATCGTCGTACGAAAACGCACTCGATAACCATTCAATCTCATCTGGCCACTCAAATTGCATCAGTCCAGCCGGAGGCTATGAAAGCGGAAAATAGAGCAAGCGAAGCATTACGCGGAATGGAAAAGAACCTGGAAGCAAAGGAGAATGGAGTATACTATTTCATGAACCGTATTTGGGTCCCTAAACTTGGAGGGTTCAGGGATGTTGTCATGAAGGAAGCCCACAAGACGCGATACTCCATTCATCCCGGTTCCGATAAGATGTATTTGGACATTAAACAACACTATTGGTGGCCTAACATGAAGGCGGAAATCGCGACTTATGTCACTAAGTGCCTTACGTGCGCCAAAGTAAAGGTGGAATACCAAAAACCCTCAGGATTGTTACAGCAACCGGCAATTCCCGAGTGGAAATGGGAAGGGATTTCTATGGATTTCGTGACCAAGCTACCCAAAATGTCGGATGGATTAGATACCATATGGGTAATAATTGACCGACTGACGAAATCTGCCCATTTCCTGCCAATTAAGGAATCATACAAGATGGAGAGATTGACACGTTTATACATTCGAGAGATCGTGAGACTTCACGGAATACCAACATCTATCATCTCGGATAGAGACAGTAGGTTCACGTCCCGATTTTGGCAATCACTCCATAAGGCGATGGGAACAAACCTCGATATGAGCACCGCTTATCATCCACAAACGGATGGTCAAAGCGAGCGAACCATCCAAACGCTCAAAGATATGCTCCGCGCATGCGTGATAGACTTTGGAAGGTCTTGGGATACCCACCTACCCTTAATCGAATTCTCATACAACAATAGTTACCATTCGAGCATCAAGGTGGCTCCTTTCGAAGCACTTTACGGACGTAAATGTGGATCACCGTTATGTTGGGTTGAAGTAGGTGACACCCAGCTAGCAAAAACACACACAACGGACGCAACACTAACGGGACCGGAGATCATCCGTGAAACCACGGAAAAGATAGTTCCCATCAAAGCTTGGTTGCAAGCATCGCGTGACCGATAAAAGAGCTACGCTGATAAACGCCGAAAGCCCTTGGAATTTCAGGTCGGTGATCAAGTACTGTTAAAAGTCTCGCCCTGGAAAGGAGTCATTCGTTTTGGGAAGCGGGGAAAACTAAATCCGCGATACATTAGACCTTTCGAAATCGTCGCCCGAATTGGTCCAGTAGCATACAGACTGCAATTACCCACAGAGCTAAACGGTGTACACCCCATGTTCCATGTGTCTAACCTAAAGAAGTGCCTATCAGACGAAACCCTTGTCATTCCTCTTGACGAAATCGAAATCAATGAGAATCTCCTGTTCGTCGAAGAACCAATCGAAATCATGGACAGGGAGGTGAAGCGTACTAAACAGAGTCGCATCCCAATCGTGAAGGTACGGTGGAACGCAAAGCGTTGGCCAGAATTCACTTGGGAACGCGAAGATCAAATGAAGCAAAAGTACCCTCACCTATTCTAGCATTCTCAAATCTAGCTTTCCAACAGAATTTTGGGACGAAATTCCCTCTAACGGGGGGATGATGTCACAACTGGAAATTTTGTGTCTTGTAAACTATACACTCAAGCTAAAGTGAATCAAAAGCTTAAGAACATGTGTAACACCCATGATTGTAACAACAAAATTTCAATCAAATACACCATACAATCATTCAAATGGTCAACAAACAATTGGAAACCCTAGAAGTTCTTATTTAGGTCCACTTTGGACTAGAACTCCCTTATTGGATCCAAATGGACCAATAAGCTTCCAATTGGACTATCATGGGCTTAGAACCCTAATTGGGCTCTAATTGGACCCACATTCATTTATTTCAATATTATGGGCCATATTGGGCCTAGAATGAAATAAATTGAAAGCTTTGATCCATGATTAACCTAATCTAGCATATTAAAACATAAAAATCACAATTTTATTTTATAAGGCCAATAAATACCTAAGACTAACTTTAATATTGGGCTTAGGAGCAAAAAGCCCAAATTTTCCTTTTTCCTTCCATGTTTTCGGCCCAAAACAAGCCCAAGAGAAAGGTTTGACTTTCTCATGCCACCTCACTATTAACTAAAGGACTTCCATGCAAGAAACTCATATCTCCATGCAAACCTCACCTCAAATATCATTTCTTCTTCCTCTCTCTCTCTCTCTCACTCTCGGCCGAGCAAACACACACACACACCACAAAAATCTCTTCCAAACTCTCTAAGTCTAGAATAACAATCCTCCCTCCTTCTTCAAAATTTTCGTGAATCTAAGAAGCTTTCAAGAGGATCTTGCAAGTTAATCATCATCTTAGGTAAGTTTTTACTTATATCCATGATCTAGCTACTTCACTCCATCAAAAACCTCTTCTAAATCTATTCCAACTTGTGATCATGCACCTTAGAAGTCACCAAACTCGAGATCTACCAAGGAAAGGTGCTAAGGCCGAAAAATCGCTTCATTTTCTTCCATCTTTTCTTCAAAAACCGAAAGCTTCAAACAAGGTGAGCTTCATACCCCCTATTTTCAGTTTTCATGAGTTTTTTTTTTTTTTGGGGGGGGGGGGGGGGGGGAATACAAGTGAAAGTGTAGATCTATATGTATTTTGTATGCTTGGTATGATTCCATGCTTATATGTGTGATTTTTGTGTGTTATAATGTTGGATATAGTCATAAAACCCCTCAAAACCGAGATATACCTCTAGTTAAAAGACTCTAGCATCAATTATGCTTCTACATACAAAGTATATCTAGAAAAGTGGTTATATGGTTTAGTAACAATTTCTTTGACCTAAAAACACCATTTTTGGACCTAAAATGCGAAAAATACAAACTTTAAGGGCCTAAATTGACAAATCACGAACTTTGATGGTTGAACTATGTCAAAACAGTTTCAATAAAGAAATTTCTGGAAATATACTTATTTAGAGGATTAAAAACATAAACTTCAAGCTTAATGGGCTAAAAATGACATTTTAGGCCCAATGAGGCCCATTATTAGAGATTTTCTGTTTTGGAGGGTCAAAACTGCATTTTCCTGTAAAACAGTGGACTATAAGTGTTCCAAGTCCTTTTCAAAGGTTTAAAATGCTTTTTAAATTTAAAGAGGACTAAAGTTGCAAAAAATTTTCAAATTGGGCCAAAATTGTCAAACTTTCGAAAAAGAAGGGTTATAGCCGAGAAAAACTCAAATTCAGGGACTTAAGCTGTTTTCTATGAAAAATATGCTGGAAAATACTTATTTCAATAATTTTTAGTATTAAAATGTCAAGAAAATTGATTTAAGGACCAAACCGGAAAGTTTTTAAATAAAGGGTTGAAAAAGTAAATTTTTACAAATAATGAGGGGCTGAAAACAGAAAATTCTCAAGACTAGTTCAATACATGCAAATTGATCCAATGATGATACCACAATTA
Organism: Lactuca saligna; assembly: GCF_052625555.1. Classification (NCBI taxonomy): domain Eukaryota; kingdom Viridiplantae; phylum Streptophyta; class Magnoliopsida; order Asterales; family Asteraceae; genus Lactuca; species Lactuca saligna. The sequence continues at coordinate 77,932,071 of NC_136418.1, forward strand.
TCGACGAAATACAATACATTACAACACCAAAAGTCGTTGTCAAATGAATTGGTTCGGTCTCGAACCAATAAAAATCCGAAATTACTAACACGACAACACTATGACATTACGACATTACGATAACGATTGGGAAGTCACTATACATGCGAGTGTGCACAGACGTCTACGCACCACCATTGGGCCCCAAAAGTGTAAAATCTTGTTCGTTGAGCCTAGCTAGCCCAATGACCTGATCTTAAGGCCCGAAGACCTCTCTCTTACGAAGTGTTGGGTTTCACCGATCCGACATAACGTAAAAGGACTTTCAATGGCTTGTATACTACTGGTCCCCAAGGGTCCTTTGGTATTGCTAGTAAAGTCTACCTTTTCATGCGAGGCGGGTCTGGGACCCCTCGTACCTTTTATCCCCAACCGGCTAATGGAGTTATTGAGGCCTTCGTGTCCTCGTTCTCTTCGGGTGTGGGACTACACGTAGTCAGGGCGGTTGGAGAACGTGATTAGTATGGACGACGCCTTCGGGATCGTTAGTATCGCTATAGACTAGTCGTTTGTGTAACGTGTGTTTGTAGCAAATAATCATGCTCAACAATAATCCAACGTCGCCTGGTACCGACAACTTCACACGTTGCAATTGTTTCAATGTACGAATTCGGAAAACATTGGGTTTTCCTAGGGTATTTCAATACATACGGATTCGGAATACACACAAATTTTAAATGAACAAATTTTACAAGTATAGAAACAAACAAGCATACCTATGGATCTTCACACATTTTTGACTTTACTATTTTCAGAAAATATCGGATTTTCTGGTGTTTCTCAAAACATTACAAACATTGGATTTCAAACATTACTTATGAACTCACCAACATTTCATATGTTGACGTTTTTCAAAATACTTGTATTCTCAGGTAACAGATAAAGTGGAGGATGAATTGTACTCTATGACGTTTTGTTGTGGTTTAATTTAGTAGCAGACAGTTATTTTTGAGAATGTCATGTTTTGGGAACAATGTAATGGATGTAAACGCTACCAGTTGTATCATTCCAAATGTTGGTGATGTATAATGTTATGTTTCATGTATATGCAATGTGATGGTATTCAATTGAGTCACGATAGCCCTCGGACGTTTTCGCCGTCTGGTTCGGGGGTGTGACATGGAAGGAGAGTTAGTACCGAATCTTCAAATCTCTCATTAAAAATTAGACAACCGAAATGGAAAGACCGCTCGGTCTATTTCGGCTCTCGAATTTTAGGGAACAGAAATGGACAGACCGCTCTGTCTATCTCTGCTCCATGATTTTCTGGAAAAAAAATGAATCGAATGGTCGGTCTATTTCGCTTCTCTCAGATAAGGTTTCGGTTGTATATTTTGTGCATATCTTTTGTTTGCTTTGAACTTTAAATATTTTATCTTTCTGTTTTTATTCTTTTTTAGAAAATTTCAAAAATCAAAAAATATTTTATCTTTCTGTTTTTATTCTTTTTCAGAAAATTTCAAAAATTCAAAAACATTTTATATTTTTTGTTTTAGTATTACTTTATCTATCTCGATTGTTTGTTTGGTGTTTCTCTTTATTTTTCTTAGGCTAAATGGGTAACAAGAACAACTGACTGTGGATCTAAGGCGGGTATGATTTAACTTCAACATGAACTAGTTAAGGGTCCTTAGAAGCATGCTGTTGCATGTCGTCTTAAGCCTCTGCGATCTTGAGTAGGCCTTAATGATTCGATATATACCTATCGTTTCTTCCAAATCAGGCTAATTTATGCTACTCGGTCTAGTGCTACCTTACTCCTCTCATATGAGTTAAGAGTTTCTCTGCTCTGTCAGGATTATCTAGCAGAAGGTTCATTCATTCCTTAAGCCACCTCTTTACATTCTCCATCTACTTTTGGTTCACCAACGTAACCCTGGAGAATCTCGGTTTTTACCACTGAGGTTTATGGTTACACAACATCTGTGTTTATGATCTTAGATACATATACCATGTGCTGAGTGAAACCCAAAATCCAACACCAAAAATGAATTGACGGTGAATTATACATTCAAGATTTTACTAGTTACCAAGGCAAATCTCTTTTTATTTTTGAGAGATCTTTATGAAATTGTCTACAACCAAGGGATTTCTTCCCAAAAAGATCCAGTTTATTTTTTTGAGATTTCCGATTCCAATATAGTCACTAAAATAAAATATCCAACCTACCTGTTCAACAGACCATATCGGTCTCACAGGTACTTCTTCCAACGATCGGTTTTATGTTAAAACTCGAAGTTCGGTTCAAGACAAGCTACCCTGAACCTATTATTAAAAGAAGCTTTTCAATGTTTCTTAACAAAAAGTTGATCGTATTTTTCGGGAAACCACACAAGCACTTCAATTCTATCTTTACTTTGAAGGAAATGATTCTTGCACGGAATCCTCTGCTTTATGTCTCACAGACAACACTCACATCCTATACACATTTAATTTATTTCTTTTTCTTTGTCACACTTATGCACGGAAATTTTATTTTCCAACATTCTAGGTACTATTTGGTATGAGTTTTGGTTATCCATCGTAACCAAACAAGGAGATATATGGAATTTCAAACTCCAATTAAAGATAAGATTTAGGCGCGTGAATTTGATCCGTTTCTAAACCTATGTGCGCTGACGTAGTCTTGGGAGTAACCATACTGTCACACATCGCGCTTTTTCAGGCGACGTTTTAGTAACCTCATCATCACGATTTTCTCTCTCCAGGCAATGGTATATAAAGGGTTAAATGGGTTATTTATCATTTACCAGTCTCAATTCTCTCAACGTAAACAACAAGTAAACATTGTTCATCTTCTTCTTCATTCATCAATGGTGACTTCTTCATCTGCACATGATCAGACCGCATCATCTTCTTTGCTCACCATAAAACCTAACCAAAACATGATCATTGAACTTACTCCGTTCTTATGTGATCCATACATGTTACAGGTTGTGGAATGCTTGAAATATTCCGCCTGGTTTTAGCCCTAACCCAGGTTGAAGCCGTTCCAATGTCGCTCTTATAACAAGTTTATTCTTCGACGACATATGACAAGAACAAGGATCACATCTACTTCACCATCCACAACAAGAAATCTTCAATTTCAAAAGTGATGTTTTGTTCACTCCTGGGCCTTGCAGTCGATTCCTCCATCATCTCACCAGATTTCATCACGACATCCCAACTATTCTCCATGATGTACGAAATGGGGTACACGGATGTGCTTACAATGATAACAAAGGTCAAGAAATCATGTTTACCATCCCAATGGAATAGTTTATTAACCCTGTTAATTAAGGGTTTGACCGAAAGAAGTGGTGGTTCCGATACCACCAGCAAGGGGTTTCTTACTCTTCTTTATGGGCTCTACAATGGGATCAATCTCGACTACAGCTCCATCATCTGGTCTCAAGTGGTGCAGAGTCTAAACACTTTGACACGCCATTCAGAAATATCTTGTGGCCGTTTTTGGACTCTGATTACCAAGAAGGCTATCGATTCATTGGAGATTCCAATCATGAAGGATGCTCTTCTTGCTACAATCGCAACCTTCCATACGAAGAAAATTATTATTTCAGATCCAAGTAAGTTTCTTCACTATGGAATGATTCCTGAAACAATGTACAGATGTGTTTCAGAACATAGCAACCTCCTGGCCGATTATAGAAAATTACCTCCTCTTGGACCGAGGGTTCTAACTCCATAGCAACAAGCCGCCCTAGACGCATTGGAGAAACCAATCAACCGAGGCAAGAAACCTACAAGGAAACAGGAACCTGAGGAACCAAAGTCCAAGTCCTCTAAGCGAAAATCCGATGAAGGGGACTCTTCTAAACCGCAAAAGAAGAAGATAAAGAAGATGGATCGTAGGCCAAGACAACGCACTCCTCCAAGAACATAACCTGATGCTGAAAAACCTGAGGAAGAGGAAGTACATCATGACTCGCCCCGAGAGCTCACGCCTCCATGCTGCCCAACTCCACCAGAATCTCCACAACAAACAACACTTCCAACTCCTCCTCCATCACCAAAACAGAAAGTTGACCTCTCTGCTCCTGCTGTTACTCCACGAGTTCTCACAACAGCTATGCCACATTCATCACCGAGTGCTTCTGTTCCTATCTCAATTATACCATTCTCAAATCCACTTGTAACCGAATCTACCACAACTACCATTCCCAAACCCACAGTAGAAGTCAATGTATCTGATACAGGGGCTACTACTGTGACTGAACCTCCAGTCATCAACTTACCACATTCACCAACCCAATCCTCCGATTCTGCAGCCACTCTTGGGGGAGATGATCAGGATTTTGATTCTACCTACTGCAGCCCTTATCGAATTTCATCTGAAGATACAGCTGATGCTTCTGTCACAAGTCAGCAGATCCAAGACATTCATGAAAAGCTGGATAAACTTCTTGCTGATAGCAAAGCTTATGGTGGAGTGGTTATTAAAGCTTTTCTGGAGACGACTCTTCAACAGTACACATATGCCATTAATAAATCTACAGCGGCTGTGGATGAGTCTGCTTCTACTTGTCAGAAGGCCACCAAGGAAGTTTCTAAGGTTGTTCATACAACTCAAATTTTCCTTGACTCATTAAAATCTCATGCTCACACCAACGCAGCAAAATATCAAGCTTCAGTGGATTCCTTCTCCAAGTCTCTTCGTGAAGAAACTGAAAAAAGTTCAAGCTGTTCGTACTGAGCTTCAAATAGAAACCACCTCATTTTTACACTCTGTGGACTCTCAGTTTGATGCTCTAACTCCAAATTTAGCAATTGAGAGTGCCCTGAAGGAGGATCTAGTCAAACAGCAGGCCACTATTGACATACAGAAGGTGCAGCTCGCCCAGGCAGAGAAGGAAATCTGTCTGTTAAAAACTCAAAGGGAGGTGTCAAAAGTTGTGCAGGATATGTTAAGGATATGCTTACCAACTTGCTGGAAGCTCATGATCCTATCCTAACCTTGACAATTCGAAAACATCTTCAATCCAAACTCCTACCTGCCATTTGCATACTTAGCGAGATGAAGGGTGTTTCAGAGGGGTTCATACCACCAAAAGTACGAGGAGAGGGTGGTGCACAACAAGTAAAAATAGAACCGAAGGTTAATTTAACTTCGGTTTCTGAGCAAAAGTTGAAAAAGAAAGAGATTCATATTCCAACTGATGTGATACAGAAGAAGAGACTATTGCAGATGCTCTCAAGAGGAAGAAGAGAGACATAGAGTTGGATGAAACCAGGCGATTGAGTTTCCGTCTGTCTATTGGTTGGAACTAGTTGCTTCGTTTTACTGTGAAAACTCTAGAGACTCGCAGTTTGACATGCCCACAACCAGAAAAGAATTCACTTTCCATTGCTTTGAGACAACTACTGAGGTCCCATATCCACATTCTAAGGTTGACAGAGAGCTGATAGATTTTTATTTGAAGAATGGTCAACCGCAGTACATGACATGGAGCACACAGAAAATTACTAAAGTCAAGGTACTGAAACCTTTATCTACATGGAGATTCATCAATGTCAATTTCAAGATCAACCGTGGTTCAACAAACACGGAGTCTTTTATCTCTCTGGAAAATCTTCCCAACCTTAATCCACACGATTGGATTCTGCTCTCTAATCCCAGGGAGTATGAGCCGATTCTTAAACACATTAAAAGAATGTTGGCCTCCTATATTCATGAGCTAGCAACCATGGATCAGGAGATAGCTAAGGTTATGAACTGAAAGCCTACTGTGAAGCCGACGTCTAAGCCTAGTGATGTGAACAAAATGAAATTGGGGCAAATTGATTCAACAAATCTGACAGTTATGTTCACTAAAGGTGATAGACACAAGTTTCTATTCTCTTTGGTCGATAAGCATCTGTTTTTAACAAATTTCTTGGAGCATATTATAAATATCATTCATCGATGCAAGCAGAACTCAATGGTTGACAAGAAGAACTTTACAGACATGCTTCGGTGGTATATTACGTTTCAACATCATATTTTGGCCATTATACCGAATGTGTTTAAAACCTTGAAGAATCCTTCTGTTGTTAAGAGGGAATGAAGTTTCTGCTCCAAGGACGTAAAGGGGGAGATTGTTGAGCATATTTGTGTTGCGTCTTGGGCTAGGTGTTTTGTAATCTGGATTGGGCCTGTCCATCCGTGTCTATCTAGATTAGTTACATAGTTATCTAGATTGATTGCTAGGGTTATAGTATATATATATATATATATATATATATATATATATATGCATTCATGTATGCGTATATTAATAAGTTTTCATTACATTGATTTTTGTAACCCTAAACGCCTCTACACATTGAAGTTCTTTATCGACCTCTTCTAAGGTGTTATTTGCATTAATCATTCGACACATTCAACGCAATACTTGTGTTCTTACTATGTTCTTATTTTATATCTTGTATAGAATCATACGATCCTAAAAGAACTTTGTTCTAACAGTATGGATTGATTATGTAAATCATCCATAACTTATATAGTGGGCTAAGAGGCTCCATGGATAATCAAGATGGGTTATACCCATTGGATGGTCCATGGAGGCTCCATGGGAGTTAGAAACCCATGGGTCATGGAAATGAAGAATCATGACACATTAAGGTGTAACCCTAGATGTGTCAACACTATATAAAGCTCATGTGCTCTCCCCAAAATCGATTAGACAAGAAACAAGAGGGCTAGAGCCGATTTTGAGTGTTATACATTCTCTCCAAGTTTACTCCATAGCATTTGGTGTTGTGTGAAGCATTTGAGGAATCACACTAGGGTTGCTAGGCTCATAAGGTTTCAAGGAACACCTACAACAACAAGGTATGTAGTTCTATCTATTATTTAAGTTAAAATTGTTCCCCATGTATGCTAGATAGGATCATAGCCTAGGAAATCAACATTGCATGATAATTAGACAAACATAGATCCATGGTTACTAGGGTTGCATGTACACTTAGGAAGTGTTAGAATGCTCAAAGCCCATCAATGGTATCAGAGTCTAGGCTTGCTTGTTTGATTTTTGTGCAAACTGCTTGAAAAAATCGAGTTTTCTGCTTTCTGCCCGTATGAACTCGCCGAGTCCATGGGGGGACTTGACGAGTCCATGACCAAATGCAAGCTACTCACCGAGTCAGTTCATGCACTTGATGAGTAGAAGCTGCAGTTTCAGAATTTTGATTTTAGTTGCTGGAAATGGACTAGGAACATTACCCTAATTTGTTTGGTTTGTATAAACATGTTTTAGATGGTGTAATGTTTATGCTAATCCATTTACAACAAAAATTTATCAAAATTACAAGTTTTTAAGTGTAATTTTTGATTCATGAAAGTATTCATATTCATGTTCTTGATCTTATGATGTTTAGATGATCATAGGAATTATTTGTAACCTATGTGGTAGATTAATGCATGAGCTTTATGTGTTTTAATGGAGTCCATAAGTTGTCCTCAAGTTATGGAAAACCAAAAGTCACTTTGCTTTAAAACCATTAAAAGAACTCATGGGTTATAATATGAAGAGTCTTTATTTTTAAATACCCTAATAAACTCATAAGTTACAAGAAATGAAAAGTTTTGAAAGTTTACAAAACTTTCCCTCAACTTTTGGAGCAAGTAAAGTCTTGATTAGAACTTTAGTTCCAACCCTCAGAATTTTAAAAAATTAAAATTTAACCCTTATACTTATAGTATTATGATTTAATAATTATATATATATATATATATATATATATATATATATATATATATATATATGTATGTATAAGAACAAAGTCGTCTTACCGCTAGTACGCCTCATTCACGAAGCCGGTCTATAAGGTGGGTATAAGTTTGTTGCCTATAAAATGGCAACTAAATGGGTGTCTACTCTCACACACCGCTTGCTTGATTGGTGGAGGGTCATTAGCCGAATGGGTAAGACAAGGACTTATAAATTATCATTAAAAGTATAATGATTACTATAAAGTAACTAAATGTTTTATAAATTCCCAATCTTAGTTACTTTAGGAAAAATGTGAATAAGGTGCTAATCCATGAAATTACACTTTGCACCTTGTTTAAGTCGTTGGTGGAGCGTGTGTGGTTTACCGACACACTAACTTGGACTTAACAAGGAAGGCAAAGGGTGACTTAATGTTTTTCATAAGGTCGGAAGGAGCGTGTGTGGTTTACCGACACAACGATTAAGTGAAAAGCATTAAGGGTACCATGTAATTTGCGTGGTTACTTCACACCTTGTTTTGTGATCCTCGGTATCCCAGTCACAAAACATAAAGGGCACACTCGAGATTGAAACATGCCATTGAAAAGTTCAATGAATCTCAAAGAATCTAGGAATTTCTAAAAGAAAAATTAAACCTAATAATTTATATTTCGTTTTCATGGTGTAAATTGGTGAATCGTCATTCACCTACCTTTCAAATATGTAATAACTTGGATTACGACATCCCTCTTCTAGGTTATAATATATTGTGATTGGATCCTAGCCTTAATACTACATTTGGGTGTTTTATTAAGGACTATCCCTATATCTAAACTAAACTTACTTTCTTCCTTTCAGATGTCTTCCAATAATGTTACTCCTGGCTCTAACCCTACTGGTTCCTTCTCTCTCATGAACCTTTGTGGGAGAGTCATCTTTGATGGATCCAACTTTACTGACTAGATCAGAAACATCAGGATGGTCACTCGTTATGAGAACAAGGAATATGTTCTTGATAAGGAGCTCAAGGAGCCTGAGCCAATTGCTACTCCTGAGGAGTTTGCTGAATATGAGGCACATGAAAGAGATACTACCAAAGTGGCATGCATCATGATGGCCACCATGACAGCGGAGCTCCAAAAGTCCTATGAGGACTACTATCCATTTGAGATGCACCAAGATTTGATGGACCGCTACCATCAGAGTGCTTGTCAAGAGCGATATGAAATCATCTCCTCTATGATCACAACCCGTATGAAAGATGGTGAACCCATCACAAACCACTTGCAGAAAATGCAAAGGTAATGCTTTAAACAAGAAGTCGAGAATCAATTGGGCAGGAACATTAAGATGCTTCGATCTGATCGAGGTGGTGAGTATCTTAGTTTAGAGTTCCTCGACTATCTTAGGGAAAGTGGGATTGTCTCACAATTGACACCTCCCAGGACACCACAGTTGAATGGTGTAGCTGAGAGGCGTAATCGAACCTTGTTGGACATGGTTCGTTCCATGATGAGTCGAGCAACGCTACCAATCTCATTTTGGGGGTATGCCTTAGAGACTACCACCCATATCCTTAATCTGGTCCCTACAAAGAAGGTTTCCAAAACACCTAACGAGATGTGGACTGGAAAAGTTCCTAATCTAGCCCACATCAAGGTTTGGGTTGCGAGGCTTTCATGAGACGCGAGACTTATGACAAGCTTAAACCTCGAAGCAAGAAGTGTATTTTCATCGGCTACCCACAAAAATCCTTTGGTTACCTCTTCTACAGACCTAGTGAGAATGTGGTCTTTGTAGCAAGGAGGGCTATCTTTCGAGAGAGAGAGAGAGAGAGAGAGAGAGTTCATAAGCCAAGGAGACAGTGGGAGACTAATTGACCTTGAACAACTTCAAGAGTCAAGTGGTGAAGGAACCTCAAACCCTAGCAGTCAACTAGAGGAGGATTCTCCTGTTGACCCAACTATACCTCCAGTTGTACCTCTGAGGTGTTCCACAAGGGTTAGGAATGTACCTGAGCATTACTATGGTTTCCATATTACTGCGGAAGGTGAGACACTTATTAGTGATGAAACACTAGTAGGTCTGGATGAACCTAACAGCTATGCGGAAGCTATGGCAGGCCCTGAGTCTGTTAAATGGAAAGAGGAAATAGATAGCGAGGTACAATCCATGTATGACAATGAAGTTTGGAACTTGGTTGACAATGTGCCAAGTCGTAATACTGTAGGATGAAAATGGATCTTCAAGAAGAAGACCGACATGGATGGTAATGTACACACTTATAAGGCATGATTGGTTGTAAAGGGATTCTCTCAAACTCCTGGAGTGGATTATGATGAGACCTTTTCTCCAGTAGCGAAGATTAAGTCTATTAGGGTATTTTTATCCATAGCTGCATTTCATGACTATGAAATATGGAAAATGGATGTCAAAACCACTTTCCTTAATGGAAAGTTGGCTGAGGATGTTCACATGAATCAGCCAGAGGGTTTTGTCATCTCAGAGTACCCTAATAGAGTGTGTAAGCTTGAGAAATTCATCTATGGATTAAAGCAAGCACCTCGCAGATGGAATCTTTGCTTTGATGAGAAGGTCAAAGAGTGTGGCTTCTCTAGGAGTGAAGATGAATCTAGTGTATATGTCAAGGCTAGTGGGAGTATAGTTAGCTTTTTGGTACTGTATGTGGATGACATACTACTCATAGGAAATTACGTCCCAACTCTGCAGGAAGTTAAGTCCTGGCTTAGGAAGAGTTTTGTTATGAAGGACCTAGGAGAAGCTGCTTATATTCTAGGGATAAGGATCTTGAGAAACTGGAGTAAAAGACTAGTTGGACTTAGTCAAAGTACCTACTTGGACAAGGTGTTGAAGAGATTCAGCATGCAAGATTCCAAGAAAGGAGAGTTACCCATCTAGAGTAACACTAGACTGAGTAAGACTCAGAGCCCGAGTACTGAGGATAAGATAGTAGAAATGAGTCGGATACCCTATGCTTCGGCACTAGGCTTGATCATGTATGCTATGACATGTACTCGTCTTGATGTATTCTTTGCTTTAAGCATGGTTAGTAGGTATCAGGGAAATCCTGGTAAGGCTCACTAGACAGCGGTAAAGAACATTCTCAAGTACCTACGGAGGACTAAGGACTGGGTCCTTACCCTTGGTGGGAGTGATGACTTGAGAGTTGTAGGGTATAGTGATGCTAGCTGATTCAACTTGCGAATCAGAGTATATAGCGGCAAGCGAGGCGGAAAAAGAGGCTATGTGGCTAAAGAACTTCATTGGAGACCTTGGAGGTGTACCAGCTATATCGGATCCTATAGAGATTTTCTGTGATAGTGAAAGTGCAGTTGCCTTAGTAAAGGAACCAAGGGATCATGGGAGATCCAGACACATCGTCATAAAATATCATTTCATAAGACATCGTATAGAAGAAGGACTTCTCGTGGCAAAGAGAGTATCGCGTAAAGTGTTTCTATCACTTGTCAATCGTTTACTATTATTTCTTTTGCATGTTTTGACTTCCAGAATATTTATGTTGTTTTACATATTATTCAAATTATCCACAGTCGGTCATATGTTGGAAGTAGATATGAAATAAGACTGTCATGAGTTGGTTGTAGAGGTCTAAGATGTTGGACATGGCCTCAACACTCATGAGTGCTTATAAGTTCTGAGTATTGGATTCAACCCATGCTCGCTGGCATCACTTCATGGAATTTATCTCGAGTGATCGCGAGACGGTAATAGCATATAAGTCTTCAAACCTAGAGATATGACTTCTTAACTATGAGTTAGTTACGTATTGAACGTGCGAAACCGCATTGGTAACTCGATGTTATAAAACGTGCGTTTGTGTGTAATTTAACAAGTAGTAGAACAAGCATATGAGTCGAAGTTTATCTGTTCCTTCTTGGATTAGAGGCTGATATCTGGGCCCCTCGATGATTTTGTTTTGACCTATGTACCAGGGCCGGTCAGAACTAAGTTCATGTGTTCAATTAAGTTCTTTGTCAAACAAATCAGAGATCGGGAAACAAACTGTTGGACATTAAGGAAGACCATGTTCCATGTGTTTGTCCGGCTGATATCTAGAACAGAGGATTATATGATCCCTTATCTGAAATGGCGTACCATCATCTTCTCAGTTCCGAGAGACCTTGAAAGAGCTACGATTGCCGATCGGTTCCTGAAGTATTGCAATTATAGTTATTAGACTTATCCAAGTGGGAGACTATTGGATAAGGTGTCTAAGTCCATAACTATTTCTGGTAAATCCTTGACCCGATCCGGCATGGTCCATTTGGATTGCATGGAACCATGCAATTGGATAAACTAAATGAGAGAAATAACACATATGGTTTATTAATATATTATAACTTCTAATATATTAATAATATTATTTAATTAGTTTGATCAAGAATTAATTTAGAATTAATTAAGTGATCAAAAGACACCTAATTAAATGTATGGATTGATTATGTAAATCATCCATAACTTATATAGTGGGCTAAGAGGCTCCATGGATAATCAAGATGGGTTATACGCATTGGATGGTCCATGGAGGCTCCATGGGAGTTACAAACCGATGGGTCATGGAAATGAAGAGTCATGACACATTACAGTGTAACCCTAGATGTGTTAACACTATAGAAAGCTCATGTGCTCTCCCCAAAATCGGTTAGAAAAGAAACAAGAGGGCTCGAGCCGATTTTGAGTGTTATACACTCTCTCCAAGTTTACTCCATAGCATTTGGTGTTGTGTGAAGCATTTGAGGCATCACACTTGGGGTGCTAGGCTCACAAGGTTTAAAGGAACACCTACAACAACAAGGTATGTAGTTCTATCTATTATTTAACTTAAAATTGTTCCCCATGTATGCTAGATAGGATCATAGCCTTGGAAATCAACTTTGCATGATAATTAGACAAACATAGATCCAAGGTTATTAGGGTTGCATGTACACTTAGGATGTGTTAGAATGCTCAAAACCCATCAGCTCCAACCACTAGCTACGAAATATTGATCAAGTTGTGTTGCAAGCCTTCCATATAAGCCACTTTGCGAATAGAGAATTTTCCATTTCTGATCATTCAATAGCCTTTGATTACGCCCAGAGAATTGTTTCCAAACTTTACTCTTCATCCATCCTTCAATGCTCTATACTCTTGCTGTTCCTACGTTCTACATGTCATGTGACGTGAGTAGCCACTGTTGATATACCATTCGGAGTCAAACTGCTCATTACATATCACCTGTGAAAATCAAGCAGATTTAGGAACCCAAAGTTGTTTGGACCCTTCTGAGGTTTTCATAGATAGAGGAAATGCAATATATAGATCAAGAAAATATGTTTGTTTTATTATGGTTGTACTATCGTTCCTAGTAAATTGAAAAACAATTATTCCTTTTTCATTTAGATTCCTATCGTTTGAGGATATTTTCTATCATTGAATTTTCTGTTTAACAAATTACTTCTCTTCTCTCTTAGATCTAGTTTCGGTTTTCTTGATATGAACTTTATGCTCTGAAACTATCTTTCCTTTGCTTTTAACATCTTTTGATGCATTAGCTGAGTTTGAAACATTCTAATTTGTCTTTTATTTTTCCATAGGCTTCGTTTGATTTTTTAACTTTGGTTTTGAAGCATGTGGAGTTTGAGACCAATTTTGTGAAATATCTTTAGGTTTCGCACTTTGAGAGACTTTCGCATTTGGATTGGAATGAGTGGATTTTTCTTTATGAACATAACTGGGATTTCTGGATTGCCATAAATGCTTTCTTTCATTGAGATATTTGTTATATATTGCATTCCTTTAGTGTTTCTAAGCTGCGAATTGCTCAGATGACTTGTGGATGTTTGCCCTAGGTTTCAGCTTTCTCACAGGAGTTTCGTTCTCCACTGACGTGGTTTCGCATGAAACATTCTTGGTTCCACTTGGACATCCTTTTTCGTAGCCTGATGGATTGTTGAGTGGTTCAGCTACATATCTTCCGTTCACTCTCTAGGAAGTTTTCTGATAGACCACAGTTTTGTCTACATTGTAGATTAGAGCAAACCAGAAATACTCGTCACATCCATCTTTGTTATCTTCATTGATAGGGGATGTTAATTCAGCAGTTTGATTTTTATCGAGTCTAGTGGGTGCAAAAACTTGATTTGGAACAGTTTGAACCTTTTGAAAAAAAAAACAGCTTTTTCTTACAAATATTTTGGTATATTTTCTGAAAGACATGAATATTCTACTGAATTTTCAAAGATTCGTACTTTCGCAGGTTCAGGTTCGTTTTTAACAAACGTTGAACAATCAACCTCATCTTTTACAAATATTTCACTCATATCATTGTCATCGTCGAATTCAGATCTGTTTTCAACATTAATTTTACTATCTGAACTCAACTTAGAACTCAACGAGTCAAATTTCTGTACAGTGTCCGTTTTGATTTTCAGTTTATCGTTCTCATCCAAAAGTTGCTTTAACAAGTTCTTATGTTCTTTGGACTTAATTTATGTTTCAATTTTTTCCATTCTTACCCTGTAGGCATCCAAAACTTCATCAGATGAGACGATGGACTCATATTTGTAGCAATCAGTGTCGATTTGATCTTCCGTTAATTCAATGCATGGTATGATTGTTTTTTGAATTTTCTTACTAGTCTCACAATCAAGATGCAATTGAGTAATAATAAAATAAAGCCTTTTTGCAATTAAATAGAAAATATTACGTTGTTTCAAAAGCATTAGATTGTCACGTTGCAAATAAATAAGTTCATCCCTAGACTTAGAAATATCTGACTCCAACTTTTCAATCCAAATGCATCGTTCCTCACTCATTGACGAAACCCTGTTGATTTGATCGGTTAAGTCAGAATTTGTCAAGCGATTTTGTTTTAAACTATTATGATACTAGAAAAGGTGAATTTTAACTCATTTAGTTCAATTTTGTATCTGGACATAGGTATATTAAGAGATTCGAAAATGGAGTTTACCTTGTTGATCATTTGATCACCTTCGCTGATTTGCTCATACATCGGTTTTGCAGTGAAATAGCTAAAACTCTAGCGTCCATTGTCAGTGGTGTATCCACGCATCTATGATATATCAACTGTCACCACAAAGCATCTTCCTTCAAGTTGTGAATCCTCATATTTCATAACAAAGCTTCTACCACGAGTAGGCCTGCGAACCTCATCATCTTCAGTATTGGTGGACCATACTTCCACCCTTCCGAACTAATCACCAACTTCATTTTCCTGCACAATAAAAGTAGGTATAGAGTTATCAACATTCTTTTTCTTCTTGATTTCTTCAAACTTTCGTAGATTGTAAGCCTCATCATCTTTTCCCTCTTTCTTATCGTTCAATCTTCGTAGCATGCACTCCTTAGCTAAATGAGTTTTTACGTCGCAATAGTTGCAATCATAGATGGAGTCTCCCATGAGCTTCTTCTCTTTCATATCTTCATCCTTATGCGGCCCATTCGCATTTTCCTCTTTCACCTTTTCAGAGCGGTAACTGCCTTGCTAGTTTCTGTTCTTGTTTCGATTGAAGTTTTTCTTTGCGAACCTATTTGGATTCGACACCATCATTCCAAACTCTTATTTAGATAGTTCACAGTTAGAGAGCTCAAAATCTGAATCATCATCTTCAGCAACCTTCTTACGCTTTGCGATAAGGGCCAATGATCCCATCTCTGAGACTACTTTCGCTTCTTTAGTCACTTCTGAAGAAATGAGAAAAATTCAGTAAACCTAGACTAGAGTAGTCCAAGTGTTGAAAATACTGAAACAAAGTTTCAGAATCATCAAGTGGCAAGTAATGCGGAAAATAAAGAGTTGTGAATCACAAAGTTAATGATAAAAACATTTTTTAGTGTTCAAGATCAATGGTTCAAAAATTTCTCATATTCATCAAGATTCAGTTACAAGTGTTTGAATGATAGACAAGCTAAAACACTCAAATGGCTCTCTGAAGACTAATCTAAACAACAATTGTGTAGAATGATCTGAAATGAGCAAGGAAGAGCAAATTTATAATGGATCCCAAGGGGCCTATTTATAGTCTTTGGAAAAGCCCATGACATGGCTTGACCAATCAGGTGTTGACATGTCATCATGACTTAGTCATCAGTTGACACCTTTGCCCTACTTAACGGAGAATGGATGGAATATTCCAATTCCGTTAGTATTCCGTTAGGGTTCCATCCAAGTTATGAGTCTTCATATTTCTTGAACCTTCTTAATCAACTTTGAAAATGTGATGAGCAACCTGAGCATTGTGTTGCTCAATTGTCTTCTTAGATGTCATCAACTTGAAGAAGTGTTGTTGATCATGTTGAGTAGTTTCTTGAATGTTGGACTATGTCTTAAACTTGAGGATGTATCACCACATGTTCATGATGGACCATGGATGGAATTCATGTTCCTTTGAGCATTTGGAGATGCCTTCATTGTACTTGATGTGTCATGTGCAGTCTTGCTGAGTCATCAATGTGATCATGTTGATCCATTGACTTCAGTTGAGCAACTAAGTATTCTTGTTG
Organism: Lactuca saligna; assembly: GCF_052625555.1. Taxonomy (NCBI): domain Eukaryota; kingdom Viridiplantae; phylum Streptophyta; class Magnoliopsida; order Asterales; family Asteraceae; genus Lactuca; species Lactuca saligna. The sequence goes on from NC_136418.1 coordinate 77,948,351, forward strand.
AGTCATCAACTCTTGTTGAGCCATAGAGTTGTGGATGAGCCATCAATATTACAAATGATCCATCAATGTCTTGATGCTCCACATATGATCTAGATGTTCCATCTGAGATCATGATGATCCAACTAGCTTTCAGCAAGTGCTCCATGTCAACAACAAATGCTCCATGTTCAACTTCAAGTGCTCCAACATCTTGTTCTTCAAACACTTGTTGAACCTTTAGTATCTTTCCAACCTAAAACATTTGATAATATTTGCTAGAAAATGTAAATCAATACTCAACTTATTTCAAGTCACAATCACATCAAAATATTTTTCAACAGTTTCCCCCTATGTGATGGTTACTAAAATAAGGAGTTTTAAAAGTGTGCGAAAGGAAAAATATTGATTTACATTTTCCCCCTATGCTTCAATGTAATTTTTTGTTGAAGCAGATACATAAAAAAGAAAACTTCAAAAATTCTTCGAGAGAATGTGTTTCTCGAACTTGAAAGATTTTCTTAAAGAAAATTTAACTGTCAATGTGACAAAAAAAATTTGGAACTAATAAAAAAAATATTTGCATTTGCATGATCTAGACTAAAACTTGTTTTGTCAAGATAGGAAAGTAATCTAACAGATAGGAATAACTTGCAAACTCGTGTTGTGTTTTATTTAGGCCAGAAGTTTGAAGAATAAAAATCAAGTGTTGAATACCAATGAAAAACTTGATCTTTTTCGACAAACGAGTGTTATGATGAAACAAAAGTAAAACTTTGATATTTTGCTAAATCATATCATTGAGTATTATGATAAAACAAAGTTGTTTTTTTAAAAAAAAATACTATAACATATCAAAAAAAAATTGAAAGAAAATAATTTTTTTTTTTTTATCACAAATGATATTTTCAAAAATATGTTTTATTTATTTATTTATTTTTTTTAAATTTAAATTATTGATATCTTTTAGAACCCAAGAAAAATAAAAGATAAAACTTTAAACTTTGGTTACTTGATTTAAAATAGGCTATAAAAAGATATCTAAAAAATAAAAAGAAATAAAATATTAAAAAAAACGTGTGTGAAAAGAAAAAAAAATTGTGCATGCACAGCCACATACACCCAACACATGTTTCTTTTGTGACACCTACACCATGATAATTGAGTTATTTTCTCTTATGTTCAAGTGTCACAAAAACAAAGGTGTTACAAAAGTTTTGTTGCGTAAAACACCTTGTATAGGGCTCGGAAGGAAAGGCCCACAATGAACTTAGGGTTTTAATGCTTTGACGTGAATGGATATCCTCCAAAGAATAAGGTAGAATCGGCTGGAGATGTGCTCCGATTGTTCTTTGATCATCAATGAGCTAGCTTTCTTGATTGTTCACAGGACGCTGGTGGTGGACATGCTGTGATCATCTTGTTTTTATTTATTATTATTTTTTTTTTTGACTTGAGAAACAGTGAGTAGATCACTTTGGTTCCAGCAAAAAATAACGTACGATGCTGCCATGCTTGAATGTTCTGGTGTGGGTACGTTACTGACGATGGTGCATCGGATTGAGTCAAGTACGCTGCCAAGAAGAGAGGAGGTCTGCTCCTCCGATGACCAAAACCGTCGGCATGGAGATCATTACTTTTGCAAAGGAGGTGCATGGTGTTAAGTCGTGTGCATGACACATCGAAGCAACAAAAGAAAAAAAAACTTTATTGTGCCTGGGTGTGTGTTCTTGGATTATCTGAAAAAAAGATACACAGAGCACAAAGCGCTGGATGGGGAGGGTACACTTGAGTTTGATACTCGTAGGTAGTTGATGCGTCAAACCCAAATAAGTTTGATGGTCCCGTCGACTATGATGATGATGCGCAAATAGATCAATGATGTGCACATCTGCTGAGATGGTGACTTAATTAGAAGTTGTGCCAATAAGATGATGGCACAACAGATGAGGAAGGTGCGCCAAAGCTATTTGATGTGGTTGCGCCAGGGCTGTTTATCACTAGGCCGATGCGTCAAGATTGGGTTGAAACCAAGATAGTGTTGGAGACCCGATGATGCACCAAGGAAATATTGCTAAAAAACATTATGATGGTTGAGTGATGGTACAGCATAATCACATGAAACAAGGAAAGAATATGATCAGAAGATCATGTCTACTGATCAAAAACAAAGAAGAAAAAAAACTCAATACTTAAGAAAAAAGAAGCAAGGCTCACTAGATGATCATAGATGGTAATGCGCCACGAGTATCAATGAGTTGTGCCAAGAGTATTAATGAGATATGTCAAGAGATACTCACAGTGAAGATGGCACACCTGAACATGGAATGATCAATTCATGGTTGGGTACTATAGTTATATACGATGCATGCTCAATGAGAAAAAGAAAATTAACTGTGAGAAGCATGTACAAGAATCAGCAAAAGCATATGTTCCTGAATCACAGCAAAAGCATATGTGCCTGAATCATAGTTTGACAAAAGATCATTGCGTACCTTGAATCAGAATGATATACTTGGGAATGGTATGGCACACGATGTATACACCTGGAGTTCTTTGAGGGTGATGCTCACTGGATGGAAACCAAGTTCACAAGAAACGTTAAAAAAAACTGATCATAAGCTGGATCTTAGGTCAACAAAAGCAAAAAAAAAAAAAATACTCGAACACTAATGGTTAAGACATGATGTTCACCAAGTTGTCGAATGAAGATCCAAGATGAATGATCGACTGGATCACGATAGGCTTGATGATCATGTATTACTGATCAATTAAAACGAAGATGAGATATGATAGGGTGCTCTCAATAGATCGTCAATGGTGATCAAGTGATGATTTGCCAAAAAAAAAATTTGGATGGTCACTAGGAAATTGTTGATGCACCAAAGAGTTTGATCAGGAAGTTGCGTAGAAAGGTATGTTGCTCATGGGAAAGTTGATGGTGCAAGATGGAGAGTGGCCCACGAGAGAGGATGTTGGCGCAAGAGGGATTGTTGTGGTGTAAGTGGAAGTATATGGCTCAAGAAGAATTGATGGGGCAGGAAGGATTATGTTGGCTCAAGAGGGTAGTCTCAATGTTACTTGATGATTACGAAGAAAAGAGATTGAGCAAGAGAGACTAGATGGCTGGATTTTACTTGATGATCAGGAAGATACTCATGGGTCAAGAAGGGTTTCGATTTTACTTGATGAGCAAGACATTTCAAAATCCTTGTTGATCATGAAGAAAAAAAATTGTGAGGGTCAAGGAGTTGAGTTGATGAGGCAAGAAGGAAAAGGCTCAAGAGGGTTTCAGTTTTTATTAATGGCTCAACACTCAAAGTCCTTGTTGATCACAAATGGATCAAGAGGGCACACAAAATCCTTGTTGATTACGAATGGATCAAGAGGGAACACAAAATCTTGTTGATCACGAATGGCTCAAGAGGGATTTCGAAATTACTTGATGGATCAAGAGGGCACAAAAAACTTGTTGATGAAGAATGGCTCAGGAGATCATAAAAACCTTGTTGATCATCAATGGCTCAAGAGGAATTTCGAAATTAGTGATGACTCAAGAGAAAGTTGTTGAGGATCAAGAAGGATTTCGGAATAAGGAATGACTCAAGAGGACATCCAAAATCCTTGTTGATCACGAATAGGGTTTGTTGAGCCAACCTAGGGTTGTTGAGCCAGACTAAGGTTTTGAGAGAAACTTGTGGCTCAAGAAGGGATTTTCGAAAATAGGATGGTTGTTGAGGCAAACTAGGGTTTGCAACTTAAGAAGACTTATGGCTCAAGAGGGTTTTTCGAAAATAGGGAGGTAGTTGAGCCAAACTAGGGTTTTGAGAGAAACTTCTGGCACAAGAAGGGATTTTCGAAAATAGGATGGTTGTTGAGCCAAATTTGATGTTGTGCCAAGGTTGCTTCTTGCTCACCAAATTTAGTTGACTGTTGCTCATGATGCCTTGTTGTTCCAAGAGAGTATAAAAGTAAGAATTTGTGAGAGAGTGAAAAAACAAGAATGAGAAGTAGAAGTGAGGTATTTATAGTTGAAGGGTTCTAGGGTTTCTTAATGGGCCAAAATAGGGCTTGCATGGGCCAACATTTGGGTCCATAAGGATTGGATGGTACTCAAGTATAAATAGGAGAATATCAACTTGAGTCGCGAGCGCGAGAATGATGCCTTGAGAATCAAGAAAGAAAAGGTGGCGCATGCATGGATGTTATCTTTGAGACGTGCATGGTGACTAAGGAAAGATCTACTCGAAACGTGCATGACATACGTGACACGTCCATGGCCTACTTGAAACATGCATGGCTCATTAAAACGTGTAGGACCGAGTGGAAACGTGCATGGCACATTTATTATGCTCTATGTGAACTTAATGAGCCACATGGGCGTAATGCACCAAGTGACTGAAGATGCTTCAAGCTGTTGATCATGAGCCAATGCTCTTGATCATGCTCCAATGTAGTTGAGCATGGTCCAAGTGATCAGGATCTTTCAAGTTGGTGAAGTTTCTCCGAGGTACTTCTAGTTGATCGAGATGATGAAGATATTCCAAGATGCCTCAAGATGGTCAAGATGATCAAGATGATCAAGTTGATGAAGATGGTCCAACATGCCTCAAGATGGTTAAGATGATCAAGATGATCAACTTGATGTTGTTGCTCCAAATTTGGTCCATGTTCGTGAAGCTATTCCATGTTGGTCCAAGAGCACGAAGTTGCTTCAAGATGGTTCTTTAAGGCTATTGATCTTGACCTTCTTCACAATATACAAGAATGCTCCATAAACCAAGAAAAAAACATATGACTTTCTTGAAGAGGACGATCTATTCTCATAAGATTCTCGACTTGGCTAAGGATGTTCCAAGATGAAGTAACTGATGTTCTATATCTTACTTAGCTATTTTGCCTAGATTCGAAGGCATGAGTTAATCAGAAAGTATAAAAGTGCAAACACTAAATAATCTAACTTTGAAAGTTATGTGTGTGCATATGGATAGAGAATTTGAGGAGGGAATAGTAAAATGTAGTGAAGTGTGTGCATGTGGACACAAGAACTTTAAGTAAACACTAGTTGACTCATTTAGAGACATTGATGATTATCTTGCTGTTACTTACAGATTTTCCATGCAACTAAATTCTGTGTTTGATTCTTCACTTCGTATTGTAAAGAATTCCCTTATGGATTATTAGGTTTTGAATCATCACACGGAATAACCTGATTTGTACTCACCAATTATGTCTCACCGCAATGCATATATTTGTCTAAGGCCTAGTTACTTCCCAAGCCCTAAATACTGACAATCCTCGTAAACGTTCCCCACTTATTTTAAACAACATTCATTTTTGGCATTTCTACCACCTATACCTTTTCATTTACTCCTTTTCTATCAAAAGGTATTGCCAAATTCCAACTGACACAACTTTAGAAGAAAAAAAAAATAGTATATATAATAGTTGACCTAAGAATATAACTATTTTTTTTTATTTTTTTTTTGTTTTTTTGTTTTTGTTTTTGATGTTTTTTAATCTTTTCTTATAACACTAACTTTGACAACGTACACAAGGAAATAGCTCTTAGCTTTACTTCTATTTGTACTTTAGTTAGTGACTTTCTAAGAAATTCATTGGAGTGCTCGGAATCTCTTAGGTCACTAATGGAGTCCATGACATTCTATGAAAACCCATGTAGCTGATGAGAATTTTTATCGAGAATTTAGAAAAGAAAGGTTAGATTTGAATGATTTAAGATGAAGAACACAGAGAGTAAATATTAATCAGATCTTATATTGATAAAGACTGATTACAAAATTAAGCAGAAGTGAGTTCAAGCATCGTACTACAACTTCTAGCCTAAGTCCCTGTTTATAGGGAACAATCAAAAAGTATACTAAGTCTATACATTTTAACTTTGCACAAAAGATGACTTAGTAAAATAACACAAAATGCGAAACTATACAAAACACTCTATTCGACTTTTACAATATACATCAACATTCTCCCCCTTTGTAAACAGTCGATACAATTCAACTCATAAGCTTTTGAATTGCAGAGTGAATTGCCTTTCGCACTTCTCCATACCAGGAGATCACCTTCTTCAAATCTTTCTTATCTCCTTCGTTATTTTTCTTGCAATTGTTCATACGTACAATGAAGTGCGTATATTGTGAAGAATTATATCTTTCAATCTCTGAGACCTTGAACAAAAATTTATTTGGATTACCTTTTGTGTCTCTGCCTGAAAACACCATACCTAATGGTTTTAGGTAGATTTCTCCAACAACATACTTTGACAAAGCAGATTGTGTCAAAGTCTCCTCCCATGGAACTTTCACTTCCCTTCCCACAACATGTGCTAATTCATCATCAGTGTGCGAAGCCAGCTTTGAACACATCTGTATCAAAGCCTTTGAGATTGTTTTCTTCCATATGCTTCAAAATCAGTGCTACTTGAATTAAGTCATTGCAATTCATCAAAGGAAAGTCAGCAATTGTGAAGTCATATTGTTTGTTGTCAGCTCTGATAACAAAGCATATGAAATTCTGTAACATCTCTTCAAACATAATATCTTTCTTTATTGTCACAACCTTCTTGATCTTCATTAACGACCAAACTTCATCAGGATTCTTCCCCAAGACAGCATGAAATCTGATTTTCATTTGAGTATAATCATTCGGATTATCAAATTTCTCACTGATCTTGTATTGTGCATTGATGAATAGCATTTCATTAATGGGGAAGTCCAACTGGCAATGATCTGAGTTTGCAATATCATAACTTCTCTTCGGCTTCTTCTCGAACTCATACATCTCCCTACACACAACTTTTGACTCTATGGTTTCATAAGAGTAAAGTTTTGCAGGATCTCCTTTGTTCATGGAGGGAGGATCACTTGCCCATTGCCTCATAATGCTTTGAACTTGCCTCATCTTCTCCATCTCAGCCTCAGCCTCTGCTTTCAACTCTTCTTTTGATTTTTAATATAAAATTCCTTTTCCTCTTCCTACAACATCATGTTGGGGTTTTGAGCTTGACCCACCTTCATTTCTTCCGATAACAATACCTTTGGTAATTGTTCTTGTGGTGATTGTTGTTGCAGAAATCAGCTTTAAAGGAATTGGAAGAGTAGCAACAAGTTGAGTCGATATCACCTTTCCCACAGTTTTCGCATCCTCTTCTTTGCTTCGTCCTTCTTCTCCCCCTTGCACCCCTGTGGAAACAAGCGGAGCACTCTTTGGAAGTAAAGAAGTGAAATTTGTGAGTGGAGTAAGGGCTTTGTAAATAGCTTGTTCTAAAGTATTAATGTTTAGAGACAAGAATTCAGGAGTAAGAATTTGAGAGGATGAAGAATGCGAAAGAGCTGTTTTTAGATCAGTGACTAACTGGATGAGCTGATCAAACTTCATCATTATTTCTGGTTTGTGATCGGCAAGAACAGGAATATTATGCAGCTTTTGAAGCTGAGAAGAAATATCCACAATTTGCTGATGAACTGCATCTTGTTTGATGTGGACATCGTGAAGATCCTTCGCAAGTTCAGACTTCAACTCCTGAATTTTGATGTTGACGTCTTCACGAACCTTTTTAACATCTTGTACAAAAAGAACAAGATGTTCTTTTGTAACTGCGCGAAGATCTTGAACTACAGAATTAAAATTATTGCCTTGAGACATAATTCTGAGCTCATTGTTTTTATCAGATTGAGCAATTTTCTCCATTATGCGTTTCTCTGCTCCTTTGATCATGATATCAACCTCCATGGCAGATATTGAAGACATTCGACCAGAATCAGCTTGTGATTGAATAATGGCCTTCAACTTTTGATTCAGTATTTTAAACTCTTTTCCTGTCATCAGCATATGATCAGGAATATCTTCTTCATCTGAATCAAAAGGAATATCATCAAGTATCCCACCAAAGGCACTTCCTTCGACTTATGGATCAGACATTGGTTGTGAAGGTTGCGAAGGTTGAGGATTTTCAGGTGATTGCGAAGGGAAAAGTGTGGTGAAAGGGTTTTGAAGAGCATGGTCAAAAATGTTTGAAGTGGTAGATAAAGTGGTAACATGTAATGAAATGGGTAAGGTTGTTTGAATGGATGGTGCAACACTCAGGATAGGTGCCCCCGTATCAGATACGTTGACAACCATATCAGAAATAGGAACCTCCTCAGTAACTGATTTGGTAAGAACTATTTTGAGTGGTTTGGTTTGGGAGACAGTGGTAGAAATTTGCGAAGTGGGTATGATGGGTAAAGAAATAGGTACCATTGTGGTGACAGGTGGAGTTTCTGGGACAATTTCTTCTTCAGATGATTCATTCCGAATCACCATCTTCCTTCGCTTTACCATTGTACGTTGCATATTTTTTGCAACGTCTTCAGCTCGTTGTCGCTTCTTTGTGGGAGATACTGGCGCTGGAATATTGCGAATAGTAACACCTTTACTACTCACTTCCATTTTGCGAATCTGCTTCAGTATCCAAGACTTGGAAGGTAAGAGTTCCTTCTTCGACTTCTTTGAAGGTTCCTCAGTTGGAATGAATTCAGCTGGTACTGATGATGATGAACCCTTCGCAAGTTTCTTGCTAGCCTTCTTTGTTTTAGATGGAGTAGCAACATCTAATAAAACTCGAGTTGGCTCGTCTGTATTAACAGTTCGCAAATATCTCACCAAAATTTTGTGAGTGGGAGAAACTTTGCAAAGCATCGCGTCTGGAATAAGAGCCACATGTGTAAAGATCGCTTCATCATCTTCGACAGCTTTTGGAAATTGATAAAAAGAAAATTCAGCAACTTCAACATTTGACAGCATCAAAATTTCTTCTTTCTCATACACGTGTTCAAGAATTAAACTCCAATATCTTGCACACGAAATTCCCTTCTCCGAATTTGTATGTTCTAGACTTTTGACAAATTCCTTCCATAGCTGTGTTGCATAATCGACATTAATGTCATAGTAGATGCCCATCACCATGGCATATACTTCCATTCTTCCTCTATCCAACCCAACTACTCTTCCTGTAAGACATCTGAGAAAGATTCCAAAAAGAAAATTTCACATACACGGCAACCCAGATTTTCTGAAAGCATTGATTTTTGTTAACTCCGAATGATGCCCCATTTCATTAAACATATGAATAGCTTGGGAGTTGACAGGTTTGATAAATGGAGGGTTGTTTGGAATTTGTAGAATTTCCACAAACAAGTTCTTCGACAGTTTAACTCGTTTGTTGTTGATTAGATTGAAAGTAATCACATCCGTTGTGTGATTGTATGAAGCCGTTGAAGCGGCACGCGATAACCATACCATTGGAATCGGAGATGAACTGAACATGGCAGTTGCTAAAGAAGAGCGTTTCAGAGCAACAATCAGCATCTTCAACCCTTCTGGATAAGCGGAAACTTTCGGATCCACTTGGTAGTTAGTGCTTTGAATCTTCATCAGAGACTGAGAAAGAACCTCATCAGTGTTGGAAGTAGTGGCTGCCATTGTTAGGGTTTGAAAAAGAAAGTTGAAGTTTGGATCAAGGTTTAATCTTGGAAGTGTTTGTGAGAGTTCTTGTTTGTGTAACCGTACTCAGTGTTCTTTAACCCCCTTTTATAGGTTGCTCAAAATTGATTTGAAATTGAAGCAGGATACATTTAATGTTATCCAACGTGGCACCTTGAAAGTCGGATCATGACTGCAAAAGGTAACAACATTCCAAAAAGTAACTGTCACATCTCCTTGAAAACGGGACAAAATACCAACGATTTTGAGTATACAGCCTGTCAAGTATCCGTTATAGAATAGTAACCGGTAAAACCCTTCGCATGGAAGCAAGGCTCATTCACTTTTGGGATTTAAAGTGAATTCATATGCCAGATTTGCGAAATCATCAGTCTGAGTTGGTTGTACTCAGAACCTCAAGGATTTCGTGTGTGCATTGTGCCAAACGAAATAAGATAAGAAACAAAGATATTTGGAACGTGGTGATGTCAACAATTCAATTTGACATGAATGCAGTAAAACCCCGGGCAAAGGTTACTTCGTTAATTATCAAGAGAGATAATCAACTACTTGTATAGTTTCCCGTGAATTACAATCGAATACTTATAGAAAAGTATTAAAGGGCTTCTTTTTAAAAGTCATTTTGGATTGGTTTGAAATTTCATTACATATCAACCTTAACATAAGGTGAGAAATTGTAAATGAAATTACTTGTTTGACCAGTGTAGTCAGTGACAAATGGACTTTGGAAAATATTTATCATGACAAGAATTTGAGAATGAAACTTACACTGAAATCATATTCAAATGAAAAGTTTGTTCTGGATCTTGTTGCGTAATCATACATTCTGGGTTCGGAATATTTGATCAAGACCACATATGCGAATTGAACATGATTTGAAGTTTCGAAATTTTTGATACTGAAACAAAAGTTTCGTAAAAATATGGAACAAAGTTCCCCGTCAATTCCTTAAGGTTTATGATTTTTGGGTTTCACTTTCATCACGGACTCATGATGATAGATCATAAACACAGAGTTGTGATTTGTCTAGGTTTTGATTGGTTTGATCAAAAACCTCAAGGACAAATCTTTTCAAAAAAAATTTTGGATTGAAAGAATTGTTTGGTTGAAAAAGATTGGATGAGAATCGAAATGTACCTCTGTTATAATGGACAAAACAGAAAACTCTTAACTCATTTGAGAAGAATAAGGTAGCTCATTTTTGACTTATGTGAATATAAGCCTTTCTTTGCACACTTAGAGTCATGTCGAGGCTTTTGGTCTACATACAGCAGCATGCTTCTAGGGACATCCTAACTAGTCTTAAAAAAAATTTAATACCTTCCCATAGAAAGAAATGTATGACCACTTTGTATTTTAGCCCTGCATGAAACTCTTAGCACACAATTGAAAAAACAAAGAAAAATCTTTTTGGATTTTTGATTTTTCAAAAGAAAATACAAAGAAATGTAAATCTTTTTGGATTTTTGATTTTTCAAAAGAAAATACAAAAAAAATGAAAATCTTTTTTGTATTTTTGATTTTTCAAAAGAAAATACAAAAAAAATGAAAATCTTTTTGTATTTTTGATTTTTCAAAAGAATATAATGTAATATTCATAAAACTTACCTAAGTTGATATTACTCCAGATGCGAAATGATATGGATGCGAAGCCATGCGGAGCCTCTGAATGAACAGTAACCTCTGAACAATGTGAACACATCTTCTGAACAAAACATTTATTCTTGTGTGAATGAAATTAAATTCGCATTAAGCATCCCCAAACCTGCTAAAATTCTAACAAATGATTTTTCATCAAGAGGTTTTGTAAAAATATCAGCAAGTTGTTCAGTTTTTTTGACAAAATGAATTTCAATATTCCCATCTTCCACATGATTTTTGATAAAATGATATTGAAGAGCAATGTGTTTTGTCTTTGAATGTTGCACTGGATTATGACAAATGTGAATCGCACTTTGTGAATCACAATACAAAGGAATCTTTTCATGTTGATTGCATAATCACGAAGTTGACTATGAATCCATATAATTTGCGAAGTGCAAGCAGCCGCATAGATGTATTCTGCCTCAGCAGTTGAGATAGCCACACAAGTTTGTTTCTTTGATTGCCAGCTTACCAACTTTCCATCCAATAATTGACATCCACCAGTCGTACTTTTTCGATCCAATGTACATCCTCCTAAATCAGAATCTGAAAAAGCTTGAATGAAAAATCCTGTTTTTGCAGGATACCAAAGGCCTAAAGAAACAGTTCCCTTTAGATATCGAAAGATATTTTTCACTGCCGTCAAATGTGGTTCTCTTGGATTTGCTTGATATCTAGCACAACAACAAATCGAAAACGTAATATCAAGTCTACTCGCAGTTAAGTACATTAAAGACCCTATCATGCTACGATACAATGTTAAATCAACAGCAGGATTATCTAACAAAGGAGTTAGTCGTGTTCCTACTGCCATAGGGACTCTGAGCTTCGTGCTATTAAGCATTCCAAACTTTTCAAGCAAGTTCTTTGTATATTTTTCTTGATTAATGAAGATTCCTTGCCTGTTCTGTCTTATGTTTAAACCAAGAAAATTATTAATTTTTCCCATCATGCTCATTTCAAACTGACTTTTCATTAAATTTTCAAATTCAAGTGACAATGTTGGATCAGTTGAACCAAAGATAATATCATCAACATAAATTTGAACAAACATTAGATGACACCCAACTTTCTTGCAAAATAATGTGGGGTCGACTGATCCTTGTTTAAATTTAGATTGTTTCAAGAAATTTGTAAGTGTTGCGTACCAGGCCCTTGGTGCTTGTTTTAACCCATATACAGCTTTATCTAAAATATAAACATGATCAGGATGTTCAGTGTTTACAAAACCTGGTGGTTGTTCAACATACACTGTTTCTTCGAGTTTGCCATTTAAGAATGCACATTTAACATCCATTTTATAAACATCAAAATCTTTGTGAGCTACATAAGCTAAGAATATGCGAACTGCTTCAAGTCTTGCAACAGGTGCAAATGTTTCTTCATAATCAATGCCTTCTTGTTGCGAATATCCTTTAACCACTAGTCTTGCTTTATTTCAAATAATATTGCCATCTTTGTCGGTTTTGTTTTTAAAAATCCATTTTAATCCAACAATTGAAACATCAGAAGGTTTAGAAACTAATCTCCAAACCTTGTTTCGTTCAAATTCAGCCAATTCAGATTGCATAGCAACAACCCAATCTGAGTGTTCCATAGCATTGTTGACTGTTTTTGGCTCTATTTTCAAAATAAAAACATTAAGCATACAAAGTTCTTGGTTAGTATTTAGTACCTCATTTTTCTCACGAATTTGAGCTCTAGTCAACACACCTTCTTGTAAATCACCAATTACCTGTTCTTGTGGATGATTTCTTGTCCATTTCGCAAGTGGTGGATAATTTGGATCATAGTCTAATGGTGCATCTTCATGCATATCTGTATTTTCAGATCCCGCAACAGAAAAATTATCATTAAATTCATGAAAGTCTGCATTGTTATCAAGACTATTTGTCTCTGTTTCATGAAACTCTCTCTCAACATGAACTACATTTGAATACTCCCCCTCAAAACTATGTTCATGTTGATTTTGCAAATGCTCCCCCTCAACTTGATGTTCTTGTTGATTTTGTGAATGCTCCCCCTCACCTTGATGTTCTTGTTGATTTTGTGAATGCTCCCCCTCAAAAGTTGGTATACAATCTTCATGGACACTTGTGTGTTCCTCCTCCATATGACCATTTGGTGTGCTTTCACAAGTTATCGACGTTAAAGTTATTGTTGATTCATCAGTATGTTTTGAAGATTCTGATGTTTGATTATCAGCAACATTATTTTCCGCATCAATTGCCCTGTCAGGAATTCCAAAAATTAAGTCATAATCAAAATCATTAATTTCAGAATTATCAATTTGAGTATTTGAATCCACAAGTATGGGTTTCTGATCGAATTTACTATCAATCTGTTTAAGATAGTAATCGTCAAATGTTAAATTGAAAGTTTCTTCAATTTTTCTTGTTCGTTTATTAAGCACTTTGTATGCAACTTAATTCTGTGAATATCCTAAGAAGATGCCTTCATCAGCTTTTGCTTGAAACTTTGACAAATTATCTTTGAGATTCATAATAAAGCACCTACAACCAAAAACATGAAAGAATTTTACATTAGGTTTCCGATTATTGATTATTTCATATGGAGTAACATTGAATCTTCTGTGAATGTATGATCTATTCTGAGTAAAACATGTTGTGGACACAGCTTCTGCCCAAAGATATTGAGGTAGATTCGCATATGTGAGCATGGTTCTTGCTGTTTCGCATAGAGATCGATTTCTTCTTTCAACTACACCATTTTGTTGTGGAGTATATGGTGATGAGAAATTATGCGAAATACCTTTGTTTGTGAGAAAATTGTCAAGAGTTTGATTTTTAAACTCCGAACCATTATCACTTTTAATTTTTCTTACATTTTCTGTTACTTTTGAAACAAGAGCCAAAGGACCACCAATAGCTTGTTTTGATTCTTCATACATTTCTGTGACCTCACATTCATGTGTTTTCAGTTGATTGTAAAGATCATTCAATGTAGTTGTATCAAAACATTGTTGATTCTTTATCATCATGCTCACACCACGCCATTCCTTGCGAAGACTCATAATGAAAGTTAAATTGAACTTCATGGTAGATCTATTAATTCCATACCTATTGCGGCGAAACATAAGCTCATTCAGACGATCATAACAATTTTCGATAGTTTCTGTATCCTTTTGTCTGAATTCCTTCAGTTCAACTAAACACTGCTTCACAGAGTTGATCTTCGTCTTTTCACTACCTTGATATTTTTCTTTTAGAGTATTCCAGATCTCTTTTGCTGTTTTATAACTACGAATGTAATTGTAAACCACAGGAGGTAGAGCACCTCTTAATTCTCTCATGCATCTCTTTTCATTTTTCTTCAATCGATTTCGTTGTTCTTCAACATCAGTAGATGTAGCGGATGAACCAATTGGTTGAACATTAGCAGGAGCTAGTACTGTTCCATCGATACACTTCCAAAGTTCTTCATTAATTCCATTTAAGTAATCTTCCATTTTATCAGCCCACTGATCATAGTATTCTGGAATTAGCATCAGAATTTTGGTTGAGGAACCAAGCAAGTGAGAGAAAGAAGTCATTGAATTCACGTTGAAGTTCACCATTGATGAACACATAAAATATCTGAAAACTTGAAACCTTGATGAATTTCAGAATTTATCAAACGAATTGATCACAAATCACTAATCGATTACTCGACTTAACAATTCAAATGCAAAATCAATTCAAATCTGAAGATCAAAAGTGATTTTCAAAACCAAAAATGTGCGGAAAATTTTGAGTTAATTTGTAACTCAAAAAACAAATAATTCTTATACGAAAATCAGATCTAAGTAGTTTGAATCCTTCTCTGATACCAATTGATGAGAAATTTTTATCGAGAATTTAGAAAAGAAAGGTTAGATTTGAATGATTTAAGATGAAGAACACAGAGAGTAAATATTAATCAGATCTTATATTGATAAATACTGATTACAAAATTAAGCAGAAGTGAGTTCAAGCATCGTACTACAACTTCTAGCCTAAGTCCCTATTTATAGGGAACAATCAAAAAGTATACTAAGTCTATACATTTTAACTTCGCACAAAAGATGACTTAGTAAAATAACACAAAATGCGAAACTATACAAAACACTCTATTCGACTTTTACAATATACATCAACAGTAGCAAACTTTTTCCCGGTCGATCTGCGTTAATGTACTGCAGGTGGACAGATTTTCAATATCCCGTGGAGTTTACAGGTCGAGTTCTCATAGGTCACAGATTGACTCCACTCCTAAACTATAACTTATTTAGTATATAACTAGACTTAAAATGCAGAAATTAAACAGATAAACTTGGAACCAGACTCGCTTTGTTTTAACTAAGAAGCTTTTTATTGGGTATGGATATTCACAAAGCAAATCTTTTTGTGTCCCTCAAAACTACACAAGTTCGCGTTTTTGTCTCATGAGTTCACTAGGACAGGGAAGCCACAAATATAGTATAACACATTCGCTTAACTAAACCTTAGAGTTTGCCTCAAATTATCCCACATAACATTACTACTTGATGTATGTTATAACTGTAAGTAGAGTATAACAATGATGCTTGTTAATGGTCACTAAAGTAGCAATATTAGTTGTGTACTGAAGCAAACTGAAGAACCATAGAACTTAGTATTTTGAAGGATCATTAAAGTGTGGAGCAACTAACCTTCCTCATTTGCATAGTTGTGATGACAACTTGCATTTTTCGAACAAAAATAAAGATAAAATCCTTTTGGTATTTTCTTTTGTTTAAAGTAAAGACAAAATATAGAAAATAAAATCTTTTTGTAGTTTTCTCTTATGTAAAAAAAATCTCTTTTTTTTTTGAAAATAAAAGAAAAAATAAAATAAATTAGAAAATAAAATTTTTTTGGAGTTGTCTTAAAAAAAATGAAAAAAAAAGAAATTCAAATGCCTAGAGAATCTGGATTAAGCATGCCAAGTCATCCTAGAAAGTGTAAGAACTTGCATTCATCAAGAGCTTTTGTGAGCACATCTGTAGTCTCTTCTTCTATAAGAACAAAATGAAGCTCAATATGACCTTTTTGAATATTATCTTAAAGGAAGTGATACATGATATCAATTTGCTTGGTCATTGAGTGGTTGATTGGATGGTGAGAGATTGCAGTTACACTCTTTGAGTCACAATAGATTGTGATCTGTTGCATTTTGAAACCATAATATCTCAGTTGTGTTTGCATCCAGAGCATTTGAGAACAACAACTGGCGGAAACAACACACTCAGCTTCAGGAGTAGAGGTGGAAACACATGTTTGCTTCTTTGAGGTCCAATTGACTAACCTGCCTCTTAAGAATTGATAGCTACCAGAAGTGCTCTTCCTGTTGAGCTTGCACCCTCCATAATCTGAGTCAGCAAAGGCTTGGAGATAGAAGTTATCTTTAGCAATATAGAATAGACCCGGAGAGGCAGTTCCTTTCAGATTTTTGAAAATTCATTTGACTGTTATGAGGTATGATTCCTTGGGATTGGCTTGAAAGCGTGCACACAGACATGTTGAAAACATGATGTTTGGTCGACTAGTTGTAAGATACAGTAATGAGCCAATCATTCCTATGTAGTGCTTATGATCTACAGATTTTCCATCAAGGTCTGAATCAAGCTTGTAGGAAGTAGACATCAGTGTCTTTGAAGTTGATGCGTTATCCATGGAGTATCTCTTCAAAAGAATTTTGATGCATTTCTTTTGACCAATGAAGATTCCCTTAGGAGATTGGCGAACTTGTAGACCTAGGAAGTAATTGAGCTCACCCATCATACTCATTCTAAATTTTCTTTTCATAAACTTAACAAACTCATCACTAAGGTCCTTGCTGGTTGAACCGAATTTGATGTTGTCGACGTAGATCTGCACGACGATCAAATGGTTGTTGTGGATTTTCCTAAAGAGGGTAGGATCAATAGAACCTCTATGAAACTTGGAATCTTCTAAGAACTTAGACAATGTTCCATACCATGCTCTTAGGACTTGCTTCAATCTATAGACAACATTTTGAAGCTTATAGCAATGGTTAGGGAACTTTGGATCTTCAAATCTAGGGGGTTGTTGAACATAGACATCTCTATCGATTTCTCCATTCAAGAATGCACACTGCACGACCATTTGGTAGACCTTAAATTTCTTGTGTTCAGGAAATGTCAAGAAAATCCTAATGGCTTCTATCATTGTAATAGGTGCAAAGGTCTCATCATAGTCTATGCCTTCTTGTTGCGAGTAACCTTTGACAACCAATCTGGCTTTGTTCCTGATGATGACTCCATCTTCATCACTTTTGTTCCTTTAGACTCATTGTGAACCAACAACTAATACTCCTTCTGGTGTTGCCACTAAGTCCCACACGTTGTTGCTTTCAAATTCAGCTAACTCTTCTTGCATTGCTTTTACCCAATCTGCATCTTGTAGATCCTCTTTAATTCCTTTAGGATTTATCATGGATAGAAAGCTTGCATATAGACATTCATTCTTGGTTGTTGAACGAGTCACTACTACAAAATCTAGATCACCTATGATTTGATCGGTTCGATGATCCTTCTGTTGGATAAGGTGTCTAAGTCCATAACTTATTTGGTATATACTTGACCCGACCCGGCATGGTCCATTTGGGTTGCATTTCATCCAAACTATTTATGGTTAATTTTATGAGAGTTATCAACATATGATTATTAATATATTATAAGTTATAATATATTAATACGAGGTCCTGTTATTTAATTAGTCTTAGTCTTAAATTAATTATGCATTAATTTAGAGATTAAAAGGAAGACTAATTAGATTGTGGGCTATTGGTTTTATATGGTGTGGGCTAACACCCATTTGTTAATGGGCTAGGCTTATATGGAAGTCCATGGATGATCCATGGAGCTTTTAACCCATGGATCCTTGGAAAAGGAATGGTCATGGGTTATTAGGGTTTCACCCTAATGATGTACACTATATAATCATGCTTATGTTGCATGAAATAGAAACTAGTGTGTGTGTTTATGTGTGGCCGAAATTAGTGTGTGTATACACTTTCTCAAAGTTTTCCAAGAGTTTGTGGTGATTTGTGATTCCATTTGAGGCATTCACACTATTGGTGCTTGGCCCTCAAACTCCTTAAGAATCAAACTCATCAAAAAGGTATGTAATCTCTTCTAACTCTTTTATGTTTAAAAGTACCCCATGCCATGTTAGATAGGTTATGAACCTTGGAAAATTATTATTTTTCATGTATATAGACAAACATAGATCCAAGGTTTATTAGGGTTGCATGCACACTTAGGAAGTCGAAATCTTTGCTGTCTGCATGATGGACTCGCTGAGTCCATGGGGGGACTCGACGAGTCCAAGGCAAAGTTCAACCTACTCGGCGAGTAGGTTCGTGCACTCGGCGAGTAGAAGGTTCAGAATGCAGATTTTCGACTTTTGCTGCTAGAAATGGACTAGAAACTTTACCCCAAAATGTTTTGATGTTTTAAAACTTATTTTAGTTGGTGTAATGGTTGTTCTAATCCATTTACAATAGCATATATCAAAATTTCATGCTTTGTATGTGTTCATATAATTTTTTGAAACTTTGATAATCATGTTCATTTTCTTATGAATTTAGAAGATGATAGGAATTATTTGCTGAATTGTTTAGGATTAATTCTTGATCATTTATGTGTTTTAATGGAGTCCATAATTTGTCCTCAAGTTATGGATATCCAAAGGTCACATTTCTTTAACACACATTAAAAACACATAAGTTACATAAAATGAAGAATCTTCATTTTATGAACCTTTAATTCATAAATTATGAAATGAAAAGTTTTGAAGAGTTACAAAACTTGTCCTCAAGTTTTGGAATTTGAAAAAGTTTCACACACTTTAATAAACTTTAATTCCAACACTTAGAATTTTAAAAGTTAAAATTCAACACTTATACTATTTATAACATTAATGGTTAATTATATATATATACATATATATATATATATACATATATATATATATATATATATATATATATATATATATATATATATATATATATGTATGTATCTATGTATAAGAACAAGTCGTTTTACCGTTAGTAGGCCTCATTCACGAAGCCGGTCTATAAGGTGGGTATAAGGTTGTTGCCTATAAAATGGCGACTTAATGGGTGTATACTCTCACCCACCGCTTAATTGACTGGTGGAGGGTCGTTAGCCGAACGGGTAAGATAAAGACTTATAAATTCTCATTAAGTATGATGAATATTATAAAGTAACTAAATCTTTTATTTAATTCCCAATATTATTTACTTTAGGAAAAATGTGAACATGGTGCTAATCCATGGAATTCACACTTTGTACCTTACCGAGTCTTTGGTGGAGCGTGTGTGGTTAACCGACACACTAACTTGGACTAGTAAGGATCACGAAGGGTGACTTAATGTTTGTCATAGATCAATGGAGCTTGTGTGGTTAACCGGCACATTGATTAGGTGATAATATTAAGGGTACCAAGTGAATTGGCGTGGTTATTCACACCTTGTTTTGTGATCCTCGGCATCCCAGTCACAAAACTTGAAGGGCACAATCGAGATTGAAACATGCCATTGAAAAGTTCAATGAATCTCAAAAGAATCTAGGAATTTCAAATCCAATTAAAACCTAATAAATCATTTCGTTTTCGTGGTGGAAATTGGTGAATCGTCATTCACCTACCTTTCAAATATATTATTACTTAGATTACGGCATCCTTATTCTAAGTATAATATATTGTGATTGGATACTAGCCTTAATATTACATTTGGGTGTCTTATTAATGACTCTATATATCTAATCTAAACTTACTTTCTTCTTTCAGATGTCTTCCAACACTAATGCTTCGGGCTCTAACCCAACTGGTTCTTTCTCTCTCATGAATCTTTGTGGGAGAGTCATCTTTGATGGTTCCAACTTCATGGACTAGATAAGGAACATCAGGATGGTAACTCGTTATGAGGACAAGGAATATGTCCTCGATAAGGAGTTAAAAGAGCTTGATGAGTCTACTGCTATTCCTGAGGAGATCGCTGATTTCAGGACACATGAGAGAGATGCTACTAAGGTGGCATGCATCATGATGGCCACGATGACAACCAAGTTCCAAAAGTCCTATGAGGAATTCTACCCTTTTGAGATGCACCAAGACCTGATGGAAAGGTACCATCAGAGTGCTCGTCAAGAGCAGTATGAAATAATCTCCTCCATAATAACAACACACATGAAGGACGGTGAATCCGTCACGACCCACATGCAAAATATGCAAAGGTATATGGACCGTTTGCTGAAGCTGAATGTAAACTTCCCTGAGGAGTTGGCAATTGACATCATTTTGCACTCCTTACCTTCTTGTGATGACCATTTTCGTATGACATATCATATGAACAAGGAGGAAGTTACCCTTAGCAAGCTTCAAGGACTCTAGAAGACTGCTGAAACCGGTCTTAAGGGCAAGTTGGTTGTTACCTCTACTACTCCTACTCCAACATCTACCCCTGTTTTGGCTATCGGGCAAGGCAAAGAGAAAAAGAGGAAGCACCCTTCGAAGGGTACCAAGGGAAAGTCTCTTGAATGCTCCTCATCAAGGACCAAGAGCGGTTCTGCCACTTCTTTTGCCATTCCTAAGGATGCTGATTGCTACTATTGCCAGGACAAAGGGCACTGGAAGCGAAATTGCTCTAAATACTTGCAGGATCTGAAGAATGGGAAAGTGAAACCCACCCACACAGGTATTTACACAATATTGTCTAATAACTCACCATATTCTAACTCTTGGGTGCTTGATACAGGATGTGGTATTCACATATGTTCTGATTTGCAGGGCCTAAGAAGAAGTGAGGATGTGGAGCACGGGAAGATAAACTTGATCATGGGGAATAGGAAGGCTTCACCTGTTTCCAAGATTGGAGTTTATACTTTGTTGCTGAATAATGGGTTAAAATTAGATTTGAATAAATGTGTGTACTCTTCTGAAATGGCGAGGAATATTATTTCCTTTCATGCTTTGTATAAACAAGGTTTTACCTTTTTGTTTGATAATGAATGTGGTGGTATTAATGCTTTCTTTAATAATGTGTTTTATTTTAAAGCAGTACCTTGTGATGGTGTATATGAAACTGTGTCGATTGTAGACAACTTAGGAAATAATGTGTTGTATATTGACTCTTCTACTAGCCTAGATAAAGCATCATTGTGGCAATGTCGTCTTGGACATGTAAACAAGAAACGCATAGGACAACTCCAAAAGAGTGGAGTCTTGGAATCATTCGACCTTAAATCGGATGATAGTTGTGAATCTTGTCTACTTGGAAAGATGACAAAATCACCCTTCACTTGAACTTGTGAAAGGGGTGAGGGTTTGTTGGACCTAATACATACTGATGTATGTGGACCATTCAAAACTGCCACAAGGGATGCTAATCCGTATTATGTGACTTTTATTGATGATTTTAGTAGATATGGATATGTCTACTTAATCAAACATAAGTTAGAAACTTTTGAAAGGTTTAAGGAATTCGAACAGGAAGTAGAAAATCAATTGGGCAGGAACATTAAGATGCTTCGATCCGATCGAGGTGGTGAGTATCTTAGTACCGAGTTCCTTGACTAACTTAAGGAGTGTGAGATTGTCTCACAATTGACTCCTCCCAGGACAACACAGCTAAATGGTGTAGCTGAGAGGTGTAATCGAACCTTGTTAGACATGGTTCGCTCTATGATGAGTCGAGCTTCGCTACCAATCTCTTTTTGGGGGTATGCCTTAGAGACTGCTGCCCATATCCTCAATCTAGTCCCTACAAAGAAGGTTACCAAAACACCTCATGAGATGTGGACTAAGAAGGTTCCCAATTTGGACCACATCAAAGTTTGGGGTTGCGAAGCTTTCGTGAGGCGTGAAACTCATGATAAGCTTGAACCCCGAAAAGGTGTATTTTCATCGGCTACCCACAGAAATCCTTCGGTTACCTCTTCTACAGACCTAGTGAGAATGTGGTCTTTGTAGCAAGAAGAGGGGTCTTTCGTGAGAGAGAATTTATAAGCCAAAGGGATAGTGGGAGGCAAATTAATCTTGATGAAATTCAAGAATCAAGTGGTGAAGGAACCTCAGACACTAGCAATCAACCTGAGGAGAAAACTCCTGTTGAGCCACCTGACGAGTCTGTACCTCCGAGGCGTTCCACACGGGTTAGGAACACACCTGCTTTTTATTATGCTTTTCATATTACCACGAAAGGTTATACATTTATCAGTGATAGTACACTGGTAAATTTGGATGAACCTAGCAGTGTTAAGGAAGCCATGGCAGGCCCGGAGTCTGCTAAATGGAAGGAGGCCATGGACAGTGATATACAGTCCATGTATGACAATCAAGTTTGGACCTTGGTTGACAATGTACCAGGCCGTAAAACTGTCGGGTGCAAATGGATCTTCAAGAAGAAGACCGACATGGAAGGAAAAGTGCATACTTATAAGGCTCCACTGGTTGCGAAGGGTTTTACTCAGACTTAGGGTATTGATTATGATGAAACCTTCTCGCCGGTAGCAAAGGTTAAGTCTATAAGGGCTATGCTAGCCATTGCTGCATTTCATGATTATGAAATATGGCAAATGGATGTCAAACCTCTTTTCTTAATGGAAAGTTGGCTGAGGATGTGTACATGGATCAGCCAGAGGTTTGGTCAGTGCAGAGTACCCTAATAGAGTATGCAAGCTTGAGAAATCCATTTATGGATTAAAACAAGCATCTCATAGCTGGAATCTTTGTTTTGATGAGAAGGTCAAAGAGTTTGGCTTCTCGAGAAGTGAAGATGAGTCTTTCATGTATGTCAAAGCTAGTGGGAGTATAGTTAGCTTCTTGGTACTGTATGTGGATGACATACTACTTATCGGAAATGACATCCCAACCTTGCAGGAAGTTAAGTCCTGGCTTGGGAAGTGCTTTGCTGTGAAGGACTTACGGCAAGCTGCCTATATCCTAGGGATAAGGATATTAAGAGAAAGGAGTAAAAGACTAATTGGACTTAGTTAGAGTATCTACGTGGATAAGCTGTTGAAAAGGTTCAACATGCAGAATTCCAAGAAAGGAGATTTACCGATCCAAAGCAATACCAAACTGAGTAAGACTCAGAGTCCGAGTATAGAGGCAGAGATAGCTGAGATGAGCCAATTACTGTATGCTTCCGCTGTTGGCTCGATCATGTATGCTATGACTTGTACCCGCCCTGATGTGGCCTTTTCTTTGAGCATGGTCAGCAGGTATCAGGGGAACCCTGGCAAGGCTCATTGGACTGCGGTAAAGAACATTCTCAAGTACCTGCGGAGGACTAAGGATTGGATCCTTACCCTTGGTGGGAGTGATGACTTGAGAGTGTTAGGGTATAGTGATGCTAGTTTTCAGACTGATAGGGATAACTTTCGCTCTCAGTCGGGCTGGGTCTTTACCTTAAATGGAGGGGCAATCTCTTGGAAGGGTTCCAAGCAGGAGACGGTGGCTGATTCGACTTGTGAATCAGAGTATATAGCAGCGAGTGAAGCAGTGAAGGAGGCGATATGGCTGAAGAACTTCATCGGAGACCTTGGAGTTGTGCCAGCTATTAAGGAGTCTATGGAAATTTTCTGTGACAACAATAGTGCGGTTGCTTTAGCTAATGAACCGAGAGATCATGGGGGATCCCGACACATTGATAGAAAATATCACTTCATAAGACACAAGATAGAAGAAGGACTCCTCATGGCAAAGAGGATATCGTCAGATGAGAACCCTGCGGATCCCCTTACAAAGGGACTGACGAGGGCTAAACATTTTCAGCATACGAGGCACATCGGGCTGAGGGACGATATTAGTTTTACAGATTAGATAGATTCTCTGAAACTTGTAAAATGTAATCGACATTTGATGATGAATAAAATTGTGATTTATTTATGAGTAAGGAGTTGCTATCATTGTCAATTATTTACAATTGTTTCAGCTTTGCATGTTTTGACTTCCAGAATAATTAATTTATTCAAACCTCCACAATCGGTCATACATCGAAAGTAGGTATGTATCAAGATTATCATTAATTGGGTTTATAGATGGCTAAAGGTGTTTAGACATGGCAATGGTTGCTACAACATTCATGAGTACTCATAAGTTATGAGTATTGGAATAAACCCACGCTCACTTGTATCACTTCATGGAATTTATTTCGAGTGATCGTGAGACGATAATATCATATAAGTCTTCAAACCTAGAGATATGAGTTGTTACCTATGAGTTAGTTGTGAATTAATTGCACGTAAACGCATTAGTAACTTGATGTTATAAAACGTGCCTTTGTGTACAATTCAACAAGTAGTAGAACAAGTATATGAGTCGAAGTTTATCTGTTCCTTCTAGAAATAGAAGCGATATCTGGGCCCCTCGATGATTTTGTGTTGACCCATGTACCGAGCCCGGTCAGAACTAAATTGATGTGTTCAGTTGAGTTCTTTGTCAAACAAATCAGAAATCGAGAAACAACTACCAGACAATAAGCAAAACATAGTTCCATGTGTTTGTCCGACTGATATCATGAGAACAGAGGATTATATGATCACTTATCTAAAAATGTCGCTTCATAGTTCAACAGAGTTTTCGAGAGCTATGATTGCTGGTTGGTTCCTGAAGTAATATCCAAATATAGTTATTAGACTTATCCAAGTGGGAGTCTGTTGGATAAGGTGTCTAAGTCCATAACTTATTTGGTATATACTTGACCCGACCCGACATGGTCCATTTGGGTTGCATTTCATCCAAACTATTTATGGTTAATTTAATGAGAGTTATACACATATGATTATTAATATATTATAAGTTATAATATATTAATATTGTCACACCCCGAAAACCGAAGGCGGAAACATTTCTGGGGTTGACTCCACGTTGAGTATCAAATCCAATGCACATAGTAAGTAAAGAAAAACAACCATTACATTACATAAGAAAGTTTTACAGTTGTTTCAAAAGTAAAGTTTGTACAGTTGTGATACATAGTATATATAAACAAAATGAAACGGATCTTCATGTACTCTGTCTTCGAGCAAAAGGATCTTCGGGTACCTGTACTAACGCTGACCTGAGAACACAAGCGGTTTGAAAATCAGCATAAAGCTGATGAGTTCATAAGCGGTTTTGTTTCATGAAAATGTATTGGTTTCCCTTCTGTTTCTGAAATGTTATGTACACCAAGAAAATCCTGTATTTTCTTAAAAGTTGGTTACTGTTTCACAATGTAAAGTATAGTAATTTTGTACACTGATAACATGTCTACTCATGTGAAAATGTAAAATTGGTTATCTGACTGGTTAAACTGTTCTGTATACTTATCATGTGTTGCCAGGAAAGTCCCATACTTTCCTTATTGTATGTTACAAATTGTAAAAGATGTAATGTTATCTAGTTTGTTACTCTTTCTAGTTATGTAAGTGTTACCCAGGAAAGCCCCATGCTTTCCTGCATGTAGGTTCTTAATGTAAACGATGTTAAAGATGTAAAAGATGTAATCGTGATTAGGTTCCATGTTTTTCCCCAGGAAAGTCCCGTACTTTCCTGATTGTTAGTTACAGAACATGAAAGATGTAAAATATGTATAAAGTGGTTCATTATTACTGTAAATAAATCTCTGTTATCCTAATTGCGAGTTCCATAACCATACAATAGACTAAAACCTGTGGCAATAAGTAGTCCACATGTGGCAATAAGTCGTCCACATACTTATGACTTTCGTCACCCTTGAACCATTTCGGTTCGGCTGTAGCTAGCAGCCAGGTGTGGGGTAGTCAGCCCCCTATAGATCTATACACTCAAGTCACGCTCTCTAAATACCAGAGATTCTGGTTATGGGTGTAGTCCTCCACTCGCGTAATCTGGGTGGAGTGTTCTCCGAGGACGTGTCTCCAATCATACAGGAATAACAAATTTACTAGTAATAATATGATAGTCCTCCACTCGTGTATGTGTGTGGAGTGTTACCGAGGACAAAACAGTGTACAGGTATTATGTTCAAATGTTTTAATGTCATGCTTTTAACTGATAAAATGTGGAAAGCCATTTGTGAAATATATGTAAAACATACTAGTTTAAAGACCTATTTCACAAATATATGCTACGTGATCTGTATGTTCAATCTGTTATCAGTTGTAGTAATCAGTTATAAAAGCATAAGAATATGAAACACACATTTGAAAACATGTTTTGAGTACAAGAATTCCCTTGTACTTTGCTTGTGTTCCCCCCTGAAAACAGTGAAAAAACAGTGAAAAGGGTAGGGGTATGAACTCACCGGACTCGGAAACGTGTCGGTTTTGAATGCTAGACGTTGGTTCGAGGTTTGATTACTCGTGATGTCCCTATGTAAAATGAAATAATGTCCATATATATATAATTAGGGATGCATTCACTAATCATATGGAACATTACACTCCAATGAGGTTAAACACCTCAAAACGAGCGTTTGGAGTGACCCGGGTGACATCTTCGGACGTGTAATGGCACTAGGGACTTGGGACTTGAGTTTACTCCCCAAGAGTAAACATTTTAGAGAGTTTACAACTATTGATCACACACATACATGAGTTTACGGCCGTAAACTCATGTGGGTGTGGTTTTGATGATTTAAGGGCTCAAATGGACATAGGGATTGCTAGAATGGATTATCTAAAATGCCTTGGAACACTTGGAATGAATTTATACCATTTAAAACATGAGTTTACGGCCACACTCATAGATTTTATGGCCGTAAACTCACCCATGGCTAAGAATGGTTAATTTGAACTATATAGGGCAATCACATGTGATTCAAACTAATTTTCTAAGCATTGTTATTAATTTAGATTACCATTTTACAAACTTATAGGAGTTTACGGCCTAGGAGGAGTTCTTTGGCCGTAAACTCACTTATGTAGGGTATATGTTGTGTTTAAGATCTCCAAACCATTTTTAGATGAATCTAGGATTTACCACAAAGCCATTGGTCGAGTTTGAAAGCATTTTGACATGTTTAAGGGCACTAAATCACCATTTAAGAGGAGTTTACGGCCCAAGAGTATGTCTTGGCCGTAAACTCACTTTTATTAATCAAAAATCAAGTTTAAAGTGTTCCAAGTCTAGATTAGCAAGCCCAAAGGTCATATCTAAGTCCCAACTATGATTTGGAAGGGTTAATTGGCTCAAAAACCCTTTGAATATGAGTTTACGGCCCAAGAATGATCCTTGGCCATAAACTCCTTCAAACCTCATAAAATTCATGTTTTAATTCTTTAGAGTCCATATCTTGAAGTCCCTTGGCCATAACTAAAGTCCAAATGAGTTTAGGAAGGAGTTTAGGGCTTAAAACCCTTCAACTTGGTGTTTACGGCCTAGGAATGCTCCTAGGCCGTAAACTCACATATGTTGTCCAATTTTATGATTAAATGTCGAATTTGGAAGCCAAACATGCTATAGATTAAGGCTAGGAAGGTACCTTAGAGATTTGAAGTCTTAATTTTGAGTTTTGATCCCTTAAACTTGGATTAGGAGAGAGGTTGGTAGTGTTTAATGGTAAATTGACCAAAGGCTTCAAATGGAGTCTTAAACACGTTTATATAGTCTTAAACACGGTGGAATTCTACCCGATACCGATGTTAGACGAGGTTTTTGGTCGTACCCGATTGAGTTACTGTAACCTGATACGGTAATTTCTAGAAATATTCCGATCACTAAAGTTGGGTGTTAAAATGATTTCTAAATGTATTAAGACACCCATTAAGTCATTTTAAATGTGTACCAGATAATGACTTAATTAAACGGAAGATCGGTAATCGAAATTGGAAACGACTATTGGTTGCGCGAATTGTACTACGAAAGAGTTACAATAAAATGATACGGAAAATTTCGGGTTGTTACAAATATGAAGTCATGTTATTTAATTAGTCTTAGTCTTAAATTAATTATGAATTAATTTAGATATTAAAAGGAAGACTAATTAGATTGTGGGCTATTGGTTTTATATTGTGTGGGCTAACAACCATTTGTTAATGGGCTAGGCTTATATGGAAGTCCATGGATGATCCATGGAGCTTTTAACCCATGGATCCTTGGAAAAGGAAAGGTCATGGGTTATTAGGGTTTCACCCTAATCATGTACACTATATAATCATGCTTTTGTTGCATGAAATAGAAACTAGTGTGTGTGTTTGTGTGTGGCCGAAATTAGTGTGTGTATACACTCTCTCAAAGTTTTCCAAGAGTTTTTGGTGATTTGTGATTCCATTTGAGGCATTCACACTATTGGTGCTTGGCCCTCAAACTCCTTAAGAATCAAACTCATCAAAAAGGTATGTAATCTCTTCTAACTCTTTTATGTTTAAAAGTACCCCATGCCATGTTAGATAGGTTATGAACCTTGGAAAATTATTATTTTCCATGTATTTAAACAAACCTTGATCCAAGGTTTATTAGGGTTGCATGCACACTTACGAAGTGTTAGATTGCTCAAAACCCAACACCTTCAGCCATTTTGTGAGGTGAGCTTCCTTATGGATTTGAGGAGTGAAAACTACCTCATATTGTTCTTTTGGATGAGGAGGGTCGTCAAAAGTGAATGTTCCTTCAAAAAGATCATCTTGGAAAAGTCTAGAACTACCTGAAACAGGTGGTTCCCCCTCAACAGTTGCATGCTTGAATTCAACAGATGGAGTAGACGTGAAGGAACTTGAGGGACTGGAACTAGTCGAGTGGGGTTCCCCCTAAAACCATGGAATAGATGGTTGGGAGGATTGTAAACTACCTTTAAGAATGGAACCATTCAAAGGTTGTTCCCCCTCGAAAGATGCAGTGACTGGTGTTATGACTGGTCCAGATTGATGGGAGTTTGGGGAAGAAGGTTCAGAAGATTCTAAATGACTTTTAGGAATAAAGTCATTCGAAGATGGTTCCCCCTCAACCGAATCTTTGGTGGAACTTGATACTTTTGATGGTTAATGAGGTTGAGAGATATCAGGAGAAGCTGTTTTTGTGAGCTTTTCAGATTCAAAGGCAGAAGATTGAGTTAGAAAGAGGAAATCAAAATCTACTTCAATAGCAAGGACTTGAGTAGAAGTATTATCATGTGATAGCTGGTTCGTTTTATCAAATGGCACTACCATTTTAGGACCAAAGTGGTTTGGATCAAAAACCCTTACATAACTTTCATCAAAAGTGACATCATTGCTTTCCTCTATCACCCTGGTTCTTTTGTTCAGAACTCTATAGGTTGCAGCATAAAGGCAATATCCAAGAAAGATACCTTCATCAGCCTTGGGTTCAAACTTCCCTAGTTGATCCCTATTATTCTTGATGTAGCAACGACAACTAAAGATGTGAAAGATATTGACGTTGGTCTTCCTCTTGTTCATTGCTTCATAGGGAGTGACTTCAAGCCTGTTTTTAATTAGGGATCTGTTTTGAGTGAAACAGGTGGCTGGTGTGGCTTCAGCCCAGAAGTATTGTGGTAGGTTTGCGAAGATCAACATTGATCGAGCAGCTTCACATATTGTCCGATTCATCCATTCAACTACACCATTCTGTTATGGAGTGTAGGGTGTAGAAAAATTGTGCTCGATGCCTTTGGATACATGAAATCTATCTAAGGTGTTGTTCTTGAATTCGCCACCATTGTCACTTCTCAGTCTTCTAAGTGGCTTGCCTACCCTAACTTCTATGTAGCAAATGAAGTTAATTAGCTCATTGGTGGTTTTAGATTTGTTTTGCAGAAAGTACACCAAAGTGAATTTGGTGTGGGCTTCCACAATCACAAGAATGTATCTCTTACTACTTAAGCTAGGAAATGTAGTAGGACCATACAAATCAATATGTATAAGCTGAAGAGGTTCAGATACACTATGTTCTGTTATACTTTTGTGTGGAGATTTGGAGATTTTTCCTTTTTCACAGGAAGCACAAAATATATCATTGTCAAGTTTTAACAATGGTAGTCCTCTCACAGGATCCTTTCCAATGAGTTTGTTGATATAACCGAAGTTGAGGTGGGAGAGTCTTCTATGCCACAACCAACTGATGTCAGAGGCAGCTTTGGAAAGAAGACAAATGTGTGGGGTTCCCTCAATTAGTTCAATATTAAGAGGATACATGTTCCCATTTCTTGGGGAATCAACAAGAATACGCTTGTTGGTATCCATAATCAAACTCTTGGTTTTGGTGAACAAAGCCTCATGATCATTGTCACACAGTTGTGCAACACTGATAAGGTTATGTTCATCCTTTGAGAATTGTAATTTTCAGAATTCGAATTCTAAGAGTTAAAGCTTTGTTGATTGTTGCTTCCTCCTTTGAAGTTTCCATAGTTCCGATGATAGTGTTGGGGTTGCTATTAACTTTGTGCTCTAAAGTTCCCAGTTGGCTTGTTCACAAACTTCTTGAAGTTTGTATTGAACTTGGTTAGGAGAGCCAAGAATTCTTCATACTCATTTTCCTCATTGATTTGAGGAGATTCCATTGTAGTTCCAGTGAAAGCTTGATGATTAGCCATGTACCCATTTGCGATCTGAAA
Source organism: Lactuca saligna (assembly GCF_052625555.1). NCBI lineage: Eukaryota > Viridiplantae > Streptophyta > Magnoliopsida > Asterales > Asteraceae > Lactuca > Lactuca saligna. Next base: position 77,979,038 of record NC_136418.1, read on the forward strand.
AGGTTGCTGAGTTGACATGTACAGATTCAGGGTGTACTGTTGAGCCATACTCGAACTTTGATAAGGATATTCTCCATATGGTTGGTTGGCAAACTGATCAGCAAAGTGTTTTAGGATTGGATTGTGATGTGCAATCAAGTTTTGAGAATGATTTTCCATGGGTGCTGAATTTCCCAGGGCAAGTCCTTGATTATCAAAAGGAGTTTCTTGAGCTAGCTTGTTGACCTTTGGTTCATGTTGTTGCAGTTCAGTATACAGATCAAACAAAGACATGGTGTCTAGATTGATTGTAGTTTGCAGTATGATCATACACACTGTATCCCATTTTGGAGATAAACTTTTCAAGAATTTCATATTGAAATCCTCTTGCTATCTTTCTCCTTTGAGTTTCTTCACCCTGTTGATAACTATGTTGTACGTAGAATATTCATCAAAGAGATTTGCATGGGGTAACATCTTGAAGTTGTCCATGTCTGTCAATGCAGCTTTCTTCCTATTTGCAAGAATCTTATCATTTCCCTCAAATTGTTTCTTGAGTGCATTCCAGACATTGAAGGGTGAACTCTTGTCTTCATCGGGAAGTTGCTTATAGATATCATGAGGAATTACAGATAATAGCTCTTGCATTGCCATAGCCTCAAACTTCTTGATTTTCCTGTCACGAAGTTGAGCAGCAAAGGAAACAGATCCAGAGATAACTTTGGAGGTTTTAGGAGAGACATCAGCATTAGGAACTCTGATGTCCTTCAAAAATTATGGAGTATGTTTCCCACTGGAGATGAAGGTCCAGATGTTAGAGTCATGACCTTCCATGTAGTACTTGATGCGATCTGCCCAAGAAGTGTATTCACTAGGCACAAGGATAGGTGCAAAATTTCCTGCTCCAAGACTGTTTGCAACTGAAACTGAATAAAGAACATTTTGGTTTTGATTCACACTTGCTATTCATAATAGGTGATACTAGTTTGAAACTTCAAAAAAGATTTGTGAAAAGTTTTATACGTCTCTAAGTCGATCACTCGAGCTCTGATACCAACTGAAGAAATGAGAAAAATTCAGTAAACCTAGACTAGAGTAGTCCAAGTGTTGAAAATACTGAAATAGAGTTTCAGAATCGTCAAGTGGCAAGTAATGTGGAAAATAAAGAGTTGTCAATCACAAAGTTAATGATAAAAACGTTTTTTAATGTTCACGATGAATGATTCAAAAATTTCTCATATTCATCAAGATTCACTTACAAGTGTTCGAATAATAGACAAGCTAAAACACTTAAATGGCTCTCTGAAGACTAATCTAAACAGCAATTGTGCAGAATGATCTGAAATGAGGAAGGAAGTGCAACTTTATAATGGATCCCAAGGGGCCTATTTATAGGCTTTGGAATAGCCCATGACATGGCTTGACAATCAGGTGTTGACACGTCCTCATGACTTAGTCATCAGTTGACACCTTTGCCCTACTTAACAGAGAATGGATGGAATATTCCAATTCTGTTAGGGTTCGATCCAAGTTATGAGTCTTCATAATTCTTGAACCTTCTTGATCAACATTGAAAATGTGATGAACAACATGAGGATCATGTTTCTCAATTGTCTTCTTAGATGTTATCAACTTGCACAAGTGTTGTTGATCATGTTGAGTAGTTTCTTGAATGTTGGAATATGTCTTGAACTTGAGGATGTACCACCACATGTTCATGATGGACCATGGAAGGAATTCATGTTCCTTTGAGCATTTACACATGCCTTCATTGTACTTGATGTGTCATGTGCAGTCTTGTTGATTCATCAATGTGATCATGTTGATCCATGGACTTGAGTTGAGTAACCAAGTATTCCTGTTGAGTCATCAACTCTTGTTGATCCATAGAGTTGTGGATGAGCCATCAATACTATAGATGATCCATCAGTGTCTTGATCTTCCACATATGATCTAGATGTTCCGTCTGATATATCTGATGGGTTTTGAGCATTCTAACACTTCCTAAGTGTACATGCAACCCTAATAACCTTGGATCTATGTTTGTCTAATTTGTCATGCAAAGTTGATTTCCAAGGTTATATTCCTATCTAGCATACATGGGGAACAATTTTAACATAAAGTATAGATAGAATAACTTACCTTGTTGTTGCTTGTGTTCCTTGAAACCTTGTGAGCCTAGCACCCCAAGTGTGATGCCTCAAATGCTTCACACAACACCTAATGCTCTTGGAAGAACTTATGAGAGAATACACACTCTTCAAAAATCGGCCAAGCCCTCTATTACTTAGTGTGTATATGTGTAACCGATTTGGGAGGAGATCATATTACTTATATAGTGTTGACACATCTAGGGTTAAACCCTAATGTGTCATGACTCTTCATTTCCATGACCCATGGGTTTGTAACTCCCATGGAGAATCCATGGAGCATCCTATGGGTGGAACCCAACTTGATGATCCATGGAGCCTTTTAGCCCACTATACAAGATATGGATGATTTACTTAATCAACCCATATATTTAATTAGTTATCTTTTGATCACTTAATTAATTCTAAATTAATTCTTGATCAAACTAATCAAATAATATTATTAATATATTAGAACTTATAATATATTAATAATCTCCAAGCGTTATTTCTCTCATTTAGTCTATCCAATTGCATGGTGCCATGCAACCCAAATGGACCATGCCGGGTCGGGTCAAGTACATACCAGAAATAGTTATGGACTTAGACACCTTATCCAACAGTCTCACACTTGGATAAGTCTAGTAACTATTACTGCAAGTATGACTTCAGGAACCGATCGGAAATCGTAGCTCTTTACAAGGTTTCTCGAAACTTGAGAAGATGATGGTACGCCATTTAAGATAAGTGATCATATAATCCTCTGTTCTAGATATCAGTCGGACAAATACATGGAACAATGTCTTACTTGTTGTCCAACATTTGTTTCCCGATTTCCGATTTGTTTGACAAAGAACTTTATTGAACACATCAATTTAGTTCTGACCGGGCCCGGTACATAGGTCAAAACAAAATCATCGAGGGGCCCAGATATCAGCTTCTAATCCAAGAAGGAACAGATAAACTTCGACTCATATGTTTGTTCTACTACTCATTGAATTACACATAAGAGCACGATTTTATAACATCGAGTTACCAATGCGTTTTTCGTACAATCAATGCCTAACCAACTTGTAAGTAACAAATCATATCTCTAGGTTTAAAGACTTATATGATATTACCGTCTCACGATCACTCGAGATAGAATTCCATGAAGTGATTCCAGTGAGCGTGGGTTGAGTCCAATGCTCAGAACTTATGAGCACTCATGATTGTTGTAGCCTTGTCCCAGACCTTCTACAACCAAACATGACAGTCTTGATTCATACCTACTTCCGACATATGACCGACTGTGGAGGTTTGAATAATGTGTTATTCCAAACAAAATTATTCTGGAAGTCAAAACATGCAAAAGAAATATAGTAAACGATCGACAAGAGATAGCAACACCTTACTCATAAATAAAACAATTTTATTCATCATCAAATGTCAATTACACTTTACAAATTTCGAGATTATCTAACTACTAAATCTAATATCATCCTTCAGCCCTTTACCGCAATCCAGTGTGCCTTGCCAGGGTTCCCCTGAAACCTGCTAACCATGCTCAAGGCAAAAGCTACATCAGGTCGAGTACACGTCATAGCATACATGATCGAACCTACAGCCGAAGCATAAGGTATTCGACTCATTTCTGCTATCTCAGCCTCAGTGCTAGGGCTTTGTGTCTTACTCAGCTTGGCGCTACTCTGGATGGGCAACTCTCCTTTCTTGGTGTCTTGCATTTTGAATCTCTTCAGAATCTTCTCCAAGTAGGTACTTTGACTAAGTCCAATTAGTCTTTTACTCCGATCTCTCAAAATCCTTATCCCCAAAATATAGGCAGCTTCACCAAGGTCCTTCATAGCGAAACACTTTCCAAGCCAGGACTTTACTTCCTGCAAGGTTGGAATGTCGTTTCCTATGAGTAGTATGTCATCCACATACAACACCAAAAAGCTAACTATACTCCCACTAGCCTTGACATATACACAAGATTCATCTTCACTCCTAGAAAAGCCAAATTCCTTGACCTTTTCATCAAAGCAAAGATTCCATCTGCGAGGTGCTTGCTTTAACCCATAAATGGATTTCTCAAGCTTACACACTCTATTAGGGTACTCGTTACTGACAAAACCCTCTGGCTGACTCATGTAAACATCTTCAGCCAACTTTCCATTAAGGAAAGCGGTTTTGACATCCATTTGCCAAATTTCATAGTCATGAAATGTGGCTATGGCAAACAGAACCCGAATAGACTTAATCTTGGCTACCAGAGAAAAGGTCTCATCATAGTCCACTCCAGGAATTTGAGAGAAACCCTTTGCAACCAGTCTAGCCTTATAAGTGTGTACTTTACCATCCATGTCGGTCTTCTTCTTGAAGACCCATTTGCACCCTACAGTCTTTCGACCTGGTACATTCTCAACCAAGTTCCAAACTTGATTGTCATACATGGATTGTATCTCGCTATCCATAGCCTCTTTCCATTTGGCAGACTCGGGGCCCGCCATGGCTTCCTCGTAGCTGTTAGGGTCATCTTGACTTACTAGTGTCTCATCACTAATAAGTGTCTCACCTTCTGCAGTGATATGGAATCCATAGTAATGCTCAGGTGCACTCCTAACTCTCGTGGAACGCCTCAGAGGTACAGATTCGTCAATTGGCTCAACAGGAGTTTCCTCCTCAAGTTGAGGGCTAGAGTTTGAAGTTCCTTCACCACTTGATTCTTGAATTTCTTCAAGATCAACTTGCCTCCCACTGTCTCCTTGGCTTATAAACTCTCTTTCTCGAAAGACTCCTCTTCTTGCTACAAAGACCACATTGTCACTAGGTCTGTAGAAGAGGTAACCAAAGGATTGCTGTGGGTAGCCGATGAAAATACACATCTCGCTTCGGGGTTCGAGCTTATCATGAGTCTCGCGTCTCACGAAAGCCTCGCATCCCCAAATCTTGATGTGGTCTAGTTTAGGTACTTTACCAGTCCACATCTAGTGAGGAGTTTTGGCAACTTTCTTTGTAGGGACTAGATTAAGGATATGGGCGGCAGTCTCTAAGGCATACCCCCAGAATGAGATTGGTAGCGAAGCTCGACTCATCATGGAACGAACCATGTCCAACAAGGTTCGATTACGCCTCTCAGCCACACCATTCAACTGCGGTGTCCTGGGAGGTGTCAATTGTGAGACAATCCCACATTCCTTTAGATAGTCGAGGAACTCTGAACTAAGATACTCACCACCTCGATCGGATCGAAGCATCTTAATGTTCCTGCCCAATTAATTCTCGACTTCCTGTTTAAATTCCTTAAACTTCTCGAAAGTCTCTGACTTATGCTTGATTAAGTAGACATATCCATATCTACTGTAATCATCGGTAAAAGTAAAATAATAACGATTAGCATCCCTTGTGGCATGTTTGAATGGTCCACACACATCCGTGTGTATAAGGTCCAACAAACCTTCACCCCTTTCACATGAGCCTGTGAAGGGTGACTTTGTCATTTTTCCAAGTAAGCATGATTCGCAACTATCGTTTGACTTTAGGTCAAACGACTCCAAGACTCCATCCTTTTGGAGTTGGCCTATGCGTTTCTTGCTTATATGTCCAAGACGACAATGCCATAATGATGCTTTATCCAAGTTATTATTATTAGTAGAATCAATACACAAAACATTATTTCCTAAGTTATCTACAATAGATACAGCTTCATACACACCATCACAAGGTAATGCTTTAAAATAAAGTACATTATTAAAGAAAGCATTAATCGAACCAACTTCATTATCAAACGAAAAGGTGAAACCTTGTTTGTACAATGCATGAAAGGAAATAATATTTCTAGCCATTTCTGGCGAATAACAACATTTATTCAAATCTAAATTTAACCCGCTACTTAGCGATAAAGTATAAACTCCAATCTTGGTGACAGGTGTAACTTTCCTATTCCCCATGATTAAGTTTATTCTTGCTTGCTCCACATTCTCACTTCTTCCTAGTCCCTGCAAGTCACAACAAATATGAATACCGCAACCTGTATCAAGGACCCAAGATTTCGAATGGGGTGAGTTATTAGAAATGATAGTGTAAATACCTGCATGGTTGGGTTTGACTTTCCCATCCTTCACATCTTGCTGGTACTTTGGGCAGTTCCGCTTCCAATGAGCTTTTTCGTGGCAATAGAAGCATTCAGCCTCTTTTGGGTCAGAAGAAGGAGTAATGAAACCTTTCTTGGTTCCACTTGAAGAAGAGCCATCAAGGGTCCGAGCCTTGGTACCCTTTGAAGATCTCTTTCTCTTCCTCCCTCGACTTTACCCGATTGCCAAGACCGGAGTTGAGTCTGGAGTAGGAGTGATTGCAACCGACTTCCCCTTAAGACCTGTTTCTGCGGTCTTGAGAAGTCCCTGAAGTTTGCTGAGGGTGACCTCTTCCTTGTTCATGTGATATGTCATGCGGAATTGATCATAGCACGATGGTAAGGAGTGCAAAATGATATCTATTGCAAGCTCCTCAGGGAAGTTCACATTGAGCTTCAGCAACCGATCCACATACCTTTGCATTTTCTGCATGTGGCTCGTGACGGACTCTCCGTCCTTCATCATGGTTGTTATCATGGAGCAGATGACTTCGTACCTCTCTTGTCGTGCACTTTGATGGTATCTTTCCATCAAATCTTGGTGCATTTCATAAGGGTAGAAGTCTTCGTAAGACTTTTGGAGTTCAGCTGTCATGGTGGCTAACATGATGCAAGCCACCTTGGTTGCATCTCTTTCATGAGTATGAAAGTCAGCGATCTCCTGGGGAGTTGCAGTGGACTCGTCAATTTCCTTAAGCTCCTTGTCAAGGACATATTCTTTGTCCTCGTAGCGGGTAATCATCCTGATGTTTCTGATCCACTTATTGAAGTTGGATCCATCAAAGGTGACTTTCCCACATAGACTCATAAGAGTAAAGGAGCCATTAGGATTCGAGCCAGAAGCATTAGTTGAAGACATCTGAAAAAGAAGAACAAGTTTAGTTTAGATTTAAGAGAGTCCTTAATAAAACACCCAAATGTAATATTAAGGCTAGGATCCAATCACAATATAATATAACTTAGAAGAGGTATGCCGTAATCTAAGCTATACCATATTTGAAAGGTAGGTGAATGACAATTCACCAATTTCCACCACGAAAACCGAAATATTAAATATTTAGTTTTTATTGGTTTTAGAAATTCCTAGATTCTTTGAGATCCAATGAACTTTTCAAAGGCATGTTTCAATCTCGGGAGTGCCCTCCAGGTTTTGTGACTGGGATGCCGAGGATCACAAAACGAGGTGTGAAGTAACCATGCAAATCACTTGGTACCCTTAAAGTTTATCACTCAATCGATGTGCCGGTAAACCACACACGCTCCACCGATACTATAATAAACCTTAAGTCACCCTTTACCTACCTTGTTAAGTCCAAGTTAGTGTGCCGGTTAACCACACACGCTCCACCAACGACTCAGACAAAGTGTAAAGTGTAATTTCATGGATTAGCACCTTATTCACATTTTTCCTAAAGTAACTAAGATTGGGAATTTAATAAACATTTAGTTACTTTATTATATTCATCATACTTTGAATGAGAATTTATAAGTCCTTGTCTTACCCGTTCGGCTAACGACCCTCCACCAGTCAAGCAAGCGGTGGGTGAGAATATACACCCATTAAGTCACCATTTTATAGGCAACAACCTTATACCCACCTTATAGACCGGCTTCTTGAATGAGGCGTACTAGCGGTAAGACGACTTGTTCTTATACATATATATATAATTATTAAATTATCATAATATAAGTATAAGGGTTGAATTTTAACTTTTAAAATTCTAGGGGTTGGAACTAAAGTTTTAACTTAACTTTACTTGTTCCAAAACTTGAGGGCAAGTTTTGTAACTTTCAAAACTTTTCATTTCTTGTAACTTATGAGTTTAATAGAGTCATAAAATGAAGACTCTTCATTTTTATAACTCTTGTGTTTTCTTAATGGTTTTAACTCAAGTGTGACTCTTGGTTTTCCATAATTTAAGGATAAGTGATGGACTCCATTAAAACACATTATGATCAAGAATTAAACTACCAAATAGGTTACAAATAATTCCTATGATCATCTAAAACATCATAAGAACAAGAACATGAATATGAACACAATCAAAAATTACATAAAACTTTGTAATTTTTGATAACTAGTTGTTGTAAATGAATTAGCAAGACATTACACCACCAAAAACAAGTTTACATTTACTAAAACAGTTTAGGGTAATGTTTCTAATTCATTTTCCAGCAACTGAATCGAAATTCTGCACTCATTCGACCCTACTCGCCGAGTGCAAGAACATGACTCGCCGAGTTGGTTGAAGATACACATGGACTCGACGAGTCCCCCCTATGGACTCGACGAGTCCGTTCGCAGACAGCAAATTTTCGATTCTGTTTTCAACTTTTAAGCACAAATAAGAACAAACAAGCCTAGGCTCTGATACCACTGATGGGTTTTGAGCATTCTAACACTTCCTAAGTGTACATGCAACCCTAATAACCTTGGATCTATGTTTGTGTAATTTGTCATGCAAAGTTGATTTCCAAGGTTATATTCCTATCTAGCATACATGGGGAACAATTTTAACATAAAGTATAGATAGAATAACTTACCTTGTTGTTGCTTGTGTTCCTTGAAACCTTGTGAGCCTAGCACCCCAAGTGTGATGCCTCAAATGCTTCACACAACACCTAATGCTCTTGGAAGAACTTATGAGAGAATACACACTCTTCAAAAATCGGCCAAGCCCTCTATTACTTAGTGTGTATATGTGTAACCGATTTGGGAGGAGATCATATTACTTATATAGTGTTGACACATCTAGGGTTAAACCCTAATGTGTCATGACTCTTCATTTCCATGACCCATGGGTTTGTAACTCCCATGGAGCATCCATGGAGCATCCTATGGGTGGAACCCAACTTGATGATCCATGGAGCCTTTTAGCCCACTATACAAGATATGGATGATTTACTTAATCAACCCATATATTTAATTAGTTATCTTTTGATCACTTAATTAATTCTAAATTAATTCTTGATCAAACTAATCAAATAATATTATTAATATATTAGAACTTATAATATATTAATAATCTCCAAGCGTTATTTCTCTCATTTAGTCTATCCAATTGCATGGTGCCATGCAACCCAAATGGACCATGCCGGGTCGGGTCAAGTACATACCAGAAATAGTTATGGACTTAGACACCTTATCCAACAATATCATGATGATCCAACTAGCTTTCAGCAAGTGCTCCATGTCAACAACAAATGCTCCATGTTCAACTTCAAGTGCTCCAACATCTTATTCTTTAAACACTTGTTGAACCTTCAGTATCTTTCCAAACTGAAACATTCTGATAATGTTTGTTAGATAATGTAAATCCATACTCAACTTATTTCAAGTGACAATCACATCAAAAAAATTTTCACCAACTTCATCTTCATGTGACTTGAGGATACCAAGAATATTGGCCAATGTATAGTTCATGAACTGCTCATGTGCCTTAACTGTAGACACCACTACCTTCCACTCTCATCGAAGTCCATTCATAAACGTTACCTTTTGTTCTCTTATTTCACATCCAATGTTATGTTTCATCATTCTGCTGAGAAGATGATTGTAGCAGTTGAAGTATTGACTTAAACACTCTTCAAGCTTCTGTACAAAGGAACCAAACTTTGTAAGCAAGAGTGTTTGTGTAGAATGCTCAAGGTCTGCATCTATAGAGTAGAGTTCCTTTAGCCTATCCCAGATTGCTTTCACTGTGTCACACAAACTAAGCAGGAGAAAAGTATCAAGAGCCAAGGAAAATCGAATGATTCTCATTGCCTTGACGTTACTAATGAGCATGTTCTTCTCATCTTCAGGGACATACTTCACTTCGAGAAGAATTCTGCTGTAATCAGTTTGAGTCATAGTGACTCTTTTGGTTCCAGTGCAAATAAAATCATCCAGAGTGATAGCTTCCCATATAAGATAACCATTATCCTCCAAACCATGAACATAATCTTCAAAGTGAAGCACCCAAACTTCATATTCATTAGGAAACAGGATAGGAATCCTTGTGGTTGATCCAATGCCGCTAGACAAATTAATGGATTTGATGTGAGAATCATTTTGTTGCATGATGATAAGATCTTTAAATCATGTTAAGAATCAGACATGTAAAACTGATGTAATTTTATAGTAATATTGAGATCACTGAATCGTGTCAAGAATACAATGATGACTGCCAAACTGGATCCAATATTAACGAAAACCCTAATGACTCTTTAAATAGAAAAGAAGCGTATAGAATACATAGTCTCCTGCTCTGATACCAACTGTCAGGATAACAATACTTAAAATATCGATTAGATTCAAAACATATTGAAAACAAAAACACAACAATGGATCAAAATATGTTGAATGATTACTAGTCAATGCCTCATCATAACTCGATTAAGAATTGCTATTGTACTTAAAATATCGATTATATATATATATATATATATATATATATATATGTTTGAAGAATAAAAGATATTATTGTCATAGAATTACTCATGATCTAATGGATGAAGTAATCTCTAAGTGTGGGTTTAACCAATACTTAAAATCCCTTTTTCCAAGTACTCATGAATACTGCAGTAATCCCTATGCAATGTCCAATCACTGTGGAGAGTCTACAAATATTCGATGATACTATGAAATCAATACCTACTCCCAAATGTATCACTAACGGTGGCATTTCGAATAAGTTAATATTCAGGAAGTAACACGAAAAATGAAACATAATAATAAAGTAAGTGTCTATGGTATCATACACTTGAATATAACTAAATCCTCATTATTTAATAGCCATACAATTAGAGATTTATTGGGTAATAGACTTAACAACTAAACTTGTTGACATTTCTCATGCCAATGCTCTTAGCATGAATATCATGTTTTATGTTGGTTATCACTTTTGTGAACGAATCACTAGGTAGATATTCACTTCACAAGTAGTTCTCCATTATCAACCCTTTACTTAGATGTAGTGCAATTTCGTTATTCTATGAATTGTCCTTCTATGATCTCAAGGATCATTAGTCAACACGGTTGCACCTTTAAAAACTATTTCAAATAGTAATTGTTACTCAAAACAAACTCCAAGGTCAACTATCAAGTTTTCTAGTTTAGGTAATCTCCTTATATACTTCACTTTCACCCTCAAACCTAATAATTCATATCACTATAGCTCATCTTAATTAGGTTTTCCATTGTCTACAAGAAACCAGTCATTCGATATATCTTAATACCTAAGAATGTTCTTAACAAATGTATAGCGATCCAGTCAAGCAGTTTTCTGAAACAATGTCACGATGCTCAAAAACATCTAAGACATTAGAATTTGCACTAGTTATAGCATGCATGATCTCTCTTATATTCGAAGCATATGAGACTCGACTTATCCTATCATTTACATGCATAGAACACAAAAATTTGAGATTCACTCAAGTCCTTGCTATGATGCATATGAGCAAATTCTTGGAATTTGTCATTGTTGAAACCTTTTAACATATTATTCTTTGACTGATTCCTAATTAATGTTCTGATATATACTTTTAGATCTGAACTCCAAGTAACAATGTTTCTTCCCTATGTCCATCATAATGAAAGAATTCCTTAGACTTTTCACTTTGTAACTTAAGGAAAATGTTTAGTATGAGAAGTATTATCATCAACATGAAATAAAAGGAAGACAACGACACGTTCACTAGCTTTTACATGTAATCAAGACTCATCTGGACTTCTATAAAGACAATACTCTTCGATTATTTGCATCGAAGTACATATTCTTGCCACGTGATGCTTGTTTAAATCTATAAATATATTTATGAAGGTTACAAACCATTTATGGATATATTTTTATGTATAAATCGTTTTAGGATGAGTCAACAATCCTTCGAAAGTTTCATGTTAAGGAAGCCCGTCTAAACATCCCTTTTAACATATTTTAAATCAAAGAAGGAAACATTGGTAATAACCAAATAGACCCTTTCTCATCTACTAGTGAGAAAGTTTCTTCATAAGTAATTTCTTGAGTCTGAACAAAACCCTTTTCCACCATATTAGATTTGAATGTGTGTGCATTTTTATCCATGTTAGTCTTCGCTATCCTTCATGGATTGAATTTTACTTTCGATAACTTCCTTTCATAGATAGCCTCATGGCATGCCGTTTATTCCTAGTAGCTATTAGCATATCCAAATTGATCAATGGTTTATCACTAATCAACATGTCTCCTTCCACAGTTAGATGAAAATCATAAAACATAGGAGGTGCTCTAATTCTAATTGAGCTTGCAAAGAGGTAAGGCAATGTAATTTGACCTAATAGTTATTTTAACCTCAAGTTAAGAGCTGGTGCCCATTATAGATTTATTTTTAGTCATATCTCAAATTTCTTCAAGGTCAATATGACTCAGACTGACTTCTTTATATGTATATGTTCTTTCTCTAAAGGAACACATCTTTTATCCATAAGCATCACATTCTTATAGGTCTCAAAAATCAAAATTCTTTAGTGAATATGCAACAATGTAACACTTCTCAGATATCGAGTGAAGTTGGTCAGTGGTTTCTTGTCTAACAAAATATCTCACCACACCAGATCTAAATGTGAGGGAACTTTCCAACTCCATATTATAAGAGGTGTATTCAAAACCTACTTAATCTGTTAAATGGTTCAGTAATGCTCTACTATTTCTAGTGTATATTCCAAAATTTCAATTGGTATCAAAGCATGACTCATCATTGATTGAACCATATATCATTTAATTCTCCTTTGAGCAACACCTTTACATTGTGGTGTCCTCGAAGAAGCCAATTATGGAACCATTCAACAATCCCTAAGATTATTGTAGAGCTCGATACTAAGGCATTCTCCTTTCCTTTCAAATGAGAAACCATTTTATCTTCTTTCCTAATTGATTCCCTACTTTGTTCTAACACTTCTGAACTATTTAAGTATCAAACTGATGCTTAATCATATAAGCCTAACCATATCTACTGAAACTATTAGTAAATATGATGTAGTAGTGTTTTCTATCGCTTGTGGTCGACCTAAAGAGTCCATACACATTACTGTGTATAATATCTAACAATCCTTCACCTCATTACATTTCGATGTGAATGGTTATTAAGTCATCTTGCCAACAAGACTCACATACATCATCCAACCCAAGGTTTCATGATTCCATGTATGGTCATTTCGATGTGAATGGTTATTAAGTCATCTTGCCAACAAGACTCACATACATCATCCAACCCAAGGTTTCATGATTCCATGTATGGTCCAGTTGGAGCTCAGTGATGTAATTCTTACTTATGTGGCCAAGGTGATTATGCAACAAGTGTTATCTTATCTAAAGTATTTATAGGAATAATTATTTAAGGTAACGTTACTATTAATACAAATACAAGCTATAATTTCATGAATGCTAGTTGAAGAAGGTGTTTTAAACAAAAAACCATCATCTTTATAAACTAGAATTTCACTTTTCCACCATCAAATGAAAATTGAAATTCATGTTTATATATCATGTAAAATTAAATTAGGTTTCTAAACATTTCCAAACACTAATAGAAAGTAACTAGATGTATCTTAACACCATTACTAAGTGCAAGTTTAACATCCTCAATTATCGATTCATGCGACATTCGTCCATTCTCATGATTGGATTTAGCTTTTAATGCTTAAGCTTCCTTCTTTACTTTACGTCATACTATGCCATCCAAATATGATTATCGCATCATTCATTAAGGATGCACGAATTAGATGTATTTGGTGCTTGACTATTCAAGTACTTGATGTAAAGTAAAAGATTTGACTTTACCATCTCTAAGATTTTTTCAAATACTTAGGGAAACTTCTTTTCTTATGATCCTTGTTATTGCATTAATTGTAACTTACATCTTTCAAATCATGGTTGCGTGGAATAGAGGACACACCAATTACATTCTCTCATAAAGAGAAGCTAGGGCTGAAACCTTTCCTTTCAATTTAGGGTTCGATAATTTTTCTCTTTTTCCCGCCAATATTCAAAATGGTGATAATCAGAATTGGATAAGAACACTAATTCCCTTCTAGTTTATACACATTAGAGAAGGTTTAAGAAATCCACCAATGTCCTTTCCATAGTATTCATATGATAAATCAACTATGAAATTATCATAAGAACTAATGAAAGAACCATGCATAATATCTATTGAAGAACCTTGTTAGGGACAACATTGAGATTCTCGATTTTGTCTATGCCGCTCTCAGTAAGCACATACAAAACCCTCTCATTTATCTTAAATGTGATTAGGAACTTATGACGCTTTTCAAATAACTATTTCCTTTCCTTTTGGTGAAACTTTTCACTCAATTGAATATTCATTCATATGTTTACATGTCCACAAAAGGTCATTTGGAACATCAAGGGCTACCATACTATTCATATGATAAATCAAGTATTAAATTACCAAAAGAAATAACGGAAGAACCATGAACAATATGTATTGAAGAACCTTGTCAAGAATAACATTGAGATTCTCGATTTTTTCTATGTCACTCTTATTTAGCCCAAATGTGATTAGGAACTTATGACGATTTTCAAATCACAATTCTCTTTCCTTTTGGTGAAACTTTTCAGTGAATTACAAATTCATTTCATATGTTTACATGTGCACAAAAGGTCATTTGGAACATAAATGTCCTTTCCATACTATTCCTATGATAAATCAAGTATGAAATTATCATAAGAACTAATGAAAGAACCATGCACAATATCCATTGAAGAACCTTTTGAGGGAAAAGATTGAGATTCTTGATTTTTTTCTATGTCGCTCTCAGTATAAACATACAAAACGCTCTCATTTAGCTTAAATGTGATTAGGAACTTATGACGATTTTCAAATCACTATTTTCTTTCCTTTTGGTGAAACTTTTCACACAATTGTAAATTCATTTCATATGTTTACATTTCCACAAAAGGTCATTTGGAACATCGAGGACTTAGACATTATGGCGCAAGAGACCTTATTTGGAAAATCTAAATGTTTGTAGCAGTAACAACTTATTCAAAAGTTAACGTATGATTGTTTTAAGGGATACACTCATTGAGAACATCTTTCCAATCAAGGAGAGTTCCACAACAAATGAGCTATATATTCCTAATAGAGAACAAAGAGAAGCTAGAAAATTTTAAAATGTGTAAGGAGTTGGGAGAGGATTTCCATCTAACCTAATAGAGAAAGATTAAAGCAGTTGACTTAATCCTTAATTATTAACTCTATTTTAAATATGGCTAGGATCATGATGAGAATAAATCTGTAGATCGTTTAGATCTTTCACAGGTATATTGATAAAGAACAAACAATTCAATCACAAAACGATTAAGAACACAATATGGAATCAATATGAAGCTTATGATTCAAATATAGTCAAGCCTCAGCAGAGCTCAATAAAGAACTTCGATTGTAGAGGCGAGCTAGGGTTTACAATATTTTGATAAGAAAATAATTAAAGCGTTACAAACAAAGGATGCACGCATGCACCTTAAATACTAAAACCCTAGAATAAAATAATGCACGGATGGACAGGCCTAAACTGGCTACAAAACTGGGCTAAGGACCGAGCCCATGACAGAACAGTATACAACCCAAAAATCTCCCCCTTTGCATCAAATGAGGAGAGAGATTATTTTTGTTGACTAGCCTTCACAATCTTCACAACTTTGAACAACTGAGGAATGATAGCAAGAAGAGTTTGTTGAAACTGAATATACCATCACAGCATGTCAGTAAACAACTTCTTGTCAGCTGAAGAATTCTGATTACACTTGTGAATGATCTCCAAGATATGCAATAAGCAAACATTTGAGAACAGGTGTTTTTCAATAAGAGTGAATAGGCATTTTTGACCTTTTCCCCTAATGAACATCACAGTGTGATACTGTGTGTCGGTCTTGCCCTTGATCATTGTGTTTATATCGCCAACTCTACCCATTGGTTTGATCGTTGGATGCTTGTGAATGGCAGATGCGATTTCTTGATCCATTTTCGCCACTTCATGAATGTAGCAAACAAACATTTGTTTGATGTGGTCGATAATCGGCTGATAATCCTATGGATTGCATAGCATAATGTTGTTCAGGAGTATCCAATCGTGAGGGTTAAGGTTCGGAAAATCAGCTACGGAAATGGTATGAACCGAGCTATCTGAGCCTCGAGTTACTTTGAATTTGACGATGACAAATTTCCCGGTTGAATAAGGCTTTAGTACCTTGACAGTAGTAATCTTCTGTGAGCTGCAGGTCAAGTATTGTGGCTGAGCGAATTCCATATAAAATTCCAACAGATCCTGATCTACCTTCGGGTTTGGAGAGGGAATGAAATCAGTTGAGTTGAAGCAGTGAACTATAAAGGCCTTTCGTATGATTGGCATATCAAATTGAGCATCCTTCGAGTTTTCAAGGCCGAACAACATAATAGGTTCAAGCCAAAGAGTACTCAGTTCATCTATAGCTTCTTTCTGGAGCGAATCAATAGTCCATTCTAGAAAAATGGACTTCTTTTTATCTAATAGATGCTTCTTTTTGGAGCGAATCAATAGTCCATTATGGAAAAATGGACTTCTTTTTATGTAAGAGCTCCTTTTCTTTTAGCTCTTTCTCCAACTCAACCGTTTCCTTTGCAATCTTTTCTACAAGTTCCTTGTTAGTGAGTTTTGTTTTCTGAAAAGGCTTAGCGGGATTTTCACCCAAGGTATCTTAAAAAGCATCATCATCATCATCTATATCATCTTCACCAATTTTCTTCTTCTTCTTATCTCTTTTGTTGACCGAAGCTTCATTGACCTTCGGTGCAGCTGCTGTTTTGGGTTCGGGAGGAGGTTGAGTATTAACCTTTTGTTTTTCCTTTTCTCCCCCTTGTTTCGGTTGGATAGAAGTCACAGAAACACCCTCTATCCGACTAAGGATAGCCAACACAGGTCTAAGTTTTTCAGCTAAATGGCATCGGATGGATATAGTCAGAATGGAGTCATGGGCGTCAAGAAGATGTAACAGAATTGAATGAAAGTCCCCCATGGAGCTTCTGATTACTTCTCTTTTAAACTTTAAATCATTAAGATCAGTTGTGGTAGAACGAAGCATAAGATTTTGAATTTTGAGCTGAGAAGTATGTCACTCAAGGTCATCCATAATTCAATTTTCAACAGCCAGTTCAACTTCCAGCTGAGTTAGACGGTCATTGACATTAGCATGAGGATTTGCATTAGCAGCTTCAATGGCCTTCAGAGCGACTTCGAGATTAGTCCTTTCGGTTTCTAGAGAACGCTCGAGATTATCAACCGAAGCATTCACTATTTGAGAGTTCTTTTGAGCAGCAGCTTGCAATGAATTGATAAACAACTTAGCCTCAGAAATTAGTTTTTCGACTTTTGTGGTCGCTTTTGCATATTCTTTCGTTGAGGCCTCAACAGCAAGCGAGGCCTTCTGACATTGGGATGTGGAGGCATCAATATCCTTTGCTGCGATGGAGAGAGATGCATCATGTTCTTTGACAACAGAAGAAAATAATGCCTTTAGAGTAGCTTTGAAGTAAGCACCAGTTGATGTGGAAGAAAGTAGTTGATCGAGTTTGTTAGTAACCGTATTTAGATGGCACTTGGTAATGGGAGCATCATCATCATCATCACCTTGAACACGGTATGGACTGAAGTAAGTGGAATCAAACTCCAAGTCCTCACCTCCAAGAATGGTGTTGATTTCGGTTGAACGGGTAGGTGATGGTGGTTTAGTAGTTACTGGAGGTTTGGTAATGATAGGGGGTTCGGGTGCAGAAGAACGGGCCCCCGTATCAAATAAGTTGGTTCGAACTCCAGTAGTGGTGGTAGTAGCATCCTCAGTGAAGATCGATGCAGAAATGGGAATGGTAGAGGATGGTTGAGATGTAATTACAAGAAAAATAGTAGGGATGGAGACACGTACAAAAACAGGTGGATGAGAAGTTGCTTGGGACCTAAGAGGTACCTCTGGTGTAAGCGAGCGAGGCAGTGTAACACCACGCACCAAACCCTCATCGTCTGATCTTTTGATATCAGATCCATTAGGAGGAATATTGGGTTGATTAGGCGGAACATATTATGAGTCAGAATCACTTAAGGATTGAAGAATTAGTCGGTGAGCGGGTTTCTTGACCTTCTTCGGCTTATGTTGAGTTGGGGCTGCCTTCTCAAACTTTCGCTTCCTATGTGTTTGAACTTTGGAGACTTGACCCCCCTTATCTCCCTTTTTCACTTATGGATTTTTGCTTATTTTGGCTGGTTTGTCTGCATCTTCAACTGATTTCACAATGTCGGTAGTGAGTTCCCTTGGACCAGAGGATGGAAGCTTCTTGTCTTCTTGAATAACGTTACTTGCCTCAGACACATAGGCATACATGGCTTCTGGAATCGATCCAATGAAGTGAAACTTGGACAGATCAGTAATGATAATCTTCATTGTGTGAAATGTTGCGATGGATGAGTGAAGAGAGTCCGCCATGATCAGAGCGTGAAGATGATCCATTGCCCACCTTGTTATAATAGATCAGTACTTGCCACAATAAATCTTAGAATGGAGAGAAGAAGAAGGTAAACTTTGAATAATTTGTTGCCAGATGACCGCTCCAAAATCTAGATTTACACCATGGTACAACCCATAAAGCATAGTCATAAAAGACTTGCTTGCACCGTCAGATCCAACGATTCACTCAAAAAGACCTTTGAACGAGAGAGTAAAGAGGCCATTCCATTGGGGGGGTGAGGCAAGACTTCTTAAACTTCGTAATAGTGGTTAGGGTTTAAGTGTATCCCATTTGGTAAAACATCGAGAATAGCTGACCTGTAGTGATGGAGTCAGGGTTTACCAAGGTTGGTTTGAAAGCAAGACCAAGTAGGGCACAAAAACGTTTCTTAGAAATCGAGGTCTTGGTGTTTTGAATGTCAAAGTGAATCCTCTTAGCAACCTTATCATAGTAAGCGGTTGAGTAGATGACAGAGAGGTAAGACATAGGAACCATTTCCACCTTTGTAAGAGCAGCAACAAGCGGAGACTATTTGAGGCATTCTACCACGTACAACATGTAGGATTCATAAACAAACAGTGTATGGCCAATGATGAGGTTTTGTTGGGAATTAATGGTCAGAAGGTTTGAGAAGAATATGATGAACAGTTAGAGAGATCGCCTTTTTCTTTTAGAAGATGTGTAAGCGGTAAAAGAGTAATGTTGATCATGAGAACCCATTTTATACGTGATACTAGGAGAGAGAAAGATCCGCCGAATATCTCGTCCTTTTGTGAAACGGCTCCTGATGCGATGGGGAGTAGATGGTTGGTAACCCCAATGATGACGCAGGAGAGAGAACAAACGTTTCACTTTTTACGTGCCTTTCCATAAAAACAACCTTTTTCAAATCGACACAACTATTGGATAATTGCTTACTTATCCATGTGCTTTATCCAAAACGTCAGCCACATAATCTACATGAACCGTCGTCACCTTTATCTTATTTATCACCATAATAGTTTTCGAAACCAAGCTGTAAAAATTAGCTCAAACTAAATAGAACCAGACCTTTGGAAAATAAAATATTTTGTGCATAGAGTGTGAATGATAAAGAAATAAATCAAAGGTTGTGGGATATTGTGATGTCAAATAAGACATGAAACAGTAGATCTCGGGTACAAATCTCTTCCTTTCAAGTCAAGAGAGACCTCAAAGTGTTTGGGTGGTTTCCCGTTAGAATACAATCACGGTCATGTTAAGAGGAAATGAAGGGCATCTTTTAAATATAAGGCATGTAAGGGAGGCTTTCTCTTCAATTCAAGTTTCAGAACTTAATATAAGACCAAAAGAGAATAAGGTACTTGTGAAACCAATATGGTCTGTTGAAAAAGTAGGTTGGATATAATTTATAATGACTAAAGAAGTGATAGAAATCCAAAAAAAATGGATCCTTTGGGAAGAAAGGCCTTGGTGTTGGACGTTTTCATAAAAGACCACACAAAAAATAAAATAGATTTCAATAGGTACATAGTAAGATCTTGAGTATAATAATTCACAGTCAATTCAGTATAGGTGTTGGATGTAGGGTCTCACTCAGCATGTGGTGTACGTGTCTAATATCATAAAAACGGATTTTGTGTAACCATATACCTCCGTGGTTAGTGCTGAGAGTCTCAAGGGTTACATTTGTGAGATGAAGTGTAATGGAGAAATATGATGTAGGTGGTTGAAGAATCGAATGTACCTCTGCTATAAAAAAAGGACCAAGTAGAAAACTCTAAACTCAATATGAGAAGAGTAAGGTAGGTCACGATTAGAGTGAATGTAACAACCTAGCTTGGGAAAACATGATTTGTATATATCACATTATTAAGGCTTCACTCAAAATCTATAGAGGATTTGGTCAACATGCAACAACATGCATCTAGGGACACTTAACTAATTCTTAGAAAAGAATTTATATCTGCTTGAGCTTCACAATTGAGAGTAGCAATTACACAAATAAGAGCATGAGAAAAAATGAAGTAAAAGGAAAGATATTTTTGTATTTTTTGGAAAAAAATTTAATGAAACAAATAAGAAAAATATTTTTGGATTTATATAAAAAAAATATAAAAATGAGAATGGAAAAGATTATACAAATAAATACAACCGAAATCCCTTTTAATGAAAAATAAGCAAACGAGTTCAAAAGGACCGAACCCAAAATAGACTGAGCGTTCGATTCATTTCGGTTCCCAGGTGAACCGAACCCAAAATAGACCGAGCGTTCGCTCTATTTCGCTTCTTACCTTTAGTGAAGCAAAGGCGATTTTGGTACTGATTCTGCTTCCATCATTCCTAGACCTTGTAAGATCTAGTTGAAACTTGCTTCAGGTAAAACCTTAGTAAATATATCTGCTAATTGATCAGTGGTTCTAATGAAGTGAATTTCTACATTACCATCTTCTACATGATCTTTGATGAAGTGGTACCACAGCGCTATGTGATTTGTATTTGGGTGTTGCAATGGGTTATGAAATATCCTAATTGCACTTTCAAAGTCCCAATATAGTGGGATTTTCTTCATGTTCAATCCATAGTCCCTAAGCTGACTCTGTATCGAAACTACCTGAGATGTGCATGAGGCGGCGGCTATGTATTCAGCTTCAGCTGTGGAGAGAGAAATTCAAGAAATTAGCATCCTCTAGTAGTGCTCTTACGATCCAATCCACAACCACGTAATTCAACATCTGAGAATCCTTGGACAAATAAACCTGAATTGGTTGGATACCATAGACCGAGAAAGGAAGTTCGCTTCAGATAGAGAAGATGTTTTTCACGGCTATCATGTGAGGTTCGCATGGGTTAGCTTGGAATTGGGCACAATAGTAGACAGAGAACATGATCTCAAGCTTGCTGGCGGTGAGATGCATCAGTTTCCCAATCATCTGACGATAAAGCGTCATGTCAGCGACTGGCTTCTCTAAGGAAGGAGTAAGCTTGGTTCCAAAATCCATTGGCACTTTCACTTTGGAGTTGCCTAACATCCCAAACTTGGAAATTAACATCTTTGTATATGCCTCCTGATTGATAAAAATGCCTTCGGGTCCCTATCTAATATTTAAGCCAAGGAAAAAGTTAATTGAACCCATTGATCTCATCTCAAATTTAGTTTCTATAAACTTCCTGAATTCAGCCGTTAAGCTAGGATTCGTGGAGTCGAAGATGATGCCATCAACATAAATTTGGACTATCATAAGGTGGTTACCCTCTCTCTTACGAAATAAGGTTGGGTCAACTAAACCTTGTTTAAATTTCGATAATTTTAAGAATTAAGTGAGAGTTACATACCATGCTCTGGGAGCCTGCTTCAGGCCATATACTTCTTTGTCTAGAATGTAGCAGTGATTTGGATACTTCTCGTTCACAAAGCCTGATAGTTGCTCAACGTACACAGTTTCTTCAAGTTCTCAGTTGAGAAAGGCACACTTTACATCCATTTGATAGACTTCAAAGTTTTTGTGTGCAGAATAAGCAAGAAAGATTCGAACCAACTCTAATCTAGCAACTGGAGTAAAGGTCTTTTCATAATCTATACCTTCCTCTTGGTAGTATCCTATTACGACCAACCGAGCCTTGTTACGAATCATATTCCCCTCCTTATCCATCTTATTTCTGAATACCTATTTGAGACCGACAACCAAAGCATCCTTTGTAGTTGGAATTAGACGCCATACTTTGTTTCTGTCAAACTCGTTCAGCTCGTCTTGCATGGCTTGAACCGAATCAGAATGGTCAAGAGCTGAATTCATGGCCTTCGGTTCAACTTTGGAGATAAAAGAGTTGAACATGCAAAATTCTACTTGAGAGAATAGTGCAGCTTGTTTTGTTTTGATTTGTGATTGAGTTAATACCTTTTCTGAAGATTCCCCAATGATTTGACTTTGAGGATGGTCTTTGGTCCATATAATGAGAGGAGGGTAATTTGGATCATAAGAGGGATCCGGTTCTACACTGACTTCTTCTTCTAATTCTGATTATGTATCATCATCATTAACATTCGTATTCTCCCACTCGAATCATGACACGAGTTCAATTTCTAGATTGGAACGCTCCCCTTCGTTTGGACTTTCGGTTGAGCTAGATGATTGTGATGATGAATTCTCCCCCTAAATTGATGAATCCTGATCATTTGGTAGAGAGGAACCCTCCCTCTGGATAGAAGAACAGTCACCAGAAGGTTCGCTTGAGTCAGGCATTTCTCTTGTCGTTAGTTGTTCAGCTACCATCTTCTGTGCAGCATCATCAATAATTTGCTTCAAACTGTAGATTTTGTTATCTTCAGCCTTGGATCCAGAATCGATAGCTTTTTTAGGTTCATCAAAGAGAAGCATATATTGCTCAAAAAGATTTGACATAGGCAAAGTGACTTGACTAGTCTTTGGAAAGATTTCCTACATCGCACCTTCATGTGTCATCCACTTCTTGACATAATTGTCATCAAAAGTGACGTAGTATGTCTCTTCAATCTTCCTTGAGCGTTTATTTAGAACTCTATACGCCTTAGAGTGCAAGGAGTAGCCCAAAAAGATCCCTTCATTAGCCTTAGCATCAAACTTCTTTCAATTCTCCATTGAGTTGAAGACAAAGCATCTTGAACCGAACACATGAAAGAACTTCACATTAGGCTTGTGGTTGTTCAAGATTTCTTAAGGAGTGATTGAGAATCGCTTGTTTAGATACGATCTATTCTGAGTGTAACAAGGAGAAGCAATAACATCATCACATAAATAGAGAGTCAAGGAAGCGAAGATTAGCATAGTTCAATCCGCTTCGCACAGAGATTGGTTTCGCCTTTCGACGATTCCATTCTGATGTGGAGTATATGGAGCAGAGAAGTTGTGATTCGCTCCCTTCTCAGCCAGAAAATCTTCAAAATCCTTGTTCTTAAATTCCAATCCATTGTCACTTCTTACGTTACGAACCACTTTTCGCAATTGAACCTCTACCTGCTTTATGAAGAGCTTGAGCTTAGGAATTCCCTCTGATTTTTGCTTCAAGAAAAATAACCATGTGAAGCAAGAGAAGTCGTCAACTATGACAAGAATGTACTTGTTCCCACCAATGCTTTCAATAGAGGAGGGACCATATAAATTGATATGTAACATCTCCAATGGTTCTATCACCTTCGTGTTGATAATATAAGGATGACTTTGTCGACTTTGCTTTCCCATATCACAAGCTGCACATATATGTTCTTTGTCGAATTTGAGAACTGGAACACCTCTAACATGATCTCCCAGTACCAGCTTGTTGATATCTTTGAAATTGAGATGAGAGAGCCTTCGATGCCATAACTAGCTTTCGTCTGCGTGTGCCTTCGTTATCAAGCAAACAGCTAGTTTCCCTCAAATTGGATTGAGATTTAAAGGGTACATTTCTCCCTTTCGCTTCGACTTCAGTAGTATGTTGTTTAAATTCTTTTCGACAATCTCTGAGCCTTCATCATCAAAGGAGACCTTCAATCCAGTCCCAACTACTAGTTGTGATACACTGATGAGATTGTGCTGCAATCTTTCGATGTATGCGACCTTTTTGATTGAGAAATCACCATTTGTAATCATTCCATAGCCTTTGATAGTACCAAACGAATTGTTTCCGTACTTCATAGTTCCACCATCCTTGAGAGACCAAAACTCCATCGGTTGTTCCCTTCGTCCTATCATGTGACGCGAGCAGTGACTATTAATGTATCATTCTTCGTCAAACTGCTCGTCATGTATAACTTGCAAAATATGAAGCAAATTAAGGAACCCAAAGTTTCTTGGGTCCTTGTGAGCCTTTTACGGGATAGGGAATAGTAAGAGAAACATCAGCCATATAAGTTCTTTTTATTAGAGTTGTTTCATCTTTTCTTTTTATTATAAAAACTTTGATTTTGTTTGACTTAGATTCACTTGATTTAGACGTAGGATTTGAATTTTTGACATCTTCATGCTTTTGGAACTCTTTCGAGCATCTGTTGTCTTTTGGAAAGAGCTTTCCTTTCCCCTTTGAATCTTTTGAACAATAATAATTAGAATGAAAATGAGAAGAATAAGGTTTAGAAGCAATATTAGATCGTCGATTATTGCTCTTCCTCGGTTGAGAACGGGAACATTCTTCCCATCGGTTCTTCTGATTGAACCTGGTACTGAACCCATCCTTTCGGCTGCTATTATGTTGAGGACCGAAACCTTTATTTCAATTTCTTACCTGCTGAGGACCGAAACCATCCTTTCGGTTGCTTACCTGCTGGGGACCGAAACCCTCATTTTGGTAGCTTTCATGCCGAGGACCGGAACCTTCCTTTCGATTGCCTTTTGGTTCTCCTCGTGACTTACGTGTCTTTTCATACCTTACATAACAAGGATTATAAGATCGCCAAAACTATTTTCTTTCTGAGAGATTCTTCTTGTATCTCCGATTACGTTGGTGTTTTGGTTATGCCACCTATTTTGGATTTTTATGAATATTGGCCTTTTTCTTCGGTACTTGAGCATGGCTTTCACTCTTTGACAAACATGTCTTACTGGACGTTATCACTGGTTTGCCCGAAGATGTTTTGGTACCACTCGTGCTTGGTACATCATATCTTGTAGGTTCGTTAATGGTTCCAGCACATATCTACCCTTCACTCTCCATGAGGTTTTCTGAGATAAACCTTTTGTTTCATCCGAGTTGTCTCTAGGTGCTGACTAGAAAAATTCATCACAACCATTAGCATTATCTTCTTCCACCAATGCTGTCAGTTCGGCTATTTGTTGAGATGTGACTCCTTGAACTGGGTACACTTGATTTGGAGTGGTTTGAACCTTTTGATATACAACAACTTTTGCCATGAGAACTTTGGTCTTGTCTGTCAATGAGCGTGCAAACTCAATGGAGTTTTCAGAAATCAGATTTTTACTAGGTTTGGGTTCGCTTTTGACAAATTCAGAGCAGTCCACCACGTCCTCTATAGAGAGTTCACTCATGTCATCATCCTCATTAAGTTCAGATGCATTTTGAACATCAATTTTATTTTTTGAACTTAATTTGGCGTTTAACGAATCAGATTTCTGTACAGTTTCGGTTCTTAGTTTCAATTTATCATTTTCATCTAACAGATTTTTGAGCATGTCCTTATGGTCTTTTGACTTTATGTAGAACTCTATTTTGTCAAGACCAATTTTTTATGCATGAGAGATTTCATCAAAAGATGCAACATTTTCACAATTGTAAGCTTTGGCATCGACTCCATCCTCCTTTAACTCAAGGAAGGGTAAAATCATGCGATGTATCTGCTTTCCTATTTCACTATCGAGATGTAATTAAGTGATATTAAAATCTAATCTTTTCGCAATCAAACAAAAAACATTTCGTTGTTTTAAAAGCTTAAGATTGTCTCATTGTAAATAGATTGACCCATCCCTAGACGTAATTAATTTTTTCTCCTTCTACTCAATCTAAATCCACCTCTCCTCACTCTTCGATGATATCCTGCTAATTTGATCAGTTAGGTTAGAGTTTGTGACATGAGTTTGTGAAAGACTACTACTTAAACTAGAAAATTTAGATTTTAAACTATTCAGTTCCTTTTCATAGTTAGTAATAGGAATTTTCAGATAAGTAAGAATATTTTATACCTTTTTGATCAACTCATCACATTCGTTGATCTGTGCACTGACAGGTTTCGCAGCGAAACACATGTCCTCTCGCTCCTTCTCATCTTCCAGCCTCTATCTATTGTGTATCCTCGCATCTATGATACACCTTCTATCACCATCAAACATCTTCCCGCAGCATTTTCTTCTTTCACCAGCATAGCCTTGCCATGATTCGACTTTCTCAATTCTTCATCCTCTGAATCTATGGACTACATCTGCACTCCACCAAATTCATCAGTGTCACCTGTATCCTGTACAATCAAAGCATTCATGGTGTTATTGTTAGTTGCTGATTTCCTTATCTTGATCTCCTCCAATTGTCTCAGGAGGTTCGCTTCCTCATCATCTTCATCAACCTTTTCAGACTTTTTCTTCAACATGCAGTCTTTGGCAAAGTGATTCTTGCCTCCATAATAATGGAAATCAAAACCTGAGTCACCACCAATCTTTGTCTCCTTCTTGGATTCTTCTGACTTTGAACCCAACTTCGGTTCCTCCTTCACCTTTTCGGAACTATAACTTCCCTCCCAGTTTCTGTTCTTGTTGGCTGGGAAGTTTCTTTTGATAAACTTTCTTGGATTAGAAACAATCAGGGCATACTCTTCACCGATCATATCATAGTGTCCTAGATCCAATTCTTCTTCTTCTTCAATAGCACCTTTACCTTTTGAAATAATAGCTAATGATCCCAAACTAGAAACCACGTTCGTTTCCTTTGACACCGCACTTTCATGGGACTTTAGAATTCCCACCAGTTTCGCCAGAGAGTTTGATTTGAACTGTTCATGTGCCTTCACTGTGGACACAACTGCCATCCATTTGGGTCTAAGACAGTTCATGAAGGTAACCTTCTGCTCAATAGCCTTCCTTTCGATCACACGCTTTATCATCTTACTGAGAAGATGATTAAACCGATCAAAGGCTTGAATGAGTTTCTCTTCGGGCTTCTGTTTGAAATCACCAAATTCAGGAAGCAGCAAGGTTTGAATCGAATGTTCCAGATCTTCATTAGTAGACTACAATTCTTTTAACCTATCCCATATCTCTTTTTTTGTAGCACATGAACTCACCAATAGAAATATGTGCCATTGTAATGCTAACCTAATCATTCTTAAGGCTTTGATGTTGCACTGAAACTTCTCTTTCTCGTCTTGAGGAATGTCTTTCACCTCATTCACGAGGTGATTGTACTCTTTTTGAGTTTTGACAATCTTTGAAGCGCTTAAGTGAGCAAACGGACCAACTGTGATTGCTTCCCAGATCAAGTACCCATTATCCTTTGAGCCGATTACATAATCTTCGAAGTGGTGCGTCCATACTTCATAGTCCTGAGTGTATAAGATTGGAATTCTTGTTGTTGATCCAATACTGTTAGAGATGATGATTGGATTGGATTGAGAATCATCGATAGACATTATGACGTTTGATCGATAACTTGTTTAAGATCAGACTTGTAATTTATTGTTAAGGTAAGATCGACAATTAATGAGATACTCCAATTTGTAATGACGGCTCAATTATTATCAATCAATGCGTAAAAACACTAATAATTTCTTCAACGGAAGATATGTGTACGAATTACATAGCCTCCTGCTCTGAAACCAATTGATGAGAATAAATCTCTAGATCATTTAGATCTTTCACAGGTATATTGATAAAGAACAAAGAATTCAATCACAATACGATCAAGAACACAATATGGAATCAATATGAAGCTTATGATTCAAATATAGTCACGCCTCAGCAGATCTCAATAAAGAACTTTCACTGTAGAGGCGAGCTAGGGTTCACAATATTTTGATAAGAAAATAATTAAAGCATTACAAACAAAGGATGCATGCATGCATCTTAAATACTAAAACCCTATAATAAAATAATGCACGGATGGACAGGCCCATACCGGCAACAAAACTGGGCTAAGGACCGAGCCCATGACGCAACACTATACAACTCAATAGATCACTATATGCGATTCGTAATATGAAGAGGGATATTGTAATCACGTCACAAATCTTGTTAGGTAGGAAAAGCATTTTACCAATTTCAATCATAATGAAAATCCAAGATCTTCTTACATTCATTGAACTATCAATGGCGTATTTATCTCAAATTATGCTCTTGCATTTGTAACGGGATGTCGAGGATCACATACAAGATGTGAATAACCATGCAAACCCGTACAATATCCTCGATGTTATTTACGATCACATATTGACTTGTCGGTTAATCACACACGCTCCATCAATAAGCATACATATCGAGAGTGTACCATCAATTCAACTTTATAGTCCCAAATTAGTGTGACGATTAACCACACACGCTTAACTAACGACTCATAAAGAAACAAATTACATTTTCAACGATTAGCATAAAATTTCACATTATTCTTTAGTAACTATATTGTAATTTTATAGAATGTTGAACTACTTTTACATTATACTTTTAATGTGATTAGTGTCCTATCAAACATTTTCAGATAACAACCCTCCACCACAGAAAGAAGCGGTAGGTGAAAATGACACTCTTACAACGATTATTTTATACGCTATTTTCTTATAACTCTATTATAGTGTGGCTTCATGAATGAGGACTACTCTTGACTTGAGTGACTTAATTAGTATTTTACATTTAGTATTGTAACTCCTGAATATATATATATATATATATATATATATATATATATATATATATATATATGTATGTATATATATATATATATATATATATATATATATATATATATGCACTGGTGAATGCCCACGCGTTGCACAGAAACACCTATATAATTGAAGTTTTTACAATTTTTTTTTTAAATATAACAATAACATTGTTGTTAAATTTGATATAATAATTTATATACTATATTGATATAATATATTGATTATATTAAATTATATGATAATATAGATATCTATTATAAATTCATAATCTTTATCGTTTGAATGATTTCTACCCGTGAGTAACAAATGAATAAAAAATTAAATATAATATATGGTTTAATGTTATTTATAATTGTTGTTATTGTTAGTGGAACTGAAGTTGATATTTAAGTTAACATGGTAATATTATATTTAAGATAACAATTTAAGTGTTTTTCCCAAACTGTTCAAAAGTTGTAGCTTTAAACGGATAATGGTTTACATATAACAATACATTAAATTTAATAAATTAAGTATAATATGTTAAAGGTTAAATACATAACTTTATAAGTAGACGTAATAATATTATTTTAAAATTGAAATTTAGTTTATTTATGATTAGACTTTAGGTTTGATGTTTATTTAATCTTATTAACCAACTAAAATCATTATTAGAAAGACATTACAATTTAAAACTTTTAACTATTTACAAAATATTTTTTGGGTTGTTTAAGTTAAACTAAAATTTTTATTTAAGTTGACCATGTAATGTAATATTCATATTATTAATTTTAGTATTTTATACAAATTGTATCCTTAAAATGATAATGGTTTACACCCAACAATATATTGAACTAATAAATTAAGCATAATATGTTAAAAGTTAAAAAAACCATACCATTATAAGTAGATGTAAGATATTATTTTAAAATTGAAATTTAGTTTATATATGATTACACTTTAGGTTTGATATTAATTTAAACTAATTAACCAAATTATAATTATTTTTAAAAAGAACTTGAAAAGTCATGGGAGTTTCAAATGAATATGGTGAATGAAAAAAAAAAATGCACGGGTGTTTCAAATTAATGTGGTGAAAGGAAAAATGTTTCTTTTATAAGTATACTAGGAGAATGTTCGCACGTTATACAAAAACAGTTATGTAGTTCAACTCTATTCAAATGTATGTTTCTTTTTAATATAACAATAATGTTGTTAAATATGATATAATATTCTGTATACTAAATTAATAAAATATATTGATTATTTTGAATTATATGAGAATATATATACATCTATTGTAACTGCATAATCTCAATCTGTCACACCCCAAAACCGGAATGGCGGAAACGTTCTGGGGTGGATGACGTCATATCAACTATCACAACATATGCAATATAGTAATCAAAGTACAACAATCATTTCATTAATAGTAATAGTTTTACATGGTTTACTTTACATAGAAACTTCAAAGTAGTACAAGTAATAATATAGGTGCAGCTTGGTACTAAACTGTCTTCACTGAAAGCTCCTGGGATGTACCTGTCTATAGCTGACCTGAGAATACAAGTTATTTGAAAAGCGAGTATCAACATTTTTACAAATGCTGGTGAGTTCATCCAAAATAAATTTATATAAGTAGTAGTTTTTAAAGTATACAGTGAATTAGAGTCCTTTCCAGAAAATCATATATTTTGTAACTAAAAGTAGTGGTCTCGATTTTTCCTTAACACTATCATTATCAAAATGTGGTCTCGATTTTGAAAGAGAGTAGGAGAATATCAGGGAAAATAACATATGCCTCAGCAACGAAGACTGCTAACTAAGGCAAAAGAAATCATAGACTCCAGGGGTGTATCGAATGAACGGTACACCTGGCTCAGTCTAACAAAAGGGAGACACAGACCCCAGATAGTATCAAATGAAAGATAAGTCTAGCAAGGTCTAAAAACAGTGAATACATACCCCAGGCAGTATCAAATGAATGACATGTCTAGCAAGGTCTAAACACAGTGAATATAGTGAATATAGTATTAAAACCCATTACCTTAAGGCCATGAATTATAAGGTAACTCCGAGATACCCGTAACCATACTGATAAACACTAGAGAACTTGACGCCCTGCAAGTGTCGATATGAATATGACATTTTGTCACCCTTTAGCTTTGTAGGCCATGGATTGTAGCTAGCAGTCTGGGTGCGGGGGTGTCAATCCCGTATAGCTATACACACAATGTCCGCTCTCCCTACAAGAGACTCTAGTTACTATCCTGACAACGGAGAAGGCCGTGTACTGAAGACGTATCCCGTGTAGTGAAGTTTGATGTGAAATACTAGACTAATGATAGAGACTCACAATTGAACTGACTAATGTATACCTATATGTCTATGCTTGTATACATAATATATAACTAATGATCAAACGACCTTCAGAAGGATATCCAATCCCACCAGACCACATCTCAACGAAGAAAAGCAAATAGGGTGAACTAGCCTTCCTAAGTCCGTTAAACATTATTTATATAATGTATACAAGCACAAGCATACATTTAACTAAGTAGAAGCATTTAACGAAGTTTAAGTGTTTAACGAAGTAGAAGTGTTTCACCAAGTATAAGTGTTAACAAGTAGAAGCGTATCGTGAAGTATAAGCGTATCGTGAAGTATAAGCGTATCGTGAAGTATAAGCGTATCGTGAAGTATAAGCGTATCGTGAAGTAAAAGCGTATCATGAAGTAAAAGCGTATTGTGAAGTAAAAGTGTGTCGTGAAGTATAAGTGTATTGTGAAGTAAAAGCGTATCGTGAAGTATAAGGTGTATCGTGAAGTAAAAGCGTATCCTGAAGTATAAGTGTATTGTGAAGTAAAAGCGTATCGTGAAGTAAAAGCGTATCGTGAAGTAAAAGCGTATCGTGAAGTAAAAGCGTATCGTGAAGTAAAAGGGTATCGAGAAGTAATAGTGTTAACAAAGTAGTCCCATTAACTACGAGGAAATAAAATCGAAGCAGTAGTATCTTAACAAAGTAGGAGCATAAAAACATGGAAGAAAACTTTGATGAAATCTTTGGAAACTTTTATACTTTAAGAAAATCATTCGTAAACAGGTTTTGAATGTAACCTTGAGAAAGTAGAGAAAACCTTTGTTTAAAATGCTACTGTAACAGAGTTTGAAATAAAAGGTACAGCCCAAGAGGTAATTTGCGAAAAGCTTGAACACATAAAGACATTTTAGAAAACCATTTACTATATCATTCTTGGTAAAACAGTTGATAGTGTAATGATATGATTATCAATCACATGTAATTGATATGATAACTGGCATGTTTAACTTGTTTCCCCCCCCCCCCCATAAAAGCATGTAAAAAAATTTAAAAGGTTTATTCAGGGGTATGAACTCACCTGATGTAAGCAGATCCGACGAAGGTGCCGGTTGGGTGCTCAGTGTCAAGTAAGGACTTGGACACACTTAGTGACCGATAAACATATGATAACATATGTTGACATACAATTAGTACATATAATACTAATTAAACAAGTATACGCATCCTAAAGTGTGGAAAAGACTTCGATTAAGTGTTTGGTCTGTCCCGAGTAATATCTAAGGGTGTGTATGGCTTAGATAGGGAGTTTACTCTTCAAGAGTAAACTCTATATAGAGTTCACGGCCCTATGACTAACTCCCCATTAGTTTACGGCCGTAAACTCATGGTAAGGGTTTTCTAGGATGCCTGAATGTCTCATATCATATGTAGATTTATGCTAGGTCCAAATATAAGGCACATGAGTGGATTTAAGGCATCTAAATGGACCAAATAAGGGTTTACGGCTCTAAACAAGGAGTTTACGGCCGTAAGCACTGATGTACCTTTGATGTTTTAAGTGCTTAAATGATAGAGAATAAAATCCTATGCATTATTCTAAGTCAAATGGGGAGTTTAGGGCACCATTTGGGCATTTTCTAGGAGTTTACGGTCCATGGACCTTTCCTAGGGGGATTTAAGGACGTAAACTCCCATGTCCTTGGATTTATTGAAGTTTAATGCCTTTACATCAATGGGATTGCTTCTAGACATTTTTCCAAGGCCATAGGAAGTGTTTGTGGGCATTTCTAACACATAAAATTGAGTTTACTCCCCATGAAGAGGAGTTTACGGCCCAAGCATGTTCTTGGTTAGTAAACTCCTGTTTACTCTCCAAAAAATCATTTCAAGGTGTTCTAAGTCTGAGTGTGTAAGCCTACAAGTCATATCTAAGCCTTAGGGGCAATTTGGAGGGGTTTTGGGGTTTAAAAACCCCATTTAGGGGTGTTCACGGTCCAAGAGAGTTCTTGGGCTGTAAACACATGTATTGGCCAATAATTCATGTTTTAAACACGAATTTGCATGTTAGTTAAGCTATACAACAAGTTACGGTAGATTGCTTACTCGTTTGGGGCTCGAAACGGATGATTTTTGGCTCGAAATTAAGTTGTAGAGAGAGAGAGAGTGGAGAGAGAGAGAGTGAAAAAGTATCTAATGGACTCCACTCACCCTTATATAGGGGTTTGAGTTGGGGCTCAGTGGGAATCTACCCGATACCGCTGTTAAACGGGGCTTTTGGTCGCACCCGATTTAGTGGTCGTATTATGACTTGGTTGAAACTAAAATTTTTCAAAGGAAAAATATGGGGTGTTTCTAATTTATTTTAACCCTTACCAAGTCATTATAAAAGTCCCTCATTAATTAACCAGTCCAAAAGTTAACGGACAGTTAAATAAAACGAGGCTTATTAATGGAAGGAGGTTAAAAATGACGGAATAAATTTCAGGTTGTCACATCATCCCCCCGTTAGAGGGAATTTCGTCCCAAAATTCAGGTTTAGGCAAGGAAGTAGCTATGAATAACAGAGTAGAGGCAGCAGGGTACTTCCTATTCGGTTTGTCCTCGCACTCCCAAGTGATCTCTGGTCTGAGTCTGTCATTCCAACAAACCTTCACCTATGGGATGTGGATTCCGTCTCGTGCATTTAGCGATTTCTTACAGGTATGTCTACGAAGCTAGGGTTCTCAATGGTTTCTATCAAGATGAGTGGGATACGAAGGGTGACATCGGGTAAACACTTATCAAGTCTAAGGAGTGGATCGATCTGTGGTGAAAACTTGTGGAATATCCGAAAGTAGTAGTGGTCTGACGAGGGTTCGACCAATCTCCGTGAGGATTCTCAGATGGTCCTAAGCTCTCTGAAGGATAGAGCTATTCAGTACTTAGAACATAGTGTACTTCTATGGCAAGATCATCAATGACGTGATCGCCATTCCAAAGTTCCTAACATTCTCTCTCATACTGGATGTGTAGTCCTTTAGGTTGGTTCTTAGGAAGCTCGGGTTGTCCATGGTTTTGCGTTTCTTGTCAATTGACTTTTAGAGACTTTCTAGATCGTCGGATGGATTGCTTGTCTACAGTTATCTGTTTGCTGTAGAGTGTCTATCTCAAGCTCATGCAAAATGAACCTGCACTTCTGATTCTTGAGATATTTCTAAAGGAAACCCTCAGGGTCCAGGAGATAGGGTTTCACCAGACGAGTGTTAGACTATCTCGGGAGGTCATTCTACTATTTCTGGGCGAGATAGTATTCATGGAACACCTAGTAGTCCAATGAATCTCTAATACATTTGCTTAATTCAGTGCGGAAAGCGGTTGCTCTTGTATAACCCATCGACTAACAGCTAGACTGATGTCAAGTCTATAATCTCTTCAGGATCTGGGTTATAAGGCTTAACGCAAATACTTTTTCATTTTGATCAAGTATTCTTGGCTACGAAGGTTATCCTGTTGTTCTCGGTATTCTACTGTTCGCTTCGAAGAATGCAGTCTATCGCCTACAAGGCGGCGGTGACTTCCTCCATGCGATAGGGCGGAGGATCCTAGGCACTACTCGTCTGTAAGGGGGTGGATGAAGTGCCTGAGTAGTGCGAACACCTTCTGCAACTACTCTTTCAAAGGTTCTGAGTTTTCTCAGTCTGGGTCAAATCTAGTGAGTATAGGTTCCCATCATTCGGAACTTTAATCTCTTCATCCACTCTTCTCAGGGTTTAACCTCTCTCAGTTTCTAGATTTCCATGATATCCACTGAGATGTTTAATTTGTGGGCTTAAGCGTGAATGGATGGTCGTAGTCAATGTCCTTGACTCTTACGACTCAGATTTCTTTATCAACTGAGGGTGTTAGCTACTATGTTGGCTTAACAGGGATGACAACAAACTTCAGATTTGTGGTCATTATAGTAGCTCAACCCGCAGGGGTTCTCTTGACTCTAGTTCCAATTCATGGAACATGATGAAGGGTCTTACTATGAGGTTCGCGATAGGTCTCATACTCGGTTATAGTGGTCAGTCTCATGAGTTCTATCCTCTCAACTCACGAACCTGATTGTGAGGTGCGAAGGGTCTTTCTGGGAAATCTACGTGGTATGCTTCGGGTGGTTATGGTCTTCTGGAATGCCTGTAGTGTCTTCCGCTTCAGTTTCTATCTGTCTAAGAAGGGTTGGTTAACAACACGCGGTACTCTTCTCCCGGGGTACTTCGGGAGGTTTGAAATAAGAGTGACGACTGACGGATCACATTAGTCTTTATTATTTTTATTTTGTTTAGGTTCGGAAGAACCTTTGTTTGCCGAAATGGCTATGGTGAAAGTTCTTTTTACACAACACTAAGGAGTTACACATGCTTGCACCAAGTCAAACCATGATCGATAAAGGTGTCGAAGTTGGCATACTTCGACATGATATAGAATGAGGGTCGATAGAGTCATGTGCTGAATGGGCACACAAGTTCTGGGCGTCTCGGGTTTTGTCCCGTGTATCACTATCGCGGATACTTAGACCAATAGAGTTGAAGCTGAACTATAGAGAGTCCTGAATGTTTCTGAATAGAGTATCTTTTCATTAATGGATTCTCACGAGGCATTTCTATAATCGCCTCGCATATACTAATCATGTAAAATTAAGGTGGGGAGGACTGTTGACTGAGCGACTCTGCCTTAAATCGACAACCAAACGAGGAACAGGAAATGAGGTGGCCTTCACTTACTCTAGGTCTATCCAGCTCAATTTTACATAGTCGTAACGTATATGCTTAGCCATTATAGTTTTACCTGATGAAATTTTTAATTTTATAACAGTGTTGTGACTTTCACCTTAATGGGGAAGTATTTACATTTAGAGTTAGCCTTTTAGTGTTTTCGGTTAGTTATCTGAGATTGAGAGACGTACCAAAATCTACCGGGTCCCTTGATCCTTCTCCCCAAGCATTAGAGTCAGACTCCTCCTGTGTCCTTGTCTTTTCTTTCAGTTGGGCAATCCTTCTTGAAGTGTCCAATCTAAACACATAGATGACAAACTATATTGGTCGCCACATTGGTGGTTGATGTAATGAATTCAACCGGGGCTCTGCAGGTACGTGAGGTGTGCCCCTTCTTGTTGCACCTAGTACAAAAGAGTTCCCGACATATACCATGATGATGGTAGCTGCACTTGCTGCAGTGGGGAAGGTTTCCTAAGTATGGTCTTGTAGGTCTCGAGATGGAAAAGATGACAGGGGTATTGACTGCCTCAGCTCGTTGCCCTTTGGAAGTCCTTGAGCCGAGGTATTCCCCTCCTCGATCTTAATCTTTCTCTTTAGTGGATTTGAGTGAGGTTCTTGGGTGGCTGGGTATGCAGAGGTTGGTTGTTGCTGTCCACTACTACGATCGGAATTTCCGATAGGGGTCTTGCTAACATTGGTGTTGTTTGTTGGATAAGGTGTCTAAGTCCATAACTTATTTGGTATATACTTGACCGGACCCGACATGGTCCATTTGGGTTGCATTTCATCCAAACTATTTATGGGTAATTTTATGAGAGTTGTACACATATGATTATTAATATATTATAAGTTATAATACATTAATATGAAGTCATGTTATTTAATTAGTCTTAGTCTTAAATTAATTATGAATTAATTTAGAGATTAAAAGGAAGACTAATTAGATTGTGGGCTATTGGTTTTATATGGTGTGGGCTAACACTCATTTGTTAATGGGCTAGGCTTGTATGGAAGTCCATGGATAATCCATGGAGCTTTTAACCCATGGATCCTTGGAAAAGGAAAGGTCATGGGTTATTAGGGTTTCACCCTAATCATGTACACTATATAAGCATGCTTATGTTGCATGAAATAGCCACTAGTGAAACTAGTGTGACTAGTGTATATGTTTTTGTGTGTGACTGATTTTATAGTGTGTATACACTCTCTTAAAGTTTTCCAAGAGTTTGTGGTGATTTGTGATTCCATTTGAGGCATTCACACTATTGGTGCTTGGCCCTTAAACTCCTTAGGAATTAAACTCATCATCAGAAGGTATGTAATCTCATCTAGTTCTTTTATGTTTAAAAGTACCCCATGCTATGTTAGATAGGTTATGAGCCTTAGAAAATTATTATTTTGCATGTATTTAGACAAACATAGATCCAAGGTTATTAGAGTTGCATGCACACTTAGGAAGTGTTAGATTGCTCAAAACCCAGCATTGTTAGCATTCAGCTGAGCCATGACAGCTGCTACGGCTCCCGAAACTACAGCTTGGAACGTAGCTTCATCGAATAGGAGAGTCGGTTTCTTGCCGGAGGATGGGTTACGCTTCTTCGGAGGCATGTTTTTCCTACACGGAAAAAGGAACATAAGCTGATGAGAGACGAAGGTTAACCATGGACGTATCTATCCTTACTGTATTAGGCATAAATTTTTCACATGCCTCGGATATTGGTTGTCTGAGTGTCGACCTACATCCCTATGATGTAGTCATGGTGTGCAAGGTAGGAGTGTGAGTATCAGAAAACGCCATAAGATGGAGTCGTTCCTACTAAGTTACCTTTATACTGGGAAAGGTTTCACTCTCCGGCCTGGAAAGATTTGAGAACAGTTCAGAACGAAGTCTACGGAGAAGAAAGGCTCATGATGACTTATGGCTAAATGTCCTCAATAGAGCTGTGGGGATCCGCTCTAATCATGTTACTGGCATCGGGAAATGGCGATTTACTTAACACATAAGGTGAGTAGTGTAACCACTAACTAGCTAAATTGTATTATTTTAGGGGTCTATTAGCGTGACAAACACGAGGAAAAGACACTTCCCGGGTCCCATGTACTGGCTCCCTCTGTCTACCTCGTATCTTTGATTGAGTCCAGTGTTGGTTTCCTTCGGGTAGTTACCTAGGGTTCTCTCCTCGTATGGGAATATTGAATCCATACCCCGCCTTCCTTCTGATTCCGACTCTGAGTGTCATCTCTTCAGGATGGATGTCTGGAAATCTTGGAAGTTTAGATGAATTTCCCACCATGTCCCTAAAAAGATATAGGCACTTGGTGATTTCAATAGTCTCGTCTTGGTTCATTTATTTCCTAACTAGAAATCCTCTCAATCAACCTTTTCTAGGTCTGCATCACCTCTTCTGCCGAGTACTGATCTGGATAGGGTTTTCTACAGGGTTCGTGCGAGAATGGAAATGTCTAAAGAGTCTTAGGAGATTATTAATATTTCACTGGGTGACCCATATCGAGTCCTGCTACGATTACTCAGGGTATACAAATCATATATAGCTTAGATCTGATAGGCCTTCGAGTATGTGCTACTACTTTATATCCACATCCAAACAAGGAAAAGGAAGTAGAGCGAAACCACACATGCTTAGCCTATGGTATCCTTATTATATATAACCTTCGGAGTATACCCTCTGTAATTGTAGCTATATCAATAAGGATCTTTTTAGTTTTTCACACAAGGTTATCTATGGATCCTAAAATACTCCTATGGTATTTTAATTTCTTGTTTGTTTCTTATCTTCTGAATATGATTATGGGATTAGTGTGAGTCTTTTAGTATTCCAAAATACTCCTATAGTATTTTAAACGTTATGTTTGGATCTAGCATTCCAAGTTGGTAAGTTTCAGACCTATTGCAACACCACTATCACTCCCAAGCACACGTTCATCGCATCTCGAATAAATGTAGTTGATCATGTTACATTTATTCCAGCATACGATTACATAACTGCCCAGGTTTGACGGTATTGCTCAACATCCGAAGACTTTTATTCTTGTTCTTCTTGTGATACTTGTGTTCGAGTGTTTAGATTCGGGATGTTCTTATACTTTTGTAAAATATGGTTAAATTTTAAAGTATAATTCTTGGTCAAAGTGTTTTATCCCTTTGTACTTATAGGTTATATATATTTTATGAATTGATATACTGAGCTCACTATAAACAAGGCTCTGATACCAATCTGTCACACCCCAAAACCGGAACGACGGAAACGTTCTAGGGTGGATGACGTCATATCAAGTATCAAAACATATGCAGATAGTAATCAAAGTACAACAACCATTTCATTAATAGTAATAGTTTTACATGGTTTACATTACATAGAAACTTCAATGTAGTACAAGTAATAATATAGGTGCAGCTTGGTACTAAACTGTCTTCACCAAAAGCTCCTGGGATGTACCTGCCTATAGCTGACCTGAGAATACAAGTTATTTGAAAAGTGAGTATCAGCAATTTTACAAATGTTGGTGAGTTCATAAGTATTTAGTGTCATTTCATCCAAATAAATTTATATAAGTAGTAGTTTTTAAAGTATACAGTGAATTAGAGTCCTTTCCAGAAAATGATATATTTTCTAATTAAAGGTAGTTTTCTACCAAGACTGGACAGAGTTATGTGGTAAAAAGAAATTTTTCCTTAACACTATCATTATCAAAATCTGCTATCAATTTTGAAAGAGAGTAGGAGAATATCAGTGAAAATAACATATGCCTCAGCAATGAAGACTGCTGACCAAGGCAAAAGAAATCATAGACAACAGGGGTGCATCGAATGAATGGTATGTTGGATATAGTGTCTAAGTCCATAACTATATTTGGTATGTACTTGACCCGACCCGGCATGGTCCATTTGGGTTGCACTTCACCCGAACAATTTATGGATAATATTTGAGAATAGTACAAGTTATGATTTATTAATATATTATAAGTTCTAATATATTAATATAAGATCATATTATGTAATTACTATTGATCTATAATTAATCTAGGATTAATTTAGAGATCAAAGATATTACTAATTAAATATGGGATTCTATATTTATATAGCGTGGGCTAATTCTTATTTGGAATGGGCTAGGCTTGCATGGAAAAGTCCATGGATACTCCATGGAGCTTTAACCCATGGATCTCATGGAAATGAAGAGACATGTGTATTAGGGTTTACATGGATGTAACCCTAATCCACCATATTATATAAAGGAGGCTTTGGTTCTTGAAATCACACTAGTTAACACTTGTTGAGGTGAGGGGGCCGATTTCAAGATAGTAGTGACTATTCTCTCAAAGTTCCAAGTTTGTGGTGATTTGTGATTTCCATTTGAGGCATTCACACTATTGGTGCTAGGATCTAAAACTCCAAGCAATCAACTACTACTACAAGCTAAGTATTTCTACTAGCTTTATTTGATTCATGTTCCCCATGCCATGCTAGTTAGGATATGAACCTTGGAAAATAATTATTTGAATGTATCTTAGACAAACATAGATCCATGGTTTATTAGGGTTGTGTGTACACATAGGAAGTGTTAGAATGCTTAAAACCCATCAGTGGTAACAGAGCCTAGGCTTGTTTGTTTGATACTTGATGCAATATAGTTGAAAAAGTCAAAAAACTTGTTGTCTGCCAGTTGAACTCACCAAGTTCATGTGTATCTTCAACCTACTCGGCGAGTAGGTTTATGTACTCGACGAGTAGGATCGACAGGGTGCAGATTTTCAACTGTAGTTACTGGAAATGGACTAGAAACATTACCCTAAACTGTTTTGGTAATTGAAAACTTGTTTTAGAAGGTGTAATGTCCTTGCTAATCCAGTTACAACAACTTGTTATCAAAATTACAAAGCTTTATGTGTAATTTTTGATTCATGAAAGTGTTCATATTCATGTTCTTGATCTTATGATGTTAGATGTGTTGGATTAATGTCTAAGTCCATAACTATAATTGGTAAGACTTGACCCGACCCGACATGGTCCATTTGGGTTGCATAGCATCATGCACTTGGATAGACTAAATGAGAGAAATAAGACACTTATGGTTATTAATATATTATAAGTTCTAGTATATTAATAATAAGAATAATGAGATTATTTAATTAGTATTGATCAAGAATTAATCTAGCATTAATTGAGTGATCAAAAGAAGACTAATTAAATATATGGGTTGATTGTGTAAATCATCCATACTTGTATAGTGGGCTAATGCTCCATGGATTATCTAGTTGGGCCAAAACCCATATGATGCTCCATGGTGTATTTGAACCCATGGATCCAAGGAAATGGAAAGTCATGACAATTAGAGTTTACCCTAATTGTAACACTATATAAAGATCTTATTCTTGACCAAAATCGGTCACTAGTGAGAGAAAGAAAGGGCTAGCCGATTTTCATGAAGTGTAGAATTCTCTCTAAGTTATTCTAAGTGTTTTGATGATTGTGAACCATTTGAGGTGTCACACTTGGGGCACTAGGCACTCAAGCTTCATGAAGACAAGCACCATTAAAGAGGTATGTATTCTATCTTGTTATATTGATAGTTTTGTTTGCTAGTTTAGGATAATACCTTGGATATTCATATTTGCATGTATAATAGAGAAAACATAGATCCAAGGTATTTAGGGTTGCATGTACACTTAGGAGTGTTAGAATGCTCATAACCCAACAGTGGTATCAGAGCCTAGGCTTGTTTTCTTGTTATACTTGCAATAGAAGCTGAAAAATCGAGTTTTGTTGCTGTCTACCCAGCAGACTCGCCGAGTCCATGAAGGGACTCGACGAGTCCAAGGCAAAATGCATCCAACTCGCCGAGTTGTGTTCATACACTCGACGAGTTGGACCCCAGACAGCATACTTTCGAGGTTTTTGGCTAGAAATGGACTAGGAACATTACCCTAAGTTATTTTTGAACTTATAAACTTGTTTTTTGATGTGGTAATGTTCATGCTAATCCATTTTCAAAGATAGTTGTCAATAGATTCATGTTTTGTATTAGTTTAAAGGTTAGACTAATTACATGAAAAATTTTGATTTGAATTATCTTGTTCTTATGAGTTGCTTAGATTAATAGAAAAGTTTATTGAAATAGTTGTTTTCAATCCATTTTAATGTAAGAGTTGATTCTAAAATGTGTTTTTGTAACTTGTTCTCAAGTTATATGAAAAGTCACATTTAAGTCTCATAAAACTCATAAAATTGGCAAAGGTTACAAAAATGAAGAGTCTAGTTCTAATTAATTGGAGTTATGACTACATAATTTGTCCTCAAGTTATGGAGGACCAAGAGTCTCTTCATTAAATAAAAAAAATATATATATAAAAAAAAGTGTAACCTTAATTAATTCCATAAGTTATAAAATAAAGAAAAGTTAATTCTTTTATTAGTTTAAAGTCTTCCATAACTTGTCCTCAAGTTATGGAACTTGAAGAGTTTTTGGATTAAAACTACTTTAAACACATAAGTTATGGAATTAATTAGTTTTGAATAGTTACAAAACTTGCCCTCAAGTTTTGGAATTTGTAAAGTTTTCTCTTATGAATACTTTAATTCCAAGTTAGCCCTTAGAATTTTAAAAGTTAAAATTCAACCCTTATACTTTATAATATTATAAGTTAATAATATATATATATATATATATATATATATATATATATATATATATATATAAGAGTAAAGTCGGTCTTACTGCTAGTACGCCTCATTCACGAAGCCGGTCTATAAGGTGGGTAGAAGGTTGTTGCCTATAAAATGGAAACTTAATGGGTGTCCACTCTCACCCACCGCTTGCTTGACTGGTGGAGGGTCGTTAGCCGAACGGGTTTGACAGGACTATAATTCTCCCTTCATTAAAAGTATTAATGATAAATACTAAGTAACTAAACTCTTAATAATTCCCAATCTTAGTTACTTAGGAAAATGTGAATAAGGTGCTAATCCATGAAATTACACTTTACACTTTGTCTAAGTCGTTAGTGGAGCATGTGTGGTTAACCGGCACACTAACTTGGACTTAACACGGTAGGTAAAGGGTGACTTAATATTTATCATAGTATCGATGGAGCGTGTGTGGTTAACCGGCACATCGATTGAGGGGTAATTTATTAAGGGTACTAAGTAGTTTGCATGGTTACTTCACACCTTGTTTTGTGATCCTCGGCATCCCAGTCACAAAACCTGAAGGGCACACTCGAGATTGAAACATGCCATTAAACAGTTCAATGAATCTCAAAAGATCTAGGAGTTTCAAAACCAATTAAAACCTAATAATACATTTCGTTTATCTTGGTGGAAATT
This sequence comes from Lactuca saligna, assembly GCF_052625555.1. Classification (NCBI taxonomy): domain Eukaryota; kingdom Viridiplantae; phylum Streptophyta; class Magnoliopsida; order Asterales; family Asteraceae; genus Lactuca; species Lactuca saligna. The sequence continues at coordinate 78,022,471 of NC_136418.1, forward strand.
GGTGAATCGTCATTCACCTACCTTCAAATTGTTTTATGGCTTGGACTACGGCATACCTCTTCTAAGTTATAAAATAGTCTGTTGGATCCTAGCCTTAATATTTCATATTGGGTGTCATATTAAGGACTTTAAAATCAACTATCTTGAATATCTCCCAAAAGATGTCTAGTTTAGACATTTATGATCTTCCTAAATCTCTTGAAACAAGCTTTCCTAAATGAAGATGATGTCCCTTGGAAATCATACTTCTTTCACCTCCTCCAATTATTCTCCCTACCCCACAAGTTCTGGAAAAGTTTAAGGTCACTCGAGCCCTATTGGCAAGTAAAGGTCTTGGTGTGGTCACATCTTGGAGATGTAGTCACATATTGACAAGCCGGGAGAGTTGGGTGTCGAAGTCTTGAGAAAGTTGGTGGTTCAACTACTTTCTAAGTCACATAGTGAATTCTTTTGGAACACCTATGAAACAGACTATGACAAGACCCTTAATGATCTTATCTATTTGTTAAGATCAACTTCCTTAAAACTTAATGGACATTGACAATGATGACATTGGATATCTAGTAAAGCATTCTCTTCCCAATGGAAAGGGATCGGCCATAGTCAACTCGGTTGAACAAATGGTAAAGAGAAAAGCTAAGTCTGTGATAGTCCCGTTTACCATTATCAAAGGGTCCATATGTTTATATTGCCAAAGGAAGGGGCATTGGTTGCGAAGCTGCCAAGTTTACCTAAGAATGTTAAAGTCAATAAGTTTGACTCTACTTCCGGTAAAGTCCACTATCTAACTCTGTTAAGTTTCTATTATGAGATTCCTGATACATGATGTGACTGGGTCACATGGTAATGTTTTAAGAATCAAAGAAAAGTGGAGACACTTAAAGAAAGAATATGCTGAATCTGATCGCATAGATGGATTTCTATCGTGTAGTTTGAAGATCGGATTCTTGAGCTACTTCTTAGGAGTTATGAGATATTGCTTAGGAATAGATAACAATAAGTTTTCATATGGATTGTAAGGACAAGTTTTTCCGCATAGTTTTAAAATAAAAGAATTTTTTTTTTTTATTTTAGTTATTTTAAAATATCCTTACAATGGCATTTGAGGAAAAAATTGTTGCTTATATGATTCCATTAATAGCTAGAGTGGAAGTATGAAATTGATTCTTTCATTTGTGGTAATGTCTAAATTTATCAAATAAAGGAAAGATTCTCATCACCCAAGTCTCAATTGGACCGGAACTTGGAATCATGCAAGGTGTATAGCATGATGAATGAGAACTTTCAAGTATTGGAAAATTCAGACTAATTACTTATTCACATGGATGTGTGAGTCAAGTAATGGACTAAGGCATCGAGTACATAGTCATGTGCACTGATTAAGTCCACCACAAACGATTGATAAGATAATTCGTCACAGTTTACTAAAGCTCAGTAAATATGATTATACTTACAAGCTTAAGTGTAACTCTGAGACATTGGAAAGAGGTTCCAACATATAGAAGAGCGAATAAGAAGAATCAAATTAGGCAGAATAATAAAAGTTTCTCAAATCTGAAAAGATAGGAGAGTACTTTAGTATGAGCTTTGTGATCATCTTAATGATTAAGAAACCATATCAAAATTAGTTCTCTAAGGAAGTCTTAGTGCATTCTTATGACTAAGAAGAAGGGATCTTGAATTGTTGAAATGGTTAAATCAAGAAGATGAGTCATACTTCGTTCCAATACAATTCTTAGAGTCATACTCCAAGATTGTAATTTGAGTGACATGTCTTTAAGAAAGTTTAAAAACACTTATCAAATGTAAGAGTAAAAGTTTTCTACTCTTGTACATTTGAAATTGGTAAGTTGTGATGTTTTGGATAAAACAAAGACCAACTAAGGCCAATTTTGTGAAGTGTTTGTCTTGATTAGAATCCGCACTATCTCTTGGATGTTTGACAAGGGAGTCTTATAGGTCAAGAGGACAGTGTGGGAGTCTTAAAGGTCTTGAAAGTCTCAAGAACTAATCAAGAGTAGAACCTGAAGTTCTTCACTAGCACACGACTTAAGGTTTATCACCTATCGTGTTGACATATTCTGTGCCCTTTCAGTTAAAGTTGGGTTCGCATATGAGTTCTTAGAGTTCTCATTTTGTTGCACAACAACTTGGAAGCAATGGTAGGCCCTTAAGCCGCCAGGTGGCAAGAAGTTAAGATTGAGTTCAGTCCATATGAGTTTGGATTTGTCATAATTCTTGTCTTGTGACTATGGTTTTGACAATTCACATGGATAAGAACACATACACCATTAAATCTAAGTGTCATAAGGTTTCTCTACGATTCATGAAAATGATGGTGAGGAAACACTTTCACTAAGTAGATTTTAGATAGATAGCAATTGTGATATTTGCATTCTCAAAGTCGTTAGTGGAGCGTGTGTGGTTTACCGGCACACTAACCTGGACTTGTGAGAAATGGCAAAAAGGTCTAACCATTATGATTACGGCATCCCTTTTCATAATTGTTTAGACACACAAGTGTGCTATCTAAGGGAAGGTGTATGATTTTGATAAAGTTCTATCAAAACAATCCAGTATTAGAAGTCCAGCTGATTTCTTAGTACATGTTAAAGCTAGTGGGAGCATAAGTGTTATGCTAATAATCATCATGTTAGTGGGAGCATGATAATTATGATAAGTATTGCAAGTTAGCAATGTTAATTATAGAAAACAAAAGGTTTCAATTGGGAAAAAGTTGTTTTGCTATAATTAAGGGAGAGGAAATTATACTTCATCTCAAATCTATAAGTTTAGATTGTGAGGTTTTAATCATTTAGTCAAGGATATATATGAATTCATGTTGGAATGGCTCAACATAAGGAAATTCTGTATATGGGTCCATTATTTGCGTTCTAAAATTCAATTATGATTACGGCATCCCTTTTTATAATCTGAATTATGAGAACTTGGCAAATAGAAATGGAAATGTTATAACAAAAGACTGGTTTAGTCTTTATGTGAGACATCATGAATCGTGTCCCATATGCTTCGGATATAGGATTGATTACATGTGCTATATTCATCCTTTCTAAAATTTTCCAAATGCCTAGGGCATTAAGAAGGGAAAAGGTTTAGAACTGGATATGACTAAAAGGATTAAACAATTCTCGAGGACAATCTAAGGTTTACCAAAGATTGGTTGCTCAAGGACAATTGGAAGTATAGTGATAATTCTGGAAGGACCATATTGACATAATCTGTAAGGAGGCAACTCTTGTTCAGAAGTGATAGTCAAAATGGAATCTGGAAATGTTTCAAAGTTAGAATTTTTCCAATTTGTTTAAGATTAGGAAACTTAATGCAAGAAGGATGTTTCTAAGGAGCTGATCCCCCTTTGGAATACTCTGTAATGATTGTTGCCAAGTCTTTGTGAATTTGTGCATAATCGTTACAAGAGGATCATTGCATATAAGTTTAGAATCTAACAGATTTCAGTAAATGGCATGAATTTGGAATTCTTGCATTTGCAGTAAGGATTTGGGAGTGTGAAAAGAGAATCATTGAAGTTATGTTCAAATTGATCTAGTTCACAAAGTAAAGATCATTGACAAACATAGTATGCATACTTGGTGTGTGGCATGACTAGTGTTTAGAAAAACATAGTGTACATGCTTGGAGCATAGGACAACTACTGTTTTAAATTCAAGAATAAAGTTGATAGCTGAAATGGTATACAATAAATAATGTGTAATCATATGGTGATAAATAAAAGGTGTTTTATTTATGTTCATAGGTTTTGATACCATATTGGATTCAATTATTATTGTGTTTCACTTTGCATGTTTTGACTTCCCGAATAAACTAGGTTATTCTTCTGGAATGACTAAGTTATTCAAACCATCCATAGTCGGTCATATGTTGGAAGTAGATATGAATTAAGACTATCATGGGTTGGCTTGTAGAGGTCTAAGGTGTTGGACAAAGGGCTACAACACTCAGGAGTGCTCATAAGTTCTGAGTATTGGATTCAACCCGCGCTCATTGGAATCATTTCATGGATTTTATCACGAGTGATCATGAGACGATAATATCTTATATTCTTCAAACCTAGAGATATGAGTTGTTACTATGAGTTGATAGTACATTGATTGCACGAAACTGCATTTGGTAACACGGTGCTATAAAACGTGTCTTTGTGTATGATTCAACAAGTAGTAGAACAAGCCATATGAGTCGAAGTTTATCCATTCCTTTTACCTTTGGGATAAAAGCAATATCTGTGGGCCGCTCGATGATTTGATGATGACAAATGGAAGTGCTCGGCCGGGCCAGGACTGATTTGATTTGTTCAATTAGTCAGTCGTCATAAATCGGAAATCGGGAAACAACAAATGGACAGAGAGAATGATTATAATCCATGTCTCAGTCCATATGATATCTAGAACGGAGGAATATATGATCCCTTATCTAATGGACAAGTCATTAACAAAGGTCAGAGTTCATCTACAAGGTCAAAGTTCGACAGAAGCTTTTGAGAGCTACGATTGCTAGTTGGTTCTTGAAGTCATACGCAATAATAGTTTTAGACTTATCCAAGTAGGAGACTGTTGGATTAATGTCTAAGTCCATAACTATAATTGGTAAGACTTGACCCGACCCGGCATGGTCCATTTGGGTTGCATACCATCATGCACTTGGATAGACTAAATGAGAGAAATAAGACACTTATTGTTATTAATATATTATAAGTTCTAGTACATTAATAATAAGAATAATGAGATTATTTAATTAGTATTGATCAAGAATTAATCTAGCATTAATTGAGTGATCAAAAGAAGACTAATTAAATATATGGGTCGATTGTGTAAATCATCCATACTTGTATAGTGGGCTAATGCTCCATGGATTATCTAGTTGGGCCAAAACCCATATGATGCTCCATGGATGCTCCATGGTGTATTTGAACCCATGGATCCAAGGAAATGGAAAGTCATGACAATTAGAGTTTACCCTAATTGTAACACTATATAAAGATCTTATTCTTGAATAAAATCGGTAACTAGTGAGAGAAAGAAAGGGCTAGCCTATTTTCATGAAGTGTAGAATTCTCTCTAAGTTATTCTAAGTGTTTTGATGATTGTGAACCATTTGAGGTGTCACACTTGGGGCACTAGGCACTCAAGCTTCATGAAGACAAGCACCATCAAAGAGGTATGTATTCTATCTTGTTATATTGATAGTTTTGTATGCTAGTTTAGGATAATACCTTGGATATTCATATTTGCATGTATAATAGAGAAAACATAGATCCAAGGTATTTAGGGTTGCATGTACACTTAGGAGTGTTAGAATGCTCATAACCCAACAAGATGATCATAGGAATTATTTGTAACATATGTGGTAGTTTAATTCTTGACCATAATGTGTTTTAATGGAGTCCATAACTTGTCCTCAAGTTATGGAAAACCAAGAGTCACACTTGAATTAAAACCATTAAAAGAACACAAGAGTTAGAAAAATGAACAGTCTTCATTTTTATTATTCTATTTAACTCATAAGTTACAAGAAATGAAAAGTTTACAAAACTTACCCTCAAGTTTTGGAACAAGTAAAGTCATACTAAACTTTAGTTCCAACCCTTAGAATTTTAAAAGTTCAAATTCAACACTTATACTTATAATATTATAAGTTAATAATATATATATATATATATATATATATATATATATATATATGTATGTATAAGATCAAAGTCGTCTTACCGCTAGTACGCCTCATTCACGAAGCTAGTCTATAAGGTGGGTATAAGGTTGTTGCCTATAAAATGGCAACTTAATGGGTGTCCACTCTCACCCACTGCTTGCTTGACTAGTGGAGGGTCGTTAGCCGAACGGGTAAGACAAGGACTTATAAATTCTCATTAAAAGTATGATGAATATTATAAAGTAACTAAATGTTTTATTAAATTCTCAATCTTAGTTACTTTAGGAGAAATGTGAATAAGGTGCTAATCCATGAAATTACACTTTACACTTTGTCTAAGTCGTTAGTGGAGCGTGTGTGGTTAACCGGCACACTAACTTGGACTTAAAAAGGTAGTAAAGGGTGACTTAATATTAATCATAGTATCGATGGAGCGTGTGTGGTTAACCGGCACATCGATTGAGGGGTAATTTATTAACAGTACCAAGTAATTTGCATGGTTACTTCACACCTCATTTTGTGATCCTCAACATCCCAGTCACAAAACTTGGAGGGCACACTCGAGATTGAAACATGCCTTTGAAAAAGTTCATTGAATCTCAAAAGAATCTAGGAGTTTCTAAGAACCAAATTAAATATTTTAATATTTCGGCTTTGGTGGAAATTGGTGAATCGTCATTCACCTACCTTTCAAATATGTTATTGCTTAGATTACAGCATACCTCTTCTAAGTATAATATATTGTGATTGGGTCCTAGCCTTAATACTACATTTGGGTGTTTTATTAAGGACTATTCCTATTTCTAAACTAAACATTTCTTCTTCTCAGATGTCTGCAAACACTGCTGCTTCTGGCTCTAATCCTAATGGCTCCTTTTCTCTCATTAACTTATGTAGGAAAGTCACTTTTGATGGATCCAACCCTAATGAATGGATCAGAAACATCAGAATGATTACTCGCTATGAGGACAAAGAATATGTCCTCGATAAGGAGGTTAAGGAGATTGATGAGACAGTCGCAACTCGTCAAGAGATCACTTAGGGCTCATGAAAGGGATGCCACGAAAGTGGCATGCATCATGATGGTGATGGGTTTTGAGCATTCTAACACTTCCTAAGTGTACATGCAACCCTAATAACCTTGGATCTATGTTTGTCTAATTTGTCATGCAAAGTTGATTTCCAAGGTTATATTCCTATCTAGCATACATGGGGAACAATTTTAACATAAAGTATAGATAGAATAACTTACCTTGTTGTTGCTTGTGTTCCTTGAAACCTTGTGAGCCTAGCACCCCAAGTGTAATGCCTCAAATGCTTCACACAACACCTAATGCTCTTGGAAGAACTTATGAGAGAATACACACTCATCAAAAATCGGCCAAGCCCTCTATTACTTAGTGTGTATGTGTGTAACCGATTTGGGAGGAGATCATATAACTTATATAGTGTTGACACATCTAGGGTTAAACCCTAATGTGTCATGACTCTTCATTTCCATGACCCATGGGTTTGTAACTCCCATGGAGCATCCATGGAGCATCCTATGGGTGGAACCCAACTTGATGATCCATGGAGCCTTTTAGCCCACTATACAAGATATGGATGATTTACTTAATCAACCCATATATTTAATTAGTTATCTTTTGATCACTTAATTAATTCTAAATTAATTCTTGATCAAACTAATCAAATAATATTATTAATATATTAGAACTTATAATATATTAATAATCTCCAAGCGTTATTTCTCTCATTTACTCTATCCAATTGCATGGTGCCATGCAACCCAAATGGACCATGCCGGGTCGGGTCAAGTACATACCAGAAATAGTTATGGACTTAGACACCTTATCCAACAGTCTCCCACTTGGATAAGTCTAGTAACTATTACTGCAAGTATGACTTCAGGAACCGATCGGCAATCGTAGCTCTTTACAAGGTTTCTCGAAACTTGAGAAGATGATGGTACGCCATTTAAGATAAGTGATCATATAATCCTCTGTTCTAGATATCAGTCGGACAAATACATGGAACAATGTCTTACTTATTGTCCAACATTTGTTTCCCGATTTCCGATTTGTTTGACAAAGAACTTTATTGAACACATCAATTTAGTTCTGACCGGGCCCGGTACATAGGTCAAAACAAAATCATCGAGGGGCCCAGATATCAGCTTCTAATCCAAGAAGGAACAGATAAACTTCGACTCATATGTTTGTTCTACTACTCATTGAATTACACATAAGAGCACAATTTTATAACATCGAGTTACCAATGCGTTTTTCGTACAATCAATGCATAACCAACTCGTAAGTAACAAATCATATCTCTAGGTTTAAAGACTTATATGATATTACCGTCTCACGATCACTCGAGATAGAATTCCATGAAGTGATTCCAGTGAGCGTGGGTTGAGTCCAATGCTCAGAACTTATGAGCACTCATGATTGTTGTAGCCTTGTCCCAGACCTCTACAACCAATCATGACAGTCTTGATTCATACCTACTTCCGACATATGACCGACTGTGGAGGTTTGAATAATATGTTATACCAAACAAAATTATTCTGGAAGTCAAAACATGCAAAAGAAATATAGTAAACGATCGACAAGAGATAGCAACACTTTACTCATAAATAAGACACTTTTATTCATCATCAAATGTCAATTACACTTTACAAATTTCGAGATTATCTAACTACTAAATCTAATATCATCCTTCAGCCCTATGCTCCGAGCATGCTGGAGATGCTTAACCCGAGTCAGTCCCTTCGTGAGGGGATCTGCTGGGTTCTCATCCGATGATACCCTCTTTGCCACGAGGATTCCTTCTTCCATCCGATGTCTGATGAAATGGTATTTTCTGTCGATGTGTCTGGATCTCCCGTGATCCCTTGGTTCCTTGGCTAAGGCAACATCACTTTCACTATCACAGAAAATTTCCATCGGCTCTTTAATAGCTCGTACAACTCCAAGGTCTCCAATGAAGTTCCTCAGCCATAACGCCTCCTTTGCCGCTTCGCTAGCTGCAATATACTCTGATTCACAAGTAGAATCTGCCACTGTCTCTTGCTTGGAACTCTTCCAAGAAATTGCTCCTCCATTTAGGGTAAAGACCCAGCCCGACTGAGAGCGGAAGTTATCCCTATCAGTCTGGAAGCTAGCATCACTATACCCTACAACTCTCAAGTCATCACTCCCACCGAGGGTAAGGACCCAGTCCTTAGTCCTTCGTAGGTACTTGAGAATATTCTTTACCGCAATCCAGTGTGCCTTACCAGGGTTCCCCTGAAACCTGCTAACCATGCTCAAGGCAAAGGCTACATCAGGTCGAGTACACGTCATAGCATACATGATCGAACCTACAGCCGAAGCATAAGGTATTCGACTCATTTCTGCTATCTCAGCCTCAGTGCTAGGGCTTTGTGTCTTACTCAGCTTGGCGCTACTCTGGATGGGCAACTCTCCTTTCTTGGAGTCTTGCATTTTGAATCTCTTCAGAATCTTCTCCAAGTAGGTACTTTGACTAAGTCCAATTAGTCTTTTACTCCGATCTCTCAAAATCCTTATCCCCAAAATATAGGCAGCTTCACCAAGGTCCTTCATAGCGAAACACTTTCCAAGCCAGGACTTTACTTCCTGCAAGGTTGGAATGTCGTTTCCTATGAGTAGTATGTCATCCACATACAACACCAAAAAGATAACTATACTCCCACTAGCCTTGACATATACACAAGATTCATCTTCACTCCTAGAAAAGCCAAATTCCTTGACCTTTTCATCAAAGCAAAGATTCCATCTGCGAGGTGCTTGCTTTAACCCATAAATGGATTTCTCAAGCTTACACACTCTATTAGGGTACTCGTTACTGACAAAACCCTCTGGCTGACTCATGTAAACATCTTCAGCCAACTTTCCATTAAGGAAAGCGGTTTTGACATCCATTTGCCAAATTTCATAGTCATGAAATGCGGCTATGGCTAACAGAACCCGAATAGACTTAATCTTGGCTACCGGAGAAAAGGTCTCATCATAGTCCACTCCAGGAATTTGAGAGAAACCCTTTGCAACCAGTCTAGCCTTATAAGTGTGTACTTTACCATCCATGTCGGTCTTCTTCTTGAAGACCCATTTGCACCCTACAGTCTTTCGACCTGGTACATTCTCAACCAAGTTCCAAACTTGATTGTCATATATGGATTGTATCTCGCTATCCATAGCCTCTTTCCATTTGGCAGACTCGGGGCCCGCCATGGCTTCCTCGTAGCTGTTAGGGTCATCTTGACTTACTAGTGTCTCATCACTAATAAGTGTCTCACCTTCTGCAGTAATATGGAATCCATAGTAATGCTCAGGTGCACTCCTAACTCTCGTGGAACGCCTCAGAGGTACAGATTCGTCAATTGGCTCAACAGGAGTTTCCTCCTCAAGTTGAGGGCTAGAGTTTGAAGTTCCTTCACCACTTGATTCTTGAATTTCTTCAAGATCAACTTGCCTCCCACTGTCTCCTTGGCTTATAAACTCTCTTTCTCGAAAGACTCCTCTTCTTGCTACAAAGACCACATTGTCACTAGGTCTGTAGAAGAGGTAACCAAAGGATTGCTGTGGGTAGCCGATGAAAATACACCTCTCGCTTCGGTGTTCGAGCTTATCATGAGTCTCGCGTCTCACGAAAGCCTCGCATCCCCAAATCTTGATGTGGTCTAGTTTAGGTACTTTACCAGTCCACATCTCGTGAGGAGTTTTGGCAACTTTCTTTGTAGGGACTAGATTAAGGATATGGGCGGCAGTCTCTAAGGCATACCCCCAGAATGAGATTGGTAGCGAAGCTTGACTCATCATGGAACGAACCATGTCCAACAAGGTTCGATTACGCCTCTCAGCCACACCATTCAACTGCGGTGTCCTGGGAGGTGTCAATTGTGAGACAATCCCACATTCCTTTAGATAGTCGAGGAACTCTGAACTAAGATACTCACCACCTCGATCGGATCGAAGCATCTTAATGTTCTTGCCCAATTGATTCTCGACTTCCTGTTTAAATTCCTTAAACTTCTCGAAAGTATCTGACTTATGCTTGATTAGGTAGACATATCCATATCTACTGTAATCATCGGTAAAAGTCAAATAATAACGATTAGCATCCCTTGTGGCATGTTTGAATGGTCCACACACATCCGTGTGTATAAGGTCCAACAAACCTTCACCCCTTTCACATGAGCCTGTGAAGGGTGACTTTGTCATTTTTCCAAGTAAGCATGATTCGCAACTATCATTTGACTTTAGGTCAAACGACTCCAAGACTCCATCCTTTTGGAGTTGGCCTATGCGTTTCTTGCTTATATGTCCAAGACGACAATGCCATAATGATGCTTTATCCAAGTTATTATTATTAGTAGAATCAATACACAAAACATTATTTCCTAAGTTATCTACAATAGATACAGCTTCATACACACCATCACAAGGTAATGCTTTAAAATAAAGTACATTATTAAAGAAAGCATTAATCGAACCAACTTCATTATCAAACGAAAAGGTGAAACCTTGTTTGTACAATGCATGAAAGGAAATAATATTTCTTGCCATTTCTGGCGAATAACAACATTTATTCAAATCTAAATTTAACCCACTACTTAGCGATAAAGTATAAACTCCAATCTTGGTGACAGGTGTAACTTTCCTATTCCCCATGATTAAGTTTATTCTTCCTTGCTCCACATTCTCACTTCTTCCTAGTCCCTGCAAGTCACAACAAATATGAATACCGCAACCTGTATCAAGGACCCAAGATTTCGAATGGGATGAGTTATTAGAAATGATAGTGTAAATACCTGCATGGTTGGGTTTGACTTTCCCATCCTTCACGTCTTGCTGGTACTTTGGGCAGTTCCGCTTCCAATGAGCTTTTTCGTGGCAATAGAAGCATTCAGCCTCTTTTGGGTCAGAAGAAGGAGTAATGAAACCTTTCTTGGTTCCACTTGAAGAGGAGCCATCAAGGGTCCGAGCCTTGGTACCCTTTGAAGATCTCTTTCTCTTCCTCCCTCGACTTTGCCCAATTGCCAAGACCGGAGTTGAGTCTGGAGTAGGAGTGATAGCAACCGACTTCCCCTTAAGACCTGTTTCTGCGGTCTTGAGAAGTCCCTGAAGTTTGCTGAGGGTGACCTCTTCCTTGTTCATGTGATATGTCATGCGGAATTGATCATAGCACGATGGTAAGGAGTGCAAAATGATATCTATTGCAAGCTCCTCAGGGAAGTTCACATTGAGCTTCAGCAACCGATCCACATATCTTTGCATTTTCTGCATGTGGCTCGTGACGGACTCTCAGTCCTTCATCATGGTCGTTATCATGGAGCAGATGACTTCGTACCTCTCTTGTCGTGCACTTTGATGGTATCACAAAACGAGGTGTGAAGTAACCATGCAAATCACTTGGTACCCTTAAAGTTTATCACTCAATCGATGTGCCGGTAAACCACACACGCTCGACCGATACTATAATAAACCTTAAGTCACCCTTTACCTACCTTGTTAAGTCCAAGTTAGTGTGCCGGTTAACCACACACGCTCCACCAACGACTCAGACAAAGTGTAAAGTGTAATTTCATGGATTAGCACCTTATTCACATTTTTCCTAAAGTAACTAAGATTGGGAATTTAATAAACATTTAGTTACTTTATTTATTCATCATACTTTGAATGAGAATTTATAAGTCCTTGTCTTACCCGTTCGGCTAACGACCCTCCACCAGTCAAGCAAGCGGTGGGTGAGAATATTCACCCATTAAGTCACCATTTTATAGGCAACAACCTTATACCCACCTTATAGACCGGCTTCGTGAATGAGGCGTACTAGCGGTAAGACGACTTGTTCTTATACATATATATATAATTATTAAATCATCATAATATAAGTATAAGGGTTGAATTTTAACTTTTAAAATTCTAGGGGTTGGAACTAAAGTTTTAACTTAACTTTACTTGTTCCAAAACTTGAGGGCAAGTTTTGTAACTTTCAAAACTTTTCATTTCTTGTAACTTATGAGTTTAATAGAGTCATAAAATGAAGACTCTTCATTTTTTATAACTCTTGTGTTTTTCTTAATGGTTTTAACTCAAGTGTGACTCTTGGTTTTCCATAACTTAAGGATAAGTTATGAACTCCATTAAAACACATTATGATCAAGAATTAAACTACCAAATAGGTTACAAATAATTCCTATGATCATCTAAAATATCATAAGAACAAGAACATGAATATGAACACAATCAAAAATTACATAAAACTTTGTAATTTTTGATAACTAGTTGTTGTAAATGAATTAGCAAGACATTACACCACCAAAAACAAGTTTACATTTACTAAAACAGTTTAGGGTAATGTTTCTAATTCATTTTCCAGCAACTGAATCGAAATTCTGCACTCATTCGACCCTACTCGCCGAGTGCATGAACATGACTCGCCGAGTTGGTTGAAGATACACATGGACTCGACGAGTCCCCCCAATAGACTCGACGAGTCCATTCGCAGACAGCAAATTTTTCGATTCTGTTTTCAACTTTTCAGCACAAATAAGAACAAACAAGCCTAGGCTCTGATACCAATGATGGGTTTTGAGCATTCTAACACTTCCTAAGTGTACATGCAACCCTAATAACCTTGGATCTATGTTTGTCTAATTTGTCATGCAAAGTTGATTTCCAAGGTTATATTCCTATCTAGCATACATGGGGAACAATTTTAACATAAAGTATAGATAGAATAACTTACCTTGTTGTTGCTTGTGTTCCTTGAAACCTTGTGAGCCTAGCAGCCCAAGTGTAATGCCTCAAATGCTTCACACAAAACCTAATGCTCTTGGAAGAACTTATGAGAGAATACACACTCATCAAAAATCGGCCAAGCCCTCTATTACTTAGTGTGTATGTGTGTAACCGATTTGGGAGGAGATCATATAACTTATATAGTGTTGACACATCTAGGGTTAAACCCTAATGTGTCATGACTCTTCATTTCCATGACCCATGGGTTTGTAACTCCCATGGAGCATCCATGGAGCATCCTATGGGTGGAACCCAACTTGATGATCCATGGAGCCTTTTAGCCCACTATACAAGATATGGATGATTTACTTAATCAACCCATATATTTAATTAGTTATCTTTTGATCACTTAATTAATTCTAAATTAATTCTTGATCAAACTAATCAAATAATATTATTAATATATTAGAACTTATAATATATTAATAATCTCCAAGCGTTATTTCTCTCATTTAGTCTATCCAATTGCATGGTGCCATGCAACCCAAATAGACCATGCCGGGTCGGGTCAAGTACATACCAGAAATAGTTATGGACTTAGACACCTTATCCAAAAGATGGCCACCATGACCGCTGATCTCCAAAAATCCTATGAAGATTTCTACCCCTATGAGATGCACCAAGACTTGATGGAAAGATACCATAAAAGTGCTCGTCAAGAGAGGTATGAAATCATCTCCTCCATGATAACAACTCGCATGAAGGATGGTGAACCCATCACAGGCCACATGCAGAAAATGCAAAGATTTGTGGACCGTTTGCTGAAGCTAAATGTGAACTTCCCTGAGGAGCTTGCAATATATATAATGTTGCCCTCCTTGCCTTCATGTTATGTTCAATTCCGCTTGACATACCACATGAACAATGAAGAGGTCACACTCAGCAAACTTCAAGGACTCTTAAAGACCGCGGAAAGTGGTTTTAAGGGTAATACGGTTGTTACTACTCCTACTCCTATCAACTCCGCCCCTGTCTTGGCAATCGGGAAAGGACGAGGGAAGAAGAGAAAGAGTTCTTCGAAGGGTACCAAGGTTAGGACCCTTGATGGCTCTTCTTCAATTAGAACCAAGAAAGGTTTCATCACTCCTTCTTCTGACCCAAAAGAGGTTGAATGCTTCTATTTCCATGAAAAGGCTCATTGGAAGCGGAACTGCCCAAAGTAGCAGCAAGATGTGAAGGATGGGAAAGTTAAACCCAACCATGCAGGTATTTACACAAACATTTCTAATAAGTCACCCCATTCTAAGTCGTGGGTCCTTGATACCAGTTGTGGTATTCATATTTGTTATGACTTGTAGGGACTAAGAAGAAGTGAGAATGTGGAGCAAGGAAGGATAAAATTAATCATGGGGAATAGGAAAGTTACACCTGTCACCAAGATTGTAGTTTATACTTTGTCGCTAAGTAGTGGGTTAGATTTAGATTTGAATAAATGTTGTTATTTGCCAGAAATGGCAAGAAGTATTATTTCCTTTCATGCATTTTATAAACAAAGGTTTAATTTTTCATTTAATAATGAAGTTGGTTCTATTGATGATTTCTTTAATAATGTTCTTTATTTTAAAGCATTACCTTGTGATGGCATGTATGAAACAGTATTTGTGGTTAATTACCTAGGAAATAATGTATTGTGTATTGATTATGTTAATAATAATAACATGGATAAAGCATCGTTATGGCATTGTCGTCTTAGACATATAAGCAAGAAACGCATAGGCCAACTCCGAAAGGATGGAGTCTTGGAGTTGTTTGACCTAAAGTCAGATGATAGTTGCGAATCATGCTTACTTGGAAAAATGACAAAGTCACCCTTCATAGGTTCTTGTGAGAGGGGTGAAGGTTTGTTGGACCTAGTACACACAGATGTGTGTGGACCATTCAAACATGCCACAAGGGATGCTAATCATTATTATTTGACTTTTACTGATGATTACAGTAGATATGGATATGTCTACTTAATCAAGCATAAGTCAGAGACTTTCAAAAGGTTTAAGGAATTTCAACAGGAAGTCGAGAATCAATTGGGCAGGAACATTAAGATGCTTCGATCCGATCGAGGTGGTGAGTATCTTAGTGTTGGGTTATGAGCATTCTAACACTCCTATGTGTACATGCAACCCTAAATACCTTGGATCTATGTTTTCTCTATTATACATGCAAATATGAATATCCAAGGTATTATCCTAAACTAGCATACAAAACTATCAATATAACAAGATAGAATACATACCTCTTTGATGTAGAATGTCTTCATGAAGCTTGAGTGGCTAGTGCCCCAAGTGTGACACCTCAAATGGTTCACAATCATCAAAACACTTAGAATAACTTAGAGAGAATTCTACACTTCATGAAATCGGCTAGCCCTTTCTTAGTCTCACTATTGGCCGATTTTTCCTCAAGAATAAGATGCTTATATAGTTATATAATTAGGGTAAACCCTAATTGTCATGACTTTCCATTTCCTTGGATCCATGGGTTCAAATACACCATGGAGCATCCATGAAGCATCATATGGGTTTTGGCCCAACTAGATAATCCATGGAGCATTAGCCCACTATACAAGTATGGATGATTTACACAATCAACACATATATTTAATTAGTCTTCTTTTGATCACTCAATTAATGCTAGATTAATTCTTGATCAATACTAATTAAATAATCTCATTATTCTTATTATTAATATACTAGAACTTATAATATATTAATAACCATAAGTGTCTTATTTCTCTCATTTAGTCTATCCAAGTGCATGATGGTATGCAACCCAAATGGACCATGCCAGGTCGGGTCAAGTCTTACCAATTATAGTTATGGACTTAGACATTAATCCAACAGTCTCCCACTTGGATAAGTCTAAAACTATTATTGCGTATGACTTCAGGAACCAACTAGCAATCGTAGCCCTCAAAAGCTTCTGTCGAACTCTGACCTTGTAGATGAACTCTGATCTTGTCAATGACTTGTCCATTAGATAAGGGATCATATATTCCTCCATTCTAGATATCATATGGACTGAGACATGGATTATAATCATTCTCTCTGTCCATTAGTTGTTTCCCGATTTCCGATTTATGACGACTGACTAATTGAACAAATCAAATCAGTCCTGGCCCGGCCGAGCACTTCCATTTCTCATCATCAAATCATCGAGGGGCCCACAGATATCGCTTTTATCCCGAAGGTAAAAGGAATGGATAAACTTCGACTCATATGGCTTGTTCTACTACTTGTTGAATCATACACAAAGACACGTTTTATAGCACCGAGTTACCAAATGCAGTTTCGTGCAATCAATGTACAACCAACTCATAGTAACAACTCATATCTCTAGGTTTGAAGAATATAAGATATTATCGTCTCATGATCACTCGTGATAAAATCCATGAAATGATTCCAATGAGCGCGGGTTGAATCCAATACTCATAAATTATGAGCACTCATGAGTGTTGTAGCCCTTTGTCCAACACCTTAGACCTCTACAAGCCAACCCATGACAGTCTTAATTCATATCTACTTCCAACATATGACCGACTGTGTATGGTTTGAATAACTTAGTCATTCCGGAAGAATAACCTAGTTTATTAGGGAAGTCAAAACATGCAAAGTGAAACACAATAATAATTGAATCCATTATGGTCTCAGAACTTATGAATATAAATAAAACACCTTTTATTTATCACCATATGATTACACATTATTCATTGTATACTGTTTCAGCTATCAACATTTATTCTTGAATTTAAAACAATAGTTGTCCCATGCTCCAAGCATGTACACTATGTTTTTTAAACACTAGTCATGCCATACACCAAGTATGCATACTATGTTTGTCTATGATCTTTACTTTGTGAACTAGATCAATTGAACATAACTTCAATGATTCTCTTTTCACACTCCTAAATCCTTACTGCAAATGCAAGAATTCCAAGTTCACGTCATTTACTGAAATCTGTTAGATTCTAAACTTATATGCATTGATCCTCTTGTAATGGTTATGCACAAAGTCATAAAGTCTTGACAACAACGATTACAGAGCATTCCAAAGGAGATCAGCTCCTTGGAAACAACCTTCTTGCATTAAGTTTCCTAATCTTAAACAGATTGTAAATTCTAACTTTGAAACATTTCCAGATTCATTTTGACTATCACTTCTGAACAAGAGTTGCCTCCTTATAGATTATGTCAATATAGTCCTTCCAGAATTATCACTATACTTCTAATTGTCCTTGAGAAACCAATCTTTGGTAAACCTTAGATTGTACTCGACAATTGTTTAATCCTTTTAGTCATATCCAGTTCTAAACCTTTTCCCTTCTTAATGCCCCAGGCATTTGGAAACTTTTAGAAAGGATGAATATAGCACATGTAATCGATCCTATATCCGAAGCATATGGGACACGATTCATGATGTCTCACATAAAGACTAAACCAGTCTTTTGCTATAACATTTCCATTTCTATTTGCCAAGTTCTCATAATTCAGATTATGAAAAGGAATGTCGTAATCATAATCGAATTTTAGAACGCAAATAATGGACCCATATACAGAATTTCCTTATGTTGAGCCATTCCAACATGAAATTCATATATATCCTTGACTAAATGATTAAAACCTCACGATCTAAGCTTATAGATTTGAGATGAAGTATAATTTCCTCTCCCTTAATTATAGCAAAACAACTCTTTCCCAGTTGAAACTTTTGTTTTCTATAATTAACATTGCTAACTTGCAATCTTTATCATAATTATCATGCTCCCACTAACATGATGATTATTAGCATAACACTTATGCTCCCACTAGCTTTGACATATACCCAGAAAGCTCGACTTCTAGAAATCAATACTTTATTGACTTCCTTACCAAAGTTCAGATTTCTGATACTAGATTGTTTTGATAAGACTTTATCAAAAACATACATCTTCCCTTAGATAGCTCAAGGGTGTGTCAAAACAATTTTAAGAACTATGAAAAGGGATGACGTAATCATAGTCTTGATCGTTTTGACCTTCGCCATTTCTCACAAGTCCAAGTTAGTGTGGCGGTAAACCACACACGCTCCACTAACGACTTTGAGGATGCAAATATCACAATTGCTATCTAACTAAAATCTACTTAGTGAAAGTGTTTCCTCACCATCATTTTCATGAATCGGAGAGAAACCTTATGACACTTAGATTTAATGGTGTATGTGTTCTTATCCATGTGAATTTTCATAACCATAGTCACAAGACAAGGATAATGACAAACCCAAACTCATATGGACTGAAATCAATCTTAATTTCTTGCCACCTAGCAGCTCAAGGGCCTGCCATTGCTTCCAAGTTGTTGTGCAACCAATTGAGAACTCTAAGAACTCAACTTTAACTTGAATGGGCACAGACTATGTCAACACGATAGGTTATAAACCTCAAGTCGTGTGCTAGTGAAGAACTTTAGGTTTTATTCTTGATTAGTTCTTGAGACTTTCAAGACCTTTAAGACTCCCACTATCCTCTTGACCTATAAGACTCCCTTGTCAGATATTCAAGGGATAGTGCGGATTCTTATCAAGACAAACACTTCACATAGTTGGCCTAAGTTGGTCTTTGTTTTATCCAAAACATCACAACATACCAATTTCAAATGTACAAGAGTAGAAAAGTTTTACTCTTACATTTGATAAGTGTTTTTAAACCTTCTTAAAGACATGTCACTCAATTTCCAGTCTTGGAGTATGACTCTAAGACTTGTATTGGAACGAAGTATGACTCATCTTCTTGATTTAACAATTTCAACAATTCAAGATCCCTTCTTCTTAGTCATAAGAATGCACTAAGACTTCCTTAGAGAACTAATTTTGATATGGTTTCTTAATCATTAAGATGATCACAAAACTGATACTAAAGTACTCTCCCATCTTTTCAGATTTGAGAAACTTTTATCTTTCTGCCTAGTTTGATTCTTCTTATTCGCTCTGCCTTACATTCGAACCTTTTCCAATGTCTCAGAGTTACACTTAAGCTTGTAAGTATAATCATATTTACTGAGCTTTAGTAAACTATGACGAATAGCCTTATATCTTTTGTGGTGGACTTAATCAGTGCACATGACTATGTGCTCGATCCCTTAGTCCATTACTCGACTCACACATCCATGTGAACAAGTAATTAGTCTTAATTTTTCCAATACTTGAAAGTTCTCATTCATCATGCTATACAACTTGCATGATTCCAAGTTTCGGTCCAATTGAGACTTGGTGATGAGAATCTTTCCTTATTTGGTAAATTTAGACATTACCACAAATGAAGGAATCAATTTCATATTTCCACTCTTGCTATTAATGGAATCATATAAGCAACAATTTTTCCTCAAATGCCATTGTAAGGATATTTTAAAATAACTAAAATCAAAAATTTCCTTTTATTTTAAAACTTTGCGGAAAAACTTATCCTTACAATCCATATGAAAACTTGTTGTTATCTATTCCTAAGCAAGATCTCATAACTCCTAAGAAGTAGCTCAAGAATCCGATTTTCAAACTTCGCGATAGAAATCCATCTATGCGATCAGATTCAGCATATTCTTTCTTTAAGTTCCTTCACTTTTCTTTGATTCTTAAAACATCACCATGTGACCCAGTCACATCATGTATCAAGAATCTCAAAATAGAAACTTAACAGAGTTAGATAATGGAATTTACCTGAAGTAGAGTCAAACTTATTGACTTTAACATCTTTAGGTAATTTAGCAGCTTCACAACCAATGCCCCTTTCTTTGACAATCTAAACATATGGACTCTTTGATAATTGTACACGGGACTATTACAGACTTAGCCTTTTCTCTTTACCATTTGGTCAACCTAGTTGACTATGGACAATCCCTTTCCTTGGGAAGAGAATGCTTTTTCTATATTTCCAGTGTCACCATTGTTAATGTCCATAAAGTTTCAGGAAGTTGATCTTAGCAAATAGATAAGATCATTAAGGGTCTTGTCATAGTCTGTTTCATAGGTGTTCCAAAAGAACTCACTATGTGACTTAGAAAGTAGTTGAACCACCAACTTTCTTAAGACTTTGACACCCAACTCTACCGCCTTGTCAATATGTGAGTACATCTCCAAGATGTGACCACACCTAGACCTTTACTTGCCAATAGGGGTTGAGTGACCTTAAACTTTTCAAGAACTTGTGGGGTAGGGAGAATAATTGGAGGAGGTGAAAAAAGTATGATTTCCATTGGAACATCATCTTCATTTAGAAAAGCTTGTTTCAAGAGATTTGGGAAGATCATAAATGTCTAAACCAGACATGTTTTGGGAGATAATCAAGATAATTGATCTTAAGTCCTTAATACAACACCCAATATGAAATATTAAGGCTAGGACCCAACAGACTATTTTATAACTTAGAAGAGGTATGCCGTAATCCAAGCTATAAAACAATTTGAAGGTAGGTGAATGACGATTCGCCAATTTCCACCAAGATAAACGAAATGTATTATTAGGTTTTAATTGGTTTTGAAACTCCTAGATCTTTTGAGATTCATTGAACTATTCAATGGCATGTTTCAATCTTGAGTGTGCCCTTCAGGTTTTGTGACTGGGATGCCGAGGATCACAAAACAATGTGTGAAGTAACCATGCAAATTACTTGGTACCCTTAATAAATTAACCCTCAATCGATGTGCCGGTTAACCACACACGCTCCATCGATACTATGATAAATATTAAGTCACCCTTTACCTACCTTGTTAAGTCCAAGTTAGTGTGCCGGTTAACCACACACGCTCCACTAACCGACTTAAACAAAGTGCAAAGTGTAATTTCATGGATTAGCACCTTATTCACATTTTCCTAAGTAACTAAGATTGGGTATTATTTAGAGTTTAGTTACTTAGTATTTATCATTAATACTTTTAATGAAGGGAGAATTATAGTCCTGTCAAACCCGTTCGGCTAACGACCCTCCACCGGTCAAGCAAGCGGTGGGTGAGAGTGGACACCCATTAAGTTGCCATTTTATAGGCAACAACCTTATACCCACCTTATAGAACGGCTTCGTGAATGAGGCGTACTAGCGGTAAGACTGACTTTACTCTTATACATATATATATTATTAACTTATAATATTATAAAGTATAAGGGTTGAATTTTAACTTTTAAAATTCTAAGGGCTAACTTGGAATTAAAGTATTCATAAGAGAAAACTTTTTCAAATTCCAAAACTTGAGGGCAAGTTTTGAAACTATTGAAAACTAATTAATTCCATAACTTATGTGTTTAAAGTAGTTTTAATCCAAAAACTCTTCAAGTTCCATAACTTGAGGACAAATTATGGAAGACTTTAAACTAATAAAGAATTAATTTTTTCTTTATTTTATAACTTATGAAATTAATTAAGGTTATATTATTTTTTTTATATTTATTTAATGAAGAGACTCTTGGTCCTCCATAACTTGAGGACAAATTATGGAGTCATAACTCCAATTAATTAGAACTAGACTCTTCATTTTTGTAACCATTGCCAATTTTATGAGTTTTATGAGTCTTTAATGTGACTCTTCATGTAACTTGAGGACAAGTTACACAAACACATTTTATACTCAACTCTTAGATTAAAATGGATTGAAAACAACTAATTCAATTAACTTTTCTATTAATCTAAGCAACTCATAAGAACAAGATAATTCAAATCAAACTTTTTCATGTAATTAGTCTAAACCTTAAACTAATACAAAACATGAATCTATTGACAATTATCTTTGAAAATGGATTAGCATGAACATTACCACATTAAAAAACAAGTTTATAAGTTCAAAAACAACTTAAGGTAATGTTCCTAGTCCATTTCTAGCCAAAAAACTCGAAAATATGCTGTCTGGGGTCCAACTCGTCGAGTGCATGAACATAACTCGGCAAGTTGGATGCATTTTGCCTTGGACTCGTCGAGTCCCTTCATGGACTCGGCGAGTCTGCTGGGTAGACAACAACAAAACTCGATTTTTGTCAGCTTCTATGGCAAGTATAACAAGAAAACAAGCCTAGGCTCTGATACCACTGTTGTGTTATGAGCATTCTAACATTCCTATGTGTACATGCAACACTAAATACCTTGGATCTATGTTTTCTCTATTATACATGAAAATATGAATATCCAAGGTATTATCCTAAACTAGCATACAAAACTATCAATATAACAAGATAGAATACATACCTCTTTGATGTAGAATGTCTTCATGAAGCTTGAGTGCCTAGTGCCCAAAGTGTGACACCTCAAATGGTTCACAATCATCAAAACACTTAGAATAACTTAGAGAGAATTCTACACTTCATGAAATCGGCTAGCCCTTTCTTAGTCTCACTAGTGGCCGATTTTTCCTCAAGAATAAGATGCTTATATAGTTAAACAATTAGGGTAAGCCCTAATGGTCATGACTTTCCATTTCCTTGGATCCATGGGTTTAAATACACCATGGAGCATCCATGAAGCATCATATGGGTTTTGGCCCAACTAGATAATCCATGGAGCATTAGCCCACTATACAAGTATGGATGATTTACACAATCAACCCATATATTTAATTAGTCTTCTTTTGATCACTCAATTAATGCTAGATTAATTCTTGATCAATACTAATTAAATAATCTCATTATTCTTATTATTAATATACTAGAACTTATAATATATTAATAACCATAAGTGTCTTATTTCTCTCATTTAGTCTATCCAAGTGCATGATGGTATGCAACCTAAATGGACCATGCCGGGTCGGATCAAGTCTTACCAATTATAGTTATGGACTTAGACATTAATCCAACACTTAGTTCAGAGTTCCTTGACTATCTAAGAAAAGTGGAGAAACTTAAAGAAAGAATATGCTGAATCTGATCGCGTAGATGGATTTCTATCGTGTAGTTTGAAGATCGGATTCTTGAGCTACTTCTTAGGAGTTGTGAGATATTGCTTAGGAATAGATAACAATAAGTTTTCATATGGATTGTAAGGATAAGTTTTTCCGCATAGTTTTAAAATAAAAGAATTTTTTTTATTTTAGTTATTTTAAAATATCCTTACAATGGCATTTGAGGAAAAAATTGTTGCTTATATGATTCCATTAATAGCAAGAGTGGAAGTATGAAATTGATTCTTTCATTTGTGGTAATGTCTAAATTTATAAAATAAAGGAAAGATTCTCATCACCCAAGTCTCAATTGGACCGGAACTTGGAATCATGCAAGGTGTATAGCATGATGAATGAGAACTTTCAAGTATTGGAAAATTAAGACTAATTACTTATTCACATGGATGTGTGAGTCAAGTAATGGACTAAGGCATCGAGTACATAGTCATGTGCACTGATTAAGTCCACCACAAAAGATTGCTAAGACAATTCGTCACAGTTTACTAAAGCTCAGTAAATATGATTATACTTACAAGCTTAAGTGTAACTCTAAGACATTGGAAAGAGGTTCCAACGTATAGAAGAGCGAATAAGAAGAATTAAATTAGGCAGAAGGATAAAAGTTTCTCAAATCTGAAAAGATGGGAGAGTACTTTAGTATCAGCTTTGTGATCATCTTAATGATTACGAAACCATATCAAAATTAGTTCTCTATGGAAGTCCTAGCGCATTCTTATGACTAAGAAGAAGGGATCTTGAATTGTTGAAATGGTTGAATCAAGAAGATGAGTCATACTTCGTTCCAATACAAGTCTTAGAGTCATACTCCAAGATTGTAATTTGAGTGACATGTCTTTAAGAAAGTTTAAAAACACTTATCAAATGTAAGAGTAAAAGTTTTCTACTCTTGTACATTTGAAATTGGTAAGCTGTGATGTTTTGGATAAAACAAAGACCAACTAAGGCCAATTTTGTGAAGTGTTTGTCTTGATTAGAATCCGCACTATCTCTTGGATGCTTGAAAAGGGAGTCTTATAGGTCAAGAGGACACTGGGAGTCTTAAAGGTCTTGAAAGTCTCAAGAACTAATCAAGAGTAGAACCTGAAGTTCTTCACTAGCACACGACTTAAGGTTTATCACCTATCGTGTTGACATATTCTATGCCCTTTCAGTTAAAGTTGGGTTTGCATATGAGTTCTTAGAGTTCTCATTTTGTTGCACAACAACTTGGAAGCAATGGCAGGCCCTTAAGCCGCCAGGTGGCAAGAAGTTAAGATTGAGTTTAGTCCATATGAGTTTGGATTTGTCATAATTCTTGTCTTGTGACTACGGTTTTGACAATTCACATGGATAAGAACACATACACCATTAAATCTAAGTGTCATAAGGTTTCTCTCCGATTCATGAAAATGATGGTGAGGAAACACTTTCACTAAGTAGATTTTAGATAGATAGCAATTGTGATATTTGCATTCTCAAAGTCGTTAGTGGAGCGTGTGTGGTTTACCAGCACACTAACCTGGACTTGTAAGAAGTGGCAAAAATGCCTAACCATTATGATTACGGCATCCCTCTTCATAATTGTTTAGACACACAAGTGTGCTATCTAAGGGAAGGTGTATGATTTTGATAAAGTTCTATCAAAACAATCCAGTATTAGAAATCTAAACTTTGGTAAGAAAGCCAATAAAGTATTGATTTCTAGAAGTCCAGCTGATTTCTGAGTACATGTCAAAGCTAGTGGGAGCATAAGTGTTATGCTAATAATCATCATGTTAGTGGGAGCATGATAATTATGATAAGTATTGCAAGTTAGCAATGTTAGTTATAGAAAACAAAAGGTTTCAATTGGGAAAAAGTTGTTTTGCTATAATTAAGGGAGAGGAAATTATACTTCATGTCAAATCTATAAGCTTAGATCGTGAGGTTTTAATCATTTAGTCAAGGATATATATGAATTCATGTTGGAATGGCTCAACATAAGGAAATTCTATATATGGGTCCATTATTTGCGTTCTAAAATTCGATTATGATTACGGCATCCCTTTTTATAATCTGAATTATGAGAACTTGGCAAATAGAAATGGAAATGTTATAGCAAAAGACAGGTTTAGTCTTGATGTGAGACATCATGAATCGTGTCCCATATGCTTCGGATATAGGATTGATTACATGTGCTATATTCATCCTTTCTAAAATTTTCCAAATGCCTAGGGCATTAAGAAGGGAAAAGGTTTAGAACTGGATATGACTAAAAGGATTAAACAATTGTCGAGGACAATCTAAGGTTTACCAAAGATTGGTTGCTCAAGGACAATTGGAAGTGTAGTGATAATTCTGGAAGGAACATATTGACATAATCTGTAAGGAGGCAACTCTTGTTCAGAAGTGATAGTCAAAATGGAATCTGGAAATGTTTCAAAGTTAGAATTTTTCCAATTTGTTTAAGGTTAGGAAACTTAATGCAAGAAGCTTGTTTCTAAGGAGCTGATCCACCTTTGGAATACTCTGTAATGATTGTTGCCAAGTCTTTGTGAATTTGTGCATAATCGTTACAAGAGGATCATTGCATATAAGTTTAGAATCTAACAGATTTCAGTAAATGGCATGAATTTTGAATTCTTGCATTTGCAGTAAGGATTTGGGAGTGTGAAAAGAGAATCATTGAAGTTATGTTCAAATTGATCTAGTTCACAAAGTAAAGATCATTGACAAACATAGTATGCATACTTGGTGTGTGGCATGACTAGTGTTTAGAAAAACATAGTGTACATGCTTGGAGCATGGGACAACTACTGTTTTAAATTCAAGAATAAAGTTGATAGCTGAAATAGTATACAGTAAATAATGTGTAATCATATGGTGATAAATAAAAGGTGTTTTATTTATGTTCATAGGTTTTGATACCATATTGGATTCAATTATTATTGTGTTTCACTTTGCATGTTTTGACTTCCCGAATAAACTAGGTTATTCTTCTGGAATGACTAAGTTATTCAAACCATCCATAGTCGGTCATATGTTGGAAGTAGATATGAATTAAGACTATCATGGGTTGGCTTGTAGAGGTCTAAGGTGTTGGACAAAGGGCTAAAACACTCAGGAGTGCTCATAAGTTCTGAGTATTGGATTCAACCCGCGCTCATTGGAATCATTTCATGGATTTTATCACGAGTGATCATGAGACGATAATATCTTATATTCTTCAAACCTAGAGATATGAGTTGTTACTATGAGTTGATAGTACATTGATTGCACGAAACTACATTTGGTAACACGGTGCTATAAAACGTGTCTTTGTGTATGATTCAACAAGTAGTAGAACAAGCCATATGAGTCGAAGTTTATCCATTCCTAGAGATAATATCTTATATTCTTCAAACCTAGAGATATGAGTTCTTACTATGAGTTGATAGTACATTGATTGCACGAAACTGCATTTGGTAACACGGTGCTATAAAACGTGCCTTTGTGTATGATTCAACAAGTAGTAGAACAAGCCATATGAGTCGAAGTTTATCCATTCCTTTTACCTTTGGGATAAAAGCAATATCTGTGGGCCGCTCGATGATGTGATGATGACAAATGGAAGTGCTCGGCCGGGCCAGGACTGATTTGATTTGTTCAATTAGTCAGTCGTCATAAATCGGAAACCAGGAAACAACAAATGGACAGAGAGAATGATTATAATCCATGTCTCAGTCCATATGATATCTAGAATGGAGGAATATATGATCCCTTATCTAATGGACAAGTCATTAACAAAGGTCAGAGTTCGTCTACAAGGTCAAAGTTCGACAGAAGCTTTTGAGAGCTACGATTGCTAGTTGGTTCCTGAAGTCATACGCAATAATAGTTTTAGACTTATCCAAGTGGGAGACTATTGGATTAATGTCTAAGTCCATAACTATAATTGGTAAGACTTGACCCGACCCAGCATGGTCCATTTGGGTTGCATACCATCATGCACTTGGATAGACTAAATGAGAGAAATAAGACACTTATGGTTATTAATATATTATAAGTTCTAGTATATTAATAATAAGAATAATGAGATTATTTAATTAGTATTGATCAAGAATTAATCTAGCATTAATTGAGTGATCAAAAGAAGACTAATTAAATATATGGGTCGATTGTGTAAATCATCCATACTTGTATAGTGGGCTAATGCTCCATGGATTATCTAGTTGGGCCAAAACCCATATGATGCTCCATGGATGCTCCATGGTGTATTTGAACCCATGGATCCAAGGAAATGGAAAGTCATGACAATTAGAGTTTACCCTAATTGTAACACTATATAAAGATCTTATTCTTGACCAAAATCGGTCACTAGTGAGAGAAAGAAAGGGCTAGCCGATTTTCATGAAGTGTAGAATTCTCTCTAAGTTATTCTAAGTGTTTTGATGATTGTGAACCATTTGAGGTGTCACACTTGGGGCACTAGGCACTCAAGCTTCATGAAGACAAGCACCATCAAAGAGGTATGTATTCTATCTTGTTATATTGATAGTTTTGTATGCTAGTTTAGGATAATACCTTGGATATTCATATTTGCATGTATAATAGAGAAAACATAGATCCAAGGTATTTAGGGTTGCATGTACACTTAGGAGTGTTAGAATGCTCATAACCCAACAAGATGATCATAGGAATTATTTGTAACATATGTGGTAGTTTAATTCTTGACCATAATGTGTTTTAATGGAGTCCATAACTTGTCCTCAAGTTATGGAAAACCAAGAGTCACACTTGAATTAAAACCATTAAAAGAACACAAGAGTTAGAAAAATGAAGAGTCTTCATTTTTATTACTCTATTTAACTCATAAGTTACAAGAAATGAAAAGTTTTGAAAGTTTACAAAACTTACCCTCAAGTTTTGGAACAAGTAAAGTCATACTAAACTTTAGTTCCAACCCTTAGAATTTTAAAAGTTAAAATTCAACCCTTATACTTAAAATATTATAAGTTAATAAGATATATATATATATATATATATATATATATATATATATATATATATATATGTATGTATGTATAAGATCAAAGCCGTCTTACCGCTAGTACGCCTCATTCACGAAGCTAGTCTATCAGGTGGGTATAAGGTTGTTGCCTATAAAATGGCAACTTAATGGGTGTCCACTCTCACCCACTGCTTGCTTGACTAGTGGAGGGTCGTTAGCCGAACGGGTAAGACAAGGACTTATAAATTCTCATTAAAAGTATGATGAATATTATAAAGTAACTAAATGTTTTATTAAATTCTCAATCTTAGTTACTTTAGGAAAAATGTGAATAAGGTGCTAATCCATGAAATTACACTATACACTTTGTCTAAGTCGTTAGTGGAGCGTGTGTGGTTAACCGGCACACTAACTTGGACTTAAAAAGGTAGTAAAGGTTGACTTAATATTAATCATAGTATCAATGGAGAGTGTGTGGTTAACCGGCACATCGATTGAGGGGTAATTTATTAACGGTACCAAGTAATTTGCATGGTTACTTCACACCTCGTTTTGTGATCCTCAACATCCCAGTCACAAAACTTGGAGGGCACACTCGAGATTGAAACATGCCTTTGAAAAAGTTCATTGAATCTCAAAAGAATCTAGGAGTTTCTAAGAACCAAATTAAATATTTTAATATTTCAGCTTTGGTGGAAATTGGTGAATCGTCATTCACCTACCTTTCAAATATGTTATTGCTTAGATTACAGCATACCTCTTCTAAGTATAATATATTGTGATTGGGTCCTAGCCTTAATACTACATTTGGGTGTTTTATTAAGGACTATTCCTATTTCTAAACTAAAAATTTCTTCTTCTCAGACGTCTGCAAACACTGCTGCTTCTGGCTCTAATCCTAATGGCTCCTTTTCTCTCATTAACTTGTGTAGGAAAGTCACTTTTGATGGATCCAACCCTAATGAATGGATCAGAAACATCAGAATGATTACTCGCTATGAGGACAAAGAATATGTCCTCGATAAGTAGGTTAAGGAGATTGATGAGACAGTCGCAACTCGTCAAGAGATCACTTAGGGCTCATGAAAGGGATGCCACGAAAGTGGCATGCATCATGATGGCCACCATGACCGCTGATCTCCAAAAATCCTATGAAGATTTCTACCCCTATGAGATGCACCAAGACTTGATGGAAAGATACCATAAAAGTGCTCGTCAAGAGAGGTATGAAATCATCTCCTCCATGATAACAACTCGCATGAAGGATGGTGAACCCATCACAGGCCACATGCAGAAAATGCAAAGATTTGTGGACCGTTTGCTGAAGCTAAATGTGAACTTCCCTGAGAAGCTTGCAATATATATAATTTTGCCCTCCTTGCCTTCATGTTATGTTCAATTCCGCTTGACATACCACATGCACAAGGAAGAGGTCACACTCAGCAAACTTCAAGGACTCTTAAAGACCGCGGAAAGTGGTTTTAAGGGTAATACGGTTGTTAGTACTCCTACTCCCATCAACTCCGCCCCTGTCTTGGCAATCGGGAAAGGACGAGGGAAGAAGAGAAAGAGTTCTTCGAAGGGTACCAAGGTTAGGACCCTTGATGGCTCTTCTTCAATTGGAACCAAGAAAGGTTTCATCACTCCTTCTTCTGACCCAAAAGAGGTTGAATGCTTCTATTTCCATGAAAAGGCTCATTGGAAGCGGAACTGCCCAAAGTAGTAGCAAGATGTGAAGGATGGGAAAGTTAAACCCAACCATGCAGGTATTTACACTATCATTTCTAATAACTCACCCCATTCTAAGTCGTGGGTCCTTGATACCAGTTGTGGTATTCATATTTGTTATGACTTGCAGGGACTAAGAAGAAGTGAGAATGTGGAGCAAGGAAGGATAAACTTAATCATGGGGAATAGGAAAGTTACACCTGTCACCAAGATTGTAGTTTATACTTTGTCGCTAAGTAGTGGGTTAGATTTAGATTTGAATAAATGTTGTTATTCGCCAGAAATGGCAAGAAGTATTATTTCCTTTCATGCATTTTATAAACAAAGGTTTAATTTTTCATTTAATAATGAACTTGGTTCTATTGATGATTTCTTTAATAATGTTCTTTATTTTAAAGCATTACCTTGTGATGGCATGTATGAAACAGTATCTGTGGTTGATTACCTAGGAAATAATGTATTGTGTATTGATTATGTTAATAATAATAACATGGATAAAGCATTGTTATGGCATTGTCGTCTTAGACATATAAGCAAGAAACGTATAGGCCAACTCCAAAAGGATGGAGTCTTGGAGTTGTTTGACCTAAAGTCAGATGATAATTGCGAATCATGCTTACTTGGCAAAATGACAAAGTCACCCTTCATAGGTTCTTGTGAGAGGGGTGAAGGTTTCTTGGACCTAGTACACACAGATGTGTGTGGACCATTCAAACATGCCACAAGGGATGCTAATCATTATTATTTGACTTTTACTGATGATTACAGTAGATATGGATATGTCTACTTAATCAAGCATAAGTCAGAGACTTTCAAAAGGTTTAAGGAATTTCAACAGGAAGTCGAGAATCAATTGGGCAGGAACATTAAGATGCTTCGATCCGATCGAGGTGGTGAGTATCTTAGTGTTGGGTTATGAGCATTCTAACACTCCTATGTGTACATGCAACCCTAAATACCTTGGATCTATGTTTTCTCTATTATACATGCAAATATGAATATCCAAGGTATTATCCTAAACTAGCATACAAAACTATCAATATAACAAGATAGAATACATACCTCTTTGATGTAGAATGTCTTCATGAAACTTGAGTGCCTAGTGCCCCAAGTGTGACACCTCAAATGGTTCACAATCATCAAAACACTTAGAATAACTTTGAGAGAGTTCTACACTTCATGAAATCGGCTAGCCCTTTCTTAGTCTCACTAGTGGCCGATTTTTCCTCAAGAATAAGATGCTTATATAGTTATATAATTAGGGTAAACCCTAATTGTCATGACTTTCCATTTCCTTGGATCCATGGGTTCAAATACACCATGGAGCATCCATGAAGCATCATATGGGTTTTGGCCCAACTAGATAATCCATGGAGCATTAGCCCACTATACAAGTCTGGATGATTTACACAATTAACTCATATATTTAATTAGTCTTCTTTTGATCACTCAATTAATGCTAGATTAATTCTTGATCAATACTAATTAAAGAATCTCATTATTCTTATTACTAATATACTAGAACTTATAATATATTAATAACCATAAGTGTCTTATTTCTCTCATTTAGTCTATCCAAGTGCATGATGGTATGCAACCCAAATGGACCATGTCGGGTCGAGTCAAGTCTTACCAATTATAGTTATGGACTTAGACATTAATCCAACAGTCTCCCACTTGGATAAGTCTAAAACTATTATTGCGTATGACTTCAGGAACCAACTAGCAATCGTAGCTCTCAAAAGCTTTTGTCGAACTCCGACCTTGTAGATGAACTCTGATCTTGTCAATGACTTGTCCATTAGATAAGGGATCATATATTCCTCCATTCTAGATATCATATGGACTGAGACATGGATTATAATCATTCTCTCTGTCCATTAGTTATTTCCCGATTTCCGATTTATGACGACTGACTAATTGAACAAATCAAATCAGTCCTGGCCCGGCCGAGCACTTCCATTTGTCATCATCAAATCATCGAGGGGCCCACAGATATCGCTTTTATCCCGAAGGTAAAAGGAATGGATAAACTTCAACTCATATGGCTTGTTCTACTACTTGTTGAATTATACACAAAGACACGTTTTATAGCACCGAGTTACCAAATGCAGTTTCGTGCAATCAATGTACAACCAACTCATAGTAACAACTCATATCTCTAGGTTTGAAGAATATAAGATATTATCGTCTCATGATCACTCATGATAAAATCCATGAAATGATTCCAATGAGTGCGGGTTGAATCCAATACTCATAAATTATGAGCACTCATGAGTGTTGTAGCCCTTTGTCCAACACCTTAGACCTCTACAAGCCAACCTATGACAGTCTTAATTCATATCTACTTCCAACATATGACCGACTGTGGATGGTTTGAATAACTTAGTCATTCCGGAAGAATAACCTAGTTTATTCGGGAAGTCAAAACATGCAAAGTGAAACACAATAATAATTGAATCCAATATGGTCTCAGAACTTATGAATATAAATAAAACACCTTTTATTTATCACCATATGATTACACATTATTCATTGTATACTGTTTCAGCTATCAACATTTATTCTTGAATTTAAAACAATAGTTGTCCCATGCTCCAAGCATGTACACTATGTTTTTTAAACACTAGTCATGCCATACACCAAGTATGCATACTATGTTTGTCTATGATCTTTACTTTGTGAACTAGATCAATTGAACATAACTTCAATGATTCTCTTTTCACACTCCCAAATCTTTACTGCAAATGCAAGAATTCCAAATTCATGTCATTTACTGAAATCTGTTAGATTCTAAACTTATATGCATTGATCCTCTTGTAATGGTTATGCACAAAGTCATAAAGTCTTGACAACAACCATTACAGAGCATTCCAAAGGAGATCAGCTCCTTGGAAACAACCTTCTTGCATTAAGTTTCCTAATCTTAAACAGATTGTAAATTCTAACTTTGAAACATTTCCAGATTCATTTTGACTATCACTTCTGAACAAGAGTTGCCTCCTTACAGATTATGTCAATATGGTCCTTCCAGAATTATCACTATACTTCCAATTGTCCTTGAGAAACCAATCTTTGGTAAACCTTAGATTGTACTCGACGATTGTTTAATCCTTTTAGTCATATCTGGTTCTAAACCTTTTCCCTTCTTAATGCCCCGGGCATTTGGAAACTTTTAGAAAGGATGAATATAGCACATGTAATCGATCCTATATCCGAAGCATATGGGACACGATTCATGATGTCTCACATAAAGACTAAACCAGTCTTTTGCTATAACATTTCCATTTCTATTTGCCAAGTTCTCATAATTCAGATTATGAAAAGGGATGCCGTAATCATAATCGAATTTTAGAACGCAAATAATGGACCCATTTACAAAATTTCCTTATGTTGAGCCATTCCAACATGAAATTCATATATATCCTTGACTAAATGATTAAAACCTCACGATCTAAGCTTATAGATTTGAGATGAAGTATAATTTCCTCTCCCTTAATTATAGCAAAACAACTCTTTCCCATTTGAAACTTTTGTTTTCTATAATTAACATTGCTAACTTGCAATCTTTATCATAATTATCATGCTCCCGCTAACATGATGATTATTAGCATAACACTTATGCTCCCACTAGCTTTGACATATACCCAGAAAGCTCGACTTCTAGAAATCAATACTTTATTGACTTTCTTACCAAAGTTCAGATTTCTGATACTAGATTGTTTTGATAAGACTTTATCAAAAACATACATCTTCCCTTAGATAGCTCAAGGGTGTGTCAAAACAATTTTAAGAACTATGAAAAGGGATGACGTAATCATAGTCTTGATCGTTTTGACCTTCGCCATTTCTCACAAGTCCAAGTTAGTGTGGCGGTAAATCACACACGCTCCACTAACGACTTTGAGGATGCAAATATCACAATTGCTATCTAACTAAAATCTACTTAGTGAAAGTGTTTCCTCACCATCATTTTCATGAATCGGAGAGAAACCTTATGACACTTAGATTTAATGGTGTATGTGTTCTTATCCATGTGAATTGTCATAACCATAGTCACAAGACAAGGATAATGACAAACCCAAACTCATATGGACTGAAATCAATCTTAATTTCTTGCCACCTAGCAGCACAAGGGCCTGCCATTGCTTCCAAGTTGTTGTGCAACCAATTGAGAACTCTAAGAACTCAACTTTAACTTGAATGGGCACAGACTATGTCAACACGATAGGTTATAAACCTCAAGTCGTGTGCTAGTGAAGAACTTTAGGTTTTATTCTTGATTAGTTCTTGAGACTTTCAAGACCTTTAAGACTCCCACTATCCTCTTGACCTATAAGACTCCCTTGTCAGATATTCAAGGGATAGTGCGGATTCTTATCAAGACAAACACTTCACATAGTTGGCCTAAGTTGGTCTTTGTTTTATCCAAAACATCACAACATACAAATTTCAAATGTACAAGAGTAGAAAACTTTTACTCTTACATTTGATAAGTGTTTTTAAACCTTCTTAAAGACATGTCACTCAATTTCCAGTCTTGGAGTATGACTCTAAGACTTGTATTGGAACGAAGTATGACTCATCTTCTTGATTTAACAATTTCAACAATTCAAGATCCCTTCTTCTTAGTCATAAGAATGCACTAAGACTTCCTTAGAGAATTAATTTTGATATGGTTTCTTAATCATTAAGATGATCACAAAACTGATACTAAAGTACTCTCCCATCTTTTCAGATTTGAGAAACTTTTATCTTTCTACCTAGTTTGATTCTTCTTATTCGCTCTGCCTTACATTGGAACCTTTTCCAATGTCTCAGAGTTACACTTAAGCTTGTAAGTATAATCATATTTACTGAGCTTTAGTAAACTATGACGAATAGTCTTATATCTTTTGTGGTGGACTTAATCAGTGCACATGACTATGTGCTCGATCCCTTAGTCCATTACTCGACTCACACATCCATGTGAACAAGTAATTAGTCTTAATCTTTCCAATACTTGAAAGTTCTCATTCATCATGCTATACAACTTGCATGATTCCAAGTTTCGGTCCAATTGAGACTTGGTGATGAGAATCTTTCCTTATTTGGTAAATTTAGACATTATCACAAATGAAGGAATCAATTTCATATTTCCACTCTTGCTATTAATGGAATCATATAAACAACAATTTTTCCTCAAATGCCATTGTAAGGATATTTTAAAATAACTAAAATCAAAAATTTCCATTTATTTTAAAACTTTGCGGAAAAACTTATCCTTACAATCCATATGAAAACTTGTTGTTATCTATTCCTAAGCAAGATCTCATAACTCATAAGAAGTAGCTGAAGAATCCGATTTTCAAACTTCGCGATAGAAATCCATCTATGCGATCAGATTCAGCATATTCTTTCTTTAAGTTCCTTCACTTTTCTTTGATTCTTAAAACATCACCATGTGACCCAGTCACATCATGTATCAAGAATCTCAGAATAGAAACTTAACAGAGTTAGATAATGGACTTTACCTGAAGTAGAGTCAAACTTATTGGCTTTAACATCCTTAGGTAATTTGGCAGCTTCGCAACCAATGCCCCTTTCTTTGGCAATATAAACATATGGACTCTTTGATAATTGTACACGGGACTATTACAGACTTAGCCTTTTCTCTTTACCATTTGGTCAACCTAGTTGACTATGGTCAATCCCTTTCCTTGGGAAGAGAATGCTTTTTCTATATTTCCAGTGTCACCATTGTCAATGTCCATAAAGTTTCAGGAAGTTGATCTTAGAAAATAGATAAGATCATTAAGGGTCTTGTCATAGTCTGTTTCATAGGTGTTCCAAAAGAACTCACTATGTGACTTAGAAAGTAGTTGAACCACCAACTTTCTCAAGACTTTGACACCCAACTCTACCGCCTTGTCAGTATGTGAGTACATCTCCAAGATGTGACCACACCTAGACCTTTACTTGCCAATAGGGGTTGAGTGACCTTAAACTTTTCAAGAACTTGTGGGGTAGGGAGAATAATTGGAGGAGGTGAAAGAAGTATGATTTCCATTGGAACATCATCTTCATTTAGAAAATCTTGTTTCAAGAGATTTGGGAAGATCATAAATGTCTAAACCAGACATGTTTTGGGAGATATTCAAGATAGTTGATCTTAAGTCCTTAATACAACACCCAATATGAAATATTAAGGCTAGGACCCAACATACTATTTTATAACTTAGAAGAGGTATGCTGTAATCCAAGTTATAAAACAATTTGAAGGTAGGTGAATGATGATTCGCCAATTTCCACCAAGATAAACGAAATGTATTATTAGGTTTTAATTAGTTTTGAAACTCCTAGATCTTTTGAGATTCATTGAACTGTTCAATGGCATGTTTCAATCTTGAGTGTGCCCTTCAGGTTTTGTGACTGGGATGCCGAGGATCACAAAACAAGGTGTGAAGTAACCATGCAAATTACTTGGTACCCTTAATAAATTACCCCTCAATCGATGTGCCGGTTAACCACACACGCTCCATCGATACTATGATAAATATTAAGTCACCCTTTACCTACCTTGTTAAGTCCAAGTTAGTGTGCCGGTTAACCACACACGCTCCATTAACCGGCTTAAACAAAGTGCAAAGTGTAATTTCATGGATTAGCACCTTATTCACATTTTCCTACGTAACTAAGATTGGGTATTATTTAGAGTTTAGTTACTTAGTATTTATCATTAATACTTTTAATGAAGGGAGAATTATAGTCCTGTCAAACCCGTTCGGCTAACGACCCTCCACCGGTCAAGCAAGCGGTGGGTGAGAGTGGACACCCATTAAGTTGCCATTTTATAGGCAACAACCTTATACCCACCTTATAGAACGGCTTCGTGAATGAGGCGTACTAGCGGTAAGACTGACTTTACTCTTATACATATATATATTATTAACTTATAATATTATAAAGTATAAGGGTTGAATTTTAACTTTTAAAATTCTAAGGGCTAACTTGGAATTAAAGTATTCATAAGAGAAAACTTTTTCAAATTCCAAAACTTGAGGGCAAGTTTTGAAACTATTGAAAACTAATTAATTCCATAACTTATGTGTTTAAAGTAGTTTTAATCCAAAAACTCTTCAAGTTCCATAACTTGAGGACAAATTATGGAAGACTTTAAACTAATAAAGAATTAATTTTTTCTTTATTTTATAACTTATGAAATTAATTAAGGTTACATTATTTTTTTTATATTTATTTAATGAAGAGACTCTTGGTCCTCCATAACTTGAGGACAAATTATGGAGTCATAACTCCAATTAATTAGAACTAGACTCTTCATTTTTGTAACCTTTGCCAATTTTATGAGTTTTATGAGTCTTTAATGTGACTCTTCATGTAACTTGAGGACAAGTTACACAAACACATTTTATACTCAACTCTTAGATTAAAATGGATTGAAAACAACTAATTCAATTAACTTTTCTAATAATCTAAGCAACTCATAAGAACAAGATAATTCAAATCAAACTTTTTCATGTAATTAGTCTAAACCTTAAACTAATACAAAACATGAATCTATTGACAATTATCTTTGAAAATGGATTAGCACGAACATTACCACATTAAAAAACAAGTTTATAAGTTCAAAAACAACTTAGGGTAATGTTCCTAGTCCATTTCTAGCCAAAAAACTTGAAAATATGCTGTCTGAGGTCCAACTCGTCGAGTGCATGAACATAACTCGGCAAGTTGGATGCATTCTGCCTTGGACTCGTCGAGTCCCTTCATGGACTCGGCGAGTCTGCTGGGTAGACAGCAACAAAACTCGATTTTTGTCAGCTTCTATGGCAAGTATAACAAGAAAACAAGCCTAGGCTCTGATACCACTGTTGCGTTATGAGCATTCTAACACTCCTATGTGTACATGCAACCCTAAATACCTTGGATCTATGTTTTCTCTATTATACATGCAAATATGAATATCCAAGGTATTATCCTAAACTAGCATACAAAACTATCAATATAACAAGATAGAATACATACCTCTTTGATGTAGAAAGTCTTCATGAAGCTTGAGTGCCTAGTGCCCAAAGTGTGACACCTCAAATGGTTCACAATCATCAAAACACTTAGAATAACTTAGAGAGAATTCTACACTTCATGAAATCGGCTAGCCCTTTCTTAGTCTCACTAGTGGCCGATTTTTCCTCAAGAATAAGATGCTTATATAGTTAAACAATTAGGGTAAACCCTAATTGTCATGACTTTCCATTTCCTTGGATCCATGGGTTCAAATACACCATGGAGCATCCATGAAGCATCATATGGGTTTTGGCCCAACTAGATAATCCATGGAGCATTAGCCCACTATACAAGTATGGATGATTCACACAATCAACCCATATATTTAATTAGTCTTCTTTTGATCACTCAATTAATGCTAGATTAATTCTTGATCAATACTAATTAAATAATCTCATTATTCTTATTATTAATATACTAGAACTTATAATATATTAATAACCATAAGTGTCTTATTTCTCTCATTTAGTCTATCCAAGTGCATGATGGTATGCAACCTAAATGGACCATGCAGGGTCGGATCAAGTCTTACCAATTATAGTTATGGACTTAGACATTAATCCAACACTTAGTTCAGAGTTCCTTGACTATCTAAGAAAAGTGGAGAAACTTAAAGAAAGAATATGCTGAATCTGATCGCGTAGATGGATTTCTATCGTGTAGTTTGAAGATCGGATTCTTGAGCTACTTCTTAGGAGTTATGAGATATTGCTTAGGAATAGATAACAATAGGTTTTCATATGGATTGTAAGGATAAGTTTTTCCGCATAGTTTTAAAATAAAAGAATTTTTTTTTATTTTAGTTATTTTAAAATATCCTTACAATGGCATTTGAGGAAAAAATTGTTGCTTATATGATTCCATTAATAGCAAGAGTGGAAGTATGAAATTGATTCTTTCATTTGTGGTAATGTCTAAATTTATAAAATAAAGGAAAGATTCTCATCACCCAAGTCTCAATTGGACCGGAACTTGGAATCATGCAAGGTGTATAGCATGATGAATGAGAACTTTCAAGTATTGGAAAATTAAGACTAATTACTTATTCACATGGATGTGTGAGTCAAGTAATGGACTAAGGCATCGAGTACATAGTCATGTGCACTGATTAAGTCCACCACAAAAGATTGATAAGACAATTCGTCACAGTTTACTAAAGCTCAGTAAATATGATTATACTTACAAGCTTAAGTGTAACTCTGAGACATTGGAAAGAGGTTCCAACGTATAGAAGAGCGAATAAGAAGAATCAAATTAGGCAGAAGGATAAAAGTTTCTCAAATCTGAAAAGATGGGAGAGTACTTTAGTATCAGCTTTGTGATCATCTTAATGATTACGAAACCATATCAAAATTAGTTCTCTAAGGAAGTCTTAGCGCATTCTTATGACTAAGAAGAAGGGATCTTGAATTGTTGAAATGGTTGAATCAAGAAGATGAGTCATACTTCGTTCCAATACAAGTCTTAGAGTCATACTCCAAGATTGTAATTTGAGTGACATGTCTTTAAGAAAGTTTAAAAACACTTATCAAATGTAAGAGTAAAAATTTTCTACTCTTGTACATTTGAAATTGGTAAGCTGTGATGTTTTGTATAAAACAAAGACCAACTAAGGCCAATTTTGTGAAGTGTTTGTCTTGATTAGAATCCGCACTATCTCTTGGATGCTTGACAAGGGAGTCTTATAGGTCAAGAGGACAGTGGGAGTCTTAAAGGTCTTGAAAGTCTGAAGAACTAATCAAGAGTAGAACCTGAAGTTCTTCACTAGCACACGACTTAAGGTTTATCACCTATCGTGTTGACATATTCTATGCCCTTTCAGTTAAAGTTGGGTTTGCATATGAGTTCTTAGAGTTCTCATTTTGTTGCACAACAACTTGGAAGCAATGGCAGGCCCTTAAGCCGCCAGGTGGCAAGAAGTTAAGATTGAGTTCAGTCCATATGAGTTTGGATTTGTCATAATTCTTGTCTTGTGACTACGGTTTTGACAATTCACATGGATAAGAACACGTACACCATTTAATCTAAGTGTCATAAGGTTTCTCTCCGATTCATGAAAATGATGGTGAGGAAACACTTTCACTAAGTAGATTTTAGATAGATAGCAATTGTGATATTTGCATTCTCAAAGTCGTTAGTGGAGCGTGTGTGGTTTACCAGCACACTAACCTGGACTTGTGAGAACTGGCAAAAATGTCTAACCATTATGATTACGGCATCCCTCTTCATAATTGTTTAGACACACAAGTGTGCTATCTAAGGGTAGGTGTATGATTTTGATAAAGTTCTATCAAAACAATCCAGTATTAGAAATCTAAACTTTGGTAAGAAAGTCAATAAAGTATTGATTTCTAGAAGTCCAACTGATTTCTGAGTACATGTCAAAGCTAGTGGGAGCATAAGTGTTATGCTAATAATCATCATGTTAGTGGGAGCATGATAATTATGATAAGTATTGCCAGTTAGCAATGTTAATTATAGAAAACAAAAGGTTTCAATTGGGAAAAAGTTGTTTTGCTATAATTAAGGGAGAGGAAATTATACTTCATCTCAAATCTATAAGCTTAGATCGTGAGGTGTTAATCATTTAGTCAAGGATATATATGAATTCATGTTGGAATGGCTCAACATAAGGAAATTCTGTATATGGGTCCATTATTTGCGTTCTAAAATTCGATTATGATTACGGCATCCCTTTTTATAATCTGAATTAGGAGAACTTGGAAAATAGAAATGGAAATGTTATAGCAAAAGACTGGTTTAGTGTTTATGTGAGACATCATGAATCATGTCCCATATGCTTCGGATATAGGATTGATTACATGTGCTATATTCATCCTTTCTAAAATTTTCCAAATGCCTAGGGCATTAAGAAGGGAAAAGGTTTAGAACTGGATATGACTAAAAGGATTAAACAATTGATGAGGACAATCTAAGGTTTACCAAAGATTGGTTGCTCAAGGACAATTGGAACTGTAGTGATAATTCTGGAAGGACCATATTGACATAATCTGTAAGGAGGCAACTCTTGTTCAGAAGTGATAGTCAAAATGGAATCTGGAAATGTTTCAAAGTTAGAATTTTTCCAATTTTTTTAAGATTAGGAAACATAATGCAAGAAGGATGTTTCTAAGGAGCTGATCCCCCTTTGGAATACTCTGTAATGATTGTTGCCAAGTCTTTGTGAATTTGTGCATAATCGTTACAAGAGGATCATTCCATATAAGTTTAGAATCTAACAGATTTCAGTAAATGGCATGAATTTGGAATTCTTGCATTTGTAGTAAGGATTTGGGAGTGTAAAAAGAGAATCATTGAAGTTATGTTCAAATTGATCTAGTTCACAAAGTAAAGATCATAGACAAACATAGTATGCATACTTGGTGTGTGGCATGACTAGTGTTTAGAAAAACATAGTGTACATGCTTGGAGCATGGGACAACTACTGTTTTAAATTCAAGAATAAAGTTGATAGCTGAAATAGTATACAATAAATAATGTGTAATCGTATGGTGATAAATAAAAGGTGTTTATTTATGTTCATAGGTTTTGATACCATATTGGATTCAATTATTATTGTGTTTCACTTTGCATGTTTTGACTTCCCGAATAAACTAGGTTATTCTTCTGGAATGACTAAGTTATTCAAACCATCCACAGTCGGTCATATGTTGGAAGTAGATATGAATTAAGACTATCATGGGTTGTCTTGTAGAGGTCTAAGGTGTTGGACAAAGGGCTACAACACTCATGAGTGCTCATAAGTTCTGATTATTGGATTCAACCCGCGCTCATTGGAATCATTTCATGGATTTTATCACGAGTGATCATGAGACGATAATATCTTATATTCTTCAAACCTAGAGATATGAGTTGTTACTATGAGTTGATAGTACATTGATTGCACGAAACTGCATTTGGTAACACGGTGCTATAAAACGTGTCTTTGTTTATGATTCAACAAGTAGTAGAACAAGCCATATGAGTCGAAGTTTATCCATTCCTTTTACCTTTGGGATAAAAGCAATATCTGTGGGCCCCTCGATGATTTGATGATGACAAATGGAAGTGCTCGGCCGGGCCAGGACTGATTTGATTTGTTCAATTAGTCAGTCGTCATAAATCGGAAATCGGGAAACAACAAATGGACAGAGAGAATGATTATAATCCATGTCTCAGTCCATATGATATCTAGAATGGAGGAATATATGATCCCTTATCTAATGGACAAGTCATTAACAAAGGTCAGAGTTCATCTACAAGGTCAAAGTTCGACAGAAACTTTTGAGAGCTACGATTGCTAGTTGGTTCCTGAAGTCATACGCAATAATAGTTTTAGACTTATCCAAGTGGGAGACTGTTGGATTAATGTCTAAGTCCATAACTATAATCGGTAAGACTTGACCGAACCCGGCATGGTCCATTTGGCTTGCATACCATCATGCACTTGGATAGACTAAATGAGAGAAATAAGACACTTATGGTTATTAATATATTATAAGTTCTAATATATTAATAATAAGAATAATGAGACTATTTAATTAGTATTGATCAAGAATTAATCTAGCATTAATTGAGTGATCAAAAGAAGACTAATTAAATATATGGGTTGATTGTGTAAATCATCCTTACTTGTATAGTGGGCTAATGCTCCATGGATTATCTAGTTGGGCCAAAACCCATATGATGCTCCATGGATGCTCCATGGTGTATTTGAGCCCATGGATCCAAGGAAATGGAAAGTCATGACAATTAGAGTTTACCCTAATTGTAACACTATATAAAGATCTTATTCTTGACCAAAATCCATCACTAGTGAGACAAAGAAAGGGCTAGCCGATTTTCATGAAGTGTAGAATTCTCTCTAAGTTATTCTAAGTTATTCTAAGTGTTTTGATGATTGTGAACCACTTGGGGCACTAGGCACTCAAGCTTCATGAAGACAAGCACCATCAAAGAGGTATGTATTCTATCTTGTTATATTGATAGTTTTGTATGCTAGTTTAGGATAATACCTTGGATATTCATATTTGCATGTATAATAGAGAAAACATAGATCCAAGGTATTTAGGGTTGCATGTACACTTAGGAGTGTTAGAATGCTCATAACCCAACAAGATGATCATAGGAATTATTTGTAACATATGTGGTAGTTTAATTCTTGACCATAATGTGTTTTAATGGAGTCCATAACTTGTCCTCAAGTTATGGAAAACCAAGAGTCACACTTGAATTAAAACCATTAAAAGAACACAAGAGTTAGAAAAATGAAGAGTCTTCATTTTTATTACTCTATTTAACTCATAAGTTACAAGAAATGAAAAGTTTTGAAAGTTTACAAAACTTACCCTCAAGTTTTGGAACAAGTAAAGTCATACTAAACTTTAGTTCCAACCCTTAGAATTTTAAAAGTTAAAATTCAACCCTTATACTTATAATATTATAAGTTAATAATATATATATATATATATATATATATATATATATATGTATAAGATCAAAGTCGTCTTACCGCTAGTACGCCTCATTCACGAAGCTAGTCTATAAGGTGGGTATTAGGTTGTTGCCTATAAAATGGCAACTTAATGGGTGTCCACTCTCACCCACTGCTTGCTTGACTAGTGGAGGGTCGTTAGCCGAACGGGTAAGACAAGGACTTATAAATTCTCATTAAAAGTATGATGAATATTATAAAGTAACTAAATGTTTTATTAAATTCCCAATCTTAGTTACTTTAGGAAAAATGTGAATAAGGTGCTAATCCATGAAATTACACTTTACACTTTGTCTAAGTCGTTAGTGGAGCGTGTGTGGTTAACCGGCACACTAACTTGGACTTAAAAAGGTAGTAAAGGGTGACTTAATATTAATCATAGTATCAATGGAGCGTGTGTGGTTAACCGACACATCGATTGAGGGGTAATTTATTAACGGTACCAAGTAATTTGCA
Source organism: Lactuca saligna (assembly GCF_052625555.1). Lineage (NCBI taxonomy): Eukaryota > Viridiplantae > Streptophyta > Magnoliopsida > Asterales > Asteraceae > Lactuca > Lactuca saligna. The sequence goes on from NC_136418.1 coordinate 78,066,577, forward strand.
TGGTTACTTCACACCTCGTTTTGTGATCCTCAACATGCCTTTGAAAAAGTTCATTGAATCTCAAAAGAATCTAGGAGTTTCCAAGAACCAAATTAAATATTTTAATATTTCGGCTTTGGTGGAAATTGGTGAATCGTCATTCACCTATCTTTCAAATATGTTATTGCTTAGATTACAGCATACCTCTTCTAAGTATAATATATTGTGATTGGGTCCTAGCCTTAATACTACATCTGGGTGTTTTATTAAGGACTATTCCTATTTCTAAACTAAACATTTCTTCTTCTCAGATGTCTGCAAACACTGCTGCTTCTGCCTCTAATCCTAATGGCTCCTTTTCTCTCATTAACTTGTGTAGGAAAGTCACTTTTGATGGATCCAACCCTAGTGAATGGATCAGAAACATCAGAATGATTACTCGCTATGATGAAAAAGAATATGTCCTCGATAAGGAGGTTAAGGAGATTGATGAGACAGTCGCAACTCGTCAAGAGATCACTGAGTTTAGGGCTCATGAAAGGGATGCCACGAAAGTGGCATGCATCATGATGGCCACCATGACTGCTGATCTCCAAAAATCCTATGAAGATTTCTACCCCTATGAGATGCACCAAGACTTGATGGAAAGATACCATAAAAGTGCTCATCAAGAGAGGTATGAAATCATCTCCTCCATGATAAGAACTCGCATGAAGGATGGTGAACCCATCACGGGCCACATGCAGAAAATGCAAAGATTTGTGGACCGTTTGCTGAAGCTAAATGTGAACTTCCCTGAGGAGCTTGCAATATATATAATTTTGCCCTCCTTGCCTTCATGTTATGTCAATTCCGCTTGACATACCACATGAACAAGGAAGAGGTCACACTCAACAAACTTCAAGGACTCTTAAAGACCGCGGAAAGTGGTCTTAAGGGTAATACGGTTGTTACTACTCCTACTCCTATCAACTCCGCCCCTGTCTTGGCAATCGGGAAAGGACGAGGGAAGAAGAGAAAGAGTTCTTCGAAGGGTACCAAGGTTAGGACCCTTGATGGCTCTTCTTCAAGTGGAACCAAGAAAGGTTTCATCACTCCTTCTTCTGACCCAAAAGAGGTTGAATGCTTCTATTTCCATGAAAAGGCTCATTGGAAGCGGAACTACCCAAAGTAGCAGCAAGATGTGAAGGATGGGAAAGTTAAACCCAACCATGCAGGTATTTACACTATCATTTCTAATAACTCACCCCATTCTAAGTCGTGGGTCCTTGATACCAGTTGTGGTATTCATATTTGTTATGACTTGCAGGGACTAAGAAGAAGTGAGAATGTGGAGCAAGGAAGGATAAACTTAATCATGGGGAATAGGAAAGTTACACCTGTCACCAAGATTGGAGTTTATACTTTGTCGCTAAGTAGTGGGTTAGATTTAGATTTGAATAAATGTTGTTATTCGCCAGAAATGGCAAGAAGTATTATTTCCTTTCATGCATTGTATAAACAAGGGTTTAATTTTTTATTTAATAATGAAGTTGGTTCTATTGATGATTTCTTTAATAATGTTCTTTATTTTAAAGCATTACCTTGTGATGGCATGTATGAAACAGTATCTGTGGTTGATTACCTAGGAAATAATGTATTGTGTTTTGATTATGTTAATAATAATAACATGGATAAAGCATCGTTATGGCATTGTCGTCTTAGACATATAAGCAAGAAACGCATAGGCCAACTCCAAAAGGATGGAGTCTTGGAGTTGTTTGACCTAAAGTCAGATGATAGTTGCGAATCATGCTTACTTGGAAAAATGACAAAGTCACCCTTCATAGGTTCTTGTGAGAGGGGTGAAGGTTTGTTGGACCTAGTACACACGGATGTGTGTGGACCATTCAAACATGCCACAAGGGATGCTAATCATTATTATTTGACTTTTACTAATGATTACAGTAGATATGGATATGTCTACTTAATCAAGCATAAGTTAGAGACTTTCGAAAGGTTTAAGGAATTTCAACAGGAAGTCGAGAATCAATTGGGCAGGAACATTAAGATGCTTCGATCCGATCGAGGTGGTGAGTATCTTAGTTCAGAGTTCCTTGACTATCTAATGGAATGTGGGATTCTCTCACAATTGAAACCTCCCAGGTCACCACAGTTGAATGGTGTGGCTGAGAGGCATAATCGAACCTTGTTAGGCATGGTTCGTTCCATGATGAGTCGAGCTTCGCTACCAATCTCATTTTGGGGGTATACCTTAGAGACTGCCACCCATATTCTTAATCTAGTCCCTACAAAGAAAGCTGCCAAAACTCCTCACGAGATGTGGACTGGTAAAGTACCTAAACTAGACCACATCAAGATTTAAGGTTGCGAGGCTTTTGTGAGATGCAAGACTCATGAAAAGCTAGAACCCCAAAGCGAGAGGTGTATTTTCATCGACTACCCACAAAGATCCTTTGGTTACCTCTTCTACAGACCTAGTGATAATGTGGTCTTTGTAGCAAGAAGAGGAGTCTTGAGAGAGAGAGAGAGAGAGAGAGTTTATAAGCCAAGGAGACAGTGGCAGGAAAATTGATATTGAAGAAATTCAAGAGTTAAGTGGTGAAGGAACTTCAAACACTAGCCCTCAACTTGAGGATGAAACTCCTGTTGAGCCAATTGACGAATCTGTACCTCTGAGGCGTTCCACGAGAGTTAGGAGTGCACCTGAGCACTACTATGGTTTCCATATTACTACAGAAGGTGAGCCACTTATTAGTGATGGGACACTAGTAGGTCTGGATGACCCTAGCAGCTACAAGGAAGCCATGGCAGGCCCCGAGTCTGCTAAATGGAAAGAGGCTATGGATAGCGAGATACAATCCATGTATGACAATCAAGTTTGGAACTTGGTTGAGAATGTACCAGGTCGTAAGACTATAGGGTGCAAATGGATCTTCAAGAAGAAGACCGACATAGATGGTAATGTACACACTTATAAGGCTCGACTGGTTGCAAAGGGCTTCTCTCAAATTCCTGGAGTGGATTATGATGAGACCTTTTCTCCAGTAGCCAAGATTAAGTCTATTAGGGTTATGTTAGCCATAGCTGCATTTCATGACTCTGAAATTTGGCAAATGGATGTCAAAACCACTTTTCTTAATGGAAAGTTGACGGAAGATGTTTACATGAGTCAGCCAGAAAGTTTTGTCAGCAACGAGTACCCTAATAGAGTGTGTAAGCTTGATAAATCCATTTATGGATTAAAGCAAGCACCTCACAGATGGAATCTTTACTTTGATGAAAAGGTCAAGGAATTTCGCTTTTCTAGGCGTGAAGATGAATCTTGTGTTTATGTCAGGGCTAGTGGGAGTATAGTAAGCTTTTTGGTATTGGATGTGGATGACATACTTCTCATAGGAAACGATATCCCAACCCTGCAGGAAGTAAAGTCCTGGCTTGGGAACTGTTTCGCTATGAAGGACCTTGGTAAAGCTGCCTATATCCTAGGGATAAGGATTTTGAGAACAGGAGTAAAAAACTAATTGGACTTAGTCAAAGCACCTATGTGGATAAGGTGTTGAAAAGATTCAACATGCATAACTCCAACAAATGTGAGTTACCCATTTAGAGTAACGCCAGATTGAGTAAGACACAAAGCCCTAGTACTGAGGCTGAGATAGCGTAAATGAGTTGACTACCTTACGCTTCAGCTGGAGGATCGATCATGTATGCTATGACGTGTACTCGACCTGATGTAGCCTTTGCTTTGAGCATGGTTAGCAGGTATCAGGGGAACCCTGGCAAGGAACACTGGACTGCGGTAAAGAATATCCTCAAGTACCTGCGAAGAACTAAGGACTGGGTCCTTACCTTCGGTGGGAGTGATGACTTGAGAGTTGTAGGGTATAGTGATGCTAGATTCCAGACTGATATGGATAAATTCCGCTCTCAATCGGGTTGGGTCTTTACCTTAAACGGAGGAGCAAGCACTTGGATGAGTTCCAAGCAGGAGATGGTGGCTGATTCCACTTGTGAATCAGAGTATATAGCAGCAAGCGAGGCAGCAAAGGAGGCTTTATGGCTAAAGAACTTCATCGGAGACCTTGGAGTTGTACCAGATATAAAAGAACCAATGGAGATTTTCTGTGATAGCAATAGTGCGGTTGCCTTAGCCAAGGAACCAAGAGATCATGGGAGATCCAGACACATTGACATAAAATATCACTTCATCAGACATCGAATAGAAGAAGGAATCCTCATGGCAAAGAGGGTATCATCGGATGAGAACCCAGCAGATCCCCTCACGAAGGGACTGAGTAGGGTTAAGCATCTCCTGCATGCTCAAAGCATAAGGCTGAAGGATGATATAAGTTTTAGTAGTTAGATAAATTATGAAATGTGTAAAGTGTAATTGACATTAGATGATGAATAAAAGGTGTTTCATTTATGAGTAAAGTGTTGCTATCTCTTGTTGATCGTTACTATATTTCTTTTGCATGTTTTGACTTCCAGAATAATTATGTTTGGTATATCATATTATTCAAACCTCCACAGTCGGTCATATGTTGGAAGTAGGTATGAATCAAGACTATCATGATTGGTTGCAGAGGTCTAAGGTGTTGGACATGGCTACAACAATCATGAGTGCTCAGAAGTTCTGAGCATTGGACTCAACCCACGCTCACTGGAATCACATCATGGAATTTTATCTCGAGTGATCGTGAGACGGTAATATCATATAAGTCTTCAAACCTAGAGATATGATTTGTTACTTACGAGTTGATTATGCATTGATTGTACGAAAACGCATTGGTAACTCGATGTTATAAAACGTGCCTTTGTGTATAATTCAATGAGTGGTAGAACAAACATATGAGTCGAAGTTTACCTGTTCCTTCTAGGATTAAAAGATGATATTTGGGCCTCTCGATGATTGTGTTTTGACCTATGTATCAGCCCGTTCAGAACTAAATTGATGTGTTCAGTTAAGTTCTATGTCAAACAAATCGGAAATCAGGAAACAAATGTTGGACAATAAGTAAGACCATGTTCCATGTATTTGTCCGACTGATATCTTGAGCAAAGGATTATATGATCACTTATCTAAAATGGTGCGTTCTAGTTCAACAGAGTTTAAAGAGCTACGATTGCTGGACGGTTCCTGAAGTCATACTTGAAATTATAGGTATTAGACTTATCCAAGTAGGAGACTGTTGGATATAGTGTCTAAGTCCATAACTATATTTGGTATGTACTTGACCCGACCCGGCATGGTTCATTTCGGTTGCACTTCACCCGAACAATTAATGGATAATATTTGAGAATATTACAAGTTATGATTTATTAATATATTATAAGTTCTAATATATTAATATAAGATCATATTATTTAATTAGTATTGATCTATAATTAATCTAGGATTAATTTAGGGATCAAAGATATTACTAATTAAATATGGGCTTCTATATTTATATAGTGTGGGCTAATCCACCACACTATATAAAGGAGGCTTTGGTTCTTGAAATCACACTAGTTGACACTTGTTGAGGTGAGGGCCGATTTCAAGATAGTAGTGACTATTCTCTCAAAGTTCCAAGTTTGTGGTGATTTGTGATTTCCATTTGAGGCATTCACACTATTGGTGCTAGGCTCTAACTCCAAGTAATAAACTACTACTACAAGGTAAGTATTTCTACTAGCTTTATTTGATTCATGTTCCCCATGCCATGCTAGTTAGGATATGAACCTTGGAAAATAATTATTTGCATGTATCTTAGACAAACATATATCCAAGGTTGATTAGGGTTGCATGTACACTTACGAAGTGTTAGAATGCTCAAAACCCATCATGGTACACCTGGCTTAGTCTAACAAAAGGGAGACACAGACCCCAAACAATATCAAATGAAAGATACGTCTAGCAAGGTCTAAAAACAGTGAATACAGACCCCAGGCAGTATCAAATGAATGACACATCTAGCAAGGTCTAAATACAGTGAATATAGTGAATACAGTGTTAGAACCCATTACTTTAAGGCCATGAATTATAAGGTAACCCCGAGATACCCGTAACCATACTAATAAACACTAGAGAACTTCTCACCCTTTGGCTTTGTAGGCCATGGATTGTAGCTAGTAGTCTGGGTGCGGGGGTGTCAATCCCGTATAGTTATACACACAATGTCCACTCTCCTTACAAGAGACTCTGGTTACTATCCTGACAACGGAGAAGGCCGTGTACTGAAGACGTATCCCGTGTAGTGAAGTTTGATGTGAAATACTAGACAAATGATAGAGACTCATAACTGAACTAACTAATGTAAACCTATATGTCTATGCTTGTATACATAATATATAACTAATGATCAAACGACCTTCGAAAGGACATCCAACGCCACCAGACCACATCTCAATGAAGAAAAGGAAATAGGGCGAACTAGCCTTCCTAAGTCCTTTAAACATTATTTATATAACTTATACAAGCACAGACATACATTTAACTAAGTAGAAGCATTTAACGAAGTTTAAGCGTTTAATGAAGTAGAAGTGTTTCACCAGGTATAAGTGTTAACAAGCAGAAGCGTGTCGTGAAGTATAAGCGTATCGTGAAGTATAAGTGTATTGTGAAGTAAAAGTGTATCGTGAAGTATAAGTGTATCGTGAAGTAAAAGCGTATCGTGAAGTAAAAGTGTATCGTGAAGTATAAGTGTATCGTGAAGTAAAAGCGTATCGTGAAGTAAAAGTGTATCATCAAGTAAAACCGTATTGTAAAGTATAAGTGTATCGTGAAGTAAAAGCATATCGTGAAGTAAAAGTGTATCGTCAAGTAAAAGTATATCGTGTAGTAAAAGCGTATCACGAAGTAAAAGTGTTAACAAAGTAGTAGCATTAGCTACTAGGAAGTAAAATCGAAGCAGTAGTATCTTAACAAAGTAGGAGCACAAAAACATGGAAGAAAACTTTGATGAAATCTTTGGAAACTTTTATACTTTAAGAAAATCATTCATAAACAGGTTTTGATTGTAACCTTGATAAAGTAGAGAAAACCTTTGTTTAAAATGCTGCTGTAACAAAGTTTGAAATAAAAGGTACAAAACAAGAGGCAATTTGAGAATAGCTTGAACACATAAAGACATTTTAGAAAACCATTTACAGTATCATTCTTGGTAAAAACAGTTGAAAGTGTAATGAATCCTTGTGCATGCGGGTTGTCAATCACATCTGATTGATATAATAACTGGCATGTTTAACTTGTATCCCCCACCCCCTATAAAAGCATGTAAAAATATTTAAAAGGTTAATTCAGGGGTATGAACTCACCTAATGTAAGCAGATCCGACGAAGGTGTCGGTTGGGTGCTCGGTGTCAAGTAAGGACTTGGACACACTTAGTGACCTATTAGCATATGATAACATATGTTTACATACAATTAGTAGATATAATACTAATGAAACAAGTATACCCATCCTAAAGTGCGAAAAACTATTTGATTAAGTGTTTGGAGTGTCCCGGGTAACATCTAAGGGTGTGTATGGCTTAGATAGGCAGTTTACTCTTCAAGAGTAAAGTCTATATAGAGTTCACGGCCTTGGGACTAACTCCCCATGAGTTTACGGCCGTAAACTCATGGTGAGGGTTTTCTAGGATGCCTGAATGTCTCATATCATTTGTAGATTTATGCTAGGTCCAAATATAAGGCACATGAGTGGATTTAAGGCATCTAAATGGACCAAATAGGAGTTTACGGCCCTAAACAAGGATTTTATGGCCGTAAGCTCCTATGTACATATTTCTTTGGTGTTTTAAGGGCTTAAATGATAGAGAATAAAATCCTATGCATTATTCTAAGTCAAATGGGGAGTTTAGGGCACCATTTGGCCATTTTCTAGGAGTTTACGGCCCATGGACCTTTCCTAGGGGGGTTTACTGCCGTAAACTCCCATGTCCTTGGATTTATTTAAGTTTAATGCCTTTACATCAATGGGATTGCTTCTAGACATTTTTCCAAGGCCATAGGAAGTGTTTGTGGGCATTTCTAACACATAAAATTGAGTTTACTCCCCATGAAGACGATTTTACGGCCCAAGCATGTTCTTGGGCAGCAAACTCATGTTTACTCTCCAAAAACTCATTTCAAGGTGTTCTAAGTCTGAGTGTGAAAGCCTACAAGTCATATCTAAGCCTTAGGGGCAATTTGGAGGGGTTTTGGGGCATAAAAACCCCATTTAGGGGTGTTCACGGTCCAAGAGAGTTCTTGGGCTGTAAACACATGTATTGGCCCCTAATTCATGTTTTAAACACAAATTTGCATGTTAGTTAAGCTATACAACAAGTTAGGGTAGATTGCTTACTCGTTTGGGGCTCGAAAAGGATGATTTTTGGCTCGAAATTAAGTTGTAGAGAGAGAGTGTGTGGAGAGAGAGTGAAAAAGTCTCTAATGGACTCCACTCACCCTTATAGATGGGTTTGAGTTGGGGCTCAGTTGGAATCTTCCCGGTACCGCTATTAAACGGGGCTTTTGGTCGCACCCGATTTAGTGGTCGTATTATGACTTGGTTGAAACTAAAAATTTTCAAAGGAAAAATATGGGGTGTTTCTAATTTATTTCAACCCTTACCAAGTCATTATAAAAGTCCCTCATTAATTAAACAGTCCAAAAGTTAATGAACAGTTAAATAAAACGAGGCTTATTAGCGGAAGGAGGTTAATAATGACGAAATAAATTTCGGGTTGTCACACAATCATTTGAATGAATTGTACCCGTGAGTTATACGTAAATAAAATTAAATTTAATATATGGTTTAATGTTATTTATAGTAGTTGTTATTGTTATTTAATTTTTAAAATTTATTTTCTTAATGTTTTAAATTTTATCATTATAATTATTTAAAGCATCAAACATTGTTTTTTTGATTTTAAAAGTAACAATATAATCTTTTATATTGAGTTATATTTAACTGCTGTTATTGTAAGTTATTTTAAGCTACTTATTTGAAGATTTTGAACGATATAAAAGTATCTTTAGGAAATATTTTAGCTAAATTGAGGTTACAATTTTGTTTTTGTATTTATCACTTTTAACTTTTTACAAAATATTCTTTTTCTTTTAAGTGGAACTGAAATTTATATCTAAGTTAACATTGTAATGTTATATTTAAAATAACAATTTAAGTATTTTGTCCAAACTGTTTAAAAGTTGTAGTTTTAAAATGATAATCGTTTGCAGATAACAACATACTAAATATAATAAATTAAACATAATATGTTAAAAGTTAAATACATAACTTTATATGTAGAAATAAGGATATTATTTTAAACTGAAATTTAGTATATTTATGATTACATTTTAGGTTTGATATTTATTTAACCTTATTAACCAACTTATAACCATTATTTGAAAAATACTACAATTAATCACTTTTAAGTATTTACAAAATTTTCTTTGAGTTGTTTAAGTTAAACTAAAATTATTATTTAAGTTGACTCTGTAATGTTATATTCAAATTAATAATTGAAGTATTTTATACAAATTGTTACAAAATTGTATCTTTAAAATTATAATAGTTTACATCCAACAATATTAAAAACTAATAAATTAAGTGTAATATTTTAAAACATAAAAAAAAATCACTTAATAACTAGAAGTAAATATATTATTTTAATAGTGAAATTTAGTTTATATGTTATTACATTATACGTTTAATACTTATTTAACCTTATTAACCAACTTATAATTATTATTAGAAAGAAATTGAAAAATCATGGGAGTTTCAAATGAATGTCCTAACATGATAAATGCTTCCTTTATAATATAACTAGACGAATGCCCGCGCGTTGCGCAACAACACCTATATAGTTGAAGTCATTACAAATATATATTTTTTAATACAGCAATAACGTTGTTGTTAAATTTGATATAATAATTCATATACTAAAATGATATAATGCATAATCTCAGTCGTTTGAATTATATGATACCATATACATCCATTGTAACTGCATCATATCAGTTGTTTGAATGACCTCTACCCGCGAGTTACACATAAATAAAATTAAATATAAATATGGTTTAATGTATTTTATAGTTGTTATTGTTACTTAATTTTTTTAAAATTTATTTGATTAATGTTTTAATTTTTATCATTATATTTATTTAAAACATCAAACATTATTTTTTGATTTTAAAGGTAACAATATACTTGTTTATGTAGAGTTATTTTTAACTATTGTTATTGTAAGTTATTTTAAGCTACTTATTTGAAAACTTTTAACGATTATAAAAATATATATTTAGAAATTTGTTTTAGTTAAATTGAGATTACAGTTTAGTTTTTACATTTATCACTTTTAACTATTTACAAAATATTCTTTGGTGTTTTTAAGTGACACTCAAATTTATATTTAAGTTGACATTGTAATGTTATATTTAAAATAATAATTTAAGTGTTTTGTCTAAACTACAAAAAACTTGTAACTTTAAACTGATAATGGTTTACATACAACAAAATATTGAAATTTAATAAATTAAGTACAATACGTTAAAAGTTAAAGACATAACTTTATAAGTAGAAGTAAATATATTATTTTAATTTAATATTAAGTATATTTATGATTACACTTTACATTTGATATTTATTTAACCTTATTAACCAACTTATAATCATTATTAGAAAACACTCAATTAACTACTTTTAACTATTTACAAAATATTTTTTGGGTTGTTTAACTTAAACTAAAATTTATATTTAAGTTGACTCTATAATATTATATTCAAATTAATAATTTAAGTATTTTATACAAATTGTTCCAAAATTGTATCTTTAAAATGATAATGGTTTACATCTAACAATATATTAAAACTAATAAATTAAGCATAATATGATAAATGTTAGAAAAAAAATCACTTAAAAAATAGAAGTAAAGATATTATTTTAATATTGAAAATTAGTTTATATATGATTACACATTAGGTTTGATATTTATTTAACCTTATTCAGCAACTTATAATTATTAGTAGAAAGAAATTGAAAAGTCATTGGAGTTTCAAATGAATATTGTGAAAGGATAAATACATGAGAGTTTCAAATGAATGTGATGAAAGGAAAATTGTTTCCTTTATAATATATTACTAAGCGAATGCCCACGCGTTGCGTTGAAACACCTATATGGTTGAAGTCTTTACAAATATATGTCTTATTTTAATATAACAATGACATTGTTGTTAAATTTGATATATAATTCATATACTAAATTGATATAATATATTAATTATATCGAATTATATGATAATATATACATCTATTATAACTGCATCAACTCAATTGTTTGAATGACTTCTATCCGCGAGTTACATATAAATAAAATTAAATATAATATAGGTTTAATGTTATTTATAGTTTTTGTTATTCTTAATTAAGTTTTTTAAAATTTATTTGCTTAATATTTTAATTTCTATCATTATAATTATTTAAAACATCAAGCATTGTTTTTTATTTTAAAAGTAACAATATAATCATTTATATATAATTATTTTTAACTATTGTTATTGTATGTTATTTTAAGCTACTTATTTGAAATTTTTTAATGTTTATAAAAATATATTTAGGAAATATTTTAGTTAAATTGAGATTACAATTTAGTTTTTGCATTTATCACTACAACTTATCACTTTTAACTATTTAAAAAATATTCTTTGGTTTTTTAAGTAGAAAATAAATTTATATTTAAGTTGACATTGTAATGTTATATTTAAATTAACAATTCCAGTATTTTATCCAAACTGTTCAAAGTTGTAGCTTTATACTAATAATCGTTTATAAACAACAACATATTATATCTAATAAATTAACTATAATATGTTAAAAGTTAAAGACATAAATTTAAGTAGAAGTAAAGATATTTTTTTTTTAAAATTGAAATTTAGTGTATTTATTATCACACTTTAGGTTTGATATTTATTTAACATTATTAACCAATTATAATCATTATTAGAAAGATACTACATTTAGTCATTTTTAACTATTTGCAAAATATTCTTTGGGTTCTTTAAGCTAAACTAAAATTTATATTTAAGTTAACCTTGTAATGTTATGTTCAAATTAATAATTTAAATATTTTATACAAATTGTTCCAAAATTGTATCTTTAAAATGATAAGGGTTTACAACCAATAATATATTAAAACTAATAAATTTAGTGTAATATGTTAAAAGTTATAAAACATAACTTTATAATTAATTAAAGATATAATTTTAATATTGAAATTTAGTTTATATATGATTACAATTTAGATTTGATATTTATTTAACCTTATTAACCAACTTGTAATTATTATTTAAAAGAAATTGAAAAGTCATGGGAGTTTCAAATGAATGTGGTGAAAGGAAAAATACATGATAGTTTCAAATGAATGTGGTGAAAGGAGTTGGTAAACAAATGGCACAATACCTTAATGACATTCAATTTGGAGTAGGTGTGTCAAGTGGTGCTGAAGTTGTACTTCATAGTGTCAATAGGGTGTTGAGTGCATGTCATGATGACGGATCTCTTGTAATGCTTACTATGGATTTTTCAAATCCGTTCAATCTAGTGGATAGATTTTCCTTACTTTATGATGTTAGGATGAGGTGCTCTTCCATTTCCTTATGGGTTGAATTCTTATATGGCCATGCAGTAAGGTTATATTTAGGAGATAAGCATATTTGGTCTACTACCGGTGTCCAACAAGGTGACCCTTTAGGACTACATCTTTTTGCTCTTATACTGCACCTAATTATACATCAAATTAGAGACAATTGTAAGCTTCTTTTTCATGTTTGGTACCTTGTGTTGGGTTTTGAGCATTCTAACACTCTTTTTATGTACATGCAACCGTAAATACCATGGATCTATGCTTTCTCTAATATACATGCAAATACTAATATTCCAAGGTATTACCTTATCTAGCATACAATCATAAATACTTGGGGTACTAAAATAGATAGAATACATACCTCTTGTAGTGTAGCTTGACTCCATGGGCTTGAGTGCCTAGTGCCTCAAATGGCTGACACAACATCAAATGCTCTTGGAATAACTTAGAGATAAATCCACACTTCATGAAATCGGCTAGCCCTTCTTTTACACACACTAGTGGCCAATTTTGGTGAATAATATGATGCTTATATAGTGTGTTACAATTTGATTTACACCATGTAAACCCTAATTGTCATGACATTTCATTTCCATGACCCATGGGTTATGTAACCTCCATGGATCATCCATGGAGCATCCTATGGGTTCAATCCAACTTGATTATCCATGGAGCTTTGACCCACTATATAAGTTATGCATGATTTACTGTAACGTTCATAGATCCGGGCTAGTCAATTTAGAGATGATAGGCGTCAAAAATGAATTTGTGATGAAATATTATTTAGAATGAAGAATCTTAACTAAGTTATAGTATATGTTACAAGGTTTTTGTGCATATAAAGAATGTCGAAATCTGAGTTATAACGAAGAAGTTATGACATGTCGACGTTTCGCGATAGAACCGGCACGACGCTGAATGATGTAAAAAGTGAATTTACATTAGAGTGATATTTAGACTTAGCAATCTAAATGAAAGTAATAGAGTTAGTTAAACCATGAGCGTGAATAAAAAGAATGTCCAAATCTGACTTCGTATGAGGAAGTTATGATTTTTCTAAGTGTCGACATAACGGTATGCAACCCGAATACTCGATTTGAGATCGAGCGGTTTTTTGCCGAAACAATCTAAATGAGAATCGAAGATCTCGTCAAATGTAGTGAAACAATAAAAAGATAGGCGAAAACGAACGTCGGATGAAGAAGTTATGAATTTATAACGGAGTTTTCCTATCCCGGCCTACTAAAATAATATAATAAAAATAAATTCAAAATTAGCCGATGGAGTCTAAACGAAAGTTGTAGATCGTAGTCTCACCTACGCGGGGATATAAAGAACGTCGAAAACGGAGCTTGTCTAGTTTACACCCAGCTTACCTAAAATTACGCGCAACATAATCGAAGGTTCCAACCCCTATAAAAGGAAGTCAAGGCTGTCTAGTTTCTTTGCTCATTTTCTTTCTTTCTCCGCCGAAGCTTTGCCTCGTTTTTTGTGCTAGAAATATCCCAAAGCCCCGGTATTAATCGCGAGCCATGAAGTAAGTCTCGAAGCCCCGAAGATCCCGAGAAGTGAGATTCCCAAGCCGAAGCTCTTCCTACGAGAAGCCAATTTTTGTAAAGATCTTCCAGATCTACCGAAGAATACTACTTCTACAAGCCGTAGTGTTGTCCGATCATCTTCTAATGCTTTCTTCTAACACATAAATATGAAGTATTTGTTATAAAATACGTGCTATGTGTTTATATATTGTTGTGTTTTTATTTGAGATGAGTGTGGAATGGATGTTTTGTATAGTTTTTAAATGAGTTATACTATATATGCATTTTCTAACTACAAATATGTTGGGTAGAACATGGGTAGATGAGATAGTTTGTTTGTGGTAAAAGGATGAGTTGGATAATGTGATCAAGAGGCTAGTTTTAGATCCGTGAGCATGGATTAGACCAAGAGGTTAGTTTTAGATCCAGGAATATGGATCAAGTAAAGAGATAAAACTTATTATTAGTTCGGGAGTATGGATTAAGACTAAGTTAATTATCCCTAGTCTGGGAGTATGAATTGGGCACATTTACTGATCTGGAAGTATGGATCAGATCAGGATTAAGATATAGTTAATTGTCCTAATTCCGGGAGTATGGATTGGGTACAATTATTGATCCAGGAATATGGATCAAATTAGGAGGTTAGTTTTAGATCCGTCAGTATGGATCAGGGGAAAAGGTTAGTTTTAGATCCGTGAGTATGGATCAGGTGAAAAGTTTAGTTTCAGATCCGTGAGTATGGATCGGGTGAAGATGATAGTTTTAGATCCGTGAGTAAGGATTGGGTAAAGAGTAAAATTTAAGATACGATAGTTTAGATCGTGTTGTTGTGAGGATCGATGGGCTAGGGTAAGAGTTGTATTTATATG
Organism: Lactuca saligna; assembly: GCF_052625555.1. Taxonomy (NCBI): domain Eukaryota; kingdom Viridiplantae; phylum Streptophyta; class Magnoliopsida; order Asterales; family Asteraceae; genus Lactuca; species Lactuca saligna. The sequence goes on from NC_136418.1 coordinate 78,081,578, forward strand.
GTGAAATTGTACAAGTTTGGATGTTCTATATTTATAAATATATGATATAACATTGTGGGATGAAAACCCTATATGCTCACCAGGCTCCCAAGCCTGACCCACTCAGTTTTCTTTGCATTCCATGTATCGATATGAAGACATACTTCATAGAGAGATTTAAAGGAGATATAAATCATTAGTGTAATTGAATGTAAGTTCTATTTATGCTTATATGTCTGTACCGGAACATGATATCCCGAGGATTTATTATTAAATAAAAATACATTCTCTTTGAGAAATGTTTTGATAAGTTATTATCATATCTTGTTTTTAGGAACAAATTTCGCAAATCATTTTGTTTAAAAGATTACTCTGATTTTAAAAGCAAGCATAAACAAATCGGTCGTTTTCTGGCCGTGAAATTGGGGATGTCACATTTACACAATCAACCCATATATTTAATTATTCTTCTTTTGATCACATAATTAATTCTAAATTAAATTTTGATCAATACTAATTAAATATTATTATTCTTATTATTAATATATTAGAACTTATAATATATTAATAACCATAAGTGTCTTATTTGTCTCATTTAGTCTATCCAAGTGCACGATGCCATGCAACCCAAACGGACCATGCCGGGTCGGGTCAAGTACATACCAAATATAATTATGGACTTAGACATTAATCCAACAGTCTCCCACTTGGATAAGTCTAAAACCATTATTGCGTATGACTTCGAAACCCAACTAGCAATCCTACCTCTCAAAAGCCGCTGTCGAACTCTGACCTTGTAACTGAACTCTTACCTTTTCAATGACTTATCCATTATATAATGGATCAAATATTCCTCCATTCTAGATATCATATGGTCTAGATATCATATGGACTGAGACATGGATTAATAATCATTCTCACTATCCATTTGTTGTTTCCTGATTTCGATTTATGACGACTGACTAATTGAACAAATCACATCAGTCCTGGCATGGCCAAGCACTCACATGTGTCATCACTAAATCATCGAGGGGCACACAGATATTGCTTTTATCCCAAAGGTAAAAGGAATGGATAAACTTCGACTCATATGGATTTTTCTACTACTTGTTGAGTCATACACAAAGGCACATTTTATAACATCGAGTTACCAATGCGTTTTCGTGCAATCAATGTACTATCAACTCATAGTAACAACTCATATCTATAGGTTTGAAGAATATACGATATTATCATCTCATGATCACTCGTGATAAAATCCATGAAGTGATTCAAATTAGTGCGGGTTGAATCCAATACTTAGAACTTATGAGCACTCACGAGTGTTGTAGCACCACTTTGTCCACCAACTTGGACCTCTACAAGCCAAACAATGACAATCTTGATTCATATCAACTTCCAACATATGACCGACTATGGATGGTTTCAATAACTTAGTCATTCAGGAAGAATAACCTAGTTTATTCTGGAAGTCAAAACATGCAAAATGAAACACAAGAATAAATGAATCTAATATGGTATCAAAACTATGAATATAAATAAAACACTTTTTATTTATCACCATACTGATTATTCATTATTCATTGTTTCGATTTTATCAACTTTATACTTGAATTTAAAAAAAGAAACACTAGTTGTTCCATGCTCCAAGCATGTACACTATGTTTTCTAAACAATAGCTTTGTAATACATCAAGTATGCACTCTATGTTTGTCTATGATCCTTACTTTGTGAAACAGATCGATTGAACGTACTTTCAATGATTCTCTTTTCACACTCCTAAATCCTCATCGAAAAATGTAAGAATTCCAAATTCCTAAAATTTAACAAAATCTATTTAGATTTTAAACTTATATGCATAGACCCTCTTGTAATGAATATGTACAAGTCACAAAGACTTGTCAACAGTCATTATAGGATATTCTAATGGAGATCAATTCCATGGAGATGAAGTCTGAAAGCACATTGCTTTGAATATCCTTCCCGCATTAAGTTTTCTAATCTTACATATATAACTTGCACCTATGGAGACAACTCCATATTCCTATTTTGACTACTACTTCTAAACAAGAGTTGTCTCTTTTCCAGAATATATCAATATGGTCCTTCTAATATTAACAATATACTTCCAACTGTCCTTAAGCAACCAATCTTTGGTAAAACCTTCGATTTTCCTCGACAATTACTTAATCACTTTAGTCATATCCAATTCTAGACCTTATTCCCCTTGATGCCCTAAGGCATTTGGAAAATTTTGAAAGGATAAATATTATAGCACATGTAATCGATCTTGTACCCAAAGCAAACGGGACATGATTCATGATGTCTCACATAAAGACATGATTCTAGACCAATATTTTGCTACAATAAATTTTGTTTGCCATGTTTTCAAAATTTGACTATGAAGAGGGATGCCATAATCATAACCGAATTTTGAGAATGCAATATATAGAATTTCCGTAAGTTGACCCAATCCAACATGAGATTCATATATATATATATATATATATATATATATATATATGTATATGTATATATATATATATATATATATATATATATATATATATATATATTCTTGACTAAAAAGATTAAAATCTCAATCTAAGGCTTTTAGAATTGAAATGAAGTATAATTTCCTCTCCCTTGATTATACCAAAACAACTTTTTCAACCCTTGCAACCTCACAAGTTGAACTTTTGTTTTCATTAATTAACATTTCTAACTTGCAATACTTATCATAATTATCATGCTCCCACTAACATGATGATTATCAACATAATACTTATGCTCCCACTATTTTTGACATGTATTCAGAAATTAGTGAACATCTAGAAATCAATACTTTATTGACTTTCTTACCAAAGTTCAAATTTTTGATACTAGATTGTTTTGATAAGACTTTATCAAAATCATACACCTTATTGTAAATAGTTCACTGGTATGTCTAAACAATTTAAGAACTATGAAAAGGGATGCCGTAATCATAGTCTCAATTGGTTAGACCTTTGCTATTTCTCATAAGTCCATGTTAGTGTGCTCTACTAACGACTTTGAGAATGCAAAGATTACTATCTACTTAAAATCTACTTGTTAGAAGAGTTTCCTCACCGTCATTTTCATGAATCGGAGAGAAAACTTATGATCCTTAGATTTTATGGTGTATTTGTTCTTGTCCATGTGAATTTGTGAAAACCATAATCACAAGACAAGGTTAGTGACAAATCCAAACTCATATGGATTGAACTTGTGCAATCTAAACTTCTTGCCACCAGGCAGTACAAGGGCCTGTCAGTGCTTCCAAGTAGTTGTGCAAACAATTGACAACATGTAGAACACAAATGTATAGCCAACTTAACTGGAATGGGCACATAAATGTCAACAAGATAGGTTATAAACCTCTAGTTGTGTGCTAGTGATGAAATACATGTTTTATTCCTGATTAGTTCTTGAAACCATTTCAGAATCTTTTTAACTTCCACTGTCATCTTGACCTATAAGACTTCCTTGTCAAATATTCAAGAGATAGTGTGGATTCTAATCAAGACAAACACCTAACACAATTGGCCTTAGTTGGTCTTTGTTTTATCCAAAACATCACAACTTACCAACTTCAAATGTACAAGAATAGAAAATTTTACTCTTACAAGTGTTTTAAACCATCTTTAAGACATGCCACTCACGTAACAATCTTAGAGTATAACTCTAAGATTTATTTTTTAAACCAAGTATGAATCCTCCTCTTGATTTAACCACTTCAATAATTCATAACTCCTCTTCTTAGCTATCAAAAGGCACTTAGAAGATGAATTGTGATAAGGTCTCAAAATCATTAAGATGATCATAAATCATGATACTATAGTATTCTCCCATCTTTTCAGATTTGAGAAACTTTTATCCTTTTGCCTAAGTATAATCATATTTACTAAACCTTAGTAAATCATGATGAATAGTTTCATTCATCATTTGTGGTGGACTTTTGCTAGTGCACAAGAATGTGTACTTGATCCCTTAGTCCTTCACTTGAGCCACATATACATGTGAACCAGAAACTAGTCTTAATTTTACAAAAATGAAAATTCTCATTCATCATACTAAAAAAATTGCATGATTCCAAGTTTCGGTCCAATTGAAACTTGGGTGGTGAGAATCATTCCTTATTTGATAAATTTAGAGCCTACCACAAATGAAAGAATCAAATTCATATTTCCAATATTGGTAGAAACATACAAACATCAAGTTTTCATGAATGCAATTATAAGGAGATATAAAATAAAGAAAACTTTTATTTAGTTTTTCAAAATGCGGAAAAACCTTTTTCCTTACAATGCAACTTCAAATGAAAACTATGATATTTCAGGCTTCTAGCAATCAATCATAACTCCTAAGAAGTAGCTCAAGAATCTGATCTTTAAACCATGCAATAGAAATCCATCTAAGCAATCAGATTTATCATACTCTTTTCTTTAAGTTTCCTACCCTTTGTTTGATCCTTTCATACATCAAAATGTATTAAGAATATTAAAATGAAACTTAAGAGAGTTAGATAGTGGACTTACCTGAAACAGAGTCAAACTTTTGATTCTTCTTTCTTTCAGGTAGCTAGGGGAGCTTCGATTCCAATGCCCCTTTTTCTTCACGAGGAAAACATATAGACTCTTTGGGAATGGTACAAAAGACTCTCCCACACTTAGACTATCTCTTTACCTTCTGGTCAACCGGTTTAACCAAGGCTGATCCCTTTCCATTGGGAAGAGAAAGCTTTTCTGGACTTTCTATGTTACCATTCTCCATGTCCATGGAAGTTTGAGAAATAGACCTTACATCCATATTTTCTTGACTACTGCATCAAACAATTCTTGATTAAGCAGCAATAAGCAAATAAGAAAGATCCATTAGGGTCATGTTGTGACCTGTCACATAGTAGTCTTTTTACATGACTCAGGAAGTGATTGAAAGACCCAGTCAATAGCCAACTTCCTTAGGACAATGGCACCTAACATTCTCAACCTGACAATCTGTGATACCAATCCTAAGACATGAGTGCCCATAGGGCTTCCATTTTATGTTTTATTGTGAGTAGGGATTGAGTGATCTTGAACTTTTCAAGTCTTTGAGCTTGAGGGATAGGGAAAATAATTGAAGGAGGTGGAGGAAGAGAAGTATGATTTCCATTAGACAAACTTGGGAAATCATCTTCATTAGAAAGCTCAATTTTGGAAGATCATTGTTGTCTGAACTAGACATCTCAATGGGAGAAATTCAAGTAAGTTGATTTAAGTCCTTAATATAATACCCAATATGAAATATTAAGGCTAGGACCCAACACAATATTTCATAACTTGGAAGAGGGATTCAGTAATCCAAGCTATAAGATATTTGCAGGTAGTTGGATGACGATTCACCAATTTCTACCAAGATAAACGAAATATTTAATTAGGTTTTAATTGGTTTTGAAACTCCTAGATCTTTTGAGATTCATTGAACTTTTCAATGGCATGTTTCAATCTCGAGTGTGCCCTTCAGGTTTTGTGATCGGGATGCCGAGGATCATAAAATGTTAGAACAAAGTTCTATCAGGATCGTATGATTCTAAGCAAAATATAAATATGAACGTAATTAAGAACACAAGTACTGCAGTGAATATGTCGAATGATTAATTCAAAGTACCCCAGCAGAGCTCCATAAAGAACTTCAATCTGTAGAGGTATAAATCAGGATTACAAGAATTAACGTTATCGACTATTCTATCTCTTATACGCATACATGCATGCATATCTTTATAACAAAACCCTAACAACTTATCTGGATAAAAGGAAACTATTCTAGATAACTACGGATGGACAAGCCCAATCCGATTACATATCAAAAAGCCCAAGATGCAACACTAAAATACTCAACAATCTCCCCCTTTGCGTCTTTGGAGCAGAAAGTCTATTCTCTTTTCACAGTAGTGGGCTTTTTCACCGTTTCAAATATCCTCGGTATAATGGCCAGAATATGTTGTCTAAATGTTATATACCACCGAAGCATATCTGTGAAGTTCTTTTTGTCTGCTGCTGAGTTCTGCTTGCATCGATGAATGATGTTGATTATATGCTCCAGACAATCTGTTGAAAACAGATGCTTGTCAACCAATGCAAACAGAAACTTATGCCTTTCACCCTTAGTGAACATGACAGTCAATTTTGTTGAATCAATCTGCCCCAACTTCATTTTATTTACATCACCGGGCTTAGATGTTGGCTTGACTGTCGGTTTCTTATTCATCACTCTTGCTATCTCCCGATCCATAGTGGCAAGCCCATCGACATAAGAGGCCAACATTCTTTTAAGATGTTTCAGAATCGGCTCATACTCTCTTTGATTTGAGAGCAGAATGTTGTATAGCAAAATCCAATCATGTGGATTAAGATTGGGAAGATCTGCCAGAGAGATGAAGTATGCCGTGTTTGCAGTACCACGGTTGATCTTGAAGTTTACATTCATAAATCTCCCAGCAGGTGATGATTTCAGTACCTTGACTCTTGTAATCTTCTATGCACTCCAAGTCAAGTACTGCGGTTGAGCATTCTTCAAATACAAATCAACTAACTCCCTGTCAACCTTCAGATTGGGAAAAGGAACCTCATCAGTGACTTCAAAGCAATGAAAAGTAAATGCTTGTTTTGTAATTGGCATGTCAAACTCCAAGTCCTTTGAATTCTCACATTCAAATGAAGCAATCGGTTCCAACCAATATATAGAAGGAAACTCAATCACCTGAGTGATGAGTGTATCTCTGTCCCACTCTGGAAACAAAGTCTTCTTGCATTGCAAGACATCCTATTCTTCCTTATCCTTCCTTTATTTCCCTTCTGCCTCTTTTGCCACCTTCAGAGTTTCATCAAGCTCTCTGTCTCTCTTCTTTCGTTTGAGAGCTTCAGCAATAGTCTCTTCAGTCTTAGAGTCACTATCTGCTAGAACTTGCTTGCCAGGAAACCGAAACTACATTAACCTTCGGTTCTGTTTTGACTGTAATCTCCTCTCCCCCTTGTTTCAGAAGAAAGACTTTCTCTGAGACACCCTTCATTTCACTTGTAACGACCGAAATTTCAAAACAATTAAAAACTTTTCAAAAACAACCCATTTTAATAACGTTGTTACAAAAAGGTTTTCAATACATTATTTAACAGAGTTTTTCCCAGGTCCATTTCATAAAACACCAACGTGAGGAACGGTACGATCACGCCTTTGCCTTGCCACAAACTCCTGAGAACTTGAAAACATAAAAACCACAACTGTAAGCCCGAAATCTTAGTGAGATACCCCCAAAATACCAACCGCATATACGCCCTTCCAGGCCACAACCTTCCGGTCCAAAACATATCACCTTCCGGCCCATAGCGTAACGCCTTCCGGCCCATAACGCATAGCCTTCCGGCCCATATCATATCGCCTTCCGACCCGCAACATAAAAAGCATACATATCATGACAGAACATAAAACAACCATGCACATAACATGTAATCATATAACAGTTCACAGTTAGCAAATCGATCAACAGATCACATAACATATCATTACTCTAATCAAGATACCAGCCTAGCCGATCACTAGCATAACATCACCCTACGACTCAGCCAACATACTAATTATGCACATACGCCTTTCCAGGCCATGACCTTCCGGTCCACATCGCATTGCCTTCCGGCCCACAACATGTAATGCCTTCCGGCCCATAACGTAACGCCTTCCGGCCCATATTCCGCAATATCATACAACAGACAATTACTCGGATTTCCATCCGATAAAAAGGGTCGGCCTTGGTGCCTTAAACCCTATAGATATAGTGAGGATAACTCACCTTGAAACTACCGACTGAACAGATAACCCGAACTGCTCCGATCCCTGATACGATCTCCACCATTGGACAACTACCAATGCACTGAACTCAAAACCATAATCAACAATTACCAAAATACCCCTGGAAACCACTGGTCAACCCTTGGTCAAAGACTGGGTCAAAGTCAACCCCTGACTGACCCTACTCACCGAGTCAACCCTATGACTCGCCGAGTTCCCAACTCAAAACTTCTCTCAGTCCGCGACCTAACTCGCCGAGTCCAACAACTCTGAGTCCACTCGCACATAACTCACCTAGTCATCCCTTGACTCGCCGATTCTTCGACTCAACCAGAAAATATTGGGACTCTTCGACAAGACTCGCCGAGTCCAAGAACAGACTCGCCGAGTCTAAGGCTATCTTCAACCTACTCGCCGAGTTGTTCATCCAACTCGTCGAGTTCCAGACCATCCTCATCCAACTCGCCGAGTTGTTCTTCCAACTCGTCGAGTCTAAGCTCGTCTTCAAGCAACTCGTCGAGTCCACCCATGTGACTCGCCGAGTACCACCGGTCTGAATCCAAACAGAAGCGGTCTAGACCATGCAATTGATCCAAAACATAGATCTATCTTCCTACAACTCATCCATCACGTAAAGTGGTAATCTTTACGTGAATCCAAAGAGATCTATGCATTTTGCACACTAGGGCTATGGTTTGGGACAAGGTAGCTTCATCCAACACTCAACACATGGACTTTCTTACATTCCAACTCTCTTCCATTCCAGATCTGAGGTAGCAAACCTCAGATCTAACCTCTAGACTCGAATGTCACCCAAGATAAGCTTCCCTCAAACCCCAAAATGCATCAACAAGATAACAATAGCCTAAGAACGAGATATTACCTCAAAAGAACGCCCCAACCTGCAAGGAACTCGAATCCAAGCAAAGCCCCTTGCTCCACACCTTCAAACTTCCAAACTTTCTTCAACAAATACTTCTCCAAGCCCCAATCCACTCAACAATGGTGCTTCTCCACGATTTTAGGGTTTCAGGGACTCAAAGGGTGATAAAGAGGCTGGGGAGGAAACATAATGCTCTTTATATAGGGCTCAACCCCGAGAATTAGGGTTTTCTCCACTCAGCGCCTACTCGCCGAGTCCATCTCCATGACTCGCCGAGTCGGCAATTTAACATGCGACCAAGTCACGACTCTACTCGTCGAGTCCATCCATGGACTCGACGAGTCACTTTTTCCCAAATTACACTTTTAGCCCTTCCATTCAACTCTTAAAATTTCGGGATGTTACAATTCTCCCCCACTTAAATTAGGCTTCGCCCCCTGAAGCCTACAGCAATACAACTCCAAACATGTTCCCACAACACGCCATTTGGCCTTAACCGGACCAGGTCCCACAAGGCATACCCATCGAAATCGAACACACTTTCCCTTACTTTACGGTGTCCTGACCACCGTCTCGAACCGGGCACCGACTGTACCCTCTGATAATCACACTCAATACCCGAGAATTACCTAAGATGCATTACTGCCCCAAATATCAATAATCATTCGACCCATAAGGGTTAGAAAACTTTGAACCGTCGGATCCCCGATCCGAATCCCACTTTATCCAATCCAGGACGACCTGAGAGACCCATTCTCAATCTCAAAGCAACTCTCACAAGTTCTCCCCTTGCAACCGCATACACATGCTGAACTAGTCCTAACACCCTCAGGTTGGGAAAACCTGATACACTGATAATATCCTCAAACATCCCCAGATAAGCCACTAATACATACCCCATACCCTGATCAAAATCACACAGAGAGTTCAAGACTCTCTCCCTGCATCCTTTTCGAGCCTCTTGGCTCTACACCTGCGGAATTCCCTTCACAACCTCAACAGGCATCCAAACCGGATATCCTATTCCACTGCCGTAAACATGCTGCTCAAACCATACTCGAAGTACTCATTTCATAACTCTGCTCTGCCATTTATTTATTTTTACTTCCGTGAACTTGCACTCCCGCTCGGAGTTACACCTCATTCTCTCCTCCTTTACCAAGGAATCCACTCGACCACAATGTCACTCCGACAAGTACCATGATGCTCGCCCAACGCTACACCACCCTCTCATAGCGTGTCCACTATCCATCCAACACACATATTATGAATCTCATCACAGGGGACCCTCAAGCCCATGCACTATCTCAACTCACCAAGATCACTACCCGGGGCCAGACCTTCTAATGCAAACACACTACGACATACCCAATCCATATCCTCAAACATATCCAACAATACCTGCAGAGTCTTCAGTATGACTGGACCGTCTTACCAGGCCTTCAGCCCATTCTGGACAGCTCAACTATCATTCATCATTCCGGGCTATCACCCCCGGAAATCCTCCCATGCATACCGTTCCAGCCCTCCAGGGGGGGGGTTTCCGAACTCTAATTCCATCATGCATACTCGGTCCCGGCCTGTTCCCAGGCCTCCACAATTAAATGCCCTAGGTTTGTATCCTGCCCCGCACGCCCGACACTTGCTCCTATTAGACTATACTCTGGGATGGCAGAACACTGCTGAATCCTAACAGTTAAGCACCCTCAAGTACTCATCGATCTCCTGGAGAATTCTCCAATTCTCCCCCACTTATAGCACTGATTAACAAGCACCGGTCGCCATCACCGACCTTCCAGAACAACCCTGCACAAAGAGAACACTTACATGCGGACTGCTTCCCACAAGCATAAACAACCTTAACGAGATCTCATATCAACACTGATTAACCCGCTCGAAAGAAACTCAAACTGTATCTAACCACTCCTCGGAAAGCCGATGCTACCCGACCTTCAACCCAATGTTGCATCTCCACTAGTAACCCTCACGAATGATAACCAATGAAAGCACAAACACCAAACTATAACCATGCCAACCCCTCAAGGAACAACGAATACCAAGATGAAAACCCGAATCACAAATCCATAACCATGCCAAACCCTCAAGGAACAACGGATACCAAGACGAAAACCCGAATCGAAAATCCATAACCATGCCAAACCCTCAAGGAACAATGGATACCAACACCAAAACCCGAATCACAAATCCATAACCATGCCAAACCCTCAAAAAGATGAATACCGCATCAAAACCACACAAAGATACCAACACAAACAATACACCATAATAATCGCAAGATAACATGACATCCAGAAAGAAACATACCCGCAGCTGTATCCGACACTGCTCTGACCTCCTCTGCTGCAAGCTACTAAGCACGACCCTGAGCCCTTGGGGGCTCTGCTCCATCCTGACCTTCTCTTGAAATCCTCAAAGTGGCTGGTGCTGGAGCCTGCACCGGTCCCGTGGAAAACTGTGGACAGTTGACCCTCATATGTCCAACCTGACGACAATGATAGCAAATCCTCAAATCCTGAACTGGCGCTGACCGCCGACAATCCCTGGCATAGTGTCCCTCCTTTCCGCACTTGCGGCATGCACCACCGGACCTGCAAACTCCGGTGTGACTCCTCCCACACTTCCCACAAGTGTGGCTTCTTTGATCCCCCATCCTGGAATCTACGGTCTTAGACTGTTTCGTTGCCGGCTCCGACTGAACCGGGGCTTGCCTCAGCTCACGCAACTGCAACTCAATCTCTAACTCACGCCGCCTGGCGGCCTCCTGCAACTCCAACAATGTCCCGCACCTCTGTGCGGACACAAACTGTCTGATGTCTCTCTTTAGCATACTCAGATATCGGGACATTTGAGCCTGCTCCGAAGCGAACTCAGGGCAAAACATCGCCCTCTCAGTGAACATCTTGGTGATTTCCGTCACCGACTCCGAATCCTGCTTCAGCTCGAGGAAATCCCGAGCCAACCTCTCCCTCTCTACCTGCGGAACATAACGAGTACTGAAGATCTCTCTGAACTGATCCCATGAAATCGTAGCCCTCTGTGCATCCAAATATGACCCCGTGGTCAACCTCCACCAATCCTTTACCCCGAGCCTCAACAGGTTCAGAGCACACTTCACCCTCTGATCAGCAGGGCATGAACTCATGAAGAAACACCCCTCCACGTCCGATAACCATCTCATAGCAACAATTGGGTTCTGAACTCCATCGAAGGTGGGAGGCTCCGTATTATCGAAGTCCCAATACTTAAAATCCCTATCAGCTCCTCCCCCTACTGCTGCTACAGCCACTGTAGCCGCCACGGTAGCCGTCTCCGCGAGAGCCGCATAGCGCTCATCAAAATACTCAACCATGGCGATCTTGATTGACCCAAACAACTCCGACAACTCAGCCCGGAATAATGCAGCAACCTCGTCATGCAGGATCTCGCGAATCCTCGCATCCAACTCGCACGAGCTCATCTGACCAGTAATCTCGGGCGGTACTGACCTGTCCGCAACTCCTCCTCCTGCACCCGATCCTGACCCGGATTCACTTCCAGCATGCCTCGAAATCTCCATACTGAAAATATACTAGAAAACCTCAGACTCTTCCCACTATCCCGGGAACCAACTCTTAACCCAACCCTAGAGGTCATGGTTTCCCTGTTACGCGTATGGGTCCTGTGCTTTCAGTAGTACGGGCCCATACTACCTTCCACACCTACTCATATATGTATGAAGTACTACCACAACACCCTAGAGAAACATGCATAACAACGCTCAACCCCCACCATTAGGGGAACACTGAGAATCTCCCATAAGGAACCCTAGGCTACAGGCATCACAATCAGGAAACATTAACATGAATTCCTGAAGATCCCTAGCCTAACTCTAGCATGCTGTTCTATCAAAGATCAACAAAACAAATGTCATGAATGGTAATTTGGGGTTACTTACTGGCTCCGGCTGATCGTACCTCCGCATCCTCCTTTTACTAAATTTTAAAACCATTTTAATTTCTCTTTTAAAACCCTCCTCGATTTCAGATTGGAGTCATACAACTGTTCCTCCAATTCACTCAAACCAAGGCTCTGATACCAACTTGTAACGACCGAAATTTCGAAACAATTAAAAACTTTTCAAAAACAACCCATTTTAATAATGTTGTTACAAAAAGGTTTTCAATACATTATTTAACAGAGTATTTCCTAGGTCCATTTCATAAAACACCAACGCGAAGAACGGTACGATCACGCCTTTGCCTTGCCACAGACTCCTGAGAACCTGAAAACATAATGTAACAACGCAAATTTTCAAACAAATTTTTTATTTAAAATAAAGTGATTTATTTCAACCAAATATAATTATTCCAAATTTCATATCGAAATACAACCATAAAATCCCCAAGATCTCAAAACATCAACAGTGTGTACGCGTCATGCCGGCGCCTTCCCACGGTCCTCGCTAGTACCTGAAACACATATATAACAACTGTAAGCATAAATGCTTAGTGAGTTCCCCAGTATACTACTTACGCATATACGCCTTTCCAGGCCCTGACCTTCAAGTCCACAACACAATCGCCTTCCGGCCCTTGAGATAATCGCCTTCCGGCCCATAACATATTGCCTTCCGGCCCATAACATATTGCCTTCCGGCCCATAACATATTGCCTTCCGGCCCATAAACATACATAGCAATTAATACATTTATCCTAACACATATAGCACATATATCATATATCATATCCTACCTTTCAGTCACATAACATATTGCCTTCCGGCCCGTATAAACATACATAGCACGCATAGCAAATACCTTACCATTTATAGCATGTATAACACAAATCATATCCGACCTTCCGGTCACACAGTCAAACCCTTCCGGGTACAGTATAGTGAGAAGACTCACCTCGCGGGTAATGAAAGCTAGCGACTCCTGAAATCACTCGCACTCGATCCGCCGAGCTACAGACTCCCTATAATATCATATATCCCTTATTAATACTTTTATCTTTCAAGACAACTGACCCTAAGAAATTACATGAAGGTCAACTCTGGTCAACGGTCAACGGTCAACTTGACCGGACTCGGCGAGTGCAAAGGCGACTCGGCGAGTCTAGACGTCCTCCCCAATTCCCTGATGTTCCCTTTCTACTCGTCGAGTATCCCTCTTGGCTCGACGAGATCCTCGTGGAAGAATCGCGGGGCCACCCCGACTCCACTCGCCGAGTCTGAAGAACAGCTCGACGAGTCCCAGTAAATCTCCAAGCTACTCGCCGAGTCTGTTCATTGGACTCGGCGAGTCCACGCCATGCAGTCGATCAAACTGCTTCCTGAGATAAGTATTGTCCCGAAATACACAGGCATGGGACCTTCTGGACCTCTAAAGGTCCTAATACATGGTTATAGTCGTTTGGGTAACAAGGTAACAATCAATCTAATCACCAAAAGGGTTCCATAAACCCTAAATCCATGCACACATCAACATAGCAGAAATGATCCGAAATATTACCTGAATAATGCAATCTCTGTGTCCCCAATCCGCAGAACTCGATTCCCTTGCTGTTCCTTTAGCCAAAACTCCTCTCCTCCTTGCACAAAAATTTCTTCAAGGTCACCAATGGCCTTCAATCTTGCTCTAGATGCCCACAACCGATTAGGGTTCTTCTCAGTCGACTAAAGACGGACAATGACGACCTATAAGTGCATTATATACGTTCCAAAACCAAACGGATAGGGTTTCCGCTGAACAGCGCAGACTTGCCGAGTCCATAATGGACTCGTCGAGTCCAGTCGCGAACCCGCGACCCAGTCTGTGGTCCTACTCGGCGAGTGTGGCTCCAACTCGCCGAGTCCCCTCCTAAAACACCCCAAAAACAATATTATAAAAATACCTGAAATTCCGGGCTGTTACAACTCTCCCCCACTAGGACTAGACTTCTCCCTCGAAGTCTCACTCTGCAAATAACTCCGGATGTTGCTCCCGCATCTCACGCTCCGGCTCCCAAGTCATCTCCGATCCTTTCCGGTGTTGCCACTGAACCAACACCAGAGGTACCTCCTTGTTCCTCAGAACCTTGATCTTCCGATCTCTGATGGCTACTGGTCTCTCGGCGTAATTCAGGCTCGCATCCACCTGAATATCCTCTAATGGAACCACTGCCGATTTATCGGCTATACACTTCCTCAACTGTGATACGTGAAAGGTATTGTAAATCTGTCCCAACTCTGCTGGCAACTCCAACCGATAAGCTACCCGGCCTACCCTTGCAATCACACGAAATGGACCTATGAACCGGGGCCCCAACTTGCCCCTCTTCCTGAACCGGATCACTCCTTTTCAAGGAGAAACCTTCAAGAGAACGAAGTCGCCAACCTGAAATTCAAGCTCGGACCGGCGTCTGTCCGCATAACTCTTCTGTCGGCTCTGGGCGGTCAATAACCTCTGTCTAACCTGCTGAATTTGCTCTGTCGTCTGAAGTACGATCTCTGTACTGCCCATCACTCTCTGTCCCACCTCTCCCCAGCAAATGGGGGTCCGACACCTCCTACCATACAATAACTCAAAAGGTGTCATACCAATGCTCGAATGATGGCTGTTGTTATACGAAAACTCTGCCAAGGGTAAATGCGCATCCCAGCTACCCCCGAAGTCTAACACACACGCTCGATGCATGTCCTCCAGTGTCTGAATCGTCCGCTCGCTCTGACCGTCTGTCTGGGGATGGTATGCGGTACTAAAATGCAGTTTAGTACCCAGCTCCTCATGGAATTTCTTCCAGAACCTGGAAGTGAAGCGTACATCACGGTCCAAAACAATCGAGATCGGCACTCCATGCCGAGATACCACCTCCCTCACATATAACTCCTCCAACTTCTCCGCTGATGAACTCTCGCTGATAGCAAGAAAGTGTGGACTCTTCGTCAATCTATCCACAATCACCCAAATTGCATCGACTCCTCTGGCAGTTCTCGGCAATTTGGTGATGAAATCCATAGTAATCTGTTCCCACTTCCACTCAGGAATCTCCAAAGGCTGCAACTTACCATGCGGTCTCTGGTGCTCGGCCTTAACTCTACGATAGGTCAAGCACCTCTCAACGAACCAGGCGACGTCTCTCTTCATACAGGGCCACCAGTATTCCTTCCTCAAGTCCAAATACATCTTCGTAGCACCGAGATGGATCGAGAATTTCGATCTATGAGCCTCCTCCATCAAAGTAACACGCGTACCACCCACGAACGGTACCCAAATCCGACCCTGAAACGTCAGAAGTCCTCGTCCATCCTTAGCGAACTCTGAAATTAACCCAACGACCCGTTCTTTCTTCTGCATCTCAGATCTCACAGCCTCGGCCTGTGCCCCACAAATTGCATCCAATACCGGAGTCATCACCGTCAGTCTCAGACATACATCTCGCAATGGAGTGCTCTCCGCCCTGCGGCTCAATGCATCGGCTACCACATTAGCCTTGCCCGGGTGGTATAGGATTTCGCAGTCATAATCCTTGACCACATCCAACCATCTCCTCTGACGCATATTTAGGTTGGATTGATCCATCAAATACTTCAAACTCTTATGGTCCGTATATATCGTACATCGAACCCCATACAGGTAGTGACGCCAAATCTTGAGAGCAAACACTACTGCCCCCAACTCTAAGTCATGCGTGGGATATCTCGCCTCGTGAGGCTTTAGCTGCCTCATGCATAAGCTATCACATGACCTCTCTGCATCAACACTGCACCCAGTCCTGAAATCGATGCGTCGCAATATACGACAAAATCTTCCATCCCTTCCGGGAGAGCTAATACCGGGGCTTCGCACAATCTCTGGCGAAGTGTCTCGAAAGAAGTCTGTTGCTCGGGTCCCCATGAGAATGCAATACCCTTTCGGGTCAGTCTGGTGAGCGGTACTGCGATCTTGGAGAAGTCTCTAATAAACCTCCGATAGTACCCCACCAACCCAAGGAAACTCCTGATCTCGGAAGGTGACTTCGGTACCTCCCAACTCATCACTGCTTCGACCTTGGCCGGATCGACCAATATCCCTGCCTGATTAACAACATGTCCAAGAAATTGGACCTCCCGCAACCAGAAGTCACATTTGGAGAATTTTGCATATAGCTTCTCCAACCTCAGTACCCCAAGGACCTCCCTCAAATGTCCCTCATGCTGCTCTCTAGATCGCGAATACACCAGGATGTCGTCGATAAATACAATCACAGACCGATCCAGCATCGGCCTGCATACCCTGTTCATGAGGTCCATGAACACTGCCGGGGCATTGGTGAGCCCGAAAGGCATCACCACGAACTCATAATGCCTATATCGCGTCCTAAATGCTGTCTTCTGGACGTCCTCATCCCGCACTCTTACCTGATGGTACCCTGATCTCAGATCGATCTTGGAAAACCAAGATGCCCCTTGCAACTGATCGAATAAATCATCGATCCTCGATAACGGATAGCGGTTCTTGACCGTCACGTTGTTCAACTCCCGGTAGTCAATGCACATCCGGTGTGAACCATCCTTCTTCTTGATGAACAGAATCGGTGCTCCCCATGGTGAGCTTCTCGGCCGAATAAATCCCTTCCCTAGCAACTCCTGGAGTTGCGAGGACAACTCTTGCATCTCTGGAGGTGCGAGACGATAAGGCACCTTCGCAATAGGCGCAGCCCCCGGAATCAGATTGATACCAAACTCTACTTGCCTCGCAGGAGGTACTCTCGGCAGCTCCTCGGGAAAAACATCTGGAAACTCGCGCACCACTGGAACCTCCTCCACTGACCTCGGTTTCTCGGAAGCCTCCAGCGTATCCATCACATACGCCACAAAACCCTTACATCCCTGCTGTAGACATTGCCTCGCCCTAGCGGCCGAACAAAAAGCTGATCCTGAACGGGTACCCTCGCCGTACACCGTAAGAACTCCCCCACTAGGGTCTCGTATAGTCACCAGCTGGCGCTCACAGTCGATGACAGCGCTGAATCGGCTCAACCAGTCCATGCCCACATCACCCATCGCAATAGGAACTAGGTCAATCGGAAACTCAACCCCGAAAATCTCTAGTACGCATCCCCGAAGAACCTCCGTGGCACAAACCACCCTCTCGGCCGCTATAGGCTCACGACTAATGCGGATATGCTGACTAAAAGCTAAAGATACAAAGGACCTACTCGCACCCGAATCAAATAACACTAGAGCAGGCATAGAGTTCAAAAGAAAAGTACCTACACATATATTAACATAAGCACAACATTTCGACTTTAAATAAATACGTGAATTACAGCATACCTGCCACAACATCGGGCGCAGCGCGGACCTCCTCCGCAGTCAGCTGAAAGGCTCTCCCGCGAGCCCTCGGGGCCTCGACCTTCGTCGGTCGAGTCTCAGTAGTCCTGGTAGTAGGTGTAGATCCCTGACGAAGCTGCGGGCACTCGGCCTTCCGATGGCCTGTCTGGTTGCAATGAAAACAAACCATAAACCCCTTAGGACAATCCCTGGCAATGTGTCCTTCCTTGCCACACTTGTAGCAACCACCAGCTCGGCACGCCCCCTCATGACTCTTGCCGCACTTTCCGCAAGTGCGGCCCTTCGGACCTCCCATCCTCGAATCAGCGGACTTGATCCGCTTGGCTGCCGGCTGAGACTGAGCCGGCCGCCGGTCCACCTGCCGAGACTCGGCCTCCTCCCTGGCCTGGGTCTCCAACTCGATCTCACGCTTCCTGGCATTCGCCTGAAGCTCAGTGAAAGTACGATAGGTGGAGTTTGACACAAACTCCCGGATATCCCTCCTCAAAACGCCTAAATACCGTCTCATCCGTGACTGCTCTGAAGACACCAGCTCGGGGCAGAACATCGCCCTCTCGTGAAACTTCCGTGTGACCACCGCAACGGAATCAGTACCCTGCTTAAGGGTCAAGAACTCCTGAATCAATCGTTCCCTCTCCACTGGGGGAACGTACTCGTCCCTGAACATGTCAGTAAACCTCTCCCACGTCACCGCTGTAATCTCCGCCAAAGTGAAGTTCGCCGTCACGAACTTCCACCAATCCTTCGCTCCCAGACGGAGCTGGTTCAAGGCGAACCGTACCCTCAGGTGCTCCGGGTATGAGCAAGTGTAGAAGCACCCTTCAATGTCGGCGATCCACCTCATCGCAGCAATCGGATCCTGCGTCCCATCGAACTCAGGGGGTTTCGTGTTGCTGAATTCCCGGAATAGCAACGAATCGCCCCCTTGTGGCCTGGCAGCGGCCACGACTGCGGTAGCGGCAGCGGCTGCAATCTCAGTCAGTGCGGCATACCGCTCTTCGAACGTCTCCATCAGAGTGGTCTTAATAGACCCAAACATCTCCGGGATCTCAGCCCGGATTGCTGCAGCTACCTCCTCCTGAATCATCTGACAAATATCCTCGTCGCTCACACCGCTCGAACTCGCCCCGTGGCGTGTGGTAACCATGATGTCTCTGAAATACAATATAAAATTATCAGAGACTCCATCAAGTACAATTGCACTTGATACGCAAACCTACTCAGTCTCCGATATCCAGGGATTCTTACTTGGGTCTTCCACTGACCCGGTGTCTTCGGTAGTACGGGCCCAATACTACCGACCACACCGTATCAACATTCGTCCCAAATCTTCCTCCCCAAACCCCGAATAGTGAGTACTCTACTTCTAATATGCCCTATTTACCTGCACGCTATCGAATATCTCATATAAGCAAACTTCCTAGACTAAGGCATCACAAATCAGGCCACTCTAGTCCTATCATGAATACCAAGTCTTCTAGCATGCATAACAATTCATAATTCAGTGCATAACATAACATTGTAAGGTATTCTGGGGATCTTTACCGTTCGGGCGCTGGCTGATCGTACACACTGATTCTTTCTTGTTTACCACTTTACCATTTATAAAAGTTTATGCCTTTGTTATTTTTAAAAGATTTTCCTCAAATCCTCGGTTTGAGTTCAGTTACACCCGAAGGTACACCCGAATCCCTCAAACCAAGGCTCTGATACCAATTGTAACAACGCAAATTTTCAAACAAATTTTTCATTTAAAATAAAGTGATTTATTTCAACCAAATATAATTATTCCAAATTTCATATCGAAATACAACCATAAAATCCCCAAGATCTCAAAACATCAACAGTGTGTACGCGTCATGCCGGCGCCTTCCCACGGTCCTCGCTAGTACCTGAAACACATATATAACAACTGTAAGCATAAATGCTTAGTGAGTTCCCCAGTATACTACTTACGCATATACGCCTTTCCAGGCCCTGACCTTCCGGTCCACAACACAATCGCCTTCCGGTCCTTGAGATAATCGCCTTCCGGCCCATAACATATTGCCTTCCGGCCCATAAACATACATAGCATTTAATACATTTATCCTAACACATATAGCACATATATCATATATCATATCCTACCTTTCAGTCACATAACATATTGCCTTCCGGCCCGTATAAACATACATAGCACGCATAGCAAATACCTTACCATTTATAGCACGTATAACACAAATCATATCCGACCTTCCGATCACACAGTCAAACTCTTCCGGGTACAGTATAGTGAGAAGACTCACCTCGCGGGTAATGAAAGCTAGCGACTCCTGAAATCACTCGCACTCGATCCGCTGAGCTACAGACTCCCTATAATATCATATATCCCTTATTAATACTTTTATCTTTCAAGACAACTGACCCTAAGAAATTACATTAAGGTCAACTCTGGTCAACGGTCAACGGTCAACTTGACCGGACTCGGCAAGTGCAAAGGCGACTCGGCGAGTCTAGACGTCCTCCCCAATTCCCTGATGTTCCCTTTCTACTCGTCGAGTATCCCTCTTGGCTCGACGAGATCCTCGTGGAAGAATCGCGGGGCCACCCCGACTCCACTCGCCGAGTCTGAAGAACAGCTTGACGAGTCCCAGTAAATCTCCAAGCTACTCGCCGAGTCTGTTCATTGGACTCAGCGAGTCCACGCCATGCAGTCGATCAAACTGCTTCCTGAGATAAGTATTGTCTCGAAATACACAGGAATGGGACCTTCTGGACCTCTAAAGGTCCTAATACATGGTTATAGTCGTTTGGGTAACAAGGTAACAATCAATCTAATCACCAAAAGGGTTCCATAAACCCTAAATCCATGCACACATCAACATATCAGAAATGATCCGATATATTACCTGAATAATGCACTCTCTGTGTCCCCAATCCTCAGAACTCGATTCCCTTGCTGTTCCTTTAGCCAAAACTCCTCTCCTCCTTGCACAACAATTTCTTCAAGGTCACCAATGGCCTTCAATCTTGCTCTAGATGCCCACAACCGATTAGGGTTCTTCTCAGTCGACTAAAGACGGACAATGACGGCCTATAAGTGCATTATATACGTTCCAAAACCAAACGGCTAGGGTTTCCGCTGAACAGCGCAGACTCGCCGAGTCCATAATGGACTCGTCGAGTCCAGTCGCGAACCCGCGACCCAGTCTGTGGTCCTACTCGGCGAGTCTGGCTCCAACTCGCCGAGTCCCCTCCTAAAACACCCCAAAAACAATATTATAAAAATACCTGAAATTCCGGGCTGTTACACATAAAAACCACAACTGTAAGCCCGAAAGCTTAGTGAGATACCCCCAAAATACCAACCACATATACGCCCTTCCAGGCCACAACCTTCCGGTCCAAAACATATCGCCTTACGGCCCATAGCGTAATGCCTTCCGGCTCATAACACATAGCCTTCCGGCCCATATCATATCGCCTTCCGACCCGCAACATAAAAAGCATACATGTCATGACAGAACATAAAACAACCATGCACATAACATGTAATCATATAACAGTTCACAGTTAGCAAATCGATCAACAGATCACATAACATATCATTACTTTAATCAAGATACCAGCCTAGCCGATCACTAGCATAACATCTCCTTACGACTCAGCCAACATACTAATTATGCACATACGCCTTTCCAGGCCATGACCTTCCGGTCCACATCGCATTGCCTTCCGGCCCACAACATGTAATGCCTTCCGGCCCATAACGTAACGCCTTCCGGCCCATATTCCGCAATATCATACAGCAGACAATTACTCAGATTTCCATCCGATAAAAAGGGTCGGCCTTGGTGCCTTAAACCCTATAGATATAGTGAGGATAACTCACCTTGAAACTGCCGACTGAACAAATAACCCGAACTGCTCCGATCCCTGATATGATCTCCACCACTGGACAGCCACCAATGCACTGAACTCAAAACCATAATCAACAATTACCAAAATACCCCTGGAAACCACTGGTCAACCCTTGGTCAAAGTAAACCCCTGACTGACCCTACTCACCGAGTCAACCCTATAACTCGCCGAGTTTCCAACTCAAAACTTCTCTCAGTCTGCGACCTAACTCGCCGAGTCACCCCGAGACTCGCCGAGTCCAACAACTCTGAGTCCACTCGCACATAACTCACCGAGTCATCCCTTGACTCGCCGATTCTTCGACTCAACCAGAAAATATTGGGATTCTTCGACAAGACTCGCTGAGTCCAAGAACAGACTCGCCGAGTCTAAGGCTATCTTCAACCTACTCGCCGAGTTGTTCATCCAACTCGTCGAGTTCCAGACCATCCTCATCCAACTCGCCGAGTTGTTCTTCCAACTCGTTGAGTCTAAGCTCGTCTTCAAGAAAATCGTCGAGTTCACCCATGTGACTCGCCGAGTACCACCGGTCTGAATCCAAATAGAAGCGTTCCAGACCATGCAATTGATCCAAAACATAAATCTAGCCTCCTACAACTCATCAATCACGTAAAGTGGCAATCTTTACGTGAATCCAAAGAGATCAATGCATTTTGCACATTAGGGCTACGGTTTGGGACAAGATAGCTTCATCCAACACTCAACACATGGACTTTCCGGCATTCCAACTCTCCTCCATTCCAGATCTAAGGTAGAAAACCTCAGATCTAACCTCTAGACTCGAATGTCACCCAAGATAAGCTTCCCTCAAACCCCAAAATGAATCAACAAGATAACAATAGCCTAAGAACGAGATATTACCTCAAAAGGACGCCCCAACCTGTAAGGAACTCGAATCCAAGCAAAGCCCCTTGCTCCACACCTTCAAACTTCCAAACTTTCTTCAACAAATACATCTCCAAGCCCCAATCCACTCAACAATGGTGCTTCTCCATGATTTTAGGGTTTCAGGGACTCAAAGGGTGATAAAGAGGCTGGGGAGGAAACATAATGCTCTTTATATAGGGCTCAACCCCGAGAATTAGGGTTTTCTCCACTCAGCGCCTACTCGTCGAGTCCATCTCCATGACTCACCGAGTCGGCTATTTAACATGCGACCAAGTCGCGACTCTACTCGCCGAGTCCATCCATGGACTCGACGAGTAACTCTTTCCCAAATTACAGTTTTAGCCCTTCCATTCAACTCTTGAAATTTCGGGATGTTACATCACTTAGAAGGGAAATGGCAGGAAGAAGTTTGGTCCGGAGATGCTTCTGGATAGTCATGTTCAGGATAGGATCATGAGCGTCGAGAAGACTAGTCAAGATATTCTTCACATCACTAGCACAACTTTGAAAAACTGCCCTTTGAGTCTTGAGCAGAGAGATCTCCTTTTCAGCCTGGGCCAGTTGTACTTTCTGTAGATCAATAGTTGCTTGTTGTTTGATCAAGTCCTCCTTCAATGTACTTTCTGCAGTGAAAGAAGCAAAACGAGAATCCAAAGATTGAAGAAAAGATGTGGATTCTGTTTTGAGATCAGTACGAAGGGCTTCAAACTTGGTGGTTTCATCTTCAAGAGTTTGAGAAAAGGAGTCCACAGAAGCTTGATATTTGGCAGCATTAGTATCAGCATGAGCTTTAAGGGAATCAAGGAAAATCTGAATTGTGTGAACAACCTCAGTAACCTCCTCTGTGGCCTTTGAACACGAAGCGGTGGATTTCCCAACTACAGCTGTGGATTTATCAATGGCTTCTGTGTATTGCTGAACAGCAGTCTCCACGAAAGCTTTTGTAACAACACTGCCATAAGCTTTACTGTCTGTAAGCAGTCTGTCCAATTTTTCATTGATGTGCTGGAGATGTTTACTGGTGGCAGGAGCATCAGCATCGTTATCAGTTGGAAACCGGTAAGGACTGAAATATAAAGAATCATAATCTTCATCATCTCCACCAAGAGTAGCACCAGAGTTAGACGATGGGGTTGGGGATGGTGGTATCTTGACAACAGGAGTATCAATCACAGTAGTAGCCCCTGTATCAGATACATTAACTTCTACTGGGATTTTGGGAATGGTGGTGGTGATGGATTCTGTTGTAAGAGGAGTTGAGATGGGTGTTGTTGAGATAGGAACAGAGGTATGGATGATTGAAGTTGGTAGAGAAGTAGGTTTAGTAGGAAGGGGTGGTATATCTGTAGGAACAGAAAGTGGAGCTTTCTGTTTTGGTGATGGGGGTGGAGTGGAAATTTTTGGAAGTTGAGGAGATGGTGGAGGAGTTGGAAGTGTAGTAGTTTCAGGAGAGACTGGTGGAGTTGGAATTTGGGTATCTCTAGGAGATGGAGGTGGAGTTGGAGATCTTGGAGGTGTGGGCTCTCTGGTGGAAGCCTGAGGATGCTCAGTTTCTGCTTCCTGATCATCAACAGTTTCAGGTCCAGGGGACAAGTTCCCCTTGGGCCTGTTAGCCATCTTCTTAATTTTCTTCGGCTTTGATTCAGAAGAAGCTCCCTCACCAGCCTTTCTCTTTGAAGATTTTGACTTTTTCTCCTTGGTTTCTTCTCTCTCTTTCTGTATCACCCACTTGCCTCTGTTAGCAGGTTGATCCAAGGCATCGAGTGCTGCTTGTTGTTCTTCAGACAGAAACCTTGGACCAACTGGAGAAAGTTTTTGGTAATCTTCCATCACTATGCTCTGTGCTACGACACACCTGTACATTGATTCGAGAACTGATCCATAATGGAGAAACTTACATGGATCTGACAAAATGATCTTCTTGTTGTGGAATGTAGCGATAGAGGCAAGAAGAGAATCCTTCATAACTGGTATCTCCAAAGAATCCATGGCCTTCCTTGTAATCAAGGTCAAGAAATGATCACAAGAAATCTCTGAATGACGAGTCGTTGTATTCAAACTCTGCACCAGTTGGGACCAAATTATCCTGCCCTAATCTAGGTTGATCCCGTTGTATAAACTGTAAAGAATGGTAAGAAAGCCTTTGCTTGTGGTATCTGAACCACCACTTCTTTCCGTCAGACCCTTGATTATCAGTGTCAGCAACCCATTCCACTGCGATGGTAAACATGACTTCTTGATCTTCGCAATCGATGTAAGCACGTCTGTGTATCCCATCTCGTACATCATTGTGAAGAGTTGGGTTGTAGTGATGAAATCAGGCGAGATGATTGAAGAATCAATTGCGAGCCCTAAAAGTGAACAAAACTTCGTCTTTGAAATCGAAGATTGCTTATCATGAATGGTGAAGTAGATGCGATCTTTATTCTTATCATACGTTGCTGATGAGTAAACTTGAGATAGCAGCGACATTAGAACCCCTTCGACTAGGGTTAGGGCTAATAACAGGGGGGATACTTCAGACATTCCACTACATGCAACATATATGAGTCATATAGGAATGGATTCATTTCTATTATCATATTTTGGTTGGGTTTGATTGTAAGTAAGGAGGATGTTGCAGTTTGATCATGTGCGGAGGATGAGGTCGCCATTAATGAACAAGGAAGAAGATGAACAGTTTGAACTTCATAGGAGAGAGATAATCTGAGATTGGTAAATGACAAATAAAACAATCACCCCTATTTATACGGTTGCTTGGAGAGAGAAAACGTGATGATGAGGTTGCTAAAACGTCGCCTGAAAAAGCACGATTTAACAGTGTGGTTAACCCCAGGAAAACGTAAGCATGCGTGGGTTTGAAACGGATCAAATTCACGCGCCCAAATCTTATCTTCGTACCATTTGAAATTCCCTATATCCCCTTGTTTGGTTACAACCGATAACCAAAACTTATACCAAACAACAATGAGAATGTTGGAAAATTTTAATTTTCGTGCATAAGAGTGTGAAAGATAAAGAAATAAAGCTAGTGTGTATTGGACGTGAGTGATGTCTTTTTAGAAGACAGAAAGCAGAGGATTCCGGGCAAGAATCACTTCCTTCAAAGTCAAGAGAGACTTGAAGTGCTTGTGTGGTTTCCCGAAAAATACGATCAACTATTTGTTAATAAACATTGAAAGGCTTCTTTTGATCATAGGCATTGGGTGGCTTTCCTCCAACCGAACATTGAGTTTTAACATAAAACCGATCATTGGTAGAGGTACCTGTGAGACCAATGTGATCTACTGAATAGGTAGGTGTGATATATTATGTTTATGACTTATAGGAAGTAGAAATCTCAAAAAAAATAGACTGGACCTCTTTGGGAAGAAATGTCTTAGCTGTAGACGATTTCGATAAAAGATCACGCAAAATAAAAAGAGATTTCCTTAGGTAACCAGTTAATGCTTGAGTGTATCACTCACCATCAATTCGTTTTTGGTGTCGGATTTTGGGTTTCACTTAGAACGTAGTGATCGTATCTAAGATCATAAACACAGATGTTGCTTAACCATAAACCTTAGTTGTAAAGACTGAGAGTCTCAAGGGTTACGTTAGTGAACCGAAAGTATATGGAGAATATAAGGAGGTGGTTAAAGTACCGAAACTACCTTCTGCTAGATAAGCGTGATAGAGCAGAGAAACTCTTAACTCAAATGAGAAGAGTAAGGTAGCTCTAGACCGAGTGTGGTAAAATAGCCTGATTTGGAAGAAACGATGGGTATCGAATCATTAAGGCGTACTCAAGATCATAGAGGCTTAAGACAACATACCACAGCATGCTTCTAGGGATACTTAACTAGGTTGTGTAAAAGTTAAAACATACCTGCATTAGATCGATCGACGGTTATACTTGTGTTTACCTATCAACGACAGACACCAAACAAAACAAACAAGCAATTGAAACAAATAAAATATTTCTAAGTAGTTTTCTAAAAAAATTAAAAAGAGAAAGATAAAATATTTTTGGATTTTTGGAAATTTTCTGAAAAAAATAAAAACAGAAAGATAAAATATTTTTGGATTTTTGGAAATTTTCTGAAAAAAATAAATAAAAATAAAAATAAAAACAGAAAGAAACAAATATACAACCGAAACCTTGTCTTATTAATGAGAGTAGACAGAGCGAAGCCGATATTTACGGAGCCGAGATATACAAAGCGGTCTGTCTATGTCGGTTCCCAAAAATCTAGAGCAGAGATAGACCGAGCGGTCTGTGTATCTCGGTTGTCTTAATTTTAAAGAGATATTTGAGGATTCGGTACCGATTCTCCTTCCATCATAACCAAGCCTTGTAAGATTTTATTGAAGGTTGTTTCTGGTAAGGCTTTAGTAAAGATGTCGGCCAGTTGATCAGCAGAACAAACAAAATGTACTTCTACGTTCCCGTCTTCTACGTGATCCTTGATGAAATGATACTTATGTGCAATGTGCTTGGTTTTCGAATGTTGCACTGGATTATGACTGTCACACCCAAAAACCGATAACAGCGGAATACGTTTCAGGGTGGATGATGTAGTGTATAGTATCATCATAATTGCATAATAGTAAAAGCAAGAAACATACAACCATTTCATTTACATAGTGAGTGTATTTACAAGTGTGTTTTGTAATGTTCAACAAACACCAAAAGTAAACCAAAAATAAGAGATGGGTCTTGCATGCTCCATCTTCTCCAAAAATGCTACATTCGTACATGTCTATCTTTGACCTGAGGATACAAGTTATTTTGTAAAGAATATCAGCATAAAGCTGGTGAGTTCATAAGAGTTTAGTGTGAGTTCTTGTATAAAAAGCATTTGAACCGATAGTATGAAAAGTTGAAATTCACAGTCATAAGTGGTAGTAAAACCTAGAAAATCCTATATTTTCCAGAAATGTATAGTAAGAGAAAATCTCTAAGAAATATGTCATTTTCATATTTGAAAACCATTTATCATGGAAGTATAATAGTGACTCACCAATAAGTAATGCAATATGGTAAGTTATACTTGAAGTAAACAAGAGTGGTGCAACTTCCTTTAGTATTAGATACTTTTTTACTTCGGGATATTAACTTTACCTTTAGTTTAGTATTTTAGTGCGGTTATAGTGTATTTCTTGTATGTTACCAATAGTGTAAGTAATAGCGGTCCCCATGACATTACCGGTCATGCACAGTGTAGTGGAGTAGAGGCATCCCTGGACCTGAGCGGCTCAGACTGAAGTTAACAGTCGGGATGTAATAGCGTCTGCCCCCTATAGATCTATACATATAGTGTCTTCTTCCTATCGGAAAACTTCGGGCGTAGTGCGTAGCGAATAGAGTATCTCATAGTAGGTTAATGTGTTATCTCATGATTAGTACTTTCTCTTGTATTATAGTGTAGTAGTCTTCTGTATAACTCGTATTGTATTCTCTTATTAGTGTATAGTTTCATAATAGAGAGTATTATAGTGGTGTAGAGTAGTAGTTAAAACGAGTGCACCTTTTAGGACCCTAATGTCATATGAAATATGTATTTTACAAGAAATTAATGATTTTATGCTTTCCATTTAAGTATTTAGGCATTCTAGCATCAATTCGGGGTTTTAGGGCCTAGAAGGGGTTCCCGGGAGTGGTATAAGGCCAAGAGGGGTTTACGGGGGAGTCCATGAGTTCACTCCGTTGGAGTTTACGGCCCAAAGTCCACTCCTTGGGAGTTTATGGCCGTAAGCCCCTAGGCTTGGCCGTAAACTCATGTGGTCCTCTAAAATTGCAAGTTAAGGACTTTAATCACTTCCCTAATTTCCTAGTAAGTGCCTTGAACTAATTTGGAGGGTTTAAACCATCATTTTGGGGCATTTTGGGGAGTTTACGGTCCAGGCTTGTGCTTGGGCCATAAAATCCATTTTTTTCTTCAAAATGGCATGTTAAATGGTCCAAAACACTCTCCTACACCTTAGATAAATTTATGAAGGCCTTAGGTGGGGTTTTAGGGACTTTTGGCAACATTTTTGGGTGTTTACGGCCCAAGACTATACTTGACTGTAAACTTCTCGTTTGTCCCTAAATTGTGTTGTTTAATGGCCATAAACATTTCCAAGGTTCATAGCTAATTTACTCTATGCCCTAGATGAGTTTTTGGGGCATTTATCAAGGGTGTTTGGGTGTTTATGGCCTAATCATAAGCTTAGGCTGTAAACTCCTTTTTAGGCTTCAATTTCTTCTGATTTCATGTCTAAAATCTCCTAGGTATATCCCTTAATTAGTACACAAACTTAAAGGAAGGAAAAATTGGACTTTTGGCAAGGTTTTAGGTGTTTACGGCCTAAGGGGCTTCCTAGGCCGTAAACTGCTTTTTATCCATTAAATTCATTGATTTTTGACCTCTAAATGTTATGGTCTATGATTAGAACAAGATAGGGAAGAAACCCTTACGTTTGGAAGCCGGAATTCGCGGGTTTGGAGTCGGGTTCGTGTCTAGACAGAGAAACTAGTGAGAGAGAGTGAATGAGTGGTAAAAAGGCTTAAAAGTAGTGTTCATTTGCTTATATATGTCTCGGGTATTGCACCTGGTACACGGCTACCCGATGCTAAAGTTTAACGGGGTTAAAAATTTTTACCCGAGTGAAGTGGTTGAAAAGTAATATAACTCTATTTTGTTAAACGGGGTTAACATCTACAAGTTATAATTACTTATGATAATATCGGGACATATAAATAACTAGATATTTGTTTATTGATGACTCCAAACATTACAGAAAATAACATATAGTGACGCATTCCGTTAGTGAAGATAGGATTTGTAACGATAATATATTTGGGGGTGTCACATCATTCCCCCGTTAGGGGAATTTCGTCCCGAAATTTAGGATTCATACAGATAAGAATTACAGTGCTACTAAGCGAAGAGATGGGGATATTTGAGTTTCATTTGGTCGTCGTGCTCCCAAGTGAATTTTGGTCCTAGTTTGGCGTTCCACCGAACTTTCACAATTAGGATACGGCTTTGTTTCGTTCATTTTACTTCCCGATCCATAATCTTTGCAGGCTCTTCCACGAAGCTGAGGCTCTCATTGACTTCAATCTCGTTTAGGGGAATTACGAGAGTCTCGTCTGACAGGCATTTCTTCAAGTTTGAGACGTGGAAGGGAGGGTGTATGTTGCTTAGCTCGTGAGGTAGGTTGAGTTTATAAGCTACGGGGCCGATTCTAGCGAGAATCTCAAAAGGCCCTATGTACCTTGGTTTCAGCTTTCCACGCTTTCCAATGCGTATTGTGACCTTCCAGGGCGAGACCTTCAACAAGACTCTATCTTCCACCTGGAATTCCAAGGGTTTTCTTCGTTTGTCGGTGTAGCTTTTCTGTCGATCCCTAGCGGTTTTTCGTCGTTCACGTATCTGTACAATTTTCTCGGTCATCTCTCGAATGATCTCCGAACCAGTGAGGGTGCTGTCAGGAACTCGTCCTTTAGCTAGCTGAGTGTCACCCACCTCAGCCCAGCACAGAGGGGATCTGCACTTCTGGCCGTAGAGGGCTTCGAATGGAGCTGCGTTGATACTCGTATGATAACTATTGTTGTAGGAAAACTCCACAAGAGGTAAGTGTGTGTCCCATGATTTTCCGAAGTCAATCACACAAGCTCGCAGCATATCATCTAGGGTTTGGATCGTCCTCTCACTTTGTCCGTCGGTCTGCGGATGGTAGGCTGTACTCATGTCCAGCCTCGTCCCTAGTGCCTTTTGTAATGATTGCCAAAACATAGAGGTGAATCTACTATCTCTGTCTGAGATAATAGATATAGGGACGCCATGCAGTCGTACTATTTCTTTAAGGTATGTTCTAGTGAGTTTCTCCATCTTGTCTGTTTCTTTGATGGGTAGGAAGTGTGTGGACTTGGTCAACCTGTCAACGATGACCCAAATGGTATCTAATCCACCCGCTGTCTTGGGTAGTTTGGTTATAAAGTCCATTGTGATCCACTCCCACTTCCATTCTGGTATCTCAGGTTGTTGGAGGAGTCCTGATGGCTTCTGATATTCGACCTTGACCTTCGCGCAAGTAAGGCACTTACTTACAAAGGTAGCGATCTCTGCTTTCATGTTCGGTCACCAATATAGCTTTTTGAGATCCAAATACATCTTATCTGAACCCGGGTAGACGGAGTAGCGACATCCAGATACTAAGTCTCTGAAACCTCCATGACGTGGAGTCCAGATTCGGTCCACGAAGTAGTAGGTTCCGTTACCCTTAACGTCCAGATTTTTATCCATTCCGCGCAGGGATTCTCCCATCACGTTCTCAAGCTTTAAGGCTTCTAGCTGAGCCTCTTTGATCTGCATGGATAGATGTGAATGAATAGTCATCATCAACGACTTGGTATTTCGACCAGTATACTCCTTCCTACTCAGTGCCTCTGCTACTACGTTGGCTTTTCCCGAGTGATATCTAATTTCACAGTCGTAATCGTTAAGTAGCTCGACCCATCGACGCTGCCTCATGTTGAGTTCTTTCTGGTTCAGTATGTGTTGGAGGCTTTTATGGTTAGTGTACACCACACTCTTCGTCCCATACAAGTAGTGTCTCTAGATTTTTAGTGCGAAGACTACTGCTCCTAACTCGAAGTCGTGAGTAGTGTAGTTTACTTCATGGGTCTTTAGCTGTCTTGAGGCATAGGGGATAACCTTACCTCATTGCATTAAGACATAACCGAGCCCCTGATTGGATGCATCACAGTATACCACAAAATCTTTTGTCCCTTCGGGAAGGGATAATACTGGTGCGGTGCATAGGGCTCGCTTCAGGGTCTGAAATGCCTTCTCCTGTTTCTCTTCCCAATCGAAGGATACACCCTTCAGCGTTAGCATAGTGAGAGGTTTCGCAATCCGAGAAAAGTTTTGGATGAATCTGCGGTAGTAGCCAACGACGCCTAGAACTTGACGAATTTCCGTAGGCGTCTTCGGTGCTGACCAGTTCTCAATAGCTTTAATTTTGGAGGGATCCACATGGATTCCCTCTTCACTAACTACATGACCTAGGAATTCGACTCTTCGGATCCAAAACCCGCACTTAGAGAACTTCGCATATAACTTTTCGGATCGCAATGTTTCTAGGACTCGTCGTAAATGATCCTTGTGTTCTTCCTCGCTCCGAGAGTAGACGAGGATATCATCAATGAAGACGATGACGAAGTGATCCAGGTATGGGCGGCACACCCTATCCATTAGGTCCATGAATACTGCGGGGGCGTTAGTTAGTCCAAAGGGAATCACTACGTACTCAAAATGCCCGTAGCGGGTTCAGAAGGGTGTTTTCGGAACATCTTCCTCAAGCACCCGTAACTGATGATACCCAGATCTTAGATCAATCTTGGAGAAGTAACTTGCTCCTTGTAGTTGGTCGAATAGATCGTCGATACGAGGGAGAGGGTAGTGATTTTTGACCGTGAGTTTATTGAGTTCTCTATAATCGATGCACATCCGAAACGATCCATCCTTCTTCTTTACGAACAAGACCGGAGCTCCCCAAGGTGAGAAGCTTAGTCTTATAAAACCCTTGCTAAGCAGTTCGTTGAGTTGATCGGATAGTTCTTGCATTTTGGCGGGCGCTAGACGGTAGGGCCACTTAGCTACGGGGGTAGCTCCTTGGACTAGGTCGATTCTGAACTCAACCTGACGTTTGGGAGGTAGGCCGGGAAGATCCTCCGGGAAAACATCAGGGAAATCGCATACTACGGGAATGTCTTTTGGATCTTTTGATTTCTGGTTAGTGTCGACGACGTGGGCAAGAAAGGCGCGATATTCCTTGTTTAAGTATTTCTAAGCCTGAATACTGGAGATGATGCGAAGACTCATAATCGGCTCATCTCCATATATCAATAGGGTTTCGTGATTCGGAAGGTTCAGGCGAATGGCTTTGTCGGAGCATAGGATATCGGCGCGATGAAGACTCAACCAATCTCTACCATCAATGACATTGAAATTTTTGATTGAGACTGGTATAAGATCGATTGGAAATGAGTGATCGTCTAACATGAGGGTGCAACCTATGTAGATTTCGCTAGAGCTTTCTATTTTCCCATTAGCCATTTCTACGACGAATGTTTCTTTTAGTGGTTGAGGGGTTTGTTTGAGTAAGTGTTTAAATTTATGATTTACGAAGCTTCTTTCTGCACCACTATCAATTAACACACAAGCATAGGAGTTGTTGAGAAGAAACGTACCCGTGACTACCGTGGGATCCGCTACCGCTTCATTGTGTCCGATAGCGAGTAACCTTCTAGTTCCCCCAGCATTTGTAGCCTTCGGACAGTTCTTCTTGAAATGACCAGCTTCGCCGCAGCCATAACACGTCGGGGTCACTCCCGAACCCGGAACTTGAGAAATAGGTTT
This sequence comes from Lactuca saligna, assembly GCF_052625555.1. Taxonomy (NCBI): domain Eukaryota; kingdom Viridiplantae; phylum Streptophyta; class Magnoliopsida; order Asterales; family Asteraceae; genus Lactuca; species Lactuca saligna. Next base: position 78,114,785 of record NC_136418.1, read on the forward strand.
GCGAGGGGCCTTGCAGAATCGGACAGTATGGCCCTTTCGGCAGCAGTTGGAACACTACAATTCACGACAGGGGCCGTTGTGGTGGAAAGGGCACTTGGGACACTTGGGCAAATTCCCGCTATAAGATTTTGGCGGGGTTGGTGCGGCTGAAGGAGCTGGGATGGTGGCATCATGGACCGCCACGATTTTCTGGTCCTTTGAGGAGGTTTGAGTTTTCTTTCCCTTCTTCTTATCCCATCGCTTCCTCTTCCTATCAGATGAAGCGGGTGGTGCAGTGGTTGTTGTGGTTGCTGTTGCTGGAGTAGAGGAGATTTCATGGTTGATCAGACTCTGGGCCAATTCCTTGGTGCTATCGAAAGTGGTAGGGCGTGAGGCTAGAACATTTCCCCGATACGGGGGCACTAAACCCCAGATGTACCGTTCAATCTTGTTGCTTTCGGATGGGATCATGTCGGGACACATAGCCGCCAAGTCGCAAAACCTGGCCGTGTAAGCTGTTATGTCAGTCCCTTTCATCTTGAGGTTCCAGAGTTCTTCCTCAAGTTTCTGAACTTCACCCCTAGGACAGTACTCCCCTCTCATGAGGTCTTTTAGAGTGTCCCAGCCGATGGCATTGGCTGTGACCAAGGAGAGTGAACTGACATGGCCGTTCCACCATGTCAAGGCCCTATTAGTGAGGGTAGCAGCAGCGAATTTGATTTTGCTCTCCTCGGGGCAAGAGCACATTTCAAATACAGCTTCGGTTCTTTCGAACCATTGGGATAATGCCAGAATTCCTCCGGTACTATCGAAGAAGGTAGGTTTATAGTTCATGAAATCCTTATAAATGCATCCCTGCACCCTTTGATGGACTTCACCAAACCTGGAGTTACCACCGCTCGCGTCCCTAGAGTTCATTTGGGCCATGGCTGCTGTCTCAGCCGCGGTCACTGCTATTTGGAACAACACTGGGTCGATCTACGGAGGAGGAGGTGGTGGAGGAGGGGTTTGAGTTGCTGGTCTTCCTCTGCTTGGACGCTTTCGTGGAGGCATCCTTTACTGGAATATCATAGAAATGATAGCAATAGTAAGAGCCTATTGTGAATATGAATAAAGTGTCTCATGGATTGAATCATATAATTAAAGATCATAATGAGAGTCATAGCAATAGAGTAGTTAACTGCCAATATACTGGTATTAATGATGTAATACAGGTTCATGAAAATTGACCTAACAGTAGGTCTTACATCAAACTATAGAGAAAATGTTGGCAGATTAGAGGTTTAACTAAAGTACTTTTAAGTTAGGAATGTTTACAGACGGGAGATCTACTGAACATAGAGAGAAAAAGGATAGTCCATTAAACAAAAGGGTGAGATAACTAGACGTCTTCTACTGGCAATGGTTACTTGTTGGGCGAATCCTCAGATCCGCTAGTTGACGCATAACTTCTTGAAGGTGTCGATCATGAATCCTTTGGCGTACTTGGAGTTCTCTAACTTCGGCTTGGGATGCAGCCAGCTGATGCTGCAGAGCCTCGTTGGTCCTCCTTGTCCTGTCCATGGCTTCTTCAAGTTGACGGATGCGAACCATGTTGAGATTCGAGTTGGCATCCACTTCTACAACTCGACCTATAGCAGTTTGACCTTGGTCGACATTCCTGGCAATCCTTCGGATCATGATGGGCAGAACCCGATCTGATGATCCTCCATCGCTTATGTTGTAGAAGCTTCGGTCTCCATTGTATAGTATGGGCTGACCCTGCTCCTCGCTCCATCTGTGCAAGGATATGGCCCACATAGGAGTGGGACCCTGAAATGTTGGACGGGGGTTGGGGTTCGGAGCTCCGGGAGGTAGGTTATTAACTTCTGGCTCGGAGTCGGAGTTATCTGAAAAGCCTTCTACTCGGTGGTCATCCAGAGGGATGGGGTGATCGTCGTCCGACTCTTCGCTCAGCCATCCTCCATTGCCCTGGTTTGGGTAGTACAGGTCACCTGGAGGGTAGAAGCCAGCCATGATATCTATCCGAGAAAAGGGAAAAGAAGATTAATAGGCGTACTAACCTAAATTACTTATAAGATGATCGTCACGAGTTAGACCAATACTTTCATAATGCATACTAATTACATGTGACCGGGGCAGGATAGTCCATCGAATAAGTGACCCTAACTCTAAATCCACAACCAAACAAGGAACAAGAAGTAAAGCAAAGATCACAGATTCTAAGTCTATAACGCCCTAGTCACATGTAACTGGAAAGTATCCATTTTAGCAACTATTGCTCCATTAGTAATGACCCTTTTTAGTTCTCACACATGTATGTTTTAGAGGTACAAAATACTCCTATAGTATTCTTATGCTAACGTTATTGTGGTAGTGTTGGTAAGGTTTAGACTTGTTGTAACACCATAACCAAGCTTAGGCACATGCCAGTCACTCCCAGGAAAATGTAGTTGATCAGGCTACATCCCCCTAAATGTGACTATATGTCTCTAAGCCCAATTGTGCTATCCAACAATCTTAATACTTTTGTTTTGTTATAGGATGATACTGACTTCTGTGTTTTATAGTGATGTGTGTACATACATATATACTTAGTTAAATCCTTTAGATACTTAACAATATATATTCTTGGTCAGAGTGTTTTAGTCCCGAAGTGTTTCTAGTTCGTATATCTTTTATGGGTTGATATACTTGAATCACTATAAACAATGCTCTGATACCAATCTGTCACACCCGAAATCCGATAACGGCGGAATACGTTTCGGGGTGGATGACGTATTGTACAGTATCATCACAATTAGTAAAAGCAAGAAACATACAACCATTTCATTTACATAGTGAGTGTATTTACAAGTGTGTTTTGTAATGTTCAATAAACACCAAAAGTAAACCAAAAATAAGAGACGGGTCTTGCATGCTCCATCTTCTCCAAAAATGTTGCATTCGTACCTATCTATCTTTGACCTGAGTATACAAGTTATTTTGAAAAGAATATCAGCATAAAGCTGGTGAGTTCATAAGAGTTTAGTGTGAGTTGTTGTATAAAAAGCATTTGAACCGATAGTATGAAAAGTTGAAATTCACAGTCATAAGTAGTAGTAAAACCTAGAAAATCCTATATTTTCCAGAAATGTATAGTAAGTGAAAATCTCTAAGAAATATGTCATTTTCATATTTGAAAACCATTTATCGTGGAAGTATAATAGTGACTCGCCAATAAGTAATGCAATATGGTAAGTTATACTTGAAGTAAATAGTAGTGGTGCAACTTCCTTTAGTATTAGATACTTGTTTACTTCGGGATATTAACTTCACCTTTAGTTTAGTATTTTAGTGCGGTTATAGTGTATTTCTTGTATGTTACCAATAGTGTGAGTAATAGCGGTCCCCATGACCTTCCCGATCATGCATAGTGTAGTGGAGTAGAGGCATCCCTGGACCTATGCGGCTCGGACTGAAGTTAACAGTCGGGATGTAATAGCGTCTGCCCTGTATAGATCTATACATATTGTGTCGTCTTCCTATCGGAAAACTTCGGGCGTAGTGCGTAGCGAATAGAGTATCTCATAGTAGGTTAATGTGTTATCTCATGATTAGTACTTTCTCTTGTATTATAGTGTAGTAGTCTTTCGTATAACTCGTATTGTATTCTCTTATTAGTGTATAGTTTCATAATAGAGAGTATTATAGTGGTGTAGAGTAGTAGTTAAAACGAGTAATAGAGGCCCTAACTATACCTATTATAGTTAACTTAGTGTGTATGAAATAAGGCGAGCTATCGGTCCTAAGTCCTTCAAGTCTTATTTATAGAAATATATCAATGTGGTTACATTTTATAAGAAGATTTGTAAATAAAAGTGTTGTCCAAAGAAACATTTAAACACTTGTTTGTTTATCCAAAATAGTTTTGAAAACAAATAATTTATTTATAAGGCATAGTGATAAATCACATGTGATTTGAACTACGGGTAATGAATCACATGTGATTAAATTCCGTAACATGAATAATTATCTTTTAGAACTTTCCATAAACATGTATAATCAACTTGTATTCCCCCCCCCCCCCCCTAAAACATATAAAACATTTGAAAGGTTCATTAAAGGGGTATGAACTCACCTGAATTCACGTAAATCGGGTGAATCGGGTAAATCGGGGAAAAGTGTCGGTTGAGCGTTTTGTTCCAAATAATGACTTGTGCACCTTTTAGGACCCGAATGTCATATGAAATATGTATTTTACAAGAAATTAATCATTTTATGTTTTCCATTTAAGTATTTAGGCATTCTAGCATCAATTCGGGGTTTTAGGCCCTAGAAGGGGTTCCCGGGAGTGGTACAAGGCCAAGAGGGGCTTACGGGGGAGTCCATGAGTTCACTCCCTTGGAGTTTATGGCCCAAAGGCCACTCCTTGGCTGTAAACTCATGTGGTCCTCTAAAATTGCAAGTTAAGGCCTTTAATCACTTCCCTAATTTCCTAGCAAGTGCCTTGAACTAATTTGGAGGGTTTAAACCATCATTTTGGGGCATTTTGGGGAGTTTACGGTCCAGGCTTGTGCTTGGGCCGTAAACTCCATTTTATTCTTCAAAATGGCATGTTAAATGGTCCAAAACACTCTCCTACACCTTACATAAATTTATGAAGGCCTTAGGTGGGGTTTTAGGGACTTTTTGGCAACATTTTCGGGTGTTTACGGCCCAAGACTATACTTGGCCGTAAACTTGTCTTTTGTCCCTAAATTGTGTTGTTTAATGGCCCTAAACATTTCCAAGGTTCATAGCTAATTTACTCCATGCCCTAGATGTGTTTTTGGGACATTTATCAAGGGTGTTTGGGTGTTTATGGCCTAAGCATAAGCTTGGGCCGTAAACTCCTTTTTATGCTTCAATTTCTTATGATTTCATGTCTAAACTCTCCTAGGTATATCCCTTAATTAGTACACAAACTTAAAGGAAGGAAAAATGGGACTTTTGGCAAGGTTTTAGGTGTTTACGGCCTAAGGGGCTTCCTAGGCCGTAAACTCCTTTTTATCCACTAAATTCTTTGATATTTGGCCTCTAAATGTTATGGACTATGATTAGAACAAGATAGGGAAGAAACCATTACGTTTGGAAGCTGGAATTCGTGGGTTTGGAGTCGGGTTCGGGTCTTGAGAGAGAAAGTAGTGAGAGAGAGTGAATGAGTGGTAAAAAGGCTTAAAAGTGGTGTTCATTTGCTTATATATGTCTCGGGGATTGCACCCGGTACACGGCTACCCAATGCTAAAGTTTAACGGGGTTAAAACTTTTTACCCGGGTGAAGTGGTTGAAAAGTAATATAACTCTATTTAGTTAAACGGGGTTAACATCTACAAGTTATAATTACTTATGATAATATCGGGACATATAAATAACTAGATATTTTTTTATTGACGACTCCAAACATTACAGAAAATAACATATAGTGACGCATTCCGTTAGTGAAGATGGGATTTGTAACGACAATATATTTGGGGTTGTTAGATCACTTCCCCGTTAGGGGAATTTCGTCCCGAAATTTAGGATTCATACAGATAAGAATTACAGTGCTACTAAGCGAAGAGATGGGGATATTTGAGTTTCATTTGGTCTTCGCGCTCCCAAGTGAATTTCGGTCCTCATTTGGCATCCCACCGAACTTTCACAATTAGGATACGACTTTGTTTCGTTCGTTTTACTTCCCGATCTATAATCTCCGCAGGCTCTTCCACGAAGTTGAGGCTCTCATTGACTTCAATCTCATCGAGGGGAATTACGAGAGTCTCGTCTGACAGGCATTTCTTCAAGTTTGAGACATGGAAGGTAAGGTGTATGTTGCTTAGCTCGTGAGGTAGGTTGAGTTTATAAGCTACGGGGCCGATTCTAGAGAGAATCTCAAAAGGCCCTATGTACCTTGGGTTCAGCTTTCCACGCTTTCCAAAGCGTATTGTGCCCTTCCAGGGCGAGACCTTCAACAGGACTCGATCTCCCACCTGGAATTCCAAGGGTTTTCTTCGTTTGTCGGTGTAGCTTTTCTATCGATCCCTAGCGGTTTTTAGTCGTTCACGTATCTGTACAATTTTCTTGGTCGTCTCTCGAATGATCTCCGAACCAGTGAGGGCGCTGTCAGGAACTCATCCTTTAGCAAGCTGAGTGTCACCCACCTCAGCCCAGCACAGAGGGGATCTGCTCTTCCGACCGTAGAGGGCTTCGAATGGAGTTGCCTTCATACTCGTATGATAACTATTGTTGTAGGAAAACTACACAAGAGGTAAGTGTGTGTCCCATGATTTGCCGAAGTCAATCACACAAGCTTGCAGCATATCTTCTAGGGTTTGGATCGTCCTCTCACTTTGTCCGTCGGTCAGCGGATGGTAGGTTGTACTCATGTCCAGCCTCGTCCCTAGTGTCTTTTGCAACGATTGCCAAAACCTAGAGGTGAATCTACTATCTCTATCTGAGATAATAGATATAGGGATGCCATGCAGTTGTACTATTTCTTTAAGGTATGTTCTAGTGAGTTTCTCCATCTTGTCTGTTTCTTTGATGGGTAGGAAGTGTGCGGACTTGGTCAACCTGTCAACGATGACCCAAATGGTATCTAATCCACCCGTTGTCTTGGGCAGTTTGGTTATAAAGTCCATTGTGATCCGCTCCCACTTCCATTCTGGTATCTCAGGTTGTTGGAGGAGTCCTGATGGCTTTTAATATTCGACCTTGACCTTCGCGCAAGTAAGGCACTTACTTACAAAGGTAGCGATCTATGCTCTCATGTTCGGCCACCAATATAGCTTTTTGAGATCTAGATACATCGTATCTGAACCCGGGTGGACGGAGTAGCGAGTGTTGTGTGCTTCCCTCATAACTAAGTCTCTGAAACCTCCATGACGTGGAGTACATATTCGGTCCACGAAGTAGTAGGTTCCGTCACCCTTAACCTCCAGATTTTTATCCATTCCGCGCAGGGATTCTCCCGTCACGTTCTCAGGCTTTAAGGATTCCAGGTGAGCCTCTTTAATCTGCGTGGATAGATGCGAATTAATAGTCATCGTCAACGACTTGGTCTTTCGACCAGTATACTCCTTCCTACTCAGTGTGTCTGCTACTACGTTGCTTTTCCCGGGTGATATCTAATTTCACAGTCGTAATCGTTAAGTAGCTCGACCCATCGACGTTGCCTCATGTTGAGTTCTCTCTGGTTCAGTATGTGTTGGAGGCTTTTATGGTCAGTGTACACCACGCTCTTCGTCCCATACAAGTAGTGTCTCCAGATTTTTAGTGCGAAGACTACTGCTCCTAACTCGAGGTCGTGAGTAGTGTAGTTTACTTCATGGGTCTTTAGCTGCCTCGAGGCACAGGCGATAACCTTACCTCGTTGCATTAAGACACAACTGAGCCCCTGATTGTATGCATCACAGTATACCACAAAATCTTCTGTCCCTTCGGGAAGGGATAATATTGGTGCGGTGCATAGGGCTCGCTTCAGGGTCTGAAATGCCTTCTCCTGTTTCTCTTCCCAGTCGAAGGATATACCCTTCTGCGTTATCATAGTGAGAGACTTCGCAATACGAGAAAAGTTTTGGATGAATCTGCGGTAGTAGCCAGCGAGGCCTAGAAATTGATGAATTTCCGTAGGCGCCTTCGGTGCTGACCAGTTCTCAATAGCTTTAATTTTGGAGGGATCCACATGGATTCCCTCTTCACTAACTACGTGACCTAGGAATTCGACTCTTCGGATCCAAATCCCGCACTTAGAGAACTTCGCATATAACTTTTCGGATCGCAACGTTTCTAGGACTCATCGTAAATGATCCCTGTGTTCTTCCTCGCTCCGAGAGTACACGAGGATATCGTCAATGAAGACGATGACGAACTGATCCAGGTATGGGCGGCACACCCTATTCATTAGGTCCATGAATACTGCGGGGGCGTTAGTCAGTCCAAAGGGCATCACTACGAACTCAAAATGCCCGTAGCGGGTTCGGAAGGCTGTCTTCGGAACATCTTCCTCAAGCACCTGTAACTGATGATACCCAGATCTCCGTTCAATCTTGGAGAAGTAACTTGCTCCTTGTAGTTGGTCGAATAGATCGTCGATACGAGGGAGAGGGTAGAGATTTTTGACCGTGAGTTTATTGAGTTCTCTATGATCAATGCACATCCGAAACGATCCATCCTTCTTCTTTACGAACAAGACCGGAGCTCCCCAAGGTGAGAAGGTCGGTCTTATAAAACCCTTGATGAGCAGTTCGTTGAGTTGACCGGATAGTTCTTGCATTTCGGCGGGCGCTAGACGGTAGGGCGACTTAGCTACGGGGGTAGCTCCTGGGACTAGGTCGATTCTGAACTCAACCTGACGTTTGGGAGGTAGGCCGGGAAGATCCTCTGGGAAGACATCAGGGAAATCACATACTACGGGAATCTCTTTTGGATCTTTCGATTTCTGGTTAGTGTCGACGGCGTGGGCAAGAAAGGCACCATATTCCTTGCGTAAGTATTTCTGAGCCTGAATACTGGAGATGATGCGAAGACTCGTACTCGGCTTATCTCCATATATCAATAGGGTTTCGTGATTCGGAAGGTTCACGCGAATGGCTTTGTCGGAGCATAGGATATCGGTGCGATGAACACTCAACCAATCCATACCAACAATGACATCGAAATTTTTGATTGAGACTGGTATAAGATCGATTGGAAATGAGTGATCGTCTAACATGAGGGTGCAACCTATGTAGATTTCGCTAGAGCTTTCTGTTTTCCCATTAGCCATTTCTACGAAGAATGTTTCTTTTAGTGGTTGAGGGGTTTCTTTGAGTAAGTGTTTAAAGTTATGATTTACGAAGCTTCTTTCTGCACCACCATCAAATAAGACATAGGCATAGGAGTTGTTGAGAAGAAACGTACCTGCGACTACCGTGCGATCCACTACCGCTTAATTGCGACTGATAGCGAGTAACCTTCCAGTTCCCCCAACATTTGTAGCCTTCGGACAGTTCTTCTTGAAATGACCAGCTTCGCCACAGCCATAACATGTTCGGGTCACTCCCAAACCCGGAACTTGAGAAATAGGTTTGGGAGGGGCCTTGCAGAATCGGACAGTATGGCCCTTTCGGCCGCAGTTGGAACACTACAATTCACGGAAGGGGTCGTTGTGGTGGAAAGGGCACTTGGGACACTTGGGCAGATTCCCGCTATAAGATTTTGGCGGGGTTGGTGCGGCTGAAGGAGCTGGGATGGTGGCAGCATGGACCGCCACGATTTTCTGGTCCTTTGAGGAGGTTTGAGTTTTCTTGCCCTTCTTCTTATCCCATCACTTCCTCTTGCTATCAGATGAAGCGGGTGGTGCAGTGGTTGTTGTGGTTGCTGTTGCTGGAGTGGAGGAGATTTCGTGGTTGATCAGACTCTGGGCCAATTCCTTGGCACTGTCAAAAGTGGTAGGGCGTGAGGCTAGAACATTTCCCCGATACGGGGGCACTAAACCCCAGATGTACCGTTCAATCTTCTTGCTTTCGGATAGGATTATGTTGGGACATATAGCCGCCAAGTCGCAAAACCTGGCCGTGTAAGCTGTTATGTCAGTCCCTTTCATCTTGAGGTTCCAGAGTTCTTCCTCAAGTTTCTGAACTTCACCCCTAGGGTAGTACTCCCCTCTCATGAGGTCTTTTAGAGTGTCCCAGCCCATGGCATTGGCTGTGACCAAGGAGAGTGAACTGACATGGCCATTCCACCATGTCAAGGCCCTGTTAGTGAGGGTAGTAGTAGCGAATTTGATTTTGCTCTCCTCGGGGCAAGAGCACATTTCAAATACAGCTTTGGTTCTTTCGAACCATTGGGATAATGCCAGAATTCCTCCAGTACTGTCGATGAAGGTAGGTTTACAGTTCATGAAATCCTTATAAGTGCATCCCTACACCCATTGATGGACTTCACCAAACCAGGAGTTACCACCGCTCGCGTCCCATGAGTTCATTTGTGCCATGGCTGCAGTCACAGCCGCGATCACCATTGTTTGGAACAACACCGGGTCGATCTGTGGAGGAGGAGGTGGTGGAGGAGGGGTTTGAGTTGCTGGTCTTCCTCTGCTTGGACTCTTTCGCGGAGGCATCCTTTACTGGAATATCATAGAAATGAAAGCAATAGTAAGAGCCTATTCCGAATATGAATAAAGTGTCTCATGGATTGAATCACATAATTCAAGATCAAAATGAGAGTCATAGCAATAGAGTAGTTAACTGCTAATATACTGGTATTAATGATGTAATACAGGTTCATGAAAATTAACCTAACAGTAGGTGTTACATTAAACTATAGAGAAAATGTTGGCAGATTAGAGGTTTAACTAAAGTACTTTTAAGTTAGGAATGTTTACAGACGGGAGATCTACTGAACATAGAGAAAAAAAGGCTAGTCATTTAAACAAAAGGGTGAGATAACTAGACGTCTTCTACTGGCGATGGTTACTTGTTGGGCAAATCCTCAGATCCGCTAGTTGACGCATAACTTCTTGAAGGTGTCGATCATGAATCCTTTGGCGTACTCAGAGTTCTCTAACTTCGGCTCGGGATGCAGCCAGCTGATGCTGCAGAGCCTCGTTGGTCCTCCTTGTCCTGTCCATGGCTTCTTCAAGTTGATGGATGCGAACCGTTTTGAGATTAGAGTTGGCATCCACTTCTACAACTCGACATATAGCAATTTGACCTTGCTCGACATTCCTGGCAAACCTTCGGATTATGATAGGCAGAACCCGATCTGCTGATTCTCCTTCGCTTATGTTGTAGAAGCTTCGGTCTCCATTGTATGGTATGGGCTGACCCTGCTCCTCGCTCCATCTGTGCAAGGATATGGCCCACATAGGAGTGGGACCCTGAAATGTCGGACGGGGTTGGGTTCGGAGCTCCGGGAGGTAGGTTATTAACTTCTGGCTCGGAGTCGGAGTTATCCGAAAAGCCTTCTGCTCGGTGGTCATCCAGAGGGATGGGGTGATCGTCGTCCGACTCTTCACTGAGCCATCCTCCATTGCCCTGGTTTGGGTAGTACGGGTCGCCTGGAGGGTGGAAGCCAGCTATGATATCTATGCAAGAAAAGGGAAAAGAAGATTAATAGGCGTACTAACCTAAATTACTTATAAGATGATCGTCACGAGTTAGACCAATACTTGCATAATGCATACTAATTACATGTGACCGGGGCAGGATAGTCCGTCGAATAAGTGACCCTAACTCTAAATCAACAACCAAACAAGGAACAGGAAGTAAAACAAAGATCACAGATTCTAAGTCTATAACGCCCTAGTCACATGTAACCGGAAAGTATCCATTTAACAACTATTGCTCCATCAGTAACGACCCTTTTTAGTTCTCACACATGTATGTTTTAGAGGTACAGAATACTCCTATAGTATTCTTATGCTAACGTTATTATGGTAGTGTTGGTAAGTTTTAGACCTGTTGTAAAACCACAACCAAGCTTAGGCACATGCTAGTCACTCCCATGAAAACATAGTTGATCAGGCTACATCCCCCTAAATGTGACTATATGTCTCTAAGCCCAATTGTGTTATCCAACAATCTTAATACTTTTGTTTTGTTCTAGGATGATACTGACTTCTGTGTTTTATTGTGATGTGTGTATATACATATATACTTAGTTAAATCCTTTAGATACTTAACAGTATATATTCTTGGTCAGAGTGTTTTAGTCCCGAAGTGTTTATAGTTCGTATATCTTTTATGGGTTGATATACTTGATTCACTATAAACAATGCTCTGATACCAATCTGTCACACCCGAAAACCGATAACGGCGGAATACGTTTCGGGGTGGATGACGTAGTGTACAGTATCATCACAATTAGTAAAAGCAAGAAACATACAACCATTTCATTTACATAGTGAGTGTATTTACAAGTGTGTTTTGTAATGTTCAACAAACACCAAAAGTAAACCAAAAATAAGAGACGGGTCTTGCATGCTCCATCTTCTGCAAAAATGTTGCATTCGTACCTGTCTATCTTTGACCTGAGGATACAAGTTATTTTGAAAAGAATATCAGCATAAAGCTGGTGAGTTCATAAGAGTTTAGTGTGAGTTGTTGTATAAAAAGCATTTGAACCGATAGTATGAAAAGTTGAAATTCACAGTCATAAGTAGTAGTAAAACCTAGAAAATCCTATATTTTCCAGAAATGTATAGTAAGTGAAAATCTCTACGAAATATGTCATTTTCATATTTGAAAACCATTTATCGTGGAAGTATAATAGTGACTCACCAATAAGTAATGCAATATGGTAAGTTATACTTGAAGTAAATAATAGTGGTGCAACTTCCTTTAGTATTAGATTTTAGTGCGCTTATAGTGTATTTCTTGTATGTTACCAATAGTGTGAGTAATAGCGGTCCCCATGACCTTCCCGATCATGCATAGTGTAGTGGAGTAGAGGCATCCCTGGACCTGTGCGGCTCGGACTGAAGTTAACAGTCGGGATGTAATAGCGTCTGCCCTGTATAGATCTATACATATAGTGTCATCTTCCTATCGGAGAACTTCGGGCGTAGTGCGTAGCGAATAGAGTATCTCATAGTAGGTTAATGTGTTATCTCATGATTAGTACTTTCTCTTGTACTATAGTGTAGTAGTCTTTCGTATAACTCGTATTGTATTCTCTTATTAGTGAATAGTTTCATAATAGAGAGTATTATAGTAGTGTAGAGTAGTAGTTAAAACGAGTAATAGAGGCCTTAACTATACCTATTATAGTTAACTTAGTGTATATGATTCTGGTCAGGTTAGTGATTAGGCATCTAATGAAATAAGAAATACTCGTAATCCATACTAATATACAAGATATATAACTAAGAAATCAACGACAGTCGGACGGATAACCACTACCCTAAGCCCACAATCAAACAAGAACAGGAAATTAGGCGAGCTATCGGTCCAAAGTCCTACAAGTCTTATTTATAGAAATATATCAATGTGGTTACATTTTATAAGAAGATTTGTAAATAAAAGTGTTGTCTAAAGAAACATTTAAAAACTTGTTTGTTTATCCAAAATAGTTTTGAAAACAAATAATTTATTTATAAGGCATAGTGATAAATCACATGTGATTTGAACAACGGGTAGTGAATCACATGTGATTAAATTCCGTAACATCAATAATTGTCTTGTATAAATTTCCATAAACATGTATAATCAACTTGTATCCCCCCCCCCCCCTAAAACATATAAAACATTTGAAAGGTTCATTAAAGGGGTATGAACTCACCTGAATTCGCGTAAATCGGGTGAATCGGGTAAATCGGGTAAAAGTGTAGGTTGAGCGTTTTGTTCCAAATAATGACTTGTGTACCTTTTAGGAACCTAATGTCATATGAAATATGTATTTTACAAGAAATTAATGATTTTATGCTTTCCATTTAGGTATTTAGGCATTCTAGCATCAATTCGTGGTTTTAGGGCCTAGAAGGGGTTCCCGGGAGTGGTACAAGGCCAAGAGGGGTTTACGGGGGAGTCCATGAGTTCACTCCCTTGGATTTTACGGCCCAAAGGCCACTCCTTGGGACTTTACGGCTGTAAGACCCTAGGCTTGGCCATAAACTCATGTGGTCCTCTAAAATTGCAAGTTAAGGCCTTTAATCACTTCCCTAATTTCCTAGCAAGTGCCTTGAACTAATTTAGAGGGTTTAAACCATCATTTTGGGGCATTTTGGGGAGTTTACGGTCCAGGCTTGTGCTTGGGCCGTAAACTCCATTTTGTTCTTCAAAATGGCATGTTAAATGGTCCAAAACACTCTCCTACACCTTAGATAAATTTATGAAGGCCTTACGTGGGGTTTTAGGGACTTTTTGGCAACATTTTTGGGCGTTTATGGCCCAAGACTATACTTGGCTGTAAACTCCTCTTTTGTCCCTAAATTGTGTTGTTTAATGGCCATAAACATTTCTAAGGTTCATAGTTAATTTACTCCATGCCCTAGATGAGTTTTGGGACATTTATCAAGGGTTTTTGGGTGTTTACGGCCTAAGCATAAGCTTGGGCCGTAAACTCCTTTTTAGGCTTCAATTTCTTATGATTTCATGTCTAAACTCTCCTAGGTATATCCCTTAATTAGTACACAAGCTTAAAGGAAGGAAAAATGGGAGTTTTGGCAAGGTTTTAGGTGTTTACAGCCTAAGGAGCTTCCTAGGCCGTAAACTCCTTGTTTATCCACTAAATTCTTTGATTTTTGGCCTCTAAATGTTATGGGCTATGATTAGAACAAGATAGGGAAGAAACCCTTACGTTTGGAAGCCGGAATTCGCGGGTTTGGAGTCGGGTTCGGGTCTAGAGAGAGAAAGTAGTGAGAGAGAGTGAATGAGTGGTAAAACGGCTTAAAAGTGGTGTTCATTTGCTTATATATGTCTCGGGTATTGCACCCGGTACACGGCTACCCGATGCTAAAGTTTAACGGGGTTAAAACTTTTTACCCAGTTGAAGTGGTCGAAAAGTAATATAACTCTATTTAGTTAAACGGGGTTAACATCTACAAGTTATAATTACTTATGATAATATCAGGACATATAAATAACTAGATATTTGTTTATTGACGACTCCAAACATTACAGAAAATAACATATAGTGACGCATTCCGTTAGTGAAGATGGGATTTGTAACGGCAATATATTTGGTGTTGTCACAATGACAAATCCTTATTGCACTTTCAGAGTCACAGTAGAGAGGGATCTTTTTCATACTCAGCCCTTAATCTCTTAACTAACTTTGAATCCAAACAACCTAAGAGGTACATGATGCGGCAACGATGTATTCTGCTTCTGCTGTGGATAAGGAAACACAGGTTTGCTACTTTGATTGCCAACTGACAAGTTTTCTGTCAAGGAATTGACATCCTCCGGTAGTGCTTTTCCTGTCCAGTCCACATCCTCCAAGATCAGCATCTGAAAAGGCTTGTATGAAGAATCCAGATCTTGCAGGATACCAGAGACTGAGAGATGAAGTCTTCTTCAGATATCGAAAAATATTCTTCACAGCAAGCATGTGGGGTTCTCTTGGATTAGCTTGAAAAATATTCTTCAGATATCGAAAAATATTCTTCACAATAACAAACCGAGAACATGATATCTGGTCTACTAGTAGTTAGATACATAAGGGATCATATCATTTGTCGATAAAGAGTTATGTCCACAGCTGGTTTCTCCAGAGATGGAGTTTGCTTGGTGCCAAATGCCATTGGAATTTTTACTTTTGAATCACCCTTCATTCCAAATTTAGTCAGCAGATTTTTAGTGTATGCTTCCTGCTTTATAAAGATACGTGTTGGACCCTGTCTAGTATTCAAACCAAGGAAAAAGTTAATCGGACCCATTGTGCTCATTTCAAATTTAGTCTCCATCAACTTTCTAAATTCAGCGGTTAAGCTAGGATTCGTGGAGACGAAGATGATATCATCGACATAAATCTGAACAATCATCAAATGTTCGCCTTCCTTCTTTCGAAAGAAGGTTGGGTCAACCGAACCTTGTTTAAACGTTGACATTTTTATAAAGCGAGTTAGAGTGTCATACCAGGCTCTTGGTGCTTGCTTTAGCCCATAGACAGCTTTATCCAGTACATAGCAATGATCCGGGTACTTTTCATTCACAAAACCATGTGGTTGCTCAACATAGACAGTTTCTTCTAATTCTCCATTCAAGAATGCACATTTGACATCCATTTGGAAGACTTCGAAGTTCTTGTGAGAAGCATATGCTAGAAAAATTCGAACAGACTCTAACCTTGCCACAGGAGCAAACGTTTCTTCATAATCAATCCCTTCATTTTGACAATAGCCTTTTATAACCAACCTAGCCTTGTTACGAATGACATTACCTTCTTTGTCCAGCTTATTCCTAAACACCCATTTCAAGCTGACAACAGAGGCATCTTTCAGTGTAGGAATCAATCTCCAAACTCTGCTTCGTTCGAATTCATTGAGCTCATCCTGCATTGCTTGAACCCAATCAGAATGATCAAGTGCAGCATTTACGGTTTTTGGCTCTATTTTGGAGACAAAAGGGTTAAACATACAAAATTCCACTTTGGAGAATAATGATGTTTGTTTCTCCTTCAGTTGAGATCTACTAAGGACACTTTCAGAGGATTCACCAATAATTTGTTGTTTAGGATGGTCTTTTGTCTATTTTACTAGCGGAGGATAGCTTGGATCATATTCTGGATTTAGTTCTGCTTCAACTTCAATTTCAACATCTGACTTATTCCCTTCACCTTCTTCAGTAGAACTATCACTTGTTCTCTCCTTCTCCCCTTCGATTGGCGAAGTAAAGCCTATGTCTTCAGCAGAATCGGTAGTGGGTGTCTCCCCCTCGATTGGACGATCGCTTGTTAATTTCGGTTCAGTTGTTTGATTATCAGATGAAGTATCAGATTTTGGGGTGGACTGGGGATTCTCCCCATCAATAGAAATTTTAGATGGTTTGAACGTGGTAGAATTCTCCCCCTGGAACGTTGAATCGGAGTTTGAAGTACTAGGTGATGATTTAGGAGTTGGTGTTTCAGTTTCCATTGTTTTGGCTGCTTCGTCTATGACTTTCTTCAGATTATCTACCTTGTTGTCTTCTGCTGTTGCCTCCGAATGTATTGCCTTCTCTGGTTCATCGAACAACCGAATGTATTCATCAAACAAATTGGATAATGGAACCGAGACCTGTCCAGATGCTGGAAATATGTCTCCAGAAGCGTCTTCTGTTCTTTGAACCTTCTTTATGTAATTGTCATCAAATGTGACATAGTAAGTCTCTTCTATTCTTTTGGAACGCTTGTTCAACACTCGATATGCTTTTGATGACAGAGAGTAACCCAGAAAGATCCCCTCATCGGCTTTAACATCAAACTTATTTCGGTTTTCTATAGAATTAAAGATAAAGCACCTGGAACCAAATATGTGGAAAAACTTGACGTTTGGTTTCCGATTGTTTAAGATCTCATAAGGAGTTATTGAGAATCGCTTGTTGAGGAAGGACCGATTCTGAGTATAACAGGCAGCAGCAATGGCTTCAGCCCAAAAGTATAGAGGTAGAGAGACATAACTAAGCATGGTTCTAGCTGCTTCACACAACGATCGGTTTCGTCTTTCAACAATTCCGTTTTTCTGTGGTGTATAGGGAGCCGAAAAGTTGTGTGTAATCCCCTTATCAGCCAGAAAGTCTTCAAAATCCCTGTTTTTGAATTCCAGCCCATTGTCACTTCTGATGTTCCTCACTGTCTTCTTTAATTGAACTTCCACTTGCTTGGTGAACATCTTCAGCTTGGGAGTTGCATATGCATTCTGTTTAAGAAAGAAAACCCACGTGAAACGTGAAAATCATCTACAATTACTAGAATGTACTTACTTCCACTGATACTCTCTATAGCATATGGTCCACACAAATCTATATGTAATAGTTCAAGTGCTTCCACGATCTTGGTATTAATGCGTGTGGGGTGGCTTTTTCTGCTTTGCTTTCCCATTTCGCATGCTGCACATAAATGCTCTTTTTCGAACTTGAGAAGAGGAAGACCTCGAACGTGATCACCAATCACTGATTTGTTGATGTCTTTGAAGTTCAGGTGAGATAGTCGTTGATGCCAAAGCCAACTTTCATCAGTGTTTGCCTTTGATAGCAGACAGATAGCTGTTGTCCCTCGAATAGGATTGAGATTCAGAGGATATATTTCTCCTTTTCGTGCAGATTTTAGCATAACTTTCTTGGTTTGCTTTTCTATTATTTCAGATCCTGTATCATCAAATGATACCTTCAAGCCTGTGCCCACAACTAATTGCGAGACACTTATGAGGTTGTGCTGCAATCCCTCTACATAAGCCACCTTTATGATAGAGAAATATCCATTAGTTATCATCCCATATCCTTTGATTGTTCCATAGGAGTTGTTTCCAAATTTCAGAGAACCACCATCTGTCAGAGACCGAAACTCCCTTAATTCCTCCTTTCTTCCTGTCATGTGACGCGAGCAGCCACTGTCTATATACCATGCGTCGTCAAACTGCTCGTCACTGATTACCTGCAAATTCAAGCAGATTTAGGAACCCAAAGTTTCTTGGGTCCTGGTGAGTTTTTCACAGAAAAAGGAATAACAATAGAAGCATCAACAAAATAAGTTCTTTTGACAAGAGTTGTTTGATCTTTTCTTTTGACGGTAAACACCTTGATTTTTGTTTTATCTTCTATAAATCTTAATGTATCTTTATTAGATGGTTTAGTGTTTTTCGTTTGATTCTTAGGTTTAGAGGAGGATTTCTTATGCTCATCTTGAAACCTGGAGAATCCATATCTAGAATTGAGACCGAATTTGGTGTTAGGATCGAATCTGGTGTTAGGACCGAATCTGGTTTTAGGACTGAATCTGGTGTTAGGACCGAACTTGGGTCGAGGACCAAAACTTGGTTGAGGACCTAAACTTGGTTGAGGACCGAAACTTGGTGGATGACTGAACTTGCTTTTAGAACCGAGACTTGACTTTCGGTTTTGGGATTTGGAATAATAGGAATTAGGACTGAAATCTTCCTTTGACTTTTCCTTTCCTTTATCCATGGCTTCTTTCCTAGGACGCTCATAGTTAGGATTTAGAGAATTCCAATGCCTTTTCCATTCATTCAGATTCGAGGCATATCGCTGATATTTAGCCCTTCATCTTTGATATGTTGCCATTTAAGGTTTGCATGTTAGGCGAGTACGTTGGGCGTACAAGGAGTATGTTGCGCGTACTCGCGCGCTTCATTTGGACGCATTCACCCTCGCGTATGCTGGGCGTACCCAAGGTTACGCTGGGCGTACCCAAGCTAACGCTGGGTGTAACCGGTCCAGACCTAAAAACCCTAATTATTTCGGATGGTTATAAGAGGGATGTGTGGCTCGACTCCTCAGCCACCATCCCTCAGAAAGAAACCCTAAGGAGAGTGTGCATTCGTTCTTTGGCCATTTTTGAGTATTCTAAGCTTGGTGGTGCCATTTCAAGGTAGCAAAGGAGAAGAAGAGCTCATAGGGAAGGCTAGGAGCGGTGTTCAAATGTGGATCCGAGCTTTGCAAAGGCTGAAGGTTCATTATAAGGTAAAAAGTTCGGATCTTGACATATACTTCATGTTATATGCTTCAAGTACCACTTTCTAGGGTTTTAGTCCCAAAGGTGGAGACTTTTTGAGCAAATGGTCTCCATAAACTTAGATCCATCATATTTCTGGTCTATTTGAGTTGTAGACTCATAAAAATGTAAGCTTGGATGTGAATCTTGCACCATGCATGCGATCTAGGTCCTTGAGTTGGAATAGAATGATGTTAAGAAGTGTCGGAGCCTTTACAGCCATGCCAAGGCTTGAAGATCTCGACTTTTTGGGTATAGATGCATAAATAAAGTCGGATCTAAAAGTTGGAGTAATGGCTTAACCGATTAAGACCAGAAATGATGTATGCTAAAGTATGATGGTTACGCTGCGCGTAACTCCCAGTACGCGCGGCGTACTGGGTGGAAACCCCGATCCATGGGTTGGCGATGTACGCCCCGTGTACATCAAGCAGTACGCCCCGCATACTCAAAGGGTTGACATTTGTTGACTTTTAGGGTTTTGGTCAAACATGAAGACTTTGAGTCAAAGAAGGGTAAAATGGTCTTTTACCCTCGGAAGAATGATGATAAGGGGTAAAGCCTAGTTGTGGAAGTCTTTAATAATGAAAATGATATTTATTATGTTTAGGCGAGGTAGAGTCGTCGTTGGGATTTGGAGATAGCAAGTATACAAGATTCTAGACTTTCCATGACATCAGTTTTCTCACTATACTTTACCTGGAAGGGTTATACTATGTGACCGGAAGGTCGGATATGTTATGAGTTATATGCATTGTATATGATAAGTTAATTGTTTATATGTGCTACGTATGATATGTTTGACATGGGCCGGAAGGCATTATGTTATGGGCCGCAGGCGTATATGTTATGGGCCGGAAGGCGTTGTGATGTGGACCGTAAGGTTGATACAGGTAGGACCGGAAGGTTTACCGAGTCGGGACGGAAGTCCCCTGAGACACATGGACCGGAAGGTTAGGGCCTGGAAAGGCGTATGTGCGTAAGTAGTATTTTTGGGGAACTCACTAAGCATTTATGCTTACAGTTATTGTGTTATGTGTTTCAGGTACTAGCGAGGACCATGGGAAGCCGCCGGCGTGATTGTACACACTGACGGAGGAACTGTTTTTATGATCATGGGATGTAATTTGTTATGATAACATTGTTCACGTTTGAATTTGCAATATTAAACGATGGTTTTTGATGTTTCCAAAAATGAAAATTATGTTTTAAAATTTATGTTGTTACAAGTTGGTATCAGAGCCTTGGTTTGAGGGATTCGGATACACCTTCGGGCGTAACTGAACTCAAACCAGGGATTTGAGGAAAATTTTTAATTAATAAAAGCAATAAAAAAAATTTGATAAGAGATTTCGAAACAACCAAAGGGGAAGCAGTGTGTACGGTCAGCCAGCGCCCGAACGCTAAAATCCCCAAAATAGCCTTACAATATGTGTTATGAGATATGTTATAATATGATACGCATGCTAGTAGACTAGGTATTCATATTAGGACTAGAGTGGACTGATTTGTGATGCCTTAGTCTAGGGGAACCTGCTGCTATGAGATGCTTTGAGAGCGAGTGGGTAGCCAGTGCGTAGCAAGAATAGAGTACTCATGATCTGGGGTTTGGGGAGGAGGACTTGGGGTGAATGTTGATGCGGTGTAGTCGATAGTATTGGGCCCATACTACCGAAGACACCGGGTTAGTGGGCAACCCAAGTAAGAATCCTTGGGTATCGGAGACCGAGTAGGGTTGCGTTATCGAGTGCGATTATGCTCGATGGAGTCTCTGATATTTTTATGTTGTCTTTCAGAGGCATTATGGATGGACCACGCCACAGACCTGGTACGAGGAGCTTCGTCAGATGATTCACAAGGAGGTGGCTGCGGTGATCCGGGTCAAGATTCCAGAGATGTTTGGGTCTATCAAGACCACACTGATGGAGACTTTTGATGAGTGGTACGCCGCAGTGACTGAGGCCGCAGCCGCTGCAGCTACCGTAGCTGTGGCTGCTGCTAGACCACAGGAAGGTGACTCGTTGCCATTCCGGGAGTTCAGCAAGACAAAGCCACCCGAGTTTGACGGGACGCAGTATCCGATCGCTGTGATGAGATGGATTGCTGATATTGAGGGATGCTTCTACACTTGTTCATGTCCGGAGCATCTGAGGGTACTAGGAGCAAAGGATTGGTGGAAGTTCGTGACGACAAACTTCACTCTTGCGGAGATTTCAGCCATGACTTGGGAGAGATTTACTTCTATCTTCAGAGACGAGTATGTTCCCCCAGTGGAGAGGGAACGGTTAGTTCAGGAGTTCTTGACTCTTAAGCAGGGTAATGATTCGGTTACGGTGATCACTCGGAAGTTTCATGAGAGGGAGATGTTTTGCCTTGAGCAGGTGTCCACTGAGCAGGCTCGGATGTGCTGATATTTGGGTGTACTGAGGTGGGATATTCGGGAGTTCGTATCGAACTCGTCATACCAGACCTTCGTTGAGCTCCAGGAAAATGTCAGGAAGAGAGAGATCGAGTTGGAGACTCAGGCCAGGGAGGAGGCCGAGTCTCAGTAGGTTGATCGGCAAGCGTCATGAGGGGGCATGTCGATCAGGTGCTTGCTACAAGTGTGGCAAGGAGGGGCACATTGCTAGGGATTGCCCCAAGGGATTTATGGTTTGCTTTCATTGCAATCAGAGCGGCCATCGGAAGTCCGAGTGCCCTCAGCTTCACCAGGGATCTGCGCCTACTGCTAGGGTTACCGAGACTCGGCCGATGAAAGTCGAGGCTCCGAAGGCTCGTGGGAGAGATTTTCAGTTTACTGCGGAGGACGTCCGCGTGGCACCTAATGTCGTAGCTGGTATGTATTCTTTCGTGTATTTACTTTTATGCTAAAATATTGTGCTTATATTATGATATGCGTAGGTACTTTTCTTGTGAATTCTGTACCTGCCTTGGTATTATTTGACTCGGGTGCGAGTCGGTCTTTTGTATCTTTGGCTTTTAGCCAGCACATCGGTATTGATCGGGAGGTGATGAGTCGACCCCTGCGTGTTTCTATAGCGGATGAGAAAGCGGTATACGCCACTGACGTGATTCAAGGATGTGTGCTCGAGATTTTATGTGTCAAGTTCCCTATAGACTTGATTCCTATAGCGATGGGGGATGTCTGCGTCATCGTGGGTATGGACTGGGTGAGTAAGTTTGGGGCAGTCATTGATTGCGAGAGACAGTTGGTGACTATTCCAGACCCTAGTGGGGGAGTGCTTACGGTGTATGGCGAGGGGACCTAGTGTGGGTCAGCATTTTGTTCGGGTGCAAGTGCGAGACAGAGTTTGCAACAAGGATGCAGTGTATTCATAGCCTATGGAATAGACACTCGAGTGGATGCAGGGAGGCCAAATTCGGTTGATGAGGTTCTAGTAGTACTCGAGTTTTCGGATGTGTTCCCCGAACAATTACCAGGTGTGCCTTCGGAAATCCAAGTGGAGTTCCGTATCAATCTGGTTCCGGGAGCGGCGCCCATCGCCAAGGCGCCTTATGGCCTCGCTCCACCAAAAATGCAGGAGTTATCCTCGCAGCTTCAGGAGCTGTTGGGAAAGGGGTTTATTCGACCGAGTAGCTCACCTTGGGGAGCCTCAATTCTATTTTTCAATAAAAAGGATGGTTCACACCGGATGTGTATCGATTATCGGGAGTTGAACAAGTTGACGGTTAAGAATCGGTATCCGTTACCTAGGATCGATGATATGTTCGATCAGTGTCAGGGGGCATCTTGGTTCTCTAAGATAGAATTGAGGTCGGGTTATCATCAGATGATGGTTCAGGATGAAGATATTCAGAACACTGCTTTCAGAACTCGTTATGGACATTACGAGTTTGTGGTGATGCCTTTTAGGCTCACCAACAGGGTGTGCAGGACAATGGAGGATCGGTTGGTGATCGTATTCATTGATGATATTTTGGTATATTGGAGGTCTAAGGAGCAGCATGAGGAGCATTTGAGGGAAATTCTTGGAGTATTGAGATCGGAGAGGCTGTATGCCAAATTCTCCTAGTGTGATTTCTGGTTACGAGAGGCCCAGTTCCTAGGGCACTTTGTTAACCATAAAGGGATGTTGGTCGATCCGGCCAAGATCGAGGCGGTGATGAGATGGGAAGTGCCGAGATCGCCCACTGAGATCAGGAGCTTTCTGGGATTGGCCGGCTAGTATCGAAGGTTTATCAAGGATTTCTCCAAGATCGTCGTACCGCTTACTAAGATGACCTGGAAGGGTGTTGCATTTTCATGGGGACCGGAGCAGCAGTCGTCATTCGAGACCCTTCGTCAGAAATTGTGCGAGGCCCTGGTGCTTGCACTCCCGGAAGGGATGGAGGATTTTGTGGTATACTGTGATGCATCTATATCTGGATTAGGGGCGGTGCGTATGTAGAGGGGACACGTTAAAGCGTATACTTCGAGGTAGCTGAAGCCTCATGGGTCGAGATATCCCACCCACGACCTGGAATTGGGGGCTGTGGTGTTTGCCCTCAAGATCTGGCGACACTATCTTTATGGAGTTCGGTGTACCATATACACGGACCACAAGAGTCTGAAGTACTTGATGGATCAGCCAAATATGAATATGCGACAAAGGAGATGGTTGGATGTAGTGAAGGATTATGATTGTGAGATCCTGTACCACTCGGGCAAGGCGAGTGTAGTGGCCGATGCGTTGAGCCGTAGGGCGGAAAGCGCCCCGATCCGAGACATTTATATGAGATTGACGGTGATGACTCCGATTTTGGACACCATCCGAGGAGCTCAGGTTGAGGCTGCGAGACTAGAAAATCAGAAGCGGGAGCGGGTTGTTGGTCAGGTATCGAAATTCGTTACGGATGGACGGGGACTCATGACTTTTTAGGGTTGGATTCGGGTACTGTTTGTGGGTGGTACGCATACTTTTTTGATGGAGGAAGTGCATCGATCGAAATTCTTGATTCATCCCAGGGCTATTAAGATGTATTTGGACCTAAAGAAGGAGTATTGGTGGCCCTGTATGAAGAGGGATGTTGCGTGGTTCGTTGAGAGGTGCCTGACTTGTCGTCAGGTTATGTCCGAGCACCAGCATCCGCACGGTAAATTGCAGCCGCTGGAGATTCCTGAATGGAAGTGGGAATAGATTACCATGAATTTTATCACCAAATTGCCAATGACTGCAAGGGGGGTCGATGCAATTTGGGTGATTGTGGATAGATTGACGAAGAGCGCTCATTTTCTAGCCATCAGTTAGAGGTCTTCTGCGGAGAAGTTGGCAGAGTTATATGTTAAGGAGGTGGTATCGCGGCATGGGGTTCCGATGTCGATTGTTTCAGATCGGGATGTACGATTTACTTCCATGTTGTGGAAGAAGTTTCATCAGGAGTTTGGTACGAGGCTGCATTTCAATACCGCATACCACCCGCAGACGGACGGATAGAGCGAGCGGACGATTCAGATGATTGAGGATATGCTCTGAGCATGTGCTTTAGATTTTGGAGGGAGTTGGGACACCTATTTACCCTTAGCATAGTTTTCGTACAACAACAACCATCATTCGAGCATTGGTATGCCACCTTTTGAGTTGTTGTATAGGAGGAGGTGTCGCACCCCTATCTGTTGGGGAGAGGTTGTTGGAGATTGTACTTCAAACGACCGAGCAGATACATCAGGTCAGGTAGAGATTGTCGACCACGTAGAGTCGCTAGAAGAGTTATGCGGAAAGGCGTCGGTCCGAGCTCGAGTTTCAGGTTGGTGACCTTGTGCTCCTAAAGGTCTCTCCTTGGAAAGGAGTCATACGATTCAGGAAGAGGGGCAAGTTGGGACCCTGATCTATTGGACCTTTCAGGGTAATTGCTAGGGTAGGCAGGGTAGCCTACCAGTTGGATCTACCTGCTGAGTTGGGACAGATCCATAACACCTTTCATGTCTCACAGTTGAGGAAATGTATTGCCGACAAGTCGGCAGTGGTGCCATTAGATGATATTCAGGTGGATGCAGGTCTGAACTATATGGAGAGACCAGTAGCGATCAGGGATCGAAAGGTTAAGGTTCTAAGGAACAAGGAAGTACCCTTGGTACAAGTGCAGTGGCAACATCGGAAGGGGACCGAGCTGACATGGGAGTCCGAGACTAAGTTGCGGGATCAGTATCCGGAGTTGTTTTCAGTATGAGACTTCAGGGATGAAGTCTGGTTCTAGTGGGGGAGAATTGTAAAAGCCTAAAATCCAGGTACCCTTCTATTTAGCCCTTCATCTTTGATATGTTGCCATTTAGGGTTTGCATGTTAGGCGAGTACGCTGGGCATACAAGGAGTACGTTGCGCATACTCACGCGCTTCATTTGGACGCGTTCACCCTCGGGTACGCTCGGCGTACCCAAGGTTACGTTGGGTGTAACCGGTCCATACCTAAAAACCTTAATTATTTCGGATGGCGATAAAAGGGATGTGTGCTCGACTCCTCAGCCACCATCCCTCAGAAAGAAACCCTAAAGAGAGTGTGCATTCGTTCTTAGGCCATTTTTGAGTATTCTAAGCTTGGTGGTGCCATTTCAAGGTAGCAAAGGAGAAGAAGAGCTCATTGGGAAGGCTAGAAGCAGTGTTCAAGTCTGGATCTGAGCTTTGCAAAGGCTGAAGCTTCATTATAAGGTAAAAAGTTTGGATCTTGACATATAGTTCATGTTATATGCTTCAAGTTCCATTTTCTAGGGTTTTAGTCCCAAAGGTGGAGACTTTTTGAGCAAATGGTCTCCATAAGCTAAGATCCATCATATTTCTGGTCTATTTGAGTTGTAGACTCATAAAAATGTAAGCTTGGACGTGAATGTTGCACCATGCATGAGATCTAGGTCCTTGAGTTGGAATAGAATGATGTTAAGAAGTGTCGGAGCCTTTACAGCCATGCCAAGGCTTGAAGATCTCGACTTTTTGGGTATAGATGCATAAATAAAGTCGGATCTAAAATTTGGAGTAATGGCTTAACCGATTAAGACCAGAAATGATGTATGCTAAAGTCTGATGGTTACGCTGCGTGTAACTCCCAGTACGCGCAATGTACTGGGTGGAAACCTCGATCCATGGGTTGGCGATGTACGCCCTGCGTACATCAAGGAGTACGCCCCGCGTACTCAAAGGGTTGACTTTTGTTGACTTTTAGGGTTTTGGTCAAACATGAAGACTTTGAGTCAAGGAAGGGTAATGGTCTTTCATCCTTGGAGGAATGATGATAAGGGGTAAAGTCTAGTTATGGAAGTCATTAATAATGAAAATGATATTTATTATGTTTAGGCGAGGTAGAGTCGTTGTTGGGATTTGGAGATAGCAATTATACGAGATTCTAGACTTTCCACGAGGTGAGTTTTCTCACTATACTGTACCTGGAAGGGTTATACTGTGTGACCGGAAGGTCAGATATGTTATGAGTTATATGCATTGTATATGATAAGTTAATTGTTTATATGTTCTATGTATGATATGTTTGACATGGGCCGGAAGGCATTATGTTATGGGTCGGAAGGTGTATATGTTATGGGCCGGAGGGCGTGGTGATGTGGACCGTAAGGTTGACGCACGTAGGACTAGAAGGTTTACCGAGTCGGGACGGAAGTCCCGTGAGACACATAGACCGGAAGGTCAGGGCTTAGAAAGGCGTATGTGCGTAAGTAGTATTTTGGGGAACTCACTAAGCATTTATGCTTACAGTTGTTGTGTTATGTGTTTCAGGTACTAGCGAGGACCATGGGAAGGCACCGGCGTGATTGTACACATTGACGGAGGAACTGTTTTTATGATCATGGGATGTAATTTGTTATGATAACGTTGTTCACGTTTGAATTTGGAATATTAAACGATGGTATTTGACGTTTTCAAAAATGAAAAATTTGTTTTAAAATTTACATTGTTACGTCCTCCGACACGTGTCTCAGTTATACTAAGCTTTATGCACTCTTTTAGACCCAAAACTTCTTTATAAAGTAGCAAAACGAAGCTAACTTTGATTTAAAAGAAGAATGTAAGCTAGAAATTTCAGTTGTCACATCATCCCCTCCTTAGAAGGAATTTCGTCCCAAAATTAGAATTTAAGCAATTTAAGTAATTAGAAGCAATTAAGTAAAAAGATGAGGGTATTTCAGTTTCATCTGATCCTCTCGTTCCCAAGTGAATTCGGGTCCTCGCTTGGCGTTCCAACGAACCTTCACTATTGGGATACGACTTTGTTTCGTTTACTTGACCTCTCGGTCCATGATCTCTACTGGTTCTTCCACGAAGTTGAGGCTCTCGTTGATCTCAATCTTATTGAGTGGGATCACAAGAGTCTCGTCGGACAGACACTTTTTCAAATTCGATATGTGGAAGGTAGAGTGTACGTTACTAAGTTCGTTCGGTAGATTGAGTTTGTAAGCACTGGGCCGATTCTAGCAACAATATCGAAAGGCCCAATGTACCTTGGATTTAGCTTTCCACGCTTTCCAAAGCGTATCAAGCCCTTCCATGGTGAGACCTTCAATAGAACGTGGTCGCCCACCTGGAATTCTAACAGTTTTCTACGTTTATCAGCGTAGCTTTTCTGTCGGTCTCTGGAGGCTTTCAATCGTTCACTGATCTGAACGATCTTCTCCGTTGTTTCCCGTATGATCTCCGTACCTATGAGAGTGCTTTCAGGAACTCATCCTTTAGCTAACTGGGTATCACCCACCTCAGCCCAGCACAGAGGGGATCTACACTTGCAGCCATAGAGGGCCTCGAAGGGAGCAATCTTTATGCTTGTGTGATAATTGTTGTTGTAGGAAAATACGACAAGGGGTAAATGAGTATCCCATGCCTTCCCAAAGTCGATCATGCAAGCTCGCAACATATCTTCCAAGGTTCGAATAGTCCTCTCACTTTGTCCGTCTGTCTGCGGATGGTAGGCTGTACTCATGTCCAACCTAGTTCCTAGGGAATTCTGTAGCGACTGCTAGAACCTAGAAGTTAACCTACTATCTCTGCCCGAGATAATGGACATGGGAACAACATGCAGTCGTACTATCTCCCTAATGTAATTTCTTGTAAGTTTCTCCATCTTGTTTGTTTCTTTGATCAGCAGGAAGTGTGCAGACTTAGTCAATCTCTCGACGATGACACATATGGTATCAAGTCCACCCATTGTCTCGGGCTACGTGGTAATGAAATCCATAGTGATCCGCTCCCACTTCCATTCTGGGATCTCCGGCTGTTGTAGGAGGCCTGAGGGTTTTTGGTATTCGACCTGACCTTGGCGCAAGTAAGGCATTTACTTACAAAGGTAGCAATATCTGCTTTCATGTTAGGCCATCAATATAACTTTTTAAGATCCAGATACATCTTATCTGAACCTGGGTGGACGGAATAACGAGTGTTGTGTGCCTCGTTCATGAGCAAGTCTCTGAAGCCACCTAGTTTCGGGGTCCAGATCCGGTCCATGAAATAATAAGCTCCGCCACCTTTAACCTCCAAGTTCTTATCCATTCCTCTCAGGGATTCACTCGCCACATTTTCAGGATTTAAAGCGTCGAGTTGGGACACCTGTATTTGTGTGGATAAGTGTGAATGGATAGTCATTGTCAATGATTTGACCCTACGACCAGAATACTCCTTCCGACTTAGGGCGATAACTACAACATTGGCCTTGCCGGGATGATAACGAATTTCGCATTCGTAGTCACTGAGTAGCTCAACCCACCATCACTTTCTCATGTTGAGCTCCTTCTGGTCGAAGATGTGTTGTAATCTCTTATGGTCTATAAAGATAGTGCTCTTCGTACCATATAAGTAGTGACTCCAGGTCATCAGAGCAAACACAACTGCTCCTAGTTCAAGATTATGGTTCGTATAGTTGACCTCATGTGTCTTCAGCTGTCTCGAGGCATAGGCGATGACCTTACCTCGCTGCATCAAAACACATCCAATTCCTTGATTCGATACATCGCAATAGACCACGAAGTATTCTATTCCTTCGGGAAGGGATAGTATTGGAGCGGTGCACAAGGCTCGTTTGAGCGTTTGAAACGCTCTTTCCTGCTTCTCTTCCCAGTCAAAGGATACACCCTTCTGGGTAAGTGTTGTGAGAGGCTTAGCTATTCTAAATAAACCTACGATAGTAGCCAGCGAGGCCTAGAAATTGAAGAATTTCTGTAGGCATCTTCGATGCTAACCAGCTCTCATTGGCTTTAATTTTGGAAGGGTCCACGTGTATTCCCTCTTCGCTAACCACGTGCACTAAGAATTCGACTCGTCGAATCCAAAATTCGCATTTTGAGAACTTTGTGTAGAGCTTCTCCGAACATAATGTTTCGAGGACTTGTCGCAAATGTTGACCATGCTCCTCCTTACTACGAGAGTAGATAAGTATGTCATTGATGAAGATGATGACGAACTGATCTAAGTACGGACGACACACCCTATTCATTAAGTCCATGAATATTGTAGGCGTGTTTCTTAATCCGAACGGCATCACTACGAATTCATAGTGCCCATAACGAGTTCGGAAGGCGGTCTTCGGAACATCCTCCCCTAGCACTGGTAATTGGTGATATCCGGATCTTAAGTTAATTTTTGAAAGGAGGTTCGCCCCTTGAAGTTGATCAAATAAGTCGTCAATCCGAGCCAACGGATAACGATTTTTGACCGTCAGCTTGTTGAGTTCCCTTTAGTTGATGCACATACAAAATGATCCATCTTTCTTCTTGATGAACAAGACTGGAGCTCCTCATGGTGAGAAGTTTGGTCTTATAAATCCCTTGTTGAGCAGTTCGTTAAGTTAACCGGAAAGTTCCTGCATCTCTGCAGATGCTAGACGATAGGGCAATTTGGCTACTGGGGTAGCCCCTGGAACTAAGTCGATTCGGAACTCGACTTGAATTTGCGGAGGTAATCCTGGAAGTTCTTCGGGAAAAATGTCGGGAAAGTCACGTATTATTGGGATGTTCTGAATGTCCTGCGTTTCTTGGCTCACATCGACCACATGAGCAAGGAACGCACGACATTCCTTTCGCAAGAATTTCTGAGCTTGGATGCTCGAGATGATACGAAGGTTCTTGCCGGGTTTGTCTCCATAAATTACTAAGGTTTCGCCAGACAGAAGATTGAGGCGAACAACCTTTTCGTAACACATGAGATCGGCACAATGACGACTCAACCAATCCATGCCGATAATGACATCAAAACTTTTAATTGAGACTGGCATGAGATCGATCGAAAATGAATGGCTATCTAAAGTTAGGGTACACCCTATGAATATGCTGCTAGTGCATTCTGTCTTTCGATTAGCCATCTCTATAGTGAATGGTTCACGAAACTCCTCTCCGCTCCCCTATCAAATAAAATGCATGCATAAGAGTTATCGAGGAGGAACGTACCACTGACCACTGTGGGGTCGGCAACCGCTTCCTCATGACCTATGGCTAGAACTCTTGCCGATCCACCGGCAAACCCTGCCTTCAGACAGTTTCTTTTGAAGTGGCCTACTTTGCCACATCCGTAGCAAGTTTGGCCCATTCCAGCGCCGGGGACTTGGGTGATTGGCCTCACCGGAGCTTTGTAGAAACGAGCAGTGTGCCCCTTCCTGTTGCAGTTTACACACTGCATTTCCCGACAGGCTCGCACATGGTGGTAGTTACATTTGTTGCAGAGCGGTAGGCTTCTAGAATACTACTTTAACGGAGTAGCAGCGGTGGCAGGTGTTGTCGCTGCATGTACTGCCACGACCTACCTTTTCTTGCAAGCCTTATTCTTTTTCTTGTCATCCAAGAATTTCCGCTTGGACTCAGCGGTTCTTGCAGGCTCTGAGATGGCCAGGGTAGTTGTTGTTGTTGCAGCCGGGGTACGAGCCCCATGGTCAACTAGCCGCTGTGCCAATTGCTTGGCACTATCAAATGTAGCTGGATGTGAAGCCAATACATTTCCTTGGTATGGGGGCACCAGTCACCATATGTATCTCTCGATCTTCTTTCCCTCTGAAGAGATCATATTGGGACAAACGGCCACCAGTTCACAGAACCTGGCGTTGTAGGCGACTACGTTGGAGCCCTTCATGGTTAGGCTCCATAGTTCTTCCTCCAGCTTTTGGATCTCGCCCCTCGGGCAGTCTCCTCTATCATGAGGTCTTTTAAAGATCCCTAGCCCATATCATTTGCCACTATTAGAGATGGTGACTTAACATGGCTATTCCACCATGTAAGTGTTGGGTTATGAGCATTCTAACACTCCTAAGTGTACATGCAACCCTAAATACCTTGGATCTATGTTTTCTCTATTATACATGCAAATATGAATATCCAAGGTATTATCCTAAACTAGCATACAAAACTATCAATATAACAAGATAGAATACATACCTATTTGATGGTGCTTGTCTTCATGAAGCTTGAGTGCCTAGTGCCCCAAGTGTGACACCTCAAATGGTTCACAATCATCAAAACACTTAGAATATCTTAGAGAGAATTCTACACTTCATTAAATCGGCTAGCCCTTTCTTAGTCTCACTAGTAGCCATTTTTCCTCAAGAAT
The DNA here is from genome assembly GCF_052625555.1 of Lactuca saligna. Classification (NCBI taxonomy): domain Eukaryota; kingdom Viridiplantae; phylum Streptophyta; class Magnoliopsida; order Asterales; family Asteraceae; genus Lactuca; species Lactuca saligna. Next base: position 78,146,416 of record NC_136418.1, read on the forward strand.
AAGATCCTTATATAGTTATACAATTAGGGTAAACCCTAATTGTCATGACTTTCCATTTCCTTGGATCCATGGGTTCAAATACACCATGGAGCATCCATGGAGCATCATATGGGTTTTGGCCCAACTAGATAATCCATGGAGCATTAGCCCACTATACAAGTATGGATGATTTACATAATCAACCCACATATTTAATTAGTCTTCTTTTGATCACTCAATTAATGCTAGATTAATTCTTGATCAATACTAATTAAATAATCTCATTATTCTTATTATTAATATACTAGAACTTATAATATATTAATAACCATAAGTGTCTTATTTCTCTCATTTAGTCTATCCAAGTGCATGATGGTATGCAACCCAAATGGACCATGCCGGATCGGGTCAAGTCTTACCAATTATAGTTATGGACTTAGACATTAATCCAATAGTCTCCCACTTGGATAAGTCTAAAACTATTATTGCGTATGACTTCAGGAACCAACTAGCAATCGTAGCTCTCAAAAGCTTCTGTCGAACTCTGATCTTGTAGATGAACTCTGATCTTGTCAATGACTTGTCCATTAGATAAGGGATCATATATTCCTCCATTCTAGATATCATATGGACAGAGACATGGATTATAATCATTCTCTATGTCCAATAGTTGTTTCTCGATTTCCGATTTATGACGACTGACTAATTGAACAAATCAAATTAGTCCTGGCCCGGCCGAGCACTTCCATTTGTCATCCTCAAATCATCAAGGGGCCCACAGATATCGCTTTTATCCCGAAGGTAAAAGGAATGGATAAACTTCAACTCATATGGCTTGTTCTACTACTTGTTGAATCATACACAAAGGCATGTTTTATAGCACCGAGTTACCAAATGCAGTTTCGTGCAATCAATGTACAACCAACTCATAGTAACAACTCATATCTCTAGGTTTGAAGAATATAAGATATTATCGTCTCATGATCACTCGTGATAAAATCCATGAAGTGATTCCAATGAGCGCGGGTTGAATCCAATACTCAGAACTTATGAGCACTCATGAGTATTGTAGCCATTTGTCCAACACCTTAGACCTCTACAAGCCAACCCATGCCAGTCTTAATTCATATCTACTTCCAACATACGACCGACTGTGGATGGTTTGAATAACTTAGTCATTCTGGAAGAACAACCTAGTTTATTCGGGAAGTCAAAACATGCAAAGTGAAACACAATAATAATTGAATCCAATATGGTATCAAAACCTATGATCATAAATAAAACACATTTTATTTATCACCATATGATTACACATTATTCATTATGTTTCAGCTATCAACTTTATTCTTGAATTTAAAACAATAGTTGTCCCATACTCCAAGCATGTACACTATGTTTTCTAAACACTAGTCATGCCATACATCAAGTATGCATACTATGTTTGTCTATGATCTTTACTTTGTGAACTAGATCAATTGAACATAACTTCAATGATTCTCTTTTCACACTCCCAAATCCTTACTGCAAATGCAAGAATTCCAAATTCATGTCATTTACTGAAATCTGTTAGATTCTAAACTTATATGCATTGATCCTCTTGTAATGGTTATGTACAAAGTCAGAAAGACTTGACAACAATCATTACAGAGCATTCCAAAGGAGATCAACTCCTTGGAACCATCCTTCTTGCATTAACTTTCCTTAATCTTACACAGATTGAAAATTCTAACTTTGAAACATTTCCAGATTCCATTTCGACTATCACTTCTGAACAAGAGTTGCCTCGTTACAGATTATGTCAATATGGTCCTTCCAGAATTATCACTATACTTCCAACTGTCCTTAAGCAACCATTCTTTGGTAAACCTTAGATTGTCCTCGACAATTGTTTAATCCTTTTATTCATATCCAGTTCTAAACCTTTTCCATTCTTAACGCCCCAGGCATTTGGAAAATTTTAGAAAGGTGGAATATAGCACATGTAATCGATCCTATATCTGAAGCATATGGGACACGATTCATGATGTCTCACATAAAGACTAAACTAGTCTTTTGCTTTAACATTTCCATTTCTATTTTCCAATTTCTCATAATTCAGATTATGAAAAAGGGATGTCGTAATCATAATCGAATTTTAGAACGCAAATAATGGACCCATATACAGAATTTCCTTATGTTGAGCCATTCCAACATGAAATTCATATATATATATATATATATATATATATATATATATATATATATATATATATATATATATATATATCCTTGACTAAATGATTAAAACCTCACAATCTAAGCTTATAGATTTGAGATGAAGTATAATTTCCTCTCCCTTAATTATAGCAAAACAACTTTTTCCCAATTAAAACCTTTTGTTTTCTATAATTAACATTGCTAACTTGCAATACTTATCATAATTATCATGCTCCCACTAACATGATGATTATTAGCATAACACTTATGCTCCCACTAGCTTTGACATGTACTCAGAAGTCAGCTGGACTTCTAGAAATCAATACTTTGTTGACTTTCTTACCAAAGTTCAGATTTCTGATACTAGATTGTTTTGATAGAACTTTATCAAAATCATACACCTTCCCTTAGATAGCACACTTGTGTGTCTAAACAATTATGAAGAGGGATGCCGTAATCATAATGGGTAGACCTTTTTGCCACTTCTCACAAGTCCAGGTTAGTGTGCCGGTAAACCACACATGCTCCACTAACGACTTTGAGAGTGCAAATATCACAATTGCTATCTATCTAAAATCAGCTTAGTGAAAGTGTTTCCTCACCATCATTTTCATGAATCGGAAAGAAATCTTATGACACTTAGATTTAATGGTGTATGTGTTCTTATCCATGTGAATTGTCAAAGCCATAGTCACAAGACAAGGATAATGACAAATCTGAACTCATATGGACTGAACTCAATCTTAATTTCTTGCCACCCGGTAGCTCAAGGGCCTGCCATTGCTTCCAAGTTGTTGTGCAACACCTTGAGAACTCTAAGAACTCATATGCAAAGCCAACTTTAACTGGAATAGGCACAGAATATGTCAACACGATAGGTTATAAACCTCAAGTTGTGTGCTAGTGAGGAACTTCAGGTTTCATTATTGATTAGTTCTTGAGACTTTCAAGACCTTTAAGACTCCCACTATCCTCTTGACCTATAAGACTCCGTTGTCAATCATCCAAGATATAGTGCGGATTCTAATCAAGACAAACACTTCACACAATTGACCTTAGTTGGTCTTTGTTTTATCCAAAACATCACAACTTACCAACTTCAAGTGAACAAGAGTAGGACACTTTTACTCTTACATTTGACACGTGTTCTAAACCTTCTTAAAGACATGTCACTCAAATTATAATCTTAGAGTATGACTCTAAGACTTGTATTGGAACGAAGTATGACTCATCTTCCTGATTTAACCATTTCAACAATTCAAGTTCCTCTTCTTAGTCATAAGAATGCACTAAGATTTCCTTAGAGAACTAATTTTGATATGGTTTCTTAATCATTAAGATGATCACAAAACTGACACTAAATTACTCTCCCATCTTTTCAGATTTGAGAAACTTTTATCCTTCTGCCTAATTTGATTCTTCTTATTCGCTCTGCCTTACGTTGGAACCTTTTCCAATGTCTCAGAGTTACACTTAAGCTTGTAAGTATAATCATATTTACTGAGCTTTAGTAAACTATGACGAATAGCCTTATATCTTTTGTGGTGGACTTAATCAGTACACATGACTATGTACTCGATCCCTTAGTCCATTACATTACTCACACATCCATGTGAACAAGTAATTAGTCTTAATTTTCCAATACTTGAAAGTTCTCATTCATCATACTATACAACTTGCATGATTCCAAGTCTCGGTCCAATTGAGACTTTGGATGATGAGAATCTTTCCTTATTTGGTAAATTTAGACATTACCACAAATGAAAGAATCAATTACATATTTCCACTCTTGCTATTAATGGAATCATATAAGCAACAATTTTTCCTCAAATGCCATTGTAAGGATACTTTAAAATAAATAAAATCAAAAAATTTTCTTTTATTTTAAAACTATGCGGAAAAACTTATCCTTACAATCCATATGAAAACTTGTTGTTATCTATTCCTAAGCAATACCTCATAACTCCTAAGAAGTAGCTCAAGAATCCGATCTTCAAACTACGCGATAGAAATCCATGTATGCGATCAGATTCAACATATTCTTTCTTTAAGTTCCTTTACTTTTCTTTGATTCTTAAAACATTACCATGTGACCCAGTCACATCATGTATCAGGAATCTCATAATAGAAACTTAACAGAGTTAGATTAGTGGACTTTACCTGAAGTAGAGTCAACCTTATTGACTTTAACATCCTTAGGTAAATTTGGCAGCTTCGCAACTAATAACCCTTCCTTTGGCAATATAAACATATGGACCCTTTGATAATGGTACACGAGACTATCACAAACTTAGCTTTTCTCTTTACCATTTGGTCAACCTAGTTGACTATGTTCAATCCCTTTCCTTGGGAAGAGAATGCTTTTTCTGTATTTCCAGTGTCACCATTGTCAATGTCCATAAAGTTTCAGGAAGTTGATCTTAGCAAATAGAAAGGTCATTAAGGGTCTTGTCATAGTCTGTTTCATAGGTGTTCCAAAAGAACTCACTATGTGACTTAGAAAGTTATTGAACCACCAACTTTCTCAAGACTTTGACACCCAACTCTCCCGGCTTGTCAATATGTGACTACATCTCCAAGATGTGATCACACCTAGACCTTATCTTGTCAATAGGGTTTGAGTGACCTTAAACTTTTCAAGAACTTGTGGGTTAGGGAGAATAATTGGAGGAGGAGAAAGAAGTATGATATCCATGGGACATCATCTTTATTAGGAAAGCTTGTTTCAAGAGATTTGGTAAGATCATAAATGTCTAAACCAGACATGTTTTGGGAGATATTCAAGATAGTTGATCTTAAGGTCCTTAATATGACACCCAATATGAAATATTAAGGCTAGGACCCAACAAACTATTTTATAACTTAGAAGAGGTATGCCGTAATCCAAGCTATAAAACAATTTGAAGGTAGGTGAATGACGATTCACCAATTTCCACCAAGATAAATGAAATGTATTATTAGGTTTTAATTGGTTTTGAAACTCCTAGATCTTTTGAGATTCATTGAACTATTCAATGGCATGTTTCAATCTCGAGTGTGCCCTTCAGGTTTTGTGACTGGGATGCCGAGGATCACAAAACAAGGTGTGAAGTAACGATGCAAATTACTTGGTACCCTTAATAAATTACCCCTCAATCGATGTGCCGGTTAACCACACACGCTCCATCGATACTATGATAAATATTAAGTCACCCTTTACCTACCTTGTTAAGTCCAAGTTAGTGTGCCGGTTAACCACACACGCTCCACTAACGACTTAGACAAAGTGTAAAGTGTAATTTCATGGACTAGCACCTTATTCACATTTTCCTAAGTAACTAAGATTGGGAATTATTAATAGTTCAGTTACTTAGTATTTAGCATTAATACTTTTAATGAAGGGAGAATTATAGTCCTGTCAAACCCGTTCGGCTAACGACCCTCCACCGGTCAACCAAGCGGTGGGTGAGAGTGGACACCCATTAAGCTGCCATTTTATAGGCAACAACCTTATACCCACCTTATAGACCAGCTTCGTGAATGAGGCGTACTAGCGGTAAGACTGACTTTACTCTTATACATATATATTATTATTAACTTATAATATTATAAAGTGTAAGGGTTGAATTTTAACTCTTAAAATTCTAAGGGCTAACATGGAATTAAAGTATTCATAAGAGAAAACTTTACAAATACCAAAACTTGAGGGCAAGTTTTGAAACTATTCAAAACTAATTAATTCCATAACTTATGTATTTTAAGTTGTTTTAATCCAAAAACTCTTCAAGTTCCATAACTTGAGGATAAATTATGGAAGACTTTAAACTAATAAAGAATTAAGTTTTCTTTATTTTATAACTTATGGAATTAATTAAAGTTACATTATTTTTTTTTATTTATTTAATGAAGAGCTTCTTGGTCCTCCATAACTTGAGGACAAATTATCGAGCATAACTCCAATTAATTAGAACTAGACTCTTCATTTTTGTAACCTTTGCCAACTTTTATGAGTTTTATGAAACTTAAATGTGACATTTTCATATAACTTGAGGACAAGTTACAAAAACACATTTTAGAATCAACTCTTAGATTAATTTGGATTGAAAACAACTTTTTCACTCAACTTTTCTATTAATCTAAGCAACTCATAAGAGCAAGATAATTCAAATCAAACTTTTTCATGTAATTAGTCTAACCTTTAAACTAATACAAAACATGAATCTATTGACAGTTATTTTTGAAAATGGATTAGCATGAACATTACCACATAAAAAACAAGTTTATAAGTTCAAAAACAACTTAGGGTAATGTTCCTAGTCCATTTCTAGCCAAAACCTCGATGACATGCTATCTGGGGTCCAACTCGTCGAGTGCATGAACAAAACTCGGTGAGTTGGATGCATTTTGCCTTGGACTCGTCGAGTCCTTTCATGGACTCGGTGAGTCTGCAGGGCTGACAGCATCGAAACTCGATTTTTCAGCTCCATTTGCAAGTATAACAAGAAAACAAGCCTAGGCTCTGATACCACTGTTGGGTTATGAGCATTCTAACACTCCTAAGTGTACATGCAACCCTAAATACCTTGGATCTATGTTTTCTCTATTATACATGCAAATATGAATATCCAAGGTATTATCCTAAACTAGCATACAAAACTATCAATATAACAAGATAGAATACATACCTCTTTGATGGTGCTTGTCTTCATGAAGCTTGAGTGCCTAGTGCCCCAAGTGTGACACCTCAAATGGTTCACACTCATCAAAACACTTAGAATATCTTAGAGAGAATTCTACACTTCATGAAATCGGCTAGCCCTTTCTTAGTCTCACTAGTAGCCATTTTTCCTCAAGAATAAGATGCTTATATAGTTATACAATTAGGGTAAACCCTAATTGTCATGACTTTCCATTTCCTTGGATCCATGGGTTCAAATACACCATGGAGCATCCATGGAGCATCATATGGGTTTTGGCCCAACTAGAAAATCCATGGAGCATTAGCCCACTATACAAGTATGGATGATTTACACAATCAACCCACATATTTAATTAGTCTTCTTTTGATCACTCAATTAATGCTAGATTAATTCTTGATCAATACTAATTAAATAATCTCATTATTCTTATTATTAATATACTAGAACATATAATATATTAATAACCATAAGTGTCTTATTTCTCTCATTTAGTCTATCCAAGTGCATGATGGTATGCAACCCAAATGGACCATGCCGGGTCGGGTCAAGTCTTACCAATTATAGTTATGGACTTAGACATTAATCCAACAGTAAGGGCTTTAGTTTCGAAGGTGCAAGCAGCGTACTTCACCTTGCTATCCTCGGAACAAGAGCAGATTTCGAAAACCGATTCGGTTTTCTCTAACCATTGCGAGAGGGCAATGACTCTTCCCGTCCTATTGAAGGACAGTGGTTTGCAGTTCGTAAAGTCTTTATAGGAGCACTCTCTCGAGCGCACAGGGGCATCAACTTGAACAGACTGAACAAGGGTTCCTCTTCCAGTGGAACCTGATGAATGGTATTTGGCCATGGCTGTAGCCACAATTGCAGCTACGGCAACATTCAAGGCTATCGTGTCGAACTGAGGAGTAGGTGGTTAAGGAGGTGGTATTTCGTTATTAGGGTTTCTCCTTGGATTTCTGCGAGGCGGGATCTTTGATCTTTAAGTTTATGAAGACGCAAACATTGATAAGAATTTAATGGAAGAATTTATGAATATGACTCGTGGTCTAACTCTACATAGCCCAACAATACGATTTAATGTAGGTCTAGAACTAATAGATGATGACATTTGGATAATAATTCCCATAAGATTAGGTATCTGTCAATATTACTGGAATTGTAGATGTTACAAGTTTGGGAAAAGCGGCCAACATAAAGAGGCCTTACATCAACCATAATGGAAAATTTTGACAGACCACGACCTAATGAAGACCTAACAGGTCTAGGATTTACAAGGATGGGAATTTAGCCTAAAGTTTTACATAAATATGTTATATCCAAAAGACAAGTTAATAAGATCCTATCAGCAACGAGAACCGTTAGAGTGAGTCCTCGAATCCGACAGAAGATGCCCGATGTCCTTTATACGCCTATCTGATCTTGCTTGCTGAGTTCGAAGTTCCCTGACTTCAGCTCGGGTTTCAGCAAGCTCCCTCTATAGCATTGCATTGCTGACCTGAGCCCTTTCCTGTGCAGACTCTAGTTGGCGAATGTGCACAGTGTTAACACCAGTGTTGGCATCAATCTCCAAGATTCGATTGATAGATGATTATCCCATTATCGTGTTCCGAGACATCCTTATAATCATGATGGGTAGGACTCTGTCAGTAGAACCCCCATCAGTGAGGTTGTAGAAACTTATGTCTACATTTTAGGGAATGGGTTGACCCTGTTCATGGCTCCAAGTATTCAAGTTGGTTGCCCACAGAGGTGTGGGTTGTTGAAATGCAGGTCTGGGATTATTATTCGGGGCTTGTCCTACTTGAGGTAGATTGTTGACTTCGGGTTCCGAGTCACAACCATCCGAGAAGCCTTCAGCTTCATGATCATCCAAAGGAATCGGGTGATCATCTTCCGGTTCCTCTTCCATCCATCCTGCATTGCCGTGGTTGGGGAAGTACGGGTCTCCGTGGATATGGAATCCAGCCATTTGATCTATGCGAGAATAGGGATAAGGAAATAAGTAATAGACAAACTAACTAGATAGTTATTAGATGATCTTTATCAGTTACTCCAATACTTGTTTAGTGCATACCAGCTATATATGCTCATGACAGGATATCCCTTCGAATAAGTGAATCCTAACTTTAAGCCCACAATCAAACAACAATAGGAAGTAAAGCAAGGATTTAAAGATTCTTAGGCTATGACATCCTAGGCAAATATACCCGTAACGTATCCACTAAGCATCTATTGACATAAAAATAAAATTCTTTAATTCTCGCATAAGTGATTATTGTAACACAAAATACTCCTATAGTATTTTAAGTTTAGTGTTCTGTTCTACTGTTCTCGTTGTAGTAGTGTTGGTAAGTTTTTAGACTTGTTGCAACTTCACAACCATACTTAGGCACATGCTAATCACTCCTCGGATAATGTAGTTGATCAGTCTACATCTTCCCAGGGTTGCCATATGTCTCTAAGTCTAGTTGTGCAGTCCAACAATAGTAATACTTTTGTGCTGTCCTAGTGACAATGATTTAAGTTTGAATGCAAGCATGTATACTTAATTAAATATTTTATTATTTAAAAGTATAAACTCTTTATCAGAGTATTTTAATCCTGCTTGTGTTTATAGTTCGTATATCTTTTATAGCTCTGATACCAATCTGTCTCACCCCCAAAACCGATGAACGGCGAAAATGTTCTGGGGTGGAGGATGTCATGTACAATATCACAACAATGTAAAGTAGTAAACAAGCAACAACATCATCCATTGCATTAATAGTATAATATTTCATACAAGTGTGTTCTGTCAAGTTATATAGACACCAAAACTATACATCAAAAATAAAAGAGGAGTCTTGAAAACGCTCCTTCTTCTCAAATCCAGCGCATGTACCTGTCTACTGGTGACCTGAGAATACAAGTTATTTTAAAAGAATTTATCAGCTTTAGAGCTGGTGAGTTTATAAGTATATTAGTGTCTGAGTTTGTATGAAAGCCATTGTAAGGTATTTTGTAAGATGTATTGTGTATGTTTGTAAAGGTTTGTGTTTGTTTGATCTACTCTAGAAAACCCTATGTTTCCTACTAAAAGTTGTCTTCTACCAAGGCATCTAGTGTCTGTGTGTGTGTCTTTTGTAAAAGTGTGTATTTTCCCAATCCCGACTATCATTAACCAAAAATATAGTTTCTACATTACCGTGCATCGTGTGAATATCACAATGCAAAATGTAAAGGGAAAATGTTTTAGTACTGAAATGTAGTTTTAAGTAACTATTGCTAAACTAATTACCTTAAGCCAATTGTATATTTTAAGGTAAAATGTGATCGGCATGTATCTTGCTACCGATTCAATAGTGAAGTGACAATGTAAGATGCCACAAAAATGACGTTTGGCACCCGTAGACTTGCAAGTCCCACTGTAGGGAGCAGAAAGGTGTAGGATAGTCAATCTAGTATAGATCTATACACAAACTCATACGCTCCCCAATTAAGGAGATTCTGATACAAAAAAACAGTCATAGCAGGTAGTGCCACGCCCTAATTAATGGCTCACATAACTGTGTTTATGTATATATAATGTATATGTGTGCTAGCTGTATTGTGCGTTCTTTCTCTATCTAGCATGTATGTTTGTTTCTTGTCATAGTGTCTATTTTTTGTTTCTCCTCACTCTGTTTCATGTTTGATTCTCATCATAGTATGTATTGACTCATGTATGAACTGAGTTATTGTATGTTTCATTGTTCTAGTAAAGTATGAACATGTCTGTATGCCCTTGCTACCCAAGGGCATGGATTTGGATGAAAGAAATAACCTTTTATATCTATATACATATACATAATATATAACTAGGATTCAAACGACCTTCGGACAACTAACCTTGATACAAAGACCACATCAAACAAGAAGAGAAAGCAGGGTAGACGAGCAGTCCTAAGTCCTTTCAATCCTACTTATATAACTATATTTATATAGATACACTGAATATAAGTTTAAAAGAGTTTAAGTAAAACTATTTGACCATTGAAAGAGTTTGTAAGACAATTTGAGGTAAAACAGTTTGATAAATAGTTTGGAAAGTAAGTAAACCATTTGTTTGGCAGTCATTAATCACATGTGATTGATATAATAACTATAATTGTTCAACTTGTATTCCCCCCCCCCCCCCCCCCCGCCCCATAAAAGCATTTAAAAACATTTCAAAGGTCATTTTAGGGGTATGAACTCACCTGTAGTGAGTGGTTCTGACGATAATGATGGATCTATTGCTAAGTATCAAGTGGTGACTTGAGTACACACGTGAATCCTATTTAGCATATATTGGCACATATATGAATATAATTAGCATTATGAACAACTAATTAACGAATTGGGACAACCTTAGGGACTAGTAAACACTTCTTTTGAAGTGTTACAACCATAAATGATTGTACGAAGGGTTAAAAGGCTATAAAAGAGAGTGTATGGCCAAAATATACACTATATGTGTGTGTGCGGCCAGGTGTGCTGCCAGCACATGTGTGCGGCTAGGTGTGCGGCCTGGTGTGCTGCCAGAAGTTTGTGCTGCCAGAAAACATGGTGTTCTTGGTGTTCTTGGTGAAAGATGTTACATTTCCGGATGATACTTGAGAGGATTTTTGAGTCCTACGTTTACAAGAGTGTAAGAAATGATCAAAATGACCAAGGATAGTGCTTATAGGAGGGTGTGTACGGTTGGAGGTGTGTGTGGTTGGCCTGTGTGCGGCTGGCTGGCCGTACACACCAGTTTTTGGTGTGTTTGGCTCATTTTTCCAATGCTACAACCAAACTAACCCATCTTCCGACACGTATCTCAGTGATACTAAGCTTTATGCACTGTTTTAGACCCAAAACTTCTTTATAAAATAGCAAAACGAAGCTAAATTTGATTTAAAAGAAAATGTAAGCTAGAAATTTCGGTTTGTGACACCAGAGCTTTTGATCGTTGTCACTGAAGCACATAAATGGAAAGATTATCTCAAAAAGAACCACATCAAGTCTTTCTTGGAGCAGATTGTATGTAGCAGCCTTGGAAATACTTAATGATACAATATGGAGTAGATCCAATAAAAAAATAAAGTAAAAAAGAAGAAATAAGAGAAGTGTGAAGATTATCAAATGAAACAAACCTATTGCTTAAATATTGTAAAATAACATAGGTAACTCTTTCCGGTAAATAACGACCATTAACAACAGGGATCCCATTTAACAAGTTTAGATAACATTCCAAGATTTTCCCAAAATACTTTTTCTCAAAGTGTTGTGCAAAAGCTCTGTTGTCTGGATATTGCAATTTCAAATCTCCATACCTGTGCAAAAGCATAATCATTCAGATGGTTATAAAGTCTTAAAGTCAATATGTCAAATCTCCATTTAAAAAGTTCAGATGACATTCGAAGATTCTCCCCAGCTTCATGCTCAATTTTCATCAATGCAACTACATGATAAATTGGGTCAATAACTACATGCTATAGACTGAGATTTTGAAGTGAAATCTGAGCAACTAAGATAAATGTGCCTTCGCCTATGATACTCATATGGAGTTCGTTGAATCAAGAGATATTGTTCTGTGAAATATATTAGGAAACTAGGAAAAAATAGAAGAAAAGCGAACCTATAGCTAAGAGGTTGAAGGTTTCTAGTGTAGCTATGGGTTGTGACGGTCTCCATCCGGTGGTGGCTTCACAGGGAGGCGATGGATAATGGAGGCGAGCATAGAGGACTGTTAACTGAGCATCTAAAGATCGATAGAAGTAGATGGAGGGTCTATGAACCGAAACCTAGTTCCAACAATAGTCGTTGTTCCAACAACTGTATCCCTTTGATTTCAATTTCATGCCCTGGTGATGAAAAAACTTTCGATTTCACTAAGAACCGGAACCCTAGAACCAACAATAGTTGATTTTGTGGCCCTATATAGATTTTTGGGCATGAGAGTCCTTGATTTCTGCTGACTGGTGTGGAAGAAAGGAGAAGCAACTGTGGTTTTCCGATTGTGGGTTTTTGGATATTTAACTAAGCGGATTAGAGTGGGGGCAGAGAATGGGTGGATACATCGGTTGAATATCGGAGATTTGGTGATTGTGCGATGTTGTTGTGGCAGAAAAGAGCAGTGACGGTGAGATGGACATCGTGGTTCTCTGATTGATGGTTTTTTGGTATTTGATTGTGAGAGAGAGAAAAATGATGGAAAGAAGCTAGAGCAGAACATGGAAGCTTTTCAAACTTTTGGGAATTTCAATTCGCTAGTAAGCCTATAAAGAAGAGAACATGTATTTATGAAAAAATATATAAAACGACATGCGTACACAACAAACATTTTATCATATTCGCCCTCCGTGTTTTTTTTAACACTAATTTTAGGGCGCACACAAATGAGTATCCTCTTTCCTTCAAATTTTAGAAAACCGACATTATGTTTATGACACACAAAAAAAGTGTATCGTATATCAGGGTGTGTCATTGTTCGCATGTCATTAAAGGGTTGTTTCTTAGTAGTGGTAAACTGTAAAAATAAGTTCGCCAGAACACACACACACACACACACACACACACACACACACACACACACACACATATATATATATATATATATATATATATATATATATATATATAAAATTACACGTCTTCCAGTTCTTGAAAATATAAATTTCGTAGAAATCCGACTCTGTATATATTAGATATGATTTTTTTAAGATATAAAAATCAGTCGTGCACAATGAATGTATGACGTAAAAAAGCTACGAAGATAATGATTGACTTTTAGCTAAATCCAGCAAAAAAGAAAATTATAGTGCTCTTTAAAATAAGAATTTTGAGAAAAAGAATGCCAAAAATGGAATGTGTATGAGAGACTTATGATTTTTGCAAAATTATTTAATTTTTATAAAAATATGGACGGAAAATAAAGTAAAAATTAGTCAACAGAGTCTAAACGAAAGTTGTATGGGTGGTCGTAACTCGACGGGGTTGAGAATTAGAAACTTTTAAAAGAATATCGAGGGCTTTTCACGTGTTTCTAACGCATTTGGACACTCATGAAGTTATAGTAAAAGTCCCAATTTAATTAACCTAATCCAAAAAGGTTAACGGAACAATTTAATAAAATGAGTTTTATTAGCGGGAAAAAAGGGTTTACTGTGATGGGATAAATTTGGGGTTGTCACATCATCCCCCCGTTGGAGGGAATTTCGTCTCAAAATTAAGGTTTAGGCAAGGAAGTAGGCATGAACAATCGGTTAGAGAGACGAGGGTACTTCCTATTCGGTTGGTCTTTGCGCTCCCAAGTGAACTCCGACCTTTGCTTGGCATTCTAAAAAACCTTCCCTTATGGGATGTGGATTCCGTCTTGTTCACATGATTGCTCGGCTCGCAATTCCTACAGGTTCCTGTACGAAGTTAGAGTCCCCAAAGATTTCTATGAAGACGAGTGGGATTCATAGAGTTACGTCGGTCAAACACTTTTCAAGTCTAAGATGTGGATTGATTTGGGGCGAAGCTTATGGAATTTCTGAAAGTAGTCGTGGTCTAACGAGGGTTGTCCCTATTTTTGTAAAGAACCTAGGATGGTCCTAAGCTCTCGGAAAGGTAGAGCTTTTCAGTACTTAAAACATAGTGTACTTCTATAGCGAGATCATCACTAGCGTGATCGCCATTCTGAAGTTCCAAACGTTCTCTCATACTAGGGGTGTAGTCCTTCAGGTTTGTTCTTAGAAGGATTGGGTTATCCTTGGTTTCGTGTTTCCTGCTGATTGGCTTTTAGAGGTTTTTTGGACCATCGGATGAATTGGATGTCTACAGGTATCTATTTGCAGCAGGGTGTCTATCTCAACTTAGTGGAAAATGAACCTGCACTTCAGGTTCTCGAGGTGTTTCTAACGGAAACTCTCAGGATTGGTGAGATAGGGTTTTACCAGATGATTGTTTTTAGAAAATTTTGAGACTTCTCATCATCGTCTAGTTGATACTTTCACGATATGATTCCTAACAGGAAAGAACCATGCTCTTACTTGCCTTGATGTTTCATGAATAGCAATCTCTACTCAGGGCTAACTCAGTCCCTAGAGATTTTATGAAGTGTTGGACTATCTCGTGAGGTGGTTCTACTATTGTTGTGGGAGATAGTATTCTTGGAACACCTAGTAGTCCAATAGATCTCGAAGACATGCCCTATCCTTTAAGGTGTTGGTTAATTCCGGTTGCAGCAAGCACTTTTCTTGTATAACCCATCGACTAACACCTAGTTTGGTGTTGAGTCTAAAGTCTCTTCAAAATCTGGTTTACGAGGTCTAATGCAACCTACTTTCGGACTTTATTCAAGTATTCTTGCCTGCGGAATTTATCTTGTGGTTCTTGACACTCTAGTATTCACTTTGTAGAATGCAGTCTATCGTCTATAGGGCGGCGGTGACTTCTTCCACGTGGGGAGGCGGAGTGTACTAGGCACTACTCGTTAGTAGCGAGGTGGACGAAGTGTCTGAGTAGTGCAAGTACCTTTTGCAGCTACTCTTTTGGTGTTTTAGAGATTTCTCGATCTAGATCAAATCTAGAGAGTATAGGGTTCCGTTATCCAGAACTTCTAATTTCCTCATCCACTCTTCTCAGAGTTTAACTTATCGTAGCTTCCAGGTTTGCGGGATATCTGTTGAGATGCTTAACTCGTGGGACTAAGCGTGAATGGATGGTCGTAGTCAATGTCCTTGACTCTTACGACTTGAGTTACTTTTCCAACTGAGGGTGTTAGCTACTACTTTGGCTTAATCGGGATTACAACAAATCTCAGATTTGTGGTCATTTTAGTAGCTCATCCCGTAGTGGTTCTCTTGACTCCAGTTTCGATACTATAGGATAGGATGAAGGGTTTTACTATGAGACTCGTGGTAGAGCTCTTACTTGGCTTAACCACTAATACATGGTCTATGCAAGTCGTATATAATTGAGATCGACGGGATTTTCAGTTGTGCGACTCCACCCCAGACCCACAACCCAACAAGGAACAGGGAGTAGGGTGGAAACACACATCTTAAATCTTTTTGGTCTAAATTACATACCACTCTTATGCATATACTCAGTTAATAGTAGTCAATCGAATGAGTTCTTTCTTCTCGATTCACGAACCTGATTGCGAGGTGCTAAGGGTCTTTCCAGGGAATCTACGGAGTAGGTTTCGGGTGACTCTCTACCTTTTTCGTTCTGGTTTCTTGTCTCAAAGAACTCTTTCGACCTTCTCCTTGCGTTCTTCCATGTCACACCCCCAAACCTGAACGGCGGAAACAATTTGTTGTATAGTTAATAAACATGAAAATAATTTGTTCTATGCATGTATTTGTACTTGAATGAACTCACATTTTTAAGTTACACGAAACACGGCTTAGGCGTAAATAAAATCATTTTGTCAGAGAGTATTAGTCCCTTAAGCATTTATAGTTTGTATAACTTATGTGGTTCGATATACTTAGTTCACTATAAACATTGCTCTGATACCAATCTGTCACACCCCCAAACCTGAACGGCGGAAACGTTCGGGGGCGGATGACTTCATGTGGTAGCGTAACAAGTGAATACATAGTAAAGAAAGCAATACAACCATCATATATATATATATATATATATATAATTGAAAGTTTACATTTGTCAAAAGTTACATGTTCAAAACCAATTACAAATATGATGTCAAAATATGAGATTAAACTGGCGCAACAGCATCTCTTCATCAAAACCATAATGATACCTATAGTTACTGAATCCCTGGGACATACAAGTAATTTTGAAAGAGTATATCAGCATTTAAGCTGGTGCGTTTCATAAGTATTTAATGACAATGTTTGTATGAAACAAAATATCTTGTCCTTGTTTGTTTGTGTTTAGAAAATCCTGTATTTTCTACTAGTATAAAAGTAGTCTTCCTTCCAGAACATTTGTTTGTTTCCAAAATGTATGTAAGTGTAAAAGTAACCAATATGTTTAAAAACCTCGTAAATCAATGTATTTTTAATACCTCCTGTGAGCTTTATAACCATACTATTGACTCAGAATGCCTATAAACAACGTTCTTCAGGCATTGGAATGTTATGATGTTTGTCACCCCAAACGGTGGACTGTAGATAACAGTCAGGGCGCGGGTTGTCAAGCCTGTATAGATCTATACACAAACACCATGCTCCCCCTTCAAGGGATTCTGGTATATAATACAGGACTTGAAATGTGTACTCGAACATACGTGAAGTAAATGTCACACAGAAGCGTAGTATAAAAACAGATTTACGTGTTGAAATGTTCGTTTGTTATTTTACATGAAAGTGATTTCTTGAAAATCGTGTTGCTAGTATGTAAAAGTTAGCAATGTCCTCATTAAAACTATACCTATTATAGTTTTCTAAAAGTGTGCCTCGTTTGTTTTAGAATATCTAAAAAAAAGAATCACTTGTTATGAAAGCATAGATTTTTGTAGAGTCTAAGATAGACACAATATACTTTAAATCTAGGAAAAATGTTTAGTTTATACATGCATTACAACAATTTATAGTTTTAAAGATAGAATGCTATTATAATATATTTTGTATACGGGAGTTCCCTGTAAAGTTTATAATCTTTATATATAACACCCGATAGTAGTCGTGTGTTTTACTTGTATTTCCCCCCCTTAGAAAGCGTATAAAAGTGTTTAGAATATGAAAAAGGTTAATTTAAGGGGTATGAACTCACTTGATTGAAGTGGTTGGTTTGAAGTAGTCGAGAGAAGAATCGAGCACAACTTCGACAGGAAGAGTTGAAAACGGGGAAAAATATCAGGAATCTTGGGAATCTCGGGAACAGAAAACCTTGCTTCAGGACTTGAATACGAAAACCGGGGCTTCGGGAGGGCTTCAGGAGCTTAACCGCAGAGTTTCAACATGATAGATGGAAGAATGGAGCACCTAAACCCGACACCTCAAGAGATCTATTTATAGGGGTATTTCTGGTGTGCCACATCGTGGCTAAGGTTGGCCACATCGTGGGGAGCAAGCCTCATCCTCTTCCATTGATTGGATGCTCTCAGTCACTTGCCGGGTCGCGGCCAAGCTGTGCCACGTCGTGGGGGCCTGACAGCCTCAGATTTTGGACCTCGAACTTGTAAAATCCGTAATTTTCGCATACGACCTCCGTTTTCGACGTTCTTTATATGCACGCATAGCTGAAAATGTTATCTACAACTCTCGTTTAGACTTCATTGGCAAATTTTGACTTCATTTTTAATTATTTATTTTTACGGGCCGGGACACGAAAAGTCCGTTAAAAATCCATAACTTCTTCATCCGGTGTCCGTTTTCGTCAAACTTTTCACCGTTGCGCTACAAATGTTGAGACCTTAGATTCTCATTTAGGTTGTTTTGGTCAAAAGTATCTCGAGCTCTATTTCGAGTTTTTAGTTGTCTACTGCTATACCCGAATTTTGGAAAAATCATAACTTCCTCATACGAAGTCAGATTTTGAGGTTCTTTTTATGTACGCTCACGGTTTGAGGTTATATATAACTTTCATTTAG
The DNA here is from genome assembly GCF_052625555.1 of Lactuca saligna. Lineage (NCBI taxonomy): Eukaryota > Viridiplantae > Streptophyta > Magnoliopsida > Asterales > Asteraceae > Lactuca > Lactuca saligna. The sequence goes on from NC_136418.1 coordinate 78,164,806, forward strand.
ATACTTAAGGCTAAAAACTATTGTATTGAAACTTCGCGTTTTTCGTTTAATCGGTGATGCCGGTTTTTTTGTGTTCTTAGTATTTCTATAAACCTTGACACATTATCTAGCATAATAGACATCCTTATAGAGACTATTACACATTTCATTTTTGAATTTAATTTCATTTTTTCAAAAGTAGCTACAACACTTGGTGTTTTAGGTCATTACAAAGAGTTGAAATATCGGGTTGTCACATCATCCCCCCATTAGAGGGAATTTCGCCCCGAAATTTAAAGTAGTAAAGACACTAGTGAACATGAAAGACATCAGGGTACTTTTGTTTCATCTGATCTTCGCGTTCCCATGTGAATTCAGGTCCCTGCTTGGCGTTCTAGCGAACCTTCCCGATGGGTATGCGACTTTGTTTTGTTTGTATGACCTCTCGGTCCATGATTTCCACTGCTTCTTCCACAATGTTGAGGCTCTTGTTGATCTCGATTTTGTCGAGTGGAATAACAAGAGTCTCATCGGACGGACACTTTTTCAAGTTTGAGACGTGGAAGGTTGGATGTATGTTACTTAGTTCACGCGGTAGGTTAAGCTTGTAAGCCACAGGGCCGATTCTGGCAAGAATCTCGAAACGCCCTATGTATCTTGGATTTAGTTTCCCCCGCTTTCCAGAGCGTATTAAACCCTTCCACGGTGAGACCTTTGATAAAACATGGTCTCCTACCTGGAATTCCAAAGGTTTCCTCCTTTGGTCAGCGTAGCTTTTCTGTCGGTCTCTAGAGGCTTTCAATCGTTCAAGAATCTGGACGATCTTCTCTGTTGTTTCGCGTATGATTTCCGAACTGGTGAGAGTGCTTTCAGGAACTCTTCCTTTAGCTAACTGGGTATCGACAACTTCAGTACAGCACAGAGGGGATCTGCACTTACGACCATAGAGGGCTTCGAACGGAGCAGCCTTTATGCTTGTATGATAACTATTGTTGTATGAAAATTCGACAAGGGGTAAATGGATATCCCATGCCTTTCCAAAGTCAATCACACAGGGTCTCAACATATCTTCTAAATTTTGTATCGTTCTCTCACTCTGCCCATCTGTTTGTGGGTGGTAGGCTGTACTCATGTCTAGCTTAGTCCCCAGGGAACCTTGTAGTGACTGCCAGAATCTTGAAGTGAATCTACTATCTCGGTCGGAGATAATGGATATCGGAACACCATGCAGTCGCACTACTTCCCTTAAGTAAGTTCTTGTAAGCTTTTCCATTTTGTCAGTCTCCTTGAAGGGTAGGAAATGCGCGGATTTGGTCAACCTGTCGACGATGACCCATATGGTATCGAGTCCACCCGTCGTCTTGGGCAACTTGGTTATGAAGTCCATAGTAATCTATTCCCATTTCCATTCTAGTATCTCCAGTTGTTGTAGTAATCCTGAAGGTTTCTGATACTCGACCTTAACCTTAGCGCAAGTAAGGCATTTACTTACGAAGGTAGCAATTTTTGCTTTCATGTTAGGCCACCAGTACAAGTTCTTAAGATCCAGATACATCTTACCTGAACCTGGGTTAACGGAATACCTCGTGTTGTGTGCTTCAGTCCTTACAAAGTTTCTGTACCCGCCATGTTTCGGCGTCCAGATTCGATTCATAAGATAATATGCTCCGCCACCCTTAACTTCTAGATTCTTTTCCATTCCCCGCAGGGATTCACCCACCACATTTTCAGGTCGCAAAGCTTCCATTTGTGCCTCTTTAATTTGTGTGGATAAGTGGGAATGGATAGTCATAGTCAGAGATCTGACCCTTCGTCCAATGTATTCCTTTCGACTGAGGGCGTTAGCTACCACGTTGGCCTTGACAAGATGATAACGAATTTTGCATTCGTAGTCATTTAGTAACTCAACCCATCGTCGTTGTCGCACGTTGATTTCCTTCTGATAAAAAATGTGTTGAAGGCTCTTGTGATCAGTGAAAATAGTACTCTTTGTTCCATATAAGTAGTGTCTCCAGATCTTCAGAGCAAATACCACTGCTCCTAACTCAAGATCGTGTGTTGTATAGTTCACTTCGTGTGTCATAAGCTGTCGGGAGGCATAAGCAATAACTTTCCCTCTCTGCATAAGGACACAACCAAGTCCTTGATTTGACGCATTGCAATACACTACGAAGTCTTCTATCCCTTCGGGGAGGGTAGTATCAGTGCGGTGCACAAGGCCTGTTTCAGTGTTTGGAACGCCTTCTCTTGTTTTGCTTCCCAATCAAAGGACACGCCTTTCTGGGTTAATGTAATAAGAGGTTTTGCAATGCTAGAGAAGTTCTTTATGAATCTGCGATAGTAGCTAGCGAGACCTAGAAATTGACGAATTTATGTAGGTATCTTTGGTGCCGACCAATTCTCGATGGCCTTGATTTTGGAGGGGTCCACGTGTATCCCTTTCTCGCTAACCACGTGGCCCAAAAATTCCGACTCTTCGAATCCAGAATTCGCATTTAGAGAACTTCGCATAGAGTTTCTCCGATCACAGTGTTTCTAAGACTTTTCGTAGGTGTTGACTATGCTCTTCCTTACTTCGGGAGTAGATAAGTATATCATCGATAAAGACGATGACGAACTGATCTAAGTAGGGACGGCATACCCTATTCATTAGGTCCATAAATACTGCTGGTGCGTTGGTTAATCCAAATGGCATTACTACAAATTTGTAGTGTCCATAACGAGTTCGGAAAGCTGTCTTCGGAATATCCCCCTCAAGTACCCGTAATTGGTGATATCCGGATCGTAGATCTATCTTCGAGAAGTAGTTTTCTCCTTGGAGTTGATCGAATAGGTCGTCAATACGGGGTAGAGGGTAACGGTTCTTGACAGTAAGCTTGTTCAGCTCTCTGTAGTCGATGCACATACGGAACGATCCGTCTTTCTTCTTTACGAAAAAGACCGGTGCTCCCCAAGGTGAGAAACTTGGTCTTATGAATCCTTTTTGAAGGAGTTCATTAAGTTGACTGGAAAGTTCTTGCATCTCTGCTGGTGCTAGACGATAAGGCGATTTCGCTACTGGGGTAGCCCCTGGAACTAAGTCGATTCTGAATTCAACTTGGCGTTGTGGTGGTAATCCTGGTAGTTCTTCTGGAAAGATATCGGGAAAGTCGCGTACTTCTGTAATGTTCTTGATGTCCTTCAGTTCCTGGCTTGTATCGACGATGTGCGCTAGGAATGCTTGACAATCTTTCCGTAAACACTTTCGAGCCTGGATGCAGGAAATGATACGAAGGTTTGTACATGATTTGTCGCCGTAAATCACTAATGTCTCGTTGTTAGGGAGATTAAGACGAACTGCTTTTTCAAAACACATGATGTCGTCGCGAAGAAGACTTAACTAATCCATGCCGACTATGATGTCGAAACTTTTAATAGGGACAGTCATGAGATTGATTGGGAAAGAATGACCGTCTAAAGTTAATGTACAGTCCTTGTATATGTAGTTAGTGTTTTCGGTTTTTCCGTTGGCCATCTCTACAGTGAAAGATTTTTCTAGTTTGCTAGGTTTAGGTTTAAGTAAGTGAATAAATTTTTGACTCACGAAGTTTCTCTCCGCTCCACTATCGAATAATATGCATGCATATGAATTATCGAGGAGGAACGTACCAGCAACTACAGTTGGGTCAGCTATAGCTTCGTCGTGGCCTATAGTCAAAACTCGTCCCACACCGCTGGTGCCTGCTGCCTTAGGGCAGTTCCTCCTGCAGTGGCCCACCTCGCCACAACCGTAGCAAGTCTGGCCTATACCCGTACTGGGAACTTGAGTGATCGGCTTTGCGGGATCCTTGCAAAAACAGGCTGTGTGTGCCTTTCTGTTGCATTTGGCGCACTGCATTTCCCGACAAGGTCCATGGTGGTGGTAAGTGCATTTGGTGCACTTTGGGCGGTTAACTTCATAAGGCTTTGTTGGGTAGGTATTTGCAGGAGTTGTATTAGGTATAGTGGAAGCATTCACCAAAACCAGTTGTTTCTTTGCGGATTCTTGGGAAGACCCACCCTTCCCTTTATTCCATACTCTCTTCCTGTTGTTGGTTTTGTTATTGTTGTTGTTGTTGTTGTTGTTGTTGTTGCTGTTGTTGTTTCCTCTCTGTGGTTTTGGTGCAGAAATGGTTGAGTTCTGATAGCCTCCGTAGTCAATCAGAGATTGTGCCAGTTCCTTAGCACTTTCAAAGGTGTCAGGTTTGGAAGCTAACACGCTTGATCGTATTTGGGTTGTCAGTCCCCATATGTACCTCTCTATTTTCTTGCTCTCAGGAGCAATCATATATGGGCAAAGGATTGCCAGCTCGCAGAATCTGTTGGTATATGTTGCGATGTCGGTACCAACCATTCCGAGAGTCCAGAGTTCATGTTCGAGCTTTTGAATCTCTCCCCGTGGGCAGTATTCTCTCATCATCATGGCTTTGAGGCTCTCCCAGCTTATGGAGTTTTCCACTATTAGAGTATGTACTTTAACGTGGCCGTTCCACTAAGTCAAAGCTCTATCAATGAGTGTGAAGGTTGCAAATTTGACCTTGCTGTGCTCGGGGCAGGAGCAGATTTCAAAGACTGATTCTGTCCTTTCAATCCACTATCTCCGAGCCATCACACCACCAGTTCCATAAAACATACGGGGTGTGGCATTAGTAAAGTCCTTATAAGTGCATTCTCGGGGTTGCCCATGACTCTCGCCATGGTTGGATAGGTGTGTGCTAGTTCTCGAGTCATTAGTACTCGAGTTATTTAGCTATGACATGGCAGCTGCTACCGCTGCGGTGACTGCTTCTTGGAACATGACAACATCAAATTGAGGAGGTGAAGGTGGTGGTATCGGTGTTTCATTAATAGGGTTACGTCTGATATTCCTGCGTGGTGGCATCTTTAACTATACGTTTAAAAGATGATGATATGGATAAGAATAAGTGACAAATGAATGTGTCTCATGAACCAAATTGCCATGGTTCAATAACAGATGATAGCATAGAAAAATGAAAGTTATTTGTAAGACTGAAAGTATGAAACAAGTATTTGGTTTCTCAATGACTTTTCAAGGTTTGAACGAAATACTCAACGTAGTAATAATAGTGTCACCTATATTAATATAAAAGTTGATACAATGATCATGAAAATTTGACCCTAATAAGGGTCTCCGATTACAAAGTTCGAGAAATTTAAAGACTTTTAGCCGAGGTCCTAAGTTATAACAAAATTTGAGGTTTTCACAAGTACTACTTGCGATGTGTGTTCCGCTTAGAGCTCGATTCTGCATCTGATTGCTTCGACTCCATAAGACGCCTATCAAGGGCGGCTTGTTGTTCCCTCAATTCTGCGAAGGCTGCATTCGCTTGCGCTTGGAATGCTTCGGCGCAAAGGTGGATGTCGTTCTGCAACATCTCTAGGCGGTTGATATCGGCCGTGTGGATTTGTACTTCCATGTTGACCTCTTGGATTCGGTTTGCTTGAACCCTCGATTGGTAGGACTGGTTTACGAGTTTTCCCACCATGACCGGGAGTGCCCGATCGGCTGAACCTCCACCTCGGACATCGTAGAAATCTCGGCACATGCCGTAGGGAGAGCGTATACTGTCACACCCCAAAACCAGAACGGCAGAAACGTTCTGGGGTGGATGACGTCATGTCAAGTATCACAACACATGCATTATAGTAATCAAAGTACAACAAAACATTGCATTAATAGTAATAGTTTTACAAGGTTACATTACAACAATTTAAAGTAATACAAGTAATAGAATAAATACAGCGTGGTACTAAGCTATCTTCATCAACAGCTTTGGGGATGTACCTGTCTAATGCTAACCTGAGAATACAAGTTATTTGAAAAGCGAGTATCAGCATTTTTACAATGCTGGTGAGTTCATAAGTATTTAGTGTCATTTAGTCAAATAACTTTATAAAGCAGTAGTTTAAGTGTTTTCAGTGTATTAGTGTTCTTTCCAGAAAATCCTATATTTTCTTTAAGAAAAGCAGCCTTCAACCAAGACTGGTCAGTGTAATGTGGTAAGAAGAAGTTTCCCTTAATTGCTAATAATATCAAAATACTGAATTTGATTATCAAAGAAAGTAGAGGCATCAGGGAATAACATATGCCTCAGCATGAGGACTGCTGACTAAGGCAAAAGAGTCATAGACTCCAGGAAAGTATCGAACTAACGACACGCCTAGTTCAGTCTAACAAATGGAGAAACAGACCCCCGAAGGTACCAAATGAAAGGTACAACTGGTAAGGTCTAAAATAGTGAACGCAGACTGAAGATGATACCAAATGGAAGGTACATCTTGCAAGGTCATAACAATGAAGACAGACCGCAGACGTTACCAAATTAAAGGTACATCTCGCAAGGTCAAAACAGTGAAGACAGACCACAGACGATACCAAATGAAATATACATCTTGAAAGGGCAAACAGAGATAACAGACCCCAGACGGTATCAATTGAAAGATACAGCTAGCAAGGTCAAAACAGTGTGACTCTGAAAAAGGCGATATCAGCATACAGTGTAAATCGCTGACGAAATACTGTTACCTTAAAACCATGAATTATAAGGCAACCCAGGATACTCGTAACCATACTGACTAGAGTTCTAGACGCTCTACAAGCATCTATATTATGTGACATTTGTCACCCCTTGGCTTGGTAGGCTGTGGACTGTAGCTAGCAGTCAGGGTGCGGGGTTATCAATCCCGTATAGGCCTATACACACAATGTCCGCTCTCCCTACAGGAGACTCTGGTTACCAACTAGACGACGGAGAAGGCCGCGTCCCGAAGATGCATCCCAAATAGAGGATAGTGTGTTACTAGGAGGGAGTGGGTTTCTTATGTAAGTGTAGACTAGAGGTATAGATTCTTAACTGAATTGACTAGAGAAAACTCGTATGTCTATGCTCGTATACATAATATATAACTAATGAATCGAACGACCTTCAGATGGACATCCGATCCCACCAGACCACATCTCAACGAAGAAAAGGAAATAGGGTGGACAAGCCTTCCTAAGTCCTTCAATCATTATTTATATGGATCTATACAAGCATAAACATACATCTAACTACGCTTGAGTGTGTATCATACAGTGAAGTATAAGTGTACAGTGGAACATCTGAGTCGTGAAGTATAAGTGTACAGTGGAACATCTGAGTCGTGAAGTATAAGTGTACAGTGGAACATCTGAGTCGTGAAGTATAAGTGTACAGTGGAACATCTGAGTCGTGAAGTATAAGTGTACAGTGGAACATCTGAGTCGTGAAGTAGAAGTGTACAGTGGAACATCTGAGTCGTGAAGTATAAGTGTACAGTAGAACATCTGAGTCGTGAAGTATACGTGTACCGTGTGGGATAATCGAACCATGAAGTATAAGCGTACCAAGTATAAGTGTATCACGAAGCAGAGACGACAATAAGTGATGTAAGAATGTCTATCAAGTATAAGTGGAGTAAAGTTGTTATCCAGTATAAGTGAAGGAGGAATCGTATCACTAAGTAAGAGCGTGAATAAGTATAAGCGTCTTCAAGTATAAGCGACTATAGGTATAAGTGAAAGTGTTACCGAGTCAGAGTATAAAATAAGTATAAGTGAAGCAGCATTATTTTATAAGTAAAAGTATACGTCGAAAAGGGAAATCTTTAATGAAAAATCTTTATGTACAGAGAAATTCATAAATTGTATTCCTTCATAAAATACGTTTAAAACCTTAGAGGATCTTTCATAAACCAGTTTAGAATGAATTTGAATAAATCAGTATAAGTAAAAGTTATGAAACAGGTAAAAGTCAATTTAGTGTCCCACTCGGTAAAACAATGTAAAGTGGTAAAATCTAGTGCATGCGGGTTATCAATCATATGCGATTGACATGATAACTGGCATGTTTAACTTGTATCCCCCCTGTAAAACATTTAAAAGCATTTAAGAGGTTCATTCAGGGGTATGAACTCACCTGGTGTAAGTAGGTCCAACGAGAGTGCTGATTGGGCGTTCGGGGTCACGCAAGGACTTGAACACACACAAAGACCTATTTTAACATATGATAACATATGTTCACATACAATTAACATATAATATACTAATTAAACAATTATACACACTCAAAGGAGTGGAAAACACTTTTGGTTGAGTGTTTGGGGTCCCGGGTAGCATTTACGGGTGCTAAGGGTCTCTTATCAGTTGTGGGACTTTGATATACTCACATATCAAATGAGTAAATGGATTTAAAACACCAACATTGACCTTTCTAGTGATTTCTAATGAAGTTTGATGCTATTTTGGGTGATTAAAACCAACATTTGAGGGGGTTTTGGGGAGTTTACAGCCTAGATAAATGCTTGGGCCGTAAACTCCAAGAAATCCCTCATTTTCCTTGTGTTTAAGCCCTTAGATCCTTCCTAACATTTTATAGATATAGCCTATGGTCATTTGGGGGACAAAAACTAACTTTTGGGCATGATTTAGGGTGTTTACGGCCTTGACCTTTGTCTGGGCCGTAAACTCCTTTCTTTAAATCATTTTGGAGTGTTTCAAGTGTCTAAACTCAAGAGGATAAGTCCCTAAATTATGTAATAAGCCCTAGGATGAGTTTGGTGCACATTTGGGACATTTTGACATGATTTTGAGGAGTTTACGGCCTAAGCTTGTGCTTGGGCCGTAAACTCTTGTTTGAGTCATAAAATCATGCGTTTTCATGTTTAAACACTCCTAGGGTATATCCCCTAATTATTCCCAAGCTTATGGACAAGTTTAGAGGCATGTTTGGCACCATTTTAGGGGTTTACGGCCCTAGAGTGTTCCTGGGCCATAAACTCCTTATTCCATGCCTTCTTGGATGATTTTTGGGCTATAAACATAAATCACTATGTTTAGAATAAGCTAGGGTAAGCGGACTTACAATTTTGAAGCGTTTGGTTGTGGTTTCGGGGCGAAAACGGGTCTAGAGAGAGAGTATAGAGAGAGAGTGTAAAAAGTCTTCAATAGACTCCACTCACCCTTATATAGGGTTTTGAGTCGGGGCACAGTGGAATTCTACCCGATACTGCCAGTAAATGGGGCTTTTGGTCGCACCCGATTTAGTGGTCGTAATAATAAAACTTGATATTTTCCAAATGAATGAAAATGTGTGTCCTGTGTTTTATTTCTTTTTTCACGACTTAACGACATGTAAACATAGACAATTGAAATGTTTATTAAATTTGATGGCTTCTTATTAACGAAACTTTTGAACAGTGGAAAATTCCGTTAATGGTAACGGAGAAACGTAACGGGACAACTTGGGTTGTCACATATACTTTGTTGTTGGCTCCAGTGGACGAGGTGACTTCCCCAGACGGGAGTCGGTCCTTGAAAGTTCCTCCTAATGGGTGGAGGGTTGACTATTTCCGGTTCTGAGTCTGTCCCGGAGTCGTCCCCGCCATCCAACTCAATGGGCTCTTCGCCCTCCTCCGGATCCTCTTCAATACATCCTCCGTTGCCTTGCTGTGGGTAGTAGGGGTCTCCATGCGGGTGAAATCCAGCCATTTGACTATACGAGAATAGGGTTATAAGATTTGAATAAAACTTGAGACATGTAATACTAATTAATCTAGTGTATGCACGAAATAGTCTTATAGTATTTAAATTCTTGTGTTTGATCTTCATGATGTTTTTGGTAAGTTTTGACTTGTTGCTCACTACGACCATTCCTCGATATACATTGGTCCGATCTCGGACAAATATAGTTGATCACGCCATATTTGTCCCAAATCTGATTACATATATGGAGTCTTAATCGTAGTGTCCAACTTGTCTAAATACCTTTTGTATAGTTAATAAACATGAAAATAATTTGTTGTATGCATGTATTTGTACTTGAATGAACAAACATTTTTAAGTTACACGAAACGCGACTTAGACATAAATAAAATCATTTTGTCAGAGAGTATTAGTCCCTTAAGCGTTTATAGTTTGTATATCTTATGTGGTTCGATATACATAGTTCACTATAAACATTGCTCTGATACCAATCTGTCACACCCCCAAACCTGAACAGCGGAAACGTTCGGGGGTGGATGACTTCATGTGGTAGCGTAACAAGTGAATACATAGTAAAGAAAGCAATACAACCATCATATATATATAATTGAAAGTTTACATTTGTCAGAAGTTACATGTTCAAAACCAATTACAAGTATGATGTCAAAATATGAGATTAAAACTGGCGCCGCAGCATCTCTTCATCAAAAGCATAATGATACCTGTAGTTACTGAATCCCTGGGACATACAAGTAATTTTGAAATAGTAGATCAACATTTAAGCTGGTGAGTTTCATAAGTATTTAATGACAATGTTTGTAGGAAATGAAATATCTTGTCCTTGTTTGTTTGTGTTTAGAAAATGCTGTATTTTCTACTAGTATAAAAGTAGTCTTCCTTCCAGACCATTTGTTTGTTTCCAAAATGTATGTAAGTGTAAAAGTAACCAATATGTTTGAAAACCTCGTAAATCAATGTATTTTTAATACCTCCTATGAGCTTTATAACCATACTATTGACTCGGAATGCCTATACACAACGTTCTTCAGGTGTTGGAATGTTATGACGTTTGTCACCCCAAGCGGTGGACTGTAGGTAACAGTCAGGGCGTGGGTTGTCAAGCCTGTATAGATCTCTACACAAACACCATGCTCCCCCTCCAAGGGATTCTGGTATATAATACAGGACTTGAAATGTGTACTCGAACGTACGTGAAGTAAATGTTTCATAGAACCGTAGTATAAAAACAGATTTACATGTTGAAATGTTCGTTTGTTATTGTACATGAAAGTGATTTCTTGAAAATCGTGTTGCTAGTATGTAAAAGTTAGCAATGTCCTCATTAAAACTATACCTATTATAGTTTTCTAAAAGTGTGCCTCGTTTGTTTTAGAATATCTAAAAAAAGAATCACTTGTTATGAAAGCATAGATTTTTGTAGAGTCTAAGATACACACAATATACTTTAAATCTAGGAAAAATATTTAGTTTATACATGCATTACAAAAATTTATAGTTTTAAAGATAGAATGCTATTGTAATATATTTTGTATAAGGGAGTTCCCTATAAAGTTTATAAATCAGATATGATTCTACTTAATAAAAGTGTATAATAATCTTTATATATAACACCCGATAGTAGTCGTGTGTTTTAAATGTAGTTCCCCCCCTTAGAAAGCATATAAAAGCGTTTAGAATATAAAAAAAAGGTTAATTTAAGGGATATGAACTCACTTGACTGAAGTGGTTGATTTGAAGTAGTCGAGAGAAGAATCGAGCAGAACTTCGACAGGAAGAGTTGAAAACGGGGAAAAATCTTGGGAATCTCAGGAATCTCGGGAATATCGGGAACACAAAACCTTGCTTCGGGACTTGAAGGTGAAAACTAGGGCTTCGGGAGAGCTTCGGGAGCTTAACCGCAGAGTTTCAGCACGAGAGATGGAAGAATGGAGCACCTAAACCCGGCACCCCAAGAGTTCTATTTATTGGGGTATTTCTGGTGTGCCATGTCATGGATAAGGTTGGCCACGTCGTGGGGAGCAAGCCTCATCCACTTCCGTTGATTGGACGCTCTCAGTCACTTGTCGGGTCGCGGCCAAGCTGTGCCACATCGTGGGGGCCTGACAGCCTTAGATTTTGGACCCCGAACTTGTAAAATCCGTAACTTTCGCATACGAGCTCCGTTTTCGACATTCTTTATATGCACGCGTAGCTGAAAATGTTATCTACAACTCTCGTTTAGACTTCATTGGCAAATTTTGAATTTATTTTTAATTATTTATTTTTACGGGCCGGGACACGAAAAATCCATAACTTCTTCATCCGGTGTTCGTTTTCGTCAGACTTTTCGCCGTTGCGCTACAAATTGTTGGGCTTAGAAGATTCCGTCTTTTGGGCTCGTTTGTTTTTACCTCTTTGTATTACGGTTTGGGCCTGTCCAACCGTATGTCTTTTATGCTTTGTATATAAGCTTATGCTTGCATGCATATTAGGTTAAGGTTTTAGAGATCTGAGTATACAATATTTTCCAGACGACTAAAGGTTTCTTTGATCATACTTGTAACCTTCCAATCCTCTACAGTTGATGTTCTTAATCGAGCTCTTCTGAGGATTTTGTTTTAATCATTCAACACGTTTGATTCATTCTTGTTCCATAATTTTACTGTGTTTATATCGTCATTGTTTTCATAACCTGTTCAAGATCTTATCGATCTTCAAAGATTAAAAGGTTTATTAATCTCATCAATTGGTATCAGAGCAGGAGGCTGTGTAATTGATACACATCTTTTCTGTGAAAAAGATTTTCATTAGGGTTTTTCCGCAATCATTAATATTTATTGAGCCGTCATCTTTATTGACGTATCTTGATATTTATTGTTTTGCCCTAATCCGCTTTATTACAAGTCTGATATTTGAACAGGTTTTTACGATCGTAATGGACGCGACACAATCAAACGTTATCAATATTTCAAACAGCATTGGTTCGACAACAAGGATTCCGATCTTATACACCAACGATTATGAAGTATGGGCACATCATTTCGAAGACTACGTTATTGGGTCGGAGGAAAATGGGTATTTGATTTGGGAAGCCATCACCAACGGACCGTTTTCTCATTCTGCAACGTCCAGAGTCATTAAAACTCAAAAAGAATACAATGATCTGCTTAAGGACGTGAAAGACATTGCACAAGATGAAAAAGACAAGTTCCAATGCAATATCAAAGCACTAAGATTGATCCGGTTTGCCCTTCAGTCCGATACATTCAGATTGGTTAGCTCTTGCACGACGGTGAAGGATGTATGGGACAGACTTCGTGAATTGTATTCTACAGACGAAGATCTCGAACATTCTATTCAAACTCTGCTTCTATCTGAGTTTGGTGAATTTAGACAAGGGGCTGAAGAATCTGTAACCCAGACATTCGATCGCTTCAATCATCTTCTCAGCAAGATGATCAAACATGATATCGAAAGGAAGCTCATCGAACAGAAAGTTACATTCCTGAATGGTCTAAGGTCTGAGTGGAGAGCAGTAGTTTCCACAGTTAAAGCCCATGAGCAATTTAAATCATACTCTTTGGCGAAACTGGTGGGAATTCTCAAGTCTCAAGAGAAAAACGTGGTGCAAGAGAAAAATGTCGTTTCTGGTCTCGGTTCGTTGGCTCTCTTGTCAAAAAGTAAAGCTGTCATGGAGGATGAAGACCTCAGCCTGGAAGAATATGATCTCACATCAGAAGATTATGCCTTGATGGTATCCAATCCCAAAAGGTTCATAAAGAAGAAATTTCCCAGCAACAAAAACCGAAACTGGCAGGGAAGTTACAGCTCAGAAAAGGTGGTTAATGAACCGAAAGTTGAGGAGCACAAGAAGGAACCGAAGGTTGACGGCGACTCTGGAGTGAGCTGTTTCTACTGTGGTGGGAAAAATCATTATGCTAAGGACTGTGTCCTCAAGAAAATGGCTAAGAAAGATGATGGAAACAATGAGGAAGCTGTGTTGCAGAAAAGGCTAGATGAGTTGAGAAAGAAGAAGTCTGCTGCTAACCCGCCTTGTAATGCCCTTATTGTGCAGGGTTCTGTTCCAGGTGATGAGTTCGGTAGCACGGAAGTTTGGTCTACTGACTCAGAAGACGAGGAAGTGAGGCAGCCTACTCATGGAAAGGCGTTCGTGTCTAAGGAAGAAGGCAGTGGTGGTAAATGCCTTATGGTTTCTGACGTATCTCAATTGAGGGGATACAACACCAATGGAGGTCATGATGGACAGAATGCAAAGGAGGACATGTGCTTCACAGCCAAACCACTCAGCCAACAGTTCAATGAGCTGGATGAACTGATAAAGAAGGTACAATCTGTTTTTATTTCATGCAAAGTACCATCATCCTCTTATGAGAAAGAACTAAAAAGTGTCAATTCAAGAATATCTCATCTAGATAGTAGCTTAACTCAAACTCGGGTCACAAATTCTAACCTAACTGATCAATTGAGCAGGGCTGCGTCGAAGAGTGAGGAGCGGAGAATGTGGATAGAGTTAAAGGAATCGGAATTAGTCAGAGTTAAAGATGAAAACATTTATTTGCAAAGAGACAATTTGAAATTGTTAAAACAACGAAATGTTTTTTGTTTAATTGCTAAACGTCTGTATTCTAATATTACTCAGCTCCACTTGGATTGTGAAATAGGCCAAAGAATTCACCGCATGATTTTGCCCTTCCTGGAATTTAAGGAAGATGAAATCGATGCCGAAGCTTATAACTGTGAAAGTGTGATATCATCTGATAACATAAATCCCACCTACATGTATGGACTGGACAAAATTGAGTCCTTCATTAAATCTAAAGACCACAAGCTCATGCTTAAAAATCTTTTGGATGAAAATGACAGACTTAAACTGAGGACCGAAACCATGCAAAAATTTGAATCTTTAAACACCAAAGTAAGCTCAGAAAACAAAATTGATGTTGAAAATGCATCTGAGCTTGATGAGGATGACAATATGAGTGAAATTTCTGTAGAGGACACGGTTGACTGCTCAGAATTTATTAAAACCGAGCCAGAAAATCACAAGAATCTTATTTCTGAAAATTCGGTAGAGTTCGCTTGGTTGTCCCATCAAAAATCCCCAAAATTAGTTGAGAAAGCTGTTGTGTATCAAAAGGTCAGGACTACTCCAAATCAAGTATACAAGGTAACAGGAGTAACTGAACATCAAACAGCCGAACTTGCAGCCATTGTAGACAAAGACAATGCTGATGGCTGTGATGAATACTTCTGGGAAGCTCCTATTGATAATGCAGACGAAACCATTGGTTTATCTGAACGAACTTCATGGAAGAGCAAAGGAAGATATATACCCGAACCTTTGAATAAGCTAAACAACTTCAGTGAGCCGAGCACTAGTGGTACAAAAGATACTCCCCAGAAGGATGTTCACTCACCAACAGAAACCATTCCTTCGGCTTCTTCAGCTCAAAGTAATTCCACCGCAGTTCAAATGGAACCAATCAAGGGGTCAGCAAAAACGAAAGCAAATGTTCATCATCAACCATCTCAGATACGGAACAGGAAGATAGAAAGGAACAATAGATACCGGAAGAACCTTTCTGAAAGGAAACAATCCTGGCGTTCCCAGAATGCATACTTCACTCATCAAGACAAGAATCTAAAGTATGAAAACCTTCCTGCGGAAAAGCTTGAATGTCCCAAAAACCGAAAGCCGAGGTTCGGTTCACAAAAGGATAACAACCGAAAGCAGAAGTTCGGTTCTGAAAAGGATATCAACCAGAACCAAAGGTTCTGTTCCAAAAGTGGCTCGAACCAAACACAAAGGTTCGGTTCTGAAGACAAAAGAGTTCAAAACTCTAAGGTCGGTCACTCCAATGATCAAAAACAAAAGGGTCACCTAAAGTCTCCTTCTAAGTCTGATTCTTTTCATTCTTCCAATTCTTCTTCATCCTCAGTTTCATATCAATCTCGTTCTAAATCTCATTCATCAACTGAGCAAAAGTGGAAGCAGAAAGTCGATAAATCCACATCAAAGACCGAATCTAACTCTACTAACCTTAACAAAATAAAAGTGTACACCATTAAAAGGAAAGATAAAACAACTCTAGTAAAAAGAACTTATCTTGTTGATATCTCTATAATTGCTCCTGTTTTCATGCAAAGCTCACGTGGACCCAAGAAACTTTGGGTTCCTAAATCTCTCTAAATTTTGCAGATTATAAGTGACGAGCAGTTCGACGAAGAATGGTACATTGATAGTGGCTGCTCACGTCACATGACAGGAAGGAAAGAAGAGCTTAGGGAGTACAGATCGCTTGCAAATGGTGGCAATGTCAAGTTCGGAAACAATTCTTTCGGCACCATAAAGGGATACGGGATGATAACCAATGGGGACTTCTCTATAAGGAAGGTGGCTTATGTGGAAGGACTCCAACACAACCTCATTAGTGTATCTCAACTGGTTGGAGGTACAGGTCTCAAAGTCTCATTCGATGATGAAGGTTCAGAAATTATAGAGAAAAAGTCAAATAAAATAATTCTCAAGTCAGAGCGAATGGGTGAAATGTTTCCCTTAAACATGAAACCCATCAAAGGAAACCCAGCTGTATGCTTATTGTCAAAAGCGCAATCCGATGAAAGCTGGTTGTGGCACCGAAGATTATCTCATCTTAACTTCAAAGATATCAATCGTCTTGTTACAGGAGGTCATGTAAGGGGCCTTCCATTACTCAAGTTCGACAGGGATCATCTATGTGCTGCATGCGAAATGGGAAAGCAGAGTCGTCAAAGTCATCCATCTATTATCAATACAAAAGTTGTTGAACCACTCGAATTAATTCATATTGATTTGTGTGGTCCTTCATATATCGAAAGCATCGGTGGTAGCAAGTATATTCTTGTTATCGTTGATGACTTTTCTCGATTTACATGGGTGTTCTTTCTAAAGCTCAAATCTGAAGCGACTCAAAAGCTGAAAACGTTTATTACGCAAATTGAAGTACAGCTCAAAAAGGTTGTCCGCAACATCCGAAGCGACAATGGTCTCGAATTCAAGAACAGGGAGTTTGAAGAGTTTCTTGCAGAGAAGGGAATTAGTCATAATTTCTCAGCTCCCTACACACCACAACAGAACGGAATAGTCGAAAGACGAAACCGATCCTTGTGTGAAGCTGCCCGAACTATGCTAAGTTTTGCTTCTTTACCTCTTTATTTTTGGGCTGATGCTATTTGCGCTGCTTGTTTTACACAGAACAGGTCATATCTCAACAAAAGGTTCACACTCACCCCATATGAGATATTGAACAACAGGAAGCCAAATGTGAAATTTTTCCATGTGTTCGGCTCAAGGTGTTTCATCTTCAACTCCAAAGAACACCGCAACAAGTTTGATGTCAAAGCGGACGAAGGAATTTTCCTGGGTTACTCTCTCACATCCAAGGCATACAGGGTCCTAAATAAGCGTTCAAGAAAAATTGAAGAGACGTATTATGTGACCTTTGACGACAACTATGTCAAGAAGCTACAGGCTAAAGAAAATATCACAGGGGAAATCTTTTCTCCAAATGGCATGACTACAGTCTCGGTCGCTTATCTATTTGAGACATTTCTGGAGCTCTTTGACGAACCAGAGAATGCTTCACTCTCTGAAGCTGGTGCAGCAGATAACAAAGTTGATCATATGGAGCAGATTGTTGAAGATGCTGCAAGGAGAATGTATGGAGAAAAATCAATCAGTAACGACTCTCCTTCCAACGAAGCTCAAGTCGAGGGGGAGCCATGTACTCAAATCGAGGGGGAGCCAAATGCTCAAGTCCAGGGGGAGCCAAATTCCACAACTTCAACCGAAGAGGTCTCAACACCAGCAAGCTCAGGTCCACTAGAATCACACGAACCTCATATCTTCCAAAGTACACCAACTGAGGTAGAACATGACGATGTGACACTCGGTTATGATAACCAATCTGAACTAGAAGAAATAATCAATGCCGACTTAGACCCAACCGTTGATCCAAATTACCCTCCTCTTATCAAATGGACCAGAGATCATCCTGTCTCTCAGGTAGTTGGGGATGTATCTGAAAAGGTTCTGACCCGATCACAACTGAAGGCAAAACAGATTTCCTTATTTTCAAAGGTAGAGTTTTGCATGTTCAATTCATTTGTATCAAAAGTTGAACCAAAGACAGTTAACACTGCTCTCGACCACTCTGATTGGGTTCAAGCAATGCAAGACGAGTTGAACGAATTTGAAAGAAACAAAGTCTGGCGCCTAATTCCAACTCCTCCAGATGCTTCGGTTGTTGGTCTCAAATGGGTCTTTAGGAACAAAATGGACAAGGAAGGTAATGTTATACGGAACAAGGCTTGTCTGGTGGTAAAGGGATATTGTCAGGAGGAAGGGATAGACTACGAAGAGACTTTCGCTCCAGTAGCTCGGCTAGAATCTGTTAGAATATTCCTAGCTTATGCTGCTCACAAGAACTTTGAAGTTTTCCAAATGGACGTCAAGTGTGCATTTCTCAATGGAGAACTTGAAGAGACGGTGTACGTAGAGCAACCTCCTGGATTCGTGAACGAAAAGCATCCAAATCATTGCTATATTCTGGATAAAGTTGTGTACGGCCTTAAACAAGCTCCGAGAGCCTGGTATGAAACGCTTACAAAATTTTTAAAGATGTCTAAATTCAAACAAGGTTCGGTTGACCCAACCTTCTTTCGCAAAAAGGAAGGTAACCACCTTATGATAGTTCAAATTTATGTCGATGACATCATCTTTGGCTCCACAAATCCAAGCTTAACGGCTGAATTCAGAAAGCTGATGGAGACTAAGTTTGAAATGAGCTCAATGGGTCCTATTAACTTTTTCCTTGGTTTAAACATAAGACAGGGACCCGAAGGCATCTTTATTAATCAGGAAGCTTACACAAAGACTCTCCTAGCAAAGTTCGGTATGATGGGAGACTCAAAAGTCAAAGTCCCAATGGCATTCGGCACTAAGCTTACCCCATCTCTAGACAAACCAGCTGTCGATATCACGCTCTATCGTCAAATGATTGGATCATTAATGTATCTTACTCCTAGCAGACCTGATATCATGTTTTCTGTGTGTTATTGTGCTCGATTTCAGGCAAACCCCCGTGAACCTCACATGCTTGCAGTGAAGAACATCCTCCGATATCTCAAGCGAACCACCTCCTTAGGTCTTTGGTATCCATCCAACTCAGGCTTCTTCGTTCAAGCCTATTCTGATGCTGACCTTGGAGGATGTGGACTCGACCGAAAAAGCACGACCGGTGGATGTCAATTTCTTGACGGGAAGTTAGTTAGCTGGCAATCCAAGAAACAGACATGCGTGTCGCTATCTACAGCCGAAGCAGAATACATTGCAGCCGCATCATGCACATCACAAGTGATTTGGATCCAAAGTCAACTTCGAGACTATGGACTCAATATGAAGAAGATCCCACTATATTGTGACTCCGAAAGTGCAATTAGGATTTGTCATAACCCAGTGCAACACTCCAAAACCAAACACATAGCACTACGGTATCACTTCATCAAAGATCATGTGGAAGATGGAAATGTCGAAGTTCACTTCGTAAGAACCACTGATCAGCTGGCTGACATCCTTACAAAAGCTCTTCCTGAAGCATCATTCAATCAGATATTGCAAGGCTTAGGCATGATGGTTGCAGAATCGGTCCCAAATCCTCATGTCTCTTTTTAAAAAAAAAAAAAAAAAAAAAAAAAAAAAAAAAAAAAATTCAAGAACCGAACCTAACAGACCGCTCGGTTGCTCTCTGTTATGGTAAAATTCAAGAACCGAACCTAACAGACCGCTCGGTTGCTCTCTGTTCTGGTAAAATTCAAGAACCGAACCTAACAGACCGCTCTGTTACTCTCTGCTCTGGTACAATCAAGGAACCGAATCAACCAGACCGCTCGGTTACTCTCTGCTCTGGCAAAACAAGGAACCGAACCTAGCAGAACGCTCTGTTGCTCTCTGCTCTAGTACAATCAAGGAACCGAATCCACCAGACCGCTCGGTTACTCTCTGCTCTGGCAAAATCAAAGAACCGAACCTAGCAGAACGCTCTGTTGCTCTCTGCTCTAGTAACATAACGGAACCAAATCAACCAGATCGCTCGGTCTCTCTCTGTCTCTTCAAGATAGGCACTCATTCAATCAAACCGCTCGGTTCTTCCTAATCTCTACTACTTTTCCTTGTCTAAATTTTGTCTTTCTGTTTTTTATTTCTTTTTCAGAAAATTCAAATTTAACAAAAATATTTTATCTTTCTGTTTTTATTTCTTTTTCAGAAAATTAAAAATTAACAAAAATATTTTGTCTTTCAGTATTTATTTATCTCTATGTAAATTTCAAAATTTCAAAAATATTTCATATTTCTAGTATATGTACTTCTTGCTCAAGTGAATTCAAGTATCTCCTTATGGAACGTTCATCCAGGTATGTTTTTCTCTTATAAGACTAGTTAGTCGTCCCTAGAAGCATGCTGCTGTATGTTGTCTCAAGCCTCTATGACCTTGAGCATGCCTTAATGATTCGATCAATACCTATCGTTTCTTCCCAATCAGGCTATTCTCTCATATTCGGTCTAGAGCTACCTTCTTTTACTCATCTGAAACATGAGTTGCTCTGCTTTGTCCCATTTATGTAGCAGAAGGTACGTTCGGTCTCTTAACCATCTCTTCAACTTCTTCACTTACATTCGCTCCCCAAAGTAACCCTTGATGCTCTCGGTCTTTACCACTGAGGCTTATGGTTGCACAACATCTGAGTTCATGATCTTAGATTCGATTACCACGTTCTGAGTGAAACCCAAAATCCAACACCTAAATAGAATTGACGGTGAGTTTTTAACTCAAGCTTTTACTTGGAAATCTTCTTTATGAATGATCTTTTATGAAACTGTCTCGTCCTAAGACATTTCTTCCCAAAGAGATCCAGTTTAATTTATTTTGAGATTTCTGTCTATATCATTCCCATCACAGAATACTTCCCACCTACCTGTTCAACAGATCACATCGGTCTCACAGGTAACTCTACCAACACTTAAGTTTTATGTCAAGACTTAATGTTTGGATTGAGTTCAGCCACCTCTCAGCCATCATCAGAAGACGCCTTTCATTGTTTCTCTAAAAACAACTGATCGTATTTCTCGGGATACCACACAAACACTTCAGGTCTCTCTTGACTCTGAAGGAAGCGATTCTTGCCCGGAATCTTCTGCCTTCTGTCTTTTATTTAGACAACACGCACTACCAAACACATTAGATTTAGTTCCTTGTCTTTCACACTCTTATGCACGGAATTGTTTTCCCACATTCTAATTACTGTTTGGCACATGGTTCTAAGTCTCAACTGTAACCAAACAAGGGCACAAGGGATTTCAAACGGTACGAAAAAGATTTGGGCGCGTGCAAAGGATTCTATTCAGCCCCACGTGTGCTGACGTCTTCATTGAATACACCATAACTTCTAATCGCGCTTTTTCAGGCGACGTTTTGGGTTCCTAATCATCACGACTTTCTCTCTCCTGGGAACGGTATAAATAAGACGTGATCGTGTTCTTTGGCAGTTACCTCTCAAAGCATTATCTCTCTGAAAAAGTTGCCCCTGTTCATCTTCTTCCAAAAACTCAACAATGGCGACTTCTTCTTCCACTCACGATCAGTCTGCTTCTTCTTCTTTTCTTGCAATCAAACCAAATCAGAACATGATCATAGAGTTGTCTCCATACGTCTATGACTCATATATGCTCTACGTGGTGGAATGCCTCACATATTCCCCATTGGTATTGGCATTAACGCAGGTGGAGGCAGTTCCTATGTCCCTGCTATCTCAAGTCTACTCCACAACAAGCTATGACAAACACAAAGACCGTATCTACTTCTCTATTCACGACAAGAAGACTTCCGTTTCCAAAGCACGGTTTTGCTCTCTTCTAGGGCTTGCCGTAGATGCTTCTGTTATTTCACCAGACTTCATCACAACCGCCCAGATTTTTAAGATGATGTACGAGATGGGGTATACAGATGTTCTAACATCTGTTGGCAAAGTCAAGAAATCATGTCTTCCATCTCAGTGGAATGGATTGCTTACCCTTTTAATTAAGGGTTTAGCGGAGCGATGTGGTGGTTCCGACACCACTAGCAAAGGATTTCTCACAATGCTGTATGGGCTTTACAACGGGATCAATCTGGACTATGGGTCGATTCTCTGGTCTCAAGTGGTTCAGAGTCTCAACTCTACCGCAAGGCACTCAGAAATTTCATGCGCCAGGTTTTGGACCCTCATCACCAGGAGAGCCATTGATTCTCTTGACATCCCTGTCATGAAGGATGTTCTTATGGCTTCAATTGCCACATACCACACCAAGAAAATCATTCTCTCAGATCCAAGTAAGTTCCTCCACTATGGACTAATCCCTGAGTCCATGTACAGATGTGTCACGCCCCACAGCAAGATTATGGCGGACTACAGCTCCAGAACCCCCCTGCCTCCTAGGGTTCTTTCCGAGGAACAACGTGCAGCTCTTGAGGCTCTGGATCAGCCTGCTAACCGGGGCAAAAGAGCGAGCAAAAAGGAGAAGGCTGAGATGAAGGAACCCGCACCCCAAAAGGAGAAAAAGAGAAGGTCCTCCAAACGCAAATCCGAGGCAGAGGCACCTTCTCAGCCGAGATCGAAAAAGGTCAAGAAGATGGCTAAAAGAGCCAAAGGATCTCCTTCTGAATCAAAACAGAATGCACCATCCGAAACAGAAGATGTTGATCCTCAACCCGAAACTGCACCCGTTTCGTCTCCACAAAACTCTCCTACCCCACCAGACGTTAATCCTCAAACCGAAACTACACCCGTTTTGTCTCCACAAAACTCGCCTACCCCACCTAAATCTCCCCAAATTACCAAATCTCCTTCTCCTCCTACTTCCCCAAAATTTCCAACCCCAACCCAATCACCCAAACAGAACATCTCAAGTTCTGTTCCAACATCAATTCCCCAAACCACAACCGAAACCACTATTCCCTTCACCATTTCTCAACCTTCATCTTCTATCTCCCAACCTATTATCACAGAATCTATCACCATAACCACAACCCAACCACCAGTAACGGTCAACGTATCTGATACGGGGGCTGCTTCTGTGGTTGAAACCCCGGTCATCAACCCTCAATCCTCCCCTTCTCCATCTTCCAACTCCGGTGCTACCCTAGGGGGTGATGATGATGAATTTGATTCCATCTATTACAGCCCTTACCGGATCCCTACCGACACCGATACAGATACCCCTGTGTCAAGTCAGCAACTTCAAGAGATTCACGCAAAACTCGACAGTCTGCTGGCTGACAGTAAAGCATATGGGGGTGCTGTGCTGAAGGCTTTCATCGAGTCAGCAATCCAGACTTACACCGAAGCCTTGGATCGCTCCACTGACGCTGTAGACAATTCAGCAGCCTCATGCTCCAAAGCCACTAAGGAAGTTTCTAAGGTTGTTCATACAACTCAGATCTTTCTTGATTCTCTCAAGGCTCATGCTGATTCAAATGCTTCCAAATTTCAAGCGTCAGTAGACTCGTTCGCAGCCACCCTTCAGGGAGAAACCAGGAAATTTGAGGCTCTGCGTGCTGACCTCAAAACTGAATCCACTTCAATTCTCAAATCTTTGGATTCACGTTTTGCCTCTTTAGCAGCCGAGAGCACCCTGAAGGAAGAAGTTATCAAGCACCAGGCAACTATTGACTTACAGAAAGTTCAACTGGCCCAGGCACAACAAGAAATCACTTTACTTCAAACTCAACGGGCAGTTCTTCAGAGTTGCGCTGGTGACGTTAAAAATATGTTAACCGGTGTTCTTGACTCCCATGATCCCTTCCTAACCCTCACTATTCGTCAGCATCTCCAGGCGAAACTCCTTCCGGCGATCACTATCCTAAGTGAAATGAAGGGTGTCTCGGAGAAGCATGTTCTTCCGAGACAAGGGGGAGAGGAAGGTATGTCCAAACAAGAACCGAAGGGTAATGTAGCTTTGGGTTCTGGTAAACATGTCCTAGTTAAGAGCGAATCAGAATCAGATGAAACCATTACTGAAGCTCTTCAACGCAAGAAACGGGACAGAGAGCTTGATGAAACATTGAAGATAGCTCGTGAGGCAGAAGCCAGAGAAAGGAAAATCCGAGAGGATGAGGAGACAATTCAAGCTAAAAAGACTCTGTTCCCAGATTGGGACAGAGACACACTCATCACTCAAGCAATTGAGTTTCCTTCTATTTATTGGTTGGAACCGATTGCATCTTTTGAGTGTGAAAACTCCAAAGACTCGCAGTTCGACATGCCCATTACGCGTAAAGCCTTCACTTTTCACTGCTTTGATGTCACTGCAAACGTCCCTCATCTGAACCCGAAGGTTGACAGGGAGCTTATCGATTTCTATCTGAAATTCGGTCAACCTCAGTACTTGACTTGGAGCGCCCAGAAAATTATAAGAGTCAAGGTACTGAAACCAACCCAGGCTGGGAAATTTGTAAACGTCAATTTCAAAATCAACAGAGGAACTGCCAACACCGAACATCTTATTTCTCTGGCAGATCTTCCCAGTCTGAACCCCCACGATTGGATCCTGCTATACAACATTCTTCTCTCCAACCAGAGAGAATATGAACCAATTCTTTCTCATCTTAAAAGAATGTTGGCTTCCTATGTCCATGAGCTAGCCACTATGGATCAGGAAATAGCAAAGGTGATGAATAAGAAACCGACTGTCAAGCCCACTTCCAAAACCGGAGATGTCCATAAAATGAAGTTGGGGCAGATTGATTCTTCCAATCTGACAGTTATGTTCACAAGGGGGGATAAGCACAAATTTCTGTTTGCGTTGGTAGACAAGCATCTGTTCTCTACAGAGTGTCTGGAGCACATCATCAATATCATTCACCGATGCAAACAGAACTCAACAGCAGATAAGAAGAACTTTACAGATATGCTTCGTTGGTATATTACCTTCAGGCATCATATTCTAGCTTTGATACCGAAAATTTTTCAAACGGTAAAGAAGCCATCTGCTTTGAAGACAGAGTGAAGATCTCGCCCCAAATTGACGCAAAGAGGGAGATTGTTGGGCTTAGAAGATTGCGTCTTTTGGGCTCGTTTGTTTTTACCTCTTTGTATTACGGTTTGGGCCTGTCCAACCGTATATCTTTTATGCTTTGTATATAAGCTTATGCTTGCATGCATATTAGGTTAAGGTTTTAGAGATCTGAGTATACAATATTTTCCAGATGACTAAAGGTTTCTTTGATCATACTTGTAACCTTCCAATCCTCTACAGTTGATGTTCTTAATCGAGCTCTTCTGAGGATTTTGTTTTAATCATTCAACACGTTTGATTCATTCTTGTTCCATAATTTTACTGTGTTTATATCGTCATTGTTTTCATAACCTGTTCAAGATCTTATCGATCTTCAAAGATTAAAAGGTTTATTAATCTCATCACAAATGTTGAGACCTTAGATTATCATTTAGGTTGTTTTGGTCAAAAGTATGTTGAGCTCTATTTCGAGTTTTTAGCTGTCTACTGTTATACCCGAATTTTGGAAAAATCATAACTTCCTCATACGAAGTCAGATTTGGATGTTCTTTTTATGTACGCTCACGGTTTGAGGTTATCTATAACTTTCATTTAGATACTTAAGGCTAAAAACTATTGTATTGAAACTTCGTGTTTTTCGTTTAATCGGTGTTGTCGGTTTTGTTGGAAATCTTAGAATGGTCATAACTTCTTCGTTATAACTCGGTTTTTTTCGCATTCTTAGTATTCCTATAAACCTTGACACATTATCTAGCATAATAGACATCCTTATAGAGACTTTTACACATTTCATTTTTGAAGTTAATTTCATTTATTTTAAAAGTAGCTACAATACTTGACGTTTTAGGTCATTACAAAGAGTTGAAATATTGGGTTGTCACATTCCATGGCTACCGATCGTCTCTCTGGTAGGGATCTTACTGCTGAAGAATGGGAGTCTTTTCAATTTTGATTTGGGTTTGTCCCCAAACATGGGGTTCAAATTCCTTTTTCTCGATGCATCACTTTATAGTCCTACCGAGAGCAAGGTCGGCATTCTAATCACCTTATTCGAGGCGGGTCTACGTTTGCCCACTAGAGACTTCTTCAAGTGTTCTTCAATCTGGTCTACGTGTAGATACGTGTCGGTTGGAGGGATCGTGGGAAGATACCCATGTTTTTCGTCGGGAAAGAAGGTATTGTTTTCTCCTTCTATTTTCTCTTGCCCTCCTCCCCCCTTTTTATTCGGCAAAGCGCGTTAAAATCGATATTTTGGTTAACTATTGTTGTCTTTGTTTTGTTTCCAGGTGTGGAGGAGGTTATTTCCTTGGAGAAAGCACTTCAAGGTTTATTTGACGGTGATCTTGAGTGTCGTGACATCGACATTCTAGAGACTCTTCCACCCCTTGTTTTTGGTCGGGGAATTGAGGTTACCATTGGTTTAGAAAGTGTTTTTGGCACCAGCGAGGATCTAGATCTACGGGAGGTTGTTATGTATGGTGCTTCTCAGAAGGATCATGCCCCTTCCGGGTCCCCAAGGATTCTCTGTTGCATCAAGAGGTGACTTGCTTTCTTGGAAGCCTCTTCCAGCAGTAGTGTTGAGACAGTTAGCACCGAGCCCCCTCTGTGCAAGAAATGTAATCTGAGTTTCCTGCTAGGGGGTTCAAAGGGTTCCACTAGTGTCCCCGATGAAAGTCCTTCGAAATTGTTGTAGGGGGCACACAACAGAGCGACTGAACTGCCCATTCATATAAAGAAAGGAAACATTGACATGACCGACCCTGATCCTACTGCTGGAGGAACCAACGCCAAGACTTGGTCTTCACCCTCCCAGGGTCTCGTCTCAACATATCTTGGTAAAATAGTTGTCCCTTCTTCTGCAGGGTCTCATTCAGGTGCCCACAATCCATCTTGAAGCCAAACCCCCAAAGACCTGGTGTCCGACCATGACACCACTCTTATGTTGTTTCGTCATGCCTTTCCCCCTGCTACAACTGAAGCTTTGTCTGTTTTGGCGGATGAGCACATGGTGTAACAACGTGAATTTTCAAAACAAAATTTTGATTTCTTAAAACATGTTTTTCATCCAAAACAAGCCATAAAATCCAATGTATCATAATCATAATACAAAACATGTAAAATCCCAAGATCATAAAATAAATCTTCCGTCAGTGTGTACAGATCACGCCGTTGCCTTCCCACGGTCCTCGCTAGTACCTGAAACACATAACACCACAACTGTAAGAATAAATGCTTAGTGAGTTCCCCAAAATACTACTTACGCACATACGCCTTTCCAGGCTATGACCTTCCAGTCCATGTGTCTCAGGGGACTTCCGTCCCGACCCGGTAAACCTTCCGGTCCTACCCGTATCGACCTTCCGATCCACATCACAATGCCTTCCGGCCAATAACATAATGCCTTCCGGCCCATAACATAATGTCTTCCCGCCCATATCAAGCAAAGCATACATAGCACATACAAACGGTTAACTTACTAACATACAATGCACATAACTTATAACATATCCGACCTTTCGGTTACACATAGATACCCTTCCGGGTACAGCATAGTGAGAAGACTCACCTCATAGGAAGTCTAGAGTCTCACGTGCTTAGTATCTCTGAATCTCAAAACGATGACCCAACCCCACCTATTCACAACGAAATATCCTTCTAATTAATATAGGCTTCCAAGACTAAGCTACACCCTCTTCATTATCCCTCAGAGGGGTAAAAGATCATTTCACCCCTCCTTGACTCAAAAGTCCACATGTTGACCAAAACCCTAAAAGTCAACAAAAGTCAACAACAAGCAGTACGCGGGGTGTACCAGCTTCTGTATGCGGGGCGTACGTCAATGAACTACAATCGGGGGTCTCAACCCCTTACGTTGCGCGTACTAAGAGTTACGCCCAACGTAAGTCTCAGTTTCAGCCATTCCAAGGATTTTGGTCTTAAATGGTTAAGACACTCCTTCAACTTCCAGATCTGGCTCTCCTTAAGCCTCTTATCCCATAAAGTCAGAACCTTTAAGCCCTGGCATGGCTGTAAAGGCTCCTACACCCTCTAACACCTTTCCTTTCTCCTCCAAAGATCTAGATCTCATGCATGGCTCAATATTTACATCCAAGATTACATTTTTATGAACATACAACTTAAATAGACCTGGAATATGATAGATCTAGGCCAATGGAGATTACTTGCTCATAAAGTCTCCATCTTGGGACCAAAAACCCTAGAAATTTGTAACGCCCGTGTTTCTGGGCTATACGAATTAATAAAGTTGTAATAGTCTTGGTCAACCTTTGTAACTCATTTTGAAGTAATAAAGAGGAATTATGTGAATTATATGTTTATTTGCTTAATTATTATGATTTAATTACTTAATAATGAAAATAAGCCTTTAAAATAAATATGATAAAAAGCTGATATCTTTTAAGAAAGTTGTAGTGGCCGAAACAAGGATTTCGGAGATATAAAGAACGCCGAAATCCGAGTTATAACGAAGAAGATATGACATGTCGAAGTTTCGCGACGAAACCGGCACGGCACCGGGAAGCGTAAAAATTGAATATTGCGATAAAGTTCTTTTTAGCCTTAACAATCTAAACGAAAGTCATAGTATTCGTTAAACCGATAATTTTGATAAAAAGAACGTCAAAATCTGACTTTGTATGAGGAAGTTATGATTTTTCTAAGTTTTAGCTTAGTAGTACACAACTAAATACTCGAATTTAAGATGCAGCGATATTTACTCGACACAACCTAAACGAAAATCGAAGATCTCGTCAAGTGTAGTACAATGGTAAAAATAATGACGAAAACGGACGTTGGATGAAGCAGTTAAGAATTTTTAACAGTTTTTCCTATCCCGGTCTGTTAAAAATAAAAATATTAAAATTAAATTCAAAATTCGCCGACGAAGTCTAAACAAAAGTTGTAGAGCATGATTTTAGCTAGTCTTGCATATAAAGAACGTCAAAAACAGAGCTCATATGCGAATGTTATGGATTTTAGAAGTTTGGGGCTCAAAATTTGAAAAATTTCGCATGAACAGTAACCGGACACGTCACCTCGCCGAAGCTGCTGCGTCACCGAGGGTGTGGCCAAATCCGGATCCGACGCATGTCGCTTTTCCCTCGTACTGAAGTCTCGGCCAATCAGAAGACGCCTCGTAGCTGCCGCGTGTCCGAGTCTCGCAGGGCCACATCCGTGCTTCGCATAGCTGCCTCCGTGTCTCGCCTCGCTGCTACCACGCGCCTTGTTCCCTCGCAGCCACATCCTTCTTCCGTGTCCGAACTTCGCAGGCACTACGTGGAAGCTTCTTAGCCATGAAGACCTCGGCCTCGTACTCTATATAAAGGGGGGCTGCGAGACTTCCCGACTACTTTTAGAAATTTGACATTTTTGACCCCTAAACTTATATTTTGACTATTTTGACTTCCCCCGAAGCCCCGATATCATTTTTAAAGCCCAGAATACGTCCCGAAGTGCCCGAAAACCCGGAAAATTTTATCTTTTCGGTTTTGAAGCTCCAACTCTCGCAAAGCCCGGTTTCTCAACAAAACTCCCGGTTTTATCAGAAACGATCATTTTAAGGAACGAATTGATGCCCGATTATCGTCAAATCATGTGAGTGTATAGTCACTTTCATCTTACCCATAGATATGAGGTATTTCTATAAAATATGTGTTATGTGTAATTATATTGATTGTTTATTTGAAATGATTGTAGAATACAATGTTTTATACAAGTTATAAACTGTATATGTATTTTATCTACAAATATGTTGGGTAAAACATGGGTAGACGAAATAGTTGATGTATGTTAAAATGACGAGAGGCCTCGATGTTGTTGTTGTTCCAGTCATCTAGTGGAGTATGGATGAGGACCACAGACTCTTCTAGACAGTCTAGTGGAACGATAGCAGGTTCTCAACCTGTAGGTGTTGTGAACGATGTGTTCACCGGTGTACTCCATCCACCCTCATGGTTGCCTTTAGGATATTTATTGTTGAGGAACCCCGTTAGCAGTAGTGTCCATCCCGATGATAAAATCCTTAGACTAGGTCCCTTGTATGGGTGTTTAGGGACGTAAAGTGAGGATAACACGAATGGGTAATCAGGGTTATTGTTGGTTGATGAAATTAATAAATTTATTGTTGATCGATGAAATTAATAAATTTATTATTATTTGTGGGTTGAAAAACCTGTATGCTCACCAGGCTCCCAAGCCCGACCCATTCAGCTTTTGGTTTTATAGGTGGTGGACTCAAAGAATAATTATGATGATGATGAGGGACTTTTGGATTATAGGCCATTAGTTGTAAATAACTGTTGTAAGGCTTATAATGTACTGTTTATACTTATGTACTGTATCGAACATGACATCCCAAGTCTTTTAATGAAATACATTTCTAAGGAAATGCTTTTGATAAATCTTTATCATATTATTATTTTGGGACAAATTCCACAATTCTTTTATTAAAAGGTTACTCTGATTTTGAAATAAAGTATAAACAAAACCGGTCTTTTCTGGCCGTGAAATTGGGGATGTCACAGTTGGTATCAGAGCATTAGTTTAAGCGAACTAGGAATTTGTGGGATTTCTAGACTTAAACATAGAATGCTAAGCGATGATTGTGAGGTGTGAGCACTAGTATATTTTAGGAAAGATGCCTAAAATGCTTTTATGTGCTAAATGTTATGTGTTTGCTATACTTGATATTTTGGTTCGGATCTATGGTCTATTGCCAACCGGATCTGGAAAACCTTATGTGTGTAGGATTCTAAGCGTATGATTACGATATTAGAACTAGCATGTAAACGTTTCGGAGTCTATAGTGAATAAAGATCTAAATTCACCCTATTCGGTGTATAGATCAAGATGGAAAGGACCCGTAGCAGAAACGTAAACGCAAATGGGGATAGGAACCAACCCCCAGTGGTTCAGCAAATACCTGTTGTTAAAGAAGTTGCACGTGAGCTAGTCACCATGGCTGGAGTTCAACCCATAATTCAGGCTATGCTAGCTGAACAAAGGGAAGAAATGAGACGGATTCTCCATGAGAATAGGGACGAATCTGTTGGGTTTTGAGCAATCTAACACTTCCTAAGTGTGCATGCAACCCTAATAAACCTTGGATCTATGTTTGTCTAAATACAAGCAAAATAATAAACTTTCCAAGGTTTATAACCTATCTAACATGGCATGGGGAACATTTCAACATAAAAGAGTTAGAAGAGATTACATACCTTTTGATGAGTTTGGTTCTAAGGAGTTTGAGGGCCAAGCAACAATAGTGTGAATGCCTCAAATGGAATCACAAAACACCACAAACTCTTGGAAAACTTTGAGAGAGTATACACACTTGTATAAATTCGGCCACACACAAGCACACACACACTAGTTCACTAGTTTTTCCTTAGGCACCATTTCATGCTCCATAAGCATGCTTATATAGTGTGCATGGTTAGGGTGAAACCCTAATAACCCATGTCTTTTCCCTTCCAAGGATCCATGGGTTAAAAGCTCCATGGATCATCCATGGACTTCCACATAAGCTTAGCCCATTAACAAATGAGTATTGGCCCACACTATATAAAACAAATAGCCCATAATCTAATTAGTCTTCCTTTTAATCTTTAAATTAATTCATAATTAATTTAAGACTAAAACTAATTAAATAACGTAACTTCATATTAATATATTATAACATATAATATATTAATAAACATATGTGTATAACTCTCATAAAATTATCCATAATAGTTTGGATGAGATGCAACCCAAATGGACCATGCCGGTCGGGTCAAGTATATACCAAATAAGTTATGGACTTAGACACCTTATCCAACAGACTCCCACTTGGATAAGTCTAATAACTGTATTTGCCTATAACTTCAGGAACCAACCAGCAATCGTAGCTCTTGGAAACTCCGTCGAACTATGAAGCGCCATTTTATGACAAGTGATCACATAATCCTGTGTTCTCATGATATCAGCCGAACAAACACATGGAACTATGTCTTGCTTATTGTCTAGCAATTGTTTCTCGATTTTCCGATTTGTTTGACGAAGAACTTCACTGAACACATCGGTTTAGTTCTGACCGGGCCCAGTACATGGGTCAACACAAAATCATCGAGGGGCCCAGATATCGCTTCTATTTCTAGAAGGAACAGATAAACTTCGACTGATATGCTTGTTCTGCTACTTATTGAATTATACACAAAGGCACGTTTTATAACATCAACTTACTGATGCGTCTACGTGCAATCAATGCACAACCAACTCATAGGAAACAACTCATATCTCTAGGCTTAAAGATTTATATGATGTTATCGTCTCACGATCACTCGAGATAAATTCGATGAAGTGATACAAGTGAGCGTGGGTTTATACCAATACTCATAAGTTATGAATAGTCATGAATGTTACAGCAACCATTGCCATGTCTAAACACCTTTAACCATCTACTAACCCAATTCATGACAATCTTGATTCATACCTACTTCCGACGTATTATCGATTGTGGAGGTTTGAATAAATTAATTATTCTGGAAGTCAAAACATGCAAAACTGAAACAATATTAAATAATTGACATTGATAGTAACACTTTACTCATAAATAAATCACAAATTTTATTCATCATCAAACGTCGATTACATTTTACAAGTTTCAGGAAAACTATCTAATCTGTAAAACTAATATCATCCCTCAGCCCGATGCGTCTCGCATGCTGAAAATGCTTAACCCTCCTCAGTCCCTTCGTAAGGGGATCTGCAGGGTTCTCATCCGATGATATCCTCCTTGCCACGAGGAGTCCTTGTTCAATCTTGTGTCTTATGAAGTGATATTTTCTGTCAATGTGTCGGGATCTGCCATGATCTCTTGGTTCCTTGGCTAAGGCAACCGCACTATTGTTGTCACAGAAAATCTCCATAGGTTCCTTAATAGCTGGTACAACTCCAAGATCTCCGATGAATTTCTTTAGCCATATCGCCTCCTTCGTTGCTTCACTCGCTGCTATATACTCTGATTCACAAGTCGAATTAGCCACCGTCTCCTGCTTGGAACTCTTCCAAGAAATTGCCCCTCCATTTAAGGTAAAGATCCAGCCTGACTGAGAGCGGAAATTATCCCTATCAGTCTGAAAACTAGCACCACTATACCCTAATACTCTCAAGTCATCACTCCTACCAAGGGTAAGGACCCAATCCTTAGTCCTCTGCAGGTACTTGAGAATGTTCTTTACCGCAGTCCAATGAGCCTTGCCAGGGTTCCCCTGAAACCTGCTGACCATGCTCAAAGCGAATGCCACATCAGGACGGGTACAAATCATAGCATACATGATCGAGCCAACTGCGGAAGCATACGATAATTGGCTCATCTTAGCTATCTCTGCCTCTGTACTCGGACTCTGAGTCTTACTCAGTTTGGTATTGCTTTGGATCGGTAAATATCCTTTCTTGGAATTCTCCATGTTGAACCTTTTCAACACCTTATCCAAGTAGGTACTCTGACTATGTCCAATTAGTCTTCTACTCCTTTCTCTTAATATCCTTATCCCTAGGATATAGGCAGCCTCCCCTAGGTCCTTCATAGCAAAGCACTTCCCAAGCTAGGACTTAACCTCCTGCAAGGTTGGGATGTCATTTCCTATAAGTAGTATGTCATCCACATATAGTACCAAGAAGCTAACTATACTCCCACTAGCTCTGACATACACGCAAGACTCATCTTCGCTTTTCGAGAAGCCAAACTCTTTTACCTTCTCATCAAAACAAAGATTCCAGCTACGAGATGCTTGTTTTAATCCATAAATGGATTTCTCAAGCTTGCATACTCTATTGGGGTACTCTGCACTCACAAAACCCTCTGGCTGATTCATGTACACATCCTCAGCCAACTTTCCGTTAAGGAAAGCGGTTTTGACATCCATTTGCCATATTTCATAATCATGAAATGCTGCGATGGCTAGCATAACCCTAATAGACTTAATCTTTGCTACCGGCGAGAAGGTTTCATCATAATCAATACCTTGAGTTTGAGTAAAACCCTTCGCAACCAGTCGAGCCTTATAAGTATGCACTTTTCCTTCCATGTCTGTCTTCTTCTTGAAGATCCATTTGCACCCAACTGTTTTACAGCCTGGTACATGGTCAACCAAGTTCCAAACTTGATTATCATACATGGACTGTATCTCGCTGTCCATAGCCTCTTTCCATTTAGCAGACTCCGGGCCTGCCATGGCTTCGTTAACACTGCTGGGTTCATCCAAATTTACCAATGTACTATCACTGATAAACGTATCACCTTCCGTAGTAATATGAAAGCCATAATAAAACGAAGGTGTGTTTCTAACCCGTGTAGAACGCCTCAGAGGTACAGACTCGTCAGCTGGATCAACAGGAGTTTCTTCCTCAGGTTGATTGCTAGTGTCTGAGGTTCCTTCACCAATTGATTCTTGAATATCTTCAAGATCAATTTGCCTCCCACTGTCTCCTTGGCTTATAAATTCTTTCTCGCAAAAGACTCGTCTTCTTGCTACAAAACCACATTCTCACTGGGTCTGTAGAAGAGGTAACCGAAGGATTTCTGTGGGTACCCGATGAAAATACACCCTTCACTTCGGGGTTCAATCTTATCATGAGTCTCACGTCTCACGAAATCCTCGCAACCCCAAATCTTGATGTGGTCCAAATTGGGAACCTTCCCAGTCCACATCTCATGAGGTGTTTTGGTAACCTTCATTGTAGGGACTAGATTAAGGATATGGGCGGCAGTCGCTAAGGCATACCCCCAAAAAGAGTTTGGTAACGAAACTCGACTCATCATAGAGCGAACCATGTGTAACAAGGTTCGATTACGCCTCTAAGCAACACCATTCAGTTGTGGTGTCCTAGGAGGAGTCAATTGTGAGACAATCCCACACTCCTTAAGATAGTCAAGGAACTCGGTGCTAAGATACTCACAACCTCGATCGGATCGAAGCATCTTAATGTTCCTGCCCAATTGATTTTCTACTTCCTGTTTGAATTCCTTAAACCTTTCAAAGGTTTCTGACTTATGTTTAATTAAGTAGACATACACATATCTACTAAAATCATCAATAAAAGTCACATAACACCGATTAGCATCCCTTGTGGCGGTTTTAAATGGCCCACATACATTGGTATGTATTAGGTCAAACAAACCCTCACCCCTCTCACAAGTTCCAGTGAAGGGTGATTTTGTCATCTTTCCAAGTAGACAAGATTCACAAAAATCATCCGATTTAAGGTCAAATGATTCCAAGACTCCACTCTTTTGGAGTTTGCCTATGTGTTTCTTATTTACATGTCCAAGACGACAATGCCACAATGATGATTTATCTAGGCTAGTAGAAGAATCAATATACAACACGTTATTTCCTAAGTTGTCTGCAATCGACACAGTTTCATACACACCATCACAAGGTAATGCTTTAAAATAAAATACATTATTAAAGAAAGCATTAATACCACCACATTCATTATCAAACGAAAAGGTAAAACCTTGTTTGTACAAAGCATGAAAAGAAATAATATTCCTCGCCATTTCAGACGAGTACACACATTTATTCAAATCTAATTTCAACCCATTATTAAGCAACAAAGTATAAACTCCAATCTTGGAAACAGGTGAAGCCTTCCTATTCCCCATGATCAAGTTTATCTTCCCGTGCTACACATTCTCACTTCTTCTTAGGCCCTACAAATTAGAACATATGTGAATACCACATCCTGTATCAAGCACCTAAGAGTTAGAATATGTTGAGTAATTAGACAATATAGTGTAAATACCTGCATGGGTGGGTTTCACTTTCCCATCCTTTAAATCCTGCAAGTACTTAGGGTAGTTTCGCTTCCAGTGTGCCTTTTCATGGGAATAAAAGCATTCAGCATCCTTGGGAATGGCAGAAGGAGTGACAGAACCGTTCTTAGTCTTTGATGAGGAGCCTTCAAGAGACTTTCCCTTGGTACCCTTCGAAGGGTGCTTCCTCTTTTTCCCTTTGCCTTGCCCAATAGCTAAAATAAGGGTAGATGTTGGAGTAGGAGTAGTAGAGGTAACAACCGCTTTACCCTTAAGACCGGATTCCGTGCTCTTCAAGAGTCCTTGAAGGTTGCTGAGAGTAACTTCCTCCTTGTTCATATGATATTTCATTCGAAAATGATCATAACAAGAAGGCAAGGAGTGCAAAATGATGTCAATTGCCAACTCCTCAGGGATGTTAACATTCAGCTTCAGCAAACGGTCCACATACCTTTGCATCTTTTGCATGTGGGCCGTGACGGATTCACCGTCCTTCATGCGGGTAGTTATTATGGAGGAGATTATTTCATACCGCTCCTGACGAGCACTCTGATGGTACCTTTCCATCAGGTCTTGGTGCATTTCAAAAGGGTAGAAATCTTCATATGACTTTTGGAGCTCGGCTGTCATCGTGGCCATCATGATACATGCCACCTTAGTAGCAACTCTCTTATGAGTCCTGAATTCAGCGATCTCCTCAGGAGTAGCAGTAGACTCATCAAGTTCTTTTAACTCCTTATCGAGGACATATTATTTGTCCTCATAACGAGTAACCATCCTGATGTTCCTAATCCAATCCATGAAATTGGAACCGTCAAAGATGACCCTCCCACAAAGATTCATGAGAGAGAAAGAACCAGTTGGGTTAGAGCTCGAAGCATTAGTGTTGGAAGACATCTGAAAGAAGTAAGTTTAGATTAGATATATAGAATCCTTAATAAGACACCCAAATGTAATATTAAGGCTAGGATCCAATCACAATATATTACACTTAGAAGAGGGATGCCGTAATCTAAGTAATAATATATTTGAAAGGTAGGTGAATGACGATTCACCAATTTCCACCATGAAAACGAAATGATTTATTAGGTTTAATTGGATTTTAATTTCCTAGATTCTTTTGAGATTCATTAAACTTTTCAATGGCATGTTTCAATCTCGATTGTGCCTTCAAGTTTTGTGACTGGGATGCCGAGGATCACAAAACAAGGTGTGAATAACCATGCTAATTCACTTGGTACCCTTAATATTACCACCTAATCAATGTGCCGGTTAACCACACACGCTCTATTGATCTATGACAAACATTAAGTTACCCTTCGTGATCCTTACTAGTCCTAGTTAGTGTGCCGGTTAACCACACACGCTCCACCAACGACTTGGTAAGGTACAAAGTGTGAATTCCATGGACTAGCACCATGTTCACATTTTTCCTAAGGTAACTAAGATTGGGAATTAAAAGAGTTTAGTTACTTTATAATATTCATTATACTTTTAATGAGGATTTAAAGTCATTGTTCTACCCGTTCGGCTAACGACCCTCCACCGATCAATCAAGCGGGGGGTGAGAGTATACACCCATTAAGTCGCCATTTTATAGGCAACAACCTTATACCCACCTTATAGACCGGCTTCGTGAATGAGGCCTACTAATGGTAAAACAACTTATTCTGATATATATATATAATAGTTAACCATTAATGTTATAAATAGTATAAGGGTTGAATTTTAACTATTAAAACTCTAAGGGTTGGAA
The DNA here is from genome assembly GCF_052625555.1 of Lactuca saligna. Classification (NCBI taxonomy): domain Eukaryota; kingdom Viridiplantae; phylum Streptophyta; class Magnoliopsida; order Asterales; family Asteraceae; genus Lactuca; species Lactuca saligna. The sequence continues at coordinate 78,202,013 of NC_136418.1, forward strand.
TTAAAGTTTATTAAAGTGTGTGAAACTTTACATATTCCAAAACTTGAGGGCAAGTTTTCTAACTATGCAAAACTCTTCATTTCATAACTTATGAATTAAAGGTTCATAAAAATGAAGACTCTTCATTTTCATGTAACTTATGTGTTTTAAGTGTGTGTTAAATAAAAGTGACGTTTGGAAATCCATAACTTGAGGACAAATTATGGACTCCATTAAAACACATAAATGACCAAGAACTAATTCTAAACAATTTAGCAAATAATTCCTATCATTTTCTAAATTCATAAGAACATGAACATGATCATCAAAAAATTTCAAGAATTATATGAACACATAAAATCATGTAATTTTGATATATGCTATTGTAAATGTATTAGAACAACCATTACACCAACTAAAATAAGTTTTATAACACCAAAACAGTTTAGGGTAATGTTTCTAGTCCATTTCCAGCAGCAAAAGTTGAAAAACTGCACTCTTTCGATCCTACTCATCGAGTGCATGAACCTACTCGACGAGTAGGTTGAAGTTTTCCTTGGACTCGTCGAGTCCCCCCCATGGACTCGGCGAGTCCATCATGCAGACAGCAACGATTTTGACTTTTTTCACTATTTTGCATCAAGTATCAAATAAGCAAGCCTAGACTCTGATACCACTGTTGGGTTTTGAGTAATCTAACACTTCCTAAGTGTGCATGCAACCCTAATAAACCTTGGATCTATGCTTGTCTAAATACATGCAAAATAATAAAATTTCCAAGGTTTATAACCTATCTAACATGGCATCGGGAACATTTCAACATAAAAGAGTTAGAAGAGATTACATACCTTTTGATGAGTTTAGTTCTAAGGTGTTGGAGGGCCAAGCACCAATAGTGTGAATGCCTCAAATGGAATCACAAAACACCACAAACTCTTGGAAAACTTTGATAGAGTATACACACTTGTATAAATTCGGCCACACACAAGCACACACACACTAGTTCACTAGTTTTTTTCTTAGGCACCATTTCATGCTCCATAAGCATGCATATATAGTGTGCATGGTTACGGTGAAACCCTAATAACCCATGTCTTTTCCTTTCCAAGGATCCATGGGTTAAAAGCTCCATGGAGCATCCATGGACTTCCATATAAGCCTATCCCATTAACAAATGAGTCTTAGCCCACACTATATAAAACAAATAGCCCATAATCTAATTAGTCATCCTTTTAATCTCTAAATTAATTCATAATTAATTTAAGACTAAAACTAATTAAATAACATAACTTCATATTAATATATTATAACTTATAATATATTAAAAAACATATGTGTATAACTCTCATAAAATTATCCATAATAGTTTGGATGAGATGCAACCCAAATGGACCATGCCGGTCGGGTCAAGTATATACCAAATAAGTTATGGACTTAGACACCTTACCCAACACTTGGAACAACTGAAGGCATAGTACTGTTCAACGATAGATCTGATTGATCTGAACAATGAGTTCTAAAGTTTGAAAAAAGGGAGAATGAGCATCGATGACTATGTTGGTTCATTCACGGAAAATATGAAGTTGTTTCCATACCTAGTGCCATTCAAACTTTCCAAAATTATAAAGCTCGCAAACGGAATGTCGGCTGACTTTGGCCCAACAGTCAAGATGGCAACCACTCTGAAATTAGTCGTTCGAGCAACTAAGAATGTGGAGACCCAACTAAAGGAAAGAGGTCTGGAAAGGGATGAGGTTGGTGAGAAATGGAAGTTCGATGGATCCTCAAAGTCCAACAAGAAGAGTAGATTCTCGAAGTCTGGTTCGAGAGGAGAAGGATCGGAAACGAAGTGGTGTGACAAGTGTAAGAAGAAGCACTGTGGGAAGTGTGACGGAGGGGTTAGTTGTTTCAAATGTGGAAAGCTTGGGCACTATACCAATGAATGCACATTCACTAAGAAGGTCTGTTATGAGTGTAATGAGGAGGGGCACATTTCAAAGGATTGCCCAAAGAAGAAGGAGGCAGGAAGACCCAACATACCACCAAATCCGAAGGAGAGAGCCTTCTAGATGATGCTTGAGGCTGCAAAGGAGGCAGCAGACGTTGCTTCAGGTACCTTTCATGTAAATGGTTTGACTGCAAACATACTATTTGATTCCGGAGCCAACTACTCCTTTGTGTCGCATAAATTTGGTGGGAAATTAGCATTACCTGTAGAAAAACTTGATAATGCCCTGATTGTAGAAGTTCCCAATGGTAAATTCATACCTGTTAGTAATCGTATTAGGAACATCATCATTGACCTAAATGGAAACGAATTCCACGAAAAGCTATTACCCATAGCGCCAACAATGCTGAGATTCTTTGCAAGAAGAAGATTGTAAGGGTAAACCCACCTAGAAGGGAATCACTTATGGTGTACGGGGACAAACGCAGAGTGAATTCTTGAATTATCTCCCTGATGAAAGCCAGGAATTGTTTGTCCAAAGGATGTGCGTCGTACTTGGCATTCGTAATCGATGCTAAGAAGGAGAAGAAAGAGGTGCAGAATATAACAGTTGTATGTGATTATCTGGAAGTCTTTCCCGAAGATCTTCCCTGATTACCACCTGATAGGCAAGTGGAGTTTCTGTGACAACCCAAATTCTATTCCGTTACATAACCCCATTTTCACTAACAGAATTCGTCGTTATATATAAATTTCCGTAATATTTGGAGTCGTCAATAAACAAATATCTATTTCTTTATATTTCTTGATAGAGAAATCTCCAATGAAGTCTTAAAATTTTAGCCCAGTTTATGTTTTAGTCCTAAACTAATTTTTGTTTACGAAAAAGTCCCAAAAACCGGCAAAAGTTTGTATTTTGACCCTTTTTGACTGGTTGGAACCAGTAACAAATTAATTTAGGACTATTTCATAAATTGACCCAAAATATTGGGACTTTTCTGCAAAAACAAAAAATATTAGGGTTTTTCTGCAAACAAAAACCTTATTATTATTATATTAAAAATATAATAAGTATACTATTTTTTAAATTTGTTATTATTAATATTATTAATAATACATATAAATACATTTTATTTAAAAAAATATTAAAGACATTTTATAAAGTTGAACGTTGAGCGGATGGTAATGCTTTAAGCTTTGAAATCATGAATGACTATTTGTATATTCTAACTTTGTATATGGTCATTTCACATTTGTTATTATTGTTTTTAATTCAGAATATTAACATTTAATAATTTAAAAGAAGCTACTGATTTTTCAAATTGTTTACAAATAGTGAGCATGTGATATGCGTGTATGTCTTGTGTGTAAGTATTTTTGAATTACCAACATGTGTGTTGCTCTTTTTCATTACTTTATCCTTGTGGTTTTTTTGGAAACATAGCAGATATAGTGTGATAAAGCAAAATAAATCATATTACTTTCTATTAAATAAGATATTTTAATTAATATTTTTGAATTTTGATATGGGCCACCAATGTAAATATTTATTGTGGATATGTTGGATTTGTAAAGAAATCATTCTACCTTAAGAAATTTTATATACAAAGTGAGAAATTCTTTTATCTTAAACTATTTATACATAATTTTACAAATAAGCAACTTCTTTTAAATTGTTAAGTGTTAATATTTTGAATTGAAAATAATAATAAGAAATGTGAAATGGTCATATACAAAGTGAGGACATACAAGCAGTGATTTCAATACTTAAAGCATTACCATCACCACCACCTTCACCTTTAAATAATTTCTTTAATATATTTTTATTGAAGTGTATTTATATGTATTATTAAAAATATTAATAATAATGAATTTAAAAATTAGTATACTTGTTTATAATAATAAAAATAATAATAATAATAATAATAATAATAATAATAATAAAGTTTTTTTTTTGCAGAAAAGTCCTAATATTTTTTCTTTTGCAGAAAAAATCCCAATATTTTAGGTAATTTTGTGAAATAGTCCCAATATTTTAGGTTAGTTTATGAAATAATCTCAAATTAATTTTTTGCCGGTTCCAACCGGTGAAAAGGGGTCAAAATGCATACTTTTGCCGGTTTTTAGGACTTTTTCGTAAACAAAAATTTGTTTAGGACTAAAACGTAAACCGGACCAAAATATTAGGATTTTATCGGAGATTTCCCTTCTTGATATTATCATGAGTAATTATAACTTGTAACTGTTAACCCCGTTTAACTAAATAGAGTAATATTACTTTTCAACCACTTCACTCTCTCTCACTACTTTCTCTCTCTAGACCCAAACTCGACTCCAAAACCGCGAATTCTGACTTCCAAACATAAGGATTTCTTCCCTATCTTGTTCTAAACATATTCCATTGCATTTAGAGCCCAAAAATCATAAGATTTAGTGCAATATATGGAGTTTACAGCCTAGGAAGCCCCTTAGGCCGTAAACACCCCAAAACATGGCCAATGTCCCGTTTTTACTTCCTATAAGCTTGTAAACTAATTAAGGGATATACCTAGATGAGTTTGGACATGAAAACTTAAGATTTTAGAGCCTAAAAAGGAGTTTACGGCCCAAGCTTATGCTTAGGCCGTAAACACCCAAAAACCCTTGGTAAAAGTCCCAAAAACTCATCTAAGGTCTTGTAGAATTAAGTTATGACCCTAGAAAATGCTTAAGGCCATTAAGCAACACATTTTAGAGCCAAAAAGAGGAGTTTACGGCCAAGGTTATGCTTGGGCCATAAACACCCAATTTTCATGCCAAAATGTCCCAAAAACCCACCTAAGGCCTCCAAGAATTTAACTAAGATTCAAGCGAGTGTTTTGGACCATTTAAAAATCCATTTTGAGGGACAAAATGGAGTTTACGGCCCAAGCTCAAGCTAGGACCGTAAACTCCTTCAAACACCACCAAATGAAGGTTATAACCCTCCAAATTGGTCCTAGGCATTTACTAGAAAATGGGGGAAATGAAATAAGGCCTTAACATACACATTTGCAGAAGGACATGAGTTTACGGCCAAGCCTAGGGGGCTTACAGCCGTAAACTCCTAAGGAGTGGCCTTTGGGCCGTAAACTCCAAGGGAGTGAACTCCTGGACTCTCCCGTAAACCCCTCTTGGCCTTGTACCACTCCCGGGAACCCCTTTTAAGCCCTAAAGCCCCGAATCAATGCTAGAATGGCTAAATACTTTAATGAAAAGCATAAAATGGTTAATTTCTTTTAAAATACATATTGCATATGACATTAGGGTCCTAAAATGTGCACAATTCGTTATTTGGTACAAAACGCTCAACCGACACTTTCACCCGATTTACCTGATTCACCCGATTTACGCGATGTCAAGTGAGTTCATACCCCTTTTAATGAACCTTTCAAATGTTTTTATATGTTTTAGGGGGGGGGGGATACAAGTCAATTATACATTTCTATGGAAATTAATCACATGTGATTCACTATCCGTAGTTCAAATCACATGTGATTTACCACTATGCCTTATAAAAGGATTTTATGTTTTCAAAACTATTTTGAATAAATAAACATCTTTTTAAATGCTCCCTTTTGACAAGATCTTTCTTAAATAAACTTAATTATAAAATGTAACCACACTAATATATTTATATTAGTAAGACTTGAAGGACTTAAGACCGATAGCTCGCCTTATTTCCTGTTCTTGTTTGATTGTGGGCTTAGGGTAGTTGTTATCCGTCCGAATGTCGATGAATTCATAGTTATATATCATGTATATTAGTGTTGGATACGAGCATTTTTCATTTCATCCGATGCTTAAACCACTAAATTGATAAGAATTATAGACACTAAGTTAACTATAATAGGTATAGTTAAGGCTATTACTACTCGCTATAACTACTACTCTACACACTATAATACACACTATTACAAGACGATACACTAATAAGAGAACACACTACGAGTCATACCAAAGACTACTACACTATAATACAAGAAAAGGCGCTAAAAAGAAGACAACACACTAACTCACTATGAGATTCTCTATTCGCTACATACTATGCCCAGAGTTTTTCCGACCGGAAGACGACACTACATGTATAGATCTATACGGGGCAGACACTATTACATCCCGACTGTTAACTTCAGTCCGAGCCGTGCAGGCCCAGGGATGCCACTACTTAATTACATTATGTATGACCGGGAAGGTCATGGGGTCCTCTATTGCTCACACTATCGGTAACATACAAGGAATACCCTATATCCACACTAAAATACTAAACTAAAGTCTAAATTAACATCCCGGAGTAGACAAGTATCTATCACTAAAGAGAGTTTGCACCTCTACTACTAACTACAGGCATATCCAATCTTATCACATTACTTATGGGAGATTCTCTAATATACTTTTACAATAAATGGTTTTCAAAGATGAAGATTTCTTGTTTCTTAAAGGTTTTCACTTACAATGCATTTTTTGGAAAATATAGGATTTTCTAGGGTTTTCTACTACTTATGACTGTAAATTGCAACTTTTCATACTAACGGTTCTAATGCATGTTATACAAAAACTCACACTAAACTCTTATGAACTCACCAGCTTTATGTTGATATTCGTTTTCAAAATAACTTGTATCCTCAGGTCAAAGATTGACAAGTACAGGTGCAGCATTTTGGAGAAGGTAGAGCATACAAGATCCATCTCTTGTTTTTGTATTACTTTTGGTGTTTGTTGAACATTACAAAACACACATGTAATTAAACTCACTATGTAAATAAAATGGTTGTATGTTTCTTGTTTTTACTATTATGCAATTGTGATGATACTGTACATGACGTCCTCCACCCCGAAACGTATTCCGCCGTTATCGGTTTTGGGGTGTGATAGATTGGTATCAGAGCATGGTTTATAGTGAATCAAGTATATCAACCTATAAAAGATATACGAACTATAAACACTTTGGGACTAAAACACTCTGACCAAGAATATATACTGTTAAGCATTTAAAAGATTTAACTAAGTATATATATACATACACCACTATAAAATACAGAAGTCAATATCGCACTAGAACAGAACAAAAGTATTAAGATTGTTGGATAGCACAGTTGGACTTAGAGACATATGGTCACATTTGGGGGGATGTAGCCTGATCAACTACGTTTTCCTGGGAGTGACTATCATGTGCCTAAGCTTGGTTGTGGTGTTACAAGAAGTCTAAAACTTACCAACAATACCACAATAACGTTAGCATAAGAATACTATAGGAGTATTCTATACCTCTAAAACATACATGTGTGAGAACTAAAAAGGGTCGTTACTGATGGAGCAATAGTTGCTAAATGGATACTTTCTGGTTACACGTGACTAGGGCGTTATAGACTTAGAATATATAATATTTACTTTACTTCCTGTTCCTTGTTTGGTTGTGGATTTAGAGTTAGGGTCACTTATTCGACGGACTATCCTGCCCCGGTCACATGTAATTAGTACGCATTATGCAAGTATTAGTCTAACTCGTGACGATCATCTTATAAGTAATTTAGGTTAGTGCGCCTATTAATCTTCTTTTCCCCTTTTCTCGCATAGATATCATGGATGGCTTCCACCTTCCCGCCGACCCATACTACCCAAACCAGGGCAATGGAGAATGGCTTAGCGAAGAGTCGGACGATGATCACCTAATCCCTATGGATGACCACCGAGCAAAAGGATTTTCAGATAACTCCGACTCCGAGCCAGAAGTTAATAACCTACCTCCCGGAGCTCCGAACCCCAACCCCCGTCCGACATTTCGGGGTCCCACTCCTATTAGGGCCATATCCTTGCACCGATGGAGCGAGGAGCAGGGCCAGCCCTTGCCTTACAATGGAGATCGAAGCTTCTACAACATAAACGAAGGAGGATCAGCGAACCGAGTTTTACCCATCATGGTCCGACGGATCGCCAGGAATGTTGAGCAGGGTCAAGCAGCCATGGGCCGAGGTGTAGAAGTAGATGCCAACTCGAATCTCAACATTGCCCGCATCCGACAACTCGAAGAATCCGTGGACAGGATAGGGAGGACCAATGACGCTTTGCATCATCAGCTAGCTGCATCTCGAGCCGAAGTTAGGGAACTCCGAGCACGTCAAAGGATTCATGATTGACACCTTCAATAAGTTATGAGTCAGCTAGCGGATCTGAGGGTCCGCCCAACAAGTAACCGTTGCCAGTAGAAGAAGTCTAGTATCCCACTCTTTTTTTTTAAACGACTAGCCTTTCCTCTCGATGTTCCGTCGATCTCTTGTCTGTAAACATTCTTAGCTTAGAATTACTCTAACTAGACCTCTAAACTACCAACATTTTGTTGGGTTATGAGCATTCTAACACTCCTAAGTGTACATGCAACCCTAAATACCTTGGATCTATGTTTTCTCTATTATACATGCAAATATGAATATCCAAGGTATTATCCTAAACTAGCATACAAAACTATCAATATAACAAGATAGAATACATACCTCTTTGATGGTGCTTGTCTTCATGAAGCTTGAGTGCCTAGTGCCCCAAGTGTGACACCTCAAATGGTTCACAATCATCAAAACACTTAGAATAACTTAGAGAGAATTCTACACTTCATGAAATCGGCTAGCCCTCTTCAAGAATAATACTAGTCTCTCTAGTGGCCGATTTTGTCAAGAATAAGATCTTTATATAGTGTTATACAATTAGGGTAAACCCTAATTGTCATGACTTTCCATTTCCTTGGATCCATGGGTTCAAATACACCATGTACCATCATATGGGTTTTGGCCCAACTAGATAATCCATGGAGCATTAGCCCACTATACAAGTATGGATGATTTACACAATCAACCCATATATTTAATTAGTCTTCTTTTGATCACTCAATTAATGCTAGATTAATTCTTGATCAATACTAATTAAATAATCTGATTATTCTTATTATTAATATACTAGAACTTATAATATATTAATAACCATAAGTGTCTTATTTCTCTCATTTAGTCTATCCAAGTGCATGATGGTATGCAACCCAAATGGACCATGCCGGGTCGGGTCAAGTCTTACCAATTATAGTTATGGACTTAGACATTAATCCAACAGTCTCCCACTTGGATAAGTCTAAAACTATTATTGTGTCTGACTTCAGGAACCAACTAGCAATCGTAGCTCTCAAAAGCTTCTGTCGAACTCTGACCTTGTAGATGAACTCTGACCTTTGTTAATGACTTGTCCATTAGATAAGGGATTAGATATTCCTCCATTCTAGATATCATATGGACTGAGACATGGATTATAATCATTCTCTCTGTCCATTTGTTGTTTCCCAATTTCCGATTTATGACGACTGACTAATTGAACAAATCAAATCAGTCTTGGCCCGGCCGAGCACTTCCACTTGTCATCATCAAATCATCGAGGGGCCCACAGATATCGCCTTTATCCCGAAGGTAAAAGGAATGGATAAACTTCGACTCATATGGCTTCTTCTACTACTTGTTGAATCATACACAAAGACACGTTTTTATAGCACCGAGTTACCAAATGCGGTTTCGTGCAATCAATGTACAACCAAATCATAGTAACAACTCATATCTCTAGGTTTGAAGAATATAAGATATTATCGTCTCATGATCACTCGTGATAAAATCCATGAAGTGATTCCAATGAGCGCGGGTTGAATCCAATACTAAGAACTTATGAGCACTCATGAGTGTTGTAGCCATTTGTCCAACACCTTAGACCTCTACAACCCAACCCATGACAGTCTTAATTCATATCTACTTCCAACATATGACCGAATGTGGATGGTTTAAATAACTTAGTCATTCCGGAAGAATAACCTAGTTTATTCGGGAAGTCAAAACATGCAAAGTGCAACACAATAATAATTGAATCCAATATGGTCTCAGAACTTATGAATATAAATAAAACACCTTTTATTTATCACCATATGATTACACATTATTCATTGTATACTGTTTCAGCTATCAACATTATTCTTGAATTTAAAACAACAGTTGTCCCATGCTCCAAGCATGTACACTATGTTTTCTAAACACTAGTCATGCCATACACCAAGTATGCATACTATGTTTGTCTATGATCTTTACTTTGTGAACTAGATCAATTGAACATAACTTCAATGATTATCTTTTCACACTCCCAAATCGTTACTGCAAATGCAAGAATTCCAAATTCATGTCATTTACTGAAATCTGTTAGATTCTAAACTTATATGCATTGATCCTCTTGTAATGGTTATGCACAAAGTCAGAAAGACTTGACAACAATCACTACAGAGCATTCCAAAGGAGATCAACTCCTTGGAACCATCCTTCTTGTATTAAGTTTCCTTAATCTTACACAGATTGAAAATTCTAACTTTGAAACATTTCCAGATTCCATTTTGACTATCACTTCTGAACAAGAGTTGCCTCCTTACAGATTATGTCAATATGGTCCTTCCGGAATTATCACTATACTTCCAACTTGATGGGTTTTTGAGCATTCTAACACTTCCTAAGTGTACATGCAACCCTAATAACCTTGGATCTATGTTTGTCTAATTATCATGCAAAGTTGAATTCCAAGGTTATATTCCTATCTAGCATACATGGGGAACAATTTTAACTTAAAGTATAGATAGAATAACTTACCTTGTTGTTGTTTGTGTTCCTTGAAACCTTGTGAGCCTAGCACCCCAAGTGTGATGCCTCAAATGCTTCACACAACACCAAATGCTCTTGGAAGAATTATGAGAGAACACACACTTCTCAAAAATCGGCCAAGCCCTCTTGTTTCTTAGTGTAGTCGATTTTAGGTGGAGAACATGTTTCTTATATAGTGTTGACACATCTAGGGTTAAACCGTAATGTGTCATGACTCTTCATTTCCATGACCCATGGGTTTGTAACTCCCATGGAGCATCCATGGAGCATCCTATGGGTGGAACCCAACTTGATAATCCATGGAGCCTCTTAGCCCACTATATAAGATATGGATGATTTACATAATCAACCCATATATTTAATTAGTTATCTTTTGATCACATAATTAATTCTAAATTAATTCTTGATCAAACTAATCAAATAATATTATTAATATATTAGAACTTATAATATATTAATAATCTCCAAGTGTTATTTCTCTCATTTAGTCTATCCAATTGCACGGTGCCATGCAACCCAAATGGACCATGCCGGGTCGGGTCAAGTACATACCAGAAATAGTTATGGACTTAGACACCTTATCCAACAGTCTCCCACTTGGATAAGTCTAATAACTATTACTGCAAGTATGACTTCAGGAACCGATCGGCAATCGTAGCTCTTTACAAGGTTTCTCGGAACTGAGAAGATGATGGTACGCCATTTAAGATAAGTGATCATATAATCCTCTGTTCTAGATATCAGTCGGACAAAATACATGGAACAATGTCTTACTTATTGTCCAACAGTTTGTTTCCCGATTTCCGATTTGTTTGACAAAGAACTTCATTGAACACATCAATTTAGTTCTGACCGGGCCCGGTACATAGGTCAAAACAAAATCATCGAGGGGCCTAGATATCAGCTTCTAATCCAAGAAGGAACAGATAAACTTCGACTCATATGTTTGTTCTACCACTCATTGAATTACACACAAGAGCGCGATTTATAACATCGAGTTACCAATGCGTTTTTCGTACAATCAATGCATAACCAACTTGTAAGTAACAAATCATATCTCTAGGTTTGAAGACTTATACGATATTACCGTCTCACGATCACTCGAGATAGAATTCCATGAAGTGTTTCCAGTGTGCGTGGGTTGAGTCCAATGCTCAGAACTTATGAGCACTCATGATTGTTGTAGCCTTGTCCAAGACCTCTACAACCAAACATGACAGTTTTGATTCATACCTACTTCCGACATATGACCAACTGTGGAGGTTTGAATAATATGTTATACCAAACAAAAAATTATTCTGGAAGTCAAAACATGCAAAAGAAATATAGTAAACGATCGACAAGAGATAGCAACACTTTACTCATAAATAAAACACTTTTATTCACCATCAGATGTCAATTACACTTTACAAATTTCGAGGTTATCTAACTACTAAATCTAATATCTTCCTTCAGCCCTATGCTCCGAGCATGCTGGAGATGCTTAACTCGAGTCAGTCCCTTTGTGAGGGGATCTGCCGGATTCTCATCTGATGATACCCTCTTTGCCACGAGGAGTCCTTCTTCGATCCGATGTTTGATGAAATGGTATTTTCTGTCGATGTGTCTGGATCTCCCGTGATCCCTTGGTTCCTTGGCTAAGGCAACAACACTTTCACTATCACAGAAAATTTCCATTGGCTCTTTAATAGCTGGTAGAACTCCAAGGTCGCTAATGAAGTTCCTCAGCCATAACGCCTCCTTTGCCGCCTCGCTAGCTGCAATATACTCTGATTCACAAGTAGAATCTGCCACTATCTCTTGCTTGGAACTCTTCCAAGAAATTGCTCCTCCATTTAGGGTAAAGACCCAGCCCAACTGAGAGCGGAAGTTATCCCTATCAGTCTGGAAGCTAGCATCACTATACCCTACAACTCTCAAGTCATCACTCCCACCGAGGGTAAGGACCCAGTCCTTAGTCCTTCGTAGGTACTTGAGAATATTCTTTACCGTAGTCCAGCGTGCCTTGCCAGGGTTCCCCTGAAACCTGCTAACCATGCTCAGGGCAAAAGCTACATCAGGTCGAGTACACGTCATAGCATACATGATCGATCCTACAGTCGAAGCATAAGGTACTCGACTCATTTGTGCTATCTCAGCCTCAGCGCTAGGGCTTTGTGTCTTACTCAGTTTGGCGTTACTCTGGATGGGCAACTCTCCTTTCTTGGAGTCTTGCATGCTGAATCTCTTCAGCACCTTATCCAAGTAGGTACTTTGACTAAGTCCAATTAGTCTTTTACTCCGATCTCTCAAGATCGTTATCCCTAAAATATAGGCAGCTTCACCAAGGTCCTTCATAGCAAAACACTTTCCAAGCCAGGATTTTACTTCCTGCAGGGTTGGAATGTCGTTTCCTATGAGTAGTATGTCATCCACATACAATACCAAGAAGCTAACTATACTCCCACTAGCCTTGACATACACACAAAATTCATCTTCACTCCTAGAAAAGCCAAATTCCTTGACCTTTTCATCAAAGCAAAGATTCCATCTGCGAGGTGCTTGCTTTAACCCATAAATGGATTTCTCAAGCTTACACACTCTATTGGGGTACTCGTTGCTGACAAAACCTTCTGGCTGACTCATGTAAACATCTTCAGCCAACTTTCCATTAAGGAAAGCGGTTTTGACATCCATTTGCCAAATTTCATAGTCATGAAATGCGGCTATGGCTAACAGAACCCGAGTAGACTTAATCTTGGCTACCGGAGAAAAGGTCTCATCATAATCCACTCCAGGAATCTGAGAGAAGCCCTTTGTAACCAGTCTAGCCTTATAAGTGTGTACTTTACCATCCATGTCGATCTTCTACTTGAAGACCCATTTGCGCCCTACAGTCTTTCGACCTGGTACATTCTCAACCAAGTTCCAAACTTAATTGTCATACATGGATTGTATCTCGCTATCCATAGCCTCTTTCCATTTAGCAGACTCGGGGCCTGCCATGGCTTCCTCGTAGCTGTTAGGGTCATCTTGACTTACTAGTATTCCATCACTAATAAGTGTCTCACATTCTGCAGTAATATGGAATCCATAGTAATGCTCAGGTGCACTCCTAACTCTCGTGGAACGCCTCAGAGGTACAGATTCGTCAATTGGCTCAACAGGAGTTTCCTTCTCAACTTGAGGGCTAGAGTTTGAAGTTCCTTCACCACTTGACTCTTGAATTTCTTCAAGATCAATTTGCCTCCCACTGTCTCCTTGGCTTATAAACTCTCTTTCTCGAAAGACTCCTCTTCTTGCTACAAAGACCACATTGTCACTAGGTCTATAGAAGAGGTAACCAAAGGATTGCTGTGGGTAGCCGATGAAAATACACCTCTCGCTTCGGGGTTCGAGCTTATCATGAGTCTCGCGTCTCTCGAAAGCCTCGCAACCCCAAATCTTGATGTGGTCTAGTTTAGGTACTTTACCAGTCCACATCTCGTGAGGAGTTTTGGCAACTTTCTTTGTAGGGACTAGATTAAGGATATGGGCGGCAGTCTCTAAGGCATACCCCCAGAATGAGATTGGTAGCGAAGCTCGACTCATCATGGAACGAACCATGTCCAACAAGGTTCGATTACGCCTCTCAGCCACACCATTCAACTGTGGTGTCCTAGGAGGTGTCAATTGTGAGACAATCCCACATTCCCTTAGATAGTCGAGGAACTCTGAACTAAGATACTCACCACCCCGATCGGATCGAAGCATCTTAATGTTCCTGCCCAATTGATTCTCGACTTCCTGTTTAAATTCCTTAAACTTCTCGAAAGTCTCTGACTTATGCTTGATTAAGTAGACATATCCATATCTATTGTAATCATCAGTAAAAGTCAAATAATAACGATTAGCATCCCTTGTGGCATGTTTGAATGGTCCACACACATCCGTGTGTATAAGGTCCAACAAACCTTCACCTCTTTCACACGAGCCTGTGAAGGGTGACTTTGTCATTTTTCCAAGTAAGCATGATTCGCAACTATCATCTGACTTTAGGTCAAACGACTCCAAGACTCCATCCTTTTTGGAGTTGGCCTATGCGTTTCTTGCTTATATGTCCAAGACGACAATGCCATAATGATGCTTTATCCAAGTTATTATTATTAGTAGAATCAATACACAAAACATTATTTCCTGAGTTATCTACAACAGACACAGCTTCATACACCCCATCACAAGGTAATGCTTTAAAATAAAGAACATTATTAAAGAAAGCATCAATAGAACCAACTTCATTATTAAACGAAAAGGTAAACCCTTGTTTGTACAAAGCATGAAATAAATAATATTTCTTGCCATTCCTGGCGAGTAACAACACTTATTCAAATCTAAACTAAGCCCACTACTTAGCGATAAAGTATAAACTCCAATCTTGGTGACAGGTGAAGCTTTCCTGTTCCCCATGATCAAGTTTATTCTTCCTTGCTCCACATCCTCACTTCTTCTTAGTCCCTGCAAGTCACAACAAATATAAATACCACAACTGGTATCAAGGACCCAAGATTTCGAATGGGGTGAGTTATTAGAAATGATAGTGTAAATACCTGCATGGTTGGGTTTGACTTTCCCATCCTTCACATCCTGCTGGTACTTTGGGCAGTTCCGCTTCCAATGAGCTTTTTCATGGCAATAGAAGCATTCAGCCTCTTTTGGGTCATAAGAAGGAGTAATGAAACCATTCTTGGTTCCACTTGAAGAAGAGCCATCAAGGGTCCGAGCCTTGGTACCTTCGAAGATCTCTTTCTCTTCCTCCCTCGACTTTTCCCGATTGCCAAAACCAGAGTTGAGTTTGGAGTAGCAGTGATAGCAACCGACTTCCCCTTAAGACCTGTTTCTGCAGTCTTGAGAAGTCCCTGAAGTTGCTGAGAGTGACCTCTTCCTTATTCATGTGATATGTCATGCGGAATTGATCATAGCACGATGGTAAGGAGCGCAAAATTATATCTATTGCTAGCTCCTCAGGAAGGTTTACATTAAGTTTCAGCAATCGATCCACATACCTTTGCATTTTCTGCATGTGGCTTGTGACGGAATCCCCGTCCTTCATCATGGTTGTTATCATGGAGCAGATGATTTCGTACCTCTCTTGTCGTGCACTTTGATGGTATCTTTCCATCAAATCTTGGTGCATTTCATAAGGGTAGAAATCCTCATAGGACTTTTGGAGTTCTGCTGTCATTGTGGCCATCATGATGCATGCTACTTTCGTAGCATCCCTTTCATGTGCCTGAAAGTCAGCGATCTCCTGAGGAGTTGCAGTGGTCTCATCAATCTCCTTAAGCTCCTTGTCAAGGACATATTCTTTGTCCTCGTAGCGGGTAATCATCCTGATATTTCTGATCCATTCATTGAAGTTGGATCCATCAAAGGTGACTTTCCTACACAAACTCATAAAGAGTAAAGGAGCCATTAGGATTCGAGCCAGAAGCATTATTTGAAAACATCTGAAAGAGGAGAACAAGTTTAGTATAGATTTAAGAGAGTCCTTAATAAAACACCCAAATGTAATATTAAGGCTAGGATCCAATCACAATATAATATAACTTAGAAGAGGTATGCCGTAATCTAAGCTATACCATATTTGAAAGGTAGGTGAATGACGATTCACCAATTTCCACCACGAAAACCGAAATATTAGATATTAGGTTTTATTGGTTTTTAGAAATTCCTAGACTCTTTGAAATTTAATGAACTTTTCAAAGGCATGTTTCAATCTCGAGAGTTCCCTCCAAGTTTTGTGACTGGGATACCGAGGATCACAAAACGAGGTGTGAAGTAACCATGCAAATCACTTGGTACCCTTAAAGTTTATCACTCAATCGATGTGCCGGTAAACCACAGACGCTCCACCGATACTATAATAAACCTTAAGTCACCCTTTACCTACCTTGTTAAGTCCAAGTTAGTGTGCCGGTTAACCACACACGCTCCACCAACGACTTAGACAAAGTGTAAAGTGTAATTTCATGGATTAGCACCTTATTCACATTTTCCTAAAGTAACTAAGATTGGGAATTTAATAAAACATTTAGTTACTTTACAATATACATCATACTTTGAATGAGAGTTTATAAGTCCTTGTCTTACCCGTTCGGCTAACGACCCTCCACCAGTCAAGCAAGCGGTGGGTGAGAGTAGACACCCATTAAGTCACCATTTTATAGGCAACAACCTTATACCCACCTTATAGACCGGCTTCGTGAATGAGGCGTACTAGCGGTAAGACGACTTTATTCTTATACATATATATATATATATATATATATATATATATATATAATTATTAAATCATCATAATATAAGTATAAGGGTTGAATTAGCCCACTATACAAGTATGGATGATTTACACAATCAACCCATATATTTAATTAGTCTTCTTTTGATCACTCAATTAATGCTAGATTAATTCTTGATCAATACTAATTAAATAATCTGATTATTCTTATTATTAATATACTAGAACTTATAATATATTAATAACCATAAGTGTCTTATTTATCTCATTTAGTCTATCCAAGTGCATGATGGTATGCAACCCAAATGGACCATGCCGGGTCGGGTCAAGTCTTACCAATTATAGTTATGGACTTAGACATTAATCCAACAGTCTCCCACTTGGATAAGTCTAAAACTATTATTGCGTATGACTTCAGGAACCAACTGGCAATCGTAGCTCTCAAAAGCTTCTGTCAAACTCTGACCTTGTAGATGAACTCTGACCTTTGTTAATGACTTGTCCATTAGATAAGGGATTAGATATTCCTCCATTCTAGATATCATATGGACTGAGACATGGATTATAATCATTCTCTCTGTCCATTTGTTGTTTCCCAATTTCCGATTTATGACGACTGACTAATTGAACAAATCAAATCAGTCTTGGCTCGGCCGAGCACTTCCATTTGTCATCATCAAATCATCGAGGGGCCCACAGATATCGCTTTTAGCCCGAAGGTAAAAGGAATGGATAAACTTCGACTCATATGGCTTGTTCGACTGCTTGTTGAATCATACACAAAGACACGTTTTTACAGCACCGAGTTACCAAATGCGGTTTCTTGCAATCAATGTACAACCAACTCATAGTAACAACTCATATCTCTAGGTTTGAAGAATATAAGATATTATCATCTCATGATCACTCGTGATAAAATCCATGAAATGATTCCAATGCGCGCGGGTTGAATCCAATACTAAGAACTTATGAGCACTCATGAGTGTTGTAGCAATTTCTCCAACACCTTAGACCTCTACAACCCAACCCATGATAGTCTTAATTCATATCTACTTCCAACATATGACCGACTGTGGATGGTTTGAATAACTTAGTCATTCCGGAAGAATAACCTAGTTTATTCGGGAAGTCAAAACATGCAAAGTGCAACACAATAATAATTGAATCCAATATGGTCTCAGAACTTATGAATATAAATAAAACACCTTTTATTTATCACCATATGATTACACATTATTCATTGTATACTGTTTCAGCTATCAACATTATTCTTGAATTTAAAACAACAGTTGTCCCATGCTCCAAGCATGTACACTATGTTTTCTAAACACTAGTCATTCCATACACCAAGTATGCATACTATGTTTGTATATGATCTTTACTTTGTGAACTAGATCAATTGAACATAACTTTAATGATTATCTTTTCACACTCCCAAATCCTTACTGCAAATGCATGAATTCCAAATTAATGTCATATACTGAAATCTGTTAGATTCTAAACTTATATGCATTGATCCTCTTGTAATGGTTATGCACAAAGTCAGAAAGACTTGACAACAATCATTACAGTGCATTCCAAAGGAGATCAACTCCTTGGAACCATCCTTCTTGCATTAAGTTTCCTTAATCTTACATAGATTGAAAATTCTAACTTTGAAACATTTCCAGATTCCATTTTGACTATCACTTCTGAACAAGAGTTGCCTCCTTACAGATTATGTCAATATGGTCCTTCCAGAATTATCACTATACTTCCAACTTGATGGGTTTTTGAGCATTCTAACACTTCCTAAGTGTACATGCAACCCTAATAACCTTGGATCTATGTTTGTCTAATTATCATGCAAAGTTGAATTCCAAGGTTATATTCCTATCTAGCATACATGGGGAACAATTTTAACTTAAAGTATAGATAGAATAACTTAACTTGTTGTTGTTTGTGTTCCTTGAAACCTTGTGAGCCTAGCACCCCAAGTGTGATGCCTCAAATGCTTCACACAACACCAAATGCTCTTGGAAGAACTTATGAGAGAACACACACTTCTCAAAAATCGGCCAAGCCCTCTTGTTTCTTAGTGTAGCCAATTTTAGGTGGAGAACATGTTTCTTATATAGTGTTGACACATCTAGGGTTAAACCCTAATGTGTTATGACTCTTCATTTCCATGACCCATGGGTTTGTAACTCCCATGGAGCATCCTATGGGTGGAACCCAACTTGATAATCCATGGAGCCTCTTAGCCCACTATACAAGATATGGATGATTTACATAATCAACCCATATATTTAATTAGTTATCTTTTGATCACATAATTAATTCTAAATTAATTCTTGATCAAACTAATCAAATAATATTATTAATATATTGGAATTTATAATATATTAATAATCTCCAAGTTTTATTTTTCTCATTTAGTCTATCCAATTGCACGATGCCATGCAACCCAAATGGACCATGCCGGGTCGGGTCAAGTACATACCAGAAATAGTTATGGACTTAGACACCTTATCCAACACAACTGTCCTTGAGTAACCAATCTTTAGTAACCCTTAGATTGTCCTCGACAATTGTTTAATCCTTTTAGTCATATCCAGTTCTAAACCTTTTCCCTTCTTAATGCCCTAGGCATTTGGAAAATTTTAGAAAGGATGAATATAGCACATGTAATCGATCCTATATCCGAAGCATATGGGACACGATTCATGATGTCTCACATAAAGAGTAAACCAGTCTTTTGCTATAACATTTCCATTTCTATTTGCCAAGTTCTCATAATTCAGATTATAAAAAGGGATGCCGTAATCATAATCGAATTTTAGAACGCAAATAATGGACCCATATACATAATTTCCTTATGTTGAGCCATTCCAACATGAATTCATATATATCCTTGAATAAATGATTAAAACCTCACGATCTAAGCTTATAGATTTGAGATGAAGTATAATTTCCTCTCCCTTAATTATAGCAAAACAACTTTTTCCCAATTGAAACCTTTTGTTTTCTATAATTAACATTGCTAACTTGCAATCTTTATCATAATTATCATGCTCCCACTAACATGATGACTATTAGCATAACACTTATGCTCCCACTAGCTTTGACATGTACTTAGAAATCAACTGCACTTCTAGAAATCAATACTTTATTGACTTCCTTACCAAAGTTCAGATTTCTGATACAGGATTGTTTTGATAGAACTTTATCAAAATCATACACCTTCCCTTAGATAACACACCTGTGTGTCTAAACAATTATGAAGAGGGATGCCGTAATCATAATGGTTAGACCTTTTTGCCACTTCTCACAAGTCCAGGTTGGTGTGCCGGTAAACCACACACGCTCCACTAACGACTTTGAGAATGCAAATATCACAATTGCTATCTAGCTAAAATCTACTCAGTGAAAGTTTTTCCTCACCATCATTTTCATGAATCGGAGAGAAACCTTATGACACTTAGATTTAATGGTGTATGAGTTCTTATCCATGTGAATTGTCAAAACCATTGTCACAAGACAAGGATAATGACAAATCCAAACCATATGGATTGAACTCAATCTTAATTTATTGCCACCTGGCAGCTCAAGGGCCTGCCATTACTTCCAAGTTGTTGTGCAACCAATTGAGAATTCTAAGAACTCATATGCAAAGCCAACTTTGATTGGAATGAGCACAGAATATGTCAACACGATAGGTTATAAACCTCAAGTCGTGTGCTAGTGAAGAACTTCAGGTTTTATTCTTGATTAGTTCTTGAGACTTTCAAGACCTTTAAGACTGCCACTGTCCTCTTGACCTATAAGACTCCCTTGTCAAACATCCAAGAGATAGTGCGGATTCTAATCAAGACAAACGCTTCACATAGTTGGCCTAAGTTGGTCTTTCATTTATCCAAAACATCACAACTTACCAACTTCAAATGAACAAGAGTAGGACACTTTTACTCTTACATTTGACACGTGTTATAAACCTTCTTAAAGACATGTCACTCAAATTACAATCTTGGAGTATGACTCTAAGACTTGTATTGGAACGAAGTATGACTCATCTTCTTGATTTAACCATTTCAACAATTCAACATCCCTTCTTCTTAGTCATAAGAATGCACTAAGACTTCCTTAGAGAACAAATTTTGATATGGTTTCTTAATCATTAAGATGATCACAAAACTGATACTAAAGTACTCTCCCATCTTTTCAGATTTGAGAAACTTTTATCCTTCTGCCTAATTTGATTCTTCTTATCCGCTCTGCTATGCATTGAAACCTTTTCCAATGTCTCAGAGTTACACTTAAGCTTGTAAGTATAATCATATTTACTGAGCTTTAGTAAACTATGACGAATAGCCTTACATCTTTTGTGGTGGACTTAATGAGTGCACCTGACTATGTACTCGATCCCTTAGTCCATTACTTGACTCACACATCCATGTGAACAAGTAATTAGTCTTAATTTTTCCAATACTTGAAAGTTCTCATTCATCATGCTATACAACTTGCATTATTCCAAGTCGCGGTCCAATTGAGACTTTGGATGATGAGAATCTTTCCTTATTTGGTAAATTTAGACATTACCACAAATGAAAGAATCAATTACATATTTCCACTCTCGCTATTAATGGAATCATATAAGCAACAATTTTTCCTCAAATGCCATTGTAAGGATATTTTAAAATAACTAAAATAAAAAATATTCTTTTATTTTAAAACTATGCGGAAAAACTTATCCTTACAATCCATATGAAAACTTGTTGTTATCTATTCCTAAGCAATATCTCATAACTCCTAAGAAGTAGCTCAAGAATCCGATCTTCAAACTACGCGATAGAAATCCATCTACGCGATCAGATTCAGCATATTCTTTCTTTAAGTTTCTCCACTTTTCTTTGATTCTTAAAACATTACCATGTGACCCAGTCACATCATGTATCAGGAATCTCAGAATAGAAACTTAACAGAGTTAGATAATGGACTTTACCTGAAGTAGAGTCAAACTTATTGACTTTAACATCCTTAGGTAAACTTGGCAGCTTCACAACCAAAGCCCCTTTCTTTGGCAATATAAACATATGGAACCTATGATGATGGTACACGGGACTATCACAGACTTAGCTTTTCTCTTTACCATTTGTTCAACCGAGTTGACTATGGCCGATCCCTTTCCATTAGGAAGAGAATGCTTTTACTAGATATCCAATGTCATCATTGTCAATGTCCATTAAGTTTTAAGGAAGTTGATCTTAGCAAATAGATAAGATCATTAAGGGTCTTGTCATAGTCTGTTTCATAGGTGTCCCAAAGGAACTCACTATGTGACTTAGAAAGTGATTGAACCACCAACATTCCTAAGACTTTGACACCCAACTCTCCCGGCTTGTCAATATGTGACTACATCTCCAAGATGTGATCACACCTAGACCTTGTCTTGCCAATAGGGTTTGAGTGACCTTAAACTTTTCAAGAACTTGTGGGGAGGGGAGAATAATTGGAGGAGGTGAAAGAAGTATGATTTCCATGGGACATCATCTTCATTTAGGAAAGCTTGTTTCAAGAGATTTGGGAAGATCATAAATGTCTAAACCAGACATGTTTTGGGAGATATTCAAGATAGTTGATCTTAAAGTCCTTAATATGACACCCAATATGAAATATTAAGGCTAGGACCCAACATACTATTTTATAACTTAGAAGAGGTATGCCGTAATCCAAGCTATAAAACAATTTGAAGGTAGGTGAATGACGATTCACCAATTTCCACCAACATAAACGAAATGTATTATTAGGTTTTAATTGGTTTTGAAACTCCTAGATCTTTTGAGATTCATTGAACTGCTCAATGGCATGTTTCAATCTCGAGTGTGCCCTACAGGTTTTGTGACTGGGATGCCGAGGATCACAAAACAAGGTGTGAAGTAACCATGCAAATTACTTGGTACCCTTAATAAATTACCCCTCAATCATTGTGCCGGTTAACCCCACACGCTCCATCGATACTATGATAAATATTAAGTCACCCTTTACCTACCTTGTTAAGTCCAAGTTAGTGTGCCGGTTAACCACACACGCTCCACTAACGACTTAGACAAAGTGTAAAGTGTAATTTCATGGATTAGCCCCTTATTCACATTTTCCTAAGTAACTAAGATTGGGAATTATTAAGAGTTTAGTTACTTAGTATTTATCATTAATACTTTTAATGAAGGGAGAATTATAGTCCTGTCAAACCCGTTCGGCTAACGACCCTCCACCAGTCAAGCAAGCGGTGGGTGAGAGTGGACACCCATTAAGTTGCCATTTTATAGGCAACAACCTTATACCCACCTTATAGACCAGCTTCGTGAATGAGGCGTACTAGCGGTAAGACTGACTTTACTCTTATACATATATATATATTATTAACTTATAATATTATAAAGTATAAGGGTTGAATTTTAACTTTTAAAATTCTAAGGGCTAACTTGGAATTAAAGTATTCATAAGAGAAAACTTTACAAATTCCAAAACTTGAGGGCAACTTTTTGAAACTATTCAAAACTAATTAATTCCATAACTTATGTGTTTAAAGTAGTTTTAATCCAAAAACTCTTCAAGTTCCATAGCTTATGGAAGACTTTAAACTAATAAAAGAATTAACTTTTCTTTATTTTTATAACTTATGGAATTAATTAAGGTTACATTATTTATTTATTTATTTATTTAATGAAGAGACTCTTGGTCCTCCATAACTTGAGGACAAATTATGGAGTCATAACTCCAATTAATTAGAACTAGACTCTTCATTTTTGCAACCTTTGCCAATTTTATGAGTTTTATGAGTCTTTAATGTGACTCTTCATGTAACTTTAGGACAAGTTACACAAACACATTTTATACTCAACTCTTAGATTAAAATGGATTGAAAGCAACTATTTCAATTAACTTTTCTATTAATCTAAGCAACTCATAAGAACAAGATAATTCAAATCAAACTTTTTCATGTAATTAGTCTAACCTTTAAACTAATACAAAACATGAATCTATTGACAATTATCTTTGAAAATGGATTAGCATGAACATTAACACATCAAAAAACAAGTTTATAAGTTCAAAAACAACTTAGGGTAATGTTCCTAGTCCATTTCTAGCCAAAAACCTCGAAAATATGTTGTATGGGGTCCAACTCGTCGAGTGCATGAACATAACTCGGCGAGTTGGATGCATTTTGCCTTGGACTCATCGAGTCCCTTCATGGACTCGGCGAGTCTGCTGGGTAGACAGCAACAAAACTCGATTTTTCAGCTTCTATAGCAAGTATAACAAGAAAACAAGCCTAGGCTCTAATACCACTGTTTGGTTATGAGCATTCTAACACTCCTAAGTGTACATGCAACCCTAAATACCTTGGATCTATGTTTTCTCTATTATACATGCAAATAGGAATATCCAAGGTATTATCCTAAACTAGCATACAAAACTATCAATATAACAAGATAGAATACATACCTCTTTGATGGTGCTTGTCTTCATGAAGCTTGAGTGCCTAGTGCCCCAAGTGTGACACCTCAAATGGTTCACAATCATCAAAAGACTTAGAATAACTTAGAGAGAATTCTAGACTTCATGAAATCGGCTAGCCCTCTTCAAGAATAATACTAGTCTCTCTAGTGGCCGATTTTGTCAAGAATAAGATCTTTATATAGTGTTATATAATTAGAGTAAACCCTAATTGTCATGACTTTCCATTTCCTTGGATCCATGGGTTCAAATACACCATGGAGCATCATATGGGTTTTGGCCCAACTAGATAATCCATGGAGCATTAGCCCACTATACAAGTATGGATGATTTACACAATCAAGCCATATATTTAATTAGTCTTCTTTTGATCACTCAATTAATGCTAGATTAATTCTTGATCAATACTAATTAAATAATCTCATTATTCTTATTATTAATATAATAGAACTTATAATATATAAATAACCATAAGTGTCTTATTTCTCTCATTTAGTCTATCCAAGTGCATGATGGTATGCAACCCAAATGGACCATGCCGGGTCGGGTCAAGTCTTACCAATTATAGTTATGGACTTAGACATTAATCCAACACATTTTCTCTATGTTTTGATGTGAGACCTACTTTTAGGTCAATTTTCATGAACTTGTGTTACATCATTTATACCAGTGTATTGGCAGTTGACTACTCTATTGCTATGACTCTCATTCTGATCTTGAATTATGTGATTTAATCCATGAAACACTCTATTCATCCTCGCAATAGACTCTTACTATTGATATCATTTCTATGGTCTTCTAGTGAAAGATGCCTCCACGAAGGCGTTCAAACAGAGGAAGACCAGCAACTCAAACCTCTCCTCCACCACCACCTCCTCCTCCGCAGCTCGATCCAGTGTTGTTTCAAACGGCTGTGACTGCAGTGGTGACAGCAGCCATGGCTCAAGTGAACTCCAGTGATGCAAGCGGTGGCAACTCTAGATTTGATGAAGTCCATCAAAGAGTGCAGGGATGCACTTATAAGGACTTGATGAACTGTAAACCTACCTTCTTCGATGGTACCGGAGGAATTCTGGCGTTGTCCTAATGGTTCGAAAGGACCGAAGCTGCCTTTGAGATGTGCTCTTGCCCCGAAGAGACCAAAATCAAGTTCGCAACTGCCACTAACAGGGCATTGACATGGTGGAACGGCCATGTCAGTGCACTCTCCTTGGTTACAGCCAATGCCCTGGGCTGGGACACTCTAAAGGATCTCACGAGAAAGGAGTACTGCCCTAGGGGCGTAATTCAGAAACTTGAGGAGGAACTCTGGAACCTCAAGATGAAAGGGACTGACATAATAGCGTATACGGCCAGGTTCAGTGACTTGGCGGCTATGTGTCCCAATATGATATCGTCCGAAAGCAAGAAGATTGAACGGTACATCTGGGTTTAGTGCCCCTGTATCGAGGAAATGTTCTAGCCTCATGCCCTACCACTTTCGACAGCGCCAAGGAATTGGCCCAGAGTCTGATCAACCATGAAATCTCTTCCACTCCAGTAACAGCAAAGCCCCTCCCAAACCTATTTCGCAAGTTCCCGGTTCGGGAGTGACCCCGACGTGTTACGGCTGCGGTGAAGCTGGTCACTTCAAGAAAAACTGTCCGAAGGCTGCAAATGCTAGGGGAACCAGAAGAATACTCGCTATTGGTCACAATGAAGCAGTGGCGAATCCCACAGTGGTCACGGGTATGTTTCTTCTCAACAAGTCTTATGCCTGTGTCTTATTCGATAGTGGTGCCGAAAGAAGCTTCGTAAACCAAAACTTTAAACACTTACTCAAACAATCGCCACAACCAATAAAAGAAACATTCGTCGTAGAAATGGCTAACGGGAAGACCGAAAGCTCTAATGAAATCTACGTAGGTTGTACCCTCACGTTAGATGATCTCTCATTTCCAATCGATCTCATACCAGTCTCAATCAAGAGTTTCGATGTCATTATTGGTATGGACTGGTTGAGTCTTTATCGTGCCGATATCTTATGTTTTGACAAAGCCATTCGCTTAAATCTTCCGAATTGTGAAACTCTATTGATATATCGAGAAAATCTGGTACGAATCTTCGTATCATCTCTAGTATACAGGCTCAGAAATACTTACCAAAGGAATACCGCGCCTTCCTTGCTCACGTCGTCGACACAAGCCAGAAATCGAAGAACCCAAAAGACATCCCCGTCGTATGTGATTTCCCTGATGTCTTCCCAGAGGACCTTCCAGGTTTACCTCCCAAACGTCAGGTTGAGTTCAGAATCAACCTAGTTCCAGGAGCTACTCCCGTAGCCAAGTCGCCCTATCGTCTAGCCTCTACCGAAATGCAGGAACTATCCGGTCAACTTAACGAACTACTCAGCAAAGGCTTTATAAGACCAAGCTTCTCACCTTGGGGAGCTTCGGTCTTGTTCGTGAAAAAGAAGGACGGATCGTTCCGTATGTGCATCGATTATAGGGAACTCAACAAACTCACGGTTAAAAATCGCTACCCTCTCCCTCGTATCGATGATCTATTCGACCAACTACAAGGAGTGAGCTACTTCTCCAAGATTGATCTTAGGTCTTGGTATCACCAGTTACGGGTACTTGAGGAAGATGTTCCGAAGACAGCCTTCCGAACCCGTTACGGGCACTTCGAATTCGTAGCGATGCCCTTTGGACTGACCAACGCACCTGCAATATTCATGGAGTTGATGAATATGGTGTGTCGTCCATACTTAGATCAGTTCGTCATCATCTTTATTGATGATATACTCGTTTATTCTCGGAGAGAGCAAGAACATAGGGATCATTTACGACAAGTCGTAGAAACCCTACGGTCAGAGAAGTTATATGTGAAGTTCTCTAAGTGCGAATTTTGGATCCGAAGAGTTGAATTCTTAGGACACGTGGTTAGTGAAGACAGAATCCACATGGATCCCTCCAAAATTAAATCTATTGAGAATTGGTCAGCACCGAAGACGCCAACAGAAATTCATCAATTTCTCGGCCTCGCTGGCTACTACTGCAGATTCATCCAAAACTTCTCCCGGATTGTGAAGCCTCTCACCATGTTGACACAGAAGGGTGTATCATTCGACTGGGAAGAGAAACAGGAGAAGGCATTCCATACCTTGAAACAAGCCTTATGCACAGCACCAGTATTATCCCTGCCCGAAGGAGTTGAAGATTTTGTTGTATACTGCGATGCATCGAATCAAGGGCTCGGTTGTGTCTTGATGCAGCGAGGTAAGGTCATCGCCTATGCCTCAAGACAGCTAAAGACGCATGAGGTGAACTACACTACTCACGACCTTGAGTTAGGAGCGGTCGTCTTCGCACTAAAAATCTGGAGACACTACTTGTATGGGACGAAGAGCGTGGTGTACACTGATCACAAGAGCCTCCAACACATACTAAACCAGAAGTAGCTCAACATGAGACAACACCGATGAGTCGAGCTACTTAACGATTACGATTGTGAAATTCGATATCATCTGGGAAAAGCCAACGTAGTAGCAGACGCCCTGAGTAGGAAAGAGCATTCTAGTCGAAGAACCAAATCGTTAACAATGACTATCCATTCGCATCTGTCCTCACAGATCAGGGAGGCTCAGTTGGAGGCCTTGAAGCCTGAGAATGTGATGGGAGAATCCCTACGCGAAATGGATAAGAGTTTGGAGGTCAAGGGTGATGGAGCATATTATCTCATGGATCGAATCTAGACTCCGCGCCATGGAGGTTTCAGAGATCTGGTCATGAAGGAAGCACACAACACTCGATACTCCGTCCACCCAGGTTAAGATAAGATGTATCTGGATCTCAAAAAGCTATACTGGTGGCCTAACATGAAAGCGGAGATCGCCACCTTTGTGAGTAAGTTCCTTACTTGCGCGAAGGTCAAGGTCGAATATCAAAAGCCATCAGGACTCCTCCAACAACCAGAAATACCGGAATGGAAGTGGGAGTGGATTACAATGGACTTTATAACCAAACTACCCAGGACAGCGGGTGGGTTGGATACCATTTGGGTCATCGCCGACAGATTGACCTAGTCTGCACACTTCTTACCCATCAAGGAAACGGACAAGATGGAGAAACTCACAAGAACATACCTTAAAGAAATAGTACCACTGCATGGCGTCCCTATATCTATTATCTCTGATAGAGATAGTAGTTTTACCTCGAGGTTTTGGCAATCACTACAAAAGGCACTAGGGACGAGGCTGGATATGAGTACAGCCTACCATCCGCAGACTGACGGACAAAGTGAGAGGACGATCCAAACTCTAGAAGATATGCTACGAGCTTGCGTGATCGACTTCGGTACATCGTGGGACACACACTTACCACTTGTGGAGTTTTCCTACAACAATAGTTATCATACGAGCATCAAGGAAGCCCCATTCGAAGCCCTCTACGACTGGAAGTGCAGATCCCCTCTGTGCTGGGGTGAGGTGGGTGACACACAGTTAGCTAAATGACGAGTTCCTGACAACGCTCTCACTGGTCCAGAGATCATTCGAGAATCGACTGAGAAGATTGTACAGATTCGTGAACAATTAAAAGCCGCTAGGGATCGACAGAGAAGCTATGCCGACAAACGAAGAAACCCCTTGGAATTCCAGGTGGGAGACCGAGTTCTTTTGAAAGTCTCTACCTGGAAGGGAAAAATACGCTTCAGAAAGCGTGGAAAGCTGAACCCAAGGTACATAGGGCGTTTCGAGATTCTCGCCAGAATCGTCCCCGTAGCTTACAAACTCAACTTAACCCACGAGCTAAGTAACATACATCCTACCTTCCACATCTCAAACTTGAAGAAATGCCTGTCCAACGAGACTCTCGTGATTCCACTCGATGAGATCGAGGTCAATGAGAGCCTCAACTTCGTGGAAGATCCTGCGGAGATTATGGATCGGGAAGTAAAACAAACGAAACAAAGCCGCATCCCAATTGTGAAAGTTCGGTGGAACGCCAAGCGGGGACCGGAATTTACTTGGGAGCGAGAAAATCAAATGAGACTCAAATATCCCCATCTTTTCGCTTAGTAGTATTGTAATACACATCTATATGAATCCTAAATTTCGGGATGAAATTCCCCTAACGGGGGAATAATGTGACAACCCAAATTCTATTCCGTTACATAACCCCGTTTTCACTAACGGAATTCTTCGTTATATATAAATTCCCGTAATATTTGGAGTCGTCAATAAACAAATATCTATTTCTTTATATTTCTTGATAGAGTTATACTACTTTTCAACCACTTCACCCGGGTAAAAAGTTTCAACCCCGTTAAACTTTATCATCGGGTAGCCGCGTACCGGGTACAATACCCGAGACATATATAAAGAAAATGAACACCACTTTAAACCCTTTTACCACTCATTCACTCTCTCTCACTACTTTCTCTCTCTAGACCCGAACTCGACTCCAAAACCACGAATTCCGACTTCCAAACGTAAGGGTTTCTTCCCTATCTTGTTCTAAACATATTCCATTGCATTTAGAGCCCAAACATAAGATTTAGTGCAATATATGGAGTTTACGGCCTAGGAAGCCCCTTAGGCCGTAAACACCCCAAAACATGGCCAATATCCCGTTTTTACTTCTTATAAGCTTGTAAACTAATTAAGGGATATACCTAGATGAGTTTGGACATGAAAAATTAAGATATTAGAGCCTAAAAAGAAGTTTACAGCGCAAGCTTATGCTTAGGCCGTAAACACCCAAAAACCCTTGGTAAAAGTCCCAAAAACTCATCTAAGGTCTTGTAGAATTAAGTTATGACCCTAGGAAATGCTTAAGGCCATTAAGCAACACATTTTAGAGCAAAAAAGAGGAGTTTATGGCCAAGGCTATGCTTGGGCCGTAAACACCCAATTTTCATGACAAAATGTCCCAAAATCTCACCTAAGGCCTCCTAGTATTTAACTAAGATTCAAGGGAGTGTTTTGGACCATTTAACAATCCATTTTGAGGGACAAAATGGAGTTTATGGACCAAGCTCAAGCTAGGACCGTAAACTCCCTCAAACACCACCAAATGAAGGTTTTAACCCTCCAAATTGGTCCTAGGCATTTACTAGAAAATGGGGGAAATGAAATAAGGCCTTAACATACACATTTGGAGAAGGACATGACTTTACGGCCAAGCCTAAGGGGCTTACGGCCGTAAAATCCCAAGGAGTGGCCTTTGGGCCGTAAACTCCAAGGGAGTGAACTCCTGGACACTCCCGTAAACCCCTCTTGGCCTTGTACCACTCCCGGGAACCCCTTCTAAGCCCTAAAGCCCCGAATCAATGCTAGAATGCCTGAATACTTTAATGAAAAGCATAAATTGATTAATTTCTTGTAAAATACATATTGCATATGACATTAGGGTCCTAAAAGGTGCACAAGTCGTTATTTGGTACAAAACGCTCAACCGACACTTTCACCCGATTTACCCGATTCACCCGATTTACGCGATTTGAGGTGACTTCATACCCCTTTTAATGAACCTTTCAAATGTTTTTATATGTTTTAGGGGGGGGGATACAAGTCAATTATACATGTGTATGGAAAATAGTCACATGTGATTCACTATCCGTAGTTCAAATCACATGTGATTTACCACTATGCCTTATAAAAGGATTTTACGTTTTCAAAACTATTTTGAATAAATAAACATCTTTTTAAATGCTCCCTTTTGACAAGATCTTTCTTAAATAAACTTAATTATAAAATGTAACCACACTAATATATTTATATTAGTAAGACTTGAAGGACTTAAGACCGATAGCTCGCCTTATTTCCTGTTCTTGTTTGATTGTGGGCTTAGGGTAGTTGTTATCCGTCCGACTGTCGTTGAATTCTTAGTTATATATCATGTATATTAGTGTTAGATACGAGCATTTTTCATTTCATCCGATGCTTAAACCACTAAGCTGATAAGAATTATACACACTAAGTTAACTATAATAGGTATAGTTAAGGCCATTACTACTTGCTATAACTACTACTCTACACACTATAATACACACTATTACAAGACGATACACTAATAAGAGAACACACTACAAGTTATACCAAAGACTACTACACTATAACACAAGAAAAGGCGCTAAACAAAAGATAACACACTAACCCACTATGAGATTCTCTATTCGCTACAAACTATGCCCAGAGTTTCTCCGACCGGAAGACGACACTACATGTATAGATCTATACGGCGCAAACACTATTACATCCCGACTGTTAACTTCAGTCCGAGCCGTGCAGGCCCAGGGATGCCAGTACTTCATTACATTGTGTATGACCGGGAAGGTCATGGCGTCCTCTATTGCTCACACTATCGGTAACATACAAGGAATACACTATATCCACACTAAAATACTAAACTAAAGTCTAAATTAACATCTTGGAGTAAACAAGTATCTATCACTAAAGAGAGTTTGCACCTCTACTAGTAACTACAGGCATATCCTATCTTATCACGTTACTTATGGGAGATTATCTAATATACTTTTACAATAAACGGTTTTCAAAGATGAAGATTTCTTGTTTCTTAAAGGTTTTCACTTACAATGCATTTTCTGGAAAATATAGGATTTTCTAGGGTTTTCTACTACTTATGACTGTAAATTGCAACTTTTCATACTAACGGTCCTAATACATGTTATACAAAAACTCACATTAAACTCTTATGAACTCACCAGCTTTATGCTGATATTCGTGTTCAAAATAACTTGTATCCTCAGGTCAAAGATAGACATGTACAGGTGCAACATTTTGGAGAAGGTGGAGCATACAAGATCCATCTCTTATTTTTGTATTACTTTTGGTGTTTGTTGAACATTACAAAACACACTTGTAATTAAAATCACTATGTAAAGGAAATGGTTGTATGTTTCTTGTGTTTACTATTATGCAATTGTGATGATACTGTACATGACGTCCTCCACCCCGAAACGTATTTCGCCGTTATCGGTTTTGGGGTGTGACAGTTTCGTATAGACTTGTTACCAGGAACAACACCGATAGCAAAGGCGCCTTACCGATTAGCACCGATGGAGATCAAGGAGCTCATGACGCAACTTCAGGAGCTGTTGGACAGCGATTTCATTCGACCTAGTTCATCACCCTGGGGAGCTCCGGTGTTATTCGTGAAGAAGAAGGACGGAAGCATGAGAATGTGTATTGATTACAGAGATCTGAACAAAGCAACGATAAAGAACAAGTACCCGTTGCCAAGGATCGACGACCTGTTCGACCAGTTACAGGGTTCGAGCTATTTCTCGAAGATCGATCTTAGGTCAGGATATCATCAGCTGAAAGTGAGAGATCAAGATATCCAGACGACTGCATTCAGAATGAGATATGGACACTATGATTTTTTGGTTATGTCGTTCGGACTAACCAATGCCCCAACAACTTTCATGGATTTGATAAATAGGGTTTGTAGACCATTCCTAGAAAAATCCGTGATAGTATTTATAGACGACATCTTGATTTATTCGAAAAGCAAGCAGGAGTATGAAAAGCATCTACGTGAAGTGCTAGAAGTCCTGAAAAAGGAGAAGTTGTATGCAAAGTTCTCCAAATGTGAATTTTGGATTCAAGAAGTCCAATTCTTGGGTCATGTGATTAACCAAGAAGGAATAATGGTTGATCCAACAAACATTGAAGCAGTAATGAAGTGGGAACAACCAAAAAGTCCTACGGAGATTCGAAGCTTTTTAGGATTAGCTGGATATTACCGAAGGTTTATCCAAGGCTTTTCTTCGATAGCCGCTCTATTGACAGCCTTGACCCACAAAGGAGCTACTTATACTTGGAGTGAAAATCATAAGGAAGCCTTTGAGAAGTTGAAGAAGAAATTATGTGAAGCACCAATTCTTTCTTTACCCGAAGGAGTTGAAGACTTTGCAGTCTATAGTAATACATCAGGAGTTGGGTTAGGTTGTGTTCTGACCCATCGAGATAAAGTGATAGCATATGTGTCAAGACAACTGAAGGAGCATGAAAAGAACTACCCTACTCATGATTTGGAGTTGGCAGAAATTACCTCTATGGTACGAAGTGCAAACTTTTCACTGATCATAAGAGTCTCCAGTATCTCTTTAATTAGAAGGGACTAAATATGAGGCAACGACGCTGGTTGGAATTACTCAAAGACTACGACTGTGAGATACTTTATCACCCTGGTAATGCAAATATTGTTGCTGATGCTCTCAGTCGGAAAGTCAACCTTGAAAAGAAAAGGCCAAGAGCGTTGAGAATTGAGGTTGTCTCAACAATTTTAGAGAGTATAAAGAAAGCTCAGGAAGAAGCTTTAGAGAAGAATGACCGAAAAGAAGAATGTTTGGGAAAAATATTAGTATTCGGTACAAACAACCAAGGGTTGAAGGTATTCCAAGATAGGATTTGGGTACCTAACATGGGAGGAGTAAGAGATGTCCTGATGGAAGAAGCTCACAAGACCATGTACTCTATTCATCCCGACATTACGAAAATGTATAGGGATTTAAAACCCTATTACTGGTGGCCAACGATGAAGCTCGATGTTGCTAAGTATGTGGCCGAGTGTGTGACATGTGCAAGAGTCAAGGCACAACATTAGAAACCGTATGGGAGTTTAGAACCTTTACCTGTACCCATGGGTAAATGGAAGACATCACCATGGATTTTGTGACCAAACTACCTAGAACGAAGAGCGGTCACGACATGATTTGGGTGGTCGTGTATCGTTTCACCAAGAGTGCACACTTCATAGCAGCCAATGAAAAATGGTCTATGGATAAGCTTGTGAATGCTTACGTGAAGGAAATTGTGAGACTTCCCGATGTTCCTCTAACAATTGTATCAGATCGAGATAGTCGTTTCACGGCACGATTTTGGAAAAGTCTACAAGAGGAAATGGGTACCAAGTTGTGTTTAAGTAAAACTTACCATCCACAAACTGATGGTCAGAGCGAAAGAACAATACAAACACTTGAAGATATGCTGAGAGCATGTACCCTGGAATTCCAAGGTAACTGGGATGAACATTTACCTTTAGTAGAATTTTCCAACAACAATAGTTTCCACTCGAGCATAAAGATGGCACCTGATCATGCTTTGTATGGACAGAAGTGTCGTACGCAGTCCTGTTGGTTTGAAGCTGGAGAAAAGCAGTTTATGGGACCTCAGATAGTCCATCAGACTGCTTGTAACACCGTAAAATTTCAAAACAATTTTTCGCATTTTATAAAAACATGATTCATTTAATATTCGTAAAAACACCCATGTTTTAAATACAATTCATGTCATACAAAATCCCAAGATCTCATAACATAAAATCCCGTGTGTGTACTGATCAAGCCGGCGCCTTCCCACGGTCGTCACTAGAACCTGAAACAAATAACACCAAACACTGTAACCACAAAGCTTAGTGAGTTCCCCAAAATACCACATATAACACATATTAACCACTCGAGGCTATAACTCTATGGGTCCGCACACCCAAACCCTATGAACCCTCAGGTTCTAACTCTGTAAACATGCACAACATAAATCACATAGAATAATGTAGCGCAACACATAACACATACATAGCATGCAAGCACTGTACTACATAACTCTAGTTACCTACTCAAGGTAAAGTATAGTGAGAAGACTCACCTCGTGTATCTCGATAACTCGAAAATTCTTGGAATCACTCGTGCTTGATCCCCCGCACTAAAATCTTCCTATAATACAATATATCTCTAATTAACACTTTTACAACAAATGGTTGACTAACCCTATCAAGTCAACATTGGTCAACTCTGGTCAACGTTCTACTTTGACCGGATTCAGTGAGTGCACCAAAGCAACTCGGCGAGTCTAACGCGTACACTGACTCCCTTGGATCTTTCTTGGCACGTCAAGCACTCCCTTAACTCGACGAGTTTCCACCTGGCTTGAATCGCAGGGCAACGACGATTCAACTCGACGAGTCTCAAGAACAACTCGGTGAGTTCCGACTTAACTCAACCCCATATTGACTCTTCCTGACTCACTGGGTTATCCCCCAACCCGGCGAGTCCACTCACTGAACATATTACGTGAAACCTCAACCCTACTCGTCGAGTCCCAAGAACAACTCGATGAGTTCATGCC
The DNA here is from genome assembly GCF_052625555.1 of Lactuca saligna. NCBI lineage: Eukaryota > Viridiplantae > Streptophyta > Magnoliopsida > Asterales > Asteraceae > Lactuca > Lactuca saligna. The sequence continues at coordinate 78,237,511 of NC_136418.1, forward strand.
ATGCACACACTTTTATTGACCTTCTTAGGTCAGATCTTTCTTCCCAAACCCTAGATCTAGCCTTCCCAAGCATGAATGTCACGTAAAGTTCGAAGCTTGATTCTTGTTTAACCCCCACAAGGCATAAAAAGGATATTTTGTCCCAAAAAGAACACCTAGGTCCAAAGACTCCATAATAACCCAAAAAGCTCCAATGGTTAAGTTCTCTGGACCTATTTGAGTCCAGATCCAAGGCACTAACTCGAAGAGGGACCATTTTCTTCACATAATCACTCTCCAAAAGGGGTATAAAACCCTATCTCTAAAGATCAACCCTATAACTGAAGGAGATTCAAACCCTTACCTCAAAATCAAGCCTGTGGACTCTTGATCTGTTGTAATCTCACCTCCTCCTTGCTCTTGCCACCTTCCTCTCTCCCAAAACAAATTAGCTCTCTTAAGGTTCTCTCATGGGACTAGTAGCCACAAATGGGAGGCTATAAATACCCTTAAATAGGCTCCAAACACGGGGAATTAGGGTTTCATTAAACAGCATGGACTCGCCGAGTCCACTCCTTGGACTCGCCGAGTCCAGACGCGAATCATTGTCCAAATCGCGATCCTACTCAGCGAGTTTGAGCTCCAACTCGCCGAGTCTCCTCACAAAATACTAAAAATATAAGAATGAATAATACTTGGGAATCCGTGCTATTACATTGCTGAAAAGTTGAAAACGATTAAGGAAAGGATGTTAGAATCTCAGAATCATCAAAAGAGCTATACTGACAAGAAAAGAAAACCGATAACATTCAAAGTTGGTGATTCGGTTTTTCTTAAAGTCTCGTCGTGGAAGGGACTTATAAGATTTGGTAAAAGAGGAAAGTTGAGTCCAAGGTTTATTGGACCATTTAAAGTTCTTCAGAGGATTGCGAATCAAGCTGTAACATCCCGGATCTCCAGATATATTTACTTTCACATTTTTGGTATTCTGTGACGGGACTCGGCGAGTTGGAGGTCGAACTCGTCGATTCGGGTTGCGGTTTTGGACGGAGGTTCGCGTCCCGACTCGGCAAGTCCAAGGGATGGACTCGGTGAGTCCGCGCTGTTTAATGAAACCCTAATTTCCCGGTCCTAAGCCCTATTTAAAGGACCTTATGACCTTCATTTGCGGCCACCTTGAGCCTTGAGTGCACCCAACCGGCTAAGAGACTTTATGAGTGAGATAAGAGGCTATTTGTTCATCATTTGGTGTGTTATTGCAAGAAAGGAAGGAGAAGATCAAGCTTGAAGAGTTGGGGAGCTTGGATCTGCTTCTATTTCATCAAGGGAACCTTCTTGAGGTAACTTTCAGAGCTAAACTTCGTATTTTGGTTGATGTGTCACATCTAGGGTTTCTTCTTGCCTTATTTGGCTTGAATTGGAAGTATGAAAGGTCCCATGGAGATATGGAACGTAGATCTGGACCTTAGCAGCTCCAGAAGGCCCCAAATGACAAGCTTTATGTCCATTCTTTTGAGTTGGAAGCTAGGGTTGCCATATTAGAAGTTATTTCTCCAAAATGAGCCTTTTTTGCATTGCATGGCAACCAAGACTGAGACTTTACGTGATAAATGAGCTTGGGAAGGCCAGATCTATGTGTGTTTGGAACAGATCTAACCGCAAAAGCCAGTTTTAGCTGATGCATGGCATGGACTCGCCGAGTCTGAAGAACAGAGTCGACGAGTTGCTTGAAGACTGTCCTTCAGACCACCCAGTGTGTACTCGTGCCGAGTTGTGGGTGACTCAGTGAGTCACAGAGAGTTAGAAAGGTTTTTGACAGGTGGACCGAGTCGAGTTGGGACTCGCCGAGTTATCCTTGCCACTCGGCGAGTTGAGTCGCGGTGGCCCCGTGATTCATGCCCACGTGGAACTCGTCGAGTCAGGGGAGTACTCAACGAGTCAAAGGGAAAATCCTTGCGAGTTGGAGAAAAAGCGTAGACTCGCCGAGTCACTCTAGTGCGCTCGCCGAGTCCGGCCAATTTGACCAAAGACTGTTGACCAAGTTGACCAGTGTTGACTTGATAAAGATGGTCAACCTTAGTGGTACAAGTAATAATTATAGATATATGATGTCATAGGAGGATTACAGCTCGGGGTTCGAGCACGAGTGATTTCCAGGGTTCACGAGTTATCGAGACATACAAGGTGAGTCTTCTCACTATACTGTACCCGGAAGGGTTTGACTGTGTGACCGGAAGGTCGAATATAATATGAGATATATGCTTTATGTGTAATAAGTTATTCGTTATATGTGCCATGTATGATATGCTTGACGTGGGCCGGAAGGCAATATGTCATGCGCCGGAAGGCGTGGTAATATGGACCGTAAGGTTGACATGGGTAGGACCGGAAGGTTTACCCAGGCGGGACGGAAGTCCCCTGAGACACATGGACCGGAAGGTCAGGGCCTGGAAAGGCGTATGTGCGTAGGTTGTATTTTGGGGAACACTTACTTAAGCATTTATGCTTACAACTGTTGTGTTATGTGTTTCAGGTACTAGCGAGGACCGTGGGAAGGCGCCAGCGTGATCATACACACACTCGGGGAAACCATTATGTGATCTTTGTTATGTAATCGGTCATGACTATATTGCTTACATTGGAACCTAAATTTGTTACTCGATGTTTTTGATGATTGTAAAAATGAAAAAAAATGGTTTTGAAATTTATGTCATTACAAGTTGGTATCAGAGCCTTGGTTTGAGGGATTCGGGTACACCTTCGGGCGTAACTGAACTCAAACCGGGGATTTGAGAAAATTTTAATTAATAAATCATTAAAATTTGATAAGTGATTTTGATAAAACCAAAGAAGAAGGTGTGTGTACGGTCAGCCAGTGCCCGAACAGTAAAATCCCCAAAATACTCTTACAATATGTGTTATGAGATATGATATGATACGATACGCATCCTAGTAGACTAGGTATACATATTAGGACTAGAGTGGCCTGATTTTGTGATGCCTTAGTCTAGGAAAACCTGCTTCTATGAGGTGCTTGAGAGCGAGTGGGTAACTAGTGTATGACAAAAATAGAGTACTCAGGATTCGGGATTTGGGGAGGAGGACTTGGGGTGAATACTGACGCGGTGTAATTGGTAGTATTGGGCCCATACTACTAAGGACACCGGGTCAATGGGCAGCCCAAGTAAGAATCCCTGGGTATCGGAGACTGAGTAGGACTACGTTATCGAGTGCGATAATGCCCCATAGAGTCTCTGATATTTTTATGTTGTATTTCAGAGACATCATGGTTGGACCACGACACAGACCTGGTACGAGTAGTGTGACTAACGAGGAGCTTCGTCAGATGATTCATGAGGAGGTAGCTGCAGTGATCCGAGCTGAGATTCCGGAGATGTTTCGGTCTATTAAGACCACGCTGATGGAGACATTTGATGAGCGGTACGCCGCATTGACTGAGGCCGCTGCTGCAGCTACTGCAGTTGTGGCCGCTGCCAGACCACAGGGAGGTGACTCGTTGGTGTTCCGGGAGTTCAGCAACACGAAGCCACCGGAGTTTGATGGGACGCAGGATCCGATCGCTACGATGAGATGGATTGTTGATATCGAGGGATGCTTCTACACTTGTCCATGTTCGGAGCATCTGAGGGTACGGTTCGCCTTGAACCAGCTCCGCCTGGGAGCAAAGGATTGGTGGAAGTTCGTGACGGTGAACTTCCCTCTGGTGAGCTTCAGGAGAATGCCAGGAAGCGTGAGATCGAGTTGGAGACCCAGGACAGGGAGGAGGCCGAGTCTCAACGGGTAGATCGGCGGCCGGCTCAGTCTCAGCTGGCAGCCAAGCGAACCAAGTCCGCCGATTTGAGATCCGGAGGTCAGAAGGGCTGCACTTGCGGAAAGTGTGGCAAGGGTCACGAGGGGGCATGTCGATCAGGTGCTTGCTACAAGTGTGGCAAGGAGGGGCACATTGCTAGGGATTGCCCCAAGGGATTCATGGTTTGCTTTCATTGCAACCAGACCGGCCATCGGAAGGCCGAGTACCCCCCGCTTCGCCAGGGGTCTACGCCTGCTTCCAGGGTTCCCAAGGTTCGGATAGTGAAGGCCGAGGCTCCGAAGGCTCGTGGGAGAGCTTTCCAGTTAAATGCGGAGGAGGTCCGCGTGGCGCCAGATGTCGTAGTCGGTATGTATTCTTTCAAGTATTTACATTTATACTGAGATATTGTGCTTATATTATAATATGCGTAGGTACTTTTCTTGTGAATTATGTGCCTGCTTTGGTAATATTTGACTCGGGTGCGAGTCGGTCTGCTGTTTCGTTGGCTTTTAGCTAGCACATCGGTATTGATCAGCACGTGATGAGTCGACCCCTGCGAGTTGCTATAGCAAATGAGAAAGCGATATACGCCACTGAGGTGATTCGAGGATGCGTGCTCGAGATTTTTGGGGTCCGGTTCCCTATAGACTTGGTTCCTATAGCTATGGGAGATGTCTGCGTTATCGTGGGCATGGACTGGTTGAGTAAGTTTGGAGCAGTCATTGACTGCGAGAGACAACTGGTGTTGATTCGAGACCCTAGTGGGGGAGTGCTCACGGTTTATGGCGAGGGGACCCGGTGTGGATCGGCGTTTTGTTCGGCTGCCAGGGCAAGGCAGAGTTTGCAGTAGGGCTGTAATGGATTCATAGCCTACGTGATGGATACTCGAGTGGCCGCGGGGAGCCCAATTCGATTGATGACGTTCTGGTTGTATGCGAGTTTTCGGATGTGTTTCCCGAAGAGTTACCGGGTGTGCCTCCGGAGAGGAAAGTGGAGTTTCGTATCGATATGGTTCTGATAGCGGCACCCATCGCCAAGGCGCCTTATCGTCTCGTTCCACCGAAAATGCAGGAGTTATCCTCGCAGCTTCAGGTGCTTGTAACAGCCCGAAATCTCAAGTATTGTTGAAATTATATTTATGGGGTGTTTTAAGGGGGGACTCGGCGAGTTGGAGCCAGACTCGCCGAGTAGGATCGCAGACCTGGTCGCGGGTTCGCGACTGGACTCGACGAGTCAGATAGGGACTTGGCGAGTCTGCGCTGTTTAGCGAAAACCCTAGCCGTTTAGGTTTGGGACGTATAAAGGGGACTTATAGGCCGTCATTGTCCGTCTTTAGCCTACTAAGAAGAACCCTAATCGGTTGTGTGCATCTGGAGCAAGGATTGAAGGCCATTGGTGATCTTAAAGAAGTTATTGTGCAAGGAAGAGAAGGGTTTGGTTAAAGGAACAGCAAGGGAATCAAGTTCTGAGGATTGGGGACACAGAGAGTGCATTATTCAGGTAACAATTCGGATTATAATCTGCTATGTTGATGTGTGCATGGATTTAGGGTTTATGGAACCCTTTTGTGACTAGATTGATTGTTATCCTTGTTTCCCCAAATGATTATAACCCTGTATTAGGACCTTTAGAGGTCCAGAATGTCCCATGCCTGTGTATTTCGGGAATTAAGAGAGGTTTTGGATTGGAATCCTTATGCCTTAGGTCAAAATGTAAATTATAAGCCTTGGGGTGTAGCAGGAGCACCTAAATGAAGGCCTTACGTGTTGTACCAGCTTAGGAGGACCAAACCTATGAATGGTCGGGACAATACTGATCTCAGGAAGCAGTTTGATCGACTGCATGGCATGGACTCGCCGAGTCAGATGAGCAGACTCGGCGAGTAGCTTGAAGAATAACTGGGACTCCTCGAGTTGTTTCTCAGACTCGGCGAGTGGAGTCGGGGTGGCCCCGCGATTCTTCCAGGAGTAACTCGTCGGGTCAAGGAGGATACTCGACGAGTAGAAGGGAAAACTTAGAGGATTGGAGGACGACTAGACTCGCCGAGTCGCCAGGGTACTCGCCGAGTCCGGTCGAGTTGACCGTGGACTGTTGACCAGAGTTGACCTGTGTGTGTGATTTCTTAGGGTCAGTTAACGTGGAAGATAAAAGTATTAATAAGAGAATGCATTATTCAGGGAGCTTGAAGCTCGGCGGATCAAGTGCAAGTGATTTTAGGAGTTGCTAATTTCCAGTATCCACGAGGTGAGTCTTCTCACTATACTGTACCCGGAAGGGTTTGACTGTGTGACCGGAAGGTCGGATATGTTATGTGATATAATTTCTATAAATGGAAAGGTAATTTCTATGCGTGTTATGTATGTTTATATAGGCCGGAAGGCAATATGTTATGTGACCGAAAGGTCGGATATGATATATGATATATGTGCTATATGTGTTAGGATAAATGTATTATGTGTTGTGTATGTTTATGGGCCGGAAGGCAATATGTTTTGGGCCGGAAGGCGATTATGTTACGGGCCGGAAGGCGTTGTGTTGTAGACCGGAAGGTCAGAGCCTGGAAAGGCGTATATGTGTAAGTAGTATACTGGGGAACTCACTAAGCTTCGTGCTTATAGTGTTTTGTGTTATGTTGTTTTCAGGTCCATTCAGTAACACGGGACGGCACCGGCTCGATTGTACACACCAGAGAAAGAGTTATGTTTTGGAGGATCCTGGTTTCCTATTCAAGTGAAAATGAACTACGTTTTGTAATTCAATTATGAATGAGATTTTAAACAAGTGTTCTAAATAAATGGTTATTTTAAATGAAAAATTTTTCCTTGAAATTTTCGGTGTTACAAATTGGTATCAGAGCCTTGGTTTGAGGGATTCAGATGCGCCTTCGGGTAAATCTGGACTCAAACTGAGGAAGTAAGAAAAAGTTTTCAAATAAATAGTTTTCTAAAAGTGAATAAGAGTTCAAAGAGGAAGCAAGAAAGAGCAGTGTGTACAATCAGCTAGAGCCCGAACGGTGGTTTCCCAAAATACCCTTATTTTTGTGTTATAAGATATGTATGATGCACTTTATGAGATATTATTGCATGCTAGAGACAGGCTAGGTATTTCATATGTTAGGACTAGAGTGGCCTGATTTGTGATGCCTTAGCCTAGGACTCGTTGTTATATGTGTTATGTTTTGAGTATGTGATGAGTGAGAGTATCCAGTTAGAACCCATGAGGGGTAGAGTTACAGAGTTCGGTGGTACTTTCGAGGATGAGCTGAGAAGTTACAGGGAGGGAGTCCTATGTATCCTTCGATGCTCGAATGCTACTTGCTTTGTGCTTTGTGGAACTCTCGATGATGGGAGTCAGCTACCAAGTGAATATGACGATATTCAGGAGGTAGATGGCTGACATCATTAGGAACTCTTCAGCAGCTGATAGCAAAGAAGTGGGAGGACGACGGAAGAGCCTAGGGAATAACCCTATCCAGATGAGTGCGCTGGTAGAGTAGAGGATTTCGCTGGGGAGCGAGTACGTGCGATGGGATTGGTGAAAGAGCGGGTCGAGCAGCTACTTAGGAGCTCTGGGATGGTCCGTGTGGAAGGTATGGGTAGATGTGGCAGGTAGTATGGGCCCGTACTACTAAAAGCAGAGGACCCATACTTGATACAGGGAGCATTCTGAAGGTCCTAAGGATCGAATTGAGGAGTGATGTTATGGTTCGAGTACCATACATCGGAGCAGATTGAGAAGTGATGCTATGGTTCGAGTACCATACATCGGAGCAGATTGAGGAGTGATGTTATGGTTCGAGTACCATACATCGGAGCAGATTGAGAAGTGATGTTATGGTTCGAGTACCATACATTGGAGCAGATTGAGGAGTGATGTTATGGTTCGAGTACCATACATTGGAGCAGATTGAGGAGTGATGTTATGGTTCGAGTACCATACATCGGAACAGATTGAGGAGTGATGTTATGGTTCGAGTACCATACATCGGAGCAGATTGAGAAGTGATGCTATGGTTCGAGTTCCATACATCGGAGCAGATTGAGGAGTGATGCTATGGTTCGGGTACCATACACCGGAGCAGATTGAGAAGGGATGTCATGGGACGAGTACCATGGTTCGTAGTGGATGATGCTTGTGATTCTCTTATTATCCGGTCATGATCGATGAGGTAGAGATCGGAAGCTATGGGTTTTAGGCCTGTAGACCATGATTGAGTATGAAGAGGCGTCCCTCGAGAGGAAAGGCGAGTGCCTATCAGGGTATTTTGGTAAGGAGTTAAAGGAAGAGGAAAATTTCGGTCTGAGTTGATCAATCAGTCGATAGAGGAGAAGTCATCTTCTAGGTGGGTGGTGCTATTTTTGTTCGTGTGCAAGACACGGGAGGCCTGATGTTTCAGTTTTGGGTTTGGGGGTACACCCTACAGGTCGTATCGGTGATGATTTTCCCCAGAGTATCAGGTGGCATGTGTGCCGCGAGGCAGTGACTTATCGGGAGCAGACAGTCAGTTGGGACTGAGGTAGTCGAGGACCACACCACACCTAATTGAGAATAGTAGGTCGCGTTATAGTGGTAGTAGTGGGGAGTTCAGTTGAGTTTTGCGGTGCAGGGAGTTTTCGTCTATGTTGGGAGTGGGTCCCTGTCCTTGGGACAATTCTGGTGTTAGAACATTGGTTGATGAGTTGAGGTGAGAGGAACGATGATTTTGCGGTGCAATCTATGAGCCAGGGATGTTATTGAGCAGTTGTGATGCTTGGTGCTAGATTGGTATGGGATTTGGAACGATTAGAGGCAGTCGTGATGAGAAGTTCTTGGAGAGTTCATTAGAGGTTCAGAGTATAGGGGGTTGATTGATTTCCTTAAGGGGGAATTATCGGGCGTTGCGTAGCACTTTCCTGGGGCAGGTGCGATTTCGCTGGTGGAAAATAGTCGTGCGTTGGTTGTGTGCTAACTGGTAATGGTTCGAACCCTAAGTGGGGGAGAACCGGGTGCAGTATGTAAGGAAGCAAAGATTTGTCAGGAGTGGTTATAAGTGAAGTATAGAGACATGCTGTAAAAAATCATGAGACCAGAGGTGTCGGTGATCGAGGAAAAGGGTCAAAGGGAGTTAATGCGGGAAGTACATGAGGAGGAGAACGAATGTATCCATGGAAGGTGTTTGGTGTTGTTGCAAGTAGATAGAGAAGGATGGGGTCGGTATGCGTATCCTTGCTTGGATTTTGAGTGTCGGGAAAAAGGGTTTCGGAGAATTATCAGCATATCTCGTAACGTCAGCATTTTCTCGTATTCCAATCGAGAAATTAGATGCACCGAAGTTGTAAGGTGGGAAAAAAAATGTAGATCTCATTATGGGGTTCAGAGGAAACGTATTATTGTGTTGATATGATGCTTGGGGCTGGAGATCAGTGGTTGTGGCAGGATCTTGTGGTGTTCTGTTGGGGTACTCTGTGATATCCGGGTATGATATACTTATTTCGGAGTTACTAGTGAATCCTGAATTGAATCGACGTGTGGCATATCAAGTATCTGTGGATCTAGTGGGATCCCTTCGAGTATGGGCATCCAGGGAGATTATTTGAGAGAGTGGATTTTCGCAAAGATGGGCATTTGTTATGTTGATTGCCTCCAGAGTCTGTGGTGGATATTCGAGCCGTAGTACTCCCTACTCAGAGGGTGTTGTGATACTGCGTGGAGTTGCAGTACTCACTAGATGGAAAGAGAATTTCGATGTTGGAATGTGTTTCGAGCAGTGTATGATGTGGAAGAGTTGGGTTTGAGTAGCCCTGGTATTGAGTCTTTGGAGCTTGGATGTTGAGTCGGGGGCGAGACGGGGGTCTCCGTCTCTATCAGGAGATGCGGGAAGATACGCAAGGAATATGCGCAGCAGAAACCAGAGATTAGAGTGAGACGATCCTCGGTGGGATTGTATTTTTCTCGCATGAGGAAAAGGGGATTTCGTGACTTGCGTGTCACTGGGTCGGGATAGTGGTCACGGGGAGGAAGTTAGTGGGGTATTTGGATCATGTTATGGGTGACCCTTGGGGGCTCAGCTGTGGAGCCAGAAGCTGACCGGGTGCTCAGTCTCGAAGAGGGATATGAGAAACGAGCTAGAGTTTATCATGATGATCCCTGAGGACACTTTAGAGGGAGGGAGCGATCCAGACGCTCGAAGACATGCTTCGGGCATATGTATTAGATTTCGGAGGAAGCTGTGGCACGTATGTATCCTTGGTTGAGTTGTTCCATAACAACAGCCATCATTAGTGCATTGGTATGCCGCCCTTTGAGCTGTTGCATAGGAGGGGGTATCGGACCCTCATTTGCTGAGGAGAGGTAACGCATGGACCCGAGAGTCCTTGCGAGCAGATCCAGAGCATGTGCGATACATGGAGTAGTGGCAAGGTTGTCAAGTGGATTTCCCTAGGCAAGGGAAGAGAAAGGTATGTTGGGGCTAGTGCAGTATGTGTATGCGATTGCAAGAGGAGAACTCGTGAGGGTTGCTCTGAGAGTGAGAATGGGTCTCTCAGTCGTTCCGAAATGGATACAGTGGGCTTTGGATCGGGAATCCGGTGATTCATGGTTTCCTAACCCTTATGGGTCGAGTGATCGTTGAGATTTGGAGCAGAATTGCATCGTAGGTAATTCTCGATTACAGGGAGTGGTGGGCAGTACAAAGATCGTGCTTCAGTCGACAGAGCAGATTCAGCAGGTTAAACAGAGGATATTGATCGCCTAGAGCCGACAGAAAGGTTATGCAGACAGACGCCGGTCCGAGTTTGAGTTTCAGGTTGGCGACTTCGTATTCCTGAAGGTCTCTCCTTGGAAAGGAGTGACTCGATTCAGGAAGAGGGGCAAGTTGGGGCCCTGGTATATTGGGCCTTTCGTGAAATTGTGAGGGTAGGACAGGTGGCCTACTGTTTGGAGCGGTCAACGGAGTTGAGATAGATCCACGACATTTCTCATGTGTCGCAATTGAAGAAGTGTATAGCCGATGAGTCAGCAGTGGTTCCATTGGAGAACATTTAGGTGGATGCGAGCCTGAGTTATGCTAAGAGACCAGTGGCCATCAGGGATCGGAAGATCAAGGTTCTGAGGAACAAGGAGGTACCTCTGGTATTGGTTCAGTGGCAACCCCGGAAGGGATCGGAAATGACTTGGGAGCCGGAACGTGAGATGCGGGAGCAGCATCCGGAACTATTTTCAGAGTAAGACTTCGAGGGCGAAGTCTGATTCTAGTGGGCGAGAATTGTAACAGCCCGGAATCTCAAGTATTGTTGAAATTATATTTATGGGGTGTTTTAAGGGGGGACTCAGCGAGTTGGAGCCAGACTCGCCGAGTAGGATCGCAGACCTGGTCGCGGGTTCACGACTGGACTCGACGAGTCAGATAGGGACTCGGCGAGTCTGCGCTGTTTAGCGAAAACCCTAGCCGTTTAGGTTTGGGACGTATAAAGGGGACTTATAGGCCGTCATTGTCCGTCTTTAGCCTACTGAGAAGAACCCTAATCGGTTGTGTGCATCTGGAGCAAGGATTGAAGGCCATTGGTGATCTTAAAGAAGTTATTGTGCAAGGAAGAGAAGGGTTTGGTTAAAGGAACAACAAGGGAATCAAGTTCTGAGGATTGGGGACACAGAGAGTGCATTATTCAGGTAACAATTCGGATTATAATCTGCTATGTTGATGTGTGCATGGATTTAGGGTGTATGGAACCCTTTTGTGACTAGATTGATTGTTATCCTTGTTTCCCCAAACGATTATAACCCTGTATTAGAAACTTTAGAGGTCCAGAATGTCCCATGCCTGTGTATTTCGGGAATTAAGAGAGGTTTTGGATTGGAATCCTTATGCCTTAGGTCAAAATGTAAATTATAAGCCTTGGGGTGTACCAGGAGCACCTAAATGAAGGCCTTACATGTTGTACCAGCTTAGGAGGACCAAACCTATGAATGGTCGGGACAATACTGATCTCAGGAAGCAGTTTGATCGACTGCATGGCATGGACTCGCCGAGTCAGATGAGCAGACTCGGCGAGTAGCTTGAAGAATAACTGGGACTTGTCGAGTTGTTCCTCAGACTCGGCGAGTGGAGTAGGGGTGGCCCCGCGATTCTTCCAGGAGCAACTTGTCGGGTCAAGGAGGATACTCGACGAGTAGAAGGGAAAACTTAGAGGATTGGAGGACGACTAGACTCGCCGAGTCGCCAGGGTACTCGCCGAGTCCGGTCGAGTTGACCGTGGACTGTTGACCAGAGTTGACCTGTGTGTGTGATTTCTTAGGGTCAGTTAACGTGGAAGATAAAAGTATTAATAAGAGAATGCATTATTCAGGGAGCTTGAAGCTCAGTGGATCAAGTGCAAGTGATTTTAGGAGTTGCTAATTTCCAGTATCCACGAGGTGAGTCTTCTCACTATACTGTACCCAGAAGGGTTTGACTGTGTGACCGGAAGGTCGGATATTTTATGTGATATAAGTGCTATAAATGGAAAGGTAATTGCTATGCGTGTTATGTATGTTTATATAGGCCGGAAGGCAATATGTTATGTGACCGAAAGGTCGGATATGATATATGATATATGTGCTATATGTGTTAGGATAAATGTATTATGTGCTGTGTATGTTTATGGGCCGGAAGGCAATATGTTTTGGGCCGGAAGGCAATATGTTATGGGCTGGAAGGCGATTATGTTACGGGCCGGAAGGCATTGTGTTGTAGACCGGAAGGTCAGAGCCTGGAAAGGCGTATATGTGTAAGTAGTATACTGGGGAACTCACTAAGCTTCGTGCTTACAATGTTTTGTGTTATGTTGTTTTCAGGTCCATTCAGTAACACGGGACGGCACCGGCTCGATTATACACACCAGAGAAAGAGTTATGTTTTGGAGGATCCTGGTTTCCTATTCAAGTGAAAATGAACTATGTTTTGTAATTCAATTATGAATGAGATTATAAACAAGTGTTCTAAATAAATGGTTATTTTAAATAAAAATTTTTTCCTTGAAATTTTCGGTGTTACAGTGCTGTTGGGAAAGGGATTCATTCGACCAACTAGCTCACCTTGGGGAGAGCCGATTTTGTTCGTCAAGAAAAAGGATGGTTCACACCGGATGTGTATCGATTACCGGGAGTTGAACAAGTTGACGGTTAAGAACCGGTATCCGTTACCTAGGATCGACGATCTGTTCGATCAGTTGCAGGGGGCATCTTGGTTTTCCAAGATTGAATTGAGGTCGGGGTATCATCAGATGAGGGTTCGAGAGGAAGATATCTAGAAGACTGCTTTCAGGACTCGTTATGGACATTATGAGTTTGTGGTGATGCCTTTTGGGCTCACCAATGCCCCGGCCGCGTTCATGGATCTTATGAACCGGGTGTGCCGGCCGATGCTGGATCGGTCGGTGATTGTATTCATCAATGATATTCTGTTGTATTCGAGGACTAGGGATCAGCATGAGGAACATTTGAGGGAGATTCTTGGGGTTTTGAGATCAGAGAGATTGTATGCCAAGTTCTCCAAGTGTGATTTCTGGTTACGAGAGGTCCAGTTCCTCGGGCATCTTGTTAACCAGAAAGGGATATTGGTCGACCCGACCAAGATTGAGGCGGTATTGAGGTGGGAGGTGCCGAGATCGCCCACCGAGATCAGGAGTTTTCTGGGTTTGGCTGGATATTATCGCAGGTTTATCAAGGATTTCTCCAAGATCGTTGTGCCACTTACTAGGATGACCCGGAAGGGTGTTACGTTTCATGGGGACCGGAGCACCAGTCCTCATTCGAGACGCTTCGTCAGAAATTGTGCGAGGCTCCGGTGCTTGCACTCCCGGAAGGGATGGAGGATTTTATGGTGTACTGTGATGCCTCTATATCGGGTTTTGGGGCGATGCTTATGCAGAGGGGTCATGTGATAGCGTATGCTTCGAGGCAGTTGAAGCCTCATGAGTCGAGATATCCCACCCACGACCTGGAATTGGGGGCTGTGGTGTTTGCCCTCAAGATCTGGCGACACTATTTGTATGGGGTTCGGTGTACGATATACATGGACCATAAGTGCTTCAAGTACTTGATGGATCAGCCAAATCCGAATATGCGACAGAGGAGGTGGTTGGACGTGGTGAAGGATTACGATTGTGAGATTCTGTACCACCTGGGCAAGGCTAATGTGGTAGCCGACGCGTTGAGCCGTAGGGCAGAAAGCACCCCAATCCGAGATATTTGTATGAGATTGACGGTATTGACCCCAATTTTGGATATTATTTGAGGAGCTCAGGCAGAGGCTACGAAGCCAGAACATCAGAAGAAGGAGTGGCTTGTAGGTCAGGTATCAGGATTCGTCACGGATGGTCGAGGGCTTATGACTTTTCAGGGTCGGATTTGGGTACCGTTTGTGGGCGGTGCGCGTACTATGTTGATGGAGGAAGCACATCGATCGAAATTCTTGATTCATCTCGGTGCTACGAAAATGTATTTGGATCTCAGGAAGCAGTACTGGTGGCCCTATATGAAAAGGGATGTCGCTTTGTTTGTCGAGAGGTGCTTCACTTGTCGGCAGGTCAAGGCCGAGCACCAGCAACCGCATGGTAAGCTGCAATCGCTAGAGATTCCCGAATGGAAGTGGGAACAAATCATTATGGATTTCATCACCAAGTTACCGCGGACTGCAAGGGGAGTCAATGCGATTTGGGTGATCGTGGATAAGCTGACGAAGAGCGCTCATTCTCTAGCCATCAGTGAGAGCTCTTCTGCGGAGAAGTTGGCAGAGTTATATGTGAGGGAGGTAGGATCACGGCATGGAGTGCCGATCTCGATTATTTCGGATCGTGACGTACGTTTCACTTCCAGGTTCAGGAAGAAGTTTCATGAGGAGTTGGGTACTAGGTTACATTTCGGTACTGCATATCATCCCCAGACAGACGGTCAGAGTGAGCGGACGCTTCAGATGCTCAAGGACATGCTTCGGGCATGTGTGTTGGATTTCGGAGGAAGCTGGGACACCTATCTACCTTTAGTAGAGTTCTCATATAACAACAGCCATCATTCGAGCATTAGTATGCCACCCTTTGAGTTGTTGTATGGGCGGAGGTGTCGCACTCCCATCTGTTGGGGTGAGGTAGGATAGCAGGTTATGGGTAGCACAGAGATCGTACTTCAGACGATCGATCAGATTCAGCTGGTTAGGCAGAGGTTGTTGACCGCTCAGAGCCGACATAAGAGTTATGCAGACAGACACCGGTCCGAGCTTGAGTTTCAAGTTGGTGATATTGTACTCCTGATGGTCCTTCCTTGGAAAGGAGTGATTCGATTCAGGAAGAGGGGCAAGCTGGGGCCCCGATATATTGGTCCTTTCCGTGTAATCGCGAGGGTGGGTCGGGTAGCCTATCGTTTAGACTTGCCAGTAGAGTTGGGGCAGATTCATGACACTTTCCATGTGTCGCAGTAGAGAAAGTGTATAGCCGACGAATCGGTAGTCGTTCGATTAGGGGATATTCTGGTGGATGCGAGCCTGAATTATGCTGCGAGACCAATAGCCATCAGAGATCGGAAGATCAAGGTTTTCAGGAACAACGAGGTACCCCTGGTATTGGTTCAGTGGCAGCATCGGAAGGGATAAGAGATGACCTGGGAGCTGAAACGTGAGATGCGTGAGCAGCATCCAGAGCTATTTTCCTAGCAGGACTTCAAGGGCGAAGTCTTGTTCTAGTGGGGGAGAATTGTAATAGCCCGGATCTCCAGGTATCTTTACTTTCATATTTTTGGTATTCTGTGAGGGGACTTGGCGAGTTGGAGGTCGAACTCGCCGAGTCGGGTCACGGTTTTGGACGGAGGTTCGCGTCCGGACTCGGTGAGTCCAAGGGATGGACTCGGCGAGTCCGTGCTGTTTAATGAAACCCTAATTTCCCGGTCCAAAGCCCTATTTAAAGGACCTTATGGCCTTCATTTGCGGCCACCTTGAGCCCTGAGTGCACCCAAACGGTTGAGAGACTTTGTGGGTGAGATAAGAGGCTATTTGTTCATCATTTGGGGTGTTATGGCAAGAAAGGAGGGAGAAGATCAAGCTTGAAGAGTTGGGGAGCTTCGATCTGCTTCTATTTCATCAAGGGAACCTTCTTGAGGTAATTTTTGAGAGCTAAACTTCGTATTTTGGTTGATGTGTCAAATCTAGGGTTTCTTCTTGCCTTATTTGGCTTGAATTGGAAGTATGAAAGGTCCCATGGAGATATGGAACCTAGATCTGGACCTTAGCAGGTCCAGAAGTCCCAAATGACAAGCTTTATGTCCATTCTTTTGAGTTGGAAGCTAGGGTTGCCATATTAGAGGTTATTTCTCCAAAATGAGCCTTGTATGCGTTGCATGGCGACCAAGACTGAGACTTTACATGATAAATGAGCTTGGGAAGGCCAGATCTATCTGTGTATGGAACGGATCTGATCGCAAAAGCCAGTTTTAGCTGATGCATGGCATGGACTCGCCGAGTCTGAAGAACAGACTCGACGAGTTGTGGGTGACTCAGTGAGTCACAGAGAGTTAGAAAGGTTTTTGACAGGTGGACCGAGTCGATTTGTGACTGACCGAGTTGTCCTTGCGACTCGGCGAGTTGAGTCGCGGTGGCCCCGTGATTCATGCCCAGGTGGAACTCGTCGAGTCATGGGAGTACTCGACGAGTCAAAGGGAAAATCCTTGCGAGTTGGAGAAAACACGTAGACTCGCCGAGTCACTCTAGTGCGCTCGCCGAGTCCGGCCAATTTGACCAAAGACTGTTGACCAAGTTGACTAGTGTTGACTTGATAAGGATGGTCAACCTTAGTGGTACAAGTAATAAATATAGATATATGATGTCATAGGAGGATTACAGCTCGGGGGTTCGAGCATGAGTGATTTCCAGGGTTCACGAGTTATCGAGACATACGAGGTGAGTCTTCTCACGATACTGTACCCAGAAGGGTTTGACTGTGTGACCGGAACGTCGAATATGATATGAGATATATGCTTTATGTGTAATAAGTTATTCGTTATATGTGCCATGTATGATATGCTTGATATTGGCCGGAGGGCGTGGTAATATGGACCGTAAGCTTGAGATGGGTAGGACCGGAAGGTTTACCCAGGCAGGACGGAAGTCCCCTGAGACACATGGACCGGAAGGTCAGGGCCTGGAAAGGCGTATATGCGTAGGTTGTATTTTGGGGAACTCACTAAGCATTTATGCTTACAGTTGTTGTGTTATGTGTTTCAGGTACTAGCGAGGACCGTGGAAAGGCGCCGGCATGATCGTACACACACTCGGGGAAACCATTTAGTGATCTTTCTTATGTAATCGGTCGTGACTATATTGCTTACAACGGAACCTAAATTTGTTACTCGATGTTTTTGATGATTGTAAAAATGAAAAAAAAAAATTGGTTTTGAAATTTATGTTATTACACAAGCTTGCAAGCTAGAACTACCAGAAGAACTAGATGGTATTCACAAGACTTTCCATGCGTGTTATTTAAGAAAGTTCACGGGAGATGATCCGACATAATTCCAATATATGAGTTAAGACTGGATGAAAGCAAGAGGTTAATCGAAGAACCAGAGGCAATCGTTAACCGTAAGACGAAAAAGTTGCAACGCAAGATGGTCGATTTAGTGCTTGTACAATGGAAACATACGAATGGGCCAAATCTCACCTGGGAAACGGAGAGTGACATGATGAGTTGCTACCCGCATTTGTTTGCTGATGTGTGATTCCGGGGACGGAATCATCCTAAGGGGGGAGAGAATTGTAATGTCACACCCCCAAACCTGAACGGCGGAAACGTTCGGGGGCGGATGACTGCATGTGGTAGCGTAACAAGTGAATACATAGTAAAGAAAGCAATACAACCATCATACATATATAATTGAAAGTTTACATTTGTCAAAAGTTACATGTTCAAAACCAATTACAAATATGATGTCAAAATATGAGATTAAACTGGCGCCGCAGCATCTCTTCATCAAAAGCATAATGATACCTGTAGTTACTGAATCCCTGGGACATACAAGTAATTTTGAAAGAGTAGATCAGCATTTAAGCAGGTGAGTTTCATAAGTATTTAATGATAATGTTTGTATGAAACGAAATATCTTGTCCTTGTTTGTTTGTGTTTTAGAAAATCCTGCATTTTCTACTAGTATAAAAGTAGTCTTCCTTCCAGACCAAAGTTTGTTTCCAAAATGTATGTAAATGTAAAAGTAACCAATATGTTTGAAAACCTCGTAAATCAATGTATTTTTAATACCTCCTATGAGCTTTATAACCATACTATTGACTCGGAATGCCTATACACAACGTTCTTCAGGCGTTGGAATGTTATGACGTTTGTCACCCTAAACGGTGGACTGTAGCTAACAGTCAGGGTGCGGGTTGTCAAGCCCGTATAGATCTATACACAAACACCATGCTCCCCCTCCAAGGGATTCTGGTATATAATACAGGACTTAAAATGTGTACTTGAACGTACGTGAAGTAAATGTCTCACAGAACCGTAGTATAAAAACAGATTTACGTGTTGAAATGTTCGTTTGTTATTGTACATGAAAGTGATTTCTTGAAAATCGTGTTTTCTAGTATGTAAAAGTTAGCAATATCCTTATAAAACTATACCTATTATGGTTTTCTAAAAGTGTACCTCGTTTGTTTTAGAATATCAAGAAAAGGAATCACTTGTTATCAAAGCATAGATTTTTGTAGAGTCTAAGATAGACACATATACATTAAATCTAGGAAAAATGTTTAGTTTATACATGCATTACAACCATTTATAGGTTTTAAAGATAGAATGCTATTGTAATATAGTTTTGTATACGGGAGTTCCCTATAAAGTTCGTAAATCACACATGATTCCACATAATAAAAGCGTATAAAAATCATTATATATAACACCCGATAGTAGTCGTGTGTTTTACTTGTATTCCCCCATTAGAAAGCATATAAAAGCGTTTAGAATATTTAAAAGGGTTAATTAAGGGGTATGAACTCACTTGATTGAAGTAGTTGATTTGAAGTAGTCGCGAGAAGAATCGAGCAGAACTTCGACAGGAAGAGTGAAAACGGGGAGAAATCTCGGGAATCTTGGAAATCTCGGGAATCTCGGCAACAAAAAAACCTTGCTTCGAGACTTGAAGGTGAAAACCGGGGCTTCGGGAGCTTAACCGTAGAGTTTCAGCACGAGAGATGGAAGAATGGAGCACCTAAACCCGGTGCCCCCAGAGTTCTATTTATAGGGGTGTTTCTGGTGTGCCACGTCGTGGCTAAGGTTGGCCACATCGTGGGGAGCAAGCCTTATCCTCTTCCGTTGATGGGACGCTCTCAGTCACTTGCCGGGTCGCAGCCAAGCTGTGCCACGTCGTGGGGGCCTGACAGCCTCGGGTTTTGGACCCCGAACTTGTAAAATCCGTAACTTCCGCATACGAGCTTCGTTTCCAACGTTCTTTATATGCACGCATAGCTGAAAATGTTATCTACAACTCTCGTTTAGACTTCATGGGCAAATTTTGAATTTATTTTTAATTATTTATTTTTAACGGGTCGGGACACGAAAAGTCCGTTAAAAATCCATAACTTCTTCATCCGGTGTCTGTTTTCATCAGACTTTTGCTGTTGCACTACAAATGTTCAGACCTTAGATTCTCATTTAGGTTGTTTTGGTCAAAAGGATCTCGAGCTCTATTTCGAGTTTTTAGCTGTCTACCGCTATACCCGAATCTTGGAAAAATCATAACTTCCTCATACGAAGTCAGATTTGAACGTTCTTATTATGTACGCTCACGGTTTGAGGTTATCTATAACTTTCATTTAGATACTTAAGGCTAAAAACTATTGTATTGAAACTTCACGTTTTTCGTTTAATCGGTGTTGCCGGTTTTGTCGGAAATCTTATAATGGTCATAACTTCTTCGTTATAACTCGGTTTTTCGTGTTCTTAGTATTTCTATAAACCTTGACACATTATCTAGCATAATAGACATACTTATAGAGGCTTTTACACATTTCATTTTTGAAGTTAATTTCATTTATTTCAAAAGTAGCTACAATACTTGACGTTTTAGGTCATTACAAAGAGTTGAAATATCGGGTTGTCACATCATCCCCCCATTAGAGGGAATTTCGTCCCAAAATTTAACGTAGTAAAGACACTAGTGAACATGAAAGATGTGAGGGTACTTTTGTTTCATCTGATCTTCGCGTTCCCATGTGAATTCAGGTCCCCGTTTGGCATTCCAACGAACCTTCACGATTGGTATGCGACTTTGTTTTGTTTGTTTGACCTCTCGGTCCATGATTGCTACTGGTTCTTCCACAAAGTTGAGGCTCTCATTGATCTCGATTTCATCAAGTGGAATAACAAGAGTCGCATCAGAAAGACACTTTTTCAAGTTTGAGACGTGGAAGCTTGGATGGATGTTACTAAGTTCACGCGGTAGGTTAAGCTTGTAAGCCACAGGGCCGATTCTGGCAAGAATCTCGAAAGGCCCTATGTATCTTGGATTTAGTTTCCCCCGCTTTCCAAAGCGTATTAAACCCTTCCACGGTGAGACCTTTAATAAAACATGGTCTCCTACCTGGAATTCCAAAGGTTTCCTCCTTTGGTCAGTGTAGCTTTTCTGTCGGTCTTTAGAGGCTTTCAATCGTTCCCGAATCTGAACGATCTTCTCTGTTGTTTCTCGTATGATTTCCGGACCGGTGAGAGTGCTTTCTGGAACTCTTCCTTTAGCTAACTGGGTATCGCCAACTTCAGTCCAGCACATAGGGGATCTGCACTTTCGACCATAGAGGGCTTCGAACGGAGTAGCCTTTATGCTTGTATGATAACTATTGTTTTATGAAAATTCGACAAGGGGTAAATGGATATCCCATGCCTTTCCAAAGTCAATCAGACAGGCTCTCAGCATATCTTCTAAAGTCTGTATCGTTCTCTCACTCTACCCGTCTGTTTGTGGGTGGTAGGCTGTACTTATGTCTATCTTAGTCCTCAGGGAACCTTGTAGTGACTGCCATAATCTTGAAGTGAATCTACTATCTCGGTCGGAGATAATGGATATCGGAACACCATGCAGTCGCACTACTTCCCTTAAGTAAGTTCTTGTAAGCTTTTCCATTTTTTCAGTCTCCTTGATGGGTAGGAAATGCGCGGATTTTGTCAACCTATCGATGATGACCCATATGGTATCGAGTCCACCCGTCGTCTTGGGCAACTTGGTTATGAAGTCCATAGTGATCCGTTCCCATTTCCATTCTGGTGTCTCCGGTTGTTGTAGTAATCCTGAAGGTTTCTAATACTCGACCTTAATCTTAGCGCAAGTAAGGCATTTACTTACGAAGGTAGCAATTTCTGCTTTCATGTTAGGCCACCAGTACAAGTTTTTAAGATCCAGATACATCTTATCTGAACCTGGGTGAACGGAATACCTCGTGTTGTGTGCTTCAGTCATCACTACATCTCTGAACCCGCCATGTTTTGCCGTCCAGATTCGGTCCATAAGATAATATGCTCTGCCACCCTTGACTTCTAGATTCTTTTCCATTCCCCGCAGGGATTCACCCGCCACATTTTCAGGTCGCAAGGCTTCCATTTGTGTCTCTTTAATTTGTGTGGATAAGTGGGAATGGATAGTCATAGTCAGAGATCTGACCCTTCGACCGGTGTATTCCTTTCGACTGAGGGCATCAGCTACCACGTTGGCCTTGCCAGGATGATAACGAATTTCGCATTTGTAGTCATTGAGTAACTCAACCCATCGTCGTTGCCGCATGTTGAGTTCCTTCTGATAAAAAATGTGTTGAAGGCTCTTGTGATCGGTGAATATAGTGCTCTTTGTTCCGTATAAGTAGTGTCTCCAGATCTTCAGAGAAAATACCACTGCTCCTAACTCAAGATCGTGTGTCGTATAGTTCACTTCGTGTGTCTTAAGCTGTCGGGAGGCATAAGCAATAACTTTCCCTCTCTGCATAAAAACACAACAAAGTCCTTGGTTTGACGCATCGCAATACACTACGAAGTCTTCTATCCCTTCGGGGAGGGATAGTATCGGTGCGGTGCACAAGACCTGTTTCAATGTTTGGAACGCCTTCTCTTGTTTTGCTTCCTAGTCGAAGGCCATGCCTTTCTGGGTTAATGTAGTAAGAGGTTTCGCAATGCTAGAGAAGTTCTTTATAAATCTGCGATAGTAGCCAGCGAGACCTAGAAATTGATGAATTTCTGTAGGTGTCTTTGGTGCCGACCAGTTCTTGATGGCTTTGATTTTGGAGGGGTCCACATGTATCCCTTTCTCGCTAACCACGTGGCCCAATAATTCGACTCTTCGAATCCAAAATTCACATTTAGAGAACTTCGCATAGAGTTTCTACGATCGTAGTGTTTCTAGGACTTTTCATAGGTGTTGACTATGCTCTCCCTTACTTCGGGAGTAGATAAGTATATCATCGATAAAGACGATGACGAACTGATCTAAGTAGGGACGGCATACCCTATTCATTAGGTCCATTAATACTGCTGGTGCGTTGGTTAATCCAAATGGCATTACGACAAATTTGGAGTGCCCATAACGAGTTCGGAAAGCTGTCGTGGGAATATCCCCCTCAAGTACCCGTAATTGGTGATATCCGGATCGTAGATCTATCTTCGAGAAGTAGTTTGCTCCTTGAAGTTGATCAAACAAATCGTCAATGCGGGGTAGGGGATAACGGTTCTTGACAGTAAGTTTGTTCAGCTCTCTGTAGTCGATGCACATACGGAACGATCCGTCATTCTTCTTTACGAACAAGACCGGTGCTCCCCAAGGTGAGAAACCTGGTCTTATGAATCCTTTTTGCAGGAGTTCATTAAGTTGACTGGAAAGTTCTTGCATCTTTGCTGGTGCCAGACGATAAGGCGATTTCGCTACTGGGGTAGCCCCTGGAACTAAGTCGATTCTGAATTCGACTTGGCGTTGTGGTGGTAATCCTGGTAGTTCTTCTGGAAAGATATCGGCAAAATCGTGTACTTCTGGAATGTTCTTGATGTCCTTTAGTTCCTGGCTTGTATCGACGATGTGCGCTAGGAATGCTCGACAATCCTTCCGTAAACATTTTCGACCCTGGATGCACGAAATGATACGAAGGTTCGTACTTGATTTGTCGCCGTAAATCACTAATGTTTCGTTGTTAGGAAGATTAAGGCGAACTGCTTTTTCAAAACACATAATGTCGGCACGATGAAGACTTAACCAATCCATACCGACTATAACGTCAAAACTTTTAATAGGAACCGGCATAAGATTGATTGGGAAAGAATGACCGTCTAAAGTTAACGAACAGTCCTTGTATATGTAGTTAGTGTTTTCGGTTTTTCCATTGACCATCTCTACAGTGAATGATTTTTCTAGTTTGCTTGGTTTAGGTTTAAGTAAGTGAATAAAGTTTTGACTCACGAAGCTTCTCTCCGCTCCACTATCGAAGAATATGCATGCATATGAATTATCAAGGAGGAACGTACCAGCAACTACAGTTGGGTCTGCTATAGCTTCGTCGTGGCCTATAGTCAAAACTCGTCCTACGCCGCCGGTGCCTGCTGTCTTGGGGCAGTTCCTCCTGTAGTGGCCCACCTCGCCACAACCGTAGCAAGTCTGGCCTATACCTGCACTGGGAACTTGAGTGATCGGCCTTGCGGGATCCTTGCAGAAACGGGCTGTGTGTCCCTTTCTGTTGCAGTTGGCGCAATGCATTTCCCGACAAGGTCCATGGTGGTGGTAAGTGCATTTGGTGCACTTTGGACGGTTACCTTCATAAGGCTTTGTTGGGTAGGTGATTGTAGGAGTTGTAGTAGGTACCGTGACAGGATTTACCGAAACCAATTGTTTCTTTGCGGGTTCTTGGGAAGACCCACCCTTCCCTTTATTACATACTCTCTTCCTATTGTTGTTGTTCTTGTTGTTTCCTCTCTGTGGTTCTGGTGCAGAAACAGTTGAGTTCCGATGGCCTCCGTAGTCAATCAGAGATTGTGCCAATTCCTTAGCACTTTCAAAGGTGTCAGGTTTGGAGGCTAACACGCTTGACTGTATTTGGCTCGTCAGTCCGCGTATTTGGTTTCTCGATGACTTTTCAAGGTTTGAACGAAATACTCAATGTAGTAATAATAGTGTCACTTATATTAATAAAAAGTTGATACAATGATTATGAAAATCTGACCCTTATAAGGGTCTCCGATTACAAAGTTCGAGAAATTTAAAGACTTTTAGCCGAGGTCCTAAGTTATAACAAAATTTGAGGTTTCCACAAGTACTACTTACGACGTATGTTGCGCTTGGAGCTCGATTCTGCATCTGATTGCTTTGACTCCATAAGACGCCTATCAAGGGCGGCTTATTGTTCCCTCAATTCTGTGAAGGCTGCATTCGCTTGTGCTTGGAATGCTTCGGTGCAAATGTGGGACTGATTGGCAAGTTTGCCTACCATAACCGGGAGTGCCCGATCGGCTGAACCTCCATTTCGGACTTCGTAGAAATCTCGGCACATGCCGTAGGGAGAGCATATAATTTGTTGTTGGCTCCAGTGGACGAGATGACTTCCCCAGACGGGATTCGGTCCTTGAAAGTTCCTCCTAATGGGTGGAGGGTTGACTATTTCCGGTTCTGAGTCTGTCCCGGAGTCGTCCTCGCTATCCAACTCAATCGGCTCTTCGTCTTCTTCCGGATCCTCTTCAATCCATCCTTCGTTGCCCTGTTGTGGGTAGTAGGGGTCTCCATGCGGGTGAAATCCAGCCATTTGACTATACGAGAATAGGGTTATAGGATTTGAATAAAACCAGAGACATGTAGTACTAATTTTGTCTAACGTATGTACCAAATACTCCTATAGTATTTAAATCCTTGTGTTTCATCTTTGTGATGTTTTTGGTAAGTTTTAAATTGTTGCTCACTACGAGCGTTCCTCCATATACATTGGTCCGATATCGGGCAAATATAGTTGATCACGCTATATTTGTCCCACATCTGATTACATATATCGAGTCTCGATCGTAGTATCCAACTTGTCTAAATACTTGTTGTATAGTTAATAACCATGAAAATAATGTGTTGTATGCATGTGTTTATACTTGCGTGAACTAACATTTTTAAGTTTACACGAAACGCGGCTTAGGCGTAAATAAAAATCCTTTTGTCAGAGAGCATTAGTCCCTTAAGAATTTATAGTTTGTATATCTTATGTGATTCGATATACTTAGTTCACTATAAACATTACTCTGATACCAATCTGTCACACCCCCAAACCTGAACGACGGAAACGTTCGGGGGTGGATGACTTCATGTGGTAGCGTAACAAATGAATACATAGTAAAGAAAGCAATACAACCATCATATAGATATAATTGAAAGTTTACATTTGTCAAAAGTTACATGTTCAAAACCAATTACAATATGATGTCAAAATACGAGATTAAACTGGCGCCGCAGCATCCCTTCATCAAAAGCGTAATGAATACCTGAAATTACTGATTTCCTGGGACATACAAGAAATTTTGGAAGAGTAGATCAACATTTAAGCTGGTGAGTTTCATAACTATTTAAGTGACAATGTTTGTATGAAATGAAATGTTTTGTATTTGTTTATTTGTGTTTAGAAAATCCTATATTTTCTACTAGTATAAAAGTAGCCTTCACTCAAGACCAATGTTGGTTTCTAAAAATGTATGTAAGTGTAAAACAACCAATGTGTTTGAAAACCTTGTAAATCAATGCATTTTTAATACCCCATGTGAGTTTTATAACCATACTATTGACTCGGAATGCCTATACACAACGTTCTTCAGGCGTTGGAATGTTATGACATTTGTCACCCCAAACGGTGGACTGCAGCTAACAGTCAGGGCGCGGGTTGTCAAGCTCGTATAGATCTATACACAAACACCATTCTCCCCCTCCAAGCGATTATGGTATATAATACAAGACTTGAAATGTGTACTCGAACGTACATGAAGTTAGTGTCTCACAAAACCGTGGTATAAAAGCAGATCTACTTGTTAAAATGTTACGTTTGTTCTTGTATACGAAAGTGACTTCTTGAAATTCATGTTTCTAGTACATAAGAGTTAGAATTTGTTCGTAAAACTATACCTATTATAGTTTTCTAAAAGTGTGTCTCGTTTGTTTAGAAATACAAAGAAAAGGAATCATTTGTTATGAAAGCATAGATTTTCGATGTAGAGTCTAAGAATGATAAGTATAATCTAAGAAACTTTAGTTTATACATGCATTACAACAAATTTATATTTCAAAAGATAGAATGCTATTTTAACATATGTTATATATATATGAAAGTTCCTTAAAAGTTTGTAAATCGCATGTGATTTGGATATATAAAAGCATATAAAAGAGTTCTTTATGTAACACACGATAATACTCGTGTGTTTTACTTGTAATCCCCCCCTTGAAAGCATATAAAAGAATTTATAGAACCTTTAAAAGGTAAATTAAGGGGTATGAACTCACTTGAAAGTTTGGAGATAGTGAGATGGAAAACTGGGCAGAGTTTCGTCTCGGGAAACGGATTTTTCTCGGGATTTTCGGGAATCTCGGGAGTAAAATCGACCCTTGGGACTACGCTCTACAACTTTCGTTTAGACTTCGTTTTCGATGGTCTTTATATCCACGCGTAGGTGAGACTACGCTCTACAACTTTCGTTTAGACTTCGTTGACAAATTCCGAAATTATTTTTATTATTTATTTTATAACTCATCGTGTTTAAGGAATTTCTTTAAAAAAATCATAACTTCGATATACGAAGTCGGATTTGGGCGTTCTTTTTATGTACGATCATGTTTTAAAGATATTTAAATATAGAAGGAATTGAAATAGAACTATTTGGACATTTTATTATGAAAGTTAATTTTATTAACTCAAAAGTGGTTACAACACTTGACCCTTTTAGGTCATTACAAAGAGTTGAAATATCGGGTTGTCACATCCACCATGCAAATGTGATGTGTCCATTGCTCATTAATTCCCTTCTTTCTTCATTGGGCCGAAATGGAGTAATCATGGAGGAGTTTGGGCCTTATCTTGGTCCTTACTCGAAATTATTAAGCACAAAAAAAAAAAATCGGCCCATTGGGGCAAATGAAATCATTTATGGCCCAATAAGGCTTATTAGAGATAAGATGAATTATTTTAGGCCCACATGGCCCAAAATGCTAAGGTTTTATGAATGTGGTCTATTTAGAGCCCAATTAGGGTTTCTAGGCCCAAGATAGTCAACTTGAAGGTTTATTGGTCCATTAGGCCCAATAAGAGTATCCTAGGCCATTGTGAACTTGAAATGGGATATCTAGGGTTTCCAACCTTTATTTGAGCATATGAGATATATTTGAATAGGAATGGAGCATAGTATTCACTTAGAGTACAAGTTATCACACTAGGTGAATGATTGCATGAGAGTAGAATTTCCTAGCAAAAGTGCTAGTTGTGACATCATCCCCCCCGTTAGAGGGAATTTCGTCCCGAAATTCTTTTGAAAGATAGGTTCATGAATGAGAGAATAGGTACTTCATCTGGTCTTTACACTTCCCATGTGAATTCCGGTCCACGCTTTGTGTTCCATCAAACCTTCACAATCGAAATGTGGCTTTGTTTTGTATGCTCTACTTCCCTATCTAAAACACCTCAACTGGTTCTTTGATAAACATGAGATTCTTGTTTATTTCGATCCCTTATAAAGGAATGATAAGAGTTTTTCCTGATAGGCACTTTTTCAGATTCGAGACGCTGCACACAGGGTGTACGTTGCTGAGCTCTACTGGTAGCTGCAGCCTATAAGTCTTTGGACCAATCCGAGCAAGGTTCTCGAACTGTCTAATGTATCGCAGGCCTAATTTTATCGTTTCCTAAAGCGAATCATTCCTTTCTAAGGAGATTCCTTTAATAACACGCGATCCCCGACTTGACATCCTAATGGCTTATGCTGCTTGTCAGAATAGCTCTTCGATCGGTCACGCGATGCTTGAAGTCAAGCTTCGATTTGGATTATCTTCTCTGTAGTTTCGCAAATGGTTTCTGGCCTCATAAGAATACTGGCGAGTGATCTGCATTTATAACTGTAAAGAGTTTCGAAAGGAGTAATCTTAATGCTCGTGCGATAGTTGTTATTGTATGTGAATTCAGTCAAGGGCAACCGGGTATCCCATGACTTGCTGAATTCAAACGCCTAGACTTATAGCATGAATTTGAGTGGTTGAATAGTTCGTTCTCTTTGGCTAGTGGTTTGAGAGTAGAAAACAATGCTCATATTTAGCTATGCTCCCATAGCCTTCTGGAATGACTGTCAAAGTCTTGATGTAATCATGTTATCTCGGTCCGAGATGGTAGTTACTGATACTTCATGGAGTCTCATGATCTGTATTGGCAGGAAATGGGTAGATTAGGTTAACCTATCGACGATCACCCGGATAGCGCCCAACTCAACTCTTATAATAATAAGCTTTGTCTTTTGACTTCGAGGGTTTTATCCATCCCTGCAGTGCTTTCATTGCAATATTCTCCAGCTTTGATGATTTCAACGCCGGTCGTAGATGTTGACAGTGTTTTGTTCTTGCCTCATGAGTAGATGAGTATGTTATTGATGAAAATAATGAAAAGGACAACTAGGAATGGTTAGGAAAACTCGGTTTGTAGGGTCCATGAATATCGTGGGGGCATTCGTTAGACCGAAGGGTATCACAATGAATTTGAAATGGTCGCGACGAGTTCGAAATGCAGTTTTTGGAATGTCGCCTTCTCGGACTCAGAGTTGATGATAACCGATTCTTAGATCTAGTTTAAAGAAGTAACGAGCTCCTTGGAGCTGGCCAAATAGATCGTCAGCCCGTGGAAGTAGGTATCGATTTTTATTTTTTATTTTTTATAGGGAGATTATTCAATTTCCAAAAATCGATGTACCTTTGGAAGGATCTGTCTTCTTGAAAAACAAGACCGGAGCTCTCTAGGATGAGAAGCTTGGTCTAATGAATCCTTTGCGCAACAATTCTACTCATTTGACAGGAAAACTTGTGAATTTTCGGCGGGAGTCAATCTATAGGGTGAATTGGCAATTGATGTGGTTCCCGATATGAGGTTGATTCGAAATTCGCCCTGTCTCTCTGGGATATTCCCGAAAGTTCCTCGGGAAACACATTTGGAAAAATCACATGCTACTGGAATCCCTTGTATGCCTACCTCTTCTTCGGTCTTGTCCACAACATGAGTGAGGAGAACTTAGTTCTTCTGGTGCCGGCACTTCTGCGCCTTGATGTACGAGATAGGAAGAGGATTGGTGCCAGGTTTATCACCATGGATTATTAGAGTTTTTTTTCTTAGGAAGGTGAAGGCAAACAGCCTTCTCGCGACACATAGTATCAGCACGGTGGGGGCTTAACCCAACCATGACGATTATCACATTAAAACTCCTAATATTTACTGGCATGAAATCTATTTGTAATGAATGGTTGTTTAGGGTTAAGGTGTACTCCACATAAGTACCCTAGGTTAAATCAGTTTTCCCCATTGGCCATGTCCATTGAGAAGGCTTAGCTTAGCTTTGGGGATGTTGTTTTAGTAAGTGTTTGAATATGTTACTAATCGAAACTTCTCTCGGATTTACCATTGAATAAGAGGTAGGCGAGAGAGTTGTGAAGTGGGAACATACCAATAACAACCGTTGGGTCTTGGACTGCTTCGCCTTGACCCCAGGTCAGGACCATTTCTGATCTTTCTGCACCTGGATTGTTATCCTTGGGGCAAGTACGCCAGAAGTGACCGGTTACTCCACTCCCATAGCAGGTGTGAATGGTCTCATTATTGGTGTTGTTGTTAGGGTTGTTGCGATTTTTGTCGTTTTCATTTGGCTGACGCTTCTGACATGGATAAGTTCTATAGAATTTGGCAGGGTGTTCTTTCGGTTGCATTTGTCACAGTGCATCTCCCGGCAGACTCCCTTATGATGGAATTTGCACTGGTTGCATTTTGGAAGGATTCCAACATATGGTCTCCTGGTTGTTGGTGTAATAGGGGTCATGGTCTCATGAACAGCGACAACATGTTGCTTCCTTGAGAACCTTGGAGTGGGATGTCCCTTTCTCTTACTTCCAGACCTCAGCTTCCTGCTCTTAAGCTTGGGGTTTGGAGTTCCTTGATAGGTTGTCACTTGTTGGTTTCCATGTTCGTCCCTTTGGCTGGAGTTGTCAATGCTATTCCCGCCTCCATTTGGGTTGTTTGCATCGATTTGTGCCATAGTAGCGATTACTGTCGCCATTACAGCAGCTTGAAATGTAGCAGAGTCCATCTGCAGGAGCGGTGTTTCGCGGGCGCGCTTGTTATCCTTGCGGGATGGCATTTTCCTATGTTTCCATCTACATCACTATGATGTATTTGCGGTAGTACGTAATCACATATTTGGCATGCTCGTTGTGTCTATCCTTAGAGTATATAGGTTGTTCTGGTTTTGAGATCCTTGAGTGTCTAGCGGTCTCGAGGGTTCGCTTGTGCATATTATTGAGTGTTTGTAGTAATGTGAAATCAATATAGCACCTAATTGTTTCAAGGGTAAGTACCATCTCAGTACACGAAAGAGAGTCATGTCGGATAGTAGGGGGAACTAGAAAAGGTTGATCCTAATTGTGGCGGGAAGTGTCTGGTGGTGGTGCTGGTGAAGTGGATGCACCTTGGAGACGAGCTACTTGTTGCTCGGTATCTCGTAGGCCTACTTCCCAAACTAACTGTCTCGCTCGAGAGTCTCCATTCACTTCCTGTGTTTGCCTTTCATCCCTCCTATTAGCAAACCACATTTGTTTCGTTCGATTTGGGGTGTCCTGAGCTTGGTTATCAATACCTCGGGTGCGTCAGACCAAGACTGGGAGGGCCTGGTCAACGGGTCCTTTATGGCCGATGGTCGGAGAGACCTCGGTTCCTGCCCTAGTGTGGTCGTATCCCCTGCTGATGACTCTATTTCCAAATTTCGTATGCCCAAGGGGGCATGTGGCCACTGGGGCCCACACGATAAGTCGGTACTCTAGCTTTTCATGGATGGTTAATGACATCAGATTCTGCATCCGATTCATCATCATCTCTGCCCTTGGGCTCTTCCTCCTCGAGGTCCACTTATTGACTTGGCGGGTTCACCGGCGAGTTCTACTTCGTGTTCCTCCTGCGGTTCTTCCTCTGGATCGAGCCACCCTACTGTTCCTCGACTAGGGAGATAGGGTTTTTCTGACTAATGATACTTGTCTATAGCGTATTGCACGAAGGACTATGAATACTAGAATCAAATAGCATACCAATTACTCCTATAATCCTACAACTATTGCATAGATTTAGTTGGGGTTCCCTTTTTGGAGATTAAGGGGTATGTTTTTAGATTCCCTAGCTATCACGATTTCTTCCAGACATGTGATGGTTGTACCTTGGAGTGAATGTAGTTGATCAGGCTACATCCTCTCCTTGATACAGCCAAGAACAGTCCTGGATTAACCGAGATACTAGCATTATCTTGTTTGGTTCAGTGTTAGGTTCTCGTTCCTAATACAAGCAAGGGTGTTTTATTGTTATGTTTTACTTGTTTTGTTCAGAGTTATGTTAGTCCCTCTTTTGGTTTATAGTTGCATATGAATGTATGGTTAGATATGCTAGTTCACTATAAACAGAGCTCTAATACCAACCAGTCACACCCCGAACCAGACGGCGGAAACGTCCGGGGGCTGTTGTGACTCAATTGAATACCATCACAATGAATATACATGAAACATAACATCATACATCACCAAGCATTGGAATAATACAACTGGTAGCGTTTACATTTAGTACATTGTTCCCTAACATTACATGCCCAAAAAGTAGATTGTTCGGTGCTAATTAAACAAGCAGCAAAACGTCACTGAGTACACTTATCCCTTCGATTTATCTGTTACCTGAGAATACAAGTATTTTGAAAAACATCAACATATGAAATGTTGGTGAGTTCATAAGTAATGTTTGAAATCCAATGTTTGTATTGTTTCGAAAACCACCAGAAAATCCGATATTTTCTGAAAATAGTATAGCGTAAAAAAAAGTGTGAAGATTCGTGAGTATGCTTGTTTGTTTTCTATAGATGTAAGCGTACGAGTTGTAAAATTCGGCATGTAATTCATAAGTCTATTAGTTGAAAACCCTAGGAAAACCCGACGTTTTCCTATCACTTTGCTTTAATTAGTTTATGTATTGTTATTTCGTTACGATGGAGGTATTAGTTGAGCTCCGGAGGCGTTGGATTAACAATGGGTTGTGAATTGTTGTAACGTACGTTAATGAAAACGACCAGTTGAAAACCGTACAAACGATCCATTAGGCGTCGCTTGCACTTATTCACATAACCCAACCCTCCTGGACTTGTGTAGCCCCACGACCGAAGGGAAAAAGAAGGTGCGAAACCCTCGGTATTTCACTACGTCGTTCAAGACCATAGCGAATGCGAAGGACCCGAAGCCCAACTCGCAATCGTGAGTTCTCGACTTTACTAGCAGTACCGAAGGACCCTTGGGGACCAGCAACACATTTTCCATTGAAAGTCCTTTTACACGAGGCTAAGTCGTATTAGACCCAACTACATGTAAGTAAGTATCATTTTGGGCCTAAAGATCATGTCATCGGGCCAGCTAGGCCCAACAAGCATGATTTGAAACTTTTGGGCCTAAGGACGGTACGTCGATGTATAGAGTATTTCCACGAGAGTATAGAGTTCCGAGAGTTCCGTGTGTGTATTGAGTGTCGTAGTGTTAGTAGTTTCGGATTTGTTATTGATTCGAGACCAAATCAATTCGTTTGATAACGATTGTTGGTGATATTGTGTATTGTAATTCATCGAGAGTCGCAGTGTCAGTCTTTATTCACAACGAATGTATTGAATTAACGTTGAAAACTTTCAGTCTACAACCCCTCTTTGTTTTATAAATTTACCTTTTCACCACTTTAGTAAATTAATTTCCGGTTTAGTGCTTAAACCCTTTTTCTTGGTATTTTAACACCAAAACTTATTCAAATTGTTACTTTTCAGCACCTTTTGAGTTGAAAACATTTTTAGTCCCTGAAAATACAATTTTCTCGGTTCTAACCCCTCATTTCGCAATTTTCACACTTTTGGCCCAAATTGGAAAATTTTTGCAACTTTGGTCCTTTTTAACTATGGAAATCATTTTTGACCTTTGAAAAGTACTTAGAACACCAATAACCCACTGTATTACAGAAAAACACAGTTCAGCCCCTCAAGTTTGGGAAATTTCGCATAATGGGCCCTATTGGGCCGAAAATGTCATTTTTAGCCCATTAAGCTTGAAATTTATGTTTTTAATCCTCCAAAAGAGCATCTTTTCATAAAATACATTAAGGAAACTGTTTTGACTCATCTCACCCATCAGAATTCGTAATATGTCATTTTGGGCCCTTTAACTTTATTTTTTTTAACATTTTATGTCCAAAAATTGAGTTTTTAGCCCAAAGAAGATGTTATTAAGCCACTTACCCATTTTTCTTGGAATAATTTGTATGTAGAAATATATTTGATGCTAGTATCATTTAATCATAAAGTATATCTCGATTTTTAGGGGCTTATGGTTAGATCCAACATCATAAACACAAAAAAAACACACATATAAGCATAGAAATCATACAAGGCATACAAAACACATATAGATCTACACTTTCACTTGTATTCCCCCCCCCACAAAACTTATAAAACCAAAAGATAGGGAGTATGAAGCGCACCTTAGGGTTTGGTTTGGTTTTGGTGAGAAGATGGAAGGAGAATTCGGCATAGGTTGCTTTTTGAGAGGAGTTTTCGAATTCAAGATGGATCTAAGAGTCATGATCCACGAAAATGCATGAGTTAAGAGAATATTTTTGAAGTAATCAAGAGGCTAGACCATGGATCTAAGCATAAACTTACCAAGGATGATGATTTTGGTGAAGAATCCTCTTGAAAACACCCTAGATCTTCGAAATTTTGGATGGAAGGAAAGGAGGGTGTTCTTGATGGTTGAGTTGTAACAGCCTGAATCCCCAGGTATCTTCATTTCATATATTTTCGTCATTCTGTGAGGGGACTCAGCGAGTTGACCTTCGACTCGCCGAGTCGGGTCGCGTTTTTGAGCAGGGGTTCGCATCCGGACTCGGCGAGTCCGCACTGTTTGATGAAACCCTAATTTCCCGGTCCTAAGCCCTATTTAAAGGACCTTATGGCCCTCATATGCGGCCACCTTGAACCCTAAGAGCCTCCATACGTCTGTAAGCCCTTGTGAGTGTGTTTGAAGGCCTTTTGTTCATCATTTTGTGTGATATTGCAAGGAAAGGAGGGAGAGGAGCAAGTTTGAAGTGTTGGGGAGCTTAGATATGTTGCTATTTCATCAAGGGGGTCTTCTTGAGGTAATTTTCTGAGCCAATCTTCGTGTTTTGTGTTGATGGGCCAAATCTAGGGTTTCTTCTTGCATTTCTTGGCTTGAATAAGAAGTATGAGAGGTCCCATGGAGACATGGAACCTAGATCTTGACTTAAGCAGGTCCAGGAGACCCCTCATGACAAGATTTATGTCCATTCTTTTGAGTTAGAAGCTAAACTTGCCAAATAAGTGGTTGTTTCTTCAAAATAAGCCTTGTATGCATTGCATGGCAACCAAGACTAAGACTTTACGTGACAAATAAGCTTGGAAAGGCCAGATCTATGTATGTATGGAACGGATCTGACCGCAAAAGCCAGTTTTAGCTGGTGCATGGCATGGACTCGCCGAGTCTGAAGAATAGACTCGACGAGTCGCTTGAAGATTGTCCTTGAGACCATCCTGTGTGTAGTCCGGACCGAGTTGTGGGCGACTCAGTGAGTCGCAGAGAGTTGGAAAGGTTTTGACACGGTGGCCCTATGATTCAGGCCCAGGTGGAACTCGTCGAGTCGGGGGAGTACTCGACGACTCAAAGGGAAAATTCTTGAGAGTTGGTAAAAACGCGTAGACTCGCCGAGTCGCTATTGTGCACTCGTCGAGTCTGGTCCAAATTGTCTAAAGACTGCTGACCAAGTCAACCTGTGTTGACTTAATATGGATGGTCCACCTTAGTGGTACAAGTAATAATTATAGATTTATAATATCATAGGAGGATTGCAGCTCGAGGGTTTGAGCCCGAGTGATTCCAGGATTCACGATTAGCGACTTAGCGAGGCATACGAGGTGAGTCTTCTCACTATACTGTACCCGGAAGGGTTTGACTGTGTGACCGGAAGGTCGAATATGAAATGAAATATATGCCTTATGTGTGTTAAGTTATTTGCTATATGTGTCATGTAAGATATGCTTGATATGGGCCGGAAGGCGTGGTTATATGGACTATAAGGGTTGACGTGGGTAGGACCGAAAGGTTTACCCAGTCGGGACGGAAGTCCCCTGAGACACATGGACTGGAAGGTCAAGGCTTGGAAAGGCGTATGTGCGTATGTTGTATTTTGGGAACTCACTAAGCTTTATGCTTACAGTTGTTGCATTATGTGTTTCAGGTATGAGTGAGGACCGTGGGAAGGCGCCAGCGTGACCGTACACACACTCGGGGAAAACTATTTTATCTTTTGTTATGTAATCGGTTGTGACTACATTGTTACTTTGGAATTTAAACGTATTACTCATGTTTTGATGGTTGTAAAAACGAAAATTTTTGGTTGGAAATTTGACGACGTTACAAGTTGGTATCAGAGCCTTGGTTTGAGGGATTCGGGTACACCTTCGGGCATAACTGAACTCAAACCGGGGATTTGAGAAAATTTAAAATTTTTGGCAAATGAGACGACCAAAGAAGAAAAAGTGTGTACGGTGAGCTAGCGCCCGAACGGTAAAAATCCCCAAAATACTCTTATTATATGTGTTACGATACATGATATGATATGATACGCATGCTAGTAGACTAGGTATACATATTAGGACTAGAGTGGCCTGATCTTGTGATTCCTTAGTCTAGAGAAACTTGCTTCTATGAGGTGCTCGAGAGCGAGTGAGTAACTAGAGTATGATAAGAATAGAGTGCTCAGGATTCGGGATTTGGGGAGGAGGACTTGGGGTGAATACCGACGCGGTGTAATTGGTAGTATTGGGCCCGTACTACTAAGGACACCGGGTCAATGGGCAGCCCAAGTAAGAATCCCTGGGTATCGGAGACTGAGTAGGACTACGTTATCGAGTGCGATAATGCACGAGTAGAGTGACTGACGAGGAGCTTCGTCAGATGATTCATGAGGAGGTAGCTGCAGCGATCCGGGCCGAGATTCCGGAGATGTTTGGGTCTATTAAGATCACGCTGATGGAGACATTTGATGAGCGGTACGCCGCACTGTCTGAGGCTGCCGCCGCTGCAGCTACCGCAGCTGTGGCTGCTGGCAGACCACAGGGGGTGACTCGTTGTTGTTCCGGGAGTTCAGCAACACGAAACCACCAGAGTTTGACGGGACGCAGGATCCGATTGCTGCGATGAGGTGGATTGCTGATATTGAGGGATGCTTCTACACTTGTTCATGTCCGGAGCATCTGAGGGTGCGGTTCGCCTTGAACCAGCTCCGCCTGGGAGCAAAGGATTGGTGGAAGTTCGTGACGGCGAACTTCACTCTTGCGGAGGTTTCGGCCACGACTTGGGAGAGATTTACTGCTATGTTCAGAGACGAGTATGTTCCCCCGATAGAGAGGGAACGATTGGTTCAGGATTTCTTGACCCTCAAGCAGGGTAACGATTCGGTTACAGTGATCACGCGGAAGTTTCACGAGCGGGCGATGTTCTGCCCCGAGCAGGTGTCCACGGAGCAGGCTCGGATGAGCCGGCATTTGGGAGTGCTGAGGAGAGACATCCAGGAGTTCGTATCGAACTCGTCATATCAGACTTTTGATGAGCTTCAGGCGAATGCCAGGAAGTAGGAGATCGAGTTGGAGACCCAGGCCAGGGAGGAGGTCGAGTCTCAACGGGCGGATCGGCGGCCGGCTCAGTCGCAGCCGGCAGCCAAGCGGACCAGGTCCGATGATTTGAGATCCGGAGGACAGAAGAGCCGCACTTGTGGGAAGTGCGGCAAGGGTCACGAGGGGGCATGTCGATCGGGTGCTTGCTACAAGTGTGGCAAGGAGGCGCACATTGCGAGGGATTGCCCCAAGGGATTTATGGTTTGCTTCCATTGCAACCAGACTGGCCATCGGAAGGCCGAGTGCCCCCAGCTTCGCCAGGGATATTTGCCTGCTGCCAGGGTTCCTGAGGTTCGGCCAGTGAAGACCGAGGCCCCGAAGGCTCGTGGGAGAGCTTTCCAGTTGACTGCGGAGGAGGTCTGCGCGGCACCTGATGTAGTGGCCGGTATGTATTCTTTCATGAATTTACATTTATGCTGAGATATTATGCTTATATTGCTATCTGCGTAGGTACTTTTCTTGTAAATCATGTGCCTGCTTTGGTATTATTCGACTCAGGTGCGAGTCGGTCCTTTGTTTCATTGGCTTTTAGCCAGCACATCGATATCGATCGGGAGACGATGAGTCGTCCCCTACGAGTTGCTATAGCAAACGAGAGAGCGGTATACGCCACCGAGGTGATTCGAGGATGCGTGCTCGAGATTTTTGGGGTCGAGTTTCCTATAGACCTGGTCCCTATAGCTATGGGGGATGTTTGCATTATCGTGGGCATGGATTGGTTGAGTAAGTTTGGAGCAGTCATTGACTGCGAGAGACAGCTGGTGATGATTCGAGACCCTAGTGGGGGAGTGCTCACGGTTTATGGCGAAGGTACCCGGTGTGGGTCGGCGTTTTGTTCAGCGGCCAGGGCAAGGTAGAGTCTGCAGCAGGGCTGTGATGGATTCATAGCCTATGTGATGGATACTCGTGTGACCACGGAGAGGCCCAACTCGATTGATGACGTTCCGGTTGTATGCGAGTTTGCGGATGTGTTCCCCGAGGAGTTACCAGGTGTGCCTCCGGAGAGGCAAGTGGAGTTTCGTATCGATTTGGTTCCGGGAGCAGCGCCCATCACCAAGGCGCCTTACCGTCTCGCTCCACCAGAAATGCAGGAATTATCCTCGCAGCTTCAGGAGCTGTTGGGGAAGGGATTCATTCGACCGAGTAGTTCGCCTTGGGGAGCGCCGATTTTGTTCGTCAAGAAGAAGGATGGTTCACATCGGATGTGTATCGATTATCGGGAGTTAAACAAGCTGACGATTAAGAACCGATACCCGTTACCTAGGATCGACGATCTGTTCGATCAGTTGCAGGGGGCATCTTGGTTTTCCAAGATTGACTTGAGGTCGGGATATCATCAAATGAGGGTTCGCGAGGAGGATATCCAAAAGACTGCCTTCAGGACTCGTTATGGACATTATGAGTTTGTGGTGATGCCTTTTGGACTCACCAATGCCCCGGCCGCATTCATGGATCTCATGAACAGGGTGTGTTGACCGATGCTGGATCGGTCGGTGATCGTATTCATCGATGATATTTTGGTGTATTCGAGGACTAGGGACCAGCATGAGGAACATTTGCGGGAGATTCTTCGGGTTTTGAGATCTGAGAGACTGTATGCCAAGTTCTCCAAGTGTGATTTCTGGTTACGAGAGGTCCAATTCCTCGGGCATCTTGTGAACCAGAAGGGGATATTGGTCGACCCGGCCAAGATTGAGGCGGTGTTGAGGTGGGATATTAGATCGCCCACCGAGATCAGGAGTTTTCTGGGTTTGGCTGGATATTACCGCAGCTTTATCAAGGATTTCTCCAAGATCGCTGTGCCACTTACTAGGATGACCCGGAAGGGTGTTGCGTTTTCATGGGGACCAGAGCAGCAGTCTTCATTTGAGACGCTTCGTCAGAAATTGTGCGAGGCTCCGATGCTTGCACTCCCGGAAGGGTTGGAGGATTTTGTGGTATACTGTGATGCCTCTATATCAGGTTTGGGGGCGGTACTTATGCAGAGGGGTCATGTGATAGCGTACGCTTCGAGGCAGTTGAAGCCTCATGAGTCGAGATATCCCACGCATGACCTGGAATTGGGGGCGGTGGTGTTTGCCCTCAAGATCTGGCGACACTATTTGTACGGGGTTCGGTGTACGATTTACACGGACCATAAGAGCTTGAAATACTTGATGGATCAGCCAAATTTGAATATGCGGCAGAGGAGGTGGTTGGATGTGGTGAAGGATTACGATTGCGAGATCCTGTACCACCCGGGAAAGGCTAATGTGGTAGCCGACGCATTGAGCCGTAGGGCGGATAACGCCCCTATCCGAGATATTTGTATGAGGTTGACGGTTTTGACCCCGATTCTGGACATTATTCGAGGGGCTCAGATGGAGGCTGCAAAGCCGGAACACCAGAAGAAGGAACGGGTGGTAGGTCAGGTATCAGGATTTGTTACGGATGGTCGAGGGCTTATGACTTGTCAGGGACGGATTTGGGTGCCGTTTGTGGGCGGTGCGCCCACTATTTTGATGGAGGAAGCACATCGATCGAAATTCTCGATTCATCCTGGTGCTACGAAAATGTATTTGGATCTCAATAAGGAGTACTGGTGGCCATGTATGAAAAGGGATGTCGCTTGGTTCGTCGAGAGGTGCTTGACTTGTCGGCAGATCAAGGCCGAACACCAGCGACCGCACGGTAAGCTGCAACCGCTAGAGATTCCCGAATGGAAGTGGGAACAAATCTCTATGGATTTTATCACCAAGTTACCACGAACGGCGAGAGGAGTCGATGCGATTTGGGTAATTGTGGATCGGCTGACAAAGAGCGCTCATTTTCTAGCTGTTAGTGAGAGCTCTTCTGCGGAGAAGTTGGCTAAGTTATATGTAAGGGAAGTAGTATCTCGGCATGGGGTGCCAATCTCGATTATTTCGGACCGCGACGTGCGTTTCACTTCCAGGTTCTGGAAGAAATTCCATGAAGAGTTGGGTACTAAGTTACATTTCAGTACGGCATATCATCCTCAGACAGACGGCCAAAGTGAACGGACAATTCAGACACTCGAGGACATGCTTCGGGTATGTGTGTTGGACTTCGGAGGGAGCTGGGACACCTATCTGCCTTTAGCAGAGTTCTCGTATAACAAAAGCCATCATTCGAGCATTGGTATGCCGCCCTTTGAGTTGTTGTATGGGTGGAGGTGTCGCACCCCCATCTGTTGGGGTGAGGTGGGACAACAGGTTATGGGTAGCACGGAGATCGTGCTTCAGACGACCGAGCAAATTCAGATGGTCAGGCAAAGGTTGTTGACCGCTCAGAGCCGGCAGAAGAGTTATGCAGACAGGCGACGGTCCGAGCTTGAGTTCCAAGTTGGTGATCTCGTGCTCCTGAAGGTCTCTCCTTGGAAAGGAGTGATTCGGTTCAGGAAGAGGGGCAAGTTGGGGCCCCGGTATATTGGTCCTTTCCGTGTAACCGCAAGGGTGGGTCGGGTAGCCTACCGTTTAGACTTGCCAGCAGAGTTGGGACAGATTCACGATACTTTCCATGTGTCGCAACTGCGGAAATGTATAGCCGACGAATCAGCGGTGGTTCCGTTGGGGTATATTCAGGTGGATGCAAGTCTGAATTATGCTGAAAGACCTGTGGCCATCAAAGATCGGAAGATCAAGGTTTTGAGAAACAGGGAGGTACCCTTGGTATTGGTTCAGTGACAGCATCGGAAGGGATCAGAGATGACCTGGGAGCCGGAACATGAGATGCGGGAGCAGCATCCGAAGCTTTTTGCTTAAGCAGGACTTCGAGGGCGAAGTCTTATTCTAGTGGGGGAGATTTGTAACAGCCCGAATCGCCAAGTATCTTCATTTCATATATTTTTGTCATTCTGTGAGGGGACTCGGCGAGTTGACCTTCGACTCGCTGAGTCGGGTCGCGTTTTTGAGCGGGGGTTCGCATCCGGACTCGACGAGTCCAAGGGATGGACTCGGCGAGACCGCACTGTTTGATGAAACCCTAATTTCCCGGTCCTAAGCCCTATTTAAAGGACCTTATGGCCCTCATATGCGGCCACCTTGAACCCTAAGAGCCTCCATACGTCTGTAAGCCCTTGTGAGTGTGTTTTAAGGCCTTTTGTTCATCATTTTGTGTGATATTGCAAGGAAAGGAGGGAGAGGAGCAAGTTTGAAGTGTTGGGGAGCTTAGATATGTTGCTATTTCATCAAGGGGGTCTTCTTGAGGTAATTTTCTGAGCCAATCTTCGTGTTTTGTGTTGATGGGCCAAATCTAGGGTTTCTTCTTGCATTTCTTGGCTTGAATAAGAAGTATGAGAGGTCCCATGGAGACATGGAACCTAGATCTGGACTTAAGCAGGTCCAGGAGACCCCTCATGACAAGCTTTATGTCCATTCTTTTGAGTTAGAAGCTAAACTTGCCAAATAAGTGGTTGTTTCTTCAAAATAAGCCTTGTATGCATTGCATGGCAACCAAGACTAAGACTTTACGTGACAAATAAGCTTGGAAAGGCCAGATCTATGTATGTATGGAACGGATCTGACCGCAAAAGCCAGTTTTAGCTGGTGCATGGCATGGACTCGTCGAGTCTAAAGAACAGACTCGACGAGTCGCTTGAAGATTGTCCTTGAGACCATCCTGTGTGTAGTCCAGACCGAGTTGTGGGCGACTCAGTGAGTCGCAGAGAGTTGGAAAGTTTTTGACAGGTGGATCGAGTCAGGTTGGGACTCGCCGAGTTGACCTTCGACTCGGCGAGTTGAGTCGCGGTGGCCCTGTGATTCAGGCCCAGGTGGAACTCGTCGAGTTGGGGGAGTACTCGACGAGTCAAAGGGAAAATTCTTGAGAGTTGGTAAAAACGCGTAGACTCGTCGAGTCGCTATTGTACACTCGTCGAGTCTGGTCCAAATTGTCTAAAGACTGCTGACCAAGTCAACCTGTGTTGACTTAATCATAGGAGGATTGCAGCTCGAGGGTTCGAGCCCGAGTGATTCCAGGATTCACGATTAGCGACTTAGCGAGGCATACGAGGTGAGTCTTCTCACTATACTGTACCCGGAAGGGTTTGACTGTGTGACCGGAAGGTCGAATATGAAATGAAATATATGCCTTATGTGTGTTAAGTTATTTTCTATATGTGTCATGTAAGATATGTTTGATATGGGCCGGAAGGCGTGGTTATATGGACTATAAGGGTTGACGTGGGTAGGACCGGAAGGTTTACCCAGTCCGGACGGAAGTCCCCTGAGACACATGGACCGGAAGGTCAAGGCCTGGAAAGGCGTATGTGCGTATGTTGTATTTTGGGAACTCACTAAGCTTTATGCTTACAGTTGTTGCATTATGTGTTTCAGGTACGAGTGAGGACCGTGGGAAGGCGCCAGCGTGACTGTACACACACTCGGGGAAAACTATTTTATCTTTTGTTATGTAATCGGTTGTGACTACATTGTTACTTTGGAATTTAAACTTATTACTCATGTTTTGATGGTTGTAAAAACGAAAATTTTTGGTTGGAAATTTTATGAAGTTACAATTGAGAGAGTTTTCATGAAAGATTTTTGAGAGAATGAGGTGGTGAGAAGATGTGTTGGCCGAAAATAAGAAGAGAGGGGGAGAGAGGATGTGATGGTTACCTAGATGTATGAGGTTTGGATATTACTTAATGGTTAATTTGCATTGAAGTCCACCATGCAAATGTGATGTGTCCATTGCTCATTAATTCCCTTCTTTCTTCATTGGGACGAAATGGAGTAATCATGGAGGAGTTTGGGCCTTATCTTGGTCCTTACTCGAAATTATGAAGCACAAAAAAAAATTCGGCCCATTGGGGAAAATGAAATCTTTTATGGCCCAATAAGGCTCATTAGAGATAAGATGAATTATTTTAGGCCCACATGGCCCATAATGCTAAGGTTTTATGAATGTCGTCTATTTAGAGACCAATTAGGGTTTCTAGGCCCAAGATAGTCAACTTGAAGCTTTATTGGTCCATTAGGCCCAATAAGAGAATCCTAGGCCATAGTGAACTTGAAATGGGATATCTAGGGTTTCCAACCCTTATTTGAGCATATGAGATATATTTGAATAGGAATGGAGCATAGTATTCACTTAGAGTACAAGTTATCACACTAGGTGAATGATTGCATGAGAGTAGAATTTCCTAGCAAAAATGCTAGTTGTGACAAAAACACCCATTTCCAAATGATTTTACGGTAGTAAACTTAAAAGAAATTGGCCTTGGTGCCGTAAACTCCTCAAAGGAGTGTAGTAGTGCCCTAAACCCTTCCAAGAATTAATCCACCAAGTAGGAATGCTTCTAACGATCATTTAGAACTTCAAAACACAAAATGACAATAAGCTTAGGAGTTCACGACCGTAAACTCAAGGGTTTACGACCATAAACTCCTTGTGTGAGGTTTATTGGAGAGTAAACTCATGTATATGGTCCTTTGGAACCCTTAACTCACTAGCCGGGTCCTACAATAACTTAGAGGTAATCCTTAGGGCTAATAACATCTTCTAGGAGGTCTATACAATTTCAATTAGTAGTTAAATCTAATTTGGTACACATATGTGTGACTATATGTTAACTAGGAACATAGCATGTGTTCAAGACTTCAGTTGACACCTAGCAATCCTACATCTTCAGTACATCTGTACCAGTCACTACAGGTGAGTTCATACCCCTTAATGAATGGTTTAAATGTTTTTAAATGATTTTATGGGGGGGGGGGAGGATACAAGTC
Organism: Lactuca saligna; assembly: GCF_052625555.1. NCBI lineage: Eukaryota > Viridiplantae > Streptophyta > Magnoliopsida > Asterales > Asteraceae > Lactuca > Lactuca saligna. The sequence goes on from NC_136418.1 coordinate 78,280,995, forward strand.
AAATGCTTATAGTTATTACATCAATCACATGTGATTAATAACTACAAAACCAGTGATTTTGTTATTGTTCATATTGTTTATCTAACTGTTTTACAAGTTTGTATACTTATTAAATACATTTGCTTAAACTACTGTTTTACTTAGTATCAATTGCATGTCTATGTATGTATTGTTAAATAGGAAATGTTTAAAGGACTTAGGAAGGCTATCCACCCTATTTCCTTTTCGCGCTTGAGATGTGGTCTAGTGGGATATCGGGTACCCGTCCGAAAGTCGTTTAAATATTAGTTATATATCATGTGTACATGTATAGTCATTAAGAATCTTGTAGTTCATTCGGTACCCTTGGGTAGCAAGGGTATACTTCCATGTAATACATACCAGTTACATCACTAGTAAGTTACCATAGGGCTAGCAAAGGAGGATACAAATACTATTACTAGCACAATGAAACATACAATGAGTCAGTTCATTCATGAGTCAGTTCGAGTAGTACTCACAGTACATTACTATACATGCTAGATAGAGAGAACATACATTACAGCTAGTACACACACTACATCACTATACATGCTAGATAGAGATAACATACATTACAACTAGCTCACGCAGAACATTTCAGTACACATAGGCTAGATAGAGAAAGATTACTCTTTCAGTTAGCACATTCATTGCATATACATTTATACAATTATGTTAACCATTTAGCGGGTCATGGCACTTCCTGCCACGACCGTTCTTGTATCCCGAATCTCCTTATTTGGGGAGCGTATGAGTTTGTGTATAGAATTATATTGGATTGACTATCCTACACCTTGTTTCTCGCTACAGTGGGACTTGCAAGTCTACGGGTGCCAAATGTCATTTCTTACGGCGTCTTACATCGTCGTTTTACTAGAGTCAGTAGCAGGATACAGGTCGATCACATGTTATTTAGAACACCTGTTGTTTTAAGGTAGTTAGAGCCACAATAGTCACTTATTACAAATACTACGGTATGATAATATTTTCCCATTACATTCACTTCGTGAATATTCACACGATGCACGGTAATGTAGTAACTATATTTTGGTTAATGATAGTCAGAATTGGGAAAACACACACTCTAATAAGAGACCCACGCACAAACAATAGATGCCTTGGTAGAAGGCTATAGTTAGTAGGAAACATAGGGTTTTCTAGGAGAGTTCAAACAGTTTACAAAAGATTATACAAAACATCTTACGGAACATTTTACAAATGCTTTCATACAAACTCATACATTAATATACTTATGAGCTCACCAGCATTAAGCTGATACTCGCTTTCAAAATAACTTGTATTCTCAGGTTACCACTAGAAAAGTACAGGTGCCAAGCTTTTGAGAAGAAGGAGTTCGTTAAAGAATCATCTTTTATTTTGATATGCATATTTTTGGTGTCTATAACATTGACAAAACAGACATGTATGAAATTATATTATTAATGCGATAGATGATGTTGTTGCTTGTTTACTATTATTCATTGTTTGTGATACTGTACATGACGTCCTCCGCCCCAGAATGTTTCCGCCATTCTTGGTTTTGGGGTGTGACATATTGGTATCAGAGCATTGTTTATAGTGAATTGAGTATATCAACCCATAAAAGATATAATAACTATAAATACATTGGTATTAAAATACTCTGACCAAGAGTTTATACTTTTAAATAATAAAATATTTAATTAAGTATAAGTGCTTGCATTCATATTAAAATTAGTGTCACTAGGACAATACAAAAGAATTACGATTGTTGAACAACACAGGTGGACTTAGAGACATATAGTCAAAACTGGGAAGATATAGCCTGATCTACTATATTATCCGAGGGTTGACTAGCATGTGCCTAAGTGTAGTTGTGTGGTTGCAACAAGTCTAAGATCTTACCAACAATACCACAATGAGAACACTAGAACATAACATTAAACTTATAATACTATAGGAGTATTTTACATTACTATAAGTTACTTATGTGCTAGATTCTTATACCTCCCTTCTCGCGTAGATTTAATGACTGGATTCCACATTCCCGGCGACCCGTACTATCCCAACCACGACAATGCAGGATGGCTAGAAGATGAACTAGAAAATGATCACCCAATTCCTCTGGATGATCATGAAGCTGAAGGCTTTTCTGATGGTCCTGACTCAGAGCCAGAAGTCAACAACCTGCCCCCAGATGATCAAAACCCTGAACCTCGTCTAGCATTTCAAGGACCCACACCTCTGTGGGCAACAAACTTGAATACATGGAGCCATGAACAGGGTCAACCCATTCCCTACAATGGAGACAGAGGTTTTTACAACCTCACTAACGGAGGTTCTGCTGATAGAGTCCTACCCATCATGGTTGTTGGGCTGAAGATCATTTTTGTGTTGATTGCGTCTTTTGGGCTCGCTTAGCCTAAGGCTTTTTGTGTACCGGTTTGGGCCTGTCCAACCGTGAACCTTTTATGTTTTGTATATATGTTTTCGCTTGCATGCATATTAGGTTAAGGTTTTTAGAGATCTGAGTACAGCGATACATCTAGACGACAACAGGTTTCTTTGATCGTTCTTGTAACCTTCCAATCCTCTACAGTTGATGTTCTTAATCGAGCTCTTCTGAGGATTTTGTTTAATCATTCGGCACATTTGATTCAATCTTGTCTCATTCCTATTATTGTGTTTTTATCGTCTTTGTTTACTTACTTGTTCAAGATCTAATCGATCTTCATAGATTAAAAGATTCTTAAATCTCATCAATTGGTATCAGAGCAGGAGGCTGTGTAATTGATACACATCTTTTTTGTGAAAAAGATTTCCATTAGGGTTTTTCCGCAATCAACAATATTTATTGAGCCGTCATCTCTTTATTGCGTATCTTGATATTTATTACTTTGCCCTAATTTGCTTTATTACAAGTCTGATCTTTGAACAGGTTTTTACGATCATAATGGACTTGGCCCAATCAAACCTTATTAATATTTCCAACAACATTGGTTCGACGACAAAGATTCCGATCCTATACACCCATGACTATGAAGTATGGGCACATCACTTCGAAGACTATGTTATTGGATCGGAGGAGAATGGGTATCTGATTTGGGAAGCCATCACCAATGGACCGTTTTCTCATTCTGCAACGTCCAGAATCATCAAGACTCAAAAAGAATACAATGATCTGCTAAAGGACGTGAAATATATTGCACAAGATGAAAAGGATAAGTTCCAATGCAATATCAAGGCATTAAGATTGATCCGGTTCGCCCTTCAGTCCGATACATTCAGATTGGTTAGCTCATGCACGACGGCAAAGGATGTTTGGGATAGACTTTGCGAACTGTATTCTACAGACGAAGATCTTGAACATTCGATTAAAACTTTGCTTCTATCTGAGTTTGGAGAATTCAGGCAAGGGTTTGAAGAATCTGTGATCCAGACGTTCGATCGCTTCAATCATCTTCTCAGCAAGATGATCAAACACGATATTGAAAGGAAGCTCATCGAACAGAAGGTTACATTCCTGAATGGTCTGAGGTCTGAATGGAGAGCAGTAGTTTCCACAGTTAAAGCCCATGAGCGGTTTAAATCATACTCTTTGGCGAAACTGGTGGGAATTCTCAAGTCTCAAGAGAAGATCGTGGTGCAAGAAAAGAACGTCGTTTCCAGTCTTGGTTCGTTGGCCCTCCTGTCAAAAAGTAAAGCTGTTATGGAGGATGAAGACCTCAACCTGGAAGAATATGATCTCACATCAGAGGATTATGCCTTGATGGTGTCCAATCCCAAAAGGTTCATAAAGAAGAGATTCCCCAGCAACAAAAACCGAAACTGGCAGGGGAGTTACAGCTCCGAAAAGGTGATTAATGAACCGAAAGCTGAGGAGCACAAGAAGGAACCGAAGGTGGATGGCGACTCTGGAGTGAGCTGTTTCTATTGTGGTGGGAAAAATCATTATGCTAAGGACTGTGTCCTTAAGAAAATGGCTGAAAAAGATGATGGGAACGACGAGGAAGCCGCATTGCAGAAAAGATTGGATGAGTTGAGAAAGAAGAAGTCTGCTGCTAACCCGCCTATTAATGCTCTTATTGTGCAGGGTTCTGTTCTAGGTGATGAGTTCGGTAGCACGGAAGTTTGGTCTACCGACTCAGAAGACGAGGAAGTGAGGCAGCCTACTCATGGAAAGGCCTACTTGTCTAAGGAAGAAAGCAGTGGTGGAAAATGCCTCATGGTTTCTGACGTATCTCAAATGAGTGGATACAACACCGATGGAGGCATTGATGGACAGAAAGCAAAGGAGGACATGTGCTTTACAGCCAAACCACTCAGCCAGCAGTTCAATGAGCTCGATGAACTGATAAAGAAGGTACAATCTGTTTTTATTTCATGCAAAGTACCATCATCCTCTTATGAGAAAGAACTAAAAAACGTCAATACAAGAATATCTCATCTAGATAGTAGCTTAACTCAAACTCGGGTCACAAATTCTAACCTAACTGATCAATTGAGCAGGGTGGCGTCGAAGAGTGAGGAGCGGAGAATGTGGATAGAGTTAAAGGAGTCGGAATTAGTCAAAGTTAAAGATGAAAACATTTATTTGCAAAGAGACAATTTGAAATTGTTAAAACAACGAAATGTTTTTTGTTTAATTGCTAAACGTCTGTATTCTAATATTACTCAGCTTCACTTGGATTGTGAAATAGGCCAAAGGATTCACCGCATGATCTTGCCCTTCCTAGAGTTTAAGGAAGATGAAATCGATGCCGAAGCCTATAATTGTGAGAGTGTGATATCGTCTAATGATGTCAATCCAACCTACATGTATGGACTGGACAAAATTGAGTCCTTCATTAAATCCAAAGACCACAAGAACATGCTTAAAAATCTTTTGGATGAAAATGACAGACATAAACTGAGAACCGAAACCATGCAAAAATTTGACTCTTTAAACGCCAACGTAAGCTCAGAAAACAAAATTGATGTTGAAAATGCATCTGAGCTTAACGAGGACGATAACATGAGCGAAATTTCTGTAGAGGACACGGTTGACTGCTCAGAATTTATTAAAACCGAGCCTGAAAATCACAAGAATCTAATTTCTGAAAATTCAGTGGAGTTCGCTCGATTGTCCCATCAAAAGTCCCCAAAATTAGTTGAGAAAGCTGTTGTGTATCAAAAGGTCAGGACCACTCCAAATCAAGTATACAAGGTAACAGGAGTAACCGAACATCAAACAGCTGAACTTGTAGCCATTGTAAACGAAGACAATGCTGATGGTTGTGATGAGTACTTCTGGGAAGCTCCAATTGATAATGCAGACGAAACCATTGGTTTATCTGAAAGAACTTCCTGGAAGAGCAAAGGAAGATACATACATGAACCCTTGAATAAGCCGAACAACTTCGATGAGCCGAGCACCAGTGGTACAAAAGATATTCCTCAGAAGAATGATCACTCGGCAAAAGAAGACATTCCCTCGGCTCCTTCAGCTCAAAGTAAAACTCCTGTAGTTCAAAAGGAACCAGCCAAGGAGTCACCAAAAACGAAAGCAAATGTTCATCATCAACCTTCTCAGATGAGGAATAGGAAGATAGAAAGGAACAATAGATACAGGAAGAATCTTTCTGAAAGGAAACAATTCTGGCATTCCCAGAATGCATATTTCTCTCATCAAGACAAGAATCTAAAGTATGAAAATAATCCTATAGGAAAGCTTGAATGTCACAAAAACCGAAAGCCAAGGTTCGGTTCACAAAAAGATATCAACCGAAGGCAAAAGTTCGGTTCTGAAAAGGACTTCAACCGAAACCAAAGGTTCGGTTCCAAGGACAGTTCCAACCGAACGCAAAGGTTCGGTTCTGAAGTCAAAAGAGAACAAAACTCTAAGGTCATTCCCTCCAATGATCAAAAGCAAAAGGGTCACCTAGAGTCTCAAGCCCGAAACTTCTCTCAATCCAAACCCTCTTGTTCAAATTCTTCTCGTTCTTCTAATTCTTCTTCTCAGTCTCATAATTCTTCTACTCCCACCGATTCGTCTCCATCTTACTCTAAAGCTAATTTCTCTTGTTTTCAAAAATCTCATTTGTCAACTAAGCAAAAGTGGAAGAAAAAGGTCAATGAATCCCAACCAGAATCCAAACCTAATTCACCCAATCCTAACAAAATAAAAGTTTTTACCATTAAAAGGAAAGATGCAACAACTCTTATAAAACGAACTTATCTTGTTGATGTCTCTCTTATTGTTCCCGTTCCCATGCAAAGCTCACGTGGACCCAAGAAATTTTGGGTTCCTAAATCTATCTAATTTTTGCAGGTTATAAGTGACGAGCAGTTCGACGAAGAATGGTACATCGATAGTAGCTGCTCACGTCACATGACAGGGAGGAAAGAGGAGCTTAGGGAATACAGATCTCTTGCAAATGGTGGCGACGTCAAGTTTGGAAACAATTATTTTGGCACTATAAAGGGATACGGGATGATAACAAATGGAGACTTTACTATAAGGAAGGTGGCTTATGTGGAAGGACTCTAACACAACCTCATTAGTGTATCTCAGCTTGTTGGAGGTACATGTCTCAAAGTCTCGTTCGATGATGAAGGTTCAGAAATCATAGAGAAAAAGTCAAAGAAAGTGATTCTCAAGTCAGAGCGAAAGGGTGAAATGTTTCCCTTAAACCTTAAACCCATCAAAGGAAACCCAGCTATATGCTTGTTGTCAAAAGCTCAATCCGATGAAAGTTGGTTGTGGCACCGAAGATTATCTCATCTTAATTTTAAAGATGTCAACTGTCTTGTTACTGGAGGTCATGTTAGGGGCCTTCCATTGCTCAAGTTCGACAGGGATCATCTGTGCGCGGCATGCGAAATGGGGAAGCAGAGTCGTCAAAGTCATCCATCTATAATCAACACAAAAGTTGTTGAACCACTCGAATTACTTCATATCGATTTTTGTGGTCCTTCATCTATCGAAAGCATCGGTGGTAGCAAGTATATTCTTGTTATTGTTGATGACTTTTCACGATTTACATGGGTGTTCTTTCTAAAGCTCAAATCTGAAGCGACTCAAAAGCTGAAAGTGTTTTTCAAGCAAATTGAAGTACAGCTTAAGAAGGTTGTTCGCAACATCAGAAGCGACAATGGTCTCGAATTCAAGAACAGGGAGTTTGAAGAGTTTCTTGCAGAAAAAGGAATAAGTCACAATTTCTCAGCTCCCTACACACCACAACAGAACGGAATAGTCGAAAGACGAAACCGATCTTTGTGTGAAGCTGCCCGAACCATGCTAAGTTTCGCTTCCTTACCTCTTTATTTTTGGGCTGACGCTATTTCAGCTGCTTGTTTTACACAGAACAGGTCATATCTCAACAAGAGGTTCACGCTAACTCCATATGAGATACTGAACAACAGAAAGCCAAATGTGAAATTTTTCCATGTGTTCGGCTCAAGGTGTTTCATCTTTAATTCTAAAGAACAACGTAACAAGTTTGATGTCAAAGCCGACGAGGGAATATTTCTGGGTTACTCGCTCACATCCAAGGCATACAGGGTCCTAAACAAGCGTTCGAGAAAGATTGAAGAGACATACTATGTGACCTTTGACGACACCTATGTCAAGAAGCTACAGGCCAAAGAAGACACCGCAGGGGAAATCTTTCCTCTAACTGGCCAAATCACAGTCTCGGTCGCCAATTTATACGAGAAATTTCTGGAGCTCTTTGACGAACCAGAGAAAGCTTCACTCTCCGAAGCAGGTACAGCAGACAACAAAGTTGATCACATGAAGCAGATTGTCGAAGATGCTGCAAGAAGAATGCATGAAGGAGAATCAACCTCTGACAACTCTCCATCCAACAACGCTCAAGTCGAGGGGGAGCCAAGCTCACAAGTCGAGGGGGAGACAAGCTCACAAGTCCAGGGGGAGCCAAATTCTAAATCTTCCACCGAAGGTCCTTCATCAACCAAAAAGGCCTCAACACCAGGAAGCTCAGTACCACAAGAAACACCTGAACCTCATGTTTTTCAAAGCTCATCAATTGAGGGGGAACATAATGATATGACGCTCGGTTACGATAGCCAATCTGAGCCAGAAGAAATAATTAATGTTGAACTAGACCCAACCTTTGATCCGAATTACCCTCCTCTTATCAAATGGACCAGAGATCATCCTGTCTCTCAAGTAGTTGGAGATGTCTCTGAAAAGGTCTTGACCCGATCACAACTGAAAGCAAAACAGACTTCCTTATTTTCAAAGGTTGATTTTTGTATGTTCAACTCATTCGTATCAAAAGTTGAACCAAAGACAGTTAATACTGCCCTCGATCACTCTGATTGGGTTCAAGCAATGCAAGACGAGCTGAACGAATTTGAAAGGAACAAAGTCTGGCGCCTCATTCCAACTCCTCCAGATGCTTCGGTCGTTGGTCTCAAATGGGTATTTAGGAACAAAATGGACAAGGAAGGTAATGTTATACGGAACAAGGCTCGTCTGGTGGTAAAGGGATATTATCAGGAGGAAGGGATAGACTATGAAGAGACTTTCACTCCAGTAGCTCGGCTAGAATCTGTTAGAATATTTCAGGCTTATGCTGCTCACAAGAACTTTGAGGTTTTCCAAATGGACGTCAAGTGTGCATTTCTCAATGGAGAACTCGAAGAAACGGTGTATGTGGAGCAACCTCCTGGGTTCGTGAACGAAAAGCATCCAAATCATTGCTATATTCTAGATAAAGCTGTGTACGACCTTAAACAAGCTCCGAGAGCCTGGTATGAAACGCTTACAAAATTTTTAAAGATGTCTAAATTCAAACAAGGTTCGGTTGACCCAACCTTCTTTCGCAAAAAGGAAGGTAACCACCTTATGATAGTTCAAATTTATGTCGATGACATCATCTTTGGCTCCACGAATCCTAGCTTAACGGCCGAATTCAGAAAGCTGATGGAGACTAAGTTTGAAATGAGCTCAATGGGTCCAATTAACTTTTTCCTTGGTTTAAACATAAGACAGGGACCCGAAGGCATCTTTATTAATCAGGAAGCTTACACGAAGACTCTCTTATCAAAGTTTGGAATGATGGGAGACTCAAAAGTCAAAGTCCCAATGGCATTCGGCACCAAGCTTACCCCATCCCTAGATAAACCGGCTATTGATATCACGCTCTATCGTCAAATGATTGGCTCATTAATCTATCTAACCGCTAGCAGACCTAATATCATGTTTTCTGTTTGTTACTGTGCTCGATTTCAGGCAAACCCACGCGAACCTCACATGCTTGCAATGAAGAACATCCTACGCTACCTCAAGCGAACCACCTCCTTAGGTCTATGGTATCCATCCAACTCAGGCTTCTTTGTTCAAGCCTATTCTAATGCTGACCTTGGAGGATGTGGACTCGACCGTAAAAGCACAACTGGTGGCTGTCAATTTCTTGACGGGAAGTTAGTCAGCTGGCAATCCAAGAAACAAACGTGTGTATCGCTATCTACTGCCGAAGCGGAATACATTGTAGCTGCATCATGCACGTCATAAGTGATTTGGATCCAAAGTCAACTTCGAGACTACAGACTCAATATGAAGAAGATCCCACTATATTGTGACTCTGAAAGTGCAATTAGGATCTGTCATAACCCAGTGCAACACTCCAAAACCAAACACATAGCACTGAGGTATCACTTCATCAAAGATCACGTGGAAGATGGAAACGTCGAAGTTCACTTCGTAAGAACCACTGATCAACTGGCTGACGTCTTTACAAAAGCTCTTCCTGAAGCATCATTCAATAAAATATTGCAAGGACTAGGTATGATGGAATCAGAGTCAGTACCTCACGCTACCTCTCAAACTCAAACATAAGAACCGAAACCAACCGAACGTTCAGGTTCGGTTCAACTATCTGACCCACTCACTTCTTCAAAGATAGTTTTTCAATGTTGTATAATTCTTGTACAATTCTGTTTTTCCTCGTTTGATTAAAAAAAGAATAATAAAAAATAAAAAATAAAAAATAATAATACTTGTTTTCTTTCATTTCCAGGTTTTTCAAAATTTTCTAGAACCGAAACCAACCAAAGGTTCGGGTTCGGTTTTTCAGAATTTTCTAGAACCGAAATCAACCGAAGGTTCGGGTTCGGTTTTTCAAATCTTTTCTCAACCGAAACCAACCGAAGGTTCGGGTTCGGTTTATCTCAAAAATTCCAAATTTTTTTTTTGTGTGTTAATGTTCGTTTATGGGGATACATTTGATGCAATACCTAAATGTCCCTAGAAGCATGCTATTGTATGTGTCTCAAGCCTCATAAGATTTTGAATAATGGCCTTCATGACCTGGTATACACAAACCTTGTCTTCCCAATAAGGCCAATTCATTTATTCTAATCGTGAGCTACCTCACTCTTTTCTCACATGAGTTCAGAGTTTCATGCTTTGTCCTTCTTTTCGCAGTAGAGGTACTTTGTTCTCTTACACCATCTCTTCATTACTTCTCCACTTCACTCATTCCATCATGGTAACCCTTGAGACTCTCAGAAATTACCACTGAGGTTTACGGTTACACAACATCTGTGTTTATGATCTTAGTATTGTGTCACTACGAACTAAGTGAAACCCAAAATTCGACACCTAATGAATTGATGGTGAACAATTAAATTGCTCAAGTTCTCACTAAAGAATTGATGAAAGTACCCTATTAAAATCTCCAATTTTATGTGATTCCTATGAAATTGTTACAAACCCATAACATTTCTTCCCTTGGGATCTCGTTCTTATTTTTCTTTCTGAGATTTTATTTTTCAAGCTAGTCGTTTTTAGCCTAATTAAAAGAAGCCTTTCAACATTTCTTTATAAATGGTTGATCGTAATTTCAACGGAAATTCTTTTAAAACCTTAAGTTCTTTCTTGTCCTGTAGCATTTAATGCGCGTGGTTAAACAGTAAAGGCTTGTCCCTATGGAACGGCGCTTATTGGGCAGCGTGGTCCTAGGAACCTGACACTCTCTCTCCTACGTGATCATCGCACGTTCCAACTGTCATCCATAAGAGATTTGACCCGATTTTTCTCTCTCTTATCACCCACTATAAATAGCCCGTTACACCTCCTTTTACCTCTTTACCACTTTCAAAATTTCCAAAACGCAAACACTCCCATACAGTTTCCTGTTCATCATCTTCTTCTCACCTGCATCAATGGATGACTCCTCTTCAATTCATGCTACCTCACAGATTCTTCCCATTCGCCCACAGCAATTTTTGGTCATTGATCTTAACCCAAAGGCATACGACTCCTACATGTCGCCGATCATAGAGTGCTTAAAGTATTCCCAACTCGTTCCAGCACTTTCCAGAATCGAATCGGTGCCGATGGCGGCCCTATCGCAGGTCTACGCGACTGCATATTACGACAAGGCCGTCGACCGGGTATTTTTCGAGATTGGAGACCACAAAACCTCCGTCTCTCGCCCGCGTTTCTGCACTTTGCTCGGATTTGCTACTGACCATTCCCGAGTTCATCCAGAATCGATACAAATTGGTCGTCTGTATAACATGTTTTACAACATGGGATACACAGAGGTTCTTACATCAGTTGCAAGATTCAAAAAGTCATGCTTGCCGCCACAATGGAACGGTTTATTTACAGTCCTTTTCAAGGGATTGTCGGAGAGAAGTTCAGGTTCAGATGGTGCAAGTCGTCTGTTCCTCACCATCATGTACGGAGTTTACAATGGGATCAACCTGGATTATGGGTTTGTTCTGTGGCAACAACTTATTCAAAGCCTCTCTTCTTTATCCCGACACTCTGAAGTTTCGTTGGCCCGATTCTGGATACTGATAACTAAATGGGCCATGGACAGATTCGATGTTCCCACTGCTGAAGGTGCATCGATGTCTTCTGTTGGTACTTTCCATACCAAGAAGATCATCGTCTCAGATGCATCAAAATTCTCCTTTATTGGCTCTATCCCGGAGTCAATGTATGGTGATGTGCCTTCGGATTGCAGGTTGATTCGGTAGCTCAAGGAGCTAAGGCCATCTGGTCCAAGGGATCTGACCCCGGATATGCTCAGGTCTATTCATGATGCAGATAAACCGGTGAGCAGGGGTAAAAAGGCAGAAAAAGGAAAGCAAGCCTCCAAAGCTTCAAAGGGACCTTCACCTAAAAAGAGGAAACAGCCGAAAGCCGCACCTTCCCCACCACCGAAGAAGAGGAAGACCCAACCGAAGCGAAAGCTTGTTATACCCTCTTCTTCGAGTGACTCTGAGGGTGAGAGTTCGGGTTCTAACGACTCTCAAGGGGATGCATCTCCTCAACGAGGCAATACACCACCTCGGTCCCCTACCCCAGAGATTGAACTACCCATTTCCCTAATTCCTTCCCCTCCATCAATTTTTACAACTACAACCGAATCACCACATGTAACCGAACCTCCTCAACCCAAAACCCACAGAACCGAAACTACTCATACTCAACCACCAACCGAAACTATCCCATCACCCACTCAACCTGCTCCTACCAAACCCTCAACACCCCCAACCTCTCCACCCTCTTCATCTCATGGAAATGCATCTGAGGGTGAACAACCTTATCTTGGGGGAGAAAACATGATCTTTGATTCGGTCTACTATAGTCCGTTTCAAGTTCAAAGTGACGAGGAGGATGATGTTCCAGTAACCAAGAAACATCTCAAACAGCTCAACGAGAAGATTGACCTACTTCTCGCCTACTCGTCTAACCAACAGTCCACTTTGTCTGAAGCCGCCCTTCAGAAGATTGTTGATGCCTTCTCCAGGGCTCAACATGATTCAGCAGCCTCAGCAACTGCTGCCATTCAGGCATCTACCAGGGCATGTGAGGCAGCGACCGAAAAAGTCGATAAACTATTCTCTGATGCCTCTACCCTGTTGCAGTCCTTGCAGGAAAGTGCAGATGCCACAAAGGCATCTTTGGAACCAATTGTCCAACAATTGGTCAATTTTGTCTCATCGGAGTTGCCTTCGTTCGCAACTCTACGTCAAACCATAAGCGACGACAACTCGGCATTTACTACCTCCATTGATGCTCGCCTCGCCAAGCTACAAGAAGATCTGGCAACCGAGCGTTCGTTAATGGACGATCTGGCCATCAAAACAACTACACTTGAGGTCAAGACAACTCAACTCTCTCAATCCCACCAACAACTGGAAGATCTTCGATCTAAACGGGAGGTGGTCAAGACGTGTGTTTCGGATGTCCACGCTGTTATATCCAACATTCTGGAAGCACACGATCCCATCCTCAACTTTTCAGTGAGGCGTTCCCTTCCTGAAAAGCTCTCTCCAGCCATCGATCTTCTCAACAAAGTCGAAGGCCTCCCAAGTTTTGTGTCCATTCCGAAACAAGGGGGAGATGAGAAGACAGGATCAAAACCACCTCCTTCCTCCAAAGCTACTCACACGACCGAACCATCTCCAACTGATCAAAATTTAGGTTCGGGTGTGAAGAACAAAGGCAAAAACATAGCTAAGGACGAAGATGAAGAAGGCGACAAGGAGACCATTGCTGACATTTTAAAATGAAAGAACAGTCACAAGGTTGGTGAAGATGCCAGTCGTGTGGCGCGTGAGGCTGCCGAAGCCGAACGCAAACAAAAAGAAGCCCACGATCTCCTTGAAAGCCAAAAGACTCTCTTCCCTGTCTGGACCAGGGAACGCTTAATCAAAGAGGCCATTGAAACTCCCAGCATCTTATGGCTCGAGTCGGTTATATCGTTCGACTGCAGCAACACTGTCGATTCGCAGTTCGATATGCCGCTGACTCGAAAGGCGTTCATCTTCCACGTCATCTTTGAAGTCCCTCGTCCATAATTCCTTACATGGAGCACCCAGAAGATTGTCAACGTTCGGGTGCTAAAACCTTATACTGAGGGACGTTTTATAAACGTTCGGTTCAAATTGATTCGGGGATCTGCAAAGACTGCTCATCTTATCTCCCTGGCAGATCTACCGAATCTAAATCCTCATGATTGGATCGTCTTGTATAATATCCTTTTGACTAATGAAGCTGAATATGGTCCCATTCTAGACCATGTCAAAAGGATGTTAATCTGCTACATCATGGAGGTTGCCCTAATGGATCAGGAGGTCGCCACAGTCTTCAAGAAGAAACCCAAAATTGCTCCTGTGGGATCGGCCAGTGATCTCAATCAAATGCTACTGGGCAGGATCGACCCGAGACGCAACACAGTTATGTTCACTTGAGCAGAAGGACAGAAATGTCTCTTCGCTTTAGCTGACAAGCATCTTTACACCACAACCTGTTTGGAGCATGTGCTGTTCATTGTCAAACGGTGTAAAGAGAACTCGGCCGATGATGTCAAGTATTTTGAAGATATGATTAACTGGTACATCCGGTTTAGACAGACCATTCTTTCAATAACCAAATGTCTGTTTAGTACCATGAAGAAGGTACCGGTTTCAGCTGCTGGCCCAAGTAATAAGTGAAGGTCTCGCTCCAAATTGACGCAAAGGGGGAGATTGTTGGGCTGAAGATCATTTTTGTGTTGATTGCGTCTTTTGGGCTCGCTTAGCCTAAGGCTTTTTGTGTACCGGTTTGGGCCTGTCCAACCGTGAACCTTTTATGTTTTGTATATATGTTTTCGCTTGCATGCATATTAGGTTAAGGTTTTTAGAGATCTGAGTACAGCGATACATCTAGACGACAACAGGTTTCTTTGATCGTTCTTGTAACCTTCCAATCCTCTACAGTTGATGTTCTTAATCGAGCTCTTCTGAGGATTTTGTTTAATCATTCGGCACGTTTGATTCAATCTTGTCTCATTCCTATTATTGTGTTTTTATCGTCTTTGTTTACTTACTTGTTCAAGATCTAATCGATCTTCATAGATTAAAAGATTCTTAAATCTCATCAATGGATCGTAGGATTTCTTGGAACGTAGTACTGGGTCAATCATCTATCAATCGAGTCTTGAAGATTGATGCCAACACTGGTGTTAACACTGTCCACATTCGCCAGCTAGAGTTGGCTCATGAAAGGACTTTGGTCCACAATGCAGCTCTTCAAAGGGAACTCACTGAAATGCGAGTTGAAGTCATAGAACTTTGAGCTCAGCAGGCAAGGGCTGATAGGCGTATGAGGGACCTAGAACACCTTCTGTCGGGATCAATGACTCACTTTGGCAGTTCTCATCGCTGATAGATCCTTATCAACTTCTCTTTTTGGATATAACCTAGTTATGTAAAACTTTGGTCTATTTCCCTATCTTGTAAATCATAGGCATGTTAGGTCTTGGTTAGGTTGTAATTCTGTCAAAATTTTCCCATTTTGGTTGATGTAAGGCCTCTTACTGTAGTCTGTTTTTCCCAAACTTTTTACATCTGTAATACCAGTAATATTGACAGGTACCTAATCTTATGGGAATTATTATCCAAATATGATCATCTATTAGTTTTAGATCTTCATTCAATCGTATTGTTTGGATATGGGGAGTTAGTCCATGAGTCATTCTCATCAATTCTTCCATTAAATTCTTATCTATGCTGTCATCTTCATAAACTTATAGATCAAAGATGCCGCCTCGCAGAAATCCAAGGAGAAACCCAAGTAACGAAACACCACCTCCTCCACCTCCTCAACCACCTACTCCTAAGTTTGATACGACAACTCTAAATGTTGTCGTAGTTGCGGTTGTGGCTACAGCCATGGCTCAATATCATTCAACGGGTTCCACTGGAGGAGGAACCCCTGTCCAGTCTACTCAGATGGAAGTTCCCGTGCGCTTGAGAGAGTGCTCCTATAAGGACTTCACAAATTGCAAGCCATTATCCTTCAATGGGACTGGCGGAGTCGTTGCCCTCTCGTAATGGTTTGAGAAAACCGAATCGGTTTTCGAAATCTGCTCTTGTTTCTAGGATAGCAAGGTGAAGTATGCAGCTTGCACCTTCGAAACTAAAGCCCTAACATGGTGGAATAGCCATGTAAAGTCACTATCTCTAATAGTGGCTAATGATATGAGCTGGGGATCTTTAAAAGACCTCATGATTGAGGAATACTACCCGAGGGGCGAGATCCAAAAGCTGGAGGAAGAACTGTGGGGCCTAACCATGAAGGGCTCCAACGTAGTCGCCTACACCGCCACATTCTATGAACTGGTGGCCCTCTATCTCAACATGATTATTCCTTCGGAGGGAAAGAAAATTGAAATACATATGGGGACTGGTGCCCCCATACCAGGGAAATGTTTTGGCATCACACCCCACTACATTTGATAGTGCCAAGCGATTGGCACAGCGGCTCATAGACCATGGGGTTCGTGGCAGTACATGCTGCGATAACACCTGTCGTTGCTGCTCTGATAAAGCAGTATGCTGGAAATTTGCCTAAGTACAACAAGTGCAACTTCCATCACGTCGGCGCCTGCCGGGAGATGAAGTGTCTGAACTGCAACGGGAAGGGGCACACAGCCTGTTTATGTAAAGCTCTGACGAAACCAATCAACCAAGCCCCCAGTGCTTGAGTGGGCCAAACTTGCTACGGATGTGGTGAGGGAGGCCACTTCAATGGAAACTGCCCAAAGGCAGGGTTTGCCAGTGGAGTGGCGAGAGTTCTGGCCATAGGCCATGAGGAAGCGGTTGTCGACCCCACAGTGGTCACTGGTACGTTCCTCCTCGATAACTCTTATGCATGCATTCTATTTGATAGTGGAGCGGAGAGGAGTGTCGTGAACCAAAAATTTGCTCATTTACTTAAGGAAAAATCACGAGCACTTAATGAACCGTTCACTGTGGAAATGGCTAATGGAAAGACAAAGAGCACTAGCAGTATATTCATTGGGTGTACCCTAACTTTAGATAACCATTCATTTTCTATCGATCTTATCCTGGTCTCAATTAAAAGTTTTGACGTCATTATCGGCATGGATTGAATGAGTCTTCATTGTGCCGATATCATGTGTTACGAAAAGGCTATTCACCTTAATCTTCTATCTGGCGAAACCTTAGTAGTTTATGGCAACAAACCCGTCATGAAGCTTTGTATCATCTCGAGCATCTAAGCTCAGAAGTTCTTACAAAAGGAATGTACAACATTCCTTGCTCATGTGGTCGATGTGAGCCAAGAAGCGAAGGACATTCAGAGCATTCCAGTAGTACGCGACTTTCCCGACATCTTTCCAGAAGAACTCTCAGGATTACCTCCGCAACGTCAGGTCGAGTTTTGAATCGACTTAGTTCCAGGGGTTACCCCGGTAGCCAAATCGCCCAATCGTCTAGCACCTGCAGAGATTCAAGAACTGTCCGGTCAACTTAACGAACTGCTCAGGAAGGGAT
Organism: Lactuca saligna; assembly: GCF_052625555.1. Lineage (NCBI taxonomy): Eukaryota > Viridiplantae > Streptophyta > Magnoliopsida > Asterales > Asteraceae > Lactuca > Lactuca saligna. The sequence goes on from NC_136418.1 coordinate 78,298,305, forward strand.
TTATAAGACCAAGCTTCTCACCCTGAGGAGCTCCAGTCTTGTTCTTCAAGAAGAAAGACGGATCGTTTCGCATGTGCATCGACTATAGGGAGATCAACAAGTTGACGGTCAGAAATCGTTATCCGTTGCCTCGGATCGACGACTTATTTGATGAACTTCAAGGGTCAACTTCTTTTCAAAAATTGACTTACGATCCGGATATCACTAATTACGAGTTGTAGGGGACGATGTTCCGAAGACAGCCTTCCGAACTCGTTATGGGCACTACAAATTCGTAGTGATGCCGTTCAGATTAACAAACACACCAGTAGTATTCATGGATTGAATGAATAGGGTGTGTCATCCATAATTAGATCAGTTTGTCATCATCTTCATCGATGACATACTTATCTACTCTCGTTGTAAGGAGGATCATAGTCAACATTTGCGATAAGTCCTCGAAACATTACGTTCGGAGAAGCTCTACGCGAAGTTCTCGAAATGCGAATTTTGGATTCGAAGAGTCGAATTCTTAGGGCACGTAGTTAGCGAAGAGGGAATACACGTGGACCCTTCCTAAATCAAGGCCATTGAGAACTGGTCAGCACAGAAGATGCCTACGGAAATTCGTCAATTTCTAGGCCTCGATGGCTACTATCGTAGGTTCATTCAGAACTTCTCCCGCATAACAAAACCTCTTACAACACTAACCCAGAAAGGCGTGGCCTTTGACTAGGAAGAGAAGCAGGAGAGAGCGTTCCAAATACTTAAATGAGCTTTGTGCACCACACCAATACTATCCTTCCCGAAGGAATAGAAGACTTCGTAGTCTATTGCGATCCATCGACTCAAGGGCTCGGATGTGTTCTAACGCAGCGGGGAAAGGTATCACACCCCGAAAACCGAAGGCAGAAACATTTCCAGGGCGGACTCCACATTAAGTATCAAATCCAATGCACATAGTAAGTAGAGTAAACAACCATTACATTACATATAGAATTTACATTTGTTTCAAAAATAAAGTTGTACAAGTGATATACATATGCATCATATTAACAAAAGTAAAGACGAGATCTTCAGTACACTCCGTCTTCTCCAAAAAGGATTACTGGGTACCTGTCTATCGCTGACCTGAGAATACTAGCAGTTTGAAAATCAGCATAAAGCTGGTGAGTTCATAACATGTTTGTTTTCTGAAAATGTACTAGTTTCCTTTAGTTTACCAAAGAGGTTGTTATCTAAGAAAATCCCATATTTTCTTATGTAAGGTTAGTTTAGTTATCACTTGTTACCAATTCGTTTATGTGTTGTATTTTACCCCAGGAAAATCCCATATTTTCCTAAATGTAAGATCGGTTGTATATTATGGAGTATAGTTTAATACATAAAACTATATATATTGAGGATCATGGGATTACTATCCCGAACTAGATATGAATTAGTTTGAAATGTGCGATCTATAGATAGAAAGTAGTTTGAAAACCATGGGACTCACATCCCGTAATAAGTACAAGACAGTTTGATATACATGAAAATATAAATTGAAAACCATGGGACTACCGTCCCGTACTAGATACGGTATAGTTTAATAATCAAAACCATGAGATTATCATCTCGTATTAGATATAGCTTCAAAACCATGGGACTACCATCCCGTACAAGATATAGGTTGAAATCATGGGATTGTTATCCCGTACTAGATATAAGTTAAAGACCATGGGACTACCATTCCGCATTAGATATAAGACCACTAGACTGAAAACCATGGGACCATCATCCCGTACTAGACATGGAAACTATAGATAGAAGGTAGATATGAATTTAAAACATAGTAAAAACCAAACCCAAAGCGATACCGTGAATAAACTTATATTAATACGTATTGTGAGTCGGGTAACCATGCTGATACGACAATGAGACCTCCTTGACGCTTGTCGGGCGAAGAACGATATCCAGAAATTTATCACCCCAGGCGTGCCTGCCTAACTGTAGCTAGCAGTTAAGGTGTGGGATTGTCAGTCCCGAATAGATATATTCACAAATTTCTTGCTCTCCCTCCAGGAGACTCTGGTTACACTTCTGGGGAGGATTTACTGATCATCTATAAAGGGTAGTGATGAACTCACAAGCTAGCACTAAACTATTCACAGGGATCTCATATGATATCAAACATATAAAAGATTATGAAACATAATAAAGTGAATACAACTATCTACAATGAAATCATCTGGCAATATATTCAAAATGAAACGGAGACAAACTAAACCGGACATAGTTTATCTAATAACTTTCTATACATATCGGTACGTGATGAAACAAGAACTAAAGAGCCCCAAATTATTCCCATAATAATTTGATTAGTTTGATTATTTTCTGAACTGAAAGTCATATAGTTGTAGTTGATAAATCATCCCTTATGCTCGGCATAATACATAAGGGGTGAAAGTATATATAGTTTGTCAGGTATTATTTGAAATACATCAATGTTATGTATTGAAAATATTTGTAGTTTGCTTGTATTCCCCCACAGAAAACATTGAAAAACTATTGAAAAAGGGTTGGTGTATGAACTCACCGAACGAGAAATGTGACGATTTCGGATGCTAAACGTTGGATCGGGGCTTGCAAACGTACGAGATTCCTATGTATAATGAAAAGATACATATTTGTATCTAATTAGGACTTAGATTACTTAATTGTTAGGGACAAACACTTTTAGTCGCGAAAACACCCCATTGAAAGTGTTTGGAAGGACCCGGGTGACATCTACGGACGTGTAATGGCACTAGGGACTTGGAATTTGAGTTTACTCCCCAAGAGTAAACTCATACAAGAGTTTTCGGTCAATAACACCCATTCCCCATGAGTTTATGGCCGTAAACTCATGGTGGGGTGGTTTATGGTGCAAAATGGCTTCAAACACTTGGGGATAATTGCTAGACTTGGGTTTTTGACTTTGGAATGGATTATAACACACATAGGGACCATTTATTGGAGTTGACGGCTGTAAACATGGAGTTTATGGCCATAAACTCCCCCATACATAGAATCCTTAATGTTTTTGGTCCTTAAACAATCACATGTGATTCTAGTGATTTTTCCTAGCCTTGTATGGATTTTTAGGGGACTTTTGGCATAGATTTAGGAGTTTACGGCCCATGAACGCCCTCATGGCCATGAACTCCTTAAAAGGGGAAATTAATGTGTTTTAAGGTCCAATACTTGTTTGTAAACACTTCTAGAATTTATCCCAAGGCTTTAGGTGTGTTAAAGTGGCATTTTAAAACATTTAGAGGAGTTTACTCCCCAAGAACATTGAGTTTACGGCCCAAGCATGTGCCTTGGTCGTAAACTCCCATTTACTCCTCAAAATTTATGTTCAAGGTGTTCCAAGGCCAAATCCATAATTCTACAAGTCGTATCTAAGCCTTGTTGGTGTTTTGGAAGAGTTTAAGGGCATAAAAACCCCATTTATATGTGTTTACGGCCCAAGCATGCTCTAGGGCCGTAAACACATGAAGAAGGCTCTAAATCATGGTTTAAGGCATTCTAGGTCCATTCCATAAAGTCATCTAGCCATATCTAAGGTCCAATTGTGGTTTGGAAGGGTTTTGTTGCTCCAAAAACCCCATTTATATGAGTTTACGGCCTAGCACTGTTCTAGGGCCATAAACTCATGATAATGGTCCTAGTTCATGGGTAAAACTCGAATTTGAAGGCTAGAGAGGTTACATAACAAGTTAGGGAAGGTACCTCAAAGATTTGGAGCCTTAAATTGATGATTTGGACCCTTAAACTTGGATTTAGGAGAGAGGTTAGAGAGAGAGTAGTGAGAGTGGGAAAAAGCTTCAAATGATAGCTTGAACATGTTTAAATAGGTCCCAAAACTTGGACACAGTGGGATTCTACCCGATATCGTCAATACACGGGGCTTTAGGTCGCACCCGATTAAGATTCCGTAACCCGGCGAGGACGTTTCTAAACTTTTTGGAAATAAACATTTTGGGCTAATTTCATGAGTTCCTAAGGGGTTTGGAGACTCATTAGACTATAATAAACTTATAAATTTAAATAATTAAACTCAAAACAAAAACGAAACAAATTGACAAACGGCGAATTTTTACGGGTAGAACGGATTTTCAACGATGGAAAACTTCGGGTTGTTACAAAAGGTCATCACCTATGCCTTGAGACAACTAAAGACACATGAGGTCAACTACACAACCCATGATCTTGAACTAGGAGCAGTTGTGTTTTCTCTGAAGATCTGGAGACTTTAGTTGTACGGAACGAAGAACACTATCTTTACAGACCACAAGAGCTTACAACACATCTTCGACCAGAAAGAGCTCAACATGAGACAACGACGGTAGGTCGAGCTACTTAGTGATTACGAATGTGAAATTCGTTATCATCCGATTCAAGCCAATGTAGTAGCTGATGCCCTGAGTCAGAAGGAATATTCTGGTCATAGAGTCAAGTCATTGACTATGACTATCCATTCACACTTGTCCACCCAAATTAAGGCAGCTCAGCGTGACGCTTTGAAGCCTGAAAATGTGGCAGGTGAATCCCTAAGAGGGATGGATAAGAACTTCGAGGTTAAGGGTGGCGGAGCTTATTATTTCATGGACCGGATCTGGACCCCGAACCTAGGTGGTTTCGGAGACTTGGTCATGAACGAGGCGCACAACACTCGCTATTCCGTGCACCCAGGATTAGACAAGATGTATCTGGACCTCAAAAAGTTATACTAGTGGCCTAACATGAAATCAGAGATTGCTACCTTCATGAGTAAATGCCTTACTTGCGCAAAGGTCAAGGTCGAATACCAGAAACCCCCCGGTCTTTTACAACAGCCGGAGATACCAGAATGGAAGTGGGAGCAGATAACTATGGATTTCATAACCAAGTTGCCCAAGACGATGGGTGGACTTGATTCCATATGGGTCATCGTCAATAGACTGACCAAGTCTGCACACTTCCTTTCGATCAAAGAAACAGACAAGATGGAGAAACTTACAAGGACTTACATTAAGGAGATTGTAAGACTGCACGGTGATCCCTTATCTATTATCTCGGACAGAGATAGTAGATTCACTTCGAGGTTCTGGCAGTCGTTACAAAGTTCCTTAGGAACTAGGTTAGACATAAGTACAGCCTACCATCCACAGACCAACGAGAAAAATGAGAGAACTATCCACACCTTGGAAGATATGTTGCGAGCCTGTGTTATCGACTTCGGGAAAGCATGGGATACTCATTTACCCCTTGTCGAATCTTCCTATAACAACAGTTATCACACGAGCATAAAAGCTACTCCATTTGAGGCCCTCTATAGCCGAAAGTGCAGATCCCCTATGTGCTGGGCTGAGGTGGGTGATACCCAGTTAGCTAAAGGAAGAGTTCCTGAAAGCACGCTCATAGGTGCGGTGTCACACCCCAAAACCAGAACGGCGGAAACGTTCTGGGGTGGATGACGTCATGTCGAGTATCACAACACATGCATTATAGTAATCAATGTACAACAAAACATTGCATTAATAGTAATAGTTTTACAAGGTTACATTACAACAATTTAAAGTAATACAAGTAATAGAATAAATACAACATGGTACTAAGCTATCTTCATCAGCAGCTCCGGGGATGTACCTGTCTAATACTAACCTGAGAATACAAGTTATTTGAAAAGCAAGTATCAGCATTTTTACAAATGCTGGTGAGTTCATAAGCATTTAGTGACATTTCATTCAAATAACTTAAGAATGTAATAGTTTTAAGAGATTTCAGTGCAATAGAGTCCTTTCAATAAAATCCTATATTTTCTTTAATAAATGCATCCTTTTACCAAGACTGGTCAGTATGCTATCATTATCAAAATACTGAATTTGATTATTGAGGAAAGCAACGACATCAGGGAATATCATATGCCTCAGCAGTGAGGACTGCTGACTAAGGCAAAGAACCATAGACTCCAAGAAAGTATCAAACAAATGACACGCCTGGTTCAGTCTAACAAGTAGTGACACAGACCCCAGAAGGAACCAAATGAAGGGTACAACTAGTAGGGTCTAAACAGTGAATACAGACTGCAGACAATATCTAATGAAAGATACGTCTAGCAAGGTCTAGAACGGTGAACATAGTGAATACCGTGAATACAGTGGATTCTGTGAATACAATTGGTATAGACCCCAGACAATATCAAATGAAAGATACATCTTGTAAGGTCAAACAGAGATAACAGACCCCAGACAGTATCAAATGTAAGATACATCGTGTAAGGTCAAACAGAGATACAGACCCCAGACAGTATCAAATGTAAGATACATCCTGTAAGGTCAAAACAGAGATAACAGACCCCAGACAGTATCAAATGTAAGGTACATCTTGTAAGGTCAAAACAAAGATAACAGACCCCAGACAGTATCAAATGTAAGATACATCTTGTAAGGTCAAAACGGTGTGACTCTGAAAATGAATTACCAGCATACAGTGTAGATTACCGGTGAAATACCGTTACCTTAAAGCCATGAATTATAAGGTAACCCGGGATACTCGTAACCATACTAACTGACACTAGAGTACCAAATGCCCTACAAGCATCTATATAATGTGACATTTGTCACCCCTTGGCTTGGTGTGCCGTGGACTGTAGCTAGCAGTCAGGGTGTGGGGGTGTCAATCCCGTATAGATCTATACACACAATGTCCGCTCTCCCTACAGGAGACTCTGGTTACCAACTAGATGAAGGAGAAGACTGTGTCCTGAAGATGCATCCCAAATAGTGGGTAGAGACTTCCAAATAGTGGGTAGTGTGTAAGTGTTGAACTAGAGGTGGAGACTTCCCAATAATGGGTTTCTAATGTAAGTGTAGACTAGAAGTAGAGACTCTTAATTGAACTGACTAGAGAATTTCCTATATGTCCATTCTCATATACATAATATATAACTAATAAGTCAAACAACCTTCGGACGGCCATCCGATCCCACCAGACCACATCTCAATGAAGAAAAGGAAATAAGGAAGACGAGTCTTCCTAAGTCTTTTAAATCATTACTTATATGTACCTATATAAGCATGGACATACATCTATCTATGACTGAGTGTGCATCAAGTAAAAGTGATCCTTGTGAAGTAGAAGTGTCTAACAAGTGAAGTAGAAGCGGTCGCAAGTGAAGTAGAAGTGTCGAACAAGTGTAAGTGTATCACGAAGTAGAGGCGACAATATGTGAAGCAAAAGCGTATCAAGTATAAGTGAAGTAGAGTCCTTATCAAGTATAAGTGAAGAAGAATCGTATCACTAAGTAAGAGCGTGAATAAGTATAAGCGTCATCAGGTATACGTGACTACAAAATATAAGTGAAAGCGTTACCGAGTAGGAGTATAAAATAAGTATAAGCAAAGCAGCAGTATTTAACAAGTAAAAGTATACGTCTAAAAGGAAATCTTAAATGAAAAGCCTTTATGTACAGAGAAAATTCCAAATTGTATTTTTTTGTAAAATATGTTTAAAAACCTTAGAGTTTCTTTCAGAAACCAATTTAGAATGAATTTGGATAAATCAATATAAGTAAAACTTATGAAATAAGTAAAAGTCATTATAGTGTCCCACTCGGTAAAACAGTGTAAAGTGGTAAAATCCCGTGCATGCGGGTTATCAATCACATGTGATTGACATGATAACTGGCATGCTTAACTTGTATCCCCCCCTATAAAACATTTAAAAAACATTAAAAGGTTCATTCAGGGGTATGAACTCACCTGGTGTAAGTAGGTCCGACGAGAGTGCTGTTTGGGTGTTCGGTGTCACGCAAGGACTTGAACACACATAATGAACTATTTTTAACATATGGTAACATATGTTTACATGCAATTAGCACATTTAATACTAATTAAACAATTATACGCGCTCACAGGAGTGGAAAACACTTTGGCTAAGTGTTTGGGTGTCCCGGGTAGCATTTAAGGGTGTCAATGGCTAAGGAATGGAGCTTGCTATCCAAGAATACCCCCTTAATACATAGTTTAGGGCCCAGGGACTTCTCACCATGATTTTACGGCCGTAAACTCATGGTGATGAGTTCTAGTGTGTTTAAGGCTTCTAATTGCATCATGGAATTATTCTAAGCACTTTTCCTCAAAGGCATGAGTGGGTTTGAGGCTTCTAAGGGCATTTTCTATGAGTTTACGGCCAAGGAACCACTCCTAAGGGAGTTTACGGCCGTAAACTCTCATCCTTAGAGTTTTGTGAAGTTTAAAGACCCTAATGCCGTTCTAGTGATTTCTAATGAAGTGTGATGCTATTTTGGACGGTTAAAAATATCATTTGGATGTGTTTTGGGGAGTTTACGGCCTAGAAAATTGCTTCCGCCGTAAACTCCTTTAATCCCTCCATTTCTTGTTTTTAAGCCCTTAAATCCTTCCTAGTATTTTATGGTAAATGTCTAAGGCCATTTGGGGGGTAAAAACCATACTTTTGGGCACATTTAGGGGTGTTTACGGCCTTGGTATACACCTAGCCGTAAACTCCTTTTTCCCTTTCATTTCATTGTGTTTAATTGTGTTAAACCCAAGATACTAAGTCCCTAAATTATGTGTTAAGCCCTAGAGTGGTTTGGGAGTGTCTTTAGGACATTTAAACAAGGTTTAGAGGTGTTTATGGCCTAAGCATGTGATTGGGCCGTAAACTCTCTTTTATGCCCCAAAATGATTGTTTTAAATGTGAAAACACTCCTAGGCCAATTCTTCTATTTATTTCCAAGCCATTAGGGACAAGTTTTGGTTATTTTGGCCTTGTTTAAGGGGTTTACGGCCTAAGGAGGAGCTTAGGCCGTAAACTCCTTTCTAACAGCTTCTAAGTCCGAATTTTGGGCTATAAACATAAATCAATATTTTTAGAATAAGCTAGGGTAAGCGGACATACAATTTGGAAGCGTTTGGTTGCGGATTCGGGGCGAAAACGGGTCTAGAGAGAGAGTATAGAGAGAGAGTGTAAAAAATCTAAAATAGACTCCACTCACCCTTATATAGGGTTTTGAGTCGAGGCTCAGTGTAATTTTACCCGATACTGCCGTTACACGGGGCTTTTGGTCGCACCCGATTTAGAGGTCGTAATAATAAAACATGACATTTTCCAAATAAATGGAAATGTGTGTCTTGTGTTTTTATTTCCTTTTATCACGACTTAACGGCATGCTTATTGCAACCAAATGGAATGTTTACTAAATTGACGCCCTCTAAGTAACGGAACTTTTGTATGGTGGATCATTCCGTTAACGGTAACGGGGAAATGTAACGGGGCAACTTGGGTTGTCACATCATCCCCCCGTTAGAGGGAATTTCATCCCGAAATTCAGGTCTAGGCAAGGAAGTAGGTATGAATGGCCAAGTAGAGGTAAGAGAGTACTTCCTATGTGGTTGTCCTTGCATTCCCAAGTGATCTCTGGTCTGTGTTTGTCATTTCAACAGACCCTCGCGTACGGGATGCGGATTCCGTCTTGTGTAGCTAGTGGGTTCTAACTGGTGTATCTACAAGGTTAGGGTTCTCAATCGATTATATCAAGATGAGTGAGGCACGAAGAGTGTTGTCGGGAAATCACCTATCAAGTCAAGTCTAAGAAATGGGTCGTCCGGGTGTGAATCCTGTGGTATATTCCGAAGGTAGTAGCGGCCTAAAAAGGGTTGGACCATGTCTCCATGAGGATTTTCGGATGGTCCTACGCTCTCGGAAGGGTAGAGCTTTTCAGTACTTAGAAGATAGTGTACTTCTATGGCAAGGCCATCATTGGCGTGATCGCCATTCCGAAGTTCCTAACGTTCTCTCTCGTACTGGTAGTGTAGTCCTTTAGGTTGGTTCTAACAAATCTTGAGGGGTCTTTTGTTTCGTGTTTTCTGTCAACAGGCTGATAGAGACTTTCTAGATCGTCGAGTGGTTTGCGTGACTATGGTTATTCGTTTGCTATACAGTGTCTATCTCGCGCTTGTGCACAATGAACCTGCACTAACGAAGCTTGAGATACGGAAACCCTGAGGGTCGAGGAGATAGGGTTTCACTAAACGAGAGTTAGACTATCTCGGGAGGTAGTTCTATTATCTCTGCGTGATATAGTATTCGTGGAACACCTAATAGTCCAATGAATCTCTAAGACTGTGGTTTATTCTAGCGTGGAAAGTGCATGCTCCTGCATAACCTCTCGACTAACACCAAGGCTGGTGTCGAGTCTATAATCTCTTCGGAATCAGGGTCGCAAGGCGTAACGCAACTACATTCGCACTTTATCAAGTATTCTTGGCTGCGATGGTTATCCTGTGGTTCTCGATATCCTAGTGTTCACTTCGGAAAGTGTAATTCATCATCTACAGGGCGACAACGATTTCCTCCATGAAATAGGGTGGAGGATGATAGGCACTACTTGTCTGTAACAGGGTGGGCAAGGTGCCTGAGTAGTTAGAGCATCTACTGCAACTACTCTTGTAACAGCCCGGAATTTCAGGTATTTTTATAATATTGTTTTTGAGGGTGTTTTAGAAGGGGACTCGGCGAGTTGGACCCAGACTCGTCGAGTAGGACCACAGACTGGGTCGCGGGTTCGCGACTGGACTCGACGAGTCCATTATGGACTCAGCGAGTCTGCACTGTTTAGCAGAAACCCTAGCCGTTTGGTTTTGGAACGTATATAATGCACTTATAGGCCATCATTGTCCGTCTTTAGTCGACTGAGAAGAACCCTAAACGGCTGTGGGCATCTAGAGCAAGATTGAAGGATAGTAGGACCTTGAAGAAATTGTTGTGCAAGGAGGAGAAGAGTTTTGGCTAAAGGAACAGCAAGGGATTCGAGTTCTGAGGTTTGGGGACACAGAGAGTGCGTTATTCAGGTAATATTTCGGATATTTTCTGTTATGTTGATGTGTGCATGGATTTAGGGTTTATGGAACCCATTTGGTGATTAGATGGATTATTACCTTGTTACCCAAACGACTATAACCCTGTATTAGGACTTTTAGAGGTCCAGAAGGTCCCATGCTTGTGTATTTCGGGACAATACTTATCTCAGGAAGCAGTTTGATCGACTGCATGGCATGGACTCGCCGAGTCTGATGAACAGACTCGGCGAGTAGCTTGGAGATTGACTGGAACTCGTCGAGCTGTTCTTCAGACTCGGCGAGTGGAGTCGGGGTGGCCCCGCGATTCTTCCACGAGGATCTCGTCGAGCCAAGAGGGATACTCGACGAGTAGAAAGGGAACATCAGGGAAAGATGGGGAGGACGTCTAGACTTGCCGAGTCGCCTTTGCACTCGCCGAGTCCGGTCAAGTTGACCGTTGACCGTTGACCGTTGACCAGAGTTGACCTACATGTAATTTCTTAGGGTCAGTTGTCTTGAAAGATAAAAGTATTAATAAGGGATATATGATATTATAGGGAGTCTGTAGCTCGGCGGATCGAGTGCGAGTGATTTCAGGAGTCGCTAGCTTTCATTACCCGCGAGGTGAGTCTTCTCACTATACTGCACCCGGAAGGGTTTGACTGTGTGACCGGAAGGTCGGATATGATTTGTGTTATATGTGCTATAAATGGTAAGGTATTTGCTATGCGTGCTATGTATGTTCAAACGGGCCGGAAGGCAATATGTTATGTGACTGAAAGGTCGGATATGATATATGATATACGTGCTATATGTGTTAAGATTAATGTATTAATTGCTGTGTATGTTTATGGGCCGGAAGGCAATATGTTATGGGCCGGAAGGCAATATGTTATGGGCCGGAAGGCATTATGTTATGGGCCGGAAGGCAATATGTTATGGGCCGGAAGGCGATTATCTCAAGGCCTGGAAAGGCATATATGCGTAAGTAGTATACTGGGGAACTCACTAAGCATTTATGCTTACAGTTGTCATGTATGTGTTTCAGGTACTAGTGAGGACCGTGGGAAGGCGCCTGCATGACGCGTACACACTGTTGATGTTTTGAGATCTTGGGGATTTTATGATTGTATTTTGATATGAAATTTGGAATAATTATATTTTGTTGAAATAATTCACTTTATTTTAAATGAAAATTTTGTTTGAAAATTTGCGTTGTTACAATTGGTATGAGAGCCTTGGTTTGAGGGATTCGGGTGTATCTTCGGGTGTAACTGAACTCAAACCGAGGATTTGAGGAAAATCTTTTAAAAATAATAAAGGCATAAACTTTTATAAATGGTAAAGTGGTAAATAAGAAAGAAGTAGTGTGTACAATCAGCCAGCGCCCGAACGGTAAAGATCCCCAGAATACCTTACAATCTTATGTTATGCAATGAGTTATGAATTGTTATGCATGCTAGAAGACTAGGTATTCATGATAGGACTAGAGTGGCTTGATTTGTGATGCCTTAGTCTAGGGAGTTTGCCGATATGAGATATTTGGTAGCGTACAGGTAGATAGTGCATATCAAAGTAGAGTACTCACTATTCGGGGTTTGGGGAGGAAGATTTGGGACGAATACTGATACGGTGTGGTCGGTAGTATTGGGCCCGTACTACTGAAGACACCGGGTCGGTGGGAGACCCAAGTAAGAATCCCTGGATATCGGAGACTGAGTAGGGTTGCGTATCAAGTGCAATTGTACTTGATGGAGTCTCTGATAATTTTATGTTGTATTTCAGAGACATCATGGTTACCACACGCCACGAGGCGAGTTCGAGCGGTGTGAGCGACGAGGATATTCGTCAGATGATACAGGAGGAGGTAGCTGCAGCGATCCGGGCTGAGATCCCGGAGATGTTTGGGTCTATTAAGACCACTCTGATGGAGACGTTCGAAGAGCTGTACGTCGCACTGACTGAGACTGCAGCTGCTGCCGCTACCGCAGCCGTAGCCGCTGCCAGGCCGCAAGGGGGCGATTCGTTGCTATTCCGGGAATTCAGCAACACGAAACCCCCCGAGTTCGATGGAACGCAGGATCCGATTGCTGCGATGAGGTGGATCGCCGACATTGAAGGGTGCTTCTACGGTTCGCTTTGAACCAGCTCGGAGCACCTGAGGGTACGGTTCGCTTTGAACCAGCTCTGTCTGGGAGCGAAGGATTGGTGGAAGTTCGTGACGGCGAACATCACTTTGGCGGAGATTATAGCGGTGACATGGGAGAGGTTTACTGACATGTTCAGGGACGAGTACGTTCCCCCAGTGGAGAGGGAACGATTGATTTAGGAGTTCTTGACTCTTAAGTAGGGTATTGATTCCGTTGCGGTGGTCACACGGAAGTTTCATGAGAGGGCGATGTTCTGCCCCGAGCTGGTGTCTACAGAGCAGTCACGGATGAGCCGGTATTTAGGCGTTTTGAGGAGGGATATCCGGGAGTTTGTGTCAAACTCCACCTATCGTACTTTCACTGAGCTTCAGGCGAATGCCAGGAAGCGCGAGATCGAGTTGGAGACCCAGGCCAGGGAGGAGGCCGAGTCTCGGCAGGTGGACCGGCGGCCGGCTCAGTCTCAGCCGACAGCCAAGCGGATCAAGTCCGCTGATTCGAGGATGGGAGGTCAGAAGGGCCGCACTTGCGGGAAGTGCGGCAAAAGTCATGAGGGGGCGTGCCGAGTTGGTGGTTGCTACAAGTGTGGCAAGGAAGGACACATTGCCAGGGATTGTCCTAAGGGGTTTATGGTTTGGTTTCATTGCAAACAGACAGGCCATCGGAAGGCCGAGTGCCTGCAGCTTCGTCAGGGATCTACACCTACTACCAGGACTACTAAGACTCGACCGGCGAAGGTCGAGGCCCCGAGGGCTCGCGGGAGAGCCTTTCAGCTGACTGTGGAAGAGGTCCGCGCTGCGCCCGATGTTGTGGCAGGTATGCTGTAATTCACGTATTTATTTAAAGTCGAGATGTTATGCTTATGTTAATATATGTGTAGGTACTTTTCTTGTGAACTCTATGCCTGCTCTAGTGTTATTTGATTCGGGTGCGAGTAGGTCCTTTGTATCTTTAGCTTTTAGTCAGCATATCAGTATTAGTCGTGAGCCGTTAAGTCGGCCTCTGAGCGTTTCTATAGCGGCCGAGAGGGTGGTTTGTGCCACGGAGGTTCTTCGGGGATGCGTACTAGAGATTTTCGGGGTTGAGTTTCCGATTGACCTAGTTCCTATTGCGATGGGTGATGTCTGTGTCATCGTGGGCATGGACTGGTTGAGCCGATTCAGCGATGTCATCGACTGTGAGCGCCAGCTGGTGACTATACGAGACCCTAGTGGGGGAGTTCTTACGGTGTACGGCGAGGGTACCCGTTCAGGATCAGCTTTTTGTTCGGCCGCTAGGGCAAGGCAATGTCTACAGCAGGGATGTAAGGGTTTTGTGGCGTATGTGATGGATACGCGGGAGGCTTCCGAGAGACCGAGGTCAGTGGAGGAGGTTCCAGTGGTGCGCGAGTTTCCAGATGTTTTTCCCGAGGAGCTGCCGGGAGTACCTCCTGCGAGGCAAGTAGAGTTTGGTATCGATCTGATTCCGGGGGTTGCGCCTATTGCAAAGGTGCCTTATCGTCTCGCACCTCCAGAGATGCAAGAGTTGTCCTCGCAACTCCAGGAGTTGCTGGGGAAGGGATTTATTCGGCCGAGCAGCTCGCCGTGGGGAGCACCAATTCTGTTCGTCAAGAAGAAGGATGGTTCACACCGGATGTGCATTGACTACCGGGAGTTGAACAAGGTGACGGTCAAGAACCGCTATCCGTTACCGAGCATCGATGATTTATTCGATCAGTTGCAAGGGGCATCTTGGTTTTCCAAGATCGATCTGAGATCAGGGTACCATCAGGTAAGAGTACGGGATGAGGACGTCCAGAAGACAACATTTAGGACGCGATATGGGCATTATGAGTTCGTGGTGATGCCTTTCGGGCTCACCAATGCCCCGACAGTGTTCATGGACCTCATGAACAGGGTATGCAGGCCGATGCTGGATCGGTCTGTGATTGTATTTATCGACGACATCCTGGTGTATTCGCGATCTAGAGAGCAGCATGAGGGACATTTGAGGGAGGTCCTTAGGGTACTGAGGTCGGAGAAGCTATATGCAAAATTCTCCAAATGTGACTTCTGGTTGCGGGAGGTCCAATTTCTTGGACATGTTGTTAATCAGGCAGGGATATTGGTCGATCCGGCCAAGGTCGCGGCAGTGATGAGTTGGGAGGTACCGAAGTCACCTTCCGAGATCAGGAGTTTCCTTGGGTTGGCGGGGTACTATCGGAGGTTTATTAGAGACTTCTCCAAGATCGCAGCACCGCTCACCAGACTGACCCGGAAGGGTGTTGCATTCTCATGGGGACCCGAGCAACAGACTTCTTTCGAGACACTTCGCCAGAGATTGTGCGAAGCCCCGGTATTAGCTCTCCCGAAAGGGATGGAAGATTTTGTCGTATATTGCGACGCATCGATTTCAGGACTGGGTGCAGTGTTGATGCAGAGAGGTCATGTGATAGCTTATGCATCGAGGCAGCTAAAGCCTCACGAGGCGAGATATCCCACGCATGACTTAGAGTTGGGGGCAGTAGTGTTCGCTCTCAAGATTTGACATCACTATCTGTATGGGGTTCGATGTACGATATACACGGACCATAAGAGTTTGAAGTATTTGATGGATCAACCCAACCTAAATAAGCATCAGAGGAGATGGTTGGATGTGGTCAAGGATTATGACTGCGAAATCCTATACCACCCGGGTAAGGCTAATGTGGTAGCCGATGCATTGAGCCGCAGGGCGGAGAGCACTCCATTGCGAGATGTATGTCTGAGACTGACGGTGATGACTCCGGTATTGGATGCTATTAGTGGGGCACAGGCCGAGGCTGTGAGATCCGAGATAAAGAGGAAAGAACGGGTTGTTGGGTTAATTTCAGATTTCGTTAAGGATGGACGAGGACTTCTGACGTTTCAGGGTCGGATTTGGGTACCGTTCGTGGGCGGTACGCGTGTTACTTTGATGGAGGAGGCTCACAGATCGAAATTCTCGATCCATCCCGGTGCTACGAAGATGTATTTGGACTTGAGGAATGAATACTGGTGGCCCTGTATGAAGAGAGACGTCGCCTGGTTCCTTGAGAGGTGTTTGACCTGCCGTAGAGTTAAGGCCGAGCACCAGAGACCGCATGGTAAGTTGCAGCCTTTGGAGATTCCTGAGTGGAAGTGGGAACAGATTACTATGGATTTCATCACCAAATTGCAGAGAACTGCCAGAGGAGTCGATGCAATTTGGGTGATTGTGGATAGATTGATGAAGAGTGCACACTTTCTTGCTATCAGCGAGAGTTCATCAGCGGAGAAGTTGGCGGAGTTATATGTGAGGGAGGTGGTATCTCGGCATGGAGTGCCGATCTCGATTGTTTCGGACCGTGATGTACGATTCACTTCCAGGTTCTGGAAGAAATTCCATGAGGAGCTGGGTACTAAACTACATTTTAGTACCGCATACCATCCCCAGACAGACGGTCAGAGCGAGCGGACGATTCAGACACTGGAGGACATGCTTCGAGCGTGTGTGTTAGACTTCGGGGGTAGCTGGGATGCGCATTTACCTTTGGCATAGTTTTCCTACAACAACAGCCATCATTCGAGCATTGGTATGCCACCTTTTGAGTTGTTGTATGGTAGGAGGTGTCGGAGCCCCATTTGCTGGGGAGAGGTGGGACAGAGAGTGATGGGCAGTACAGAGATCGTACTCCAGAAGACAGAGCAGATTCAGCAGGTTAGACAGAGGTTATTGACCGCCTAGAGCCGACAGAAGAGTTATGCGGACAGACGACGGTCCGAGCTTGAATTTCAGGTTGGCGACTACGTCCTCTTGAAGGTTTCTCCTTGGAAAGGAGTGATCCGGTTCAGGAAGAGGGGCAAGTTGGGGCCCCGGTTCATAGGTCCATTTCGTGTGATTGCAAGGGTAGGCCGGGTAGCTTATCGGTTGGAGTTGCCAGCAGAGTTGGGACAGATCCACAATACCTTTCACGTATCGTAGTTGAGGAAGTGTATAGCCGATGAATCGGCAGTGGTTCCACTAGAGGATATTTAGGTGGATGCGAGCCTGAATTACGCCGAGAGACCAGTAGCTATCAGGGATCGGAAGATCAAGGTTCTGAGGAACAAGGAGGTACCTCTGGTGTTGGTTCAGTGGCAACACCGGAAAGGATCGGAGATGACTTGGGAGCCGGTGCGTGAGATGCGGGAGCAACATCCGGAGTTATTTGCAGAGTGAGACTTCGAGGGCGAAGTCTAGTCCTAGTGGGGGAGAGTTGTAACAGCCCGGAATTTCAGGTATTTTTATAATATTGTTTTTGGGGGTGTTTTAGGAGGGGACTCGGCGAGTTGGAGCCAGAGTCACCGAGTAGGACCACAGACTGGGTCGCGGGTTCACGAATGGACTCGACGAGTCCATTATGGACTCAGCGATTCTGCGCTGTTCAGCGGAAACCCTAGCCGTTTGGTTTTGGAACGTATATAATGCACTTATAGGCCGTCATTGTCCGTCTTTAGTCGACTGAGAAGAACCCTAAACGGCTGTGGGCATATAGAGCAAGATTGAAGGATATTAGGACCTTAAAGAAATTGTTGTGCAAGGAGGAGAAGAGTTTTGGCTAAAGGAACAGCAAGGGATTCGAGTTCTGAGGTTTGGGGACACAGAGAGTGCGTTATTCAGGTAATATTTCGGATCTTTTCTGTTATGTTGATGTGTGCATGGATTTAGGGTTTATGGAACCCATTTGGTGATTAGATGGATTATTACCTTGTTACCCAAACGACTATAACCCTGTATTAGGACCTTTAGAGGTCCAGAAGGTCCCATGCTTGTGTATTTCGGGACAATACTTATCTCAGGAAGTAGTTTGATCGACTGCATGGCATGGACTCGCCGAGTCCGATGAACAGACTCGACGAGTAGCTTGGAGATTGACTGGAACTCATCGAGCTGTTCTTCAGACTCGGCGAGTGGAGTCGGGGTGGCCCCGCGATTCTTCCACGAGGATCTCGTCGAGCCAAGAGGGATACTCGACGAGTAGAAAGGGAACATCAGGGAAAGATGGGGAGGACGTCTAGACTCACCGAGTCGCCTTTGCACTCGCCGAGTCCGGTCAAGTTGACCGTTGACCGTTGACCGTTGACCAGAGTTGACCTACATGTAATTTCTTAGGGTCAGTTGTCTTGAAAGATAAAAGTATTAATAAGGGATATATGATATTATAGGGAGTCTATAGCTCGGCGGATCGAGTGCGAGTGATTTCAGGAGTCGCTAGCTTTCTTTACCCACGAGGTGAGTCTTCTCACTATACTGCACCCGGAAGGGTTTGACTGTGTGACCGGAAGGTCAGATATGATTTGTGTTATATGTGCTATAAATGGTAAGGTATTTGCTATGCGTGCTATGTATGTTCATACGGGCCGGAAGGCAATATGTTATGTGACTGAAAGGTCGGATATGATATATGATATACGTGCTATATGTGTTAAGATTAATGTATTAATTGTTGTGTATGTTTATGGGCCGGAAGGCAATATGTTATGGGCCGGAAGGCAATATGTTCTGGGCCGGAAGGCAATATGTTATGGGCCGGAAGGCATTATGTTATGGGCCGGAAGGCAATATGTTATGGGCCGGAAGGCGATTATCTCAAGGCCTGGAAAGGCGTATATGCGTAAGTAGTATACTGGGGAACTCACTAAGCATTTATGCTTACAGTTGTCATGTATGTGTTTTAGGTACTAGCGAGGACCGTGGGAAGGCGCCGGCATGACGCGTACACACTGTTGATGTTTTGAGATCTTGGGGATTTTATGATTGTATTTTGATATGAAATTTGGAATAATTATATTTGGTTGAAATAATTCACTTTATTTTAAATGAAAATTTTGTTTGAAAATTTGCGTTGTTACAACTCTTCTGAAGGTTCTGAGTTTTCTCGATCTAGGTCTAATCTAGTGGGTACATGGTTCATCACTCGGAACTTTACTTGCTCAACCCGCAATGATTCTCTTGACTTCGGCTCCTATGTTATGGAATATGGTGAAAGTGTTTTGCTAAGAGGTCCATGGTAGAACTCATGCTTGGCTTAACCACCAATACTTGATGTATGCCAGCGTATACCTGGTTATAGTGGTTAGCCTCGTGAGTTCTATTCTCTGGGTTCACGAACCTGATGTGCGAGGTGCGAAGGATCTCACGGGGAATTCTACGGAGTATGCTTCGGTTGGTGGTCGTCTTCTTAGAGTATCTGTAGTGTCATTCACTTCGGTGTCCATCTGACTACGAGGGGTTGGTCAATCAAAGCGGGGTACTCTTTCTTGGGTACTTCGGAAGGTTTGAGATACGAGGGACGATTGACGGATCGTATTAAGTTTGATTATTTGTGTTAGATTTAGGTTCGGAAGAACCTTTCCATGCCGACATGGCTATGGAGAAAGTTCTTTTTACACAGCACTTAAGGATATACGCACGGTTGCACGAAATCAAACCATGATCAATAGAGTCGTCGAAGTTGGCACTCTCCGACATGATAATAAAAGCGAAGATCGATAGAGTCATGTACCGAACAGGCACACAAGTTCGAGGTGTCTCGGGTTTCATCCTATGTATCACTACCGCGGATACCTGGACTAATAGAGTTGACGCGGAACTATAAAGATTTCTAAGAGTTTCCGAATAGAGTAACTTTTATGAAAGGATTCTCTCAAGGCATTTCTATAATCGCCTCACGTATACTAGTCATGTATATTTAAGGTGGGGAGGAATGTTGACTGAGTGACCCCACCCTAAATCCACAACCAAACGACGAACAGGAAATGAGGCGACATTCGCTCACTCTAGGTCTGTCCATCTTAAATAAACATGGCCGTAACGTATACGTTTAGCGATTATAGGTTTACCTAATGAAGTTTAAATTTTACAAGAGTGCTGCGACTTTCGCCTTATTGGGGAGAATTTACATTTGAATTAGCCTTTTATTGTTCTTAGTTTAGTTATCCGAGATCGATAGACGTACCAAAATCTAATGAGTTCCTTGCCGCTTCTCCCTATGCAGTAGTGTCAAGCTTCTTCTGTGTCTTTGTCTTTCTCTTCGGTTGGGCAGTCCTTCTTGAAGTGTCCCATTTTACCACATAGGTGGCAAACTGTACGGGTCGCCACATTGCTGATTGTTGTAATGAACTCAACCGGGGTTCTACAGACATAGGCAGTATGTCACAACATGTGGCACCTAGCACAATAGAGTTCCCGGCAGGCACCATGATGATCGTAGCTGCACTTACTGCAGTAGGGAAGGTCTCCTAGATATGGTCTTCTTGGAGTCGGGAGGGAAGGGTTGACAGGGGTACAGACTGCCTCAGCTCGTTGCCCTTCGGAAGGTCCTTGAGCCGAGGTACTTCCCTTCTCTATCTTGAGTTTCCTCTTTAGTGGGTTCGGTGAAGGTTCTTGGGTGACTGGGTATGAAAGTGTTGGTTGTTGTTGTCAATTGCCAGGATTGGAAATCCCGATAGGGCCCTTGCTAACATTAGCGGCGTTAGCATTTAGGTAAGCCATGACAGCTGCTACGGCCGCCGAGACGACATCTTGGAACGTAGCTTCATCGAATAAGAGAGTATGTTTCTTGCTTGTGGATTGGTTACGCTTCTTCGGTGGCATGGTTTTCTTACATGAAAAGGAATACAAGGCAATGAGAGATGATGGTTAACCCTGGACATTTCTGTCCCGATCGCATTAGGCATAAATTTTCCCATGCCTCAAGTATTGGTTGTTTGAACGTCGACCTACATCCCTATGATGTAGTCCTGGTAATCGAGGTAGGAGTATGAGTACCGAAAAAAGGCCATAAGATGCGAGTCGTTCCTACTAAGTTACCTTTATACTGGGAAGGTTCCACTCTCCGGCCTGGAGAGATTTGAGAATGGTTCGGAACGAAACTGCGGAAAGAGAGGCTCATGAGGGCTTATGGCTAAACAACCTCACAAAGGTGTGGGGATCCACTCTAAGCGTATTACTGGCAACGAGAACAAGGCGATTTACCTAACACATAGCGTGAGCAGTGTAACCACTAACTCACTAAATTGTATTATTTTATGGGTGTATTAGCATGACGAACACGAGGAAAAGACACTTCTCGGGTTCCACGTACTGGCTCCCTCGGTCTGCCTCGTATCTTTGACTAAAATCGACGTTGGTTTCCTTCGGGTAGTTACTTAAGATTCTCTTCGCGTATGGATATATTGAATTTCTACTCTGCCTTCCTTCTGACTCCGACTATGGGTGTCATCACTTCATGATGGATGACTGGAATCTCGGAAGTTTAGGCGAATCTCTTCACTGGTGTCCCTAAAAGATATAGGCACTTGGTGAATTCAATAGTCTCGCCCTAATTCATTTATTTCCGAACTGGAAATCTTCCCAATGAACTTCTTCGGGGTCAGAATCAACTCTTCTGTTATGCACTGAAGTGGGTAGGGTTTTCTACAGGGTTCGTGCAAGAATGGAAATGTCTAAAGAATCCTAAGAGATTATTAACATTTCACTTGATGATCCATATCGAGTCTTGCTACGATTACACAGGGTATAGAAATCATATATAACTTAGATCTGATAGGCCTTCGAATATGTGATACTACTCTAGAACCACATCCCAACGAGGAAAAGGAAATAGAGCGAAACCACACATTTTTAGCCTATGCGATCCTTATTTTATATAACCTTGGGGGTGTACCCACTGTAGTTGTAGGTATATCAATAAGGATCTTTTTAGTTATTCACGCAAGGTTGTTTATGATTCCTAAATACCCCTGTGGTATTTTAAATTCTTGTTGGTTTTCTTATCTTCTAAATATGAATTATGGGATTAGTGTGAATCTTTTAGCATTCTAAAATACTCCTCTAGTATTTTAACTTTTATGTTTGGCTCTAACAATCCTAATTGGTAAGTTTCAGACCTGTTGGACACCACCATCACTCCCGAGCACACATTCATCATACCTCGAACAAATGTAGTTGATCAGGTTACATTTATTCCAGCTTACGATTACATAACTGCCCAGGTTTGACTATGGGGTTCAACATCCGAAGACTTTTATTATTGTTCTTCCTGTGATACTTTTGTTCGAGTGCTTAGATTTTAGATGTTATTATACTTTGGTAAAATATGGTTATATTTTAAAGTATAATTCTTGGTCAGATTGTTTTGTCCAATTGCGTTTATAGGTTGTATATCTTTTATGATTTGATATACTTAGCTCACTATAAACAATGCTCTGATACGAATCTGTCATACCCCAAAACCGGAACGGCGGAAACGTTCTGGGGTGGATGACGTCATATCGAGTATCACAACACATGCATTATAGTAATCAAAGTACAACAAAACATTTCATTAATAGTAATAGTTTTACAAGGTTACATTACAACAATTTAAAGTAGTACAAGTAATAGAATAAATACAGCATGGTACTAAGCTATCTTCATCAGCAGCTCCGGGGATGTACCTGTCTAATACTAACCTGTGACAACTGCCAATTCAGGTCATTCTTGGACTCATGCATCTTTATAATAACCATTCATGCACAACATGCCATGACCTAGTAGTATAAATTAGGTCAAAAATCTTGCATAAACTAGGATCCAACTAAGGTCTAGGACTAATATACTTGATACTTACAATTCTAGTAAATTGCTTAGCTACAATAGGAAATGCCAATACTATAATTAGAATAAAGCTTCAAGCTTTGTTATAATTGAAATAGGGTATAAAACTCTAAAAATAAATTAAAACATTCTAATTATACTTCAACATGTTGTTGAATATCAAACAATATTCCAAAAACCCTAAAGAGCCAAAAATCCAAAGTTATAAATTATAAAGCTTAAAAACTTTATAAAATTTGGCTATAAACTTCCTAATATCAAATTTTATTAATCAAATTATGGATTATACCAATGAACTAGAAATATAAATTACAAGTATTAATCATAAATTATTTGTTGAAAACAAGATTTTTAAATAAATCAAATTGCTTAATAAACATTTTATAAAAATGAATGTTTTTATATAAAATATAGGAGGGAAGTTTATAAAGTTTAAAATTTAGGAGAGAGGAGGCCAAAATGCATGCAAAAACCAGCCATCACCTCTCCCCATGCCCTCTCTCTTCCCCAAAACACAATCATTAAGCTTAAACCCTTAC
This sequence comes from Lactuca saligna, assembly GCF_052625555.1. Lineage (NCBI taxonomy): Eukaryota > Viridiplantae > Streptophyta > Magnoliopsida > Asterales > Asteraceae > Lactuca > Lactuca saligna. The sequence continues at coordinate 78,321,456 of NC_136418.1, forward strand.
TCCACCTCTTCCGTCTTCACTCTCTCACTTCACTCTCTTCACACACTTCACTCTCTTCTTCCCTCTCTCTAAACTCACGAAAATCCTCTCATTTCTCTGCAAAATTTTGAGATTGTGAAGCCCTTGAAGTGTTCTTACTTCTCTCAAGGTCAAAACCAAGGTAAACAACAACATCTTCTTCCATAGTTTCATGGTTAAACCTCTTTTTCTTCTTAGTCTTCTCTACATTTCGGATTCTATGCCTTTCCCTGGCTAGAAATCTTTATTCTCCCCTTGTGGTTTGTAGATTCTCACCATAACACAATGCATGTGTTAGAGATGGTGAAAATCCGGGATCAAACCCATGCAATGAGTGGAAAAGATGCACATATGATCATGTGACATCAAAACCTAATATTTCATGTTCTTCTCCATTTCTTTTGTGTTCATGCAAAATCATTTAAACCATTTCTAGTACATCTTGGATGCTCATTCATTCCATGCATGTGTTAGAAATCGGGCCTTACCAAAGACATGCATGATGTTCTTGTTGAAATACCCTAATAATGCACACAAGCAAACATGCAATCTGCCAGATTACTTTGTTCGACTTTGAACAGTCATAACTCAGTCATTTCTTAACCAAATAATGATATTCTTTTTGTATTGGTTAGTTCCACGAGTTAAATTTCAAACCCAACTGGTCTCACTGTAAAATATGAAATATCCGATTTTTAGCAGATTTTACAAAAAGGTTGCGCATACAGCTCTTTTTCTGTGATCACTATTTTTATCTTGCTTAAACAATGGCCTTAAACCCAACCATAAATCTGAGGAAAAATACCTTAGAAACTTAACATATCTAGTGAATTATGGTTGAAATTTCGTGGCTTAAAAACTCACTGAATGGGCTACACAAATTCATGAACTTCAGCCACATTTACACTTCATACATTATTGCATGCAACTTTTCTTAAATTGTTTGGAATCATTACCCTCATTTCTCTTCTGAATACATTTTTTTACATTTTTCCTTTTGAAAGCCCTTGCATGCATGAGATAATCTGGAAAATTTCAAGAGCTTTTGTTATTTCTTTGATTTATTAGAATTATTGCTAAAACCAAGGGCATAAATCATATAAAATACTTCCAGAGGTCAATAAATCCTAAATAAATTCATGGATGATCCTTATGGGGAATAATGACCCCTCACCAAATTTCAGAAATTTTTGTTACTGTTTCATATGATTTCTGATTTTCTTTTATTTAGGACATGATAAATTACAAAACCCCTTTATAGGATGTGAAAATTGTATCTAATAATTTTCACATACCTTACCTGTGATGGGTGACTCCAGAAAATAATTTCAAGATTTGCCATCATGTTTTACTATTTTTCCCAATTTTTGGTAATTATAATGGTCTAAAAATGGGAGAAATAGTTCTGATTATCCCAAATTCATGAAAATTTACCAGGATATAATATTATAGAGTAGGAGTTTACATAAAAATTTTGAATATTTTTCTCTATTGTAAACTATTTTTCTCTTATTTTCTAAAGTTAATTGCACTAAAATACACTTAAATATACATAAATACCCAAAACCAGTTTATACATTATGAAAACCACTTTTGATATTTTTCCCAGGATATTTATACTGTAAATGATGTTACAAAAATTTATGGTGATTTATTTTAAATGTTTAATATTATTTCTTTAATTAATGACTATTTAAAGGAATAAAGCAAGGAAAAATAGAAATACCCACTGAAAAATATCTTTTATATTTTTTCCAGCCTATTTATGTATAATAACAATTAAATAAAAAGTTTGGGTAATTTTGAAAACTGTTTTCTGTTTATTTCAATTTTTATTGAAATAAATGCTCAAAAATCATAAAATATAATTAAACAGCTTGGAAATCCATTTTTATAATTTTCCCAGCTTAGTATTGTGTAATAACAGTTAAATAAAAAGTTTGAGAATTTTTATCCCTCGAATGCTATTTTCGTGAATTTATGTTGTAATAAGGACTTAAAAATTTGGAAAGTTTATATTCCAAGGTTGTAATTAATCGCCCGATATATAGAATTTCATTACTTCAGAAAAAGTGTAACTAATTGATATAAAATCCAATACTAAAACATAAATTGGCATTTCCCTATATGTAGAGTTTAGTATATTAGCATTAGATATCGACATGGAAACTCACTAGTGCGTGTGTTTGATGTCGTAGGATCCCGGTAGTAAGACGTTGGTGCATCCCGAAGTACCGCTTGTGTCTACACAAAACATCGTGTGTATTCACGCACTCCCCTATTTTCGGTTTTTATGTTTTGGGGTGGAAAAGCATGTCCAGAAAACTATTGTTTGCATGATGTATTTAAATTGTTTATTATCAAACATGATTGCTATTGTATTGCTATGTTTCTTTATGTATGTTTATGCAACACGGAACATGAGAACTTATCGTACTAAGGCCCTTCCCTTATCTCTAACGATTAACTCTTTGAGCCAATGGTCATTATGGATAACGCTATTAGGAATTGACAACTCCTCACTCGCCCGAATAGCTAGAGTGCATGATACCATATTCATCTATGGAACGATAAGCATAGATCTCGATAGGGCTTCAGTCATAGGTTTGGTTGAGACTCATTGTTTGCTCATACACATACAAACGCGTTTCCCGTTCTAGCAATAAACTTGTATACCTTAATAGCAATCAACTTTGTTTTATCATTAAAGCAATGTACTTGTACTTACGAAAAGCATTATTGTACCCTCGATTTATAAACTTGTGATACTCACCAACTATTTTCATAGTTGACGCTCGTTTTACATGCTTTTTCAGGAAGTAATTAGTAAGTGGATGTAAAGATTCATCATCATAGAGCATGTTGCATCGTGTTGAAGCTATTATGAAGCTATATTTTGAACAATGTTATTTTGAAAAACTTGTATTTTGTTTCTTTTGAAGCTATGGGTTGTAAACTTTTAAATACTGCTATGGTGATGTATCTTTATCTTTTGCATTGAAACCGTTATCGTTGTCATACCTTGCGTTTCCACTTTAGCGGGGTGTGACATAACCTGAGAATACAAGTTATTTGAAAAGCGAGTATCAACATTTTTACAAATGCTGGTGTGTTCATAAGCATTTAGTGACATTTCATTCAAATAACTTAAGAATGTAATAGTGTTAAGAGATTTTAGTCTAATAGAGTCCTTTCCAGAAAATCCTATATTTTCTTTAATAAAAGCAGCCTTCTACCAAGACTGGTCAGTGATGTGGGGTAAAAAGTAGTTTTCCCTAAATTGCTATCATTATCAAAATACTGAATTTGATTATTGAGGAAAGCAACGACATCAGGGAATATCATATGCCTCAACAGTGAGGACTGCTGACTAAGGCAAAGAACCATAGACTCCAGGAAAGTATCAAACAAACGACATGCCTGGTTCAGTCTAACAAGTAGTGACACAGACCCCAGAAGGTACCAAATGAAGGGTACAACTAGTAGGGTCTAAATAGTGAATACAGACCCCAAACAATATCTAATGAAAGATACGTCTAGCAAGGTCTAGAACGGTGAACACAGTGAATACCGTGAATACAGTGGATTCTGTGAATACAATGGGTACAGAACCCAGACAGTATCAAATGAAAGATACATCTTGTAAGGTCAAACAGAGATAATAGACCCCAGACAGTATCAAATGTAAGATACATCTTCTAAGGTCAAATAGAGATAACAGACCCCAGACAGTATCAAATGGAAGATACATCTTGTAAGGTCAAAACAGAGATAACAGACCCCAGACAGTATCAAATGTAAGATACATCTTGTAAGGTCAAAACAGAGATAATAGACCCCAGATAGTATCATATGTAGGATACATCTTCTAAGGTCAAAACAGTGTGACTTTGAAAATGAATTACCAACATACAGTGTAGACTGGTGGTGAAATACCATTACCTTAAGGCCATGAATTATAAGGTAACCCGGGATACTCGTAACCATACTAACCGACACTAGAGTACCAGACGCCCTACAAGCGTCTATATAATGTGACATTTGTCACCCCTTGGCTTGGTGTGTCGTGGACTGTAGCTAGCAGTCAGGGTGCGGGGGTGTCAATCCCATATTAGATCTATACACACAATGTCCGCTCTCCCTACAGGAGACTCTGGTTACCAACTAGACGACGGAGAAGACCGTGTCCTGAAGATGCATCCCAAATAGTGGGTAGAGACTTCCAAATAGTGGGTAGTGTGTAAGTGTTGAACTAGAGGTGGAGACTTCCCAATAGTGGGTTTATAATGTAAGTGTAGACTAGAAGTAGAGACTCTTAACTGAACTGACTAGAGAATTTCCTATATGTCCATTCTCATATACATAATATATAACTAATGAGTCAAACAACCTTCGGACGGCCATCCGATCCCACCAGACCACATCTCAACAAAGAAAAGGAAATAGGGCAGACGAGTCTTCCTAAGTCTTTTAAATCATTACTTATGTGTACCTATATAAGCATGGACATACATCTAGCTACGACTGAGTGTGCATCAAGTAGAAGTGATCCTTGTGAAGTAGAAGTGTCTAACAAGAGAAGTAGAAGTGGTCGCAAGTGAAGTAGAAGTGTCGAACAAGTGTAAGCGTATCACGAAGTAGAGGCGACAATATGTGAAGCAAAAGCATATCAAGTATAAGTGAAGTAGAGTCGTTATCATGTATAAGTGAAGAAGAATTGTATCACTAAGTAAGAGCGTGAATAAGTATAAGCGGCATCAGGTATTCGCGACTACAAAATATAAGTGAAAGCGTTACCGAGTAGGAGTCTAAAATAAGTATAAGCGAAGCAGCAGTATTTAACAAGTAAAAGTATACGTCTAAAAGGAAATCTTTAGTGCAAAGCGTTTATGTACAGAGAAAATTCCAAATTGTATTCTTTTGTAAAATATGTTTAAAAACCTTAGAGGATCTTTCATAAACCAATTTAGAATGAATTTGGATAAATGAATATAAGTAAAAGTTATGAAATAAGTAAAAGTCATTATAGTGTCCCACTCGGTAAAACAGTGTATAGTGGTAAAATCTTGTGCATGCGGGTTATCAATCACATGTGATTGACATGATAACTGGCATGCTTAACTTGTGTTCCCCCCCCCCTATAAAACATTTAAAAAAACATTAAAAGGTTCATTCAGGGGTATGAACTCACCTGGTGTAAGTAGGTCCGACGAGAGCGCTGTGTGGGCGTTCGGTGTCACGCAAGGACTTGAAGAAACACAATGACCTATTTTTAACATATGGTAACATATGTTTACATGCAATTAGCACATTTAATACTAATTAAACAGATATACGCGCTCACAGGAGCGGAAAATACTTTGGCTAAGTGTTTGGGTGTCCAGGGTAGCGTTTAAGGGTGTCAATGGCTAAGGAATGGAGCTTGCTATCCAAGAATACCCCCTTAATACATAGTTTACAGCCCAGGGACTTCTCACCATGAGTTTATGGCCGTAAACTCATGGTGATGAGTTCTAGTGTGTTTAAGGCTTCTAATTGCATCATGGAATTATTCTAAGCACTTTTCCTCAAAGGCATGAGTGGGTTTGAGGCTTCTAAGGGCATTTTCTATGAGTTTACGGCCAAGGAACCACTCCCAAGGGAGCTTACGGCCGTAAACTCTCATCCTTAGAGTTTTGTGAAGTTTAAAGCCCCTAATGCCTCTCTAGTGATTTCTAATGAAGTGTGATGCTATTTTGGAGGGTTAAAACTATCATTTGGATGTGTTTTGGGGAGTTTACTGCCTAGACAGTTGCTTGGGCCGTAAACTCCTTTAATCCCTCCATTTCTTGTTTTTAAGCCCTTAAATCCTTCCTAGTATTTTATGGTAAATGTCTAAGGCCATTTGGGGGGTAAAAACCATACTTTTGGGCACATTTAGGGGTGTTTACGGCCTTGGTATACACCTAGCCGTAAACTCCTTTTTCCCTTTCATTTCATTGTGTTTAATTGTATTAAACCCAAGATACTAAGTCCCTAAATTATGTGTTAAGCCCTAGAGTGGTTTGGGAGTGTATTTAGGACACTTAAACAAGGTTTAGAGGTGTTTACGGCCTAAGAATGTGCTTGGGCCGTAAACTCTCTTTTATGCCCCAAAATGATTCTTTTAAATGTGCAAACACTCCTAGGCTAATTCTTCTATTTATTTCCAAGCCATTATGGACAAGTTTGGGTCATTTTGGCCTTGTTTAAAGGGTTTACGGCCTAAGGAGGAGCTTAGGCCATCAACTCCTTTCTAACAGCTTCTAAGTCCGAATTTTGGGCTATAAACATGAATCAATATTGTTTAGAATAAGCTAGGGTAAGCGGACTTACAATTTGGAAGCGTTTGGTTGCGGATTCGAGTGAAAATGGGTCTAGAGAGAAAGTATAGAGAGAGAGTGTAAAAAGTCTCCAATAGACTCCACTCACCCTTATATAGGGTTTTGAGTCGAGGCTCAGTGTAATTTTACCCGATACTGCCGTTACACGGGGCTTTTGGTTGCACCCGATTTAGTGGTCGTAATAATAAAACTTGACATTTTCCAAATAAATTGAAATGTGTGTCCTGTGTTTTTATTTCCTTTTATCACGACTTAATGGCATGCTTATTGCAACCAAATGGAATGTTTACTAAATTGACGCCCTCTAAGTAACAGAACTTTTATACAGTGGATCATTCCGTTAACGGTAATGGGGAAATGTAATGGGGCAACTTGGGTTGTCACATGCGGAAATCATATGGGAAACGACGGAGAAGATCGTTCAGATCCGTGAACGATTGAAAGCCTCCAAAGACTGACAGAAGAGCTATGCTGATAAACGTAGGAAACCGTTGCAATTCCAGGTGGGCGACCACGTTCTATTGAAGGTCTCACCTTGGAAGGGCTTGATACGCTTCGGAAAGCGTGGAAAGCTAAATACAAGGTACGTTGGGCCTTTTGAGATTCTCACAAGAATCGGCCCTGTAGCTTACAAACTTAACTTTCCGCGTGAACTCAGTAACATACATTCTACCTTCCACGTATCGAACTTGAAAAAGTGTCTGTCTGACGAGACTCTTGTTATTCCACTCGACGAGATTGAGATCAACGAGAGCCTCAACTTCGTGAAGGAACCAGTAGAAATCATGGACCGAGAGGTCAAGCAAATGAAGCAAAGCCGTATCCCAATAGTGAAGGTTCGTTGGAACACCAAGCAAGGACCGGAATTCACTTGGGAGTGTGAGGATCAAATGAAACTGAAATATCCTCATCTTTTTACTTAGTTATTTGTAACTACTTATTTTCTTAAATTCTAATTTCGGGAAGAAATTCCTTCTAAGGAGGGGATGATGCGATGACCCGAAATTCTATTCTGTACAAACAATATCACTTCAATAGAAGTCAGAACAGTTGCAGTAAGTTTTCAGACTTTTTAGTATAAGTTTGAGTAATTTAGGATTTTCACTTAAAGAGATATCAGGAGAGAGGATGTACTAGGGTTTGTGCAACTCTGTTATTTTAGAACACTATGATATTAGAGTTCATTACTTGAATAAAAATATTTTATTGCCAAAAATCCCAGGACTGTATATATATGATTCTTAACCAAGTTATTTCATTAGTTACATTTCCAACTAAAGAAAATCCATTTTCTCTCTCACGGATCTTCGGGTTTTCATCCCAAATCGTTTGTACCTCTCTATAGTTGTATTATATAGCTTGTTAACTGCTTAACAACATAGAAATCATAACAAAACCTCAAGATTTGAGAGTTTACCGCCCAAGAACACCTTGGCGAGTAAACTCTTTTATAAGGGTAAAATGATGCCTAGTCCTTTCGCCGTGATATGTAACCATCTTAGGCTTGTATGTTAGTGCTTATAAGGCTACAAATCACCCATGAACACCAAGAGTAAGGTGTTCACGGCCCAAGAAGTTCTTGGACCGTGAACTCCAAACTCAAGGGGCTAAAGAGTGCCTTAATCACTCCTAAAGCCTTGGAACTATAGCCTTGATTTACTCCTAGTTATTTAGGGAAATTAAATCATCAAATGCCTATCCCAAAGAGAGACTATGGCCGTAATCTCTTATTGTTTTGGTCTTTGGGCCGTGAACATCAAAAGGCGGTACCAAAGTGTGCCTAAGGCCTTCATTAGCCTTAGATAATTGTCTAAAACCTATCCTAGATAAGTATGGGACTTGAAAACATAAAAACACCCATTTCCATATGAGTTGATGGCAGTAAACTCAAAAGGAATTGGCCTTGGGGCCGTAAACTCCTCAAAGGAGTGTAGTAGTGCCCTAAACCCTTCCAAAAATTAATCCACCAAGTAGGAATGCTTCTAGGGATCATTTAGAACTTCAAAACACCAAATGACATTAATATTAGGAGTTCATGGCCGTAAACTCAAGGATTTACGACCGTAAACTCCTTGTGTGAGGTTTATTGGAGAGTAAACTCATGTATGTGGTCCTTTGGAACCCTGAACTCACTAGTCAGGTCCTACAACAACTTCGATGTAGTCCTTAGGGCTAATAACACTTATTACGAGTGTTTAACACGATCTAGGGGGTCTAAACAATTTCAATTAGTAGTTAAATCTAATTGGGTACACATATGTGTGATTATATGTTAACTAGGATCATAGCGTGTGTTCAATACTTCACTTGACACCTAGCAATCCTACATCTTCAGTACATCTGTACCACTCACTACAGGTGAGTTCATACCACTTAATCAATGGTTTAAAAGTTTTTAAATGATTTTATGGGGGAGGGGGGGAATGCAAGTCAAATGCTTATAGTTATTACATCAATCACACGTGATTAATCACTACAAAACCAGTGATTTCCTTATTGTTCAAATTGTTTATCAAACTATTTTGCTTCAAATTGTTTTTATAAGTTCGTATACTTATTAAATACATTTGCTTAAACTACTGTTTTACTTATTATCAATTGCATGTCTATGTATGTATTGTTATATAGGAAATGTTTAAAGGACTTAGGAAGGCTATCCACCCTATTTCCTTTTCGCGCTTGAGATGTGGTCTGGTGGGATATCGGGCACCTGTCCGAAATTCGTTTACATATTAGTTATATATATCATGTGTACATATATAGTCATAAAGAATCTTCTAGTTCATTCGGTACCCTTGCGTAGCTAGATTATACTTCCATGTCATACGTACCAGTTATATCACTAGTAAGTTACCATAAAGGTAGCACAGGAGGATACAAATACTATTACTAGCACAATGAAACATTACTATACATGCTAGATAGAGAGAACATAAATTACAGTACATTACTATACATGGTAGATAGAGAGAACATAAATTACAGCTAGTACACACAGTACATCATTATACGTGCTAGATAGAGATAACATACATTACAGCTAGCACACGCATAACATTTCAGTACACACAGGTTAGACAGAGAAAGATTACACTTTCAGTTAGCACATTCATTACATATACATTTATGCAGTTATGTGAACCATTGAGCGGGTCATGGCATTTCCTGCCACGGCCGTTCTTGTATCCCGAATCTCCTTATTTGGGGAGCTTATGAGTTTTCGTATAGAACTATATTGGATTGACTATCCTACACCTTGCTGCTCGCTACGGTGGGACTTGCAAGTCTACGGGTGCCAAATGTCATTTCTTACGGCATGTTACATTGTCGTTTTACTAGAGTTGGTAGCAGGATACAAGTCGATCACATGTTATTTGGAACACATGTTCTTTTAAGGTAGTTAGTGCCACGGTAGTCACTTATTACAAATACTATGGTACAATAATATTTTTCCATTACATTCACTTCGTGAATATTCACACGATGCACGGTAATGTAGTAACTATATTTTTGGTTAATGATAGTCAGAATTGGGAAAACACACACTCTTACAAGAGACACACGCACAGACAATAGATGCCTTGGTAGAAAGCTACAGTTAGTAGGAAACATAGGGTTTTCTAGGAGACTTCAAGCATTTTACAAAACATTGTACAAAACATCTTACGGAACATTTTACAAATGTTTTCATACAAACTTAGACATTAATATACTTATGAGCTCACCAGCGTTAAGCTGATACTCGCTTTCAAAATAACTTTTATTCTTAGGTCACCACTAGACAGGTACAGGTGCCAGGCTTTTAAAGAAGATGGAGTTCGTTCTATACTCATGTTTTATTTTGATATGTATATTTTTGGTGTCTATAACTTTGACAGAACACACATGTATGAAATTATATTATTAATGCAATGGATGATGTTGTTGCTTGTTTACTATTATTCATTGTTTGTGATACTGTACATAACGTCCTCTGCCCCAGAATGTTTCCGCCATTCATGGTTTTGCAGTGTGACATTATCCGACTTAGTAAAAATGTTATATAAGATCCCTGAACCATACCTATTATAGTTTATATGATAACAATAAAATATGTAAGAAAGATACCATTTTGCTCGGCATGTTACAAAAGGGCTACAGTTTTATTTAAATAAGTTTTATACTTATATATATATATATATATATATATATATATATATATATATATATATATATATATATATATATATACATATATATCATATATAATTTAGATTAAAAAGGCAGTCGGAGAAGTGATTCTTCCCTAAGCCTATAACCACACAAGGAACAGGAGTTAAGGCGGAACACCAGTCATAATCCTATTGAATCTTATATATATATATAAACATATTTTTAAGACAAACAAGAACCGAAATAATTTTAAATGATTTGTAATAGTTTGAAGCAGTTTAAAATAATTAAAAATCTTAACACAAGATTTCTTGTGTTTTACTTGTATTCCTGTCACACCCCAAAACCGAAGGCGGAAACGTCTCGGGGTGGAGGTGACTTCATGGGGATATCATAACCAATGTACATAGTAAACAAAGTAAAATACAAAATACTTAGATTTCATTACATCAGTTGAAAAGTAAAATAGTACATGTTTCATAGATACATAGTTTAAACAAAAGAAAGACGAGTCTTCTGCGCACTCCGTCTTCACCACAAGAGATCATCGAGTACCTGTCTAATGCGGACCTGAGAATACAAGCGGTTTGAAAATCAGCATAAAGCTGGTGAGTTCATAAGCGGTTTGTTTTTATGAAAATGCACGAGTTCCTTTGGTTTCCTGAAAAAGCGGTTATCCAAGAAAATCCCATATTTTCTTAAAAGTAAAGTTTACCAAATCTAAATTGTAAGGTAGAAGATGTACAATGAAAACATGATTTTTCTTGTATATTGTATAGTTTAGTTGTCTAACTTATTACACTTTTCAGGTTACGTACTACTGTTACTCAGGAAAATCCTATATTTTCCTACATGTGTGTGTGTGAACTATTACCGATTCTGATTTTGTTCAATGTTATCCCCAGGAAAGCCACATGTTTCCCTGAATGTGTGTGTGTGTGAACTATTACCGATTCTGATTATGTTCAATGTTATCCCCAGGAAAACCCCATGTTTTCCTGAATGTGTGTGTGTGAACTGTTACCGATTCTGATTATGTTCAATGTTATCCCCACGAAAACCCCATGTTTTCCTGAATATGTGTGTGTGTGAACTGTTACCGATTCTGATTATGTTCAATGTTATCCCCAGGAAAACCCCATGTTTTCCTGAATGTTTGTGTCTGTGAACTGTTACCGATTCTGTAGGTGCGAACTATTACCGATTTCCGATTATCCTCAAACGTACATTAGTTTTACTACGTACATAAAACTAATAAATAGGTGTAAAGCGTTAATAATCTTGATTGCGAGTCCTTAACCATACTTCAGACTAGATATGACTCGGGTCGTGGCCAGTATCCTTTTTATGAGTTCCGTCACCCTTGAACCTTTCGGTTCGACTATAGCTAGCAGCCAGGTGCGGGATTGTCAGTCTCGTATAGATCAATACACTCAAGCCACACTCTCCTACATTCAGAGATTCTGGTTACAGGGGTAGTCCTCCACTCTCTCGAGCCAAGGAAGTGTTACAGAGGATGTGTCTCCAATCTTTAAGATTTCCCTTTACTTCTCGTGCCTAGGGAAGTAGTATCTATGACTATCTAAGTTCTAATGGATCATGTCCTTTACACTCGAGCCTAGGTGTTTTATTAAGGACATTACAATGTTTTATGTATTCTAAAGGTGTCTGTCCTTTACACTCGAGCCTAGGTGTTTTATTAAGGACACTACGATTGATTTATGTTTTCTAATGGTGTCTGTCTTTTATACTCGTGCCTAGGGTATTTTATTACAGACATTACATATGATTTATAATATCAATCAATATAAGTGTGAGCAATCAATTGTAAAGTATACAACGTAACAATATATAAGAAGAATTGAAAATCGGTTTGAACAAACAACACTGTGAGTTAAAACAGTTTGTTAGTAAGTTTTCAATTCTTAAAAGTGTGAGAATTATGAAACCATTTAAAATGAAATAATGAATTTAAGTACATTATATCCTTGTACTTTTTCTTGTATTCCCCCCTGAAAACATTTAAAAACCATTGAAAAAGGGTAGGGGTATGAACTCACCGGTCGAGAAGCGTGTCAGATTGGATGCTAAGTATTGGTTCGGGGCTTGATAACGTGTGAGGTTCCTATGTAATATGAAATGATATGCAAATGTATATAATTAGACTTTAAATCACTAATTAGATATGATTATACACTCCAAGACGCGAAAACGCTTCAAATCAAGTGTTTGGAGTGACCCGGGTGACATCTAGGGACGTATAAGGTTTGGATATGGAGTTTACTCCTCAAGATTAAACTAATAAGAGGGTTTACGGTTCTATGACCATATTACCATGAGTTTACAGCCATAAACTCATGGGTGGTGTGTTCTTGGATGCTAAATGTTCTTACAATGCACAAAGGAAAGTTCTAGGGTTGATTCTATGACTTAAGAAGTGATTGGGATTTGAAAGGGCCTTGGAAAAGGAGTTTACGGTTTATGAATATGCTCTTGGGGATTTTACTACCTTAAACACATGATTTTAATACCTTAAACTCATATTTGTCAATGAATCATGCGTGTTTGTGGTTTAAGGTTAAGCATACAAGGTTCTAGGTTCAATTCCAAGCCATACAAGGTGTTAAAGGCACTTTAACACCCATTTTTGAGTTTATGGTCCAAGAAGATGGGTTTATGGTCCAAGGAGATGAGTTTACGGTCTAAGAATGTTCTTGGACCGTAAACTCAAGGTTGATCCATTTACATATGATTTGGTGCATCACATGAAGGATTATAAGGTTCTACACTCTCATGGAAGCATCATGGAAGCATTTGGAAGTATTTAGGGGCATTTTGACACTTTAACAGGAGTTTATGGCCCATGAATGTGGGTTTACAGTCCAAACATGTTCTTGGACCGTAAACTCATGTCCAATACTCAAATGGTACGAATTTGGGGTCCTAAGTTCATGCATGCAAGTTTTTAAGCCATATCTAAGAACTAGAATGGGTTTGGAGGGGTTTTAGGGCTTCAAAACCCTCTCAAGGGGTGTTCACGGTTTTGGGAGGGTCCCTAGACCATAAACACTTGTTCTTGGGTGTTTTTGGAAGTTTCAAACATGAATTTGCATGCCAAACAAGTTAAACAACAAGCTAGGATGAAGTACTTACCAAATTGAAGCTTGAAATGGGGTTTTTGGATAAATTTCGAATTCTGGAGAGAGAGTAGTGAGAGAAAGTGTTTAGAGAGAGAGAAAAACCTTCAAAATGATGTCACTCACTCCATTATATAGGGGTTGAGTTTATGGCATGGTGGATTTCTACCCGATACTGCCGTTAGACGGTGCTTTTGGTCGTACCCTATAAATTGTCGTAATCACGACTTAAATGAAACTAATAATTTTCCAAATAAATATGGAAAAAATATTTTAATGTTTTTAATGCATCCCGACACTTATGAAACCAAATTAAAAGTCGCGATTAATTTAATTTAACTCTAAGGTTAACAGAAAATTTTGAATACGAACGGTTTTATTCACCAGGAACGGTTTATAGTGACGGAATAAATTACGGGTTGTCATAATCCCCCCCCCCCCCTAAAAACATTGAAAAATAGTGAAAACGTAGGGGTATGAACTCACCTCGAATGTGTGTGCTAGTTCGTACATGAATTTATTGCGAAGAATTTCCGAGTTAGAATACGTGAAAGTAGCCGTATCTTAAAAATAATTATACCTGACGTCATATTTAAATTAATATGATATTAATTTAAATAATAAATTAAATGATGATTTAAATAATAATTAAAGTTTTAGACAACTCTTTAATTATGTAAGAAATACTTACAAAATCCTTAGGAATTATTTGGAATATTTCTAAGCGTTTTCGGTTATCTTGGGGGGTTTTCGGTGTTCTTGGGTGGAAGCTAGAAGATTTGAAGATTGTTCTTGGTGAAAACAAGAAGATCTGAGCAAAAATCTTATGAATTTATGGGGTTTACGGATGATTCTTGAGAGCAAAAAGTGAAGTGTTTACGGCCTAAAATGTGACAAATGAATTGAGTTTGCGGTTGAATGTGTATGTATAGTGTCACACCCCAAAACCAGGAACGGTGAAAGGATTATGGGGCGGAGGACATCATGTACAGTATCACACATTGAATAGTAGTAAACAAGCAATAACATCATCCATTGCATTAATAATATAATTTTAATACAAGTGCTCTGACATGTTTAATAGACACTAAAGTATGAATCAAAATGAAAGAAGAGATTTGAACGAGCTCCATCTTCTCTAAACCTTGCATCGGTACCTGTCTACTGTTGACCTGAGGATACAAGTTATTTTGAAAGAGAGTATCAACTTTAAAGCTTGTGAGATCATAAGTATTTTAGTGTCTGTATTTGTAAGAATGTATTTGTAAGACTGTATTTGTAAGTATGAGTATATAAAAGTTTTGAATAACCTAGAAAACCTTATGCTTCCTACTAAAAGTGTAACGACGTAATTTTTAAACCAATTTTTCATTTTTACAAACATCAAACATCGAGTAATAATTTAAGTTCCAATGTAAATAATATTGTCACGACCGATTACATAACAAAGTTCACAAAATAGTTTTCCCCGAGTGTGTGTACGATCACGCCGGCGCCTTCCCACGGTCCTCGCTAGTACCTGAAACACATAACACAACAACTGTAAGCATGTGTTTGTCTGACTGATATCATGAGAACAGAGGATTATGTGATCACTTGTCTTAAAATGGCGCTTCATAGTTCGACGGAGTTTTCGAGAGCTAAGATTGTTGGTTGGTTCCTGAAGTTATATAGGCAAATACAGTTATTAGACTTATCCAAGTGGGAGTCTGTTGGATAAGGTGTCTAAGTCCATAACTTATTTGGTATATACTTGACCCGACCGACATGGTCCATTTGGGTTGCATCTCATCCAAACTATTATGGATAATTTTATGAGAGTTATACACATATGTTTATTAATATATTACAAGTTATAATATATTAATATGAAGTTGCGTTATTTAATTAGTTTTAGTCTTAAATTAATTATGAATTAATTTAGAGATTAAAAGGAAGACTAATTAGATAATGGGTTATTTGTTTTATATAGTGTGGGCTAATACTCATTTGTTAATGGGCTAGGATTATATGGAAGTCCATGGATGATCCATGGAGCTTTTAACCTATGGATCCTTAGAAAGGAAAAGACATGGGTTATTAGGGTTTCACCCTAACCATGCACACTATATAAGCATGCTTATGGAGCATGAAATGATGCCTAAGGAAAAACTTATGAACTAGTGTGTGTGTGCATGTGTGTGGCCGAAAATACAAGAGTGTGTATACTCTCTCAAAGTTTTCCAAGAGTTTGTGGTGTTTTGTGATTCCATTTGAGGCATTCACACTATTGGTGCTTGCCCCTCAAACTCCTTAGAACCAAACTCATCAAAAGGTATGTAATCTCTTCTAACTCTTTTATGTTGAAATGTTCCCCATGCCATGTTAGATAGGTTATAAAGCTTGGAAAATTTATTATTTTGCATGTATTTAGACAAACATAGATTCAAGGTTTATTAAGGTTGCATGCACACTTAGGAAGTGTTAGATTGCTCAAAACCCAACAAAAACGGCCATGGTAGGTAGTGCCATGACATGTTTAATAGCTAACATAACTGAATGTAATGTATATGTAATGTATGCTAGTTGTATTGTATGTTCTCCCTCTGTCTAGCCTATATGTTCTCTCTGTATAGTATTGTAATGTATTGTGTCTACTAGCTGTATTGTGTGCTCTCTCTATCTAGCAAGTATTGTAATGTTCTGTGTGTACTAGCTGTATTGTCCATTCTCTCTATCTAGCAAGTATTGTAATGTTATGTGTGGACTAGCTGTATTGTGTGTTCTCTCTATCTAGCAAGTATTGACTCATGCATGAACTGACTCTTTGTATGATTCATTGTTCTAGTATTAGTATTAGTAAAACCCCAAACTATGCCTATTGTAGCTTACTAGTAATATAACTTGTATGTATGAACATGTCACACCCTGTCACACCCCGAAAACCGAAGGCGGAAACATTTCCGGGGTTGACTCCACGTTGAGTATCAAATCCAATGCACATAGTAAGTAAAGTAAAGTAACCATTACATTACATAAGAAATTTTTACAGTTGTTTCAAAAGTAAAGTTTGTACACTTGTGATACATAATATATATAAACAAAAAGAAACGGATCTTCATGTACACCGTCTTCAAGCAAAAAGGATCTTCGGGTACCTGTTCTAACGCTGACCTGAGAACACAAGCGATTTGAAAATCAGCATAAAGCTGGTGAGTTCATAAGCGGTTTTTGTTTGTGAAAATGTTTCAAGTTTCCATTCTATTTCTGAAATGTTATGTATACCAAGAAAATCCCATATTTTCTTAAAGTTGATTGTAGTTTTCACAAATGTAAGGTATAGTAAGTTTGTACACTGAAAACATATCTACTCATGTGAAAATGTATAGTTGGTTATCTGACTTGTTAATCTGTTCTGTTTACTTATCATGTGTTACCAGGAAAGTCCCATACTTTCCTTATTGTATATTACCAATTGTAAAAGATGTAATGTTATTCAGTTTGTTACTCTTTTTGATATGTAAGTATTACCCAGGAAAGCCCCATGCTTTCCTGCATGTTGGTTTCTAATGTGAACGATGTTAAAGATGTAAAGATGTAAACGTGATTAGGTTTCATGTTCTCCCTAGGAAAGTCCCGTACTTTCCTAAATGTTAGTTACAGTATGTGAAAGATGTAAAGGATGTAAAAGATGTAAAAGATGTAAAAAGTGGTTCATTATTACTATAAGTAAATCTCTGTTATCCAAATTGCGAGTTCCATAACCATACAATAGACTGAAACTTGTGGCAATAAGTAGTCCACATGTGACAATAAGTAGTCCACATGCTTATGACTTTCGTCACCCTTGAACCATTTCGGTTCGGCTGTAGCTAGCAACCAGGTGTGGGGTAGTCAACCCCGTATAGATCTATACGCTCAAGTCACGCTCTCAAAATACCAGAGATTCTGGTTATGGGTGTAGTCCTCTACTCGCGTATCTCGGTGGAGTGTTCACGGAGGACGTGTCTCCAATTATATAGGATTAACAAATTTACTAGTAATAATATAATAGTCCTCCACTCGCGTATATATGTGGAGTGTTACCAAGGAAAAAACAGTGTACAGGTATTATTCAAATGTTTAATGTTATGCTTTTAACTGATAAAATAGGGAAATTCATTTGTGAAATATATGTAAAACATAACAGTTTAAAGACCTATTTCACAAATATATGTTACGTGATCTGCATGTTCAAATGGTTATCAGTTGTGATGGTCAGTAATAAAAGCATATGAAATATGAAACACACATTTGAAAACATGTTTTGAGTACAAGAATTCTCTTGTACTTTGCTTGTGCTCCCCCCTAAAAACAGTGAAAACAGTGAAAAAGGCTAGGGGTATGAACTCACCGGACTCGGAAACGTGTCGGTTTTGAATTCTAGATGTTGGTTCGGGGTTTCATTACTCGCGATATCCCTGTGTAAAATGAAATAATGTCCATATATATACAATTAGGGATACATTCACTAATTATATGGAACATTATACTCCAACAAGGTTAAACACCTCAAAACGAGCGTTTGGAGTGACCCAGGTGACATCTTCGGACGTGTAATGGCACTAGGGACTTGGGACATGAGTTTACTCCCCAAGAGTAAACATTTTAAGGAGTTTACAGCCATAGAACACACACACATGAGTTTACGGCCGTAAACTCATGTTGGTGTAGTTTTGAGTGTTTAAATGGCTTAAATGGACATGGGGATTGTTGGAATGGATTTCTAAAATGCATTGGAATGGTTTGTATGAAATTTTTAACACTTAAATGGGAGTTTACGGCCACCCCATAAGAGTTTACGGCCATAAACTCACCTATGGCCAAGATAAATTGATTTGAGCTACAAAGGATAACCACATGTGATTCTAGTTAATTTTCCAAGCCTTGTTATGAATTTAGAACATCATTTAACACACTTTTTGGATTTTACGGCCTACAGGTATGTTCTAAGGCCGTAAACTCTCTTATACCCATGAAAAAGTTAGTTTTTGATGCTTAAAAGAATCACATGTGATTCTAAAAAATTTATGCAAGCCTTTAGGGTGGTTTAAGGCATCATTTAACAAAGTTTTATGAGTTTACAGCCAAGGGTATGTTCCTAGGCCGTAAACTCCTATAAATGACATTTTTGATGTGTTTAAAGCCCTTAAACTATTTTTAGATGCATCTAGATTTTACTACAAGGCCATTGGTTGAGTTTCAAGGCATTTGGACATGATTTAAGGCACTAAATCCTCATTTATGTGGAGTTTACGGCCCAAGAATATGTCTTGGCCGTAAACTCACTTTTGTCCCCAAAAAATCATGTTTAAAGTGTTCCAAGTCTAGATTAGCAAGCCTTAAGGTCATATCTAAGTCCCAACTATGATTTGGAAGGGTTATTTGGCTCAAAAACCCCATGTATATGAGTTTATGGCCCAAGCTTATGCCTTGGCTGTAAACTCCTTCAAATGGCTCAAAATCAATGTTTTAAATGTTATAAGTCCTTTCCATTAAGTAATTAAGCCATATCTAATGTCCAACATTGCTTAGGAGGGGTTTTAGGGTTTAAAAATCCCATATTTAGGATTTTACGGCCCAAGCTTGTTCCTTGGCTGTAAACTCATGTTCTTGGTCCCAAAACATAATTTAAACATCAATTTGAAGGCTAGAGAGGTTGAATAACAAGTTAGGGGTGTTACCTCTTTGATTGGAAGCCTTAAATCTTAGTTTTGGACCTTTGAATTTGGATGAGAGAGGTTGGGAGAGTTAAATGAGAAATTGACCAAAGGCTTCAAATGGAGGCTTAAACACGTTTATATAGGTTCTAAAACCTGAACACGGTGGAATTCTACCTGATACCGGCGTTAGACGAGGCTTTTGGTCGTACCCGATTGAGTTGCTGTAACCCGATACGATAATTTCTAGAATTATTCCGATCACTAAAGTTGGGTGTTAAAATGATTTCTAAATATATTAAGACACCCCATTAAGTCATTTTAAATACGTAGAAGTTAATGACTTAATTAAACAGAAGATTGAAAATTGAATTTGGAAACGACGATTGGTTGCGTGAATTGTACTACGAAAGAGTTACAAGAAATGATACGGAAATTTCGGGTTGTTACATTATCCCCCGTTAAAGGGAATTTCGTCCCGAAATTCAAAGTTTAAAACACCAGACAAGATACAAATCATGGATCAAGAAAGAGTTGTGGATACTTCTGTTTCATTGAATCTTCCCATTCCCAAGTGAATTCCGGTCCCCGCTTGGCATTCCAGCGAACCTTCACTAACAGGACGCGACTTTGTTTTGTAATTTTGACTTCTCGATCCATGATTTCGATTGGTTCCTCCACAAACTTGTGGTTTTCATTGATCTCGATCTCGTCTATGGGAATTGTTAGGGTTTCATCGGATAGGCACTTTTTGAGATTTGAAACATGGAAGACAGGATGAATGTTACTGAGTTCGTGAGGTAAATGAAGTTTATAGGCAACTGGACCGATCCTGGAGAGGATCTCGAAGGGTCCAATGTACGTTGGATTAAGTTTCCCACGCTTGCCAAAGCGTACAGTGCCTTTCCAGGGCGAGACCTTCAACAGAACACGGTCTCCAACCTGGAATTCTAGTGGTTTCCGACGATTATCAGCGTAACTCTTTTGGCGATCTCGTGAGGCTTTTAGTCGGTTACGGATTTGAATGATCTTTTCGGTGGTTTCGCGGAGGATTTCAGGACCAGTGAGAGCACTGTCGGGGACTCGACTCCTGGCTAACTATGTATCCCCCAACTCGGCCCAGCATAGAGGGGATCTGCACTTACGACCGTATAGGGCTTCAAATGGAGCAGCCCTAATGTTGGTGTGGTAACTGTTGTTGTATGAGAATTCGATCAAAGATAGATGTGTGTCCCACGACTTTCCAAAGTCAATGACACATGCCCTAAGCATGTCCTCCAGGGTTTGGATTGTTCTCTCACTCTGTCCATCGGTCTGAGGATGATAGACTGTGCTCATATCTAGTTTGGTTCCAAGGGCTTTCTGGAGGGACTGCCAGAATCTGGAGGTAAACCTGCTATCTCGATCAGAGATAATGGATACAGGTACACCGTGTAGACATACCACCTCCTGGATGTAGATTCGCGCGAGGCTTTCCATCTTATATGATTCTTTGATAGGAATGAAGTGAGCGGATTTTGTCAAATGAAAGACAATTACCCAAATGGTATCGTACCCACTAGAACACTTGGGTAGTTTGGTGATGAAGTCCATGGTAATCATCTCCCATTTCCACTCGGGGATCTCGGGTTGTTGGAGCAGACCTGAAGGTTTCTGATGTTCGACTTTGACTTTGGCGCAAGTCAGACACTTGCCCACGAATGTAGCTATCTCAGCTTTCATGTTTGGCCACCAATATTGTTTCTTGAGATCCAGGTACATCTTGTCCGAACCTGGATGAACAGAGTATTTGGTTTTGTGTGCTTCCTCCATTACTATTTCCCTGAGTCCTCCAGACTTGGGAATCCAGACTTGATCCATGAAACAGTGAACTCCATCACCTCTGATCTCCAGTTTCTTTTCCATTCCTCTCAAGGCTTCATTTGACATGTTCTCGGGTTTGACGGTTGTTAATTGGGCTTCTCGGATTTGCATGGGTAAGTTGGAATGGATGGTCATCGTTTGTTTCTTCACTTTGTGGCCTGCACTATCTTTTCGGCTAAGGGCATCTGCTACCACATTGGCCTTGACGGGGTGGTAACGGATTTCACACTCATAATCACTGATTAATTCTACCCATCGTCGTTACCTCATGTTTAAGTCTTTCTGATTAAAGATGTGCTGCAGGCTCTTGTGATCAGTGAAGATCGTGCACTTGGTTCCGTAGAGATAATGTCTCCAAATCTTCAATGCAAAGACTACTGCTCCTAGTTCCAATTCATGTGTAGTATAGTTGACCTCGTGTGTTTTCAGCTGTCTTGAGGCATAGGCAATCACCTTTCCTCTTTGCATAAGCACACAGCCTAAACCTTGATTAGACGCATCACAGTAGACAATGAAGTCCTCTGTCCCTTCAGGCGGAGATAGAACAGGCGTGCTGCATAAGGCTCTCTTCAACGTTTGGAATGAAGTTTCTGTTTATCACTCCAACAAAAGGGTACACCTTTCTGTGTTAGAGTGGTTAAAGGTTTGGCGATTTTGGAAAAGTTCTGAATGAATCGTCGATAGTAGCCGGCGAGAACCACGAATTGACGAATTTTTGTGGGTGTTTTCGGTGCCGGCCAATTCTCTATCGCTTTAATCTTGGAAGGATCTACGTGAATACCCTCCTCGCTTACCACGTGACCGAGGAAAGTTACCTTCCATATCCAGAATTCACATTTGGAAAATTTCGCGTATAGCTTTTCGGATCTAAGGGTCTCCAACACTAGCCTCAAGTGTTGCTTGTGGTCTTCTTCGCTTCGGGAGTAGACGAGGATGTCGTGAATGAACACGATGACGAATTTGTCTAAGAATGGACGGCACACTCGGTTCATCAGGTCCATGAACACAGCTGGTGCACTGGTTAGACCAAAGGGCATCACTACGAACTTGTAGTGTCCATACCGAGTCATAAAAGCTATTTTGGAAACATCATTTTCCTGGACTCGTAACTGATGGTACCCTGACCGAAGGTCTATCTTTGAAAAGTAGCTGGCTCCCTGGAGTTGATCGAAGAGGTCGTCTATTCGTCGAAGAGGATATCGGTTCTTAACGGTTAACTTGTTCAGTTCACGATAGTCGATACACATCCGAAAGGATCCATATTTCTTCTTGACAAACAGATGCAGAGCTCCCCAGGGTGAGGAACTCAGTCTAATGAATCCTTTACTGAGCAACTCATTGAGTTGACTGGATAACTCCTGCATTTCTGCCGGAGCTAAGCGATACGGAGACTTTGCTACGGGGGTAGCTCCAGGAATTAGGTCAATACGGAACTCGACCTGACGTTCAGGAGGAATTCCTGGAAGCTCTTCGGGAAACACATCAGGAAAGTTACATACTTCGTGGATGCTCGCGAGGTCTCTAACTTCTTGTTTCTCGTTGATCACATGGGCTAAGAATGCAATGCACTCCTTCTGTAGGAGCTTTCGAGCTTTGATGCAAGAAATGATATGAAGATTGGAACTGGGTTTATCGCCATAGATTACGAGAGTTTGATCCGAAGGAAGATTGAGACGAATGGCTTTTTCGTAACAAAGAATATCAGAATGATTGGGACTCAACCAATCCATGCCAATGATAACATCAAAGCTCTTAATGGAAATGGGCATGAGATCTATAGGAAATGAGTGATCATTTAGGGTAAGCGTACAACCTATGAATACATCGTTAGCGCTTTCTTTCTCAACGTTATCCATCTTGATGGTAAATGTTTCAGTTAGTGGGTGAGGATTAGGTTTTAGATTATGTTTGAATGTATGACTAATAAAACTCCTTTCAGCACCCGAATCGAAAAGAATACTAGCATATGAGTTGTCAAGAAGGAACGTACCCGAAACAACAGTGGGATCAGCAACTGCTTCCTCCCGTCCCATGGTTAGAATCCTCCCAGTGTTATCAGCAGTTGACTTCTTGGGATAGTTCCTTTTAAAGTGCCCAACTTCTCCACAGTTGTAGCAGGCTTGACTAACACCTGTTCCAGATGATTGGTTGGCTGATTGGGTAGGAGTTTTGCAGAATCAAACTGTGTGCCCTTTCTTACCACAGTTGGTACAGGATAGTTCTCGGCAAGGACTAGGATGATGATGGTATTTACACTTGTCACACAGAGGGAGGTTACCAGCATATTTACTAGTAGGAGTTGGGGCTGTGGATCCCATGACAGAAGCAGCAGCAACAGGGGTAGTAGTAGCAGCATTGACTGCTATCGTCTGCTGTTTCTTGGAAGATCCTTGAGAAGATTGACCCTTCTTCTTCTTCCAGAAATTTCTCTTTTCGCCACTCCTTTGAGTCGGCTCAGAAGTGGTAGTGATTTCCTTAACATCGTCGCTGTGATCAATCAGAATTTGAGCTAAACTCTTAGCACTATGATAGGTATCCGGACGAGCAGCTAAAAAATGACTCTTTATCGGTTGAGATAACCCCCAAACGAACCTTTCGATCTTCTTGTTTTCAGGAGTGACTAATCCCAGGCAGAGAAGTGCGAGATCATCGAATCGGGAAGTATATGCAGCAATGTCGGAACCTTTCATCTTCAGGTTCCAGAGCTCGTGCTCTAATTTCTGCATTTCACCACGGGGGCAATATTCGGCAATAAGAAGTTCTTTCATGGCTTCCCAGCCCATGGCATTGGCTACTGGTAAGGTTATGATTTGACTCGGCCATTCCACCAAGTCAAGGCTTTATCAGCGAAGGTACAGGCCGCGAATTTAACTTTATCAGATTCCGCACAAGCACAGATTTCAAAGATGGACTCGATTTTCTCGAACCATCGAGATAAGGAAATGACACCTCCAGCGCCATTGAAGGATGTTCGTTTTGCGTTCATGAAATCTTTGTAGGAACCCCCTCTTTGGTGTCCCTGGCTAACTTCGGGGTTTTGAGATTAAGGACCACCTCCTGAACCACTAGGGTTCATTTGGGACATAGCTACTACCATTGCAGCTGTCATCATCGTCTGGAGCGATGCTAGGTCAAACTGGGGAGGAGGCGGCGGCGAAGAAGGATTGTTGTTGTTCTTCGAGTTGGGTCTCTTTTGGGGAGGCATCTTGATCTAATAAGATCAAGAAAGAGAGGATGGTAAGTCCTCTATATTGAATCGATAGATATGGCAGTTATATGATACGAGTAAGCGATAAAACAGGAAAGAGTTATCGAAACAGATAATTTATCGCTAAGAATAATCACAGAAAGTCACTCGAATAAGGATTTCTACAGAGGATTGGGATCGAGAGATACTCCCATAGTATTTCATGAATTGTTCACGACCACGATTTGATGTTTGGGATATTAGGGTAAGTATGAGGCATGCTGTATACCACAGTCACTCCCAAGCACATGTTGGGCATGTCTCGAATGAATATAGTTGGCCAGGCTATATTGACCCTAGACACAACTACATAACTGCCCAGGTTTAACCATAGTACACAACACCCAATTACTTATGTTATGTTCTACTTGTGGTTACGGATGATGAAGGTTCGATATACTTGTATACTTTTGAAAATACTTTTAGTTTGAAGATGCTTTTAATTCAGAGCACTTAGGCCCTTTAGTGTTTATAGTTTTATACCATGTAAGGTTTGGTATACTTCATTCACTATAAACAAGGGCTCTGATACCAATCTGTCACACCCCAAAAACCGAAGGCGGAAACATTTCCGGGGTTGACTCCACGTTGAGTATCAAATCCAATGCACATAGTAAGTAAAGTAAAGCAACCATTACATTACATAAGAAAGTTTTACAGTTGTTTCAAAAGTAAAGTTTGTACAGTTGTGATACATAATATATATAAAGAAAAAGAAACGGATCTTCATGTACACCATCTTCAATCGAAAAGGATCTTCGGGTACCTGTTCTAACGCTGACCTTAGAACACAAGCGGTTTGAAAATCAGCATAAAGCTGGTGAGTTCATAAGCGGTTTTTTTTTTTGTGAAAATGTTTCAAGTTTCCTTTATGTTTCTGAAATGTTATGTATACCAAGAAAATCCCATATTTTCTTAAAGTTGATTGTAGTTTTCACAAATGTAAGGTATAGTAAGTTTATACACTGAAAACATATCTACTAATGTGAAAATGTATAGTTTGTTATCTGACTTGTTAATCTGTTCTGTTTACTTATCATGTGTTACCAGGAAAGTCCCATACTTTCCTTATTGTATATTACCAATTGTAAAAGATGTAGTGTTATTCAGTTTGTTACTCTTTTTGATATGTAAGTATTACCTAGGAAAGCCCCATGCTTTCCAGCATGTTGGTTTCTAATGTGATTGATGTTAAAGATGTAAAGATGTAAACGTGATTAGGTTTCATGTTCTCCCTAGGAAAGCCCCGTACTTTCCTGAATGTTAGTTACAATATGTGAAAGATGTAAAGGATGTAAAAGATGTAAAAAGTGGTTCATTATTACTAAAAGTAAATCTCTGTTATCCAAATTGCGAGTTCCATAACCATACAATAGACTGAAACCTATGGCAATAAGTAGTCCACATGTGGCAATAAGTAGTCCACATACTTGTGACTTTCGTCACCCTTGAACCGTTTCGGTTCGGCTGTAGCTAGCAGCCAGGTGTGGGGTAGTCAGCCCCGTATAGATCTATACGCTCAAGTCACGCTCTCTAAATACCAGAGATTATGGTTATGGGTGTAGTCCTCCACTCGCATATCTCGGTGGAGTGTTCGCCGAGGACGTGTCTCCAATCATACAGGATTAACAAATTTACTAGTAATAATATAATAGTCCTCCACTCGCGTATATATGTGGAGTGTCACCGAGGACAAAACAGTGTATAGGTATTATTCAAATGTTTAATGTTATGCTTTTAACTAATAAAATAGGGAAATCCATTTGTGAAATATATGTAAAACATAACATTTTAAAGACCTATTTCACAAATATATGTTACGTGATCTGCATGTTCAAATGGTTATCAGTTGTGATGATCAGTAATAAAAGCATATGAAATATGAAACACACATTTGAAAACATGTTTTGAGTACAAGAATTCTCTTGTACTTTGCTTGTGTTCCCCCCTGAAAACAGTGAAAACAGTGAAAAAGGGTAGGGGTATGAACTCACCGGACTCGCGATGTACTTTGCTTGTTTTGAATACTAGACGTTGGTTCGGGGTTTGATTACTCGCGATGTCCCTATGTAAAATGAAATAATGTCCATATATATACAATTAGGGATACATTCACTAATTATATGGAACATCATACTCCAACAAGGTTAAAGACCTCAAAACGAGCGTTTGGAGTGACCCGGGTGACATCTTCGGACGTGTAATGGCACTAGGGACTTGGGACTTGAGTTTACTCCCCAAGAGTAAACATATTAAGGAGTTTACAGCCATATAACACACACACGTGAGTTTATGGCCGTAAACTCATGTTGGTGTAGTTTTGAGTGTTTAAATGGCTCAAATGGACATCGGGATTGTTGGAATGGATTTCTAAAATGCCTTGGAATGGTTTGTATGAAATTTTTAACACTTAAATGGGAGTTTACGGCCACCCCATAAGATTTTATGGCCGTAAACTCACCTATGGCCAAGATAAATTGATTTAAGTTACAAAGGATAATCACATGTGATTCTAGTTAATTTTCCAAGCCTTGTTATGAATTTAGAACATCATTTAACACACTTTTTGGAGTTTACGGACTAGAGGTATGTTCTAAGGCCGTAAACTCTCTTATACCCATGAAAAAGTTAGTTTTGGATGCTTAAAACAATCACATGTGATTTTAGAAATTTATGCAAGCCTTGAGGGTGGTTTAAGGCATCATTTAACAAAGTTTTATGAGTTTACGGCCAAGGGTATCTTCCTAGGCTGTAAACTCCTATAAATGACATTTTTGATGTGTTTAAAGCCCTTAAACTATTTTTAGATGCATCTAGATTTTACCACAAGGCCATTGGTTGAGTTTCAAGGCATTCGGACATGATTTAAGGCACTAAATCCTCATTTAAGTGGAGTTTACGACCCAAGAATATGTCTTGGCTGAAAACTCACTTTTGTCCCCCAAAAATCATGTTTAAAGTGTTCCAAGTCTCGATTAGCAAGCGTTAAGGTCATATCTAAGTCCCAACTATGATTTGGAAGGGTTATTTGGCTAAAAAACCCCATGTATATGAGTTTACGGCCCAAGCTTATGCCTTGGCCGTAAACTCCTTCAAATGGCTCAAAATCAATTTTTTAAATGTTACGAGTCCTTTCCATTAAGTCATTAAGCCATATCTAATGTCCAACATTTCTTAGGAGGGGTTTTAGGGCTTAAAAACCCCATCTTTAGGAGTTTACGGCCCAAGCTTGTTCCTTGGCCGTAAACTCATGTTCTTGGTCCCTTAACATAATTTAAACATCAATTTGAAGGCTAAAGAGGTTGAATAACAAGTTAGGGGTGTCACCTCTTTGATTGGAAGCCTTAAATCTTAGTTTTGGACCTTTGAATTTGGATGAGGAGAGAGGTTCGGAGAGTTAAATGAGAAATTGACCAAAGGCTTCAAATGGAGGCTTAAACACGTTTATATAGGTTCTAAAACCTGAACACGGTGGAATTCTACCCGATACCGGCATTAGACGAGGCTTTTGGTTGTACCCGATTGAGTTGCCGTAACCCGATACGGTAATTTCTAGAATTATTCCGATCACTAAAGTTGGGTGTTAAAATGATTTCTAAATTTATTAAGACACCCCATTAAGTCATTTTAAATACATACAAGTTATTGACTTAATGAAATGGAAGATCGAAAATTGAATTTGGAAATGACGATTGGTTGCGTGAATTGTACTATGAAAGAGTTACAAGAAATGATACGGAAATTTCGGGTTGTTACACACCCCAAAACCGAGAATGGCGGAATACGTTCTGGGGTGGAGGACATCATGCACAGTATCATAACAATTGCATAATAGTAAAAACAAGCGACAACAACCATTGCATTTATATAGTGATTTTAAATACAAACGTGTTCTGTACGGTTAATAGACACCAAAAGTATAACAAAAATAAAAGATGAGTCTCGTATATGCGCCATCTTCCCAAAAGCTACACCAGTACCTGTCTATCTTTGACCTGAGGATACAAGTTATTTTGAAAATGAGTATCAGCATAAAGCTGGTGAGTTTATAAGAATTTAGTGTCGTTGTTTGTATAAAAGTGTTTACAAGCAGGTAATGTAAAAGCTGAAATTTATGTTTGTAAGTAGTAGAAATCCCTAGAAAATCCTATATTTTCCAAAATTGTATATTTGTAAGTTAAATCCTTTGAGTGTGAAGCAGTATTTTCATTAAAACTTTCAGTGTTAAAATTAGGTAATAAATTTCATACAAGTAACGTAGATGAGTAAAAGTATTGTTGGTGGACTGTAGTAGTGTTGCAAACTTCAATATATATATATATATATATATATATATATATATATATATTTTCTTCGGGAAATTAGCTTAAACTTTAAGTCTTAGTGTGTTAATTTGGATATGGATGTGATTTCTCATGTAAACAAACTGAGTTATTATAGAGAGCCCAATGACCTTCCCGGTCATCCGTAGTGTAGTGATGTAGTGCCATCCCTGGGCCTATTCGGCTCAGACTGTAATTAACACTCGGGATGTAATAGTGTTCATCCTGTATAGATCTATACATGTAGTGTTGCTTCCCTTCCGGGAAGCCCTGGTTACAGGGTATTTACGCAGTAGAGTGTCGTATAGAGGGATAGTGTGTTATATTCTGGATTAGTCTATTCTCTTGTAATATAGTATAGTAACTTTTACAATAGTATAGCGAGTGTTCTCTTAAGCGTATCTTAACTCATGATAGTAGTAATCATAGCAGGTATCATAGTCATAGAGGTAAAGAGCATTAGTATTAACTATACTGTCACACCCTGAAAACCGAAGGCGGAAACATTTCCGAGGCGAACTCCACGTTGAGTATCAATTCCAATGCACATAGTATGTAAAGTAAACAACCATTACATTACATATAGAAATTTACATTTGTTTCGAAGTTAAAGTTGTACAGTGATATACACATGCATCATATTAACAAAAGTAAAGACGAGATCTTCAGTGCGCTCCGTCTTCTCCAAAAAGGATTGCTGGGTACCTGTCTATCACTGACCTGAGAATACAAGTGGTTTGAAAATCAGCATAAAGCTGGTGAGTTCATAAGATGTTTGTTTTCTGAAAATGTACCAGTTTCCTTTAGTTTCCCAAAGAGGTGGTTATCCAAGAAAATCCCAGATTTTCTTATGTAAAGTTGGTTTAGTTATCACTTGTTACCAATTCGTTTATGTGTTGCATTTTACCCTAGGAAAATCCCATATTTTCCTAAATACAAGATTTATTGAATAACACTGAGTATAGTTTAATACATAAAACTATATATTGAGGATCATGGGATTACTATCCCGAAACTAGATATGAATTAGTTTGAAATGTGCGATCTATAGATGGAAAGTAGTTTGAAAACCATGGGACTCACATCCCGTACTATGTACAAGACCATTTGATATACGTGAGAATATAATTTGAAAACCATGGGACTACCGTCCCGTACTAGATACAATATAGTTTGATATTCATGGAAATATAGTTTGGAAACCATGGGACTACCGTCCCGTACTAGATATAGATTCAAAACCGTGAGATTATCATCTCGTATTAGATATAGTTTCAAAACCATGGGACTACCATCCTGTACAAGATATAGGTTAAAATCATGGGATTACTATCTCGTACTAGATATGAGTTAAAGGCCCTGGGACTACCATCCCGCATTAGATATAAGATCAACAGACTGAAAACCATGGGATTATCATCCCGTACTAGATGTGGAAACTATAGATAGAAGGTAGATACGGAATCGAAACATAGTCAAAACCAAACCCAAAGCGATACTGTGTATAAACTTATATTAATACGTATTGTGAGTTGGGTAACCATGCTGATACAACAAAGAGACCTCCTTGATGCTTGTCAGACATCGAATGATATCCAGAAATTTGTCACCCCAGGTGTGCCCACCTAACTGTAGCTAGCCGTTAAGGTGTGGGATTGTCAGTCCCGAATAGATCTATTCACAAATTCCTCGCTCTCCCTCCAGGAGACTCTAGTTACACTTCCGGGGAGGATTTACTGATCATCCATAAAGGGTAGTGACAAACTCACAAGGTAGTACTAAACTATTCATGGGGTTCTCATATGATATCAAACATACAAAAGATCATGAAACATAATACAGTGAATACAGATATATACAATGAAATCATCTGCCAAAACATTCAAAATGAATCACAGATAAACTGAACCGGACATAGTTTATCTCATAACTTTGTATACATATTGATATGTGCTGAAACAAGAACTAAAGAACCCCAAATTATTCGCATAATAATTTGATTAGTTTGGTTATTTCCTTAACTGAAATTCATGTAGTTGTAGTTGATAAATCATCCCTTATGCTCAGCATAATACATAAGGGGTAAAGGTAATTATAAGTTTGCAAGATATTATTTGAAATACATCAATGTTATGTATTGAAAACATTTATAGTTTGCTTGTATTCCCCCCTGAAAACATTGAAAAACCATTGAAAAAGGGTAGGGGTATGAACTCACCGGACGAGAAACGTGACGATTTAGGATGCTAAACGTTGGTTCGGGGCTTGAAAACGTACGAGATTCCTATGTATAATGAAAATATACACATTTGTATCTAATTATGACTTAGATTACTTAATTGTTAGGGACAAACAGTTTTGGTCGCGGGAACACCCTATTGCAAGTGTTTGGAAGGACCCGGGTGACATCTACGAACGTGTAATGGCATTAGGGGCTTGGAATTTGAGTTTACTCCCAAGGAGTAAACTCATACAAGATTTTTCAGCCTATAACACCCATTCCCCATGCTTTTATGGTCGTAAACTCATGGTGGGGTGGTTTATGGTGCAAATTGGCTTGAAACACTTAGGGGAAAATTTCTAGGGTTTGATTTAAGGCTTGGAAATAATTTAAAACACCAAATGACAACACTTATGGGAGTTTACGGCCTTTGCATGGAGCTTACGGTCGTAAACTCCTATGCACCCTTGAATAAGTGTTTTAATGCTTCCAAATCAATCACATGTGATTCCTAAAATTATTCCAAGGCCTTTCATGAAGTTTTAAGGAACTTCTGACAATATTTTTGGATTTTAAGGCCCATGACACCCCCTCATGGACGTGAACTCCCTTAATGGGTGATTTATTATGTTTAATGGTCTAAAACTTGTTTGTATACACTTCTAGAATTTATTATAAGGCTTTAGGGGTGTTAAAGTGGCATTTTAACACTTTTAGAGGAGTTTACTCCCCAAATATGAAGGTTTATGGCCCAAGCATAAGCCTTGGCTGTAAACTCTCATTTGTCCCACAAAATTCATGTTCAAACTATCGCAAGGCCAAAACCATAATTCTACAAGTCGAATCTAAGCTTTGTTGGTGTTTTGGAAGAGTTTAAGGGCATAAAAACCCTTTAAATGTGGGTTTACGGCCTAAGCATCATTTAGGGCCATAAACTCATATACAAGGCTCTAGATCATGGTTTAATGCATTCTAGGTCCATTCCATAAAGCCATCTAACCATATCTAAGGTCCAATTGTGGTTTGGAAGGGTTTTGTTGCTCCAAAAACCCCATTTAGATGAGTTTACGGCCTAGTAGTATTCTAGGGCTGTAAACTCATGATA
Organism: Lactuca saligna; assembly: GCF_052625555.1. Lineage (NCBI taxonomy): Eukaryota > Viridiplantae > Streptophyta > Magnoliopsida > Asterales > Asteraceae > Lactuca > Lactuca saligna. Next base: position 78,353,561 of record NC_136418.1, read on the forward strand.
ATGATCCTAATCCATTGTTTAAAATCTAATTTGAAGGCTAGAGAGGTTGCATAACAAGTTAGGGAAGGTACCTCAAAGATTTGGAGCCTTAAATTGATGATTTGGACCCTTAAACTTGGATTTAGGAGAGAGATTAGAGAGAGAGAGTAGAGAGAGGGAGCAAAAGCTTCAAATGGATGTTTAAACACGTTTATATAGGTCCTAAAACTTGGACACGGTGGAATCCTACCCGATACCGACATTAAACGGGGCTTTAGGTCGCACCCGATTAAGTTTCTGTCACCCGGCGGGGACGTTTCTAAACTTTTTGAAATAAACATTTTTGGGCTAGTTTCATGAGTTCCTAAAGAGTTTGGACACTCATTGGATTATAATAAACATATAAATTTAAATAATTTAACCAAAAATGAAAACGGAACAGATTGACAAACGACGAATTTTTACGGGTAGAATGGGTTTTTCGACGATGGAAAACTTTGGGTTGTTACATATACCTATTATAGTTAAATACTAGTTCTCGTTACCTCTATTACTATGATACCCACTATAATTACTACTATCACGAGTTAAGATACGCTTAAGAAAACACTCTCTATATTATGCTAAAAGTTACTATACTATATTACAAGAGAATACACTAATCCAGAATATAACACACTATCCCTCTATAAGGCACTCTACTGCGTAAATACCATGTAACCAGGGCTTCCCGTGTAACGACCAAAATTTCGAAACAATTAAAACTTTTCAAAACAACCCATTTTAAGAACGTTGTTACAAAAAGGTTTTCAATACATTATTTAACAGAGTATTTTTCCCAGGTTCATTTCATAAAACTCCAACGCGAGGAACGGTACGATCACTCCTTTGCCTTGCCATAGACTCCTAAGAACCTGAAAACATAAAAACCATAACTGTAAGCCCTAAATCTTAGTGAGATACCCCCAAAATACCAACCACATATATGCCCTTCCAGGCCACAACCTTCCAGTCCAAAACATATTGCCTTCCGGCCCATCGCGTATTGCCTTCCGGCCCATAACACATTGCCTTCCGGCCCATAACATATTGCCTTCCGGGCCATAACATATCGCCTTCCGCCCCGCAAAATAGAAAGCATACATATCATGATAGAACACAGAACAATCATGCATACCGGGTTACACTCCAGACCAGACAACCAAGCGCATAACATGTAATCATATAACAGTTCACAGTTAGCAAATCGACCAACAGATCACATAACATATCATTATCCTAACTGAGATACCAGCCTAGCCGATCACTAGCATAACATCACCCTACGACTCAGCCAACATAATAATTATGCACCTACGCCTTTCCAGGCCATGACCTTCCGGTCCACATTGCATTGCCTTCCGGCCCACAACATGTAATGCCTTCCGGCCCATATCCCGCAATATCATACAACAGACAATTAGCCGGATTTCCATCCGATAAAAGGGTCGGCCTTGGTGCCTTAAACCCTATAGATATAGTGAGGATAACTCACCTCGAAACTGCCATCCAAACAGATAACCCAAGCTGCTCCGATCCCTGATACGATCTCCACCACTGGACAGCCACCAATGCACTGAACTCAAAACCATAATCAACAATTACCAAAAATGCGCCCTGGAAACCACTGGTTAACCCTTGGTCAATTACTAGGTCAAAGTCAGCCCCTGACTGACCCTACTCGCCGAGTCAACCCTATGACTCGCCAAGTTCCCATACTCAAAACTTCACTGAATCCATGACCTAACTCGCCGAGTCACCCCGAGACTCGCCGAGTCCAACAACTCCAAGTCCACCCGCACACATCTCACTGAGTCATCCCTTGACTCACCAATTCCTCGACTCAACCAGGAAATATTGGGACTCTTCGACAAGACTCGCCGAGTCCAAGAACAGACTCGCCGAGTCTAAGGCTATCTTCAACCTACTCGCCGAGTTGTTCATCCAACTCGTCGAGTTCCAGGCCATCTTCAACCGACTCGCCGAGTTGTTCTTCCAACTCATCGAGTCTCAGCTCGTCTTCAAGCAACTCGTCGAGTCCACCCATGTGACTTGCCGAGTACCACCGGTCTGAATCCATACAGAAGCATCCCAAGCCATGCAATTGGTCCAAAACATAGATCTAGCCTCCTACAACTCATCCATCATGTAAAGTGGCAATCTTTACGTGAATCCAAAGAGATCTATGCATTTTGCACATTAGATCTAGGGTTTGGGACAAGATAGCTTCATCTAACACTTAACACAGGGACTTCCTGCATTCTAACCCTCCTCCATTCCAGATCTGAGGTAGCAACCTCAGATCCAACCTTTAGACTCCAAAATAACCCAAGGTAAGTTTCCCCCCCAAACCCCAAAATGAAGAGACAAGACAATAGCAGTTCAAGAACGAGATTTTACCTTCAAAGAATGCCCTAATCTGCAAGGAAACTCGAATCCAAGCAAAACCCCTTGCTCCAAACCTTCAAACTTCCAAAGTTTCTGCAACAACTACTTCTCCAAGCTCCAATCCACTCAACAATGGTGCTTCTCCATGATTTTAGGGTTTCAGGGACTCAAAGGGGTGATAAAGAGGCTGGGGAGGAAACATAATGCTCTTTATATAGGGCTCAACCCGAGAATTAGGGTTTTCTCCACTCAGCGCCTACTCGCCGAGTCCATCTGTGACAACCCGATATTTCAACTCTTTGTAATGGCCTAATAGGTCAAGTATTGTAAACATTTTTGAGTTAATAAAATTAACTTTGATAATAAAATGTCCAAAAAGTTTCTATTTAAATTCTTCTATGTTTAAATATCATTAAACCATGATCGTACGTAAAAAGAACGCCCAAATCTGACTTCGTATATTGAAGTTTTGATTTTTTCCAAGTTCAGTTTAGCAACAGACAGCTAAAAACTCGAAGCGGAGATCGAGCGACATTTGGCTGGAATGACCTAAACGAGAATCAAAGGTCTCGACGATGGTATTCCAACGATAAAAAGTCTGGCAAAAACGGACGTCAGATAAAGAAGTTATTAATTTTTAAAGAAATTCCTTAATCACATCATTTTAATAAATAAATAATAAAAATAATTTTGGAATTTGCCAACGGAATCTAAACGAAAGTTGTAGATCGCAGTCTCACCTTCGCGGGGATATAAAGAACGTCGAAAACGGAGTTCGTATGAAGGAGATATGAATTTTTGAAGTTTGATAAATAATTTATATATTTTTTTATTAAAAATTCGGTATTATCCGAAGAGGAGTCAGCCTAGGGCCGAGGTACGCGTCGTGTACCCTCGTACGCTCCGCGTACTCGAGGGCACGGCCTCGGATCGTCCACGTCGCCCTATGCGAAGCTACCCGACCCGCTGTCCCATCCGACCCGCCCCATCCGAAATACGTAAGCGATGATGTACGGGAACGCGCTGCGTACGCCCGTACGCCCCGCGTTCGGAGGCGGTTCAACACCCCTATAAAAGGGATGCGAGCCTTTCCGAAAAATTTGTTCATTTTCTCTCTTTCTCTCACGATCTTGCCTCGATTTCCGTGCCCGTTCAAACCCGAAGCTTTGGTCTTTTTGCTCAAGTCCCGAGAGTCAATTTTACTCCCGAAATTCCCGAGAATCCCAAGAAAAATCCGTTTCCCGAGACGAAACTCTGCCCGGTTTTCGATCTCGCTGTCTTCAAACTTCCAAGTGAGTTCATACCCCTTTATTCAACCTTTGAAATGCTTTTAAATTTTTTAAATACATTATAGGGGGGAGAATACAAGTTAAACACTTATAGTTATTGCTTCGATCACATGTGATTGCATTAATCACATGTGATTAATAACTAGGAAACCAATGATTTTATCACTGTTCAAACTGTTTTACTTCAAAATGTTTTACAAACTCTTTTACTTATCAAATGCTTTATTGTAAACTTTTTTTACTACCTATAAATTTGCATGCCCATATATGTATAGCTGTATAAATAATGTTTAAAGGGCTTAGGAAAGGCACCTGTCCTATTTCCTTTTCCTCGATTTGGATGTGGTCTGGTGGAATTTCGGGTGACCATCCGAGGGTCGTTTCAATATTAGTTATATATCATATATACATGTATTGACATAAAAGTACTTCCATATTCATACTTATCAGCACATCATTAGTAAGTTACCATCGGGGTAACACAGGATCATACTACTACAATTTCTAGATCAACGAGTCAGTTCATTCAGGAGTCAATACTTATTACTAAGAGAACATATACAACGATACTAGAACAAGTAACATTATATTGCATATACACGAATACGTTAACAATTGTGATCCACTGTATGGGAGCATGTCTTAATTGTCATGACCCGAGTTGTAGCCAGAGTCTCTTGGAGGGAGAGCGTGAGTTTGCGTATAGATCTATACTGGATTGACTATCCTACACCTCGCTGCTAGCCAGAGTCATACCTTATTTTTTGACTATACGTTGTCGATGTTACCAGTTCATAGTATGGTGCAATTTATCACATGATACCTTAATATAAACCCGATTTAAGGTAGTTAGTACAGCAGTAGTTCCTATAAAACAAAACTACAGTACTACAATAATTTACCCATTACATTTTGGTGATAACCTCACTTAAACTTTAATGTACAAACTATATTTTGATAAATGATAGTTACACTTGGGAAATTACACACTTTTACATCAAACGAGCATACAAAACAGTAAAGCCTTGGTAGAGGGCTACTTTAACAGAAAATATAGGTTTTTCTGAGAGATCCAAACTTTTACAAACAATTACATACATTTACAACTCATACTTGCGACAGGTTCAAACGTTTTGATAACAAACCTCGACACTAAAATACTTATGAATTCACCAGCTTAATGCTGATAAACTCTTTCAAAATAACTTGTATTCTCAGGTCATTAGTAGACAAGTACCGATGCTAGCTTTTGAGAAGATGGAGTGCATTCAAGACTCATCATAGTATTTTGATTTAAATTATATTTTTGGTGTCTAAAACTGTACGGAACACGCTTGTATTAAAATTTTATATTTAATGCAATGGATGATGTTGTTTGCTTATTTACATTTACTGTGTTGTGATACTTTACATGACGTCCTCCGCCCCATAACGTTTCCGCCATTCTTGGTTTTGGGGTGTGACAGATTGGTATCAGAGCATTGTTTATAGTGAAGCAAGTATATCAACCCATAAAAGATATACTAAACTATGAACCCATTTGGGATTATAACACTCTGACCAAGAGTCTATACTTTAAATACTAAAATAGTTAACTAAGTATACTAGTCTGCATTCATACTAAAACCAGTGTCACAACGACAAGAACAAGAGTATTACGATTGTTAAATATCATAGGTAAGCTAGGGGATGTATGGTCAGTCTTGGGAATGGCATAGCCTGATCAACTATGCTGGTCCGAGGAGTGATTAGCATATGCCCTAGAATAGTTGTGATGTGTTAACAAGTCTAAAAACTTACCGACAATGCCACAAAAAGATCAGTGGATCTTAAACTTAAAATACTATAGGTGTATTTTGTGCTATTAACTACATACATACTATATCTTTATACCTCTCTTCTCACGTAGATTTAAATGGCTGGATTCCATCACGATGACCCGTACTTTCCAAATGAAGGCAACATAGGAATGCTCGAAGCAGAGTCTGACAATGAACACCAAATTCCGCTGGATGATCATCAAGCTGAAGGCTTCTTAGATGGATCAGACTCTGAGCCTGAAGTCAACAACCTACCGCTCGTAGGTCAACCCCCGAACAACAACCCTCGACCAGCTTTTCCAGGTCCTACTCCCTTATGGGAAAACAACTTGAATCGTTGGAGTGATGAACAGGGTCAACCCTTACCATACTTTGGGGACCGAAGCTTTTACAACGTCAGCAATGGTGGCTCTGCTGACCGAGCCCTGCCTGTCATTATCCGCAGAATAGTTCGTAATGTTGAGCAAGGTAGAGCAGCCATCGACCGGGTCATAGAGATTGATGCCAACTCAGGTATCAACACAGTCCGCATCCGCCATCTTGAAGAAGACATGGAACGGACCCGGAGAACCAATGAAACCCTACAGAAACATCTAGTTGCCTCTCAAGCTGATGTCATGGAACTCCGAGCTCGTCAAAGTGCTCATGAGAAACACCTTCAAGAGGTGGTCCGTCAAATGAGAGACCTTAGGGTTCTCTCGAGGAATATTCATCGCCGTTAGATGATGTCTTGTACATCATTATCTTTTGGGTTAAGGATTAGCCTTTAACATCTATGCTCTAAGTAGCACTTGTCTGTAAAATATTCCTAACTTTCAGTACTCTAATTAGGAATCTAAGAACTGTCAAACTTTTCTATATGGTATGATGTAAGACCTACTGTTAGGTCGAGTTTTCCTTGAACTTATTACATCAGTAATACCAGTATTATTTAAATCTATCTAAATTGTGGGAAAAATCTATACACTTGTGTTTTCCTACTAATATTTCTTATTGTGATTTCAAACACTCATTCAACTGTTGGGCTATGGTTAGTTAGTCCATGTATCACTCTCACGTTGCTTACAAAATGTTTCTTACCATTTTTCTTACCTTTATAAACTTATAGCTGAAAGATGCCTCCTCGCAAATCTCCCAGGAATAATCCTGCACCACCACCTCCGCCGCCTCCAGTCATCGATACTGCAGCCCTAAATGTTGCCGTAGCTGCAGCAGTGGTAACTGCCATGGCTCAGTATCACTCTTCTGATGCCACCAGAGGTGGAACCCCCGTGGAATCAATCCCGGTTGAAACCCCTGCGCGTTCGAGAGAGTGCTCTTACAAGGATTTCAGCAACTGCAAGCCGAAGTCCTTGGATGGGACCGGCGGAGTCATTGCTCTCTCGCAATGGTTCGAGAAGACTGAAGCGGTCTTCGAAATTTGTTCATGCCCGGCTGCGAGCAAAGTGAAATATGCCGCATGCACCTTTGAAGGAAAGGCCCTGACGTGGTGGAACGGCCACGTTAAATCTCTAACTCTCGTCGTAGCCAACGACATAGGCTGGGAAACGATGAAAGACCTCATGATTGAGGAATACTGCCCGAGGGGCGAGATCCAGAAACTAGAGCAGGAGCTTTGGAGCCTGACCATGAAGGGCACCAATATTGTTGCTTATACCGCCAGATTCAGCGAACTGGTGGCCCTCTGCCCTAATATGGTTCCCACTGAAGGGAAAAAGATCGAAAGGTACATATGGGGGCTTGTGCCTCCGTATCAGGGGAATGTTCTAACATCAAACCCCACTACCTTCGACAGTGCCAAACGATTGGCACAACGACTCATTGACCATGGAGTCAAAACCCCTGCAACCACAACCACCCTAGCCATCTCGGAACTCTCCAAACCCGCTGATACTAAGCGGAAATTCTGGGATGAAAAGAAGAAGCAACAGGCTGCCAAAAAGCAGCAAATTGTGGCAATACATGCCGCAATAACCCCTGCTGCTGCTACTACTACTCCAGTGGGTGGGTATGCTGGAAGTTCGCCCAAGTGAAACAAATGCAACTACCACCACAATGGCCCCTGCCATGAAATGCAGTGCTCTAACTGCCACAGGAGAGGACACACAGTCCGTTTCTGTAAATCTCCAGCGAGACCGATCACCCAAGTCCCCGGCTCTGGCGCGAGCCCGACCTGCTATGGATGTGGCAAAACAGGCCACTATAAGAGGGACTGCCTAAGGCGAAAAATGCTGGCGGAGCAGGTAGGGTACTAGCGATAGGCCACGGGGAAGCAGTTGCTGAGCCGACAGTGGTGACTGGTACGTTCCTCCTCGATGACTCCTATGCATGCATTCTATTCGATAGTGGAGCGGAGAGAAGCTTCGTAAACCATAAATTTACTCGCATGCTTAATCAACCACTGCACGCACTCAAAGAACTATTCAAAGTAGAAATGGCTAATGGAAAAACTGAAAGTACAAGAAATATATACTTAGGTTGTACCCTAACTCTAGATAACCATTCATTCCCAATCGACCTCATGCCAGTCTCAATAAAAATTTTCGACGTTATCATTGGCATGGATTGGTTAAGCCTTCATCGCGCCGACATCATGTGCTACGAGAAAGCAGTCCGTTTAAACCTTCCGTTTAACGAAACTCTTATAGTCTATGGCGACAAACCCGGTGCAAGTCTTCGCATCATATCAAGTATTCAAGCACAGAAGTATCTGCGTAAGGAATACCATGCATTCCTTGCTCACGTCGTCGACACGAGCCTCAAAATGAAAGAACTGAAGAGCATCCCTGTAGTGAGCGACTTCCCCGACATTTTCCCAGAAGAACTACCCAGATTACTTCCACAACGATAGGTCGAGTTCAAAATCGACTTAGTCCTAGGAGCTACCCCAATAGCCAAGTCGCCCTACCGCTTTGCACCAGCTGAGATGCAGGAACTCTCTGGTCAACTTAACGAACTGCTCAGCAAGGGATTTATAAGACTGAGTTTCTCACCTTGGGGAGCATTGGTCTTGTTCGTTAAGAAGAAAGACGGATCTTCCCGTATGTGTATTGACTACAGAGAACTCAACAAACTGACGGTCAAGAATCGTTACCCTCTGCCTCCCATAGACGATCTATTTGACCAACTGCAAGGGGCGAACTATTTTTCTAATATTGATCTGAGATCCGGATATCACCAGTTACGAGTGCTAGCGGAGGATGTTCCAAAGACAGCCTTCCGAACTCGTTACGGACACTACGTGTTCGTGTTGATGCCATTCGGATTGACTAATGCGCCAGCAGTCTTCATGGATCTGATGAATAGAGTATGCCGACCTTATTTGGATCAGTTCGTCATCGTTTTCATTGACGACATCCTGACCTACTCCCGAAGTAAGAAAGAGCATGGCGATCACCTGCGACAAGTTCTAGAGACATTACGAAAAGAGAAGCTTTATGCGAAGTTCTCGAAATGTGAATTTTGGATCCGGAGAGTCGAATTCTTAGGACACGTGGTAAGCGAAGAGGGAATCCACGTGGACCCATCCAAAATTAAAGCCATTGAGAACTGGTCAGCACCTAAGACGCCTACAGAAATTCGCCAATTTCTAGGTCTCGCTGGCTATTAGCGTAGATTCATTCAGAACTTCTCTCGAATAGCGAAACCTCTTACGATCCTAACCCAGAAAGGCGTGGCCTTTGACTGGGAAGAGAAAAAAGAAAGAGCGTTCCAAACGCTCAAACGAGCCTTGTGCACCGCACCAATACTATCCCTTCCCGAAGGAATAGAAGACTTCGTAGTCTATTGCAATGCATCGAATCAAGGGCTCGGATGTGTCCTGATGCAGCGAGGTAAGGTCATCGCCTACGCCTCGAGACAGTTGAAGACACACGAGGTTAACTATACGACCCACAATCTTGAACTAGGAGCAGTGGTGTTTGCTCTGAAGATCTGGAGACATTACTTGTATGGAACGAAGAGCACTATCTTTACCGACCACAAGAGTTTACAACACATTTTCGATCAAAAGGAGCTCAACATGAGACAACGACGGTGGGTCGAACTACTCAGTGATTACGAATGTGATATTCGTTATCCTCTTGGTAAAGCCAACGTAGTAGCAGACGCCCTAAGTCGGAAGGAATATTCTGGTAGCAAAATCAAGTCATTGTCAATAACCATCCATTCACACTTGTCTAATCAAATTCAGACGGCCCAACTTGAAGCCATGAAACCTGAAAATGTGACGAGTGAATCCCTCAGAGGAATGGACAAGAATTTAGAAGCCAAGGATGACGGAGCCTTATATTTCATGGATCGGATCTGGACACCGAAACACGGTGGTTTCCGAGACTTGGTCATGACCGAGGCGCACAACACTCGGTATTCCGTCCACCCAAGTTCAGATAAGATGTATCTGGATCTTAAAAAGCTATACTGGTGGCCTAATATGAAAGCAGAGATTGCTACCTTCGTGAGTAAATGCCTTACTTGCGCAAAGGTTAAGGTCGAGTACCAGAATCCCTCTGGTTTATTACAACAACCAGAGATCCCAGAATGGAAGTGGGAGCGGATCACTATGGATTTCTTAACCAAGTTGCCCAAGACAGCGGGTGGACTTGATACCATATGGGTCATCGTCGATAGATTGACCAAGTCTGCACACTTCCTACCTATCAAAGAAACCGACAAGATGGAGAAACTTACGAGAACATACATTAGGGAAATCGTATGGCTACATGGTGTACCTATGTCCATTATCTCCGATAGAGATAGTAGGTTTACCTCAAGATTTTGGCAATCACTACAACATTTCCTAGGAACAAGGCTAGACATGAGCACAGCCTACCATCCTCAGACCGACGTACAGAGTGAGAGGACCATCCAAACACTGGAAGATATGTTGCGAGCCTGCGTGATTGACTTTGGGAAGGCATGGGATACTCATTTACCCCTTGTCGAGTTTTCCTATAATAACAGTTATCACACGAGCATCAAGGCTGCTCCATTTGAAGCCCTTTACGGCCGAAAGTGCAGATCCCCTCTGTGCTGGGCTGAGGTGGGTGATACCCAACTAGCAAGGGGGAAAGCTTCCGACATTACTCTTACCGGTCCAGAAATCATTTGGGAAATGACAGAGAAGATCGTTCAGATCCGTGAACGATTGAAAGCCTCTAGAGACCGACAGAAGAGCTACACAGATAAACGAAGGAAACCTTTGGAATTTCAGGTGGGAGACCGAGTCCTTCTCAAAGTCTCACCCTGGAAGGGCTTGATACGCTTCAGCAAGCGTGGGAAGCTTAATCCGAGGTACATAGGGCCTTTCGAAATTCCTGCAAGAGTCGGCCCCGTAGCTTACAAACTCGATCTACCAGGCGCACTTCGTAACGTACATTCTACATTCCACGTATCTAACTTGAAAAAGTGTCTATCCGACGAGACTCTCGTAATCCCACTCGACGAGATCGAGATCAACGAGGGCCTCAATTTTGTGGAAGAACCAGTAGAAATCATGGACCGAGAGGTCAAGTAAACAAAACAAAGTCGTATACCCATCGTGAAGGTTCGCTGGAACACTAAGCGGGGACCTGAATTCACATGGGAACGCGAAGATTAGATGCAACACAAGTACCCACATCTGTTTCCCTAATCCACGAGTGTTCTCTTACTTTGAATTTCGGGACGAAATTCCCTCTAACGAGGGGATGATGTGACAACCCGATATTTCAACTCTTTGTAATGGCCTAATAGGTCAAGTATTGTAAACATTTTTGAGTTAATAAAATTAACTTTGATAATAAAATGTCCAAAAAGTTTCTATTTAAATTCTTCTATGTTTAAATATCATTAAACCATGATCGTACGTAAAAAGAATGCCCAAATCCGACTTCGTATATTGAAGTTATGATTTTTCCAAGTTCAGCTTAGCAACAGACAGCTAAAAACTCGAAGCGGAGATGGTATTTCAACGGTAAAAAGTCTGGCAAAAACCGATGTCAGATAAAGAAGTTATGAATTTTTAAAGAAATTCCTTAATCACGTCATTTTAATAAATAAATAATAAAAATAATTTCGGAATTTGCCAACGGAATCTAAACGAAAGTTGTAGATCGTAGTCTCACCTTCACGGGGATATAAAGAATGTCGAAAACGGAGTTCGTATGAAGGAGATATGAATTTTTGAAGTTTGATAAATAATTTATATATATTTTTATTAAAAATTCGGTATTATCCGAAGAGGAGTCAGCCTAGGGCCGAGGTACGCGCCGCGTACTCGAGGGCACGGCCTCGGATCGTCCACGTCGCCCTATGCGAAGCTACCCGACCCGCTGTCCCATCCGACCCGCCCCATCCGAAATACGTAAGCGATGACGTACGGGTACGCGCTGCGTACGCCCGTACGCCCCGCGTTCGGAGGCGGTTCAGCACCCCTATAAAAGGGATGCGAGCCTTTCCGAAAAATTTGTTCATTTTCTCTCTTTCTCTCACGATCTTGCCTCGATTTCTGTGCCCGTTCAAACCCGAAGCTCTGGTCTTTTTGCTCAAGTCCCGAGAGTCAATTTTACTCCCGAGATTCCCGAGAATCCCGAGAAAAATCCGTTTCCCAAGACGAAACTCTACCCGGTTTTCGATCTCGCTATCTTCAAACTTCCAAGTGAGTTCATACCCCTTTATTCAACCTTTGAAATGCTTTTAAATGTTTTAAATACATTATGGGGGGGCGGGGGGAATACAAGTTAAACACTTATAGTTATTGCTTCGATCACATGTGATTACATTAATCACATGTGATTAATAACTAGGAAACCAATGATTTTATCACTGTTCAAACTGTTTTACTTCAAAATGTTTTACAAACTCTTTTACTTATCAAATGCTTTATTGTAAACTTTGTTTTACTGCCTATAAATTTGCATGCCCATATATGTATAGCTGTATAAATAATGTTTAAAGGGCTTAGGAAAGCCACCTGTCCTATTTCCTTTTCCTCGATTTGGATGTGGTCTGGTGGAATTTCGGGTGACCATCCGAGGATCGTTTCAATATTAGTTATATATCATATATACATGTATTGACATAAAAGTACTTCCATATTCATACTTATCAGCACATCATTAGTAAGTTACCATCGGGGTAACACAGGATCATACTACTACAATTTCTAGATCAACGAGTCAGTTCATTCAGGAGTCAATACTTATTACTAAGAGAACATATACAACGATACTAGAACAAGTAACATTATATTGCATATACACGAATACGTTAACAATTGTGATCCACTGTATGGGAGCATGTCTTAATTGTCATGACCCGAGTTGTAGCCAGAGTCTCTTGGAGGGAGAGCGTGAGTTTGCATATAGATCTATACTGGATTAACTATCCTACACCTCGCTGCTAGCTATAGTGGGACCGACAGGTCTGCGGGTGCCAAACATCATACCTTATTTTTCGACTATACGTTGTCGATGTTACCAGTCGATAGTATGGTGCAATTTATCACATGATACCTTAATATAAACCCGGTTTAAGGTAGTTAGTACTGCAGTAGTTCCTATAAAACAAAACTACAGTACTACAATAATTTACCCATTACATTTTGGTGATAACCTCACTTAAACTTTAATGTACAAACTATATTTTGATAAATGATAGTTACACTTGGGAAATTACACACTTTTACATCAAACGAGCATACAAAACAGTTAAGCCTTGGTAGAGGGCTACTTTAACAGAAAATATAGGTTTTTCTGAGAGATTCAAACTTTTACAAACAATTACATACATTTACAACTCATACTTGCGACAGGTTCAAACGTTTTGATAACAAACCTCGACACTAAAATACTTATGAATTCACCAGCTTAATGCTGATAAACTCTTTCAAAATAACTTGTATTCTCAGGTCATCAGTAGACAAGTACCGATGCTAGCTTTTGAGAAGATGGAGCGCATTCAAGACTCATCATAGTATTTTGATTTAAATTATATTTTTGGTGTCTAAAACTGTACGGAACACGCTTGTATTAAAATTTTATATTTAATGCAATGGATGATGTTGTTTGCTTATTTACATTTACTGTGTTGTGATACTTTACATGACGTCCTCCGCCCCAGAACGTTTCCACCATTCTTGGTTTTAGGGTGTGACACCATCTCATTGACTCGCCGAGTCGGCTATTTAACCCGCGACCACGTCGCGACTCTACTTGGCGAGTCCATCCATGGACTCGCCGAGTCATTCTTTCCCAAATTACACTTTTATCCCTTCCACACAACTCTTGTTATTTTGGGATGTTACAATTCTCCCCCACTTAAATTAGTGTAACAGCCCGGAATTTCAGGTATTGTTATAATATTGTTTTTTGGGGTGTTTTAGGAGGGGACTCGGCGAGTTGGAGCCAGACTCGGCGAGTATGACCACAGACTGGGTCGCGGGTTCGCGGCTGGACTCGACGAGTCCATTATGGACTCGGCGAGTCTGCGCTATTCAGCGGAAACCCTAGCCGTTCGGTTTTGGAACGTATATAACAGACTTATAGGCCGTCATTGTCCGTTTTTAGCGACTGAGAAGAACCCTAAATCGGTTGTGGGCATCTAGAGCAAGGATTGAAGGCCATTGGTGATCTTGAAGAAGTTATTGTGCAAGGAAGAGAAGAGTTTGGCTAAAGGAACAGCAAGGGGATCAAGTTCTGAGGATTAGGGACACAGAGAGTGCATTATTCAGGTAATATTTCGGATCATATTCTGCTATGTTGATGTGTGCATGGATTTAGGGTTTATGGAACCCTTTTGTGACTAGATTGATTATTACCCTTGTTCCCCAAACGAATATAACCCTGTATTAGGACCTTTAGAGGTCCAAAATGTCCCATGCCTGTGTATTTCGGGAATTAAGAGAGGTTTTGGATTGGAATCCTTATGCTTTAAGTCAAAAGGTAAATTACAAGTCTTGGGGTGTAGCATGAGCACCTAAATGAAGGTCTTACGTGTTGTACCAGCTTAGGAGGACCAAACCTATGAATGGTCGGGACAATACAGATCTCAGGAAGCAGTTTCATCGACTGCATGGCATGGACTCGCCGAGTCCGATGAACAGACTCGGCAAGTAGCTTGAAGATTAACTGGGACTCGTCGAGCTGTTCTTCAGACTCGGCGAGTGGAGTCGGGGTGGCCCCGCGATTCTTCCACGAGGAACTCGTCGAGTCAAGAGGGATACTCGACGATTAGAAAGGGAACATCAGGATTTGGTGAGGATGTCTAGACTCGCCGAGTCGCCTTAGCACTCGCCGAGTCCGGTCAAGTTGACCATTGACCGTTGACCGTTGACCAGAGTTGACCTACATGTGATTTCTTAGGGTCAGTGTCTTGAAAGATAAAAGTATTAATAAGGGATATATGATATTATAAGGAGTCTGTAGCTCGGCGGATCGAGTGCGAGTGATTTCAGGAGTCGCTAGCTTTCATTACCCACGAGGTGAGTCTTGTCACTATACTGTACCCGGAAGGGTTTGACTGTGTGACCGGAAGGTCGGATATGATTTGTGTTATACGTGCGATAAATGGTAAGGTATTTGCTATGCGTGCTATGTATGTTTATATGGGCCGGAAAGCAATATGTTATGTGACTGAAAGGTCGGATATGATATATGATATATGTGCTATATGTGTTAGGATAAATGTATTATTTGTTGTGTATGTTTATGGGCCGGAAGGCAATATGTTATGGGCCGGAAGGCAATATGTTATGGGCCGGAAGGCAATATGTTATGGGCCGGAAGGCGATTATCTCAAGGGCCAGAAGGCGATTGTGTTGTGGACCGGAAGGTCAGGGCCTGGAAAGGCGTATATGCGTAAGTAGTATACTGGGGAACTCACTAAGCATTTATGCTTATAGTTGTTATGTATGTGTTTCAGGTACTAGCGAGGACCGTGGGAAGGCGCCGGCATGACGCGTACACACTGTTGATGTTTTGAGATCTTGGGGATTTTACGATTGTATTTTGATATGAAATTTGGAATAATTATATTTGGTTGAAATAAATCACTTATTTTAAATGAAAAATTTGTTTGAAAATTTGCGTTGTTACAATTGGTATCAGAGCCTTGGTTTGAGGGATTCGGGTGTACCTTCGGGTGTAACTGAACTCAAACCGAGGATTTGAGGAAAATCTTTTAAAAATAATAAAGGCATAAACTTTTATAAATGGTAAAGTGGTAAACAAGAAAGAAGCAGTGTGTACGATCAGCCAGCGCCTGAACGGTAAAGATCCCCAGAATACCTTACAATGTTATGTTATGCAATGAATTATGAATTGTTATGCATGCTAGAAGGCTAGGTATTCATAATAGAACTAGAGTGGCCTGATTTGTGATGCCTTAGTCTAGGGAGTTTGCCGATATGAAATATTTGATAGCGTACAGGTAGATAGTGCATATCAAAAGTAGAGTACTCACTATTCGGGGTTTGGGGAGGAAGATTTGGGACGAATACTGATACGGTGTGGTCGGTAGTATTGGGCCCGTACTACCGAAGACACCGGGTCGGTGGGAGACCCAAGTAAGAATCCCTGGATATCAGAGACTGAGTAGGGTTGCGTATCAAGTGCAATTGTACTTGATGGAGTCTCTGATAATTTTATGTTGTATTTCAGAGACATCATGGTTACCACACGCTACGGGGCGAGTTCGAGCGGTGTGAGCGACGAGGATATTCGTCAGATGATTCAGGAGGAGGTAGCTACAACAATCCGGGCTGAGATCCCGGATATGTTTGGGTCTATTAAGACCACTCTGATGGAGACGTTCGAAGAGCGGTACGCCGCACTGACAGAGACTGCAGCCACTGCCGCTACCGCAGCCGTGGCCGCTGCCAGGCCACAAGGGGGCGATTCGTTGCTATTCCGGGAATTCAGCAACACGAAACCCCCTGAGTTCGATGGGATGCAGGATCTGATTGCTGTGATGAGGTGGATCGCCGACATTGAAGGGTGCTTCTACACTTGCTCATGCCCGGAGCACCTGAGGGTACGGTTCGCTTTGAACCAACTCCGTCTGGGAGCGAAGGATTGGTGGAAGTTCGCGACGGCGAACTTCACTTTGGCGGAGATTACAGCAGTGACATGGGAGAGGTTTACTGACATGTTCAGGGACGAGTACGTTCCCCCAGTGGAGAGGGAACGATTGATTCAGGAGTTCTTGACCCTTAAGCAGGGTACTGATTCGGTTGCGGTGGTTACGCGGAAGTTTCATGAGAGGGCGATGTTCTGCCCTGAGCTGGTGTCTACAGAGCAGTCGCGGATGAGCCGGTACTTAGGCGTTTTGAGGAGGGATATCCGGGAGTTTGTGTCAAACTCAACCTATCGTACTTTTACTGAGCTTCAGGAGAATGCCAGGAAGCGCGAGATCGAGTTGGAGACCCAGGCCAGGGAGGAGGCCGAGTCTCGGCAGGTGGACCGGCGGCTGGCTCAGTCTCAGCCGGCAGCCAAGCGGATCAAGTCCGCTGATTTGAGGACGGGAGGTCAGAAGGGCCGCACTTGCGGGAAGTGCGGCAAGGGTCATGAGGGGGCGTGCCGAGCTGGTGGTTGCTACAAGTGTGGCAAGGAAGGAAACATTGCCAGGGATTGCCCTAAGGGGTTTATGGTTTGTTTTCATTGCAATCAGACAGGCCATCGGAAGGCTGAGTGCCCGCAGCTTCGTCAGGGATCTACACCTACTACCAGGACTACTGAGACTTGACCGGCGAAGGTCGAGGCCCTGAGGGCTCGCGGGAGAGCCTTTCAGCTGACTGCGGAGGAGGTTCGCGCTGCGCCCGATGTTGTGGTAGGTATGCTGTAATTCACGTATTTATTTAAAGTCGAGATGTTATGCTTATGTTAATATATGTGTAGGTACCTTTCTTGTGAATTCTATGCCTGCTCTAGTGTTATTTGATTCGGGTGCGAGTAGGTCCTTTGTATCTGTAGCTTTTAGTCAGCATATCAGCATTAGTCGTGAGCCGTTAAGTCGGCCCCTGAGCGTTTCTATAGCGGCCGAGAGGGTGGTTTGCGCCACGGAGGTTCTTCGGGGATGCGTACTAGATATTTTCGGGGTTGAGTTTCCGATTGACCTAATTCCTATTGCGATGGGTGATGTCTGTGTCATCGTGGGCATGGACTGGCTGAGCCGATTCAGCACTGTCATCGACTGCGAGCGCCAGCTGGTGACTATACGAGACCCTAGTGGAGGAGTTCTTACGGTGTACGGCGAGGGTACTCGTTCGGGATCAGCTTTTTGTTCGGCCGCTAGGGCGAGGCAATGTCTACAACAGGGATGTAAGGGTTTTGTGGCGTATGTGATGGATACGCGGGAGGCTTCCGAGAGACCAAGGTCAGTGGAGGAGGTCCCAGTGGTGTGTGAGTTTCCAGATGTTTTTCCCGAGGAACTGCCGGGAGTACCTCCTGCGAGGCAAGTAGAGTTTGGTATCGATCTGATTCCGGGGGCTGCGCCTATTGCGAAGGTGCCTTATCGTCTCTCACCTCCAGAGATGCAAGAGTTGCCCTCGTAACTCCAGGAGTTGCTGGGGAAGGGATTTATTTGGCCAAGCAGCTCGCCGTGGGGAGCACCGATCCTGTTCATCCAGAAGAAGGATGGTTCACACCGGATGTGCATTGATTACCGGGAGTTGAACAAAGTGACGGTCAAGAACCGCTATCCGTTACCGAGGATCGATGACTTATTCGATCAGTTGCAAGGGGCATCTTGGCTTTCCAAGATCGATCTGAGATCAGGGTACCATCAGGTAAGAGTGCGGGATGAGGACGTCCACAAGACAGCATTTAGGACGCGATATAGGCATTATGAGTTCGTGGTGATGCCTTTCGGGCTCACCAATGCCCCGGCAGTGTTCATGGACCTTATGAACAGGGTATGCAGGCCGATGCTGGATCGGTCTGTGATTGTATTTATCGACGACATCCTGGTGTATTCGCGATCTAGAGAGCAGCATGAGGGACATTTTAGGGAGGTCCTTGGGGTACTGACGTCGGAGAAGCTATATGCAAAATTCTCCAAATGTGACTTCTGGTTGTGGGAGGTCCAATTTCTTGGACATGTTGTTAATCAGGCAGGGATATTGGTCGATCCGGCCAAGGATGAGGCAGTGATGAGTTGGGAGGTACCGAAGTCACCTTCCGAGATCAGGAGTTTCCTTGGGTTGGCGGGGTACTATCGGAGGTTTATTAGAGACTTCTCCAAGATCGCAGTACCGCTCACCAGACTGACCCGGAAGGGTGTTGCCTTCTCATGGGGACCCGAGCAACAGATTTCTTTCAAGACACTTCGCCAGAGACTGTGCGAAGCCCCGGTATTAGCTCTCCCGGAAGGGATGGAAGATTTTGTCGTATATTGCGACGCATCGATTTCGGGACTGGGTGCAGTGTTGATGCAGAGAGGTCATATGATAGCTTATGCATCGAGGCAGCTAAAGCCTCATGAGGCGAGATATCCCACGCATGACTTAGAGTTGGGGGCAGTAGTGTTCGCTCTCAAGATTTGGCGTCACTACCTGTATGGGGTTCGATGTACGATATATACGGACCATAAGAGTTTGAAGTATTTGATGGATCAACCCAACCTAAATATGCGTCAGAGGAGATGGTTGGATGTGGTCAAGGATCATGACTGTGAAATCCTATACCACCCGGGCAAGGCTAATGTGGTAGCGGATGCATTGAGCCGCAGGGCGGAGAGCACTCCATTGCGAGATGTATGTCTGAGACTGACGGTGATGACTCCGGTATTGGATGCTATTCGTGGGGCACAGGCCGAGGCTGTGAGATCCGAGATGCAGAAGAAAGAACGGGTCGTTGGGTTAATTTCAGAGTTCGTTAAGGATGGACGAGGACTTCTGACGTTTCAGGGTCGGATTTGGGTACCGTTCGTGGGCGATACGCGTGCTACTTTGATGGAGGAGGCTCACAGATCGAAATTCTCGATCCATCCCGGTGCTACGAAGATGTATTTGGACTTGAGGAAGGAATACTGGTGGCCCTGTATGAAGAGAGACGTCGCCTGGTTCGTTGAGAGGTGCTTGACCTGCCGTAGAGTTAAGGCCGAGCACTAGAGACCGCATGGCAAGTTCCAGCCTTTGGAGATTCCTGAGTGGAAGTGGGAACAGATTACCATGGACTTCATCACTAAATTGCCGAAAACTGCCAAAGGAGTCGATGCAATTTGGGTGATTGTGGATAGATTGACGAAGAGTGCACACTTCCTTGCCATCAGCGAGAGTTCATCAGCAGAGAAGTTGGCGGAGTTATATGTGAGAGAGGTGGTATCTCGGCATGGAGTGCCGATCTCGATTGTTTCGGACTGTGATGTACGCTTCACTTCCAGGTTCTGGAAGAAATTCCACGAGGAGCTGGGTACTAAACTGCATTTTAGTACCGCATACCATCCCCAGACAGACGGCCAGAGCGAGCGGACGATTCAGACATTGGAGGACATGCTTCGAGCGTGTGTGTTAGACTTTGGGGGTAGCTGGGATGCGCATTTACCCTTGGCAGAGTTTTCCTACAACAACAACCATCATTCGAGCATTGGTATGCCACCTTTTGAGTTGTTGTATGGTAGGAGGTGTCGGACCCCCATTTGCTGGGGAGAGGTGGGACAGAGAGTAATTGGCAGTACAGAGATCGTACTTCACACGACAGAGCAGATTCAGCAGGTTAGACAGAGGTTATTGACCGCCCAGAGCCGACAAAAGAGTTATGCGGACAGACGCCGGTCCGAGCATGAATTTCAGGTTGGCGACTTCGTTCTCCTGAAGGTTTCTCTTTGGAAGGGAGTGATCCGGTTCAGGAAGAGAGGCAAGTTGGGGCCTCGGTTCATAGGTCCATTTCGTGTGATTGCAAGGGTAGGCCGGGTAGCTTATCGGTTGGAGTTGCCAGCAGAGTTGGGACAGATCCACAATACCTTTCACGTATCGCAGTTGAGGAAATGTATAGCCGATGAATCGACAGTGGTTCCATTAGAGGATATTCAGGTGGATGCGAGCCTGAATTACGCCGAGAGACCAGTAGCCATCAGGGATCGGAAGATCAAGGTTCTGAGGAACAAGGAGGTACCTCTGGTGTTGGTTCAGTGGCAACACCAGAAAGGATCGGAGATGACTTGGGAGCCGGAGCATGAGATGCGGGAGCAACATCCGGAGTTATTTGCAGAATGAGACTTCGAGGGCGAAGTCTAGTCCTAGTGGGGGAGAGTTGTAACAGCCCGGAATTTCAGGTATTGTTATAATATTGTTTTTCGGGGTGTTTTAGGAGGGGACTCGGCGAGTTGGAGCCAGACTCGCCGAGTAGGACCACAGACTGGGTCGCGGGTTCGCGACTGGACTCAACGAGTCCATTATGGACTTGGCGAGTCTGCGCTTTTCAGCGGAAACCCTAGCCGTTCGGTTTTGGAACGTATATAACAGACTTATAGGCCGTCATTGTCCGTTTTTAGCGATTGAGAAGAACCCTAAATCGGTTGTGGGCATCTAGAGCAAGGATTGAAGGCCATTGGTGATCTTGAAGAAGTTATTGTGCAAGGAAGAGAAGAGTTTGGCTAAAGGAACAGCAAGGGGATCAAGTTCTGAGGATTGGGGACACAGAGAGTGCATTATTCAGGTAATATTTCGGATCATATTCTGCTATGTTGATGTGTGCATGGATTTAAGGTTTATGGAACCCTTTTGTGACTAGATTGATTATTACCCTTGTTCCCCAAACGATTATAACCCTGTATTAGGACCTTTAGAGGTCCAGAATGTCCCATGCCTGTGTATTTCGGGAATTAAGAGAGGTTTTGGATTGGAATCCTTATGCCTTAAGTCAAAAGGTAAATTACAAGTCTTGGGGTGTAGCATGAGCACCTAAATGAAGGTCTTACGTGTTGTACCAGCATAGGAGGACCAAACCTATGAATGGTCGGGACAATACAGATCTCAGGAAGCAGTTTGATCGACTGCATGGCATGGACTCGCCGAGTCCGATGAACAGACTCGGCGAGTAGCTTGAAGATTAACTGGGACTCGTCGAGCTGTTCTTCAGACTCGGCGAGTGGAGTCGGGGTGGCCCCGCGATTCTTCCACGAGGAACTCGTCAAGTCAAGAGGGATACTCGACGAGTAGAAAGGGAACATCAGGATTTGGTGAGGACGTCTAGACTCGCCGAGTCGCCTTAGCACTCGCCGAGTCCGGTCAAGTTGACCGTTGACCGTTGACCAGAGTTGACCTACATGTGATTTCTTAGGGTCAGTGTCTTGAAAGATAAAAGTATTAATAAGGGATATATGATATTATAGGGAGTCTGTAGCTTGGCGGATCGAGTGCGAGTGAGATCAGGAGTTGCTAGCTTTCATTACCCACGAGGTGAGTCTTCTCACTATACTGTACCCGGAAGGGTTTGACTGTGTGACCGGAAGGTCGGATATGATTTGTGTTATACGTGCTATAAATGGTAAGGTATTTGCTATGCGTGGTATGTATGTTTATATGGGCCGGAAGGCAATATGTTATGTGACTGAAAGGTCGGATATGATATATGATATATGTGCTATATGTGTTAGGATAAATGTATTATTTGTTGTGTATGTTTATGGACCGGAAGGCAATATGTTATGGGCCGGAAGGCAATATGTTATGGGCCGGAAGGCGATTATCTCAAGTGCCGGAAGGCGATTGTGTTGTGGACCGGAAAGTCAGGGCGTGGAAAGGCGTATATGCGTAAGTAGTATACTGGGGAACTCACTAAGCATTTATGCTTACAGTTGTTATGTATGTGTTTCAGGTACTAGCGAGGACCGTGGGAAGGCGCCGACATGACGCGTACACACTATTGATGTTTTGAGATCTTGGGGATTTTACGATTGTATTTTGATATGAAGTTTGGAATAATTATATTTGGTTGAAATAAATCACTTATTTTAAATGAAAATTTTGTTTGAAAATTTGCGTTGTTACAATTATGCTTTGTCCTCGAAGCCTACAACAATACAACTCCAAAGATATTCCCACAACGCGCCATCTAGCCTTAACCGGACCAGGTCCCACAAGGCATACCCTTCGAAACTCGAACACACTTTCCCTTCCCTTACGGTGTCCTGACCACCGTCTCTGACTAGGCACTGGCCGTACCCTCTGATAATCACACTCAATAACCGAGAATTACCCAAGATGCATTACTGCCCCAAATCTCAATAATCACTCGACCCATAAGGGTTAGAAAACCATGAACCATCGGATCCCCGATTCGAAACCCACTCTATCCATTCTTGGATGACTGAGAGACCCATTCTCAATCTCAGAGCAGCTCTCACGAGTTCTCCCCTTGCAACCGCATACACATGCTGAACTAGCTCTAACACCCTCAGGTTGGGAAAACCTGATACACTGATAATATCCTCAAACATTCCCCCAGATAAGCCACTAATAGATACCCCATACCCTGATCAAAATCACACTGAGAGTTCAAGACTCTCTCCCTGCATCATTTCCGAGCCTCTTGGCTCTTACACCTACGGAATTCCCTTCGCAACCTCAACAGTCAACCAAACCGGATATGCTCCTATTCCACTACCACAAACATGCTGCTCAACAACCATACTCGAATCACTCCGATCATAACTCTGCTCTGCCGCTTTCACTTCCGTGAATCTTGCACTCCCTCTCTAAGTTACACCTCACTATTTCCAAGGAATCCACTCGACCACATTGTCACCCCGACAATTGCCACGGTGCTCGCCCCACGCTACACCACTCCTTTCATAGCGTATCCGCTATCCATCCAATACACACGTTCTGACTCTCATCACAGGGACCCTCAAGCCCATTCACTATCTGAACTCACCAAGATCACTACACGGGGCCAAACCTCCTAATGCAAACACACTGCGACATACCCAACCCATATCCTCAAACTGGTCCTACAATACCTGCAGAGTCTTCATCATGACTGGACCGTCTTACCAGGCCTTCAGCCCATTCTTGACCGCTCAACTAGCATTCATCATTCCGAGCTATCACTCCTAGAAATCCTCCCATGCATACCGTTCTAGCCCTCCAGGGGGGTTCCGAACTCTAATTCCACCATACATACTCGGTCCCGGCCTGCTCCCAAGCCTCCACAATCAAATGCCCTAGGTTTGTATCCCGCCCCGCATGCCCGACACTCGCTCCTATCAGCCTATACTCTGGGCTGACAGAACACTGCTGGATCCCAACAGCTAAGCACCCTCAAATACTCATCGATCTCCCAGAGAATTCTCCAATTCTCCCCCACTTATAGCACTGATTAACAACCACCGGTCTCCATCACCAACCTTCTAGAATCAACCTTGTACAAAGGAACACTTACACGCGGACTGCTTCCCACAAACATAAACAACCTTAATGAGATCTCACATCAACACTGATTAACCCGCTCGAAAGAAACTCAAACTGCATGTAACCATTCCTCGGAAAACCGATGCTACCCGACCTTCAACCCAATGTTGCATCTCCACTATTATCCCCCCCCACGAATGATAACCAACGAAAGCACAAAACACCAAACTATAACCATACCAAATCCTTAGGGAACAACGAATACCAAGACGAAAACCCGAAACACAATTCATAACCATGCCAAACCCTCAATGAAACAACGGAGACCAAAACGAAAACCCGAATCACAAATCCATAACCATGCCAAACCCTCAAGGAACAACGGATACCAACACAAACAATACACCACAATAATTGCAAGATAACATGACATCTAGAAAGAAACATACCCGCAGCTGCATCCGGCACTGCTCTAACCTCCTCTGCTGCAAGCTAATAAGCACGACCCTAAGCCCTTGGGGGCTCCGCTCCACCCCGACCTTCTCCTGAAATCCTCAAAGTGGCCAGTGCTGGAGCCTGCACCGGTCCCACGGAAAGCTGTGGACAGTTGACCCTCATATGTCCAACCTGACGACAATGATAGCAAATCCTCCAATCCCGAACCGGCGCTGAGCACCGACAATCCCTTGCATAGTGCCCCTCCTTTCCGCACTTGCGGCATGCACCACCGGACCTGCAAACTCCGGTGTGACTCCTCCCACACTTCCTACAAGTGTGGCTGCTCCGATCCCCCATCCTGGAATAAACGGTCTTAGACTGTTTTGTTGCCGGCTCCGATTGAACCGGAGCTTGCCTCAGCTCACGCAACTGCAACTCAATCTCTAACTCACGCCGTCTGGCGGCCTCCTGCAACTCCAACAATGTCCCGCACCTCTGTGCGGACACAAACTGCCTGATGTCTCTCTTTAGCATACTCAGATATCGGGACATCTGAGCCTGCTCTGAAGCGAACTCAGGGCAAAACATCACCCTCTCAGTGAACATCCTGGTGATTTCTATCACCGACTCTGAATCCTGCTTCAGCTCGAGGAACTCCAGAGCCAACCTCTCCCTCTCCACCTACGGAACATAACGAGTACTGAACATCTCTCTGAACTGATCCCATGAAATTGCAGCCCTCTGCGCATCCGAATATGACCCCGTGGTCAACCTCCACCAATCATTTGCACCGAGCCTCAACAGGTTCAGAGCACACCTCACCCTCAAATCAGCAGAGCATGAACACATGAAGAAACACCCCTCCACGTCCGATAACCATCTCATAGCAACAATCGGGTCCTGAACTCCATCGAAGGTGGGAGGCTCCGTATTATCGAAGTCCCAATATTGAAAATCCCTATCAGTTCCTCCCCCTGCCGCTGCTACAGCCACTAGAGCCGCCGCGGTAGCCGTCTCCGTGAGAGCCGCATAGCGCTCATCAAAATAATCAACCATGGCGGTCTTGATCGACCCAAACAACTCCGGCAACTCAGCCCGGAACAATGCAACAACCTCATCATGCAGGATCTCGCGAATCCTCGCATCCAACTCGGACGAGCTCATCTAACCAATAATCTTGGGCGGTACTGACCCGTCCGCAACTCCTCCTCCTGCACCCGATCCTGACCCGGATCCGCTTTCAGCATGCCTCGAAATCTCCATACTGGAAATATAATAGAAAACCTCAGACTCTTCCCACTATCCCAGGAACCAACTCTCAACTCAACCCTAGAGGTCATGGTTTCCCTGATACGCGTATGGGTCCTGTGCTTTTAGTAGTATGGGCCCATACTACCTTCCACACCTACCCATATTTGTATGAAGTACTACCACAACACCCTAGAGAAACATGCATAACAACGCTCAACCCTCACCACTAGGGGAACACTGAGAATCTCCCATAAGGAACCCTAGGCTACAAGCATCACAATCAGGCAACATTAACATGAATTCCTGAAGATCCCTAGCCTAACTCTAGCATGCTGTTCTATCAATGCTCAATAAATCAAATGTCATGAATGGTAATTTGGGGTTACTTACTGGCTCCGGCTGATCGTACCTCCGCGTCCTCTTTTACTTAAATTTAAAAAAACCCATTTTATTTCCTCTTTTAAAATCCTCCTCGATTTGAGACTGGAGTCACATGAGTGTTCCTCCAATTCGCTGAAACCAAGGCTCTGATACCAACTTGTAACGACCAAAATTTCGAAACAATTAAAACTTTTCAAAACAACCCATTTTAAGAACGTTGTTACAAAAAGGTTTTTAATACACTGT
This sequence comes from Lactuca saligna, assembly GCF_052625555.1. NCBI lineage: Eukaryota > Viridiplantae > Streptophyta > Magnoliopsida > Asterales > Asteraceae > Lactuca > Lactuca saligna. The sequence goes on from NC_136418.1 coordinate 78,379,720, forward strand.
TTAACAGAGTATTTTTTCCAGGTTCATTTCATAAAACTCCAACGCGAGGAACGGTACGATCATGCCTTTGCCTTGCCACAGACTCCTGAGAACCTGAAAACATAAAAACCATAACTGTAAGCCCGAAAGCTTAGTGAGATACCCCCAAAATACCAACCACATATACGCCCTTCCATGCTACAACCTTCCAGTCCAAAATATATTGCCTTCCGGCCCATCGCGTATTGCCTTCTGGCCCATAACACATTACCTTCCGGCCCATAACATATTGCCTTCCGACCCGTAACATATCGCCTTCCGGCCCGCATCATAGAAAGCATACATATCATGACGGAAGACAGAACAATCATGCATACCGGGTTATACTCCAGACCAGACAACCACGCACATAACATGTAATCATATAACAGTTCACAGTTAGCAAATCGACCAACAGATCACATAACATATCATTACCCTAACAAAGATACCAGCCTAGCCGATCACTAGCATAACATCACACTACGACTCAGCCAACATAATAATTATGCACCTACGTCTTTCCAGACCATGACCTTCCGGTCCACATTGCATTGCCTTCCGGCCCATATCCCACAATATCATACAACAGATAATTACCCGGATTTCCATCCGATAAAAGGGTCGGCCTTGGTGCCTTAAACCCTATAGATATAGTGAGGATAACTCACCTCGAAACTGCCATCCGAACAGATAACCCAAGCTGCTCCGATTCTTAATACGATCTCCACCACCGGACAGCCACCAATGCACTAAACTCAAAACCATAATCAACAATTACCAAAAAATACCCCCCTGGAAACCACTTGTTAACCCTTGGTCAATTACTAGGTCAAAGTCAACCCCTGACTGACCCTACTCGCCGAGTCAACTCTATTACTCTCCGAGTTCCCATACTCAAAATTTCACTCAATCCACGACCTAACTCGCCGAGTCCGACAACTCCGAGTCCACCCGCACACATCTCACCGAGTCATCCCTTGACTCACCGATTCTTCAACTCAACTAGGAAGTATTGGGACTCTTCGACAAGACTCGCCGAGTCCAAGAACAGACTCGCCGAGTTTAAGGCTATCTTCAACCTACTCGCCGAGTTGTTCATCCAACTCGTCGAGATCCAGGCCATCTTCAACCGACTCATCGAGTTGTTCTTCCAACTCGTCGAGTCTCAGCTCGTCTTCAAGCAACTCGTCGAGTCCACCCATGTGACTCGCTGAGTACCACCGATCTGAATCCATACAGAAGCATCCCAGGCCATGGAATTGGTCCAAAACATAGATCTAGCCTCCTACAACTCATCCATCACGTAAAGTGACAATCTTTACGTGAATCCAAAGAGATCTATGCATTTTGCACGTTAGATCTAGGGTTTGGGACAAGATAGCTTCATCCAACACTCAACACAGGGACTTCCTGCATTCTAACCCTCCTCCATTCCAGATCTGAGGTAGTAACCTCAGATCCAACCTTTAGACTCCAAAATAACCCAAGGTAAGTTTCCCCCCAAACCCCAAAATGAAGAGACAAGACAATAGCAGCTCAAGAACGAGATTTTACCTTCAAAGAATGCCCTAAGCTGCAAGGAAACTCGAATCCAAGCAAAACCCCTTGCTCCACACCTTCAAACTTCCAAACTTTCTCCAACAACTACTTCTCCAAGCTCCAATCCACTCAACAATGGTGCTTCTCCACGATTTTAGGGTTCCAGGGACTCAAAGGGGTGATAAAGAGGCTGGGGAGGAAACATAATGCTCTTTATACAGGGCTCAACTCCGAGAATTAGGGTTTTCTCCACTCAGCGCCTACTCGCCGAGTCTATCTCATTGACTCGCCGAGTCGGCTATTTAACATGCGACCACGTCGCGACTCTACTCGCCGAGTCCATCCATGGACTTGCCGAGTCACTCTTTCCCAAATTATACTTTTAGCCCTTCCACACAACTCTTGTTATTTTGGGATGTTACATCCCGGAAGGGAAGCAACACTACACCTGTAGATCTATACAGGACGAACACTATTGCATCTCGACTGTTAATTACAGTTCGAGCCGACAAGGCCCGGGGATGGCACTACATCACTACACTACGGATGACCGGTAAGGTCATTGGGCTCTCTATAATCACTCAGTTTTCTTACATGAGAAATCACATCCATATCCAAATTAACACACTAAGACTTAAAGTTTAAGCAAATTTCCCGAAGTATATATATATATATATATATATATATATATATATATATATATATATATATATATATATATTGAAGTTTGCAACACTACTACAGTCCACCAGCAATACTTTTACTCATCTACATTACTTGTATGAAATTTATTACCTTATTTTTAACACTAAAAGTTTCAATGAAAATACTGCTACACACTCAAAGGATTTAACTTACAAATATACAATTTTGGAAAATATAGGATCTTCTAGGGATTTCTACCACTTACAAGCATAAATTTCAGGTTTTACATTACCTGATTGTCAACACTTTTATACAAACAACGACACTAAATTCTTATGAACTCACCAGCTTTATGTTGATACTCGCTTTCAAAATAACTTGTATCCTCAAGTAAAAGATACTCAACTTTTATTTTTGTTATACTTTTGGTGTCTATTAACTGTACAGAACACGTTTGTATTTATAATCACTAGATTAATGCAATGGTTGTTGTCACTTGTTTTTACTATTATGCAATTGTTATGATACTGTGCATGGCGTCCTCCACCCCAGAACGTATTCTGCCATTCTCGGTTTTGGGGTGTGAGAGATTGGTATCAGAGCATTGTTTATAGTGAATCAAGTATATCAACCCATAAAAGATATACCAACTATAAACACTTCGGGACTAAAATACTCTGACCAAGAATATATACTTTTAAATACTAAAATATTTAATTAAGTATATATATATATATATATATATATATATATATATATATATATATATATATATTCGCCAATACAAAGGGTCAGTATAATTCTAGAATAGAACAGAAGTATTAAAGACTGTTGAACAACACAATTAAGCTTAGAGCCATATAGTCACATCTGGGTGGATGTAGCCAGATCAATTACATCTCTCTAGGAGTGAGTAGCATGTGCCTAAGAATGGTTGTGGTGTTGCAACAAGTCTAAAAACTTACCAACTCTACCACAAGAATGCTAGAACAAGAATACTATAGGAGTATTCTGTATTCTACTAACTGCATATGTGATAACTAAAACGTTCGTTACTAGTAGGGCAATAGTTGCTAAGTGGATACACCACGGGTACATGTAACTAGGGTGCTATAGACTTCGAATCTGTGACCATTGCTTCATTTCCTATTCTTGTTTTATTAGGGATCTGGAGTTAGGGTCACTTATTCGAAGGACTATCTTGCTTCGGTTACATGTAATTGGTATGCACTATGCAAGTATTGGGTCGAGTAATAACGACCAACTTATAAGTATCCTAGATTAGTACGTCTATTAACCTTTCTTTCCCCATTCTCACGTAGATAGCAAGACTGGCTTCCACCATCCCGGTGACCCGTATTATCCAAACCAAGGAAATGGAGGATGGCTCGATGAGGAGTCAGAAGATGGTCACCCGATCCCTTTGGATGATCACCATGCGGAAGGATTTTTGGATAGCTCCAGCTGTAGGCTTGAAGTTAACAACCTACCCCCTATAGCTCCAAACCCTAACCCCCATCCGACATTTCAAGGTCCCACTCCCATGTGGGCAATAACCTTGAACCGATGGAGCGATGAGCAGGGGCAACCCTTACCTTTCAATGGAGACCGAAGCTTCTACAATGTAAGTGAAGGAGGATTAGCGGACCGAATTTTGCCCATCATGTTCAGAAGGATTTCCAGGAACGACGAGCAAGGTCAAGCAGCTATTGGCCAAGTTGTGGAAGTGGATGCCAACTCTAATCTCAACACTGTTCGCATTCGCCAACTGGAAGAAGCTATGGATAGGACGAGGAAGACCAATGAGGCTCTGCAACAATAGCTAGCTACATCAAGAGCCGAAGTGAGAGAACTCCGAGCACCTCATAACGCTCATGAATGACATCTTCAGGAAGTTATGCACTAACTAGCTGATCTGAGGGTTCGCCCAATGAGTACCCGTCGCCAATAAGAGATGTCAAAACATCTCACTCTTTTGTTCTAGGACTCGCCTTTTTCTTTTCTATTCTTGGTAGAGCACTTGTATGTAAACATTCCTAACTTTGAAAGTACTCTAATTAAGCCTCTAGACTGCCAACATTTTTCCCTATGGTTTGATGTAAGGCCTACTATTAGGCCAATTTTCCCGAATTCATATAACATCATTAATACCGGTAAAATTGGCAGTTACCTACTCTGTTGCTATGACTCTTTCTGATTATGGGACTATGTTGATTTAGTCCATGAAATACTCTTTTCGTACTTGCAATAGACACTCACTATTGTCATCATCTCTATGAACTTTCATTAAAAGATGCCTCCCCGCAAGCGCCCGAACAAAGGCAGACCTGCAACTCTAACCCCACCTCCTCATCCACAATTCGATCTTGTGATGTTTCAAACAGCTGTAACTGTAGCTGTAATGGCCGCTATGGCTCAAATGCATTCCGGTGATGCCAGTGGGGCTGGAATGGGTGATAGCTCCAGGCACGGTGAAATTCCCTCGTGTACATAGGGGTGTACTTAGAAAGATTTTATGAAATGCAAACCGACATTTTTCAATGGGACCGAAGGAATCCTTGTTCTGTCCTAATGGATCGAAAGAGCCAAAGTCGTTTTTGAAATGTGCTCATGCCCCGAAGAAAGCAAAATAAAGTTCGTTGCTGCCATCTTCACTGAAAGGGCCCTGACATGGTGGAATGGCCATGTCAATTCACTCTCTTTAGTAATAGCCAATGCCATGGGTTGGGACACACTAAAGGACCTACTGAGAAGGGAGTACTGCCCTAGAGGTGAGGTACAGAAGCTTGAGGAGGAACTCGGGAACCTCAAGATGAAGGGGACAGACATAGTGGCTTATACGGCCAGGTTATGCGACTTAGTAGCTATGTTCCCTAACATGATCCCTTCTGAGAGCAAGAAAATCGAACGATACATCTGGGGTTTAGTGCCCCCGTATCAAGGAAATGTTTTATCTTCACATCCTGCAACCTTTGACAGCGCCAAGGAGTTGGCCAACAGGTTGATTGATCATGAAACTCCTTCCACTCCATCAACAGCAACAACAATTGCCACTGCACCACCCAACACATCCGACAACAAGAGGAAGCGGTGGGACAAAAAGAGAGACAAGAAAGCTCAATCCTCTTCCAAAAACCAACAAATAGTGGCTATCCATGCCGCCACCACTCCTGCTACCCCTATAGCCAGCAAAAACCTATGTTGGGAACCTACCCAGGTGTCTCAACTGCCCCTTCCATCACAACGTCCCCTGCCATGATTACGCTGCACCAACTGCGACCGGAAGGGCCATACCATCCGGTTTTGCAGATCCCAACCCAAACCCATTTCTCAGGTCTCCGGCTCAGGAGTGAGCCAGGCCTGTTATAGTTGCGGTGAAGTTGGCTATTCTAAGAAAAACTGTCCGAAGTCTGGGAATGCAGGAAGAATAGGAAGACTACTTGCTATTGGCCACAATGAAGCAGTAGCGGACCCCACAGTAGTCACGGGTACATTCCTTCTCAACAAATCTTATGCTTGTGTCTTATTCCATAGTGGTGCCGAAAGAAGCTTCATAAACCAAAACTTTAAACGTTTACTTAAACAATCCCCACAACCACTAAAAGAAACATTCTTCATAGAGATGGCTAATAGAAAGATGGAGATCTCTAACGAAATCTACATAAGTTGCACCTTCACTATGATCATTCATTCCCAATCGACCTCGTGCCAGTTTCAATCAAGAGTTTCGATGTCATTGTAGGCATGGACTGGTTGAGCCTCCATCATGCAGATATCCTGTGCTTCGACAAAGCAATCCGTTTAGATCTACCGAATAACAAAACTCTGTTAATCTATGGAGACAAACCCGGTCCGAGCCTTAGCATCATCTCTAGCATTCAAGCCCAGAAGTACTTGCATAAGGAATATCGCGCATTCCTTTGCACATATTGTCGACACGAGCCAGAAAGCGAAAGATCTAAAGGACTTCCCCGTTGTATGCGATTTCCCCAACATCTTTCCAGAGGAGCTCCCAGGTTTACCTCCCAAACGTCAGGTTGAGTTCTGAATCGACCAAGTCCCAGGAGCTACCCCCATAGCTAAATCGCCTTATCGTTTAGCGCCTACAGAGATGCAAGAACTGTCCGATCAACTTATCGAGCTGCTCATCAAGGGATTCAGAAGACCGAGCTTCTCACCCTGGGGAGCTCCGGTCTTGTTCGTGAAGAAGAAGGACGGATCGCTCCGTATATGCATCGATTATAGGGAGCTCAACAAACTCACGGTCAAAAATCGCTACCCTCTTCCCCGTATTGACGACCTATTCAACCAAATGCAAGGGGCGAGTTACTTTTCCAAGATTTATCTTAGGTCTGAGTATCTCTAGTTACGAGTGCTTGAGGAGGATGTTCCGAAAACAGCCTTCCGAACCTGTTACGGACACTACGAGTTTGTAGTGATGCCCTTCGGACTGACTAACGCAACTGCAGTATTCATGGACTTGATGAATAGGGTGTGTCGTCCTTACTTAGATCAATTTGTCATCGTCTTTATTGATGAAATACTTGTCTACTCTTGGAGTGAGGAGGAACATAGCGATCATCTACGACGAGTCTTAGAAACCCTACGATCGGAGAAGTTATACGTGAAGTTCTCTAAGTGCGAATTTTGGATCCTTAGAGTCGAATTCTTAGGACATGTGGTTGGTGAGGAAGGAATCCATGTGGACCTATCCAAGATTAAAGCAATCGAGAACTAGCCAGCATCAAAGACACCTACAAAAATTCATTAATTTCTAGGCCTCGCTAGCCACTACCGCAGATTCATTCAGAACTTCTCTCGGATTGCGAAACCTCTCACCACATTAACTCAGAAAGGCATGACATTTGACTGGGGAGAGAAACAGGAGAAGGAATTCCAAAACCTGAAGCGATCCCTATGCACCGCACCGGTATTATCCCTTCCCGAAGGGACAGATGATTTCGTGGTGTACTGCGATGCATCAAACCAAGGGCTCGGTTGTGTCCTGATGCAATGAGGTAAGGTCATCGCCTATGCCTCGAGACAACTGAAGACACATGAGATTAACTACACCACGCACTACCTCGAGTTAGGAGCGGTCGTATTCGCTCTAAACATCTGGAGACATTACATGTATGGAACGTAGAGCACGATATACATTGACCACAAAAGCCTCCAACACATACTGAACCAGAAGGAGCTCAATATGAGACAATGATGGTGGGTCGAGCTACTCAATGATTATGACTACGAGATTCGTTATGACCCGGGAAAAGCCAATGTGGTAGCAGACGCCCTAAGTAGAAAAGAGTATTCTGGATGAAGAGTCAAGTCGTTAACCATGACTATCCATTTGCATCTATCCACACAGAATAAGGAAGCTCAGCTCGAAGCTTTGAAGCCTGAGAATGTGGTGGGAGAATCCCTACGAGGAATGGATAAGAACTTGGAGGTCAAAGGTGACGGAGCCTTGTATCTCATGGACCGAATCTGGACACTGTGTCACGGTGGTTTCAGAGACTTGGTCATGATGGAAGCACACAACACTCAATATTCTGTTCACCCAGGTTCAGATAAGATGTATCTGGATCTCAAAAAGTTATACTGGTGACTTAACATGAAAGCAGAGATTGCTAATTTCGTGAGTAAATGCCTTACTTGTGTGAAGCTCAAGGTTGAATACCAGAAGCCATCAGGTCTTCTCCAGCAACCAAAGATACCAGAGTGGAAGTGGGAGTGGATCACTATGGATTTCATAACCAAGCTACCCAAGACAACAGGTGGGCTTGATACCATATGGGTCATCGACGACAGATTGACCAAGTCCGCACACTTCCTACCCATCAAAGAGACAGACAAGATGGAGAAACTCACAAGAACATACATTAAGGAGATCGTACGGATGCACGGTGTCCCTATATCTATTATCTCCGATAGAGATATTAGGTTTACTTCGAGGTTTTGGCAATCACTACAAAGCGCTTTAGTGACGAGGTTGGACATGAGTACAGCCTACCATCCGCAGACCGACGGGCAAAGTGAGAGGACTATCCAAACCCTGGAGAACATGCTGCGGGCCTGCGTGATTGACTTTGGTAAGGCATGGGATACCCACTTACCCCTTGTAGAGATTTCTTACAATAACAGTTATCACACGAGCATCAAGGCAGCCCCGTTCGAAGCCCTCTACGGCCGGAAGTGCAGATCCCCTCTGTGCTGGGCTGAGGTGGGTGACACTTAGTTAGCTAAATGACGAGTTCCTGACAGCTCTCCCACGGGTCCGGAGATCATTCGAGAAACGACCGAGAAGATTGTATAGATTCGCGAATGATTAAAAGCCGCTAGGGATTGACAGAAAAGCTACGTGGACAAACAACGAAAACCTTTGGAATTCAAGGTGGGAGACTGAGTCCTTTTAAAACTCTCAGCCTGGAAGGGCACGATACGCTTTGGAAAGCGTGGAAGGCTGAACCCAAGGTACATAGGGCCTTTCGAGATACTCGCTAGAATCGGCCCCGTAGTTACAAACCTAACCTACCCCAGGAACTTTGTAACATACACCCTACCTTCCACGTCTCGAACTTGAAGAAGTGCCTATCAGACGAGACTTTCGTAATTCCACTACATGATTTCGAGATCAACGAGAGCCTCAACTTCGTGGAAGAACCTGTGGAGATCATGGACCCGGAGGTCAAACGAACGAAACAAATGTTGGATAAGGTGTCTAAGTCCATAACTTATTTGGTATATACTTGACCAAACCCATCATGGTCCATTTGGGTTGCATCTCATCCAAACTATTTATGGATAATTTTATGAGAGTTATACACATATGTTTATTAATATATTATAAGTCATAATATATTAATGTGAGGTTATGTTATTTAATTAGTTTTAGTCTTAAATTAATTATGAATTAATTTAGAGATTAAAAGGAAGACTAATTAGATTATGGGCTATTGGTTTTATATAGTTTGTGTAACAACCCGTTATTTCAAGTTAGTAAAAATCGAGTCCTGTAACCTCTTTGAGAAAGGAAATAGAATATCATCGAAAAATGAAGTATTCAAAAACTCTATTTGGAGTACACTATGTGGTAGTTATCGTCTTAAGGTTTCCAAACATATAAATAACACAAAAATCCGAGTTATAACGAAGAAGTTATGCTCATTCTAAGTTTTCCGACAAAAACCAGCAATACGAAGTTGCGTAAAAACGCAAAGTTTCAATAAAATACTTTCCGACCTTAGGTGTCTAAATGAAAGTCGTAGATATCGTTAAACTACAAACATGCATAAAAAGAACGCTCAAATCAGACATCGTATGAATAAGTTATGAATTTTTGAAGAATTTCCTTAATCACGTCATTTTAATAAATAAATAATAAAAATAATTCTGGAATTTGCCAACGGAATCTAAATGAAAGTTGTAGATCATAGTCTCACCTTCGCGGGGATATAAAGAACGTCAAAAACGGAGTTCGTATGAAGGAGATATGAATTTTTGAAGTTTAATAATTAATTTATATATATATTTTAATAAAACTTCGGTATTATCCGAAGGGGAGTCAGCGACCTCATCCGAGGTACGCGCTGCGTACTCCTGTACGCCCCACATACCCGAGGAACTTGGCCTCAAACCGTCCACGTCGCCCTATGCGGGGCACCCGACCCGACCCGTCCCATCCGACCCGACTGCCTGAGGCGTCCCATCCGAGGCTGAGGCCATCGAGGCTTCGGTCACGCATGACGTACGCATACGCGCTGCGTATGAGCGTACGCCCTGCGTACGTGGCCTCTCAGGCCCCCCTATAAATAGCATGCGAGGGTTCCCGGGAAAATGGCCCATTCTCTTTCCTTTTTCTTGCGTTTTACCTCGTTTTCCGTGCTCGCACTACCCCGAAGCCCTGGTCATTTTGTGCAAGTCCCGAAGGTCGATTTTTCTCCCGAGGAATCCCGAGATTTCCGAGGAAAATCCAAATCCTGAGACGAAACTCTACCCGGTTTTCCATCTTGCTATCTTCAAACTTTCAAGTGAGTTCATACCCCTTTCAAACACACTTTAAATACATTTTTAAATGCTTTTATACTCTTTTAAGGGGGGAATACAAGTAAACATACGTTTATTATCGTGTATTTTATAAAGTTTCACTTCGCTTGTTTTATCGAATAAATCACTTGGAACTCATTACTATTATGGAAGACTCTTGTCATACTTTGCGTGCATCAGACATTATACAAAGTATATAATGATTTCAAAGTAACTTTCGTTGTTAAGTCGTTTTATACATTCTAAAAACTTATGATTTTGCTTTGTCAAACATTGTGAAAAAGGGATAAACTTTGCATAGAAAACTATCACTTTAATACGGGCTTAATTGAGAATCCATGAGACGTGTATATCTTCAAACATTACTTTTCTTTATTAGAAAGTAATGCTGCAAGTCCTGTCTATAACCAGAGTCTCCCGTTCGGAGAACGTGTCAAATGTGTATAGATCTATACGGGAAGTCATGATCTCGCGCCCTGACTGTTAGCTACAGTCCGTCTTTTGGGGTGACAGTTGTCATAACGCTGCGACGCCTGAAGAACGTCGTTACAGGCATATTATGTTTAGTATGGTTATAAAACTCATCGGATATACAATTATTATGGTATTATGCTTTTATGAACGAGTAGCTATTAAAACTATTCTTCATCTAATAAATGCGATCTTCGTATAGTTTTACTATATAAAACTATGACACAACTTTTGAGAACGTCGGTTTCTTGCGATTTTCGGTCTTAGAGACTGCCAATTATATTAGGAAAATAAGGGTTTCTCCTGCATACAAACCAAACAACTAATAGGAAAATAAGGGATTTTCCTAGTGCAATTATTTACAACTTATAACACGAACATTTATATGCTTTTCATACTTTTATAAGAAAATAAGGGTTTTCTTGGAAAACACAACAACTCGTATCTCAACCATTAGGGAAAATATGGGATTTTATGGATCTAATGCATTCACTTTCAACACAACAAATCACAACTCTTTACATTTGAAATGCTGCGTTTTCTGGAAAATATACACCCATTTTGGAATGGCATCCAATTTTTCTAAACTACTTATGAACTCACCAACTTAATTGATGACACTTTTTCTTTAAAATAACTTGTATTCTCAGGGAACCGCTAAGCAGGTTTGGGAATCAACTTTTGGGATTAACGCTCTGGCGTTAATTACTTCTTTTGGATGATGTTTATGTATTTATCTTTTGAACATGTAATGAATACAATTATGTAAACATCTTGGAAACTTTAATATATATGGTGGTGTGTACTTTCCTTTCTATGAACTGTTATGATACTGAATATGACGTCCTCCGCCCTCGAACGTTTCCGCCGTTCTGGTTTGGGGGTGTGACAGTGTGGGCTAATACTCATTTGTTAATGGGCTAGGCTTGTATGGAAGTCCATGGATGATCCATGGAGATTTTAACCCATGGATCCTTGGAAAAGGAAAAGGGCATGGTTTATTAGGGTTTCACCCTAACCATGCACACTATATAAGCATGCTTATTTAGCATGAAATGGAGCCTAAGGGTAACTAGTGAACTAGTGTGTGTGAGTTTGTGTGTGGCCAAAATATAAAAGTGTATACACTCTCTCAAAGTTTTCCAATAGTTTGTGGTGTTTTGTGATTCCATTTGAGGCATTCACACTATTGGTGCTTGGCCCTCAAACTCCTTAGAACCAAACTCATCAAAAAGGTATGTAATCTCTTCTAACTCTTCTATGTTGAAATGTTCCCCATTCCATGTTAGATAGGTTATAAACCTTGGAAAATTATTATTTTGCATGTATTTAGACAAACATAGATCCAAGGTTTATTAGGGTTGCATGCATACTTAGGAAGTCTTAGATTGCTCAAAACCCAACAGTGGTATCAGAGCCTAGGCTTGCTTGTTTGAATACTTGATGCAAATTGCTAAAAATCGAAGATTTTATGCTGTCTGCACAGCTGACTCGCCGAGTCCATGAAGGGACTCAACGAGTCCAAGGAAAAACTCATCCAACTCGGCGAGTTGGTTCATGCACTCGACGAGTTGGACCCCCAGACAGCATATCTTCGAGTTTTGGTGCTGGAATTGGTCTAGAATCATTACCTCAAATTGTTTTGGACTCATAAAACTTGTTTTTGATGTGGTAATGATGATGGTGGACCAATTTCAAAGTTGTAATCAAAATTTCAATTTTATATGTGTTCATATGATTCTTGAAATTGTTGATGTGGATGTTCATGTTCATATGAGTGTTGTTAGATCATAGGAATTATTTGCAAATTGTTTGTTAGTTAATTCTTGATCTTAATGTGTTTTAATGAAATTCTTAATTTGTCCTCAAGTTATGGAATTCCAAGAGGTTTTCTTTTAAATGTTTTTTAAGAAGTTGTAGGTTGCATTTTCTTGAAGAGTTTTTCCCATAAATGCTTTTATGGACTTCATAACTTGTCCTCAAGTTATGGATTTCCAAGAAACTCTTCATTAAAAGCTTTAAAACACTTAATTTGGAAAACTTTCACACACTTTAATAAACTTTAATTCCAACACTTAGAATTTTAAAAGTTAAAATTCAACACTTATACTATTTATAACATTAATGGTTAATTATATATATATATATATATATATATATATATATATATATATATATATATATATATATATATATATATATATATATATATATATAAGAACAAGTCGTTTTACCGTTAGTAGGCCTCATTCACGAAGTCCGTCTATAAGGTGGGTATAAGGTTGTTGCCTATAAAATGGCGACTTAATGGGTGTCCACTCTCACCCACCGCTTGCTTGATCGGTGGAGGGTCGTTAGCCGAACGGGTAGGACAATGACTTTAAATTCTCATTAAAATTATAATGATTATTATAAAGTAACTAAATATTTTTTATTTAATTCCCAATCTTAGTTACTTTAGGAAAAATGTGAATTTGGTGCTAGCCCATGGAATTCACACTTTGTACCTTACCAAGTCGTTGGTGGAGCGTGTGTGGGTAACCGGCACACTAACTTGGACTAGTAAGGATCACGAAGGGTGACTTAATGTTTATCATAGATCAATGGAGCGTGTGTGGTTAATCGGCACATTGATTAGGTGATAATATTAAGGGTACCAAGTGAATTGGTATGGTTATTCACACCTTGTTTTGCGATCCTCGGCATCCCAATCACAAAATTTTAGAGGGCACACTCGAGATTGAAACATGCCATTGAAAAGTTCAATGAATCTCAAAAGATCTAGGAATTTCAAATCCATTTAAATCTAATAAATTATTTCGTTTTTCATGGTGGAAATTGGTGAATCGTCATTCGCCTACCTTCAAATATTTTATAGCTTGGATTACGGCATCCCTCTTCTAAATTATAAAATATTGTGTTGGGTCCTAGCCTAAATATTTCATATTGAGTGTTATATTATGGACTTTGAATCAACTAACTTGATCTTCTCCCATTATAGATGTCTGGTTCAGAAAACTATGATCTTCCCAAATCTCTTGAAGATGGTGTGCCTCAACATCATGCTTCACTTCCTCCACCTCCTCCAATTATTCTCCCTCACCTACAAGTTCTTGAAAAGTTTAAAGTCACTCAATCCCTATTGGCAAGCATAGTCTATGTGTTCTCACATCTTGGAGATAAAGTCACATATTGACAAGCCGGGAGAGTTGGGTGTTAAAGTCTTGTGAAAGTTGGATGTTCAATCACTTTATTAGTAACATAGTGAGTCTCTTTGGGACTACTATGAGACAGACTATGACATGACCCTTAATGATCTTATCTATTTGATTTGTGTTGTGGAATCAGCAATGATTTGGAGCACCAGAAAAGCAGATTTGATTAAAAGAACAACATCCAAAACCTTAAATGGACATTGGCAATGGTAGCATTGGATATCTAGAAAAGCATTTCTCTTCCCAATGGAAAGGGATCGGCCATAGTCAACTCGGTTGACCAAATGGTAAAGAGAAAGGTTGAGTTTGAGATAGTCTCATGTGCTATTACCAAAGGGTCTATATGTTTTATTGCCAAAGGAAGGGGCATTGGTTGCGAAGCTGCCATATTTACCAGAAAGGTCATAAGATTGATCAAGTCAAAAAGTTTGACTCTACTTCAGTTAAAGTCGACTGACTAACTCTATTAAGTTCCTATTTGGAGATTCTTATTACATAATGTGAATGGGTCACATGCTGATGTTTTAAGAATCAAAAGAAAAGATAGGAAGCTTAAAGAAGTATATGCTGATTCTGAATGCGAAGATGGGTTTTGATCGCATGGTTCGGTAATCAGAATTTTGAGCTGTTGCATAAGAGTTATAATATATTGCTTATGAATAGATAACAACAAGGTTTTCATGTGGATTGTAAGGATATGTTTTTCCGCAAAGTTTAAAAAAAAAAAAGAAAAAAAAGGGTTTTAATTTTATTTATTTTAAAAATATCCTTAGAATGGCATCTGTGAAAATTTGTTGCTTATATGTTTCCAGTAAGAGCAATAGTGGAAACTGGATTTGATTCTTTCATTTGTGGTAGTGTCTCAATTTACCAAATGAAGAAAGTTTTTCATCACCCAAGTTTCATTTGGACGGAAACTTGGAATCATACAAGTTGTATTGTATGATGAATGAGAATTTTCATCTTTGAAAATTAAGACTAATTCTTTGATCACATGTATATGTGAGTCAATTGAAGGACTAAGGAATTAGGTACACTGGGTGTGTGCTGGTCAAGGTCCACCACAAAGATTGATTTGTCATGATTTACTAAAGATTAGTAAATATGATTATACTTATATGGTTATGTATAATTCTGTAACATTGGAAAGGTTACAATGTATGACAAAACAAATGAGAAGAATCAAATTAGGCAGAAAGATAAAAGTTTCTCAAATCTGAAAGGATGGGAGAGTACTTTAGTATCATATTTCATGATCATGTTAATGATTATGAAACCATATCACAAATTCATACTCTAAGGACGTCTTAGTGCATTGTTATGGCTGAGAAGAGAGGTCATGAATTGTTGGGTTGGTTAAAATCAAGAAGATGAGTCATACTTCATTCCAAAACAATTTTTAGAGTCTTACTCCAACATTGTAACCTTGAGTGACATAAAGCAAGATTTATTAACACTAGACAAGTGTAAGAGTAAAATGTTTTCTACTCTTGTACATTTGAGATTGGTAAGTTGTGATGTCTTGGATGAGACAAAGACCAACTAAGACCAATTGTGTGAAGTGTTAGACTTGATAAGAATCCGCACTATCCCTTGAACATTTGTTTTGTCAAGGAATGGTTCTTAACTGGGGAATCTTATATGTCAAGGGGACAGTGGGAGCCTTAAAGATCCTGAAAGAGTTTCAAGATTTAATCAAGAGTAAAACCTGTAATTTATCACTAGCACACGACTTAAGGTTTGCAACCTATCGTGTTGACATAATTCTTATTTCTGTACCTACTTCAAATAAGTTGAATTTGCATGTGAGTTATCAGAGTTCAACTTGGAAGCATTGGTGGGCCTTGTGCTACCAAGGTGATAAGAAAATAAGATTGAACAAGTTTAATCCATGTAAGGCTGAATTTGTCACTAACCTTATCTTGTCATTATGGTTTTGACATATTCACATGGATAGGAACTCATACACTATAAAATCTAAGTGTCATAAGGTATCTCTCTGATTCATGAAAATGATGGTGTGGAAACGCTTTCACTAAGTAGATTTTACGTAGATATCAATTGTGTTATTTGCATTTTCAAAAGTCGTTAGTGGAGCGCGTGTGGTTAACCGGCACACTAACATGGACTTGTGAGAAATGACAAATGCCTAAGAAATTGAGACTATGATTACGGCATCCCTTTTCATAGTTTTAAAAATTGTTTAGACACACATGTGAGCTATCTAAGAAAGGGTGTATGAATCTAAATTTCAGAAGTCCAGCAGATTTCTGGAAATATGTCAGAGCTAGTGGGAGCATAAGTGTTATGCTAATAATCATCATGTTAGTGGGAGCATGATTAGTATTGCAAGCTAGCAATGTTAATTATAGAAAACCAAAAGTTTCAATTCGTGAAGTTGCAGGGGTTGAAAAAGTCGTTTTGCTATAATTAAGGGAGAGAAAATTATACTTCATTTCAATTCTAAAGCTTAGATTGAGATTTTAATCATTATTAGTCAAGGACATATATATGAATTTTATGTCTGAATGGTTCGACTTAAGGAAATTCTATATATATTGCGTTCTCAAAATTTAATTATGACTACGGCATCCCTCTTCATAGTTAAATTTTGAAAACATGGCAAATAAAAAATATTGTAGCAAAAGGCTGGTCTAGTATCATGTCTTTATGTGAGACATCATGAATCGTGTCCCATATGCTTCGGATATAGGATCGATTGCATGTGCTATAATATTCATCCTTTCTAAATTTTCCAAATTCTCAGGGCATTTAGAAAGGAAAAGTCTAGAACTGGATATGACTAAAGTGATTAAGCAATTGTCGAGGACAATCTGAGGTTTGCCAAAGATTGGTTGCTCAGGGAAAGTTGGAAGTATGATGTAAGTTGTCGGAAAGGACCGTATTGACATGTTCTGAAAAGAAGTAACTCTTGTTCGGAAATGATAGTCAAAATGGGACTATGGAAATGCCTCCATAGGTGGAAGTTATTCAATCTACGTAAGATTAGAAAACCTTAATGCAAGAAGGATGTTCAAAGCAATGTACTTTGAATATGAGACTTCCGTTCCATAGAAGTTTACCTTCTTTGGAATACTCTGTAATGACTGGTGACAAGGTTTTGGTGACTTTGTGCATAATCATTACAAGAGGAACATTGCATAAAAGTTTAAAATCTAACAGATTTTTTTTTGGTAAATGATAGGAATCGGAGATTCTCACATTTACAATAAGGATTTGGGATTGTGAAATGAGTATCAATGGAATCATGTTCAATTGATCTACATCACAATGTAAGGATCATAGACAAACATAGTGTGCATACTTGGGGTATGGCATAACTATTGTTTAGAAAAACAAAGTGTACATGATAGGAGCATGGGACGACTGTTGTTTTTATTCAAGTCTTAAGTTGATTATTTGAAACATTGAATAACGTGTAATCAATATGGTGATAAATAAAAGGTGGTTTCATTTATATTCAAAAGGGTTCTGAGACCATATTGGATTCGATTATTATTGTGTTTCACTTTGCATGTGTTGACTTCCAAAATAGCTAAGTTATTCTTTTCGAAGGACTAAGTTATTTAAACACTCCACAACCGTTCATATGTTGGAAGTAGGTATGAATGAAGACTGTCATGAATTGGGTTTGTAGATGGCTAAATGGGTTTAGTCATAGCAACGGTTGCTACAACATTCATGAGTGCTCATAAGTTATGAGTATTGGAATAAATTCACGCTCACTTGTATCACTTCATGGAATTTATCTCGGGTGATCGTGAGACGGTAATATCATATAAATCTTCAAACCTAGAGATATGAGTTGTTACCTATGAGTTGGTTGTGCATTGATTGCACGTAAACGCATCAGTAACATGATGTTATAAAACGTGCCTTTGTGTACAATTCAACAAGTAGTAGAACAAGTATATGAGTCGAAGTTTATCTGTTCCTTCTAGAAATAGAAGCGATATCTGGGCCCCTCGATGATTTTTTTGTGACCTATGTACCGGCCGGTCAGAACTAAATTGATGTGTTCGATTAAGTTCTTTGTCAAACAAATCGGAAAATCGGGAAACAAAATGCTGGATAATAAGTACGACGTTGTTCCATGTATTTGTCCGGCTGATATCATGAGAACAGAGGATTATATGATCACTTATCTAAAATGGCGCTTCATAGTTCAACATAGTCTTCATAGTTCAACGGAGTTTTTGAGAGCTACGATTTCTGGTAGGTTCCTGAAGTAACATACGCAAATATAGTTATTAGACTTATCAAAGTGGGAGTCTGTTGGATAAGGTGTCTAAGTCCATAACTTATTTGGTATATACTTGACCCGACCCGGCATGGTCCATTTGGGTTGCATCTCATCCAAACTATTTATGGATAATTTTATGAGAGTTATACACATATGTTTATTAATATATTATAAGTTATAAAATATTAATATGAGGTTATGTTATTTAATTAGTTTTAGTCTTAAATTAATTATGAATTAATTTAGAGATTAAAAGGAAGACTAATTAGATTATGGACTATTGGTTTTATATAGTGTGGGCTAACACTCATTTGTTAATGGGCTAGGCTTGTATGGAAGTCCATGGATGATCCATGTGATGGATTTTGAGCATTCTAACACTTCCTAAGTGTACATGCAACCTTAATAACCTTGGATCTATGTTTGTCTAATTGTCATGCAAAGTTGAATTCCAAGGTTATATTCCTATCTAGCATACATGGGGAACAATTTTAACATAAAGTATAGATAGAATAACTTACCTTGTTGTTTCTTGTGTTCCTTGAAACCTTGTGAGCCTAGCACCCCAAGTGTGATGCCTCAAATGCTTCACACAACACCAAATGCTCTTGGAAGAACTTATGAGAGAATACACACTCTTCAAAATCGGCCAAGCCCTCTTGTTTCTTAGTGTAGCCGATTTTGGGTGGAGAATATGTTACTTATATAGTGTTGACACATCTAGGGTTAAACCCTAATGTGTCATGACTCTTCATTTCCATGACCCATGGGTTTGTAACTCCCATGGAGCATCCATGGAGCATCCTATGGGTGGAACCCAACTTGATAGTCCATGGAGCCTTTTAGCCCACTATACAAGATATGGATGATTTACATAATCAACCCATATATTTAATTAGTTATCTTTTGATCACTTAATTAATTCTAAATTAATTCTTGATCAAACTAATCAAATAATATTATTAATATATTAGAACTTATAATATATTAATAATCTCCAAGTGTTATTTCTCTCATTTAGTCTATCCAATTACATGGTGCCATGCAACCCAAATGGACCATGCCGGGTCGGGTCAAGTATATACCAGAAATAGTTATGGACTTAGACACCTTATCCAACAGTATCCCACTTGGATAAGTCTAATAACTATTACTGCAAGTATGACTTCAGAAACCGATCGGCCATCGTAGCTCTTTTCAAGGTTTCTCAAAACTGAGAAGATGATGGTACGCCATTTAAGATAAGTGATCATATAATCCTCTGTTCTAGATATCATTCGGACAAATACATGGAACAATGTCTTACTTATTATCCAACAGTTTGTTTCCCGATTTCTGATTTGTTTGACAAAGAACTTCATTGAACACATCAATTTAGTTCTGACCGGGCCCGGTACATAGGTCAAAACAAAATCATCGAGGGGCCCAGATATCAGCTTCTAATCCAAGAAGGAACAGATAAACTTCGACTCATATGTTTGTTCTACTACTCATTGAATTACACACAAGAGCACGATTTTATAACATCGAGTTACCAATGCGTTTTTCGTACAATCAATGCATAACCAACTCGTAAGTAACAAATCATATCTCTAGGTTTAAAGACTTATATGATATTACCGTCTCACGATCACTCGAGATAGAATTCCATGAAGTGATTCCAGTGAGCGTGGGTTGTGTCCAATGCTCAGAACTTATGAGCACTCATGATTGTTGTAGCCTTGTCCCAGACCTCTACAACCAAACATGACAGTCTTGATTCATACCTACTTCCGACATATGACCGACTGTGGAGGTTTGAATAATATGTTATACCAAACAAAATTATTCTGGAAGTCAAAACATGCAAAAGAAATATAGTAAAGGATCGACAAGAGATAGCAACACTTTACTCATAAATAAAACACTTTTATTCATCATCAAATGTCTATTACACTTTACAAATTTCGAGGTTATCTAACTACTAAATCTAATATCATCCTTCAGCCCTATGCTCTGAGCATGCTGGAGATGCTTAACCCAAGTCAGTCCCTTCGTGAGGGGATCTGCCGGATTCTCATCCGATGATACCCTCTTTGCCACGAGGAGTCCTTCTTCGATCCGATGTCTGATGAAATGGTATTTTCTGTCGATGTGTCTGGATCTCCCGTGATCCCTTGGTTCCTTGGCTAAGGCAACAACACTTTCACTATGACAGAAAATTTCCATTGGCTCTTTAATAGTTGGTACAACTCCAAGGTCTCCAATGAAGTTCCTCTGCCATAACGCCTCCTTTGCCGCTTCGATAGTTGCAATATACTCTGATTCACAAGTAGAATCTGCCACTGTCTCTTGCTTGGAACTCTTCCAAGAAATTGCTCCTCCATTTAGGGTAAAGACCCAGCCCGACTGAGAGCGGAAGTTATCCCTATCAGTCTGGAAGCTAGCATCACTATACCCTACAACTCTCAAGTCATCACTCCCACCGAGGGTAAGCACCCAGTCCTTAGTCCTTCGTAGGTACTTGAGAATATTCTTTACCGCAGTCCAGTGTGCCTTGCCAGGGTTCCCCTGAAACCTGCTAACCATGCTCAAGGCAAAGGCTACATCAGGTCGAGTACACGTCATAGCATACATGATCAAACCTACAGCCGAAGCATAAGGTACTCGACTCATTTCTGCTATCTCAGCCTCAGTGTTAGGGCTTTGTGTCTTACTCAGTTTGGCGTTACTCTGGATGGGAAACTCTCCTTTCTTGGAGTCTTGCATTCTGAATCTCTTCAGAACCTTATCCAAGTAGGTACTTTGACTAAGTCCAATTAGTCTTTTACTCCGATCTCTCAAGATCCTTATCCCCAAAATATAGGCAGCTTCACCAAGGTCCTTCATAGCGAAACACTTTCCAAGCCAGGACTTTACTTCCTGCAGGGTTGGAATGTCGTTTCCTATGAGTAGTATGTCATCCACATACAATACCAAAAAGCTAACTATACTCCCACTAGCCTTGACATATACACAAGATTCATCTTCACTCCTAGAAAAGCCAAATTCCTTGACCTTTTCATCAAAGCAAAGATTCCATCTGCGAGGTGCTTGCTTTAATCCATAAATGGATTTCTCAAGATTACACACTCTATTAGGGTACTCGTTGCTGACAAAACCCTCTGGCTGACTCATGTAAACATCTTCAGCCAACTTCCCATTAAGGAAAGCGGTTTTGACATCCATTTGCCAAATTTCATAGTCATGAAACGCGGCTATGGCTAACAGAACCCGAATAGACTTAATCTTTGCTACCGGAGAAAAGGTCTCATCATAATCCACTCCAGGAATTTGAGAGAAGCCCTTTGCAACCAGTCTAGCCTTATAAGTGTGTACTTTACCATCCATGTCGGTCTTCTTCTTGAAGACCCATTTGCACCCTACAGTCTTTCGACCTGGTACATTCTCAACCAAGTTCCAAACTTGATTGTCATACATGGATTGTATCTCGCTATCCATAGCCTCTTTCCATTTAGCAGACTCGGGGCCTGCCATGGCTTCCTCATAGCTGTTAGGGTCATCTTGACTTACTAGTGTCTCATCACTAATAAGTGTCTCACCTTCTGCAGTAATATGGAATCCATAGTAATGCTCAGGTGCACTCCTAACTCTCGTGGAACGCCTCAGAGGTACAGATTCGTCAATTGGCTCAACAGGAGTTTCCTCCTCAAGTTGAGGGCTAGAGTTTAAAGTTCCTTCACCACTTGACTCTTGAATTTCTTCAAGATCAACTTGCCTCCCACTGTCTCCTAGGCTTATAAACTCTCTTTCTCGAAAGACTCCTCTTCTTGCTACAAAGACCACATTGTCACTAGGTCTGTAGAAGAGGTAACCAAAGGATTGCTGTGGGTAGCCGATGAAAATACACCTCTCGCTTCGGGGTTCGAGCTTATCATGAGTCTCGCGTCTCACGAAAGCCTCGCAGCCCCAAATCTTGATGTGGTCTAGTTTAGGTACTTTACCAGTCCACATCTTGTGAGGAGTTTTGGCAACTTTCTTTGTAGGGACTAGATTAAGGATATGGGCGGCAGTCTCTAAGGCATACCCCCAGAATGAGATTGGTAGCGAAGCTCGACTCATCATGGAACGAACCATGTCCAACAAGGTTCGATTACGCCTCTCAGCCACACCATTCAACTGCGGTGTCCTGGGAAGTGTCAATTGTGAGACAATCCCACATTTCTTTAGATAGTCGAGGAACTCTGAACTAAGATACTCACCACCTCGATCGGATCAAAGCATCTTAATGTTCCTGCCCAATTGATTCTCGACTTCCTGTTTAAATTCCTTAAACTTCTCGAAAGTCTCTGACTTATGCTTGATTAAGTAGACATATCCATATCTACTGTAATCATCAGTAAAAGTCAAATAATAACGATTAGCATCCCTTTTTGGCATGTTTGAATGGTCCACACACATCCGTGTGTATAAGGTCCAACAAACCTTCACCCCTTTCACACGAGCCTGTGAAGGGTGACTTTGTCATTTTTCCAAGTAAGCATGATTCGCAACTATCATTTGACTTTAGGTCAAACGACTCCAAGACTCCATCTTTTTGGAGTTGGCCTATGCGTTTCTTGCTTATATGTCCAAGACGACAATGCCATAATGATGCTTTATCCAAGTTATTATTATTAGTAGAATCAATACACAAAACATTATTTCCTAAGTTATCTACAATAGATATAGCTTCATACACACCATCACAAGTTAATGCTTTAAAATAAAGTACACTATTAAAGAAAGCATTAATCGAACCAACTTCATTATCAAACGGAAAGGTGAAACCTTGTTTGTACAATGCATGAAAGGAAATAATATTTCTTGCCATTTCTGGCGAATAACAACATTTATTCAAATCTAAATTTAACCCACTACTTAGCGATAAAGTATAAACTCCAATTTTGGTGACAGGTGTAACTTTCCTATTCCCCATGATTAAGTTTATTCTTCCTTGCTCCACATTCTCACTTCTTCCTAGTCCCTGCAAGTCACAACAAATATGAATACCGCAACCAGTATCAAGGACCCAAGATTTCGAATGGGGTGAGTTATTAGAAATGATAGTGTAAATACCTGCATGGTTGGGTTTGACTTTCCCATCTTTTACATCCTGCTGGTACTTTGGGCAGTTTCGCTTCCAATGAGCTTTTTCATGGCAATAGAAGCATTCAGCCTCTTTTGGGTCAGAAGAAGGAGTAATGAAACCTTTCTTGGTTCCACTTGAAGAAGAGCCATCAAGGGTCCGAGCCTTGGTACCCTTCGATGATCTCTTTCTCTTCCTCCCTCGACTTTTCCCGATTGCCAAGACCGGAGTTGAGTCTGGAGTAGGAGTGATAGCAACCAACTTCCCCTTAAGACCTGTTTCTGCGGTCTTGAGGAGTCCCTGAAGTTTTCTGAGGGTGACCTCTTCCTTGTTCATGTGATCTGTCATGCGGAATTGATCATAGCACGATGGTAGGGAGTGCAAAATGATATCTATTGCAAGCTCCTCAGGGAAGTTCACATTGAGCTTCAGCAAACGATCCACATACCTTTTCATTTTCTGCATGTGGCTCGTGACGGACTCTCCGTCCTTCATCATGGTTGTTATCATGGAGCAGATGACTTCGTACCTCTGTTGTCGTGCACTTTGATGGTATCTTTCCATCAAATCTTGGTGCATTTCATAAGGGTAGAAGTCTTCATAAGACTTTTGGAGTTCAGCTGTCATGGTGGCCAACATGATGCAAGCCACCTTGGTTGCATCTCTTTCATGAGTATGAAAGTCAGCGATCTCCTGGGGAGTTGCAGTGGACTCGTCAATTTCCTTAAGCTCCTTGTCAAGGACATATTCTTTGTCCTCGTAGCGGGTAATCATCCTGATGTTTCTGATCCACTTATTGAAGTTGGATCCATCAAAGGTGACTTTCCCACACAAACTCATAAGAGTAAAGGAGCCATTAGGATTCGAGCCAGAAGCATTATTTGAAGACATCTGAAAAAGAAGAACAAGTTTAGTTTAGATTTAAGAGAGTCCTTAATAAAACACCTAAATGTAATATTAAGGCTAGGATCCAATCACAATATAATATAACTTAAAGAGGTATGCTGTAATCTAAGCTATACCATATTTGAAAGGTAGGTGAATGACGATTCACCAATTTCCACCACGAAAACCGAAATATTAGATATTTAGTTTTTATTGGTTTTAGAAATTCCTAGATTCTTTGAGATCCAATGAACTTTTCAAAGGCATGTTTCAATCTCGGGAGTGCCCTCCAGGTTTTGTGACTGGGATGCCGAGGATCACAAAATGAGGTGTGAAGTAACCATGCAAATCACTTGGTACCCTTAAAGTTTATCACTCAATCGATGTGCCGGTAAACCACACACGCTCCACCGATACTATAATAAACCTTAAGTCACCCTTTACCTACCTTGTTAAGTCCAAGTTAGTGTGCCGGTTAACCACACACGCTCCACCAACGACTTAGACAAAGTGTAAAGTGTAATTTCATGGATTAGTACCTTATTCACATTTTTTCCTAAAGTAACTAAGATTGGGAATTTAATAAACATTTAGTTACTTTATTATATTCATCATACTTTGAATGAGAATTTATAAGTCCTTATCTTACCCGTCCGGCTAACGACCCTCCACCAGTCAAGCAAGCGGTGGGTGAGAATATTCACCCATTAAGTCACCATTTTATAGGAAACAACCTTATACCCACCTTATAGACCGGCTTCGTGTATGAGGCGTACTAGCGGTAAGACGACTTTATTCTTATACATATATATATAATTATTAAATCATCATAATATAAGTATAAGGGTTGAATTTTAACTTTTAAAATTCTAGGGGTTGGAACTTAAAGTTTTATCTTAACTTTACTTGTTCCAAAACTTGAGGGCAAGTTTTGTAACTTTCAAAACTTTTCATTTCTTGTAACTTATGAGTTTAATAGAGTAATAAAAATGAAGACTCTTCATTTTTCTAACTCTTGTGTTTTCTTAATGGTTTTAACTTAAGTGTGACTCTTGGTTTTCCATAACTTAAGGATAAGTTATGGACTCCATTAAAACACATTATGATCAAGAATTAAACTACCAAATAGGTTACAAATAATTCCTATGATCATCTAAAACATCATAAGAACAAGAACATGAATATGAACACAATCAAAAATTACATAAAACTTTGTAATTTTGATAACTAGTTGTTGTAAATGAATTAGCAAAGACATTACACCACAAAAAACAAGTTTTCAATTACCAAAACAGTTTAGGGTAATGTTTCTAATTCATTTTCCAGCAACTGAATCGAAAATCTGCACTCAGTCGACCCTACTCGCCGAGTGCATAAACTGACTCGCCGAGTTGGTTGAAGATACTCATGGACTCGACGAGTCCCCCCTATAGACTCGACGAGTCCATTCGCAGACAGCAAAATTTCCGATTCTGTTTTCAACTTTTAAGCACAAATAAGAACAAACAAGCCTAGGCTCTGATACCACTGATGGGTTTTGAGCATTCTAACACTTCCTAAGTGTACATGCAACCCTAATAACCTTGGATCTATGTTTGTCTAATTGTCATGCAAAGTTGAATTCCAAGGTTATATTCCTATCTAGCATACATGGGGAACAATTTTAACATAAAGTATAGATAGAATAACTTACCTTGTTGTTGCTTGTGTTCCTTGAAATCTTGTGAGCCTAGCACCCCAAGTGTGATGCCTCAAATGCTTCACACAACACCAAATGCTCTTGGAAGAATTTATGAGAGAATACACACTCTTCAAAATCGGCCAAGCCCTCTTGTTTCTTAGTGTAGCCGATTTTGGGTGGAGAATATGTTACTTATATAGTGTTGACACATCTAGGGTTAAACCCTAATGTGTCATGACTCTTCATTTCCATGACCCATGGGTTTGTAACTCCCATGGAGCATCCATGGAGCATCCTATGGGTGGAACCCAACTTGATAGTCCATGGAGCCTTTTAGCCCACTATACAAGATATGGATGATTTACATAATCAACCCATATATTTAATTAGTTATCTTTTGATCACTTAATTAATTCTAAATTAATTCTTGATCAAACTAATCAAATAATATTATTAATATATTAGAACTTATAATATATTAATAATCTCCAAGTGTTATTTCTCTCATTTAGTCTATCCAATTGCATGGTGCCATGCAACCCAAATGGACCATGCCGGGTCGGGTCAAGTACATACCAGAAATAGTTATGGACTTAGACACCTTATCCAACACCATGGAGCTTTTAACCCATGGATCCTTGGAAAAGGAAAGGTCATGGGTTATTAGGGTTTCACCCTAACCATGCACACTATATAAGCATGCTTATGGAGCATGAAATGGAGCCTAAGGGTAACTAGTGAACTAGTGTGTGTGAGCTTGTGTGTGACCGAAATATACAAGTGTATACACTCTCTCAAAGTTTTCAAAGAGTTTGTGGTGTTTCGTGATTCCATTTGAGGCATTCACACTATTGGTGCTTGGCCCTCAAACTCCTTAGAAGCAAACTCATCAAAAAGGTATGTAATCTCATTTAACTCTTCTATGTTGATATGTTCCCCATTCCATGTTAGATAGGTTATAAACCTTGGAAAATTATTATTTTGCATGTATTTAGACAAACATAGATCCAAGGTTTATTAGGGTTGCATGCACACTTAGGAAGTGTTAGATTGCTCAAAACCCAACAACAAATCCTTATCCCAATTGTGAAGGTTCGTTGGAACGTTGTATGAGGACCGGAGTTCACTTGGGAGCGCGAGGATCAAATGAAACTCAATTATTCCCATCTCTTTGCTTAGTAGTATTGTAATAACTTAGCTACTTGAATTCTAAATTTCGGGACGAAATTTCCTCTAACGGGAGGATGATGTTGCAACCCAAAAATTTATTCCATCGTTATAACCCGTTTTCGTTAATAGAATATTCGATTTTGTTAAGTTTCCGTTAACATTTGGGGTTAGACAAATAAATAAATGTTTCATTTTATTTTATTAGTGTCATAATAAAATAAATAAGAGCATGTAAAATACCCTCCAAATTATTTGGAAAAAGTTTAATTACGACCATTTAATCGAGTAAAAATTTAAACCCCGTTTAGCGTCAGTATCGGGTAGATTCCCACCTAGCCCCCAACCCAACCCCTATATAAAGGGTGAGTGGGCACTAGATGGAGCATTTTGCCACTCTAGTCACTTTCTCTCTACTTTCTCTCTCTACAAGTGGATTTTTTCAAGAATCACCTCATTCAAAAGCTCTAAATCGTAGGTAATACTCCCTAACTTGTTGTCTAGCTTTTCATTCATACAAACTCGAGATTTAATCACTCAAAAACCTTAAAAACTCGAGTTTACAGTTTGGGAATACCACCCAGAACCGTAAACACCCTTAAGGGGGTTTTTGTAGCCCAAATTCCCTACAAAACTCTTCTAATACTCTTCCTTGACTTAGAAACATACATGCATGAAGCTAGAAACCAAAATTCGGGCCTTTAGGAGGGTAAACATGGGTTTACGGTCCATGAATATTCATGAACCGTAAACACGAAAACCCTAAACACCTTAAATGGTGTTTTGGTGCCCCTAACTCCTTCCGTAACATGATTTTTGGGCTAGAGGCTTGTATGTTTGAGCTTGGGACCACAAAACACGAAGTGAATGATGTGCTAAAGCGTTTATGGCCATAAACCCTAGTGTTTACAATCGTAAACTCCCAAGGAGTGGTCCAAGGACCACAAACTCCAAGGGAGTGACCCATTTGAACCCTAAACACACCTCAAGCCTTGGATTTGACCCTAGAACCCTTTCTAGAGACACAAGAGACTTGAAAACACACAAAAACACTCCTCCCATGAGTTTACGGTTGTAAACTCATGTGGGAGGTGGTCCCTCAGCTGTAAAGTCACCCAAGGTGAGTTTGTGAGGAGTAAACTCCATAGTAAGGCATAAAACTCCTTCCTTGCAACCCAATGGCCTTCTAGCACTTAACCATAGAGCTTTTATTCACATTAGGATGTCTATCTGTGTTTAATTGGTGTCTAAATCACTAATTACTTGTAAACATATGTCTTCATATGTTACTAGGGTCATAAAGTGTGTACAAGTCTTTACTTGGCACCAAACGCTCAACCGACACTTCTGCCCGATCTACTCGCTACAGGTGAGTTCATAACCCTTAATTAACCATTTTAAATGTTTTTACATGTTTTAGGAGGGGGGATACTAGTAAATGCAACAAGTTCTAGTTCCTAATCATATGTGATTTATAACTTACAACCAAAAAGGATTTTCTATAGTTTTAACTATTTGTCAATAAAACTGTTTTAAATATTTGTCAAACGCATTTTCTAAGCTAAATTGTTGTGAAACTATTTTCAAAATGTTTTTAAACTACTTTTCTTTTAAACTATATCGACATCAATATATTTATATAAATAAGACTTGAAGGACTTAGGACCGATAGCTCACCTTATTTCCTATTCTTGTTTGATTGTGGTCTTAGGGTATACTGTTATCCGTCCGACTATCATTGATTTCTTAGTTATATATCATATATATTTATGTTAGATATGAAAGTCTTCATCTTATACAATACCTTTGCAAATAAAAGGCATGCGACTCCACACTCTATTTAACTATAATAGGTATAGTTAATACTCCTGCTCGTTACCTCTATCACTATGATACCCACTATAATTACTACTATCACGATTTAAGATACGCTTAAGAGAACACTCTCTATACTATGCTAAAAGTTACTATACTATATTACAAGAGAATACACTAATCCAGAATATAAAAAACTATCCCTCTATATGGCACTCTACTGCGAAAATACCATGTAACCTGGGCTTCCCGGAAGGGAAGCAACACTACATGTATAGATCTATACATGATGAACACTATTACATCCCGACTGTTAATTACAGTCTGAGCCGACTAGGCCAAGGGATGGCAC
Source organism: Lactuca saligna (assembly GCF_052625555.1). Classification (NCBI taxonomy): domain Eukaryota; kingdom Viridiplantae; phylum Streptophyta; class Magnoliopsida; order Asterales; family Asteraceae; genus Lactuca; species Lactuca saligna. Next base: position 78,408,931 of record NC_136418.1, read on the forward strand.
TACATCAATACACTACGGATGACCGGGAAGGTCATTGGGCTCTCTATAATCACTCAGTTTGGTTACATGAGAAATCACATCGATATCCAAATTAACACACTAAGACTTAAAGTTTAAGCTAATTTCCCGAAGTAAATATATATATATATATATATATATATATATATATTGAAGTTTGCAACACTACTACAGTCCACTAGCAATACTTTTACTCATCTACGTTACTTGTATGAAGTTTATTACCTTATTTTTAACACTAAAAGCTTCAATGAAAATACTGCTACACACTCATAGGATTTAACTTACAAATATACAATTCTGGAAAATATAGGATTTTCTAGGGATTTCTACTACTTACAAACATAAATTTCAGGTTTTACATTACCTGATTGTAAACACTTTTATACAAACAATGACACTAAATTCTTATGAACTCACCAGCTTTATGCTGATACTCGTTTTCAAAATAATTTGTATCCTCAGGTAAAAGATGGAGAGGTACTGGTGCAGCTTTTGGGAAGATGGAGCATATACGAGACTCATCTTTTATTTTTGTTATACTTTTGGTGTCTATTAACTGTAGATAACACATTTGTATTTAAAATCATTATATTAATGCAATGGTTGTTGTCGCTTGTTTTTACTATTATGCAATTGTTATAATACTGTGCATGACGTGCTCCACCCTAGAACGTATTCCGCCGTTCTCGGTTTTGGGGTGTGACAGAACATGGAAGTATACCCTTGCTACCCAAGGTATTTAATTGACTGGAAGAACGTTTATGACTATATATGTACACATGATATATAACTAATAGTTAAACGACCTTTAGACGCATACCCGATACCCTACCAGACCACATCCCAATGGGGAAAAGGAAATAAGGCGGGCTAGCCTTCTTAAGTCCTTCAAACATTACTTATATAACTATACATATCTAGGAATGCAATTAACAATATAAAAGTATAAAAGAAGTTTTGTAAAACCTTTGAAAAGTTTTATAACTAGGAAAAGACGACTTGATGTTAGTTTGTAAAACAGTTTGAAAACAGTTTATCTGATAAGAACAGTTTATCTGATAATGAAACCTTTGTTTTGGAAACACAATCATAACAAAGATTTGAAGAGAAACATTCAGTAGGTAAGACAGTTTGATAAATAATTGTAAACTAGTAAAAATGTTTTGAAAAGCCATTTGAAGTAATCTAATTGGTAAAACCACTAAAATTGTAGTAAATCTATTTGCATGCTAGTTATCAATCACATGTGATTGATAGAATAATTAAAATGATTCAACTTATATCCCCCCCCCTAAACGCATTTAAAAACATTTAAAAGATATATTAAGGGGTATGAACTCACCTGTAGCGAGTGGTTGGGATTGAACGGACTGTATAGGATGCTAGGTGGCAAGTGAAGACTTGTACACACTCTATGATCCAATTTAATATATAATATCACATTTATGTAACCAATTAGCCTTTAAACAACTAAATAACAAGGTTAAGACATCCTAAGACATGTTAAATTGTAACGTCCGTAGATCCGGGCTAGTCAATTTAGAGGCAATAGTGGTCGAAAATGACTTTTCTACAAAAAGATTATTTAGAATAAATAATGTTAAACAAGTTGTAGAATATGTCACAAGGTTTCCGTACATATAAAGAACGCCGAAATCCGAGTTATAACGAAGAAGTTATGACCCGTCGAAGTTTCGCGTCGGAACCGGCACGGTGCCGGGAAGCGTAAAATAGTAAATTTATGATAGAGAGAGATTTATCCCTAGCGCTTTAAATGAAAGTCGTAGAATATGTTAAACTAAGAACATCGATAAAAAGAACGCCCAAATCTGACTTCGTATGAAGAAGTTATGATTTTTCGAAGTTTCGGATTAGCGGTGTACAACCCGAAATTCGAATTTTAGATCGATTGATTTTTAGCCGACACAACCTAAACAAGAATCGAAGATCTCGTTATTAGTAGCGTAACGATAAAAATACAGACGAAAATGGACATCGGATAAAGAAGTTATGAGATTTTAACGGACCAATCCTATCCCGGCCTGTTAAAAATATAACTTTAAAAATAAAGTCAAAATTAGCCGACGGAGTCTAAACGAAAGTTATAGACTACGTCTCCACCTACGCGTGGATATAAAGAATGTCAAAAACGGAGTTCGTATGAACGAGTTACAAATTATAATAGCATATTTACGTATTAAAATAAAGTATAAATCATGTATACGTACATATATATATATATATATACATATATATATATATATATATATATATATATATATATATATATATATACATATGTATATATCATTAGAAAGGTATCGACGATGCGGCCATTATAAGAGTAATGTTGAGTTCTTTCAACATTAGTTTAGTACAAATATTACTAAATCCATTTAAAATAGTATTATAAAGGGGTGTTTAGTTGTTTATATAACTAAAAGGTCATTAAGTAATTATGGAGGGTAGTTTTTGAAAATTCAATTAGTATAAATAAGAGCCTTGGGCTCTCATATTTCTTGCACCATTCTCTTGATTCAAGAGTCTTTCTCTCCTTATCCCCCGAGCATTTCGGTCGCTCGTGATTCGACTTCTCTTTCTGTAGTTTTAGTATAGTAAAGTGAGCGCTGAAGCGCTGCACGAATCTTTCTTAGAAAGATTCAGCGACGAAGTTCTGCCCCTGCAGAGCCCGACTCCTAGCTAAAATCCCCTTGAAAGTAACTTATGCTTACCCTATTTTAAATATAGCTTATATTTAAAATTAGTATTGTTATTATAAATTTATAATAAATATTTGAGCTATTATTATGACTTATATAAGTGTCGTTATAATATCTTTTAACTACTCGCGGTACGGGGAATCTGGTTTCAAGGGCCGCATAGGGTTGTTGGATTCCAGAAGTGCTATATGCCAAAATGGTACTGCCCTCCGGTGTTTTATGTCTGGCCCCTGTCTGTACATAGTAGTTGAAAAGTATTGTTTAAACGCTTATATAATAATAATAATAATAATAATAATAATAAGACTAATAATTAGTCACGGTAATATTAGACTAAAATCTAGTGGTGATAATACTAGGTTTCGTCAAAGGAAATTATTTTAAAGTAAACGAAGCGATGTCCGAGTACCGAGTCACCACCTTCTCAGGTGAGTGCATAGTCCCTTTCATCTTACACATAGATATGAAGTATTTTAATATAAATTATGTGCTATGTGTGCATATTGTCTGAATACTTGCTGTCTATGCTGAGTGAAAGATTTTATACATGTTTTAAATGATTTAAACTATATATGTATTTTATATCTACGAAAATTTTGGGGTAAAACATGGGTAGATATAATAGATAAAATATGAGTTGGATGATGAGTTGAGAGGTGATATAGACTATAAGGTGTGGGTGAGAGGTGTACGATGTGAGAAGCCGTTTTCCCAAATGATGTCCAGTGGAACACTATCAGGCTTGCAACCTGTAGGTGTTGTGAATGATGTGTTCACCCGGTGTACTCTAAACCTTGGTGATCATGCAGACTTGATACCTAGACCCTGGCGATCATGCAGACTTGGTGCCAAAACCTTGGCGACTATGCAGACTTAGTGCCTATTGTATAAATTCTGGCGACTATGCAGACTTAGTGCCTAAACCCCGGTGACGATGGACTTCGTGCCGATTCCTTAGGATGATCCTTAGGAATGTATGAACGAGGAATAGTTGATTCTTAGGGTAGATCCTTAAGAATAAAGCAGATAATAGGGATGGGTAATTGGGTTGATTATTTGATTATTTGAAAATAATAATTATAATATTGTGGGTTGAAAACCCTATGTACTCACCAGGTTTCCCAACCTGACCCACTCAGTTTATTTGTATCACAGGTGTCGATATGAAGTCACATTTCACTTAGAGATTTAAAAGAGATGTAGATCACTAGTGTAAATAAATGTAAGTTTTTTTTATGCTTATGTTTCTGTATTGACGATGACATCCCAAATGTTTTTAAAAGTGAATAAAAATATATTTTTTAGAAATTCTTTGACAATGCGATTATCATGTTTTTCTGGGAACAAATTCTGCAACATTTTTATTAAAAGAAGTACTCTGATTTTTATAAAGAATAAACAAAATCGGTCTTTTCTGGCCGTGAAAATGGGGATGTCACAGGTGGTATCAGAGCATTAGTTTAAGCGAACTAGGAATATGGATTTATTTCTAGACTTAAACTTACAATGCTAAGTGATGATTGTGAGGAGTGTGTCAAATAGATTTAGGTAATGCACCTGAATAGACACAACCAGTAGCTTATTTTAGGAATGATGCCTAAATTCCTTTTACATGCTAAATGATGCTATAGTTTGATCGGATCTATGGTCTGTTGCCGACCGGATCTGGAAACCTTATGTGTTTAGGATTCTAAACGTACGAATACGATATTAGAACTAGCATATAAACGTTTCGGAGTGATAAGGATGATTTAAACTTCAATCTTAAGTAAAGATCTAGATTCACCTTATTCGGTGTATAGATCAACATGGTAAGGACCCGTAGCGGAAACATGAATGCAAATGGGGACCGGAACCAACCCCCGGTGATTAAGCAAAGACCGGTTATGGTAACCGCTGCTGAGCCAATAACAATGGCCGGAGTGCAAGCGATGATCCAGGCGATGTTGGATCGTCAAATGGAGGAAACCAGACGTTTGCTCCAGCAAAATAGAGAAGAAGCAACCATACAGATCGAACAGCCCGAGTTGAACGAAGGGTAGACTGAGGAGGGAAACTACAGTGGGACTGTTGGTCAAGCCAACCCACCGATAGTTAGGCAAAACCACCAGGATGGAGGAAATGATGGACGTGGATGCAAATACAAGGATTTCATGGTGTCCAAACCACCGAGTCTATCTGGAAGCCCGATGCCGGTGGAAGTCATGAACTGGATCTCCGAGATGGAGACGATGTTTGAGATTTGCGAGTGTAGCAACAGGCAAAAGACCGCTCTCGCGGTTCCTTTGTTGAAATCTGGAGTACTAAGCTGGTGGAAGCTACTAGCCGATTCGATGCCCAAAGGAGAAGCGAGCAAGATGTCATGGGAGGATTTTCTAGTGCAGTTAAAAATGCAGTACTGCTCTGAGCAGGATCTTCTGGAGATCAACAACGAGTTTCAGAATCTAAAGAAGGGAAAGATAAGTGTCATCGAGTATGGTGCAAGTTTTACATAGAAAATGAAGCTTGTTCCTTATCTAGTTCCAACTGAGCTCTCCAAGGTCAATAAGTTTCCCCATGGATTACCAGCAGACTTTGGACCAATGGTCAAGCAAGCAACCACTTTGAAAGGATCCATCTGGGCAACCAAGAATGTTGAGATCCAGATTAGGGAAAAAGGTCTGGAGAGAGCTGAAGTTGGCGAGAAAAGGAAACATGAAGGATCATCAAAATCCAACAAGGAAAAGAAATTCTCAAAGATTGAAGAAGGAGGAGGAGGTGAAATCAAGTGGTGCGAGAAGTGTAAAAAGAAGCACTTCGGGAAATGTAGCGAGGAGGTGACTTGCTACAAATGTGGGAAGACAGGGCATTACGCCAGCAAGTGTGCGACCAACAAGAAGTTGTGTTATGGATGTAACAAGGTAGGGCATATTTCCAGGGCCTGCCCGAGGAAAAATAAGGCAGCAAGACCAGAAACGCCATCGAGGCCAAGGGCATTCCACATGATCCTCGACGAAGCAGAAAACCATGCAAGGACTCAATGATGAGGACTTCATATCCGAAGATCAAGTTATGCAGTAGCCATAGTGTCGTATGATGTAGCCTATTAGAGGCATAGTCTAGGGTGAACTTGGACACCTATGTAATAGTTTCAAGAAATAATAAAACCTTCGTTTTCTTATACGATGTGTTAAAATGTTATGTGATTTTCTTGTATGGTGACTTGGGAAACTGCGGGACAATACTTGGGACGAGTATGAGTAGGTGTGAATGGTACTAGAGGCCTATACTACCGGAAGCACAGGACTCACAGTTGGATCAGGGAAAGTCACAAGGTTACCAAGAAGCTAGTAACTGATTCTGTTTTTTTTTTCAGGTATGTCATTACCATCGTTTCGATAATGACTAAAAAGATTGTTAATTTCCGACCCTAGTGGTCGTACCGAATTGAGTCCGAATACGATGAGTATGTTGCGTGGTTCAAGGAACCAAGTTCGATGTAGCGTCCGACTTAAACCAAACAATTGAAATCAAAGCGATCAATAGAAGTATCGTGTTCGTTGTTAAAGAAGTTGGTAGCTAGAAACGCTACATGTTAAAGTGTGATTATATCACATTAGAACATGAAGGAAGGCATAGTCTATTTTAAAATTTAACTCTAAGAGACCTAAGTCTAAACGTGCATCACATGATGATAGGTCATAATTTGAAGTCTAGCGTGAGGTAGGGAGCAGGTGCACGATCGAGTACTGCTTACAGTCAATGAGTCTAAGAGATAGACTTGAAGGAATATAGAAGTTATAATTATTACCTAGGATGAAGAGATGACGTATGGAGTCATTATACGAGCCCTGTTTCGTTGATGATTCCGGGACGTAATCATCCTAAGGGGGAGATAATTGTAACGCCCGTAGATCCAGGCTAGTCAATTTAGAGGCAATAGGGGTCGAAAACGACCTTTCTACAAAAATATTATTTAGAATAAATAATCTTAACCAAGTTGTAGAATATGTCACAAGGTTTCCGTACATATAAAGAACGCCGAAATCCGAGTTATAATGAAGAAGTTATGACCCGTCGAAGTTTCGCGTCGGAACCGGCACAGCGCCGGGAAGCGTAAAATAGTAAATTTATGATAGAGAGAGAGATTTAGACTTAGCGCTCTAAACGAAAGTCATAGAATATGTTAAACTAAGAACATCGATAAAAAGAACGCCCAAATCTGACTTCGTATGAAGAAGTTATGATTTTTCGAAGTTTCGGATTAGCGATGTACAACCCGAAATTAGAATTTTAGATCGATTGATTTTTAGCCGACACAACCTAAACAAGAATCGAAGATCTCATTATTAGTAGCGTAACGATAAAAATACAGACGAAAATGGACATCAGATAAAGAAGTTATGAGATTTTAACGGACCAATCCTGTCCCGGCCTGTTAAAAATATAACTTTAAAAATAAAGTCAAAATTAGCCGACGGAGTCTAAACGAAAGTTGTAGAGTACATCTCCACCTACACGTGGATATAAAGAACGTCAAAAACGGAGTTCGTATGAACGAGTTACAAATTATAATAGCATATTTACGTATTAAAATAAAGTATATATCATGTATACGTACATATATATATATATATATATATATATATATATATATATATATATATACATATGTATATATCATTAGAAAGGTATCGACGATGCGGTCATTATAAGACTAATGTTGAGTTCTTTCGACATTAGTTTAGTACAAATATCATTAAATCCATTTAAAATAGTATTATAGAGGGGTGTTTAGTTGTTTATATAACTAAAAGGTCATTAAGTAATTATGGAGGGTAGTTTTTGAAAATTGAATTAGTATAAATAAGAGCCTTGGGCTCTCATATTTCTTGCACCATTCTCTTGATTCAAGAGTCTTTCTCTCCTTATCCCCCGAGCATTTCGGTCCCTCGTGATTCGACTTCTCTTTCTGTAGTTTTAGTATAGTAAGGTGAGCGCTGCACGAATCTTTCTTAGAAAGATTCAGCGACGAAGTTCTGCCCCTGCAGAGCCCGACTCCTAGCTAAAATCCCCTTGAAAGTAAGTTATGCTTACCCTATTTTAAATATAGCATATATTTAAAATTAGTATTGTTTTTATAAATTTATAATAAATATTTGAGCTATTATTATGATTTATATAAGTGTCGTTATAATATCTTTTAACTACTCACGGTACGGGGAATCTGGTTTAAAGGGCCGCATAGGGTTGTTGGATTTCAGAAGTGCTATACGCCAAAATGGTCCTGCCCTCCGGTGTTTTATGTCTGGCCCTGTCTGTACATAGTAGTTGGAAAGTATTGTTTGAACGCTTATATAATAATAATAATAATAATAATAATAATAATAATAATAATAATAATAATAATAATAATAATAATAATAATAATAATAAGACTAATAATTAGTCACGGTAATATTAGACTAAAATCTAGTGGTGATAATACTAGGTTTCGTCAAAGGAAATTATTTTAAAGTAAACGAAGCGCTGTCCGAGTACCGAGTCACCACCTTCTCAGGTGAGTGCATAGTCCCTTTCATCTTACACATAGATATGAAGTATTTTAATATAAATTACGTGCTATGTGAGCATATTGTCTGAATACTTGTTGTCTATGCTGAGTGAAAGATTTTATACATGTTTTAAATGATTTAAACTATATATGTATTTTATATCTACGAAAATGTTGGGGTAAAACATGGGTAGATATAATAGATGAAATATGAGTTGGATGATGAGTTGAGAGGTGATATAGACTATAAGGTGTGGGTGAGAGGTGTACGACGTGACAAGCCTTTTTCCCAAACGATGTCCCCGTCATTCAGCAGAGTATGGATGACAACCACGGACTATCCTAGATAGTCCAGTGGAACACTATCAGGCTCGCAACCTGTAGGTGTTGTGAACGATGTGTTCACCCGGTGTACTCTAAACCTTGGTGATCATGCAGACTTGATACCTAGACCCTGGCGATCATGCAGACTTGGTGCCGAAACCTTGGCGACTATACAGACTTAGTGCCTATTGTATAAATTCTGGCGACTATGCAGACTTAGTGCCTAAACCCCGGTGACGATGGACTTCGTGCCGATTCCTTAGGATGATCCTTAGGAATGTATGAACGAGGAATAGTTGATTCTTAGGGTAGATCCTTAAGAATAAAGCAGACAATAGGGATGGGTAATTGGGTTGATTGTTTGATTATTTGAAAATAATAATTATAATATTGTGGGTTGAAAACCCTATGTACTCACTAGGTTTCCCAACCTGACCCACTCAGTTTATTTGTATCACAGTTGTCGATATGAAGTCACATTTCACTGAGAGATTTAAAAGAGATGTAGATCACTAGTGTAAATAAATGTAAATTCTGTTTATGCTTATGTTTCTGTATTGACGATGACATCCCAAATGTTTTTAAAAGTGAATAAAAATATATTTCTTTAGAAATGCTTTGACAACGCGATTATCATGTTTTTCTGGGAACAAATTCCGCAACATTTTTATTAAAAGAAGTACTCTGATTTTTATAAAGCATCAACAAAATCGGTCTTTTCTGGCCGTGAAAATGGGGATGTCACATAAACACTTTATATAAGTGTTATAAGTGCTAAGGATTGCATCTAAGTGTTGTAGGACAAGGCTAGTGTGCTTGGGGTTCAAGGAAAACTGCATTTGGGAGTCTACGGTTTTGTGGTCACTAACAAAAGGGTTTATGGTTGTAAACCCTTGGGTTTACGGTCATAAGCTCAAACACTTTTTGACCATTTGATGTTTAAAGCCTTAAAAGTCCCTAGAAGCTTTTCTACTTGAAGTATGTGACTAAGGAAGGAACTAGGGTACCATTTCACTCCTAATTGGATTTTACGATCCCTAAACTATTTTCCTTTGAGTTTACTATCGTAAACTCATAAGGTTTATGGTATTTGGGGGTTTTCAAGTCCTTATCTCATCAAGGTAATAGTCTAGGTTAGATTCTAGGCATAAGGAATGAATATGGGCCATTTTTACTCACCTTTAGGGTGTTTACGGTTTTGGGAGATCCCCAAACCGTAAACACATATAAATGAGTCATTTTGGTGGATTTTATGTGCTAAACACATTAAGGAAGGGGTCTAAACTAGTTACTAAGGCTTAGGATAAGTTAGGGCACACATTGGCACCCTAAATAGGGTTTACCGTCCAAGGTGTTCTTGGACCGTAAACACCTTTGATCTTGGTGTTCTTGGATGATTTCTTGAGGTATAGAAGTGTAACAAAGCTTGTAAGGCTTTAGGATAGAAGCACTTACAAGTTAGAAGCTCGAAAAGGTCCAAAAGGCCAAGAACACAAGTGTGTGTTCTTGGTGTAAATTGAAGATTGACCCTTTTGGAATGATTTCACGGTTAGAAGTGTGTTAAAACACTAGATTAAGCCATATAATAACTTAAGAAGGCTAGAAACACTTACTAGATCGAAGATCCCGAAAATTTTTTAGATGATACTTGAGAGAGAAATGGGGTTGGATCTTGAGATTTGGAAAAAGTGTAAATAATGACTAACTCTCATATATATACTCCTAAATTTAGGGTTTTTGGCAGAAAATATTTTATTCATGCAGTAAACCCTAATTTCTTAGAGTATTGGAATAACAGTGTTGCATAATAACCCTAGGGCATCCTCTCTCCTGATATCACCCGA